>NC_059542.1:7500000-10000000 GCF_905220415.1 Colias croceus
AGCATTGTAAAGTGAAAATACAAAGCTAAATATGGACACAGCTTTGTGGCAATAGTTTGCGCCGCGTTTGTTCGTGGCTAGTTGATTCGTTCTATTTGTTTAGAAGCTGCAGGCATAGCACTCAATCGTGCATGTGTTTTTTTTTTTAATTTCAACGCTTTCGTGTGAAGTTTATGGCTTGTCAAACATGCCAGTGGCTTCTTGTTCGTAGCTTAGAGATATAATCGAAGCGTGGATTAACGCGTTATCCATTCAATCTGTTATTTTTTTGTTCATGTTTATTTTGAAAAACTTTCCTTGTAGATTTTATCTTTCTAAAATGGGATTAATGCGTATCAAAGATTAAAATTCATTTATGTTTAAATCGCTCAGTATACATAATGCTTTTTGCTACATAACTAGAACAGGTTTTTACGTATAAAAATAAAAAGTAAAAATGTATGGACATGTTTCCTTTAAATCACATTTTATTTCTTACAAAGCGGCACACTCATTCTCGGAACTGTGACCATATTCGTTCAAATTATGGAAAAGCGCCCAGAATTTTCATTACCTTCCAGGCTCCAGCTAAGCAATATATTTTAAAACTTGAATAAATACTCTTTAAAGCACAATACATTTTCCGGTCGTTGCTTTGATACAGACGACCCATGTATACTTGAACGATTTCACATGTCAACAGCACTAGGAATATATTGAAAATACAAACACAACATAGCAGATTTGAGGAAGCAGTTTAATCTTCAAACTCGTGACTTGAAACAGAAAGCGCTACAGACATTTGCAAACGCAAATTCATGACAGCGCCAGGTTCGCTTGAAATCGCACTTTGTAAACTCTTAACGATGGAAACCTGGTAACTACGAATTTGCTCTTCTTTTGTGATGCTTTCAGCATGGTAACAAAGCTATTTTGAGGCACATTTGCGTAAAATACTCTTGCGACTACCAATTTTCGGGGGATTTTTGTAATTCCGCAACCCACTAAGCCTAACACGCATGTTCTCCAATAAAACGGGAATGCTCCTATAAAAGTTTATTATTTAAATTGCATTGTTACGCTTTACAACCACCTGTCTTAATCTATTACAAGATATCTACGAAAAATGTCGTTAAGTGAATGTTTTTTTGTATGTAAATTGGATGTATACATTAAGAACTCATATAGAGACAATTGATATTGTTTTTTTAAAGAAACATGAATTAACAAATAGTATAATAGAATTTATTCCTATAATTTTATTTGCCTAAAGGAAACAACCCATATTCAAATCCTACATTACAGTTTGATTTCATTTTGTACAAAGGAATACACAAAAGATTATGATTTTATCTTGACCGTTATACTTCATCCAGTGAAATATTATTTTAAGATGGGTCTCAGTTGTTTGGAGCGAGTAGTGATTGATATGCCGCCCACACGTCCGGAGCCACGTTCAAACGATTTATCTTACGATATTTTTATAACAGCCTTCCCGATAATGTAGCGATCGTGTAAATACACTGATATGATCTGAGGCTTTTTGAAGCTAAATGGAACACTCTAAGGATTTTTACCGGTACAGTCTCTAAACGACCTTCTTAAGAATAGTTTATAATGGGCGCTGGATAATATAATTGTATTTTATTGGGGAAATTTTCACAATTATCTTGATTTATTTTGAATAATAGTAATATTTAAAAATATAAAGCTATACTAGTATAAGGCGGGATCGCACAGTGTTTTTTTTTTGTACCCAATCACCATCTGCTTAGATTTATAGTTTATACTAGCTGTGCCGCGCGGTTTCACTCGCGTGGCTCCGCTCCTGTTGGTCTTAGCGTGATGACATATAGCCTATAGCCTTCCTCGATAAATGGGCTATCCAACACCGAAATCGGACCAGTAGTTCCCGAGATTAGCGCGTTCAAACATACAAACAAACAAACTCTTCACCTTTATAATATTAGTATAGATAGGTTATCCTTTAGTCGCTGTTTATTTAGTTATCTTATTTTTTTGTACGAAGGTTTACGCAATCTGTTATCTACAATGTGACCACAGTAAAACGCTTGTAACGTCGACTAAAACAATTTAACGAATAAGTCTCTTTTACATCCATTATAAGTATCATAAAATTATTTTATTCGCTGAAGGTTTATGAAGGTTATACAAAGAATAAAAATAAATTCACTTATTTATACGAACATTTACATTAATGTAGCCATAACTAATAAAAAGGTCGACTACAATGAATATTTATAGCCGCTTTTTATACAGCACAGGAACTTTTGTGAAAAGACCCACTCATGTGATTATTATATTATTATCTATCAGTATTTCATATGAATTTTATTAAGACTAGGATTTGGAGCTCCCGTTTTAGTATATCTCACATACCTCTATATAAATAAAATTCTCGTGTCACAATGTTACCATACTCCTTCAAAACGGCTGGACCCATTCTCTTGAAACTTTGTGTGCCTACTGAGAATCGGCCAACATCTATTTTTCATACCCCTAAATTTTAGAAGTAAGGAAGAACAACGTTTGGTGTTAAGTTTTATTTCACCACATCTTACAAACTCTATGAACGTATTAGTTATTCTGTTACATCCTGGAGTTAAACCAGTTTTGATATTATAAGTTGACTAGCTTACCGCCCGCAGCTTCGCCCGCTTTGTCTAAAACCTAATAAATTATATAGCAAAAACTTCCTTTTGAATCCCTCTATCTATTAAAAAAACCGCATCAAAATCAGTTGCGTAGTTTTAAAGATTTACCTAAGCATACAGAGGGACATAGGGACAGAGAAAGCGACTTTGTTTTATACTAAGTAGGGATGATGCAATTTACAAGCTATAGGATCTAAAGGATGGTCAAATTTGACCAGTCCTGATCATAATAAATTAAACTCTTACACATAACGTTGGTTCACTCACAACAGAATTACGAAAAGTAGTAATATTGTTTTTTACATAGTTTTACGGTCAGGAATTTTCTATACGAATTCGTTTTGTTTTAATTTAATAGAATAAATTTATATTGTTATTATTAAGCTATTGCATAGCTTCTATTGCGGGCCTTCAGCGCGGGGACCGAATCGAAAAATTCCGTAACGAAGAAACCTCACGCTCCCCACTCCGACGGGTGGAGGTGTGGCTTGAAGGCATAGCATGCAATAGTTTTTTTTTTCAACCGTATGTTTCCATTATTGCGAAATATTCTTGAAAAATTTCATAGTTAAACTTTTTTCAAATGTATTTTACGATTGATAGAACGAATAGTAAACGCGAAAGTTTGCAATGTTAATGTTTGTATGTCTGTTACTGTTTCACATGAAAACAACAGGAGGAATTTTGATGATACTTGGCAGTGATGTAGCTTATGTAGCATAATAACACATAAGCTATAGAAATACTTGCTTTTACCGGTGGATTTTTCATTAGATAAACGCGGTATTACTAGTAGTAAATATATTAATGAGTAGAAGTCCGATATATTTGTATTTCATTTTGCCTTTGTCTTTTATGGGTGAGGTATAAAAATCTGAGTCTTCACTAATTGCAGAGGTCTTATTCCATCGAGGATACTTAGCAAGTCGTGTTTCTGCCTTGTTAGGTCCAACACGTTGAATTTCAGCTGAAAAAATATTATATTTTTCATGTTTAATAGGGCAACCGCTTACTCACTCGCGTTAGAGTTTTATTTTGTTAAACGTAATTAGTTTGACTCATGAACTGGATTACATTTAAAGATAAATATTTTTATCACCTTCTCGTCTTTCTTAAATTATTATTTGATAAACAGTAAGCAGATATTTAGTAATAATATCTACATTTAAAACAAACACCTTAAAGTTACTTTTAATTAATAAGTATTTTAGATAAAAGTAATAATCGAAGTATTTAGATGAAAATTCGACTTAGTTTTCCCACAGTTTTCAATCAAATCTTAAGTTAAACAATTTCTGTTATTAAATTTTAATTTATTTTTGGACGATCCTAGATTAATTAACAACGATAGTTTAATATTTTACAAGATAAATATGACAGTGATTTACGTCAAAATATTGTTTTACCAACGTACTGGTATTTAGATAACATTACTTATTATATTCCATCTTTTTTAATTAATTTCAAAGACTACACATTATAGCGCTATCAACCAAATTTTCCATCACCATTTATATTTAAATACAAAAAATAACTGCGTTAAAAACAACCGACTTCAAAAACGGAAAAGTAAGAAATAAAAAAGATTTGATATTATTAATTACTACATATTATTTTTATGTGCTATTTATTAAAAAGGTTTGATGTCGGTGCATGGGCTTAATACTAAGTGCTTAGTGTTTGGCACCGACTTCAAACCTATTTAATAAATAGCACATAAAAATAATATGTAGTAATTAATAATATCAAATCTTTTTTATTTCTTACTTTTCCGTTTTTGAAGTCGGTTGTTTTTAACGCAGTTATTTTTATTTAATACTTTTTAGTGTATTTTTCAACACGAATCAAACGAGCCCAAACTCGATAAAGTTGAGTCAATATATTACTGAGTTCCTATGGCCACCTTCCGATTCCATCATCAGATCAGCTCCATGTTATGATAATGTTTCATCGCTATCCAATTTACATTCGTATACAAAATTTCAGCTCAATCGGTTACCGGGAAGTGAATCAAAGTTACTTGCTACATTGAAATTAAGTCATCGAGTACAGACAAAAATGCTCATAAAATAAAAACTACTAAGCCTAGCCGAATAAAATTTTTATGGGACCAATTCGACACCATCCCGCATCGAACAAAAAAAGAATCACGTAAATCGGTTCAGAAACCTCGGAGTAATCGGTGTACATACATAAAAAAAAAAAAAAAAAAAAATATACCGGCCGAATTGATAACCTCCTCCTTTTTTTTGAAGTCGGTTAAAAATATATTTAAATTAATTGTCCGCGTTTCAAGTAAAATATTTTGATCAATCAATTATGATGCCTTGGAAATTCATTGTTCCTTTCAGTGTTCTGGCATTTAATTATCATCGGAAATAGGAACTGACATAGCGTGGGCTTCACCCGGGGCTAAGATTGGTATTAACCTTATCAACCGCCTTCTGTTTGCTTGTATAATCTCGAGATAATTGTAATAAATTGATTTATATGAGGATTTATGTGAATTTATTTATGCTAAGTTTAATTGAAATAATCGTAATAAATTCATTATGTTATAATGCTTATTGTGTTTGTTGTAGTGTTACAAATCGTTTAAAAATTTAATGTTTTACCAAATCATACTAAGTAACGTTTAATATTAGATAATTTGTTTGTGTAAACTATTATTATACTTGTGCATGTTTTACAGAAATGATTAGTAGGAACTAAGAAGGTATAAAGTTGAAACTTCTCCTTATTAACTAACTATGCACGGGTGTAAACCTTGTAAAATACGAAACGATAGGTATGGCTGATCAAATGACAGCATCCTAGATACTACATCTGTTACATTTAAAAGTTTATCGACGCCTATTCTGCAGAGCAGTGCATGAATCTTATAACATTATAGAGATGTAGACATCATTTCTATCTCGATTGGATGAGAACAATGTAAGTATGGTATAAAAATTCCTCATTTATTGTATAACATAGAACAGGTTGTAAACACGCTAAATATGGTCCCTATCTTCTGTGAGAGAAACATGATCATAAGTAACCCAGTGTGAGGGTGACCCAATTCGTATTGAAGCGTTCTCGACAAAAGGGTCGCTAGTACAGAAATACTATTACAAATATAAGTTTCAAATTTCATCACAGTCTGACGCGAACAAGGGATTAATAGGGCCCTATCGATAACTCTTTGTACATCGAATGTTGTTGAACTCTGAAATATTAAATTTATATGAATCCCGTCACTTAATTAAAAAGTGCTGAATCATAACCAAAGTAAATTAATGGGATTACAATATAACGATAAAATCTGAACTCAATTGATGTTGATAAATTTAATTGCTCTTGTTACTTATGATTTTATTAATTACAAATAGTTTTAATAATTGTTTTAATGTGTTACATACATGCGATTTAGTCTTGTTTAGAAGAGTGAAATAGATGTTAGAAGTTTTGAATAGGAAAAAATATAATTTTGGCAAAAAAAAATGCATAGACAATAATAGTGCTGGTTTTACAATGTTGTCATCCATAGCAATGGAAGCGTGGATACAATAAATTGGAACATTATTAAGAAATATGCTTCTCTGAAATATGAAGCTCTACTGTTTATAGTTAGAATCTTAACATTCTCTGGCACATAGATAACGTCTTCATCATCCTATTAACAGAATAGAACAATAATATTATAACAACCTAATATACATACTTTCAAATTAAGAATTACTTAACATCTTTACAAAGATAATCAAGTTGTAAACGTCTCTCCAACGCAAGTGCAACGACGTTCCCAAAGCTATTTCGAAATAAACCATATTATGGTAATTCGTAATATTTCAAAATTTCAACGTACAAGGATTTCATATAATACCTTCACTGAAGTGTAGAGCGAACTCCAAAGTACCCGTACAAACGTTCTGAAAATCTCATTTAAAGTATAGTGAAACTTGCTCTAATATCTACTTACCAAAGAATCCATATTCTGTATGAGTCTCCGGATTTCTTGAAGGTAGGTTCCTTCGTATTTCGTCTTCGTACTATTTGATGGGATGTTGAGTGGTAATTGAATCTGAATATTTGAAACTTTAAAAGTCAATTTAAATAACTTACGCTATTTTATGAACTGAACAAAAAATTGGCATTAAGTAATTACTTTAGATATAGTATAGTGCATTAGAAGATAGTACCTAGATAATATTATTGCTTAAAAATACCATTTACAATTAAATGAAACTCATAATAGTTATTATATATAAAAAATAACGCCATTTATGTAATACAGAGACATTAAAATCTAACATCAATTTAACTTTATGAAAAACAAGCTCTCACAGAAAGAAAGATTGATCGCTCTACTACAATACAAAAGAATATTCAGGCTATATTTAAAAAAATGTAATGTAAATATATTTACGACTGAAATGGATTTAATCTAGCGACTTAATCTAGAACAGAGCCTAGTATTATAATTCGTGGGTCTATAAATCGCTTATATAATTTATTACCCAAGTTGCGTGTTCGTGCTGAAACTAAGCAAAAAGATTACTTATTATATAACATGACACTTACTTACCGAACAAAGAGGCTCTTGAACATTTTGTTTTTGTTATTAACAACAGCGTTTACGGGTTCTATAAAATATTATAAATAGCAGACGTCGCGCTTATATCTCTAGATACTACATATCATGGAGTATAAATATTATCACAAAACATGATATAAAACAAAGCGAAGTAAACTGAACAACCAGCAAACATTTTGAGGTAAATACTTTACACAATTAACAGCCATCGTACACACAATAATGCATGTTCTTCCAGTTATTTATCGTTATTTTGTTATGGCTGATAAAACAAATTTGGCTCGGATTTACTGATATTTTAAATTTAATTACCTACTACATTTATAAAAAGCCAACATTTAAATACACGCAAAACAATTACATTATAAACAATAAAAATACTTTAATAAAAACTAGTTAATTTATGACACACACGCTGAGAGCAGCCATCAGTCGTCATGAGTACATTTCGAACAATTCAATCAGTTTTAATGACTTGCATATTTCAAAATCAGTGGTTTTAATTTCCACAGACAAATGGCTACACAAATTAAACTGATAGTGAAAAATGAACCACGATTGATCTAAAAGCCCGACTCTGCTTTGTAAATGCAGATATCTACTTTTTTCAACTGTTCTTTCCGAATCAGAATCCGATTCCTCAAAATGAGAGTGGTTTGTTAGCGGATGAATTCAAACAAATATTGGCGTAAATTTTTACGTGCGTGATAGTCAATATTATAATAGTCTCTAATTGGAATTCCAAATACGAAGAATACTATAATAAAACGAAGTCGCATCTTGCGAGTCCAAAGTGAATTCCTAATTAGTACGGTGCTGAAGTTTGCAAAAAGCTCCTTAAAATTTCATGGGATTTTGCGTCTTACTAGTGCAGAAATAAACTATTGTCCTGAAGCATTAAAAGATTGTAGTAAAAGATACCCTTGCACGTGGTTAAAGGCATAGTCCTTAACAAAACAAATTAATCCTTTATAAGTAGGTAAGTATAAAGTTCAAGAAATCTTAATTGATGTAATCATGAGCGAAAGGAGAATGCCCATGAAAGTATGGACCACAGTATAGTGTTGCGTCAATGCCAGAGTGGTTTTGGGGGGTTCTTCGATATTCAAAAGATTTTTACCAATACATTTTTTCGTGATAAAAACAGGGGTTTTCAAGATATTGAGAAAAATGTGAATTAACCTC
Organism: Colias croceus; assembly: GCF_905220415.1. Classification (NCBI taxonomy): domain Eukaryota; kingdom Metazoa; phylum Arthropoda; class Insecta; order Lepidoptera; family Pieridae; genus Colias; species Colias croceus. Next base: position 7,508,416 of record NC_059542.1, read on the forward strand.
AAAACTTAAATAAACCCGATTTAGTTAGGTTTATGTGTGATTTAGGTAGTATTTTATTGTCTGAAAGCTATTTTTCGTTTAACATAATATTTAATCTATGCGTAGAGCTTATGCTTTCAGACAAAGTCTATCTGTTCATCGGCTAGTGTAGGTAGGCACCAGAAATCTTCCGGGACGGATTTCAAGAAAACCTAAATATATATTTAAAAAATGCCAATAGAGTTTTTATTCGGTTTGCATATTGTTGTTGTTGTTTGAATCATTTTTTCACTAAATATTCGAAGAAATAAACAAATAAGAAATAACTGGTTACCTTCCAAGCTATCTTACAAGCTATGTCATAATAATATTTTCTTATATATATTTATATATTATTTTACTTCACTATATATGTTAAAACAACCTACAGTGTATTTAAAACAATACCTTACAGAGTGATTTTATGTTAATTGATTTTTTGTAATTCAATGAAAATAATATTAGCTATTTACCATAGTAAATGTCATAATAGTTACCGCTTGGTTACCGTGGTAACCAGTAATGGATACTAAATCTATGGTAACGGATCTAAACAATTACATGTCTTATTAGATTTTACAAAACATTCCCTGGTTAAAAATATATTTTCCGATAGTAAGAAGGCCTCTAAATTGCCGAGATTTTTTTTAATAGTATTTTTATCTTGATGCATGAGAAAAAACCTGTAGAAAAAATGTAAACGGTAATGGACACTAAATCTATAATAACGGATCTAAACAATTACATGTCTTATTAGATTTTACAAAACATTCCCTGTTCAAAATATATTTTCCGATGGTAAGAAGGCCTCTAAATTGCCGAGATTTTTTTTAATATATTGTTGTCTTGATGCATGAGAAAAACCAGTACCAAAAATGGGCATTCTCCTTTTTTTGCAACTTATTTGTTCGTAAATTTCTAACTTGAAAAGAACTCAAGAACAAAGAAGTAACCCTTCTAGAATTTCATCGTTCTTTCGGTCAGTGTACAAACTATATTAAACCACAATATACAAATGCTCGTTCACAAGCCAGGACTACGCTAGTAGGGTAAACGCAGCTATCAACGACCCATCGAAAATCTGAAGGTATTACCGACCTATAAAAGTAATTCGAAATTTAAACGTTTCCAGAACTATTCTAGCTATAGGTAGGCAAAGTTATACACGAATGTATTACTTGAGCATCGTATACTTTAACGTTAGAGTGAGTAACTGAGCAAAAAAGAGTTAAAATGCGTAAGTTGCTGCGGGGTAGCGTGGAAGCAGGACGTGTCGTACTGTTCCGTTGTTCCTTCGGGTAAGTACTGTGAGTATCTTTTTAAGACATTTACAAACAAATGACATCTATACTTTAATTTATATTACTAAATGTCAATGCATTTAAGTGTCAACTTTTCATTTCTTACAACATTTTAATAATAAAAAGTAATTTGAAACGATAAAACTTAAAATTAAAATGGGACGGTGTTAGCTTCACCAGTTTAAGCCGCGGCAGGTATCAACGACCCGTAAGTCGGCAATGGCAGCAACGTAACTTTTTGTTTTATTTTCTTTTATGTTATTATATCACACTAACACAAGTGGTTTTATGGACCAGTTGAAATCTAAGCTATGAGTCTTCATAAAAATCTATTAGCGACTAAACTTTTTTGTCTAGTGTTGTGTCTTTTAGCGTTGTCAATTTATACAAAGTTATGATATTTTCGAGGATCCCTATCGAATAGTTACAGAAGTAAATCATTGTTTTTTTTTTGTTTAAACAATATGCATTTGTTCATATTTTGTATGACATTAATCAATTATAATCTATTTTATAGACTGATGATCAAATGAATTAAAATAACCATTTTTTTATGGGTCGGTAATACAATTTAGGTTTATACTTACATACTTTAATACCGACCCATGTGGGTCGGCAATAGCAACTATAGGAAGCTATTACCGATCGAATATAGATTGTTTAGTTTCTCATCTACAAATTCAAATTCAAATTGCTTTATTTGCAGAATGTAGAATAAAGATGTATGTATATACAGATAATATTGATCCTTAAACATTCTGCTCGTAATTGAGCGTGCAAATATATTTTTATTACTTTTATGACATAATAGGTGCCTATTAAAAATTATATTTTTAAGTTAAATTTAAAAAATTTAAAAAAATTATATTTTTAGGTTTTTAGGTTAAATTAACATAAAACATATAATTAGGTATATTTTTTCCAGAAATATGGAGCCACGAAAGCGGCGAAAAGTATTCAGTAAAACACAACTCGCCGAAGCAATCAATCAAATAGCATAACGAAATATCCTAGAGTTTGAAATCCTAAATTTAAAATATGTACATATATTAATAGTATTATGTTGATTAATTTAAAAGTTTATAATTATTTAGTTCATTACTAAAAAGTACTCATTTGTTTTATTAAAAACTAGCTTCCGCCCGCGACTCCGTCCGCGCGGATGTCGGTCTTCGCGTGGATGGTTATTTCTCCATTTTGAGTACCTCTGTCAATAACATCTTATAAATATCTATTGGACCCAATTCCCAAATACGGCTAGGCCTATAATAATACGCAACGTGTGTTCGCGGTTCTACGGAACAACGTCTATGGATGAAACTGAAAAATTAAGATTAATTTTTTTCTACGTATTTTTCCAGGATAAAAAGTATCCTATTTTACGCCCAGGATAATAAGGTATGTAGGTACCAAGTTTCATCGAAATCGAACCGCTAGTTTTCACGTGATGCCTTCACATACAGACAGACAGACAGACATACAGACAGACAGACAGACAGACAGACAGACAGACAGACAAAAATTTTTTTAATCACATATTTGGGTTTGGTATCGATCCAGTAACACCTCCTGCTATTTATTTTTTCAATATTTTCAATGTACAGAATTGACCCTTCTACAGATTTATTATATGTATAGATAACTAAAATTAAAAAATACGAATATATTTGCATTTTTATTTCATTTTATTAAGATCGGTAATCATCATCATCACTAGCTTCTATACATTCCATTGCTGGAAAAAGGCTTCCTCTCACATACGATCGGGAATAGCTGCATAAAAATCGTTAATAGCTTCACAGCCGTTTTTATGGGTCGGTAATAGCAACAATCGACTAAGTCACATTGTAAATTATTTTTTACAAGATAATCCTTTATTAGAATGTATTTGCTTCAATAAATACATTTTTTATACATAACACTAGCATATAAAATGAAATTATAAATCTTTAGAAGAACCAGTATACTTAAAAAATATGGTTGATTTTGAAATTGCCTTAGAGGGGTCGTTAATACCTGCGTTTACCTTAATTGCTAATTGAATCAGTCTGTATGGACTGCCGTGTGTCGTACGGATTACGTTCTATATTGGTAGACACAACCAAGACTTAAAGAAGTTAACTCGACTTATCACCTATAATATCTTTTAATATTTCCCGAAATATTTGAACACAAATCTCATTTCTGTATACCCCGGCTAATGGATGAGACGTAGATAATTATCATTTTACTGAGAAATATCAAGAGCATGAAACGGAATAATTCGCTGCTTTAAAATAATAAAGGCTCATTCTCCGTGAGGTTTCCACTATGCCAAATGTTTCCAAGTCGAGTTAAAATTACTGAGACTGGCCTTAATTTTCCAGGTAGATATTACGGTTTTATGCGAAAATACGTCAGATGCTCTTGGATTAATAATACTTTTGTTGTGACTTTTTGATGGCCTTGTATTTTTATTTTGTTACTACGTCAAAGTAACAACGTAGATAGTATGATAAAAAGACGAGTGCGATATTTAATGGGACTTATTTTGAGCTAAAATAATAATACGCGTTTGCATGTAAAATACTATTAATTTGCATATAAACGTATAGATAATAATTTATTTTATACTTCTTGAAATCGAAGGATTTATTCACTTAGCTTTTGTACATTTAAATTTATAGTTTAAGTAATTACCCATTATTATTTGAATTTGACATGATTATAAAATGATGCTATGCATCTTATAATAATTTAATTATTCAATCAGGTTGCAAAATTAAATTGAATAACGCTCCGTACCTGGTTATTATCACGTTAACATGATGACCTCATGCGCGTATTAATTATAAAATATAATTAAAAGTGCGTACAATTATCTGTAGTTACATCGAAGGAGATTGAAAGAATATCTATTCTGTATTTGATTACTTTTGATAATAATTACTTTATAAATATACATTTTAAAAGAATAGAATGGATTTCTTTTCTATTCTTAAAAAAAAATTATATGTTTTATTCTATCCTACTAATATTATTATAAATGCGAAAGTTTGTGAGGATGGATGTAAGTGTATGTGTTTGTTTGTTACTCTTTCACGCTATTACAATGAAATTTAGCACACATAACTTGGATTATATGGATGAATGAATTTTCTTTGTTAAATTTGTATGATACGCTATTGGTAAACTTTTGCAACACAGGCAGTATCGGACAATTGATAGGTTAGAAACGAAGTAAAGACTCACCATATCACTTAGTTTACATTTTTATTGTGGAAAAGATAAACAAAAATAAAGATACTGCTCAGTTTCATGTACAGACCTTCCACTTTTCAACTGAATTTTTATCAAGAAAATCAAGCATCGATTCGGAAAAATATAAGGCCATAAAAAAGGTCGAAACGGCCATTAATATGAATTTGTAGACCCTTGATTTGTTTCTAAATTAATGTTTTGTAAATTTTACGATTACGAATCACACTGTTGCGTGGCTACACAGAATAATAATATTTTATATCAACGGGCCTCTTATCTAAACGTATTTGAAATTCATGGATTTTCGTCGTTGAAAAATTGTCCTCGTTTTTATGTTAAGCCACTTACGATGTTAATAAAAGTCAGACGTACCTGAATATGAAAACTCGCGAGGTACCTTCAAATCGGAAAGAATTATGGATCCTTCATTACGTTGCTTTTAACGGTATTTCTTTTATGACGGTATGTACCGCTCAATGATATATAACCAGGATATCACCAAGATCGTTTCACATTTCATCGAACCTTATAAAATCTTACGTTATTAAAAATAGGTCATTTTATACGTCAGATTCTGTTTCCAGGCTATGCTAACGGGATTTAATTTTCTATTATAAGAGTAATAGCATGGCGACCTCTTTTAAAATTATAATGAACGATGGTTTAGTATTAAAAATACAAAACGGGGCAATGAAAAATTCAATCTAATAATACGGCGCTCCGGTATTTTGTGTTCGTATAATTAAATGTTTATAAATACACTTAATAAAATATGACTTAAGACATAAATTAGCTTATTGAATTTTAATATATTATACTAGTATAATTACTTTAAATGCATTATCTAAAGAGTAATTATGATAAATATATTCATATTATATTTTGCATACTTATCATAAGTATAATACATAAGTAAGACATTAAGAATAATAATTTATAATCTTTTTATATCATTTTCGAAATAATTATTCTTATATTTTTCTAACCACTCAGTTCTCATCCTGCAAATATTTATTTGCTGAGGCTTCAGAGATATAAATACCTAAAATAAAATGGTCGTATATAATTTGGGATGCTACGAACACTAGGAAATCGGTCAGTATTTAACAAAATATTATGACAATGTTTTTGTCTAGACTTTGCTCTAATTTATCTAGACTTTGCTCATTCATTTTAGCGTTTAATGCTTAATAGTTATCTTTTATTACCACAATTACCTATGTCCTATACCCGTTGTTATAGGATGTAATATATTCTGTCTGTACTTTTTAATATAAAAATGCTTGATGTGTTTAGTAAGTATGTTTTCATAATTAAATGATCAATAGTAGAAATGGTCTGTGATTATCAAACAGAAGATGGAAGATATAAATCAATTGATCAAAAATACATAAATTATATTTAAAATACGTTTCGTCAAGTACAAATACGTCGATGAAATAAAGGTTCGAAGTCAAATTTTAAAGTTCCGTTCTATTCCTTCACGATTATTGGTTGGGAGTGAAATATCGGGGCCCTTAACTTATTTATCTTCGGCAGCTAGGCCCATGGACGTGCTAAGAATACAAAAATATTCTGAATATCTCTTGAATTTAAAATGAGCCAGTTTTGAGCACTTTATTGAATGATTAGGCTTATAAATTATTCACCTGTTCATTGATTTTGTTATGAATTTAATTGAATCACTTTTATCGCTGTTTATTTTTCTTGTATTTTTTTTATATGACCTCTTTAATTTAGAATTTATATTTAACCAAAATCACTTCAAGGTTAATTATATAACTATACTATATACAAATATAGATGTACTCTGTCTATTTCTACGCTGTCATGCAGTAGTTTGTGAATTCGATACGATTGGAGAGCTGACAGATCTATCATCAAAGGGTAATATTATTTGGATAATATAGAGCTATGATAATATAATATTGTGTATAGCAGACTGTTGTTAAATTAATCACATATTAAATTAAATTAATAGAGCATTGGACGACAATTTTTTTAATGAGAAAACAAAACTGAAAGGAAATGTATATTTTGTATTATGTACGACTAGCTTTCCGCCCGCGGCTTCGCTGGCATTTTTAAAGAAAAACCCGCATAGTTCCCGTTCCCGTGGGATTTACGGGATAAAACTTATCCTATGTGTTAATCCAAGTTACCCTCTATATGCATACTGAACTTCATTGTAATTGGTTTAGTAGTATTTGCGTGAAAGAGTAACAAACATACATACACATACTTATACATATCCAATCCTCACAAACTTTCGCATTTATAATATTAGTAGGATATTGCGAGCGAAGCTACAGATAGAAAGCTAGTTAAATGATATAATTAAGCTTCAAGGGGTGAATGCTCAAAATGTTTGGAAATGGCTTAATTTAAAGGACAACAACATGAATAATTTATAGTATTTAAGCCATTTAATATCACTTCAAAGTTCAAGCATAAATTGAAAGGCATTGCACTGCCATTCTGCATTCAGCTTCTTGTAAGTCCCATGTATTTTGTTTTGAGCGGAATTAATGATATAATAATTAATTAATGATTATATTGGTAGAACATAGCAATGAAACATTTTTGTATATAATTGAAGGTTATGATGTAGGTACCTATAGCTTGAATTTATTTATTTCAGAACAACTATGAACTACTGAATTCATCTCTACGTTAATAAATAGTAAACAAGCGCATTGATGTAGGTAAGGAATATTCTCAGTATAGTCGAATTATTGGTGTCATGTCATGATTTTTATACCTCCTTTTATCATAGAGTTTAAAATTACAAAACTTTACCGCGGAATATTTTTTCGAATCACTGTATTTTTTTAACAAATATTGATACAAAAACAAAAACATTTCGTTCCAATTTATAAAAGGTGGGAAGTCATTCAGTCTATGCCGGATTTTTAGGTGAACTAAATGTTAGTGTAAAATGTACGATTTTTAGCGATGACCTATGCGGGATTTTGTAAAACAACTGAATAAACCTGAAACTATAGCAAAAATTTCATTAGTTCTATTAAGATAATATGTTATTAAAAATCTACTTTTTACGTAACTAATATATTTTATTGTGGCTACGACCACATCAATGTTAAGTTTAAATTGTTACAAACTAAATTGTTACTTACAAAATATAAGAAAGGACTAGAGTTATAGGTGGTCCTCGACGGAAAGATCTAATTAGCGTTATGACTGCTTATTGTAGGTACGCTGCGATGTGCTAAACATTTTCCCTCTTGCCCGGCTCTTATAAAGGAAAGTAGGTAATGTGTGGAACAATATTATTCATTAGTGATGTTATTAAGTCGATTATCATTATTTAAATGTTATAGTTAATTACGCATTTAAATGTTATATTTAATTGGAACTTGTTTTATAAGATATTAGCTAATACTGAATATTACATTACATTGAATAACCAATCGTGACCTGAATAAATTTTTAATAATAAAAAACGAGATTCCCTTTGCACATTGTTTATTTTTCCGTACATCGCAATTAATCCTAACAATAATTATCCGGCAGCGAATTATCCACGTAAATTATTATCAAGTGTCCAAAAGAAGGATTTATATGCGTGGTACCACTACGGAGTTATTGAAATATATGTCCCCAAAGACAAAGCTCCAGTGTCGGGGCTAAAGACATTGGACATAAAACTTTATGACAAGAAGAGAAGGTACAATTTCGTTCCGGGGACAATTTGGCTGGAAAAACAACAAAAATAGATATTACGGTAAAATTCGAATAAAACACAAAGCGAAATAGGAATGAGCTGTTTCAAAATGAAGCATAAATCCACCAAATAGCATTTGCATGTAGTAGAGGCCATTCTTTCTCGTATCGGTACAGATACGTGAAAGACATTACTATAAGAATGTTGTAACATATTAGCTAACTTTGCGATTGTAAGTATGTTTCGTTACTGTGTTCTACACATTAAAGGTAGAGCAAATTCTCTTTATGAAAATATTATATACTAATTATATTAAACGTAAAACAAAGATATATACTTACTCTTAAAATATATAACGTCCGTGTTTATTTTCCAGAAACATTCGTTACATAAACTTTTCATACACAACTGCTCTTTTCCTCCAATCACTTAAAAGTATTTATATCATAAAGGAAGCGTATGTTCGGAATTTTATCTTTTGAGTAACCAGAGAATATTTTCCAATCGTTCAAAGTATTTGTCGCGATGCAGCAATCGTCATAATATCGAGTTAACAAAGGAACATTGAAACGTTTCGCTGAATACCCTTCAGACTCTTAGCTGCATGTAGACAACAGCTTGTAAAATGAAAGAACAAAAGATGACGTCATTCGTCTGAGCCATGATGTGTGAATCGGACTGAGATAAAGCACGTAGTAGTTTTTGTTCGTAGCTTGGTGCTCAACTACTGAATTCAATACTTGTAGGTAATCCTTAAGAAAGGTTCATGTTAGCAGTTTTTAATAGTTCGATATGAACATTGAACATATTTTTTGTGCAAGAAAGTATAATATCTAGTCATTTATAACATCCCTGATGTGTAAAGTGCAAGCTATGTGCAACTTAAAGTAAATATTTTTCTGGTTTTCATACAAAACGTAAATAATTAAAGTTCTTGATATTTAACGTTATAGTTATTGTCGACATAGAACTAGAAAGACCATAGGTACTACGAAAGCTCTCTTAACATTAATATAAAGGATATATTTTTGTCTTTGTGCCAAGTTAAAATCTGTTCCAACATTTATAGATAAATATCTCAAAACCTTTCTCTAAATTTAAACCTTTAAAAAGGGCAATAAAATCCATAACCTCCGTATTTGTATAACAATAAAATCTACATTGAATACGAAAGATTAGGATGGAATCGAAATGGGACGCTTTGAAATCCGCTATACCTATATATCAGGAACCGAAAATCGTTGGCGTGTCATCGTTCATCGGAATAATAGTTCCTATTCTGTACCCAAGTGAAGGAAAAGCTGGAAATAAATCCAATTTGTACCCGCATATATCATGGGTGAAACACAGTTCGCGATTTATTCATATTGTGTGTTTATTCAGGTTCTTCTATACATAATTTATGAGTTTAATAGGTAACCTGATTTGGGATTTCGTTTTGGATGCATTTACTCGACGGTTATATTGCGTCTTAATTGTGTGATCCCGAGAGTAAAACCCGTATGGCAGTAACATATCGATGCGTATATTTCAAGAATATAATGTTAAACATTGTAGAAAACGAATTTATCACAATAATATCAAGATAAGTGTAGTAGTTGTGACGCCTCCCTCAGGAATCCGACGGCCGACCTGCATAGTAGAAGCACAAGTAATATTATCTAGACATGTTCCAAGGATGAATAAGCTTGAAATATTACATTGTTAAAATATTTATTTGATTTGAATAATATTATAATATATGTATAGAATAAGCAGTAGTACCTAGTTCTAGTATGTGTACCGGCAACACAGATTCTAGCTTAACAGTTTTCAATCGTTTTAAAAATCGTGGCTTTATGCCAAAAAGCATAATAATATGTTTAACATGTAGAATTGTATAGTGACAGTAAACTTGTTAATGAATTAATTAATATGATTAATCAAGTAAACAATTTTATAACGATTTATATGTTAACTTTTAGTTTTCACTTTAAACTCAATACTTTTCATTCGTGTTTTCCTTAACATACCTAATACCTAGTGCACACTAAAAGTTTTGCGTTTCTAGCCACCCATAAATGTTTGAATTTTGAATGTTATATTTTTTTAACCTATGAAGTCTCATAAGTTGAGGAAAAAAAAATTTGGCTGAAAGCTCGTGTCAATTTTTTTTTATCTCAAGTTGAAGTTCGTTGTCCGTAGCAAAAACGGAACTAACACGAAACAATTTTAGGGCGATGATTTTTGATGATTTTAAAAGTTCGCTTTCTCCGAAAGCTTGCACTGCTCGCCTTCAAAATACTTTTGGGAGGGAAGCACCTTATTTGAGCACTGTAAGGCATTGATATGCTGAATTTCATCGCGGCCGTGTTTCTCTTCATGATGAAATTCGTGAAGGTCGACCCTCAACTGCGATCACGGAGGAAAATATGGCTACCATCAGACGACTAATTTAAGAAAATTGCCATATCACTTATTAGGATATTCGAGGACATTTGGGGATTGATATGAGACAAATTCAGAAAATTTTACATGAACATTTCAAAGTTAGGAAGATTGGTTGCCGGTGAATTGCTCCCAAACTCACTCCATAACAAAAACGACATCGAGTAGATTGGTGTTAAGAAATGCTATTAAAGTACAATTACGGACATTCTAATGCCGTGTATAATATCGTGACAGGATATGAAATATGTATATATGGTTATATTCCAGAAAGAAAACACCAATATTCTTTGTGGGTGTTTGAAAGTGACAGCAAACCAACCAAATAGAGGCAGGCGAGAAGGGTTGGCAAACAAATGATTGCATTATTTTTCTCTAAGACGAATCCTGTCTGCACTATCCCACTTGAGTAACAAAAGACTGTTAATGCCGAGTGGTACACCACTATTTTTTTGCCCAATGTCTTAGAAAAAATAAGAGAAAAGCGACCTAGAAGTCGCATCTTGTTGCACCATGACAGTGCTTCGGCGCACACCGCGAACAAAACAAAGTCATTTTTGGCTACTGAAAACATAGAGCACGTGACTCATGCCACACGCAGTCCTAACCTAGCACCTTGCGATTTCTTTCTTTTCCCACAAATCTATGATTCAATGAGTGGTTCGACATTTACGAGGCCAGAAGAGGCCGTGGTTGCTTTCAAACAGCACGCAGAAAACATACCCTCGGACCAATGGTCCTCATGTTTCCAGAAATGGTTTGAACGGATGAAAAAGTGTTTTAAATGTAGCGGAGAATACTTTAAAAAGTAGTAAATATAATATTGGACAAATAAATTGTTTTGTTTATTAGTTACGCAAAACTTTCAGTGTGGCCCACGTATGCTTATGAATAGACACTTTTTTAAAACTACCACCGATTTCATTATAGCAATGCACTTTTTATGTATTTATCCTACCTATTATCTAAACTGTTACACTGTAGGTTCTATTCGAAAACTCAGTCCTACTTCTCATGTCAGTAAACCGCTATAATAATATATATTTTGAAGACCAAAATACACTTTCGTAAGTAGAGTTACAAGTACATATTATGCTTAATGTTATGATTCAGCATTAAGGTATTACCAGTCATACAACCACTTTTCTCAATGCTCCTAAAAATAACAGCTCTACAATGGGTACTATTTCTAGCTGTATAAGGATTGGATATTGAGCTTATAAATGAGTTCAAGGCTGAAATTAATAAGAAATAAAGATGTTGAAAAAATCGTAATAATTTTAACAAATTGATTACATTTTAGAATTTCTGAAGGTTCCTCAAGGATCGTACCTATCAATTTAGATATTTTTTTGCAGAAAGTTATGCCGTTTAACTATAGTGTATTTTTTAGTATTCACTATTATTCTACTGAGCTTATTGTATTAGCTTGTATTCAAGGTAAAATATAAATTCTCTCATTTGCTATTCTTTGAAATAAAACTAAGCTAGGTTATTAATTTCATGGGCGGACAATCACCTTGCTACCAATATTCATGATATTATGCGAAAATGTAGTAATCATATTTTATTACTTAGTTTGCTTAATATACTTCATTATATTTTTACCATTATATCTAGGTTAAATAAAGGCTGAAGCTGATACCTTAACTTGAAAAAATAGAAAAAAAGCTTATCCTAACATCAACTACTTCAATCAGACAAAAAATAATTGGGTATTGTCATATAAAATATCATAATATGCGATAAATTTCAATTTTCCATTACAAAACTTCTACAAAGGTTGCCAGTTTGCTTTGCATGTCGACTTATATTCTATTACACGTAGAAACATACATCCAACCAATCGCTATTGTAAAATATAAACAATTACCTTCATATTTATACTATCATCGCAATGACCAAGAAGAAAAACTTTAAAATATTATAAGCTTTGAAAACATCGATGATGTTACTTATGTATTGGATTTATTCTCATTCAATTGCTCCTTATTTTTTTAAAAGGTAATGTTTCAGTTTTATTTCAACAGTTAATCCTGATTTAAACAGCATAGAGACATGTGTATATTTTGATCTGTAAGAATACCATCAAGCGATTAGTTTGAGACATATTGACATTATTTTCTTTAAGTTTGATAATAATTATTGAATACTTACTGAAGTAAAAAAAATCTTATTATGCAATGGATAATTATATTATAAGTACTTCAATGACAATAATTAAACATTTGCTAATAACACTCATTATTTATGATTTAATTTTAAATATTCGACATTCTTTAATTTGTTAATGAACATTAAAACATATATAAATAGTGTCAACTTAGAACTAAACATCATTCTGAAGAAGAATAGTATTCACATAACACTTCAGTGTAACAGAAGAAAATAAGATCATCATGAAGATGGTAAGAAATTTTTAAATGTAAAACAATTTTATTGTAATAATTAAAAACGTTTCCTATTAGTTTTGTACGATCTAGTTGATCTTTATTCCGTTTCTCCAAATAAATATATGATTAAACATATTATTTATTTAGACAGAAATAGATTATTTATTTAGAATAATTAGATTAGACAGAAATATGATTTGGAAAATATAAACACTTTTCTGTGATATAAGAATCTTATAATTTTGATATTGGAAAAAGTGTTGGCTTTGGAAAGGAAATAAATTTATTAGCTAGATTAATATTCGGGCATATTTTTAATTATTTTTTTTTTGCTGAAATTCAATAGTTTTAATTGCAGACAATTGTTAGAAATTATTAATATATCTATTTCTTCTTTTCAGCTTATTGTATTATCTGCTATGGTAGCCGCAGTGGCCTGCGCACCAACTGCCCTAGAGGAGCTCAAGGCACGTCGTGCTCTCCCTGCCCTTGAGTTTGAAGAAGTACGAGATGAGTTTGGACAATATGCCCTCCGTTACGTGACAGCAGAAGGTACCGTGGTGTCCGAACGCGGTCACCTTGTACCCGCTGAGAAGGAAGGCGATTACGTGCTCATCGTCGAAGGTGAAGTCTCGTTCATCAGTGATGATGGTGAACTATACGTCACTAAGTTCACAGCTGGTCTCGATGGCACTCATGTTGAAGGCAATCACCTCCCAGTCGCCCCAGAACCCATCGTAGTGGAACCTATAGCGGAAGTTGCAGTGCCTCAGTGAATAAAATAAGACCGATATGCTTATGAATAAATGATAATGCTCTTTCAAGAATGTATCCTATTTTATTTCAAATTTCCCTGTCTTTAGCTAAATTATTTGAGATTTTTTCAAACACAGCTTGGAACGCAAAAAAGACATTAAATTTTAGTAAATATTTCGAATATGTGGTTCCAATTCAAAGTACAGTTAGGATAAAATAATTAGTTATGCTTCAAATTCTTCATCACTCAAAACGACAATTTTTAGAGGTACACCTACTTATTATAATAATACATATATATTTTATCACCATTGTATATCTATCAAATTTATAAGTAATTAACAACTACCTAAGCTGGTAAATTTAGCTAGATAATTTAAATTTATCTAAGATCTAAAATTCAAAATATCTGTGTAAAAAAAATCCACAAAAAATTATCCAGAACACAATATATCAAGTAAAGTCTACAAACCTTATGCTAAATGATTACACCTAATATGAATAGTTTTTTTCTGTTTCATAAATAGCCATATAAATACTTATGTGGTTAGATAGCTATGATTTTTTGCTGTTGTGTAAACCTATAAAGATATGATGCGTACATTGCTCTTAAAGGATTTTGAAGATTTGGGATTCAACATAACTCCACTATTTATTGAACCATGTCGTGAGTACCGGAAAATTCTTATGCATGATTCATATTTGCAGCGGCACATCGGGGCGGACCGATGCGCATTTTAGCGTGTTAAACGACTGGGATTTGTCTATCAATCCTGCTAATATGGAACTTTGTGAGTTAGGATGTTTGTTGTATTGCAATCTCGAACTTGATGTATGAAGATGATTGCGCGGAATGTATAGAAGAAAAAAAAGAAGACTAGGTAATAAGGTGATTGCTTGAGGTTTGATATGTGCAATTGATTTTATGAAGGAATAACACGTGGACTAATTAATGGTATTTCTATTGTGCAGTTCTTGATAACGCTTTTTAATAGTAATAAATTCAATGAAGTTTAAATTTAAAATCACGCCCCATTGTATGGATTAAGGTATTTCTCCAATTTGTGAAAGTGTTCTATTTAATACTTACACATCAAATTAATTATCTTAATGTTCTATAATATAAAAATGAATCCCAAAATGTGTTGGTAAAGCGCATAACTTAAGAACGGCTGAACCGATTTCGTTAATTCTTTTTTTATTATATTCCTTGAAGTACGAGGATGGTTCTTATGTAGAGAAAACGTAAACATGTACCACGGGCGAAGCCGGGGCGGACCGCTAGTTGACATATAAAAAGAGAGCTGTTTAAAGCTTAATTATGACAGTACAAAACCAATTTACCTATAATTATTACATTTTACTTTTTTAAATAAAACACTTTACGATGTACCGGATGTTCATCGTAGCTTTTTACTACATAGGTTTAGTTTGAAAGTTTGTGTTTAAATATTGTAACGAAAGTGTATCGGCTCCCGAACCGTCCTCTCTAATACAAGTTAGTTTATAAACTGGATTAAATAAACCTATCATTGTTTAAAACAGTGAAAATTGGAATTTGGCGGACAGCGAAAACTTTTATAAATACCTTTAGATAAAGTATTGGTTCACTTTTGGTTGTGTCATGTGAATAGTTTTTGAATGAAACTCGAATGAATTTACTGAACTGCGTCAGAATTTATGGAATTCGGGTGATATGTATACGATTGTACCTAATGTTATATAAAATAAATTTTAATAAATTTAAAAATATATTTTTAAGGTTTGTAAAATAAGTGTGTAAGTATACAATTTTAAATTGTCATAATGTTAATGAAACATATTATTTCACTTTTAAATGATTTATCATTATTTTAAAAATATTTTCATTACATTATTTAATTTCAACATGACGTATTTCTTACTTTTTCTTCTCATGCGAAGTTTTTGTGATCATAATCCGGAGTTATCTCCTTAACATTCTTCACAGCAAAAATAATAACTTATCAAACAACAATGTGTGAGATAAAAAAGTTTTATTACACACTGAAGCTTCACAGTTGCTTTAGAAACTTTACTTATTTCCCTCGGCGTCCAACAGTAATGACTTGTGATGGGCTAATTTGAACGTCATCGATCGTTCGATAGGTGATTTTTTTTCTTTAATGATTCTCTTAATAATTAAGCCAACTACTCACTACCTGCACGCACGCAGGGGCAAAATTGGAACAATCTCGTTTGAACGGCGGTCGAAGCAATTTTTCTGTTCTCTAAGTTGCCCCCGCTTGCCTATACAGAACACAAATTAAGGAGCCAATTTAGGGTTCAATTCCAATATTGCCCCTGCTGCAGATAGGTGAGTAGCTGGTTTTACCATCACAACTCTCTGACCGATATTTGCCAGCGATATTAAGGAATCGCTTGCCGACTGGATACTGCCGACGCGTCTTATGACGGACACATCAGGGCTCGCGATTACTATGATTCTAAGTATAAATAATTCTTAATTGTACATTATTGGTCTGCAACAAGTATAATTTAATAATTTAATAAACAAGCTTTCACGTTGTAGAGCCGCTTTAAGATTATTTTAAATTCAGAATCATCAGTCATCCAGAATATATTTATGAAAATAAGCTACGAATCGTGAGCCTGTACCAGTTTTGGGAAAACGTATATTTGCAGATATACAAAAACGTTTCATATTTTTAACCAAAAGCGGTATTGATGTGTTTCGGGAAACCGTCGTTTCCTCTACTGTCAACAAGCACAAAATGAAACATCTCTTATATTCGTTAAAACTTTTGCAATTCAAAGGACATGAAATATTTTGTTCCTTTTTATATCATGGTTGTTGGCTTTGGAAATTTCTAGTAACATAGTTAATATTAAAACGTACTCCAAACCTGCCAAACAAACAAACTCATACCAATACAGCAAACTTTGCATCTATTATTCAAATTCAAACAATATGTCGTCGGAAGAAAGTTTGTTTCTATGGGCCGTTTAAGATCTACTGAGCTACCGAATAGGTTTTAAATCTGTCGCTTAAAAAATGAATAAATGACATCTCCGTTTAGGATTTAAGTATTTCAATTTTCATTTTGGACTGTTGCTCGGCTCTACTAAATGCAACTTTAGAAGCCGAATTGAAAATTTGGTTATTATAGGTATATATTTGTTTGAATAATTGTACTTTGTACTTAGAGCAATAATGATTTAATGCTCTAAGACTTTGTACATGTTTTTACTTGTACCTATCACTATTATTTTCTGATTCTGTATAGTGTGCAATAAACAACTTTCCATTCATTAATTCACTTATAATTTTACTGTAACATTTACTGTCAATGCAATATGAATAGTAACTAAAAATCGAGCATAGATGTAGACGTCAGTACCTCTTTCTATAAAAGATACAATGACAATACCACAAACTATTTACCTATAATGAACAGTTGGAATGCTTTTGATAGTTGGCATTTCAGTTCAATAAAATGAGCAAGTTCAAATTGATCTTTACCAGGATACACATTTCATACAAGTGCATGTAGCCTTATCTACATATCATTGGTGTATTCGCTGTACGTTGAGTTTTGTCGAGCTTGCATATTGCATTGTAGACATTGTTATAAACTTTGATAGTTCCATGTTACGTAACGTGCTGTTCTTAAAGTTACACTATGTTATATTTAAATTTACCTATCAAATTACGGTGTACTATTCTGAATGTTCTTGCTGAATTATATAATTACTAGCTGTGCCCCGCGGTTTTACCCGCATTGCTCCGCTCCTCTTGGTCTTAGCGTGATGGTATATGTATAGCCTTCCTTGATAAATGGGCAAGTAGTTCCTGAGATTAGCGCGTTCAAACAAATATGAAACTCTTCAGCTTTATAATATTAGTATAGATTGCAAGAAAAAGGCCTTTCTCAAAGAAAACGACGGAACAGATCATCTGTCCACCTCGTGGTAGGTCATCCTACGCTTCATCGCCTACTTAGTAACATCGCTTCTTAAAAATATGAATATTATTTAATTTCTGAAGCTCTACAATATTTTTATTACTTATAATCTCGTCGTTACAGCAATCATAGCCAGGATCAAACACAGTATTGAAAAAATAATTATTATAATATGTACTACGATCTTCCAAAGAATAGATTAGGTACATTGACCTGAGCTAGCAAGCTTAATTTCAGGAAAAATAAATTGGAGTCACATTAGTCCAAGCCTCCGGGGTATATCGATGGATATTAATTCTTAGAACAGATAATTTATTATCTATCATAATTTCTTATCGTTATGGTATTAGTACTATAATATAATATATCCCTGTTATTTTTATATCAAAAAGATTTAGAAAAGACTTTGTGTAATTTACTTGAGTGTAGATTTTAATATTATAAACATTCATTAAATTGTGATAAAATATCAAAAGTATTAATGTGAAATAAAATGATTTATAATTGTTTAGAATTGATTTCGTTTTTTCTTGAATTTCGAATGTTTATTAAAATATTATCCCACCAAAAACATTTTCATGTAAAATGTTGCCAAGACGAGCCCATATGACTCGCACTGTCAAAAAGTTATCAGATCTCATGTAGAGCCAAGCTTCTAACACTACACGCCCTAACTCTACAAGGCCTAACTTCACAAACTCTACACCTTAGTCAAAATATGTGGCTTGGCCATTTCGCTACATTCACATCGGCGTAAGGTGAAAAATTAATTCACTGTTCATAACTTTTGTGTTATACAATAGTTCTTGTAGTAACGAACGGCCAAGCCACATATTTTGACTAAGGTGTAGAGTTTGTGAAGTTAGGCCTTGTAGAGTTAGGGCGTGTAGTGTTAGAAGCTTGGCTCTACATGAGATCTGATAACTTTTTGACAGTGCGAGTCATATGGGCTCGTCTTGGCAACATTTTACATGAAAATGTTTTTGGTGGGATTTCATTTCTTTTTGTAAGTTGTTTGTAACAAAATTTTATATGTCGATTAAACTTCTAATTTTTTTTAACAAACATATATATATCTATATATATCTAGGGGAACCAAGTTTTAGATTATTAGATTAGACCTCTAGGGTCATCAAAATTTAATTTAAAATTACAGGTCTTATACAAACTCCCATCCCCTAGTTTAAGGGGATGGGGGATGAAAGTTACAAGTTTTATAATTTTTTTGTTGTTTGTGTGCTAATACTAGCTTACATACAAAATTTCAGCTTTCTAGGACATTAGGAAATACCATAAGAATTTTGATGATCATCAGTGAGTCAGTGACGAAATTAGCGTTTTTTAGATATAAATAAAATCTGAAGTATAAAAGCTAATGTCATTAAAACTTAATATATTCAATAAATCCGCTATTGACAATATATCCCGAAAATTTTGTTGATCTAGCATAATCCAAACCCAAGTTATGAGGGTTCAAAAAAACGTCGAAGCGCTTCGAGAAAAGGTAGGTAGTGCCCGTCGCTTGATCGCTTGGCTCGTCTTGGCGGGGGCACTACCGTGCCCCCAGACCTACGTTATTATACGAAATATGAAACAGGAAAATTCCATATTATATGAAGAATAACATGTAATACAGACGACGAAGTTATGAAACCTTTCCAATAATTGATTGGAATGAAACCCACTTTTACTCATATTGCTGTGGTTTGTTCCGTAATTTTGAAAGGTATATTTTCGTTGATCAAAATCGATAAAACTTCAGTTTTATTACGTCTGATACTAATTCATACGTATAAAGTAGCAAATATTCAAAGTTCAAAATTCAAATATTCAAGTTATATATTATAATGTCGAAAGATTATATCGGTATACAGAGAACAACCAATAATTTTTATTGACAAAAATTTTCAAAGCCGAACTGGACACATGAGCTGAACTTAATTTAATTTAATTAGGATCTCAAAATCAGTTGGTCATGAGAATCAAAATTGGTTCAAAATTGGTTCAAATAGTTGAACCGATTTGGGTGAACCAATTTTGATTGGACTATTCCAAAATACTGACATAAGTAACAAACCAAAAAAATGCATTCGAATTTTTCCATTTTTTAAGTTGTCTGAAAATTATTTTATACATCCACTAGTTTCTATAGTCTAGTCTGCTATAGTTTCTCAGTTTTATTGGTAGCCTCTTCTTGTTAAGAAGACGCCTACCTGACATCTTGCCTGTAGTACATTTAAACCCAGACTAATTAATAATAATGTTTTACTAACCGACGCTCGGTCACAGCGGCCAATCTCAAAGACTAGCAAAGCAAACTACATTGGTTACATTTAGTACAGAAGCAAGCAGGTGTATTTAGTTCACCTACGTGAGATCAGAACTTTCCTTACTGATTTGCAGTAGAAATGAAATTATACTCGTATATTTAATAAAACAAGTTGAAAACTAACCAACGCTAGTCTTTGACGTGTAAATATTTAAGGCTCGGTACACATAGTATGTACATATCTATGAGTGAATAATTTATAGTAAATATGTATTGTAGTACATAGATTTTTTCAAGAATTCAACAAATGCGTTTTTAAATTTCGTTCTTTGAAACACAAAATAAAAAACGGTAAAAATTTTTAAAATAAAGTATAATCTCAAAATGCTCCTTGCGAGACAGAATTGTATAAAGCAATACAAAAAGTAATTTAAATGAATTGAAGTATCCTTGTTAAAAGTTTTTTATCTGCTTAACATGAGATCCTCGCATGTTTCAGATTAATTCGAAGTTGGAATTTGACGATTTTACGAGCTCGTTTTTTTTTCGGGATATACGATGTATAAAGATTTTAGGAAAGAAAATGGGGCACGTAATATATTAACATCATTACGGATTAGCCACATATTGTCTCTTATGTAATGCATAAAATGTAATTTATATCACATTTTTGTATATAAGTAATAAATTAAATCATTATAAAGGTAATAAAATTGATAACAAAACAGACTATTTTTTTAATGTCCGCCTATTTATCAGCCTTTTTATTATATTACTAGCTTCCGCCCGCGACTCCGTCCGCGCGGAAAAATTAAGATTTATTTTTTCTACGTATTTTGCCGGGATAAAAAGTATCCTATTTTATGCCCAGGATAATAAAGTATAATTATACCAAGTTTCATCAAAATCGAACAGTTAGTTTTCACGTGATGCCTGAACATACAGACAGACAGACAGACAGACAGACAGACAGACAAAAAATTTTTTAATCACATATTTGGGTTTGGTATCGATCCAGTCACACCCCCTGCTATTTATTTTTTCAATATTTTCAATGTACAGAATTGACCCTTCTACAGATTTATTATATGTATAGATAAAAGCTAGCATTGTTTTGATCAATACTGAAAATATGTACCTATTATTCTAACCACATTGCTATAAGTATTTTTTTTTAAAAGAGTATCTAATAACCATATTTTCCTCTACAACGTAACTACCGAATAACGAACTTACGGATATCTTACTGATTATACGGCAACGTTCGCGAAGTGCTAGTTGCATTAATTTCTACTATGATCACAATATGAATATATGACAACAGTGAGCCGGGTTCTCCCACGGGTGTAGTGCGATTTTCCAAGGAACTTCTCTCATAAATCCTTACGTGATGCCTGTTTGCATAATACAAGACCGAGTCGGCTTTGTTTCATTAGTTTGATAGGTTATATATGGCTTGTTATCGAATTCGTTTTGAGTTTTGTATGTTTGTATGTTTATTGGTAAGTGGTTGCAGGTTGGGTATTCTAAACATATTATCAGCTTATAGGACATTCTAGCATATTATACATATAATATAACTAAATCGATATATTATGTAGAAATCATTAAATACATTCATAACTATGTGTTACGCAATCTGTAAGGCTGGTTGCAGAGCTTGACCGACCGTCAGTGCGTACCGTCGGTCCTGACGATACGCATCAACAATTGTATGACTATGACACTAAGGCGCATGTCAATACGCGTGCGTATGGTCGGTCTAGCTATGAACGGTTTTATGAATTTCCATACATATCACAAGCGCGACTGACGTACGCAGTACGCACTGATGGTCGGTCAAGCTCTGCAACCAGCCTAAATTCTTTAAAAAATTATGTGCATTAATTTATCTATCGCAGAATAATTATTAACTAAGTAATTATCCACCTATGAAACAGCTCGAATAGCAACGAATTCCTTTACAATTAACAAACAGAAATTTATTATAACTACGAAATTTATCAACTCATTATTATTTATTTTGTTCAAAAACCCGTTAACATTAACATGTGAAACTAGCAACAAATACATTGCACACGGATTCATTCTGGAAAGATTAATGACGTCATCTCATCACCTAGGAGCGATTCCATTCTCGATAGTTGCAATTGGCTTCAACTGCTCGGATTTAAACCTCAAATGAAATAGAATGAGGACTGTTTGTCACCAGGCACATATGGAGCGTGTAGTGTCGATGTTGGTATATTGGTCTTTGTCTATGTTCAATGTGATAGGTCTCTATGTATGTTGTCTATGGCTTGTGTTACATAAACAATGAAAACTAAAGTATCTTATGTACCTATGAATATCACTTGCAAAAAGCAAAATCTATAACAGGGAGATGTATTCGTGTGATGTCAGTTGTTTTTAAATAAATTTCTTAGTACAACTCGAAGTATATAATTGAAAATTCCAAGAGAGACACTACTATTAGATACTATGATTGCAAGTTATTTAAAACAAGAAATAGAAAAAATAAATGTTCTATATAAACTATTGAACATCATTAATATTTTATACCTTGTTTATATTCCTTAGGGCTGATTTTTCAATCCTTGGTTAAATCTTATCCGTCCAATAAAGTATATTATAATGTACAGATGTCACCTAAAAACTGTCAAAAAGTGGGCAAGTAACACATTTTTAAAATGGTTGTTTAATACGATATTCGATGAATAAGTTTTAACTAAGGATTGAAAAATCGGCTCTTCATATAATATATTACTCTATTATATTAGATATGAAATACCTTTCGACCGATACGTATTACAATTTTCAAAGTTTTAATCACTTGAAAAGTAGATTTTAACAGTAAATACCTGTATGAAGTTTTAATTAAAATACCATGAATTTCGTTAAGTTTTAGTTAAAATATTAATCGATTGTTAGGATTGAATTATATGTCTGGATTAATATTAACTTTGTTTGATCCACCAATTATTAATATAGTTTATAGAATTTTACATGACCTCTGGAAAATATATATGAAAACGAAATATTCAGTTTCATAAATTTAAATAATTATACTTACATTTAAAAACATTTTGTTACAAATTCAACTCAGTTTTCTGTTAAAAATAGCGTCGAGAACAGTTTTACAATTCCGAATTTCTAGCTTCTTGCACTGCACAAACAAATTTAAGTGAGACTTCTAAAATGTTTTGTAATAACTCTTACCAAGCTTTAATTTCTTGTTTCAAAAGTGTTTTTAACAGCTGTTGGAGATGCAAGTTGGCTTTTGATTTCTTACCTTTGAAGATGTAATGTTAGACGCTACAAGCGCACAATATTTTACAAAGTGAAATTATCTCAGAGTTTAAACGTAGTTCACAAACAGCTTTCATATGCACTTGTATTATTTTATAAACTTAAACCTCTTCCCTCTTCATCTTTTCACAGTTCTGTTTTAAACCGCTTAAAGTTTTTGCAACCCATTTTCAAACTAATGTTAAAATATTTTAAAGTGATAACTACTTTCTTGAATTATAACAAATAGGATATGCGAAGTTACCAGAGTACCCGATTTTTTTTTTTATAACCACCTACTGTGATTATGAAAACAGAGGCACTTTCCATTGTATGTCCAACAGAATTCAGAACCATTTCAGAACACAATGCTAAAAGGACATAAACACACAGTAAAATGTTAAT
The DNA here is from genome assembly GCF_905220415.1 of Colias croceus. Taxonomy (NCBI): domain Eukaryota; kingdom Metazoa; phylum Arthropoda; class Insecta; order Lepidoptera; family Pieridae; genus Colias; species Colias croceus. The sequence goes on from NC_059542.1 coordinate 7,532,142, forward strand.
TAAGAGAAGAACACTCCAGAATTATCTCATTACATGGAATAAATGTATTTTAAACGAATAGAGACATAATCATAAATATGGTAGTCAAATAAATCAGCAGGCGAGACGGAGGCACGTGACCGTGTTAAAATGGTAGGAATAAGGAGTTAACGGCTATGATATTGCGTTCAAATACGTCTTAACCGATATTAAAAAAAAACCCTTTGATGTAGTTTATAAGGTAATCTTAATATGTATAAATAAGTGAAGTCCCGTTTCCCCGTCGTAGTGGGGTAAGGGGCAGATGCATTATACATACATTTATTTCACTGATCGATTTTCTTTAGGGACAAGTAGGTGATCAGCCTTCTGTGTCCTACCAGACCGAGACATATTTTCTTCGTCTCCACCGGGAATCAGTTCAGTCTCGGTTCAGTCTCAGATCAGTCTGTAGACTGAAAATTTTTGCTTAAAACGATTTTAATATAAATAGAGTGCAGTTTTAGCTTATTTATTATAATCTGTTATTATAAATTTATAACTTTAAAACCAAGTGTTACAAAAACGATTACTGAAACTTAATAGAAAAAAGTACTGTTATTTAGTGCGAATTATAATATCAAAGATTAAGCTTGGCATTCACTTAACAGTAAAATAGAATAAATAGAGCTTGTAATAGGCTTGATAGTCTATAATTTTTCAATGCAAATTAGCAATGTCATTCATTCAAGACTCATTAAAAGTTCAGCGCAATAATCGATTAATCGCAAGCGAGTGATAATAACTGATTCGTCTTTTCCACAATCAGAGTAAAGTTGATATATTAATTATAAAGTTATCATATTACGATTTTTTTGAAAAATTCAGATGACTATTATTATAAAATTGTAACGCGGCAATGTGAAAGGCTACCAAATCAAACAAAAACTATAATTGCTGCCAACTTTTAAGATTTAAACTTAAATAATCTGATAGAGCGAAAAATGTGAGCTTAAGGCGCATAGCGAAAAAATTAAACTCAATTTTTGATCTATGAGTTTTAAAAAAATTAAACTCAATTTTTGACCTATAAGTACCTAGTTTTTCATTTAGATTTAATTTAATTTTTGGTGAAAATGTTTGTTATTATAACCTAATTGAAAATTTAATATTTTTATAGCGTAAGCATATTTTGAACTCAATATTTTTTTTAAGAAAACATCAATTTACCATGCCTTCTTCCGGGTGGATCCATTTTAACAAAAGTGTTACAGAATTTTCTTTTAAAAAATTAATTTCCTATTCAGTTCCCTCGAGATGGTTTCATACACCGTCCGTCAATAATAATTTATAATCGAAAGATCGAATGCCAATTTTCACTGTTTTTATTTCACCTTTAATTTATTAAACATCTTAAATTTCTATTTATTTTCAATTTCAATTTTTTACTCACATCGGAAATGTAGGAAATTCTACGATAAGACATATTATAATGTTGGACGTTGGTGTCGAATAGAGTTAGACTGGTTTTATTTTTTAATGGTTTGAAGTTTATTAAAATATAATACTTTATTTACGAACATTACTCGGTATACAATATATGAATTCTAAAATACTTTGACTAGGTAATTGAAATCCCTACTTTTATATTATAAATGCGAAAGTAATTCTGTCTGTCTGTCTGTTACACTTTCCCGCTTAAACCTCTTAACCGATTTTGATGAAATTTAGCACAGACAATTTTTAGACCCTGAGAAAGAACATAGGCTACATTTTATTGCGAAATATGTACCACGGGCGAAGCCGGGGCGGACCGCTAGTTTATTAATAACGCAAAAAATCTGTATTACCACCATGGTACGGTAATAAAATGACATCCTCAAATTTTATGCATAAATAAATTCATCACGATACCTATATAAATTTCACAACACTTAAAGTCTCCAACAAAGAAGGAACTTGAATATTTTACATTCAACTGCATTAACTTTGAAAAGAAAAAATCTCTCTTGCTTTAAACCTCGCCACGTATTTTTTGTTCCGTACTTTAATACATTAGCCAGTTCCTTCAAAGAGCACTAAAAAGCTGATAACATCTGCTTTTTGTAAGATTCTTTTCACTCAATACTGGGTGTCCTTATAAAGTAATACTTATCGTTTATAAGTGCTTAAATTAACATAAAGGTACGCTACACACAACCCTCCCATACTAATTGTCTGACACACTCACTAAATTATGATATAATAAAGATTACTGAATAATTAAACGTAAGTGACGTAACGTGTAAGCAACATTAATTAGGCAGTTAATCTAAGTATGATAATGGTCATGATATTCTTTTAATTTCAACCGGCACATGACTTTTTCAGCAAAATTATTTGAATTCTACTTGACGTGACAATGACCTAAATTAATAAAAAATTGTAGTTGCAATGACCATTTGATCAAATAAGAATATATATTGCTGCTTTTTCTAAAAATATACCTTTAATATTTTAGCTCCTTTTTAAAACGATTGAATTGTCATAATATTTACGAGAAAACTTGTAAAGAGAAGAACCAACACAAAACTTCAGTATCTAATTATTATTCTATCCACACAAATATTTTGTACAACTTGTATCAATTGTAGAAAAACTAGCTTCAATATAACCACAACTAACTACTTACACAATAATCCGCCCACGCGCGTGCTAAAATGTATTGTACTCGAATTGGCTAAAGAAATTCAAATTTTTCATGATAAACGTCGCTAGGTATACATTTATGTGAGAGTGAGGGCGTGTTCTGACCGATATTGAATAATTGATGGTTGTCGAGCACGTAAAATGCTACTTTGATCCGCTTTAATGTGGGCTTATTTTTACGAGAGCTGAGAGGCCGTTAACGCAATACATGCCGACTAAAGTATTCCTAGAACCGCCTGACAGTTTGGAAATACTCCTCTATTATTTATATATCTTATTGTTGATTTAAAATGTATGTTGTTGGAACGTGATGTTGTTTTGGCAATAATGGTTCGATTCATTGCTGCCATGAAAGTTATTTGAACAGTTATTTATTGAACGTTTTATAAACAACATTCATTGGAGTTGTTTTGCGTTTGTTTGGAAATAAACCGCATCCACGTAAATATATACGGTATATGTTAAATATACACAAAGACTGTTAAAGTAATTCATTGTTCATGTAGCCATCAGTACTAAAGCGGAAACTAGGAATATACCTAATGACTAGGCCTATCTAATTTCTCATCACTCTCCTCAACAACATAGGTAATTGTCCTGGCTATTCTAAGTGGAATCAGTACCTTTTTACTTCTATCTAATTTCCTCAATCCATTGAATTAATATCATCTACAAGACTACAAAGTACAATGCCCTCAAATGTGCCATTAACTTATAACGACAATATCTCAATCCTTTGAAATATCATCTACATATACATATTAAAATTCACCATGCTAAATAAATATGACCCGGAATAATCCTAATTGTGGCAATGTTTTCTTTATGTGGTGCCGGAATGTCCACCCTCGTCATGTTGCAATCTGCGAAGTTAGACGGCCCCTTTCATTGTTGTTAACCTGAATGTGATTCATAATAGCAGATTTAGATCCTTTTAGAATGGTCGTGCGTTGTCGAAAATCTGGGATATGGGTTGGCTAATGGAGATGCAAATAAAATATTTAAAAATGTATCGAAATAAAATTCAGAAACATTATTTTCTTTGCAGCCTCTTATTTATTTATAAATACTTTATTGCACTTAAAAATAAAAAAAATACAAACACTTAAATTACACTAAGTACCTACAATTGGCGGTCTTATCGCTTACAGCGATTCTAAATATGTAAAAATAATGCACAGTAAAAAATTAATCTAATTTTGTTAAGTGATACAACATAACTTCAGCTGTGAATGAGATTTAGAAAAGTGTAGGTAAATATCTACAATAAAATAACACATCTAAACAGAGTCAATAAAGTTATTAGACGAATTCATTTTAGAGCACAAGCTAGAAACTTCTAGACTCTACTAGAAGGTTCTACTCTAGAATCTGGACTAATTGAAAATTAAGTGTATACAACTGCAGCAAAAAATACATATACAAGCCTTTTACATCGAACATTATTTATAAACTTAACCACACATCAAAACATACATAATAACTATTATGCCATATCACAAAATTGATTACATACTAATATGTCATTATCATACAGCAAACATAATTCAACACATTTCCGGACGATTCACCGTAAAATCAATGAGCGTTAATAATTATTTCACTGAAAACTTATAAACGAAATTGATACCTAAAACGCAGTAATTAAACATGTTCGTGTTATTATCAATAGAAATTAATTCCGAGCGAATAAATATATGTAGAAACGTGTGGCTTTCTAATTGGCATAACCGCAAGTCTTGTAAAGCACTCTGAACCATGTGTTGCGACCTATCAAACTACTGAAACAAAGCCGACTAAGTCTTGTATTATGCAAACAAGCATCATGTGAAGCGTGGATTTATTAGAGAAGTTTGTGGCTAAATCGTACCGCACCTTTAATGTCATTGTTATTTTGTATTGCTTCGATTTTCTTGGTTTTTATAAGATTATAGGGATTAAGTTTCTGTTATTTATTGTAGGATGGTAGTTAAAATACTGACAAAACGAAATAAGATAATACATACCTAAGGTTTTTTTTAACGAATAGTAAATGTAGTGAAATTATAGTACATTAGAAGATGAAACAATGTGTTATGTGTGTGATTGATAGTAAATTTAATATCCAAAGGTATATAATTATTTATTTGTTAGTTAAATACAAGCTCCTTTAGAAATGTGAAGGCGTTTGTGTTGATTATTTTACGCAGTACGCAGTCGAAAAACACCTCCTTATCGAATTTCTAGATGTAGACTTGCCTCATAAAAAATAATTAGGTCTTATTTGAGCTGCTAATTCGTGAACATGTACCACTGTGTATTAGTATTTTGCTAGGTCCGGTTTCATATATTTTACCATGAGTTACAATGCTGTATAATTATTTCTATTGCCTACTTCATACTTGTAATAAAACGGTAGCCGGATAAATTATTTTTTTATTAGACTTGCTTAAAAAATGTACCGGTAACATGAAATCTACATTCATGCCTAATATTCTCAATGCCAATTAAGTGTAGCAGCAACACTTAATATATTATTTATTTTCAGTAGATTTTTTTTTAATTTTATAATATATTACTAGCTGTGCCGCACGGTTTCACCCGCGTGGCTCCGCTCCTGTTGGTCTTAGCGTGATTAATATATAGCCTATACTACTCGTGGATAATGTAGCTTTCGAATGGTGAAAAAATTTTTAAAATCGGTCCAGTAGTTTATGAGCCTATTCATTACAATCAAACAAACAAAGTTTTCTTCTTTATAATATTAGTGTAGATTTTCTATTATTAGGTAGGTAGTACCTAGTAAACGTAAAAATCTTCTTTAGTTATTAGTTCACAAGAAGTATGTAAGCAGGATGTACCCCCCATAATATATTTTCTCATAATATATTTTCACTTACAAATTGTACAATTCCGGTGCTTACCAAAACGTATTCGCAATGAAAACGAATGAAACTAGTTAAACATTAATTGCGCTAACGCTAAAGCTACAAATAACATAACTTTGTCAAAAACTGTTTTACGGCTAAATTTAGTGACCTAAAATATAGTAAATCATTTAGTTCCCAGTATTCATAAATAAACATAAAACTGAAATGAAAATCTACAATGCTTGATAGAGTGAAATAAACTACAGACAAAGGCCATTTTGTAAACAATGCGCCGTCTGTATATGTAGAGCAATGACTCTATATTGCATCTACCATTTATCTGTTTAAAAATGTATAGAACACGATAACCATCGCAACACTGGAATGGTGAAATATATTTTACAACTGTCTGCCCGATGCAGATTTTTGTCTGAAATAACTTTTATTTCTTAGAACTGAAATCCGTCTTGATGGATGCAATGTGATACGCATTGAATGTTTATGTTTTATGTGAGATACATTTTATCTGCAAGAAACTGAAGATTAACTTTTTCGTGTTTAATTTATTAAGAGTTGTCAATATTATAACATTATGGTTATATATCTAAAAGTAACAATACCTACCCAAACGCTAAGAAAAACAATAAGGAATTGAATAAAAATTATTATCATCATCTTCATTAGCCTATAATCCTTATTATTTTCCGCTACTGAGAGACGGACCACCTATGAAGGTACAGGCCAGAATCCACCACGCTCGCAAGTACAGATTTAAAAATTTAATAAAAAATAAATATTCATATGTACGGAAATAAAGACAAAATCGACAACATTAATTAAAATCATATTTAAACACAAGATAAATTGATTAAATTGCTCAACATCAACAATGGGAATGGCCAATTATTTTTGTTCTGATTAATAAGGTTCCTAAAAGCCTCAAGAACTTTATTCGCAAATAAAGCAGGTGACAATTTGATTAACGACCGTAATTTAACCAAACGGGCTCTTCGAAGGAAATTCGATGCCACTTTCCGTTGTTCCTTTTCTCTAAGCTGTTTCGATGAAAAACAAGTGGTTGTCATTGCTTTTATCGCCTAACGGTAATAAGATTTGTATTATTTGATACTACATTAATTATATAGGATGGTAATTGGTTTTATTATTAACTAGCTTACCGCCCGCGGCTTCGCCCGCTTTGTCTAAAACCTAATAAATTATATACTAAAACCTTCCTCTTGAAAACCTCATCAAAATCCGTTGCGTAGTTTGAAAGATTTAAGCATACAAAGGGACATAAGGACAGAGAAAGTGACTTTGATTTATACTATGAAGTGATTTATGCAGTAGGTAACTGTACACAATTTTGTTTGCAATTTTGATATTACGAATGTAATGATAATATTCGTACAGTGCGAATTAAAAAAATTATCAAATTTCTAATGACTTCAATACATTGCAATTAAAAAAGGCAATAACCACACGTTACTGATAGGAAAAACATATTTATTTTAATCTATGTCATTTTCTATGATAAGAGTTATATATTACATGACTGTAACACAAACTTTACACTTATATAGAATCTATATTTTACCTATCCTGAAATGTATAATTCTATTCGCATCTAAAATTTTTGGCACTTATAAAACGCTCTCGGTAAACCCGAAAAAGAAAACCATTAATAACACTCGGCTTTTGTTCCGTTTTTCTCCAGAGACCAGTTGAGAGAAAGTTTTATAATAATAATAGAAGGGGCATTAACAAAGTTTTTACAAGGAGACAAGCATAAGCAACAATTCAGATAACATTCAATTAGCTTTTTGTGAGACGAAGTTTTAAGAAGTTGAGGAATTTTCGTCGTTCCTTGGAACAACGCAGGCTTCAATGTCGATTAGTCTGAGTTTTCTTAAATATTTCAGTCAAGTTGACAATTTTGTGCTAACATTCGCGAATTAATCCTTAGACATCTTAATCGCATTGTTGTACAAGTTAGACGTGTGGAAATAAACTTTATATTAATGTTTTTAAGGAGAATTGAATTGTTTAACAATTCATATAGCTCGTACTTTTCTAATAAATAATATGTTAGTATTTTTTATAAAAATATTATATATTATAGTATATTATATATTTTTTTTTAAATTCGTTAAAACGTGCCGATATTTTAACATTTTATCTGCATTTATCAAACCCATAAAAATTCTACCGTTCAAGATTTATTTCTCGTAGTCATAATAATGATCTAGATAAATTTAGTAAATAGATAAATGTTATCAATACTCATACTAAAGATCTTGTTAAATTCCTGAATAGAGGCGCAAGACACAAGACCTCCAAAGGGACTGGATTCAAATTGTTTCCGCATAATCGTTGACAGGACCGCAGCTGTCCTGTGACAACGGTACAGGCTCAGTAATTTGTTATAGGAGCTATATAGGAGCATGTTTGCAGACGTCCTATGAAGTCCCGATATTATTAGAGTTCAATTCTTGGATTCAATTATTGTCCTAGTTACTAGGTGACGCAGAAATCAATGACAATTTGTTAGTTGTTATTGCGGAAGTTAGACGAGGTGTCAGAGTTTTATTCTGTCATAAATAAATAATAGCCTTGTCTGTGTCGTTGCCTAATAAATATTTCAGCTAATAGTTTCTATACTTACACTTCGGATAAATAAAGTTTGAAGATCCATTGCGTTATATTTATTTCATTTAGGTAAGTTGACGGAATACTATCATTTCTTATAAACGATACAATTAATCATTTATTAAGTTTCCGTAATAAAAGGGTAATCTACCTACGCCTTGAAGTGATTTGAATGTAAATGTGATAAAGGAAAGATCATCAAATTAATCAAAAAAATTATCAGCTATTTAATAGATATCAACATATCACTAAAACTATCACACAAATATTTATACATTTATATTTAAACCCTAGAACGGGGCTTCCACCAAAGTCACTCTCATTTCCTTTCATATTATATTGAGTTCGTTTTATTGAAGAATTGTATTGCGACGCGGCGCTTACTTTTATTTTTATTTGGTTCAACAAACAAAATTCTACGACCGTCCCCCGTTACCAATAAGGAAAAGATTTGCATCTTCTTCAGACTCATTGACCGAAAATTACAGTAACATTTTCTATCGGATACAGTTTTTTCGGGACATAGAACAAACAGGATTATTGTTTGCATTCTATTATTTAGAAGCAAGTACGTATTTATACATGAGTTTTTTATATTTTTTATAGATATTAAATTGCAAACATATCTTAACAAGTGCTGCAGCAGCATAGCACAGATTTCAAATAAAACCTCAGTCTGGCACCTACATTTATTACTGATTCCCAAAGGAAATCAATCAAAGGAAAGGACGTGAAATGCATAGCTCCTACTGTCAAGGGGCCAATATCATGGTACTTCAGGGATTCAAACCTCTGAGGGTTCACACCGTTATTCACCACCTTAGACGAGTTCAGATTAGCAGATGTCATGTATCGCCGAAATGTTTGGATGTCGATATTATGTTCTTACTTCTTAGGTTTTTTTTCGTTGACTGAACGTAGATTATGAGTGAATAAATAGAAATATTACAGAACACACACGACATGAAAAAAGTTAACAATAATATTATGTTAACAAATCTAAAATTATCATTGTAGATATAAATATTCGAATCGAACTGCAAAGTAGAATAACATTGATTTGCGACCGTCTTTACGAAAGTTGGCAGCACTTATTTCACCATTACACCCGCAGGCACCTCTCAAACTTTTATCGATTCTTGAATCGACAGACTGTAATGTAATTTATTCTTTGTAGCCCATCCCTGGAGATATCGCAACAGAACACAAGTTATGGCGCTATAGTTTACCCTTTGAGAGCGTATCGAGTCGGTGTAGATTTACAAGATTTAGCTTTATGCGAAGGCGTTCCGATGGGGAACTAACAGGCTCGACTTATCGGCTCTGATCTCGCACTAAATGTATGTGAAAGGAAACGAATTCAGACTCAAAAAAATCAGCTGTTTCTTATCTCTCTTGCTTATTTATAGCGAATTTTTCGGTCAAGCAATTTTGGTATCATACACTATTATACTAATTAAAAGTTGATTTCGTAGAAAGTGCCTCTCCTTTAGTTAATTTATTGCTCGGGAAAGACCACACACACATATTATGCATGTATGACGTCCAGTGCTACAATTAGCAAATATAGACTATTCTATGAAACGACTATAATAGAATAGTTTGGAACAAATCAAACCAAGTCAAACAAACCGAGTGGACTGATATGAAGCATTCATATTGCGAGGGCCGGACTATCAATAACAGATGACATGACTTGGGGCTATTGGGAAAGCATAACTTAATGTGTCGACTAACAGACACGGCTGACATAAAGGACCAAAACAATGCATAAAATATCCATTACGCCGAAACAATGGGACTCTGATATCGTATATATTGTGGGATAAAGAAATCGAATACTTTTGTCTCCGGGGAATTGTTTTTAGGGTAATTGAGACAAAATGAAACTTGAAGGAACTGTTTTTCTTCTTCCTCTTTACAATGTTTACTTGATGGATATCAGCCGATTATTATATTTTGTCAATGTAATTCTATTGTACCTATAATATTATATTCAATAATTTATTTAAAGGAATATGGACAATAACTAAAATATTCATAGATAACAGGTAGCTAAGTAATGAGAAATGTATTAATAATTTTTTATAGCCTCCAGTTTGCACATTCGCATATTTTTATTGATAAAAGCAAGAATTTTGTATTTTCATCGTAATATCTATATAAATAAAAATGAAACCCGTTTCGCGTTGTCACGGCATCACGTGTGTACCTACGGCTGAACCGATTCCGATCATTCTTTTTTTATTATATTTCTTGAAGTACGAGGATGGTTCTTATGTAGAGAAAACGTAAACATGTACCATGGGCGAAGCCGACCGGGACCGCTAGTAATATTATTTAATATAATATTATCGTCACGCGAATGTTAAAGGCTGTATTCGTGTCATATTTGTCTATCGCGTTATCCATGAGCAAACAGATTTAATCACTGCACTAATCACTCACATTCTATAGGTACTTGATTAAAATACGAAAGAAAATAGAAAGAATGTAAAAAATTATGATCATTAGGTACGTAAAATAGGTTTACGTAAAAAACATTTGTTTATCTTTTTAAAAATAATAATATGTATAAAATTCGTTTAAAATCCTTTATATATTTAATATATTACAAAAAAAAAACATCTCGAAATACAAGGAAGGAAACTCGAAGCATTTTTCATCAAGTTCAATTGTACCAGTGGGTCGAAGGCACGAATTTTAAAAATCAATCACTAGAGTGGCTGGCACTGATTGAACGCGGCTCAAGGGCTTACCCCCGTTGTCGTCATCGCTGCTTTCGATAAATTTATTCAAATAGGGATTATTATAGTCTTTATCAAATTACGCGCTAGAATCTGGTATTCATTTGATTATATTAATTGAGACGTAAAAAGGATAAAGTGTTGATTTCAGTATAAATATTAATTTGACACATCGATTGTGACACGACAATGCGAGTTATACCACTGCCAAACTCATTTGCTATAATTGTACCTTGAATTGTACTCATAAAATTATCATTGTTCCATACTCAATATTAAGAGACAACAAAGGCGTACCTACCTACTTAGAGAGAACCTTAGAAAAATATTTTATAGAGCAATCGCACAAAGAAAGCCGTCTCATATAAAATCTAAGAATTCTATGTCATTCCACTCGCAAACTTTTAAGCGCAAAAACAAGCATTCAGAGCCACGGTTGCTTCATAATTGAATAAGATACGCGGCAAGACATTTAAATAGTTTAACCATTAAAGCAGGTCCCCGCATGCATTCTCACAGTTATCATGCAAATGTCCATATAATTTACGGGTATAATTTTGCCAACCCGCTGCTATCGCAGGCTCACAATTAAAACTTAATATGACGGAGAATTGCTCGCTCAGCATTCTTAATTTCTTATAGATTAAAATGACTTTATTTAACCCGTAAACTGCGCTGTGACGTATATTATGAGTGAAATATTGCAGCTGTTCCAACGTATGAATCATTTCTTGTAAAACGAACATCAGTTTTATTAAGTAAATAATTGAACAATTATTAATATACTAAACTGAATGTATTTTTGTATGACATGATATTATTATGTTGCTGTTTGATATGACTAAGGGCTGATTTTTCAATCGTTGGTTAAAACTTATTCATCGAATAAGGTATCAAGGTATCATAACTACCATTTCAAATATATTTTCTGTTTGCCTTTATTTGGCAGTTTATAGGTGACATTTTAATATTATCGTGTAAGAGACAACTTTATTGGACGGGTAAGTTTTAACTAAGGATTGAAAAACGGGCCTAAGTATGTTGTTGAAATAAAATGTCATATTATGGCAAGTTATATAATAATCATGTCGCGAGGTCTGCAAGTTGTAGTGAGTCGTTTATAAACTGAAAATTTATACCCAAATTACCATTTAAAATAAAAATTATATTGTCTTTGTGACTCTATTTTTGATGCAATCAAAACTTTTTATGTAATAAAAATTGGTTGGTTTATTATAATTTCCATACAGTCTAACACTTGAACATAATTTCAAAAATGTTAACGCTATCAAAATACCATCAGTATTTATAACCCTTTATAATACGCTCCAGTACATTACAATATTTAAGCGATGTGTCCATTAAACTTTTTGTTAGCTAATGTATAACGTGCAGCTATTTTTATAAACATTATAACGGGTCAACAGCATGTTTAAAAACAATTCATCAATCTCCCTCAGTATTATCGATCACGCCAACCCTCATAATGCACCTACAAATTAATGATCCGTTCAAGTACCTACTGTTTTTAATATGAAAATTATACCTTTACTCTTTCCTCAATATTGTATCTAAGTCACGCAAGCAAAAAGTAAAGCTAAGAATTGCATAAATTGTTAGAATGTAGATAAGACAGTGGATAGGCTTTTTCAGCACGATAAAATATTCAAAACAGAACTATAGTTTCTGATGTTATAAGGACATTTATGAACGTTTGAATTTATTATATTGTGATGTTGCTTTTAATAATAATAATAATAATGGCGTAGGGATGTGACGACCCCATCGCCCCCGGTTGGCATATCTACAATAGATATCCCAACCGTGCAGTCAGTCACCCCGCAGGGCACCTTGTGGCGAGGTGTTGGGGAGTAGCGACCCCGCGGGAACCGAGCGCTCCCGGGGGAGGTCCCTGTCCTCACCTCTGGGCTGTCCCGGTGGCAGTTCGGAGTGAACAATGACGAGGTTCAGGATCCCCCACCTCTGGCTTGCCTTTGTTGGCCGTCCAGAGTGGAGCCGCTAGAGCTATATGCTCGGGGGTGGAAGTGTCTAATGGCGTAATAGCGGGGAAACCCGCTCCGGGCCCGCGGGCTCGCGATGGTGAAACCGGTGCCGCACCTCTCTACACCCCCAGCCGTTCAGCTGATGTTGCCCCCTTGTTGCCATTATCGGTAACCTTTTTGGGAGCCCATCGACCGAACTGGCGAGTCACCGTCTGCCATAATTTTCAATTTTTAATATTGAAAAGGCAGACGTCCATAGCCCCCATAGACCCAATATACCAGTCCATCTAACACCCCCTTCCATAACCCAGTTTTATTCATTTTCATTTTTCTGCAATAGTCCTACATTGGCCGCGGACTGCCCAGGGCTGTATCTCTATAGTGCAGCCATGGGCAGGCTGCGGCTGGTGTCCCACAACACATTAAATTCTCTAAAGGGCCTCTGCGTGTTGGACCTGTGTCCCCACGTAAGCCTTCCAAAGGACCGGGTATCATCCTTACGGCGATACCCGTGTATTATGGAGAGAGACATAATAATAATAAATCCTTTATTTGCATTTAAACATGGTATTTTAAGGTGTTATAACTTACAATATAATGTTACAGCATGTTTAGCCGTTATTTAACAGCGTGCAAAATTATTTTATTACATAATATCTACCTATATTCAAAGTATCCAATTTATTTGTCATTCATTCACATTATTCATTATACAATAAAAATTTCAAAATTTATTATAACATACATCATAAAAATCAAGAAACAAATATACAATCCCATTTCATGAGTCCAAAAATTCCTTAACACTATAAAAACATTTCTGTTGAAGCCATTCGTTAAGTTTTTTTAGAAATAATTTAGAGTCTAAGTTTTTTAATTTAGTTTGTACCTTATTATATATTATTACACTCATACAAAGACAATTTTTATTATATTTTTTTAGTCGAGGATTATCTTTTAAAATTAATTTATTTGCATCTCTGCGACTACGGCTATTTAAATCACTTGCTTTTTTGTATAGGTACATATGTTTAGTCACAAACACGCACATCTCATAAATGTAAAGAGATGGTAAAGGCAGCAGACAATGTTTTTTAAATATCGGTTTGCATGACTGGTCCGACCTCATACCATATAAAGCCCGTATACATCTCTTTTGAGCCAGAAATGCTCTTATTATATCAGTACTATTACCCCAAATAACAAGTCCATAACGTAAAACAGATTCCACATAAGCATGATAAGAAATAAGTGCGGTTTTTACGTTTGTAACACTTCTTACTTGCCTTAATGCAAAAACAAATTTATTTAATCGACTACAAACATTTTCTATGTGTAATTTCCAGTCTATATTAGTATCTATTGTTACACCTAGAAACTTTATATCATTGTTTGATTCAATTTTAGGAATGTCAAAGTTTAATTTATTAAATTGTAAATATTTTGATTTGTCCAGATTTATTTTTAAATCATTACTGTCAAGCCATTTTATTATGTTGTCAATACTATAATTAATGTCATTTATGTGGTCATGAATATTATTTTTGTCAGAAGTTACAATTAAAGAAATGTCGTCAGCAAATAAAATGCACTTGTGATTTGTTACATTTACTATGTCATTTACGTATAATACAAAAAGAATGGGGCCAAGGACACTGCCTTGTGGTACGCCATATTTTATTATTTCATAGTTTGAAAAATAATGCGTTATTTCATCGTCTTTATTTACTTTAGAAACTACTACACACTGCTGCCTATTTTGAAGGTAAGATGTTATCCAGTGTAGCGTTTGCCCCCTTATACCATACAATTCTAATTTTTTTAATAGTTTAAAGTGTGACACGAAGTCGAACGCTTTGGATAGGTCAAGGAAAAGAGCTGTAGTTAGTTTGTTTTGATTTACGCTACCTAAAACTTCATCCATCAGGGAGTATATAGCCAAAGTGGTTGATTTATTTTTCTGAAACGCATTCTGATCCTTAACAATAATATTGAATTTATTGCAAAAATTAATCAACCTTTTATGCATACACTTTTCAAATATTTTTGATAGAATGGGTACCAAGGTAATAGGACGATAGTTATTTACGTCATGTTTGTTTCCTTTCTTAAATAACGGCTTTACTATCGATTTTTTTAGAGCCTCTGGAAAAATCCCCAACAAAAAGGAGGCGTTTATAAGATAGGTGAGAACATCTAAAATTTCAGCGATACATGACTTTATCACTTTAGTATTTAATCCATCATAACCCACAGAGCCAGTCGATTTCAAAGAATTTACTATTATCTTTACTTCATCAGTCGTCATGGGATTTAAAAACATAGTATTCGCATTGAAATTAATATTACTTTTATACCTCATAAAATTGTCATTTGTAATGGTTGAAACTGAATTTATATAATGTGTATTAAAAGTATTTGCAATATGTGTAGGGTCTGTAATTGTAATATTGTTGTATGTTATTTTATCTATGAAATCTATGGTTTTTTGATTAACAACTTCATTTTTTATAACTTTCCAAACTGCTTTAGTTGTATTAGCACTGTTATGTATAAATTTAATGTTAGCTAGTTTTTTTGACTTATAAATACATTTTTTCAAGACATTCGAGTATTTCAGATATCTAATTTTATTACATGCATTTTTTGCTTTATAGTAATTGCATCGAAGTAGACGCTTTGTTTTACAACTTTTTCTTAGACCCTTACTGATCCAATTTTTAGGTACATTTCCGATAGTGTTCAGTTTGATTTTAATATACGGAAAGCAAAGGTTATAAAAAAGGCACAAATGTTCATGAAATGTATTAAATGATGCGTTAAAATCTATCTCTTCATAAACACAAGCCCAGGAGAGACTATTTAGACATTCTCTGAACTTTTTTATGTTATCGAGGCTATAGTCTCTTTTAAAAGTATAATGAGGAGGTTTTGTATTTAGGAGTTCGATAAAAGCAGGCCTGGGTCTGGTCTGATAGGGAAATTTTTGCATATTTATCAGATATTTTTAACATAATTGAATGATAATTCATTTTTTTCACACTGAAGTATTTATTTTTTAAATTAATAGAGTTCTAAAATATCATCAATGTAATTCTCAATTATAATAAGTTTTATGGTTAGTAAACTTTGGTGAACACGATAGGGAAACCACAAAAGCTTATTCGAGTTCTTGATTTCATTTTGTTAAGTAAATTGTTGTTCTATAAATTTCTCGTTTAATAAATTTTAAATTAATAATTAACTAAAAATATAACAATTATATTTGTGGAATATCTGATGTTTTGTAAATATAATATGTTTTGTGAATACTTGTATGTTAAGCTTTGTACTTCTAATTAAATAGGCACGTGCTTTGATAACAGACCATACAATATACACATAGCATGATACTACGTACGTTATTCCCTTTGATTTAGTAACAAATGTGTGCAATGATATAAAAGGAAAAAGTGGAACTCGAACGATTCCTTGCCAAGTACCTATGTAAGTGTGTAGTATGTATTATTATGCAAAATAGACATTTAGGAAAATAACATATTAAAAGAGGTCTAAAATGTCTAAAATTTTTGTTCCGTAAATACAGTTATGACAATTTATGACTATCGAAAAAGAATAGAGGCATAATAATTATAACGATATCTTTTTATGCATTTAAAACGAATTCTTAAATACCAGAATTGGCCAAATAAAATTTCAAGAATATTTTCATAGAAGATATTTTCATAGATATTTTCAATTAAATTTTATTTTTACCGCAATTCTATTTAAATACATAATCGATACCAACAAAGCATATCCTAGTGTATAATTTCTTTATTTTGGTCACCGAACAAATTGAATTTATTACCAACGACATCAATAAAAACGATATTAATTTATTTAAAATAGCACAAATAAATCTATTAAAATTAATACAACAATTATTTTATCGGCTTGTACGAACGTTCATCGTAAAAATAAGCTAGTGAATTGAACTATGCATTTTTATTTGTCAAGTTATTTTCAACAAGCATAGTAAACACAGATAGTAAATATAGGTAGTAATAATTTGGATGAAGTATGGCTTTAATATAAATATTAAAATTTCATTTCGTGTAATGTTAAGTGAAAAAACATAAACTCGAGTCATAATCATTGTTCTTACAATAGGTACACTAGCTTGTGTAAAAAGTAAATTGAAACAGCAGGCGAATACAATACAAAACATAGGTATGCAATAATAACTTTATTATTATTTAAATTAAATTATTAATTGTGAGCGTGACCACGGAATACATATAAAAGTGTTAATATTTCCAACAACTTTTCATAACACATTCTGTTTAACGATGTTAAAATTAACACTCATTTTGATTATTGTTGAAAGTCTTGTTTTTGTGGCAGGATCAGGTAATTATTATCAAAATTATAAATATACAAACCTCCAAAACGCTTTTTATTCGAAATTCAATTACAAATAGATCAGTTTTTATAACTTTGTTTACTGTGGTTTATTGATAAAACAATATTTTGTAATAGTTTCTGATATTCCTGCGTATAGCGAAGCATTTTATATTTTTTTATACCTACAAAAGTTTTATATTACATTCACCTGTATATTTTAGTTTAAAATCCTTGCTTATAAATTCGAAAGTATGTGTATATTTGTTCGTTGGTTTGTCTTTGTTTCACGTTACAACCAAGAGATTGTATAGTTTTATTCTTGTGTGTAAATATAGATAGGAGGCTAGACAGTGACGTAGACCACTTTTTATCTAGCTGAAACATCTCATTCCCTTATAAATTTCCTTTGACTTCGTAGAAGAAGCTGCGTGTAAAAAGCTATTATGACTATTACTAAAAACTAACTAAGACATCGGTTAATACATGACGTGTCTCGTGTCTCAGGAAGTTGTGTTGGAAGAAATGAATATTATGAGAAATGTGCCAGTACTTGCAACCCCCAAACATGTGATAGCATTGGCAAAACGAACCACTGTCCAAAGATGAATGATTGTGTGGGTGCGTGCAGATGTATCAGCGGCTTCTATAGAGATTCAGCTGGTGTATGCATATCGGAAGAACAGTGCTGTAAGTTAAAAATATGCATTCATTCATATACTTTTATCTGCTCAAAAATTACATAATTAACCAAATTAAACTAAGATTCGTTAAAAGTGGTCTTATATATTTTACTAATTTTTTAAAGTTTATTACAGAATCAAATCGATACATTATGTTTTGTAATATTAATGTCTATGAGCTATAATTATTAAGATAATATCCAATTATATAAGATACCCAATAAGGTCGCAAGCAAGCACAACCGGCCTAACGACTCATCCACTAATGATATCTCCAAGTAATCAACTGTGGTTTTTATTTATTTTAAGATAATCAAATGAGTGACGAAAATTCATCGTCACAAGATGATACGCCTGCACCAGCCCCCACTCCACCTGTAAAATCTCCAAACAACAATCACGATCTTTCAAGCAGTAGTGCAGGTAAGCTTAAACTTTTAATAGATAACTTGCAAGTAAATCATAAAATAGTAATAACATTATTGATGATTTTAATTGCGTCAATATTGTGACGTGGACAGTTAAATTATTCGTTGAAATCGTCGTTGATATAAAATAGTTAACACATAATAACTCACGAAATAGTTAACACGTATTAACATAATTAACACAAATAAAAAAATGATCTTTGGCAGACCCAGATCTAACTAATGCTCATAGTTCACGTAGTTTGTTACAGTCTTAATACTGCTGAGTTTATAGTAAAAATATAATTTATCCGTGTATTTAAATGTCGAATAATCGAAATGCAAAGATGAGAAGAGAATGAGACTCATTTATGGCTTTATTTATCGAGAACAAGATCTCAACTAGACAAAACACGTAAAATTCACAAGTTTTCCAATAGATAGAATAATCAATAACAGAATATTATATTGATTTTAGAGGCTGACGCTACATCTAGTGCCAGCAGCAGCGAAGAAATTGCTAAAGTACAAATAAAGCGTAAGTTTTTAAGCTTATATTTTTCAATATTACATAAAAAAAGTTAAGATAAGTTTTCAGCCAACTGAAAGCAGTTGGTTTTTCCAAAATACTTATAGACCCTTTAGAAGAATCCTGCAAACATGGTTGTAAGTGTAAGGAAAACTTCCTGTGAGATGATAAAGGGATTTGTGTTCCAATTACTGAGTGCCCTCAACGTACGTATTATGATCAAATTCTCTCGACCAAAGCTCATTCTTGATCTCAGTAAATACGTTACATTCTACACAGTAGCAGTATTCACAGACTTACACATAATTATAAACATATAATCGTAGTGCACTTTGGTGCATAAAATTACATCGCTATACTTTTTCCCTGAATTGGAACTGAAACAAAAGGTGAAACAAAAGGTACAAAAGCTCAATCGATATATAATTTTCTTAGTAGATTAAAAATAAGCACAAGATACTTTGATTAAAGATGCGTTTAATGTATATATTTAATGCTTATAGAAAACAGATAGGTCATAACAAAACGTTTGTTATAGCAAAATGTGGGCTCAACGAAGTCTACGACCTTTGCCCAGCACCATGTCCACCCAGGAGATGTGATGTTGACGAACGAGTGATTAGATGTAAAAGCCTTCCAAAAGTAGGTGATAAAGAATGTGTACCAGGATGTCGATGTGCTGATAATTACTATAGAAATAACGATGGAGCGTGTGTTCTCAAAAGTCAATGCCGTGAGTATAGTAGCTTAGTTAGATACACAGTTCGTATTTCTCAATATCTCGGGCTATTTTTGATTCTTGACAAAAAGGCAACAAATCACTTCTATTAATTGAAATCTTCCTTGCGAACATTACCAAGAAAATCTCATCAAACCTATCAAACAATTCTTCTACCAATAAAAATATTCTCAAAGCTTTGTATCATGATATTAGATTACTAAATTGTGAATAACAATTCATACATTCAATATGAGCAATAATTCACAATATTCGCTTACAGCTACATGTCTAGGAAAAGACGAAGTATACGAATACTGTCCAAAATCCTGTCCACCCCAGACCTGTGAAAGCCTTTGGTCAACAGCCCCGTGCCCAATAAGACCGGCAGTGTGTATACCCTCATGCCGCTGCAAGCCTGATATGTATAGGAACAAATTGGGAGAATGTATCTCAAAACAGGATTGCCGTGAGTCATTTTTTTTAGAAATAAACTAAACTAAGTTATTATTTTCTATAGTACTTTTAGTAAACTAGGGTTCAGTTTATCTTGAAAAGTAGAACTATTTCAATAAAACAAATTAGAAAATTAATTCTTCCAGGCATATGCATATTGGAATAGTGTTAGTAGAGCAAGATTCCAGAAATATGTTTGGTAATAAAACAAGATTTTACAAGCAAAATTCACTTTGAATACTAATTAAAATTAAAATCTGATATTTACTTTGGCCCGTTCTCCGAGGTTTGCGAACGGATACGTTTTTGACATTCTATGCTAAAGGAACCAATCACCAACTTAATTTGCGGCTAGTCACATTTCCTCGGTAATAATGAAAACTTGTTAATTTACGCCAAAAAGTACATTGTCTAATTTTGTAGAAAAATTGCAACATTAATAAATCACAAACAAGTACGATAAATACAAAATATTTAACTTAAATCTCGAATATAGATACGTAAATGCTTATAAATAATAACACCAATTTAAAATGTACGACATCTCACACCATAATTACCACAATTATTAAATCAAACTATCAAACCACATTTTCCACGAAAAATCCCATTTACCAACTTTTGTTTCTATGTATGAACAATTCATTCATTCATTCGTTATTAGTGAAGTGCCGTGGACCGCACGAGTATTTCACCTGTGGTGGTGCCTGTGACAACGAGTGCGACAAGCTGAGCAGACAGAATCAGACCAGCTGTCCCATCATAAACATCACTTGTAATAGGAAGTGTTACTGTGAACCTGGGTACGCTAGAAACGTGGACAATATTTGCGTCCCCATTGCTCAATGCCCACGTAAGTTGAATATAGCTAAATCTTCTGGAACAGTTTATTCAATAGCCTTAACCAGTGAATTAACTATGAATTAGGCATGACTTAGAACAAAATAAGATTACGTCTTTCAAGCTTGAAATGTAAAAAAAATTAACCAATTTTTTTTCTATGCTGAGCAAATTACACACATACTCGAAATAAAAGTGAATTGTTAGTAACCCGTATAGTGTATATATTATAACCTCATGTAGTTACAGACTATCAAACCTGCGATCTAGCTTGTCCATGCGAAACCAAGTATTCGACAACCCATTTAAAATTCTACCATAAGGACCGATGTTGGTTAATATCGCGAATCTTATAAGATATCAAATCAAGCGGGAAACAATTTTAATTAAACGGTAATTTGTGAAACCCACAAAGTTAACGTGCTGATTAATTTCAGCGGAGTGTAAAGAAAATGAAGTGTATGTTAAAAATGTAAAGGCAATTGGTCGACCCACAACATGTTCGGAGTCAGTATTGGGTCTAATGGAATATGAAAAGGCAAATAAAAGTAAACCAACACCTGGATGCGTCTGCGCTGAAGGCTATGCAAGGAACCATTATGGCCGTTGTATCCCTACTGAAGATTGCTGTGAGATATTTTCTGTTATATTTTGATTCAATAAAGAAGTATAAGGGAGAAGGACAATTGAATTCCGCCAATCTAAAGATGCACTAAATTTTTAAACATCTTCGTATTTTACACACAAGTAAATATGTAATTTCATTTCAGATGCTGATGTCGGTGTTGTTAATTTTGACAAGTTAGATACAAACCAAACCGAGGTTATAATGATAACTGCTGTAGCATGTAAGTATGATGACTATTAAAACTTTTCTTTATTAAATCTAGACTGAAATTTGTTCGCAAATTAAAAGAAAACTATATATCTTTATATTACTTACAATATTTTTCATTTTAAATTATATTTTTTTAGATTTCGTTCCATCTCCCGTTTGTGGAGCCAATGAAGTTATGTCAGACTGCATTAATACTGGATGTGACAAATTGAGCTGTTTTGACTTGGCCACAACCAAAAACTGCCTGTTTATGGTGAAAAAATGTGACAAAGGTTGCCGCTGTAAGGATAACTACCTGCGTGATAAAAACGGCATTTGTATTCCTATCGATGATTGTCCTGCTCGTAAGATATTTTCTTCTTTTATTTTATTTATTTTAATATTACTTGAAAGATTAAGATTGCCAAAAAGAAGACTGTGTGTTTCATAAAAGTTTACAATATGGGCAAAAGATGAAATGAGCGTACATTTTTTTTATCAGTGAGTTTTTGATACCTTTCTATCATTCTACCATCTTATTATTTTGTAATCTCCACCGGTAATTATTGACGAATATCGAAGTAAGATCGGCAACCTTCGAAAACAAATAATAGATGTCGTAATTAAAAAAAAGGTTAACGTTAAATACCTGGTATATTATTAATATTACCATTTATGTTATTTGTTCAAGTGTGTTCAACTTCATTATTTATGTGAACAATAGCACAAAATACGCTATTGTATCTACAGCTTTTTTAGAATGTTTGGCTATGGATGAATGTAGATACTAAAAAATATATTTTTAATGTAATTTTTTTCAATCAATAATATATGTGTTTAATTCATGAAACATAAATAATAACTATTTTTTTACTATTTTGGAACTATTTTTTTATAAATATTACTTTTAGCAAAATGCCCGGGCAGAGATGAAGTGTATGAGAAATGCCCAAAAACATGTCCTCCTCAAACTTGTAGAGGTCTTCAAGCTAAGTATAAATGTCCCGCAAATGCAACAATAGCTTGTAAACCTTCATGCCGTTGTAAGCCTAATATGTATCGTAATGATCATGGAGAATGCATCACTAAGCAACAGTGCAGTAAGTATTATTATATTCTATTTACTAATAATATTTTCTATCAAGGTTTTGTCGATAGCTATCTACCGACTCGAAGCTTTGTCAAAAATACACGTTACAAATTTAAGGTCTCTTGATTTTTATGGGCCCTTTTCATAATTGGCAGCATTGTCCAACAAATGATCGTCAATGTTTGCCGCAATTATGGTGATTATGAATAAACATCTACAAATACAGCCGATCATAGACATTTAGGATTTCTACGCGTGATAGCCTCTAATCGCCCAACGCTGCCCACAGTGCAGAGGGTCCATTATACATAGCACATATTCTTTTTTTAAAATAAGGTAAATTTCCCGTTCCCGGATGAAACTCAAATTCAAACATCATTCATTCAATTATACTTCCTTCGTAAGTGCTTTTGAATCGTCAAAATACATAATTTAATGTCTACATACCACCGCTAATACCAGACCACATGGAATAAATAGATTAATTTCTTACAGCACAATGTAAAGCCAATGAAATATATATACGTAATATAAACGAATGGAATAGGCCTAAAACGTGTGCAGAATTGCACAGCCCTCGACCAAATATACCTGTGGACCTTAAAAGCTTGCCTGTGAGACCGGGCTGCGTCTGCGAATACAATTATGTGAGGAACGATCAAGGAACCTGCATACATATCAAACAATGTCGTAAGATTTTTCATTATAGATTATAAGCAATGAAAGAAATTGTGTGGTGTGAACCACAGACACAATAGAAAATCTATTGTGTCTTGGACCGATCGGGCCGCTTGGGGCTCAATGGGTTAATCAGAATTGCAGCATAGCGGAAATGAGATATTCGATATATGTATATAAATGAGATGATCGGCTCCGGATCATAATACTATAATTTACTTTTGTTATGTAGTAACTAGAAATAAATTGACTTACATAAAAGAAACACTATTTTGCTTTGTACCTACTTTCATTTTATGTATGTATTTTCATATGCTAGATATGATCGTATTTTCAGCTTGTACTTATTAAATTTGAAAGACTATTTTAGCCCCTCAATGCGGATTAAATGAAATATACGTGAATAATACCAGAGCTGATTGCCAACCTAAGAAATGCTCTCAATTGGGATATCCTCTTGAATGTGAAATGCTTGAAGATTACAATAATTACGCAGAACCAGGATGCATATGTAAAGGAGGATATCTTAGAGACGATAATGGTCAATGTATTCCCGCTGAAAACTGCCGTGAGAAATTTTTCTATTCTTTAGTAAATAAGTGCTACCAGAGCATTGACCCGTTTCGGTTTCATATCAATTGAATCATCAAATTTTTAGAGAGATGATATAGTTATAATTGAGCCGAACGATGAATGCAATAAAAGTATAGCGTGTTTAAGAGATTTTATTCGGTCCGGATACCGGTGGTAACGAATGCGGTTTTCTTTTCACGAATAATGAAATATTTGTAGAGTTTAGTTTTCGATTATTGAGAGTACTTTCAGATGGCACAACCAAGTTCCATTATTATGGGTGTAATTACAATCATGCGTCAGAATTTACGTAATCATTATCTAATAATTATTTTTGTTGTGTAGCATCATGCGGAGGTGACCCAAATGCAATGAAGGGTTGCGGAGTATATTGTAATACTTGTGACACCTTAAGGAACGGTCCCAGACCTTGCCCAAGGATATGCGTTAGAAACGGTTGTAACTGTAAAAAGAACTACATATTTGATGAAACACAATCAAGATGTGTTCTACCACAAAACTGCGGTGAGTTTTCTCTTGATACGATACCAAGAGAAAAATAAAAGTGATAACACAGTTATTCGCTTTTTCAGGTACTAGAACCTTGGAACCATATTATTATTTGTAGTTGACCTGAAATATTTTGGCCTTCTAAATATGGAATAATAAATATGTTTGTCGTTATTCTGTTTTTATTTAAATATATCTGGCAAACTTGGAAAAATAAAATTACGACGATTTAACTTCACGTTAGCCTGTTATAACAAAACTCAAAATCGTCCTATGACCCATGTGAGGAATTAATTTTATAATCATTTGAATTTAAAAATTAATTCCTTAAAAGTAAAAGCTTTCTGTAACTAACTATAGCATTTCTGAATCTAACAACTGCTTCTCCTTTATTTGATGCTAATTCCTTAATATAATTATTAGCAAGCTGTGTTAGCAAGTTACTTTCCGAAATAAATGTTTTGCTTAGATTAAAAAGCCAATTGAGATTTACACGGAAAACCTATCCTTAAAACTAGCAACACTGTGACAGGGCACGGTTTACTTTAATTAAAGAAGAAATGTGAAGTATGTACAATGTACATAAAACTTTGACCTTCATGTCCTTACTAGAAAAAAAAATAGTTATCATACATTACATTCGAGGGTAGATGTAAAACTGTTAACATTTAAAATTTTTGCTCTCTGATATTTTTATATTTTTTATTATAATTTTAAAGTATTTGGTGAACTTTCCATGATATAAAAGTGTTCTGTACTCACCAGCATAGTATCCCTATACAATTCTCCTTATTTTACTGCAACCTACTTCAAGATGGATTCACTACAACAATCACTTGCTGAAATGACTGTTATGTTCAACACAAGGATGGCTGAATTTCAAAATTCCCTACTTGGCACCAACACTACTTCTACAAACACATCTCTAGCTGAAGATTTTTCACTATTTCGCAATTTTGTTGTTTCCTCAATAACTTTATTGCATAAACAAATTAGTCTCCTCTTCAAGATTCAAGATCAACAAGAGATGAGATCTAGAAGGAAAATGTTGCTTGTCCATGGTATTGGTGAAGAAAAGGATGAGGATTCATCCTCTATTCTTATCAAGAACTTATCAAATAAAATGCCAGACGCCGGGCTTAGTGCTGCTTCAATAAGTAAGTGCCATCGTATTGGAACATCTAAAGGTAACAAGCCAAGACCTATACTAGTCAAATTTAGAGACCAACATATAAAAAATAAAGTCTGGATGCGCAAAACTGCTCTCAAGAATTCTGGAGTCACCATATCCGAGTTTCTTACAAAGTGTAGACATGACTTGTTTATGGCAGCACGGCAAAACTTTGGAGTCAACAAGTGCTGGACACGAGATGGCATCATATTTGTCATAGGCACGAATGGGAAAAAGCATCGCGTTGAATCTTCCTCTGATTTGAACTCCGTTCCTGGGATGTCTGATAAATTGGATGCAAATGCTGATCCTCCCATGGCTACTATAGATGATGCGGTCAATAAGGAAAGCTCGGTTGGTACTAGACCTAAGAGATATAACAGAAAATGAGTTCCTTATTCACTTTCTTTCACTTTTCCTCTTGTAAAGTATTATAAATTTTATTTTTATTTATTTTTTTCTAAATTTCCGCCCATGACTGCTTTATAGTGGTATCTTTAACTAATTTTTCTTATTTCTTGTAATGCAATGATTATCTTGTTGTACTTTTACAATAGACACTTATTTTCTGATAAAAGTACCTAATTTCAAGTTCAACTTGATAAAGTTTGTTTACACTTTAGAAACGTCACTATACGTCACAGATTAATAATATGTCAATTGTCAATAGTTGGGTTAAATGTCATTTGGCACTTATGACTTTTGTTTTAATATTGCCATATCTGAATAACTGACTTAGATTCTTTAGGACGTAATGTGAACATAAAGATGTCATGCGTACGATCGAACGTAATGTTGCTATTTTGGTTTCACTCTTTATAGCTGGAATGTACTGTTGTTTAACTTTTTAGTATTTAAATTAACATAGTATATTTGTGTGATAAATTTGTAAAATTAATTTAGTTTTGTACTTTATTTTAATTTAATGCTAATCGGAGATTTCTCTGATAGTGATACATATGTTACTGCTTCATCCGATAGCGAGAATAATGATAGTAGTTTTTCCAGTGTGACTTTCTCGTCGTTAGACAAAGTGATTAGTTCCCATTTATCCGATTGTTTGAAAAACTTTAATGTAGTCCACATAAATGCCCAAAGTATTCCGGCCCACTATCCAGATCTCTTATCCTCTTTTAATAACAAGAACCTTGGCGCCATTCTTGTGTCTGAGTCTTGGCTGAAACCGATTTTACCGAGTGCCTCCTATTCATTACCTGGATTTAACTTAATCCGGAACGACCGAATCGGAAGAGGAGGAGGTGGAGTGGCTATTTATTTGCGTTCCGATATTCCTTTTACGATACTGAGTCAGTCTCTCCAGCCTCCCCCGCCGAACACACCCGAATATTTACTCATTGAAATATCCTTAAATTGCACAAAGCTCCTACTTGGAGTAGTGTACAGTCCTTCTCTTCATGTCAATTACTTTTCTTCTTTTGAGACTCTTCTTGAAAACTTTCTTCCACTCTTTAAGCATGTTATTATAATGGGAGATTTTAATACATGCCTTTTAAAAGACGATCACCGCAGCAAAAAACTTTTATCCTTGGTAAATGCATGCAATATACACATACTTCCACTCTCCGCTACTCATAAAATTCCAAATTGTACCCCTTCCCTTCTAGACCTTATCCTTGTTTCTTCCCTAGATCATGTCTCGAAGCACGGTCAATGCCCTGCAGATTCTTTCTCGTGTCATGATCTAATCTACCTCTCTTACAAAACCCGTCCCCCTAAATTCAAACACAAAATTCTCATGCAGCGAAATTTTGGTGGTATGGATGTAGAACGTCTCCGGCAAGACGCTAAAAACACAGATTGGACCCTACTTATGTCAGCAGATTCAGTGGATCAAAAAATTGAGAAGTTTAATGCTGAGATCTTAAACTTATTTGATAAACATGCTCCTGTAAGACCAATTAAAGTAAAACACCTTCCTGCCCCTTGGCTCTCTAGTGAAATAAAAATCCTGATTGATGCCAAAAACAAAGCAAAAGCTAAATATAAGCATACAAAATCCTGTCAGACAGGGAAACTTTCAAAAGAGCAAGGAATCGTTGCAATGTGGTATGTAGAGACGCTCAGCGACGACACATCCATCAATCTGTTGAAAATGGGGACAGTTCAAAAATTTGGAAATTTCTCAAAACTCTAGGCATAGGTAAAAATAATGACTCTCCTTTAAATAATAACATTTGTATAGACTCCTTAAATAAACATTTCTCTTCTTCTGCACCTACTTTTAAAGACGGCAATAAACACTCAACAATATCTAAAAATATTTCAAACACTTCATCTTTTAGCTTCCCGCCGTTCGTTTTTAAGCAAATCGCTCGCAGTGATGTTGAGAAGAATATCTTATCGATTACCTCTAAAGCAGTCGGAGATGATGGTGTCAGTCGTAGTATGATCGTTCCCATCCTTGATATTATTGTCCCTGTCATAACTCATATCCTAAACTGTTCCCTCGATACTGGAGTATTTCCTAATATCTGGAAAAAGGCTAGTATCATTCCCATTCCTAAGAAAAGAAATCCTTCATCCCTATCCGATTTTCGTCCTATCTCAATTTTACCCTTCCTGTCAAAGCTCCTTGAACGTCTCATCCACCAACAACTATCCCAGTTTCTTCATGCCAATTGTCTCCTTGATCCCTATCAATCTGGTTTCCGCCCCGGTCATAGTACGACTACAGCCCTTTTGAAAATTACTGATGACATACGTCGAGGAATGGATAACAAAGAGCTTACAATTTTGACACTGTTGGATTTTAGCAATGCGTTCAATACAGTTGATTATGATGTATTGTTGAGTGTACTGCTTTCCGTCAATATATCCCCTGCGGCAATAGAATGGTTTCGTTCCTACTTGCACGGCCGTCGACAACGCGTTAAGGTTGAAAATACTTTTTCTTCCTGGTGTGACGTAAGTGCTGGTGTACCACAAGGGGGCGTTCTATCACCTCTCTTATTTGCGATTTTTATAAATTGTGTTACCACAAGACTGACCTCACATTATCACCTATACGCTGATGATCTCCAAATTTATTCACAAGCCACTTTGACTGATTTACCTGAAGCTGTGAACTGTATAAATCGTAACCTCTCACACATATCTGATTGGAGTAAATCTTTTGGACTGAGTTTAAATCCTTCAAAATCTCAAACAATTATATTTGGCAGCCAAAGTCTCCTTTCTAGGATTAATTGGACGACTCTGCCACCGATTGTACTTGATGGTACTACTGTTCCTTACAGTAAATCTGTTAAAAATCTCGGTATTATACTAGACGAAACTTTGTCATGGTCTCAGCAGATTAAAAACATAAGTTCCAAAGTATTTGCTGCCGCCTCTAGTTTGCGTCGATTGCGTAATTTGCTTCCCATTCCCACCAAAATTTTGCTGGCCCAATCCTTACTTCTGCCAATCCTTGACTACGCTGACGTATGTCTTACTAATCTAACTCAAGAACAACTTAATAAACTTGAGCGGTTACAAAATTTTGCTGTGCGGTTCATTTATGGTCTGCGCAAGTATGACCATGTTTCGGAATTTCGGTCAAGACTTCAGTGGCTCCCCATCCGCTTCCGCCGGAATACACATATCCTTGCCTCTCTTTATTCCATTATCTTTAATCCCACATCACCTTCCTACTTAAAAGCTAATTTTGAATTCCTTGGCACTAGGAATACGAACTTACGATCAGCTGAAAATCTTACCCTTCATATACCTTCCCATTCTTCCAATTTTTTCCATTCTTCCTTTTCCGTTCAAGCAATCTGCTTGTGGAACTCCTTGCCAGTCACGATAAGAAAAGCACAGACCCTTCACTCCTTTAAAAGTCAATTGAAGAACTACTACCTTCGCTCGATCACTGACAAATCATTAAAATAAATCTAAATTTAAGCTTTCCATCTGTATAATTTTAATCTTATTGTAATATTAATGTATCAACTTATGTGTCCTTCATTATGTATAATACTTTTCTATGTTTACTCTTTCTTCTTTCCTTGTCTTACTCTACTCTTTAATTCTTGCTCACTATATCTATACATACATAGAGTTGCTTGGAAGAAATCGCTCACGAGCGATAAAGCCGCTCTTTGTACATCTATATTATAAGCTATCTTATCTATGTAACAAAATTTACTACTGTGTATGTACAATAAAGAGTATTTCATTCATTCATTCATTCATTCATTCATTCATTCATTCATTCATTCATTCATTCATTACGAATAAGCGTCAAAAAGCCACACTGCCCAAATATAATTAATTTGATAAATGCACGTGGTCTATGAGAAATGATAGTATGAAATTTTGCGATATATCTATTAATTAATTTAATTTAAATTAATTTTAGAAACTCTTAACAAAATACTACATTATATTACATTGGCTCAATTACGAAGAATAAACGACTAGTGTTCGGTTATTAAATGTTACAAAATGATAACTAAGTAAATGCAAGTATTGTGTTATTTCGTTAAAAACATAAACCAATAGAACAGATAACACAAGTGGAAATCATTGATAAAATACTAGTGTCTTATTGTGTGTACCTATGTACAATATGTTCTGTTTTGAACAAGAGTAATAATACATTACTAAATAGTTAAATACTACGTAAGTAATAGGTAGGTACGTTATTTATTATTCAGAGGTTGGTTTAAGTAACAGAAAAAGAGCCTTTTTGTTAGGTACCTGCTTTATTATTTTGAAAGTGGAAATTAAAAGTATTTCTATTACAAAAATGAATTCATGAACTTATAATATTAAAGTAAATAGGTATATTTCATAAACAAATATAAAAGATCGTATTTGATATTTTAAATACTTATAGTCCGGTCTATTTACACATTCAAGTTTACATAAATTCCCATAAAGCTGAATATTGGCATAGTTGTTCAAAACATCATTATAAAGAAAATCTCAAAAGTCCTCATCGTTCCGAGGTGTGCTAAAAATTTGGCACGGGGTCAAAGGTCAAAAAAATGAGTTTTTTGCGATTTTTAGCGAAACGGTGAGTTTTTTCGCAAAATTACCCCAGTACAAAATTGTAGATCACAAAATTCTCTACAAAAAATATATCAATAATTTTTTTCCTAAAAGCCACCATTTTGGAGATATAACGTTCCGAAAAGTTGGATCAGTCGTAATCCCTCTATTTTGCACACGTTTCCACGCCACCTATGAGGTAGTGTACAAAGCGCGTTTTTTTTAACGTGGTTTCCCCAGTAGGCCTATTCCACGGGTCTGCTGAGATTTTATATGTTTTAAAACTATTGCAAAATAATATTATATATTATAGTGGGCAAAAACAACGGCGGTGTAATTAAATAAAATACTTAAAATAAAAAGTTAGTCGTCTGATTCATAACTGTCCAAGATTTCTGTTTCTTCTTCTTCTTGATCTTCTTCTCCTTCTTCTTCCTGTTCATCCTCTTGTTCTTCTTCTTCTTCTTGTTCTATTTCACACGTAAACTGCCCCAATAGCGATTCCTGATCGGTATCAAACGAATCTTCAAGAGTTGGTGACTCAACATTCGAGCATGATCGGCCTTGACAGTGTGTGCATGCCAGGGAACAAAACAGTCCAACTTTTCTGCAACCACATTTTGCACTACACCCTTTCTTGCAGTTGCAAAATATTGTGTTGAGAAGTTTCTCAGGTGCTGGTGGAAGTAAAGTTTGAACTGGCTCTAGTGTATTGTCGATCAACTTCCAACCCCAGTCTTTAGGGTCCAGCTGATTACCAAGCCACACTTGAACTTGGTAATATACCCGAAACAGATGTTGATGAGTTTGCTATCTGTACCCGAGACATGGGCGGGTGACTTCACAGTTGAAAAGGGTCTAGTTGGCTTGGTCACGTAGTATTTCATATATTGGGCATGCCAACATAAAGCAGGTATACGACCCTAGCCACGCGGACAATAGAATAAAAGACAGATGTTATCCCAAGGTTATACTGACGTACAAATTTAGGAACGGGGTTTCATTATACCTGAGATTCTCGTAATTTAACTTATATTTTACATAAGCAAGTTACAATAAATAATAGCGAACTTATTTTAGTTCTATTACACCTTTAGTGACTTTCATATGTGGCGTACGTGTGCAAAATAGAGGGATTACGACTGATCCAACTTTTCGGAACGTATATCTCCAAAATGGTGGCTTTTAGGAAAAAAATTATTGATATATTTTTTGTAGAGAATTTTGTGATCTACAATTTTGTACTGGGATAATTTTGCGAGAAAACTCACCGTTTCGCTAAAAATCGCAAAAAACTCATTTTTTTGACCTTTGACCCCGTGCCAAATTTTTAGCACACCTCGGAACGATGAGGACTTTTGAGATTTTCTTTATAATGATGTTTTGAACAACTATGCCAATATTCAGCTTTATGGGAATTTATGTAACCTTCCTCCTGATTTTAGGCTTAAATAGACCGGACTATTAGCTAATATTAAATTATGAAAACTGTTATCTTTGACGAATAAAAAATCAATCAATTTGTAAAAGATTGTGAATCAACACATTTATTGAGCCCCGAGCGGCCCGATCGGATCACGACACAATAGATTTTCTATTGTGTCTGTGATTCCGGGGGCTGAGTTATTACCAACATAATATATTTTATACAAATTTCCCGTGATAAAAAAACTTCAATTATATTTCTTGTAATCTTTATAAGTTATATATATTTAAATAGCAATATTGCAAATTGTTTAAACAAATTGCCAAGTTGTTATTGAAAAATAATTGAAAATACGCCATGTAAATTGAAGAGTATAAATTGTTAAATGAAAAACGAAACTTGACACATCGTAGTGAACTCCACAATGTTGAACACATTGGTTTTTTGGGCATCTTGACTCGCTTCGGTTATACGTAGGGGTTATTTACACTTACATAATATTATTTATATAATATTATATTCATAATCAAAATTAGAAACTAAGCAACAATAAACACAAGGTGAAAAGCTGAATATAATGCAAGTAAAACAGCTAGGATAATCAATTCAATTCCTTTATTAAAAAGGTCCTGTTTGTGACAGTTGTTCTGTTGTGTTGCTGTAATAAATTACTCTTTATTAGTTTTTCATTAATATATAATATAGAGTATAGAGCACTATAATGTACTCCTTTTTTAATCTATAAATGCTGAACATAACATCATGAAGATTTTTTACTAACAGAGAGCTTTTTCTTAACCTGTCCGAAGCCGGGGCAAGCCTAATTTTATTACAAAAAAAAATCGTAGTACACCTTCATTATTCGCAACGAACAAACTAGAGACCCAAACAACTTTTTCATTGTTAATTAAAAGCACACTTCACAAATTCTACTTTATTTCATAATTATATTTTACTAGCTTTACGCCCGCAGCTTCGCCCTCGTTTTCAAAGAAAAACCCACATAGTCTCATTCCCGTGCGATTTCCGGGATAAAACCTGTGTTAATCCAAGTTACCCTCTATATGTGTGCTAAATTTCATTGTTATCGGTTCACTATTTCATCGTGAAAGAGTAACAAACAGACACACCTACTTTCGCATTTATAATATTAGTAGGATATGACAATACAATCTGACGATGATTTCTTCATTGAAATAACTAACAGTAGTGTAAATATTTTGTGATGCGTAACGTATGTTCATTAAATAAAGAAATAATAAATAATATGTACAAACTTTGTCTAGTCAATCTGAGGTCACACAAATTAACTCTTCTGTACTCTATCTTGTCATAGCTGTATAGTGTACAGTGTACACGTATAAAACTCAAAGATATAATTAATAGACAATGGAGTATAGAACCAGATTCTTATTTGAAAATATACTCTTTAATAATGAATATTTGCTTAATTACCCCGCGAATCAAAGTCTATTGCGGGGTCCGCTGGTATTAAATACTAGCGGTCCGCCCCGGCTTCGCCCGTGGTACAACATATTTCGCAATAAAAAGTAGCCTATGTTCTTTCTCAGGGTCTAAAGATTGTCTGTGCCAAATTTCATCAAAATCGGTCCAGTAGTATATGAGCCTATTCATTACAATCAAACAAACAAAGTTTTCCTCTTTATAATATTAGTGTATGTAGATGTAAAAAATTGACAAACATTTATTTAATAAATTACTTCAATAAAAGTAAGACTAATAGTCTCCAATGCTGTAATTACCAAACATTAATTTAATAATTACAAAAGAATTCAAAGGCGAAAATGTATCATTCCCAATTTTAATCATGCCATATTAGAGGTATATAAAGAGTTTACCAAAAATGTGTTCATAAATGTGAAATATTTTACCTTCATTAAAATTTCCAATGCAGTGGAATAAATCAATGCTGACTTAAATTACAGATGTTATTGAATCATTTGCGTATTTATCTTCATACACATATTGGATTAATTAAAATCAGGAAAAAAAGGTCTCAAAGGTTTTGTATTTCTAAAGGTTCGTCAGCGTCATCGTCAACGGATCAAGAACCAATTTGCGGACCTGACGAGGTTCCAGATGACTGTATCAATGGAGGATGTGGAAGGAAAAATTGCTCTCAGTTGGGTTTACCAGCATTATGCATCGATTTAATTGCAGGCTATTGTAAAAAAGGCTGCCGCTGCAAGGAGAATTATCTGCGAGACGAAAATGGGATTTGTGTCCCCGTAGCACAGTGTCCAACACGTAAATATCGGCAAATTTTATCAATCATCATAATATTATCTAAACTTAATGTCTCAATTTTACTGCATTGTCATTACATAAATTTAACTTTATTGAGTAGGAATGTATAACTTTTATATTGTATAAATCTCATTAACACGTATCTTCTACTTTAAGCGGACTGCGGAGAGAACAAGGTGTTCGATCTCTGCCCGGCTTATTGCCTTCCAGATTGCGACGTTGACGAAAGTTCAATTCTATGTAAAGCAGCCCCACAATTGGGGGACAGTGATTGCAATCCAAGCTGCAGGTGTGCTGATAATCTGTATAGAACCAGAGACGGGTCCTGTGTACCCAAAAACGAGTGCCGTAAGTTGACTTTATCGTCCCCTGTTAAACGGCTTCTTCGTAGGTAAAAAAGGAATTAAACCTGCACATTCATAATAAGCCAGTTTTTTGTAAACCTAAATGCTAAATAGGATACTTAAATTACGAAATAGGATACTTCAATATGCAAGTCCTTTGAGTATATCTTCTACACGAAGGACATCACAAGTCACTAACTAGGGAATACAAATATCTGGAAATACTGAAATTCCATGAATTCTAGTACATATAAGATAAGTATCTCAGATAAGTACCTATATTTATACATGCTTAGTCTAGTCTAGTGTTTCAAAACATCTTATGTTTTATTATATTTTTTTATCCACTCAACGGTCGGGCGCTCAAAACATCCTTACCCACTTAACGGTTCAACGCCTCCTGGCGGCAACTATTTTGACCTGCTCGAATGGTTCTATGCTCCCTGGAGGCAAGCACGCAGCTGTTTTAAATATCCACTTTAAAATACACCAAACTCTTCCTGTCCCTGTCCAACTTATACAAATTGTAATCTACACATCCCATTCTTACAATATTCGAAGAATTATGGTCAAGGTCAATACAATTTTGTCGCGTTATGTTAGTTTGAAGTTCGTCGTAGTCTTGGGAGTCTTTTCATTTTCTGTCTTCAAATAAATAATATTTTTATATGAGATGTGGTATTTTATCCTAAAACAACATTGTAAAGTATAAAATAAATTTGAATCAAATAAATGTTTGTGTATCAGTATTATCACATGTTTTAACAAGAAAATGGTGAAATATTTCTTTGCAACTTCAACTCATTATTTTTAATTGAATTTCAAATAAAAATACGATGTAAATAATACTGTCTTAATGGAAATTTCACTGGAATTACGAGTAATTCTTTTATTTTTTATAAGTGTTTGCCATTTTTGAGAAATCTTCATTACAAGCCGATTGCGCGCCCGCGAGCGGGAGTACGCGCGAGAGGCCTAACCAGTGACCACGTAAGGATGTTTGGAGCGCCCGACCGTTGAGTGTTGACCGTTGAGTGCCTCCAGGAGGCGTCGAACCGTTGAGTGGATTATTGTTAAAATCATTATTCAAAATTTATTTCAAAACTCGTGTTATCCGTTGAAATATTCAATTATTTTATTCAAGAAACCTGTTCTTTCTATCATATTTAAACAGTGTTTTTCTTTACAGCAAGATGCGGACAAACCCCGAAATTGGTCACCAAATTCTATGCCAAATGAAAGTTTAATAAGTACCCAAAGTGTTGTGATTCATTTTAAATTTTAATTAATAAATACATTGCGTTAATCATGTTACTATGTATTTTCCTTAACGTCCCCATTATGCCCCCCTCTCCCCTACGTTATTTATTATTATAAGTCACTGTACACTTATGTTTGTAAACCTTATTGTTTCTGATAATAGAAAAGACGTGTGGCACTCGGGGACTGCCGCGTTAAAGCTATTGCATCTCCACACCTCCGTACCCGTCCCCGTAGGTAGCGTGTGTTTTTTTCGTTACAAAATTTCTGCATTCGGTCCCCGCGCTCAAGGCCCGCGACAAAAGCTATGCAATAGCTTAATAAAAAAAATGTAAAACACAAAATCGTATTTGAAATTGTTTAAAGGTACTATAGCTAATATCAAATTATGATAACTGTTATCTTTGACGAATAAAAACTCAATTACGATTACACATTTTGAACAACATTTTATGCTAATTTCCAGTGTTAGAAAAACTTTAATTATATTTCTTTTAACCTTTAAGTTATATTTAAATAGTTTTTCGATTCAAATTGTATAAACAAATGGCCTTTGTCATTGAAAAATAATTGAAAATACATGCAAATTGAAAAGTATAAATTGTTAAATGAAAAACGAAACTTGACATATCGTAGTGAACTCCACAATGTTGAACAGCATAGGTTTTTTGGGCATCTTGACTAATATCGCTTTGGTGATATGTCAGGGTATGTACATATTATTTTACATATTATTTATGTATATTCTTATTTTATTATTTGTACCATTTCGCAATGTTGTATTATATTATAATGTTATTACTTTCGATATGGATCATTATAATATGTTTTGATGTTAATGCTCATACTTATGTATTGATTAGTTAATTTTTGTATTATTCAAACCCAAAATATTTACTAATTCCTTATAACTCTCTAAGTATCATCTCAGCGTTCTATGTTATTCATATTTTTAAACATTAGACATAATATTATACCCAACCAAGAATTTGTAAAAGAACATAATATACTAAAACCTACTGCAAAACGTCTGCCAGAGTCATCCTAACTGAATTTTCTGCTTATGTTAAATAACTAACGTTAGTGATATATTAGTTAACTTTGTTTAAAAATTGTCGGGCTAGTTGGTCTAATGTTTCTAAATAAAGCGAGCCCCAGTGGATACTAAAAAATGACCAAATCTGGCTGAACAGTTATTTGCCCAATCAGAGATACAGGCCAAAGAAATTTATTTTTTTATTAATTAATGTAAAATATAACTGCTCTGTTTGCACAAGGAAAACACAACCTCATTTATTTTAGTAGTATAAAAAGTTGTATTGCTGTAATAAATTACTCTTTATTAGTTCTTCATTAATCTATAATATAGAGTATAGAGCACTATTATAATGTACCTACTCATTTTTTAATCTATAAATGCTGAACCGATCATGTAGATTAGCAGTTAACTAACAGAGAGTTTTTTCTTAACCTGTCCGAAGCCGGGGCATGAGCATTGTATCTATTGTATGTAAATAACAGCTTGTAAAGTTTAATTGTAAAAAAATATCCTGAGTCCACCACAATAATGAATTATTCGCAACGAAGAAGCTATACAGACCCAAATAACATTTTCATTGTTAATTAAAAGCACACTTCACAAATTGTACTTTATTTCATAATTATAATATTTTACCAGCCTTCGGCCCGCGGCTTAGCCCTCGTTTTAAAAAAAACCCACATAGTTCCCGTTCCCGTAAAATTTCCGGGAACCTATCCTATGTGTTAATCCAAGTTACCTTCTATATGTGTGCTAAATTTCAGTGTAATCGGTTCAGTATTTCATCGTGAAAGAGTAACAAACACACACACCTACTTTCGCATTTATAATATTAGTAGGATATGACAATACATTCTGACGATGATTTCTTCATTAGTAGTGTAAACATTTTGTGATGCGTAAAGTGTCTTCAAATTTATTCAATAAAGAAATAATGCATAATATCTTAATTACCCCGCAAATCAAAGTCTATTGCGGGGTCTGCTGGTATTAAATATTTAAAAAATTAACAACAAGAGGTTTTCAATTTGACTGTTTTTGGGCTTGTTACATTAAAACTGTCGACTAGGTCCTACCGATTTTGATGATTATTTTTCATTTGAAAGCGTGCGTGTAAATTCTGTCTAGTTCTGTAAATTTAACGGCGATTTAGTTTCTGTTAAAATTAATTATCTTTATTATGTTGTTTTCAGACAGTAATCAGTATCTTAAAATAAATAAAAAAATTTACAGGTGATAGAATGACATATCCCACCACACCAACTTCCACGGATTTTCCTTCTACTTCCACCGGCGATGCTTTTACCGAGACCATTGGATTCCAGGTAGAAGACAATGACAATGGTAATAAACTTTGACTAATTTTATTTGCATATTTGTAATAAGTAGTAAATTAGCAAATTCGGTACCTTAAGATATTATTTTTCATTTAAGGTAAGTATTAACTCGATGGAACCCAAGGACAAAATGACGCCAAGGAACAAAACATAAATATATTAATTATTGTAATGTAATAAATAATCCATTTGAACTCTGTCTATAAGCTGATGCTTATAGACAGAGTTCAAATGGATTATTTGCTGATGCAAAATCTAACTATACTGATATTTAAATAGTCTCCAATGCTGTAATTACCAAAATTTAATAATAATTACAAAAGAATTCAAAGGCGAAAATGTTTCGTTCTCAATTTTAATCATGCTTATGCGCGCGAATTCGAGACTGTGCACGGTAACTTTTTAAAGCGCTGGAGGCGCTCGTGGCTATGTTTTTCTTATGTAAACATGTGATTTGTGAATGTATGGCATCCTTGTTCTTCTCTTGATATTTTGTGTTACTTAGAGTAGTAAAGATATAGTTTACGATATACAATTTTAAAAAATACGTCACAGGATATATCACGCCATAATCAATCTCCAGGAGTGGGGTACACAGATGCGATACTTTTGAAGCCGCGCGCTCCACAGACGAGGGGTTGGGGACTGAGTTATTGTAATTCTAGTATATGTTATATATAAGTTATAATAATAATAACAATAATTAATAATTAATAATTTAATAATAATAATTAAATTAAAAATTAAATTAATTATTATTAACTTTTTAATTTATTAATAATTTAATAATGTAATTAATAATTTAATAATTCTAGTATACCTAAGTTATATAACTCAGATAAGTACCTATGATACATGTTTAGTTTGCGACTAGATGGGGACGTAATATGTCCCAGACTAGTCTAGTCTAGTCACTAGTGTTTCAAAACTTCTTATGTTTTATCATATTTTTTTAGAATTGTCAAAATCATTATTCAAAACTTATTTCAAAACTCGTGTTATCCGTTGAAATATTCAATTATTTTATTCAAGAAACCTGTTCTTTCTATCATATTTAAACAGTGTTTTTCTTTACAGCAAGATGCGGAGACAACGCGGAATTGGTAGACGACGTACGTTCAATATGCAGACCGCAATCATGTGCCGAAGTAGGTACAGTCTTGAACTGTGAACAATACGACGTCGTCCAAGAGCCTAGATGTGTATGCCTTGACGGCTTTGTGGCGGATGACCAAGGAAATTGCATATCTATTGAAAATTGCAGTTAGTTCCTTTTATTTTTGAACATGTTTTAAAAAATATGAAATAAATATTTGAAAAAAATACCGATATTTTATTTAATACGATCGACTTAATATCATCATCATATAAAATCATATAAAATCGACTCAAACTCAAACATTTATTTATTTAATTTGACTTCTTCTAGTAGCACTTTTGAATCTTCATAACATAATTTAACCATTTAGGTACCACCGATTCGGAAAGCAGTTTCTATGGAGAAAAACCGGCAAGAAACTCGATGGTTGCTGTTTTAAATTCATGTCAACTAACACCACTAGTAATAAAGACCCAGTGTATCACATCAGGCTATTTCAGCCATTTCCAACGAACGCTACCAATTACAGAACGGAAATACTATTGAGCCGATGTTGAATGTCCAATAATATTTTATGCGCAGCCTCGTGCGGTGGAGACGACGCTATTATTTATATTTTTTACTTCGAACGATATCAATGATGTTTTCTAAGTAACTAATAAGACTACAAAAAATTGACCTATACTACATTTATAAGCATCGTTTGTAGGTAAAATAGGCTGAAAAAAAGTAAGGTTTTTTTTAAAGCGGGTTCCAGCGTGACGGAGCTGACGCAAACGCCACTGCTGGTTGCGGCACGTTTTGTACAACGTGTTCAAATTACAAACAACAAGTCGCCTGTCCTCTCTCTTGTCAGCTCGATGGATGTGATTGTCGGCCAAATTATGTTTACAACAGTGACATCAAAAGATGCGTGTTGCCAGAAGACTGCCGTAAGTTAATAAAGATTTTGGGTATAAAAAAATATCGATCATAATATACATACAAAGTATTTTCAATAACACAAATGATGACTGCGTTAAAAACAACCGACTTCAAACTTGTTATAAACAAATACAGACAAAAATGCTCATAAAATAAAAACTACTCGGCCTATCCGAATAAAATTTTTATGGGACCAATTCGACACCATCCCGCATCGAACAAAAAAAGAATCACGTAAACCGGTTCAGAAACCTCGGAGTAATCGGTGTACATACATAAAATAAATAAATAAAACATACCGGCCGAATTGATAACCTCCTCCTTTTTTTTTGAAGTCGGTTAAAAATAAAATAATTGCATCAGAGGTGTAATCGGAGCGTGAAATGAACCACATCAAACAATATAGATAACTCTACTTTTCCCTGACATTAATAATAAATTGAAGTACCTATATCTGAACATCACTATGAAATAATTATATAATTATTTCAATAATTTAAAATCTGTTGTATGAAACATGACAATTTTAAGGGTATAATAAATTATTACATTTTAATCAACTTTATACAGATACTTTGTGAATTCAGAATGAAAAATGAACACTGATGTAATTACGTAATGTTTCCCGATCCTCCATTGATATAAATTAACGTCGAAATATAAATATGTTCACATTAATGTTGTATTTTTTACATCAACTGAATGTGAGATTTCATTGTTGGAGTAGCTGTTTGTAAAGTTAAGAAGATAGCATAAAATAATCGAATATTATTGTACTGTTACTTACTACCTAAACCTTTTTTTTTTTTTTTTATAGTGGAGAATGCATTTAAGCATACCCAGGGCACTCGGGGAAAGAGCCCTGGGTTATGTCGGACTCACCCTGCTGAGTGCAGGGACCTACCGACTAAACTCCACTGTGTTCCGCCGTGCCGCTTTATAGACGGGGCCGCGGGTATTCGGTAGAACCGCGTCCGCGGACCCGTCAGCGGCAGCCTATCTCCAGGCCCAACGCGAATGTGGCGGGTTACTACCTAAACCTAAATTATAATACCTCTATAATACATTATCTTTATTCTGTGCTTATCGATGAATATCATGTCCTTCTAAAACTACATGACTTATACAGGGGGTCCCGTAAGTAGTGCACCAACACGATAGAGGGTAGAGAGTCCAGAAGTTTGAACAAAGCTGGTGTATAAAAATTGTATGGTCTAGGATGATAAATTTTAGTATTTTTGTAAGATAATAAGTATGTCTACTACCCGTAATCCGCTGGTCCACTACTTACGGGACATCCTGTATAACGTTTCAACTTCATAATGTATTTTTTAATAAACTCTATATAAAAGTTTTTTTTTTTCAGCATCCAGTGAATAAGGCAGGAAAACTGCAAAATATGCTCGATCTGGAGCATCATTACTAATCTCCCCTTGCCATAGCCAACTCGATAATTATTGTGTAATATTCCTTAAAAATTATCATATTTAAAAAAAAACTATTAATAACATTGTTTCATCTTAGAATACTATCGATACATTGTTTAAATACAGTTGTTTTTTAAGCTTGACTTGATATTTATCATAAAAATACTCCAACGTGTAGGTAATTTTTTTATATTACTTATGTATAAAATAAATAATTCTGATCTATGAAGTTTTATTTTTTATACCTATTCTAAACTAGCTTTCCACCCGCGGCTTCGCCCGCTTTGTCTAAAACCTATTAAATTATATTCTAAAAACTTCATCTACAATCACTCTATCTATAAAAAACTGAATCTCAATCCGCTGTATAGTTTTAAAGATATAAGCATGCAGCAAGTCTGTTTTGGTTTCATGGCTAATTCACTGCAACGAGGATACTTTTTTAAATCAACATCTGAAATAATGAATCTAAAGATTATCCACGGGGCACAGCAAATAATAAAATATACATGTTTCGTACTTGAGCAATTACCAAAAACATGATTTCATAATAAACATACCCTTAGAACATACCTATTCCAAAATTTCGCTTATAATATAAATAATTGAATTAATTAACTGATAATAGCATAATGGAACTTCATAATATAAAACAATTTAAATTTAATAGCAGATACGCTTTGATCACTCTCAGAGAATTTAAAGGCTTTCAGTGTTAATACCATAACGCTTTAATCTACTTTCACAAGCCCAACTTGAGTTTTAATTGCATTGAATATGATCATATACTTGTCATATACATATGTATGTACATACATACATAATATGTAGATGACAAGTGTACTTATAATAGTGTACTAAATTCATATAAACTTTAGTAGTCCAGCCCCCCTAGACAAGTGGCTTTCTATTAGCGTAACGTTTGATAGAATAGATTTTTATGAATGTACTAGCTTCCGCCCGCGACTCCGTCCGCGCGGATGTCGGTCTTCGCGTGGATGGTTTATTTCTCCATTTTGAGTAGGTACCTCTGACAATAAAATCTTATAAATATCTATTGGACCCAATTCCCAAATACGGCTAGGCCTATAATAATACGCAACGTATGTTCGCGGTTCTACGGAACAACGTCTATGGATAAAACTGAAAAATTAAGATAAATTTTTTTCTACGTATTTTTCCAGGATAAAAAGTATCCTATTTTACGCCCAGGATAATAAGGTATAATTATACCAAGTTTCATCGAAATCGAACCGTTAGTTTTCACGTGATGCCTTCACATACAGACAGACAGACAGACAGACAGACAGACAGACAGACAGACAAAATTTTTTTTAATCACATATTTGGGTTTGGTATCGATCCAGTAACACCCCCTGCTATTTATTTTTTCAATATTTTCAATGTACAGAATTGACCCTTCTACAGATTTATTATATGTATAGATGAGATTGACGTAAGCTGTCGATACATTTATCTACAGTGTGCCTAGTGCGAGTTTTCATCGAGTACGAAACGTTACTAGGCACACAGCTTATGTCAATCTCATACATTCATAATCTATTCTATCAAACGTTACGCTAAACGAAAGCCACTTGTCTAACCCCTCTGACCCATAACTTTATAATAAGCAGTGTTGGTTTTGGTATTTAAGAAATGGAACAGTCAGAGGCTTTTTTGTTATTGTCATTATCCACATCCCCAAAGATACAGTTTAAAATTATAATTATCGCAGCTCTGTTTACTAGCTTATTATATAAGAAGTATCGTATTTAATGTCTTATATAAAACTCATAACACTTACATAACATTTTTAAAATGTATTTAATGTTAGCAGTAGCAGATAGATGTATGTTAGTGACAATAAAATAATTGTCCAATATAAAAGGCGACTATATAAATGTAGTAAAATTTCGCTACATCACGATTTCGCTCTTAAATAATACATTTTTATACTTGAAATAAAGTATTTTAATCGCAGTCGTGTTGTAGGTGTTGTCCAGTAAACAAAATTTAAACCATCAATTTATTTTTTTAGGAAATGATAACACATAGTGAAAAATGTTTGGTATTTCTAACAATAATTGCATTATTATTTTCAAATTGCGCAAGTGCTTCAGGTATGCTTATATTGTTATTACGACTAGTTTTACGACCTGTATTAACAAAATATTTAGGTATCTTTTGTTAAAATAAAAAAATTAACGTAGACAAAGAAAAATCCATACTTATATTATATATGCGAAAGTACCTAACTCTGTCTGTCTGTCTGTAACTCAATCACGCCTTAACTACTGAACCAATTTGCATGAAATTTGGTATAGAGATATTTTGATACCCGAGATAGGACATAGGCTACTTTTTACCCTGGGACATAGAATAGGTTTTATCCCGGAAATCCCACGGGAACGGGAACTATGCGGGTTTTTCTTTGACTGCGCGGGCGAAGTCGCGGGTGGAAAGCTAGTACTG
Organism: Colias croceus; assembly: GCF_905220415.1. Lineage (NCBI taxonomy): Eukaryota > Metazoa > Arthropoda > Insecta > Lepidoptera > Pieridae > Colias > Colias croceus. The sequence continues at coordinate 7,576,485 of NC_059542.1, forward strand.
AATACTTTCATGTAAGTAGGTAGGTAAGTTCTTATTAAAAAAAGCTAAATGGATTTGTGTATGAATTCGTAAATTGTTTTTATGTAATGTATAATATTATTTTTATTAACATATTATAATCATTAATCACTATTAAAATGATCATGAAAATATAAAATTTAAATCCCGCCTCGTGGTCGAATTTTTTCTATTCTTTATAAATTTATATTTATAAGGTATTTGAATGCCATAAAAACAAAAAATATTAAATTCAAGATCATAAAAATACATACTTACCATACTTTTTTTTATTTGCGAATAGTTACGTGATACGTACTAGATTTAATGATTTCAGAACAAGCACATGCGAACGCATACGCAAGTGCGTATGCTTCTTCGAATTCTGGTAAGTTCTAGAACAAATTACTTGCATTTTATTAAGCACAATTTTTTTCTATGTAACTACAATATTATATTAGGACAATTCAAAACCTATAGTGTAAACTTCTTATCGATAAGAATCAAAACAATGCTGGCAGCTTGACTAATGACTTTATTGCGTTGTGAACAGAGGTGAATAGCAATCGTTTGTAAATTAAATGAATAATTCGCTTGCAGTTAAAAAGCCGGAAACTGCAAACTATAACTGGAGGGACGATTTCGATCGCGGCAACAATAACTTCACAGCATCATTTCTATACGTAACTGAAAGCTTGTTTTTTTGTATTTAGAAGTTTGGATTTAATTTTATTTTATTTTTATAAGCTGCAAATCATGCCAAAAATAATTTAACCATTAGATAACTGCTCTACTTACTATTTCTAACATATTATTATATCTCGACTTTATAAATGGGCTTTTGAGTAAAACTGAAACCGGGGTCTGTAACTAAACACAAAATTCATTATTCTGATTAACAACGTTCTCTATCTCTAACTAGTAGTCCAAGTTCCAAGTTGATATGCCTTGGTGATGTAACTCTTTTCACACGCACTCTTTTAGTTATAAACTTTTATAATATTTTTTCAGAGTGGAATAGATGAGAGTCCTTACAGCAGCTTCATCACATCACCATTCAGTGTGCTTTTCCTTTTAGCACAACTAGCGCTGTATGCGAAGGGAACGTCATATGAACAATTAGCAAACCTTCTCAATATAAAAAGCAGAAATGAGGTACTTATATAATAAACTAGCTTTCCGCCCGCTTTAGCTTTTTTAAAGAAAACCCTCATAGTTCCCGTTCCCGTGGGATTCCCGAGATAAAACTTATCGTATGTGTTAATCCAAGTTACCTTCTATATGTGTTCTAAATTTCATTGTAATCGGTTCAGTAGTATTTGCGTGAAAGAGTAACAAACATACACATACACATCCATGCTCACAAACTTTCGCATTTATAATATTAAGTAGGATATTTATATTATAATTTGACCCTTTAGGAGTGTAAAAAGAATAACTTAATAATATATTTTTTCATAAGCTATTTTTAAATTAATATCTATCATCTAATATTCTCATTAAATCAGTAGTTATACTTACGTTTTTAAAATATTTTTAAATTATTTTCTTTTTAAATTTCAGATCAGATTAATTGTACCGAATTATCTAGACGATATAAATTCTCAACAAAATGTGACGATTCAATTAGCTGAAAAAGTGTATGGCAGTATTCAATTTCCATTCAAGAAATCGTTCAAACGAGACACTAGATTGGTTTTCCATGCAGAAGCCGAGAATCTTGATTTCAGCGATCCAATTCAGGCTGCTAACTCGATAAATTCCTGGGTAAAAATCACTCACACATTAGGTTACATTGTTATTTTCCCAGGGACCATAGGTATATATCTTAACAAGATTTACGCGTTAAAAAAAGGTTATATTGTAAATCATGCAACTACCATTAATTAATAGAGACACCGAAAAATGCTGAATATTACGCGCGAAAATTGAAAAACCACGTCATATGAACGCCTACCTACGCTAAGAACATAGCGGAGCAACCAGTCATTATTAGTCTTTTTTAATAATGGTTTTTGTAGATACTTCAAATTGATAATAAAGGATAATAAATTATCATACTGTGATTTTCGGTTTTTAGATTGCGTCGAGAACTAATAATCTTGTAAAGGACGTGATTTCTTCGTCCTTGCTGAATCAAAATACACGTCTAGTACTGGCAAACGCTATTTATTTCAAGGTATATGTACTTCAAAACTATGAAATGAAATGATTTTATAATTATCTATATTGAACATTATGACCATAATGACCAATTATTTATTTTTATTTTGTATATCTACAGGGTGATTGGAAAATTCCATTCCACGCGAAGAAGACTAAACTAAAAGATTTCTATGTAAACGAAAATATTACTGTGTCTGTTAATATGATGAATCAAATAAACAAATTTAACTATGGAAACCTTGAGAGCATCAATGCAAAGGTATATTCATGTATATTAGTTTTAAATTTTTTAACTAGCGCTTCAACAAATCCTCAAGTCAATAAATATTGTTTTCAGGTCCTCCAATTATTCTATAAAAATACCAACGTTTCATTTGTTGTGGTATTGCCAAATAAAGATCAAGATGTATTATCGATTGCAGAGACATTTACAAGTCCATGTTTTAGTTTAAAAGAAGATATAATAAATAAACTTAAATCTGCAGAAGTAAATGTATCCCTTCCAGTAATGGATATTGAAACTTCAACCGATTTAGAAGATATTTTAGCAATGGTAAATATTAATCATACCACAGATAATTATTATTACCTCTATAGTTAGATAATATCTAAATACATTATTATTTAGATATTTTATTTGAGCTATTTCGTTGATTAACTCATTGATAACCGGTAGACTTATGTTATGAATCATTATTTAATTTAATTATTGTGCAGTGATATTTTTTTAAAGATAAAAATATTATATCAAAATGTTATCTTTCTTAATATATATAAATCTCGTGTCACAATGTTTGTCCTCAATGGACTCCCAAACCACTTAACCGATTATAATAAAATTCGCACACCATGTGCAGTTCGATCCAACTTGAGAGATAGGATAGTTTAAACATGTGGGTACCACGGGCGAAGCCGGGGCGAACCACTAGTCCACTTATAAAATTTTCAAATAGACACATTGCAATGCAATCGCAACTAATTTAATTAGAAGTAACTGAAAAAATAAGTTTATTGACAATATACTAAAAACTAATTTGCATTAGATTACGTCCGCCTAGAATAACACAGATAATTTATTTAGTGGTACCTATTGAAATAAAATACATACCTATTTTTGGAGGCATTACAAATTGGAACAATTCCTCAATAAAATTGCTATTTACAGAACGGTGTGACAGAAATATTCGATCCCGATACATCAGACTTAACTGGAATTATGAAACAAGACCAAAAAATGTATGTTTCGTCAGCTTTACAAAAAGCAAAAATTATTGTCAACGAATCGGGATCAGAAGCAGCTGCAGGAAATGGTATGATTTGTTTCGTTATTTTATCTTTTTTACTGTATTCATTAATATATTATTATTCATTCGTTCATTTAAAGAAAAGTTCTCTTAAAATAAATATTATGCTTTGTATGGTTTATTCCTTGGGTAACCGTGGTTTATAGGTACAATTTTATTGAAACATTTTCATTTCACAGATAATAAAATTAATTATTATCTACCCATTTCCATACATCATCTTCAGTCTGAGACAGTTTCTTATTCCAAATTATTTATTGAATTAAGAATGATTCGATTTGATAATTTAATAGATAAGAGAGATAATTTAAAATTATTTTCGGGTCTCTTTCAGCTGTCATAATTGGAGTAACTTCAGTTCATTATGAAGAAGAGCCTGAAGAATTTAATGCAAATACTCCTTTCATTTACTTCATTCTCTTTCAATATACACCAATATTCGCTGGATTCTATTCAGGCCCGCAATAAATTCAAGTTAAATAAATAAAATAAAATGAAACAATTACGTAGGAAGTTTTATTCTAACGATTAACTAGAACAATAGGAATTGCACATAGATTAGATAGTTAATGTTATTTAGTAAAAAAACTATACTTACCATCAATAATTGTAAATGCAGTTCTGGCAATTCTGCCTTAAAATAGATGCACAATCTTGAACTTTTATGAAGAATCAATAGGCTTTAAGAATTTCGCTTCTAATCTATTTCCCTACTTTTCTAGTGTTATATTTATATTTCATAGGTTCTCTTTTGCATAAAAAAACAGCTATACAAATAAACTACGTATTTCGTAACTCACAATTCTATTACCATTTTGTAATGTCTCTAAATCGACCGTCTGGCTGTATCTCTGTAGACCAGACATGACCAGTCTGCGGCTGGTATCCCATAATACATAAATCATCCTTAAAGAACCTATGTATATTGGATTTGGCACTATTATCTAATACTAAGGCACTCTATAGTTCCAAAATTAAAATATGAAGAGCTATAATAATGCAAATATTGTTTTCAGCTGCTGTGATTGAAATACGGTCAATAGTTGTAAACAAACCTAAAATCTTCAACGCGAACCGCCCTTTTCTCCATTTTGTTTTGTTTAAAGACACAATCATATTTGCTGGATTATTCTCGGGACCTCAATAAAATGTATTTTGAAGAGCGAACTTTGATTTTCTTTTTCTAAGTGTAACGGTATTCAAATTAAGTAAAAACACTTTAGTTTATATTATAGAGTTGATGAGTTATAGAGTTGAATACAAAGAAATGAAGATCGACCTTATATCTACCTATTTCTAAATAATATGTAAATAGAAAGTATGGAATTAATTGATTTAAAATTCAAGATCCATTTATATACCTAGTAATAATAAGTTTATACCCTGACGAAATTCGTAAACCTTTTATTTCATTTTTATATGAAACGCAATTATTGCAGCTATTATAAATGCTTATGTTTAGAAAATGAACCTTAAAAACTAATAACAACCTGAAAAGTATCCATCAAGTATCAAAAACTAGCTAGACAAACGAGACAGATGTTTTGAGCTAAACCTAATTTAACTTTTAATTCACCATTTCGCGAACATCATATTTGCATTTGTTAAAGAGAACTTCATCCATCGCTCTTTTCAGGGCATTTATTTTAATAGCCCGCCGTTTTTGTTCGGGATTTCTAGCTAAATAAATTATATTTTTTCAAACTACCGTGCTTTTACCGAAAGCCACGGCCATACACAAGTCCAAACGTTCAATGCAAATCGCCCTTTACTTTGTTTTATTATGTTTGAAGGCACGTCTATTATTGCAGGATTATATGCAGCTTACAATAAAAGTGCAGTACTATTTTTCATATTAGTTCCTTTCTGATTTACGTTTAATACTCTGCTATTGTTTTTACGGTTATTTAACTGCGCTATAACGCGAACAAATTTTCCTGTAAATTTTCGTTTGTAATAATTATATATTATTAATTAAAATTGATTTATACTTACTTATTAAACTTCCACGATGCTTTTTTCGCATTAACATCAAAAGCTTTTCCATAAATAATTCGGCATTCATTTTATTATACTCATGGGTTCAGGAAAATTATCTTTGAAATAACATAATATGAAATACGAAATTATTACACTTACGAATAAATGAAAACCCCAGATTTGATTACATAGGTCTCGACTAACATTTTATTATTACAAGAAACCTTTGAATGAAGACAAAGATAAAAGTAATTACATGAAATTTAAAATAAACTTAATTTATTTTACGTGAAATTAAAAATATTCCCTTTGTACCTACTTAGTTTAAAAAAAGCGATGTAAATTATTATAATTTGACATAGCTGGTGAGAAATAATATATAGGTACATTTTTTTTCCCCTCAAAACATTTTTTTTAAGTTTTAAACAACCTTGTAGAATTGTGAATGTATCGTACTCTTATTGTAACTATAATGTAGTCTAGCCATAGTCTAGCCAACAAGTTAATAGACATCTTCACTACTATAATAAACAATGTTGGATCAATAGAATCAAATAATCCTCGAGTGAGGTCTGCGAATGTGTAAAGCTCGCAAATTCACCTATTTCATCACACAACAAAAGCACGAGTAAGCAATGAGAGGTAGAAAATTAATTTTGTTCCATTTATGATATTGGTTTCATACTATTTTGTATACATAAATATGAAGTAAAATATATAGGAATCGACTTTATTTGATCTCTATTTGATATTTTTCAATATAAATTTATAAAAACACAAGCTGTGCTCCGCGGTTTTACCCGCATTTCTCCGCTCCTATTATGGACTTAGCGGAACATAGGCAGTCTTCCTCGACAATGGACTGAGACAATAAAATATTTTTTGAAATCAGACCCGTGGTTCCTGAGATTAGTGCGTTCAAGCAAACAAATAAACTCTTCAGATTTAAAATATTAATATAGATATAAACATTACCCATAAGTTCAATTAGATACCAATGTATTAAACCATGAACAGATCCGTCGATTAAGTATTGATGATTTAATTAAGCAGTGTAGTTGCCCAAAAACTTGTGTACTACGAGTTCCAAGGTCCCGCGGTCCCGTGAGAATGTTATACTGAACGTCGGAATTTGTAATTAAGAAGCTATGTCTTCTACAAAATCTGTTTACTGCCGTGAGCGAATTTAAATTCGTTTTATTTGCCGCATCCGACAACGAGCACATTAACAGATCTTTAACATTTACGTGGGTAATATATTTTATTTAATGCTTCGTAAGTATACTTTTGTAGCAACAATAAGTTTATGCAGCATCGTTTAACTATGCAAAGTTTCTCGGAGTGCAGACTTCCAGGGATGTTATAAAGTTATATCACTTCTTCAGTGCACATATCGTTACTATAGCACGCTGAAACTTGTAATCGTAAACTTTGATTGAATTCTGCTAAGTGTAAGTGAATACCCGTGTCCCCTAATGAGGTCTGGAGCAAATGCACTTCGCGGCTGTTTAATTATGTATGTCCTTACTGATAGTTAAAACCTTTTTAGTATGTTTTATTATGCGAGGACTTGAGTAGCTGTGTTTTTTACTCTAAAAAGTTTATTTCAACTCTATAACTATCCTCTTCAGAAAACACCTGTGTTTACTGCTCTTATATTTGTAATATCCAATTTTATTACTAAAATAAATTTTAGGACGTAAAATACCTTATTTTAAAATTAATTATGTAAGTAACGCAATAAAACATAAATTCACTGTCGCGAACGACACCCAAATAGTAGGAGCATTAATTTCCACGTTGAATAATTAACATATTTACCAAGATTAATACGCATAAGCCAAATATTTACTGTAATATAACAACCAAACCACACAGTAAAGAGACGGATCACAAATTCTAGACAAATTAAGATACACGCTTTTTATCCTCGTATCAGATCATATTACTCAGACTTTTGCCAACTGAGCTAAATTGGAGTTTCAAGCTGTACAGTAAGTATACTCCACTAAAACAGTTGATAACATCCTAGACTGCACGTACATTTTAAGATTACGAGTGCCATAATATAAATTTTACGCTATTAACTACAATGAAAAAAAAACACTTACATAGAAATCTACTTATAAGAATGTGTTAGGTTATAGGGTTATAGTGTAGGTATGATTGAAGTCAAGAACTAGATAATTAAGTACCTAATAAAAGTTAAGGAATTCGGTTAAACCTCTAACAGAATATAATGGAGCACATAATATTAGAAACTGGTATTAACTTCAAAACTGTAACTCTCCTAACACAGAATGTTTAATCATTAAATTTCAAGGACCTACTAGCGGATCAAAATTCATAAAACACCCGTCCGATATCCATCGATTTCCTAAAGTACTTAACGTTTACTAATCCTAGTTTAAATTTGGGCTTGCGACGATCCGTACTCACTGATCCGCGGTCGAACTACGATCTCAATTTCACTATGAACTAATTTACCACGAGACCAATCTATCCAAACTTCATTGGTTGGTTCGAACGAACTCGGAAGAAAGTTTTCAAACGTCGCTTTTTTCAGGTAGCTTCATTGCGGTTGTAGTATATTTTAAGTCGTAATGAGTTTTTTAACTGAAAGAAAATAAATTCGCAGTATTTATAGGAGCGCCGCGGCCGGTGTAATTTTGCTCTTACGTTACTTTTAATATACCGTCCGGTATTTCTATTTATATCTGAAAAAGTTAGGAATTCAGTATTTTACATTAAGTATGTCATTACAGACGGTTACAGCATGTCAAATTTACGAGGGCAATAAACAATTGTGGTAAAATAACAATTAACCTTGACAAAAAATAATCAATTAATTAATTTACTGTGACTGAGTTTTTATCGCGAAATGAGAATTTCCACAACCCATTATGAAAGCACTTGTTTAAAGCACTTATTACAGTTTTCTACAGAAAAGAGTACAAAACAGGAAAAAATAACATCTCTAAGCTTATATCCATTCTTATCTGTACATAGATCTATTTTTCTTTGCGCAAGTAGTTGTTCTTTTACCCTTCATTTGCAATATAGTGATTGAAAAGTCCTATCTCTTACAGCTGTTATACATAAATAACAAAGAGTTGTTTATTCTAATTGAAACCAGTGTCTCGATGTGTCAATTAACCACAGTTGGTTTAGCAATTAAAGATTACAAGTAACATCAGCTGTGTTCTTCGCGTTACGTCATGTAGAAATAATAGGGCCTTGATCTATAATTGGTTTTATAGTAAGTAAGAATTTAAGGATTTTATCGGATTAAGAAGATAAAATTTCATTATGAGGATGTAAAGACTTTTACGGTACACTAACTCGACTAGCTAATGAAATAAGTGAGTAACTATTTTGTGAGTTATTTAAAGAGAAACGTTAAGTGGTGTTTAAATAATAAACACTAGTATGCGACCATGGCTTCACTCTTTTGCATATCACATTTTTTCACAAAAAATGTTACCCGTAACTCTTTACTCTACTGATTTCACATCCTTATCATCGAGATCAGATCTCTTATCTTATGCATGTTAGAAGTATGTTTTACGTATTACCATGGACCAATATTATTGGGTCCATGGTATTACATAATTATTCATAAATATCCATTGTTTTAACGCAAACAATGGCCTTGACACCTTTAGACCCATACAATATATTAAACCAGAATAAAAAAAAATTCTAAAAACATTAATTGAACATAAGCCCGAAATAACATTTAAAACAAACCATCACTCTATTGTATGATTCCCCGTCAACTTGTAAACAATGAAAGGCTTTTATGCGGGTTCGAACCGAGCTTTTGATAGAAGCGTCTGGACTTTAAATTAAATACGCAGCTGTTTAAAAACAATAAAACAACAAAATTGAACATGGGTACTGAAATATTAATTACTTGTTAGATAGTGGACACTTGGTGCAAACTAATAAAAAACTTGCACATAAAAATAAAAACGTGAACCATGGCGAATCCAATTATTGTATCTTTCATTGTAGCAGTATTGGTTACTTTATTTTAAGGTAAGTATCAAGATATTATTAATATCTAATGTTTGATCTGAATGTTTTATTTGAAGGACTGAACCAATTTTGATGAAACTTTCTTCGTCTTAAATAGAAGTAAGAAGTGTAATACCATTTTATTTTAAAACTTAACAATAATAACTTCACTTCATACAGAAATATAGGAATGATATCAATATAATATAGCTCATAAATTTTTCTAGTTAGCATGAAAATTATTAGACAACGACAAACGTAACGTTCATCAAACCAAACTTCAACCTGCAAATAATGAGCTACAAAGCTAATACAAGACTTACTTACTCATGTGCTAATCTCCCAATCCCACTCAGCACGTATTTAGCACAGACTTTGCAATATATACTTCAATAAATTTACCCACAGCTATATCCGGTCCGTTTATTATCCGACTTGAAGCAATTTAGACGGTCTCACTGAATTTCCAGATATTATACAAGTGCTACGTGACTTAGAGATGCGAAGATTTCCAGCGATTGCTCGACAGAAACAGTCTCACATAATATCTCAAACATATAGTTTGAATTTGGGTATGCAAAGTTGTTATAACTTGTTTATGCACGGCGAAGTAGGAATGTATAATGATTCGATGTTTTTAATTGCGATGATACTTACGAAATTACGAATGTTTAGTCATAGTGCAGCATTGTTACAATTCTTCAAAGTAATTATTTATTTTTATTACCCACATAGCAAAATAAGATCTAGACAAATACAATAATGAATAGGTATATATTTGATTTTATCATAATAAAATCAGCAGTCGAAATTTACATGACGTCTTCATACCTATTGAAAACCTACATAAAAATTTTTTTCCTATAAATATTAAAGTAACATTAAACATGCTTCGCGTTTAATCAAATTACTTCATTTAGATAAACAAAGTTAATAACAGCAAAATAGCTTAAGGCAAAAACAAACTCGAAGCAAGAAACGCTCAATGAATTAATAACAAAACAACTAAGCACTTACAATTACTACGCTTAGTTAAACACAAGTCTCTGGGAAATGATAGGAGTATCATTAAATGTCAACAATATCAGAGATGTGAATGACTTGTTACTTGTTTGCGAAATAAACTGCCTTTTGTTTCAAATCCCCGCTTCGTAGAAACACAGTTTCGACATTATTTTGTTGAAGGTCTCTAAGTGTATGCATATGGTATTTATATAATTCCTAATATGTAATTAAAGAAGATATTGAACAATTTTTGTCATCAAGGTTTTATTAGTGTAACATTAGAACTTCAAAGAGAATTTCAAAGAAAAACGTAAATTATTATGACAATAATTGAACTACCTACCTACATCGAATCGAATTTATACACAGTACAACACCGACTTATTTTTCCATAATTTGTGAACTGTAATTATCATGATATCTATTATAAAGCACAATAGCCTTAATTAAAGAGCAGAGCCGTAAATTTTAAATAAATTTACCGAAAAAGTAGGATCATAAATAAATCCCTCGCATAAATAATTTATTTAAGGGTAAACAAGACTCGTAAAGGTAGGGTCGCTTTAATAATTACGTTAATCAAATAATTTCTTGCCTCGTATAAACTTATCCAATTTCGTCTCATCGCAAGGACCGTTCTTGAGATTTATTGGCTGCTAACTAGTTGACATGTTTACTGCCTCCCCGGATCTCGCAGTGACAACATAATGAAGTATCTTTGTTTTAAAGCTTCCACTAATAGTTATGTAATAAAGAATAGAGGCGACTCCACTGCTACAAACAACTTAGAACGACACACGAGATGGATAAAGTTTAAAACTAACTTGCAATACTTGTTTCTTAATGAATGTTTTTAAGATACAAGGTTAATTGTGTGCGTTGAGTTTTGAATGATTGTTCTACAAGAAAATTAAATCAATATGTTTTCAATATAGACAAAAAAGCTGTATGTGATACAATCATTTTAATTAGGTTGTAAGTAATATGGCTACTTGATAAGATACCAAAAGTTGTGTATGTTGGTATCAAATTTCTTACATGTGACATTTTCGAAACAACTTCCATTTCCAGCCTATCCTTTTTACCTCCATCCAAACTCCGCTCTCCTGTATTTAGCTCTCGCAACCATATTAAAGGCTGCAAATACTAAGAACATTTACACACTATACATCAGAGCATGGCGCGTAGCCAACTTCATCACCAGGTGCAGAGCTAACGTATGAGACTCGGGCGGTGTTCTCCCGTTGTATATGACCGTTATTTCATCAAGGGCCCCTTTACAAGAAAATAAACATATTTGTACATGGCGAAGTGCTTCTGTTTCAGATTGTCTGGAGGCGATTTAAAAGTATTTAAGAGAAATATTCTATACTTATAGTTGAAGAAGAATTAACTGTAGATTCCCTTAGGTACCAACTACACGAGGAAGAACTCTCGTATAAGTAGGTAACACTTAGATACTAAAATTACATGGTGTATTTTTATAGTATGTAAAGATGTGTCTCACATTTTGTGTTTTACATGCAATACTTATTAAGAATTACATATAATTATTATCAGATAGATGTACAAGCTTAAGCAACTTTCGTCTTCTTAAAGCTTACTTTAGTTTCTAACTATTCACCAAACTGAATATGCTAGATACAAATAGACTTGCAAAATGGCACACACTTGAGCTCTTTAGAATGTCACCATTGCATCGACAGTTCAGTCAACATCCACATTGATAGCGTCAATGTTATTGACTGAATGCAGAACATGAACAAGATATTAAATGCTTACATTATAGCCGTATTTAGGCTTGAAATTATGATGAATTTTTCTTTGCTTATTGTACATTATGGTAAGCTTGGTACATAAAAAACGAAATTACTAATTAGAAGGTCTTATAATTTATATTAATATAGAACAGATAAATGGTTTATTGAGACAAAATTACTTGTTTATTATAAGAACAGGAAATCCTGTATATACAACTTATAAGGTCAAACGTTCAAGAAATATCAGTTACAAAAACATCTAATTGAACATTTAAGTACAGCCGCTACTAAAGTATGGCGGACACCTGAATCACCTTAATCATAAGTTTCCAACTTCCCCCATAAACTTGCAGCTCGTAAAGCAAAGCATACTGTTAATATTCTACTGCTCTTACACGTAACAAGTTGCTTTATGTTGTAAATAAATTCGACGCCTCTCGAAACTTTGATAGAGTCCGCACGTGTCACCAAGATAAATGGCGTTTCAAATAAAAACGAAACAAAAACTATTAAGTAGTTACTTTCAGAGTTGCGCTATTAGTCCAAGTGGTGATCAAACATTGTTTGACAATTCAAAAGCTACAGACGATTTTATTACCACTTATGGGCTATGGTTAATCTGTTTTAATATAAGAAAAGCATTCTGACTACAGAAGTACAAAAGTATGTAAGTGTAAGTACACATCAGCGATAACTGGGGATATTTATTTATTGCTTTACCAATAGTTATTTCCACTTTAGAATCATAATTTATAAAAGTAATGGCACTAGCGATGAACAGTACCTAACAAGAAAATACTCCAGCATTGCATAAATTAAAACTATTTAAATATTAAATGCAATGCGTATAAAAGGAAACTCACAAACATATTTTATCACTTTGAATGAAGTTTTGTGATATGGTCAGTAGTAAATACTAAATAGTTAAATACCTAGTTCGAGCAATACCTAATTGGCGAATTCAACTTTAATGTTTTGATTTATTTTTAGACTGTACCGACTTTATCAAAGGGTAATATTTAAAAATTCACAAAGGAGTCTTTAAAAGGGGTTAAGTAAAAATTAGAGGCAGTTAGCGTTAACGTTCATTTTCCTAATGCCGTGTCGTAAAATGAAGTTAACTCGAGTATCGTGTATTGTTTTACACCAAAACAATATAGTAAAGCAATGTTCGCGTGTCGCTTACTATAAAATTCCATAATTAATAACCACGACGCCAGTCGTTTATGGTAATATAGGCAATTTTTCTTTACACTAATGCGCGTCTTTGAATTCAACCTGCTTCAACCTCTACTTTGCAATTTCAGTGCCCCTAAGATCTTATCTCTATCAATTATGGCCCATAAAACGTAATGACTTCATCGTAAATCTTCACTTTACACGACACAACTTTACTTGGTGTTGAATAAATGAGGTCAAATTGCTTTAGGTATTAATGACTCTTGTCCCGACGGAATGGTTTTCTAGTGCGTAGGTATACTTCGGTTAAAAGCTATGCAAATTACCGTGTTTTATGAAAGGCTCCTGCGATTCGATAAACATCTTGACGAGAAAGACGAAACAAGACGAGGTGAATTTAATACGCTAATGTTCCTCTTACTTTCGTTAAATTTGTTTTAGGCTGATAAAAATATGGTTATACGTGTATCGGGCTTATTTAAATGTTACAGCATAAGCACAAATGTTTTTTGAAGCCATATATTAAATTTTAAGTATACCGCATTCATTTTCTCTAGTCTCTTTTCTAATGTATTAGACTTCTGGAAACACAAAGTGCTTGCAAATTCAACTTTACTACGGTATTTGTCAAGAAATAAACAATAGGAAGAAAGGGTAATGAATTAAGTATAATAGCTGCTTTGTATCATGAGATTCCACTTAGTATGTGTATAATATCTAGCGCATTCTCCTTATTATCAGTCTCTATTCAGTGAATACGGACGTCATTACACTCTATTGCACAATATAATATAATACTTTAATTAAACCATGCTATTTGTAATATTCATAGTATTGAAAATATGCCTAAAATAAAATGTAGGTAATAAAAGAGTATTATTCATCATACAATTTATTCCGAAATCTTAAACCATAGACTTACAAAGAAAAACCCACTTACAAATATTTACCAGTACTACGGTACTCTCTTACATACACCCTATATCTAAAAGCATAAATAACGTACACTCGTAAACATAATATATATATTCTACAAAACATTATGGATTATTTTAATGACATCCATATTAATGATAACTAACCTGATTAAATCCGCTATCGATATATTTTGTCCTAGTTCTGAAAACCTACCCGTATATTTACTCGTGTATCTAAAGTAAGTTTCATTTTACAACTTTCAACAAAATCATGTGATACAGCATTTTTAAATTAAATATTGTATAATGATAGGAACAATTTTTAATTCTATAAATCGAAATCTATGGGTGGTAATGGAGGATGCGGCTTTTTCTCTTTCCAAATTTCTCTACGGGTTTCTTGGAAATCTGAAAAACATATTATTAAAAGTACAAGTTTGTATCTCAAATCTTGTTCAACATAGAAATAAATGACTATGAAAATAAAATTTTCTTAAGGATCTTTTGATAACCAAAGAACAGGAAAAAGAAATCTGACGGAACGTGGATTTTCTATAGTCCTTTCCACCTAAGATGATTTCTGTGACACATCGATTTTTGACACGTGTAGAGATGTCTGTACTGAAATCATATCAATTCTTTCCGATAATCGATAATATTTTATATGGAAATGAAATCGATTTGAGTAATGTACCAAAATTAGTTTTTTCGGCATTTCGCCATCAATTAACTAAGGAAATTTAGCAAACAACAACAACAAAAAGTCAACAATAACAATTAGTAACAATAGCAGAATACCACGTAAAGTATCAATATAAAAATACAACTTGTATACAAGGCTGACGCACTCGTACAGACGATTGACTCGATTGACAAACGATCACAAGATGGGCGCCGATTATATGATTTTCCAACTCTATGATTTTTCAACGATCCATTTCATGTACACGAGTTACGTAGGTATTACATTTTTGTGTTATTTTATTTTATTTTTCATTATATTAAACTAAACAATACTGTTTTTGATTTATAAGCTTAAGATGTTTCATTTTTATATTTTTGGTAATAATGCCGCCATAAAATAAAAATATTATGCACTAAAATTATTTTGGCGTTTTAAACATAAAATACGTAATTCGGAACACGATGAAGTGTCACAGGAATCATCATAGCTGAAAAGGACTATAAATACATATTATTTTAACCAAAGAAATCTACTGATCAGGCACAAAAATAGTAAACATTGTTAAAAATATACCTGTTGCACGTGGAATGGATGATACTCGAAGCAGTTGATTCAGAATAACCCTCGAAGGGGATATTTCACGAAAATTACTATACTGTGCTTCAGTTCTCTTAGCTGTTATAAAACCCAGAAAAAGAAACATGAAATTTGACAAATATTTCATTACAATATTTGAACAATATTTACCAAAAAAAAGATTAAACAAATAACTCAATAAACATTTCCTGAAGGGAAAGAATGGACCTAAAATTTTTTTTGTCTTTTTTAACGTTAACTGCCTCTAATAAATTTTTACATAAATTTAAAGTCTATGAGGAAAAAACAAGTGCTTACGTCTTTTCCTCTCCAGTTTTTCGTGTGTCATAGTAAATACTGCAATACTACGTATGATTCTTAGCACACCATAACACGTTAAGAAGCTCAGTATTGTGATAATAATCAACAACATTAATGATTCCCACTGCCACTGTTAGAGAACAAATAGAATATTATTACTATTAGCTATCATGGGAAAAGAAAACTAGAAGTTAATCATAAATTAGTAGATAATAAAGCTTATGACTTTCAAACAAAAAGAAATACTAGAAATAGATAAAAAAATTAGTGGTTCTGAAAGCTCAAAAAAAAATTCAAAACTACGCTTTTTCATTATTTTTATGTACTAAAATAGTACAATTAAAATTTAAAAGCTACTCAAACCGCGCTCAATATCGTATCCAACCAGCGTATAAACTAAACAGATCAATCATAATAAACTATCAACTTAGTTGACGTAGTTTCCGGAGAAACGAATAAAAGTCATACTGGAAGGCAAAACGATACATCAATAAGTAAAATTGGCCATACTGCTGAACGACGGAGACGTTGTACTGATAGATGGCAGGATTGAGACCCTGGGTCGGATGTCCAACCCTTTGCGCATGGGATACATGTGTTTGTGCCCTCTGTTGAATAAGAGTCTGGCGGACATATGCCTACAAGTGTTTAGATACAGTTAATATAATTGTTTATTGGGAAAATCATTTAACTAAATGCCATGAAAAATAATATTACGATTAAATAAATCATTGTAACTAATCACAACACTGCACAGCAGCAGCGTTATTAAAAGTACCTACTTTACTCACCACAACACAGTACAGTAGTATGTTGAAAATCAGTTTAGGAGTGAATTTTTTAATGGTTTGGTGGTGTTAATTTCTAAGACCATCCAACTTTATTTCAATTCTATACAAATAAATCAAAAAGCGTATGTTTTAATAACAAACAAAAATTAAAAAGGCTTACTAATTGACAGACCTACATCAATAAACCGGACATTCATAATTGAGTATCTACGAAAATTTCTAAAAAAGGTAATAGAATGTATAATTACTGCAAATCTTCTGCGCAGCCACTAAGAAGAAGCCAGCTGGACAAAGAATGATGACGTGAACGGTCGCAGGCTCCGTATAAGATGCCAGCGTATGGTACTCGGTGTGACCGTTTGAATCTAAATAACGTGATGAAATGAATATGGAAATCATTAAAATTAAATTAGTAGTAGTAGTAGTAATATTAGATTAGTAATAGAATTGAATTGTTTAATTTTAATTTTTATATAATTTTTTATGTTAATATTGTGGTTTTGCAAGAAATTTCGATAGTCCTGGTAGATCCAATAAGTAAATTCTGAAAATAAATGTATTTTTTTCCGTGACAACGTTTCTTGTTTTGGCTTAGGAAAATTGTTAAATTTGCTCAATAATCTCCAGTTTATCTTAATATATTTTGTTTTAATATAGTGCTCATAAAATCAGTTTTGTTAAAATAGCTTAATTTTAACATTAACATTTACTGATTCCAGAGTCGCAAATTAATAGAAAGTAGTTTTAATTATAAGATATACATTTGTTATTATATCAAAGAGTTCTACATGAAAAGAAAATGTTATTTAATCACCTTTCCTCCTTAGCGTATGTGTAACAAAGTACTCATGTTGTTGGAAAGACGGTTCCCAGGTCTTTATTTCCTCTAACAATGATCCCTCATTATGGAGCATAATAACTGAAATTAAATATTCTACTTTACTTCAAGTACATTTTTTATTTTTTACTTGACTAAAAAATATAGAAAAGGTGAAACTTATTTATAGCAAACTAGAGGTCCGCCCCGGCTTCGCCCGTTGTACATATTTCGCAATAAAAGGTAGCCTATGTCCTTTCTCAGGTACCTAGCAAAATATATCCATACCAAATTTCATGCAAATTGGTTCGGTAGTTTAGGCGTGATTGAGTAACAGACAGACAGACAGAGTTACTTTCGCATTTATAATATTATAGTATGGATTTTCATTTTCACAGTGACCATAGCAGCTTATATATACAACGAGGAATAAAAATAAGCAATAATATTTCATATACTTTGGTACATTTGATGTGATTAGGGTCACATAATTTATTCAAATATCCATTTACCTTATAACCGGTAATTAAGTAATTAATGGAACAATGTTGTACAAGTAGGTATATTTGAAATTAAGATTATACCAACGCAAATTAGAAACAAATTTATAAACTTCTGACTGAACTGAACTTTTGATTTTATTTTCACAAATTACTGGTTGAAAATAAACACCAATAATAGCTAAAGGCTCTTAAAACCCTATCATGTGTTTTAAGAGCCTCGTTTGCGTTTCAACCTTAACCCTTACATAACACAATAGGATAAACTAGACTGATAAGGTTTCAATAAAATCGAAAATATAAAGGACGATTATGTTAAATAACTCCTTCCTTCTATATCAAATAACAAAGCAAATATGTCTCACTAAAGAGTCCTAAATCGAAATATAGTCCAATTTATATCAAAGGATGATCTCCTCCCACTAAAATACCTTATATAATGTTAATCTATAATTTCAAGTTAAAAATTATTGATTAGTCATGTACCTGGAATCGTTGCTAATGCTGGAGCATTTTTAGCAATAAGCAGAGCTAGAGAACATTTTAAATCTCTTTGACACTCTACAGAGCAGCTTAGACTAAATGACGCATCAAACGATATTACGGGAACTATACGCATCAGAGATGAGTTGTCAACCTGCATAAAGTGAAAATAATAAAATAAATAATACCCGAGTGGATAGTTAAAATTTCCAATATTGATGCAAATGTATAGATCTGCTCTACGACCATTATCCTTTTTAAGGGTCCCTTTATTTTGAGCAGATTAAAGTTCTTACCCGATCTCTTAAGCAAACCGGTTCGTCTATCCTCACGGAACAGTAATTACCGCACAACAATTGTGTCATTATCAAACCAAGACTTTGTATCGCTCTTAAATCCTGTATAAAAATAAGAAAAATCTATACATAAAAAATAATAATGGATAATACTCAAAATACATGATCGATTTATCTTACGTCATATGAACAAGTCGAAGAGA
The DNA here is from genome assembly GCF_905220415.1 of Colias croceus. NCBI lineage: Eukaryota > Metazoa > Arthropoda > Insecta > Lepidoptera > Pieridae > Colias > Colias croceus. The sequence continues at coordinate 7,595,485 of NC_059542.1, forward strand.
CTGTTTGTGTGTAAAGTTGTATGAAAACTATATTAAAGTTTGGAACATCTACCACATTTAGTTTGACACTTCTTACAACGACATTGTGCTGAAAATTTAAATAATATCTTATTGCTTGTGTATTTGCTATAAAAATTTAGCATTATATCAATTAATTTATTAAGACATTCGAAGAAACCAAATCAGAGCAGCTTTTTGCTTTTGCTTGTCACTTCGTAGGAACTTATGGCAAATCTCTATTTGTATTATTGAATTTAAACAATCACTTTTTTCTTTTTACCAAAGTATATATAAACATGAACACAAGAAGAACACTGTAACGCTAATTATAACAGATTAAATTACTTTATAACAAGTATACGTCCCGAAATTTCTTGTTTGAGCATTTTCAATTATTATTTTAGATCCATTCATAAACACGTTGCCGACCGTAAGCATCTTTTCACGATCTGTTGTCCAAACAAAATCAGATTGACTCTGCATATCATCAGGATAAGAACAATCAGTAGAAAATGAATCTCCAACCATAATGAATACTTCATCCTGAAATATGAATAAAAATTAGTAGAATCAAAAGAAAATTTCATACAGTCTCTGATCAGGAACTAATTAATTTATCCAGAAATAAAATCTTACCGTTAATGGCCTCAAGGGTGATAAATTGGTCAAACCTTTTTCCAATTCACTAACTGTATCTCTTTTATTTCTTGTCATAGGTTCATATATACCTGCCAACCCTATACGATACTTCTCAAAAACATCTTGACCTCCGTCCATTATCTTGTAAGTAAATCCTTGTCTATCCTCGATTAAACAAATAAGTGTATTGTAAAAATGTTACACAGAATTAATGATATCTACGTTAACAATTATTCACTATCGCACATACCGAGAGACGTCTATATATGGCTGGTTATCCGAAATATCACTTTCATCACAACCGTTATCGTAGTCATCTTCAAGTTCTACTCTTGCATCTTCCCTTTTATTTTCAATAAATTGCCTGTAGAAATATCGTCTATTTTTCCGGTGCACTTTGGCACATCTATAGCACCTTTTTTTCTTTCGTTGTTCCTTTCTTTTACTAGCTTTAATAAAGAAGTGTGCCGGAAGTGTTTGGTATTTGTAACACCTAACATTCTTCACATATTGTTCAAAGTTGATTTTATTCATCACCCTTTGAACGCTTATAACGTTACCAATTGTTGAGGCTATGTCACAGAGTGATCTTACTTTCTTGTCGCCAATCTCTTGAAAAATTTTGAGAGTATTATTTTGAAAGATATAAATTACTATCACAAAAATAAGACAAAATTTTATTCACTATTAGGTAAGCCATATTAATATCAGATACATACCTTTTTTGTAGTTTTTGTAGCGGGTAATGTTGTCTTGTGAGATATGTTCGTAATTTTTTTAGGCATCTTTCTTAACGATTCTAATAAAATACATATTAGTTATTGTTAAATTAGAAATTAACAATAAAATAAATTACAACACAAGACATTTTACTGTTATTTCATTATTAGCAAAAATACCTGTAACATTTTTTATCCTTCCCGTATTGGATAAAGTTTTGTAATGAGGCTTAGTATTTGATTGTTCAATCGTGTTGTGTGCCTGTATTAAATAATTAAGGATTATAAATCAATGATTCTCATAATTTGCATATTTAATTTAAATAATGTACCTTATTCTTTTTATTATTGTACACATAATTCCAAGCAAATTTATGAGCTATTTTATTAACAATGCCTCTCTTTTCATTAATTGTTGTCGGTTTATCCGAAGCTGATAAGTTTATGAATTCGTCATTGATTTCTTTGACATCCTGATATAATGAATTATTGGCAACTCCTAAAAATTTATCATGATTGACTTTGGATGCCTTGACCCATTCATTATTGAGCAATTTTGAATTAAAGTTCAAGATAGAAAGAAGAAGACTTCGGATACCTTCGTTTGTTTTTTTATCATACAAATTTTGTGCATTCGAACTCGTAGAAAACGAACTTTGATCGTTTGAATGATTATTATTATCGTCAATTATTATTATTGTTGGGCTATCGTTTGTCGTCATGCTCGAAATCACATCGGAAACATTTTCGCTATCAGAAAAATAATTTAAGTTTCTGAAGGGTATTTCTGTATTCATCAAAGTTACATTCCGACCCTTCCTATTTTCAATTGTGTTTTTTGAACCAAGTAGTTCGTATTGTGTAGATTGGCGATATCTACCTTGCACAATGTCCAAATGTTTAGTTACATTTCGTAATCGGCTTTTAACAATGCAATTATCTCTATTTGACTCACCATTTTCGACGATGCTCTTTGTATAGCATTTTCGACTCATTTTAAATACCTTATTTTGTTTCGTAGGTGGTTTTCTTTTCGTTTTGTTTCCGTCCAGCTTTTGTGTATATGAATCATAGATATTGGACCCCAATAATTTAAAAAGAGCATTCAAATTATCTATTAGCGAAAGATTTTTGGCCCCATAGTTTATATTTTTGAGTAATTGGTCTAAATTGATTATCTCAGTAGTTATATTATTAAATTCATTTAAATAATTTGCATTTTCATTTTTTATTGATACAGTTTCGTCATTATGTGTAGTCCCGTTATTAATTTTCTTAAATAAAACTTTTATAATGGGTGTATCAGTCCTTATCTTTCTTTTGGATCTATGTTGTTTAATATTATTTTGTAAACCGTCTGCCCAAAATATTTTTTTCACCTCGGGTAACATAGTTGATGCATCCACGTTAAAGAACTTTTTATTATAATGTTTTTTATTCAGTTTATAGGATAATTCCTTGTTCTTCTTAGAATGAAAACGACGTTTAAAGAAATTTTTCATACCTGCTCTTGCTCTTTCATTTCGTGCTGTTACACCATCCATTTTGTACCTATAATTTTCATAATCATAGGAATTTATACGGGGATTATTTTTGAAAGGAAAATTATACAAAGTACTTGATGACTCAATACTAGCTGTAGAATACGTTGTATATTGCCTGGGGCTGCAAATTAAATTGACATTGACATTGTCGAGAGAGTAAACACTACGAAAACTTTTTGTTTGTTTATTTTTATCTATAGAAGTTGAGCGTTTCTCTAATACCTGCGGCATACAGTTATGTATGTTATGCAATAAATTTTGACCATAATACTGTACATTTGAATTAACTTTATCCAAAATGTTTGCCTTTTCAAGATTATTGGCAAGAATATTCAAATCTTTGACTAGTAAAGAAACACTGGAGATTCTGTCATAACTATTTTTATCTCTTTGTGATCTTCTTTTGTCTATTCCTGATGAATACATTTTACAAGGGCGACCCTGGCATTTCCCTTTAACTCGTTTATAATAATGGTTCAAAGATTTGTCTATTTTATTTACGACCTCTCTCAGTTTCTTTCCACCGGTTGGATTCATCCAGAAAAATGTTTGTATTTCTGTGCAATGATCTTGCATAAATTTTGCCAAATTATCTAATTCAAAAACTAATTCAGATATAATAACATCACCGGCTGCACATGGCTTACACATTGTTTTATTGGCTTTACATCGACAGTTACAAACTCTTTCATGTCCAAAGAATTTTTTTATAGGATCCCATTTAATGTACCTTTTTGTTTTACGATCTCTAATTGTGCGTTTAATAGCAACCTTTGTTAAATTTCCAGTTTTATAAGTTGCTACTGCACTTGTTGAACTATAAGAGTTATTTAAATCATCAGCAATGTTTCTTGTTTCAATATCAGACTTCTTAATTTGCATAGGCCTTAATATTAATTTTCCGGATGGATCGGAAAGATTTGAATTCTCAATTAATAAATAGATACCTGGTGAACATGAATCGTTGGGTACGGTAGTTGTTGTACTTGTTTCGTTTTCAAATGAATTTACTTGATATTCCAAGTCAACTGGAGATGAAAACTTTGCAGAAAACACTTTCCTTACTTGGACGGACTCAGCAGATCTTTTTCTTTTATCAGAGTTACCGGGTAGAGATATATGGACTTGAATAGCATTTGTGATAAGCTTTTGTTTGTCTCTTGCAACCGTATTTGTTACAATATTACTCATACGTTCTGTTTGCGTACTAGTAATTTCCTTTTCGTTACAATATGTTTGGTTATTTTTACTCAAATCTATAACAATTTCTAAGGCAGCGACATCTTTCGCAGTAAATGTATGTTCTCGTACTAACTCTCGCTTTCTTTTAGATTTCTAGAAACAATAACTTCATGAATCAATTAAGTTAAGTTATTATTTTCCAACGAACTAGTTTAACTAAGAATATAAAAATCTTACCTCGTGAACTAGCTTTGAAGCTGTAGTTGTTAGGTCTGAAATTAGTAATCGTTTGAATGAAACCATAATAGTATTTTTTGTTTCAAAAAAGTATAGTGACGATTATAATACATTTATAAAAGATGACCTACTGAAAAGTTATTGTTTTTAACGTAACCATAAATTTTTATTGCTTAAATGAACGTTTATTGAATTTGTTTAATATACATAATTATTATACCTCGTCGTAGCCTGGTATATTTCCGCTTCTTCCTTTTTTCGTGACGTTCTTTACTTTTATTGATGTGATAATTTTTCCTAACATAAGAAATAAACGGTTTGGTAACACTATCCGCTTTCGTGTAACTTTTGTTCGAAATAAAACCGTCTTTTAAAGATGCAGTAACAGATTCCACGTCCATTTCATGCTCCTTAAGAAATCTGTCAAAATCATCCGCATCCATTGGCAAGGGTGTTATGAAATATTGTTGCGGAACTTTAATTATTTGTGTTAGCGCTGCTTTCTGGAATTGAACATAGTCATATCGAATAGGTTTGTGCAAATTTGCTTTTGGTTTAGAACCCGACATTAAATTTGACTAAAATTTGTTTTGTTTGGAAATACATAACGTATGTAATATAAATTATAATTATTAGGCCAAAGAATATTAATTTATATCGGTTTTATTAATGTTAACAGGAAATAATGACTATTGATAAAATATATTGATTATTATTTATTGATTACCTGTATTCCACGGTGATTGTGAGGTAATTTCTTATTATTATTTACTGAAAACAAGTTATTCATCATTAATCTTTATAGTGTAAAATTGCTGGTTATCAATAAGGTGAAGACAAGTCTTCTGTTTACATGACGTTATTTAGGATTTCATAAATAGATAAGAGAATGACACTATACATAAATTACAAAGAATAGAAACTCACCAATATTATTCCAGGTGTGAGTCTTATTAAATTGGGTGGGATTTTTCTTTATTCCAGAAGGAGCTTTATGTTTACTTATAATATGGTTATTATGAGAAGAACTGTCTAAATTCTTAGAAGATTGTAAATTTCCATGTAAAATGTTGGGTCTCAATCCCGCTGTATATCGGCGATCCAAAACTTTCATTTTATTGTGTATCTTATGGTTATCATAATTTGTCTCTGGTATTTTGTAGAAATTATAATTATCAACATTAGGCTTGCTATATTTTATTGTTTTTAAATACGCTTGATAACTATTTTTATCATTCATATGTAAACGCTTAGCGACTGGTTTATTGTTGTTTTCTGGTTTTCCTTGTGCAACCGTTTTAATGGGGTTAATGTTTTCATTGAGCACATTATTATTTTGTTTTACTTCATATTGATATCTCATTCTATCTTGAATCTGCAAATTTGATTGTGGTAACAGTGAACTATCTTTCATAGGCTTAAAGTGAGCACTTGAAATAATCTTGTTCCTATCAAATGACTTATATTTGTGGGAATTATCATTTCTCACACCATTTTTAAAAAGTTGTACATTATAAAGCTTACGACTATTAGCAATTTCTTTCTCAGTACTTAAACGATTTCCTGCGCTATTACTGTTAGAAAAATAATTCACTTCTTTGGGGTGATTGTTATTTCTATAATCTTGTATGTTATCATCTTCTATTTCATCCTTAGTTGTGGTTTGTGGTAAATTTAATCTAAACGGTATATTTTGATAATACTTTTGGTAAATATTGTTCATGTCATTGATATCCGTTATTGACTTATGAAAATTTGCTTCCACATTATCGTAATCGACTTTATTGGGTGAGTTATTTCCAGTCATAATACCAAACCTCTTCAATGGATCATCACCAATGTATGTAATACTTACTGCTAAATTATCTAAGTCATCATTTTCTTGATTCCCAGTAGGTAATGATGGTAATGTCATTTTCCATGGATTCACTAAAGGGGCCTCTGTTTTTATTCTTACGTTTATTATATCGTCGAGTCTTTTGTTGTGATCAATATATTTATAATAATTACTATTGTCTATTTTATTTTGGTTTAGAGATCTTTCTAAATCTTCCATACGATTTTCTAAAATGAAATATAATAAATTAAATCAAGTTTTACACAAAAAGTGTAAATTTTAGTTATATATTTCTCAGGTATATTTTAAAGACAATTTATAACATGGTCCGATCACAATTATTATGTTTACTTAGAGAAAAAGAAACGTACCGTGAAGATTAGAGAATCTATTTATTTTGTTATCATTTCTTAGTCGTGAGTTATAGAAACCATCATTGTGGAGGTAGTTCTTACTACCCATTATACTTTGTGATACATAATGTTCGTTGTCATCAATATCAAATGGTGATTCTGAACTACCTGTGATATTAGGTATCTGTCTTATCATAGCTTCTATGTTGGGATTTTGACCAAAATTAAATGATGTAAATGGATCCGAACTGGAAGATATTATGTCGTAATCAAATATCTTAGTAATTGCAGTATTCGATCCAGGATTTTTGAATATATCTTTTAAATTTTTGAATGGATTAAACCTTGTCTTTCGGTATAAAACGTCTCTTTTACTATTTTTGTTTTTACGTTGCTTATTAAATCTCAATTCTTTATGAAAAAGTCTAAGTTTGCCGTGGTCTTTATTTTTGTAAGTTTTATTTATATCTGTTGGTTTTTGTATCATGGTGATATCAACATAACCCTTTTTATTAGAATTAGCGGCATTTCCAACGCTATTCTTATCTTCTGAAATTTAAATAGAGAAATTTTATGAACATATAATGATTATAATCATAACATTGTGCATTGATCAATCGATAGTTATAAACTGAAATATACTACTTACCAAATAATTTCTCTGTAACCGACCGAACTTCGAGATGTTTTGTATGAACAGTAGTTTTTTTCTTCTCCACTTTTTTTATTTTATTATGTTTATTTTTATGCACTGCACTTCTTGTGGGAGACATTTCAGTGCGTACGTTTGTCAAGATTGTTTTGTCAAAACCAGAATTTAAAGAAACGGTCTGTGCTGTATGAAACTTCCTAGGTGGATCCTTATCGATAAATAAATAAAAATGTTTTTTAAACCATGAATCATCACTTTTTGTTGAAATGTCTTCTTGATCTTCTACCGTTTCTTGTTCAAATAAAAATCGCTTTGACCTTGTAGAAGGTATTTGTGGGAGCTTATTAAGGATGTATTTTCCAACATCATCAACATTATGGTGTTTATGTGCTTGGTATCTTACTAAATTTGAAAACTTTTCATTTTCTCGGTCTTTTTGAAATTTTAAATAATATTTAAATCCGTTAACATAGTCATTGTACGATATTTTATTGCTAAGCGCTTCCATACTCATGTCATTTCCAGTTGATGTAGTGTTGTCGTGTTTATTCGTCGTAGTTGCTTCAGACGATGATGAATCTGCCTCGTTATAATCTCCTATATCTGGTATATCATCGTCCTGATATGACTTTTCTATATTATTTTTAAAACTATGGTTGTCGGTAGTATGAACGAGATTGCGCTTCGACAATTTGTCTTTAAGTTTCCTTTCTTTAATAAACACATTCGGAGTCACTAACTTGTCTAAAACAGTATGAGCAGTATGACCGTGCGGTTTTACAAGCAATTGCTCGTAAATAGACAGCATTGAATACTCATCGGTAGTTTTAGGCATTGAATTCATATGCAAGTTAGTATTTGTTATTTTCTTGGTTACAAATGTAGTTCTATTATTAATTAATTCTTTAGAAGCTAGATGCAGTGCACCTGGCAAGCAATTCTTACATTTGATTTTCTTTGGTTGGCATTTTGTCTTACCCTTCCTAATTTTAGTTATTTCTGCTTGAATAGTGCTTCTAGTTTCATTAACTTCCTTCTTAAAATCATTTGCAATTTTTTCTTTAACTTTACCATAAGCGTTTTTTAACTTTTTTTGTAACATGCATTCTATTTTATTAGCAAGTGTTACTGCATCACATTTTATTGATCGAATCTCTGATCTTGGATTGCTGTGTTGGCAGGCCTTTTTGCATCGAATTCCTAATTTTAAATAGTTTTCAGTTGATGCAACTTCATAGGTAGTTTGTGTTACAGTACTAGTAACAATTTCGGCTACAGACGGCAATTGTTCTACCATCATTTGTATTGACCTTTGTTTTATCTCATTTAATGCAGCTTCTATTTCAGCTGTACCATCTAGTGTTGAGAAGTCTTGTGGTCTCTGTGTGATTGTTTCTGACACATCATCAACAAAAGTTGAAGGAGACGTTTCATCTAAACCGTACAAGTGTTTCAGGCCTCTAATTTCAGTCGTCAAGGCCTCTAACATATTTGAGATATTTTTATTTGAAACTCGATAGGGATGACGTCCGTCCTGAGGTCTACTGTGAGTCCTGTCATCATTAAATAGCTTTCTATACTCTGTTAAATCTAATTCTTCCTTAATAAGTTTTCTTTTTATCCTTCCCTTTTTATGATAACGTTGTATTTTAGGTAGCTCTATGAAACCATTATATGAATTGATATGAAAGCGGTCTTGATGTATTACTTTGCCTTTTAAATTATTTTCATTATGCATACTTTTTAACATAGGGCGTGAATCAATAAGCACCATACAAATAAACAGCCTGAAATTAAAAAGCTATAAAATATTTTATCGTTAGGTAGGTACCTATCTAACGACATAATATGCAACTAAATATGGTTAATTTTATATGTCTTCTATATCGTGTAAAATAAATAAAAAGATTTACTACATACCATATAAAATCTAAAAATATCATTTGCCAATGAATTCAAAAACATTGAAATAAAATTCGAACTCCATTTGCGTGAGTTTGCAATTGTTTGACGTCGTCAAGATGATGACATATTGCATTTTTAAAGTGTTGTTTATAATTTTCTCCAAAGTCTATACCCAACTTCACTTTTAGGTCACAAACTTCAATTTTAGCAAAGAGTTTATAAAATATATTGTAGTCGTGTAAATTTCAATTGCTATAGCCAATATTTCATTGAATCTTGAAATTACTAGTCTGTTATAATTTTTTATTGTATTGTGTCATTTTACTTACACTTTACCCTAAAAAATAATCCTGAATCAGAATGAATGTCGACTTTCAATTAGGGAACCACATAAGCGAAAATATGAATCAGTTTTTTTTTATTTCTAAAAAGACTAAAAGAAAATTTAATCTGAATATATTAGATGATTAATAAAGGTATATTTTTAAGAAATGTTTAAAGTAAATTAAACAAGACTGCACCTTCTCGCTAGGCCACTTAAGCACTTAAAATGTCGTGGAGATAAATGGCTCAACTTTAACGCTCATACAACTTGGAGCAATGCAGCATTTTCTAGGAAGTTAATACTGGCTATCTAGAATCTACGACTATTTGATGCCACATCTATTGTACTTATCGTGATGGGTTATTTATAGTATTTTTATAGGTAGTTAATAACACACAAAATATGATAACCAATTCAGAAAACGTAGGTTTTCAAAGTACTACTTGAATACTTAAATATAGATAATAAAAATAAAGCTAAGGCATTTCTGAAACACGTCTACAAAAGATTAGTCACGAGTTGCTAACACCATAAAAATATTCATAAAGTAATACATTCCTCGTACATTTAAATGATATAATATTTGCTATACATTAAATAATTACTTGTGAAATGAGAGAGAATATAAAATGTGTCTGTAACAAGCAGTCAGCGAGTTTGTACTGTTTCAGTGCAGTTCATGAACTAAGAATTTAAGTCCGCGTTGAAAGGTGAAGCTTGAATACTTGATGAATCCATTGCAAGTGTCGACAGACATTCAGAGTCCCCCGAGATTAAACGCGAATATTCATGCTAAGGATATGGGGCAGATCTAGTTAACTTCCCTTAATAAGGTATTTGAATTTAACCAAATTCAGCATAGGAATGCAAATTGCTATTTGGGCTGCAACCATAATCATAAAATAAATTTACCAAGAAAGTTAAAGTGGTCATAATAGTAAAGCCAAACTGGGAAAAGAAGTAAAAATATCCTTAGCGATACAATGAATTGAATAAATAACAAGGCGATTGTCCATTGAATTATTTAAACCAAGCATGTTTCGCATTATATTGTGCATAAGTATAAAAACATGTTATGTTTAAGATAATCACTAGCTTGTTCAAATTTGAATCTAACGTGTCTAAGCCCTGTCTAAGTAGTCGCAAAGAAGGATCGTAATTCGTACCACCCAATATTTTATTTTAAACGTTGGCTATACGTATACAGCCAAAAATTATTTCGTTCTCGATTTAAATGTTATAAAAATACTAAATACATACATAAACAAGTATGTCTAGTTAACAAGTCACAGCAAATGTTGACAGAATCCGCCGCGGCCGAGTGGAAAGTGCGTGCACTCATTAAAGCTCCTAATGAGTGTCGCCTGCGGAGTGACATTAATTAATTTAGTTATATATTTGTTGCTGAATCATTTAAAAGGGCGCTTTCAAAAGATTTAACTTAATACGAGTGTTTGTTTAAACGACTTTTTATGGAACTTTAATGCGTGGTTAAAATTTTTTGGTTTATGCTTTCTTGCAATGATTTATATCTAAGTATTTTTTATTACTGGTTAATTAAGAATGACTATGAAAGCCTTATAATTTCCTTCGTCAAGATATTGTTTTTAAAAACTATAGTACCTACCTAACACGAATTAATACAGACAGTGTAGGTACACTGAACACACATACCTATTAATAATATAACCGTGATTGAGATGAAAATAAAAAAAAAAAACAGTTGAATGTTGAATGCCCCAAGGTGTTAAACACAAGTGATGTTATTCAAATGCATTTTAATGCTCTCAAATGATTGTCGATTTTCACATTTTCCTGAATTTTTCTCATTATTTTCTGCTTTAAAAATAATCACATAATCACATTTTATTGAAGAGTTTTAATATAGATTCTAATAAAATAAATCTTCATATGAATATCGGGTAAGAATATAAAAAGGGTATACATTTTTATTAATAAAAGCTTCGACAATAGACTCCTATTTCCTAAATTGAGTGTATTGTGCTCTATTTGATAACATCATTTTCTATTAAAATAAGTATTTCAGATTCCGTCTTTACCCGATGCCGTACAAAATTCTTTGTTAATAATATTAACGAGATTTTATGGGAATAAAGCTTTTCATCTATAAAAACTATCTAACAATAAAAAAATAACCTGTTCTGAATATCGTTACGTACCGAAGATATTTTGAAAAATTAGTTTATAATTATTACCTAGGTATTGTATTTTATTATCTCTACCGAAACCAAAACTTCATTTACAAAGTTTTTATCTGTCTCTCTGTGAACAATGACTAAATATCTCCAAAAAGAATGAAATACCTAATTCAAAATTATCTAGTCTTTACTTTTAAAACAAATTTACCTTTGTCAAGCTATTACCATTAAATTCATATAAGACAGATTGTGTACCACAAATCAAGATAAGAACGACTTTGATCTTTGCTCTTCACAAAGGGGTATTAAATACAAATAGAAATTCACAAAATATACCACCGAACTGGGCTAAGTTTACTTAGGTTATTTTGTACCCTCTACTGCGCCTCAAGCATTGTCAACTTAATAATATTGAATGGTCCTTGAGAGTTTAACGTTCATTATCAAGATTACTCGCTAATTTATATCATTTGTATAAATAGCTTAATTAATTCTTCATTTCTTCAGGCTTGTATACTTACTACAAACAAATATCTATGAACAGCTTAGGTACTGCCTAATTAGCTTTTTTCAAATGTTTCCATTACATTTTGAAGAGCAGTTGTCAAAATTTATGTTTGTTTGTATTGTATGTTGTAGAAGGTAAAAAGTATTAAATTAATATTTTCAACTAAGTAGGTAAACTCTAAAAAAGTCAATATATACAAGTATATTTGTGTCTATTATAAAACGATTGATATAATGGATAACAGTTGCATTATTCTAATAATGTGGACACAAGACAGTCAAATTTAATGCAATGACACGATTTCGCTCTCAATTACAATACACTAATGAAGGACGAGTATAATATGTAATGAATCGATTCATTCGGTACATTAGTCAATCATTGTTTGACATACACATACATTACTCAGTAATAGTGATAGATGTTGTTTAATCTGATTGTGTCCTATATATACACAAAAAATAAATACAACACTAAACTGAATAATTATTCGTAGCTATATCTTATTTCATCTGAAAAAAATGGTGTAATGATCATTAATTTAATTATTTCTAAATGTATGCTACTCCTGTCTACCACAATATACGTATATCGATGGTATGAAAAACAATGAAATATTTTCCTATTTAATTAAAATTAAATACCGAAGCTAATAATTATGAATTTGCATATTATTTGGTGTTAATTTAAATTAATTACGTATTCACTTGAACTTGCAAATTGAACAGTACCTAATACTAAAATGGAGTTTAATGAAAAAACAATAGTATACTAAGATCAAACTCTCATGCATATGCATTTAGGAATTCATCGAATCGCAATATTGAATATTGTCCAGGTGAATTTCAATAAAACGCTCGCCTTTCAGAGGGAAATTGAAAAGATATCTGAATATTCGTCCCGAATTTCAACAGATAGGCAATGCACTAAAACAAAACGTCATTTAATTATATATTAATTAGACCTATTTGGAGTAAATTAATCATACTAATATATTATTGTTGCTGCGATAGTTTGTGTCAGGAAGTTAGGATTTGTGTATTTATTTTACTGTATTATTATTTATTATATGTAATAGTAAATTTCGGGTGAGGAAAATAATATAAAATATAACTGTTGCTTAGATAATATCTAAGCAACAGTAACATATTATGTATAACGTATTATCATTGTTTTAAGTGTTCTCTTCTGTCGGCAATTCCCGTGAGCGTCTACTTTATCTTTCATTTTGATACAAAATTTATAGCGATATGTTAGAATAAAAGATCACACACTTGACTCACATAGAAGAATAAATAAACGAAATAGAGTTACACCGTGATATTATATGTAGAAACGAGTTACACCGTAATTGTGTTTATCATTTCAATTCATAAAAATATATTATCTTCTTCGTAGTAGGAATCCTATTTTGTATCACATGCTCTACTAACTCTAGCTTCAATAACACAAATTAAATTCTCATTTGTAGCATTTATTTTATTTTATGTAATTTCATTCTGATAGCAACATTCCGAATAAAATTATACTTTAGGTAATTATAATTTTGGTGCAAGTACTTTAAGCGTATCAGAATTTCTAGAATTCTATCCATTTTTTTTATTTATTTTATGATAATGATTAATGAAGCCATGAAGTCTTTGGATTATACCTATTTCTATAAACTTCATACATATTATGCGTGTAGGTATTAACCCTGTATTACCGTTTACATAAAAATATTAATAGTGATAAAAATGTAATAGAAAGGAAAAATATTTCATGCGAATCGCATATTTCTTTAATGGAGCGAAACGGTCTTTCTCAATGAAGCCAAGATCCTTCAACGGTTACTTAGACCCTTTATGTTCATTATATCATGTAAATCAGCCCCAAAACTTTTGTGAAGAGACGATACGTCGGACGTTATTAAGTTAGAAATATTATTGTTATTGTTTAAGTTTCCGCTGATTTGTTCTATTTCAAAATTTTACTCGGCATTTTACAAATTTTAATTTTCAAAATTTTATAAGACTAACTCGGTATTCTACTATTTATTTAGGGGGTCGGTTATAAGTATAACCGGTTATAAATATAAGTTTGCAAAACAATGGCTATAGTATTGGAGATGATTATATGGATATAATTGACCTATTAAATAAAATTTTAAAGAAGTCTACAAATTCTTCAAATAAGTGGAATCTTCAAGTAATTTCATCGAGATTTTCGATAGGGCGATGATATCCATAGCACTTATAATCTTTATTTCCATAATAATTATAGTGCTTAAGTAAATAAGTACATGCAATAACATACAGTGCATCACATGGACTTCGCGCAAGTATATTTCCGAAAAAAAAAACGTAGAAAAAGAAGCATTTCTTATATGCAATTTAAATTCAATTCAATTTCGTGATCAATTTATTGAATATTTAGTATAAACAAACAACATTTACCGGGCTAACAGCGCTATCTTATAAAGATTAACCCTGCCAGAACGTCGGAGCTCGTCTCCCACTTGGGCAATAAAAAGCAAGATTGAATACTGAACACATATTTGCGCTAGAAGCAAATCGTCCCACGGAGATTCAGATATCATGTAGGTAATAAGACGGACAGCATCGGTAAAAGACTGCGAACTGCGTCTAATATTTTATTGCACAACCCACAACCTTTCACGTTTTCTTTTTAATACGGGGCATTAGATGGAATCTTTTCTTTCGTTTATTCTTGTGAGTAGTGCTTTCTTAAGTGATGTTTATATTATTTTAGCGCAGATACGTCATGGTATTATTCAACAGATTTCACCTTTGAGATGTAAATCTTCTCCTTCGGGGATTCATATCCGAAATGGAGTGACTAAAGGTACGCCTGATATTTCATTCAGTAGGTTCAACTGCATGTATAATACATAATATTTTGAAGAATATGTATAGAATATCTTATAATATATTTTACTACATACAAAATCATATACTTCACTTTTTATTCACATTAACACTGTTTTAGAATACGGGTTTCTCACATAGGTATCTAATAAAAACTATTATTCAAATTTTTCACAAAACTTGTTACAAAAACATACTGAATAGATTTAGTTAGGTTGGGAGGAGACAGAAGCAATCTTGTGGCGTATAATATCCATCAAATCAAAAAAATTTATCCTTGTTATCTCTGTTAGCTACCACAATCGAGAGTTTCGTAAGGTAAACGCAGCTATCAACGACCCATCGAAAATCTGAAGGTATTACCGACCTATAAAAGTAATTCGAAATTTAAACGTTTCCAGAACTATTCTAGCTATAGGTAGGCAAAGTTATACACGAATGTATTAATTGAGCATCGTATACTTTAACGTTAGAGTGAGTAACTGAGCAAAAAAGAGTTAAAATGCGTAAGTTGCTGCGGGGTAGCGTGGAAGCAGGACGTGTCGTACTGTTCCGTTGTTCCTTCGGGTAAGTACTGTGAGTATCTTTTTAAGACATTTACAAACAAATGACATCTATACTTTAATTTATATTACTAAATGTCAATGCATTTAAGTGTCAACTTTTCATTTCTTACAACATTTTATTAATAAAAAGTAATTTGAAACGATAAAACTTAAAATTAAAATGGGACGGTGTTAGCTTCACCAGTTTAAGTCGTGGCAGGTATCAACGACCCGTAAGTCGGCAATGGCAGCAACGTAACTTTTTGTTTTATTTTCTTTTATGTTATTATATCACACTAACACAAGTGGTCTTATGGACCAGTTTAAATCTAAGCTATGAGTCTTCATAAAAATCTATTAGCGACTAAACTTTTTTGTCTTGTGTTGTGTCTTTTAGCGTTGTCAATTTATACAAAGTTATGATATTTTCGAGGATCCCTATCGAATAGTTACAGTAGTAAATCATTGTTTTTTTTTGTTTAAACAATATGCATTTGTTCATATTTTGTATGACATTAATCAATTATAATCTATTTTATAGTCTGATGGTCAAATGAATTAAAATAACCATTTTTTTATGGGTCGGTAATACAATTTAGGTTTATACTTACATACTTTAATACCGACCCATGTGGGTCGGCAATAGCAACTATAGGAAGCTATTACCGATCGAATATAGATTGTTTAGTTTCTCATCTACAAATTCAAATTCAAATTGCTTTATTTGCAGAATGTAGAATAAAGATGTTTGTATATACAGATAATATTGATCCTTAAACATTCCGTTCTCGTAATTGAGCGTGCAAATATATTTTTATTACTTTTATGACATAATAGGTGCCTATTAAAAATTATATTTTTTTTAGGTTCAATTAACATAAAACATATAATTAGGTATATTTTTTCCAGAAATATGGAGCCACGAAAGCGGCGAAAAGTATTCAGTAAAACACAACTCGCCGAAGCAATCAATCAAATAGCATAACGAAATATCCTAGAGTTTGAAATCCTTAATTTAATATATTAATTTAATAGTATTATGTTGATTAATTTAAAAGTTTGTAATTATTTAGTTCATTACTAAAAAGTACTCATTTGTTTTATTAAAAATAACTACAATAAAAAAATACGAATATATTTGCATTTTTATTTCATTTTATTAAGATCGGTAATCATCATCATCACTAGCTTCTATACATTCCATTGCTGGAAAAAGGCTTCCTCTCACATACGATCGGGAATAGCTGCATAAAAATCGTTAATAGCTTCACAGCCGTTTTTATGAGTCGGTAATAGCAACAATCGACTAAGTCACATTGTAAATTATTTTTTACAAGATAATCCTTTATTAGAATGTATTTGCTTCAATAAATACATTTTTTATACATAACACTAGCATATAAAATGAAATTATAAATCTTTAGAAGAACCAGTATACTTAAAAAATATGGTTGATTTTGAAATTGCCTTAGAGGGGTCGTTAATACCTGCGTTTACCCTACACGAAATTATTCGGTGTCTCATCAAAATAAAGCTACAAACGGAAAATTAGCTTGATAGTAGTCACTTGCAAAAATGGGCGATGCGTATCCTGAACTATAATCTTCAATTTTTTTTTTTCATTTATAAATCATTTCATCGAAATAGATTTTATATAATAAAATGTAGGTACTTGTAATATATGCCATTGTTCTTTATGTAAACTTTGTAACGGAATTCGATCGCTTGTTCATCAACTATGTCAAATATTTGACGACGGTTAAGACGTTGTGTTTCATCCTAAATAAACATATTCTAACATGATCTTGTCCCATTGAGTAACGCCTTTGTGATCACACAACTCAGCCTCCCTGGACTTGTCCTTGAGATTTTCCATTATCAAATAATGGCATTATCTTAGCTCTGTCGATTTGCGTGTGTGCTTTAAAAAGGCTTTGATTATGAAAGAATTGTTCTTAACATTACAAAAAAATCATGCAAAAATGGGACAGAAAGGTACCTATCTCAATTAACTAAAGTTATACTCATTTATACATATAAAGATTTATCTTGAAGACAAATCCCAAGTCAAAAAAATATTTTTTATCTACAAAACTTCTGACGCGATTGAATGCTTGAACAATTTTCAAAGCATTCGATAAAACAAAAAGTTTTCTGTTTGTTCTTTTATCTCTTATTTTTAAATACTTCCAATATTGGCTTAAATAAGTATTATAAGTAGATAAATAAGCGGTAACAAACCTTTATCAGAAATTATAACTTAGGTATATTGTTACAAATACTCGCTCGTCTTCCAGTCTTTATCTTCATTATTAATACCTACATACCATATTTATGCTAAAGTTTAAAGCTATAAGTTTTGTTGTGCAGCTGTTAGTTGCGCTAATGTAAGGATGGATGGTCAGGCAAATCTATTGAGAAAGCACTATACATTCACTCATGGAAATACTGAACTTAAGACTTACCTAACTAGTAAATCTAGAAAACAGGACCAAAATGTTTTATTGATCGTCCTTTCAACGATACTACATTCTTTATGATCTTAATGCAAAACTAACTGTAATATTACAGTGCAATCGTTTATAGAACTTGACTCATACACGAAATAGAAGTTAATCAAATTTGTACATTAGCATTGAAATTTAGTCTTCCGAATATCAATGAAAATTACGATGCGGGTTCCTATCATGAAATAAAATTTAATATAGTTAATTCGAACTACCACAATGAACTCCTATTGTTATTTTTGTGCAATTAATATTATGCAGCGTGATTGACTACATTTGCCTTCGAATTACTTCTAACACCAATTGGAGTATCATGTGGAATAATGGATAGTATGTCGATTCGGCTGTCGTGAATTAACATTGCTCAAAATTGCAGGTCGATTTTCTGTCACTAGCCGCAGGGATGACACGGAATTTTGCTACGTGATGTCGCGGTCCGGTTTCGATCTACAAGGTGCATATCGATGGCAAACGATCTGTCTGAATTATGTCCCACCTTGAATTCGCGGTAAAACCATCACCTGGAAAACTAATTTCCTACTGCCGGTTGCCTTGTACCGCGTCAAGTTTCGTGTCAAATAAGTTTTGCAAATGTAACTATTATTTTTGTACCAGAATGAATATTGTAATTTAAATATTTTTGCATACACATCGGAAAACGGAATGCAGATATTGTTAAACATATAACAAAGAGCGTAACTGAATAAAAACAGAGCTTCAAACCAAATAAAAATAACACTTTTAGAGCGGCAGTTTATAAAAATAAAAGAGCATTTGGAGGCGCAAAATTGCTTTAATAGGTGCAATAGAATTGAAGCAAATAGCTAAGCCGGCAATCAGCAAACAAGTGTTCATTAAACACTTGTGCGCAATCAACGCTAGGCTCACAGTTAAAAACACTGAACATTTAGTCTGACGCACGCTTTTACCAAATACTCACCACTGTTAAAAACAAAGAAAAACTGCAATCCTTTGCAATTTTTCCTATTCATAGATGGAAATACATTTAAGTCATAAGTGATTTTCTATATATTAGGTATACCGAAATTATTACAACCTTATTGAGACGCTAATTTCACATTACAGAGTATTATAATCAGACAAATAAGAACTAATTTTGTTTCAGCCCATACAATATCATATCACCTACTGCTTAACTTTTTTATTAATTGTCTTAATATGCACTTATACCTATATAGCACGCAACTACTGAATATATGATACCTATTAGGCTTTTGCGCTTTGTGTTAAGTAAGTAAGTACATAATATGTCTATAATGAATAGAAACTATTTATAGGCTAAATAATAGGTTCATCTATAATAATTAATAACCCTTTCATGTGAATAGAATTAATATGAACCTACCTGTTCAACAAACGTTCTGGTTCGATGTCTCGAGATACAACCTCCTTCTGCTATTTATTATTCATTCTTATAAAGCACAGCGATATTTACTCACCCATTACTGCGGTCTCAGCGTCGCTTTCTCGCATTAAGAATAATTTAATGTATCTACACTCCTTCACTTGGCGAATATTAAGAAGATGAAAGTATACAATATTGAAACAAAGAAGGTTCAATACCTTCGCTCCATACAAATTTAAATGCACAAAACAATTGCTTTGTACACGAAATTGAAAATTTCATGACTCTACCGTTATTATGAAAAAAATCCATGCGCGTTACCACAAAACCATATTATTATCTCGCTGCCAAATTCGCGGCTTCCACACAAAACAATAAATAACAGTGAGACTATAAAAAGTATACCAACAAACTCGCGATGCACAAACCGCCGCAAATGTTTGGTGCAAAAAATAAAAAACAATTAGCACCCAGGACGCAGGCTGCGCCGGCAAACCGTTGATAATTTATTTCCAATCGCAACAGCCCGCAGCGCCGCAGATATTACACGTAGCTTCTCGAAATATATTGAAGATTTTCCATTCTACGAGTGCGAAAATTCAACGGAATTGTTTCTGTACCATCCGACGACAATTCGACGTTTTAAAAATATTTATCAAAAAAATTTGCATTTGAATGCGAAAACACTATCAAGAGACAGTTGTGGTATGCAATAAAGCAGTTTATCCGGAAAACGGTAATAATAACTAGCAAGGAATAACGTACAAGAGCTGAACACAGCGGTTTCGTTAAATCAACGGAGTGAAAGGAATCCTCGAGTTGGATCAGAGCCCAGCGATGTCGTTGAGATTGCAGCAATTTATCCCGGCCGTGACGCCTTAGATAGCGGTTGTATTAACTTTACGTCTCTTATGTGCTTTATGATATATGGGTACAACAAATTTTAAGCCGCCATTTATCAACATAACTGTTACCCGCTTTAAACTTTATGTTCCGTACCATCTTTATTTTCTTATCAAAAATTATGGACCAGCAAAATAAAGCAAAGGTTTACCTAAGTAGTTAAGTACTAACAAAAACGATGTTAGTCAGATTGGGTTATATTTCCTGTCGCGTATTATATGATTTCTTTTGTTAAAATCACACGAACAAAGTACAAATACGTATAAAACAAGCGAGGTTCATGCCAGCAGCAGCGGGCAGCTCTAATGGCTTCCATTACGTTGCTCGCCACCTGCGCTAATGGGTCAGAAATATTTAATTGATGAGAGGCAATACTGATATCCTGATTCGCATTTTTCATGCAAGTGCTTAATGAAATCATATTACTAGTTGGCCATGTCAACGAAACGAATTAATCGTGTACCTACCTTCTGAACTAATACGATCCCTACACCGCACCACCCTGTATTGTGAAATTACACTATGTAAGTAAGTGTAAATGTAATGAAAATACCTTTCAAAAATATACAACATAATATTACAACTACAAGCACCTACCTACAAGTAAACACTTACCAAAAGTTAATACCTACGTAGAGTTTATAATTCTCTGTCGTCTTTAATAGTTACCAAAATTTATATGTATCACTTTTGACAATAATATACAGATCGGTGGTACCTTGTAAGAGATATAGGGACTAGGGTGCTAAATGCTGAAAAAGAATTTCACTATCTACGTGCTTTACGTAAAAATCCAAGTGGAATTATAAATTGAAGCAAATTTTATCCACACTAATGCAATACGTAATCTTGCTAAACTAAGTTGATGCAGAAATCAATTCGTGATAGATACAATTTCGGTTAAAGCATGTTCATCCTTAATTTGGAATTCTCTGTGAGCGAACGCTACAACTGAAATTTAATTTCACAACGGGAACTCTACTAATTACAAACAAATCAGATCTCTTGCATTCACATAAAGACCTTAGCATCGTGCATAAAGCAACTTGGATAAATAATGTTAAGCTAAATGTGTCCATGAAATTTATAAAATTTAGTACAGCTGTAAATTTATTGTAACGGGAAAGCTTAGAGAACTGCATTAGGAAACCATAACCGTTCCACACTTACACCCGAAGTGTTATAAAGATTTGAATGATAAAATAATAAATATGCTTAATTATTACTTACATAGAAACTAGTGGCCCGCTCCGGCTTCGCCCGTGGTACCTACATGTTTAAACTATCCTATCTCTCAAGTTGGATCGAACTGCACATGGTGTGCGAATTTTATTATAATCGTTTAAGTGGTTTAGGAGTCCATTGAGGACAAACATTGTGACACGAGATTTATATATATATTAAGATATTATACGATGTTATACCATGAATTTATATTTTTATTTATCGATAAGTTCTTTAAAATTTAATTCTTAACACAAAGAAAAAGCGTAGGTATTAAGGCGTAGAGGTAGCGGTATTGCGTAGAACGTGTCGGCGAACATTGTCGTCTATTCATTAAGCATTTAAACAAAACGTTACAATTGAGCTTGTACACAATTTAACGATACACGTAATTAACGGAGTATATTCACGTATTGTTTGCGTAACTGCGTAACAAACACCTGACGCTGTGTTCCGTACCAGACTTAATTGCACTGAAGTATTTAATGTGCCACCTTATGCAGTCTGAATAACGGTAATTTAAACTTGTTGAGGATTCCAATTACTATGAATTGTTATACTTACATAGGTAGTAGGTAATACGCGCCAAGACTTCTACGAATAAGGTCACAGCTCGAGAAATATAAAACAATTTATTTTTTGACCTACATATTTTTTACAATAGGTAGTTACGAACGTGAAATTTTGAGAAAATTGTGAAGGAATGAAAATATTATGAACGCTAAAAATAATTATCTTTTCAGCAGATTTAATAGAAAGCAAGAATAATATTTTGCCTGCTCTATGAATTATAGAATTTTACTTTTAAAAACATGTTGAAAATATTACATTATCTACCTACAAAGTATCTATTCGGTAATTGGTAAGTTGGAAATATTTTCGAAATCCACTGTCATAGTGATGTCATCATGCTGTTCTTCATGCTCATCCCCATCGCTTGACTCACGTGGTTCTGTAAAAAAATACTAATGAAGGTATTTGCTAAATATACTTAATTCGTAATAATTCTCGCAATCTTACTTAATTAACAATTAAAATCGACATATTTTTAGTAGGACTTCAAAATCTCAGCTAAATAATCTTTTGGTACATTACTGTAAAATACTTACCCCTATACGGCTAGACACCCTCAGCCCCTTTAGTACATATCACTCAGTGGGGTTTTTAATTACATCCTGCCACTTCTTGTCTGCGAAATTGTGCGATTACTGAAATGTATCCTGTACACTGTACAGACTTGCATTTCTAATTACGACAAATAAGCGCTATCTAGGATATCTTCAAACTACCTAGTACCTGGAAACGTGTCTACCGTAGTAACTAAACGGCTGTATTTTAATCATGCCTCAACTGACGTCTTGCATTAGATGCCTAATTAATTATTGAGCAAAACCGAACTTGGTGCTTATGCGATAATTTAATTACATTATGGATGCTGCAAACAAAATACGCTACAATTACAATAATAATTATTGGAATACTTATAAAAAATTAACAATGAGATAAAATTCTTTTTTTATTGTTTAGTATCTACTTACCCAAAGATGGTTGTTTCCGTACCACAAGCTAAGAATACAAAAATTAGAGCTATGCTTATACAGCTATGAACTTAAAGGTAATAGGGTAAAAACGCGTGCCACGTACCTCTATTCACTAATAATAATTAATTATAAAAAAAACTACGAACAAAAAAAGTATTCGTAGATTTGAGTTTAATTAACTACATAAGTAATAAAGGTAATAACTATTAACTAGCGTTTCGAAGTTCGAACTTTCCGAATTTCAAATTTCATTTCATTTTGTTTTTTTTTTTTTTGTCTAACAGCCTAACAATGTTGTCTTATAAAGAATAACAAGAAAAAAATGGTACCTACCTATAACACATTTTAATAATTTTACAATGAAAAATATCTGGCTAAAGAATTAAATTTAGATATTACCTATGTCCTGAAAACAGATAATAAACAAGCTAGGTATAGAAACATTGTTTTAAGTAACAGGAATCGCACGGTAAAAAAAAGCTCGAGGTTATTATAAAATTAATTAGGTATAGGTACAATTAGGTGGGTATTAGCAATATAATAAATATTTCTTAAGTGAAACTTCTGCACGTTGAGAGTAAAATTTCAAAGTAGCGTCATGACAATACCGTCACATCAAGGAGTTAAGGCGACGATTTTTGTATCTTGCTAAAGAAGTTTCACTCTAACACCTGTGCTCAGCACACACGCTCTTTTTTAGGGTTCCGTAGCCAAAATGGCAAAAACGGAACCCTTATAGTTTCGTCATGTCCGTCTGTCCGTCTGTCCGTCTGTCCGTCTGTCACAGCCGATTTACTCGGAAACTATAAGTACTACAGTGATGAAATTTGATGGGAATATGTGTTGTATGAACCGCTACAAAAATATGACACTAAATAGTAAAAAAAAGAATTGGGGGTGGGGCCCCCCATACATGTAACTGAGGGATGAAATTTTTTTTTTCGATGTACATACCCGTGTGGGGTATCAATGGAAAGGTCTTTTAAAATGATATAAAGTTTTCTAAAAAACATTTTTCTTAAAGTGAACGGTTTTTGAGATATCAGCTCTCAAAGTCGTAAAAAGTATGTCCCCCCCCCTCTATTTTTATAACTACGGGGTATAAAATTCTAAAAAAAATAGAGGTGATGCATGCTAATTAACTCTTTCAACGATTTTTGGTTTGATCAAAGTATCTCTTATAGTTTTTGAGATAGGTTGATTTAACTGTAATTTATTATATTTGCTGCTACGGAACCCTTTGTGCGCGAGCCCGACTCGCACTTGGCCGGTTTTTTATTTAATATAATAATTATTGTTGCATTTCGATTATTAGTACCTATTATCCTGTGGTATTATCTAAATCAATTTATGGCTTTTTTTGAAGCTTCGAAGAGAAAATGCGCATCTGCACAACTCTGTAATAACTGTGATACATATATTAGTGTATACTGTGTACATTTTTTTTTATATCTTGAATACATGTTATAATTTTATTTTATTTTTATTACGTTATTTTATGCATTTTTTACTTAGGTTTTTAAATTTTAGTTCATTATTCGAGAAAATCACAGAACAGTAAGAACATAATAGAAGTGCTATAATGTCATCATTAGTATGAAAACCAGTGTCGCCAAACCCACACATTTAAACCGATAGTTATACAGTACACTACAAGTAAACTATGCCTTTGATTGGACAGCTTAATTTGAGTAAAAACTGACTTAGGTTATAAATTCAGCATTTCAATATGTACCCTAACGAACCAAGTTACGGTTTATTTTAGTATAACATCCCTAGGTATATTAGCTGTTTTGTTTCTCTTTGCTCAGAAATTCCAAATTCGAAAACATTCAGCTATTCCACAACAGATGGCGTTGGTTTTCAATACATATAACTTTGAACCTCTACACATAAAGATAAGGTTGAAATTTGTGTCACTCTAAATTAATGACATTAACTTGACATTAACCTGATGCTATGCTCTAAGGGATGTCAGCCTTGTTATCGATAATTCACAAATAAATATATTTTTGTGCATTTTTTTTTCCTTTCTATTATATGAGTATAGGATAATGTGTCACATTTTGGAGTATGTTTATTACTACTAAGTACATCTTTTCATATTATTATATTTAAATAAAAAACGGAATAGAATAGTATAAATCTATATTTACAAAACAAACAGAAAATATGCATTATTTTAAATCTTGGAACTGCCGTAGGTTTGATGTATCGGTGGCCTTTGTTAGACTGCTTATTGCTGTTCGGCATCCAGTTAACTCGTCACGTTGCATTTATTATCCATTTCTCTTTTAAATTAGGCTCTTTCGAAAATCTATAAATAAATAGGACAAATGAAAGCTTAGGAAAAATAGAATAAAATTTAATATTTAAAATGTTTGTCTTTTCTAAAGTATCGATACTGTCTATATGCGCCACATGCATCACTAATCCGACATTCGTTTGTTTATTTCAATAATATTCCAGAAAGTCTTGTTTGCTGTTCAATCTATATTAGTACTTATTTCTTATGGATTAAGGTTCATTTTGACTTAATATTTTTATAAATTTTTGACAAATTACGACAAGCGAAGTTGTAACATAAAATATATTTAAAATAAATTAAAATAAGACTTACCGATGGTATGAAATGCCTCGATTGCTGATATTATTTCGTCTGCTATCATTTTTCCACTCTAATACCGAACAACACGCTCTAAATAATGAATAAATATGGAAATAAGGTTTGACAGTTGACAACCGACTCGAATATTTTTCTGCGCACAACTGAGAGCGAGTTAGGTGATCTTACCTTACTAGTGACACGTGGGCCACGCCCACATCGCACTTCTATTATGTTCTTACTGTTCTGTGGAGAA
Organism: Colias croceus; assembly: GCF_905220415.1. Lineage (NCBI taxonomy): Eukaryota > Metazoa > Arthropoda > Insecta > Lepidoptera > Pieridae > Colias > Colias croceus. The sequence goes on from NC_059542.1 coordinate 7,621,359, forward strand.
AATAAACGAAAAACGTTAATCTGTGGTATATTATGATTATTTTATCTGTAAAGAAATGTTCAAATGTCAAGTGCTGCTATTTTGACGTGGAAGTTTGACGTCTTGTCACTTGTGTTTATGACGGATACTTATCTGGAAGGTGGAAACTCAAAATATTTTTAGCTAATTACGAATGAAATATTGATAGAGCAAACGTTAAGAATAGTTTTTATTCAACATCCATAAATCAAGAGCCAAAACCACATATTTAAGTCGTGTTATTGTGTGGATTATCTGGACAAAATGTCCCACCAGACTGGAATCCAGGGTAAGTTAATTCACGATAGTACACAAAAAGGAATACCTACCTTAAATTGTAATTATTTCTCTTTAATAATGTACCTCCTAATCTCCACATACCAAAACGAATACATAAATCACTTATTTTAAAGTAAAACACCGTAAATAATTTGTCTAGAAACAACCCAAAAGAAGCCGGATATGATCTCAATTTCAAAGCTATATTTTATTTTGTTTTTTCAGCGAATGAAGAATTATTAAAGTTCTTCAGTAAATGTAGAGATGGAAAAATACGTGTTGTTAAAATCAGCATTGAGAATGGTAATGTGTATTTTTTATCAGCAGAGTTACATATCTAAGCTTATCTTTATATTTAGGTAGTAAATAACTTATTTCCTTTCAGAGCAATTAACTTTATCTACACATCAACAAGTTAAAGGGACTTGGGAACAGGATTTTGATAAATATGTCCCTCCAATGATTGTGGATGATCTTCCTTGTTACATTTTGTATAGGTGAGAAATTTTTGCATTATAACTTTCATTGTATCGTTTTAACATTGAAAAAATAGCTATGACATTAAATTTATCTTATGAATTGGAATGAGTGTTACCTTTACCTTACTTTTGATACAAATGTATTAACATCAATCAAATAAACAATAAAAATGAAACCAGTGAAATAATAGTAAGGCATCTGTCATGCCAATTATTAGTGTTAAAGTAATAGTAATAATTATGTAGTAATTCATTTATTCATTGTAACATTATTGGTCCGTCGTTAGTAACAATATTCTTGTACCTAGGTTAGTAACAATACCAAAATTAATACATAATGTATGACAAACTGCATATTAACATAGGAATTACTTTCAGGTTTGATTCAACCAATTCTCTAGGACATGAATGGCTCCTCCTTAGTTGGTCTCCCGACAGTGCTCCAGTCAGACACAAGATGTTATACGCATCAACCAAAGCTACATTGAAGCAAGAGTTTGGTTCCTCGCACATTAAGGATGAAATGCATGCTACAACTAAGGTAATGTAACATGTTGCTATAATAAATTATTATAAATTGTTATCACTCAAAAGAGTTTCATTGCAATACAATATAGTGCTATGTTTCACTAATTGAAAATCTTTGTGTCAAAAGTTATGTAATTTTTTATTAGTCTCAACTCAAACTCAAACATTTATTTATTTAATTAGACTTCTTCGAGAAGCACTTTTGAAACGTCATTATTTTTAACATTTACCACCGATTCGGAAAGCAGTATCTATGGAGAAGAACCAACAAGAAACTCCATAGTTGCTCTTTGTAATCATGTCAGTATTACAATTTAATCTTACAAAATATGTAACTGTATTATTAGACTTAACTTTTGATTTAATATTTTTGTGGATGAATAGTTGTCAACATAGTTGTCATTATTTCAAGTCTGAACATGCTTAGCTGTCGAATACTATAAAAAGCCGCTTTCCTTTGTCTCGTGGCGCATTCGTACGAATCGTGCCTAGGGGCTCGGACGTTGTTTATACGACGTTCGACCCAACTACCTTCACTTTGCTAATAGTCGTTGACTTGCTGCGTTTTGTTATCAACTACCTACATCAATTAGGTAGCTGTGTAGAATCGCAGTACATTCTTATTACATTCAAACTAATATTTAACTCGGCCTCGCGTGTTATTTCTTACATCAGAAGCGGGATAGAATTCAAGCCTACACTTATTTAAATGTGTTTGAGTTTACGTAGTTTTGTAGCGGCATACTGGCGTTTGTGTTTTTTCGTGCGTTGTGTGAAGTAAAAGTTTGTTGCGTGGATTATTGTAACGGGAATGTAGTTCATCGAAGGAATTGTGTGTGCTATCCGGACTGCGCCCTGCGGTCCGGGGTAGTTGAGCCTTCATTTGTGTTAAGCGAACGTCGTGCCTATGTCACAAATGAATAGGTGTTGTTCCCATGATACGCGAACGTAGTGCCTATGTCATGTGGATGTGATTGTTGTTCTGTAAGGTCAGTGTGGCCGAGGCAGGATGGTTGTGTAATCCCGAGATGAACTACCGTTGTACTGTAATACGAGAAAAGGCGTACGAGGACGTACGATTGTCAGTATGGCCGTATTAGACTTAACTTTTGATTTAATATTTTTGTGGATGAATAGTTGTCAACATAGTTGTCATTATTTCAAGTCTGAACATGCTTAGCTGTCGAATACTATAAAAAGCCGCTTTCCTTTGTCTCGTGGCGCATTCGTACGAATCGTGCCTAGGGGCTCGGACGTTGTTTATACGACGTTCGACCCAACTACCTTCACTTTGCTAATAGTCGTTGACTTGCTGCGTTTTGTTATCAACTACCTACATCAATTAGGTAGCTGTGTAGAATCGCAGTACATTCTTATTACATTCAAACTAATATTTAACTCGGCCTCGCGTGTTATTTCTTACAGTATATTATCATAATATGCCTAAGAACTAGGTATAAATTTAATCCCAGATGCTTTGAAAGTAGTTACTACGGAATGAAGCAAGTCTATATGTATGACCCTTCAGCCCTAGCTATTGCAGAAATTCTCATGAATTTCACAAAATATAATATTTCACATTTCGTAATATACACATATAACTGATAAGTTTAACAACACTTTACAGGATGAAGTATGCTTGAAAGGATATAAAGCACATCTGAGTGGGGTGGCTGCTCCAGCGCCGCTAACCGACAGAGAAGAGGCCTTGAAGGAATTGAATGAGAGTGGGCAGGGTCCCAATTATGGTACAGATGCAAGGTAATGTTGTAGAGGCTGTCAATATGTGTTTATATAAAAGTATTATTTTATCTGTGCCAATGCTTTTAGAATAATTATTGTAATAGAATCTCATTATCTACACTAATATTTTATAGAGGAGAACTTTGTTTGTGTTTGATTGTAATGAATAGGCTCATAAACTACTGGACCGATTTTAAAAATTCTTTCACCATTCGAAAGCTACATTATCCACGAGTAATATCCATACTAATATTATAAATGCGAAAGTGACTCTGTCTGTCTGTCTGTCTGTTACTCAATCACGCCTAAACTACTGAACCAATTTGCATGAAATTTGGTATGGAGATATTTTGATACCCGAGAAAGGACATAGGCTACCTTTTATTGCGAAATATGTACCACGGGCGAAGCCGGGGCAGACCTCTAGTAGGCTATATATTATCACACTAAGACCAACAGGAGCGGAGCCACGCGGGTGTGACCCCGCGGCACAGCTAGTATTAAATAATTAATTAATTTCTTCAAACTCATTTATGCCAGATTATATCTCTCTTATTTCTAATAGAACACCCAAATAAGACTGGACTGTTAAAATTATGGATTTGCTTTGAAGTTTGCAGTGTGATAATACATACTGTTTTAATACTAATCAGGTTAAAAAAATTCTCTATTAACTATAGAGCGATAAATAAAATCCTTATTAAGACGTAATATGGTTTAATGTTGATATTCTTCAAATTTTCAGGCAGTCAACTATGGGTGGAATATCTTTTCCTATAACAGAATCAGCAAAACAGGGCATTCTTGATCTCCAAAGAGGTTCCTACAATTATTTACAATTTAAAATAGGTATGTCCGATATTATTAATCTTAATATATATATTATAAAGGCGAAAGTTTGTAAGTATGGATGTTTGTTACTCTTTCACGTAAAAACTACTGAACCGATTACAATGAAATTTAGCACACATATAGAGGGTAACTTGGATTAACACATAGGATAGTTTTTATCCCGGAAATCCCACGGGAACGGGAACTATGCGGGTTTTCCTTTGCAAACGCGGGCGAAGCCGCGGGTGGAAATCTAGTACTATTTAAAGAAACATGTTCCACAAAATAAAATACTTACTATTAAACAAGTAGTATAAGTTATCGAAAATACATCTTAATAAAATGATTTAAAAAAAATTTCAGCATAGTAATTTTCGTAATAAAAAGTTGACGTAAAATCAGATTCAGATAGTATTTTGATATATTGCTATTTATTCAAAAAGTTATTTGTTAGAAGTTTTTTGGTGTAAAGCTGAAGAGTTTCATAGTTTGAACGCGCTAAGCACAGGAACTACTGGTCTGATTTGAAAAATTATTTCGGTGTTAGATAGCCCATTTACCGAGGAAGGCTATAGGCTATATATCATCACGCTAAGATTAACAGGAGCTGAGCAATGCGAGTGAAACCGCGCTAGTTTATTATATAATTTATCAATTTCCAGATTTAGAAGAAGAACAAATATGTCTAGCCAAGGCTGCAATTATAACTCTGCCTGAGTTACCTGCTCAGGTGCCGGCCAATGAAGCCAGATATCATTTGTATATATTCAAACACACACATGAGGGTGATCAGCTTGAAAGTATAGGTAAGGATATATTTTTAAAATAGTGTTGACATTTAGAAATCTACGTTAACACATACTTAAAATGTGATTTATACATTATACATATTGTCAAATCAAATCAATTCAGCCGTTTTTGCATGAAAATTCAAAATACCTACAGTTCATAAAACATTTTATAATGTTAGAAGATGGCATACTATATCAAATTTCATTCATTTATTAAAGTAAGGCCCTTTAATCCCTCAGCCCCCGGATCACAGACACTATAGAAAATCTATTGTGTCGTGGTCTCATTGGGCCGCTCGGTGGTCAATGGGTTAAATACGGACCTTATGATCAAATCTTATGTATTCATAATTTTTCTCAAATATTTTAAAACTTAAATTTTAAGTTGTTGAAATGTATTAAACAGCAGCATATTTTTTCAGTATTTATATATTCAATGCCTGGATATACCTGCAGCATAAAAGAGAGGATGATGTACTCCAGTTGCAAGGGACAGTTCCTTGAATTAATTGAAAAGATGGGTGTTGAAGTAACAAAGCGAGTAAGTATGATATTCTACTTTTTTAATTATACTACTTAGATCTACAACAAAACAGACAACTGTAGAAATAACCAAATTGCTCATATCAAATTCTACCCGTGACTTATCTTTATTATTTTTGTCACTATAGCAGATATTCTAAACTTTCTTACACCTTTAGAATCAAAGAGATGCTTGGCTTCAATTCTTATGGCTGGTCAGCTATCAACAGAATGACTGCTCGCTTGAAATTGATCCAGTAGTACCAAGACTAGCGTGTTGAAACAAATACTCTTCAGCTCTATAATACAGCTCTGAGCCCGCGGCTTCGCCTGCGTTTTGAAAGGAAAACCCGCATCTTTCCTGTTGCTCTGTGATTTCCGGGATAAAACCTATCCTTTGAGTTAATTCAAGTTGCCCTCTATTTGTATGCCAAATTCATTTCAAATCGTTCCACAACCATACATACTGTCGCATTTATAATATTAGTAGGATTTAATGTTGATGGAAACAGCTTTGAGAACAGATGTAATAAATGGATTATAATAAGAATTAAATTTTTGTCATAAGAATCATGATATTATAAAAAGAAAGGATAACCAGAATATTCGTGTAATTATTTTAATTATTTATAGGTTGGTGTTGATGAAGGCAAGGAATTGACTGAAGAATTTTTATATGACGAAATCCATCCTAAAGTGAACTTACATCGTCCAGCATTTGCCAAACCAAAAGGTCCGCCAAATAGAGGTGCGAAACGAATTACTAAAGCTCAGTCCACACAATAATATTATATTATACAAGGAATAAGACTTCATAGAAAAATCTATGCTTCTTATTAATTTATGATGAAGTATAGTGGTACATTTTTATGCAAAATAGTGTTTGGAAAGGTCATCAATTTATTTTTATTATTAATATACTTTTAAATATTTCTCACATTTGGATATTTCTATTGCGTGTTCGAAAATAATAAAGATTTTTGTTAATTATAATCTTATAGTCTACAATATAGCTCAATCTTCAATAGAGTAATTGCATGTGACCTTTTAAGAAAACTCAAAAATATTTATTTGAATTGTATTCAAACTATTATGTATTTGATAAATATGTTATTGTTTAAGTTAAAGCTATTTGTAGATTTAAGCTATTTATTTCTGCATGACATGTATAATTGTTAAAATTATGTGTATAAAAAGAAAAAATATATACCTATATAAAAATTGTCTTCCTAATATTCAAACGATAATTGAACAGGCTTTTTTATTATTATTTTCATATAAGGTACTATAATATTATATAGTACCAATTAATAAGTTTGAAAGATTTTGATTTTGAATAATACAAAAACGGCTCGGTCGCCACAAGGTAGCATGAATAATCCTTAAACTAGGTGCTAATTATGTCAGATGCATGAAGGTTTTTATAAATATTATAACGGGTAAATATTTGGCACAAAATAACAGCAAAAAAATCAACAGGTTAATTAACTTAACATTATATTATTTAATGTAATAGTCAGATTTATTTTAAACTAGCTGTGCCGCGCGGTTTCACCCGCGTGTCTCCGCTCTTGTTAGTCTAACGCCTTTAGTACACCTTTTTTTTTATAGTGGGGAAATCTTCCAAAGATACCCACGGCCCCCGGGGAAGGAGCCGTGGGTTATGTCGGATTCTTACCGACTAAAACCCCACTGTGTTCCGTCGAGCCGCTTTAATGAGGGGGCCGCGGGTATTTGTTAGAATTCTTCCGCAACGCCTTTAGTACACCTACGCATTCGTATGCGGCAGCGAATCTCTGCGAAACTACTGCGTAGCGAAATATCTGCGGAACGTGGGCGTTAGCGTGATAATATTATATCTTAGCCTATATTACTCGTGGATAATGTAGCTTTCGAATGGTGAAAGAATTTTTAAAATCGGTCCAGTAGTTTATGAGCCTATTTATTATAATCAAACAAACAAACAAAGTTTTCCTCTTTATAAAATTTGTGTAGATTTATTGTGTTATAAAATGGATCGCCTGATCAATAGACTACATTTTATATCATTATGTTTTACATGGTATGTTTTTAATATTGCCAATGTGCAAAATTCTAATTCATAATATGTAATTTAATTGTGAATTTCTGTTTTGGAAGATTATTAGTTATTACTTATAATTTTAATAAAGTATTTTATAAAAAAGCAATATAATGACCAGTATTAATGCTTCAAAATGTTTCATTTTCTATATTTTAATTGATTAATTATTACGCTTTTAAATCATTCTTTATTGCAATTGAAATTTTTGTCATTGTTAATACAATTTTTATCATCTTGTAGACTTTTTTGTACTTGTGTATTGTGGGGTCAGTCAATGTCCTATTAGATTCTTGCCCAGTTTTAATAAGTGTTTAATCAAATGAATAATAATAATCAAATGTAAGATTATGGTCTATTTACATTCAATATTTGAGATGAATATTTTTTTAAGTACATATTTGTTGTCGTTTTAATCTCACCAGATAAGCTTGTAACTGTGTTTAAAAATTAATAAACTGGCTACTCACCTACCTGCAGCAGGGGCAAAATTGTAATTGCACCCAATTGGCTCCTTAATAATCGTGATGTGTATAGGCAAGCAGGAGCAATTTAGAGAACACCGAAATTGATCTAACCGCCGTGAAACCGAGATTGTTTCAATATTGCCCCTGTGTCAGGTATGTGAGTAGCCGGCTTTATATTATGATACCAAGTTTTTCTTTCTTTTTTGTTTTTTCATTTGAATGTTACTGTATTGTATCAAGTGCTTTTACATAACTGGAGATTAATATATGTAATGTAATATAATTTTGCATATTATAGTCAACAATAATTTAATAAATGATTTTTATAATGTATATTTGTATTTTTCTTGAATTATATTAATTTCTAAGAAAGAAAATAAAAATACTAAATTTAATTCCATATTATTTTTATTATTTACATTTTGTACACTACAGTATAAATATTAATGAATATTATTTAGGCAATCTCTTCTATTTTCTTGATACCTTTTTCTTGAACTAACACGTCATGGTGTTTTGTAAGATCATCATTCTTTTCCTTAGCACTGGCTTCAACACATTCGTTGTATACTTCCTCCCTGAAAAATGTATTTGTATCTATTTCCTTTAATAACTAATGGTCTGCCCCGGCTTTGCCTGTGATGTTAACATGTAAGTAAGAACTGCTTATTTCAAATGAAATGGATTAAGCAGTTCTCGAGTATATCATTCAAACATTTAACTAGATATCAATACCAGGTATATATTTCCTAAAATAAAAATGTAGCTTACCGGCCGCGGCTTCGCTCGCTTTGTCTAAAACCTAATAAATTATATACTAAAATCTTCCTCTTGAATCACTCTATTAAATTCTATATACTTATATCTATTAATAAAAAACCGCATCAAAATCTGTTGTGTAGTTTTAAAGATTTAAGCTTACCACGGGACAAAGAAAGCGACTTTGTTTTATACTATGTAGTGACAACAAATCCATATTATAGAAAATATACCTGGCCTGCTTAATTTTGTATAGTGATTTTCTTATATCATCCATTGTTACACCACTGATCTTCAACAAGCCTACGATTACTAAACCACCCACCAGACTTAGAGCAGATCCTGAAAACAATATATTTACAAGGTAAGAGTTAAAAGTTGTTCAAAGCATTTTTCTAATATAATTGATTTTTAGGCAATAATTTTATTTTTACAAATAATTAACATAGTTTAAAAAATCTATCATGCTTTAACATTATGATAAACTCATTGAATTATAGTACACTGTACAGTTTGAATTCTTAGCAAACTAAGAATTCAACAATGACTCAAAAGTCATAATGGGGTCACTTTCAAACATACATGTGAAGTTAAGAAAAGTGTGTTAAAAGGGACTAAATTATTGCACAAATCCATTTCCATTCTATAATAAATAAAATAAAAGTGATGATGAGCCTTGCAAGAGATATTTAACTCATCTTGTGCTAACAGTATGTGAACATACCTAATCCAGCACCAACCAGACTTGCAGCTAACCCCAAATTAGCTTTATACACTGCCCCTGTTATTGCACCAGCTACCACATATTCCAGCACTGAATTCTTGTCTCTATAAACTGATATGGTTGTTGCTATTGAGCTAAAAAGAAATTAAATTTATGTGAACATTAATTTTGTAATTTATAATTGTTATTCTTCTACACAGTTCTTATTATAGCAGAAAATTTATTGAGCATACACAGGTAAAATATTTGAATTGTGCACCCAAATCTCTCTGTTGATATTGTGATAAATATGCAGTTATATGTGTTAAGAATAGACCATTTTATAAAATAGTTACCTGTACATTGCGATGAATATTCCCAGTCTCCAGCCCCATCTTAGTGCTCCCTTAGCAAATGCTACTGTGACATAATCCTGCAGTTTCCTCTGAGAAGTTTATGTTAAATCGTCATTATCTGAATATTCTTTTGACATATAAGTTTATAGTAACAATCATTTTGAATTTTACCTTCGCTTGAAATGTAGAATTAAATACTGCAGCTTGATTATTTTCTATGAAATAGAAATAAGCATCCCTGGATTTCATAAAACCTCCATAGCAAGCGCCAAAAAATATGCCACTCATAGACGCTTGTGCGATACTGTGTAATTCTATAGAAAAATCATCATATTCACTGAAAATAAAACAAAATTAAAATTATGAGGTTATGTACTAATATTTGCCTGCTCCTTGCCAAAAATATATTACGTACTTTCTTCTGTACATTTGCTTAACCCTTTCCCATCCAGTTTCTGGGGCTTCTTGAATGGATTTATCAAGTAAATTGTAATCATGTTCATTACGGTGGTCAAAAAATGGAATTGCGAGCGCTGGTGTTAAACGCAATGTCGTTCCATATAAAATTCTCTTATTTAATATTCTAAACATTTTCATTAATTATCTATTCAGTCATCATATTTAAGTAAGAATATTTTATATTATGGAATATTATTTTTTACAGTTCTAAATTAATTTTGTTATGAAAATCAGGGGGGGGACACTTAGAACAAACTGACATTTATTAAAGAAAGCCACGCGATCTATACTTTGGCGAGTAAAAACTTATTTAAATAAGTTTATATTAAATCCCCAAAAGATGGCATCGCACTTTCCGAAGTTTTTGCAAAGTGAATAAAGATATTTAAATAAATGGAAATTATTCTTTAAACATTGTTTTATTTTAATAGATCGAATGCATGTCTTACTTTTTTTCAAATTCCAATAAATAATTTTGCGATTTCAATCGCTTCATATGGTATCAAATTAATAAACTTGCAACATCTTCTGAAAGCTTCTCAGTGTTGTCCTATATGAAATCAATGCAGTAAAATAAGGCAAATGAAAACCTTTCTTTATTCAAAGTTTAAATGAATTAGAACAATAATCTCAGATTTTTAATTCAGTACCTATCTTATCTAGAACTATAATTATTCAGGAAAATATTTTACATAAAAAAATAGTGCGTCTAACTAAATAAAATACTGAAAACGTCTTATTTAATTTACATGAAAAGTGTTAAATATGATTTATTAATTGGTAACATTGACTAACTTTTTTTTTGTAATTTGTATTTGATAATTCTGTCATAAAATGGCGGCGACTATACGTGAACGGTGAAGTTTATTTACGTTAAAATTACTTAATTAGTTCATTTTGTTGATAATCGTGTGAAGTTTATAGTTCTCGTGAAAGTGTGGTGAAAGTGCGTTGAATCGAGCCCTACGTTCAGGCTTTCAAAACGTTTTACTGAAAATTATGTGCACGGACAGTTTTGTTTTAGATAAGTACTTAAAAATATGTAATATTACAATATGTGAAAGCATTTAAAAAATAAAGAACTAATTTCTTTTATTGTCGTTTTCTTCATTATCCTTAGTAAGTACTTCAATTTGTTTTAAGAAATTTGACTGAATTATACCTATTTAGCACTTCCAAATATCTCATTTTTAAAGACTCCGTATTTATATTCATATAATGAAACTAATATAAATACTAATTATATAAGCTAATTATCTTGTAATTATTACAACTGAAAAGTTTTTTTTTAAATCACCTAAATCTTTAAAAACCATCCATTTTGTAATCATTTAGATCTTAGTCTTATTTCTAAAATGTTGAAAATAAATGATAATAAATCAGTTGTAGGTATTCTCTGAAACAATATCGCTCTCCTATTTCAATAACGACGCAAATATAATATGTGAGCATTTATTCCAGGCACATATTATTTTTGCCTGAAATGATTATTCAAATTAAATTGCGTCGTTATTTATAGAAGAGTAGGTAGTGATAAAAAAAATATACCTACTACCTATGTATATTAACGTATATATGTATGTAGGTATATGGAATTAGTTCTAACCCCAAAATCCAGAGGGCTCATTGTCGCCAGTCAAAGTCAAATAGGTTGGCCTTCATATGCTTCAAGAGGGCTCTCTATGCCCTAATAAACATTATACTCTTTGATGAAAATGAAACGCCACTTTGAAGTTTGAAGTTTGAGTTTGACTTTGACCACAGACCACAGATTAAAATATTAATTACTACCACAGATTACTACATAAGAAGCTTATATCTAAGGCCGGCCACATACGTATCAGTTTTCCTGATACGATTTCCTGATCCGTTTTCCGAATCCGGCCCTCCGAACGAAATTCATACAAAAGTCTTGTGTATAGTATGTATTTTGTATTAAGTATATTATATTATTATAATATTTTATATTATGTATGTGTATGTATGTACAATATGTATTTTAGTAAAATTTTTAGTATGTGCATATTTTTGAAGTATATAATATATAATAATTATGTATTATTTAGTTTATATGTGTGTATGTGTCTATTTTATATTATGTGCGATGTATTGTTATATGTAATTGTAATTATAGTCATTTATTTTGCGCTATCCCACGACCTCCTTACATTTCCTTTCCTACCAGGTTGCCTGGTAGAGATTGGTGTTCAGCAATAAGGCCGCCTTTTGTATAAATAATGCCTTTTTGTGATTTTGTTCTTTTTTTTCTGCTTTGTCCATTCATATTTGTACAATGAAGTATAATCTATATATTATATAAAACTCAAAGGTGACTGATATAGTGATCTATCAACGCACAGCCCAAACCACTGGACGTATCGGGCTGAAATTTGGCATGCAGGTAGATGTCATAACGTACGCGTCCCCTAAGAAAGGATTTTCCGATATTCTTACGGGAACGGGGAAAAACGGGGATGCACGTACAAAGTCGTGGGCGGAAGCTAGTAAATAAATAAAAGTCTTAGATCATTAAGTAATGGATAATGAACGAGGTTAGACGAATAGAATAATGTAGAGAGGCACTTCGGCTTACTTCGTCCAACTTTACCTCGCCTCGGCCGACTTCCGTTTGTTGTCGGTTTTTGCGCCCGAGTCAAAGGTCACGAAGTTACCTGAAGTTCGTTCTGAATATTATGATCGTATGCGCTCCTCGCGAAGTTGAACGAGTGTGTAGTGTAGCACCGCGGACTTCAGTCAACTTCGGCCGAGTACTTCGCCGAGGAACTTCGCGAGTAGTGTGGAGGAGGCATTACACTCACAGGCGCTTCCCCTTTTGCCGAGGTATAAGATTATTCGAATCGAAAAATCTTATGCTTTCATAAAAACTACTTGCGTAATCGATTACAAATACTCTGCGTATTCGTAAAACATCGAAAGGACGTCTGCACAGACGTCTGCGAATGCTCCGCTAAAAATGCCGTTTTGTGCTGTCAAGTCTTGCAGAAACAAGTCAAACACATCAAATATTTAAAAAATGTTGTGTGGTTTTATGAAACCACGGTAAAAGTGAAACTTTTTTTCACACTATAGACATTTAACTAAAAATTATCGTATTTATACGATAATTATCGTACGTATCGTGCGTCACGCGACATGCGCTACCGGCTACACAGACCAAAAAGTTTGAGACGATGTAATAAAAGTTTCACTTTAAAAAGATGGAATAACCTTTCATTCGGCGGTAGGCAGAAAATAAATAAACACGTGTTTTAAATTGCTCCCAAATTTATTTTTAAATAATATTAATAACTTCAACTAAACTATGCTTTAAAGTCCCTAAAATACTCACCTGTACTTTTTCCTTCATAACTACTTATAAAGAGCTCTTAAATAATACAATCTCAACTATATTATATAAACTTCACTTCACTTCTAATTTGTCACTATGGAGTCTATTAAACAATCTGTTGCTCAATTGTCTGAGACATTTAATAAGCGTATGATGGAGTTCCAAAACGATCTGCAGAAGACCAGCACTACTTCATCCTTGGCTAGTCCTCCATCAAGACTTGCATCAGATTTCACTGCTTTCCGTGCGTTCGTTGTCACCTCGCTTCAGTGTCTGCAGGCTCAAGTTGATGCTCTGACTCAATTGCACGACAACTTGGAGATGAAATACAGGCGTAAAATTCTTTTGGTGCACGGAATACCCGAAGGCAAGGACGAAAACTCAACCTCTGTCACCATTGATGCTATATCCAAACACTTAAATGCATCCCAACTGTCTGGTAATGACATCAGCCGCTGCCATCGGATGGGCTCAATAAAGGAAGGCAAACCAAGACCTGTTCTTATCAAATTTCGGGAACTTCAAATGAAACAAAAGATCTGGTCCTCCAAAACAAAGTTCAAGGGTTCGGGTATTACCCTATCTGAATTCTTAACCAAGGGTCGGCATGAAATCTTCATGGCTGCCAGAAATCAGTTTGGAGTGCCCAAGTGCTGGACCAGGGATGGCAGGATCTTTGTTATGGCTGCTGACGGAGTCCGCCACCGTGTGGATAGTATGGGTGATCTCAAGAACATCCCCACCAGTACGGCTGAAAGTAACAAGCCTCATCCAAGTGCTTCAACATCCTCTGGTGACCCTTCTAAACACATCAGGGGTGTGTCACGCTCTAGAAGGCCAACAAGAGCTAAGTAATTGTCCTTACTGGTGTTCGGTTTTATTCAATGTTCAATTTCTCTCACTATTTAAATTATCTTTTCCCTATGACTACCTCATTAATTATTTCAATTAACTTGTTGTTCTTATTGAATCTATCGAATCTATTTCTTTCATCATAACTTATTTTTAATACTGTAAATATGAGGTATTTAAATTATCTTTTCCCTATGACTACCTCATTAATTATTTCAATTAACTTGTTGTTCTTATTGAATCTATCGAATCTATTTCTTTCATCATAACTTATTTTTAATACTGTAAATATGAGGTATTTACAAAATGTTATAATATTTTTGTTTTGTTTGGACTTTGGACTGTCACTTGTTGTTGTTAATTGTTGCTTTATGTCAGCTGTCAAATGTCGTCTGTCATTTGTCATTGCCATATAATATGTTGTTACTACCATAGACTATATTCTATACTCCTTGCTTTAATCGTAGTTCATTGTTATTTGTTTTTTTTAAGTTTAAAATTTAATTTTTGAGTTTACTTTATTTTTCTTTTGTTAATTAACGGTATATAATATATGCTCTAAATTGTTAAAATTGTAAAGGTGGGTACAAGGTAACCAAGCGTGAACTTGCATAAAATAATATTTGCATAATAAATTTTAATCTATATTATAATAATAATAATTATTATTATTTTTATATATATTATAATAAATTGTAGTATATAACTTATTTATTATTTATATATATATACATATTTTATTTATTTATATTTAAATGTCAGTCGATACAAATTTGAATATTAATGATGATCTTTTCTCACACTGGTCCAATTCATCTCTCAGTAGTGATGATAGTTTTCACAGTGCTATTTCCCCTCCTTTAGATGCTACCCTTGACTCCTTTTTCAACAAAGTCCCTAAAAACTTTAATACCATCCATATTAATGCGCAAAGTATTCCGGCACATTATCCCGACATGCTTTCATCGTTTATATCAAGTAATATCCATGCCATCCTTGTATCAGAATCCTGGCTCAAGCCGTGTCATTCCTCCTCAGCTTATTCTCTCCCCGGCTTTCACCTTATACGCAATGATCGTGTTGGCAAGGGCGGTGGTGGAGTAGCTATCTATCTTCGCTCTCACATTCCCTTTAAATTAATTTGCTCTTCCTCTCAACCTCCTCCTGCCTCTTCCACTGAACATCTCCTTATTGAAGTCCTTTTGCCGCAAGCTAAAATCCTTCTTGGTGTTTTTTATTGTCCTTCTCTCTCCATAGATTACTTTTCCTCCTTCGAAACCCTTGTAGATTACCTCTCTCCCCAATATGAGCATTTAATTTTCATGGGTGATTTCAACACTTGTCTGCTTAAAGGTGATATCCGTAGTAATAAGCTGCTTTCCATCCTGAATTCCCACAATCTCCATCCCCTTTCCTCAAATCCAACTCACTACTTTCCTGGCTGCAATCCTTCACTACTTGACCTAATGATAGTCTCCTTACCCAACTTCATATCCAAGCATGGTTAGTGTTCAGCCGATGCTTTTTCCTTTCATGACCTCATTTACCTTTCCTACAAGCTCCATTCTCCGAAACTTAAACCGTCTACCATTTTGCTGCGTAATTTTGGGGGAATGGACGTGAATTTGCTTCGCTGCGATGCGCAAAACATTAGATGGGAAGAGGTGTTCGATGCGCAGTCTATAGATGAGAAAGTCTCCTTATTCAACGCATTTGTTTTAAATCTATACGACAAATTTGCGCCACTCCGACCTGTCAAAAAGAAGCACACACCGGCACCTTGGCTTACTCCGGAATTAAAATCTCTTTCCTTAAAAAGAGACCGTGCCAAGTCTAAGTTAAAAACCGCACAAACGGATGAAGCGCGGGCAAAGTACAATAGGATACGTAATCGTTGCAATGTATTGTGTAGAGACGCTCAGCGACGCCATATCCACAAATCCCTTGAGAGCGGTGATTCAGGTACAAATTGGAAATTTCTGAAAAGCTTGGGGATTGGTAAAGAGTCTAATGCTTTTCCTAATACTATCGATATAAGCCAGCTCAATATGCACTTTACATCATCCTCCTCGCTTGACCCCAATATGAAACACCGTACTCTCAAAAACCTCTCCACCTTTCCTACCCCTGCTTATCCTCCTTTCCTTTTTAAGCAAGTCTCCGAACGGGATGTTAAGAAACACATATTGTCCATCTCATCAAATGCTGTTGGCTGTGACCTTGTTAGCCGTACTATGATCATTCCCATCCTTGATATCATTATTCCCTCCCTTACTCACATTCTGAACTTCTCCATGTCCACCGGTACATTTCCAACTGTTTGGAAAGATGCTCAAGTCATCCCTTTACCCAAAAAATCCAACCCAAATTCTTTTTCTGATTTCCGTCCAATTTCCATATTACCTTTCCTATCCAAAGTCCTTGAACGTATAATACATCAGCAACTTACCTCTTTCCTGAACAAACATAATATCCTTAGTGATTTCCAATCCGGATTCCGTCCCGGTCATAGTACGACTACAGCCCTGGTCAAGGTTACTGACGATATTCGTGCTGGTATGGACAATAAGCAGCTCACAGTACTTACTCTTTTAGATTTCAGCAACGCTTTCACAACTGTGGACTTTGACGTACTGCTGGGTCTGCTGCGTGTACTTAACATTTCTCCTTCCGTAATTGACTGGTTCCATTCCTACCTGCACGGCCGGAGGCAGCGTATCTTGGTGGATACTAAGTACTCATCTTGGTGTGCGGTCTCTGCCGGTGTGCCTCAGGGCGGCGTTTTGTCTCCTCTCCTCTTTTCCATCTTCATTAACTCCTTATGTTCCCGGCTGACGTCTCTGTACCATATGTATGCTGACGACTTACAGATTTACACCCAGTCCTCCCTTGCTGACTTACCTATGGCTATCCATTTTTCTAATTCCGAATTAGCTAACATAACCAGCTGGTGTAACGAATTTGGACTAAAACTCAACCCAGTTAAAAGCAATGTCATCATCATCGGTAGTCCTTATCTAATTTCGGAAATTGACTGGGGTATCTTACCAAACATCAAAATCGGTGACATTGTTATACCTTACAAAACGGTAGTTAGGAACTTAGGTGTGTTATTTGACCAAACCTTGTCCTGGTCTCACCATATTCAGGAATTAAGCCGTAGGATCTATGCTGCTTCTGCCACGCTCCGGCGGCTTCGTAACTTCTTGCCTATTCCTACCAAAATTACGCTAGCGCAATCCCTTCTCCTTCCTATACTTGATTACGCAGATGCATGTTTTCCTGATTTAGCAGTCGAGCATCTTGATAAACTTGAGCGTCTCCAAAATTTCTGTATTAGATTTATTTTCGGCCTTCGAAAATATGACCACGTTTCTTCTTTCAGGAAAAGGCTCAAGTGGCTCCCTATCCGACTTCGCCGGGATCTACACTATTTGCAACTACTGTTCCGTATCCTTTTTAACCCCTCCGCACCCTCCTACCTCAAGTCCAATTTTTCCTTCTTGCACAGTGAAAGCTACTCACTTCGCTCTGAGGATAGACTCATTTTGCGTGTTCCAAGCCGACGCACAAATTTTTATGGCAAGTCTTTTGCAGCGATATCAGTCAATTTATGGAACTCTCTGCCATTAAATATTCGTCAAGCCCAGACCCCTTCGGGTTTTAAAAAACTTGTGCGACAACATTTTCTTTCCGCTTCTGATCCGGACCAGTAATATCTTTTTAACTTTTTTATTTTTCTTTTATATTTTCATTATGTTTCAATATGTACGTGGTATCTGTATTAGATATAGATGGTATTCGTATAATAATTTTATCTTATTCAATATCAGTGTGTTTCCTTCTAAGTAGGTATATATTTATTTATGTATATTATATAATATGTAATTGGTATGTATATCTGTTTATTTTATTTATGTATATATAGGTATATATATATATATATTTATATATTGTGTATGTATATGTATAGTATATGTGATATTGTATATAGACATGTATTATTTTAAGGTGGATACATTATTATTATTATTTTTTTTGTTTTTTTGCTATTAATTATTATTTTTTCTGTTCTCGTCCCGCCAATAGTGATCATTTTGCTTGTTTACCTTTTACCGTGGTTGCCTGGAAGAGATCACTATTAAGTGATAAGGCCGCCAAAATAGTTGTACTCTGTTCTATATGTAAGTAGTTCTAAGGTTTCCTATCTGTACAACTATTAAAGAGTTAAATAAATAAATAATAAATTTGTAAGTATTTTTTTTATTTTTTTTACGTAAATATCTAATAAAATGCAATTTCTATCGTTGATGTATCGTTTAACGATATTATGATCAAGACAATTAATCGAGTCATGTTTACTCGATCATTGATGCCCCCACGAGACTATCATGGAAAGAAAATATACAAATTTAATCTTTAAGAACTAAGAGATAAATTTGAATTTAAAACGCGATAATGAACCGCATTCCTTGAAATACAAATTTAATCTTTATGCACTGAGTGATAAAGTTGAATTTAGAACGCGATACTGAACTGCACTTTCCACGAGACTATCTTGGAACGAAATACAAATTTAATTTAAAGAGTTGAATTTAAAAACTCGTCGCTTAAAAGGTCGTACATTTTTACGACTTTCGTGACACAAATTATTTTTGTGAATGTGTGATTGTGTTTCATATTATGAGTTACCCTCCCCGCACCAAAATCAGCAGAAAGTTTAGTTAGAACTTTTGCCAGCGTACTCCATCCATCCATGATCTAAGACAGAAGTAAATCTATGAAATGAAATGAAATGAAATGAAATAAATTTATTTGTCCATTTTATGTTTTACAATTTAAGTACGACAGTGGATCCCAAACTAAGTGAAATACTTGTGTCTTGGGACCCTGAGTTGCGCTTCTTGCGTTATATACATATGTTATGGACAGTAGAGAGTTAACAAGTAGGTAAATAATCTAATGTAATGGAAGTTAATACAATTAATAAAAAAAAATAAAAGAAAAACACAAAGTACATTATTTTGCGGTTTGCAGCACGCGTGTTCGTGATAGAGTGTGTGTGTGTGTTTGCGTGTGTGTGTGAGTGTGTGTGTGTGTGAGTATGTGTCATTGTTTGTGAGTGAAGGCATGTGTGTCAGCTCAGTGGTCCTTTAAGTAATTGTTCGGTTTCTTCAAAAGATAGTGTTTGTAACCATTTCTTTATGACTTTCTTGCATGTGTAGTTCGATAGTAGTGTTATGTTACAATGTTTGTTGACACTATTGTATATCCGAGGAAATAAAAATTTTGGACATCGTTTAGCTAAGAGGGAGGATGCACGAGGACATGGCAGTGAGAATGTGCGCCTTGAGGTGAGTTTTTTTAAAGTCCTTTCTTATTTTTAAGGTTCTGTGAGTAGTTAACACAGCCTTGAGAACGAAGAGCTGCCTGACCCTTAGGACTGCGAACTCGCTATACAGGTCAGCTGTTGGGAAGCGGAAGGGTTTTCTCAGCATCACCTTTATGACGGCTCTTTGCGCTCTCTCCACAGTGATGAAGTTAGTTATTCCGGCGCCCCCCCAAACAGATATGCCATATTGCAGAATAGATTGACAGAGCGCGTGAAATACGGAGGTGAGAATTGGGAGAGGAGTACAATCTCGCAGTTTTTTCATTACATAAATGAGTTTTCTTGTTCGCGAAGACAATGTTTCTATGTGGGATTTGAAAGATAAGTTTTCGTCCAGTGTGATTCCGAGATATCTTATTGTTTTTACACGTTCCACTGTAGTACAGTTTTGGTCGCAGTTGGTTAATTCAGGATTATTGCACGTATGAAATTTAACTTGGAGATTTTGATTAGGTTTCGATGCCTGTGTTTTGGAAAAAGCAATTAATTTAGTTTTTTTTATATTTAAAGTTAAGAGATTTCTATCAAGAGCTTTAGCTAAAGTTTGGAGTCCAGATTCTGCGAGTTTGTACACCTCATCCCATCCGGTAGAATGGAATATAATGGCTGTGTCGTCTGCGTAGGATATTATTTGAGCACTATTTAGGGGTAAGTTTACTATTTCGTTTATGTACAGGGTAAATAAGGTGGGACCGAGTATGCTGCCCTGCGGTACGCCAAATTTAATTGGTAAGACCTCACTCGCTATCCCGTCTATTTTTACGTATTGTTTGCGGTCAGTCAAGTAGCTGGAGAACCAGTCAAGCGCAAGGCCCCTTATTCCGACTGATTCTAACTTTTTTATGAGCAGACTCGGCGAGATGGTATCGAACGCTTTGGCTAGGTCGATGAATACCGCCAAAGCTTGTTCGCCATTTTGTATATGCGAGGCCACTGAGTTAGTTAGCAGTATGGCAGCGTCTTCCGTCGATTTACCCTTTCTGAATCCGAATTGCCTGTCACTAATAAGATTTTGTTTGTCTAGGTAGTTAAGTAGTCTTCTGTTAACTATCTTCTCAAGAACTTTCGATAAGATGTTTAGTAGCGCGATGGGTCTGAAGTTTTCAGGGATGTCGACTGGCCCACCTTTATGGATGGGGGTTACGGCTGCAATTTTCCAGCAATCAGGGAATGAGCCTGTACTTAAACTCAGGTTAAATATGTAGGAAAGAGGTTTAGCGATAAAAGGCCTTATTTTTTTCAATAAGCGTGCCGTAATGCCGTCAGGTCCAGGCGAGCTATCGGTTTTAATCTGTGAGAGATATTTGTCGACTTCGGATTCATCAGTAGGGAGGAAGAAAAAAGAGTTTATCGACGGGGTGGCCAGTGAGTGATTATTTGTGAGTGTTTGTTCTGTTGCAGAGAGCCTGTTTAAGATTGTATTAGAGAGATTTTTGCCAACTGTCGTAAAATAGTGGTTGAGTGAATTTAGTGTGTTGTTCTGTGTGTCATGAGCTAGTTTTATCGGGTCATTTTTGTGTGCGGAAGGATGTATGATAGATTTAAGTGTATTCCAGAGTTTTTTTGGGTTATGCTTGGTGTCCTCTATTTGCTTGCTATAGTACTCGGTCTTTAGTGTGAATAGAAGCTTGTTGCAAACATTTCTGTATTTCTTGTAAGTGAGACGCCTATTTTCATCGTAGGGATGTTTTTTGGTGAGACTGTGCAGTTTATCTCTACGTTTTATACATTTGATAAGATTCGGAGTTATCCAGGGTTTTATGTTAAGCTTTTTACGACTTATGTGTACTTTTTTTGAGTGTTTATCAATAATGTTTAATATTAAAGTTGTGAATATAGTGACTGCTGTATTAAGATAGCTGCATGAAAGTACGTTTGACCACGTTAAATTACTGATGTCATTAGTAATGTAACGTTAAATTACTGATGTCATTAGTAATTTAACTATAGATTATCTTCTTTTCTAATATATATAAATCTCGTGTCACAATGTTTGTCTTCAATGGACTCCTAAACCACATAACCGATTATAATAAAATTCGCACACCATGTGCAGTTCGATCCAACTTGAGAGATAGGATAGTTTAAATTTCAAATCGTTTTAGAGAAAGCAGGCGAAGCCGCGGGCAGTAAGCTAGTAGTATCATATAGATTCAGAATACAACTTAGTATAAATACGCTCTCTTACCTGGCCTACCGAACTAACTGTATGAAATTATATTAGTAAGTATGGTCTTTCAAATTCAAAATTCAAATTAATTTATTTGCCAAAAAAACATGGTATAAATCGATGTTAACAATTGAGTTCCAGCATGTTCAGCCGTTATTAACAGCATGCAAATTATGTCACTTAACCCGCCATTGGTGACCTTATATGTCTGTGAGACCGGGCAGTTAAAGAAACCCAAATATTTTTGTCACCGTTTATCGAATTACACTGTGGTTTCGAGTAGCTGCCTAATTTCGCGCCCCCTACCGCTAGTCTATCCCACGAGAGCGACGCAGGCGCAGGTTACAGAGTTTTGGCCCCAACCCGGTGCGTGAGACCGGCGTCACCAACTAAGTAAGTCAAATGGTTATTGTGTATTTTTTTTTTATTTTACTCATTTTGATAAAGCTGTTGTTGTAATTTATAGTTTAATCATATAATTCTATTATTAGTAAATGCTTTTCTAGATTTGATCGATATTTTACAAGAAATTCTGTGTTTTTTGTTCAAATTGTGAACATTGTCTCAGCATGTCTTACGAAAGAAATCAGCGTCGTCTCGAGGCTCTTTTGCAAGAAGCAGTATCTGATGAGGATAGATTAAAAACGTCATTGGAAATTGAATCTGGAAGCGACTTCGAACCAGATAATTTCGAACCCGATCGCACGTAGTAGGTACCAACTTGCTCTAGTTGTTTGGCTGTTGAAGATGAGTGATTTTAGTATTGTATATTTATTTTTTTGGTCGAAGTATTACCATTTATGTTACTTCATTTTATGTTTTCAATGTCATAAGACTGACTAAGCTTAATTTTATTGTTAAATAATTAAGATTGTTGCTCTATTTTTGAGTTTTAAAAAACCTTTGTTAAAATACTTGAAAATTTTAGTTATTTCAAAGATATTGTCTTACGCTAATAAAATATATTTTATTTATGAAATACCTATGTTTTATTGACAACAAAACATCAAATTTTATATCTATCCCAATAAAAAGTAGCATGAACTGTAAATTACAGAAAAACTCCTAGTCAAAAACCCCGGTGCGTGAGACCGGGGTCACCAATGGTGTAAGTCAAATTCACGTCACCAATCATTGGCGGGTTAATTATTATAAATTAAAATTTCATTTATTATTTTCATTATCATTACATTTCACAGTCTACGTCAAACAATCACAATTGAAAATTATTTATATTGGAAATTCTGTAAAAGGAAAGCTCTGCGAGGAATCTCATGTGTTGCCATTTCAATTTACTAAGTGGCAGTTGCCACTTGCCAGCGCCTTTAAAATATTTTTGGCAATTTGTCTTGACCGCGCCGACGAATAATTAGCGGGTAACAGGTACCTACCTTGTAGATAGTTTTGTAATATTGTTATGTTATGTATGTAGGTACTTAAAGTCTAGATAATGGAGGATTCATATTATATTATCTGAAGTCAAGATTAACGAGTTTCACTGTAGGTACCCTCTTTGGTATATTTATGTAACTACTTACCAATTCCATTTTAACTATATACCTACATTTTTATATCTTATTTTTATATTCTCTTGAATATTCCTCTAGCGGCTAGCCTCTAACATAACATTATTTGATTAGAAATTTAAAAAAACTTGCGCTGCGCTGTGCGCCATACTTGCTCTGTGCTGTGCGCATGCCGCGAAATAAGCCCGTCACACCGCACACGGTGAAGCTATTTTCATATATTGCCTAATGCATAATGGGCTCAACTACAGCTAACAGCTGTGAGCTGGAACCAATATTGTTACTGCGTGCTGAACATGAGTTTGAGTGTCTTTTTAAAGAGGATACGTTCATGAAGTGGGTATATTACAGTAGGTAAATAATAATGCAAAATTCTCCTATAATATAACTATCCGCCTATTTATTTATAGAAGTATGTTCCATATATGTACATACATTCTCTAATAGTTTTAAAGGCATTATTATCGCATTTATACTGATAATAGGGTCTGGGCACCCTGTCCTCGGTGACCCTGAACCTTTTACCACTTCTTTAATGTATTCTATGTAAAAAATAAACAAGGTAAATTTATTAACGTAGGGTCTAATTTAAAATAAATTAAGAACTTCGTTTAATTTCGTCAAATATTTTTATTCACAGATAAAATAAACAGATGTGCTTTACATAAATTGGTGAAATAACATTTCGGCACACAAACTGTTTGTATACATCTAATAAACTATTTTAAAATTACACACAACCCTTTAATTTGCACACCTTTTACATTTTAAAAGGAATGATCTGAAGTTCAATCGAAACCAGGAAACTGGGCAGATAGGTAAGATACTACGAGGATTTTTTTTTACTTTTTCATGTAGGCATCTATTAACCACTAGAGCATCTACGGTCAGAATTTTATCTAATTATCCTTAACTAATGATTATGTAGGTAAATCTGTAGTAAATACTAATATTTTTAATTTTTATTATTTATAAAGTTGTGTATATAAGTATTTACACCGGAATATTTTATATAACACAAGAATAACTGCCAGTTTGTAGGAAGTGGAAATTTGATAGGCCCATACATACATAATTTATTTGATTTAAAATAAGTTATTTTATACAAGATAATATTATATTTTGAAGTGTTCGCCTACCAAAGTGGCAGTTATACATTTTTGTCTAATTCAACGTTTCAATATGAAATGGTTCAGTTCTTTCAACTCATTTGGAATAAGGGACGTGGCACGGACAAAATAACCTCCCGATTTGCAACCGGGAACGGTCAAATAAATTTATTTGTATTAGTTACCCTGTGCATATTTTACTCCTTTTGATAATATAGTAAAACGATATCATTGGCAATATTTTTGTCCCTTACCCCCCCTCACATTTAACTTAACAACCTGTAATCCTCCTAAATTCATACGAGTGCCGAGACAAATTGAAAACCGAAAAGCGAAGAGGAGTCGAAAGATGAATTTTTATTGAAACGTTTAACATTATCTATTTAATTCAATTTAGTATTCTCAACAGGACAGTTAAGATCTAAGTAGAATATGTCTAGAGTATCAACGGTGTATTTGAGTACACCATTTCATTATATTGATCCCCTTTAAAATTTTAAAGTTTTATTTACAATGGATATTTTCAACCTCATCGGAAAAAGACAAGGTCGATTATTATTATCGAGGTCCGAAAGTAACTCTTTGGATATGTTAAAATTGAATACAAATATATCGACAAATAGGCTTGGTTCGGGCTTCACAAGGCAGGAGAGGAGGAAAATAAAGAAAAAAAGCTGTCAATGCTAATAATAGTTTAATTATGAAATAAAAAATAAGAATGAAATTAAACACACAAAAGGCTTAATCTAAAATAAGAAAAAATTGAATGACGACACTTTTAAATGATATTGAAACTTAAACTATAAATGAGTTAGATATAAAGAACAGACAAAAATAATAAAAGGATAGGAAATTTTATTCATGCGCCTTAACCGAAGATTTATTTATTGATATGTTGGCCTTTATTCATATTGATACAAATCATTGTATTGTATAGTATTATCTACAGCTTACGTTAAGAGATAAATATAAAGCACAATGAAAGTTAGAACAAATCAAACGATTGATATGCAAAGATATGCTTTAAGTTTGAGACAAATAACACTCGGAAGGAACCTATAGTACCGACGACAATATCTAATATTCATTACGAGAGCATCGTATAGAGAACAGTAAAGTGAAAACATTGAAAACAACATTCACATCATTTCTTAACGTATAACTTTTAACTAACAAATCGAAACAATCTTCACTCACTATGAATAAAATTGCATACACTGCGCTTAATAAAACTCTCAAATATAATTTAACTGTAACATCTTTCATCAACTTTTTAATAAATGTTAAGATTAGTTAATTAATTTAAGATTTACCTAAAATAATGTGTATTGACTTTTAAATTTGGCATCTCATTCTAAACACTGATTTTATCTTATTACGACATTATCCTATATATTTAAAATACTTTTCTAAACACATAAATTCCTATAATTATCTATTAGTCAATACCAGTGTCACTGAGGGAACTTTAGGCCCGGAACGCACGCGCCCGCGGCCGAGCGACCGCGAGCCGAGTTAGCGTTGCGCTCTATATACCGATATGTCATTTCTTGCTGATATTTCAAATTTATTTATATTCCAATTTAATTCATTCTCGTATTACCGCTTATACCGATCCTCCCCGAACGAACCCACCAGTCATTAACCACAGTTCATATTTTGCAGCGGGTCGCGGCCCGCTGTATAAGTAAAACATTTTCAAAATTGTGCAAAATATCACCACACCCTGGTCTCCTAACATTATATAAACCGATCTACTTATACGCTCCTACCTCAGATAGTTACCGATGAATACAATACGATTTTAAAACAATTTTCCCTTACCGTCCTTACTCCTTATCGAAAACTATCTTCTTTAACCATTTTACTAAGCTCTAGTTTTATCATTAATCCGTACGTGATGTATAATTATGATACAATTTAAATAGTGTAAATATGTGATTCTTAATGTCTGCGCTATCATAATCATAATTATAGATACTTACTTCATTTTTGTGACTCAAAGAGAACGTTCCGAATAATCGTAAATTTGACCGATAGGTTAACTTTGCATTGACATTAGTTTTCCTATAGTAACTCTCTTCGTCAACACTAGAACTGGCATTGAAAGATATGGACAATGAAGACACCGTTTACGGTTTCGAAGATATAATGTTTTAATAACGCCTAACATTAAAATTTTGTTAAAAAATTGATAATGTACGCATCGTATCGCGTACGACAATAATATATCCTTAACTCGTCATATCAGGTATCTGTTTCACGCATGTTTGCCTAATCACAATGAATGGACGTGTAACTGAACACTTAAAACTGGTCCTAATTGAGAGATCACACCGCTCAGAAACGGTGCACCAAATAAATAACGAACCATTAAAATTACCACAGTTTTTAGAAGGTTAGAAACGTTTTTCGAATTAATATTAAATCACTTAATCACAACTTAATCTCTTTCGAATTGGACTAGACGCATATTTATTTAAATTAAGAAGGCAAAGATGTGTGAAAACCAATCGTAGCAGAGATTTGGAAACGAGAAACTCCGTTGGAAATTAGCAAAGTTATTTACAAAGTGTCGAGTAAGGATATTACACTAAAATACTGTTGTTTTTACGTTAGTGTGAATACTGACAGCATAACATTTAGCGCTGCAACCAACACGAATACCGTTACACGGGAAACCATAAACAACATGCTTCTATAGATACCAACATTCAATGAAGATTGTTGTCAAAAATCTCATTAAAAACACACCAAAATAAAGATGTTAAATAGTAAATGTATTCGAGTATTCGTACAATAAATATTGGTTGCATCACTAATAACATTCCTTAGAAATCAGCTCCCGATTCCCGATTATCGAGGACTGTGACCGAACTTTGGCCGGATTCGAATGAACCGAAACATAGACATTACAGGGACAATGGGGACAGAAATAAATAATCCTTTATAAATAATCACTTAGTGAAACATGCACGAGCATTTATAGTATGTTGTAGCTACCATTAATATAAATTAACATCGAATAAATGCATCATGTCACTATTATGTCACCGAACATAACCTCCATAGTGATAGTATTATGGTATTATTAACTAGAATCTAGGTAAGATACGAGAGTTGTGATTACACTAACTAATCGAGATAACTACTTCGAAACGATTAACAGAATATTTTTCTAGACAACGAAACAATATGGAAGAGTGTAGCGATGAGCCTTAAGCGCTCCGAGATGATATAACCTTAACGCTAATAAAATTGTCTATAACTAATATTGCACACACATACACATTTTTAAGCGATCATTCTCGTTCATAAACAAAAAATGTGTATGCGCACAAAACTATAATTAATTAAAAATGCAATAATAAATTGTGCATATCAAAATAGTGAATAAAATATATTTATAAACTATAATCTTATAGCGATAACTGCAAATTATATGTGACGAGGAAAATATATTTTTTTAACAATGTGCACATGTGATGGATAATATAATAATAATTGATAATCGATAATAATTAATAATATAATAATAAATGTGTAAATTAGCTGATAACGAATAATAATAATTATAGAACAACCATTGCAATGTTTGACATCGCTCACAATAGCTATCAGTTGCCGAATGAAATAATTCTAGCGCAATCACATTGCGATCTGCTATATTCGAATGAAATTATTCAAATCACTGGAAACGTATATCTATAATAATAATAATATAAAAAAATAAAAATATACCGTTACAATAATTATCAAATACGCGGAATGAAATACCACACAAAATACAGATAACGTAGACTCTCTCTGAGCGGGTAGCAGTACCGGCCGCGGCCGACAGATGGCGCTATATTAAATTATGTAAACGCATGTATTCACTAGGGAAGTAGAGTAATAGCACTTAATCTAGACTGTTCCAAGTAAGCGTAATACAGATACATTATAATTTTCAGTCGAGGAGTTCTCGAGTGTGAGAGAGGCCGGCGCGACGACACGACGACACGACGACGCGACGACACGACGACGACACGACTTGTGTGATATTCCGTCGGGTTGTTTAAATACTCGACTTGGAGAAGGAGACCCGCAGGTGGTTGGACTCGGACAGCTGGTAGTTGTGCATCTTGATGAGAGCCGCCACTGCGTCGTCGATGGACGGCAGCTGCACCAGCGCCATCTTGCGGTCCTTGCTGGAAACGGATACAATGACAAACGTTACACAAATAAATAATTGAAATATAAAAATACAATTTTACAATAATCCAAGAATTTTGTTAAGTTTTTCGGCTCCAAGAATGCTTGGTAATTAAGGTAATTAAAACATCTCTAAAGAAAACACTAGCGACAAGTTCATTTAGCGCTGACTCAAACCTTCGCAGGAGTAAAATATATAGCATATGTAATAATTGCACTACGAGCGCATTATTCGGGACAGTATTTTTTCACATGTCACTCAACGATACAGTTACGTGCCGCCGTTTAGCTTTTTCTTATGTAAATAAATCAATCTTTAATTATTATTATCATCAGAAAAAGAAATAGGCTTTAAAAGTATTTACTTCAATAACTTACACATAAAATCATCCTATACAGTTTAGACAACAAAAAAAAAATCGTTAAATAATATTTTGATAAATACTCACGGGAAGAACTTGAACGCCTTGATCGTGAAGCCGCGTTTGGTGAACGCGTCCTTAATGTCGTCCTCGGAGACTGTCGCTCTGCGAACAAACGTACATTGTGTATTTGTTGCAACTTGCATTGATGTATGCATTCGAACTCGAAGATACGAGTGCAATTATTGAAATATAACTTATGGAATTTTATTGTATGGAAAAGTATTTTTATTAATTACAGGTGTACATTTTTATTTTTTATCGAAATCATTACTACTTAATCCATACTAATATTATAAATGCGAAAGTAACTCTGTCTGTCTGTCTGTTACTCAATCACGCCTTAACTACTGAACCAATTTGTATGTTGTTTGTACTGTAATGTATTCAAATTTGAAATAACGATTCGCTCAAAATTAGGTGAAGTTAAATTAAGTAATAAATTAAGTGTATGCATGAATGAAATATAATTTAACATTTGCCACATTAAAAAAAAAGAAAACACGAAAAACAAGTAAAATAGACGTACAGAATAGATTACAATCGTATCACTAATAGCGATCTCTCCCCAAAAAATAGCGCAAAAAAAAACATTCTAGGCTAACCTACATTGTTAAATGTATCAATTTGGCGGCGATGGCCTGGCGACTTTTGACAAATGACGTGGGACGTCCCTACATGACGCTTAAAATACGTGAGTGGGAGGTTTTAGCGACACGGGATTCCGGTACCTTTATTTCTTTTTTTTAATTCCAATTATAAAATCGCATCTCATAATTTTTAAAAAATAAGACCACGTGTCAAGTTAATTTTTTATTAATAAAAAAAGTGCAGCCGTCAACTTTTTTCCTCTATTGGGATCGGTAAGGCCAAGCCATAGACGAAATTTTTTATTTTCATTTCAATCTTTCAGACCAGTTATTTTTAGTCTGTTTTACAACAAAAAAGAAAACCTTATAAATTCTATAAAATCGTTTTATAATACTTACGGAATGTTGGACAGATGCAAGGTGGCACTCGGTGGGTAGATGTTCTGGTAATTCTTGCTGCCCGGCTTCTTGAATCGGTGGAGGGGGCTTTGTGAGTAGTCCCTGAAATTTTATTAACGATGTTGATAATTACATATAATAAAAAAAGGTTAAAGATTTGAATTATGGTTACCTACTTGATAGTAACAAAAAAACAATAAAAATATAATTAAGTTCGGAAATTTAAAATGAGTAGGTAACTACTAACTAGGTAGGTAACATAAAATTATTATTAAGATAATGATTCAGGATGCGATTAATTTTTTAAGTTATTATCATCGAACAGTCATGGATTACAGCCCCTCAAAAGAAAATGAAATTTTTCAAAAATATGTTTTATTTGGTTTAATCCAGTATGTACTTTCATTTTTTTCGTAGTAAAAAGCAAAAATCTTCATTTGAGTTCGCTCGAAGCTTTTAATATTTTCCACGAAAAGGGTAAGTTGATGTGTGAACATCAATAAGCTTAGTGCTTTATTTTCATATATAAATCTTATAAGTACATGATTTTAATATTATTTATATATAAATGTATTATGTATCTAAGTATAGTGTAATATTAAATTATATATTATCTGTAATCTAAAGCGAATATTCGCTGATTAGTCCGTTAGCTATTTCTAATAATTACTATAGGTCTTGTGACTATAATATTGGGAATTCTCGGTCTAACTCAAATTACAAGCTTGTTTCAGTATACATAATTACTATTTATAGATAGCTAAACTATAATTAATATTCTATATTTCAATGGTAATAAATAATAATACTTGGTAACTTTCGGTAATAATCGTATTATAAGCTTGAAAGTCTCTGAAAGGTTGGATGATTATTTGAATTATAATTATTTATTTTTTTATATCATAAAATTTATTGTGTGTTTAACGGTTAAGATTATACTTTAACACAATAAAAACAAGACAACTTTTCCGAGTATTTAATTTGAAATGATACATCCAAAAATCCTTATTAATTAATAATGCACACTCGAACTGTTTATATGTGCATTTGGACAACTAAAGTAAAAAAAAAAAAACATTTTTTTATGTATTAAATTATAACTGACCGTGTGAGCCCCGCGTCGGGCTGGCCCTCCTTCGGCAGCTGCACGGTCTGGTGCTTGCTGAGCATCACGCGCATCGCCTTGCCGAACACGCGCAGCTTGTCCATGTGAGTCATCGCTGTAATGGGGATTTTTATCTTTATCTTTCAATAATATGGATAATTTATTTTTAAAACGTAGTTAAGTATGTAGAAGTCTATTAATGGAGGAAGACTTTTAACATGACGCTACGATAAATTGTCGGGCATCAATGAAAAATGTTGAAAATTTTGGAAAAATAAAATTTCGTCAAAAGGAAATTATAAAATTTTGCTTATTTATAATTATTAGTGTGGTTTAAATTAAAGTCAATTCTGATGTCTGATTGTTTTTCAACATATTATGTCATCAAGTGTATTCAATATTAAAAATGTACAAAATCTTTTGTCTCCAATGTATGAAAACCTACAAATATTTTAAAAGGAAAATCTCCAAATTCTATATTCGGAGTCACGGGAGCACCAACGTGGACATTACTTCTGTATCTAAACAAGTGCGTTTATTACGCGATTTCCCTTTATGTCCGGGATCAACTGGCACTAGAACATTCATGAAGCCGTAACGGAACGTGCTCAAAGGAGAAAAAATATCGCAGTGTTTCTAAACAATATCACGTGCTATTCAATAATGTGCTTTGTGTCTGTTTTATTAAGGTCTACTCACCGAGATGGGCTTGATGCGGTTCCGCCATCTGAATTAGAGCTGAATCTTTTTTGTTGTAAAGGATCTTCACTCGTTGCACATCGCCGTACACGCCTAAATGGTAAAAGTGTGTTACATACGGAACAATGCGATTTTTTGTTTACTCATCTCTTATTTCTAACCATTTTATTATTTCGTGTTATGTTTTAGTATTAGAATCTATTAATATCCAGCTAACGATTCAAGTATGTTTCAGCATAATTATAAATAATAATTTTGAAATGGGACAGATTAAGTGATACAAGAGAGAAAATCTAACTCTATTAGGTCACGTTAAGCTTCCGATTAATATTATGTTAACAATCCAATTAGCTGATTGTACAGATTAAACAAATTTGTACAGTCCATTATACTATTGTACTCTTAGCTTTAACATTTTTTTGTCTACATCATCACTATCTACACTGTGAAGAGACTGGCTAAAATCTAACAAATGAACATCGGAAGCATCAAACAATAAACATATAACACTGGGTAGATGTTCTACCTGAGCTACACAGCTACAGCTAAACGACTGAAACACAAATTGTCACACACAGTTAATAAAGCTCAGAATGACTCAGAATGGATAGTGTTAACAAGCGAAGCTTCGACGAAAAGTCTATGGATGCGGTTATCAGTAAAGAAATCCAGAATGTTAGCTGACAATTTGTCTTCCAGGCAGACAGGGACTCAGTATATAGTAATATTAATGTTTTAATATAAAATACGGAATGTATGTGCACACGTACCGAAAAGGGTAAAGAGAGCGTCAGGCGTGACCATCTAAAACAATAGGAAAGAGAAAAGAGATAGTATTATAAATAGTCGTAAAAGATACATGTCAGATATTTCGTCATATCTATAAATAAAATTAGCAACTTATTCGAGGTGTTTAAGTGGAATATATAAATGAATAGCCCGTAACGCCGACTGAATTAGTTTAACCAATTAACAATTAGTCGCTCGCCGTGAACCGACGCGAAATCTTGCGAATGGACGTTACCGGCTATTGTGTTAGCGCAATGCATTTTGCCAATAGGCTATATAATGTTCCATCGTCAATTTATATTTGTGTAACAACTAAGGGTAACACTCTAATTTGATTACTAAGTGTTTTATAAACAATGCAAATTTAATACAATTAATGCGTTAATCGCCTTAGGGTCAGGAGGGACCGGCGACGAGACAAATATAAAACATAAATGTAAAAAAACACATAACTTTATGGTTGCAGAAGTTTTACATGTTAACCGCCATAGGGGTTACCAGCAAAATATAACCTTTCTACAGAGCCATGGGGGCTACCGGTAACCCCACTAGGAGAATTTCATAAAACTTGATTACAAAACTCTTTTAATACTGTGAAGTTAATATAATCAGACATTTGAGAGACGGTAGGACATAAAAATTATTTCAGCGTTGTAAGCATTTTTTATGAAATAGGCTTGGCGGTTAACGTGTTAAGTTGGGTTGTTGATTGAGGTGTGATGTTAGATTATGTTGCAGGAACCTCTTTATTATAAATGCTTTATAAACAATGCAAATAAACAATATTTAGATTTGATTTGTGGATCGATGATATGTAATAGGTATTGTATGTGGTATGAATCCCTTCAGCTCAAAAATGTTATCAAAACAAATTTAAATTTAAATGCCAAATGAAAGTAGAAGTGTAACTTTGTAATGTTTAAATTGTGGCTAAACAATTTTTTAAGCCTGTTATATTTTAATTATTACATTATATTGTACGTGATCTTATTAATGAATCACGAAGTGATTAATTAAATTTTGACCCTGTATTATTTACTTTACTTTTTTCACTATGTCAAAAAAAAATGTTTTCTATGTCTTTTCGTGTTACTTTTATTATCAGTTACTTTACCTATTTATTATGCACTTTTTTATGTATAATATAATGTGCTTATATTATGTCCAAAAAATTATTTTTTGTCTGTTCGTGTGTAACTTTGTATCATGTAGTTTACCTATTTCATTATGTACCATATTATTTTTTATTTGTCTGTGTGTATGTTTGTGTGTGTTATACATACCTCCTCATTAAGGTTCGACACGAGCAGCACGGTCGCCAGTGGCAGCGGTGGCGCAGCGAGCGCACGGAGCGCGGGCGAGGCCGGCGTGAGCGTGAGCGCGCCGAACGCGGGCAGGCCCACGCCGCCCACGCCCACGCCGTATGGGGACGCGAGCCCGGAGCCGAGGCCTAGGAATGGGGGCGCGAGGACTCCCCCACCTGGAGTTATAAAAAAAATATTTATTAGCAAATTTTACACATTCGGTACACAATTTTGCACTGCCTTCTGAACTAGGTTATTTACCTGTGTCTCAGAAAACAGTGCCTTATCATAAGAGTTCATAC
The DNA here is from genome assembly GCF_905220415.1 of Colias croceus. NCBI lineage: Eukaryota > Metazoa > Arthropoda > Insecta > Lepidoptera > Pieridae > Colias > Colias croceus. The sequence goes on from NC_059542.1 coordinate 7,655,576, forward strand.
AAATTCTATTAAATACGTAAACAGAATATTATATAGAGTTATTATATTTTTATCAATAGGTACAGAGTACCTAACCATTTACTTAATCATTTACTTTGTATTCTTTCATCATTAGTCACTAAAATTTATTTTGTTAACTTGCCAAATATAATGTAATATGGAATTTGTAAGAGAAGGCACTGCCTTCTGAGATACAGGTTCAGTTCAGAAGGCAGAGCAATATTGTAATGTTATATTTGAAGTTGCTAATAAATTTTATTTCATTTTTTTATTTTTTTTTAGATTGCTGAACAATTCCTAATATCTAGCTCTTACATTATACTACATATAAATTCCACAACCCAAATAACACCGTACACAGCTTAGAATTAAAAACTATAAGGAAAACTATTTACACTATAACCATGTTTAAGTATAAACAATAGAAAGGAATAAATAAAAATTAATAACAAAAAATAAATAACTACTATTTATAATATTGATATTATGGCAGTATTTTGGTGTTGGTTGGGCGCGTAAGGGCATGTAAAGTGGCAGTTTCATTCGACCACACTGTTATTGTAGGGGGTCGCGAGGCCTTAGCCGAGGCCTAGAAATGAGAGCGCGAGGACCACCACCTGGATAGTTTGATGTTGTTGATTGTGACAGTTTAATGCGCGAGGGGCAATGTATTTTATTATTATTAGTGGCAGTTAGTTTTTCAAAACGATTATACTATATGGGGAGTCGTAGAGCGTGACACAGTCATCCACCACCACCATTATAGACGAACTTTTTACAACCCTTTTTGCGATGCGAACTGTAAGAACGAAGGTGGATACAGGTTTTAATTAAATAGCTATCTTGGTTATTTATACAGATAAATTAATAGGAACCAATAAAATATGCTGGATATGTTTTTACGTTCATCAAGATAGTTAAATATTAGACTGAAACATGCATAATTTTAAAAAGGAACCAAGACTAGAAGTGTATCGCTGAACGGCCACCAATAGTTTAATAATAAATTTTATAATTTAGATATAGGTTCTGTAACTGAATATGTTACAAAAGTAGTTTCATAAGAAAGTGCAATACAATAATTTCGCGTCCATTGCATACGTTTAATGTTTCGTCGTCGAGAGGGAAACCACACGAAACATGTTGTCTTTTTGCTCAGACCCTTGTATGTAAAGCGGTATTAGGTAACAAAAGCTACAAATCGGCAATGCCGGAATAATCCTCATATATCACAACCCTCTACGGTGCAGTAAGGATTTATGAAAAGTTATTAGTCACTGTGGAAACATTTAGAATTGATTATGAATAATAAACAAGACAAAAGATAGAATGGAAGAGTGAAGTAGATACTTATACGGCTTACTCGGTAAAGGTCTTCGTTATTTATCAAAACGTAGGTAAATATTAAATTTTAAAGAGTAATTTATGGCATTCGAAGGTGAAAGACGATACAAGGTTGAAATTCACGTCAAAAATGTATATGTATACATTTTGTTTATTCATGCTAAATAAACAGAATTCGGAAACAAGCAACACAAGGCGAATAAGTTTCTGGAAGTTTGATATTAGACCCAGTAAATAGAAATAAAATATTCAGTGCCACATGTACAAGTGAGTACGTAATTTGAGTGAAAGATAACAAACAGCAAGACCCATGTCAAATTCGAGGCAACATGTTGAACGTTACAAACGGCCAAAGTTGGTGAAGGGAGAGATGAAGTTTACAACGCTCCTCGGATAGATACAAGGACAGATACAGAGGCAGTGCGTAAGCGTCCAGGTGTGGAGTAGTATGGGACTAACTCTTCCTGGATGCGAGGGCCAGGAGGCGAGCACGCAGTGACATCAACTCACTGGTCAAGAGCTGATGGGTGTCGCCGTCGCCGGACGGCAGCGTGGGGTTGGTGTAGTCGCGCGACTTGTCGTTGTTGTACTTCACGTTCAGGCAAGTCATCTTCGAGTAGTCGATGCGCAGCGTGCAGCATCCGTTGTAGATGTTCTGACCGTCCAGGGCCTGTCAACAAAAATGCGAGTTCTTTATTTATAGTACTATGGAAATAATTATTCTTATCTCTCCCGAAAACACACATTTGCGTACAGTTAATTGTTGATTACGTTATTGAAATAGCTTTTTTGATGTAAGAGCAGGTAACTGAGCAGGTGGATCACCTAATGAAGTGACACCACCGCCCATGAGCACAGACAAAGTTACCTTTGAGAGGCTGTTACCGGCTGTCGAAGATGGACGTAGGCTCTCTTTTTAAATTTAATTGTAAACTACTGCTTTGAATTTTGAAATTTATTTAAATTTAATTGAATGATATAAAAAGTTCCATCTTTATAATATAAGAAAATGAAATGAAATAATTTGAAGATAAAACAGTAAAGGGTTAAAAAATCGATTACGGAGAAGAAAAAAATTACAACATGACCGTGTCAAATTCGTTACGTTCCTGCGCTGGCAATTTGTTTGTCCACGACGCCTGCGGGAAGCTGATAACGGCGCATCGCGATAGAAAAGGGAATTAATTAAAATGCAACAGCACTCAACCCATTCCTGCCAGCTTTATGCCCGACGTCCATGAAACGCGCGTACTATACATTACATTTTTCATCGAAAGAACAACAACGGCATATATTAAATTCGTGAAGGCTTTACTTTATCGAGTTCCACAGAATGGTAAAGTTTTAAAATCTGTATTGAATCTCATGAATCCTTTGGCTGGCTTACTTATTTAATTCAAACGGTTCAATAATTGTGCCCGGGGCATTTCTTGTAAGGCGTTTCATTAGAAGACCGCCAACCTCCCGTTGCCTGCGGCGTCCACTCTGCGACGTATTAATAATGCAACCAATTAACGTTACTTTTTCCTTTGGAATATTATAGTAAAAGTGAAATGATATAATACAATAATAATATTTATGAAATGAAAAGTAAGACGATATTTCTTTGGTCTTTAGGCGCTCTTTTCAAAAGAATATTTTAAGAGGATTTTCTGGGTATTTTTCATGAGAAGTAAAATATTATTTTCGTAGATTTTATACACAGAAAGTATAGTAGTAAAGAGAATCAACTTATGAATATCTCCTAACAATCTAATAAAAATTTTAGAAACGCAATGAATAAGTGAGAGTCAATGTCGAAAAGCTGGATATTGGCTGTAGATTTAATAAATTTCTGCTCTATATGCAAATGCGGACCCCCTGATGTGTAGACGTGAATAGATTGGTTCGCTTATAGCTCAACTTATATGGAAATGTGAAAAGCACATAAGAAAGCGAAGGAGGTCGCTTTGATACGTAACTGTTTTTGTAGACATCACACATTTTGATTGCGGTGAGGGAGTGCTTGTTTAGGCATTATTGGAAAGTAATTAACCTAGAATATAGCTCGTACGTTAAAACAAAGTGCGGTTATTACCGTTCTATAAAGATAGGAGAGCACTACGGTTGTTTCAGTGTACTCAAACCTAATGTTATACATTTTATTTTTGTTCTTGATTATCTCTAGAAAATAAATGGTTCAGTTCGAGATGAGAAAAGTCACTTACTTTTGATGTTAAAATTTTTTATTCCTAATTTTATAATTCATACAAAACTGACGTGTGTTTCTAAAACCACATGAGAGATCCAATCAAAGCGCGACAGATCATAGGAGCATCTAACAAGTGTCTTCCGTATCTCTTAATCACGCCTCCGGTAATTGTTTTATCTTTAGCTCGTTAGAACTCGTTTAAGCAAAGCCTTCTTAGAGAAGGATTAAGTGCGGTCCGCCTCAATCCACCCCTGTTGCTAATTTTGACGGTTTTTCCAGGGAGACCAGATAAAAGTTTTGTTGAGACCTTACGATTAGCGGTTTTAATATTTATAGACGCTGTGATTCAAGGATTTGCGACATCCTGTGGGGTGAATGTTAGCATTTTCATTCATTTATTTTTACGTGGGATTTAGTGAATTTAAAACTAAATTAATTTAATTAATGAGGTTAATGTAACAGTTTTTTAATAACATGTTCTTCAAACATACAAATCACATGAAATTTCTGTATGTAAAGATAGGAAGATAGCAAGTTAGCAAGAAAATAACGTCAATAATAAGCTATAGAAAATATTAATATCAAATGATCCGGAAAACCCATATTTCTATTGAACATAATATTTTCATTGTGATCAACAATATAAGCGAGTGCAAACAGAAATTCCTTCCATTGGTCGATGAGAGCACTTACGGGACTATTGAGTCTGAGCTCTGCACTGAAAATAAATACAATTAAAGGCTTTCAAATACAAACAAAACACGGACGACATTAGTAATTTATTTAATTGCTAGTCAACGCTTTTAAAGGTTTTCCATTGTGCTTTATGAGCGTAGATATATAGAAGTGATTGATTAATTAAATGTCTGAAAATATACGCATTCAGTAGGACTATAAATCAGCAATTGTTTGCTTTATTTCATAATTAAGTTCTCAAAACCTCAATTAAGAAAGCCTCTCGTTTTCAACCACCTGAATAACATTATTATAGTAGTGGGAACATAGTGAATCAAAACGTGGGCATCCTCAATTAGGTTAGGTACACATCCGCGGACGCGTAGCCGAACAAACCGTTTTCGGTCCATTGGACAATGTAATTAATACTCGGGGTTGCCCTTAATTGTTGGCGACACAACCGACAATGTTCGACGTTGTTATCGTTCAAATAACACGCCTTCTTCCTATCACTTAGCACTGCGGTGATTAATCTACAGACGAAATGCGTATAGTGACATCGTGAATAATGAAGACTTCGACTTTTGACAGTGAGCGTAAATTGGTATTGTGTATGAACAATAATATTGTTCACAACATAATAGCATTGTTTATCGCACGCACGCCGCTGTAACAAGCCGTACACGTAAACTGTTCCACATTCATATTTAATTATCTACATTCGTTGTGAGCGCACACGGAACTGCAATGTTTATGAATTCCCATTTTGATTTTGATATTGAAGTTTTAATAATTGAACGGAACAACCTCAATGTAGCTGCAAACAATACTTAAACAATGTTTGACACGTAACGAGGTGGTGCAGAGTTCGGGCTTTGTTGATAGTCTGCGCTCTGCACTGACCTAAGCAGGGTTGGGCGATAGCACGTGAAATTTTAATCGGAGCTTGAACCCTGTTTACATTACAACTTGCTCTTGTATCTGCTGTTTTACTTTCTAACAACATACGTTGATATCAATATAAAGTTTTTGTAAATATAAAAAATGATGTCATATTTAAAATGAAATACTAAGTCTTAGAATATGAAAGTGGATTAAATAATGACAGAGCGCAACATTTCTACAATCTGATTTTAACCTTGATTGAGCATTAAATGTTTCTTGGAGCATAAATCGTTAAGCTTTGTGTAAATACTACAACTAATAAGGATTCCTCGTGCATCTCTAAACAACTAATCGTCTAAAATAGAAATAAAAAAGATTGCTAACAAAGTTACTATTGCATAGACGTAAAGCAATTTATGTTAATGAAATACACTTAAACAAATGGCAGTGGCTCCATTTTGGAAATGCAAATAGCAATTTATGGATGTCCGTGGTCGTTGGGGACTAAAAAAATGTATTTAATAATTTAAAAGCTTATATTTTTAGCCAACAGTGTTAAAGGGAAATTCATAAACACAATGTTATAATCTGTACAGCGTTTTTGGCTTAAGATATATTAAACGAAAACATCAATTAAAATTTTCATTTTTATATTTTCACCGCAATATCTAGGATAAACAACGGGGTTATAATATTTTCGACACATACATCGTTTGAATACTTCTCGTGTTGACAGCGAGGCCAGAGTAGACGCGGGTCGCGGTGCAAAGTGCAATTTTAAAATGTAAACAAAAGCGCACCTTGAGTCCATAAAAGCTGCCTCGGATTTCGCTTTATGGAACATAAAATAAACTCGAGGTTATATCATATTTAATTTACGCTGTATTCGTTAATGAAAAATATGCAAAGTGCTAGTTCACATTTCTAATCGTGTCATTAATTATAGTAGGAAGTCATCAAGGTATATGAAGATATTTTTATCATACAAATTGAAGACAGACAAATTGATAGTACTAAGATTTGTATAGAACTGAGAAGGAAATTAATAATCTCGTTCTCGTATTCAGATTATAACACTTGATATGCGGTACGGTATATTATAAACTATACCCCACATTGAGTGATCGCCACTGGGCAGTCTCAGCCCGTAGCTATTCCTGTGCATCACATTGTTATCAATCATTGCTTATTGATGGAGTAGCATGGCTTTGATTACGGCACCGAGCTCCGAGACCATTCAGTAATGACAGCACATTCATGCCGTATATTATAATCTTCTCTATTGATTTAAAATATTTCCGCATTTAAGCATCAATTTGTATGGACCCAGATGAATTTACTGTGATCGAAAATAAATAAGTATTCAAATTGAAAATTAAATAGTGAACGGTGCAAATTACGAGTTAATTAAGTCTTGACTAGTTTGCATTGTTTTAGGGACAAGTTGAAACTTTTAAATTTGTATCGTCTTCGTAAATGGTTCGGTTTGTCTTGTGTCGCTTACTTTCTCACAGTAATAGCCGCGTCGAAATCAGCCGGCTAGGGTTTTTGTTATAATGTTTTTACTTTTCACGCAAGTCTCGTAACTTTAAGTGAATAAGTAAAGGTAACGTGTTTTATAGGTGCCTTTGGTAAACAGGATTTCGAGTTGAAATAGGTATATTTACGAGCGGGGCAATGTTTACGCGGAGCCCGGTACTACATGTAGGTACACGAATTGAGCACATTAAGAGCTTACATTTCGTGTCTGCACGCCTAAGCCGCCCTCTGAAAAGATTTGATGGCGAGGTTAGAGATTTATGTCAAGGATCATAGAGTCGGGGATCGGGGGATTTCAGCGCTCAACATCCGACTCTGCCCTTTGTGGTTGGAGCACTATCCGGCTTCACTTCACTTTGTACCTCTTATTTCTGTTGCCACTTACCTTGCGGGACGTTTCAATTTCATTTTTAGAAAAATCTGCTGCGGTTCCATTTATGATTCGTATGTGAAACGAAAACCTTATCGCAATACATCCGAAGAATATTTCCTGCCACATAAGTACTGTACAAAACTTAAGAGCCCTCGCATTGTTCTTAGCGTAGTGCTTTGCGACTCACATCGTTGTACAAAAGAGCAAACCCTGTGTAAACAGTGCTTTAACATGGACAAGTGCCTAGATAGATAAATGGGCGATGGACAATTTTGATCATATTTTTCCGAGACTTAATATTGTTGTAAATTAACGATTCTATTACCTAATATTTGAAAACTTTTTTCGATTGTAAAGTCTCAAGAACTTTCACGATCTCAAGGAACATGCGTTTAACGTTTAGGTCCTAAAAGGAAACAGTAATTAAATAAGCTCCGTACACTGCACAACGTTGGAGGTACAACAAATTAGTAAGTGCAATAATGTCAAAGTTTGAGATTTAGAGGTAAAGAATGTAATAAAATAACTGTGTACCGACATTGCACGCTCGTTAGCCGAGTTGAGCGAGCGATGTTACGACGTCGGATCCGTTAACGAGTGCCAGACTTATTACCGCGGCAACCCCTCTAATACGACTGCTAATACCTTTATATTACAAACCACACTGTCAATGGATATTACTAGACGCTTCCCGCTGAATTTATGTTTCAGCAAGTAAATAATATTGCTGATATAGGGTATTTGCGAATCTGGCACGAGGGGTGTCGGTGGAAAGGATTGTTGTCTGAAATTTGTTACGCAACTGCCTGACGTTTTATAAAGTAAACAGCCTGAATATGTTGTTACTTGATTTATTACTTGATGATATAATCATGATGATTTAGTCAGATGTATAATAATATGTAACGAAACGGAACAGAACAGAATTTTCATTCGGTCTATTTTCATAGCTCCTGATCTGGTATGCTACAAAAGCAGCTTCCGGAGTTCAATTCCCAGTAGATTCCTAAGCCTTATTCTGATAGAGGGGAGGTATAAAAGATCACCAATTTGTTCGTGATACATAATGAATTCTTATGTTTACGCTAGAATTGTACTATTGCAGAATAAATTTGGACTTTGATAAACTAAGGATGTGTTTTAATTTAGCAATACATACATATTTGAATCACTATGAAATGTCTCTCTAATACATTCATATAATACTTAAAATACAAATGTTAGCTTTTTGTGTTTTTAGTTTTAGAACTATTTGACATTATAGAATTAATATTTTACAATTTTTAGAATGTATCCAGTCTTTTGAAATAGGCCGTATATTTTAGTTACAAAGCAGAACTTCAATCGTATCAGCAGGACTTAGCGTTTCTAAGTTTTCGCCATTCCACTCCGCGAGTGATATCTCAATTTTGCGAAAGGTTTCCCCGCTTCACGAGCTTTAATTTGTCGGCCAACTACTCTACTTACTAAAATGAGATAACTAAATTATTGTTTATTTATTTATTCGGACAATATAGAGAAACAAAAATGTGTAATATAATTCGTCAGATATTAAATAACATATTACATGTCCCAAAAGGACTTTGGATAGGGTAAACATCTAAGTCATATAATTAATTTTCTTGTATGAAATGTTATTTTTAGAAACGTTTCTACTATCGTAACGCTCAGTTTGCATTAAAACACGTACGAGTTTTTGTATGATTCGATTAATATAAAGTTTAATAAATACAGAAAGCTCAACCGGGTAGAATAAACAAATAGGGGTGAATTACATATTGACCGTAGAAAAAACAACTCGCCACTCACAGCTATCGCGTTCAGAAAAGGCTCGATAATTATTATACTCGTTAAGCGAGTTTGCGGAAGCCGCAAAACGAAATTTAATTTGCCCTGAACGCTGCATCAGAAATAAAGTTAAAACAGTCGCTGCAGTAGGCGGCGGTACGAGCAACTTCTAACGCAAATGAATAGCGAATGGGAAAAGTTTGGTCGAGAAAAATGATGTCCCATTCGGCGGCGACCGTGCGGACTATTGTGAGTCGGCGCTCGCCGGCCTTGCGAGCTGCTGTCGGCTACATTGTTCACATTCGTATAAGCGAACCTATTTTGTACACTATTTATTTTATATAACAACGCGATATTTTATACGATGATTTGTATTGCAATTCCAAGACTCGAAAAAGTTTCCTATTAAACATAAGCTGAACTTCAAGGATAAAAATATATGTAACATTATTTACTCTCTTCAAGATTGCAAACTGTAAGAAAATAATAACGTTTACAAGGAAAACTTGGAACAAATGGATGACAATAGCTACAATAGCTGTGTGTTGGATAGTCTTTCGTTGAAGTCGAAGCGCAGTTAAGGCTAAGTCACTTCATTTCCAGATAGTTCGAAAGCGAGTCATTAAGTTGAATGAAACGTGAGGCAATAGGAACTTTGTTTTATAGCTTTACTTTTCAAACAGTTAATAAAAACAGAGAAGTTAACAGCACTCACCGTTTTCGCCATTTGAGCTGATCCAGTGTCTGGATACTGGATTAAAGCTTGAAATGAGTCTGCAAATAAAAAATGGCACATTATTTAATATTACACATATTTTAAAATGAATCTTACATACCTATCTATTTTAAGTTTCTAGAACACGTACTAATGCCTACTGACAAAATATATAATGTTTTGGGAAATACTGACAAAGTTAAAGAAATCTTATTTCTACATACTATTATAATCTTAATTCTTATTTAAAAATATTAATTATATCTAATAAAACAGGCTTAACAATATCGCAAATTCAAAGCATTTGTTTCACAGAACTTACGTATTTATTAACAGATCAACGCTTGATTCAGGAAGAAATGGGAAGTGACCCTCAAGGGAGAACCTAACCTCTACATAGCATTCATTGTTTATTCAAAGCTACTTAGCCATTTACAGCGTTAGATTACTTTCAAAATCTTGTGTCCTCTAAAGATAACAAGGTTAGTGATACTTTAGAAGAGCTAAATACTTTGAAGTGAGTCGAGAATGTCAACATTCAGAGCACTCAAATGTTACACGTCAAGAGGAATTTTCGACAACTAATCTAGCGTATATCAAAGGTAAAATTGACGCCCAATGTGACGCGATATGATCCAAGTTTTCGAGAGTTTGTCGAAAGCCGTCTCAGGTGCACCGCATCTATTTTATTATGTCTAACTCTCGAGAAAATACGCGAGCAAACAAGTTTCATGCAATTTCACCTTCATCGCAAGTTTGAGTAAACGTCTATAGTTATATTTACAGACTCGACTGTATGTTGGCTAAGCTTTGCATCATTTCAAATGTTTTATGTGAAAATACTTTAGTTATATTGCATGAGCAGTGATACCGGCAAGTTTATAAGAGTTTATTGCCGTATGAGAACATTAAGAGGAAGGAGGATACGGTGTAGGTACATTTATCGTAGCGGATACTCGTGTATCTCCTAATTTAAGACAGAAAGCTTGGCTATCATTGCGTTTAGTGAGGCGAGTTAATAAATACGAAATACGGCTTACGAAATTCGTCTTACACTTTTTAGTTAAAAAAGTTATAAAATTTTATTAATGTTTACAATTTGAGTTGATAAAATTAATTGAATAATAAATATTATACATACTTATACCAATTTATGAATTTTAAAAAGATTTTAAAGGGCTATATCCACTGCGGAAATTAAACAATTTATACATTCAAAGATAATCCGTTAAAACCTTTACCCTGTTCTACATTATAAAAACGGAATACCTACATGAAAATACGGACTATAATTCGGAGATTATTTAAAGTTTAATAATACTTACTGTTTACAAAAGAAAAATTAGCTCACGGCATCGATTTAAAAAACACACTTACTAGAAAGTGACAGGTTAAAATTGTTACCTATTATAAAAGGCTATAAAATATGGAAACGTTCGAGTGCGAACGGTGGCGTAAATGAAAAGTAACAGGGAGTCTTCTCATACATAGTTAAACGGTCTTTAAAGCTCATATTTCCTTTAGGCTTGCCATTAGAAACATTAAAATGGAACCCATAAAAGGCTTGCTGCAAATTGGGAGTTTTCATGTAATTAACTTTTGAAAGAGGAAAAAGAACTGACTTTCTCTTAATAATAGAAATGCGAATTAAAAATGAAGGGAATGCCTGAGGCCCGCCACAATTGTATAACAAAATTAATTCATTTTGCATAAATAAATGAGACATAGCCCTTAGGACTGCTTTGTTTACAAATTTTTGAGACCAAAAATTCAGATTTTTTAAACATAATTAAATTGTTATCTTTAAAACTATATATAAAATAACTAATTTTGGTCTTCCCTTCGATTTAGAGCTACTAGATAGTTCTGTGCATGCCGTATTACAAATAAGTTCGAAATAATAATTTGTTATAAACATTTCAAAAAGACCATTTCACAAATAAACCCTTTATTGTAATTTTGTTCTTATCTTTTATAACATTTCCTCGGCAATTTCAGGTAATTCTAAACTGAAAATGAAAGGATACCAATCAATCCTTACAAGGTCTTTCGCTACGCTTCATTAAAAATTCAACCGGATCGCGCAATTACTTTATGGAATATTTAAAGCTGCGTATATACAAGATTATTTGGGGAGTTGTGGTTGTATATTAAAATTCCCTAATCCGCCTTTCGTTAGAAAGTAAAAAGGTTGCGTTCGACGCTTCCGCTATGTAAATTTAAGCGAGATGTTCCCGGCTCGCGGCTCCCGGCTCTCGGCTAGCCGATTACACCATAATATGATATCTTAAATCTCGTAGCAGTGCTCCTGTAGCGGTGTTCTGTCAAACTTGAATGCGTCCGCAATTTGCGCGCTCTTTCATTTCGACGTGCTGTAAGACTTTAGACGTGCCGCGATGAAAAGACTTAAATTATATTTCTAAATTCAGGAGTTGAAAGTATGAAATGATCGCCGTAAAGTGCAGCCGCTTTGTGTCGTGTAATTGTATTTAATGATTATTTAAGTGGACTAACGCAAACGTGAAGCGAATAGTGAGTAATAAATTAATAACACGAGAAAAGAAGTCAAATAACATTAGTTGCAGATCCGAAAGCTTAATTACGAGAATCGTACGGACATAGACACGACATCTACCACAAACAAGGGACGAATAATAATTGTAGCGGTCTGCTACACCTTAATAAAGCCAATCGGGTGAGCGGGCCGCGGCAGGGGGTGGGATTACAGCCACACGCTCTCATTGAGATTTGTTCCGGGATTAGGATTGTGTATGATAGCAGCCACGTAACTGAGACAATAATATGGAAACTGCTTGCGGAATATGAAAATGTTATTGCCAATCTATCTTTATTAAACTTTTTTTTAAAAGATTGCGATTTAAGGATCAGGAAAGGATTTAGAATCATGGAAATTGACTAAGGACAACTTTAAATTGCTGGAAAGCTTTATATTTTCAATTAACCATTAACATTAACTAGGTACTATGTACAGGAAATAGACTTTTATAGCGTAGGTAATGCACTCAAAGTAAAACAATTTTTACCCCGACCTACACTAACAAGGCGTTGATAAAACTAATTGTTTTCGTAGACATTTCTTTTCTTTTGATATACCTAATTTTCAAATTAACTGTAAATAAATCAAAAATTAACAATCGTTTTGTTGTTTTCGGTTGCAAAAGATTAAAAATAATTTAATTTAAATCCTTCCATCGCAAGTTACTAACACAATCATTAAACATTCATCTCCAAGCAGAGATTTTGGAGCCTGACGCCTTTATTAATTGTAATATGATAAAAACTTGTAGAATATTCATTAGATAAACTCGCTAAACTTAGGGAAATAACGAGGCGAAACATCATGAATCCAAATTCGGTAACAACTTCTAAGTGCTTTGAGTTATAAAGTATTTTCGGTCGCGCGGTTAGACAAAATAGATTGAAAACATTGAACCTTTCAATCTGGTTAACGTGTGTACTGGAATTATTTAGTGTTCTTTTACTTTTAAAATGTTTTATTAAGGCAATTCGTTTTATTAAAAATATCACGTATGCACTATGCAGCCTATAATAGAGGTACCCACAAATGTAGCTGTAGACGGATAGACCAAGTTTTGCAGGAGTAAAGTTTACTATGAGGTGCACAATTAAATTGTAACAACGTTATAAATCGTAAATAACTAAAATTTGTAATTACAAATAGAGGCACGTTATTTTTAAATTAAATTAAATTTTACGTTTAGCATAATGTGCGGTTAATTTCTGTCATCTAAATTCAAGATTAAAGTCTGAAGAGCGCAAACAAACGATATCGTGTAGAAACACAATTCGAAATGGAATTCATCTTCAGAATAAATGTTGTCCCGCTGCAGACAAAAGCTTTTACAATTGGACAATGACGAATGCGGTAAAAAAGCAAACAGCCGTTTCGGAAGCTGAGCAAGGGTCGACGGCGACGCTCGGAAATTGGAAACGCTGCATTAGCGGAGGTGCCGTCTCGATACCGACGAGTTATGAGCACTTAGGAACGCGCCTCGAACACACCCTATCGATTCACATTAAATAATACCAAATTCCTAATGAACTTTATGTAGATGTCGCTCAGATAATACAACTTTGCATGTTTCGCGTTATCTTTCGCCGCGACGCGAGTTTGTTTACCGAACAAATTTATAGATACGTCACTTTTTCAAATTACTATCTACACTTTGTCTCCCATTTCATTCTTGTGTCGTATTTCGTTTTTAATTTGTCGCATTGCTTTTAGTTCAGAAACTGAAAATTAATCGGTTTAAAACGTAAATAGTAAAATGGTGCTTTAATACAGTAATAATTTATTTTATCGCTGAATGTAAATGAGTTATTGAATAAATAGTTAATAAAATACTAAGTTCACAAACTTCCAAGAAGATTAAAATGTGAAACTTCTATTCCAAGCCATCAAGAATATTACTAAAACATGTCTCAAACTTTCTTAGTAGATATTGATTTAGGTTTCTAAAGAATTCAAATGGAATATTAAATTGATTCTTATAATTATAATTAATTAGCAATATAAACTTGTAGAGAAGTGGTGTTTAAGTTTGAGTCAACATTTATAATATTATAGTTGAAACAATGTACATAATTAGTTGAAAATGAACATCGTACCCGTAGGTGGAGGGGTAGAGCTTATCAAATATGTACCTACAAACCTCCTGTGTAACGGTGGATTTATTTAGGATATGCATGAGGGTACAATTTAAATTTTAAACGGATTGCGCCCTTGGATTTTAGACCTGTCTAATGTTTAGTAAATCTATCACCACAATGTAATGGCTTAAATTTGCTATAAACATACAAAGTATATTGGAAAGCTTTTTATGCTTAACTTAATGCGCATTGTACATTTTAAGAATAAACAATTAAGATGTGTAAGAGCTTATTCTACCTGTGGCAAGAGCTGATAATTTGTAAAAATAAGTAATTAATTGCGTTTGTAATGCATAATGGAGTTCAGGATAATAATCATATTTTAAAAAGCCTCAATGTCTAAAATGAATAGATATGAAAATATGTTTAGCAAAGAATATCATATTCTTTGATACAATTGTAATTCAACAAAAGCAACCAATAATATTAATTTAAATGGTATACTTTATTACCTGGGATTATTAATTTTTCTATTCATAGAAAAGCAATATTATAATATGTACAATTGCACAGCATAGTCTCGGTTGTAGGTAATAGAATTAGCCTTTATAGCATGAAAACTTTGTAGATTACAAACTAAAGAGAATCCTATAGCTAGTGGCTTTTAAACCTTTGTAGTGTAGACTTAATAATAACTGCATTGTTATATTAGAACTAATTTTATACGAGCTTTGATTTGTGTAAGTAATCGTGCAGTAGTTGACAGTTTTCGTCATAATTACAAGGTCCAAATGTTTGCATACGCAGTCTAACCAACAAGTAATAAGCATTCTGTTAAATTGATATTACCCACTTTCAAAAATGCTACTTATAATATAATATTATATTATAGCCTACATAGTATAATCACTATAATATAAATAAACCAAAATAGAAATTAAGATATTTCAAAATATGTTTCAATAAACCTTCCAGAAAATCCATCTTCTTCGAATATAATTATTATATAAAATACTCACTATTTTTGGTGAATGTGACAATCTTGAGCACTTTCCCGTATCGCTGGAAGATCGAGTACAGCACATCCAGCACAATTGGATACAGCATGTGTTCTATGATCACGCGTAATACTGTGTTTGGCCCGCCCTGTGAAATATTTACGTTTTAGCAAATTGTAAAGTGAAATAAAAGTTTTACATAACCGTAAAAATGTATAAGTATACGGTCTTTATTTAGTAAGTTTTAAACTTTTTGAAGTACCTTGTTTAAGAATATAGTACCTATGTTATAAGGTAGGTACTTTATATTGGTGCTTCTTGATGGCACTGCATTTTAAATAACAAAACGACAAAACTTCAATAATATGTATTAATTAGTAAGTGTAATGTTTCAAAGCTTTTAATGTATTTATACATGTCGTATACACTATACAACCATTAATTATTTATTAAATACTAAATTATTAATTAAGTAGGGAAATCACATGTTAATCATATTATGCATGTATACATTTTAAATGGAAACCCAGCTTTGCCAAAAGGTCAGTCGAAACTAGCTACAACTAAAGGGCATCACGTAAGATTAAGCACTTTGTGAGTATGATGAATTTAATATTAATATATTATTACGCAAAAGAAACAAAAAGATATTTTAACATTTTATTGATGATTGACATAGTCATTAGTAATAACTGTTGTTTAAATAGGTTAGGTACTTACCTATCTACTCGTATTTCAAATTAATATATTGAACTTATTTTTTCTCATTTTCCTTGACAACTAAAACCGCAAAATGATTATATAAAATAAAACCACAAAAATTATGAGGAATTATTAATTTTAATTTATCACGTATGCAAATTTGGCATAGGTAACATTTAACATTTAAATAAACGCACAACAAGACGCGGTTAATAAAGTTCTATGCCCTTCTATAAATGATATACTACTAAATAACTGTTTAAATGTATAGGTTTCGCAATTGAGAATCTGATTTATGAAACGAGCTTGTAATATTTAAGATGGTCGTCGTAATCAGCTTGGCTTTGGCGACGCTCTAAATAGATAATCCTACTTCGCCGTGTTTATGTCGCCCTCAGGTAACATTTGCTGGAGCGTACATAATATATGTCCTTATGAGTATTATAATGATTAACTCGAAACAATGCGGTCGAACGATATTCAATATAACTTTAAAATATAGGTATGTTATAGTGGATTACTGGAATAGATTAATTAAGGTAAGGTTAAGTTTGTTCGATTCCAATCCCATGTGTCTGCTCTAAAATGAGTTATGGCTTGAATTTAGAACCTTTCGTCAAAATTAAAATCGTGCAATGTAATCAGTATAATGTTTTCATAACTTAATAAATAAAATTGAATGCGTAAAATTGTTCATAATAAAATGTCATAGCAGCCTCGCGAAGCAATAGGGGCGCGAATAAACTCGGTATGTCTGCCTTACGACGATATTCTTAAAAATGCATAATTTCAAAACCCAAGTGGCTTCGTCAATCCAAAGATTATATAAATATTTTAAAAAGGTAATAAGCCTATAAATATCCAATTTACCTGTATCTCAGTGCCGCCATTAGCTGGAGCTAGCGCTGCGCCGGCGCCGGCCACGAGTGCAGCGCCTGCTGTGTTGGAAATAGCCTGCGCCGCTTGTAGTGCCGCTTGGGCTGATGCTGACTGTGGAAACAATTTATTTGTAACTGGTGATTTTTAAGTAAAATATTTCTAGTATCGAGAACAATCGTAGTGGAGAAGTAATGACAAACTTTGTTAAAGTGGGAAATATATTAGAGAAGTCGAAGTGGCATAGGTCAGCTACTTAGAACATACTAGGTAGATGCTAGAATAAAACGCTTCTTAATTTAAATTTCAATAGTTAAACTATTCTAATTGTATACGATATTTCAACCGCATATAAAACGAATACAAAAATATAAATCATTCTTATATTTCCTCACACAAAAAACTCAACACATCCCTAACAAAGAAATATTAATCGTAAACAAGCACTCCACAGTTGATAGGGCCAATATACAAGGCGCATTAGACGTAGACCGACATTAGAGACACGTAAGAAGTAAATATGCCCTCTAATCTGACGTAAGTCTTACAACAAAGGGACAAATACGAATGGGCTATCTCGCACACGCACCTTCGTCTGTACTGTACAGCACATAGATAACATTGACCGCATCTAACAAAGGTTGCCATAAACTTATTTTTGTATCGTCCACAACTCTGCGTTGGGATTAGCTTGAATCTAGTACTGCTGTGGGTGAAAAAGTTTTCGAGTGAAGTAATGAATAGGTATGTGTATTTTTTGTTGCTGTGTTTTCGATCACAGAATTAATAAATGCCAACCTAATAAAATTATATTACACATTATATTATAAAGAAAACTTTAAAATGATAGAATAATTAATGACAAAATAATAGGTAATTCATAAATTTGTATTATTCACATTATATATACGTTTACAGTGAACTAAAAAGAATACCTACATGAAACAACACAACATCTGACCGAAGCAAAGTTGGAAAGCAGCTAATAACTCGATTGATTATAAACGTGTTGAACACGGACAGAACTTTGTAGCTCGATAACAGTGTCAATCGACGTTTTAAAGTGTTAAAACGTAAACATGCCCAAAGCGAAAAATGTAAGCGGGTGGAACACACGACGCAACGTCACCAGGTGGGCACACTTTGATCCTATATTTTCACATGGCTTTGTGCTCGAGGACGGCTGACAAGCGCGCAGGCCAGACGAAAATAAGGCTTTAACCATGTCATAGTAAGCCTGCCGCCGACGGCAAAGGCTTCGATACAAATACGCATTGACTCGACCTCCCTTTTATCCCTTTAACTTTCGCGTTATATAATTTTTTCACGTTTATATTTTTTAATAAAAATAAAATACTATCGATAGTTGACGAACATTTTCAAATTCGAAAATACATCATACTATTAGTATTTTTAATTACACCGCAATCCTAAGCTAATTAATAAGATCCTTCTGCAGTAATATGATCTCACTGTTTCAAAAACTTAAGAAAACCGGTGTTAAGGAAATTTAAAAGGTGAATTTCTAAAGAAAATAAATAAGACTGTAGTGCTTTGTAAAATAAAAGAATCCTGCAATCGCTTTGAATGTTATAAAAAATGTCAGAAAGGTAGGAATAATTGAAAGTGCGATTTCTTTAATATTTTTCCGAATAGCGTCGCTCGTTGTAGGAGTGCCAAACTCGAGGTTATTTAAGAGAACTTATTCGCAGGACGCAATCTTTCAAGTCGGCCACTGGCAGACGGAGGCAACGTTTGCGACAAAATAACTCGCCTTTGGAGAGTTCTATTCAACGACCACAAAAACCTTTTTGCATCGCATGATTGATCAAAGTCTTCCATTAACTATACTAACTTGAAATGCATCAGTGTTTTTGAAATAGATGGGATTTGAAAATACGTTACATTTAGGATGGATTTTATCATCAATCATCATTTTGGAGACAAGAAAAGAACATGTTGAAAATGTACAGTCACAGGAAACTGTGGCAAAAGGAAGTCCTAGAGTGAATGATAAATCATTTTTACGTGAAGAATTTCGTGAATTGATTTATTGTTTGATTGAATAATCATGTAGTGATGTAATATTATTGTGAAAACTACACTAAAATGTTTAAATGGAAGATGTAAATACTACATCTTGAAAATTATGAGAAAATTGTTGAACGGGATCCATCTCAAGTGTCGGTTCTACTGAAGAAGGAAATGAAAGTGACAGAAGCCTGTCAATATATATTCTCACTTAAAGAAAAATATATATAATATTTAAATAAGTAGTGAAATGTTTATAACGGAATAAATAACTTTTTTATAGCATAACTTTTTATACTTGAGATATTAAACTAAACAGTTATGATTAAGCTGTAACAGGATACAATTTATCTCACTCGAAACTTCATTGTATCAGTAATTTGTTGAGGATTTAAATATGTACTTGTTTCTTATGCAGAAAGTTCATTAAATAAGTTACAAAGAAAATAGAAGATTTTTAGTTGAATAACATTCTAAATTAATTATTTACATTTACATTAACAACGTATGCTTCACTAATTCGTTCGTTTTAATAACACCAAATATATTAAGCTAAGCTTCTCAAATACGTTTACAGATTCGTGCAAATAGACAATGGAATCCTATTTGTATCCGTTTTGAGTTTAATCATCACATTAATTAGCAATTCTGTTTACTCCGACGCTTGTTTGTAATGCTGACAATTAGATCAAACATTATATTATTAGATGATAAACATTGTTTGTTGTTAGTTATCATTACTTTTGTCTCATCTTTGATGTCTTGAAGTTTACTTTAAAATTATGAAAAATGCTGGAGTAGAATCCGCTTACCCACGCTTACCTGTCTGTACCTACATACTCTAATGAAATAAAACGTTTATAAAAAGTTATCGTAAGCTCTATGAAAAATGTGTGTTGGCAAAGTTAAATACTACATATTTCATTTTATTAAAACGCATTAGAAAAAAGCAATATAAGAATAAATTCTTCTGAATGTATTGTTTATTGAAGTCTAAAAGCCGCTTATTGCTGTTCGCCTAATGTTTCTCTCGCATGAGCTTACGCTAATACTTTGAATGTGATGTATGTTACAATGTTATAAAGGAGTAAGTAAAAAGAAAATATTGATTTGTGTTTATTTGTTACATTGCGGTCGACGTTTATAATACGAAGAATAATATGAAAGTGTTCGTGGCGCGTATTTGTCTAAAATTTATAAGTTAAAGTTCTTATATTTTTTTTTTTAGTATAGTACCTATATAGGTATATAATATGTATACAGACACTAATGAAACGTTTCGTCTTTCTACTACAACGTGACAATGTGTCTACGAGTAGTTAACAATCCTTCTAAAACCACGCCTACAACATTGTTTACCGTGAAGCTTTTACACTTTACAGGTCTGTAAAATACAGAATATTTTGTTTCAAATTTATATCTATTGCATTTGAATTAGATTATCCGCAAGGTTTGCCAAAATCCGATATTATAAAGCATTAAATGATTACCGGGTTTGTTCGATAGGATTTACGGATAAACGAAACTAATTAAGCGTTTTAATTAATACAGCCATTGGGGCGCTGTGTTACGCGAATTATTGATTCCTTCTTGAGCCAAACCTTAGGGGAGATACGAAGATTCCTTCGCGTTATCATTATTATCTATTGAAAGTCGTTATTAGTTTCCTACTTTTATTATGGTGTCTATTAAACTTCATCCAATTATAACTTCGACGGTGTGGTACTAAAATAAAATAAATTACTCGTACGTTAACATCAAAAGACGGCATTATAGGGTTAAGTGTAATTTTTAGTGTTAGAGACGTTGAAAGGTGAAGTAAATTTTATATGACCTGTCTTGCCAGCCAGGTGCCGAAACGAAGAAAAATATACATTCAGTAGCTATAACTTAATCGATCCTTTATTAGTATTGGTACAATGGTTATAATTATTAAGTTTCAGAAAGAATAGCTGACACATTATGGACTAAATTATCTTACAATAAAAACACTTTCAATTGAAATGAATGAATAATGAATACGAAATATAATTTTCCGTTACATCAGAAGTCACATCTAGGCAGGTACAATCAAAAACAAATCTGCCAAAAATTTCGCTTCATTCCTTTAAAAAAATATGGCGTTGACAGTAAAATAAAACTACCGAATGCCGCCACAATGCATTCATTCGTCACTCAATCAAATCACTACGCCGTGCCCTGTACTGTGCCTGTACTCTGGCGGAATGCGGGTTTATTCAATGCTGTTATCTCAGCATCTATAACAAAGATTATTAACAGTTTGGCCGGCATTGTACGGGTTAATTTCTATTTATGCCTTCGTCGAATCAATTCCACATATTATGCTATAATCCTTCCGTAACGAACCTAATTGAAACATTGTGTGTTATTAGTGACCAAAAGTTACAATTTACATAGTTTGATTTCGCATTTGGTAATTTAATCAATACTTATGAATAGTGGAATATTGTTATAATGGCAATGATTGATGCAGATTTCAATTGTTCTTTGGCTTTTGGAAATATTGTTGAATTTCTGTGAAAGTCCGTTACATTATTTTTATTTACTGTGTTTTAATTTACTAGTCTAAGTAAAATGGGACAATTAATTAAAATAAGATGAGTATAACATGCTCTCTCCCATCTCATCATAATTAAAAATAAATAATTACCACACTTACAGCATTACTGTGAGTCTGATCAGTCTTGAGTTCCTTATGGTTAGAGAACTGTACGTAGACCGCGCGACCCCTCAGTTGAGCGACGCACCCGCCGAAATATGCCACCATTGCCACTGCTGATATCTCCTCTGCCATCTCCAGGAACGCCTAGGGAAAATTTAAATATAAGTTTGAATATTTATGTGTAGAATAATAAATAATAAAACATTAAGTATTACTTCTAAGACACGAAATTGATGTAAAAATAGACAATAAATAATATAAATAGATCTTATAAATATCCGTAGACCATAAGCGTATATTCCAACGACATTTTGTAGATTCATAGATACGAATTCCTTTAAGAAATAAACTCTGGAACATAATAACCCGTGTGCGGCAGATCGAATGATATAAATAACGATAAGTACAATACAATGCTCGAACATAAATTGAGTGGCTGGAGGTACTACGACAACTATCACCTAATCTAATCGAATATACCGGAGTCGGGAGTGTAATATATGGGGATGAAAGATGACGTGTCGAGAGGTCTCGCTCCGAGTTTGTCGTATTCGTATATTTTATTCGCACACGCTCGGTGCCATCTAATTCACTACGACGTATACCGAATGGCTTGTAGCATAAGAATGTGAATTTTGAATAAAAATTCGCATGCGGTAAACGCAACATCATATTAATTTTACGCGAAATGCATTTTATGCAGCGCGGCAATGGAATGAATCAGTTATTTCTGTAGGTCCTTTGACGCACAGGAATTACTGTTAGATTTCACCGGTATATTGCTTAACAATGTTGCGCTAACGTACCGTTAACGAGGTTTTGTATGTAGCACCGTAGGCTGCAATTAATCGGCTCTAGTTGGGTCGACCATACACAAACTCGGTAACCAAACAAGCAGACTGATCCGCCGCACGTGTACTGCGTGATTCTCTAAATGTGTTATGATTTTCCCGATTTCATAGAGAATTTACCGTCGCCCATTTACCGCCAGCGCGCCTCGAGACCGCAGGATACTGCTTTTGGCATTTGAACATAGCCGAACAAATACACCAGTAACAGACCGTGTAGTTAGCCACAAATTTAACAGAATTGTCTGTTATTCATTAAAAACTAATTGTCACGTGTCGTAAAGCGACCTTTCTCAAATAATATACTACCTACCCTCTATGATTAATTGTTGACCCTTAAAAATGAAGTTTATATTATATTCCTAATTAATTTTCATCTTTGTTCCACAACATCTCTCTCTGTAATTTATGAAATATACAAATATTTGAAAATAATATTGTGTGCCTAATTTTCATTTTAATAATACTCTCCAAATCAATATCATCCATTAATAATTATTACAAATAAAATGTTAAATTGTTTCCACTGGCCGAACAAAATGGAACCACCGAGAGCGCTCGCGTACAGTTCAAATATTTATTCCACTTTGTTAATTCGTATATAGTTCGAAGCTAAATGATAGCACACAAATTAATGAACACATAGTAGCCACGCGAGGCTTGATCGTAAAATGGTGTCAACGGCTCTTCGTTTTAATCACCGAGAGTGGAGGCGATTGTCCGCACTCACTCACATCAATGTTTGCCCACCTCTCGATGGATGGCTTTTTAACTCAACTCTCTGAGCTTCAGTTACTATTAACTACGATACTTTTCATCATCAATCAAAGTAAGTAGGAAGACTGACCGAAATTATTACTTTCGCGTGGTTAATTTACTTTTTTAGTTTACTAGTATTTGACATTAATACCATGACAATAGCAAAGTGAACGGAATGATTAACAAAAACCTGTAAGCAGTGAAAAAGCAAAATGAGAAACACTTTGTGAAATAAAAATGTTAAAATTTAAATCCTGACAAATCCGTTGACTTGAGTTTTTTAAAAGTTCGCGTTCTAGAACATGAAGCTAAGAAGGTCGCTAAAATTGCGTAAGAAATGTGGGACGATTATAAGCGTTTATTCAACTGTGTTATAAAGGACATTTTTTATTCTATACGCCAACGTCATATAAGCCATTTATAAAACAGGATAACATTGTCAACACATTTGTCTTGCTATTTAGGCGAAATTTTAAATAATTTATGCGTGTGACTTTTTTGTAATATTTTTGCTTGGTTGAATTCGACTGTAAAAGTTCGCTCTGAACCATAAATTTATTTAGTTTTATCTTTACAATATTCATTTGATATAGAAAAAATATAATTACTCTTATATTGTTTTGAAAAGGACTTGAATAATAATGTCAAATATTTTTTTCCTGAGTAAATTTGCTCCGTTTACTTCCTAACCACCTTAAAGTCGATCGGAAGATTCACCGCTTAAGCAAAACAAACTTTACTAATGTCTGCTAATACGGAGTTTAATTTTCTGAAAGTTTACACAAGTTTCAGCTTAGTAAGCTATTTATACTGTGGAAAGATGGAAGCCGTTTATTGCATAAATGTAATTGCGCCGGATTTTATGAGTTACGATAGGTGTTATCTATCGCTTTAATAAAAAAAGTCACGTTTCCATATGTACATACGCATCAAAATCTATGAAATAGTTGTGTTATTGTTGTTTTTATCGCACATCGATCTCCTTCAACGAAGCGGTGATACACAGTGTTGTTATTATAGGATCTAAAATAACATCTGAATTTTGATATAAATCCGTTTTCGTATATTTAACATTGGGGTTCTCGCCTTTGTTTATAATCTGTGCCTCCAGTGAATAAGGGAGTAAGACGAGTTATTCCCTTTGGTTTTTATTGCACCATTGGATTCAGCTCGTCAAAATACACAACATATCAAAAGGTCATATCTCTAGCTGCATCCTAACCCAGTTTTTCGAATGACCCAAACGGTATAAGTAGGGTGTGATAAACGGTATAAGTTACCTTATCCATCATTTTAGGCAATCGCAAAGGAACTATTCGTCTCGAGTCAAAATAACCCACGAACACAAAGACATATGTGTAGTTATACTTTTTGAATAAAGACTTAATTCATTTTGTTCCATCCGTGCTAACACTATTTTAATATAAACGCAGTTGTGTCATTTTTCTAACATGAGCATAAAGGAACAACTCTTAGTGTCATTGGTTCAAGTGACGACATGAGACAGTTTTGCATTAATGCCGTGTTACTATTGGTCTATTTGAATACTGCACGGAAACAACGGACACTATTCCTTTTTGCTTAATAATATTTTTCAATCTTTTTTTATTTATCAGTTAACTTGGGATACTAATAATATTTCTATGGAAATTAAATATTTTTTGCAATAGATATTAAAAATACAGTTTTAATTAACACATTAAGTACTAATATTATACTCCTTGTTTATATAAATACAGAACGATAATTGAATCATCTAAAAAAAGCCAACAAAAATGTTAAACTTATAATATTTTCTTCTTATATTTGGATAAGTTTTATAAAAAATAACTAGTTTTTAATCTTTTTTTTTATTTAATCTAACTACAATAATACTATAATAATTATAGACGCATAGAAAAAAAAAATATAACCAGTCTTGACAATTATGAATATTGTGTTCTCTCTCATATAGCGTTTTAGCCACTGTAATTTGCCTTTTTATAGGAAAAAAATCCGCAATATCGAAACTATTTTGGTCCTGCATTATCGTAAACATATTATGGATACTCTGGTACCATATATTTTGAAAAAATTTGGATATTGTCACGTAGAGTCTCTTCAAGTCGTATTTGCATCCAAGGCACCTTCAAATTTGTGCTTAATTTTTTCATAAAATCTTTGCGGCTCATTGTTTTTTCTTTATTTATCTATATTATTTTGATATTATAAGATATAGAAATTGTTAAAATTCCATATCATGCCGTAAAATATTGCCACTGACCACCTATAACTTTCCCTGTAAGGTAACTGAACATACCTACAGGAATATGGTTTTCGAGCTTCTCTTATCTCTTAATAGTGCTTGTATCCTCAATGTATAACCACCATGACATATTCGGTTTTTCTCCAGACAACATCTTCAGCCATCCAATCCTCTTGCTTGGAGTCCAAATCCAGCGGAGGACAATAATCGTCATTTACTAAAATTGAAGGTTTTTCGTCCTAGTGTTAAAGTTTTCTGGATCCTATTTTATACTCAATATATAGTATATAATACTATATCATGTAAAACGTGACTTGGAAAAAAAATATTGAAATAAATCAACACAAAATATTTTTTTTAAACAATCCCAAAAGTTACGAAAAGCCCAATTATACGTCAAAATGACGTACAACATCCTCTTTACTACAAAATGGCGGAATTTACCGGGATGAGCCAACTATGTACTGCTAGGTCTCGACGGCTAATGAGTTGTTTCTGGATTTCGAAGCGATTCGATGGTAAATATAGAAAAGACAAAGTTATTTCGCCGCGGTGTACATTAAATTTACGTAGATTGGACTTCTAGGGTCAAATGCATAAACACCTACATGTTGTTTTGTTTTTATTATATTTAATAACGATAAAAAATCCGTTGATTTTATTCGTTTTTCAAACTACATGCACGGTTGTTCCACTAAAAGGCCTCAATTGAGTCATAAAGTACACAAATTTCAAGCATAATAAGTCGCATCATTTCTATAAAACCAAAACTGGCAATAATTTAAGTCGTGTTATGCGACTATGAACATAGTGCATTAGGGCATAAGTCGTTATATTGCAAAGAGCAAAAAAAAAATTATGTGAATACATTGAGTTATTCCATGAAGTACTCGTTCATAAGGCCACAACTACAAAAAAACACGAAAAAAGTATATTTATGGGGTTGTTACAATATCTGTTCATATGTAAAACTAAAGTCTAACATCATATCTTACCCATACAAGCTTAAAAATTTGAAGTTATAAAGATTTAGTGTTGATATATAGTTTTTTGTCTCTCCTGAAAAGTGCTGTTTTTGAGTTATTCCCTTATTCACTGGAGGCACAGTATTTTACCACCTGATTTGCTCCGTTTTTTCAGTGTTGAAGAAAAGAGAGAATAAGTAGGTCTACTATGTCACAATGGTAAACGGCCTATTTGCGGCGCGGCACCCACTTGTTGTTTCCGGACAAGCGTCTATTGTGTGCTGTTACACGTCCGAGTTATGTTAAATGAAAATTGCCCGTATATAAGTAATGAATAACGATATCACAGCTTGTGATTAGGGGTTTCAATTAGCTTATTGAAATTTGCCGCATTGTATCCATTCATATGCTAATAGATAGTTAATCCCTGTTAAATTAGGATCAACGGTTAAAAGTATTAACGATAAAAAACAAAAGTAATTAAATAAATACATTAATCAAAGATTAATTGTTTAACTATCCACTTCAACTATTCAAATTTCAAACTAACTCAATTTAAATGCAAGCTTTTACGTTGGTATTATTCGTCCTTATCCTCTTGCAGTAAACAATTATTGTATTGGATTTCTATTCGATATTACTTTGAAACTGCAAACCGCTAGCATCTGTACCGATTATCCACGCAACTTTACAAAATATTATCTAGTTAAGATAAGTTCAACTTATTGTATTACTGTTTAGTTTTAATAATTATGCTTATCGTTATACAAACTTCGTAGAGTATATTTGTAATTTAAAAATAAAATACCAGACAGAAAACCTACGCTTTAATAATAATTATGTAAGACCGTCGTAAGAAATCTTTCTGGTCGTGATTTAGTGCGCCACATACAAATTTTCTCATTTAGAATAAAAATAGGAAGATTATTTTGAAATACAAATGTCGGATATTATTTCGTCCCTGTCCCAACACGGAATATGAAATATTATCCATTTACAAATGATATTATTTTCCTAGTTGTTTTGTCGTACATCTAAAAGCAAGCATAATATTTCCCTTCAGGCATTATGCAATTTAATTCTATATAATATTATAATTTCCAATATAAAATTACTTCGATTGATTTCAAATAAATATAAGGTTGAATATATTTGACAATAGTAATTTATTCTTTACACATGTGTGAATGTAGGTATACAAATTGGATGTATTGATTATATTTTTATAAATTACTTTTTATTAAATTCGTTAAAAGTTTGTATAATTATTGATATTTATGAGTGGATTGTAGTTCTTTATTATATCACATACATTTACATTTTTATACGATTGGAATATGTCAGGGTAAACTGAAAATGCCGACCCGGAACATACTATTAATAAAACAAATAGACAAGTCATTGTTATTATAACGTTGTTATAAATAATAAATTACCTGATTTTTCCCCTTTAGTACGAGCACATTAGTGACTCTGCCGAACGGTAAGCCCAGCTGTATGATCTCCGCTTCTGTTGTCTCATTTGGTATGTTCCGTATATGTATAACCCGAGACGGCTTGCCAACATTCTGTTCCAGCTTAACCTGTAATTAAAATTTCACATTAGAAAACACAATAGGTAGTGTCCTTAACATTAACGCAAGAAATAAAAGAACCCGTCGATTGGTTATAAAGAACTTAAATTGGATGTAGTTCAAATTTCAGAACGATTACAGCTCACGAATGTTGTGCCCATAAATACAAATTATGTGAAATATTTGCGTCGTATTTATAAGCATAATTAAAAGTATTAATTCAGCTCGGAATATAAATGTCCCATTTGCGTACCTACATTGTTTAATGGAGAATTATGTCGGAATGAATGCGCGTCTAAACGGCGAACAAAATGACCGCTCTAATATACATAAATAAACCTAGTATTGTTCACGGGGAAGAGTCGGTTGGATAATTGAAAAGTCGATGTAGTATAATTGCCGAGGCTTATCGGTCGGGTCCCGATGTGGGCGCTATTGTTCCCGGGAGAGGCTTTTGATTACGGTGGCGGGCCCGAGTGAGGCCGCCAATATAATGTAGCTTTGTATGACACTTCACCTTCTATTGAACAGAAAAGAGCTGCGCGTATGGCAATTCTTGTTGCACGTTTTAGTATTTATAGCCAATGAGAGCTTAATGGCCATTCGATTAATTAATTGCTCAACGGGGTAAGGGAAAATAATTACGTCGTGATTTGAATTAATATTCATCAACAAACGGAAAGTCACTTCATAAAAAAATTCTAATCCTTTGAGACATTACAATAAACTTTCAAATAAGCTACGACAAAGTACATAAAAGTATACATAAATAATGATTAAAAAGTGTACTGCAACATTTGCTTACATTGCATCGTCTTCTAGAAAAAATTCTCTACAAGCGAAAATTTTAACGTTAAAATATCAGTGTTAAGTTTAAAACTGTTCAAGCTAATACTGGAAATTAACTGACAAAGTATGGCGCGGATCATTTACTCTACTTAAGTATTTAACATCGCAAGAAGGGGACGATGAAACTTTTTACAAATGACTTTATGTAACAAAGTTGTTGGGATCGCGAGATTTGGTAGAAACATTTTCTCGACTTTGCCTCCTTTTACCGATTCGTAAGCGTAACAAATGAAGCTAATGTCTATTAGTTGATCATTGTCGAGTTACACAAAAGGGACCAACTATCTCGATAGTGGCGGGAAGTCGTACAGTTCCGTTCCTACTTTTCACATTTTTCACTTACGACTTAAGCGTTTATTCTGCGCTGAATGATTAATGTTTTCACTTTTATTTAGGTTCTTTTATCGTGGGAAATCAATGACATTTTTCACGACCTCGCGCTTCAGTTCAACAAGTATGGTTTTTATATAATTTATTTAGTTGATATAGAAGTATTTTTATACGTAATATCGACCTTACATAAAAAAACTTTATATTTCAGTTTACATTTTATGAATTACGAGTAAGCCGCTAACTAGAAGAAAGAATGTGAGTATAATTTTCGTACTCTCACAATACGAATACAGGTAACAATCGACATCAAAAGAAGCAAATCTCCGTAAATAAACAAATAAAAAATATTTGTTACGAACTCGCTAGCAAAGGGGAGGAATAAATCGCGACGCACGTTCACCCACCTTAAGGGTACATTACAGTATTTTCTTTGCTCGCGAACGAAAACAAGTGGCACGTAAAACGTGAAGAAGGACACTGCTTTCGCTGGGTCAGAAAATCTGCGAACTATTTTCACATCAAGCAGTTTAAATCATCCGCTCCGTCTCACATTTCATCCATAAATATTAAATCTGGGCTTGGTTGTTGGGATAGAAAAAAAGAGATATCGTATGACATTTTCCTGGGCGGATTTCCCGGAATCGGTCAATTTTCCTGATGATCGCGTCTAGCGTGTTTATTGAAATACTATTTCTCACTTGGCCGCCTTCAACACTAGGCCATAAACTGTAGTGGCATTTAGACTTTACACTTATTAAGAGGATGGAAGTAATATAATCGTACAATATTAAATAATCCTAAAATCTATATAACTGTTTTAATGCACTAAAGAAGTACTTTATTCATTTATTTAAAAGTCAGATTCAAACAAATATATCAGAAGAGATACGTAACCTAAATAAGGTTGGAATTATTTTCTTAATAATAACAGAAATTTGAGAGAAATGTATTTATACTTTTACTAAAGAAATAAATGTTTCGTTCGAATCGTATATTTTTACGTTCTGTAAACAAGCAAATACTATATTTTAAGGTTTAAAATTTTACTGAAATCTGAACAAGCGGAAGTTTTAATTGGCAGACCGAAGGTTATTGTAAGCAAATAGACGTCTTTACTAACTGTTCCAAAATTATGTCAACTTTAAAGTAAAAATATTTATGATAAATATACACACAACTTCAATTTATAGGAATAATTAAATGAAAATAAGTTAAGATTAAGTCAGTGGTGTAGAAAATAACGATTCGAAGTTCATAAAAATTGATAAAAAAATATTTATCGTACCAATGTTGATAACAAACAATGGCGACTGTAAGAAAATAAATATGAAATGGTAATAAGTATCTATACCTAGACACTATCCAAAATTTGATTGATCTTGAGTACCCTCCGCTCCTGTTTTTGTAGGCCAACCGTCACGGAAAAGAGGAAAAAACGAAGAACATAATTAATTACTTTATTTGGACATTAATGACTGGGTCAAAGAGGACGAAGGTTTATTAGTATGTTTTCTTCAGCCCCTTTTCATTAGGTATTCCAAAGAATAGCTTTGGTATAAAACAATAGAACTTAGAATTATTTATTAAACAAGTCGCCGGTTCGCTGATGGATCCAAAATGAATATTCAGTGCGGAAAAAGGGGTGTTTTCTAAAAAGCTCTCTTAAAATTCTCTCAGTACAAAAGTGAAAGCAATCGTGAAACCATAAAATAGCAAATAAATAAGAGACACGGGGACACGTCCCTATTTAATTATGAATTAGGGCCGAGCTGTAACGAGATCACAATGTAATTAAGATTACTGAGGCGAGGTTTTTTCCAGGACCTTCCTAACAAGTGAGTAAATGGTCGGCAAAACTAATATGGCGACGATGTTTTTCCTTTGAGTCGGATAATTTACGAAAAGAAAGGATCTCCATTTAAGGAGACAATACATCAGGACTTGTGTGTTTATTGTTTATTTTAAATATAATATTTGCTGCTTGCACCTGGAATGTTGTTATTAGGTACTTTAAAACGTCGCTCAATTTTCAACGGTTTATTTATTATACCAAACAAGAATTTTACGGGGGCTCAACTAATGAAAATTAATTTATTAGAAATGTTTTATGTTCAGCAACAATAAATAAAAGTGCCACATTTATTGTACCACCAAACAATGTATATTTACGTGCCTTGCTCACCTCTATGCAAAAATACAATGAACCAGCCCCGAAATGGAAAAACCCAAACTGCTACAATGTTTATTTTTACATTACAGTTGCATACGCTTTTTGTTTAGGTACAATTCTGTTTAAATACACAGCGCTTCCCCATTCTTTTAACTATCCCAACTTTTGCGGGAAATTTGTGTACAGACACGTGTGTTTTTATTGGATCGCTGTAAAACTGAGTTATTATGCATTCATTATTTTCCCAACAAATTATAACGGATTGGTTTATTATAAATATCAGAATACATGCTCTTTGAAATAAAGTCCATATGAATCCTATTGACAGAATAAAAATCAATCAGTACACATAGTAGCTTAACAAAGATTTATTCGAATCCAACTCATACGAAATACAAATACCTACTGAGTAAATATAAAGGCAAATATCTCAAAGGATCGCTTGTCCCCTAAACGATCTTTACCATTCGCTCGAAGAAAAATGATTATAAATTCAATTTGTATTCAATATACTATATGAAATCCATCCAGATTCTAAAATCTAAAGTCGAGAAAAGATTAATAAAATTTTGGCCTTTAAATCCCCTAGGGATGGCCTTTACGACACGGTGGATCTTTTTACGATGGCTCTTTATTTTAATACTCTTGACTTTACTTTTTGTTTATTTATAATGTCTGGTTGGATAATTATGAAATAAAAAAGGAATTACTACGAAGGTTTCTTTCGTGAGTACCCCATTTGTTTAACACAATAACGCGCGCCTGTTTTTTCAATGTAGAAAATAGGGACACAGAAATAATATAGTCCTCCTACTATTGTTAGCCTAATAATACCTATGTCATGTTTTAAACGATTTATTTAAACGACTTACACTCATTCTTACTCATTACGAATTTCTAAAATCAAGTAAGCTACTCCAACATCAATCAAATGTTATAACAACTTTCCTAAGACGATTAGAGGGTACTTACTTTTTTCGCAGCGGAGTCCTGATTATTGTTATCAGCGTGGTGCGGAGCCGCGGGCGCCATGACGGTGACGCCACTCTGCGAAAGAAGCTCGTCTGAGCCCCTCTGTAACAAAGAAAAAGTAAATTAAATAACTCACCCATTAATTACGCAATGATATTTCTCATCTTTTGAACAGAGAAATATTAAATAATTTATTAATCCGTCTAATATAATGAATGCGAAAGGTAGATATTGTAAATTTGACATAAAAATGCTTATAAATATTTATTTAATAAAAGTAATTTCCTTAACTACCTATATATCGTGTACTGTTATTCCAAATAATAATACAAGGAAAACGTCGATGTTATGTTATTGAAATAAGAACATTAAAATTGTCTCGTATCGATACGTTATCTATAAAAATATTATTGTACGTTTGTTAAAAGAATAAACGTGATATTACATAATATCATCAACAGAGATCTTTAATAAAATAGTGTTAATAAAGCCAATTTCCATTAAATGAATGGGCAAAAGCTAAACAAATAAAGCTGATGTTGTGGCCAATTTCGCTTTCACTTACATTCAGAGCAAAGAGCGTTAGGAGTGACATGTGGGTCTTTATTAAGTGTCTCAAGTGACGGATGCCAGGTAGGCAGGTGCCGCATACCCCTGCATACCGATTAGCTACGCAGTGATGAAAATTGTATGGAAACATTATACGGATGGATATTTCAGTTTTTCAGTTAAGTTTAAAATTTCCCTTTAAGCTTCATGGAATTAGATGACTAGATTATTATTTACTTAAGTATACACAAGTTTTATGTAAACATTTTCTTCAGAGCCCAAGATATTTCATTAGTCTTTAATCCGTTGAATGAAGCAAACATTAAACTTTTCAAAGTGTCATATGAATGTGATGTTAGATCCATTATGTAAAACAACAGAGACAAAACATGGCGGAATCCTCCAAGGCGTTATATTTGTATTTGCCTTATTACTTCTAGTGATTTATACCTGACACCGGTGCGTTTAACTGAGCCAGTCTGTCATTTCCTCATCTTAAATAGATAGATAGCGCTTTGACGTGTACATTCTGGGATCCAAATTGCTTGTTGTTATCTTTTTGTATACGCAATACGCACATATGTTTCTTTTAGTTTCGCGAGAAGTAGTGAATGAAGTCTTGACAAATATATTATTTTCAATCATATTCCTTACAAATATAGGATTACAATAAGGTTTTTTGTACTACTGTATAGATATTAATTGAAAGAATGTATTACATTCCCCGTCATTTAAATATTTCGATTCAAATATTAAATCTTCCTTTACAAGCAGACATCAACGAACACAAAATAATATAAACCCATTACTTTATTAAATTTGCCTAATAGAATAAAATGATAACATTAACAGCGGGAATCCTATTTTGTGGTGTTAAGCTTCCATTTTGAAAAGGTACGATTTTTTGGAATAAAGCCGACACAGGATTCTATTCCTTAGAGTAATTTTGTAGAGCGGGTGTAATAATTGCTGGAAATTAAATAACATTTTTCCCAACAAAGAAGCAATTGGGTGGAAATCTTGTTGTGAAATAGCAGATTGTGTTAAATAATGGGCATTTTATACGCTTGTGAGAATTTGTCAAGGAATTAAAGATTTATTTTGATTGCTTTTTTAATTGTATAGGGCCCGGTTAAATGTTTTAAAAGGTTTAATACTTATTTATTACTTCTTAGAGTTTGTATGGATTAAAACTTGAAAATGTTGTCACAAAAACTAGGTCTTCTTTTCATATGGGTATCACGTGATCAAAGCTTTGGATTCAGACTAGTCTTTTCTTATTCCCGATCAAACACACTTAACGTTTCAATGTAATTTAAGTCTGTAAAGATCAAATAAACACATTTTTGATCCCTTTTGGCCCCCAAAAATAAATACTTTAAAGGATCGCCTCTCCAATGCTCATTCACTATTTAAGTTTATTTTACCAATAGGTACAATGCTAATGGAATTTAACTTTGAATATTTTATGTTCATATTTAAAACTAACGTGTCTATACTACGCAAATAAACGCTTAAATGTAAATAAATAACACACTTTATTTGATTGACAACGGTTTGTGTTCCATTTTAAATTAAACAACATAACCACCGAACAAAAAAAAAATAGTCGCATTTTTTAAATCAAATTTCATAAATTATAAATATTATGTATGAATCTAGCTCATCTAACGAACAATAATACTAAACTACTTACTTCCATAACGGTTATGAAATAAGCTAAGAAATAATCGATAAAGACGTATCAAAAAAGTATTTCCCTGAAAGCGGTAAAGAAATGGTTACGTAGCCAAAGTGAATGGCCATAGCCATTGTTGTGAATCGATACGTATAATGTATTAGTGATATTAAAATGTAACCCCAAAAAATCTCGGAGATGGGTAGGAACGACAAGATTCAATTGTTATTTCTGTAAGGGACGCCTATTTTACAGATTGCTCGAGTCAATATTATTTTAGGTATAATTTTCATCGCATTCTCCCTCGCAATCTAGGGACCACATTTAAGCAAATACTTTGCCAACGATTCCTCGGAAGTTCAATAGAATTAGATTATCTGGTGTGGACTGCTTAGTCCGTAATGTTATAAAATTTTAATAACTTTCTTTTAATGACATTTTATGTACCTATAATTACTATTATTAACATTTTCTCATATGATTTATAAAGCAGTCGTATCGAAAACATTATTGATAAATAAAGTCGTATGTGAAAACATTATTAATACTTATTACAGAATTGAGCGTAAACGTGCCTAATTTTGTTGCAGTGCCTCATATATCATTTGATTACCTCGAAATTACGAATAATTAATTTTGCGGAAGTTAATAAGCAGGTAAAAGATCATCCACGAAAAGTTATTACAGAGTATAAAGAGATTCATGGATCAGTCGTACATTGTTTCCGTGGTTGAATGAAAAGAAGTAGAGGGAATACGAACGTTTACGATGCGAATGAAAAATCGTTTCGGCATTTATGACGTCATTGTTCCTGAGAACGTACACCTAATATGAAAAAATATAAAAAGGTGTATCGCGGAAAGTCTGTAGTCTAATAATTTTTATTGCTTTTTCACGACCTTACAGTCTGATTTAACGCGACGTGTGTAAATTATGATTTAATTTAATAACCACCGTTGAAAACGGGCATAAAATGTTTTTATGTGAGATAATATACTTTTCATTAAGAGTCATGTGTTACACTCGCAGTTTTATATTCATGTTTTATGAGCGAGGCAGTGGGATTGAATCGTATTTATTAGGTACATTTACTCATTTTCCGTGTTTGGCACCTGGACTCAAATAGTTTAATTAGCAAGCTAAATTCCTAGGTTCATTAAATGAGGGTGGAAAGAGATAACATCACTTCAATTATTGTCATCACGTTTTTGAACGAATTGAAATATTGCAGCAATTTCAAACTATAAAGTTCAAATGTCTGGTTTTTATCTAACCTGCATCGATGCCAAAATGCGGCTAACTCGTGTAGAGCGATTTGAGGCATCGCTTAGTCAAATTTCGGCTATGATATATGAGTTTCATTCAAACTATTCAGTGTAATTTGTGTCCAGCGCAATAACCGCGGCAATCAAACAAGATCGAACACATTAAGCTGGCAACGTGGCCCGTCACTGTGAGCACCGCACATTCGTCTCTAACGCCTAATATCATCCCACCAACTCCTGAGTAAGATGTCGAAATTAACGATCTTGATAATATTTGTTGGCTCAACGCTGCCAGCTTTGCCCGTAATTAATTACATCAATTTGTTCTAACGCTTATAACGGACATTTGTCAGCCACTCACCCGCAGCGGATGATTTTCGCACTAACTTCATAATCTATATTTGAAATCAATTTCATATACTACGGCTTTACTCTGATCAAATGAAAGTAAAATGTCGAGATTATGTTATGTATTCATGTTGTTATAATAATCTCTGAATACCTGAGCTTTTAACAATTAAGTATGTAAATAATAAAGGACTACATATTATTATTGACTAATTACTAAAATTAAAATTATTCGTGATAAATTATTGCTAAGAGAATACAAAACAATAAGTGTACACAAAAACGATAAAATATTTAGTTGACCAAGGCCTAGACAAAAGTTACTATTCTCATGATAACTGAAAGGCAAACCTCTTAGCCCCAGAACAATATAAGGAGACATTACTCGCTGTCACAAGTCTACTTTATAGGGAAAGTAAGTGCAGCGAGTTTGCTCGAACAAAGTTGTGGAAGCTGGTTACTTTAGTAATGAATAGAGACGTCAGACGTAACCACTACTCGAGCGCAACTCGCCTACTATTTAACTTTTGCCCAGCGATAACTAAACTGTACTGACCCGGCACAACTCTCGATACGGCGAACATCGTGTAATCTCCCTCAACAAATAAACGAGCCCATAATTAAATAAGGGACAGGTAAGATACGAAGCTTTATAATTTATCTGCACAAGTTTCTAGATTAACCGCGTCATTAGAACTCGTACGCAAGTAACAATTTACGATATTGTTCGTGCAAAACTAATCTAGCCTTGGAAAAGTTTAGCGATAAAAATAAACAGACGCCGCGACTGAAACAAAGGGCAGCGCTTAAAGGCGACATTAATTTGCATGCGAGACGATTTGAATAAATATCGCGGAATGGGCAAGCGCATCGCCGGTGTTTTATGGTTCTCATTTTGTTTTAAACAGCCTCGACTGCAATATCTACTATTTCGTTAAGCTCGATTCTTCATTAAATATTGTGACGACATACATAATAGAATTTTCTATATCATTTCTTTTCCATCTAACTCGAATTCACATTACCCTGAAGCGAATTAATCAAAGAATGGTAACCGTATCTCGAGATTGAATAATTCTACTGCGGTCATACAAAAAATTCCCGTGGAATATTTATGTGACTTTAATATACTTTAAGAACTATTATGAGCTATTGCGAACGTGTTCTCTTGACGAATATAATCAATACAGCTCGGCTCAACGGAGAAAACAAATTTATATCAATGTAGAAAGGTAACAATTCACCCCTCAATGGCCCGTATGGAATCCAAAGCGATCGTAATTTTGTCGGGCAATATTCTGCCTTTTCATATTTTCTTTTTGCCTCGCGAATGTTATGCCGCGTTCGATACACGGCCGCGATTTCATTTGTTATTTCAAGCCAGGCTCTTCAGTTTACTGTATCGGCTTGTGAACAGTCTGCTTCAAATTGCTCGCCTCGTCGTGCGGTAACTGATTGTTAGGAATTCATATTTTAGTTAATAAAATTGTACTGATTACATTATCTAGATTCTTTTTGCTGTACCGTAGTTGCGGCAAATTGTTTAGCTCTACGATGTGGCTGTGAAGCTCTAATGTGGGTAAAATAGCAAAAGTTATTTAATTCAACTCTACAAAAGTTTCCCCTTTATTTTGATTTACTTACAACGACAGTGATCTTAAAAATTCATAGTTGTTTTTAAAAGCTTTGAATTTTTTTACCTTAGTAACTTTTGACACACAAATTATCACACACATAATATTCATCCATCTCAATCCGTCATTACTTCGTGACCTAGGTATAATAGCAACTGTAATGGAATAAGGACTTGGTATTGCAATTAATGTATGATGAATTCCAATCAATTTGATATAATTAATATTTAATAGCTTGATAATATATAAACTGAAATTGCTTGGGCCGAACCGGAATGTAAATTACTTAACATGTAAGTAATACACTTATAATAATATATGTATAGGAGTTGTCTAGTAGGCACCATACCTACTTAAGGATAATTTTTGTTATTTAATAAAGATGCGACCGTTTCACTTCAGAATTTTTCTCTCTTTTAATAATAATTGATGTACACACTTTGCATTAAATTGTAATCGCAATAATCCTTAAAAAACTGTAGGTACTTCTCAATGTGCACATTTAGTTATTTACCATTGTAAAATAAATAAGAAATTGAATTTTTAATATATTATATTGAAAATAACTAATAAAAAATGTGAGACAGGACGAAAAGCTTTAGGCTATATAATATGAAAATTGTTATTGTAGATTTCTCAGTAAATAAACATTAAAAAAATATACATATTTTCGTGTATGTCACACCAAGGGGTGTATACGCAGCAAAAATATCAAAACGATTTTTCTTCAAAGGGAATGTTATGTTTACATTTCTGTCTCTAGGACCGTGTCGGCTAGCCTCAGATATTTAACCGCCGCGGGCGCTCCGCTAAGATAAATAAAAACGGCTGAGATTTAAATACTTTTTGTCCCCATTTCAGCACTTCCAACCCGAGATGTCGGTTCATTTTAACGGATAACCGAATAAAATACTCCCAGTTTAATCTCTACTTTGGTTTAATTTGTTAAACTACGTTCAAGTTTAGACTGTGGATTTTATCTAAATACACGCTAACAATTCAGTTAGCATTTACTGGCAATGTCTATATAATCGTAGTTAGTTTAAAGTATTTAATGTATCTTCTTTTTATTATTTGAGCTTAATGCCAGTAAATGATGAAAAATTATTACAAGCCGTATTTCTTATTACATACGACGATGCTGTTATAATTATAAGTGAAACCTAATGAGCGGTAATAGAGTTATAATAATTAATTTGTACATTATTTGGTCGTTTTACCTTTGTCGGAGAGAAGTACAGTATTAATTATGATATGTTACTCTTGTATTTCGTAATATTAGATAAAATATAAGCTTATTCGTACTGCCTTTATGATCCGTATTGAACTTGATCCTGCGGCTACAGACATACATTTTCTGAATCTGTAAGGAAAATGTTGTGACTTATATTCAGATTTTACCATTTCTTTATGAACATATTTATTGTAAAAGTTGATCTAATAAATTGTTAATAATCAATGTATACTTTTTAAAGACCCATAATTTCTGGGTTGCTTCCTTATTCATTTGTCACGATATAAAAAAAATTAATAGATATCATTAATTGATAACATTAAACATATTATGGCAATGGCATATTTTTTGTCTATTAAATAAATTTTTAGGTATATTATATAGCTATGTCCAACCGAGTGATCTACGTAAGATCTCGGGTAATTTACTCCAAGAGCCCATACATTTATCTTAACTTCGCTCGTCTACTTTCACATCCCTCGAAATGGCCATTATGCGTATTTCAATGACATACATTGCTAAACAAGGTTGTATGTTTCAATTAAAGATGTTATTTTGGAAATAACATAATTTAATTTACGTTAAATACAAAATGCTAATGTAATTCATAAAATATTGTGTGAGCAGTTTATTTGAGAAAATTTAGTTATAATTCCTGAAAACGCACGAGATAACGTAACTGAAACTTTTCAAAGGCTCAAAGCATCGGGCTGGATTAAGTCAAGTGTTCGGACACAGTTTTCGAAATAGCTGGAGTCAAAACATTGTCCTTGGCGCTAATGGAGTTAGTAAGTGGACAAGTTGTTCGTAAGGGATATGCGGTTAGAACAACAGCCATGGCACGAATCGTATGTCGAGTTATGTCATTACACCGGGGGATTGTGAAGTAAATTAGAGAGGGAACAGATGCAGCCTCGGATTAGAATAAATGGATACATACACGATGGATGAGACTGTTTCTTCTAAGTGAATTACTCGTATGTTTCGTTATTATCAGCTATTTAAGTATCTATCATTATTATATTTCGGTTAATTTTGACGTTCTTGAGAATATTAATAGAATATAATTTTTTTTGTCCAAAATATAAATAATACAAAATTAAACAAAGTAAAGCAAGGTGATGTTTTTTATTTTGTAAATTATTTAATTTCATACATATATTTCGCTTTCTAACTGAAAACTTTAATACATTAAAAACTTTGATAGAATAATAATTATGAGTTTGATATTTAAATGAAACAGAAGAAAGTTCTAATCACTTAATTTTATTAGTCTTTTCCGCCTACACGATGGACTAAGATTGAACGGCTAATATTCTCAAATCTGAACGGGCAGGTAACGAGGCCCGTACAAATATTATGGTACCTGAGAAAGTGGCCGTGGGTGCCGCGGGGAGACAAAGTAAATATGTCCTGGTTTTCCCGGTTCTCCCCACATTTTATCGGGGAGCGATCGGCGTTCGGGTCGGGAAATGAATTTAAAACGTGTTTGCGGGTAATCTGTTATCGGTCCCTTGTCTCTCGCTTGAATATAGACGTTCGGGCCGGCCTTAAGTCTTCATCGTGATTTCGTACCTTCGGACTCTTAACCAATACGCCGGAAAACTTCCCTAACATTTAAATATTGGACATATTTTTCCTTAGTTTAAAAATAGTTTAATTGAATTATCTGAGTTTTTAGAAACTTGTATTTAAATAACGACGCACAGTCTGTTATTTCAATTGAAGAAAATAAACATACTCGTACATAATAAAAATATTCATTCCGCCAGTGATCTCAGAACCGAAGCTGATTCTAATACGAATAGCACTCAGTTAATTATTTCTTCGAAAGAGCCCTCGTAAGCCACAGTAACAGCGCTTCAGCTCGGGGGCCATAAAAGTTACATAATACGTGAAAACATAAAACTCTTATTATTTTAGTATCTGCAAAATGGTCGCGGAAAACAACTCGTAAAATAGAAGCTATCGCAGTGAAAGATGCAAGTCTTTCAGTAAGGTCGCGTTTAGCCTGCAGTGTACGCGCTAAATCCAGGTGGATTCAGCGTGGACACCGGTTAGATTTGAACGTAACCGAGCTGGGTGGATTTCCATGGAAAATGTAGACTTTATAGTAGCCCGGGGATAAGTTTCCATTTTAAATTGAAGAGAAACTCTGAAATGTTTCCTTGTCTCCCGTAGGGTATCGCGCGGATGAATAAAAATTCACGTCAGGTAAGCGCACGGAAATATTTACACAAACCGAGGAAGTTACAAGTGGTTAAATAAATAAATGCGGCGCTCGAGTTATTGCCTTCCTCACTGCTATTATTTATGCTGCCTGTTCTAAATCTATATCTACGACGTGGGTGTACAAGTGAATCAATCGATGCAAAAGCTTAAAAAATCACTTGTAGATAAAAATATTCAGAATGTTTTGCTGACAATATAGCCTAATCTTGGAAGCATCCATTTACATAGTCGTTGTCGACGCGTTGGTGCGTGGCGACTTCAAATAGGAATTATAATACCAAATTGAATACAAAACTTTCC
This sequence comes from Colias croceus, assembly GCF_905220415.1. Classification (NCBI taxonomy): domain Eukaryota; kingdom Metazoa; phylum Arthropoda; class Insecta; order Lepidoptera; family Pieridae; genus Colias; species Colias croceus. Next base: position 7,696,963 of record NC_059542.1, read on the forward strand.
TTTCAGTGCCGAGTAATGGAGGAGTCTATGCACCGGAACAATCGAAAAGACAAATAGAATGAAAGACGAGACGAGACACTGCCTCTGTTGAAATAATAAGTGCCTGACGCCTTTTGGGCCATTCTTGCCACGCTTTTTTGTAACGATAAATTTTTACGCTTTGATCTTTCCAATTCAAATAGGCTTTTTTCTCGTTGAATCAGAAGTTATAGAAATATTTCAAAAGCTTTAAGTAAGGCGACGAAGCGGATTTTCCTTCCCACCGGTTATATCGTTCTGATTGAAATGCAAATGAACTGGTGTCCGTTCGAAACGTATTTATTTTTGTGAGTCGTGAGCTAATCGTTGCGATTAGGAAGCCATAATATAAATATTTGCATAATGCTTCTTCCTCACATAAACATTGGAAGTAGTTGCCAAGGTGTGACTATTTTATAAGTGAAATGAAACGTTTCGGTGCAAAGTTTCGTAAGTAAATGTTGTATATAAAGCTAACTCTTTGAGCATCCGCGGAGTTATTCTAGTTCGCGCCGTTTTCTCAAATCCGACGAAACAAGCTCGCGACAAAAACATTTGCCTACGCCGTTAGTGAATTGTTCTCTCGCTTGTGACTGGGTAATTTCCATACATTTCAAGTTCTATCGCCTGCGGGACGTTCGTTCTTTTGTTGATAAATGTTTGACGGGAACTCCGAGGACGCCATTAAAAGTTTTTTCGTGAATAATTCCAGTTTACATACGCAAATGTTTACCCTGAGTTTCACGCGCTCACCTATTCGATGATTTCTTTTCATAGAATCTCTTGTTCAAAGAGCACCGAATTTCTTCTGAATGAGGTCGTTGAATAGGTAACTAGAAAACTTTTGTGTTTACTGCTGTTTTGTTCTCCCGCTAAGCTGAATTGTTAGTTGAAGTTAACGTTGTCGATTGCAGCGTTATGAAAGTTCACGAATGTCAATTGTAATGCAATAAAAAGCAACTAAATGAGGCATTTAACGTTGTCTGCTTGGACTGAATGTATGATTAAATTAAAATAATTGAAGTGCCTTTGAATATATTAGACACCAACAGCATTATTAAATAACAAAATGTAAATAAAAGCATATTTGTGAGCAGAACGCCGTATCCGTTTAAATAATTTTAAAGATCAGTGAAGGCGGCCAACGTGCTTATTTTGTACTAGTGAAATTAATAAGGTTCTCAACATACCAAGAGCAGCGTTATTGCATTAAAGCGGAAAAGCTTAGTTGCATTATACTTACTGGTACAATTTTGCGACTTATTAATTGTGAATTATATTTCATGTACAATCGAGTTAAATTCCAAAATTATACGGTAGCGTTTGTTATTTGTTTGGTGATATTGTCATCTGTTTTCTATTCGTCATTTTAAAAACCCTCCTTGGTAAATGTCTTTAATACTTACATTTTATTAGTATTGGGACAATCTTCAAACGAAGTCTTTTCAAAAGAAAATCCTCGTAAGAGAAAGACGGGAAAACCAATTGTGCGTCGTTTCATTGTAAGGAGTCCAAAAAAGTCTTGATATAGATAAGGGACGCGACAGCTCGTTAAAAATATATTGGAAAAAATCAGAAAGCGGAGGCAAATAAATTGTACAATTTCTACGGAAGAAACTTAAACACATTTAAAAGTCAGAAAAAAAAGTTGTGAATGGTTCATGATTCATTTTTTATTAGAATCGTCCTTAATTTTTCTAGTTCACGTACATGTAATATGGCGTTCTACGTAGTGTAAATAACATAATAGACCTCAAAAATGTTATGAAGGGTTTGAGACGTTACAATTCAACACAAAAATGTGGGCAAGTTGGCAAAGTTTAAAAGCAAACCGTAATGGAGCGTGCATTTTGTACCGAGATGTTCAATAGTTTACGTTAACGTCCTGCTAAGTCGGCGCAGGTTTTGGTACAGCCGCAAACTGAGTGGGTTAAATGGACCGTGGACACCGCGAGGTCCGTTGCACTTGTTGCAATTTCTCTCCACTCCACAACTTAATTGTGCCGAGTGCGCCCTTATATGCGCTATAGACGAATAGCGTTAATTTCACTCGGAAGGTTACTTCCATTACACTAATTGCAAGCTACATTTCATCTAAGCATCTCAAAACTTCGGCCTTCTTACGAACTGAGAGTATGGAGCGGTAACGAGGACACTACTAATATTACTAATTAAGCTTTTAATGTAATTGGAAAAGTGAAGACACGTCGAAACTCCGATTCGAAGTACTCTCTTGCCGTATCCTATGTTCGCCGTCAAAAATACTTTTAGATAAATTACTTAGCGGGAGTTCGGTGCGCATACAAATCGACTAGAGATTCCCCATATTTTACTTCGCCGAAGACTCGCTCGATTTACACACACCTTTAATAGCGGGAAGACGGGAGTCCCAGTGGCGAATGAACGCTCCCGACTTGGTGAAAATTAAGTCATTTCCGTTATGGGACATCGTCTTCGATTTTTATTGCTCATAGCGTTACATTAAGAAACGAATATCCGGTGTACAATTAAACGTAGAGCGAATATTGAGTGGCTCGATACCGAGGTAGGCTGATCGTCGTTTGTCGCGAGGAGGCAAATAATTGGAGTAGAGGCACCTGTGTTCGATAATGCGACGCCCCGTCTGGTCGAAAGGGCGAAGAATCAATTAGGCCGTTCCCGAATTGCGTAACGGCTCTAGTTACGAGCGGTGCGAGAGGCCCTGCAGCTGCTTTTTCCTCATCTAACCTCTTGTTATTTGCGTAATCGACATTCGACAGATTATGATATTATGTATTTATCCTTCGTCTATACCTATTGTTACCGATTTATTTGTAACATTATTCTGTATACAATATAAAACGACTCTGTTAAGTCGGACTCTCACCGCAGATGGAACCTTTAACCGCTGAGGTTACATTGTTCTCAATTAGTACAACTTCATCCATAAAACATAGTAGTTTTCATGGTATATAGATTGCGGCGTCGTAGGCAGTCGTATGTGAATTATTTAGAGCCGGTCGCGGGCAACTGAGCCACAATTAATGAAGTGGTCCAAGCCGTTTGTCAATGTGGGAACCCAGTGGCCGGCGATTTCATCTACGGCGATTCGTTACCTTCGCGTCAAGAGGTATCTATAATAATTCTTAATTTGCTTCCGTATTTAGAAAACCAATCGCTAGGAAGTTTACAAAAATAAGTACCTCGTAGTACTTATAAACAATGTGTTCTAATGACAAAGTAGATTATTGTACTACCGCTTTATTGTAATAATAATATTTTCAGTAAATTAAATTATAAGCCAGGCAAGACATTGTTTCATAATATCACTCCGCAATATGAGCTGGATGAAATTAGGATAATACGCGTTTTATAGCGTAATATAATCACGGCGGTGTTCTGAAAGGCTATTATAAATCTACTGTGGAGGTCGATAGAGGACCGACGAGGTCGCCGTTAATTTTAATGGCGAGATTTATTTGTCCCCGATTACGGAGTTTGATCAAATTTCAAATCGGCGTGTAAACGCTTAGCCGGCGACGTTACAGTATCAACCGGCGCACCCCTGTAATCGCTACGTGAAAATATAATTGCAGTAAGTTAATAAAATCCGCAGCGCTTTAATTAATTTTTAGAGTCGCTAATATCGGATTAAATTGGGGTTTCAGAATAATCTTCCCATTTGGGACAATTTAAATTTAGTTATGATTTTACATACGATTTGTTTTTGTTTAAGATAAATGTCAGGAAGGGACTGTATGTCTGAAATTATGATATCTATTTCAATTATGGCCATTACGAATACTGATACGTTTCACTAATATCGTAGTAAGAAAATTGCGATTTTGGGACAGCGACTAATACGAACTCAATTTACAAAATGTAGTCATCCGTTAGGGTATAATGAAACGAGTAAGTATTGTCATCTCGTCAATATTTTTCGAAGCCGCGGGTTTACTGAATGATCGATGCTTTCAGTGCGTAGTAATGAATAAACCCGGACAATAATGTACAATATTCAAACGAATTATGTGGATCACGTAACTTATTATATAGATTCATTCTCGTGTGGTCTAACTAGGGAAGTAGGGTTTGAGTACCTACAATATAAACCATAATTAATAAAATCGAAAACTAAAACGCGTAGAGCCTGTTAAAATACTGTTAAAATTTCATAAAGAACAGTAGTTATGACGTAACTCTACTTTGGTCACTATTGACGAGTAGGTATCTTATCTACTTCGAACATCAGTCATTTTCTATAAAATCAATAGCTGCCCAATAAAACAAATACATTTTATTTCACGGTGTGTCTGGGGCCAGGAGGATGATTGATAGTGTTTTGAGCACACACACCGCTTATTCGACAGGCCAATTCAGACCGCTAACAGTATGTATGGAAAATGGAATATTCTTTCGGCAAATAAACATTGTTCGCGGTAAATAATAACATTTAAATTTGGTAAAAGCTTTGTCTTTACTATATATATTTATATGTAGGTAAGATGTATAAAGGAAAGGCAATTTGATGAAAAGCGTTCCGTAAATAGTATTTACAATGAGAATGAAAAGGTGAGGATGAAAAATAATATCCCCCAGGTAACAGTGACTTGCTGGAATAAAAATTCGTCCACATCTCACACAAGGCGAGCAATACGTGATTTTCACTAGAGTCATAAGGGGGGTCGTACACCTGCGATATCCTCTAAGACCGGCGAGCGAAACGCCGACTCATGGGGCCGGTGCGCGCTTAAATTACGCGTAAAGCCGAACACAAAGGCTATGCGTATTCAAATTCCATTAATCTCCCGCCTCAGGGAGGGTGGGGTAAAATGAACCGGCAGACAAAAACAATGCCGCCGGCAAATAACCGGCTCAGCATTGTTCCGGCAATTAGAAAGCTTTCCCATGTACCGTCCGTGTATAAAAACAGTGTAACATCAGCACGAATTGCTGCCTATAGCTCGTTACCGTTGATGTTTATTACGGTTATTAGGACTAAGCCGCACGCTTCAATATCAATGTTTCAATGAAACTTGATTTGAATCTATAAACGTAATGAATGTACCCGAATAAATGTTGCGCATTTGTACACTAATGATACCCTGAATCAATGGAAAGAATAAAAAGACCCGATGGCTTTTAAACAGCAAGTCACGTTAAAGCTTGCGGTAGTGACTTACAATGAATGAAATTCGCGGTTTTGATTTATTAAAATGTCAGGCATACGTTAATAGCAGTGTTATCTCGGATGACTAACTGTGGTGAATCGGGATCAGGGTTGAATTTGCTGAATGACCATTTTGACTGACAAGATTAACGTTTAGCTTTTCCGATCAGGCAAAATCATAACTCGCTTGGTTACAACGTTTAAGTTCAATCTAAACTTTGAAATATTGATTACAACAGATATAATTTGACATTATTAAAAAATATGAATTATTCAGCTTTATATATGTATTAATCATTATAATATTTGACTAGAGTATCAAACATAATTGTAGCGGTTGTATATTATAATCTTAATTAATGTATTTTTTTTTCTTTTTAATTTGAATAAATTGTATTGTAAATTTGACCTCCCTATCGCATTGGGTAAACTGTAATGGTAGGAATGGTTTAATATAAATAAATAAATAAAATAAATAAGCAGAAGGAAACTAATTGTGAATAATATTGTTTTTAAAATGTACATACCTACTTGAATTTTATTAAAAATATATAGAAGAGTAGGTAACCCTTTGCAATTTTTGCAGTATTAATACGGAAAATCATTTATAGAATAGAAAAACAATCACTAAGTGCATTAATAAAAATCATGTAGTGCTACGCGCACGTAGCAGGTACAAAACTGTTATTCATTCATGGTACACACTAAAAACTCCACATTTTATGCAATTCCAACAACATCGCATACCGTTTAAACACAATAATTTGTAGGTACGCTAAACTAATACATGTCGTCGTCGTCGTCGTTTCAGCCGTGGGACGTCCACTGCTGGACAAAGGCCTCCCTCAGGGTTTTCCACCACGACCGGTCACCGGCGGCCTGCATCCAGCGGCTCCCTGCCACTCGGACCAGGTCGTCTGTCCATCTTGTGGGTGGTCGTCCCACGCTTCGTCGTCCAGTACGTGGTCTCCATTCGAGAACCTTTCTGCCCCAACGGCCATCGGTTCTGCGGGCTATGTGCCCAGCCCATTGCCACTTCAGCGTGCTAATCCAGCGAGCTATGTCGGTGACACCGGTTCTCCTACGGATCTCCTCATTTCTGATTCGATCTCGTAGGGAAACTCCGAGCATAGCCCTTTCCATAGCACGTTGAGCGACGCTGAGTTTGTGCACAAGGCCCAGGGTTAGAGACCACGTTTCTGTACCGTATGTCATCACCGGCAACACACATTGCTCGAAGACTTTTGTCTTCAGGCACTGAGGGATTTTGGACGAAAAGATGTTATGTAACTTCCCGAACGCTGCCCATCCGAGTCGGATTCGACGATTGACCTCTTTCCCGAAGTTGGACCTGCCTAATTGGACGGTTTGTCCGAGGTAGACATATTCGTCAACAACTTCGAGAATAGAGTTTCCAACAGAGACCGGAGTGGGCACAACATGGACATTTGACATGATTTTCGTCTTGTCCATGTTCATGCTAAGGCCCACTTGTTGTGAAACTCTGTAGAGGTCATCGAGCATTGTATTAAGGTCTTCCAGGGATTCTGCCATGACTACGATGTCGTCGGCAAATCGAAGATGAGAGATGTACTCGCCATTAATATTGATGCCAAGTCCTTTCCATTCCAACAGTTTGAAGGCATCTTCCAAAGCAGCGGTAAAAAGTTTGGGCGAGATCACGTCGCCTTGTCTAACACCGCGCTGCAATGGGATTGCCTTTGTACACTGATCTTGTACTCGGACTGACATGGTGGCGTTTTCGTACAAGCTTCTCAATACTTCGATGTACCGATAGTCAATACGGCACCGCTGGAGAGACCTCAACACGGCCCAGGTCTCGATCGAATCGAAGGCTTTTTCATAGTCCACGAACGCTAAGCATAGTGGCAAATTATACTCTTCGGTTTTCTGTATAATTTGCCGCAGCGTGTGGATGTGGTCTATGGTGCTAAAGCCTTTACGGAAACCGGCTTGTTCGGGAGGCTGGAAGTCATCTAACCTGCGTTCGAGACGATTCGTGATAACCCTTGAAAACAGCTTATAAACATGACTCAAGAGTGATATCGGTCTGTAGTTCTTCAATAGGGTCTTATCTCCCTTTTTGAAGAATAGAACAACCACACTCCTGCTCCATGCTTCAGGCGTTGTGCCCTCGAGCAAGGCGGAATTGAATAGCCTCTGGAGCATCCTGAGGATTGGTTTTCCACCCGCTCTCAGAAGCTCAGAGGTGATTCCATCCTCACCCGGCGCCCTGTTGTTCTTAAGCTGTTTCAGAGCTATCCTAATCTCGTACAGGCTGATGTCCGGGATATCCTCGGTGAAATGTCGGGTTAGTCGGGCTCTTGGGTCTTTAGCCGGACTATTAACAGGCTTGGCAACTGAGGTGTAAAGCTGCCGGTAGAACCTCTCGACCTCTCCTAATACCTCTGACTTGGCCGACACTACTACGCCACGGTCTGTCTTCAGCTTCGTCAGCCGGCTCTGCCCAATAGACATATCTCTTGCAAACACTTTCGAGCCTTGGTTTCGCTTAATCGCTTCCTCAATGCTTGAAGCATTAAAGGAGCGAATGTCGTGTCGCAGAGATTTAGATATCAGTCTATTGAGCTGCCTATATGACTTAGCATCTTCAGATGTGCGCAGTGGCATAGAGCGCCGGTCTGCCATAAGTTTCAGAGTGTGGTCTGAGAGTTTTTGCGGGTTTACTTTACGGGTTTTAAAGTGGGACCCAACCGCGCGGATAGTTTCTACCAGCCTGTTATTTAGATCGTCCACTGAAACGCTACTGTCGAGGCAATCGAAGCGATTTTGCAGTTCCAGTTGAAAGCTTTCGGGGTTTTGGATTTGTTCATGGCAAGGACGGAGCGTAGACTTCATCAGACGAGATCTCTCACGTTTGACATCGATATTCAAGATGCCTCGTACCATTCGGTGATCGCTTCCGGTTTTCACCCTGTGGATCACGGAGACATCTTTGAATATTTGTCTTTTCGTGGTCATAATGAAGTCTATCTCATTTTTCGTTTTGCCGTCGGGGCTGAGCCAGGTCCACTTCCTGTGGGTCGGTTTCTGGAAGAAGGAATTCATCATAAAAAGACCCTCCTTCTCCAGAAAGTCTGCTAGTCTCTGGCCCCTCGGATTGCGGTGTCCAAATCCAAATTGCCCCACTCTCAACTCATCATCGCCTCTCTTGCCCAACTTTGCGTTGAAATCTCCCATCACAACATTGAAGTGTGTTTTCGAGGTATGTATGGCCCTACTTATGTCCTCATACATAACCTCCACTTCTTCATCGGAGTGAGCCGAGGTCGGTGCGTAAACCTGTATGACCTTCAGCGAATATCTTTGAGATATTCTGAGTATAAGGCACGCTACCCTGCTCGACACACTCTCAATGCTTACGATGTTGTTGACGAGAGATTTGTGGACGATAAACCCGATTCCACCTTGGGACTGTTGGTCGCCCTCCCGGTAGAAGAACAAATTACCGGACGTCAACGTTACCGTGTCCTCCCCCTCTCTTCGGACTTCAGATAACCCTATGACATCCCAGCGTAATTTGCTCAATTCTTCTTCCAGCTCAACAATCTTTTCATCCGTCCTCAATGTGCGTGCATTGTATGTTACCAGGGCCAGGGGTCGTCGGGAGTGGTAGCCGGATCGCATCCGGTGATTCTTAGCACCCCTTGCCCCGCCGTTACCGTAGCCGCTACCGTAGCCAGGAATAGCGGGGCTGCCGGGTACTAGGGGCCTGGTTAAAGGTGTACAATTCATGAGGGGATTTAATGCCAATACTCGCCACGCTTGGCAGGCGGGTTGGCGAGCGCAGTAGATGTGCATGTAAGTCACGGAACGCTGCTGCCCGTTCCGGTATTAGGTATCCCTTAGTCGCCTCTTACGACACCCACGGGAGGAGATGGGGGAGTGCTATTCTTAAACCGGCACCCCACGGTACGAAAACGGTACGGTTAAAATAGCATTACCATATACGTAGTCTAGCAAATAGCAATGTCATTGGGATTTTTTTTGGAGTAAACCATTTTTTAAGGAAGCCCAGATTTAAAATAATAATGATTAAAAGCATGGCTTCATGGCTGTAAAACAGAAAAGAAATAAATTGGAGTTGATAATACGAGAAGAATCTTAGAAGTATTTTCATAAGACAGCACTAGAAGCTTTAGAAAATATTTCAATAATTTTTCACTGGTTCCCTACTTAGCATATTAAGACTGATCAACATGCCGCGTAATGAAAGCGAAACTTACAAGGGATTAACGTGAGTACTCATTATTTGTGTAACAAAGCGACAACCTTAATTCGGTGTGCAAATAACAGATAGCGATATGGATGCGAGCAAACAATTATGGGCAAACATTTGTCGCAGCTGCGGAAACAGCAGCGTTTAGTGGCTTGCCGCCAAATCGTTCGTCAATGTTCGCGAAAAACGCTTTAATTATTCAAATATTACTTTTGTTTGAAAAATAATAATTGTTTCGATGCTTTGGCTTAGAACTGAATAAAATAAGAAACCCTCTCAGCAAAATTCTTAGATGGAATATTGTTAAGTATTCAAAAAATAATTGTATTTGATGACTAAGACTATAAATATCTTCATTTCATTAGTGAATTATTAAATCCCATTTCTATTTCTTAACTATTTTATAACATAAACGTTTCTGTTCAACTCAAATGAATATTGACCAAGAGTTTAACTTTTTCCAAACAAAAGTTTAGAAAATGAAAGCAATTGTCAAATTAAATCAATCGAAACGTAATAAGTAAAATTAATTATAGTAATAACCGACGCGATTTACCCAGAATATAATTTATACGCAGAGCTGGGGGCGATAGGGAGTAATTAAAATTGTAAAAATAATGGATTCGTCAAAAGTATCCCTAAAATTAATATGGCCATAAATTAAATTATTTATTATCAGGCGTTTTACCGTTTCCAGTAATTATTTTATAATGTACAAAACAATTGTTACATATTATTATATATATAAAAAATATAAAAAAAAAAGATTTAGAATTCTAATTATACAGATTAAAGTATCCAGATGAGGCAAATTATTAAATTCCAAGTAATCTTCTTTGAGGGGCACCGGTTCCTTTATAGAACATAATATAAGTAGGTTGATATTTAATTTTCAGTTGCTTCGGTCACAGCGTGTATTTAATTTTGTGTTCTATTTATACCTACGATATCACAAGATAATTGAATTAAGTAGTCTATTATATCAAAGCTAAAGAAAAATCAATTTATTTAATAAAAGTAGTGACGTTTAAACACATAATACGCGAGTATAATACCGAAACACTTACGCAATGCCTACTTTGACATGTTTGATATTGCCTATTTGATGGCCCATAAACTTTATATTAAATAGCTTTATGACAGCTGTCAATATTTAAGTAAGACGTCTTTTGGTTAGATGTAGCTGAATTGTTTATACCCACTCTTGCTTTGTTTAAGTTTAATATTATAATGTCACTAAATATCTGTACAGAAATAACAAATTATTGAAATGAATAACAATGCAAGACCCTTTTTCCAATATTGACTTGAATAAGCTTCGCAAAATATAAATATATTATAGTTATATTCACAATGTAGTAATAAGCAAAGCTTATAGAATATTCTGGTTCATTATATTTTCAATAGCTCACCGTTAATCGGCTTAAGAACGATGTGAGTGGCGAATGAAAGCGCTTACATTTGTCTGAATGTGGCTACGCTTCCTCTAAGTGCTACTTTCGTAGTGCCTCTGAATAATCGTAAATGCTGCAGCGAAAAAGGTACACTTAAAAATTGCCCCGGACTAATTTTTATCACGAACACGTACGCCGCTCATACGCCGGGTATTTCACGTTTTGAGTGCATAACGTATTAGAATTTAGTCTGTGACTTACATTGCGTTACATTTATTTCCAAGCGCGAGATTGCTTTAGCCAATTTTGTCTTAGTGCTCGGAGCCTCGTACCATTACCTGTACGAGACACGGACACTTATGCTTTCGGGACGTGATTGGGGGCTAACTTAAATTTATTTTATCAGCGGAAACTAATGTCAAATTGAGCTCACTAATGGAACTATTATTAAAAGTTACACATTTGTAGACGCAGCAGTAAAACGTTTTAATAGTTAATCATAGCCACGTAAGGTTATAAAGGGGGTGCTAATAACGTAAAAAGAAGACCGTAGCGAATCTATAATTGAAAATAAGCCGCTTTTCATCTCCCGTCTGCTTTATCTATACATATAATAAAATCGTAGGAAAGTCAAAACTGTACATTGAATATTTTTTTAAAAGAATACCTGGGCCGTGATCTATAATCGATATAGAAGCCAAAAACATAGTTTTTAGAATTTTTGTCTGTTTGTCTGTTTGTCTGTTTGTCTGTTTGTCTGTATGTTTGTCCGAGCTAATCTCGAAAAGTACTGCATAGATTGACTTAAAATTTTGCATGAATATTACTAACAGGTCGGGTGAGGCTATAGGCTACATATTATCAAGCTATCACCTACGGGGGAGGAGCTGTGAACCTTTATTTTTCTTACGTATTCCGTGTATTACGACAGCGTACAATCTAAAGACTCATGTTTAAATGTTGGTTTCGAGTAAGCCATGCTATTATCTAGCTTTACAAAATAAAAACTATGTCATTTACGTAATTTGGGCAGAGAAACAGTTTAATGAATTTAGTAGTATAAAGACAAACTAGAAACAGCGCCATCTATTAAATGTTATAAAAATCAATTCAATTTACACGTTAACTATTGGAAATTAATAATCAAATGACGCATATATAAATGTTGTTTGACAATATCTATATTGACACTATAAAAATTATGCCATTTAAGTAACTTGGGAAGAGAAACATAGCTAAAAGAATGTAAGTTGTATAATGTTAATTTTGTAACAGCGCCATCTATGAGATTTCGTAAAAATCAAATCAATTTACATGTTAACACTACTGAACACAATGTTAAAAATTAAGTAATAATTTAAATATAATTATGTTATTTATTTATTTAACTCTTTAACCCATATCTTCCGTTCCCTATAAGATATATTTCGTGTAAATAATAAACTACATTTTTTTAAAGTGAGGGTAGATGTTTATTATTTTAAGTAAAAATAGACACCATTATCTACAGTTAATCTAATGATTGTGTTCCAAAGAGTATAATAATATATTGTTGTGTTCATTAGTTACAATTTTAAAAATCTTCGTGTTTTATAAATTTACTAGCTTACCGCCCGCGGCTTCGTCCGCTTTGTCTAAAACCTAATAAATTATGTACTAAAACCTTCCTCTTGAATCAGTCTATCTATTAAAAAAACCGCATCAAAATCTGTTGCGAAGTTTTAAAGATTTAAGCATACAAAGGGACATAGGGACACAGGGACACAGAAAGCGACTTTTTTCATACTATGTAGTGATATTATTTTATAAAGCAATTGAATGCCATAAAACAAAAAATATCAAATGCAATCTTCGTGTTTTGTGAATTTTCACCATCATGCGTTCCCACAAAAGGTAAGTTGTTACTTACAGGTATTTATTGAAATGAAATGAAATGAAATGAATGATTCTTTTATTATTTTGAGGTGCATTGGGAACAGAAGTTTTTGATAAAATTTTATTTGTAAGTAGTAGTTTTTTTTATAGATTTACAGTTAACTTTTGATTTTTTTATTTACAGATTCAATGCTAATAAAATTATATCGCCTTTGGAAGACGATTTCTGCTGATATTTTTACTACACCACTTGAAAATTGATGATTTGATGATAAAGACAGTAGCAGCGAGGATTAAGTGGAAATTAGTAATCATCCGCTTCGTCAATTTTTGACTGAAGTTAATGTCCAATGGTTCAATCATTGGAAGTATCTCGGGAAATTTTGGAGGATATTTTTCAGGAAGGAGAGGAGGGGTAGCCAACCACATATCAAACTACTACGTTTTAGTACCGAAAAAATTTTTATTGCCAAATGAAACGTAAATTTTGCACTCACAACTTTACAAGTAATGTTTTTATTTTGACTTTGCGGTTATCTGATTATAATATTTATCGTTATGGCTATCGACGTACCGACCGTACTGGGATCAGAGTAGGTACATGATATACAGTTCATCATCCAGGATTGCTTAGAGCATTTTCACACTGAAAAAGATGTTTTCTTTGAATCGTAGTTGCTTCATTTATTTATTTTTAATCATTTTACATAATATGTTTTATATTTTATAAATATATCATTTTCATTATTTAAGTAGATAAAATAAATTATGTAACGGTTTTATAAGAAAACACATTATAGTTAGGCGACGGTGATTTCTTCCAGGCAAAAGATATTCATCAGCTCAATAAAATTGAACAGTATGTTAGTTATTCTTTAGATTCACAATTGTAATGAGCATTTCCGCATGCAAGTTGTATCGTAGTTTAGATATATCATAGTTTTTACATATTAAAGTTCCAACAAAACCCTCAAATTTTTTAGTAGAGTTGAGCAAGATAATTTGAAAAATGTGCCGTGTTAAGTATTATAGAAAAGGTTAGTTCGTTGGTAATTATTATTTCTTCTTCATTTACATGTTGTTAGTAAAAATAAACTTTAACTAACAGTCAAAGTAGTCAAAGTATAATATTGTAACATTCATTCATCATTTTTTGTATAGGCGATATTAACGTAGTATGTTCTTTTTGTAATGCTTTATAGTGTAGTAAGGCGAGTCGGCTTTCGTTTGAAGATACACCGGAACCTTTCACAAAATCACTACTTTTAGAGGAACATACTGTGCAATTAGCGTTTAGCTACTATTATGTATTCTGTGGTGCAATGTAAACTGTTATTAGACAATATTCGCTCTTATAGTAGTGCGTTTCAAATGATCCTTTGGTGCTCAATAATTATCAGAAGATCCGTTCATGCTTACTTTTAAGATACAAGGTCAAGTTTACCATTTGATAGGATCCCTTTTGCCTGAAGGCCAAGCTAAGTTTGTTTAAATATATTTTGTATTCGACTACAACGAATAGTGGAATACAAGAAATCAATATTTCTCAAATTTAAAACTGAACTCATTTCACAATTTTAGAACAGGTTAATTCGTATGTATGCAGTTTTAAATCGACATTAGAAGCTTTTCCTCAAGATGGTGATATCGGCACTCAGGAACTCCCTGGACGTGTTATAACGCCCAGGCCACAGTATTACAATTTTTCCTACAGTAGGGCGACGAATGTATTTTCGCATAGCAACGGATGGGAACTCGCGGGGGGTCAAGTGACGCGGGCCACGTACCACAAACATGCTTAGTTTGTGGTATCGAGCGCGAAAGATAGTCATCGTGTTTTTAGTAAAGTTACTATGTAAACTAACGTAATTTAATACTTAGGTACATATTCTATAATGGTGTGCTCAAACTGTTAATCTACATTTAATTTAGATTATTATTTGATACTAAGTAATGTAGAATTTAAACCACATTCATGTTTTCTTCAGATTTTAAGATTTTCTTATCAGAGTGTTCAATTTTAATGTAGTTAAATTTTATAAGAGACAATAATTAAGAAAATTTTAAAATAAAGTGTCACGTATTTTTTTTAAACGACGAATGACGAAAAACGACCTAATCGCGGACGAAGTCGCGGGCAACAGCTAGTTAAACATAAACACGCACTTAAATAATTTTTAAGTCGAATTGAAAAATATTTTTACCGCGTTCGCCTCGGAGTTTTTACGTCGGAAACTCGTATAAAAGTCAATTCGCTCAAGCTCCTTGCCTATCGGTGGTATTATTCAAATTAATTTAGCGCGGTGAGGTAAAAAGTGCGCGTGTCGGGAGTGCCACCCCCATATTCATAGAGCTGCCCTAAATTAGCATCACAATGAAGTGTTAGAAGCGAAAGCGGCAAGCGCTTAATGCGACCTGCGTCTTCTCACATGAGTAGATTACATAATAATGAATTTACTATATAAAACTTCCTTGCCGCAAATTTGTTTGAGCTTCTGTTAAGCTTTAAGATACAGCGATAATTAAAGGTGTATATGGGTAAGGTTTGCCATTAAACTTAATAATTATCGCATGAAGGGAACACCGATGTTATGATATTAATACTTAAATGAGTTGGTTGCGAAGTTTTTATGGACTTTTAGTAATAAGTTTAAGATGGTAGATATGAGGAATGAAAATTTACATAATTAGAGTACAACAATTATTAATTATACTTTGCAATTACTAAACATATTTACAAGCTTTAACTTACACAAACAAAATTTATCCTGTACTTTATAAAGCATTATCCCAATTTAGTATGTTAAAACTAAATCTGTTAAAACAACAGCGGGCACTACAAAATGCGTACGTGGAGCTTAAGAGAGGTCATCAGAAGGGTGTTTACGAAGGTGCATCGCCGTAAGTGTCCTGCCCGAGTAGAGGTTTATTGTTTTTGGACCACCCTTTTACCTTCGCTTTGCCGCCTATAAATAAATCAAAATATTCAGGAAGGGCTCGACTATAAGGCGGCTTAGCGGAATCGTAAAATTCAACAGCTTTCGCATCACCCTAAGGTTTATTTGTAGGTAGACTTTGCCATGTTTTTACTCGATTTGGGAAAATGTATCGAGTTGGTTGAATAGAGATGTACAAAATTTGTGACTAGGAAGATGGTCGGATTTAATAAAGAAAGTCATAGTAGTAGTAGTAGTCATATATTGTCGTAGTTTATAAATGTATAAAATCTTTAAATAAAACCAATGAATCAAAAAAATTCAAAATATTAACAAAATTAAAAGGCAATCGTTCGCAAGTATCGTATCGTATCAAGTTGGCCATTTTAAAACTTTTTAAGATTTGATTCATATCGGAATGGATAAATTAAAACAATCTTGTTTTCTAGATAGTCCTTCCTATCGAGAAAACAAAATTTATTTAATCAGTGCTATGACTAATGCACAGATACGAATAAAACAACTAGACTTACCAAACACCAATTTATAAATCGCTAAATATCAAATACCCTAAGATTGAGGTCAACCGCAAGGTAGGAAGATTTCCCCAGTTTAAACTATGTATCCGAAATTTATCCCTAAACAAAACGCGGACAGCCATTATTATTATTGCAAGTAGGGAGCGTTTTGGTCATTAATAACAATTTATTCAACACAATACCGCAATTTCGGCTCACGAATTCTAAGCCTTTGGGAAACGTAGATTTGATGTTTAATGGAGAATCTTTTCTAATAAAATTGATTAGTAGTTACGATATTCCGAAACAACTTTCCGCTTGTTTATGTACGTGATCAATACTTATAATGTAATCTCGACTTCGCAACAAACGTGATAATAAAACTTTCGCCAGAATTACGTGGACGTTTTTGTGTTCACTATTTGTAATTCTCATTTTATATTGGGGATTTTTGGGATGTAGCCGTTTAGTTTCAGCTATTGCACTTAAAGTGTAATTAAATTTAAACACGAACAAACGAATACTTTAGCAATCAGAGATAAAAAAGTACAATATTTAATCTCAATGAGATTCTTCATTTCAATTATAAAGATAGCGACATTAAACCAATAATCTATAAAAAAGTACGACAGTTTTAGATTAAAATTTATCCATTGTAAGCATTGGTTACAATATAGCTTTTAAAGCATTCGCCCCTAAGTAAACTTCGCCCGGTATTTCAATAATATGTATGAGAAGAACAAACAAAGATGTCTTTTTATAAAATACGTTTTGTTCACCACTTGCAGGGAAACTCATTTAAAGTTGAGGTCTTCGAAGTTTCCCATCGCAACGCGAGCTGGCCATTGTGGCTAATTCAAGTCTGTAATTAAATTTGTTTACCTACATAATATTCTGTAACAAAATAAAAAACTTTTTCGGTACACTTTTAAACAACAAAGTTTCGCCCTATTGGTTACTTAGGAGTGATTTATCTTTTATTGACAGTTTTACAAGCCTTCTTAAAAATTTGCTTCGCGGAATTAATTATTTAATTTGTTCCTTATTTTCTTTCATAATTATCAAACGTTTTATTAAGATATAATATATATTCAACTATGCAAGATAAGAAAAGGTTACTTAATTAAAAGGAAAGTTCTATAAAATTAACCTCATTCTATTTTATTTTAATCTTACAGAGTCATCCTTTCTTGATTAATATTGTCTTTTATTATGTTATAATAACCTAAAAAAGCAACCTTCATTCTGAAACGACAACGAGAAACTCGAGTTTAATATTGTGGTCTCGAAATCCATTAGTACGAGCAATTTTTAGAAAAGCAATGAAATTACCCTTGGAAACTAAAGTGACCCGCCCAAGGAAAAACAACAATATCCTCAGCCCCTCACTACAAAGAGGGCACCATTTGTATTATCATTCCATTAAACAAAAGTCACCGCGGTTTCCACTGAAAATACGGAACTCATTATTCCCGGGGCAAAGAAAATAATTTCAAACGTTAACAAGATTCCTCATATTATATTCGTTTACGGAGATTTAAGAAAAACAAGTATGCGTATGATCTGAAGAATTCGTATTATCTTTTGCTCTTTTTATCAATACTGCGTGTGGTGTGACTATTCAAGGATGGTTCTTCAACATCGGAAAATACAACTTGTCCTTTAATGCATAAGCTGGATTTGTGCCGAGATTACTCTGCAATAAGGAATAGAAACGCTGTTTAAAGGTAATAGTGTTGCTTCAGATCAAAAGTACTAAGCACTTTAGTTCGAAGAAAGAATGGTTCAAAAAATATGATAATTTTATATTTATAGCAACCCAATTTGAACAAAATATAATGATTACCTACATTTTCCATTTCAGAAACATTTAGATCAATAATATGAAAACTAAAAAGCACTACCGAAGTTTAAAAGTCCGCAGCGAACTAAACAAAAACGGAAATATATTTTAGCAAATCCAGTACATTTTCGTGGTCCCCTGAGTGATTCCTATATTATTTATAATACGATGGGGAGGATCATTCTCGTCGCTTACCGCGGCATATAGCTGTGAATGCTCGTTTGTCAAATGCGCAGTCATTTATTCAATGATGTATTTTCATTTCTACTCGTAACGAAATCAGAATGGATTCTGTACCTTAAGTATTCCTTATTATGCTGCTAATTAAGAAGTAGGTAATATGCGGTTGGCCTGATTATTATTTTCAAGAGGTACTTATTAATAGTGTATAGCGAGTAGATACAATAGTTTGTTATTGAGGTATCGCGTGGAGCGGTTTGCACATAAATCATTTCAGCAGGCATCGTCCGGACGATGTCGACAACGGCCTGTGACAGTATTACCTCACCCCTCGTTCAACATACACAGGTATATTTATAATCCCGGATGCCAGCGGCATTTGGAAAATGATCCCCATCTCCTGTTGCCTTTACCTCGTGTTTTATGTGCCCTTTCATTTCATAAGAAAAGCTACTAAGTTAGATGCGTGCTGGTTATTATTTATGATTTGTATGGTTCATGACAAATATAATTCATCCGTTTGTTTATCAAATACGCGAAATTACCCATTTGGGAATGTATGTTTGAGAACTTAACAAATTCGTATACATATTTACCTGTATTTGAGGTGAATGTTTTTTTAAATATGTTTGACACGAAATGAATACTAATGAATACTAATTTTATCATAATCATAAATTGTATAACTATAATTTTTATCGTTGTATCAAAAGTAAGCTAAATAAAATGCCAAGTATGAAGTCGAAATTGTTAATTGTCGAGGGAAGTGGTGTGGTGTGTCATAAGCACCGGTCAATTTTCTCGACATTCTAGCATTAACGATGTCATTTGTCAGGCATTTGCTACCATTAATAAACGACCGTTTTAGTCAATCGGTATCTTGGGGATGTGATAAGTCGTTAGACAATTAATGCGACAATATTTAAGCGAATTATTTGAATTACTTATTTCATTCGGTTCTAAGAAAAATAACTTATCCATACTAATATTATAAATGCGAAAGTAACTCTGTCTGTCTGTCTGTCTGTTACTCAATCACGCCTAAACTACTGAACCAATTTGCATGAAATTTGGTATGGAGATATTTTGATACCCGAGAAAGGACATAGGCTACTTTTTATTGCGAAATATGTACCACGGGCGAAGCCGGGGCGGACCACTAGTAACTAATAAAAAAAACTTATAAATGATTGCAAAAATTCAAAGGAACTCAATCAATGCGACCATGTGCTGTGAATTATAAAAACTCAGAAAGTAACTTAAAGGGAAATAAAAAGTCAAACGCGAAGTAGTGAATGAGTAAAAAGCTAGTGGTGTATACAGATGTGTGGTCACTCGTGTACGGTGCAAATTGTTAAACTTCAGACCATCTAAATTTGGCTTAACAGATAAATGCACTTGGTTCATTGGTTGGATTAGTACTCCCGTGAGCACAGACAACACAAAGAGCCGCCGCATTTCGTCTCACCAATTAAACAGTAGCACTCAAAGCAGACGTGCAAAAGGCTTTGTATCTCATAATATACCTGACATCTGTGTAACGTTCCTTGATCAACAGGAATTAAGTGCTCAAATGGTCTATTGATGCAACCCCGAAAAGTTCTATTATAAATTAAGCTACAATTATACATTTAGACTATTCTCAAATGTTGTACTAACTTGTGCTGTTTGTACTCTGATGCCAACATTTCCAATACGAAATAAAATATATGTAAAGCAGGGAGATGAATAAATATTAAGAGTTTGCATTAATATTAAGCTTTGAGATTGCAGGCAGCGTTATAAATTAAATAGGGGTGTCGGTAGTTACGATAGGAATGTAAAAAGTTTCCGGAGGTAAAACGACCGTGCTGTAAAATGAATCCCGCATATTTATTATATCTGTTATTCTTTAAAAGCATCGTAAAGTTAATAAAAGGTTTTTGTAACAAGCAGGCAACACGTTCGAGATAAGCTCCCGGTCTCGCGAGTTGAAATCTCTTAAAACGTCGTTAAACCCAACCCCTACCTTTCAGACAAAAGCCTAACTGGCTAATTGTTGACGAAAAATATTCTCCATGCAAATTCACTCTGTTTACAGGTCATTTCGAATTTGTACGGTTTGGGAAGTTAAGGTAATTAACAGAGTTTCAGGCGTTTAACTAAGCGTTAGAACGTGAAGTTAGATTGTTGCTAAATGAAATCAGATATTATTAGAAGAATATTGGTTCATTCGAAATACTTGTACCTACAACGGAAATTGTATGCTCAAATATATACATTGCTACAGTGAGGCGGCGAAAAAGTATGTTTAACGTCATTTGTATGCTGCTACACGAATCTGTTTAAAATGAAAATGGATAAAAAAACTATTAAGCACTGGATTCGTTTTACTAAATAAAATATTTACAGATTTTTCATATAAAATTGGTTTAAAAGTCTATGAAGGTTACTTTTTAATTATAAAAAAAAACATACGTCATTTAAATACAAAATTTTTTTGTAATCATAATTTGATTAATTAAATAGCTCCTAAAGATTTGTGTTTTCGCCTTGACTGAGCAATAGAAATTCTAATCAAAAAGTTTTATATTTCGTACAATAGGTTGGTACATTTAGAGCGCGTCGTGTTGAAATTCTTGGAAGAAACCAAAAGAGTACTCGAGGTGCCTTCGCTAATTGGTATTGGTACCAAGACAGATCACTGGGCACTGTTATCCCTAAAGACAAAGGTTCTTGGCGTACTCTTTGCAATCCGATCCGCCACCGCCCTCTCGGTAATTTTCTCGTTAACGGAATGAATAAAACATTTCATTCCTTACCTTTCTTTTGTAATTGTTAATGGTTGATGGGTTTTGAAAATTTATGTTTAGATTCTTTCTTGCGATTGTTTCTCCCGATCATTTGTTACCAAATATCCTCCTATTAAGATTCGAACAATATTTTTCAAATGTATGATTTTCATAAACTTCTTGTTTGCTTGGCTTTCGACTGCTTAGATTTGAACCTCAAATGCTGTTATTTATTAATCTTTACAGATCGATAAAAGCATGTTTACGTATTTTTTTTTAAACTTTTATTACGTCGTCTCATCGGTAATACGTATCGTACGATACGTACGATAATTATTGTAGAAATACGATAATTTTTAGTTAAATGTCTATAGTGTGAAAAAAAGTTTCACTTTTACCGTGGTTTCATAAAACCACACAACATTTTTTTTATTTTAAATAGAATCAGACCGCAGAAAAACCTGCACATTCTAAGCAGAACTATAAGTGTAATTATACTAATACTGTAATTATACGTACGATAATTATTGTAGAAATACGATAATTTTTAGTTAAATGTCTATAGTGTGAAAAAAAGTTTCACTTTTACCGTGGTTTCATAAAACCACACAACATTTTTTTTATTTTAAATAGAATCAGACCGCAGAAAAACCTGCACATTCTAAGCAGAACTATAAGTGTGAGACGGAATTCCGTAGTCGGAATTTTCATAACAAGCGCATGGCGATCGCTGGAGCGTCAGGTTATAGCTACAGTCTCGAAGCGCTGAGCCGATCACGATCCCACCGGAATCTCAACACTGTTCTTTATAAAAGTGATAAAAGATCGAGTCTAACACAGCATACGCGATGGATCTATAAAACAATTTCTTGTTCGACTGTCTACGATATTATATGCTAATATTATTATGTACCGTATTTTATGACAATATTTGCAACATACATTTTTTTGTACTTTAAATGTAACCATTAAAAAACATTTTAACACAGATTTTAAGATGCGGTTATGATTGGCACAAATGCCAAGTGCAGGATATTGTAGGTTACACCCCCCGAAGATTACGCGAGTTTTTCATATAAAGCCATTCAGCCAATTTCCCTATATCCTACACGGGAGTATAATAAAGGAGGTTTTTGTAAGGGAAAGAGGTTTGTGCACCTACAATACGCACTGTACCTTGAGAAGGGTAGATAGACGCAATATTCGGCTCTCACTTGGATCGGATAGCTTTAGTTATTTAGGGTGCTGTCAATTTGAACAAATAGCTGATTTCCTTGCGTTGACGTTTTCTTGTATTTCATCTATGACTTGTAAACTGGTGACAACAGGTGATGCGGAAGGGAGAATGGGCCAAATAAAATATTTATCGGGTTTGTGATTGAAAATATGGAGAGGATAACGTTGGAACTACATACTTCTATCTTATACCTTAGTATAGTAAATAGGTTATAGTTTATTGGTAAAAATAGGATTTGGAAGTTAGCTTATATTACCAGTGTCTACGCGGTATACCGACACGTTTATTGAAACAAAAAACATCATACCGCCACTCCCACAGTCAAACAGCATTGCGGCTTACCTGTGACAAACAAGAACAATTATGTGAAATAGATCATATTATATTCCAATAGTCCACACAAGGCATACGGGTGTTAATTATTTATACGTAACCGTTTCAAGCGGCTGATGTTGACAGCGGGTCCGCGGTTACCGACCGACCCCACAGGCCCACAGTCCACACGACACTCGGTACGTATATTGCATTATACCGCTGTAATTATGTTACTATCGTGATGATGTTTATTGTGAATCATCTTTACGACCACTTAGGTAATACACATTAGCAGGTTTATTGGAGCTGTAAGGCTTTTTCAGATTATTTTTGTGTAACTTTACCAAAAAGTGCCATAATTAGGTACTTGATTATAATCCTATCGAAGTATTTCTTCCACTTTGATACATTATTTAAATAATTAACCGATTTGATTGATTAGATTTCAATATGTCTAAATAAATGAAGTACAATGAATAACATTATTATAAAACCAACATTGTGAGTACATAAATGTTAATATTTAACTATCTAGTATTATAAAAACAAATATAATATGGACGTATCATCTAATAAATAATTCAAATGGACTGAATGAGGGTTAGTATAACGTATTTTAGTTGATAATTCCTCTTAAGCCCCAACAAGCTGATTTATGTCCTTCGATGTAGTCGTAATGTAGGCGTTCCTAGGAAACTTTATTTAGAGAAAAACGCCGAAATGGCCACAACGGTTACGAAAACCACATAAATACCACATCCCCGATGCAATAAATCGTAATAGGCATTCGACTTTACGGCTACGAATCGTTCCTACTGGGGACATTATATTATGTACTAGCTGTCTATCCCGTGCCTTTGCTCGCCACTTAAACGCATATAAATTATTGAATAACTAAACCATGATGCATGAGTTTGAATACATATTTTCAATGTTCAAAGAAATGTATCAAAACCATATACTTAGCTATCATAAATATACTTATTACATTGCCCGCTACGGTAAGTGTAAAAGATTTTATAGGTATAGTATAGGATATTAAAGGGGCTTCAAGGCGATCGTAGGGTAAAGATTACCTATATGTCAAAACATTCTTACAATGCATTGCTCTTCAAGTTTTACTGACCATATAAAACAACCAATTTTACGATACCACTTAACATATAGTGTCGTAAAACCGCACCAAAAACTAAACCTAAACATAAACAATGGTCATTTCGCAGTTCATTAAATAGATTGAATGAAAATTATTTATTAATCCCGCTACGATGGGACACGGAGCGGTTGGTAAGAATACAATAAAAGATCTAATATGGGGAATTTTATGAGTTTACTACGATTGTAATGTAGCTTTACCTCTACGTTACAAGTTTTACATTACAAGTCGACTGTCAGACCATTTATTTTTATAAACACAATCAATTATAACATATAACATGCGCCTACGAAACGTTGTTTCAACAAACATTGAACAAAATTTCCCATTAAGTTCATTTTGTTGGATTATTTTTATTTAATACTAGGCTCGCGTGACGTACCCGAGCTCTTACCAATATTTTTGCACGATTACCGTACTGATGAAAAGTCAACACATGTATAAACCAACTGCTGTTTTATAATTTATTTAAATTATTTTACCATTTTCAAGAAAATAATATTTTTAGTTCATCAGGAGTAGAATAAAAAATATTCAATTAATTTCTAAAAGACAAAGCTAATTCTAGAAAATAGAACCGTTTTCGAGAAGCTTTATTTTGAAGCGCTAAATGGAATGTGTTGATTTAAAAATAGTTTTTCATTTGCCTATATTATATTGAAATGCACAGCCAAAGTCACACAGATAAATTTTATTGATATGGAGAGTTTAATGGGTCTAGTGAAAAAGAAAAAAAAATATGTCGCACGAAACGATGAATTCATATGCAAATACGTGTTCGAATGTGCATCCGACGAAAGTTAAACGACGAGGATCAAAGTTGAACAAATAATATTTTAACTGTAAAATATTCTTCTCCGAAATATTTATTTGACAGAATGTAGTATTATAAACTCGTAGTAGTCTTGTAGTTTTGTAAAAATGACAAAGAAAAAGATCTAACCAGTTGTAGACTAAACCGTAGCAACATCATCGCATTAAAACGCCCGTAAAACTAAATAAAACATGTCAACATGAGATTAAAATGTTTCAATGTATTATTTCAATATTATAAAATAAGAAAAAGTACTAAAGTAAAAACCTCATGAAAGACAAATTGTATCATTGTATTACAGCCAAAAGTACGAGTAATTAACATACGTCAGCGCTATTCACGTGCTTTTACATAAAGTACCGTAAAATTCCTTAATGGCTGTAAATGTTTTATACACACATATGAAAATAACATCAGTGCAGCTCGAGCGGAGAGAAATACAGCGTACGAACGGAAGTCAACTCAATGAGTACTATATTTTTAATTGATGCAGCCATCGACGTGTACGGTAAACATTTACGCGTTTATTCGAACAACGACAGGCCAGTCTTTGCAAGTTTTAACTCGGACATTAATTGGTGGAAAAGTGCGCAATTTCACTGTTTGGTTTTGACTGATCGACAGTAAATATTATCATTGAAAGTACGGTAATGATTTTTTGATAAATTGCTACTTTGTAGCTTTAATGTGGCCCGCTTGTTTGGATACGTGTTACAGTTGAAACGTTAAATTAATTAATGTTTTCAATTAAGGAAATGAGTTCGGGGAATGATTTAAAGTTAACAAGTCGGACATAATTATGGACAACGAATTTTAAATATTTTAAAAGCTTATAAAATAACATTTCCTATTATAAATATGTGATAATGAAGAACAAGAATGAATTACGACGACACTACCTTATTCTTCAATATTTATTTCACAATATTAAGATATGCGTTAGATATATGTAGCAATAAAATAGCTAGTGAATACACAATATTTATTGTACGTATTATTGGAAGGAAGAACGGTGCAGTGCAGCCAATATCTAAGCCGAGCAATACAGGTACGGTTATGCATGCAAGGTAGTACAATCATTTTTAATTTCCGCAGCAGGACCGTCCATTGCATGAATACCAATTACACCAGTAACTACTCAACATGTGGAATGTGAAGCTGAGTCTCGAGCTAACCGATTTGTATCCACGTACATATATGGGTATATCGATGTACGCTAGCTGTTTGGATCCGGGATAAGTTAAAAGAAAACCCTTGAAAGCTTTTCGTTCGTTTGCGTATTGTAAAAAACGAATAACCCGAAGGTTTAATTAATAGAACCGGCAAATTGCCCGCTCATTATGTACCCTTAAAATAGTATTAATTGTTTTTATTTTTCACGTTCATTTTGATTAACGGCGTGTACCGAGTAACAAAAAAACATGTTTCATCACAACAACGAAAAAAAAATGAAACGTATCCTTTACTTACAATTTTTTATAAGTACATTTTTTGCTAATGGTAACGATTAACAGTTAAAATATTTCGAAAACAAATATTATATTTATAATGGATAAGTCGCTAAAATGAAACAATAACGCTAAGAGAAATGCATAAGACAGTTTAATTTCATTACGAGCATATTATAAGTTCTTGTTAACTCGATACTTAAAAAGTACTTGGGCAGCGATAAA
This sequence comes from Colias croceus, assembly GCF_905220415.1. NCBI lineage: Eukaryota > Metazoa > Arthropoda > Insecta > Lepidoptera > Pieridae > Colias > Colias croceus. Next base: position 7,723,103 of record NC_059542.1, read on the forward strand.
GTCATATTTTAAGTAAGTTCAACTTATTAAAATTGTTAACTACGGTTATACATAAAACGAGAATGGCATTTCGTCTACAGTCCTCTTGAAACTCGAACTACCAACTGGCAGCGAGTCAGCGTCGTCGAACTTCTTGGGTTATTGAAATTTACTTTTTAGAACAATGAAAGTGCACCCGTCTGTAGGTATTTACGCTGCAAGCCTGCAACCCCTTTAGTGGCTAAAGTTTTTACTGGCCTGTCCTGACGCATTGAAAGTACGTGGACATTAAAGGCCAAATTGTCTCCCGGAGCGTTGACACAATACATTATTTTGTTTTGCTATCCATTTACTGTTTTAATAAAATTATGTTTTATTTAAATGATATTGTTTTAAAGCGTACTATATATTTTTCTTTTAATTTAAATCGTTAGTAGTTAATTACACACACAACACATATTCTAATATTTACAAAGAGATAATGAAAGTATAAGTATTTGCTAATATAGTATGTGTTTCTCTAAGCCATATGGTATCTAGTTAAAATATACACATAACATACCTACCGACGTATAAAATTTTTGTTAAAGTGATTAATGTATGGCCCGTGATGGAACGAATAATAAACAACCAGCGCAAAGATAATTAGATCATAATATTATGTAGGTTGACATAAGAAACAAATAATAACGTAGGGCTAGACAATAATGTATTAGATAAACGCACATAATATTTAGGTAAGTATATTTTCTTAATCACATATTGGTTGGCAATAATTTTATAACAATGTTAATGCTCATTAAAATGTTAATAACTTTTAATTTCACAGATTCTACCTGTACGAATATTAAATTTATTATAAACATTTTAATTTCACAGATTCTATTCAAATTACAAACATACCTTTTCTTCAATATCAAAAAAATTGCGCTCATCATGGCTGTACCGAAGACGCGACAGCATTTCACGTAAACTAAACATTTCGATTCTAAAAGCACTTACAAAATAACAAAAACCTGAGGTTTAATAATAATGGGCGGAACATGTGCTAGAATATATTCCAAAAAGAATATTGTTTTTAAAACACCCACCTAATAATAATAAAAGCCCGCGTTTGCACGTTGCTGTCGGATTGCTATGACCACAGATTATCAAGACATTACGTGACACAGATAATCAAGAACCCTAAGCGTTTAATTTTTTATTGATTAATTAAATTAATTTTTAATTTATTTTATTAAATCCTTAAATGTATGTTGTGCTTATTAAATATTGTATCATTGTAACTAATTTCAAATAATTCCTCATATGAAATAATAAAATAATGTCAGACAGTATTATTTATGCAGTTATTTTTTTTTTTTAATTCTGGCAACTCGTTCTAGAATAAGATTTGAAATTGTATGTTTTATTTTCCATTATTGTGAAGTGCCTGTATTTACATTAAGTGATAAAATATTCATATTGTGTTGTATTGATATGAATGATTTCAAATAGCAGGTAGGGACACAATAAGTCCCCACAGAGTATTCAGTCAATGAAGCGCTGTGAAGCGAAGTCTCGATAATGTCTCGCTAAGTTCTTGTTATCTTTTACACTTGAGTATCGTTCTGTATTTAATATCGTGATATTCGTGTGTATTTGTAATACGATTTGTTAAACAAGCTTCAAACATATTATTATATAGATGAGTGTATGAATGAAAATGGCGGTAAGAAATAAAAGTAACAAAAATATGTTTTACGCTATATACTAATTGGAAAATCAAAAGTAAGTATTATTAGTAAGTATTTATTTTCGTTGTATTTTGATGTTTTTTTTATATCTTATTACTTAGGTAAATTAAATATTTTTTTATTTTCGAAATTTTCGCTGGATTATTTTAATCATTTCTAGAGTCTTATTTACAGTTTTGACTTGCATTTTTATCTGTAAGTGCCTCCTTGTTATGGTATAATTTTTTAATTACTTAGAAAAATAGGTATAGGTATCTTGTTATTAACGTCGAATACAATATGTGAAGTTTCTACAAAATGACGAGTACTTCATAAATGCAATCGATACACCTCCGCAATGCATAACTTTAGTGTAAATTTCATACTCAATACTTTTATGAACATTACCTACAGTGTATTACTATGTCCTTACGGTACATTGGAGCAAGGTGTCAAACGGGAAAATTCACGATGTCATCTCGGATCTTGCTTTGCCACGCAAAATACATATCTGACGTTCAGTTCCCTTAGGTGGGAATATGCTTATTTTTAACTTCAACTTGGAAATACGACTGTACTTCGCCTCTTTAGTTTTCATGAGATGCGACATGAGATTTCAGCAGCATTTATATTTCTTATCCCCATATTTCGTGCTGGCTTTGATTTGTATAGACTATAATAGCCTATATGGTGTGCATTTTGGAGAAATGTACGTAGGGTTCTTTTACTTTGTCCCTGTTACATTTCACAGCTCCGTCCGGTGTACCAAAAAAATAAAGATATTTACTACCTACGGTATATATATTTATCCACGTTTTAGTTTCAATGCAGCGGTCAATTTTGATAACCATATTGAATAACACTGTTATCGCAATTAAAAACATATTAATTTGTAAACATACTCAAAATTCCAACCAATCGAATATCGGGTACCTAAGTACCTAGTATTCATCCGCTAATGAATGTCGACACGTAAACCTAGACTTCAAGTTGACACCTACGTGTCTCTTGGAATGTGATCTTAAGCTTGGAATAATCACCGTTGGAATTCCCTTTCCGACAATTGATGCTATCGAACATTTAATGTTCAATTTCATTAGAAATTCAACGCTTAGGTAATATTTAGTTATAATTTGTTCAGTAATAATATCTATAGATATATACACAAACAAAGTTTAAACATTCAATGTAATAATTCACGTATAAATATTATCTATATTTACTTTTTTAATTTCTTGTTCACTGACAACGATCACGCTATTTAATGTGAACACAAACGTTTCAAATTGAAGTCGGTTCAAATCAGGTAGAAATCCGACATTTGCATTATAAACCACTACTACATTCCCAGGTTCACCGCTTATAATTTATAAAACATTAAGATACATATATTATGTCTGTGCCTGTTTTTGTCAAAATGTTAAAGCAACTAATTATCTTTCTTGTACATATTCTCTTGGACGTATCCAACCGTAGTCGGTAGCTAACCTAACGCTGTTTTGTTACAGAACTCGGTGATAAATGTTTATGTCCAACTTGAAACAACTATTAGCTCAAACGAGGATCTGAACTTCAACCTTCTATGTGAAGCAAATCGTCAAGACATCTTTTTTTGAGAACTTCAAGTGAGTTTTTCTAACCTTTGCTTGTTAAGTGTAAGTGAAAATTATTGCTCGTAATTACAAACATGTTTTCAGATATCCTTCTTGTTTAGTTTATAACCTACTAGCAGTCCGCCCCGGCTTCGCCCGTGGTACATATTTCGCAATAAAAGGTAGCCTATATTCTTTCTCAGGGTCTAAAGATTGTCTGTACCAAATTTCATCAAAATTGGTTGAGAGGTTTATGCGTGAAAACCATACATACATACATACATAATTACAAACTTATATTATTTTATTACTTTATAATATTAGAGGTAGTATAGATTTCATCACAGTAATATAAAACGAGATCGTTATAAAGAACATGCATCTTTTTCTAATTTCAAATTAATTAATAATATTGTTGTATATTTTTCTTATTTTTCGCAAAATAATAACAAATTTCATATTAATGGACGGACATGTGTGAAACATTTCCAAGTTATAATTTTAATATTTTTATTAGATAAAGTTTACGATTAATGCCGTTAGGTATACGTAGCCGGTATTAGCGAGAAGGTACTATCTATATACTATCGAAAATACTTTCCATAAAAACTAATCGCCTTATTCGTTATGTAATTATAGAATTAACTCAGTCTTTATTTCACTTCGATATTTCTTATTGTAAGTTTGCTCCTTTTTACATATTCAAAATACATAATATTTTAAATAAAAAAAAAAAAAAAAAAATATATGCTCACAAAATCAAGCCCAAATGGACCTCACAAAAATTTATGTCTGATTTTCTATACATAATTATTATGTAATATTGTAATTAATTATTTAAAAGCTAATACACATATCCTTTCCCTAACTCATGTTGATTAATCATGGGAAGCCCGACCTTCGTTACAAGTATTAGCGAATATATTATCTTTACTTACAAGTAATATTATAAAGCTGAGTTTGTTTGTATGTTGATACGCGCAAATCTCAGAAAAAACTGGTCCGATTTGAAATAATATTTCGGTGTCAGATAGATCCACTGACCTCTCTTATCAAGGACGGCTACATAATATCATCATGCTAAGACCAACAGGAGCGGAACAATGCTGGTAAAACCACGGTTCACAGCTAGTTATGTATATGTATCATATTGCAATGTAAATAAAAGCTATATAATATACTTAATGCATATTTGATCGGGTCTCTTGAGTACTTAGCTTTGTTAATTTTAACGCACGTTGGTGACGAAATCAATTATTAATTTCGCTTAATTACATATGATATAAATAAATTAAATAATTAATATAGTATTGGAAAGAGCCCAAGCATTATTATTTCGATATTTTGAGCGTAGTCAGTGAAATGATAGACTTTTTCAATCTACACGCTTATAAAGTTATAACATGTCTAATAGTAGATACCTATGTTAAATCCATACTAATATTATAAATGCGAAAGTAACTCTGTATGTCTGTCTGTTACTCAATCACGCCTAAACTACTGAACCAATTTGCATGAAATTTGGTATGGAGATATTTTGATACCCGAGAAAGGACATAGGCTACCTTGTATTGCGAAATATGTACCACGGGCGAAGCCGGGGCGGACCACTAGTGTTTAATAATTAATTTGTTTATTTCTAAAAGAATGATACTTCTGAAATCAAACCTAAATAAACAATGTTAGAATGTAGAAGATACTGACGCACACAAATGTGAGTTGTAACATTGTGAATCGGAAAATAAAAGTAAAATTTGAAAACATGAAACCTAAGTGCTTCCTGTATTTACTGCTACTAGATTTCTGTATCTGTACTGAACTCTGAGTAATAAACGGCTTTTGGTATACGGGAATCATCCATACGTGATAAGCCTACCCCATCGTAATAGCTCCTTTAAGAGTAGATATTCTATTCCTTCCATTTCAGGAAGTAAACTGCAGAATTTGGATAGCTAACAGCACGTGCATATAAATGTTTCGTTTATTGAGAAGATAAATAGTGTTCAAAATTTATAAACTTAAGAGTAATTTTTTTATTGTTTCTGTTACAGTTATTGTAGAGATAACATAGAAAAAATCAACACATTTTCTCATGTTAATTTCAAACGAAACTAAAGCGGACTATACTATACTGAACCGAACTATTACACGCTGGTATACAACTATTTCTACTATTTCAAGCTTATCATGTATCGCATTGTAAAATAACTAACCGATTTCTCGTCCGTACATTTATTTATTTTAAAAGTAATAAGCGTCTTATAACGAATGCACACACTAAATAAACGTTAATAACCAAAACAAGTACAATATCATTAGCCGAGGTAGTTGCTTAGATCGCGATTGATTTTAAGTATTCATGGAGTGATGAATAAATAATGTGAATTGGGATGCGATCGATTCAGACCCGATTTCAATGATAGGAATAAGTTTCCGACTAACTTTGTTGCTTCGTATTCCGTTACCTGTATCAGTTTTTGATCGCATAATGTAACCGTCCATATTGCTTTAGTTTAATGGTCGGTCGGAACGCCGTCGGCCAACTATGAGATTTATATCAGACTTGGTGGCCGCGGTGTTGTCTTTACGTGAAACTATATCATTCGATACAACACTAATCGATTTTCTAAGCTTTTTAGAAAATATATATCTACAACGAACTAATAACATTGCACCTGCCTATTTTGCAACAATATTTAATTATGAATTGGACAACTGAATGGCTAATTTAGCAGACTAAACTATATTTTTGTTAACATAAACAATAAGCTCTTCATACTTGCTGAATGCTGATGCTAGAGAATGTTGCGTTAAACAACAGTATTTCATTTTGATGTATAATATGACCACCACACATTTAAACGGTATTCATATTATTTGCTAAGAACTATATTTAGAATGCGCAAATATGAACAGGTAGGTAAACAGTTAAAACGAAAATATTCATGTAGTTTATTCTGTCGTCTTAACAAGTTTAGTATTAAATTTCTGGCATAAATTATGAGCATACGTCTAGATCTAGAAGTACAAAGCATGTGAAATGTTCTTTAAATATTCCTTTCTTTTGTAATCAAAGTGCTATGTTTGGTAGATAAGAATTCCCAACGCGCTTTAATACAGCGAGGGTGTAGAAACGTCTTTGTAGAATAAACGAAATTATTCCACTCATCTATTTATCAAATAAATTCGTCGAGGAGCGGAAAACTCGAAGCAAATTTATAAGTCCTACCTATATCACAATTTCCTCTCGCACTACGTAAAGTTAATTCGTCAAGATATAAATTATGTGGGGAATTATGAAACAGATACATTGTCAGTCGTATTTTTAGATTTAGACGAACGAGATGAGAGAAAAGAAATCTGAGATTGCAAATTTGAGATGCATACAAAATCGGTACCTAAAATCGTATATAAATAAAAATTATGCCCCCGTGGATTATTTAAAGTGCCGTCGGGTGCGATATTTCAATGAAAATCCTTAAAGCGTGTAGATTAAACATGAAAACTTTTTGTATTTGCTTAGCGTTTCACGGTTGATATAAGTGGATTGCAAAAGTTTCGAGGATGAGCATAAAAATGCTCCGAGTTGGAGAAAGGAAAAAAATCAGTATTAAGAGAGTGTCGCAATAAAGGTAAGTGTATTTTTCTTACCTACGTTTTCGAGCCACGTTGATATCTGGATCATAAAATGAAATTTTATTTGTATAAAATATAAATGACAGTTTGTGGTAGACGCTACGATGTGTATAACCACATTCCGGTGTGAAATTGCCTTCACAATTGTTTATAAACGACGCGTCATCGCCAACTTTTTTATGCTGACGTAACCAGAACCACGCTAGTTCTGTAGTTGTAGATGCCGAAACAGTTGTGGATTAAAATAATAACATAATATGAGGATGGTAAATTCAATTAAGTAATGGTCACTAGTACTAAACTGTGATGAAAAATAGTTTGATGAATATAACATTTTTTGGACAATAGTCTACCTGTTTGCGTGAGATGAAATTGGCACATAGATGGTTAACTTGATAGTGAATACAATGATAGTAGGGAACGAAGATAGGCGGAGTATTAAAGGGACGGGAAGTAGACGGGTAAAGACATGTTTAATACAAACTGTCCTGATGGGCCCGTGATAAGCTTAAGGTTAATGTTGAAGAGTTTTCTTGGGTTCCGGAGGGATGGCTAATTAATTACGCACTCATTTATAATTACGTTTACTCACTACTATAAGTTCCTATGACTGATGTGAGTTATCGCCAAAAACATCAAACCCCAAATTGAATGCAGCTAAATTTATTTGCTATGATAATGTTAACACAAGGTTAGTTCGAAAGCGCTCAATCAATTTAAAATGATTTACCGATAAACACTATACAAAAAGCGTTGTTCTCATTTTCCAGTAGATTGTCAATTCATGACAGAGCCTCAGTCGCCGAACGAATATTATCTATTCATCGAGAGCCCTTCGCCATTTCTACCCTTAATAGGGGCACTTTCGAGGAAAATATAATATAGAAATCACAATATGAACATTAACATGAAACCTGTTTTGTTCGATCAAAAGAACTTTTGTATATTAAAAATACCTTCAAAATATTTTCTTGAGAATAGCGTTTAAGATAAATTACCCATTCATAACACGTCTGCATTTTCCCTTTTTTGCTAACGAGGGAAATCGATTCGTTTGTGTCACGTCACTCGGCATGAATGCAACGTTAAATTCATATAGATTTTTGGATATATTCCGTTCTGCACCTGTACTGTGATGCTTTAATCGTCAATTTAATAGACGAAACGAAGGAAAATAATGAACTCGTGTGTGAGCGCGTCCATAAAATACGATTTTATCATACCATAGGGAGGGACACGTTTTCGAATATCGTCATAAAAAAGTCACAGATGTCAAATTTATGACATCGGACCACTGTAGAGAGATTAAAAAATTTATACTAACATCTACAAATGTGCTACGGAGCTACAGACCGCTACGTCAATTTTCATTTATTCAACAAACTAATTTTGTTGAATCAGGCCCGATAGCCGCAGGCGGGCAAGACATTTAAATTATAAAAATTCTATCATAAATTACGTTGTCAAGTTTAAAGAGCGGGAAGGGGGGAATATTTGTTGTCTACATTCAAAATGGCCAATTACTGTCCTCATTTAAATTTAACGCCAAATTGAGTACCTACTATTGAAATTATTTCGGTGGTGGAGATACACAAGTTTACTATTAAGCCTATAATCTTATTATGGTCGAATATAGTTGAAATTTATCGGAAGGAAGAAGTTGAGAAATAATTAACAACAGTTACACCTCTTATAATAATTAATCTTATACTAATACTTACAACCACAGGATAAAACAGTGCTTACCTGAAAAAATAAAAACAACTCGTTAATCCAATACCATAAATCTTAATAATACTTCTAAATTAATTTAAATTGTGCTCTTAGTGCAAATGAACAACAAGTTTTAACGCTTATTACAATAAATGTTTATTTATAAAGTTAACCGAATTATGAAAAAGGAATTTTCTCGGAAGAATGCGGTGTCTTAAAAGGCCGCTAACTTGCACAATAAATCAGTGTAAGCGCAAACGCCGCCAAATAAATAATTTTCTTTATTCATCAAAATTAAAAGCGGCAGTGGACAAAGAGCTTTCCTTAATTAAAGCCAGCTTTTCTTTGTGATTTCCCAACCTTTAAAGTTCGATCATAGCCTAAAGCTGCTCCTTTCTTGTAATTGTATAGATTTTGAACAAGAAAGCATTGAGATTAAGAAAATAATACTTCGCGTTGTAGTTATTTTACAACGAAGCAATGCGATGGTGTTATGAGTTGAAGTGACCTAATTTTGAAATGTTTTTCGTTTAAAAATTCTTAACGCCCTAAAATTTTTCCACCGGAATGTATGTAAAGGCCGAAATTAACTACACTTTATACGGGGGAGTTTAATTACAGTAAACACACAAAAACCAAACCAACAGGGCTAACAATGAGTCGGTGGAAATGTAGAATGAGGTGGAACAGTTGATTTTTTGTACTGCATTTATTTTTGATTCATTCCCCGCCATTTTATTAACCTCACAAACACAGCTATTGTTTTGAGGCATTTGTTTCAATTTTAAAATGGTTGGGAGTCATATTAGTCGCACGTACGGAAACCTTTTGTTTGGGCACGTTATAAATTTCAAATAATATTGATACCGAACGTGTAGTTTAATTTGTTCATAGTAATAATTTAATTTTATTTATTTATTTATTTATTTATTTATTTATTTATTTATTTATTTATTTATTTGGAGATCTTACAGAAACAATTAAACCCGTGTAATATATAAATTAATGACATACAATGGTAACATTAACAATTGTTTCCTCTACGTCTCACAGTGAACATAAATAGAAAAAGTAAAAGAAAAAAAAAACTCACTTGTACAATAATTGATAGGTATCTGTTGCAAGGGAGCCAAATACTTAAAACTAACACAGATTTCTGAAATATTAAACTAAGGGAAAGCATTAACTAAGCATGTACATTATCGAACGTTAGAAAAATTATACATATAATTGGCTAATTGTACATTTGAAACTATATCGGGAGCATGAAAACATATCTATTTCATTCAGTTTGTCATTGTGTAAGACACACATTCTGTGAAGTGGCGCGCGTTGTCCTTTTTTAAATATTAGTACCTATATTTTGTAACAAAATTAACTTAAATTTTAAATGTATTGTTAAAATTTTTTATCGTACATAAAGACAGAAGAACCTAGTATCCCAATGTCTACACTCTCCATGTCTATTAGCTTGTTGGTAACAAATGCGAATCTATTATATTATGTGGTTATTCTCTCCGTACCCAATCTGTTGTTTCATCGATTATGCCCAAAACAAATGATGTGTGTCGATAAAATATAGCTCACGTCTGTTGCACGTTTGTTTCGTGAATTTCAATTGAATGTTCATTGAGGTTTATATTTTTTGAATAAACAAAATGGTTTATGGTTAAAGAAAACTTGGTAGTTTATTCGTAATTTGCTATTTCAACCTTGCTATGCAATTATGCATGTATTCATTTTTCATAGTATAATTTATGATAATTTCGAGATTTTATTTAAATATAAACTAGCATTTTAGTATACCTATGTATCACGTCAAAGTATTGTTATCAAATTCATATTAAACAAATATTTATACTAAAATTAGGTGAAGATAGCAATTATTTTCAAAAATATTGTAATCTACCTGACGCGTAATTGTTATGTACCTACATATAAGATTAGAGGATGCATGGGGCCACCCAAGAAGCTGCACCTGTTAGGAATTGCGACATCGCGCACACCTGCGCTTCCAGAGAGTGTTGCGGCAATCATCGCCACCGCGACGCTGCAGCTACCCCGCCAAGGAGGACGAGCACTCTTAGTTCTAACATCGAACGGGAGGGACGTAGGTTAAGTTAGGAGTAATTTATTATGTAATTTTTTTTACAATAAATAATTTAAAGTAAATTTCGGTTTTTTTTGCGCCTTCGCGGGCCGGTCGATATAATTGGCGCAGTCTTGTGGATGATCCTCGAGAGCCGTCTCTCGGAACGCGAAACTACAAGCATCGAGAATTGCCATTCCATCGGAGGGACGACGACGGGGACCAAGAACCTACATCTATTGGCCGCCGCAACGCGAAGGGTATCCGAACATTGATACTGCAAGAAAGGCCGAAATGAAAATCCTGTAAGTACACTAATTCTCTTAGTGACTTGCCATTCCTAGATTTGTAAGTTTTCCTAGATTACCCATTCACGGGAACCGAGGAACTGTAGCGCGTAGGTTTAAAATATTAATTCATCGCGAATTAATTTTCGAATTTTACAAAATCAAATTGTAAAATTCAAATATAGATATTAGGTTGATAAAAGATTAATAAGTTTAAATATTAATTAATTACGAATTAATTAATTTTCAAATTTTGCGAATTAATTCATTTCATAATTCAGATATATTAATTAGGTAAAGATTATTATTTTTTTTTATATTAGTTTAACGAAGTTAATAAATTAAATTAAATTTAATATATTTTATATTATAAGTATAGGAAATTAATCTAAAATGTCAGATTTGGATAAAATTTTTAATGCACTTAGGCTTTTGCCAGAATTCGATGGTAATGTTAACGTTTTAACAAGATTTATACATTTAAGTGACCAATTGGCTGAGGAATTTATAGAAAAAGATCCCGGAAATACTTTAAAAACTGCCGCGTTATGTAATGGTATTTTAAATAAAATCACTGGGCCTGCAGCCCGAGTTATTAATGCAAACGGTATACCTACTACTTGGCACGGTATCAAAAGCGTATTAGTTAATAACTTTTCTGACCATAGAGATGAGACCGCCCTTTATAACGATTTAGCCTTATTAACGCAAGGTCGTAGCTCTCCTCAAGAGTTTTACGAAAAATGTCAACATCTTTTTAGTACTATAATGACGTATATAGCATTACATGAAACAGTCGTTACTACTCGTGAGGCAAAAAGGGACCTGTATCAAAAATTAACACTACAGGCTTTCCTACGTGGCCTACGAGATCCGTTAGGCTCACGTATACGTTGCATGCGCCCCGCAACCATTGAAAAAGCATTAGAATACGTGAATGAAGAACAAAGCACTTTATACCTTCAACAACGTAATGAAACTTTTGATAGGAAACCCCACGTACCCTTTAGAATGCCGTACTCGAATGAACCGTTTTATAGACATAATGATTTTAGTGAACCTATCTCTTCTAAACTACAGCCTTTACATTCGTTCAGACCGCAATTTAAGCCACCAAATTTTAATCGAAATTTTAATCAACCACAGGGACCAGCACGTCCTACTCGTACTATGCAAATTTTCCGCGCTGCACCCCCTAACTATAACCCGCAGAGCAATACGTTCAGATTACAGCCTAAACATCCCGCGCAACCGAAACCGCATCCTATGAGTGGCGTTAGCCATTACGTTACAAAGACTTTACCACCAACACCTTTTGCACGCGCTCATGATTGGTCAAAATTTGGTAATCCACCCCCGAGTAATTACTTTAAGACTAGGGAGATGAATCATAATGAATATATAGATAACGAAGAATATTACTGTACCGATTTATATCCTTATGAGGATAACTATTATAATAATGAATATTACTGTACGGAATATGAACCTTATGTACATTACGAACAGACAGACGCACCTGAAAATTCTGGTGAAACGTGTGACGTACGTTCAGAACACGATCAGGATTTTCAGAATCCACCAAAATTAGAAAAACCAAAATAGAATTAAATCTACACACGCAACGTCAGCTTCCTTATATTCAAATTCATAATCCTCCACTTAAATTGTTAATTGATACTGGAGCTAACCAATCTTTTCTTAGCCCTGATGCAGTACAGAGATATTTTCCTGACGTTACTCTTAATTATGACCCCTTTGAAGTAAGTAATGTTCATGCTGTAACTCGTAGTAATTATTCTATAACATTACCTAGTTTTCCTGAATTTAATGACCCTGACGATATTACATTTTTCGTTTATAAATTTCACAATTATTTTGACGGCTTAATAGGTTCAGATTTGTTAGATAAATGGGAAGCATCAATTAATTATAAAACTAAAACTTTAAATACTTGCAATGCTACGAATCGGTTATTAGTATATGACTCACGGAACGCTAATCTTTATGAGGACGTCATACCCGCAGGAAGTAGTAAATTAGTTAGATTACCTATAGATGTTGAGAATGGAGACGCTATTATACCGGAACAAATTATATGTAATTGTCATATTTCTGAATGTTTAACGAAGGCGAAAAGCAATCGCGCTATCGTGGAAATTTCTAATCCAACCCGTAATGACGTAATTTTTTCAATGGATCGACCAGTATGTGCCGAGGTTTATAATAACGAGTGCACGCGCACCAAACGTTCGTCCGACCGTGTGAAACAGGTATTATCTCGCTTGCGTACTGATCACTTAAATAATGAGGAACGTTTAAATTTAGAGTCATTATGTTCACAGTATGCGGATGTATTTTATATAGAAGGAGAAACCTTAACATTTACGAATAAAATTAAGCATTCTATTAGAACTAAGGATGAAATACCGGTTTATACGAAAAGTTATCGCTATCCATTTATTCATAGACAGGAAGTACAGAATCAGATAAGTAAGATGTTAGAACAGGGTATTATTAGACCATCAGATTCAGCATGGAGCTCTCCTATTTGGGTGGTACCTAAAAAGGCAGATGCATCCGGCAAAGTTAAATGGCGTTTAGTTGTTGATTTTAGAAAGTTAAATGAGAAAACTTTGGATGACAAATATCCGATTCCTAATATTACAGATGTCTTACATAAATTGGGTAACTGTCAATACTTCACAACGTTAGATTTAGCAAGTGGGTTTTATCAAGTAGAAATGAACCCAGCTGACATTCCAAAAACCGCTTTTAGTGTAGAACATGGTCATTTTGAATTCTTAAGAATGCCCATGGGTCTAAAGAATAGTCCGTCTACTTTTCAAAGAGTAATGGATAATGTACTGAGAGAATTGCAAAATTCTATTTGCCTAGTCTACCTAGATGATATAATAGTATTTAGCACTTCTTTACAGGAGCATATCATTAATCTTGGGAAAGTGTTTCAGAAATTGCGTGAATCCAACTTTAAAATACAAATGGATAAATCGGAATTTCTTAAACTCGAAACCGCGTATCTAGGTCACATTATTAGCAAAGATGGGATAAAACCTAACCCAGATAAGATATCTGCCATCCAAAAGTATCCCCTTCCGAAAACTCCAACCGATATTAAACGATTTCTAGGTCTATTAGGTTATTATCGGAAATTCATACCAGATTTCGCTAAAATCACGAAGCCCATGACACAATGCTTAAAAAAGGGTTCAAAGATAACATTTTCTAAAGATTACATTGAATGTTTCGATAGGTGTAAAACATTATTAATGAACGATCCAATTCTCCAGTATCCTGATTTCAATAAAGAATTTATTCTTACGACTGATGCGTCGAATTTAGCCATCGGTGCTGTACTCTCGCAAGGCCCCGTTGGTTCCGATAAACCAATTGCGTACGCTTCACGTACACTTAATAGTAGCGAAATTAATTATAGTACGATTGAGAAGGAATTATTAGCAATTGTCTGGGCAACGAAATATTTCCGTCCTTACCTTTTTGGCCGCAAGTTTAAAATTATAACTGATCATAGGCCCCTTCAATGGGTCATGAATTTAAAGGAACCTAATTCCCGTCTCACACGTTGGAGGCTCAAACTTAGCGAATACGATTACACCGTAATTTATAAGCAGGGAAAGCAAAATTGTAACGCCGATGCTTTATCGCGTATTCAAATTAACAATGAGGAAACAGATTCTTTAGCGGTTAATCCAACAGAAACAACACCTTCGTTAATAAGAAGAAGTTCAGATACAATTACTGTTAATTCAAATTCAAGTACGATTACTGCACATTCGAAATCAAGTACTCTTACAGCAAATTCCGACACCGTCACAGTTCATACTGACGCGGAGAACCCAATTCTAGATATACCTATAACAGATCACCCGTTGAATAAATTTAAGAGACAGATAGTTATTACTTTAATAGATAGAGTACCGAGTAAGCCTATAATTTCAAAACCTTTTGAAAATCATACTAAGATAGATATTAATGTTAACAAAGCGAATATTGATAGCGAAATAGTTTCACTAATTAAAAAATATGTAGATCCTAAGATAAAAACTGCAATTCTAGTTCATCCCCCTGATGCTATGTGTACTATAGTTCCAATAATACAGAGTAATTTTAAAAGTTCATGTATGGATTTAGTTCTTACAAAATTAGAATTGCAAAATGTCAAAGATTACTTTAAGCAACAGGAAATAATACGAAATTATCATGAAGGCAAAACTAACCATCGCGGAATTAACGAAACTCATTTATCTTTATCTAGGAAATACTTTTGGCCTAAAATGAAGGAAGCAGTAACTAAATATATTAATGAGTGTAGCATATGTGGTCAAGGGAAATATGATAGAATTCCAGTAAATCCAAAATTTCGAATCGTAGTTCCTCCTACAAAACCTTTTGAAATAGTACATCTCGATTTACTTAGTATTGATTCTCAGAAATATCTCACTATAATAGATGCATTCTCTAAGTATGCTCAAGCATATTGTTTAAAGGACGCAACCGCAATAAGCGTAGTTCAGGCTCTTTTGACGTTTGGTACACATCATGGCTTACCTATGACTGTCGTAACGGATCGAGGTCCTGAGTTCACGAACCAAATATTCAGTGAATTTGTAAGGCTTCATAGAATAAATCACCATAAGTTATTAGCTCATGCACCTAACGAAAATGGTATGGTAGAACGGCTTCACTCAACTTTATTAGAACACATACGTTTACTAAAACTTGAACGACGTGGTGAATTAATCATTAACTTAATGCCGTATGCTGTTCTTGCCTATAATAGTTCGATCCACAGTTTTACGAAGTGCAGGCCTCTTGACATTATAACCGGTCATTTAGATCCCCGCGATCCTGTAGATATCGATCTATCAGAAAATGTCTTACAGCAATATATGCAAGAACATCGCGATAGTATGCAAAAAGTATTCAAAATTATTAATGAATCGTCTTTGGAACGCCGTACTCAAATTACAGAAAACATTAATAGGAACCGCGAACCCGAAATACAGTATTATCCAGATCAACAAATTTTTGTAAGAAATCCTAGGGATAGTCGACAAAAGACCGCACCGCGTTTTACGCACGATACTGTACTGGCTGATTTACCTATTCATATCTATACTAAGAAGAAATATGGCGCTGTTGCTAAATCTAGGCTTAAGAGGGTACCTAAATTGTTACAGAATCCTTCCTCTGATCCTGTGCCAGATTCAAGCAGAAGATCCCACCCTGACTAGCTTGGATGACGGACCTGGTATATTACCATTTAATATTGGAACTGCTAGAATTGTCACTCATTATCATTCATTTTTGCAAATTATTAATTTAAAGGATATTCGTGATAGTATAACCATAGTAAAGGATCAATTAAATTCATTAACGCCTAATTTGCACGATAAATTATTTTCGCTTTATAATTCACATATTGAACACTTGCATTATAAGATTATTAAATTGTCAAATCAGTTGGAAACTTTTGAACCCAATCGCATAAAGAGAGGTCTCATAGATGGTTTAGGTTCAGTTATAAAAAGTATTTCTGGTAATCTAGACTATACAGATGCAATTAAATATGATACCGCAATTAAATTATTACAAAATAATGAGAATAAATTGGTCACAGAAATGAATAATCATATAAGCCTCAGTAAAGATTGGATAGAACAACAATCTGATATTTTAAACAACTTAATTAAAAATCAGGAAAAAATTGAAATAGCTATAAATGATTTAAAGGCCAATAATTTAAACGTTACTCTATACATAGATTTAATTCAACGCGTAGCGATTTTATCAGATAATATAGATGATATATCTGAAGAATTACATAGATTAGAAAATTTATTAGGTTTTATTCGTGCGAAAAGTACGCATCATCTTATGTTCAATTCAAATTCTCTAAAAGAAATGCTAAATAAATTACACAAATTTTATGGCAAAGAGCAAATCCCTCAAGTTAATTATAGAGAATATTTTGATTTAGTTAAACTAGGCTATTATTATAGTAATAGGAATATAGTTATAGTTTTTATGTTCCCGGTTGTCCTTCCTGCTACCTTTGAATTATTTAAATTATCCATAGTTCCTAATAAAGATAGTAAAGTCCTAATTCCACCCTATCCTTTTGTGGCAATTCACAACGAGGATTTTATGTACATGGAGGCAGAATGCCCGAAGTCTGGCCTAGGGTATCTATGTGAGGACAAGCTGAACCATCATCGATCCAAAAATGACTGCGTGTATCACCTTATTACCACGCAACGAGTCGTCGCATCTTGTCTCTTCACGCCTGTGGAGCTCGGAGCGCCCGCACTAGAAAAATTAGACGACGCCCACTACGTCATCAGTTTCCCCAAGCCATCAAAAATCCACTTATCATGCTCGCAAGATCAATATGACGTCATTAAAGGAAGCTACTTAGCCACAATACCCAAAAACTGCATTCTTCAAACGGAGGCTTTCAAGATAGTCAATCGAGAAGACCATATCAAAGGACAGATAATGAAAATTGCAAACCTGCCAGATTCCAGCCAATATAATACAGATGAAGAAGTTCTGAAGTTGAATTCGATAAATTTGGATAAATTACACGCTAGTTACAGAGCTATATCAATGGAAATGCCTATCAGTACTAACAACGGATACGAGATTCTCTATATGCAGCCTTCCATAATACCGATATATGTTATATTAATAACGAGTGCAGTTGCCCTAGTGACATGGTACGTCGTACGGAGACTGCGTACATCAAAGCCTATTACTACGAGTGTTCATGGTAATCAAAAAGAAGAAATAGAACATCAATCGGCGGAGGGTGAAATTTCAGCGATATTAACGAGCCTTGCCCGCCAATAATCGCTGAACTTCAGGAGGGAGGTGTTATGTACCTACATATAAGATTAGAGGATGCATGGGGCCACCCAAGAAGCTGCACCTGTTAGGAATTGCGACATCGCGCACACCTGCGCTTCCAGAGAGTGTTGCGGCAATCATCGCCACCGCGACGCTGCAGCTACCCCGCCAAGGAGGACGAGCACTCTTAGTTCTAACATCGAACGGGAGGGACGTAGGTTAAGTTAGGAGTAATTTATTATGTAATTTTTTTTACAATAAATAATTTAAAGTAAATTTCGGTTTTTTTTGCGCCTTCGCGGGCCGGTCGATATAATTTAATCCTACACAAAAAAGTTGTAAACATTTATTGATGCGTGTTTTGTTCAAGTGAACTTGGAGTTTTCAATTACACAAAGTGACGGGGTCTGCGGCACTAGTTCAAAAAACGCCACTGTGGTCAAGCATTTTGACCGATTGCATCTCGCTCACTAAAATAAAAGCAAGCAAAATGTTATAAAATCGCGTTAAAAATAAGGTTTGTTTCCCCACAATAACGGCGAAAACCTCTTCGAAATGTTGAAGAAAACTCGATCACTTTTCTAGGGGAAAACTCTCAGTGGTTATTGCGTTATTACCTGGACGTGTCTGCCGCGCCGGGACAACCGCAATTTAGGAAGAAAAGAATGATATGTGGCGACGACAAAGGATTTTATAGAGCTGCTGCACAGTCTGGAGAAAAGCGCAATCGCCTCTACGGCCTCTCGTAATTAATTGAGAATTCGACATCAATTTCTATTTTCCCCTTCATCTCACAACGGACTTCATGTTATTTGCTATTGTTTTCATAAGTCAGCATTACTTACACAACGTATAGAAAAAAGAAGTCAAGTTGTTTATAAGCGCAATGAAGTCCACATTTTGCTACCCCAAGAAATATGGCAAACGATTGTGTTGCGTAACCTTTATGACAATCGTATAACTCCTTAATACTATTCAATAAAAGCGCTGTGGAAATCGCCAAAAGATTTGCTCCAATAATCGTGCGACAAAAACCGTAACTCAGTCTTGGGGCCTATGAAATAAGAGTGGATGTCCATAAAATAAAATAATAACTGGTCAATAAAATCTTTCAGCGCGGGTTCGAGCAAATATGTCAAATACGGGCGAGCGATCGAGAAAATAAAAGAAAGTCGTCAGAGATGAGGGCGTGAAGTGGTCTTTCTTTGGTGGAAATTTGATCTATGACAGGTCGTGATCGGGTCTATCAATCGGTGGGTAATTGGAAGGGTTTAGTGTCGGACGTCGAAACGGTATCGCTCATATAAAAATAATATATTACGTCATATTCCTTTGAAACGTTCGAGTAGATTTAAAGTTCACATGTTTCAATGAAAATAAGTAATTTCAAAACCTTTCGATGAAATAATGTTTTTTGAAATGAGCTCTGTGAGAGAAACTGTCGCCGTTTTATCTTTCATATGTATAAAAATAGTAACGTAAAATGAAGAAGCTTTTATTAAATTATATTGGAAAAATTATAACACTATCATATTAAGGAATTTGAATACGTGGAATGAAAATAAAGACCAATTAAGCTGAACATTCTTTGAAAAAACTACAGTATCCATTGGCAGGCTAGAAAAACTGTAGAGCTATCCAATCGCCGATGAAGGTACTTGTAAAGGCTCTAACGCCCAGCACTAAAATGTAATAGGTAATCGGTATATGTGAGCTCCCGGGAATGGGACACCTTTATATGGAATTACTGGCTCACCCGCGCCTTTTTGCTTTTATACGTTTTAAGAGATATTGCAAAAGCCGGGCGATTCTGCTGCTCCATAATACGTTATGAACGAATGCTTTACGAATGGCAGAATGGCTGGGCGTTTAAATTGGTGACTTGTGCTTTTAGGGTATTTACTTACGAATTGATTTATATATAGGTACCTATAATTAATATAGGTAGTGTCCGAGCAGATCAAATAGCGTTTTTCTGGACAACTCAAACATTTCAAGTTCTTGAATGTACATTTAAATATTGTTATTAATTTGTTTATCTTAAGGGGTTTCTAATAAGAATAATCCACAGCGTAAATATAGCAAAGATTAACTTGAATTATTTTGAAAACTCAACGCATTTTCAATATTACTGTGAAATAATTAGCTAATATCCGTTAGTTTTTTGCAATAAATCAATTCAACAAATGACGTAAAGTAAGAGTATTTTTCTAGAAATCAATGTATACATCGGTACTTCGAAGCGAACGCCATAACAATTGAGCCGAGAAATTGCCGGCCTGGTCCGATCCGCGCTATAACCTCCGACTTCTCATTATGCAGATTGCCCTCTATTCACATATGCATTCACTAAACATCTTGGAATGCTCAGAATCGTCGAACAGGGTTGAAATGCAGTCTTTAGTTGCGATCTCCTCACCCTACATTGGATTTCAATTGGCTGCCATGTTATCTCTCTTGACGATTTACGATAATAGGTACACTGAATAGTGAATTATTTTCGCTTATTTTATGTATTATAGTTTAATACATCATATCGTTGATATTGTTATTCAGGTAGAATATAAAATGTTTTTCAAGGATATCGTTGTCTGTGACGGTTGATTAAAGAACGAAGGTTTTACTTTTAGCATTGCTTTTGTTAATTACAAAAATCAGTATTAAACAAACACAAACATTGACCGTTAATTCCTAATGTGTTACAGTAACCTCTTATTGAAATCGCTCCCACATGGAGACGGACTATTAAGCGAATACGCAAGCATTGTAATAAAATGTAGATACAGCGGCTAGATAATCTGCATAATTGGAACTCGTCCTAGGATATTGCGTCCACGTGAGGCGGTTGTGCAATTTTCCGCGTCATTTCCGTCCCCCGTCGAACGGCCGATTCGATGCGCATGCTTCTTTATGCTTAATTAATGGAAATGTGTGACGATGTAAATAAAAGGAAATCGAAAAGCTATTTAAATTGTTGCGATGAATTGCCTAATAGATTACTTGGGACGATGTCAGAAATGTAAAACGAACTTACGAAACGAAACTTGCGGTCATGCTTTGATCATGCTCATGCTTGAAAGGTTAATTTTAGTATAGTTTTACACTATTCATCACTCAAATAATATTCCTTTTTTCTACTCATATCCTGTGTTGCACAATTAGTCAATATACTTAATTATAGAATCGTCTTGTCTTACAATACTCCTTTATAGTATTTTATCCTGTTAATTAAAATATCAATTTCTATTCTGCACAAGTTTGCTCTTACAATAACAAAAGGCACTGTGAAATGGCAATTAAAATTCTTTAGTACTCATTTTCTAGTCGTGATTTACGTTACAAGCCGTCAATCTTAGCGATGACAGCGACGCGAATTGTATTAACAGAAGGCATCTATTTATTACATTTCTCCCGTCGAAACATTTAAAAACCTTCCTTCCTTGATATAATTACACTTTGTTATTGTTATAGAATTGCTCAGTGGTCTTACAAGTCGTGGATTGGATTAATTAAAGTTCTTAGATCATTTTCAGGGTATTTGGTATTCTGGTAGGGTTAGGATTAGTTAAATGAATAGGTTGGAGATTAATATTTGAAATAAGGTTAGTGTAAGAGCTAGGAGACAATGAATCGTTATTTACGCAAATATAGCAAATACCGTGAGCAAATACGACATTAATTATAATATTGGTGCCTGAATTTTACCTTACTAAAGTCGAAACAAGGTATTATACTTAAAACTTTTTAATTGAATGAAAGAACAGTATTATTGTTATTCATGATTTTATTTGCGTTCAATGGTAAAATACTTCCTCGTTGTGTTAAGTCTCGAATACACTTAACACTATACGATACGACTTTACGACCATATCGTTAGTATAAACATGTTCTTGAAAGTATGAAATATAACAGTATGGCTTGTACTCGTAAATAGATCGGGGAACGTCACAATCGATGCACCTCGCTCATCTCCCAGTCACGCGATGTGCCGTGCTCGCGAAGTTTTTCAACAGATGAAAGCCATATTTATAAAGTGAATACTTTCCACGCACTACTGAGCCCGCTGTTTTTGTAACGTTACTTGATTATGCGTAATTTTTTGTTCAGACCAATCGGATGAAATGTTAAATTCTTTAGTACGAGCTCACTCGATTGTTCCTACAAAACGTAAATTTTCAATTATTATGTGTTGTGTAATATTATCTAGATATTAATTAGTACGTGGAGGACTCGTAGTTAATAAGATTATAGTAAGCCTTCTCCTTGTTTTGGTTTTCCGCTTGTAGATTGGGTATTAATTTTTGTTACTCCTGTAGGGTTTCTTATTTATATAGGTAGTTTAAGTAACAGTGTTACAAACTACTTGGGTGATGAATATTGTAAAACGCCATTTATTTTCTAATCAAATATTTCCCAAAAAAGAATATCTAAGTATGTACCTGTATCATGAATTTCATCACTAATACGAAAATTTGAGGATTAATTGCTGTATAATTACATCTATGCATTTTATTCGTTCATATTTATTATTGATATTAAGTAAAAATTGACTCTGTGAGTGATAATATTCACAGAATAATTTCATTTATTTCAACGACAATTAAAACAAAATACCTCACACGCAAAACCGATAACATTACCCAGAATAAACCTGAACAGTTTCTGTACAATGAGGCAATAGGTATGTTATCTAACAATCTAAGTGAAACGTGAAGATTTGAAAAGCAGATGTCCTACGGATTACACTAGATGGGATCACGTACGACCACTGAAATGTGACGACACTGCAATCTCACTGCATCCGAAGACAAGTCTAAATGTGGACCATTTAAGCATCATTCCGGTGCACGTTTAGATATTACACTGTTAAACTGTTTTCTTCTGATTCTCTATTGTAATCGGATTCATGGACTTTGAATGGAACAAACTGTATTTTATTTCGTTTAGACAAAGTAAAAGCTTGTTTTATTTTCGTAGCTAATGATTTTTAATGTGCGATTTCATTACTGTACTAAATATACCTACTTTTTACTCTAGAATGCCTAAACAATTTAAATATAGATAACAGATTTACAATATTGCGCAAAATTTAAATTTAAAAGAATAAAATTTGGCATGAAAATCATTAGCACACCATAATAATTCAAGCTCGACCCTCCAACAAACTATAGCATAGGTAGGTACTTAAAAATACCAAAGATAATTAGAAAAGTAAAAAATTAAATGTATTTCTGTTAAATCGTTAACCCACTTGTTAAAAGTTTACCCTTAATCAATCTTTAAAGCTATTTAATCAAAGAGAGAAGGAAATTCTTTGCCTTGTTTCGTCGGATTTTAAGTCGATGAGTTGCTTTTTGTAAACATCAATAGCTTGTTTCATTTCACTATACTATTTACCGCTATTGTTGTTTAATTAGAAATATGAGAGGGCTTTCAAATACTATAAACTTTATAGTTGGTATCTTATCAAGAAAGGCGGGAGAGTTGATCATTAAATAAAACACAAACCATCATTATTAGAAAATCATAAAACTTTCTACTTGATAATTATATTATACGAAGATATTGATAATTTTATTATAATAGGTAAAACTTTAGTAAAAATTCTCATTCTTAAGCTTAGTGAAGAGGTTAAATTGTATATTTTGATACTAAATAAATTCTTGTAAATGTAAATAGTTTAAAAAATAAGTGACCGTACAATGCAAATAAAATACACTCACCTTTTCTAAGAATTCAAATAAGAAGAAAGAGACTTACGTCTATCAAAGGATAAGCTATGTAAATTGCCTCAGGAAAGTCATCTAGGGTAATAGTGAATATTGAATTATAGGTGACATAGCACTTGATGAATTCCGTTTTTCTCGCTGGAAACCCTAAGGAAAATCCCAGTCAATGTTGCGGTAAATCCTCATGCAGTTTATGCAGCTGCCGTATTAGCGTCTATTTGTATGACAGTCTGGAATTGCGGAACAATAACCATTCCCTTTATTTGTGTTACGATTATTAAGTTTCTCAGTGGTCCACCAATGAAAATAATAAGTAAGGAATAATAATATTAATACTTTGTACAAAATTTAACGTTACAAAGTGTTTGTTTCATACCTTATGAAAAATATTCTATAACTATGGAGAACACGGACATGAAGCTTTTAAATTTACATTACACTTCAGTGTTGTCATACTTCATTTATGCGCGCGGAATTTTTTGGGCAAAAACCGGAGTTATTTGGTACGGAGCTGGAATTTGAGCGACAGAGCGAATGACAATAAACAAAAGGGAGGCGTGGGACGGACATATGCTGACTGTTTGTTTTATAACCCGAGCCAATCACAATCCACACTAGAATAGAACGAAGCGGCTCGCCAACAAAAGAGACGTAAAGAATGGCCCACCGACACACTCGTGCTAATAAAATAGTTCCATGCAACAGGTCGCCCCGCCCGCTCGCTATACAATAGTACTTGCAGGAACTAGCGACGTGTTTCTGCGATCCTAGTATTAAATCCGCTAGCTTACATATGAGGATTAAATCGCAAATGTGTTCAAAATAGAATAGATAAGCATTAGAAACAGCTTTGCTTTGTACTAAATGCTCCGCTTTGTTAATTGCAAAGTTGATATTCATACACGATATTTGACCGCTCGAGCTCCTATAATAATTAATTCAGCATCATAAAACAATCGAGAGAATAATGTTGTTGAGTTTTATATTTTTCTTTGAGCTGTCATTTAGCTTTGAGATAAGTTTCATAGTAAAATAATCAATCAACGTCTCGAAATTTTGGCATGTCCAGAACAACAATCAAAGAACTTAATATCCTTATCCTAATTTCAAAGTTTGGTTGTACCTTTCCGTTTCACAGTGGGATTTACAAGTTTTCTTATATAAATCGCGACCGACGTTTCAAATACGGTAACTTGCGGCTTAACTTGCCTTTGCTTTAGCTTTCTTACTTAACTTGCAGCTTAGAAAATCAAACGTTGGAATCTAGCGAGTGATCAACTATGTTTAGGTTAAATTTCTCTAATGCTTAATTGCCTGCGCGCAAAACCTCTCGGTGTTTAATTTTGTGACACAGCGAACAATTCATTAAACAAAGCTGACAGTACAGTGGCTGCGAAAGCGGCAGTAAGTGAGGAGTGACAAAACTTGAGTCGGCGACTAATTAGCAATACAAACATGAATCAGAGGCTATTAGTTGTAATTGAATTGTCGCCGGCGAGGAAGTTGGCGCGGTGGCAAATTTAAATATCACGCTTTTAGGACGTGGTTTTATTAGCACTTTTACCCCGGGCTACACTGAGAAATGTTCCATTTACGCATGAAATACATATTACATTTTCCATAAATCGCAACACGTATTTTGATAATTAAATGTTTATATCGTGTGCTTGTTTGTATTTATAAAATGGGAATAAGGCTGTGCCATCAACAATCAATTGCGCTATTCAATTAAAACGCGGCCATTGTTTTTGAGCTTAATAAATATTCATAGAAAACAAATGACGCTAAATTACCGAGGCAACTTCGGCCGAGTAACCGCCCCCGAGACCGCATCGCGACAATTTTTCATCGAAATTTTATAAAACACTTCGCTCGCTGCTACGAGGATATTATCTCTCTCATTGACTCAAATTTTTTCACGGGAAGTTTGGCATCAATCCATTACTTTTTCATTTTTATCTTAAAACGTCATGATGGAGTGGAGCTGTGTTAATTGCGAGCTTGGACACTTTTAAAGATATTTCGCAGAAATTTGCGTAACTCGTTTCAAGCTTCATAGTTTATATAAACATTTGTAAAGGGACGCTTTATTCGCAGAGCTAATGTTAAGGAAATTACAGTACTAAGAAAGATATTTCACATTTTTAAAGGAGAGAATCATAGCTGTTATCAATTTAGATAAGGAGCAATGAATTTAATTTAATTTTAGAATATGTTAGTAAAATATAAGGCTATCTAGGTATATAGGTATGCTACTCATATGAGTAGGTAATATTTATAAGTTTAATAAAAAGCTTTTTTCAATTTTTTCTGCTTCGAATGTACGATTAACCGCACTCGTTGGTTTAAGCGATTATATTTAGAGCGGTACTAGTTGTGAACTATCGCCAAAAGTTTATCGTTGCTACCTTGTAAGTTCCTTAATTAAATCAAAGTTCGGATCATAGAAATTTATTAGGTGACTCATAACATCATGGGTTTGGACTCGGAAGGGTGCGATTTAATTCCTAAACAAACGTCATACGCGCGAGGTATTACGCATAATATCTTTTACCTACATCTTACCTATTTATGTATAGCGAGTACAAATTAGAACTCGAATTTCATACCCTTGTTTCAACATTTGAACTTTACTTATGTGTCGCAGATGTAAGAATCAGGTGGGATACGGCAATGGACAAAGTTTGTTTTCGAGTTACCAAACCTACCTAAGAACACTTACACCCAAGTTTGCCGCACGTACGCAAATATTGCATTATTTACTAAAGTGAAAACTATTACACACATGATACTCAAAGTGTTAATAATATGATTGTCATACAGTGCATACGAACGATGCAGTCTATCGTAAGTTATGTATAAATAATAATAAAATGTTACCTGAAATAAAGGGGGAGCCTGCATGGAAGTATTCGCTATAAACTCGAAATGGATACTTAGATACTCGGTGCACCTAATAGCCAGGTATTTCCAATAGCAGTGAAAATACCTATCATTTTCCGTGCGGGTTTCAAATGGCCATATAATTCAAAAACTCTATTTCAATTCTCGGAAAAGTTCTGTATTGTTGTCTTGATTAAAGTAAACTCCCGCATTCAATTCCACGGCAAAAGATTTTATCATTACATTAATGTTTATTTACGTTCATTAATAACTTAGAAATTATAATTCCCGGAAAATAGGGGTGCTTTTAGGTTAATATTGAAACTTAGTTATTTAGTCTTGTAACATAAAAAGTATTGAATTTGTCCCTTTTTCGTATATTTATTTTTTATTAAAAGAAAAAATCTTACAGAATATATATAATTTATTTCGTAGTATATTGAAACAAAAAGAAAATCTTTTAAAATATATTTATTTATCTATTTATATACATACTACAGTATATTTTCCGTATAATTTATAAAAATAATGACCCGATTGTAAGGAGTATCGAATTGCTACAATGTTAATGCTTCTTAATTCATTTTAATTGGTAATTTTAAACCTGATAATACCAAATATTAAAAAAATACAATTGTAAACGTGCTGTTAAGTATTTTTAATTTTATAAAATAATCAAACGGCCTACCTACTTGTAATATTTCAACAAAAAACAAAATATTATTTGAAAAGCCTTATGGCACATACCATAAATAAGCTCCGGTTATTTATGCAATATCAATAAAAAAATTTAATGCTAAGAATACGGAAATAAAAAACAACAGGATTAAATTCAAAGTCAGCTCGTCACATACGCGAAGAAGCGAGAATCAAGCGGCAGTGTGCATGAACACTCATTTCCTTCCCTGCTAAGGTTGCTTCTCCACCAATATTGTTCGAGGATGTGTAGCGAGGAATGTGTTTGTAAATAACCAATAGTATCGCTTCAAACGCTAAACGCTTCATACTTCAAACTAAATGAATCGATATGATTGGTTATTTACAAACACATTCCTCGCTACACAACCTCGCACATTCTTGGTGGAAAATCACCCTTAGTCCGGATTAGACTGCTTTTCGCTTTGAGATTCGACAGCCTCTTCACAACAGTTTATGATTTAAATCTCATAAGACTTACGTGTTCCCAATAACTCCCTAAATTTTTCATAAGCCCTGAATTTTCTTTAATGCTTACGATAATCCTTTCTTACTCTGAAAATGTTTGAATTTTGTTGATTCAGAATTTTCGTGATCATCCTCAAGGATTTTTGTAATCCTTCAAGCTATTATTTTTAATGAACATAAAATGTTGCCATTATTTACCTATTCTGTGTATTTCTTCTTGTCGCGGTTAAAGATCCAAACATTTATTTGTAAAAACAAATATAATAGGTACACATCCATTTATCTGCTGTAAATAATAAATGTTAAGTATTGAGTTTATTATTTTTATAAAAAACAGTCATTAGCTATGCATGTGTGAATATTGTCGTATTATTTTCTGCTTATTAAAAACAGTGACCTCATTTCACTTAAAAAAAAAAAAACGCAATCAACGTGAGTTCAGCATTTTAAAGAATTATAGGACTTAGCCGATGTACCTCTTGGATTAATTAACTAAGTCGTAAATGCAACAAGTCTGTATTTGCGTTGCTCTTAAGAACGTCTGTCCCGTGTTTTATTATAGAAGCAGAATTAAATGAAACAGTTAAGTTCTTCGGGATCGAATTAGGTTTAATAAAGGTGGCGCAAGGAAAATTGTTCCGTATTCCTTGAAAATACAGGTGAATCTGCCGTTATCTTTATTTTATTAGATATTATGGACAGCAATAATGACGAACTAATGACACTTTGAGATCCTCGTATATCGGTTTATGGTGATGATATATGAAGAATGAAACTAAATAATTGAACACTGCGCATTTCACAAATTTTTATTCTATAAGTTAATTATTATTTGGTATCTAGATATTTATTTAAATTTTATTGTTAACTTTCATATTTCCATGAAGAAAAATATAAGAAAACCCCGTATATTGTATTGATTAATATTTTTTTATAATCTTTTACGTTCATCAAAATTGTTACTCGAGCACCAATCTATTACCTTAATATATCAATTTAGAGGGCATAAGATAATAAAATCGCATTTGGGATTGACAAATTCGATGGTCCCGGTTGTCGAGTCCTCATGTTGCACAGAATGGTTCAATCTGTAAAAACATTTGTTCGAAAGTGAATCATATGTGGATTAAGTTTAAGATGAAGTTTTCCGTGAAGCTGATGGCTTGTACGGAAGCGGCCTAATGATAGCGAGGAGTACAATAGCACGTTGTCCTTGTTATTGGTATCTGACCTGACCGCTACGAGCGATTTGTCCAAATGAGACCCCGATCTTTTTGGCCGCTTCCTACATTTTTTTCATTCATTGCCCGCCTCTGATATATTTGAAAGGAATTAGAGCAACTCGGAGGGCTGTTACGATGAGAGCGTATTTTTAAGAGACGAATATTTTATAGAGATAAGGTAATATGAAACAATGTTGCTTAGGTATGTTAAGTTCATACTTATATAGACAATTTTGCTTTACGAAGAAATATCACACAGGAATACAACTGTTTCATTACATAATACTGAAAAAATGTACTACTAAAAATTAAATCATATTGCTCTTGAGCAATATTAATTTTACAGATTGATCGAGAGCCCGCACAAAGCGTTCGGATAAAATTGTTATAATTTTTTGTAGCGGCCGATTAAAAAGGTCCAAAGTAATCCTTAATCCCGTTCACCGCCAATTAATCTTCGTTACCGGCGGTTGTTAGCCGAATTGGTGACGATGGCTCTGATTTGTCGTTCACGCGTACGTGGACGCAATACGATAATCCGAGCTACCGAGATCCGACCAAAATATTATGGGCCTATGAATTGATTCTTTTATAATTGGTTATATTGCTTGAAATTAAACTACAAACGTCGTAATACGTATGATATTGCCTATATTTCAATATATTAATATTCAAATATGTATAGGCAAATAAGATCCTCGTTAATGCTTGCCTTACCTTTTCATAAAATAAATACTCGTATATATGAGTTGAAATATACTTCAAAGATCGATTAAGAAGTAATACCATAAAGTACTTGAAATGAAAAAGTACTGAAGAAATAACTAGATATTATTTGATTTCAAACAAAATATTAACAAGGAATTTGAATAGGCTGAACCGAATATTGTATTTAAGCATCAGGGATAAAAGGAGCCCTCGTTTTATTTATAATCTCGTAACAATTATTCATGTATTCACCAATTATAATATAATGAGACATCTTAATTGAAATTCTATTTCAAAAAATATTCGGTACCAACTAAATAAATAACATAAACGAACAAATATAATATAAGTGAAGTAAGGGCATTACAAAAACCTTATTATTGCTAATTAGTAGTATTATTCATCTAAATGGCTTTCAAACAATCATATTTAAGAGAATTTAATTTGAAGCCTGAAGAAATTCTATTACATTGTAATAATATACCCCAATTAGACCGAAGGTAAAACGCGTGGTTTCTGCCGGGAGGAATGTACGCAAATTTAGTATATTTCGGGTTAAACAGTATGTAAATAAAGTAAATGTACAGTACTATCTCTAATCGAGTAAGAAAATTACAGATACGAGTTAAAAATAGATTTGGAAGTGAATTAATATTTGACAGAAAAATGGAATTGATGGTTTCAATATCATAATTATATTTAGAAGCTTTGATTGATGATACATAAATGTCTGATTCGGTATAGGCAGTATGTAAGCGAGGTTCAAACACGCCACTGCCCCGCCCGCCTAATGTTTAATTCGCGTTACTGTGACAACTTTCACATTTTTCCAAATTGTGTTTTCGTGTTCGACCGAGTTTTCCTTATAAATACTGTTATTAAGATAGCGACTCAGTGACAGGTGCTAATGTGGAAGTATCAACTCCATTTGTATAATAGCGTTGACAATGTACGGCACACTTTAATCTTTGAATTTTAGATTATTATTTTGTGTATAGTACACTACTGAATCTGAAAAGATCATTACCCTTTAGAAAGTATAGATAAATCAGCTATTGCTTCAAAATTACACGTAGGTAAAATTTAAAGTTTTTTTTTTTTTTGGAATACTTTAATTAATTCAGACGATAATAATTAAGGGCTTGAAAATGTTCTAATTTTTAAATTAAAAATTTTATACATTTTATTTGAGCGATTTTTAAATTTTAAATCAATCTCGTAATTTCAATAAATTATATCTATTACGAAGAATCTTAGAGTAAATTAGACTGGGGACTACTACAGAAGGTGGAGCGTATCTCGATTAGTAATTTTATGGATAAATGAGCAAAATCTTTAAGCGTAATTATGCGGATATACCGTCGTCGTAAAAGATATAAAAAGCATTGTTAAGCATGAGTCGCCAACTTGTATTAGGTTTGTTATATATATTGTATAGTCAATTTATATATAGTCCATTTTCTACTTCACTGATATTAGTAATGTTGTAGGTCTACAATATTTTTTGAATTATATAAAAGCTTTCAAATATAAAGTTACATTTTTATAACATTACAAAACCATAAAGATGGCTCGACAAGGCATGAGACACGAAAGATAGGCCTTCATTGCTGGATCTATCGTCATATGGTTTGAAAAAATTCTGAGGTGGAACGGAATAATGAGTACAGAGTCTTTGTCACGGGCGTTTTCCCTCGAAATTAAATTGTAATGATGATGCGCCTCGGTACTTCGCTCGCGACCCCCGTTATTAAGTTCCCTACCGACTTGAGGTCAAAACAAGTACCTATCGTTAAATATTCTCTAGTATTCCAGCTGTCATAGATATGAAAAGAATTGGGTTGAGCGGTCTTTGGACGTTGCCAAAATGAAGAATGAAATATTATCGTGTCATCGCATTTAAAAGTTATGGTCCAACTGTTTTCGTTTGTCGCTTTTATAATCGAAACTTTAGAGAGACGTTTATTTTTCTTCTTGTGGGGCTTACACTTTAAATTATACATAATATAATTAAACTACCAATATCTTACATAACATATTTCATAATTAATCAGAAACTAGCGTGGTCTATGTATTTAATGTTATCTATACGTTTGTGTTAAAGAGTTCTAGTTTTACTTATCTATAACAAAAACAATATGACTTTCCAGTAAATAGACATATTAACATAATTTTCATATCAACTCACAGAAACTCCAACACATTATAAGTATAGGTAATATTTTATATTCAAAACAAGCTAAACACGGTCAACCGCAAGACGACGCGTGGCGGCATGAGTGATGCTCATTCATTTACCGATGGCAAAGGAAGTCATTTGAATAATGATACCAACTCTCTACAACGAGGGTTGTGTCGACACATTTTGGTACATTTGAAAAAACTTCAATACATTCTGAGACTATAACAAACACAATGCTTTTGACTAGATTATAATTATACATAAAATTTCGAGCATGTTTGACTCTTTTGTAAAAATGCATTTCAATGCAATAAGGATAATAATTTAGAATGATATTATATAATATAGGATTATTAACAATACATCTGTATAATTGCACAATTTAGAAATTGAAATCATCAGAAGGCTGGAAAAGTTTTAACGGCTTCCCTAAAAGAATTTTAATTAAAAAGTTACTCGAAGTATCCATAATAGAATATGTAATCTGTTGTAAATTAATTTATAATTGGCTGCCAGCGGCTACTACGAATCTTATGTAATATACACCAATTCGAATACAATATAACTCTATACATTTATAGCAATCACACATCGTAACAATGGAAATATAAAATTGATGAAGTATTTGGAAATGATATGGATCAATTTTTATTGTGAAGAGAATGCTCGATTTATTCATTTTACTTTGATGATGTTTCAAATGAAAATGCAGTTAAAAACAAACGATTGACAAATTCTATGAGTAAAGATACAATGCCTTATTAGGCCAGTAATTAAACTATTTCCACATTAAAGTTCATTACATTAACAAAATTATTTGGATATATTACATTAGCGTTAAATATATTAGGTATAGGTCTAGTATAGTCTAAGAACCAATACATAATAGACGATGCAATTGACGCTCATCATTGAGTAATTAATACAAATTGTATCCATGCTATTGTTATTGTAAAAGGCATAATGTCCAGGTTTGATCGCATATTGTGTACAACAGACTCTAATTTAATATGCAACGAATTTAATAGTTAATGTTCGCGACGCTGAGCAAGCTCGTGTGTTCGCAAATTACTCCGCACTTATACTCAGGAGGATATCTTGTGTGAATTTATGTGTGTACTTCTGCACGGCTTAGGTAGCTTCCAATTTGATTTATAAGTAGGATTTTTATAGCTATATTATTATGGCCGATGTGAAACAAAGGTATAAAGTTAATCTATATGTTTGTATAATTATTTATTGATAACAGATAATGAGACAATAGGTGAGGCAGAAAGCATTAGTTATACAATAAAACTAAGAATTTAATGAAATGTTATTATGGTGTTGTGTAAAGAGCACTTGACTATTTTGACAACGAAAGACCAATTTTAGTTTTAGGTTCGAATGTTTAAAGGAAATTTCCAGTCTAATATACCTATATATAAATATTTCGTTCACATTTCATAACCTACAAAGTTTAAATAAATCGATAAAGGTATTGAATACAATAACATTATTTTCACTTGACCTGTACATTGGCCCACTCAAATAAACCTTAGTTAGCAAATCTATAAATGTCCTGACTCCAGTACCTTTTGTAGTCTGCCAACAGGCGCCATAAGAACGGAATTAAACCCTACTTGACACGTTTTTTACCTTCCGCTTTAAACGGAACTGAAATACCCTCCCCTGTATGTGAAATAACGCCACTTTTACCTCAATTCCAAATTTGCTTCGTTGTCAAATCCATGCAAAATATATTGCGCCGAAGTTTTTAATGATCACACCCTTTTATACACATTTTGCGAGTTGATTTTCATTTTCGGTGACTTTAAATCTGATAGGGACGGAATTCAATTGTGACACAACAGGCCTATTCGTTTAATTAATGCCAAATAACCAACTTTATTATTGCACACGTGTTTAACACAATAAGTTATCTTATTAAAAAATATACGTCAAAAGAAAATGTTTATATTCTAATCGTGCTTTTTAGACCTTGTTGAAGCAAATTATTTTTGTTTTAAATGTTTACTATGCAGTTCAATCACAAAGGTATTCTAGATTTACTTAATTTCAAGAACCAAATTAAGTGATTTACAACATAGCTTAAACTAAAATCTAGGTTACTTTATTCGCAATGAAGCGAACAATACTTTAGCACTTAACTCAAATCCCACTTTACTTAGCAAATCACGACATATTTGCTTACTCTTGCTCTACTCAGTTTTATTTATTCACAAAGCTTCAAAAGATAATTTTACACCTACGTAGGTCATACAAAATCTTGTTAAACGAACGCACAAAACGATTATCTTAGCGCATTACAGAATTATACATTTGTGCAATTGTCTGTTTCCCATGGTGAATATTTCACACACGTTTAGAAGAAGTTTTCTCATCGGTTGCGGCGCACAGCCATGGCAATGCACTTTCGCTGACCCCTTGCCTCTCACGAGCTGCATCTCTGTCACTCTATGAGCTTTCTCCATCTTTCCTCTCATTCGTGTGCCGTTGCGCCCGCGCTTCCCGGTTGCTAAGGTAATAACATTCTACGATGCACCGCGTCGTCGGCCTGGAACGGGTTCTACCGGCGACTTCGACGATTACTTGTACAGAAACAATAGTTACCACGGACATATTTAACTGACTGCTTTACGATTTATTCCAAATCATACCGACTTATATTTAGCCAGCCTTAAATCAGACTTGATGGAACTTCGAAATTGCTTTTGCTTATATGAAAATCTAAATTGCTTGCGCTAATTGCTCCTGATATCCTGGTATTGTAAAATTAAAAATTGTGTGCAATAAAGAATATATAAATAAATAAATTATGTAATAGTGGCAACGGATCATAGAGGTCGCTCACGTATTTTTCTATTAATAATTTTAATTACGTCAGTAATCATTCAAAAGAGTTTAGCCAGTCTAATATTTTAAATAGGTACAGTTGGATTTATTTTCCTATGAACTTGCAGATGAAACAATGTTGCAGTAGATCTTTTTTAACAAGCAGAATACCACCATCAGTATTCTGTAAACTGGGAATGCAATCATGTAGTATGGCAGTAATGAACTGACTGCCACTCGTATCACACACAAAAAAGTACTTTACATGCTGTTAACAATGCGACTGCGCGTTCCATGTATCTTTCCATAACAACAACTTTGTTAGGCGCGGAAACTTCGCTCGATCTTTGCAACATTCTATCTTATTTCACTATCGCTTTACATTCCAGATGAATGGATTTGTAGCGTATTTGTCATTCCAACTGACTGACTTGTGTTAAGCTACATTTAAAAAGCTCAAATATTGTTCAATGCATTATGCACCTATGCATGTAACTTTAATCATATACTTCGCAACGTAAAACCTGCATAAAACTCTATCGGATGACAGGGTTATTTCGACTTTAACAATCAAATATTTAGGATGACATTCGTTAGTATCACACTCAGGAGGACCGCGACCTAGACTTCAAGTATTTCGCTAGTCTATTAAAAGGGTAAAAGCTCGCGAGACCGTTGTTGTATTTTGAAACATACGCCGGTGTATTTGAGTACATATTTGTTTTCTTTCCGCGGTCGAGTAAGAGGGCTTCCGACTAGCAACATTCCATCGCACAATGAGTAATTTAAAAATTCAAAACATTCGTCGACGCTTCGCGTACGAGAAGCGATCCTACGAGAGCGGCTTGGCAATTTATACTATCTGCTTACACAGTACACAACATCGACACATTTTCAATGGAAAACGACGTATGTAATTACCACATAGATACGTATCTACTGTATAACTTTGATGAAACCTCGAGCACGATATAACACTTAAAATTCTGTAGGTATTGAGTATATTAAAATGTACAATAGAAATAAGTTTTTTTTGTATCGACTCACAAACTGAACACCACGAAAAGAAGTCAAAGTTTTTCAAAAGCCAACCGCGTGTTTGATGCTAATTGATAAACATGCACTGACGCTCACGAACGCTCACTAGTGTGGGTACCTACTACCATGCTACTACTTGTAAATTAAATTCTGCCGACTCGCATATTCGAACTATTTTTGCGAGTACTGCGGCCGTGAATTTTCATTTTAAAATAATCAATTCAATTAATTTGAACAATTTTTCAATACGATGCTTTTGCAGTGCATTTACGCTCGTTAATCAAGCTACAAATATATCGTTAATTACCCAATATCCAGTTGAAGTGAACGTTGGATACAAAACAATTTCGTAGAAATTGGAATTCCTACGCAATTACTTTGTATTGAAATATTACCTATATTAATTAACAACACTATTTTGTTTACGCTCACAGCACATCCTACTTTATTTCACATGCAATAATTTTGCACTAAAAATTGAAATGAGGTAGCTCGGTTTGTAATTCGCTGAGTGGATGAAATTGCTCGGAATAAAATACCTGGATACCTCTAAGAGAATATAAATCTTAAATTGATAGTGTGAAGTTACAGTTTACGGTTTCAGAAAATTATTTTCGTTATAGAAATTAAAGAATTTTGAGCTTTAAGTCAATAAAGTGAGTGTTTAAATTGGTTCGTGGTTGGGTAATTCGGATTTTTCGCTGCATCGCGTAGTGGAAAGATATAAGTGTGAGGCGGCAAAAACTGTGCCGTAATTAGTCTTCCGACTCGAACCGTGAACAGACGGGAAGTCAAGTGCTACCGGCCGATGTACTGGGCTCTACTTATTCAAATGCGTGTTGCATTGAAATCACTAACATCGGTACTGCGCGAAATTTCCTGGTGGCTGGTGCTATCTATCCTGCATGCGTACCGTACGCAGCTTTCGAATTTTATGAATAATTATATACTATGTATTTTTTCATTCATATTGAAATAAAGAAAATTAGTGGAAAATTGATGATGCGGGCATGCTCGACCGCGTATTCAATAATTACGATTATATAATTCAATAATGTATATTTATTATTAGAGATAGTTACTGCAGATATTATAATGCATTAACTGTTAACACTATCTTTCTGTATTTAGTATGAGAGTCACAACAAAAATAAACATAGAGCGGGTTCAGAGTATTTGGTTGGACCGTTTTAATAACCCTTAAATGTGGAATTGTGTAAATGTATAAAATGGGTACAAAAACGAATAATTCGTTACATTGATTAGAATCACAGCATGAAGTCTCTTGAATGAGCCCAAACCTCTTGGCGGGATGTAAGTACACGAGTTTTTTTGCTCTTAAAATTCACAAACTTGGAATACCGTAAATACAATTACGCTGAAGATATAAAGGGCTCTTATCTGCTTTGACCTTCCCTGATTTAATTCTATTACGTCTTTCAAAGTAAAGATTCATGTAATGAAAATATAAACGAATATATTTGATATTACAACCTAATATAATCACACTTAATGGCAATAGGACATTTGTATATTCCTTTTCATTCCAATCTGAATGGGATTCAGAAATTGAGTGTATAGGAACTCAAGGAAAAAATGTTTACATGTAGTTACGAGAGTTGGAAAAGCGAAAAAAGCGGAGTAACTTTGCGGATTGCGAGTTTCGCTTTGATACTTTTGCAAGTATGAAAATCTTGTTGATTAACTCTTCGAGTCTTTTAAGATTGTACTTACAGTTTATTTTTTTGGTCTTACTAAGAAGAAACTTTATGACTGAATTTCATCATAAAATGCAAATGGAATGATAAAGAAATTAATTCGCAAATAAGTATTGAGTCTAGTTCCAGGATTTCTAAAGAAATATCGAATTTATTTGCATGAATTGTTTTTGACAATTAACACAATTTTTCCTAACTTATCACAATCTTTATGATATAAAAAAACCACGAGAATTGAAAGAAATTAAGAGCTATTAAGATATTTGATTTCACGTAAGCATACGTAGTATTTTAAATTAAAAGTGCACGATAATATAAAAATTACATGACATTAAAACAAGATAACTCAATGTTTGTAATTAATATGTAAATAAATAAGTATAGAATAAATGTAAACATATTTGTCAACTTACCGTATCGGACGCTGTGTAGCGCCCGTTGCTGCACTCAAGTAGTGAAGATTCACTCACCTGAAAAGAAGATTTTTATTACATTTCATTCATACTTTCAATGCCTTAAACTTACGTAGAGTCTTCACGATTGAAGAACATGATTCAATTATATTATTCGTACGCCGTAAGCATTTTTCTTTTAGCAACATTATTCGGAGCAAAATAACAGTACATTCCGCAAATAAATTAGGTTATCCAATGGAACGTATAATAGAAAAATAATCTGGTATCTAATAACTATTGGTCTAATTGTTAGTGCGTATAATCGTAGATCGGCTAAACCACGGCTAAACAATAACAAGGCTAACTCGATATAACGATAGCCTTTGTAAACGCGATATTTCAAGTGTGTAATGTTGCAGCTCACAATTCACAGGGCGGAGGGATACCACAATCTCCGCTTAACTTCATTATGTTAGCGAATTGCTAAACGTTCCATTGTTGGCCGGCTTCGTCTGTAGGCCCAGACTGTTACCCATGCAAATAGCTATCAAATTGTCTTGAGTATTCACGTTTCATTTGAACCTGGTGTCCGTCAATGGAGCACGAATAAAGGATACATTTTGGAAGACATAGGAGATCTTTTACTGCTAATTAATTACTAATGTATTTATACGTTAATTGATATTTTATCGGTGCTTAGTAGCAATTTATTGCAGTAATTTTTACTTTAATAACAAAAAAAAACATAGTAATCCTAAAACGTTCCTTTTAATAAAATATTTCGTACGAAATATTGTTCTCCATAACATATCAGACGAAACTTGCGCCAGTACGGATTGTTCACACCAGCCTATCGAGCTTAACAAGATCATAATTGATTATTAATAAGCTGATATACTTCGTCATAAATAAACATAACAGAATATTCGCTTTGCGAGAAGCATTATAACAAAATAATATTCCGATAACATGAAAACCGAGTCTATCACGGTCGTAGTGTAGAGGGTAAATGATTTTGCATTAATAGCCGTTCCACACACAAAGACCGCCAGGAGAATGGAATCTAAACCCATTATATATTGGCGCTGTATGCTATTGAAACCAGATTCACTCACTATACCTTGATCTGTGAATAGCTATTCCAGAAAATACATACATATAGTAGATATGTGGCGCACATCGTGTACACAAATACGGATGCGATTTCCTTAAATCCACCGATGACGTTTCTATGTAATTTTAAAAATCAAGCGCTTGTGATCGTATTAATAACTCAAATTAAGCCATGATTGAATTATTACCGCCAAAAATTAGTTTATCCATCGCGAAACCCATCGCGGTTTTTAACATCTCGTTATTTGCGCTGTTTAATTAAAGTAATAACCAAATGGACATTGGAAACGTATAAAATGTTAATAAAACTTTGTTGATGGACTATTTTTTTGAAATGTGTACGGAGATCGGTTACTGAATTGAAAGACATAACTATTGAATAAATTCAATAGAACGTGCATCGGCTAAGCTGGAATTCATATTGAAAAATCCCGTTCCTATATTAATAACTGACATTTAAAAATCAGAGATGAATTTTCGAAAAAGCAGTGAATGTGTGTTTTTGATGTAAATATTATGACCGTCGACAAGTTACTAAACCATTATTTATACTAGTGAAACGCGGTAAAATTTACTAATATTAGTATTTTACTTGTTGACGACAAAGCCGAAAATGAAAAGGGATTTATTATATCAACCTTTATACTTATTACTGTATAAACCTATTATTATATATTATTGTAGAGATAGATTCTATTTTCCTTATAAATGTTAGAATTATAATGTCTCCTAAGCTTAAAGCGTAAAAAAATCCACAATAAATACGCAATTTTGTTAAAAGCCCATAATATAACGTTTCGTTAATATTCTACTATGTTTTTGTGGCTAATGACGCAGAAAATGACTTCATGTTATATTCGATAACTATAAGCAACAATATTTTAATAAAATTGAAAGTTCAAGAAATGGTTACTATGTGAGTTACAGTCAAGAATTAAAAAAGTTAAGAAAATTCATAACCACTTTAAAAATTATATAAAACATGAATACGTGAGTACAATTTACTCACATTTTACGCCTGTATGAAGAAAGCTTTTCACTTGACAGGCTATAAAAGTGTCTTGGTGCCACGGTGAGAATGAGCTCTAAACTTTAGAATATAGCTGTATGCAGCTTAATACCTTGATCAATTATCTCTACTCTAGATTCTAATTACAAAACTTAATCTTATTCAATTTTTAAGTTTCAGGTGTGTAGAAAAAACCTGGGAAAGATGATATATTATATGTATAAGTAGACTTATGAAAACGGAAAAAAAGGATCCTTTAATAATAATTAATTCAATAACAATACCTTAAGGTTATTATTCAATAATTGACATTGATAATCGTATCAGTATTTAATATCTTTCTCTTTTAATTTATATAATATATGAAAAGATATCGCTTATTTTCAGTTGTAAATAAAACTAGTTTTCAAGATTCCAAATTTACATTGTAATAAATATTTTCAAAAAAATTTTTTTAGGTATCGTAATTTGAATAAGTTTGTTAATTATAGTTGACATACAAATGATTACTAATCTGATGTCGACATGCAAACTTTATACTTATTAAATTTTAAACAAGGACTAGAGCGAGCGGTGCGTTGTCATATTAACTCCAAACTCCGGAAAAATAACAGAAGTTATAGATTCTTATAGATATAGACTTTTAAAATAGGATCAATACATAATAATTTACTTATTAAAATTACAGTACAAAATTTATTCACCAAATGATTGCTAAAATAAGAAAAAAAACAGTAAAATTTCTTACAAAATATTTCAAGTCTAACGAGAGTTGTACAGTTTTTTACTCGAGGCTTCTAAGAAGCAAAGATCCCTATTTGTAATTCCAATAACCAGCAGACTGACTCGATTCTATATAGTCAAATATATGCAGTCTAATCGTAAACTTTAATAGCCTATTCGGGGAAATATATGTGGATATTCGATATGAAGATGCAGGTACAGTGAAATGCGACGTACCTACAATATCACTTCACACATTCTCTATCACATTGTACAGTAATCTGAGACCCTCGTTCATCATTTATCGAGGATCTGGAATTTGGTTACGTTGAATATAGTTTCAATAGAGTTGTTTCGGTGGGAGATTACGTTATCTATACCCTCAAATAATCTACGCAGTTACGTATCAAATTGAATTGTTTATACAAAGGTTTGATCATTGATGCAATGGTAGATATAAATTTATAATAAGTAGATATTCTTAGAATTTTATAAATTAACTTTCGAAAACAAAAAATTATTTGCTTATTAAATGTTTATTTTCATAAATTAATGTCTATTATAGGTAGATAATTATTTATCTTACACAATCTATCATAGTTTGATACGAGTGACTTTCGGTTCGTTTATTTATTGTTGTAAGTATATAATTGCCGCTACAAATACGAAAGAGATTGAGTACAGTACAAAAACTTTTTATTACAAAATACCAATGGTCCCTAAATAGTTTGTGAAGGAGGAAATACTTTCATCAAAGCTAGAACTAAGAAAGTGTGCCAAAACTAATGTAACAAGATTTCGCGATCACGGTCCACATTCTTGAGGTAAATAAAAATGTTGGGATCGAAAACGGTCAAATCCCTGGCAAGACTTCTTCATGTCGATGACACCGACGTTTCTTTGATCAGGACATACTTTGTTTTCGGCTTCCCTGTTTTATAAGATTGACTCAAAACTTCTGAACATTACCTAATACCCATACACAAAAGGTATAAACGTAAAACAATTGTCTCTGTAAATTTTACCTCTGAAGCAATATTTTTAACGTCATTTCTTAAATGCCTAATGGAAAAAAAATATCAAACAAAATTTTCTTTTACGTTAAGCGTCAAACATTTTATGTCCTTTAATTTTAGTGTGAGTCTTCAGTGTATTATTTTCTTCTCATATAATGCGAAACATTTTTTAAATTGAGCCATAAAGCGAAGTCTTACGGAGGAACCTGGCTAACGGAGGAGGGAATTTAATAAAGTTACGTGTATTTTATCATGAATTATTCCGCGAAGTATGTTTTGTATTTTTAAAAATTAATACCGGATGAAACACGATAATATTGTGTAAATCTTTTTAAGACTGTTCATATTCTATATTGAACTTCTTTTGAATTTTATTTTTAGACTAATTTTATAAAATTATACTAATTTGTTGAAATAATGAGACGTAATCGTGTAATATGAAGATACCTAGTAAATAATCTCTTTGGTATAATATTATACCTTCTGGATTATTTCTTACTATATAAAGATAAACTAATTTATTTGCACTGTATCTACGTACCTAGGTAAAATTTTAAAACATACAAATAATATACTGTCAACTATAATTTTTCTATTACTTCAAAAATAATGTAAGCAGTCTAAAAACACGGTAAACAAAATAACGTTTAAAATGGTAAACGTATATCGAATTGGCCTCATTCCATTACTGATCAGGTCGTTACTTTCAATGCGTTTGTTGGTATATTAATCCTATGCATACGGTCGTATCCTACCTTAATCTCATCAATTCGAGGCACGTCGGATGTTTATTAACATATCGACCATAAACCGCGATTTTTTCCATGTACCTATCTACGTAGAGACGGCTTTTCAGCGTTACTTTTTTGCTTTTACTTTATGCAATCCGGTTTGTCGTTTTTCAAAAGCAAAAAATGATTTAGAACACACGGAATAGTCATTTTTTTTGTTATGATGTACGAATATTACATGTATTTTGGGTGTTATCATTTAACGTTCTATATTTTTTCAAATATACCAATAAATATTAAGTAGGTATACTTTAATATGATAGATAATATGTGGTAAGAAGAGTAAATTGTGTTCGCATCGCATATTAAAAACACATAAACAAAATACAAATAGAGATGTTAATGTGTATTATACAGCATAGGTCTATAAAACTTATCAACTCATTATCACCAAGATTAACTCACTAAAAGATGTTAAACGAAAACGATGAATAAATAGCAAAGGAATGAAGACGTAAATAAAAATAAGCAGACCGATCTCCCGGTATGAATAACGTAGCGATGTGATTTCAATGTTTATATAAAGAGTGTTTGTTTAGCACACGGAGGTATTCGAAGACTGGATTCCCAGCGAATCGATGTGCTAGTCCTCTTTCATATCTGCAAATACGAGGAAATGAAAATAAATAGAAATATACACGCAGCTTCACACAAAGTGAAATAAAGCTGCCCCAACAAAGCGGAAGAGGGGACAAAAGATTAATTGAAAATCGATACGAGGACAGCGATAAATAAATAAATAACAGCTCACCTCTAATCTATCAAAACAGGTTTGCGAATATACGTTTTTGTTAGTCATCGCACTGATAACTGCGAATTATTGACATTCTACTTATTTCGCGCTGAGTCTCGCTCATCCTTTGATGGAACATGAATCTGCTTAAAAATGAGCATTCTCGTCCACAGAGTATCGGTTACATTTCCATTCACAATACGAGCAAACGAGATTTGATAAATGAATCGTGAAACCAATTAAATCGATATTATGTTACGGAAATGCAGAACAATAGTCGGTGGTATATTCGAAAGCCATTAGCGAAGTAGCTTCAATTATTCGACAATTAATGATTTTATGATAAAAATCTATGCTCGGAATTTAATAACTCCCTCCCGATACGGATATATTTTTTGAATAAAATGGATTTTAATTCCTAGCTCGCATTCTTTAGCTTCCATTTTAAATTTCCATTAACAACGTTACACAACAAAACCATATTTAAATATGGGTTTTAAAAATATTGCATCGTTATTTCAATATTTCTGTAGGTATATTTTTTATTACACATTTTATGTATAGATTAAATTGTTTTGGATATGAATGAATAAATGTATTCAAATAACTTTGAGTAAATATGCTGTTAAATATTTTAGAATATTGTTGTA
Source organism: Colias croceus (assembly GCF_905220415.1). NCBI lineage: Eukaryota > Metazoa > Arthropoda > Insecta > Lepidoptera > Pieridae > Colias > Colias croceus. The sequence goes on from NC_059542.1 coordinate 7,766,915, forward strand.
GAAAGGAATGGAGAACAATTGACACGAAGCGCGAATTTTAATTAGCTGTAATCTGATACAAAACCACTGAAAAGGATACAATCAAGGGTGCAAGACGGGTACTAAATCAAAACAAACTTTGGACGGGATCCCTTTTACTAACTTTCTAAATAACGGAGCACAATCTTTTTCATTAAAAATCTCCATGAGCTTGATTATTAGGGAAGTAAAACGCCTCCGGAGAGCCGCGAGTTTAGCGAATACTCGATTTCCGCGAGGTCAAACTTGGAAATGTTAACAGATAATTACTCACAAGTTTGAGCTAGCACGAGACATTTAGCAGATGCTTTATTCGGGAGAGCGCGGCCGCGAGCGCTCTCTGAATGATAATGAGCTCCATGTGCACGGAATTATATCCCTTTATGCAAAGACATAGGCTTTGATTTCGCGTGGATTACACTTACGGTTGGGTCGAAGGGGTTGGCCCGTTAACACGTTGGGATTCGTGTCCAAAGTTAATTAGATTAGGTCTCAACAATCGCAAAATATTAGAAAAACAATTTTCATAACGTATTCCATTTGTTCATTTCGTTGCACTTAATTGGAAAGCGCTGGATTTAACAATACATACATCCAATAAAAGGTCAAAGTTTCATTACAATGAATTGCCAAACAAATATTCTAAAATTATACGTACCCTTTATTTTGAGCAACAAATTTGTTTTCATTTTGTCATATATGTTACATTTAGTTAATTTAAATTTATCAATATAATTAAGATACCATAGGTATTTACAAAAATACCCCAAAGGTACTTATAATTGATTTAAAGACCGAAAAAACGCGGATTCTTAAAGACAATTGCAATAAATGATCGCTCTATTTCCACATCAAAACAAATCTACATTTCAACCGAACAATTTATATTTTAGAAACAATCTCAGTAAAATTAGCCCGAGATTGTCCATTCGAGTATGTCTGCTTCATCGCTAAGATACAAGCAATTTACATGAGTTGTTACCATCATACATCCTTCCGTGCGTCACAGCCCAATTAATTTTATACGGAAACGGATATATGAGCAAGGAGCAAATGACTCTATCACACGTATTACGTACGTATACTATATAATGAATAATATTAGCCGCAGAATTGCTTTTTTGCACAAATATTAAAGATTTTAGAAGCTTCAAGCTATAGGTGAATATTTGGTTTACCCAGTATAATAATTAAAGCAAGTTTTTTGCTAATAGAAAGTGTAATCCATATTATTATAAATGGGAAAATATCTCCGTCTGTATTTTAGTTATTTGGCGTAATGATAATTATTTAATACCTCTCGTAATCCGATTAATATGCGTTAAAAATTCACACAACCAGAAAGAGTTTTCGCGTCTTAATTTGGAATTGACGCCGAAAGTTCTTCCAAATCAATGTCATGCATACTTCCAAATAAAACAATCGCTGAGTTTGTTCAGTATTTGTTCTGTTCATACATACTGTATGTGAGTGTATAAGGTTGATTAATTCAGTAGGCAGCGGAAGGGCATGAGGTCGCTGCATTGGTTGCATTATGCAGTGATTCCACATGCGCTGCATACAAAGATGACTGATTACGTAATAATTTGCCGTTAGTTTACAAGACATCGGTATCAGATATAGCATGTGGTAATACAAGTAAGATGTTTGCCACAGTTTGAAATTCGTTTTCAGAGCATTTTAAATTCGAAATACAAAATGCTATACACATTATATGAAAATAAGTTAAGAAAAAAGACACACTTGTCAGAAATGAAACTTCATTGGCAATATTCTAAGATAGGACGATATTGCCATGATACGACCATAAAATTTTACTCTCAGCCCGCCTAAAGAAGTTTTACTTCAATATTTGTAAATTTTCAGGTGTAATTACTTATCAACTTAGATAATATTTTCATATATTTGAAGGAAGAATGTAATAAAATGCAAAAGACAACATTGTTTACGGATGCTTAATGTACAAATATCGGGTTACACGTCTGCGCATTTATTGGAATCCAGTTTACATCGCTGCTAATTGATTTTTAATTAATTTACATGATCTTTTCCTTAAGAAATTGTAAAACAATTATTTTCATTCACAATAAATGCTTTACAGTGAGCATTCCAACCAATCACTGGTGAAAAGGAATCACCAAATCCGCTTAACATTTCCAGGAAATATCTCTTAACATAGACCTACTTAAATATTAAAACGAAATTGGAATTTCCTGCATTATTCTCACAAATAAAATAGTATTTTCTTGACTCCAGTTTCCACATCTAATAGATATATTAAATCTAATTGCCACTACGCACGGCTCGCGCCTCTGTTCAGTATCAAAATGCGGCTTCCCACATTACAACTACTTTTAAAACATAATAAGAGCACAAAAAGAGAACGCCTGGTATTTTTCACTCGGCAAAAGCTTTAGTAGTAAATCACGAGCCACTCGCAACGCTTATAGGAACGAGGTTTATTTTAAAATGTAAACTTTTCAGCAATAATACAACAGTTTAGTGTTAGTAAATCAATAAATGTCTATGATAATGGTAGTTTTTGATGGGTCGTTGCCAAACAATGCGGTTGCACTTGTTTAATATTATTGAAGGACTTTTAAGTCGTCTGTGCTTTTGTGAAATGTGTTTCACATGTGATTTGGTCATTTGGATGATCCGTCTTTAAAGAAGAAGTTCCTACTAGTATAACAGGTTTTTTTGTGTTGCTCATATGTTTTCTTTACATTCGGCCTTGATTTTTATTATTGGTAAAATATTCAAATAGGGTGAAGTAATGTTTCTTATTCTAATGTTTCCTAATTTTGTCAAGTCGCTTTAGAAAACCCTATTGAATTTCTTATCGAATAAAGCTTTCCTTTATTCGAAAGTCTAATTAGCTAACTTAATACAAAGTTGGTTATTATAATCTATTAAATCGAGTAAAGCTTTCAAAATTCATCATAACAATTTAACTCTTTGTTAAGCTGCAAATAGTTACTAAAACTTCCGCCAAGAAATAACATTATGGACATTAAATTTTAATTTGCTTACTCACGACAACCTCTGCCTTTTGTTACTTATAAACTTTAAATAGTGAGGGAGAATATGCGGCTTTTATCTGCTCGCTTTTGTCATATCTTGTACAAGTTACATTTTCTTTGAAGTTAGTGCGTCATATCTGCATTAAATCTTTTGCCTTATTCAAACAGTTTACATTAAAATAAACTAAACTTCTTGCACGTATTTCCGAGCTTATTACGTCCATTGTTACATTTTATTTCCATCATTTAACAGCGATAGATAATGATGATTTTCAAAATCATTATTCACGCACGGATTCGCAAAATGCAATTTACAATAAATTACGTTGATATTAATAAGTAGGTAGGTTAAGGGTTGGAAATAATGGCGGGACCATTCATCGTCAGATAAATTGCGAGTGGAGACAGTGTATTGAGATTACGTGCTCCAATATCCGGAATAAGTCCTCTTTGATTCATTCCTTGATAAATCGCTAAACTGGTCGGACTGGACGACTGTCGCTTGACAGCGTGCGTGAAAAACTTTTGGACCCATGACGTGATATTATAAACACGTTCTTGAGGATTCGCTAACAGTGAAGAGAAAATTGTCGCAATTTGTGGACAAACTTGCCCGAAAAGAGTCGTGAATAAAACAACACGTCATTGTTCCGGGAACACTAACGTACGATTAACAACGCAACTGACTGTCTTTTAACTTCCTATTCCGGATTTTAACATGATTCAAATAATAATGCTTGATTCTAAATAAATTTTAGAATGTACGTTGTTCATATTTATTACGTCTTGTTCAAGATTCTTGTATAGTGTACAATAAACTCTCAGCCAATAATAAACAATTCAAATTTTCGCAGAGCATATTATTTCTAAGAATTAGGACAAGGAAAAAGAATGTTAAAACGAAATTCTGAGCTATTTGATAGAAATCTTAAGGCTTTCTAGTTTTATAAGTTTGTAATAGATCACAATTTCGGTCTCTCGATAAATCCTAACACTTAGTCGTTACATGTGAAATTTACGAGTTTCTCTCAGGAATCTTCTTAATAATTTTGTAAGCGAATGTTCGTATATTACGGAGTAAAGTGGGGATCAAAGAAATTATTTTTGCAATTTTCTTAACCAAATTTTCATGTATTTTGTACCTATATTATGATCGCTAATTCTTACCTATAATATGTTCTTTCTCAGTGACATAGTAGAGACGAGATACCGTAGGTGGTATGTTTCATTTTTGTTTAAGTATATCTTTTAGAAGTGATAAATAATAAATAATGAAACCTGAAGAAGACGCTCTTGAATGTATTATGTATTATATGTAGTTGAATGAATTTCTTTTATATTTTTTGTACACTTACTTACATATACAATGTTCGTAAATGATATAATGTGATATGTGTAACCATGCAGTTAATAAAATTATATTTTAACTTTTAACTTCTAAAGTAGGTAGTTAATTTAATTTTCGTTTTATTTATATCAATATTATCCAAAATGAGGTTAAAGTCACAAATCCCAACCAAAACTAATAAAAAATTATATTTATTTGCCAAAAAAAGGTTAAATTGAACTCATTGAGCCCCAAGCGGCCCGATCGGTCCACGACACATAATAGGTAGATTTTCTAAAATTTATTGTGTCTGTGATTCCGGGGTCTGAGTTATTAAAGATCTTCTACAATGCGGTAATAATAATTATTAATTATTGAAATAATTTCAGTATGTAATCAATTATCTCGCCACTGAAAGCAATAAAAAGGTGAATGTCTTGATTCACAACAAAGCCCGATCAATTGTTGAAGCAAACAATATTGGGCGTTGAAGGATCAAATTAACATTCCTCAGTCGATTTAACAGATTAACGCCAATCTCGCTAACGCAGGTATTCTACGAACGCGACCGAACTGCAAAACTGGGAGCAGACCTTAACACTTAATCCTCACTAAACTATTACACTACATAAATTTATTCAGTACAGATCGCTAATACATCAGATAAACTTCGTCTTCAACAATGTGAGATAAGACACGGAATGCGGACGAATATCGACCTTATTGCTATCGAGCAAAGTTAAGGTATATAGTGTCGGTGGGTCGGAGGAAAACTTTAACTGTCAGGCTCATTACTAAGTTGACTGGTACTTACCGCGGATCGCAAACTGTGCTTTGATCTTTATAGCGGCTAATTAATTGAACTAGCAAAGATTAAACCACTGTATTGACAGGTGACGATGTACACGAACTTATAATGTAATTAAGGCGTGTGTAATTATCACTTTGTTTCGGTGATACAATTAAGTTTGTTTGTACCGAAAGCTTTTAGCAATTGTAGAATTTAAAATTCATACTCGCTATTGTGTTTTACAGTTAACTACTTTACGCCTAGATTTTGCCTGTGCTTAGCCAAAAATATTTTAGCTTTCCACCGGTAAAATAAAAATCCTATAAGAAGTTTTTTTAAGTTTATTCAACCAAACAACCAAAACAAATCAAATCTTTTCACTTCAAATTAATATTAGTAGAGATTTCTAAAATAATATGAAACTATTTACTCGGAATACCTGGCCTAATCAGATATTAATAGTCTCCACCGTACCGTTATGTTAGCATTGGATAAAAATAGTATAGTAATAATAAACCTGGTCTAAAATAAACATAGCGTCCGTTTTGATGTTTTTTTTTTATTATAATCATATCTTTATATATTTTGTATTAAAATACATTATATAATAAGCGAGAATAATGTAAATATAATTACTGTTTCACTCTATATAGAATCTAATATCAGGCTGGTCAGATTAATATGAAAATGTTCGAGTGTTTTTATCACCAGTGTAAACTGCAGTTCGCATTCGTTGTAGTTTTTAGGATCAACAGTCGTAAATATTTTGTATTATGCCAGCCCATATAAATGTAAATAGGCAATAAAAATATGTTTTTATGAAATTACACAAAAGCGCATTGCTACGAACATTTCATAATGGGCAATATTTTCAGTCAGGTGTTCGGAGAGTGCGCGTAAAACCAACGGGACATTTTAAAATTTTAAACATATAATATGTTCTACGCACTATTTTGTATACAGCATTAGCTCTGCGGCTGTAAATATCTGTTAATATTAGTCTGCGTTAAAGCGATTATGTTCAAATTAATTAAGTTTATCGCTAACCCGTGTCATTCGATAGGCAATTAACGATTCTAAAACGTAACCGTGTAACGTCCGCGAGGGCCTGTTCGTCCCGCCGTATTCTATTACCTAACCAAACAATTGGGAAATGCCGATAAGTAAATGCTAGTTTGGCAAATCCGCCCTTAAAAGATACGGCGGCGATTAGACATTATACTATCATCTTTATTGGCGGCTTAGAATTGGACCTATGTAAATATTTAGAAATGTTTTTTTACTCTTGATAGATGCGATTTTTAAGTTTGTGTAGATGATTAATTTAACACATTTAGTTAGGAACCTAATTAAATAATTATATATAGAAACACAACATGTAACTGGTCAGCAGTATGCTAAATTCGAGTAACTCGTTCCACCTTGTGCAACTCGAGCTTACGAATGTTTGCACGAAGCTTTGCTACTAATGCTTAAACTCCGATCTTATATCACGATATTCCTTACTGAACATCTCCGGTGTATTCGTATTTGATAGAGTTGGGTATCTGCTATTATTATGTTGTTTCGAGTAACAAAATTATTATGAGGAAAACACAAACGCAAATTAGGAAACTTTTATGAAACGTTAAATCTCCTTCTCCTCTATATTTTAATTAAAACTTAAAAGCTCAATCTTATTCATATAAAAGTAACAAACCTCCGAATTCCAAATTAATTACCAAAGTACTATTGCTCATATACTCAGAAAATCAATATATTCCAAAAGTGTGGCAAAAATTGTAGGTCCTATAAAATTTCAATTGACTCCATAAAACGTGGGGCGTTGAATTATATCCTAAACCTTCACTCGAGTTTCAGGCCCATTTAAGAGCTGATAATGATGTCGTGGTTATAACTCATAACTCAGATGGAAATTAAACCCAGAATCTTGGTCGTGTCAAGATAATAATCGACCGTCATGCTACTGTTATGCAGACAGTGCAAAAATTTTTCGACGGTTACTATATTATTCGTTGATAATATGTATTATATAAATATAGGTACCTTAAAGTTTTTTCATTGGATTTTTATTAACATCAACATTCAACACCCTTAAGTGACCATAAATTAATTATATCAACTATTGAATATAATAAAGTAACAGCTACCATTTTTAAACATTTTTGTAATTGTCTATGGTCACTCATTGTTAAAAAGTTGGTGGTGATGGTAGCATAATGATTTTTATATGTAATTTCAACAAACTTCTGTGTCAAGGACGTAAACATAGTTAAATACAATAACAGCTATCTAAAGTAAAATCAATATGTTTTATGTTTCGGAGGTTATCGCTTCACTTTATCGAATCATGCAGTGACAAGCTTTCGAGTTGATCCCGATAACACACCTGATTAGAGATAATGGTTTAATGTCAACAAAACTACAAAAAAATCTTTGTTTTTTCAAATTGTTTTATTTGATTGAAAATTAGCTTAAATCAACAATAAACCTATATTAGAATAAATAAATATTATGTACTGAAATAGTTTGAGAATATCACATGTATTGATAAGATGCGTCAATACCAAAAAGAAAACCTTTGAAATATCTGTATAGTAAGTAGATACGCAAAAAATAAACCTTAAAAAGCTGTTTTTATAAAAATAAAATTTAACCGAAACTACCCCTTTCATTATTGTGACCTTTCTCCAATTCACAATTTTCCTCAAGATTATTACTTAACTTTTTAAATATTATATTTTAAATAAGCATTGTCTTTATAACAGAAGGCTACATCTCAATATCAGTCCCAAACCGTAAAAAAACCCATTGAAACAACACATTTTTGTAACCATAACCATATACGAACGTTAAAAATACACGGTAGAAAAACAATTGCAGAAACAGCAGCGTCACGGGCGGTAATCGACACCTGTGACAATTAATGCCCGCTGCACGCACCACTTTCATTACACTACAGTTTGTATTCCGATACATATCTTTATTGTAAGCTTTGCTTTATGTTTTTATTCACTGAAACATTGCAATATTTCAGCCATCGATAGGTTTGTGTCTTTGTTAATTACGCGGGCTGTTGCCAATTGTTTATTTAAACATCAAATACTTAGGTTTTGGGAATAAAAATTAAAATGCACTACTTGTACTTACAAGTTTCCTCAATTTAAATATTGTAAATATAATAGAGGTTGATATTGACGTTTTAATAACCATTGAGATGTGATAAAAAAGAAATAAAGAAAAAATATATATTTATACATGTAGGTAATAATGTAATAAAATTTAACAATCGTATCTCTGTGAAAATAACATTTAACAATCGTAGTGACCTAATTTTTAACCATTACCTAATTTTCACTGAAATCGGCGTAAAATAAGCGACAGTATAAGAAACGATGATTAAGCTATTTTAGTATACTAAATATGAACGGCTAAGCAGTTGTAAAACTTTTAGGATACTTCTCGAATTTCCCTTGTTCACGTAACCTCTTAATTGTGACCCCATTTTTTATTCGTGCTAAATTTCAGTTTAATCAGACGGACGGTCACGGAAATATCTTATAGCGACGAGGCGCGGGAAAAGCTTTAATATAAGATTGTTGGAAGGAAAAAGAAAGAAATTGTCATGGCAGTAATAACCTGTAAACGTTCAACTGAAAACGTTTTATTTAAAATTGTCCCGTTAAGTAATGCAAGGTATTAAAGTAGTTGGCTTAAATTGTAGCGACGGAAATATTCAAATGGATCACGGATTTTGTTGTATCGAAATAAAGTATGATAACTTTTGATATTGCGATTACACTTTGAATCCATTGATAATTATAATAATTATTGTTTTTATGAGCTATTTTTAGAACTATTATCATTAAGTTCCAATAATAATCGTCCGTTTTGTAACATTTAGCCATTAAAATAATCTGGAAAATATCCACAAAATGCCCTTTTTATGTCACTATTATACCCCAGACACGTTTTTATTTGTATAAATCAAAATAACAACAAAACAACGCTGTATCTCGGAGCGTTATCAATAAATCTTATCGACTTCTCCCCAGTTAGCAGATAGCAGATAAAAAGTTCATTCCGCACTTTCGATTACACAGGAGTGTGAACTTCCCCTTTACCCCTATTTAAGGGAACAAATTCGAGCTCCCTCTATTTAAACAGTTAAATACATATGTATGTAATTTACGTCAAGTGCGGTTTACACATGAACATAATATGTTGAATTGGATGAGAAAACAATATAAATCTCGGCCACGCGGAGGGTTTTGCAGCTGATTTGTTTAACTCCGTCGGGAATCGTTAGACAAATGTGTTGTAACTAGCAGGCCGTTGTCTATTAGTTTGTAGTTCGTATAAATGGAAGGTACGAGTGCCAACCCGGATCACCGGATTAAATAAAAATCAGCTGTTTTGTTTTTAGGTTTATTCATGAGCACCGAAAATAAGTAAGTACCAACCTACCTTTTGTTGTTTAGAACAGATCAGATACTTAAGAGATTCCAAAGCCTATACACATGTGCTGAAAAAATTCAACTAAGAGCCGATTTAAATTCAACGAGGCATCAGGATCACGACGCGAACGCATATAAAAGCTAAAAAGCTTAACTTACTTAGCTGCGAAATACAAAGTCGATAGCCGGAAGCCCTGTAGGCATGGTTGAGCCCGTCCCCAACATTGTCATCATTTAAGCCTTACATTAGTGAAACTTGCGCAGTTTGTGCCGCCACCTGGGCCCGCAACACACTATTATGGATATTTTATACTGAATAAAGTGGAACACTTTAAATCGCGCCGGTCACGAGTTTCACTATTCAGCTTCGATGTTTGCTCTTTCATTACTAAAATGGCATTTTAAATGAATCAATGAGGCTATTGGATTGTTATCTTTATTATGGCCGTTTCATTTAATAAGCTCACAGCTTGTTTCGCAGGTATATTCCGTTATTGTTTCATTTATAATTGTGAGTTAAAACATTCATAATTTTGCCCTCGTTGTGGTGGTGAGGGGTATTATGGTAAATTCTAATGAAACATTAATTGAGCGTGTATTCGTTAAATTTAAAATAAGCCTTGTTGAATGTGAAGACATTAGGCCAAACAGGGCTCCGATACTCACCTAGGAGCGACGAGCTTTCTAAAAGCCTTTCTGTTTGTTCAACCCGTTTCAGCTCGCGCGTATAATCATCATGACAAGAGACTGCCATTCAAATGTATGCGATACGTACTATTTGGTCCACGAAAACAATTCAAACGACACGATGTAGCTTAATGAATATAAAGACGTACCTAAGTACATCATATGCCTATATCGTAGGATTACGTGGTTTTAAACATGTATAGATTGTCCAATGTATAATTGCGGAATCATATTTTTCTATACAAGTGTAATTAATTTTACTCACTTTGATGTTGATTAGCAAGGTCTATAGATTTATTAGCTAGCTATGTGTTACAAATAAATTCAATCTTTAGATTCAATCATTTTATTTCTATTTTATTACCCACAATTCACGTGTCCGCATTATTTTAAGATACATACAGAATGTGTTAAAATCAAGTTTGTATGATTTAAAAGTTATCTTTACCTATTCCAGTAAGTATTTAAACTTTTTAATCAAACATTGGAAGGCCACGATTCCTGAAAAACAGTAAGCGCTATATTGAAAGTTCCCAATCAATCTAATTGCATTAAACATTTTTGAAATAGAATAATCTTATATATTATAAAATGCTTATCCGCAAAAATAATAAACTGGCGTAATAAAAAAATAAAAACCTCTCGGCAAACAAAATACGTATACTGCTACTTACGCAGCGTTGTAAAAAAATAAACTTGCAAGTTTCTCTAGGAACAGCAACATACCTGTAAATTAAAAGCATCTATGTAAATGTTTATTTTCCTATATTTTAGTGGATTCAGTAAATCTGTCTGCGCTGTTGTGAATTTAAATTTTACGTATAAAGTGCCGACGTTTGACGCTTCACATCAAGCTGGTTTTGTGTGCCGGGAATTATATATTAGGATCACGAATTCATTTATTATTCTACGTTCAGCGAAAACATTAGTGATATTAACAAATGTATAAATGAGAAGTGAAATTGAATATTAATATCGGGATGTGTATTGTTGTCATTGCAGATTTAACATTCCTAAACTCTATGGACTGTCGGCATTTGCTATTTAGATGCAGAAGTGACACAAACAACTGACACAAATAAAGAAGACAAATGTAGGATTAAATTAAAATGCAAGAGGAAACAGAAGCCAATAAAGAAAGCGTTTGATATTCAATAATTTCCCAAAAAATGGAGCTGGAATAACGAACCGCAGCCGTCAATTGCTCGCTGCTTAGTGCTTACTAGTAAGCCTTTCGAGTGCGTAAAACAACGACGCTATCCGGATCATACTGGTATCGAGTGACGTCACAGCGCAGGTATGACAATGCATCTCGTATTAAAAAGACATTATACCGATTGGAAATATTGCTTTCGAGCAATTCTGGAAGTATGCTGTTATTAATAACGTTGATATTATATAATTTTATCGCTCTTTTAGGAGCTTTATGGAAGCGGTCCTTTTCAAATCGAGTGAAGAAGTTATTTTATTCAGTTTATTTGATTTTTTCTCTACTAGGTATCATGTTGTAACTGAAAGGGTTGTCGATTTGTTAATATCATTTATTATTCTGTTTACTTATCATATAAAGAAAACTTATTATGATAATAATGTGGCATCGGACTAAAAATTAAACAAGAGCCATTCTTCAAAGGTTGAATTTTCATTGTTCTTTGCTTATAATTAGGAATTAACCTTATATTCATAATATACACAAACTGAAAAGCACGATCAAGTACTTCATATTTATTAAAATCATTTAAATCTGGTTTGTGGGAAGGATGGCCACCCATAGTGAAATCGCAGACAAACCAATGACAGGGTATCATTATGCACATAACATAGAGACGACATTTGCAATTGACTTCCAATGGAAATTGGAAACGCTAGTTTATATTTCGATTATAACGTAAAATTCAATGCTATTCAAGGAATAGGTACGTAATTAAAAATAGTTGATAATATGTATAACGGTTGATGATTATTGTTAATATATAGAGCCGATGTTATTTGAATGATAACTTCTTTTTTTTATATGTTCCTGGACGAAATCAAATTATGTTATATTTATCTAGATAAGATACAATTATTCATAGTTTAAAAATCCGATATTTGTTGACAAAGCTTTTTTCATTATATTTTGAGGTGTCTGCTGAATAGTTTTACGTAATAAATAATAATTCAATGTTTTTTGTTTCAGTACCGCACTCTCACGGCACCAGATTACACTTTAAATACAGATTAATCACAAGTGTAGTAGTACAAGAAGGTTAAATATAACGAATAGTAAATACATCCGACTGAATGGGCGAACGAGAAGCGCCGGCGCAGCGAGCATTGCCCTCGCTCCACCCCGCCCCCCGCGTTGCAACGCGACTGACGGCATTCCGCCGCGCTTCCTGACCGAGGCAAGTGCAAGTACGATGCAAGTACCCCCCCCCCCCCCTCCCTCTCACCGTCGCCGCACCCCACCTCTCGATTCCCGACTAGCTCACAAAGAAACAGGCTCAAATCGAAACGTTTTGTAACAGACGATTAATATACGCCACAGAAAATAGGGCTAATCCACGACATCCTTTTGGGAAATACAAAATTATATACGCGAACACACAATCCTGTTATTTGTTAACGAAATATCAAAACCTTAAAGGAACTCCGATTAACATTATGAGAAAGGAACTTCAATTGATATAATATGTAATGTAAGGGCCTTTTAAATAATCATAATCTTGTATTAGATCAAAAAGGCACTTTTATATCTGTAATATGCTTACAAAGAGCTTTGTATGTATTCTGATACATTAAGTTATTAGATTGTTGAAACATTTCATTGCATTGGAAGTAGGTCTGTATCATTTACCTATTAACCTATATTTCCATTTATATTATTAAAAGAGGAAATATACTTTACATAAGTATTCTTATTTGTTGTAACACTAATCGCTATATTTGAACAAGATTTCATTATTAACCTGCCCTAATGCGCTACAATTTTTAACCGACTTCAAAAAAAAGGAGGAGGTTATCAATTTGGCCGGTATATATTTTTTTTTATGTATGTACACCGATTATTCCGAGGTTTCTGAACCGATTTACGTGATTCTTTTTTTGTTCGATGCGGGATGGTGTCGAATTGGTCCCATAAAAATTTTATTCGGATAGGCCCAGTAGTTCTTATTTTATGAGCATTTTTGTCTGTAGGTATTTGTAAATTTTGCAAGTGCAAGTTTGAAGTCGGTTGTTTTTAACGCAGTTATCACTTGTAAATCGTACTCTTCTTTCAACCTTACTACCACTTCACCGTATAATATTATTCAAAAAATTCTAATATCAATATCTGAAATATATTACCTTCATAAAAGCAATGTTGGTAGATGAAAAATGTTGTATAAATACCAACAAAAAGTCACATCGCAAAACTTGAAAGCGGTACGAAAATTGAAAACGGTCGCACGCAAAACAAATTCTGATCGAGATCCCTGAAACCTATTCGGTGTAACTTATTCAGATATACATATAATCCGGCAGTGTCGAGGCAAAGCAAAAAGTATGGGAGCACCCGGTAATAGTCCGTCTACTAAAAAGCGTTTCCACGAGGCTTTTAAGCGCTTATCTTGGAAAATGATAGCCGCGACCGGACGTTGAAAGGCTGTGACGGCAATTTGCTTACATTAGGACATTTTTACTATCGAACGTATGTGTTTAGGGAATACTTTTGGTAACATTATATTTGGCCGCATAATGCCCGTGCTCGTTTATTACGATCGTCTTCGATAGAAACTGTAGTGAAACATAAATTCTCTCATGGTGAAAGTGGTCAGGGTGTAGAGATAATATTCATGTCTAATAAAAATGTATGTGTTCATTATAATATTATGTGTGTGATAAATGGAATATACCAAATTAAATATTAAATCTATACATATAATAAATCTGTAGAAGGGTCAATTCTGTACATTGAAAATATTGAAAAAATAACTAGCAGGGGGTGTTACTGGATCGATACCAAACCCAAATATGTGATTAAAAAAATTTTTGTCTGTCTGTCTGTCTGTCTGTCTGTCTGTCTGTCTGTCTGTATGTGAAGACATCACGTGAAAACTACCGGTTCGATTTCGATGAAACTTGGTATAATTATACCTTATTACGTAGAAAAAAATTAATCTCAATTTTTCAGTTATCCATAGTCGTTGTTCTGTAGTAGGTACCGCGAACACACGTTGCGTATTATTATAGACCTAGCCGTATTTGGGTCCAATAGATATTTATAAGATGTCATTGTCCGAGTTACTCAAAATGGAGAAATAAACCATCCACGCAAAGACCGACATCCGCGCGGACGGAGTCGCGGGCGGAAGCTAGTCAATCATAAATCTAAAAAAGTACGTTAACCGTTTTAAATAGTAAGAACTACCCATAACATATTTTTTGAACATAAAAAAACCAGCATCATGTAATTAAAATACAATAACTTTCTTCACCCAATGCACACGTAACTCTTTTACACATTAATTAACTGTTTTATTCAGTAAGCACAATATTGATTTGCAAAACGCAGTCAACTATGAAGTTAAAACAGATTCAGTTACGCCCTGTTTGGAATGTAATGTTACTGTAGCAGTTTGTTCAGCGCATCGCAGTGCATAGTTTCAGCAATAGGCACACGGAGCGTTAAATTTCCTTTTTTCATTAGATTGTGCATGAGTTTCGATAGCAAATACTTCGCTTTTATTACAAGCTTTGGTTTTACATTTTAACATTATTAAATACACGGATGATATGTTTTGTAACAAAGAGACGTGAGGTAATGTTAATTGGTATTTAAATTGTGTACAAAGGAAATATAATACGCGCTCTTTTAATACTTTTAGTCAGGCGTAATCAATTAAACAATGATACAACATCCCCTACGTTTAACCATGCAAATATTGTTCTTCGAAATTGATACCATATTATTCCGCTATTGAATATTAATAGCATCTTTGTTATTTCAATTATTTAAAGGGAAAGTGATGGTGTTACTGCCTATAACGAGATTATCGCCACAGCTTCCTTGAGCTTTTATTGAATTGGTCCGGGACTCGATAACCTGAGCAGAGTTCATAACAAATTTATCGAACCTGTTTGTAAGTGAATCGAAATATTTTAGGGGAATCTTGTTCTCGTTTTGTATTTTAGAAGTTAACTTTTTTAATTGAGTTAATGGTCGTAGCGCTTAAAGTGATCGATTTTTCGCACATTACGAACGTTTTTAAATTATGATGTGTAAAGATGTAATTATGCTTATTATAAAACAAGGATAAACCTGGCAATTACTGAGTAAGATAGAGGAGTAAAACTTACTTTACGTTTTTCAGAATTAGTGGTCTTGTACTGTGGGGGTTCTACATTACTTAACACACGTTTTCAATATCCGTACGTACTGCTGTAACTTTAATTTTCTTCCTTGTTAACCTTCTCACAGTTTTATTCAACCAACAATAGCGGCATCCAGAAATAACCGCGGAAAACAAACACATGGCTTACGGACACCGCACTCTGCGTAACATCTATAAAAAACCGTCAAGTACGAGTTCAAACTAGCACAGATTATTTTTATTATATTAAGGTACAATTCACAAGCTCCATAGGTACCTATATAACTATGATTTCAACTTGATCAAATTAGCGGTGCATACGTGCTAGTTACAAGTTAGATTGGCATGAGCACTCGTAATATCAAAACATACTAATCTAGCTAAAATGTAAATGTAGAACATTAGATCTCATTTGATTCAACTTTAAAATTAACAAGCAATAAATTTAAGAGAATTAATTTTGCTTAGGTATATTTACTTCGTTAATTTCTGAACAATTATTAAAGATTTCGTTAATTGAGCCTTTAAGCTTTTAAGTTTCGTTAGTTGTGGTTTATTTTAAAATTTAGTAGCCCTTAAAGGTTAAACCAACCCAATTTCAAATAACAACGAAGGAATAAAATTTACTTTAACGTATTGATTTTTTTATTTACAAAATGTATCCGTGAGAAAGATTTATATGAAATCGATACAAATTTTAAGTGCTACAAAACATTAGATTGCGTCAATATTAAATATATTGGTAAATAAATAAAGTTGTCGTGCTTTTTGCTCTCTACAAGATTGGGAGCAAAGTATGAATAAATCATTATATTTACAGTTTAATGGTCGGAAAATATGTATTCGAAAAACTTTTTATCGAAGAGATATTTAAAATCAAAACGTATATAGGTAATATTGTCGTATAAATAAGTACAACAGGCAACTAATTTTCCTCTTATTTGTGTGCGCAGGAAAATCTCATGGATAATTATTTGGCGCATAATTATAATTTTTTTTAAGACTACCTGAATATTCTAATATAATTATTTACAAATCATACTTTTTTTTACAAATAGTTTAAAGTTAGCCACCATGCAAAAGCTCTAAGCAATATTCAAAGATTCTAATAATAAATTGATTTATTTATCTCTACGATTAATCGCTATAAATAACTATAGGTCGATTGTACATAACTTTGCTATCAGTACTAGTATCAAAGCAATCCAAGACAGTACTTGGTGAAACTTATATAAGTGCTCAACCATACTACGATATTCCGATTGTTTCCGCTTACGCCATAAATATTTCGACTTTGTTTTTCTACGAATAGATGATTTTGATAAACATAATAAATATTATCGTCTCTACGGAGTAGTTAGTTCTCATATTTTATTTTTGTGAGTATGTAATAAATTGATAAAATATTATACCTATGCATCAATTCAATGTTATATTATTGTTAAGAGGAACTGTGTGAAGAGAAAAGGGTGCGAAAATTTCGTTTGCCTAATGCCTGTTGCATTAGGATATTTGAAAGTACTGAGTTATCAGCATCAAAGTTTATGTATTATTCACACTTTAGCAAAATAGCTTTTATGTAAAACGTATTTTGTCTATATTCTTAGCGATGGATGAATGACAATTTTTATTGACCAATAACAAAGAACCTTTTTTCATAAAGCACGGATTTTATTCATAATGAAAAAGCTAACGTACTTAGTTGAAATATGAGAAATGCAATATTAAAATGGAATACTCTTCCACGTTGTTTTCAAGATTTTCTAATGAAATTATTATACCTATTATGATGATCTTTAACATGTAAATATATTAAATGATGAATGTAAATATATATTTGTTTAATATATTAGCTGCGTAAGAGCTCTACCTTTTCAGGAAACTTATGGTTATGGTTCTGGAAACAATTCTATATGGTTTTTCAGAGAATTATACACTCTCAAATAAACGAGACGAGACGCATTGTCAGATTATTTAACTGTACTACTCAAGTAAATTTGAACGCAAATTTCCAAGTATCGCTTGCAAATTCTATCCGCAAGAGAATTAGCCATTACCCGTTAAAGTGTCTAAATAAAAAAGGTTTAAACGCTGAATATATCGCCCCGATATTAATGTTTTTAACGAAGCACCGGCTTTTATTCAAGAATTGCAGTTAGAGTGATCTTATTAATGAACGTCGGGGACGCCTTTGTCCAGCACCAGAGCATTTCCTGCACAATCGCCTTGACACCGAGTAATTAGAAAGAAAAATTTGTTACCCGACTAGAACCGTATTTAAGTATTGCGGTGAAAAATGAGAACAATTTTTAAAAGGTACCGCACGATATGAATGCATTATGAACTCTATTACTTCGGGTTACAGTATTATTATCACCAATGTCGATAGAATGTTTTGTCTATGTGTGAAGTATTTGTTTATAAAGATTACAGGTAATGTAACTTCGTTATAAAGCACTTTAACGTCTGTCCGTGATGTATAAAAATGACTTCATACTAGATTAAGAGAAATGTGCAGATACATTTAATTAATTCCACATTTTTCTTCACAAATATTATAAATAGTAAATTGTATTCATAACACCGTTATTTTCCACTATTTTAATAAAAAATACTTCACAATTTTACATTTATACGCATGTGTGTATAATATTATTACGCTATAAATATTGTACAAAATATAAATATTCAGGTAACTATATAGCAGGGCAATTTGATTAAAAAAACGTGAATAAAGACAACAATGAACAAGATATTAGATATTCAATAGTTGGAGGCTAGTTTTTTACACACCACACGTTATTTCTCGTTCCGGTTGTAAGCCAGCACGATGACCCTATATTATTCACTCTAGATGTAATACATAGGCGAAGGCGTCTTGCATTTTTTAATTATTTTGATATATTAATTACCTACATTAATTATTTTTTGCCCACTCTTTTTTGGTCAGTTAGTTTCTGTCACTGATAGTTTTTATTATCATGAAAATAAATTTTAGTTTGGTTAAGAAATTACTATGATTTCGACGAAATATTTTTGCCAAAGTAATTGCAAATATTTCTTTTCATCGGTTATAAGATATCTTACCGTGGGTGAAGCTTTGCTGCCTATCTACTACCATTTGCTTTTGTTAATAAATGCTTTTATAAAACTTAAGATGACGGCGGACAATTTTTTTAACCGTTTACGTATTATACGTATGTGCCTATTAAATGCTATGCTAAGATAATATGTTATTTATTTTTATCGTATTATCTACTAAGCCGGTATATTTTCATATGAAAGACAATGTATATTTATTTATAATTCGCTATCGCTTTTATCTTCGATCGGCAGAATAAAACAATCTTCATTACGTCTTTGGCTATGACGCTAGACATAAAGTGGCCTCACAGAGCTCACAAAATATTAAATAAGTGTTAAGGAATGCTGGTTTATACTGTGTTTGTACTGCATTATGTCTAGGTAGATGGTGTCTAGTTATTTTACATAGAATAGAGTGATAAACCTTGAACTACAATTTTTCTTATTGCGAATACAATGAATCTTTCATATTATAAAAAAAGTAAGAAAATTTAAACGAGTTTATATTCAACAAACGAAATTGTGTATAAAGCGAGGCTTCCTTTAATGGGCAACACATTCTCGTAAGTAACACAAACTCGATCTTTATTCAAATAACAATTCGATTACAATTTCTCTCATATCGTGCACAAAACACATTGAAGGATCGAGTGAAATTTGATTAGCAATCTGTCACACAACGTTCCAAGCGAATGAAACAGTTTTTGTATCATTAATTGATTGTTAAAATGGAATTAATACACTCGTTAGACGTCTGAATGCAATTAAATGCATACTTGTGTTGTGAATACCGTTTCGCGCGGTCGCGCCGAGTCGTGGTTTTCAAGCGAAATTGCGGTGAAACTGATCTAATGACGTGCCTAACCACGCTATGCACTTTATGTTTTCTGTACAGCAAAAAATTTCCTTAAAAATAGCGCGCGATTTAGCAACGGATGCACTTTCCGCGCGGCGTTTATTAGCATAATATTTGGCGAATACACAAAATTTAACTTTGCTTTTGTGAGCTTTAAACCTAAAACGTTAACACAATTCAATGTTATGTTATTTAATTTTAATTTAGCAATGAAGCAAAAAGCAGTTAAATGACGAAAAATATAGTCCAATAAGTAAGTAACACGTGTTCATGATGCGGCAGCCTTTCCCACAATTTCTATGACAATTGTTTACGGTTAGGTATCTCGTATGTAGAGCGACTCACGAGAGCAGAGACAGGATTCTGCTGGTATGTTTATTGGTTTGTGTTTCCGCCAGTTCTGATTACGGCTAGGAAATGTGCCGTGATGTTGTATTAGATATATACGAATGATTTACGATTCCATTTAAATGATCAAATGATTATTAATAGTTATTTTTTTGTGTACGGTAAGACTAACGACCTTTGCATAATGGAACTGTATTTACATATTAGCTGTGTGATAGTCTCTGGAGCATTTAAAGGCGTAAATTTATTTATTTCATATTTGTAATAAGGCTTAGTTATTTCAAAAAAATATTGCTTTATACCTACCTATTTCTTTTGCGAGTTATCGTTTTAATGGAATTAAGGTTGTCAAATTAGTTGAATCAAAAATTATTTGAACATGATAGGTACATTAATCATTTAATAAATCGTTTTTGCAGTATAGGTATTTTGTTTCTAATAATTAATTCTAATATCTATTGATTCGCAATAAACTTATGACAGTCGATAGCTCAGGAGGACTCTGTTTACCGTTATATCGGCGCGACATCGAATATTTTCAATGAACGTGACGTGAAATTTATTTAAACAAGTATGCAAATATATATTATATGCAATTTGTATGAATTCCGAGCTAAATTTCTAGAAATGTAGCAACAAATATCTGCACGAAGATCGCTTTTGAGAAATTATAAATTTTGTTTGCAGAAAAATTGGTATGAAAATAACATAAACACACTACCTTTGACGGAACCCTTAATGAGAAAAGTTGGATACGACTTCCATTCCAAGTTAAACTTCTATCATCAACGTTTACTTTCATGGCTAAGGAGCACCTCTGTTCATATAAGATAATAATCTTATTTGCATTATAAACATAAATTGTTTTTATTTGTATTCAATTAAAATCAAAACTTTTTACGGAGACAGCGTTTGAAGGTTTGACTCAAAGTACTAGGGTGTGTTTTAGATAGATAATGTAGGTAATTTGAACACAATCTCTTCAAAATAATTTATTCTGTCTTCAGAATTCTCAAATCTAACATTGAAACGATTTGTGTGTGCGTATCTAGGTATACTGTATCTCATTATATTATTAGCATCCTTTTGAAAGTCCTTTGTAAGTGAGAGTTGGCGGTATTCGTGTTCGGCAAACAGAATTCAAGTGGGTAATTAAAACTATACAAAATTAATTCAAAATCCACGTGAGAGTAATTAACCAAAAGTTTCATCGTTAATACATTTTCCATTCATTTCATTTTAAATAAATTTGTGTACCTATTAAGAAACACGTAGGTACCTACGTCATTTTGATAGTTTTAATAGGTAGTTGTATCTTGAATTTTTAGCTTTTAGTCGCCGAAAGAAGGCTTCTTCGCAAGATCTTTGGTCCCACCAGACGAGAGGACGGAAGCTGGAGAGTCCGAACAAATGCCGAACTTGAAAAACTAATGGCCGAGCCAAATATACTTGGAGAAATAAAAGCACAACGGCTCCGTTGGCTCGGTCATGTAGAAAGAATGGGTGAGGAACGAGGACTGAAGAGGGCATACTTGGGGCGACCCCTGGGCCGACGGCCGGTTGGACGACCTAAGTATCGCTGGCGCGATCGAGTAGAGGTGGACCTGCGCGTGCTACGAGCCAACAATAATTGGCAAGAGACCGCTCAGGACCGGGGAAGATGGAGAGTTCTCGTCTCAGAGGCCAAGACCCACTTTGGGGTTTCAGCGCCAGAGGAGTAAGTAAGTAAGTAAGTAGTATCTTGAATTTTTGTGTTTTTTAATGGCAAATGAAGAAAAGTTTTTCGAATCAACTTTGAAAGCTTTAAAAGTTAGCTGAAATACTTAAAACTTTCATTTTAAGTTCAATACACGACAAACACTTTCAAAGTTTACACAAATGTTTTTATTTTAAAAATATATCTGTTGTCAGTTCGCAAAACATTCCGGCGTCGTGGACGAAACTTAAAGTAAGCTTTGAACGTTAGGCGGGAACTTTCGAGCGGACTTACCATGTTAGAGAGCAGCAAACGCTGGTGCTTTGCGACTTGAGGATCTAAGGACTGGATCGGGAAAGCGAAGGGCAACGGGATGGGCAAGGGGAGCGGGAGTGGATGCGGGTGCTGCAGTATCAGCGGCGGACAACAAGCACACGGCGTTGCGTAGGACACGCACCCAAGCTGCTGCGGGAACAGCGTGCCGACGGCCTCCGGGAGGCCTCACACGCGTCTCTCACGACCGCATCCACGGCCGACCTCCGAACTTTCGACGGCCACGTGCGCCGCCGACCACGACACCGTCTACCGGCACCGAGAGATCGCCGAGCGCGGGAACTCGACAAAAGTTTCGCGGCGAGCGGGCGAGGAGCGGGAAGGGTCGGAGCGTAGTAGGGAGCGGGAAGTTGAACGGTCGCGTGAAGCGAAACACGACGCGCAGGGCTCGCGAGAGTATGAAAGTGGCGGCGTGCACGGAGCACAAGTCGCCAGTTCGGCGTGTTGCGATGGACTGAACGGAGCGGCAGGTGAGCGCGGCGCGCGGAGGGCGTAGGGGCGGGTCTACCTGTCTCACCTGGGCGCTTGCGCCGCGCTCGCTCAGCCTCCGTGCGGCCGCTCGCCGCTCACCGCTCTTCCGCCGCCGCTCTACGAACCAAGATACTCTTTGCAACATGCATTTATGTACTGCCAATAACACTTGCAACTTTCCTGATGTAACTTTATTTATTCCCATCGAATTACTTTGAGTTTAACTTTCATCCAACTTCCATTAAAGTGACATTATTCACAAACAATAACAAATTATTTTGATAATGTCACGTTTAATGCAAAAAAAGTTATGTTAAACATTATAGGTACCTAATGAAGATACACAAAAATTTTAAGAACTTTTGCATAAAAAGCTTGGTGTACCTACTTAAATAATAACATTTTACTAATATTATGTAAGTTAATGAATCCTTTGAAGATTTTGTAGGTTTTTTTATTTTATATCATTATTTAATCTATGCATAAAAAACTCTACATTTAGCCTTTCTGTGAGATAGGTAGATTCTATTGAATTAAATGAATCAAAACTAATAGGTTCGTTATTTCCTAACAATCCGTAGTTAGTAGGTACATAATATTTATTCTTCTATCAATATCAAAATAATCAAATTGGTAAAATTTTCTTAATTTTTTTCCACTAGTATCGTCACTACCACAGATCACAGATCTCTATGGTCACTACAGTCTACAGGGCGGATTACAAACTCAAACTTGTATTCATTCAATGATACTTCTTCTAGAAGAAATTTTAAACGTCATACCATACATAATTACATAGGTAATACGTAACGAATATACATAGGTAAGTACCTAATAAATAATAATTAAAGTAGCAACTATAATACACAACGGAAGATGGTCCGTAAGGTAAGGACTTAGCTGCTCAAAGCTCATCTTGTTAGCCGGCTATGGTAAACAAAGTATCCATCAAACAAAGCGATTTTTGTTTGAATTCGGCTGACAGTAATCTTATAAAGGCGACTCTAATGAGAAGAAATATTTTTCTGATCCAATAAATACCTTTATTTTGTAAAAAATAAATCGCTCCCCAAGATAAATGATCATTTTGAATAGGTATGCTAGGCCGGATTGTTAAGAGCTGCTTGTATCTTAATAAAAGGGTAAGTAATCTAGTTACTTATTTATGTTTATCCGAAACAAACGAAAATATTAAATATACCTATCTAATTATATATATCCTGCATAACATTTAGGTAGATACCCACAACAACTTACAATTTACATACACGCAGTATCTGGTAAATCCAATAACGTAATATGATAAAGTATATTATTTTACCCGTACTGTAGGTAACTACCTATATTTGTTTTATATAACGACGAGATAAAATCGTAAAAGTAGGTAGGTAGGTACCTAATACCTATGTATCCAATTAAAGAAAGGTAAACCTATTACACTAATATGCATTGAATAGATGAATAAGAAGCAAACAAAAACGAAAACAACATTTCTTCATAAAAACATATTTTTCAGAAAGAGTAGATACGTACCTATTTACTCAATCACAATAAATTGAATTTCTAGATAACTTTAATGCACGAGGCTTTTTCGTTTTAAAATGTATTTCATGAAATATTAGACAGGCCTTAGCAAAGTCCAGGTAAGGTCATCCAATATTACTTCCCAGTAATCTAAATACAAACTAACCACATTACCTATTCCTGGTAAATAAATTTCTATCAATTTGATAGAAATTCAAAGAGGTCGCATGATCAGAACCGTTGGATTTCACTATTACAAAATGGTTACATACAGTAATTGAATGAGTGAATGAATAATAATTTCTGTAGGTATTTAGAAAATTTCAAAATCAGTAACCATCCGCCATAACCTTACATAAATATATTGCAAAATGAATGCCTGAAGATAGACAATACGTTAGTATCATAACTAAACAATTAAAATGGTATATAACAGAAACATAAGTTATATTTCCTCGTAGTACCTAATCTCTATTAACATAATATTTGGCAACCCTAGATCTAATATATTGTAACATACTCTCAAACAATTTGACAAGGCAGTCAGCTGTCAAATATAGTCCCTTTCGATACCGCTAATTAATTCTTGGTGCATGGTAATTACTGAATATGTTAAACTAACGTGAGATGAACGGATTCGAAATTTGAACGCTTTTGTGCAAGCTCCTGTGACTGAAGGATGCGAGCTTGAGCTATATGAACCTTTGGAAGTGGTTAAATTGATGCAATTCCTTGATTGAATAGTATTTATAAAGGAATATCTTTACGCGCATTATGTTTCCACAAACAACGTACTGTTACATATTATAATGTCGTTATTGATGCACATATTCTTCTCATTTTTAAATGTTTTGTTCGTTGTGTTGTACTTTTGTTAAGTAGGTAGGTAATTTAAAGTCTTATCTCTACTAGATATATTACTACTGTTGGTCGTAGCGTGATGATATATAGCCTTAACCTTCCTCGATAAATGGGCTATCTAACACCGAAAGAATTTTTCAAATCGGACCAGTAGTTCCCGAGATTAGCGCGTTCAAACAAACAAACTCTTCAGCTTTATAATATTAGTATAGATTTTGTAATTTAAATATAAAAAACATGTAATCCTTTAAACATAAATACACTTAAAAATATTATTTCTGTGTGTATCGATAATCGATACGTAAAAATAATGAAACGAAATTTATAAGAATACCTACCTAACTACCTAGTAGTTCTCATTACTTTAATACTGTTAATAACGTTAGATATGAGTAATTTAAACGATTAGTTTCCTGTCCAATTTCCGTGAGTAATTTTAATTACTGAGAGATTGGTCTTAATTTAAAGGAAATTACTTAATTGTGTTTAAGAATTATTATTACTTATGTCTTGTCACTTTGTTTCGAATAATTTGTCCTAGAGAAAATAAAATAATTTAATCATATATTTTTATTTTTTTACATTTAAGTAAAATAGGTATAAATGTTAAAACTGCGCAATATATTATATATATATAAACAAGATGTTGACTTATATATATCATCTTTTATCCTAATTTTGTAATAATAAAAAATCAAACGTAATTACAAGCAATGTCGCAATTAGAATAATTTGTAATTCAATTATTACCGGTACTATTAAATCTTATAATAAAACGTGCAATAAAAAGCCAATACCTATACCAATTGCCCAATGTTTAAAGAATGACTTGAACAGCCAACAAGTTTTTGAAAGTGTGTAGCGTGTCTAGTTAATATTTGTATGTGTGCGTAAGGTAATACGTGAATACCAAATTCAAATTATTGTCGCGCCCGTTTGGGCCCCGGTCAATGAACCAGCGCTCGCGCCGCCAAGCCGTCTACAAAGTTACGTAAGATGACCTTAACATTGGGCTGTGGGAAGTAGGCTGTGCTTGAAAGCAGTGGAACTCGAAGTGTTATAACACATGTATTATATTGCAGAATGAATGAAGAATGTTATAGGCTTTCTCAGTTGTTATTGTGTAGGAAAACACATCAAGGCATCGAATCAAGTGTAGGTACCTATTAATTAAGGTTTCAATAAAATATGATAACAGGTCTGGCACTAATATTATGTACTTATCTAAAAAAATAGAGGTACAATAAAATTGTTTTATTGTTCAAGTTTCTAAGGCTTTTACTTCCTATAATTTTATAACGTGCGTAGAATACAAGTTTGAAATGACTCATTCCGATTTAAGACTTGTTACAAATAGCGGTATAAAAGAAACAACCGGTGATGTAACAGCAAAAATATTCAAAATAACGGACGACGAAAACAAAACATTAAACATCAACATGCGAGTGAATTCTACATTGTGCTTTAAAAAGGTGTATTATGGAAAATATGTGGCGAAAAAAAGTAACTTCGATCACGCTCTACGCCGTCACGATGGTTGCCCGTGGCATTTACGGCCAGTTGAGCGCCCCATATAGAGTCAGTAGTTAAAATGCACTTTTTCTATTAAATCTTACATCCAATGAAACATGCGCTATAATAATAATTGGTTAGGGTTGATGCACACCGGGCGTACGAGTAACCGCTTTTAATTTATGATTGAAAATTAGCAACTACGTCGCGCGGTTGTTCTTTTCAAGATATTTGCTTTAACTCTTACGAGATGAGGAGTTATAGCCATCTGGAATTTGCATCAAACAAACTTTTCAGGTACTTTTCCTTTGTTTAGAATTACTCAGATAACAGATTAGTATTATTCTATTTAAAACATCAGAAAACTGGTTATCCTTGGAAAATACAATAGATCTAACTTTAAATGTTCTTCCTGTTTGATCCTAAAGAAGAATAAAAGTATTAAAGTATCTGTGCGGTAGAATGGAAGAAATAATGAATTTGAAATTAATTTAAATACGTTCACTGTTTGTTCACTATGTTTTAAATTTAACTTTGTTTTCTCTTTGCAGATGCGGTAAATACCTCCAAGCGATCCAGGGAGCTACTTTTTTTTTAATTAAAAATTATAATTATTTTTTATATAGTGGAACGAAACGCAACGGTAAAAACTACGTCATAAAGACCATAACAGTGGGGTGTGTCGTTGTCCTTATCAAAGTGATTAACAATGCATTACGGCTCCGTTATACATAGTCCGATGCACGAAGATCTGCTTCATAAAGAAGTTCATCTAAAGGTTCATACCAGGGTTCATCCAGATGTATCATACAAAGGTTCATCCAAAGGTTCATACAAGCGTTCATCCAATGTATCATACAAAGGTTCATCCAAAGGTTCATATAAAGCAGGTGTCGAGTGTTTTGTTAAATGGCTGTAGCCCGTGACGTAATCAATGTTGCGCGAAGCCGATGTTCCTGGTTTACCAAAGAGCAAACAAGGGGTAATAGGAAAAAAGCATACAAATTAAAGCACATACGCAGTAAGGTGTTTAAATTTAATGTATTACTTGCATTTCCAATTTAATTCAAACATAAGTACGCTCTATAAAATACAAGTGATCAACTGTTTATTTCATAAGTGGAACCAATTTCTAGTCTTTCAATGTTCGGGATACAAGCTTTACGAATTACTTTACTTAAGAATTTTTGTCCGCAGATTTTTATTTTAACTTTTATATTACAAGACAGATACCTAAATATTTGGTAGTCGTAAAAAAATACTTGTAATTGCTTTGAATACTTTTTTCTATCAATTAACTTGAAACTTAAATAAAAATAATTTTCTTTGCAAGAAAAGAACAAGATCTTTCGCAATTGAATTAATTTTCTGATAGTTTACAATCAAATTAGTGGATACAAATTATTTCAATTGAAATTATAAACCTTCTGCTATTTGATCCTAACAATTATAACTGTTTAGTTTATTGTGGCAAGTTCAAGTTTATTATTTAGAACGCAATTACGAGTAAAGTAGAGCCAGGAATTTAATACGAATTATTTATATTTAAAATCTCTAATCTACCATTTTGTTTTTAAATTAATTTAAATCGAATTTCATATATTAATCGAGATTTTAAATATAAATAATTCGTATACAACGAACGAACTATACCTACACGAACATCTCAATGCAGACGAAGTCAAATTCACAACTTAAAAATTAATTTTTAATCTCGTACTTCTATGAAAAAGACACTTTACCTTACATTCCTACGCGACGAAGGTCTACAAATTAAATTAAAAACGGGTCTAATTACACCTGAAATGAATTAATAAATACCTATTCGGGTGTGCTTAAGTGACCACGCTGAAACACGCATATTCTGTGTTCTTACATAGAGAATAAGATATTATGAGTAGGTACCTCAGTAATGAGACCCGAGAAGAAAATTAGTTTAACGCCTTCTTAACAAATGTTACGTCAAAATTTATAGAGGACCCCATCAAAGGTTTTATTATAATGATTTAATGTTTTCCAGAAAATATACTATTCTAGTTTAAAACACGTGTATTTCATAGTCCTTTATCTTTTCATGCTTCTTATTTTTTCACACAATGGAGAAACTGTCAATATTTTTTGTATGGAGATGGATGAATTTTCTGAAAGTGATATATTACTATCCGATTCCCCGTAGTTATTATACACGAAATTCTTTATCAATACAGAACAGAAGCAAATGTGCAGGAAAATATTAAATACTAGCGGTCCGCCCCGGCTTCGCCCGTGGTACATATTTCGCAATAAAAAGTAGCCTATGTCCTTTCTCGGGTATCAAAATACCTCTATACCAAATTTCATGCAAATTGGTTCAGTAGTTTAGGCGTGATTGAGTAACAGACAGACAGACAGAGTTACTTTCGCATTTATAATATTAGTATGGATTATATCAATACTAAAATCAACGTTGCTCTATGTTTTTGGAAGCTGCAGTAATGTCATCATTACTACATAGTATAAAACAAAGTCGCTTTCTCTGTCCCTATATCCCTATGAATGCTTAAATATTTAAAACTACACAATGGATTTTGATGTGTTTTAGCAAGTATCTAATTTATTCGGTAAAGACAAAGCGGGCAAAGCCGCGGGCTGAAAGCTAGTAGACTATAACTGAAAAAAATAAGAATGTGAGTAGATAACTAAAAGAAGACGTTTGCGATATCTCAATTAACATTACCTGCTTCTTTAAAATAACTACTACGGTACTTATAAACTTGTACATAACATTCCAAAAATTGATAAAATATTCTCTCTACATCAAATGCACTAATCGAATTGGTGTTACCAACTGTACATTGAAAGTTGTCGCTCATTTGGATTGTTGTGTTCAAAACTAACTTACATATTATATGTTTGTTTGGATAAAACATTAACTATTCAGTGTCTAGGCTCGGGACCTTCGTCAAATGTTGAAGTGAAGTGGTTATAAATTAGCATGTGACGGGTGAAAGGTGTGATCCTGTCAGCAAACTTTTGGAGTTCCTCAATGACAAAATTGGACAAATCGATGAAAAATATTGAAGCTGTGTAGTTTGATACGAATCAATAGTTTTTTTTATTGATAAAGGTGGTTTTTATAATCTCATTCTTTGTCGTTAATTCGTTATGAACCATAATATTATGAGCACAATGAAATGTATATTATATTATTATAATTAATATAATATAACACATTATAATTTTTGGCAATTATTTTATAATTGACTTTATTTATTTATAAAATTAAATCATCTTCAAAACTTCGATGAACAACCAAAGTAATTTGATATTATATATAATATAGATTTAGTTTAAACATCTACATTTTTATGTTCTGTCTGCTTGTAAAAAAACAAGAACAAGTCTTCATAAAATTTTAATTAAGGTTTAATAAGTAGACTATACAAATAATTGTCCATCTCCATTATCTACAATATTAAAACTGCTTTCAGACGTCCAAGAAGAATCATTTTAATTTAATATTATGCTGATACTAGATATATTATAAATCTAGTAAATGCCTACAAATAGCTAAATCGCAAATTCTGTTTTGTGTATCTCAAAATTGTTTTCAAACAGTCGTGATATCATACGCAAAGTTCTATTTGTTAGCAAGCAAGTTTAAAGAAGCCGAATTAAATATGAGTATTTGCCCAAGGCATTATTGTCCAAAGGTCCGTCTGTGGTTTCTTCTTGACTTTGTAGCGGTTGTGAGTACCTAGCGGGTTTACTTAGGCCCGGGACCTCATGCGGCCCTATTTCACAGAGAACTGGGACCTTATTTGCTTTGTGACTCCTAAATGTATTGTGAATTGACGACATTGTTATAAGTTGTCTCGTGTGTACTTTGAAAAACTTATGGGATTATGCATAGCGTACGGTATTAAGAAAATTATTAATGAAGTCTCTTGGAAGTGGTATCGAATTCAGGAAGGGTTTGTTTCATTTTTATTAACGACCAGTGAATTATTAAAAAATTTTTGTGAAGAAACATAGACATTACACGATGAAAAGAAAATTACATCTTTTAATAAATCTATGTTATTGCTACACATTGAATATTCGTTTGTAAAATCATTACCTTAAATTACCTACGTATAAATGGATTTAGAAGAGGAACAAAAAGGCACCTTTTCATCACTGAACACATTTTCGTGTCACTGTTTTCGTCCGCATTCTATGGAGGGTTCGAAGATGCTCACAAAAGTTTGTATAAAAATAGCTTACGCTAAACCGTTTACCTATCCAAAGGGTGAAATGGTGGATTCTCTGCGGATTTTCTACAATACGATCTGTTAAAAGGCAATTAGTGGCGTTTATTCTAATTCTATGTCTTCTACCTGCGCGCTCCTCGTAACTTATGTTAATGCACCTCGCCCCAAATGCGATCTTACATTCATTCAGATGCTAAAGTATTTTAATTAATCTCAGATTTATTCCACTGTTACTAGTGCAATTTATCTTACTCAATTGGAACAAAGTTGGCGCAGGATTTAGACATTTATTTTTATATTTCGCTCTCTACGGGAATACAATCGTTTTTGTAATTCTTTTATTTTTCAATCCGTAAAGCTTTCACGGCAATCAATTAAATATTGTTCACTATAATAGATTGAAGTAACAAAGTGACTTAGATTCCATATTAATTTACCTCGAAATTGTTTAAATTCAATACTTTATTTTCTGAGCAATTAATTTCAATGCCTTTGTACAAACCAACAATTTCTCGTATTCAGTCATCTGCTTATAATGGTTTTTGCTAACTGGCAGCGTTCGCTTTGACTAGTGAGTTTCGGGTTTGAACATTAAGCCTTTGCTATAAGGCAACCCGTGACTGTTTATTTAGCAGCTGTAAAATAAGGAATGCTACCTATTATTATCCTATTATAATATTCACTTTGGTCCCTCCCCCTCGTCGTCTGGCCTTACCGAAAGCTCTTAATACCAAGTCGGCTTGACCTCATGCCAGCTCCATTAAGCCGTTTATACATAATGTATGAATTTTGTTATGCCGTTTGATGTAAAGAAGCTTTAGCGCAGGTAGTGCTAATATTTTAGGACAATTTGCTTCTTGTATTGTCATTTTTTTTTGAATTTATAAATAATTACTTTCTGCATGTTGAATTTTTTTTTTTTTTTTTTTTTTTTTTTTTTTTTATAGTAACCCTAGCAATAGGGCTGGCGACTCACTTGGTGGTAGGTGATAGACGCCGCCCATGACGATCACAGCGTTGGGAACACTGCGATCGTATTGCCGGCTTAACAAGGATGTTGGGTTTTCAGGAAGGTGTAGGCTCTTTGTTTGAAGGTTCCCATGTCGTACTGGTTGGGGAACACGGAAGGTGGTAATTTGTTCCACAGGAGTGTGGCACGGGGCAGGAAGTGCCGTGAGAAACGCACGGTTGAGGAGCGCCAAGCATCCAGGTGGTGTGGATGATATTTTTGCTTGTGTCGGGCAGTGCGGTGGTGGAATTCTGCAGGTGGTATTAAGGCAAATAGTTCCTCAGAACACTCCCCGTTGTATATGCGATAAAATACGCATAGAGTCGCAACATCGCGCCTCAAAGCCAGAGGATCCAGCCGATCGGTGAGCTCAGGTAGGTCGACAATGCGGCAGGCACGACGCTGAAGGCGATCAAATGGAAGTAACTGATACTGGGGTGCTCCAGCCCATAGGTGAGAACAGTACTCCATGTGTGGCCGAACTTGAGCCTTGTAGAGTAGTAGGCGATGAGCTGGCGTGAAGTACTGTCTCGCTCTTGCGAGCACCCCAAGTTTCTTAGAGGCTAATTTAGCCTTGTCTTCCAGATGACCGCGGAATTGTACGTCGCTCGCAATGTCGATACCGAGAATTCCGATGCATGGCGTGGCTTTGAGAGGAGTATTCTGGAATGTAGGTGACACTGCAAAAGACCTCTTTTTAGCTGAGAATACGCAAACTTGCGTCTTTGAGGGGTTAAACTGAACAAGATTGTTTTGGCCCCATATTGAGACTTCTTTAAGAGATTTCTCAATTTTAGACACAAGTTGTCTTCGATGCTCATCCACTTGGTCCTGAGAGAGATTTGCAAGACCGGTATATGCGGCGTCGCCCGTGCTATCGTCGGCATAACAGTGTATGTCACGTACTTGCAACATATCATTAATATGCAAAAGGAATAGCGTCGGCGACAGCACGCACCCCTGTGGAACACCAGCATTCACAGGCAAGGATTCTGAGCATGTTCCGTCGACAACGACCTTAATGCTTCGTGCCTTGAGAAAGCTGGCTATCCAGTTGCATAATCTCTCAGGTAGTCCGTATGAAGGCAGCTTGGAAAGGAGCCCTTTATGCCACACCCGATCGAATGCCTTGGCCACATCTAGACTAACTGCCATGGCTTCCCCCTTACTCTCAATTGCAGATGCCCATCGATGGGTCAGATAAACTAAAAGATCACCAGCCGAGCGATTTCGACGGAAACCATACTGGTGGTCGCTTAACAGCTGGTGACCTTCTAGATACTGTAACACCTGGGAATTTATGATGGATTCCATCACTTTTGAGAATAAGGAGGTAACCGCGATCGGCCTGTAGTTTTTCGGGTCGGAGCGGGTGCCTTTCTTCGGTACAGGGTGAATCAGGGCGGACTTCCAAGTGCTTGGGACTATGCTAGAAGTGTAAGAGCATCGAAACAGACGCGTAAGAATTGGAGCTAATTCGGGAGCACAAGATTTGAGAACTATTGCAGGAATTCCGTCTGGCCCATTCGACTTATGTATATCGAGTGAAAGAAGAGCTCTACGTACGGCGCGTTGTGTGAATTTCACGTCAGCCATTTTGCTGTTGCAGCATGGGATGGAGGGTGGAACTCTTCCTTCATCATTCAGGGTCGAATTCGATGCAAAGAGTGTGGCCAATGTATCGGCTTTCTCGTTTGCAGTGTGGGCCAGAGTGTCGTCATCCTTACGTAGAGGAGGAAAGGATGACTTGCAAAAGTTCCCCTGAACGGCTTTGGCAAGTGACCAAAAGGCACGTGTGCCAGAGGGGTAGCGTGCAAGTCTCTCGCCGATTCTTCGGACGAACTCTGCTTTGGCTTTTTTGATGTTCTTCTTGTACTGTCGGGAGGCAGCATTAAACCTTTTTTTTAGATCCTTAACATTAGAGTCCTTTCTTGCTATGGCTTCTACCCAGGCCTGATAACATTCCTGTTTAAAGCGGGATGCCTTTTTGCAGGATTGTCCAAACCAGGGTTGGGACTTGCCGCCGACGGGTACCACAGAGTAAGGAATAAAGAGTTCCATACCCTGCGTGACCACATCAGCGACTAAGTCAGCGCAAGCATCAGCGTCCTCGGATGCAAAGCAAATCTGACTCCAAGGGTAGGACGCAAAGAAGGTCCGCATCCCGTCCCAATCCGCCGATCTATAATGCCAGACATGACGGTAGCTTGCAGGTCTAGGTCGGAATTTTCGTGCGACAGGCACAGTACTCCGCACCAGGCAGTGATCGGAAGACCCCAGTGGCGCTACAACTGCAACATGGTAGTCATCAGGATGAGATGTTAGTAGGAGATCTAAAAGGGATGGTATTTGGTCCTCCACGTCAGGAATCCTAGTGGGTGTGGAGACGAGCTGAGATAGGCCGTATGACAGGACAAAGTCGTGGAAAGTTCGACCCGCATAATCAGTGGTTCTTGATTTCAGCCAATCGGAATGGTGGGCATTAAAATCGCCAAGGACCACTATTTCAGCGGAGGGGACTTTCTGCAGAAGTTCATCAACCGTGTCTTGGATGTGCTCGATGAGGCGATTAGTTTCGGCATTTCCGCTATGACTCCTGTAAATGCATGCATAAATGCGTGGGTGATCACCGCAGTCGACGCGTAGCCATAGTATGGACAGGTTACCCTCAATGATACCAAGGCGACGGCAACAGATATCCTCTCTAGCGTAGACGCAAACTCCAGCACGCGGTAAAAATAAGTGTTCCAGCGTGTATCCCGGGTAGTTTAAGTAGGAAGTATCAGCAGGAGAGGAGATCTGTGTCTCCGTCAAAAAGAGTAAAGCCGGCTTAGCCGTCTCGAGATGTTGGTGGACGGCAGTTAGGTTTGAATGAAGTCCCCTAATATTGCAAAAGTCCACAGATAGTAATGTGGTAGGGGTTGCCAGTACAAGCTTATCTTTTTTTTCCGTGGCAGTATAAAATAGCGGAATTTTGCCCCCCCCAGAATACGTGGGGCAGTCCGAGCGTGAACACTCGGAGAGGGATTCTCCAGCATCATTGATGCTAGTACCCTCCTGGGGTAATTTTATATTTAATCCCGCTGCCATTTATTGTTTGAAGGGGGTAGGGATGGAATGGGATGGGACTATTGAGTTAAGGGAAGGAATGAGGACGGGAATAAGGGAGAGGGGTGGGAAGGATGGAGATTAGGATAGGGATACGGGCCTCCGGCCCCCCCACTCACCGTACGAAACACAGTAATAGCTACTATTTCACGCCGGTTTTCTGTAATTGAATTAGGTGAAAGGGTGACCCTTTTTCTGCATTCGATATCCCATAAACTTTTATATCAAATTCGTAATTGATTACAAAATTGAACCCGTTATCGAGCAAAAGATTCCGCTGGATCTGTAGGTGGTACATAATGTATTGTTTTATTTTTTTCCCGCTGATGCATTAAACATCTATTCTTCTGAACAACTTTTTCATCGTCAAAAACATCATTCAATGCAGACGCTGAATTTTTACTGAAACTACTGAAAATTTTAACTAGATTTCACCAACAAACAAAAAGAACAATCCTAATGAAAAGTAAATTATTCCTAAACTGATTGGAATCCATCTCTTCCCGGTTTTCTGTTTCAGGTTAATTGCTAGATAACCTCCGAAATTTAGCTATCAAATAACCGATAGCTAATTACGTTCTAACAGAAAATTGATTGGCGTGAATATTATATTTATATTTGGTTATAACAGTTATATGTTCGTGTGTTATTTCCTATTCAATATTGTATATAAAATCGTATCAATATGTTGTAATTAATTTCCTCTGATACGGTGATCGGTTTTTAGGATGTTTTTTTTTTGTGTTTTCATTAGGTTTAGTATTATAGGTATTAGTTGTCTATTTTTTGTTCCGGGTGAGGTAGTAAATGAATGTAATTATAAAGCTTCCAGCTGTTTATGTTGGCATTGAATTAATTATTATCGGTTCGTTGATATACGTAAATAGTACGTTCATGTTTTTTATACTTCTAAGGTCTTCACCGTTAGTAAATAATGAACAAACATTTTATAAGAATTTTATAATAAGGAGATAGTTATAATACAAGGTAACTTTATATTTTATTTTGTAGAAGATAATATACAGGGTGTCTCAAAAGAAAGTTTATATTTTGTGGATGAATAAAAAAAAAAGTAAGCGGTGTATTGAAAAAATGTTTATTAATTATTAAAGTGCATAATATGGGAATTTATTTCTATACCCGGCGCGGCCTAAGATGATCCCTATGACAGTTCGTCTTAGTGATTGCTCGTATGATGGATCGTGTCGATACTTTACTATTTTATAGGCAAAGGCGTGGTTTGCATTCAGCCACGTCGGTAAACATGTTTTTACAAATATTATAAAATGAATTTTTAACGTCTATTATGTAAACGAAACGGTAAGTAAAACGAAAGTTTTCTAAAACATAAAAATGCACCTTATCATTTTCTCGTAATTTTTAACCCGTTTAACACAGTGTATATTATTTTATCATGAAAATGGAATCCCCCATTTAATTTTTCTAAAACTTATATTATCATAGGTAAGTAAATTAACGCGAACGGAAATTAATTAATTAATTATGCTGCGATCTTCTGTTCCATTCAATAGTGAATGAACTATAGCTTATGGCTGGTTCACACTTTGATTAGTGTGAGTGCAGGTGATTAGTGCGAGTGCAGGTGTGTAGTGCGAGTAGTGTCCAATTCAACTGCGAGTGCAGGTGATTAGTGGGAGTGCAGGTCAATGGTGCAATTCGCGACGCTACACACTACGCTAAACACTAAACACTAAACACTCGTGTCCAGACGTGTTTAGGCAGGCACACTGCGAGTGAGGGGGAAGGGAGGGCGCGCGGGACGTGGCTACTCGCAAAAAAATAGAACACGCTTCTATTCACTTTACTACACAGCCTACTAAACACTTGCACTAAACAGTCGCTGTCCACACGTAGTTACTAAACACCTGCACTAATCACCTGCACTCGCACTAATCAAAGTGTGAACCAGCCTTTAAGCATGGAAAAAAATGTGAACTCGTTTCCATTATCGAAATTTGTTTATCGATACTTTCCGCACTAGTCGATAAATGCCAACGATGTAAGTTTTGAAGGACGTAAACGTAAAGTCAGATTGATATAATTTCTCGTAAATGTTAAGAATTGTTATAATGCCAACAGAATATCATTGTAATGGCATAAAGCTACGTAAAAATTAATAAATGCCATTTTTAGACGCCTCCAATACGTTTCTAATTTAATGGTGACGCCATTACAAGTTTGTCTCTTGAGAATAACTGTCAGTGTCATAGGGATCATCTTAGGGCCGCGCCGGGTATAAAAAATAATATCGTCCAAATGCAGTCCATTGCGTTCACGGCACTCATTTAATCGAACAGTAAAATTACAGTATTTATGACAGCTCGGCAGGTAGACACAGTGATGGCTGCCATTTCGTGCTGGATATTTTCTTTTAGGTAAATGCTCTAGAGAAGTTGGTTTGTTTGCATACACTTTAGATTTAAGATACCCCCACAAGAAATTATCAAGAATAGAAATTAGCGAGGAATTATTGGCCCTTACTTTTTCGAAGACGAAAGGGGGCGTGCAGTAACAGTAAATTCAGAGCGATGGTAGACGAGTTTTTAGTGCCTGCACTGCAAAACTTTCCTGGCTTTAACCAGAGAACATGGTTGCAGCAAGACGGAGCTACATCACACACATCCAATATGTCCTTACCTCGAATTCATGAAATTTTTCCGGGAAAATTGATCTCTAGGAGAGGTGATATAAATTGGCCTCCACGCAGCCCTGATTTAACTCCCATGGACTTTTTCTTGTAGGGGTATCTTAAATCTAAAGTGTATGCCAAAAAACCAACTTCTCTAGTGCATTTAAAAGAAAATATCCGACACAAAATGGCAGCCATCACTGTGTCTACCTGCCGAGCTGTCATAAATAATTTTAGTGTTCGATTAAATGAGTGCCGTGAACGCAATGGACTGCATTTGGACGATATTATTTTTAAGAAATAAATTCCCATATTATGCACTTTAATAATGAATAAACATTTTTTCAATACACCGCTTACTTTTTTTTATTCATCCACAAAATATAAACTTTCTTTTGAGACACCCTGTATTTACAAATATGTTAAAAAATGCTCAACAACTATCTAATAATGAGTACAGCGTTTTATAGATAATTGAAAAATAAGTAAAAATTCTATAACAATTTAAATAGAGTAAAAAGTGGTACAGATACAATACAAAACTCTAATATAATTTATTTAAAAGTCAAAAGCGTCGGGGAAACAATGTGGACACATAGGTACATATAGAAAAAGCTTTGATGAGCGTATTGCAAAATGTTTGTACGTCCCTACAAGGAATATTGTAAGTATCAACGCTATTCAATTTCAATATAGGAAAAATAAGATTCCTGATTGAGATTTAAAATTCCATCAATTATTAAAGCAAAATAAAGCTTCAAAATACATGTAATATTGCTTTAAATTTCATAACTTGAATATGAAAAATAATTAGCATTTGAACCTTTCATATCCAGATCGTATAATAGATATAATCAAAATTTAATAATAAATCTAAACGTAGAGCTTATAAACCCAAAATTCAATACAAGATATTTTATATTCTAAACATACCTACCTGAAATTGGAAGAACAATTTATAAGTGATTGCTGTTTGAGTTAAAATTGAGGGTGAATTAGTCTGTGAATATTCTGTGTATATCAAAGTTTAGTTTATTACTGCAGTTATATGATAACATAATGTTCTTAGAGTACAGAAGGAAATGTTATGTATAGTGTATACTGCCCATTATTTCGAACTAGTGAAACTTTAGTATTAAAATCCAAGATTTAAATTGTTCCAGTATGCAGTAGTATTATGTTTAAAATTAATTGTTCCTATAATAATATATAATGATTTCGTATAATTAGATTTTAATGAATAGACGTATTTACACTATGTTATACTGCTTTATAATGCTTGGACATTGTCGAAAGTAATCAGTATATTTTGTATAATAAAATAGCATCATTACATCGAGGTAACCACCCAAGAACAAACTAATAAAACATAGAAAGTTTGCATATCTCCATTTATCATAACGTTGGATATTCTTAAGCCGGGCATGTTCGCACTAACGACCACAACTTGGTTTGCAGGCAACGTTCTAAACTGCGGAATAATCGCGCTGCACCCAAAGGTACATGTAACGATGATATGGAAACACAAATCTGCTTGAAACAACTATTTACTCTTTATATCAAACTTTGTTACTTAGCGTAATCTTCATTTAAGCTGACTGTGTTTCATCCGTGGATTTATTTCCTTTTCGTTGCTACGTACAATTGAAATAAAATTGTATATTATATCTATGTTATAGAAAGCTCTAAAAGTCATATAACATACCTTTTTCTTGTATTTTCCTGGCGATTACAGGTTTATTTCATATTACATTTTCATTTTTTCCTCTTTGTTTTGTTTAAATCCGACCTATTTTTATACCAATTACGAATGTATTATGAATGAATGTATGTGGTAACGAAATAACTTCATACATTTTTAACCTTACCAACGCAACTTGACCAGTTTTATCGCCATTAATGCGGAAGATGCTATTGTTATTTGACACCTTCCATTTGATTCTGTCAAAGATTTTTCAAGCGACTTCAGTCAGATCCACTTACATGGCCGGCAATCGAATAAGAAAACGTCTTTGTTCTCCTCCTTGTTTCGATCAAGCCAGCCGTGACAAGCCGCAGCCCTCGCTACATGTGCTTTGTTATTAGACTACAGAGTACCTACAATGGGATCCTATTCACTAATTTGAAGATAAGGTATCTCAGGATATGCCTTGCGGTGGTTTGTAACAGATTACGCTATTGTCAGTTACTAAAGTAATACGGTTGGCTCGGATGCATATTGGTTGCGGATTGAAGCCAATAACAATATGCTTGCATACTAACGTGTGGATTGAATTTCGGTAATGCATCTCATGTGAAATATAATATACAGGTTAATTGAAGACAGATTACATACATAAAACTATAGTGGATTCGAAATATGTAGGATATGATATATAAAATTCATGACAAAAAAAAATTCAGCTACACGAGCCATGAGTGCTTAGAACCTAAAATATAAGTATATCGTAAAGTTAGTATAGTTTCAATTAAGGCCGGATTTACGCGGTTCAGGTTTATGCGAATTATATAATTAATTATTTATAAACTATGAGATTTCTTTGAAACCTGAAGGGTCAGTTTATCAAATTATATACGAAGCATTTTAAGAGACAAAACAAAATTGTAATAATGCCATATTATTTAATCGTTCATTAGACGAGGAACAAAAAGTTTAATTTCGACATAAAAATAAAACGTCACGAAGTTAAAATAAAAGTTGTCGTAAACCGAAATTAGACATCTTACAATGTAAAGAGTCCTTTCGCATTTATTTTCTGAAGGAAGAATGAATAAAAATGTATTAATTCGTCCCTTGGTTTGCTAATACAGCAGTATGTATTTTGATGAATTTGGACTAATTCAAATAGAAGTGTTTGTGCTCGTTGTTTAATTACTTATGCATAAGTTATTTCTCATACATAAAACGAACTTTAAGTACATTATGAAGGTTAAGAAGGTACTCTTTAAATATATTATGTCGCAAAAAGATTGTGAATTTTTATTATAGTTAATAGTTATATTATCGAGTATTTGTATTGCCGTATTATATGGTAAAGTTATAATGGAATCGCTTTAAAATAGTAATCTGTTAGTCCTAGATTTAATTAATATTTACTATAGTTTGAGTTTCAAAGGGTGTTGTTTCATAATTGATTTGATGATATTTCATTTTACGAATATCTATGTAAAGGCAAACTAAATGAAAATGTTCTGTGTGATATATTATTAAAATATTTTGCCGTAATATCTCACGACTTTTTAAATATCGAAATATAATATATGCTCTGAAAAAATACTATGCATAACATTCAGCAAGTAATACTCGGAATTCACCAATCTATCAATAACATATTATTATAATTTTATGCTCGTATAAGATAATAATTGCGCAACAAGAAAGAAAGAAATAACATTTTTTATATCGGATTTCACTTGAATGACCTATGAAGATTCCTAATAAATACGTTATAGAAAACATTATATACCTACGTGTATGGTTTCAAATTACTGGCAGATTTTTTTATATATTTTTAATATCATTAAAGTACTTAATGTTTATATACTTAACAAGAATAAAGTAAAATTATTTTATAAATGTCATATGATACATATCCATTTCATGTTGTTTAGTAATAGGCGCCATTTCCCCCGTCCTGTCCCGCCAAATGTACACAGTACGTGTTATACCTTTATGATTGAACACCGAATTAAATAAAGGCGTAGTCGGCCCATCAAAATGCAAGCAAACCACGCTTTGAAGGCAGAGTCAGACCTTTGATTGCGGATAGCAAACGTTTGCCGTGGCTCAGGAGAGACGCATCAATTATTCAAATAACTCAGTACAGAAATTGGCTCGACAAGTAATATTGCGAATATTACTTAGAGGAGCATGTAAGCCGCTTAAGTTTCGTACGTATCTCGGGGACAACGAAGTGGTATCGGGTATACAGTATATTGTAAGTCCCGACTGGCAAACTAGTTGGTTAAGTGGCTTTATTAATTTAATGAAAAGACTTATTGATCGCAACTATTGCTTCGTTCGTGTGTTCATTTGTTTTGAACAACTTATTAGCTAGTGCAAACGGAAATGTTGCTTGATTGGAACTTGATGTGCTTTAGAAAATGTAATTCAGAGGTTCCAATACAATTTTAATTAGGATCTGAGTAAATGTTGTTATAAAGTGTATTATAGCAGTAATTAATAGCTGTCTAGTTGAAATATACATATTTATTTAGTTGCCTATTTTAAAGTCCAAAATATAATATGCAAAATTGATGATTTAATTTGGTTAGTAGTTAAATGAAGTCCATTCATAAATAAGGTAACTAATGAATGATTGATTAATAAGGAAAAACGATATATTATCTATGCATAAAGAATTTTAATAATAGATATGTAATATGTATAATATCTATATCCCTACTAATATTATAAATGCGAAAGTAACTCTGTCTGTCTGTCTGTTATTTAATCACGCCTAAACTACTGAACCAATTTGCATGAAATTTGGTATGGAGATATTTTGATACCCGAGAAAGGACATAGTCTACCTTTTATTGCGAAATATTTACCACGGGCGAAGCCGGGGCGGACCGCTAGTAATATATAAAACTCAAAGGTGACTGATATAGTGATCTATCAACGCACTACTTACTACACACT
This sequence comes from Colias croceus, assembly GCF_905220415.1. Taxonomy (NCBI): domain Eukaryota; kingdom Metazoa; phylum Arthropoda; class Insecta; order Lepidoptera; family Pieridae; genus Colias; species Colias croceus. Next base: position 7,808,882 of record NC_059542.1, read on the forward strand.
AAAGCGGTAAAATAGGGGATGAAAACTTATACCATGAAAATTTATCTTTTCCACGCAAGCGAAGCTGCGGGCAACAGCTAGTATAATATAAGTAAGAAATAATATAAGTTAATTTATATAAAACATTTTTGGTACACCTATATCAATATCATCTAAATATATTCCCACGACACATATTATATTATTATTACATATTACATTTTATTATTACATTAGCATTTTTACATCCAACTCTAAACTACGCATAGTGTCACATTAATTCCGAAGCACCCTCGATTCAAAGAAGTGTATCTGAAAACATGTTTCAACGGCTTTGAGGGAGTGGGATTAGAGAGGTCAGGAAGCTGACGTGGTGGGATTACTCCGAGCCAATAAATGCGCTGAGCAACTCAAACAGGGAAAAATACGAACTGCCACTGATTTTAGGTGTGAGACAACTTTTTAGTGTTTATGTGCATTTATTCATAAAAATGATGTAACCGAAAATTGTGATTTTTATAATAAATATTTGATAAATGGGATGTTCGTATTTTACTGAATACGGTGATAAAGTCTTTGATATTATATCATTACTAGCGGTCCGCCCCGGCTTCGCCCGTGGTACATATTATGAAAAATAGATGTTGGCCGATTCTCAGACTTACCCGATATGCACAGAAAATTTCATGAGAATCGGTCCAGCCGTTTCGGAGGAGTATGCAGACTAACATTGTGACACGAGAATTTTATATATATGAAATATGTTAGGTAATATTTTTTTAAAGTTTGATTTGAATAAAATGTAACTCTACATTATATTATATAGGATAATTTACATTTTGTTTTTGTTTTTTTTTACTCACATTTCATTTTATAATAGGTACCAATCGTTTAAACACCAGTAATGACTACTATAATATCAATGATTTCGCATCACACAAAACAACGCTCTACAACCGGATTTTCTTGGAATCTGTTTTCACCTTGCATCACTAATTAATACCTTCTATGTTCGTTAATATAAGATCATGAAAACCACAATGTTCAAACTTACCTTCGCAATCTCCGCATTATATAAACAAAAGGAACTTTACTGTTTTCAACTTTGAACCTCTGTCAAGTAAACAATTTCTTATACCAATTAAAAATTTACTACGTAATCAAATAAACTTCTTACGATACACAATTACTTTTTAATATTTCAATATTTTTTTAATAAAAAAAGTTATTAAAATTTACGTCATCAATTTACAAACATAATAAGATCTTACAAACATAAAAAAATCAAGTGAGCATCATCATAAAACAAAGTCGCTGGTATGATGTATGTCCCTATGTCCCTTTGTATGCTTAAATCTTTAAAACTACGCAACGGATTTTAATGCGTTTTTTTATCGCGCATTGCGCTCCCAGCTCCATACACAAGCTCCAGACGATTCAGTCGCGGTTCATGAGAACAGCGACTGGAGCGCCCTGGTTCGTGCGTAACGTGGACCTACATAGGGACTTAGAACTCCCCACCATAGCCCAATGGATGAAGCAAGCGTCTAAGCGCTACTTCAACAAGGCTAAAAACCACCCTAACCCATTGGTGACAAAGGCCATCGCATACGTCGCGAAACCCGATCCCACTCATCGTCGTAGGCGGCCGAGACATGTCTTGGACGACTCCGACGATGATATTACCAAAGCTAACGCACGGCTAGACTCGGCGATTGAAGCCCAACGTCGAACAAACCGCGACACCGCACACACCACAGCAGAAAGCGTACACCGTCTTCGCCGGCGAAGACGAGGTCCCTTGTTCCGCGTTCCCGCGCCCACCCGGGTGAGCGCCCGTCCGATTAGGGCCCTTCTGGCCTCCTCCACTCAAGCGACAGCTCAAGCCGAGGTTCGTGGTCCCCGTCAAGGGGGGACGCCCTTGTGCATGTCGCTACCAGGGTGAACCTTCAGTTCACCCCCGCGTCCGCGTTAAAATGTAGAAGCCCTTCTGGCTAACATTGAGAAACACCTTACAAAAAAAAAAAAAGCGTTTTTTTAATAGATAGAGTGATTCACGAGGAAGGTTTTAGTATAAGTTTAGTATAATTTATTAGGTATTAAACAAAGCGGACGAAGCCGCGGGCGGTAATCTAGTTTTTTAATATTTCGATATTTTTTTAATAACAAAATTATTTTTCATGAAAATCTTGATGTTATTAAAATTTACGTTATCAATTTACAAGCATAATTAGATCTATACTATACAATTCACATTTAATTAATAAAAAATCTAGCGAGCATATTTTATAAAGATTAGGTAGGTAGACTTCGAATAAAAAGAGGAAATTAGAACCTAGTGTCTGCCTATGTAAACAATTAAGATTATTTTGATTTTAATTATACTGTTAGAATATTAATGTAGGGTAATTACGTTTACTCAATAATTCGTTAGTAGTTTTACTTTATTTAGTAAGTAATATATGTCGATCGTCGTCTCGATTCCAGTCGAATCGATAAGGAATCGATGTTTGGCATCTATTCAATGTATTTTTTAAGAATTACTTGTTTCTCTAATACGCTTTGATTCAAAATAAGCTCTATTAAGATGTTACAAACATTTCGGATCGGTCGTGTGAAATATTCGTCCATTACTCATTTTTGTTGAACACAAATAGCAGACAAAACATGAAATCCAATTAGATTTGTGCTCGCTTGTTAGATTAACTTATTATGCAAAATTGGCTGCGAGGGTTATTTGCGGCAAAAATGCAAAAAAAAAGTACCTATTTGGCTCGTATTTCAAGGTTCCTATATAGAGCATTTCTTTTAAAGCTACTTATTTATATTAGGTACAATCACAGAGATTTCAAGTGCCGTCGTACTTTGCAATTTCTTGGAAGACCTTATATGATGGAGCTACTTATACTTGCACGTTCTTGGTAGAAGAATAAAAATTAATATAAATAAATACTGCCAATATGGGTCATTATATACAGAATATTAATGGTTTTTTTAGGGTTAATTGAATATTAATTTTAGTTTAAACTGTATCTTTTCATTGTTCGCCACCTTTGCAGATGCTACAATTTATTTATTGAATTATAAATAGCTTTTTTTAAGAAAGAATTAGAACGAACGCCTTTAAATGTAGATAGTATAATTCTAAGATATATTAAAATTATGAACCAATGACTGAAACATTCTAGAACCTTCTAGAAAAATCCATTGAAATATCCAATAATCCTATGACGCGTTTCGTTTTCTCCATTCATGGGTGGTCGACTTTACCAATACGTCTTATTAAGTTAAATTAGGGAGAACACCAATAGGAGATCGTCAATTGTGAGGTTCAGCGAATTACGCTCACGCCTCCTTACACAGATAAACGGGCACAGATTTAATGCGAATTATATCATCTATCAAGTGGATCCGAACAAGTAAATCTTATTAAAACGTTTTTTGGAATTAACTCTAGATTCTTTACTTTGCGACGCGGCTTTTAGCTGCCCTTTACCTCGAGTTTAGATGCAAATGAGGCGTATTGCTTGATACAGGATACGTATATAATGTGTTGTATTGGCATTCGACTTAATTTTAGACTTAAAACTAATAAATTAAATATTGGATAAGAAGTAGCTAACTAAGGCTAGCTTTTGGCGTAAAACAATATTTGTGGATGGTGGTCATTTGTACAGACATTACGCAATGGAATCCTTCCTCATATTGCCTTTTGACACAGAATACAAATGCTTTTGTTTTCAATATAATTCGATTCTATTATTTTATCAAATATTATCAACGTGTCACAATGTTTGTCCTCAATGGACTCCTAAACCACTTAACCGATTATAATAAAATTCGCACACCATGTGCAGTTCGATCCAACTTGAGAGATAGGATAGTTTAAATCTCAAATCGTTTTAGAGAAAGCGGGCGAAGCCGCGGGCGGTAAGCTAGTTCTAGTATAAAGATACAACGAAAAAGAAATAAAATAATACTAGAGCCCCTAGATAGATGTAATATGTTATAATTATTAACATTGGTAATAAAATGCGGTAGGTATTAAATTAAATTGTACATTATATTGCAATGTGATTGTAGATATTGCTGTGGTCAAGCTCGGAAGCCATCCAGCCCTTTCGGTACACAAAACTCGATAAACTTATTTACTATATCCATGAAACGGCGATAAAACGGAAAACTACCGGAATAATCGTTTTTAATTAAATATTTAACGTTTATTTACTCTTTAGATATTTACGTATCTCGCATGAGCATCCATTTAACGTTCGCTAGACTATTTTATTAGTGGTCGAGTCACGGAGTGGCAATTCCTGTTAATCGTATAAAATATAATAAAACGCTCTTCTTAATGGCTTGCAGAACATCGATGATCTTTAAGTCAATTTTAAGGCACATTGATGATTATAAGGTTTTCCAATAAAAATATTATTTGAATTTATTACTTAGCATTGTAAGAACTAGAGTTACTATGACTACTGCTCTATAGTCAATTTGAAGGAATAGGTAGGTAGTTTGCGCTTTACCCGCGGCCCCATCATTAAAGCGGCTCGACGGAACACAGTGGGGTTTTAGTCGGTAAGAATCCGACATAACCCACGGCTCCTTCCCCGGGGGCCCTGGGTATCTTTGGAAGATTTTCCCACTTAAAAAAAGGTAGTTTGCGCTTAGATTCTTATGAGAGTGTGTTCTTAAGTCTATTTTAGTAGGAAAATATTTATTAATATAGTTTAGTTAACTGCTCATTGCGAGAAATTTTTAATAATACCTATATTTATAATAATTACAATGGCCGGTAGATTATTACACTAAATTTTGAGTAAAAGCGGTACTCAAAAATGCACACGACACATTTCATTATAGTGTTTACCCTTATTATTATTATTCACGTTTAGTGGGAGCTAAACTGGCAATACTGAGTGCTCGATAAAATTTGTCACATGAATGGCTATCCATCAAAGTGAAGTGAACCGTTGTTGTGCACCGAATGATCCGGTAATCAAATTTGAACTTAATCAGCTTTTAATTCAATTATATTGACGTTTTTATTATTGTTCCTGTCGTTATTAAAGTTAAGATACGTTGTTTGTATTGTAGAGGAAATAATTGTATGCATTTTTCTTAAATGATTCACACACAACTTCACATTGATTTTAGAGAGTGCTTTTAGGTTTATAAGTAAGTGTATTTTAAATAGGTATACATAGATAACATAATAATAAATCATAAAATAAATGTTTTTTCAAGCAGTTATATTCAATTTAATTATAGTTAATACCAAAAACATATTGCATACTTAAGTACCTAAGTAGGTAAATTCAATTTTAATCAGATAAAATTGTATAGCTTCTCTATAGATTTCCAGTAAACAACGAAAGCTAGAATAAACAATTGTATACCTACTTGAGTCTTTAACATTGAAAATAATTAGTTCCATGTCTCAACCATACTCCAGTTAATTATCTTGAGAATTGGCATTATTATTTTAATAGGCGATCGATTTTTATGATATACTAGTGGTCCGCCCCGGCTTCGCCCGTGGTACGTATTTAGTATCCTATATCCTTCTCCTGGCTCTAAACTACCTCCCTGCCAATTTTCAGCTAAATCGGTTCAGCCGTTCTTGAGTTATAAGTGGAGTAACTAACACGACTTTCTTTTATATATATAGATGTATTTCTAAAGGAAAACTTTGTTTGTTTGTTTGATTGATTGTAATGAATAGGCTCATAAACTACTGGACCGATTTTAAAAATTCTTTCACCATTCGAAAGCTACATTATCCACGAGTAACATAGGCTAGGTTTTATCCCGGAAATCCCACGGGAACGGGAACTATGCGGGTTTTCTTTGAAAACGCGGGCGAAGCCGCAGGTGGAAAGCTAGTTTAATATCTAATATCTAATATATAATATTATAAAGGGGAAAGTTTGTAAGTATGGATGTATGGATGTTTGTTACTCTTTCACGTAAAAACTACCCGATTACCGATACCGATTCCGAACCGATTACAATGAAATTTAGCACACATATAGAGGATAACTTGGATTAACACATAGGATAGTTTTTATCCCGAAAATCCCACGGGAGCGGGAACTATGCGGGTTTTCCTTTGCAAACGCGGGCGAAGCCGCAGGCGGAAATCTAGTTATTTATAATTGCATGTTCTAGCTTCGTCCGGGTTGACTGAAGAATATCTACTCTGTGTAATTTGGTTAAACTTTCCCATACCTAAAAGAAAAATAAAGATGGTGTAGTTTTTGAGTTATCGTATGAAACAAAAAGGTCCTTAACATAGACAGACAAAAGAATCACAATCCTATCCTAAAAATTAATAATTTTATCTTACCAATATTGTTTTACTACATAAGTTTGATTAAGAAAGCTATAAACATGCACGAAGGTACTAGCAGCGTTTATTATATTGAATTAGTTCACTGAAACATTAACGCTTTAAGCACTTATCCGCTGCAAGTGCGCTTTATTCTTCGTTTTAATAGTTTCGCAAATCAATTGTTTCAGCATTTATGTACACAGCGTTGCGTTCTGAGTATTGTTAAGTATTAAAGGAGTTGTATCCGATTTCGCTAGATAATAAGGCTTAGAAATAACTGACTTTTCCACTTCATTCCAAATCGTATTTGCGGAAAATGCTACAGTACTTGCCTAATGTTCAGGAAGATTATACACATTTCTACTAGTAGGTACAATGCAAAACTTACCTGAAACATTAAATTTCGATGAGAATATTTTTGAAAGAAACTATTTTTATACCTAGTGTTATTAGACGTAGATCTATCTTCTAATCTAATGTCGTAGGATCTCTAGAGATTAAATATTAATTATTATCCTTCCAACAAGTTCTACATCATATTTTCTTTTGTCTTACATGAGCATGATATAATACCTAACTATGAAATTATTTTAGTGAAGAATTTAATCACGACACAAAATGATATCACTGAATATTACGTCAAGGGGTTACAGTAGATACTGCGGAAGACAAAAGCTAGATTCGTTTGTCAACACATTTATTTAGATTTAATTAACTTTCAAACGCGCATCGTCTTTGTGTTCTCCAGGGTCCAAGTAAGGAAATGTTTGATGTTTGCAGCTATGTGACTGCCCGGAGCTACCAAAGGTTTTTTATACGGCATATTAAAATCTTTTTGTTCAGTTTAAAGTAGACGTGGTTCTGCTTATTCTTCTCTGTGCAGCGGCTGTTAATTAAGCTTATATTAAATTGGACTTTCCCTTACAGCACTGTCAACTTGCCGGAGACGTTAAAACATCTATGAAGTCTACTTCCATTTGCTTAATTAAAGTCTATGATACTGAAATAGAAATGCTTTGTATTCATATTTCTGAGGACCTTTGTGAAGGATATTTTAGCGTCATTCGTAGAATGTTTCATATTGTGTGCTATTGGAACATGATAATGTAAATAGCCAAAACTCTCGCTCAGTTAGAAATCGACATTGTAATAAAGATCGTATAACTTAATCACTAAGTAAAAACACTTCGATCTCGGACTACAAAGAGTCATTGAACATCAATTACCTTGGAGGTCTTCAAAAGGTCTTTAATTAAATCCTTCTCCGATGTCATCATAATTATGGCGTAAATTGGATTGAGACATCCCCTGTTTTGTTACTTGTAACTAGAAAATTTACCTGTTTAATTAATGGATTCCTCTCTATAAAACTATGTACTTAATCTGCCTTTTGCGCCCGAAGTAACAACAATCAGCGAGTTCATACATTTTGAAAAGGAAGTTATAGAAGTTCGGATATATTTTTTCGAGCGAGTTTTGAAAATGGTGTAGATGTTATTTATTGAATTTTAAGACTTAATTGTTTATAATCAACATTAAAAGTAATACGATACAATACAAGTGTGGATGGTAGAGCTGTATTTAATGTACGAATGCGTAGTAAAAAATGTAATACTTAAGCAATTTTTCTCACTTCATTGAAACATAAAATATTCATACATTTTGAATACGAAATATAACTTTCTACCGTCTTAATTTTGCATGGAAAGTTGTTTGATAATAATAATTGGTTTTTAGTATTAATTTACATCCTACCGTCCTTTTAATCTTACAAATTTCCCGGTATTAGTCCTTTGATCATATTTAATAATTTGTTTACGTTAGCCTTGTTAGATAAAATGTATTAATTAGGTAAGAGTGGTACTGAAATAATTTGCATTTTGTTTATATAACAACCTTCTGCGCCCTTTACTTAAGAGCTTAAAACGTTATGAAGTTTCGAAGATATAATTATTAATTAAATGGGAAATCAGAATATAATTCATATTCAGTGTAATGAGGTTCTGAACTGTTTATTCTATTTGTAGCATTGATTTTAATGACATCTTATGAAGACAATGTCGTTATTTGATCACTAAAATAAATGAATGTAGGTAATACAGTTGGAAGAAGTAACAAATAATTATCGTAGTTAATACAATCGTATAATTTGAATGGAAAGCAATAAATTATCGAATCGATTAAGTGCCTAACCTGTGTGCGGAAACTAAAATTTTAGCTTATTTACGAGCACCTACTTTGTTTTCTGTAACAAAGAGTTGCTTGTATCAAAGCGAAATTCAATTCCGGCTGCGAACATTTTCTCTTTCCTACAATGGTAGTCACTTGGGTTTAGACTCGCTAAGTCCAGTCTATTTATTTCGGCACTTTAAATTGATAAAATAATAATTTTTGTACTTTGAATTATGGTATGTGTCGAATTAAAATATTATCGTGTGTTTTTTCCGATATTCATGCACAGTTAATTAATTATTGATAATTTTTGTTAATTAATGTATTGTTAAATAATTACAAAGTAATTATAATAATTGTAAAATAATTACAAAGTATTAATTATTAAAAGTATTTAAACAGAATTTACAGCAGTTACCTACAGGTTTATATTGATTACCACTTTCATAGATTGTTATAAAGTTGAGTTACACTAGAATTCGTAGTACTAAAAGATTAATATCAATACAGATAATATATCAAATGGAGTTCTGGTTCACAACATTAATTCAATGTATGGTGTAGGATTTCGCAAGAACGGTCACAATTTTGGAAGGTCTGAGAAATGTAACGGACAAAATTTTAGTATTATTTTAAGCACAGTTTTCACCGAAACCGAGATTTTAATCCTGGAAAATGCTGTTGTGATTTCAAGAACTCATTACAGTATTTTATAGGATTGCTACGTAATGCTGAGATCGGGCGAAGTGAGAGGACCTTAGTGCGGGACACGCTGGTGCCTCACGAAGATATCCTTTACAGTTCACAGTGGAAAAGTAAGTTAAACATTGTGCTTTAAATATAATATATTTTCTTATCGATTGGTATGTATGTTAAGAACTAGTACTAAGATCTCAAGTGACTTGCTACTTATATTTTTAGTTAAGTAACATAGAGAGTTTTGCAAACTAATTTAAAAAACAAAACAGTTGAAATAATTCACGTTTCTTTTTATCACAGAAACTAACACACTTATTTTTCATCTTTTTAATCTCATATAAAAATTGGGTCAATCGAAAGTTCTGGGACGGTCCCGGATTTCCTATCCATCTGGCAATTCATAGGTACAACTGCTGAGTCATCGGTCCAATGTATTTTATAACATTCGTTTCTCTTTTCTTATACATTATATACCTTTGTGTTGCTACGCAAGAAGTATTTGTCGTATAAATTGACTATCATAATAACAATAAACATTCAATGCTCTGCCATATTTAGTTCATTTAAATTCAGTCAGATATGCGGTTACAAATTGTATCGTCTGCCAAAACAAATTTGCTAGGCAAATTAGTTTTCTAAAAACCTGATTAAGCGGAAATTAATATCAGTCAATTATTAATTGAATAGTGCGGAATAAACAGAATAGAATAATAATGTTTAATGTGCATGAGATAGTAATTTCTATTGCAATGGCGTTCAGTGCGAGGCCAGGCTCGCCTGTAAATGAATATGGCTATAGTTTGTTAATTGATTCCAACTGAAACGGCAAATGATGACCTATTAGTATTTATATGACCTGTATCGAAGCGGAACGGTTACAGAAATTGAATAAAAATTGAAGCTTTGTATGACAAAGTTCATTTAATTTCTTCATGTTATATAAAAAGTACGAAAATTAATTCTTTACAGTTTATATAACAAGTAGTACACACTAAAACTTACGATACATTACGTAGCTAGAATAGCACGTGCTTACCTGAAACAAAAATTAAATATTTTTATGTTGTAATCAAAATTAGTATAACCTTCTTAAATACAACTTTAGAAACATGAATCAAGCATTAAATCGAACAATAGAGCTACAACCTCAGGTCACGACAATTATTCATGCCAATCACTGGACGGTTCACCTCCACCCACCTCAAGAAAATCGTATCAAATCATAGTGGAAGCAAGATGCACCCCTTTCACGATAAAACCAACAGATGTTGATGTAATACCGGCTGGCTTTGTCGCATCTAATGAAAGCTTGAAACTGATATAGCTATCTTAAATCAACGAAACTTGTGCCATATAATGCGGGTGCTTCGACACGGGTCGCGGTAAACGCCAGAATTTATGCAAATTGATCAACGACTAGTTTTATCAAAATTAACCACTCTTTGATTCATTGATTATTTATTATTAGCGCTTTGATTGCCGTTTCGGTTGGTGTAATTAGATTTAATGCAATGCACAGATTTCGATTTTGATAAATATTTTGTTAATTTAGCATAAATAAGTTAATGAGCGTCTCTTAATGATCTATTTTAAATTTATATGTTACACACGTTGTTAGTTTTTCAATATAAATTTATTTTAAATTTCAACGAACCACGTAGCTTATGACTATATCTGAAGTAATTAAATTTCACGGATATTAGGATTAAAAATGATAAAGATAAATTCCGCAATTGACAGCGACAGGCAAGCAATTTCAACGAAACAATAGCGGGCAGTATCTTTGACTTACCCTGTCTAAACGCACAAATATTTGAACAATCGTCTCACTGTGCCACCATTGTCTAGGTCAAACTAATTTTGGAATACTCTGAAGCCGTAATTCAATTTTACGTTGAGATTATCAATTTTAATTAATTTATCAAACGTCTTGATTAAACTTGCTTATTTCTCAAACGCTAAAGGGCCTAACTATTATTGTCGTTCCGATGTTATGGAGTTAATTTATCGAGTTTTATATCCGGGAATTTATTCATTACAGTTGATCGTTTGGAATAAAAGTTACTTTTTAGCGTTACAATATTGAAGTGTAATAATTTATTTGATCAATCACAACAAAACATACAAATTTCAACCCGTGTATAATTTTTTACTTGCTCTACCAAGTCCACAAATAAGTTGAAAACTACTTAGTGAATTTCAATTTTTTAGCTTTTTCCGTATATATTAGTTTTAGTTATATAATTAGAGTTATAGTCGATATTTGATGGTTTATATATAAAATAAAGACATCGTTACAAAATTAGTGCACAATCAGAAGAAAAATGTGAAATTAATCCTATTAAGTTACAAATGTAATACGAACATAATACACATTGCAAAGCCGCCACAGAACCTTTAAAATAGCATTCCATTCATCCACATACTAGTAGTATGTAGCATACATAACACTCCAAACGATCTCAAAGAAATCGCAAGCTCATTAAATTACAAGGTTGGTTTACTAAAATTCTGCAGGTCGGACGTCGCCACGCTCCGGCGCATCCTCCGTGGTCATACATCACTTAGTGAGCCGAGACGGCCGAGACCTGGCGCTTGCGTGATAACTTTCGCGCCGAGGGACTGCTAGAATCTATTGGGCCTTGTAATGATAATGTTTGGTTCGTTATTATATTCGTAGGTTCGATTTGAACTTGCATATATTTTATAGTAAATGTAGATAACCTATTTTTTACTTGAATAGCCCGTACGGGTAGCTATAAGTTACTGTATCAACTGTATGACTGAAAATGATTTAGTGTACATACTAACATTTTTTGGAATTATTAAATATTAATGTAGAGATAGTGCTACATATTAACTATGTATTATTATTAAGTAAAAAAATATATCTTAGATTAGGCTCTACTTTTTGTTTGAAAGGATGGTATCCTTTTAATTCGATAGTTAGCAATATATTCCTCAAAATGTCTCAAATCAACTTATTTATCACAAGTAATAACAGGTAAGATAAAACCAATTTCATAGTACTCAACAAAGCTTAATTGTGCTAGAAATATATCCCTTAATATTCTAAAAAACTGAAAATTAATTTAACACTCCACTATAAGTAGGCGAGATATAAATAAGTCATACGAACCTGTTGATTATGCAAATCGAAAGCCTTTGATCTCCAAGAGAACGCTGATTTTTAATGAAATTGGAAAATTTGCATCGTTAAAAGTTAACTTAATTTATTTGTTTTCATTTGGGCTTGAACAAGCGTTGTCGGCTTGCATTCTTTATTTTTATAATTAAAAATTAAAATATTAAGCGTGGAAAATTAAGTTCTTATAGTAATTATGATCGGTTTTAAAAGCGTGTCTTATTATAGGTGATCTTCAATCAAAAAGATAAATCATTCATAATTTATAGACATCGAGCCATTAGAGTGGTTGGAAAAGCTAAGCTATTAAAAGTTTGTAAATGACAGTTATAAATGTTAAATTTAACATATTTGATCCCGTATTAGCTGAACTTTTTTATTTTATATTGTTTCTTGCTGTCATTTGTATTAATATATAGAATACTAGGTTTCCGCCCGCGGCTTCGCCCGCGCAGTCAAAGAAAAACCCGCATAGTTCCCGTTCCCGTGGGATTTCCGGGATTGCGCCCATTTTCCCGGGATAAAAGTAGCCTATGTCCTTTCTCGGGTATCAAAATATCTCCATACCAAATTTCATGAAAATTTGTTCAGTAGTTTAGGCGTGATTGAGTAACAGACAGACAGACAGAGTTACTTTCGCATTTATAATATTAGTATGGATAATACATTATAAAGTATATCCCACCAAAAACATAAATGTAAAAATTGGAGCCGAGTTCAATCGTTGACTTAATTTGCCAAAAAAAGAAATGAGATCTAAATGTGTGCCAAGTTCTGCAGACAGTCCAGAAATTTATTTACAAAGATGTATTAAGTTCTTAGGTTGACTGAAAACTCAATTGTTTTATTTTCCCTTAGAGAACAATGTTTATTCCAAAATATAACTTTTTTAATTTGAATAATATAATTATTTTCACAAAGCAAACAACTAATGACCTATTGAACCCCATAATTTGAGGAGGCTAGTTTTTAGAACCTCACAAAATATAAGCAGTATGTAAAACTAGCCTCATCAAATTATGGGGTTCAATAGGTCATTAGTTGTTTGCTTTGTGAAAATAATTATATTATTCAAATTAAAAAAGTTATATTTTGGAATAAACATTGTTCTCTAAGGGAAAATAAAACAATTGAGTTTTCAGTCAACCTAAGAACTTAATACATCTTTGTAAATAAATTTCTGGACTGTCTGCAGAACTTGGCACACATTTAGATCTCATTTCTTTTTTTGGCAAATTAAGTCAACGATTGAACTCGGCTCCAATTTTTACATTTATGTTTTTGGTGGGATATCATTACTTTTTGTACAGAAAATTACTCTGCAATTTTGATTTACTTTAAAAATATATAATACTTTTTATATACGATTTTTTTTTCTTGCGGTTTCTCTGTATGGTTTGTTTAGTATTATTTTCTATATTTTCTTGTATGTTATGAATGTCAGCGCACATTGCCCCGTCATTATCTGCAATTTTTTAAACTCGTTTTCTGTTTAAAAGATTACATGATTTTCTAAACATCCAGCGTGAATTTGTACACACACTATTACCAAGATGCAAAGATCGTTGTAGAAGAATCGTCGCCTTACTCCATGACGTTACGGTATTGCCATGACGCGATCTTGAAATTTTACTCTAAACGCGCCTAAAGATGTTTCACTCATATTTATATTACGCAAATTAAATCATTTTACCTTCGACGAAGCCTTCTTCCATTACACCATTTATGGTAATTATTTTTGCATGCTTGTATTGGCTAAACATGTTTGTGCTTTATTAATATAATTTTATCACCATTGAATACCATGTTTAAAGCAAAATAAAGATTTTATTTATTTATTTACACTGAAATTAAAACTAAACTAAACACTCTTAAATAAAGAATAAATAAATGTGAATATGTAAAATTATATATTATTTTTAACTGTATGAGCAATAAAGGCAATATTTTTATTACAATTTTCTTTAATTTTACGTTTAATAACAGTTTTGAATAAAGAAATCATGCAATCGAAGTAATCCGCCCTAGCGATACTAGCGCGAGTGAGTGTGATGTCAGAGGCGCTTCGAATCTACAGATGTTTCGTCCTAAAATATGTAAACTTCAATAATCTATATCTCAGTCATTTATTGATGGATTTCAAAATTTTTTTCGGCCACTGATTAGTTTTGATCTATTTTTTAAGACTAGTAAGGTGAATATACTATTTTCTTTTTTTTTAAACTTTTCCATTTTTCCATACAAACAAAATTTATGTCATTGAAAAAAAATTAAATACAAATAAATTCAGTATTTTCTGATTTTTTCCTTTGTACACTCACTATTACCTAGTGGATTACAAAATTTGAACTTTCTAGGTCATCTAGAAGTAGGTTAGGTTTTGTATATGTCTATAAGTCAGTCAGTCTTAAAAATTGCGATTTTTGGATATTAATATCTACGCAACTGTTTAATCTGTATTTATGAAATTTAAGGTTCTTGTTTATCTTAAGGTCCTCTTGATATGTACCAAATTTGGTTTATATAACTTAAATAGTTTTCGAGTTATAAGGGGGTGAAAAGTGGCTCGAAATGGTTCGTGTAAATATACACACGGCTGCTGCTCGCCAGTTCTCTTCGCTTGAACTCGGCTTGACACGCTGCCGCGTGTCTAGATCTCATAATAATTATGTATATGGGATCTATCAATAAAAAAATGTATATTTTATAAGCCTGTGTTAGCAAATTTGAAATTTAGAGACTCCTTACGTACCCTAGGGGTGATAATTTGAACTTCCCTAAAGTGGTTAAATTCAAATAGGGGTGTGAGATTGTTTAGTAATTCTTTTTGTCATATAAATTGCTTCTTTGTTTAAAACATTTCGATTGAGTTTTTATAAACGAGAGTAAATCTCGACTTAGATATTTTATAACTACGTATACGATGCAACTTTAGAAGCTCAGTAAAGTATACTACCCTTTAAACATCTTACAATTATTATAAGTCCTACTTATTACATCATAAGTATATACGAAGGACGTTTTCACAATTGACACACACAATATATTATGAAGTACTTTGAATAATTTCTCGACTTTGTAGATAACCTTCTCATCTATACTAATATTATAAAGCTAAAGAGTTTGTTGTTTGTTTGAACGCGCTAATCTCGGGAACTACTGGTCTGATTTGAAAAAATCTTTCGGTGTTAGTTAGCTCATTTATCGGGGAAGGCTATATAGGCTATATTATATCATCTCGCTAAGATCAACAGGAGCAGAGCACTGCGGGTAAAACCGCGGAGCACAGCTAGTTTTCAATACAAAATAACATACAAAACTATAAAAACATATTTTATTCCCATTTTGACCAGAATTTGCGTTCACACGCTTCAAAGTTTAGAGCAAACATCTAATAAAATTGAGTTTTGGGAACAATAGGGGAAGTGAAACAGTTCATTTTAAAGTTACGCCGCAAACCGTAGACATTCCAGTAGCCACAGGTGTACCGGCGGAATACATAAACATTAATAATTTTACAGCTCAGTTATTTTGGAGCAATTCAGAAAGAAATTAATTGCCTCTATTTAAGAGAGACTAGACGACAATACCACTTTGTCACGTGAAATAATAAATTCGAAACTAAATTTTAAGTCATTTTTCATATCAATATTTTTAACAGAATTTGAGCAACTTATTTCGTTTTAAAGGCAAAGCTTACGTCGATAAAAACTCACCGCAATTTGTAGTTATTTTGAAAGCAAGTAAGTAAGCCAATATTACAGACATTCGAATATCTCCAAAAAGCTTTTACTGGTACTGTTATTGGCATGTTGTTGATGTTTCCCATAGATTATACAAACTATCTTAATCCTATAAAAGCCATTTTTATAGGATTAAGATAAAGATAAGGGTCTCGGAAAAACAACTGCATTTATCGAAAGCGAATTGAAATGTTCGCTCGATGATGCTTAAATTCAATACGTTATAGCAAATTTGGGCAACCACGATGATAATGCAAAAACTACGTATTGTTAAAATAGCGATTGTCATACATTTTTATTTATGGATTAACTTGCAGTTTTAATTTGCATTCAAAACTCTTTTATAAAAAAATAACAGGTTGCTATGAAATGTTAACGAATTTTTTTATCTGTGTATCTTTTATGCGGGTTGCATATCCTTTATTGAACCTTATTTGTTATAACTGGCGCATCAAATTGAAATCGAATGCTGTGGGTGCGTTGATGTTGGCAAATAATTTTTTATTTATGTCTGAATATGAGGTATGAAAGAGTTTGTCTGATGAAAAAAAAATTGTTACCCCTTTGAAAGTTGTAAATTGCGTTGGTTAAGTAAAGTAGCCTGTGCCGTCCCCTGATCCGCAACGCAAAATCTTACTTCTACTTTAAATCAACCCTCTTTTATATTTATACTAAATTCAAAATTATTTTCTACATAATATTACGCTTAAACGACGCTTAAGGTTTTTGTAGAAGTAAGATTACAATTAATGAATGCCAGATTTATTTTGATTGGGTTGCAATTTAAAATTATGATTGTTAGCATACCTATTTAAGTATTATTTTATTTTTGACTTCATACGGATTTACGTAAAAAATTATCTACCTGTTCGCGGTTTAAACAGCACGGACGAAAGCTTAAGCAAAACTTGTAATTTTCTGTCTTGGGTCTTCAACTATTTGCATTTTAAATGTAAAACAAATCAGTGTTGTAGTTTCAGTCACCATGTCATACAAACATACCTACCTAACTTTCGCACGTATAATACAACTAAATACGACTTTCCAATAATCCTACGCTACAAATTTATAGCGAAAGTATTTAATTTCTTTAAACTATCTAGGAAATAGCACTTATAAGAAAATGTACTACCGAGATCGAAGTGTAATCGGAATCTCCTTAATCTGTGTTAAGTAAACTGGCCAAGCTAGTCGATGACGTACAAAATATTGCTGATTCGAATAAAAAATTGATTGCTATCTACTTTGATGTTGTCGGAGGAAATAGGATCTGCTTCCGATCCGGTAGAAAGGGAATAATCTCCTTCACGTATTTGGAATTCCGCAGGGCAAATTATTTTTGTTGCATCTTTGTTGTAAGAATTGTGGTTTCCAGGTAAGTTCTAGTTCAAGGGATAAAACAAACCGTTTCTAAATACAGGCTTAAAGGTTATGTATGCCTTAAGACTTTTTGTTCAAATATAATTTGTCATCTACACTAATATTATAAAGAGGAAAACTTTGTTTGTTTGTTTGTTTGTATGATTGTTACGAATAGGCTCATAAACTACTGGACCGATTTTGATGAAATTTGGCACAGACAATCTTTAGACCCTGAGAAAGAACATAGGCTACTTTTTATTGCAAAATAATATGTACCACGGGCGAAGCCGCGGCGGACCGCTAGTTAAATATATCTATAAAAATATATGGATTAAAAAATTAAATTATTTCTTAGTACCAGTAAACATGTTGCTAATTATTATATTAATAGAACTACGTTAACCAAACTTCTGCGAATTATTTATTTAGTCATAATTTACTTTACTCCTCCGCATTTAGATTTCCTTTAGATCTTACCGCAGAATAAATAATAAGCTGCTATACAGATTCTTTGTAACTAACGCTAAGTGGATGAATAATGAAAATTTCCAGGCAAAACGAAGCACTACATAAATAATTTGAAGAACCCAAGGCGCAGAGCAGAAGCTGTCTTGGCCGATTTTTAAATTTCGTCGTGATTGCTAAGAGGGGTAGCGTTATATCAGGCTGAAGGGCCCGGTGTCGACTTCTGACCGTTTCGAGTGCCGATCTAATTTACTGAATCGCGGAAGCATATGAAATTTAATCGATTCGCTTGACTGAAAATCATTTTCGTGTTCACGCGTATTGTGGCTTACAATCCTACGTACGACACCTACGAACCAAACCTGAAAGTATCAAAAATAGCCGTACAATAGTCGACTTCAAAGCCTTTGATAAATATATAAGCGAGTGAACAGAGCGAATTGAATAAGTCAAACAAAAAAAGTTGGAACGTACGTATAATTTTACCCGAATACAACGTTTTCCTGCGCTATTTCCTCTGCAGTCACAGGTGAGATTTATCTTCGGATAATTGGATAAAGAACGCGTTTGCGGAAAGTGATACGAGGTGGAAGAATTCAAGACGCAGGGAGGGGGAGGGGAGGAATGATCTGTTTGTTCGCGAGATATGGCAAATAACGTATTTATGAATCTAGTTTCTCACTGTGTAAGCTTTTCACGGGTTTTCTTCGGAAATTATTTATAGGATATTCAATTGATTGATTTATGTGCTACTTTTTTAAGATTATTTTTTGTTGCGAATTTCTAGTAATTGCTATTTTAAGACTTGTATATTGTTCGTACTTGTAGGTATTGAAGCGAAGTATAAGAAACAATAAATATGCAGGCGCGGATGTTAAGATTCATTATTTTGTTTCGTTACAATTGGAAAACAATAAATTATACTTAATTACACCCATTACCTAGATAAAAATTTATTATTCGTATTTGTTCATTATTGAATTTGTATTTCCTCTCTGCTAAATAATTGCAGAATAATCAGATTAGTATAACTCCATTAGAGAGGAAAAAGGTAGTCCTATTTTTTTGTATTTGTGCATTCGTGATATCGCAAAAATTCCACCTCTATAGGATATACGCTGCTCTTTGCTTGCTTTGACATAAACCCAACAGTGAGCTATTGGTTTTTTGTTTATTTTGATTTCTTTATTTTTGCTCGATATACGAGATATTTATGAAAACATCCATAACATTTCATTTTTTGCAATTTCCTAGAATTTTCTACGGGTATAGCTTAGGTTTATGTTATATTTTATTTTAAATTTAATTGATGATGATCTCTGATTTCTTTGATTTAATAATTAATGCAGACTTCTATAAAAAATACACACGAAGAAAAAACAATTTTTCTACCACCCAAAACCAGTCACCAAAGTTGAGTGAATGGACGAAAAATTATACATTATTAAACAATGATGTGCAATAGTTATGATTTATAAGCAACACAGACACACATTAAAAAGCTTCAAAATATAGAATTATTTTAATATAAGCTCTCTGATTTACATTCAAAATACATGTTCAAATATTTACAAATGCAACCGTACATCGGATTAGCTTTTTCAGTTAATATTTCTGTTCCACGAGACTTATTAGCAAATTTATATTTTTTATTCAAAAGATAAATAAATGAACAGAAATACACGCTGCCCATGGAATAACAAAATAATTAAACACTCACGCAGTGTTTAGTATTATTATAGGTCATGATAAATAGGTCAAGTAATGGATTATGAAGCGCAATAACGCACTATAATTATATCTCACATACATTTAAAAATAGGTAACGAACATGTTTGGTAAGATTGTTCCTGTTCCAAGAAGAAGCTAAATTAGTGATGAAGATTGGACAACACACCTATACTAGTATTTTCATAATTATTATCAGCTTAATTGATTCCCACTTTAGGGACTTAAGTCTTCTTCATAAGCGACCTGCGTCCCTTAGGCTTAACCCAAGAGGGTTTAGGTTACAATATCATTATATTTAAGCGAAGATGTTGATTTTTAATAGTGCCATTAAGTGCGAAGCGAAATGTACATTAAAACAAAATTTAATTGATTTCGGCGTTCAGAGGATAGGTGTTTTAGAGAATCTATTTACAAAGTGAAAGCCCACACAGAGAAGGGTTAGCATGACGAGTTTTAGGAACAGTGAATAATTCATACATATTTGGCATTACCTTGACCATTTCACGAAATTCGAGGGTCAGCGACAAGGAGGCAGTTGCCAAATCCTTATTTATTCTGAGCGATATTTTAGGCACTTTTATTTATGTTCTTATATGTTTATTTTACTGTCTTCGCACGTGGTTCAGGATAATAGCGGGCCCTGAAAAATGGAAAGGTTTAACATATTCATAAGTTAAAGAGGTTTGGGTTGAAGATGATTGGCATTTCAGAGAATGCAATTCAGTTGCAGTATGGAGAGATATCAGTAGATGCTTTCACGGAAATTTAATTTTCGATAATATCTAAATCTCATATACAGTTCATTCATATCGTAGAGATTTATAGGAACCAACTGAATGTAATCATGTATGTATTTTGTATCCATACTTATTGTAGATTTTGTATTAAGATACTATTTTCTATTTATACTATTATATACTACTATTTATTAGATTTAAATGGGTATTGAGATAAATATTATGTAGTGTACATTGTTTTACAAATTTAGTTTACTACTAAGTAAGTTTAACTCTTTTTTTAATTCATAAAAAATATTTTATTTTACTCATTAACAAAATTGAAAGCTTTGCCTTTGCGCGTGAAAATATTTCTGTAGATATTTGTTCCGTTATTAAATGTACTATTATATTACAGTATACAAATTAATACCTCTTTTTAAATTTTATTATCACGTATGCAATATGCACGACGGTATTATATTGCTTGGTTTTTTAGCGTTCGCAGAAAACCTCAAATTATATTTAAAATCTATTGTAATAAATAAATTGACACGCTACATATTATATAAAGTGTTCCACATAATTTATCTCCAGTCCTTTCATAAGTCTAAGGGCAAAAGGGTCATAATTCATTGTTTACAAAAAGATACCTGCGTGCTAAAGCTCCGTATGCCCTAGCCAGGTGTAATGTATCGAATACCAAGTAAAGCGCGACACACGGTGAAGATACTATAATATTTTATGTTAAGATACTCTAATATAAAACGTTATAGTATCTTATGGTATCCGGTATCAGCGTTCTGACCATCATTTTTCTTTTTGTCATTGCGTACTAAGACCCCTGTAGAACCGCCATCCTGTTACAAATGACATGAATGTCATTAAAAAACATAAAATATTATAGTATCTTCACCGTGTGTGACGGGCTTAAGACTATAATACGCAGATGATAATATATTATTGGCTCATTAATTATAAATGATGAAGTCATTATCAATATTATTATAGACGTATAGTTGTTGTTTAGATATAAACTAAATTCTGGCCTGAAATTGTTTTATGTGATCATTTCATTACTTATTTCACAGCGTTTATACTATTTTTTTCAAGCCTTTCATGTTTTCTTACCGTGAAAGTGCGTATTTCTGTAAATTTGGTACTTTCAACAAAAGGGTCGGGTATACGTCTTGTTAGATACACTAAATTCAGGCCTGAATTTTTTTTTGTGTGGACGTTAATTGTTGTTTGTAGACAGCTTTTTTATATTAATTTCTTGCTTTTCACAGGTTTGTTACCGTGAAAGTGTATTTCAGTAAATTTGAAAATGAAAAAGAAAATGAAAAATATATTTATTTTCATACACACAGTTTACATATACAAAAAAGTGGATGAGTCCTCCTAGTAAGTTTACAAAAACCTGTGTCAGGAGGACCCGCTCTTCCTTAACTAATATTACAAATATAAAAGGTGTGCAGATGTATGTCTGTGAGTGTGTGTGTGTGTGTGTGTGTGTGTGTGTGTGTGTGTGTGTGTGTGTGTGTGTGTGTGTGTGTATGTTTGGGTATGTTTGAGCTATTAAAAATTATAAAATGTAGTGTAGAAGCGCCTCAGTATCCTCATAGGAAAGTGTTTTCAAATATTGAATAACCGTTTTTTTAAAATCACGATGATTAAGTCTATGTATATCTAAAATATTATTAAGACGATTATAGAGATAGATGGACCTAGCTTTAAATTGGTGTTTAGCAAAAACTGTTTTAGTACATATGGTGTTAAAAACGTCTTTCTTTCTCCTTTTATTTTCAGTTAATTTGTCTAAAGGAGATATTTTACGAGTTTTAGTAGTAACCGAAAAAATGTACAACTGTCTAACTGTTAGAACATCGCAGACTTTATATAGCTCCGAAGTTGAAAACCTTCGCGGTTTAAAGTGCATCACTTTAAGTAGACAACGATGGGCACGTTCCACGTCCAAGAGTTTAGTTTTATTTGCTCCACCCCAGATAGGGATGCAATAGCTAATTACAGATTGTACAAGAGATTTATAAATTTGGTTAATGAGTTCAGGAGTGGTAATATGTCTTAACATTTTAAAAATCCATATAAATTTTCGGGTTCTTTCATTAATATAGTCTAGATGGCAATACCAAGAGAGGCGATAATCTAAAATTATACCTAAATATTTAGTAAAAGAGACTTTTTCAATTAAATTACAATTACAATTCAAATCATTTGTATTATTACATTCATGCAGTTTTAAAGTAAAGTTATTATTAGGTTGAGTTCTATTGTTAATTGAGAAACAAATATAATTCGTTTTTTTAACGTTTAATGTAAGTAAATTCAATTTAAGCCAATTATAAATCTTTGAGAGACCCAGTTGAGCAATTATAGAGTACACTATATTCCATGAGCGCCCAGAAAACACTATAGCGGTGTCATCTGCGTACGAAATGATTTTACCACCATCAATAGCAAGGTTAGTAAGATCGTTAATATAAATTAGAAACAGAGTCGGGCCAAGGACACTACCCTGGGGTACACCAAAAGTAATGTCCATATCCCGACTCACTTGATTATCAATTTTAACTCTTTGGGTGCGGTTTAATAAATAATCCGTTAACAATTTGAGAGGTGTTCCCCGAATTCCTACACGCTCTAATTTCTGAACAAGAGTGGGAAAAGAGACGGTATCGAAGGCCTTTTTTAGGTCCAGAAAGACAGTTAAACACTTGTTTCCTAGGTCAAGTTGGTCTATGATAGAAGATGTGAGAGCCAAAACTGCATCCTCAGTGGATAACCCATGTCTAAATCCGTACTGTGAATTCGAGATTATACAGTTTTTTTCAAAGTAGTTTAACAATCTATTATTTAAAAGTCTCTCAATAACTTTAGATATAGCAGGTAAAACTGAGATTGGCCGATAATTATTGATATCGTCCCTATCCCCACCCTTGTGCACGGGGGTAACAATTGATTTTTTTAACAATAGTGGAAAAACGCCCTGCCTGAAACACAAGTTTGCAAGATGGCTAATATGAGGGGCAATAGCAGTTATACATAATTTCAAAAATTTTGTTGGTATGTTGTCCCAGCCAGGGGCACTGTCAGATTTAAGAGACATAACTACACTTATAACTTCGCCAGGGTCTGTTTCTAAAAGTACAAAAGATGTGCTTTGCTGAGCAGGCAAGCAAAAACTGTTATTATCGGGAGAGACGGATGGAGGAGGATTATTCAAAAGTTCATCTGCCAGAGTTTTACCAATATTCGCAAAAAAGTAATTTACAGAGTTAAGAGAATCGATAGACGTTTGCTCTAAGTTAAGTAGGTCTTTACAATGCGATTTATTTGTCTTAAAGTGAGTTATTTCTTTAATAGATTTCCATAATTTCTTCGAGTTCTTAGCAGATTTTGCAAGTAATTGTCTATCATATTTACGTTTTAATTTTTTTATTAAATTGTTACAGTGATTTCTATATCGTCTAAAGGTAAGTTTCAAAATTTCATCGTGTGGATCAGATCGAAGTTTAAGCTGCATTTTGTTTCTGTTACGGATACATCTAAGAATGCCCTTTGTTATCCAAGGCTTTACAGTGCGTTGGTTCCTCGGAAGATGTTTAGAAATTTTACTTTCTTCTAATGATTCTGAAAGGTACTTTAGTAGACGTTCTGTTACTATATTAGGATCATCACAAAAAAGCAATGATTTTAAATTTTTATTAAGAAGTCTATTATAAGCGTCGTCGTAGTCGATATATTCAACAATTTTTTTTCTTTATTTTTGAATTTTTAATAATTTTTGAGACACTCATAAATACAGATAAATGATCAGTTACGGTAGTATTTAATACGGCAATATTAGCAAGAAACACTTCTTTGTTTACCTTCAATATGATGTGGTCTAAGCAGCTGGTTTCCCTCGTGGGAAGCTTATGGCCAGCAACTAGGCCATGAGTAGCTAGCATATTTAAATAGTAATTTTTATTATTCCGGTCATATGTTTGTTCGTTAGCACTCTGGATAAGATTAATATTTATGTCTCCGGTGATAATTATGTTAGATGAATTTATATTTTCTAAGTAATCATTTAGGGACTCAATGAAAGCCGACGCATTTTGAATCGATGGAGAGCGATAAATTCCCAATAAGGTAAAATCAGTAATCATTAATTGTATGCAAGAGGCATGTTGAAGTTTAACTTCTTTTAATTCTGGTTTAAGATGAGATTTAGCGTAAATTACAACACCATTATTTTGGTTAAAATATTTGGTTGATTCCAAAGCAACATAATTAGGTATTTGAGGTATAGGTTTATCTTTGTCCAGTCTACATTCCGTCAGCACTAATACATCGCAGTCAAAATTCAGAAGCGACATTGTTACTAGGAAATCATTTATATTACGATAAATACTTCTTATGTTTTGACATATTATAGTCAGGTCATTCTTTTTAATGCATATGTTTTTTTCTAAATCCTGAATATCACAACTTACTTGCGTAAAAAATTCAGTCTGATCCAATTCTGTAATTGTATTTAATGAATCAACTTTATCCATTATAAAAGTAATTGTGCAAAGTAGAGGTATCAATATTGCATAATAAATTTCTTTTTTTAGAATTTACATAACGACTTAGGTTTTTGAAAATCAAATGAAATAGAATGTTCAGTGGCGAGGTTATCAATAGATAATACAGTTTAACATTAAGTGAACTGGTACTTTCAACAAAAGGGTCAGGTATACGTCATACACTGTACCAATAATGATTTTAATTTTTACTCGTAGTGAGCAAAATGATACTCTTATAATGGACACACAATTTTTGAACGCAAAAAAAACTTACACACATTCAAGTAAAGATAATGTAGAGCCAGTTTAAAACCGAAACATGTTCTCGTCAAAGCGAGTAATTAGGTTTTAGAATGGAAAGGATACCGATCTTCTCAATGACTGCACTTAGCACAACGCCGGGCCTTTGGGCACCTCTTGGTTAAATCGACAGTGTAATAGGTAACCCGTTTAGCAGGCTCCTGTGTGGAAACATTCCTTTTTTTAGCTCAGTTTCGAGTTTGCACGGCGAAATTAGTTTACACCGGCGTTTGATCGGAAATTCCTTTAAAGAAGTTAAGTTCGGTATCGGATAATTTGTACCGCATTACGCAAACATCTCTGATCGGTTTCCGAGTTTTTAATGTTAACGGAATTGGAGTCGACTTGGAGTGCTTGGTTTTGATGGAAATTTAACTGTACAACGTGTAAAATATAGATACCTGACTGGGTTTATCAAAGAAGGATTCTGCTATGATTGGAATAAGATGTTAAAAATATATTTATTTTAAGGAAATTTAAGCAAAGTAAAAAGAAAGAAATTCACAAAATATATCACTAAGTTATTTTTATTAAATTAATTGGATTATACAAACTAAAATAAATTAAAGTATACCTAACAGTTAAACATATAACAACACACTTTTAAAACTTAATATTAAGTATGCGTATAATTAAGTATATACATATTTAATTATACGCATACCTAAAAAGATTTGTTTTAACCAGAAATTGTTTCATAATAAAATAGTAGCCCGAGCAATTAGATCGAGTATTTGCAAACAAGTTAAAATGAACACGCACACGGTCAATGCAATATTAAATGAATATCTATGTATGTTTAATAAAGCAGTGAACATTTTGTGTTTATAAACTCTTTAGAATAACAATTTTATATTATTATAATTTTTGAATAATGTATTAAAATTGTTTGTTTTACTGTTACCGTTTTGATAATAATTATATAAGGTAAATTGATATGATTATATAAATGTGTATATCGTTAATCTTGAGTTATCATTATGTTATTGAAATAAGTCAGCGATGATGATTCCAATATTAATGAACTCAAACATTGACCACCAACTGAGAGACTTATGAGACTATAAATAATTACACTTGGAATTAAAAGAAGCGAGCTGTTTGCGTTACATTATAAACACATAGCAAAGTATTATAAATTCAAAACGCACATAATGGTTCGTCAAAATTACGTCGGTACGTGTTCCCGCGAAAGAACTTTCATGGGAGTTGGAGAGCATTAAAAATTTAAAAATCTTTGAGGATGTTACGCGGTAAATATTGAAGTTGCTTGAGTCAGGTCTGTTTGCAACATTGAGGTGAAATATTATATGCGCACCTGTGAAACTTCTAAATTGTTGCTACGCTTTGAATGCTGGTTTCACTTTAGGAATATAGTATGAAGTAAATTTAAATTGCAGTAAAATTTTAATAAAGTATGGTCCTAAACCAACAGCGCGGGCTCGACGAACCCCTGTGGCGTTTTTCACATTTTACACCTAAAACTGTATGATATGCTTATAAAGGCAGGGAAATTCACACTTAAGCATATTATATAATATATAATGTAGTTCGTATTGCAACAGAAGTAGGTACGTCGATGTTACACGGTCTGTTGAAATTTTTAGAGTATCATGTATAGTTTATTCACCGAAAATTTATATCATCTACTAAAGTTCTTCTTAGGTTTGTCGATCACTGTATTTATCCAAAGTTTATCTCAAAATTTATCCAAATCCGTTTAATCTACATCTACACTAATATTATAAAGAGGAAAACCTTGTTTGTTTCTTTGTTTGATTATAAACTA
This sequence comes from Colias croceus, assembly GCF_905220415.1. NCBI lineage: Eukaryota > Metazoa > Arthropoda > Insecta > Lepidoptera > Pieridae > Colias > Colias croceus. The sequence continues at coordinate 7,835,894 of NC_059542.1, forward strand.
CTGGACCGATTTTAAAAATTATTTCACCATTCGAAAGCTACATTATCCACGAGTAATATAGGGAACGGGAACTATGCGAGCTTTTCTTTGAAACTGCGGGCGGAGCCGCTGGCGGAAAGCTAGTTCACGATAAGAAGCAGACATACTGAGAGACAAATTCTTTTATACGAATATAAATAAAAATATATGGAATTTACAGGAACATGCTATTCAGAAATCATATCTTTTGGTTATACAACAAGAAAATAAACTACATACTTTTACTTTATTAATTTGTGTAAGTAAAACACTAGAACGAAATATTGTACAATCTTAGTAGTAAACTTAATTAAGGTAGGATTAATTTGACTTGGCGGAGGAACGAGCCATTGAAGTCTAGATTTCTGCAGTCTTGTTTAATTGCTGATATATAATGGAACTGAATAGTGTATTACTGATTAAAATAATATTTATAATAGGGCAAAAATAACCCAAACTATGAAAAAAATGTATATGTATGAAAACTCAGAAAAATAGAGAAACAAATATTTTTATAATGCTTATTTTCCTTTAAGTACAGCGATGTTATTTTTGGCGAAAGAAAGGTTTATTCTTATGAATACATATTTTTGTAATAGAATTATTATTTGCGGATTCTTAAGGTTATTCCAAAATACATTGGTTTTTTATGTAACCTATATACTTGTTTATATAATCTACATATTATATGTGGGATAGGATAAATTATTATATTATATAAATTATAAAAAGTTTACAATAAAAAAAGAATAAAAAATGTTTCATAAATAGTTTTATTTAAGTCTGTATTTTCTATTAGAATCTGTGAATGTATTGCCTATGAATCTATAATTGTTAAGAGTAGATTACTTTTTGTTTTTTTGATTTAAGAAATGGACGATTATATTTTGTCACCGTTAATGGGATCATAAACTAAATTGGGTTAATTTTGGCGTTATTATTTACACCATCCCTACATATACGATACAACTATCGACTATCGCAAACTACAGCATTGAATTTTCAGTATGTTTAGAGTTTAAATTAGCCTTTTATCCACGCTTTATATTTTTATCTTTCAATAGGGCGCCGCGTCTATTGTGTCTATTTATTATAGCAATAAGGAAGTATGTAACATTGCGTGGAGCATTAACGTCACGCAAACATCCAATTAAAGCCAAACCGTGTTAAAATTTACTTGACGATGCACCTTATTTGTTATGAAACACTTATTATTTGTATTGTAATAGGAATAGTACATACTATGTTAAACGTTCAAACCAGTATTATGTCTATAAAACTAATTGTGGTTACTAGACTGGTTAATTGCTTTATTTACGATTGGTATTGTTTTACTTGTTATATAATATAAAATTATGATATAACATGTGTATTGTATTTATTAAACTGTTTTTATTAATATAGGTTAATTCTTTATGATAAATAAGCTAAGCGTAGGTTCATATTATTTGATGTAGTACTTCGGGTAAAGCTAATAAGAAAATTCTATAAATAATACGTATATAAAATTAGAATTATATTCATAAAGAAAAATATAATACGTTTTTTATACTTTTTAACCGACTTCAAAAAAAGGAGGAGGTTATCAATTCGGCCGGTATATTTTTTTTTTTTTTTTTATGTATGTACACCGATTACTCCGAGGTTTCTGAACCCATTTACGTGATTCTTTTTTTGTTCGATGCGGGATGGTGTCGAATTGGTCCCATAAAAATTTTATTCGGATAGGCCCAGTAGTTTTTATTTTATGAGCATTTTTGTCTGTAGGTATTTGTAAATTTTGCAAGTGCAAGTTTGAAGTCGGTTGTTTTTAACGCAGTTATCACTTGTGTAAACCACACACTTCTCCCCTCAAGAGTCTTTAAGAACAATGTAACAATAAGTTTTGTTCCAAGTCATTTAAAAAGAGCTATCGCAATCAATTGTCACCTGTACGCAATAAGCAGAAAGTAGTGAGCAAGTTACCTATTGGAAGGGCCCTTTATTAGAAAACTTTTATCAACGATATAAGGAGTATGGAAAAATAAAGTTGTCCTACGTGCTACAAATAAGTTGGAATGTATCTAATCGCGCTTTCTTATGTTTTAACACGAAACTTTCTTGCTCTTTCCCTAATATATAATTCCCTAAGGATAGTAATTATCAACGGTTTGAATAGTCATACTTATATAAGCTGTATAATTTTTATCAAGTAAACAAGGCAAAAATAACAAAAGTAAGTATGTTGTAAATTATTCAGTTAATTTTAGCTTGACCATAAAAACTTGACACTCCAATCTACCACAAAGTGTTATAAAAAGAAAACATTAAAAATATACCTTTAAAATAACCATTATGTGTTATAAAATTTTCTAGCTAACGTCATATCAAATTTATAAAGGCGCTGTGCTTTTAAAGGTGACTTCACAAGACTGCAGAAATAGCTCGGGTAAATCTTTCTGCATTAAATTAACTCTCAGGTTAAGAAACCTTATTAAAAATATCTTCACTCGTGCCAGACCTCTGATTCCACAAAGAATTAGTATTAGTATTCTTTAAAATCATCTTTGCTTTGTAGCTCACGTTGGAGTTAATTAATTTTCACTTCGTTTTTTGCCTCGTTTAATATTTTTGCATCATTTTTCCGCAACTAACGTAGCGCACATTGGCTTTAACTAAAATTTATTAAAACAAATCCATGAATCACGGGTATTCTGTACAATTTTTAACTATTGCAAAACATTTTTGGCAAGCAACATTCGAAATTTCGAAAATATTAGTTCGCATTTTCCTAAAATTCATTAAAGAAAAAATATATTTTGAAGATTATAAATTATATAAGTGGATAATATTATAAGTTTATTCAAATAGTATGTGCTATTTTATTTGTGAATTTATTTAATATTTAGATAAATCGAAGCCGCAATATTCAATTAGCAAATGAAATGTTCTGTATCATAGCATACTTCCACACACTTGAAATCATGCTCATTGGAGCATTAATTCTAAATAGGCTGTTAAATTTATATCGGTCAATATGGAATTTAACCGCGTGTATTAGTTAAATTTACCAAACACGGTACTTATAGCCTCACTGATAAATACAGATAGGAACCATGCAAAACTAAATACGAATTCTCCAACGCTTAATCGCGTCCAATTTGTTGGCCAATTAACAATTTCCAAAAACAATATTGCGGCTTATGAAACTACATCATTCATGTTTAATGTTCCAAGAAAATTAAAATAACGTTTAGTATAGAGGTAGACGGAGGAAGATGACGGACGGGCGGCCATTAACCGGTAGCGTTGGTTATTGCGTCGCAGGTTGGGACATTTATATTGTGCCGCAGATAATACCTGTTATTTAACGTCAAAACGGTCTAATCATCAGTGTAAAGGTGCCCTGTGATATTAAGGAGACATATTTTTAAATTGAGGAAACCGTTATGTAGCAGATGCAAGGGGTATAAAATTTAAGATGTTCTGTGTAATTTTATGTAATAATAATGTTGTTCATGCATATTTATAAACATCAATTCAAGTGTCATTACTTGATTTGGTGTATAGTTTAATATTACCTCTATATAATCACTTCACTCCCCCTTCTTCACGCATTTTTATATCTAAATATCTTTCATACCTTTTGGAAAATCGATACTTGTATTCTAAAGTGATACTTTATCTCATTAGTAACAATATGGAATAGCAACACAATATCTACTAACACGATAATGTTTTGGTATATTAGAGCGGTTTTTCTTGCTAACTTTCCTAATTCCTATATCATGAAAAGGGGCGCTAGTCATAACCAAACCATGTTTTTTTGTACAGCACGTCGCTTCTTATTAAAGCCGATGAAAAGATTGCAATGTTTCATCACTGTTATTTTGACAACAACGGTTCTCTTTAATAAATTCCGGATCTTACGGTGCGTAGATTCGTTCAACGGTACACTGAAATTGCTTTTTGTTAAGCATTGTCGCTAGCTTATGATCCATTACGAAATGCCTTTAATATTGTTAATGGGTAATTCAATAGGAATTCATTTTTAATAAAATATATTATAGAACAATAATTAACGGTAATATGATTCTTCGTGAATGTTTCTTTATGAGATGTAGAGATGAGATCGTAGAAAATAGTTTTATAAAATTTAAATTAAAAAGACACATTTTTATAAGTAATATAATATTTTATAAAATAAATAAAGCTGAAATTATAAATAAATGGACCAAGTTTGCACCTTTAAATCTGTCAGCGACAAACAAACGGTGTAAGAAATGTCACAAAACAATAGACATGTCGTAGAGCTTCGTAGCGAGCGTAGCCGTAGCGAGGGCTACTAATGAGGCTACGATATTGTAGCACCCAGCCGCCGACCGGGACCGGCGGCCTTTATAAATTGCTTCCATGCATATTTATTTATTCAAATATTATGTATGAATTGAAATCTCGTCCACAACTACTGAAATATGGCTCTCTGTTGACGAAAATTCAATTGACTACTGAATTAGCTCAATTCAAGACGTAATAGTAAGTCTAGATGGATTTTATGATGTACTATTTTGAATAATTCTTTCTTCGTAACCTATTTAATACTTGTGATTTTAAAGCGTTCCTGGGCTATGTGTAGGTGTGTGCGTTCACGTTCCTTTCTATTAACGGTTTCTCTATTTTACAACATATAATAAATAATATTCTGCTATATCTTAATACGTTATCAATTATAAACCATCTTGTAGTTCATGTTTAATATAATGAAGTCCTTAAATGCGTGTAATACTAGTTTCCTCACATATCATTTCCGATAATGGAGCCAATTAATAAGATTTATACTGCAAAGGAAACATCTAATTAGGCTACCCTAAACATTCCCTTATTAACCGTTACGAAATAAAAGCATATAAAAACATTGCCTTATGATAAAATAACAATGGGTACAATGATAGACCCAAATGAAATCGTGCAATATACACATAATTTTAGATCGGAAACAAAAGGGAGAATTGGAGAATTCGCCTTTACAAATAATAAAATAAATGAACCGTAGGTTTGAAAGCTTCAAACTAATTAAACTCTTCAATCGATATCTATAAAATGAAGATGTTTAAGCAAGCAAGGATAATTACTCATTCTGGTTTCAATGATTTTTGTAAGCCGATCTATTTTGCTACACAGTTCAAACGAGAAGTGACTTGGATAATTTCTTCACTTTAATAAGGTCTCTATATTTAAGCTACTTAATGAAATATAAATAGGCACGTCAGACATTATTTAAAAAAAATCGTAATAATTATTTTATCGACTAATGTAAACGCTGTCTATATTAGATATATTGTGAAATAAAATATTTTCACACATTTAATGAAAATTATAGCTATTTACAGAACAAAAAAAAAGTATGAGGAACATACATATTGTATATAAGCACTCCTTTTATATCCGTATAAAGAATATAATTTCATCTCAATCCAATAGAAAACCAAGAAAACATCTTATGTTTGTGTTTGCTTTTCTTTCAAGGTATTGTATTTGTGAAACGGTGTTAGATTTCAATAGTAAGCTTAATGATTTATGTCCATTATTTATTCTGAAAATATTTTCAGCAGATTCTCACAGAATCAAGTGGTGTGCACGAGCCCTTACGACGAAGTTTTCTCTCAAAGTTACCTTATACTCTCTTGCTTTATAATATTTAGCTTTGATATATTTGCAATTTAAGTTGTCTGAAACTCGTCGTAGAAAGCGGCCGGAATTAAATTATTTATTTTTTCTGCTTTTCTTCGAAGGCAAACGACTTTAGAGAGTAAACAGACAGCTCGAAAGTGAGTGAAAATAAAAACAAAAACAAAATGTTAAATTTTTTTTTATGTAACATTTCAGCGAATGTGTTACTGGAAGACCCGATGAAGTTTAAAATTGTTTTACCTGGAATTATTTTAAAAGCAATTACTAATTCCGAGAATTTTAAAGTAATTAAAATAAATAAGTATGAATATATTTTGTATAAGGATTTATTTTACATGTGAAAATCAGGGCTATAAAATTAAAAAAAAAAACTCATGTATCAGTTTGTATTATGATAAATAGTACAGATTATTATTTTTTTCTAATAGTAATTTTTACCTTTATTCCAATGTGAACAGGGAAGTCCGACGCCAAGGCAGGTTGCGGATGGAGCGCCGGCAGCAGCGGGAGGGGGAGAGGACAGGACATCATAGTTGCTCCAACCTGCAACAAAATAAACTATCATTAGTGAACGTTTATATTATGAAACTAGCTGTTACCCGCAGCTTCGCCTATGCGGAGAAATTACATTTTTATGGTACAAACTTTCATTTATTTCAACCCCCTATTTTATCCTCTCGGGGGTAAAATATAGGCTATAAATATTATAATATATGTATATTGTTTGAATCTTTGACTATAACGGTGTTCTCGTTTGGTTAGTAGAGACGCTTATACATTGTAATAAACTCAAGATTGAAAAATTGTATTGTTAAGTTCGTTTATTTCTCATAATATTATACATAATTAAAGGAATTAATATCTTTACTTATTATACTGTATTTTTATTGAACAGTACCCATGAGTTTTCTAAAACAGAGCTTTGAAACTCAATAAAGCAATAACAGCATATTTTGTATAGATTACATAGAAAGTTCATAATCGCTTCATTTCCATTTTAAGTGATTTATTTTTTCTCTTTTAAAGTTCATCAGAACCTTGGTTAGTATGATACAAAGTAATATTTGTAGTAAGTGTTTGACCCTGACTGGATAAATTTATAGGGCTCTTACAAAATTAGCTTTATTTGTGATAAAAGTTAATTTTATCGACGCTGAGTCACTTGGTTGAAATTTAAATTAGATTCTTGTAAAGCTAGTTAATCATTTTTGTAAAGATTTGAACTAACTTAAAGACACCGATAGACGGATCAATAAGCACTTCTTGTTAGTAATAATTTGTTTCAGAGATGATAAAGTCATTTTTTCCTTTTGAAATTCCAAACTCTATGCGTTTTTTCTTTTTGAAATTCCAAACTCTATGCGTTATATTAAAATACTTTTTTAATACTATAAAATGACTTGTTTTTAAGCGTTTGATATGCACTATGTTTATAAATGTTTCATATAATGTTGCATGTTTTGATTTATAGAATAATGCGTACTAAGCCTTCATTTGGGCTTTAATTTACGTTTGATATTCTACATTAATATTTCATGCGGTTTGAACTTTTAAATATCGATAATTTGACCGGTTAATATTAATAGACACTACACTCCAATCCACACTACAACTATCATTGAAACAAATACATATAGACAGCTTAATCCACAGACACATTACACACATAATGTGGCTATCAAAAACGTCGAAAACAATTTAGTTAGCGATGAATTTGAAAGGCTGGATAAATTCGAACACTCCCTCTAATATTCCGTGTGGAGCGCTTCGTACGTTGAAAATGTTATGAATAATATATAGGCGCGGATGCAGGACCAGGGTGGGATCAGTCGGCATTACAAGTGGCGTCCGTGACAAATATGCGCAGCCGACAAACGGACAGCGACACAATAATCTTTTATATACAACCGTGTTTAAGTGCGGTTTTCAATTTGTATGAATATATTTGTTGAATGTGTTCGGGTTTTGTTTTTGATGTGCCTTTTCGAATGTTATTCTAATATAAGTGTAAATCAATTTTGTAAATGTTCAACGCTTTGACGTGCATTTGAAAGGTTTATTTTATGCGGGTGTGTTAATAAATGGGAATCGATAATTCCATTATGCAATGTGGTTTAACATATAAATATGTTTATAAATAATTAAAATAACAAAGACTCTACATGCAATAAACAGTTTTGGGGAATCTTGCATTGATTGATTTCGATTCAGTTTGAGTGGTTTCTACTCACATAACAATAATTATTATTATAGTCTTCATGGACATGGTCATGGACTTATGTTTGTACAATATGTACACAATTATTTGATCAAACTTTATAATTTGTCTTTTATTACTACAATGTTAAAACCATTCACCAACTTGTTTATTATTTTAAAATTATATTTTAAAGTGTTAAAAGTTATTAATTAAGGTTATTACAATTTTTGCGTGGTATAATTTAATTGACCGCGCAATCTTGTTACTGCGATATTATTTTGCCAACAGAACGTTTCATAAAATGATATTTTGATAAAGAGATGCCGAATGTAAACAATGCATTCGCGAATGTGAATTGAATTACCAATATCAGATATTGTTTTCGAATATAATTATGTTTTAAATGTTTTGGAAATTGTTTTCGCGGTTTGTTTAAGTTAAACGTGTATTTTAATTACAAATACGTAATACATATTTTTGATTCGCATTGGGCTAGTTTATTAATTTATTTAATGATAATTTGCCTGGTTAATTAGAATTCCCCAAACAATGTAAATGGGGAATTATTTTTGTTTGCAGAATAAGGGAGCTGTTGCAAACATGTATGGTGTTTGGAATGCAAATTGTTTTAAATGTAATGTATCGTTTGACGACGATTAAAATGTTTGGTTTTGTATAAAATTTCACGCTTTTAAAGAACAATTCCAATAAGATTATGAAAATCGCTTCACGCATATCTAACTAAAATAAGTAAATAGAGAATTGTCTTTAATAATGATTGTATTAAGTACTTTTTCCTTTAAATATATAATAATAAAGGGAATAAGTATTTACGCAATATTCACTCGAAAAGTGATATACGTTTATTGTAATCAGAGATGGTTAATCGGTAGGTTCGAACAGCTTCCCCAAGGGAGTGCTCAACAAAGTATTTTAATTAAAACATAGGTAAGGTGGCTTATTAATTGAATGATAAAGCCTCAAAACAAAATGAGGGTCCCAACACAATGTGACCGTTGGATAATATTTTAGATACTTGAGCTAAAGATCAACAGTCATTAATTTATAAGGATTTATACAAAACCATAATTATTAAGGATCTTGTTCAATCGTATATAATAAGAATGAATCGCCAAATGTATTGGTAAGCGCCAAACTCGAGAACGGCTGTCTGTGCCCATTTCGTTAATTAATTTTTTTATAATTTTTCTTGAAGTACGAGAATGGTAAGAAGAATTATGAATTTATGAAGAGAAAACATAAAATACATCTACTATGGTAGAAGCCGGGGCGGACGGCTAGTTTAATTCGTTTCGCGGTGTTTGTTGTTAAACTCCTCCGAAACGGCTTGTTCGATTCTCATGAAATTTTTGTCCCTACGTGACAAGAGTAAGGCAGAACAAAGTTTGCAGAGACAGCTAGTGTTTATATAATACTAGGTTTCCGCCCGCGGCTTCGCCCGCGCAGTCAAAGAAAAATCCGCATAGTTCCCGTTATTTCCAGGATTGCGTCATTTTCCCGGGATAAAAAGTAGCCTATGTCCTTTCTCGGGTATCAAAATATCTCCATACCAAATTTCATGAAAAATGGTTCAGAAGTTTAGGCGTGATTGAGTAACAGACAGACAGACAGAGTTACTTTCGCATTTATAATATTAAGTATGGATCAACTATACAATATACATGGCATCTCGTTATCTATAATCAAAGTTCCCTAATAAGATAGTGTAATCTGTGTTGTATTAATTAATTTGCGATAACGTAAGGTTTGAAATGAAAATTAACGTTCATATAGAATTGCTATTTTATTATAATATTAACGATATTAACCATGTAAATTGATAGGAATAAGATTATTTAATAAGTGGAATAGACAAGTGATAACTGCGTTAAAAACAACCGACTTCAAACTTGCACTTGCAACATTTACAAATACAGAAAAAAATGCTCATAAAATAAAAACTACTGGGCCTATCCGAATAAATTTTTTATGGGACCAATTCGACACATCGAACAAAAAAGAATCACGTAAATCGGTTGAGAAACCTCGGAGTAATCGGTGTACATACACAAAAAAAACATACCCGCCGAATTGATAACCTCCTCCTTTTTTTTGAAGTCGGTTAAGAATATGTAGCAACATTACGTTATAGAGAAAATTATTGGAAATCGTATCCCATTAGTGAAGAGAAATTATTGTTAAATGGCTTTCAATGTTGTTAATATCAACGTAGAAATTATTAACCTAATCCCATTGTGTTCGGGAATTCGGTTAGTCGCACTGAAATTTCAAATATGTTTTAGTATAAATTTATAATAAATATGTCTTACCTATATTTACTTTAAATGAAATAAATAACTTTAATATTATAAATTAATCATTTACATTAAAAATACTACTTATGTTTTCTGCACCAACAACTGGTAAAGAGATTTGTGTATTACGCAATAAATAAATTTCTTGTTATTTTCTTGTGTATTATTTAACAAAGACATTTGTTTATATATTGAGAAATAAAAACTTTTTCAACATTATCCTACCCATGACCACGTTCGCTGAATAAATCGCATTCAGAACTCACAAAGTCTCAACATTCTGAATTATTTTTTTCAACTCAAAACAAAAAACATATTACAGGTGAAAATTAAACAATCGCGGTTAAACTTAACAAATTTTAACAGGTTGGGAATTCAGCGTGTTAAATAGTTAACTGACATTATAGATTATAATTCATTAGAGTAATAAATGGAGTTAGGTTAATGAAATACAACTTTCCTAACTCACGCATAGTTGAAAGGGTTCCCGCTTAGGGAACATCATGATGCGATCAATTCTTGTGGGAAAATCGGTGATTAAGATTAAGTAAAATTGGAGCTTGGGAGTGAGTGATCAAAGATCATTTTGGTTTGTATTTTATAAGGTTTATTTTTACCTGATCGTATTAAGTTGTTTATATTTTGGTGACACTTGTCTACTGAAATTCGAATATATTATATTCTGCGCAGGCGGTAGTGACAATTGACTTTAGCTGCCGAAATTTGGTGAATAAAATAAAAATCATGTATTGACCAATTTGTGGGTTAGGTACAAACATGTAACATTTGGACCCCAAACTAGGACAGCCTGTATTTTGGGGTCCACCTTCCTTAATGACTCAATAATAACAGAACTATAGCATAATATTATTAACTTAAATAATGATTTAGGTAATTAAGCTATTTTTATACAAAACCATACAAAATTATACAAAATAAAATTTAAATTATACATTTTAACTCAAGTTTAGTATGTTGTGCGTGCGTGTTTGAATGAGTGTGCGTGTTTGTATGCATGTGTGAGCGTGTGTGTATGTATGAGTGTGCGTGTGTGTCACACAGCACAATAAATCTATTAAGGTTGAATGAAAGGATGAAAGATTTTCCTTTCTGCTTTTGTAGTACTATCTCAAGTTGTTTACTTTTGTTGCACTACCGAAAATCTTATTCTATAGTCTTGAGAGGTAACTACGGAAAATTGAAGCACGTATTTGATTCAAAAATAGTTAATAAAATAAACACTAATTGCATGTATGTTTTTTATCTATTTTCATTCTGATCCAGGAGACAAATTTATCGAAATAAGTAGAGTCGAGGTAATAATGTGTATACTAACTCAATTAAAAGGCTTTATTTTATGTACATATCAAATGACCACAATTCAAACTCCTTCGCTTAAAAAACTTTAAAAAAGTAAATGGTTTCACTGTTTAAACAACTCTTCTTCTATAATTAATTAGCCTCAGAATGATTGCCTTTCCATAATTTTGACGGATTCAATTATTTTATCCTTCTTATCCGAAGCTGAGTAGACCCGAAATTTATTAATTAACTATTGATTTAATTAATCATCCTAGACTTGGTATATTTATCGGCCCCTCGAACGATCATGAAGTTTTTTCATTAAAAGGAAGCGATACGAAAAAATTGTGACTGTAGAAAAATTAATTACCTGACTTCATATCGTAACTTTCTTTGACTTATACAAAATTTATGATCTGAAACCAATTACTGAAACCGATACAGTACGATATTATAAGCTTTTTGTAATCCATCCTCGGAGGGTTAACTGGAGGTTGAAGGTGAGTACCAAAGGCGAAATTCAATTATAATGATCGAAAAATTGATAAAATGTTAGTCTACTTACTTAGGAAAAGTTAAAAAAATTTAATAAACGATTCTTCAAAATTAAAACAGTCATTCCATAAACAATAAGATAACATTTTATAAGTGAGCGATATATCTCAAGATATCGCTTCTGTGGTTAAGTTTGTATAAGTTCTTAAGAATGGAACTTGTTCTAAGCGCCAAGTTAGCGATTAAGTTGCGATCAGGCTGCAGTTGCATGTACAAGTTAGTGTAAACAGGACGGTAAGTTCCATTGTAAGTCAGCTTCAAGGCAGCTACGATTTGTTGTCTTAACAACTTTCCGCCAATTACTCTGTTCGCTATAGTTAAACAATCTGTGGAACAAAACGCTTGATAAATGTCACGATATGTTGTATATATTATATATATATATAGATATCTCCATGGGCACTATGTTGATCAAACGTGCCATATAGTTAGTAATTATTTGATCCGTTTTCACTTGTTGATCCGGTTGGTATTTGTGGATCCATTGCCACACCACCGTCCGTATGTGGATCCGAACGGAGCCACAAGTGTCACCATCAGTAATAATAATAATTACGTGCTTTTTATACAAATCCACCTTTTTTGCGTTTTAGCTCTTGTTGATCCGATTCAAATGAACCAATCAGAGCCCACCGAGCTCAGCCATTGGTCGCTTGCGGCCTTAGCCATTTGAAGATTTAAAGACATTTATTCCCGTTATAGAAACGTATGTTGCCGTTCGCCTTCCATAATTTGTTCGGATCTTCGGGAGGGCAAGATAACTAGCTCGTCTATTAGGATAGTGGCGATTTGATGTTGAGATTATAATATTTGTATTTATGTTTTTATGTAGCGCTTTGCGGATGAACATACACGTATTATAAAAGTATAATTGTTTTAAATTCATTACTTTAGTGTCGTCGTAGATTTTATTTGTAGAAGTTAAAAAAGGATAGTTAAAGATAGTTTTAATGGTTTTTGTAAAATTTGGGGTGGCGCTAATTTATTTTTGTAAGCACTCCCCGATACTTCTATTAAATACATTAGGTGCGGCTTTACTAACGTGTTGTAGATGGTGTGGCGTAATTTATGAGGAATGCAAGAAGTAATATTATGCAGAGATCTAGGAAGTGCTGATAATTTATTTTTTAGGTGGTCGATGTGATAATTCCATTTCAGAGAGCTGTCGATTCGCAAACCTAGGCATTTCTCGTGGGTTTTATGTTCTAATACAACACCGTTTATTTTAAGTGGAGCGTGTGGTGGAATAATTTTGTTATGAGCTTTGAATTTAGATACATTTATTTTTAGTAGATTGCATTTATTTATCTATTTTAACTATTCGTGATCGATTTTTTAAATATGATTTCAGCATATCTAGTGCTTTACCATTAATGTTAATGGATGCTAATTTCTTTATTAAAAGTTCGTGAGAAACGGTATCAAAGGCCTTTTATAGGTCAATAAACACTCCCAAAACTATATTGTTTGCGTCAATGTTCTGTTTTATTTTAATAGTTAGGTCCATAGTCGCTTACAGAGTGTTACTTTTTGGCTTAAATCCGTATTGACGCACTGAAATAAAATTAAATGAGTCTAAATATTTTTCTAATCTCGTGTGTAAAATCTTCTCCAATATTTTTGACAATACTGGCAAAACCGAAATCGGCCTATAGTTACCAGGTTCAAATTTCGAGCCACTCTTATAGATAGGAGTTACCTTCGCTATTTTTAACGAGTCCGGAAAACGTCTTTGACTTATGGCTTGGTTAAAACAGTCGCTTAAGGTATGATTTAATTTTTAACCGACTTCAAAAAAAAGGAGGAGGTCATCAATTCGGCCGATATGTTTTTTTTTTATGTATGTACACCGATTACTCCGAGGTTTCTGAACCGATTTACGTGATTCTTTTTTGTTCGATGCGGGATGGTGTCGAATTGGTCCCATAAAAATTTTATTCGGATAGGCCCAGTGGTTTTTATTTTATGGGCATTTTTGTCTGTATTTGTAAATGTTGCAAGTGCAAGTTTGAAGTCGGTTGTTTTTAACGCAGTTATCTACTTGTTCTTTGATGCATTTAATTGCTTTTGTAGTAATACCATCAAGACCTGAACTACAGTTTGAATTAAGGTTATTTATAATTATATATTTTTTTAATGGCTTCGGTAGGTCTGAACTTATTAGTGAGGTAATTTTTTAAAATTTCGTAGTTGTCTTTAGATTTCCTCTCCTTTGAGTTATAAGATGTCGATTCTGGGAAACCAGTAAAATTACATTTTTTTCGCGGCTCTTTCTGTCTCGTAGTTCCTTGATTAAGTTTTAAATTATATGAAGTTTATTATGATTAAAGATTTAATTCCAGTGATTTTATTTTACTCTCACCCTAGTTTATCTGGGATTCTAATTGAGAAATAGTACTCTTCAATATGTTTTGTTCAGTAATTATCATACATGCTGATGACTTAATTTCATTGATCTGATTCGTATTTTGGCGAATTAAATTCAAGGATTGTTCGTTGGACGATTTAATTTTGGTAATTTGTGTTTTTACCTCAGAAATGTTTTCATGAATTTTGTTTACTATTTGTTCATTTGAGCATACATATTTTTCAAGTAATGTACTAATACGGCTCAACTCCGACCGAATATCCTACATATCATCACTAAATCTGCAATCTTGTTCTAGCGGTTGTTTCCGTTTTCCGTATCAGATGGCGTAGAACTCGTAGAAAACGAACTTAGCTTCGATAGATCGGGATGCGATCCACCGGCATTACCCACTGCACCACTGCTGGTTAAACGTGTTGGCGATCTGCGTACACTCATATTTACTCCGTAATGGATAATTTGTGCAGGAATATGAGTCGTCATTTGTTTGACCTAAATCAAACATTTTAATTATTTTATCAGATTGATATCAGAATCAGGGCATAGGCGAACGCTACACGTCAATAAATATTATGATAATTATCTTGATATTTACTGATGATTCAAGAGGTAGGTTGTTATTTGTAGGATGCATTCTACTTGAGAATTATCACCGTCACTGTATGACGAAAGGTTCGTCCAAATATCTATCTTTTTAGGGTTCCGAATTTTTAGTTTCACAACGTTTTCTATAAGTTTCAATTGAATTACGGTCGACTTCTTCAACTTCCATAAAACTCAGGAGATTTTTTGCTAGCCCTAATTTCATATCCCCATGTCAATGTCATGCAAGTGCATATAAATGGAACAATCAACAGATCAACATACGATTTATGATTTGGTATATAAAACGGAGTCAAGAAGTGTTTGAGCATTTCAAAATTTGAACCGTTACGGAGTCGAGTTCGTCTAGTCTAGGCGGATTTAGCAATGTATGGAACATTACCTATGTTTGTGTACGGAGCCAACAAATACTGCAGTGTTTACGAAAAATTAATCTACGTTACTTAATATACAGTTTCGTTTTGTCGGATCAAATAAAGCTGTAATTTTGATAATATAAATGGATCTGATCAACATACGACTTTGGATTTGGTATATAAAACGGAGCCAACAAGTGTTTATGGGTTTCTGAATTTCGGCCGTTACGGAGTCGATTCAGTTCAAGATCTTAGCAATAAAAATGTTGAGTATATCAATTTCTCCATGAATACGATTGGCAACATCGCCCAAAACTTTGCGCCGTTGCCACTCCGGGCAAGATCTATGCAACCGGAGTCGAGTAATATCGGGGAAAAGGTGGAGTCAGGAATGCACGGCAGTCGGGCTGGATCAACTTAGTGCCCAAGTTGGTATTTATATATATATATATATATATATATAAATACCAACAGGTATTTATATATATATATATATATATATATATATATATATAGATATCTCCACGGGCACTATGTTGATCAAACGTGCCATATAGTTAGTAATTATTTGATCCGTTTTCACTTGTTGATCCGGTTGGTATTTGTGGATCCATTGCCACACCACCGTCCGTATGTGGATCCAAACGGAGCCACAAGTGTCACCATCAGTAATAATAATAATTACGTGCTTTTTATACAAATCCACCTTTTTTGCGTTTTAGCTCTTGTTGATCCGATTCAAATGAGCCAATCAGAGCCCACCGAGCTCAGCCATTGGTCGCTTGCGGCCTTAGCCATTTGAAGGTTTAAAGACATTTATTCCCGTTATAGAAACGTATGTTGCCGTTCGCCTTCCATAATTTGTTCGGATCTTCGGGAGGGCAAGATAGCTAGCTCGTCTATTAGGATAGTGGCGATTTGATGTTGAGAATATAATATTTGTATTTATGTTTTTATGTAGCGCTTTGCGGATGAACATACACGTATTATAAAAGTATAATTGTTTTAAATTCATTATTTTAGTGTCGTCGTAGATTTTTTTTAGTTAAAAGAGGATAGTAAAAGATAGTTTTAATGATTTTATTTTGTAAAATTTGGAGTGGCGCTAATTTATTTTTGTAAGCACTCCCCCATACTTCTATTAAATACATAAGGTGCGGCTTTACTAACGTGTTGTAGATGGTGTGGCGTAATTTATGAGGAATGCAAGAAGTAATATTACGCAGAGATCTAAGAAGTGCTGATAATTTATTTTTTAGGTGGTCGATGTAATGATTCCATTTTAGAGAGCTGTCGATTCGCAAACCTAGTAGATCGGGAGTCATTGACACAAAATTTCGAGTCATTTGTAACAGGATGGCGGTTCTACAGGGGTCTTAGTACGCAATGACAGAAAGAAAAATGATGGTGTGAACGCTGGTACCGGCGGCTTAGTCGCGTGGGCGTTAGTCAAACTCGTCGGAAAAATAGCGAAAGTCAAACGATTTGTAACACAAAAATTTTAGAATTTACCGATAGCCCATAAAAAAGATGTAGACGGTAGTGTCATGCCATACTTTTCCGGTGTGACATAAAGCCCGCCATACCGACGCGAATGCGTTGATTAAAAAAAAAAACAATTCAACCATTGTATTGTGCAATTCAAATCGTATATTTTTATTTTCTTAATCATTTACTTTGTATCCTTTATCATTAGTCACTAAAATTTATTTTGTTAACTTGCCAAATATAATGTAACATGGAATTTGCAAGGGAAGGCACTGCCTTCTGAGATATAGGAATTACCTAGTTCAGAAGGCAGAGCAATATTGTAATGTTATATTTGAAGTTAATAAATTTTATTTTATTTATTATTTTATTGGTACCAGGCTAACTTTTGCACAGGTAACCATCGTCGTGCAGCCATTTACGAATCTCGCCATGCATCGCCATACTTTTCAGACGATTCTAAATGGTCGCCATACCGCCGAAATGATTTTGTTTAATTGAATGAAATGTTGAAATGAATGTTTAATTGAATGAATTTTGTTTACTATTTGTTCATTTGAGCATACATATTTTTCAAATAATGTACTAATACGGCTCAACTCCGACCGAATATCCTTCATATCATCATTACATCTGCAATCTTGTTCTAGCGGTTGTTTCCGTTTTCTGTAAGTAATTTAAGTATCAGTTGGCGTAGAACTCGTAGAAAACGAACTTAGCTTCGATAGATCGGGATGCGATCCACCGGCAGTACCCACTGCACCACTGCTAGTTAAACGTGTTGGCGATCTGCGTACACTCATATTTACTCCGCAATGGATAATTTGTGCAAGAATATAAGTCGTCATTTGTTTTTGACCTAAATCTAACATTTTAATTATTTTATCAGATTGATATCAGAATCAGGGCAAAGGCGAACGCTACACGTCAATAAATATTATGATAATTATCTTGATATTTACTGATGTATCTTGGGAGGGATCACAGCACACCCTACACCATCAATACGTATCGCGTCAGTACTGAAACGTTCTTTGTATGAGCCAGACGTGATGACGGCAAGATAAATATTGCGATGTAGGTCCTGGGATCAGATCACAAGGAGTTCCAGAAATCCAGCGATATACAGGGTTAGTTCTCAATGACCGGCCAAATTTTCAGAAATGGTTCAGAATCGATAACATTTTAGAACTAATGAAAAAAAAAAAACTTTTTTTTTTAAATTAGATTTCATTCCTGTCCACCACTAAAAAGCGAACGTGTGGACATTACAAAAGCAACAATTCAGTTCAACAACCTAGATAGGTAGAAGTTAGCACACTCATAAATTTGGCAATGCGCGCACGCACACAAGTGCATTGATTCTGGGGGTGTTTACGATTTAGGAAATTTTTAAGACATTTTCAAATGAATGCTATTATTTATATTTAATTTTATTCGACAATAATGTTTCAAATGCACCTTTGGTTTAATATCTAGATCTTAATTTTAAGTTTTGGCTGGTCATTGAAAACTAACCCTGTATTGTGATCCGCCAATTATACACTACCCTACACGTCAATAAATATCGTAATCCGATAGTAAATATTGATGGATCACAATATGGATCTTACGTGTAGCGTTCGCCAAAGAGTTGCCCTGATTCAAGAGGTAGGTTGTTATTTGTAGGATGCATACTACTTGAGAATTATCACTGTCACTGTTTGACGAAAGGTTCGTACAAATATCTATCTTTTTAGGGTTCCGTATTTTTAGTTTCACAACGTTTTCTATAAGTTTCAATTGAATTACGGTCGACTTCTTCAACTTCCATAAAACTCAGGAGATTTTTTGGTAGCCCTAATTTCATATCCCCATGTCAATGTCATGCAAGTGCATATGTGAATGGAACAGATCAACATACGACTTATGATTTGGTATATAAAACGGAGTCAAGAAGTATTTGAGCATTTCAAAACTTGAACCGTTACGAAGTCGAGTTCGTCTAGTCTAGGCGGATTTAGCAATGTATGGAACATTAGCTAACTATAATATGTTTGTGTACGGAGCCAACAAATACTGTAGAGTTTACGAAAAATTAATCTACGTTACTTAATATACAGTTTCGTTTTGTCGGATCAAATAAAGCTGTAATTTTGATAATATAAATGATAATGATCAACATACGACTTTGGATTTGGTATATAAAACGGAGCCAACAAGTGTTTATGGGTTTCTGAATTTCGGCCGTTACGGAGTCGATTCAGTTCGAGATCTTAGCAATAAAAATGTTGAGTATATCAATTTCTCCACGAATACGTTTGGCAACATCGATCAAATATTTGCGCCGTTGCCACTCCGGGCAAGATCTATGCAACCGGAGTCGAGTAATATCGGGGTAAAGGTGGAGTCAGGAATGCACGGCAGTCGGGCTGGATCAACTTAGTGCCCAAGTTGGTATTTATATATATAATCCATTTATATATATATATATATATATATATATATATATATATAGATATCTCCATGGGCACTATGTTGATCAAACGTGCCATATAGTTAGTAATTATTTGATCCGTTTTCACTTGTTGATCCGGTTGGTATTTGTGGATCCATTGCCACACCACCGTCCGTATGTGGATCCGAACGGAGCCACAAGTGTCACCATCAGTAATAATAATAATTACGTGCTTTTTATACAAATCCACCTTTTTTGCGTTTTAGCTCTTGTTGATCCGATTCAAATGAGCCAATCAGAGCCCACCGAGCTCAGCCATTGGTCGCTTGCGGCCTTAGCCATTTGAAGGTTTCAAGACATTTATTCCCGTTATAGAAACGTATGTTGCCGTTCGCCTTCCATAATTTGTTCAGATCTTCGGGAGGGCAAGATAGCTAGCTCGTCTATTAGGATAGTGGCGATTTGATGTTGAGATTATAATATTTGTATTTATGTTTTTATGTAGCGCTTTGCGGATCTACATACACGTATTATAAAAGTATAATTGTTTTAAATTCATTATTTTAGTGTCGTCGTAGATTTTATTTGTAGAAGTTAAAAAAGGATAGTTAAAGATAGTTTTAATGATTTTATTTTGTAAAATTTGGAGTGGCGCTAATTTATTTTTGTAAGCACTCCCCCATACTTCTATTAAATACATTAGGTGCGGCTTTACTAACGTGTTGTAGATGGTGTGGCGTAATTTATGAGGAATGCAAGAAGTAATATTACGCAGAGATCTAAGAAGTGCTGATAATTTATTTTTTAGGTGGTCGATGTGATGATTCCATTTTAGAGAGCTGTCGATTCGCAAAC
Organism: Colias croceus; assembly: GCF_905220415.1. NCBI lineage: Eukaryota > Metazoa > Arthropoda > Insecta > Lepidoptera > Pieridae > Colias > Colias croceus. The sequence goes on from NC_059542.1 coordinate 7,856,061, forward strand.
CTAGTAGATCGGGAGATATTGACACAAAATTTCGAGTCATTTGTAACAGGATGGCGGTTCTACAGGGGTCTTAGTACGCAATGACAAAAAGAAAAATGATGGTGTGAACGCTGGTACCGGCGGCTTAGTCGCGTGGGCGTTAGTCGAACTCGTCGGAAAAATAGCGAAAGTCAAACGATTTGTAACACAAACATTTTAGAATTTACCGATAGCCCATAAAAAAAGATGTACACGGTAGTGTCATGCCATACTTTTCCGGTGTGACATAAATCCCGCCATACCGACGCGAATGCGTTGATTTTAAAAAACAATTCAACCATTGGTACCAGGCTATCTTTTGCACAGGCAACCATCGTCGTGCAGCCATTTACGAAAATCGCCATGCCATACTTTTCAGACGATTCTAAATGGTTGCCATACCGCCGAAATGATTTTGTTTAATTGAATGAAATGTTGAAATGAATGCTTAATTGAATGAATTTTGTTTACTATTTGTTCATTTGAGCATACATATTTTTCAAATAATGTACTAATACGGCACAACTCCGACCGAATATCCTTCATATCATCACTACATCTGCAATCTTTCCTAGCGGTTGTTTCCGTTGTCTATAAGTAATTTGAGTATCAGTTGGCGTAGAACTCGTAGAAAACGAACTTAGCTTCGATAGATCGGGATGCGATCCACCGGCAGTACCCACTGCACCACTGCTGGTTAAACGTGTTGGCGATCTGCGTACACTCATATTTACTCCGCAATGGATAATTTGTGCAGGAATATGAGTCGTCATTTGTTTTTGACCTAAATCTAACATTTTAATTATTTTATCAGATTGATATCAGAATCAGGGCAAAGGCGAACGCTACACGTCAATAAATATTATGATAATTATCTTGATATTTACTGATGTATCTTGGGAGGGATCACAGCACACCCTACACCATAAATACATATCCCGTCAGTACTGAAACGTTCTTTGTACGAGCCAGAAGTGATGACGGCAAGATAAATATTGCGATGTAGGTCCTGGGATCAGATCACAAGGAGTTCCAGAAATCCAGCGATATACAGGGTTAGTTTTCAATGACCGGCCAAATTTTCAGAAATGGTTCAGAATCGATAACATTTTAGTTCTAATGAAAAAAATAACGTTGTTTTTTTAATTAGATTTCATTCCTGTCCACCACTAAAAAGCGAACGTGTGGACATTACAAAAGCACAATTCAGTTCAACAACCTAGATAGGTATAAGTTAGCACACACATAAATTTGGCGATGCGCGCACGCACCCAAGTGCATTAATTCTGGCGGTGTTTACGATTTAGGCAATTTTTAAGACATTTTCAAATGAATGCTTTTATTTTTATTTTATTTTATTCGACAATAATGTTTCAAATGTACCTTTGGTTTAATATCTAGATCTTAATTTTAAATTTTGGCTGGTCATTGAAAACTAACCCTGTATTGTGATCCGTCAATACACTTACGATATTTATTGACGTGTAGGGTACACGTCAATAAATATCGTAATCCGATAGTAAATATTGACGGATCACAATATGGATCTTACGTGTAGAGTTCGCCAAAGAGTTGCCCTGATTCAAGAGGTAGGTTGTTATTTGTAGGCTGCATTCTACTTGAGAATTATCACCGTCACTGTATGACGAAAGTTTCCGTATTTTTAGTTTCACAACGTTTTCTATAAGTTTCAATTGAATTACGGTCGACTTCTTCAACTTCCATAAAACTCAGGAGATTTTTTGCTAGCCCTAATTTCATATCCGCATGTCAATGTCATGTAAGTGCATATAAATGGAACAGATCAACATACGACTTATGATTTGGTATATAAAACGGAGTCAAGAAGTATTTGAGCATTTCAAAATTTGAACCGTTACGAAGTCGAGTTCGTCTAGTCTAGGCGGATTTAGCAATGTATGGAACATTACCTATGTTTGTGTACGGAGCCAACAAATACTGCAGTGTTTACGAAAAATTAATCTACGTTACTTAATATACAGTTTCGTTTTGTCGGATTAAATAAAGCTTTAATTTTGATAATATATATGGATCTGATCAACATACGACTTTGGATTTGGTATATAAAACGGAGCCAACAAATGTTTATGGGTTTCTGAATTTCGGCCGTTACGGAGTCGATTCAGTTCGAGATCTTAGCAATAAAAATGTTGAATATATATATATATATAAATACCAACTTGGGCACTAAGTTGATCCAGCCCGACTGCCGTGCATTGCCGACTCCACCTTTTCCCCGATATTACTCGACTCCGGTTGCATAGATCTTGCCCGGAGTGGCAACGGCGCAAATATTTGAGCGATGTTGCCAAACGTATTCGTGGAGAAATTGATATACTCAACATTTTTATTGCTAAGATCTCGAACTGAATCGACTCCGTAACGGCCGAAATTCAGAAACCCATAAACATTTGTTGGCTCCGTTTTATATACCAAATCCAAAGTCGTATGTTGATCAGATTCATTTATATTATCAAAATTACAGCTTTATTTGATCCGACAAAACTAAACTGTATATTAAGTAACGTAGATTAATTTTTCGTAAACACTACAGTATTTGTTGGCTCCGTACACAAACATATTATAGTTAGTTAACCTTCCATACATTGCTAAATCCGCCTAAACTAGACAAACTCGACTTCGTAACGGTTCAAATTTTGAAATGCTTAAACACTTCTTGACTCCGTTTTATATACCAAATCATTAGTCGTATGTTGATCTGTTCCATTTATATGCACTTGCATGATATTGACATGGGGATATGAAATTAGGGCAAGAAAAAATCTCCTGAGTCTTATGGAAGTTGAAGAAGTCGACCGTAATTCAATTGAAACTTATAGAAAACGTTGTGAAACTAAAAATACGGAACCCTAAAATGATAGATATTTGGACGAACCTTTCATCATACAGCGACAATGATAATTCTCAAGTAGTATGCACCCTACAAATAACAACCTACCTCTTGAATCATCAGTAAATATCAAGATTATTATCATAATATTTATTGACGTATAGCGTTCGCCTTTGCCCTGATGCTGATATCAATCTGATAAAATAATTAAAATGTTAGATTTAGGTCAAACAAATGACGACTCATATTCCTGCACAAATTATCCATTACGGAGTAAATATGAGTGTACGCAGATCGCCAACACGTTTAATCAGCAGTGGTGCAGTGGGTACTGCTGGTGGATCGCATCCCGACCTACCGAAGCTAAGTTCGTTTTCTACGAGTTCTATGCCAACTGATACTCAAATTACTTACAGAAAACGGAAACAACCGCTAGAACAAGATTGCAGATGTAGTGATGATATGAAGGATATTCGGTCGGAGTTGAGCCGCCGTATTAGTACATTACTTGAAAAATATGTATGCTCAAATGAACAAATAGTAAACAAAATTCATGAAAACATTTCTGAGGTAAAAACACAAATTACCGAAATTAAATCGTCCAACGAACAATCCTTGAATTTAATTCGCCAAAATACGAATCAAATCAATGAAATTAATTAGTCATCAGCATGTATGATTATTACTGCTACTTAATTTCTCAATTAGAATCCCAGATAAACCAGGGTGAGAGTTAAATAAAATCACTGGAATTAAATCTTCAATCAATAAATCAGTCAGCCAACCCATCGGGTTTTACGTCTAAAAATCAACTTCATATAAATTAAAACTTAATCAAGGAACTACGGGACAGAAAGAGCCGCGAAAAAAATGTAATTTTTGCTGGTTTCCCAGAATCGACATCTTATAACTCAGAGGAGAGGAAATCTAAAGACAACTACGAAATTTTAAAAATTACCTCACTAATAAGTTCAGACCTACCGAAGCCAGTAAAAATATATAATTATAAATAACCTTAATTCAAACTGTAGTACATGTCTTGATGGTATTACTACAAAAGCAATTAAATGCATCAAAGAAAAATTAAATCATAGCTTAAGCGACTGTTTTAACCAAGCCATAAGTCAAAGACGTTTTCCGGACTCATTAGAAATAGCGAAGGTAACTCCTATCTATAAGAGTGGCTTAAAATTTGAACCTGGTAACTATAGGCCAATTTCGGTTTTGCCAGTATTGTCAAAAATATTGGAGAAGATTTTACACACGAGATTAGAAAAATATTTAGACTCATTTAATTTTATTTCAGTGCGTCAATACGGATTTAAGCCAAAAAGTAACACTCTGTCAGCGACTATGGACCAAACTATTAAAATAAAACAGAACATTGACGCAAACAATATAGTTTTGGGAGTTTATTGACGTACAAAAGGCCTTCGATACCGTTTCTCACGAACTTTTAATGAAGAAATTAACATCCATTAACATTAATGGTAAAGCAGAAATCATATTTAAAAAATCGATCACATACAAATAGTTAAAATAGATAACCACGATAGCATTCCCTTACCAATTACATATGGCATACCACAAGGTTCGATTCTAGGCCCATTGCTTTTTTTTAATTTATATTAATAATTTACAAGATTTAAATCTTAAGGTCACCTAACACTTTATGCGGATGACACTTTTCTGTTTTATTTTGGTCCCTCTATACATGACATGATAGCGCAAGCACAAAATGAATTAAATAAAAGGTTTCAATGCAATCTACTAAAAATAAATATATCTAAATTCAAAGCTCATAACAAAATTATAACCTAGATCTGCGAATCGGCAGCTCCCTGAAATGGAATTATCACATCGACCACCTAAAAAATAAATTATCAGCACTTCTTAGATCTCTGCGTAATATTACTTCTTGCATACCTCATAAATTACGCAACACCATCTACAACACGTTAGTAAAGCCGTACCTAATGTATTTAATAGAAGTATGGGGGAGTGCTTACAAAATTAAATTAGCGCCACTCCAAATTTTACAATATAAAATCATTAAAACTTTCTTTAACTATCCTTTTTTAACTTCTACAAATAAAATCTACGACGACACTAAAATAATGAATTTAAAACAATTATACTTTTATAATACGTGTATGTTCATCCGCAAAGCGCTACATAAAAACATAAATACAAATATCATAATCTCAACATAAAATCGCCACTATCCTAATAGACGAGCTAGCTATCTTGCCCTCCCGAAGATCCGAACAAATTATGTAAGGCGAACGGCAACATACGTTTCTATAACGGGAATAAATGTCTTTAAACCTTCAAATGGCTAAGGCCGCAAGCGACCAATGGCTGAGCTCGGTGGGCTCTGATTGGCTCATTTGAATCGGATCAACAAGAGCTAAAACGCAAAAAAGGTGGATTTGTATAAAAAGCACGTAATTATTATTATTACTGATGGTGACACTTGTGGCTCCGTTCGGATCCACATACGGACGGTGGTGTGGCAATGGATCCACAAATACCAACCGGATCAACAAGTGAAAACGGATCAAATAATTACTAACTATATGGCACGTTTGATCAACATAGTGCCCGTGGAGATATCTATATATATATATATATATATATATAATATAGTTATTACGTATAATAACTAAGAATAAGACCTATAAAATAGTGTCTTGTATCTGTGTAATATTACATTCGAAATCTTTGAAGACGGCCCTCGCCTATCAGCAGAAAACGGCAAAGACGATGAGACGAGGAAGTATATTTATAATTGATAATGTGCTCTATAATTTAATTTTGAATATAATATAAATATTAATGTACCTATACGTAGAAGTCAAAAATAAATATTTTTACATTTATATTCTAATTCTTCATATTGTGATTTAAAAAAAAATAATTTTAAAAATAAAACTGCTATTTAAGTAAATATGAAAGCTTGTACAAATTTTCATTAACAAGAAAAATTTAAACACAGAAATACACTGGGATTTTTGACTTTCCGAGCTTAATTAAAGCGATTGAAACATTTCACGACAGAGTGAAAAACACATTAAAAGTTTAGCTTGGAAGCGTCTTCACCTGAGGGAAAGAAACAAAACAATGAAATATTGTGTTAAGGAATTCTTTTTTCTTGACTCAAATCGAGTTATTAGATATTTTGACGCTACCAAACTTTGTATTGAATTCCAAGGAATGATAAGGCCTAATTCGAGTGGCATTAAAACTCCGCGTGTGTATTGTTTTTCGATCTTTATTTCGCTAGAAAGTTATAACACCTACCTATCTTTAGGTACTCACAGGGGACCTTTTTGTTATTATATAATATCAGAATAAAGCTGTAAACTGACCTTAACAGCTGATATATTCGTTAAAATATTTTGTGCTATTGTTTGTCGTAAGGATAACTTTTAATTATAGAAATAAAGATATAAAATTTTGAAAGCTTTTATCCTATGAAAAGCAGTTTTAAGATGCACAAATAATTTTATCGAGGTAAGACGTCATGCAGGTGAAGCGTTGGAGTAATCCAAACTAATATTACGAAATATTTTTTAAGTCTTTGAAGCATAGCATTCAAAATAGTGTTTGATATATGTGCAGAATAGTATTGGGTATACGTATGCAAAGTATACGCTGGCATTGGCTGATTATAATTTGATTTATTTCTGCGTATTAAAAACTTGACACAACAAAAAATTATACGCAGTTATAATTTGGTACATCGTGAAATATTTCCCCCAAATTTGTTGCCTTGAACTTATAAATACGTACTTTTTGCTCATTAATTTACGAAGTTATATTGCGTCCTCGGAATTCATAAAAATACCACTTTTCAAATTATCTTATTTTCTTCGTATGAACAGGCGTTTCTTTATTACGTCATTTTAAACATTTACATTAAATTATAATTATAAAAGATCATTGTAAGTTTAACTATCTAATCAAAATGTTTCCTAACTAACAGTTTATTGCCTTCATAATATCTAATATAAAACATACATAGTGTTAACGTTACTATGTTGTAAAACTTGGATCCAATATATGCTTTATTATACGAATAAATTGTCAGATGAAGCGTGATTAAACTCATTTCAAACAGAGTTCAAGTGAGGACGAACTGAGAGTTAGCTTCGTTTACATGGCTTATGATGACATTTGCCTAAGCTATGATTTCCAAGACTTGTATGTAACTACGAATATGTATTTTGCGAAACTGCTTAGCTACAGATTGTTCCGTAAATGAACTGTTTGCCAGTGTTTGTAATGCTGCTATTTGATATGTCGTCATAACCAAAATCAGATTCTGGGGTAATTTTACCTTAATATTAAAATTATTTTGGTATCCTGAATTACTAGTGCCAAATGTTTATTTAATATATTTTATTCATTTATATTATTTTATTTATTTTATTCACAGGTCTGATTCGATTGGCTAAGAAGAAAAATGTCAAACATATTTCAAATACGATCATTTTTAAAGCCATACAATATTATTGCTATTCTATTTGCTTCAAGATGAACTTGAACACAAAAAAAAACTTTTATGAGACAAAAGGTTAAATAATATGATTTTAATCTATTAATTTCCAAATTTACATTACAACATAATTATTAAACACGGATATGTCGGACCGTGTTCTCCGTACATTATAAATTAAATAAATGTAGCTTTGTGAAGTTCGCAACTCCGCTACAACCTGATGGCTTAAGGCATTTACGTGTTACTTGCAAGATATTCACCAACTTGCCTCGTGCGTACCTCTTGAGGCTGATCCTGACATCTATCAGATGTTGCTAATAAGTTTTAACATATATTAATATGATGAAAACTCGCCCACGTTTTGTTTCGAGTAAAAACCAGTGTAAAGTTTAACAGCGGGGTTGTTGCCTAATTCTAGGTTACCTACTTGTAACAGGCATCTCAGATTTAAACTTCCTTACCAATATTACAAGGAAAACAATTTTCAGTATAGTATTATCTACTTCTTTCACGATTTATGTAACAACAGTGTAGGTAGTAAACAGGGAAATAAATTTGTAGATTGTATATGAATTGTAGCTATGTAATAATTTCTAATTTCATTGAATTAAAGAAAATGAAGTTACTATTTTGACGAACATTTAGAGATATATAATTAATCACGTAATGATTCATGCTCAAATACAAACATTTATCACGTAAAAACACTAAGATAAGTCAACTATTTTAACCAGCAATGTATTCAATACGTATTTTCCAAACTCCACTTTTTATTAAAGTAAAACCCTACAAAATGTTAAAAGCGAACATTTTAAAAGCAGCAATTAAATCATAGAAAGAACGAGTATTCGTTACGAAAATGAAAGACAAGCTTAGCATTTCAGCGAAAAGTAAAAACTTTGCGAACACGCTTCGAGCAAACTTCATAATTCATTAGACACAAGGTTAATAAAACTAACATAGTGTAACTTTCATGTAAATCTTGCCCACGCCCCACTAATTGGACGAAAATATAGCTCGAATATCGTGGCCTGCTTTTTATTGACTAGCGAACTTTACGGCCTTCGTGGGTAGTAAATATAAATAATATCTAATTTGTTTTATGAAAGGTTTCATTGAAACTGTAATTAATAATGTCTGTAGAGATAAATAGATCACTATTCAACATGTTGTAGGTTTTGAACCGAAATTTGATTGAGTGGTGTACATAAAAGATGGCTTGACTTCAGGGACAGACGTAGGCTAGTTTGAAGGTAACTTTGGGATACAAATAGGACACAGAAGTAAAATTAAACACTCACGCAAAGGTACATTCAGGTCATAACTTCATACGACAGTTTTAGTGCTCTGATAGCGTCTGATATATCCAAGTAATTGTTAAACATACAAGTAAGTAGTTCAGTGAAATTAGAAACATAAATATTTTCGCAGTTTTTTCCAAGCTAGGTTAAGGCATAATTTTTCCATTTTAAAAAATAAAACCGAAATTAAAATAAAATTACATCTCTAATTTACGTAAAATTAATGTTGTCAGTCTGTACGGAACTCCGTTCGGGAACTCTCAATCTTGCCTTAATATTAGCTGAGAGGCTAGTTCATAGAACAGTATTCGAAGTATCCTGGGTCTTTAGCAACCATCTTAATTTACTGCTAGTTCAAAACTCGCCTGTGAAAGACCATTGCTTTGATTTAGACTGAAGAATTTCGGATGCAACAGATTGCAAGTTTATTAGAAGTCAGGGCTTTCAGAGATGCAATCGAAAGATTCCAACTACTCTCCTAATTAAATGTATTGAAGACATCTTCTAAGTAAACTTTGCAAATGTCGAAAGTTAAGGAATTGCCAAAGTAACCTTTTAAGTTATTCATTGTGCCGTCGTGCTGTGGCTGGCGGTATGACAATATGGTAATAGTGAACGCATATGGTATCATCCACAAACTGATTTGCATCTACGTTTATGTTCGATTAATTATGGAGGCATTCTCCACGCGGCTTCGAGGTTCGGCATGTCAATGAAAGCAATTACTCGCACTATACACCTACGAGATAGCCATTTAGATAGCCCATTACTCCTCTTGCTGCATCAATATCAATAAGCGGTCCCATTTAGATGGATACCTACTAAGCAATGTACTTATCTCTCTGCTTTGATAGCATAATGCCGTTATGTAGACGTCCTTGTCTCGTTCGTCTCGGTTACTTCCATCCAGCAATGATGGATTGGTTAGTAATAACACGGCAGTTCGAAAACATCGTAGCGATTAACGATTTAAAATTGAGATTAGAGAGCCTGCCACTTTAAGGTTTAAGTTTGGTTGTATGATCTTCGCCAATTTCTCCCACAAAGATGTAAACGCCAATCGACGTGTCAGTCGGTGATGGGGAAACTTTTCATTTTGCCGATGTATCAGGCTGATGTTGTTTAGCGGAAAAACAATTTCGTTGCTATTGAGAGCTCGTTTTTAACGTTATTGAGTGAGAACTTCGTGAAGTTTATTATTTGGCAGAATTTTTCCTGGCTTGGTTTGTTGTATGATAGATGAGCTTTTGAATACTTTTTTTCGTATTGGCAAGTAAGGCAGTTTTAGGTCAACTTGCGGAATTCTAAAATTGAGATTTATGAACTTAACCTTCTTATAATGTACATAATACATGAAATTTATAAAATGTGGGTTTCGTTCATGTTCATGGCCACTAAAGAATATATTGACTAGTGTTAGGTTAAGCTAGTTTCTTGCGAAACAATTCCTTCCAATTTCATTCTCATCTCATTCTTTATCTCAATATCTCTTCAAATTTATATTTATTTTCAATAAAATATAGTTCCATAAATCATATCATATCAATATCAGAGACTTAAGTGCTTTATCTCTTGCAAAGAATAACACAAACGCGTTGCCAATAGCAACATTTTATCTCGCAAAAATCACAAAGTTTGTGTCTGAGTATAATCTTATTAGAAACGAAGTAAACAAGTGTTACGCGTTTTTTGGGCATTTATACTTGAAAAATAAGTGTTATTTTGTATTATATACTAGCACTAGCTGTGTCTCGTGGGTTTACTAGCATTTTTCCGTTCCTCTTGGTCTTAGTGTGATGATATTATAGCCTTTCTCGTTAATTGGACTATCTAACATTGAAAGCCTTTTTCAAATCATGTCTCTTGAGATTAGCGCGTTCAAGCAAACAAATAAGCAAGATGTTCAGCTAGATATAATATAGGTAACTATAGTTTAAAATTAAAATAAACGTTAAATTAAATTAAATAATATTCAATCGATCAATTGTAAAAATATTTAAAGAAAGGTTGCATTATTTTGCACAAAGCCAATGTTTGGCAACAGCAGTATTGTGTTCGATCATGTTATGGAACAAGAGAAACAAAAAGGAGAAGCGTTATGTTGTTCAAATTTTCTGATGTTTTGAGAGTAGAAGATTTATTCTTATTTCCTTTGAATCCTGTTACATACAACTAGATTAATATAAAAATTATTAATACCATTTTCAATTTTTACGCTGTCCGTACACAAAGGTAAAAGTTTATATAATAATATAATTTCCATACCGTGTTGAATTATTTTTCCTTTTTGAATCGTAACTAAGATACATATTCAATTACGTATTGGTTTAAACGGATATTTAAATCCTTTTAACCAGGCAAGGATCGAAACTCAACGTTCGTTGTCCACGTGCGGTGTAAATATTAAAAGTTCAGAGTATTTATTGCATGTAATATAATTTCTTCTGAACACACTTCACAACAACGAATAGGTGCACTTAAAACGTACCTACACTACCCAAATACTGTATCTATTTTTACTATTTTTTTTTAATTCGAGGCGGGACTCGAATCTGCATCCTATCACGCCAATCCGGGGCGGATGCTTGACCAATTCAGCCACTTGACATGACCCGCCAGAACGAATTTTTTTTCTATTCTTTATATTGTATTTATAAAGCATTTGAATGCCATAAAAACCAAAAATATCAAATTCAACGTTAAAGTTATCAATCGATAATAGTCCGAGACATACTCATATTGAAACTTCAGTTCGAAAAGCGAATTAAAAATCGCTTCCTCTTATATTCTGTGTCATGGGATGTAGCCAGAGGCTGTTTTGTATTTATGTTACCAATTTTCCGCTATGTAAATACACATATTGTTAATAGTTTCGAAAGAATAAACGTGAACGAAACAAATGAAAATATTTATGATTCTTGTTTCGTATTGATATGTTTCCTATTTCATTTAAATTACACGGAATAGTTATGGCATTGTTAGAAGCATTTTAATGAACGCGAATAAACTTTATTAAACTATTCAAAGTACATTCTAGATAGTCCATCCATTGGATTTAAAAATTTTGTTTTCCCTACATTTTATCTTGATAATTAATAAAAACAAAAGTTAATTAAAAAAAATTAAACACGTATCCCGGAACCTACAGGTTTTTCGGAGAAATTTGATATTTTAACTACAATTTATATTCTTCATGTGAAATACCAATGGAGAGTTCATTATATTATTCATATTATAAAAATATTCTGTGCATAAAAATATCCACGAAGAATTTAATTAACATTTTATTTTTAGATAAACTATTTCGTGATTGAAAAACAAACGTATACTTAGAACGTTCTTTTTCCGCCAAAAAAAAAATATAATTACATACATTGCCTACGGAATGTGAGCTCAAAAAACACCTGTACAAACTGAAACGGAAAAGGAATACAATATATGAAAATGTATCGCTTGGCTTTGATCAACCCCTTTTTCAATAATACGCCCTTTGTAGCGAGCAAGCCGCGGGCGTTGCGTCGTACCGTACGTACCGTACCCGTAATGTGTCCATTTAATTTAGCCTCGCAAAACACGAGCCTTTTCGACGATTGTTCATTCGCAGGCTTTAATTTCTGTAATGTAACTATGTTTAATGTCCAAGTACTTAACTTAAGGTCCGTATTGTTGTGGCAAATTGTTGTTGGGTTAGTTTGTGAGTTTGATAGTAATTATAAATGAGTTCAGTGATTTTGTGCGTGGCTTTAAATGATTTTTGCTTTTATAGTTTCAAACGTAAGTTTAATTCGTTCCTTTGTGAATTATTTAATACATTGCACGTGCTTCTAATGAATTTTGGAAATTTCAATACAATGTTGTTTGATGATTTTTGTTATAAACTTGCAATTTACAGTTTTTCTCTCAGAAATAAATGTACCAACTAGTTACATTAAACTTTAAAATACTCCATTTTAGTTTAATTACAGTTATGTATAATATAAATAATGTTTCGCAGGAGGGGCGCCTGCGGCGGCGCGGCGTCCATGCGGGTACGCGAACAAAAACATTACCACGAACTCGCTCTTTATGTCTTTGTTCTTTACTTATAATTCCCGAATACGTATGTTTTGTTTTATTCATGTATGTTATTTTATAATTTCTTGAATATTTTGCTGAGATAATCGTTTCGGCATAATAGAAACGATATAAAATTAATCATGAAACTGAACTGAAAAAACTCATTGTTATTACAAACGAGGTTCTTCAAGAAAAATTCTCTCAAATAGATTGAACTAGCATATTGATATCAAAAAGTCCGAAACAAAGTTGTGAAATTCAGGTTAATTTGTACTTAATTGATATATTTGTATCTTTTCTCAGCCTCACACCCGATCACAGTTTACGCAGTAATTGAGTGTACAAACCAGGTGTATTCAGATTTCATATTTCATGATAATTGGTCAGCAGAAGCGAATTAATCAACCGGCCAAAATAAAGCGTCGGTGTGGTCAGTGCTCAATAGTTCATAGTTTATACATATATGCGAAATATGCCGTTACAAACATATGCGGTTAAAATGATGCTATGAAAATTAATCCTACAGTGCGTGTAATGCGACAAATTATTTGGTAGTTTATCATGATAATTTGAGATAATTACATTAATCGAGTGAAATATTAGAAATGGTATTAGAGTAACGTAGCCTCATAATATGTATTAATTATTGTTGTTCTAGTATGATTGCTATTTTGATATTTAACTGTAAAATTATGCTCTACTAGAGGTCCGCCCCGGCTTCGCCCGTGGTACGTATTTCGCAATAAAAGGCAGCCTATGTCCTTTCTCGGGTATAAAAATATCTCCATACCAAATTTCATGCAAATTGGTTCAGTAGTTTAGGTGATTGAGTAACAGACAGACAGACAGAGTTACTTTCGCATTTATAATATTAGTATGGATTATGAATTGGGTCACTCGATTACCACACCCTTGCTGAAGATCAACATTAAAATGGTGGTATATTTACTGAGTGGTATCGAGTTTCACAAGATGACTGCGAAAAGTGAAATTATATTTCTCCTTCCCTGCGTAATACAGTAATGTTTAAATTGGAAATACTTTAAGTATAATGTTCCGATTATTAATTATTTATGACACCGAATTTTAATGACTTTGTATCAGAATGATCTTTAGAATAAACATAGCAATAGAGGTTCCAAAATGAATAACTATATAAGTATTTACTACGAGTGACGAAAAATTATTTAAGCATTAAAATTAAGCACAAATTGTCTAAACTAATTGCAACCGAAAACAATACCCAAGATTTTATTGAAAATTGGAATCTAGTTTAACCTATCTTTTCCGATGAAACATTTATTCATACTAACGTGCGCAAAAAACGTGCAAAAACCAACTCTTTTTGTATTATTCATAACACACATATATTCTCCACTAGCATATTTAAGTCCATTAAAGAACTGAACTTAATCCTTGGATACATTAGGTTTATAAGAGCTAGAGGATGTATTTACATTAGCTGACCGGAACGAAAGGGTTTTACTTTTAATTCAGACACAGCCGTGCTTTGTTACAATATTCCCAATCCATTTTCTTTGATGTGGATTCATACAATTTATTTTTCACAAAGAGACCCGTGGACCAGCTTTTGGAATTCTTAATTAAGATACGTATCTTTTTGAATAAATAATGATCTTAATGTGTGCATATTTTGGAATGGACGTGTATTTTTTACATTTTACAAGATTTTATTTAATGGATGTTGCATGTCCATTATACAATTTGTTTGATGTTTTTATTTAAAATATTTTAAATCTGCACAATTGTAAATTTCTATATAAAATATGAGAAATATATATGACATATTGTTCATTTTTGTTCCTTTGTGGTAGAGCTTTAAATATCCAAATATAAATGAGTGAGATACATTTTATTAAACATAGATTTTATACATTTTATTAAACACGTACGTATTGTATTTTAATACATATTTAAAAAATTATATTAAAAGTGCCATTACATTTTTCATATTAAGTAATTAATTTGAAATGTAAAGACAACCTAAACAGCTTTTTAATAATGGTGTATTATAATATCACAATTAAGTAGCTTGTTATGCTTTTTTCAGTAACGCACAAATTGAGATTATTATTCCTTCTTACTGTAGCAAATAATTAGTATCTACTAAAAAGAATTTCTTTTCAATCTAGTTTAAATTAAAGCTCGTTTGTGCCTAAAATTGGCAGCATTATAAAGACATGCCAGATGATACCAAACGCTCGCGGGGTTGCGCCCTACTATGTAGATTTAATTAACAAGATACGGGGTCTTTTCAACCGACTCAACTCACTTTGGGACATCGTCGATAAAAATTCAATAGCTCAACCTATTTAACAAATTAAATTTGCTGTCAAACGCTCGATTATACATTTTAAGCACAATACGTTAATGATAGAAGGCCGATTCAGCTCAAAGGATGCTGCAGTACCATCGCGTTGTCACTTCAACTATAATCGATTAAATTTGTGATGCAGAATTGTATTGCTTTCATTATCCATTTTGTTCGGAACATTGTTTCCGCTACGGATCTCGTAAATTATGAGCTGTATGTTCCCTGCAAGCCCTCAGGCCAAGCTTTAGCTCTGTTAAAACGAATTGAAAACCGGTAATCGAATGCGCGTAATGGGAGCTATGTCAATATTTTAAATTTAAATATTAAATGGGAACAACAGATAAATATTTATTTTACATTGTGTCTGTGCCAATATTAAACATCGAATGCTTTAACATAAGAGAATATCTTATTTGTATAACCGCAGGTAACAGTGTTTTAATTTAACCAATTACAATGTTTTCGTTTCGTTAATAAAAACTGAATACAAATTGTACAATTTATTTATCATTATGAATATTATTGAACGTTGTAAGGTCAGTTAGTAACATAAATTATTACTAAAAATAATAGCGCTCAAAGGCTAGGTCTTTCCTTGAGATGATTTCAACGAAAACTGTAGAGTACTTTTGTATATCTAATAGTATAAAAAAGCAGACTTGTTATCCAAAATTAAATTGATTCATGTTCATTATTATAAAAAAATATTATGTGAAAAGCAATTTCGCATTCATGTTTTACAATGGCTTTTATAATATCACATTACGCGATACATTTGCTCTCCTGCTCCAGATATTATTAATTATATCTGATTATTATCAAGCATTTAAAAAGATTCAACATATCACCAGCAATCAGCATGCATATTATCTTTATGTCATCTATTTTATGTATCTCTTTGAATGTTAAAGCATGTGAACTATTGTACATAATATAAAGAGCAAAATAATGATACATTAAGTACTTGTGTCATTTACTGAAACACTGATTTAAAAGCACTTTTCATAAGAGACAAGGGTATTTTATAAAAATGTTGAGGATAATTCTTGAACTGTTAATGTCGTAACGTTTTAGCGTCATCTGACGACGTTGTTTGGTGGCAAAATTAAAAAAGCGAAACATCTGCCTCTCTTTAATTAAATTTTTTTGAATTATAAACTTTATCAGGTGTCGTTCGTAAAATTACTTGCTAGAATGAAATGAAAAGTTCAAATAATTAATATAATATGTCGAAGTTTGTTTAACAAAGTAGGATGTCAAGTTATTTTAAACGGAACAATTATTTTCGCGTTTTTAAATCGCAAATGTAAGCTCAAAAATTTATATTAAACTGAACAATAAGGCGATTTGATATTTAAGATGACTTGCAACAAAATTGTTGCGAATACAATCTATTTCCCGTGACTCCGCGCTTTAGGTATTTCGAATGGGAGTTTAAAAGAATTAAATTGAAAAACATATTGAATTGTTGTAACCGTGGTGAGATGGGGAAAGAATTCGTTTAGTTGTGAGTCAACAGGTGGCGTTGGCGGGCAGCCAGCGGAGCGGTTTTACAGCAATAGCAATTTAACGGCTTAAACCACAGTGGCTATTAAATCTAGAAGAGCGTGGCCAATATCGATGTCTAAGCGGTTATTAAAATTAGCATCTCGTTTACTATGCATTGCGGCGGTCCTTGCCTCCTTTGTGCTAATAGTCATGAAATATAAGAAGATGTACTGCACTTTGTATCGTAAACGGATTTTTCACGAGAATTTCAGTTTTCGCATGACATTAGAGTCCTACAATAAAATTTATTAACTGAAATAATGCTTACCGACGTGTAAAAAAAATAGTTTTGTAATCAATTATTTTGGAAATGCTTGTTTTTAAAAATAACAAGTTTGTTGCGAAAAAGTTTTTTCTTTAAGTTTTGTTAATTTGGCGTATAATATCCAGTTATTTTTGATAGATATTATTATAATGTAAATATTATTTTTGAACATATTTAGCGAACGTTATGTGTATGGTTCAAATAGTTATTTTCAGGTTAATTACTTTTGTTTCGTAGCCCGTAGCGACCGCTACGGAATGTGTAGATAGCAGTTTTCATTTGACTAGGTTCTTTATATTTGTTCTTTGAATTGGTTACAAGTTAAATAAATGATAAACGACATTCTATAGATTTTAATTTTCAGTTTCTTGAAGTAAGTATAAACGTAAAAGAAGTTATAGTTTCACATGTATTTACCCACGAAGATTAAATTTGTAAAAAAGTTGCTCTGCACCGCACGGGATTGAATATTTACCTGTAAAAATGAAACAAAATATTGTTATTGTTCAAATAAACAAAAATTATTGAAAGAAGTTTCGAAGCATACCAAGTTAGAAAATACGGGAAATATATCAAACTAAGAAAAGTGAGAACAAATAATACCTAATATTATTATTCAACTCTTGCTGTTGTGTGTAATAGTTGTTGTACAATTAAAATCAATTTTGATATTTTCGTGATAATAAATATCTTTAATAGAAAATACGCTATTAAGCCATATATTTTTCAAATATATTAATACATCTATTCTTGTTTATTATGTGTGTAATATAATATCTTTCTACCCAAAATAAATTTTATTCATAAAAATCATCTGCTATTTCTACAATAACAATTAATAATATTCGAATGAACAACAAAAGGTGCAGTCACTTTACATTGCAATGCATTTAAATGAAGCAGGGATAATATTTTAATTTCATGCCTCAACCGGGCGTAGTTGCGAACTGACTCTATCAGTCATACGAAACAAGTGTAATTAAAACTTCATAAATTTATTATTATATACCCACGGTAGATAGATGGCATTCAGTTAAATGCACAATGCAACTGAAATCGGACTCTGAATAAATAACTTTAGAATTGATGTATTTTTTTGCTTGGTTGTTTGGGATGATGTATCTTTTTGTAAATTGTTGTGGGTTAATGTTTTTGGTATATTTTTGTTGAAAATGGAGTATTTGGATATTTTTGTAGATGTATTTTTTATAGTAATATTGCGAAATATTTTTGTAATAAATTACAAAGCTATTCTCACATTCAATATACAAAAAGTAAAGTTATAAGAGAATACTCTAAAGTCTAAGCATTAAAGCATTGGTTCTATAATATAATGCTGTTTAGAGTATATAATATGTAACCTGCCTAAAATGATACTTTGTTAAGCAGTTTATAACGATTAAAATGCGACGCCTCATAACATCACTGAAGGTCTTTCATTCGTTTGATCCTTTCCCACTTCTACGTAATAATATATTTTAGTTAGAGGGTTGATTTAAAAGTGTGTCCTTTTTCATTTCCGCATCCAACTGCAATCGCATTACATTCGTAAATGGGTGACGTTAGGTGTAACGTAAAAATTATACGGAACCATCGCGACTAAATCTTAGGGACACACCAAATGGCTTGAATATATTAGCTTTGCTTTTGTTTGGAAGGATGCGATCTCTTAGCTATGAGGATACCTTTGTGATTTTTGGGGATTGGCAATTGATGGCTAGTATTCATATAACAATTCATTTATTAGTTTCAATAACGGAAAATTGTACATTTGAGATTGACAATTTTCTTATTCGTTTTTAAAGAAACGTAATAAACAGTATTAAACAGGATTGTGAATAACAATTATTATACCCATAAATAATCATGTTTCACTTACTTCTGCAAAAATCTTATAAGACGATAGTTTTCCATGCTATAAAGCTAACTTACATTTTCTTTCTTTCAGGTGTGGCAAAGTGCGCGGTGGAGAACAGAACTAGACTACTCAAGAACTACAGAGTAAAGAACCTTAGTGTCAGTAGTGTTCTCGCGAATGCAACAGTTGGCTGGTAAAAGTGTTAGAGACATGTTAACAACAGGTACCTTGGCGGGCCGCCAGCGCCTTTCCGCCTTGCGAGCCTATGTTTTGTCGCTTTTCATTTTAAGCCTTTTTCCTTGTTGAGATAGGTATTAAAGCTTCACGCACGCAACTGCAGTAGGAAATTATTTTGTAAGAGAGAATTATTATTCTATTTTAATTTTAAACGAAAATATTGAAATATAATTTATCTTCAGAATTACTTATCATTTTACAAAAGTAATAACGTTACAAATAAGAGAATCAAAACAATCGTATAATAATGAAAGAAAATAATTGTCATACATATTTTGTGAACAAAAAATGTTTTTTAGTCCTTTCGTTCTTTATAATATACCATGATATCAAGGATTTTAGTAACAGTATTACTTATGTCAAATCATGAATATATCATACAATAGATCACACATACACAAATACAATCACAGTAATTGCGTAAGAAGCTATGCCCCTAATGCGTTGAGATGCACAATCCAGTAATCAACTAAGTGTCAATGAAAGAGGCTTTAGTTCGGCTTCATTGGACTGTATACCAGTGATCTGTCCTTTGATTGGTCAATCATAAATAGATCAGGAAGTTACAAGCTAAATATAATTTGGGTAATTGTATAGTTTAAAGTGGTATTCATATGTATTATGGTAACTAACATCTTTAAGTGGCTATGAATGTATAGTGGGCACATATTATGTAATGAAAGATATGCTATTTATATTAAGTGAATAATAAAAAGGCAATATAATGTAAAACATTGTTTTTATTTATCTCCTTTATAAAACTGCATATAATTTATTATATTTTAGCGATCAATAGAGGAATCAATTTGCATCATCGATCAATTTTAAGGCAAGTTATTAGCCGGCTCTTCTCTGTAGAAATTACTTTTTGAACCGAAGGTTAACGGTAAAACTATGCTATAACGATTCAGAAATGCTTGTAGAAGAAGAAGAATAAATAAATGTTTGAGTATTTAAAAAAATCACTGCCACCAAGCAGTAAATCTTAATTACAAGGAGTTTACTGGCTTTTCAGATTCACAGAACAATATTATATTTGGGGAGAGTTTCTATATCCATAATATAACGTGTCAGTGAGCAGAGTCGGGGTTAAGCAGCCGTATCGTTTCGTCGTTTGCAAATTTTACTGTCGCTCCCGCTTTTGTTCCTCTTTATGGCCACCTCGGGTCTTATTGCCGCTAAATATGAACAGAAGTAATATCTCCTGTTATTCATTTACAATGTAATTTGATGTATACTTTGTAAAATAATATGTGGAGTATCTGATTAATCTTGTGTGGATTTTTATGTTCGTTTTCCTGGGGCAGCAGGGGTTTATTTAAATGATATTAATTTTTTACGATTTTTATGAAAGTACTGGTTGTAATTTCAGAATTTCATATACATTTCATTTAATATTTTCTTTCAGTCTTTGTTTGAGAGAGCAACTTCTAAATTATAAAAGGCCATCGATAAATTACCTAACCATTTTTCATCATAATGTAAATACAAACATAAAACAAAGAAACAAAGTCATAGAAAAAACCGAGAAACTTAAAGAGGCATATTGCTTGGCGAATTTCAAACCTTTTACATAACACAGTCATAATAGTATTCACAGTACCAAAATGGCCGATTTAGTAGCTCTACGTAGAATCACATTGTTATAATATTACAGTTTCCTCTAGTTACTGATACATGTCTAATTACCCGACTATCCTGTAATTCTAAACGCTTAGTACAACGTATTTGAATGTTAAAGTCTCCAGGGAAACTATTCCAATTGTTACAACTATTTCATAATGTTTACCATATAAGTATAATTAAGGATATAAGAAGTAAATGTACGAAAAACATAAAAATACAGTGTTAAAAAATTGTCATACTTTCAGTTTGATTTAAATATTATTTTCAATTTTTTATAACATGCCTTCCTAATAACAAGCCTGTACTATTTGTGATTAGTTAAATAATTTAAGTTTCATATTCTAGAAAATAGGATATTTATTCGTAATCATAAATATTAAAAAACAACGCACTTTTGTCCATTCATACGAATAGTATTTCTATGTTTTCTCATAGAAACGCTTTTTTCTCAATAGAACGCATGAACGTAAAACACAAAAAATACCTCAGAACAAAGCTGATTAAGAAGTATTCGATAACGTAACAAGAGCTAAGAAAATTAAAGTGAAGAAAAATACCGGGAAGCGTATTGAAGCTGTTTTACTTTACCTAACGAATTACTGTCTTTTTTCAATAGTTAGTGAAGCGTTTTGTTAACTGGAAACTCTTAGTTCCTGGTTGGGGATTCATTAATAACCACCCGTTTTGTAGAATTATTTGGAATACAGTTGTGGAACTCTGTTTAAATGATTTAAATTTATCATTTCTTATAGTTTGGGTTTCTGTTAGATTTATGTACTTATCTACTTGATATTATATTGAGTTTGTTTTAAGCTTGTTTTGTTTTAAATATTTTAACAAATTAATGCTCATAAACGAAATTATTAATTGTATATACTTCAGAAATATTTAAAATTATATTTCAGAATAAATTATAATTTAGGGATTGTTATATATAGCACTAGAAAACTCAAGTAATGGCAATTTAAAACGTTCTAATAGGCAGTTTTTTTTCAGAATGGGACTCGAACCTGGATCCATCTATCTCTAGTCTAAATCAGGGAGTCGTCTAATAAAGTTATAATAATTTATTAACCGTCACAATATCTTAATATAAAGTGTAATTGTGGCTAGTGCACTTCCCAACATAAGGTTATAACCATCCATTGTAAACCAGCATTGTGCAAGTGGATTAGTTTCATACAGGAGAAAATCGATTTAAAATGTCTTTGTAGAAATCACTAACAAAAGCGCGTAATATTGGATTAGATGTGAGGAGCTGTGTAATAAAATCATTAGCTCTATGTGCGACTTTTGATACATTTTAGGTACTTCAGACCAGGGGCATGAAACTTCCGAACAAACCTATGTTTAAAAATTTAACACTAAAGCTAGAGCCATCTAACGATCCAGGACCTCCTGATTTTAAAGTTTGTTTCATGTAAATCTATCTAGATGGCAGTACAACGTTAGACTATGTATAAATTTAAGTAAATTTATCAAATTTAAAATACTAATGAAGTCTGTAAGAATATTAGAAACGTTGAAATAATCATGTAACATTATTTTAAATATATTTTGCCTACTTTGAAAATAGTACTTTTTTTTTAACAGCAACACATTGCTAATGTTGATTTGTTGAAGTTTGAAAAGTTCGTTACGTTTTCTTGGTATCGGTTTGTAATTTGCGATTTCTCCTGTTTTTTTGTTATTTTTCTACGACTTGGCGCTCTACAGACGGAATTACGGACCCTGACTATTATCTGAAACTACCTGGCTTTGAATTTGGACACCGATTACTGCTTTTCTGATCTACTTGGCGCTATACCTACCTGGACTACTGACTTGCCTTTCGATTAGGATATATAGGATTCAAAACTTAAAATGCCTAAAAAATCGCGATTACGTTGCTTTTTTGGGTGCAAAAATGATGGTAAGTTCAAATAAATATTTTCGGACTTTACAGTAGCAAAACCTTTTCGATTATGGCTTTGTATTTTGTAATCCCTACTTACCTAATTTAATGGAATGAAAACTTAATCAAGTAATACGCAATTTCTAGTCAAATGAAATTAGATTATTATAAATATTATAAATTATGCTTCTTGTATTTTCAGGCCCACTTCACTTATTTCCAAATCCCAAAACTGAATCATATGAGGTCTTAGAAAAATTCAATGTTTGGAAAAGTGTGCTTCCTTCTTCCTTCCTTCCTTACAGGAGAAAGGAGATAATTATATTTTTAACACCATTAGATTATGTAACAACCACTTTCTGGAAGGTTACTGTTTACCAAGTCACAGATTGACAAAAAATGCAGTTCCAACATTAAATTTAGGTAAGTGAATGTTTAAGCAATATTTTCATTCACCAAATTGTTTAATATGACCATGGGTTTTAACTTTTTAAGTTGTTTTCGATTTCTTTATGTTATAACGGAATGCTATTTAAATAGTTAATAGCTATGTGCTATTCATATATATTGAAAGTTCCATATAGACTTACTAAGTATAATATTAGATAGACATAATAAGATTACAAAAGTGCGTAGGGAATTATCCCTTTTTTGTGCATAAGCACAGTTATGTTGCCATCCCCGGAGAATAAAATGATAATATAAATATTATATAGTTTTATTGTTATGCCATATTTGAAACCTATTTAGCCTAATACATCTATACAATTTTTTTTTTGTAATATTTCTCCTGTAATCTATAATGATAGTGAATAAGTTTCTTTACGTGATAATAACTTTTACAATGATATTTGTGGAAAAACGAATCAGCAATTATCATTTTATTCTCGTAAAAAATGTAAAAATAATATGATTTCGTGCCACTGGTTTCCATCTACATGATGATTAAGATGATGATCAGGAAGACTGATTTTTATTAATTTTTACTCTGTTTAATTTTAATATAATAATAGTTCATTACTCTAATATTGTTTTATTCAAAAACACCAGAATAAAAGTTCATTGGATATTATCCAATAATGCATTTGTCCAATATTAACGAGAATAAAATGATAAGTGTTTATTAGTAAATTAAGACATCAGTCAAATGCTACTAACTTTTAAAATTTTAATTATCTTCAGCTTGGATAGTGTTATTAAAACTTTTTTTAAACATAATAAAAGGGTTAAAAAATTAACTACCACTGAGCCTTTTTTCATCTCTCTACGTCTATTGCTTGGCAAGTTATAGTCACTTATTGGATTGTTATTTTTCCTGAAAAGTTATGTTTTTGCAGTTATCATTTTATTATCCGGGGACAGTGATATTGTTCTGCAAACTTCATGTTTCAGTTACAATAACACATAGGTAATTATTATATTATTATTTTACAGAACCACAACTAGTCAACCAACCAACCAGCCAACATTCCATGGAAGAACATAATATTATGTTGCAACCAACATCCTCTGCTACATCCTCAACATCTGCTGCTATTATCACATCAGAATTAACTGGTTAGTATAATAATAGTTACTATACATAATATTAATTTCCCTCAACCACAAGGATACAGGCTATGAGGCAGCCTGTCAATGTATTTGGGCTTGCCCACCAACTGCCATCAGTAGCTGGCAATAGTGTTTTAGAAGCAACAGATTTCTGATTTTTATAACAGGTTATTATTCTGCTCTATACTAAATCCTTCATCCTTCACCAAATGTGTTATTAAAATACACAAAACCTCTTTAAAATAATAAAATTTTAATTTTAATGGATATAAATATTATTTTCAGGTTCCCGGAAACGTTTGAGGCCAAAAAAGAATCCAGAAAACCAGCTCATTTTTAAGATCACAAAGAAATTGGAAAAGCTATCAAAAAAATATAACTCTCAAAAAAAGAAAATTTGTGCTGCAAAAAATTTATCCTTTTCCAAATCATTTTTGTCTGTAATTGAAAAATTACCAAGTGAAATACAGACTTTCACGAAACTGCAGTTCAAAAGTTTGAAAAAACCAAAGGGTAGAAGATTTACCATAGCAGAGAAAATTTTGTCTCTGACAATTTTAAAGCAAAGCCCAAAAGCTTACAAATTATTGCAAAAATTGTTTGTGCTGCCTTCGAAACGTTGCTTGCAAACTCTGCTCAGTAAATTCACTGTCGAACCAGGTCTAAATGAACCTATATTAAGAGAGCTTAAAAGTGTTGTTCAAAGTTTGCCTGCAGAAAAAAAGCTTGTTACACTTTTATTTGATGAAATAATATCTTTGGCACCAGGAACAGAATACAACATAACAACTGGCCAAATCATAGGATTTGAAGACAGGGGGAATGATAGGAGACACAAAACTCTGGCTGATCATGCATTAGTCTTGATGATAAAAGGCATAAAAAGTAAAAGCAAACAGGCCATTAGTTTCACATTTTGTAAAAGCTGCACAAAAGCATCTGACTTAAAAGAAATTTTAACCGAAGCTATAAAAGAACTTCAACATATTGGGTTTAGGGTTGTGGCCACCATTTGTGACCAAGCATCATCGAACGTAAAAGTAATAAAAATGCTCCAAGAAGAAACAAAAAATAAATATAAACAACGGGGGATCATTTATGAATCAAATGCGTTTGAAATAGAAAATATGAAAGTTTTCCCGTTGTTTGACACACCGCATTTGTTAAAGGGAGTTCGCAATAATTTATTAAAAAAAGATGCAGAGTTTTTGCAAAATGGAGAAACAAAATGTGCTAAATGGGAACATTTAAAGCTTTTACTTGATATTGATGATGGAGATGATGAAATAAGGCTACTGAATAAGCTTACAGAAATGCATATCATCAAAGACAAAATACCAAAAATGAAAGTGAAATATGCTGCACAAGTTTTCAGTCAGAGGGTGTCAAGTGCAATGAGATTTCTAGCAAGTAAGATATTAACCTGATTATATCTTTCATTATTTACATACTACACAATACCTCTACAGATGAATTAATATGATAATGTGAAAATAATTATGATTATAGCAATAACGATTTTATAGGCACCTTAGTCATATTGACAGTTTATTAAATATTGTTTTCTTTTTCAGGACATAATGTGCTTCCAGAAGAATGCAAGGGGACTGCAGATTTTCTTTTAATTTTTGATAAATTGTTTGACACATTTAATGGTCATTCCTACAAATTGTCAGAAAAGCAGTACAAGCAATGCTTAAAAAATAACTCCCCTCACTTCAAACTGTGGGATGATTTGATTCCGATTTTAGAATCAATTAAATTCAAATCAGTAGTTAGAAAAAATGGACATGAATCAATAAAGTATGAATCAATTCCTTCTGTTAAAAATTGGGTAAAAAATATAAAAACGTTCAAAGAATTATGGAATTATTTGAGTACTGAGCATGATATCAAAAGTTTAACAACCCGAAGTTTTAATCAGGATCCTTTAGAAAATTTCTTTAGTGGTATTAGAAGTAATGGAATTAGAAATGTAAATCCTTCCTGCAATCAATTTTGTAATGCATTTAAAACACTGATAATTAATAATTTTAACTCATCACACTCACCGCGAGCCAATTGTGAAAATGATGATAATAATGCATTCAAATCAATGGCGAATCTATTAAATGATAAAAAATGTATTGATTCAAATAATGATGATTTTGCATGTGATATTGATGGCTTATTGAATGTGATGGGTCAAATAAAAAATAATGATAAACTGGTGTATGCCGAGGCAAAAAAGTATGTTATTGGGTATGTGATTAAGAAATGCAAAACAAAGATTTTTAGGAATTGCAAATATTGCATGCATGATTTATGTAGATCAGAAGTTGATTTGCAATCTTTTAATTACGAAGTTGATTATACCAAAAAATCTTTATTTCACCCAAGTGTAAACTTCATTAGTTTAATGACAGATATTTTTTATATAACTGTTGCATGTTTACGTGATTGTCCTGAATCAAAATTTATAAAGAAAAAAATAAAGCTGATGTTGAATTGTGCATGTAATTATCAAATTATTTCGTGTAAAAAACATAAAGGTGAATTGATTGATTTAATTAATAATCTCTCTATTAATTTAATTATTCACAGTTGGTGTAAGGGGGTAAATAGAATAATAAACGGAAAGCTATCAAAATTTGATAAGAATGACCAGGTTAAACAACAGGCTTTAGAGTTTTATTTAAAAAGAAGAAAATCATAAATATCAATTATCAACAAATAATAATTGAGTCGGGCTTTAGAGTTTATTTAAAAGAAATGTAAAAAGTACTTAAATTATAGTTGATCCATTAAATAAAACCTGTTATTTATGATTTTGCTAAAAACTGTCGTTTTTAAGACTACTCCAATACTCTGTGACCAAACATTGGTTTCTTTAGTGATGTATATGGTATAAAGAATTATGGTATTTGAAGCAATAAATGTTTTTAAATTAATATCTCTATATCTTTCATTTAATGAAATTCCTAAGTTTACTATTTTCAGTACCGTATTAGAGAAAAGGACACTAACGCTACCTGCAGGATTTTTTTTGAACTAAAAGCGCCCTCTGTTGGTCCCGGGCGTCAACTAACACACCTTTTTTCGTACCTAGAGATGCGCATCTATCTCCGTTAATAAGTATATAGTCTATGCTTCAGACGTAATTTGGTAGAGATAAAGTAACTTATTGAATGCATGAAGTATTGAGTTTTTTTGGTTAAACGCGCTAATCTCAGGAATTACTATTATTACTATTTGAAAAATTCTTTCGGTGTTAGATAGTCGTTTATCGAGGAAGGTATCAATATATCATCACCCTTAAACCAACAGGAGCGGAGCAATGCGGGTGTAACCGCGGGGCACAGCTAGTGTATTGAACATTACATTAATTCACTTCAATACTAGCCATTATAGGATAACATTCCTCTTTACTAATATTGATCCTTTCAACGTTCAATGGAGCTCGCCTTTTTTACGTCACCGTTACAATAAAGTAGATAAAAATCTTTTATAGCAGGTTACATGTTAGAATGGCGAATTGTACGAGTATGGTGATCTAATACTATGTTGTAACTGAGGGATGAAACAATAAAGTTTAGTATTGAGACAACGTAAAGCTGTATTCATACCCATTGTAATACCCCGTCATCCATATTTTCATATTCATTGACCGTAAAAATATTTTCTATTTTGCGAGATTGAATTTTCCTAACATTGTTTGTAGGCGTGCTTCAGGTAGGTCCCATGAATTTTATTTTATGGGGACTTTGTTACACTTTCCCGATATTAAGGTTGTCAAATTGTGTCCGTCATCTTGCTCCCCGCCTATTGTGAATTATTTAAGCGTAAGCTTTGAGGGTATAAAGTTTTAGTTACTAAATGTTGATTGTGATTGTATTATTACGATTTTGGTTATACTTTTTAGTATCATAAGAAAGACAATATAAAGTTTATGGATGTTATTTAATAAATCTACATATTCAAATTATCTTGAAGTTTTAATTTTGTAACCATTCACTTCCTAAATAAGAGTATTTAAAAAACCAAGAAACTTCATCTGTCAAACAAATTGAAAAGTTAATTGATTCAAGTTAATACGATTGAACATCAAATAACTGCGTGTTACCGCAGTGACCAGAGGTTAGCCGTCTAATCGATATGGTCAATTAATGATATTACTTGATTGAATCTAAGTACAAACGTTATGCATTATGTATTAACTCTGTGTGACAATGAGATGATATAATCATTACTTATATGAACTCTATTTAACCTAAATTAGGGAAAAATACATATATAAACTTAATACGTTCTTCTTTAAACTCTTTACTCTAAAGATCTCTAAGACCCTATATTTGATCAATTATAGAGTGGCTCTAACAGAAAATTTTGTTAATAGAATTGGTTAATCTAATTAAATAGGTTAATCCTAACCTTCTTACATCTTAATTACATATGAGTAAGCACGTATAAAACACTACGTGTAAATTGTGTGATTTTTAAGGCCCTTCGGAACATTATTACTACTAGATTCAGGTTTTCTAGCAACTTTCAATACCTATAACACGTGATTTTTTTAAGGCCCATAGTAATACCTTCACTACTCGATTCAGGTTTCCAGCCACTTTCAATATTACTTCCCCTATAGAGCTAAAGAGATTGTATTGAAAATATTGACTTCTAATATTCCATTTAAATTTTCATGGAATTGTGAGATTTAGTACTCAGAATTTATTCCATACTTCATTTACCTGGAAATGCATTTCAATGAATAATGCTAAAAATATTTTATTTCATATAAATCTCTTCAAAGTTAGAATTATTACGAGCTTTCCGCCCATGGCTTCGCCCGCTTTGTCTAAAACCTAATAAATTATAATTTTACTAAAATATTCCTCTTGAATCACTCTATCTATTAAAAAGCCACATGAAATTCCGTTGCGTATTTTTAATGATTTAAGAATACATAGGGACATAGAAAGCGACTTTGTTATATACTATACCAGTAGTATATATCCCCTTTTTTGATGTATGGTAGCTTCAACTATGTATTTCGTAAATCCATCCCGATTAGGCGTATGAATAAGCATTCAGTCCATTTCTGTGATACCATCATGCCCATATTGATCATGACCATTGAGTGTATCTGCTTTGATTCCGTGACGGAGATCCAAAGGACTGTGACGTCATCAACGTCGCATGTCTCTACCTGCAATCCCTATTGTGCATTCGATTGATTACTATTCCCTTTCAATGTCATATAGGTACTAATAGCCTGTATTATATACACTATTGTAATCCGATTAATACCGCCTTTGTGTTTAATGAGTAACCATTAGTAAATATCGTATTATGTGGAATAATCAGTTACAGATAGTAAGATGGTGAATAA
The DNA here is from genome assembly GCF_905220415.1 of Colias croceus. Taxonomy (NCBI): domain Eukaryota; kingdom Metazoa; phylum Arthropoda; class Insecta; order Lepidoptera; family Pieridae; genus Colias; species Colias croceus. The sequence continues at coordinate 7,885,494 of NC_059542.1, forward strand.
TACATATCGCATATTACGTGTACGTGCATGTTATTATTTATTTGTACATTAATTTAATTTAACGTTAATTTCTAGTATTTGGATTTAAAGCATTTATATTAAAAGTAAGGATTTAAATAATTGAAACGTTAACAATTAAATATTATTTATTTCGAACATGCAAAGAGTTGTCACGGGCAGAATGTAATTTCAATTAAATGGTTTTAAATCATAATTATATAAATGTATCATGTATGATTTTAACATGTTACAGTTTAATAACTATCATGTATTTGTATGAAAATTTAATGGAAAAATGTCTTACTAATTGCTGAAACGTGTTGGTGGTTCATCAAGTGTCAGTCTATTGATTTATGGACGAGTTCAACTTTTTCGGACGAGGTTATAAATGTCTACCACGCCTGCTGTCCATGCCGTATTCACGTGAAGTTATGATTAATCCTTTATCTAGTATCTACAGTAATTTATATTCTTTGTAACACAGAAGGCATGCGCTTACTTATGATTAATTCTAACACGAAGGTAAGAATTATTTCACGTTTAATGTGAAATTTTACAGGCGTGTCTTGTAAGAAGTAGTATTGAATATTCAAAACCTTCATAATATTATGACTTCACTTAGATATAAGAATGACAGTTTATATCATTAATTTTAGTATTTCAGATTGTTAGAGAAAAAAGACATGATATATTTTATGTAAAAGTGGATACTTAAGATTTCCGATGAGGATATTCTTTAATAATTTAATTTCAGACATTAAAGGAAGAAGACTTTCTAATCTGTTTCTCAAACAACGTCAAACTAATTAATCGCTGGATGAAGACGGTCGGGCCTAGTTGACGGAACGAGTGTGAAGTCTAAATTGGCATCATTTTTCAAGAAGCACGGATTCCTCCGAGTTAACTACTTGTTATGAAGAGTTACAAGACAACGCCATTTACGCAATTTTGTGAATTATAATGAAGCATGGTGTGTATAGAACTAGCCTTTGATGTTGATCTGTTATTGTATTATGAGCTTTGAAAGTTTTCTGAATAGAGAAGATACACACACACACACACACACGCACGCTATTTATGTGTAGTATGTGTGAATATACATATATATAGTTTTCATATTTGATCTATTACGATTTTTGTCAAGGCACAAGGGAGGTTGTTATAAAAAGAAAACACGATGGGGCAATAGGGCAGAACAACGTCTGCTAGGGCAGTTACTGTTTGTAACATATTAATAGAAACTAAAGACATGTTATTTACGGTTTTTGATATTTTATTTCATTTATAAAATAACCAGAATTACTTAAATATTATTAACAGGATCACTGTCCACAGACCAAATATGGTCTGTAGAGTATATAGCACTACTAGTCCACAGACCATATGTGGTCTGGTCGTCCATACGATTTCCAGGCTGTTTTTAACAGTGAACGTGGAGAGATCGTCATTTATTTCACGTGGACTTGACAGAACATAACCTATATACAGGTAAATTAGCTTGGAGAAATTTTTGCATATGTAGTGGTGTGTATATTACTCAGATCTTAGAGCGCGTTTCCACTATATCGTTCAGACCTATACAAAAATGTTTCGATATCCTAACATTACTATTTAATTTTATACTTATTCCTAGCAACACTTTTGTTTTCAATAAAAACAACTTTTAATTTGAAAGAAAATGGTTTTGACTATCATTCAATTTCACGTCCGCAAACGACAAGGCGACTACCGTGAAACAATAAAATATCGTGTCCATTATAATTTGTTTCATAATTAATATTTGACCATAATAATTACGAAACAAAACAAATAAATAAATCGTCACTTGATAGTGGAAAGTGGAAAAACGCACAAAACCAGAATAAACCAGTTTACGCTGTCCGCAGGTGCCAGATGCAGTTGTTTGGTACCGTTAGAATATAAAGCACACATTTCATTCAAAAATTATAATTATTATGTACGTAGTTTAATTGATAAAGGAGAATGACCACGGGTGGTATCGGTAAAATTTGAGTTGTGCCACGTATTCGTGATATTGTTAATTCCTATTTGTATTTAATAATGATCATATGTATCACTATTAAGTCTTAATTATACCGAATAAATAGAAATAATATTAAAAGTTTGTGTTTTGAAAGATGTATGACCACGTATGGAATCGGTAAAATACTAATTGTGTCACGTGTTCGTGATATTGTTAATTCCTATTTGTATTTATAATGATCATATTTATCACTATTAAGTCGTAATTATACCAAATAAATAGAAATAAAAGTAAAAGTTTTTGTTTTGACACATATATCTATCTCTCTTGCAAGCGTCCTGCGTCTTATGTCATAGTTTCTATTTGAAATGAATCTTGAATGAATGTGTTCGACGCAATGTTCGACGTATTTTTTTTTTGAAATAGGTAATGTTTATTACGATTTACTTTTCACATTTGTCTTGTAAATTAAAATATTAACTATGTAATAAATGTAAAACTTAACGTTCATCGTTAGTTTAAACTCGATAAAGTATTTTTTTGAAGTGTTGAATAAAACTATTGTTTTATTTTTATTGTCGCGAACTGCGGCTTATTTATATAAAAACTTTAATCGTTTCTAAAAGTACTAACATCAAGCTTTAAATTGAGCTTTATTTCATCTTGAAACAATAAGTTTGATTGCGATACCAAGTGCCATAGTCACTTGGGCAATCTTTTGTATTTGTTGAAGTGTTAAATTTGTGTGTAAGTGTTGTAAGTTTATATTGTTAATTCAAAATGGCTCCAGTGTTAAAACATGGTCGAGGCAAGCCTTTGACTTCTCAAACTAAAGAATTAAACTTTAAATGTCGTTTCTTTTTCAGGTTAGTAAATTTTTCATTTTAGTAACATTGTCATTTTGTAAAAGTTATACGTATGTTAAATGTGCAAATATTAAATTAAAGTCTCATCTTTTTCAGAGGAGAAACACATATAGTTTAATTTAAAATCCCATATAATATACTTATATATAATTAATATATATATATATATATATATATATATATATAAAATAATAACTAAAAATAAAATGTTGTTTTATTTTATTTGCTGACCATACACTACTACAAACGCAAAAATTTCTCCAAGCTAATTTACCTGTACCAAATAGTGTCGGGACATAGGTAACAGATGTACCGTTTTATCATAAATAATTGCTGGACGGACATAAAAACATAACTGGACGTGTGGAACAATTCTCACTCTATAAGCTGTGAACCTGTGACAGTGAACCTGTTAAGTAAATAATATTTCCATGAACAGTATTCTATATAATTCGAATATTGGATATCGAAATTAATAGGATATTTCTTTCAAACATAGACTTTGATCGTAATTATGTGAATAATCTTCAAATATTTTTCATCCCAAATATCTAGCGATATACTCTAAAATTACAAAAACGTGATGAAAAACTCCTGAAGCGAAATAAATAACTAATATATTTGGTTTTATTCTAGCATTGATATATCATAAAATATGAATAATAAAGTTTGATTAAAATTTACAAATACATTCAGAAATCAAACTGGTGATTTTAAAATCGAAATTGGGCTCTTTTAAAGGTCTATTAATTTGGAATACAGAATGAGCAGCTGAGCACTCTTGACAAATTTTATTTTTATACTTTCTGTAGGTAAGTTTTATTGCTAAATTTTCTATTTTTGTAAAACAATCCTTGTGAAAAATAATTATCTTACAAAAGGGGTAATGAAGCCGTAAAAGGAATTTAAGTCTTGTACGTTGGTTCAAAATGATTTAAAATCACTCTTTATAAAACATGATGTCTAAAGGAATTATGTACCTAATAAAATAATAACTTCGCAGAGCTGTTATTCAAACCCCATTCCAGATTTAAAAATCACTCATTACCGAACACAAGACATGATTCCTCGAAAGGACAAAAGTTAACCGAATAAAATTAATGGAGTGGCAAATCGCAGCACGATCATCTTCTTTCAACTTCATAATTCATCTATTCACATTTTTTTTCCATTAACCAAGTGTTCGTCACCGTCGGCCGGATAGATGGGCGACCTGTTGCAACTTTACGTGAGTCGACGTATCTTTGGTGTTTACCGGACTAGAATGTCTTTTGGAAGTATTATTTCCACTCTTGGAAAATAATTACACCAGTGCTGTTTATTTTTGAAACAAAAAAAAATCGCAGTAGGATGAAATCCATTAGAAAAGGAGTAAAATATGATAAAAATGTAAGGAAAAGTAAATTACGGTCAATCCGAGTTCGAGAAGTGAGAGGGGGGGAGCTTTTAAGAGAAAAAAATGGTCTCTCTCAATTTCCGACAAAACTACAAGTCCTACGGAAAAAAGTTCAATCGCAAAGTTGTAGGTAATAAAGACCATTTTTTTCTCTTAAAAGCTCCCCCCTCCCACTTCCCGAACTCGGATTGACTGTTATTTATTTTTCCTTACATTTTTATCATATTTTCCTCCTTTTCATTTGGTTTCATCCTACTGCGATTTTTTTCACTTTTTATTATTTTTAAAGGCTTTCTACCCTGGTGTCAATGGCGCTGGATGACCTTTAGGCTGGTTGCAGAGCTTGACCGACCATCAGTGCGTACGTCAGTCGCGCTTGTCATATGTATGGAAATTCATAAAACCATTTATAGGTAGACCGACCATACGCACGCGTATTGTCATGCGCATTAGTGTCATAGTCATACAATTGTTGATGCGTATCGTCAGGACCGACGGTACGCACTGACGGTCGGTCAAGCTCTACAACCAGCCTTATACTTATATAGCGCTGTAATTTTTACACACTGGTAAAAGTTCTGTTGTGATACCGATGACGTCTGATAGCATTATTTATTCCAGTGTAGGAAAGTCATGATACTAGATAATTTACAATAATAAAGCAGTAATTCCTACTGCTCACACAAATAAAGGTATTTGATCAAATGATATATTATTAATTCGTATATTGTTAATTGTTGTAATAAAATTAATTGCTCCGAGGATAGATGAAATTCCTGCAAGATGAAGAAAAAAAATAGCTAAATCAACAGAGGATCCTCTATGGGCAATATTAGAGGAAAGAGGGGGGTAAACTGTTCATCCTGTTCCTGCTCCGTTTTCAACAATACTTCTAGAAATCTCTATCTCTCTATCATGATATCTTAAAGCAGGAAATAATACTGCTTTAAGATATCATGGTACGGGAGAAGGGCGAATGTTCTTTTGTTTATATTAGTTATTTCGAGTGTGATTTTAGGGGCTTGATTGAAGAAAAGTGCTGTTTTGATTATAGGTATGTTGTTAATTCTACTTTCTAAGAATAAATAATTATAGGCAAGCCAACATGATGGATGATGTAATTTCAATAAAGTAATATTATATTGGTCGAAGTATATTGTATAATATGCCTTCATAATATTAATATTATGCAACAAAGTTTTTTTTTTATTTGTATTTTTTAATATATTATATGGTTGTGTTATCTAATATATATGATAAAGGCGAAAGTTTGTAAGTATGGATGTATGGATGTATGGATGTTTGTTAATCTTTCACGTAAAAACTACTGAACCGATTACAATGAAATTTAGCACACATATAGAGGGTAACTTGGATTAACACATAGGATAGTTTTTATCCCGGAAATCCCACGGGAACGGGAACTATGCGGGTTTTCCTTTGCAAACGCGGGCGAAGCCGCGGGCGAAAATCTAGTATTTTATATTTTTAATAGATAATCGTACTGATATTCACAATTAGCAATATTACTACAATAATATAAACTCAAACATACATTTTTAAACCTATAAATAAACTTTACGGTCTATGAGGACTAAAGAAAGCAGAGAATAAGATAGGTATCTTATCTCCAACATGTGACCCTCCATTTCGCTTTGAAGATTTAGACTGTAAGCACCTACTTTTGTATCTTAAGCGGTTACTATAGATACCTGGACTTTCTTTAAAGAATGTGTGTTTTGAAAATGCACAATGTTTATTATTATTCAACATAGAAATAGAAAAGCTTTTTATTTCATTATAATCTTCTAAAATTCGTAATTAAGAGATTGAATAGAATCCGAAACTACACTATTGGGTGGTACTAGTGGTGGGTGGCACTTACATAGTGATATTATACAGGTATAATTTCACTATGTACCTATAATTCTACTAACTCCTATTAGTAACTTTGTATCCTGGGGCCTTAGACAAACGTACAACGCCATGGAATAGAAACTGCTAACGCTAATAATTATTGACATAAGCTCATGACATTTTGGTAATGGTTCGATCACACTACCAACGACGCAGACGACCACGACCAAAGTTCCAATCTTGCCGAAATTTGTTCAAAATCAATATTAAAATCTCCCGTCATTCTGGTACTCAGGAATAAAAAAATTCGAGGTCAATTAATAAAAAGAAATAGGGTTTTTTGCGATTTTCGCCGAGACGGTAAGTTTATCATACAATCACCTGAACCAAAATTGTATATAATCTAATTATCTATAAAAAAGGTTAAATACATTTTTTTCTAGGAGCCACCGTTTCTATGAAAAACCTGTTTGTTTATCCATTGATCTCAAAATTTTTTTTCCAAACACCAATACGACAGGAAATTCTTAAATTTTATTTTTAATTGTGTTTTGCACAATTTTATTTAATTGCGACTGGATGAAAATTTTGTTCGTGGTCGTCGTTGTCGTTGGTAGGGTGACCGAATCTTTATGCAAAACATCATACGCTTATGTCAATTTCTATCGATAGCGTATTCTATTCCTTGGCGTTTTGACGTTTGGCTAAGGCCCCTGCACTATTGCAATAGAGTTAAATCCAAGCAATTGGAATATTCGAGTAAAATTCAATATGCTAGAGAGTGAAGAAACTTTGTTTTCAACCAAAAATATGTCTATACTAGATCTGATAAAGTTCTCTAAATCTGATAAAGGTCACAAAAATTTATACATTAAAAAATAAACGTTAATTTGCACACTAGATTAGATCCGTATTGAAACTGTTAAGTATGTAAAAATATACTGAAACATATTTTTTGATGATTTTACCATGAACATTTAAAACTTTCATTACAGCTACGCTAATCAAAATAGGCAAGTATAAAATAAAATATTCGTCAATAGCTCGTACATTTTTAAATAAGACGGATGCTCGCATTGGTTTTTAATTATGTATCTCCATCATTGAAGCGTTCCCCTCGCTCGTTACTGACAAAAGGAAACCCTGATTTTCTATTGAGGAACCTTATTAGAAATCGTAAAGGTAGCTATCAATCGCCACCATACTGACGCTATCTGATGCGAGATACATCACAATGGGTCTGGTTGTATGACCGTATTTCATATTCGTTACGCGAATATTATAATGAAGATTGTATAAATTGCTTCGAATTTATATCCAATAAATTCGATGTAGATGGAGGGATATTTTTCAGCTTTTAATAAGGCGGGAACAGTATAGACTCGCAAAGCAATTGCTGCGCGAAGCACCTCGGACAGTGTGGAAGAAAAAAAAGAAATAAAATGTATGCTGCCATTTTGTCTCGGACGAGATACACTATAATTTAGAGCCTATAGAAAACAGTACTTATCAATAAATTTACCATCAAACAGGGTTTATTTAAAATTACATGGTTACAGATAATATTATTACATGGTTAATGATGTTTTTAAGTTAAGTATCGAACTAATTAACATTTCATTCGCTGGCAAAGCCGATAATTGAATTGTACTATATACCTAAATAGGTTATTATTGTATTACGAATTGTATTAAGCTTTGGTTTATATTATAGATAGATAACAGATTAGTAGAATAGATTGATTGTATTAGGTCGTTTTTATGAATAAAGATCATAGTAAAATTCATAGTATCTAAAATTTCCGTAACAATAAGAGTAGGGAAACAAAACAATTGATATTTTTAATGAACTTCCACTTGGTATTGAATCTAAGCCCTCTAGTTGGGTAACTTAAGGATCATTTAATGAAAACATAGAAATATCGTTATTTTCTGCTATAGTATGTCTAAATATTTGAGAATCCAATGAAAAATAATAATTGTAAACGAATATCGTACAGCATCAAAATTAATTATTAATCGAACGTACATAATTTGCAATATCACCGCAAATTATGTCGTAATCATGTACTGTTAGTACACTATACTATGCTCCCTTATATATTTGTCATCGTATTATTGTGGTATTATTATAATGGCATCAATTTGTAATACATCTGTTTAAATGCCATACATGTTTAAATGAATTAAAAGCAACAAAATGGTTGAATTGATATATTACAAATGTGACGCACATTACCTTTATAGCTATTTCTAGCATTATAAACACAGTATTTATTACTTTGAAAATGAAGAAAACCTAGTATTGCTTTACTTAATAATAATACCTTTAATAAACTTAATAAACGTACCTACGTATCCCACGCTAAGAATTTCCAGCCTCTATAAAAAGCTGAAACATTGTTCCAAGATGGCGCTTTCGAATAAAGCTAGAAAAAAGTCACATTTTATGATTAATAAATCAAAAAGCTTTATCATTTTCCATACATAGCGCCGTCTAATAAACACAGCGGCCATTTATATTTTCTTACACGGCAGTCTTGGAAGTTACACAAATCTCCTGAAGCCAGATCGTAAACAATACGCAAGAAACTGACAAAACCCATCTAAAATATTAGCAATCCTTTTTAACTTACATTCGAGTCTGACAAATGAATATTTAACTTAGGAGCAGCTGCTGCGTCTGTTCTTCCTTCTTAGACGCGTAAAGATAGAAACATCAATTATATTTTAAAAATGAGTATGAATTATCTGAAATTAGTGGTACAACATAATAGTCGTACTACAAATACATCAATGGATGTGAATCATGTTTTCCTTTTATCCTTTCTATAACTCTTTGTTATCTGGTTACCATCAGTTACGCTATCGTAGTAGTGGGTTCAATTATTTACGGATTTGTTTCATACTACAGTAAAGCTCTTTATCTCTTCCATTATTGAACATTATTATGTTGAAGAATTATGTATAGGTAAATTGTTTTATACCTCACTGCTCGAGTACTCATTTGGGAATGTATGTAATCTTCCTGCATATTCATACTTTACGAAAGTATGCTTGCGAATTTTCAAATTAATAAACAATACCCACATACTTCTCTGCTTGCGGAAATTTATATTTCCTTTATATAAAATAACATGCGATACACATTCGTAACAAAAGTAATTTTAAATAATATCATTCGTTTATGTACTGCAACCAAACTACATTCATACGATCGAATATTGCTTGTTAAAAATATAATAGAATGGGCAAAATTATTTCCGAAACTATAAATCAAATGTGTTTGGTAAAATGGAAGCTGCAATTCCATTAACAGCTTTCCGAAAAGTGTCGATATTTTACGTCATTAGACTAATAGACAATCGACATGTATATTTAATGCAAACAAAGATTTGATTTGATGTATACCCGTAGTTAGTGATTAGTAAAATATTTGGGCATAATCTATTTGAAAATGTAACGCTAAATGCCGCGGTTTTGAGCTTTCCGAATTTTGGGAACAGATATATGACATTATTACTTCAGCGTTAAATTAAATACATTGACTTATATGTTTTCAGTATTGTAGACTAGTACGTGTGTATATTTCAAAGTATTTTGAAATTTATAATATATTTACCTAGATGTCTCCGATACCAAAATAAGAAAGTAAACATTCTTAAACCAATCTCATATTTAAACACACACAAACACGCGTTCCATAAGTAATTTCCATCTCAAATATACATTACTTAGAAATACAAGCGTTCAACAAAGTTTTCAACGAAATCAGAAGTAACTTTTAATCTTCACCTGCAAAGAAAATACACGTGAATCAATTATGAATTACGTATATAACATTTTCAGTATATATTCATATAGTAGAAATGATTATGCAGCTACTTTGGAATTAATGGAATATATTTTATATCGCATGTAATTATTCAAAGTAACATCTGTTATTGAAACTTTCAGACTTCGAAAGTTTTATAATCTCTTCTTTTGTTATGGGTTTAAATATTCCAAATATGTTATAGTTTTTAACATATTATAACGATACAGGAAAGTAACAATGGATTAACATAAATTGTTAATTTTCTGAAAAGATTTTTAAATGTATGTTTCACATGTGAGAGTTGTAGGATTGATAAGCTGGTCAAAATTACCGGGGCGATCTTTGATAATTTTATAATTTGACGAAAGGTCAATTATAAGTTTATTCATACATGAATTTGATATTTTGGGTTTAATGGAATTCAAATGCTCTATAAATATAAATTTATAAATAATACAAATCATCCCTTGGCCCGTATCTTTTCGCCCCGGTTTGCTGCGAAAGGATGCGGGTTCGAGTCCCGCCTCGTGATCGGATTTTTTCTATTCTTTGTAAATTTATATTTATTCATACATTTGATAATTTCTGTAGTTATATATTAGACGTATAGACGTAGAACTATTGCGTTGAAAAGCAGAAAAAAACTTTGAAACAAGAAAAACTATGAATTGAGATTTCCATAGTTTTTACAACGGTCGCAACGTTAGTACACAAGGCCTTCTATGAAATAAATATATTTCTTGATAATTATATGATATTATGAAATTTTAAATGAAATAACATAATACTTATTTTAAATCTGAACCAAATAACGAAAAATAAAAACTTAAAACATCGAAATAATTTGCGAAAACACATCATAATTTGAGCGATCCATATAGGTGCTTTATCACGGATGTCATGTGCAATTTTGACTCCTGTTTTCGCATACATATAGCGTATATGCAAGTATATATACCACATGTATATTAACATGTATCTAAATGGAGCACGATCGATCAATGACTCCATAACAGATATTTTGTGGGCGTATCAGTTATAGCCCACCGCCTCCCCGCGCCGCCTTCTGAACGAATATTGTTTCAATAAAATGCATACAAATTCATTATTCATTACATAACCGTTTACGCAGATTCCTTTTTAATCGACGTTCTTTTCCGTATAAAGTATACCTACAGGCGTTAATTTTCATGGCAGCGTTTGTAAAATGTTAAAATGTGTGTTGGTAATTATTGTAGTATTTTTAAGCTCTATTGAACTACTTCCAGATTCAAAACAGTATTATAACCACCTGCTTCACCTACTTGTTTTCGTAATTTATTATTGTTTTCCTTGGGTTACCTGGAAGAGATGGCTCTGTAGCCATAATGTAGCCTACTGTACAATTTGTTTGTATTTGTTGTTATTTCTTTCATTTGGTGTATGCAATAAAGCTTACATTAATTCATTTCAATCATCCATACTTCAGATTAGATGATAATAAAAATGTAAAAAATAAATAAAATTGCATTAGATTGAAGAAAGAAATAATTGTTTTGCATTTTTCTTTACTTTGCTGTAAGAGGCTGTCATAGTTTTTCTTTACCCAAGTACTGGACAGGACAGCTTGGTTAAAGAATGTTTAAAACGTTACATTTAAAAGGTTAACTACATTATTAAATTGTGGTTTATGTAAAGCTTATATATTACATTTTTAAATTCTAAGACTCATAATGTATTTATTGGATAAGTTAATAATTTTTGGCCCTAAATAAAACTTAATTATAATTAAATGTCATGATAAATATATGAAATGATGTAGTTTTATAAGTTTTGTGAAAACTAGTATAAATACAGTCTTTTCTAAGTGTGCATTTTTAAATATTAAAGATCTCAACAATTTTCTCACGACAATTTTCTTCCTACATATTGAATTGATAACAAAAATATTTTAGAAAGTTATGTAAAACATAATATAATTTTTTTTAGTAGTTAAACCTTAACCTAAAACTCAAACATTATTTTGAAGATACCTAGATCAATTTTTATACTTCCCAGAAAACCTTTGATATAACAGCAAAAGCTTCAGATCTACATCAATCCATAACAAAGGCATAACAAAACTGAATATAAAACCTCCTTTGGTATGTTGAGTAATGAGAAAAGGTAGTTTTGAAATTAAGGGAGATATATATATATTTTATTCACTAAATAAATCGCAGAGGTTTTCTTTTCATTTGACGTGTTTTCGTTAGTTTTATTATTCGTCAGATTTTACTTTCAGTCTTGAAAATACTGTTGTTTAATATCCTATACGTTTTACGAAATTGTTTTATCAACGTAAGAAAATACTTAAATTAAGTTCCTACGTTTTACTATCCTTAAAACGAAATACTTCTATTATCTAATTGTTTCCCCAGACTTCACTTTATCATTTTATTTTAACAGATAGTATCCAATGCAATTGGAAGAAATATTAGTTTCTAAATAAGAAAAGAATTTTTACTTAAGTTTGTACAATACAGAATTATAAATAAATATTTTATCGTTACTCAGACAAATGATAAATGCGTTAAAAACAACCGACTTCAAACTTGCACTTGCAACATTTACAAATACAGACAAAAATGCTCATAAAATAAAAACTACTGGGCCTATCCGAATAAAATTTTTATGGGACTAATTCGACACCATCCCGCATCGAACAAAAAAAGAATCACGTAAATCGGTTCAGAAACCTCGGAGTAATCGGTGTACATACATAAAAAAACATACCGGCCGAATTGATAACCTCCTCCTTTTTTTTGAAGTCGGTTAAAAACAGTGTTTCAGTTGACTTTAAATTATTATTTAAAATAACATAAAGAAAATGAATTGCAGGAGACTGTCGCAGGCTCAACAGGCGTAATATTCATAAGAAAATCAAAGTTTATGACGTACAATCCCTACAGAAAGCTTTTTCCTTCCTAGAGACGCATTTATTTAACAGTAAATAAAAGCCAGTTTTGTGGAAGGTTAGCTTGTTTCAATGTTTAATGTTTTTTTTTATAAGTAAAAGATTTTGTTTCTCTAAGCATGTATTTTCATTGTATTCTGGGTTTTATTTTATTTATTTTAGGTATAAGCGTCCTTTCTGTGTCTTAGAAATTGTTTTTCTTCCAGTTATTCCTGTAAAAGAAATTAATGAAATGTTTGTGTAATAATTGGAGACATTTTTATTAGAAATGGAATAAGTTATCGTACGTATCATAGAGCGTACCGTAGACCGCCTCCTTGGTACAGTGGTTGACGCGTGAGCGTGGAGACGAAGAAAAAAAATGTCTCGGTCTGGTAGGACACAGAAGGCTGATCACCTACTTGTCCCTAAAGAAAATCGATCAGTGAAACAGATGTATAATGCATCTGCCCCTTACCCCACTAGGGACATGGGACTTCACACGTATCATAGAATAGTAAAGTTAACCTAACATAGAAACTGTTCTCAATCTTATAAAGTAATTGCTGACTAAAAATCAACGTATTAGGTACTTTCTCAATAGTTACAGGAGCTAAACTATATATAAAACTCAAGATTAAAGATATAGCCTTTTCATAATTGTTGCAAGTTTTCAAGGAAAATATGTAACTGAAGGAGTTAAAGCTGTGTACTTGTTAATATTCTATACATTAAATAGGAACTGTGATAGTTTAATAAGTATGTAAAGTTAAGCCGATTACCCTGGTTCGCAGCGGGATTGCATTTAATTGCCAATTACTACAGATATTGCTGTAAGTGTTATACGTGGCTATACATTGAAATATTATAATTTAATACTCCTGTAAATAATTTTCTGCTTGCTGACAGTTCCTGGAAGCTATATTTGTAGGTTGTGAAGTTCGTTGAAATTAAGATAACATGTTAGAAAACATTAGAGATGTAAAAGCTTGAAAAGCTAGTTTTTACTTATTATAGATGAAAATTTAAAAGAAATTAATGTATGCATAACGAGATTACAGTCATTAGTTTTTGGGTATATAATTTAAGTGAATTTTCATTAATTGCAAAGTAGGTTAAGAAGTGATAAATATAAAAAAAAATTGGTACACAGACACTCACTCTAGGTATGATCCAGTTTCATTCAACTTCATTCTCGTGCTAATCTGAACATATTATCACTCTAAGCCTGCGAGGTTCTGATAATATAAAGGATTATAATAAAATCAATCAAAGTGCGCCTAAATCGCCTCCCGTTTAACTTACCTAGGCGTAATCCTAAAACGTCTCCTCGGAATACACGAACACATTTAGATCCCGACGTCACATCATTTTGATAAGGGAAAGGTTCAGGAATTAGGACCGCGTGATTTAGAAAAGCATTGGGGTAAATCAAATAGTTGAAACATCACCTGTTGGCGTTCGGCCAATTGAAATAAATCAATCATTCAATAAACTTGGCGACGGTGTGGCCGTAATGACAAACGATCTGAGGGTTTAGTTCGCGCGCTAATGTGTATGGATGTTGGGGATTTATTTTCTTAGGATGTACTATAAAATATGTATTAGGTATGTTATCTGAAAACTTTTGTTTCAGTAGGAATTTGCATGCATGCTGAAAGATAATTATTTTTTTACAGTTCATTATAAATTCATATTCAAAAATAGATAAATATTGCGATAAATATCATAACATCAATTTCTATAGTAGACATGATATGATTTTCGTTTCCAAAAGTGTATAAAAATATTTAGCGCTTATATTACAAGCTTTGTTTAGTTAGGGGCTAGATGCTTGCGTAAAATGTCTGCACATAGTCATTTATATGTAAATTTATTTATTTTCAGCTTTAACAGAGGTTAAATTACCTTCTAAAAAGTGAAATGTAGGCAAATTGCAAAATATAATGTTGTATAAGCGTGAGCGTAGGGCTTTTAGCTAGCTAAAAATCTAACAAATATCTAGTTCTTTGCTAGATTTTTAGTATAGCTGTTGATATTGTAAGGTATGAGTAAGTTAACAACAATATTATTTAGTAGTGATTTGAATTCATATCGATTATTCTTTCTACACAGTAGTTATAACACAAACAACTTAAATGATATAATTAAAATAAAATATATTCCACATTACAACAGAATTCCTAGAATAATCTGACACAGAAATGTTAAAATTTTACAAGGTATATTAAAACTCGAAAACTCATCGAAATTCATAGTGTAGTTCCAGTATGTAGTTTAATCGCCAATGAATGGGATCGTCATCCATTTAAATAATATTTCATCGATGAACGTGTTCAAAACGTAAAAAGGCAAAAAAATTAATATTAAATTTGAATAAAAGTTCTTCTTTATATCCATTAATCTTATATGCTAAAAAATATTTCTAGAATGCTTTTTCCTAGATTCATCATTGCTAAAGGCTTGAAATTTTTATTTAAAGATAAGTTTAACTATTGACGAATTCTTAAATAATTAATGTTCATAATCAAAATCACTCATCACCTAAAAACACTTCTTATTTATATACATGTTCGCCGTTTTATTTAATGTTGTGTTAGACGTAACTTTTGATTTAATATTTTTGTGGATGAATAGTTGTCAACATAGTTGTCATTATTAAAAGTCTGAACATGCTTAGCTGTCGAATACTATAAAAAGCCGCTTTCCTTTGTCTCGTGGCGCATTCGTACGAATCGTGCCTAGGGGCTCGGACGTTGTTTAAACGACGTTCGACCCAACTACCTTCACTTTGCTAATAGTCGTTGACTTGCTGCGTTTTGTTATCAACTACCTACATCAATTAGGTAGCTGTGTAGAATCGCAGTACATTCTTATTACATTCAAATTAATATTTAACCCGGCCGCGCGTGTTATTTCTTACATCAGAAGCGGGATAGAATTCAAGCCCATACTTTTTAAATGTGTTTTGAGTTTACGTAGTTTTGTAACGGCATACTGGCGTTTGTGTTTTTTCGTGCGTTGTGTGAAGTAAAAGTTTGTTGCGTGGATTATTGTAACGGGAATGTAGTTCATCGAAGGAATTGTGTGTGCTATCCGGACTGCGCCCTGCGGTTCGGGGTAGTTGAGCCTTCATTTGTGTTAAGCGAACGTCGTGCCTATGTCACAAATGAGTAGGCGTTGTTCCCATGATACGCGAACGTAGTGCCTATGTCATGTGGATGTGATTGTTGTTCTGTAAGGTCAGTGTGGCCGAGGCAGGATGGTTGTGTAATCCAGAGATGAACTACCGTTGTACTGTAATACGAGAAAAGGCGTACGAGGACGTACGATTGTCAGTATGGCCGTGTTAGACGTAACTTTTGATTTAATATTTTTGTGGATGAATAGTTGTCAACATAGTTGTCATTATTAAAAGTCTGAACATGCTTAGCTGTCGAATACTATAAAAAGCCGCTTTCCTTTGTCTCGTGGCGCATTCGTACGAATCGTGCCTAGGGGCTCGGACGTTGTTTAAACGACGTTCGACCCAACTACCTTCACTTTGCTAATAGTCGTTGACTTGCTGCGTTTTGTTATCAACTACCTACATCAATTAGGTAGCTGTGTAGAATCGCAGTACATTCTTATTACATTCAAATTAATATTTAACCCGGCCGCGCGTGTTATTTCTTACAGTTGATATATTCTCATTTTTTTAGTATCAACCAATAAACAATAGGATTTGAAATTGACTACATTCATTTCGTTAAAAGCTTCAGCTTTATGCCATCCGTCCATTACAATAGTGTTCACGTATCTTTAATCCCACATAGTCACTGCTAAACTATCATACGTTTTATTTTCAAACGATTATGAAGTTTTTACCAATAAAAACCATAATCATAAGAATCTATAAACACAAATATGAAATAAATAAGCCTTCATTGCCTTCCGTTTTCAGATGATAATCAAACCATGACTGATAAAATATAATTATTTAATTATAACGTTCGATCTTACCTTTGTCGCTTATAAGGTAGAGTTTTGTCTAACGAATTCGACATCCAACATCAAGTAAAGGTATTGTTATCTCAAGATACCGACAATGTTTTTTGTTGCGGTATTGTTTTTGGCTACATTACATCAAACCAATTAAAATCCCCTTGAAGATCTTCTGAAGATTATCCGTTGTTTTTATACTAACGAAATTATAATTCAAAGCAAACAATACACATGTGTTTCCATTTTTATTATTTTCCTTAGATAAGCGAACGATTTTCTTTAGAATTTCTTGGAAAACCACACACAAATAACAATATTTTAGGCAAACAAGTTATAAATCCCTAAACCAACATCAGCGAGGCCCGGGGGTCCTCTTTTCGGAGGTATGTTACAGTTCGTTACGCCGACGGTAGACCATCTGTTATTTTTGCCCCTTACATATTATAATGCCCCGAAGAGAATTTCACACTACCTTTAAAAGTTTTCCAATTCATTGAGCGCATCTTTTATTAATGTTCTTAACTTTTAGAGTTAAAATACCTGCAAGATGTTCACTAATCGACATAGTACTTATATTATTTAATTCATGTTATGCGAGAAAATATAAGATCTATGATAAATATGAAAAATGCAAGTAAAAAAGTACGCTTCTCTATCGGTAAATTAGATTTTACGCTCAAAAGATAGTACTTATGGTCGTCTGAACAAAGTGTCAAACATAAAACTTTGAGTATAAATATTAAAAACACTTTTACCAAATGAAATTCTAACTGGATCCCTATAGAAAGTACTTCATATAGTAAACTACGTGTTGTGACGTAAGCAACAAAGTTTATAAACAACGTACTAAATATTAAAGTTCGTCCAACTTTGACGTCGGGCCGATAGAATTTCAAAGTAGTGAACACAAATATTGTTCTCGGGGACCATTACTGTGTATAGTGCTGGCTTTATTTATTCACGTTACGGCTAAATCCTATGTTTTAAATATTGTAAAGAATATCTTAGAAACGGAGCCGAGGCGCTCTCCATTATCTTTTGAATCAAAGGTCCAAATAAGATATTCAAGAATCCTCCTCGAACATTGAATAATACATTTATATTTACCGTGGATGTACCAAATTACTGTACTGAATATTCCGTTTAAATAGCGAAACATTTGTCTCAAAGCGTTCTAAGTCGGAAATCATAAGAAATGTATGATCCTAGCGTACAGATGCTGGCACGGGAGTAAACGTTACGGGAAAGAAATTAAAAGACAAAAAATGCGATCCAAACTTTATTTAGAAAGATATTATGGGCTAAACTGTACATTATAGGGCATGGAGTTGAGAGTCGTTAATTTTTTTGTAGTTAGCTATAATTGTCCTATGGAACCTAAATCTGAAATTTCACTTTGAGGAAACTTTTAGATTTTGAGTCAAAGTGAAATTTCAGATTTAGGTTCCATATGACAATAGCTTCATCTGCAATCCGCAAAAAAATTTACGACTCTCAACTCGACACCCTATAAAGTACAGTTTTACCAAGATAATAATTATGTTCTTAAAGCGATATAATATTGACTAAGAAAATTTATTGAAATAAAGCTTGCATTCTGTAGGCCTAAGAAATTAATTAAATGAGTCTTAAAATAATCGGTCAGATACGATCACAATCGCTTTGCTTGAATTTATTACTGGAATAAATATGAAATGCAAGTCCCGAGCCCCAACGAACCCAGGTGTAAGTGGTGTCTTATATATCCTTCTTAAGTTCTTGTTATCTTTTAAAAGTTTATTTTTCCATTCTTAGTTTTAAATTATTTTCCTTACTAAAACTACCTACTTATTGAAAAAATATATTAATATATTAATTCTAAAAGATGAGATAAAGTCTGAACATTATTATTCAAGAAACTAAATGTTTTAAAGCAAACTAATGAGACATTTTATGATATATTCAGAATTGAAGATGTCGAAATAAAACTTTCGTATATTCCAACTTATTTTGAGTAACGAGACGAAGGTTTTTAAAAAGTTTAGTAAAACGTTTAGAGCCAATTATGTTCAAGATTTGAGGAGATATGAAACGGACGAAAATTAAAATGGAATACGTTATATCAGGCTAAAAATCGAGGAAAGTAGACTTCAAATTGAATATAATACATATAAATATAATTCATGTGAATATCTTAAAAAAATATAAAGTGTATCAAAGGAATATACTTATTTATATTAGAAGATTATAATATACTAGCTTTCCACCCGCGGCTTTGCCCGCTTTGTCTAAAACCTAATAAATGATATACAAAAACCTTCCTCTTGAATCACTCTATTTATTATAAAAAACCGCATCGAAATCCGTTGCTTAGTTTACAAGATTTAAGCATTTAGCATACATAGGGACAGAGAAAGCGACTTTGTTTTATACTATGTAGTGATTAAGGAACGGGGAAAAAGGTATAAATTAAAAAAACTTTGTTATCTAAAGCTTGTTCTCTTCTAAAACGATCGTATATCATCATCCATCAATAGATTCATCACTTCGGTTTGTGCATATTTACCTGTGAAAGCAAAAAATGAATGATATCCAGTATCCACCTTGATAATATCAGTTCTAAACACGGCCACATAGTTTATATTTTTATTCCATAGCTATTGGTTAAAATTGTCTCTGATTATATTTTATATCTCCAGTATATATTTTATTTTTTTATACAATAAGTTTAAGATTGTTTGAGATAGATCTCTATGTCGCATATATACTTACTGTATGCTACACATACAATTTATATATTTTTTCAATTGAGTAACTTACAATAGCTAAAACGATATATCTAAGTACCTATATAGCTTTACGATTATTACCTATATATTATAACTCACAGCCACTCTGTAAAGTGCAGATATTTGACTTATCAAACTAAATTCTGAATCATTCGGTACTAATATTTGTGTAAGTTAGTAATATACGCAAAATCTTAAGCAATTTAGCCATATACCTCAAGTTTGTACACCTGTTAGATCATGTGAGTAATTAAATGTTAATCCGGGATCCTGTATCAAAATAGGAAACCAACTGCGTTGGGGGTCGGATTTATGGCTTGTGTTTAGTTTGTTTCACTGCTGTTATAATATATGAGCTTTCTTGGCTTGCATCTTATTACTTACTAGCTTACCGCCCGCGGCTTCGCCTGCTTTGTATGAAACCTAATTAATTTTATACTAAAACCTTCCTCTTGAATCACTCTATCTATTAAAAAAACCGCATCAAAATCCGTTGCGTAGTTTTAAAGATTTAAGCGTACAAAGGGACATAGGGAAATAGGGACATAGGGACAGAGAAAGCGACTTTGTTTTAAACTATGTAGTGATGATATGATTCAAGTAGGTATATACTTTTATTTACTACCACTATTAAATGTTTTTTAAAACTAAGTTTTCTGTATAAACAATGAACATACATTGAAGTATCTAATTAGGATGAAAGTACCTTTAAGACTTTTTGTTATTAAATTCTGTTATTGGACATAGAGTTTATGTTAAATTTAAAATTTGAATTGAGAGAGATGACGAAAGAAACCAATAGATAATTCAGATGATTTATTCTGCTTCAAACTCTCTTTATTATCTTTGAGATTGTGTATTTATCGTTGAATTATCTTTGTCTCTATCGGAAGTCAATACGTGTAATTCAGTATTATAAACCAGTGAATATCAAAATCAATCACATAATTATCTATTCTTCATAATAATATCCAATAAGAAAATGAATACATACTAATTAAAATAGACGCTAAATCTGTTTAGTTTCAATGTAAACTTTGAAAGTAAAATAATAATACCTTTATGTGATCATTTCAAATATATTATAACCTAAAATAAGCTGAATCAAAAATAAAATACCTAATTCCTTTTCCTAATTTTTAAAAGAATACTTAAAGGACCAATTAACATCATTGATGCTCATAAGAACAGAGAAAGGAAACCAATCCCGATCAAACAGATTAGTGCCGAATCTTCAATAGCGGAAACAATTAATTTGCTGATTATGATGACACTCGTAACGTGATTGCTTTTCATCAAATGTTAAGAACACTAATTTATTCTCCCTCTTATGAATTAATAAGGTATCAAACGGAATAGTATGAATTTATTAAATACTTATTAACTGAAATGGTCCACTGCTCTACCACGCTCTCCTTTTAAATTCACTGTTTTAATACTCAGGTTGGTTGGTTAATAATTAGGTTGCACATTTTTTCATTAGACATGTCAAAATATTACGTTAAATAATTATTTAACGTAATATTTAGATAGAATAATTATTCTACAGGTATTTTAAAATATTAATTCTATCCAGGGAAATCATTATTAGGTTCAGGTAGCTTCTATGTAAATAAGTGATTATTTAAAACTTATGAGGGAGAAATATGCATTATTGAATTAAACACAAATAAAATAATCACACAACAATTTCCTAAATACAGAGTGTAGTGTAAGGTAGTGTCTTGTATAATATCAAAAATACATTAAAAAAATTGAGGAACATAAAATTTATTACCACGCCATCTATTAACAGAAGCTCAAACTACGGACATCGGCGTCATGCGACATCTATCTTTATGCAAGCCATTCAATGAAACTCAATCTTGGCCGATTTTCGCCCTGGCGGAGAGCCCATGAACTAAAACTGTACTTACAAAAATTAACCTATTGAGCCCCGAGCGGCCCGATCTGACCACGACACAATAGATTTTCTATTGTGTCTGTAATTCCGGGGGCTGAGTTAAATTCTTCCACCTTATTGTTTACCTGAAAATAAAATAAATGTTTATAAAAATTAAGTAGTTAATACATGATTAGTAAACCATTAATTTCCTAATCATAGTTTATTTAAAACATATATTGTGTGTAAACTCGACAGGAGCTTCAGGTTTTAATTTTAAGATTAATTAATAATAGTAATAAAGTAAAGTATACAGTTTATTCATAAAAAATATTAATAGCTATACATTGGTAAAATATAGAGATGATTATAATAGGTGCCTATTTTAATATTCTATTCGAATATTGAACGTGCATCCGTTGGTACGATATTGTCACATTCAAAATACCTGTGCAAAATACTCACAGTTTTTTATATAATCACCGTTTAATTTTCGACGGAATTTCGCCCGCGCAGTCAAAGAAAAACCCGCATATTTAACGTTCGCGTGGGATTTCCGGGATTGCGTCATTTTCCCGGGATAAAAAGTAGCCTTTCTCGGGTATCAAAATATCTCCATACCAAATTTCATGAAAATTGGTTCAGTAGTTTAAGCGTGATTGAGTAACAGACAGACAGACAGAGTTATTTTCGCATTTATTAGTACCAAATTAGTACAGTTGTATAATATGTGCATGACAATTTTATGACAGTAAAAGGACTAAGAAAACGTGAAGACTGGTCACTATGATAACATCTAAATTAAAAACCAGTTTCATAAATTATATTGAATCAATACTTTCAACAGCCACTAAATATTCAATTCATAAGAAAATTATAAAAATGTCTATTAGCCGATAATAATTATATTACCTAATAATCTACCCATGATTCTTTAGAGAGATCCAAGATCAAACATATACGAAGAATTTATATCCAAAGTTACTTTGTCCACGTGTTTCCTATCTAGGATAGTATTTGGCATTAGAACTAGCAAAGCATTTAAACTGGTTGCTTCACGACCGCTTTACATCTGAAAACATTTAAGAAACGAAAACAATCATACCAAGTGCGTATGTAGTTGATATACTTTGATGTTCATCACATGCAATGGCTAATACACGAATGGTTACAACATCCACATTCAAACAAACATTGTTTAATGGATCATACAGTTTTGTGATGGCAGTATCAATAAACAGTACAGAAATATACGCTCTTGGTTAACCTACAAACCCATACTATTAGTACCTATTAATGCTGTTTATATATCTCTTGGGTTTTGGCGCTTGAACCACTGAAGTTATTTACGAGAATTAGGTCTTACCTATAAGTAGATGAAACGTTACCGAATAACAATATCTATTGTTAACTGCAAGATATCACACAAGAGACATGGAAATTTTGAAAGTCTATCACTATACATATACATAGTTCTGTATAAAAGCACTTCATATAATGTCTCTTTTAAGTTCTCAAACGGTACGTTCAAAGAGGTCAGATACACCTCACCAGAATTACTTTGTGGTTCATTTATGTCGAATTGACGTCCGCAAACCTCTACTAATCGTATGAGCCAACGTAACCGCAGTTCATACATCGATAGATCTACCTTTACCTCTGTATTCGAATATAAGTAAAGTTGGTTTTAATGTTTTCTTGAAGTAGAAATACTAAGGATCTGATTAAGACCGAATATTAATAAATCAAGAGTATCTACTATCTATTGAGTTTCTTTCCAATTCTTCTACGGAGAAGTGACATTCCGAATCAGTGATAGTAATTATCAAGTGGTTATCAAAAATTGCTACTCATAAATATTATGTACTTGTAAAACTTCACATAAATAAAAATATTTAGAGTTTAAATTACTTTATTTTTTGGCTATGAAAAATATGTACTCATAATTTCTCAATTTTTCATAAAAATATAGCTTATTTATAACTAAAAGTTCGCATTGAGCACTTAGGTCCCTTTATAAAAAGTTTGTTAACATACTTAACTTTATATGTTCTTAAGTAACAAACAAATATAGAATTGGTTTAATTTAATTAATTCGAGTCGAACAGTTTAGATGCTATTGTACTATATTACGACTCAAAAAGCTCTACAAATAAGTGTATCTACTATCCAACTAGGTACTTTAGATATTTTCCAATACTTACTTTACTAAGAAGACTCTTTACAAAATAATCTCACAGCTTATTAACTACAAAAGCCATCCATGTGAGGTCAAAATACATTGACAGTAGCACACATATCTCTAAGGTGGGCTTCGATGAGCCGAGTGTAGTGCAATGCAAGCTTACGAGCTGCAAGTCAGCACTGTGTATAATCACAAGAATGCTTAACGTGTGGTTAACTTAAACTGCATTTTATGAAATAACTAGCTGCTCGCCCTTGCTCCGCCCGATTATTCACATTTTTACAGTATAATTCTAATCCAGATTCCAATAAAACGAAGGAAAAAATAAATAAATTCATTTCATTAAACCGTCCTTCAGTTATTAGTGGTGTGACTCGACTTTAAATAATATTATTATTGGGATAGCTTTTGCTTACAATTTACATCATTTGTTATGTTTTATCTACGAGTTTTTAGAAATAAAGTAAAGAATAATCCCCAATGTATGACATTTTATGTCATACATTGGGGATTATTATTTACTTGGTTACAACCTGTGGTTACAACGATAAATAAAAAATGAGTCAAAAATAAAGGTAACTTATTTATGACTCATTTTTATCGCACAATACAGATTTCCTGGAAGGTCTGTTTTCTGTTCCTATATCTTTTTATATAAAAATATATCAAGCTAATTATTCGCTTGAATAACCTTTGCAAACATTGTCTTCCAAAACTTATTTGATTAATGAGATAATTAATTCAACACAAATTCACATACTGGTATATATATTAGGGCAACCACCAATTACCTCGTTAAACAAAATACTAAAAGCTATGAAATAACGCAAATAGCTAACATATTTTTACCAAACGTATTAAATTATACAAATGAGTAATGATTATGTAAAATTATAATAGAGCAATTTTCTCCATTATAGTGCTCAAATAGGTACTTGTATAACAGCGCGAACATTGCTTTTAGCAATTCGGTAAAAAGCATAGCTTAATTTTAATTTTTACTTAAATTTTTATCATTTTCTGTAATTTACTATTTATGGAACCAAAAACGAAATTAGGATATACTGTGTCTGTGTTGACAAATATAAACAATAAGCACCCAGATTAACATAATTATTTGTAGTACACTATTTGGTATATAAACATTACACTAAATTTTTAATCTATCCGAAAATATACATCCTAGAGGAACAGCGACTAATGCAGCATATTTCCTTGATGACCAACAAATTCAAAAACGAACACTATGCAAGCAATGTTACAGTTAAAAGCTTTTTAAATAACATGCAATAAACTCTAATAATTGGGGGTCTGCCAACACTACGGCCTGCCCTACAATGAAATCATTATTATCTTAGTATCTCAACAATGTGGCATTTAGTATTGTTTATTATAGAGAATACGAACGTATTAAACTATTCTAAAATGTTGCATAAACATAAAACATCAAATGATTTGTCTAGTGCATTACAGAACTGGCGTGTAATAAAGGC
This sequence comes from Colias croceus, assembly GCF_905220415.1. NCBI lineage: Eukaryota > Metazoa > Arthropoda > Insecta > Lepidoptera > Pieridae > Colias > Colias croceus. The sequence goes on from NC_059542.1 coordinate 7,910,639, forward strand.
ACAAATAAAACAATACAAGTTAACATAGGTCCTTATAAAAAGTAATTACTCATAAGTATAAAGTACCTGAAACTAGAATCCAGTCATATTGTTCGACAATAAAGAAAAGTTCCTATCTAGTATGTAACCCTATAACTATAAAAAGTTACAAAGCGTACCTACACGTTGAAGGTAATAATAAAAAACATATGTAACAATGCTAAAAGCACACAGTGAGCTTTATTGCCGATAGTCTGTACTAAACCGTATGATTGTTCATTCATAAAGAATAATGTAAGCATCCTGGCCCGTTCTAAATACCTCCGAGGCGCATAAATAATACAACTATAACAGTGACGTCAACAGCAGATCCCGCTTGCAAACGAGATCGCATTTGAACTGTTGTGTGTTATGAGCGTTTTAGCTTGTTCCTGACGTTCTATTAACCTTATGATAAATGGGCAATGCTGCCAAATGGCATACAGGAGGTGCTAGTGTTTGCGAGCTTTGAACAAAATAAAACAATGTGAACTTTTTGATTGTATGCGAGTAGAACTGGATAGAAAACTCTAGAATTACATATTACATATAATATAGGTACATATGAGTAGTCTAAAAAATATATTCTGCGAGCATATTTTCTAGCATAATATATTTATGGATTAACGTTTTGCATGGTGCAAAAACATTAAATTTAATCGTAGTTTCAGGAGTTTTAGTTCGAAACTTTATAAGTTTTGTTAATTGTTATGTTTTCTTTATTGTGGTCTCTTTCTATTTATGAAAATTTAATCAGAATATGTTGTGTTTATCACTTACTATATTATGCTTTTAATATCAGAATATTCCGCTAAACTTTACAGGTGAAGATAATGGATATACGTTCTTATTCCCAGGTGGTATCCTGTTCCATAATATACATAGACTAAAATTATACAAGGAGTTATAGTGACGACTATATATAATGGTTAAATATATTACTTATTAAGAAAATAGAAACAATAATAGTTATTTGTACCATAAGTTAATGAAAAGCTTAGTACCTACAGTAACGTTGTAAATTGTTTTCTTTAATAATATTTACTGATACTAAAATTCTTAAAACAACGAAATAACCTATTAGAATATTATGCAAAAAGACCTAGTGCTTAAATTTATTCCCGATTTAGTTTACTTAATTCATTTTAGTTTATAACAGTATGCGACTTTAATCTCGTGTTTTTCATGATATTCTATAAAAAAAACCTGATTCAAGGAAACGTCTTGTCACGTACCTATCATGTTTTATATAAAAATTGTTCTGTAAAAGGTATGAGCTAGGAGATAATGGAAGGATATTTGGCACGCGGGTCCACGCCAAGAGATGCCATTAGGAACTGACAGAACCTTTGGAATGTTTTGCCGCCTTTGCATTTTCTAATTACTTACCCTACTGTTGTAAAGTATTCTATATAACCCATTGTTATAGAAGTGTATAGGATGGGTGTTTTGAAAGTGTTAGTGTGAATAATATGATTGAAATGTTAAGTGTTTTTTTTTATTATCATACATTATAATATGATCAAATCTTTATTATTTAAACATTTTTAATACCGTATGTTAGTATAAGTTGTTGTAATATTATAAAACCTATATTTACACATCATATTAAGTGGCAATATTCAAGAAAAATATATATAACATTTCTGCTCAATTCTATTCTTTCACTTTGATGTTTATAATGTTATATGATACATCGCTTTACTAATACGATGTGCAACAATGTATGTAATACTATCCAGTAAAGGCAGCACTTAACTAACTAGAAGACGTGCAAACGAGGCATCGGCTCGAATACCAAAGAAATGAAAGGATGCGCTAGGTGGAAATCTCTCGTTCCTAGGTGAAAATTGACGTTTAATGAACTGTTAGTAACTGCGTCATTTCCTTTTTACGATTCTGTGAGGAAAGGTGAAAAGGACCACTTATGGAGACTTTGATATGTATATGAGTTGGTATCTCTTTGTAATTATACAAGAAAAGTAGTAGTTTTGATTGATTTCGCTTATTTAAATTACGGGTTTAAATAGTGTTGATAATCCGTATATTATGAAGTTATTATAGATAGAAAAACAGCTGGAGAATGAAGGAAATGCATAGTAACAGTGCATGTAGAGCCATAAATGGAAAAGCAAAGATTCGATTCTGAGAATCAATTTCATATTTAATAATTCTGATCTGCTTATAAAACCTGAAAGTCTGTTTAAGTACTCGTTTTCCCACAAATTCACTCACTCGTAGATAAGTACATACTATGACCGCTATCCACCCTTTTTATAAGTTAAAGTTCGAAACAGTTAACCCTTGTAGATAACTACTATTAGCAATGAAAGAAATAATTTAAGCAGCTGATATAAAATTATATAATACTATGTACTGGAAGCTTTTTAAGTTGATAGACTCTTCAATTCTTTATAACTTGGTTATGGATGTTTCAACGCTCGCTTTAACAATTTAATCCATTAATGTGTTTCACCTTTGGGTCATTTCAAATATGAGAGGTTTATTTATGTCTAGCCATTGGCATTCGATTTGCTGAACTTTTAGAGCTTCTCCATGAGATTTTCAAACCATTCGCCGTAAAGTTTATATTATTATATGTATAGAAAATAATATACCTACCTAGTAAATAATGTGCCATGCAATGAATATTAAAAGAGAAAATTGCATGAAATTATTTACTTGAGATCGTTAAATATAAGATGTAAGTTATACCTAATGGGAATGCTGCAAAAGGAACGCTTTTCTTTATTTCCGAGAAGTTAGATTTAAACCAATTTAAAATGCAACTTCTCAAGTCTTTCCATTTTACATTTTATATTGTGTTATTCATTTTTAATACGTATTATACTCTACATTAATTCTCTAATCTAGCAAAAAAGCATAATATTTAAGCCAGGTAAAGTAAGTCGTAATATTAGCTTATTGGAACATCAAATATTGCAATAAAACAAATACAAGCACACCAGGAATAACCCATTTACGAATTCCACCCGTGAAGCTGTTATATCAACATAAATTTCCTTTCGCCAAACGGTACATCGAATCAATTTGTTGTATCAAAACAGCGCGGTTGTCCATGTATGCCGTGCCTATTTCAAAATCGTATCGTTTCGTTCAAACGTTTATATTGAGGAAACTATAAAACGAGGATAATCGTAAAAGCAAAGTTGGGCGATGGCCAACCGACTACCGACACTGAAAAATAATTCGACGTACGGAACTAGATCAACTTTTCGTACCGTATTTATTGCGTGTTGTTATGTTTACATTCGTAATTCCGAAATAGATTTTTAAGACGCCGCGGCACCGATCGCAGAGGGAATTCGTGTTTCTCGCTCTGAGTGAGACCACTCACTCGTGTCGAAATTATACTTGACATTTGACAGTTGTGACAAAATGATACAGTACGGTTCAATATCTGGATGATATGACGTGTTATTCTATAAATAAGCAAGCTATAATAGACAGCCAGATTTCACTCTCGCAAGAAGGTACTTATAAGAAATTAAGGCTTTATTAAAGTATGCCTACACTTCACCTTCAACCTTTTTAGGATTGTTTATAAAAAAGAACATTAGTTTAGCCGTAAAAGCGTAACAGACAGATAAACACACTGACTGATAAAACTTTTTCATTGCTGGCTAGTTACTCAGCTATAGATATTTTATAAATAGTCAAATAATTTCTAGGACACTCATATCACAAAAACCAATTTGACAAGAACTCAACTGGCCAGAAGTATCGCGTAGGCTCTACGAGAAATAAATCTAGCTCCCTTGAGGCTTTCTAATGCCTTTTGTTTTTGGACCTTATTTATAAGGAACATAGGTGTTTTCGTTACTAAAAATGATTATTTAATGTTTCATCACGTTCATAAATTTGTTTTCTTGTTTATTTATGGTAGGTATGTAAGTGTGAAATTGGAGTTAACCTCATTGTTTTAGCTTCAAGAAAAGGCGAAAAATTAATATAAACTAACTGAATTAATTAACTTACTAACTGAACTTCAATAATTTATTAGCGTAATTATACATTTTAAGGTGCTACGAACAGTTAATTTTATAAATACAATAGCAATGAACAAATATAAAGAAATGAATAAAATAATTGACTCGAAAAGATTAGATATAATCTCATTGCTGAAAATATTGTTAGACAATAACGAATCTAAACTCTATACAACGCAGAGAGAAGCGTACAAAACCGAATGCCTTAATTTAATATAAGTCAATTTTGGCCAATTTAATTTCGCGTCCATACAGCCACGGCTGTCAGCCGCACACTGAGGTTACACAGCAATATTGCTATACTATAATCGCATTTGATGCTTTGCTTTAACGACTTCTTTTCTTTGCACACATTTTTGATTTCATTAACGTATTATACAGCCAGCTGTGATGCATACAATTATGGCAACATAGTTTTGTTTGCATCGAGCTTACCTCTTGTTTATGTTTGTAATTAAAAGCATTATAACCGCAGTAACATATAAGAGATACGTAATAAGCTGATGTTGTAGCTTATTTTTATTAGATCTATTTTATGCGGATGTTCTTTTACATGGTATAAAGATATGTTTTTATCTCAATAAACGGATAACTCGTGTAAAAATAATCACTTATAATACCACAAGAGCTTCAAAATTATCGGGTATTTTCCGATAGGTTCGTTGCAAACAAATGAAGGAGTCAAGTTTTTAGTCAAGGTTAAAAAATCACGAGCGCGAAGCGCGAGTGATTTTTCCTGAAAAACTTGACGACTTTATTTGTTTGCAGGGAACCTTGAGGGAAATGCCAGATAATTTTGAAGCTCGTGTGGTATTCGGAGGATTATTTTTCCGTCCCAAATGTCGGCCAATAATTTCACAATTGAATTCAACCTGTCAGTTTGACGTCAACGACCAGAGAAAATTTAAAAAAAAATTATCAGTATAATACCATGTAGGTTGTATCACGTGACGTCGAATGGTGCAATTCTATTGGTCGACATTTGGGTCGGAAAAATAATCATCTTAATAGTTGATGCGTGTTACTGTTAATGTCAACCCTGTCATATCTTCCCTATGTATTATGTGGTGTTATTGTATACCAAATTAATAGACGCAAGTTGCGTTACGACAGTTAATAGCTTTCGGTAATTTATTAGAGATATCTAATTGTATAATGTTATTAAGAACATAAAGCGATTATGTTAGTGTCAGTGTTCAAATACAAAGGAGACGTAGACAATGTTTCAATTATTATTAGCATTAGAGATTAATTGAACTTTGAATATAATTAGTGTATGAATTATGTAGCGATGTTTTAGTGATAACGACCTCAATAGTATGTACCTAATAGTTATGTGAAAGTAATTTGGCAGTTTAAAAAAAAAGGTTTACAAAAAAATAACATAAAATTTAACAATTGGTGAAAACTCTACACACTTTATTGAATAATTTACGATTGAGCATTTCCTAGTATTACACTGCATGCTACTTTATCATAGTAATTCGTTATTTATTTATACGTTAGTTAAGTAGTATTATTTTGAAACCGTATTGAGTATCAAAGAAAAAATATTGACAATAAGGGTAACATTTTTCTATTACGCTATCTATTCTTTTTGATGTTTTGTTACTGTTATAAACAGCCGTTTACAACATATTCTCTTTTTCTAATAATAAAACGTAACATGATTACGTAATGTAAACCAATAGCATCTACATTTAATCAACATTAAATTACGGCTGAAATTTAAATTCCACCATATTAACTCCAGCGCAAAATTGTACCGATTCCGGGAAAAATCGATTCCCGCAAATCAACACAACATGGAACCTTGACATTAATATTATAATTAATAAATTGAAATGAGCTTTTACAATAAGAGGAAAAAGTGGATGCTGCCAGTAGATTGGCGATCTCATTAAAATCAGGAAAGGCTCCAACGTTCACTCCCTGCAACGCTTCTTTTTCAATTCTATTCATAGGGCAGAGGAGTTTTTTTTATGAATTCATATTTTTATAAATACGCATTACATGTACGTTGTGGTATTAATTTCTTGCTATCTTTGAATAATTTAGTTTTTGAGCAGATAGTGATGAGTTTAGTGGTAAAGTTTTTAACTTTTTAGGTTTATTGATGTATGTCCCTAAAGATGATGAATGATGATACACTAACGTATAAGTTAGTATACCTTTTTGTAAACATGCAAAGTAAAATATTATACTACTGTGGGAAATTAATTTAAACTTTAAGACTTATACATGACTGTAATTATGAAACAACGTCTACAAATAGATCAAAATAAATCTAAATAAAATTATAACATAAATAATGTGTCACTGAAAAGCTTTCATCGCAAATAAATAAAAAAACATTTTTATCTCACCAGCGAATAAGTTGACAGTGGACTAATTGCTTAAACTCCGACATTAAAATAGAGAAACATTAATAAATATCAAATATTAACGTTATGACTATCCGAAAAACACGGGATGACACCCGTGGCTGGGAAGATTAATGAATGTCTCTGTAAGTAGTTTAGGAAACGCATTATTTGTTGCGAAACATTTTCCTGATAACTGTTACAAATAATCATTGTTTTCTTATACCTCAGGCCATGTTGGGTTTTATGTGTCAATGTAAAATTATTATACAAGTTAATGAATGAATGCTACTGAATGCTACAAATAGTTCAGATTAGTTCAAATAAATTGTATTGAAACTGGATTGAAGAGGAATTTTTTGTACAGAGTTAACGAGTCTGTGATTGAAATTTGACGTTTTACAAATTTTTATTCAATTTGATGCATTTTATATAAAATTGTAAGTTTCTAAGGACATTACTATTTAATATAAACATAATTATACTACAGATATAGGTATAGATGCATAAGAAAAACTAGATTACTTTAATGTTTACTTCGATTTATTATCAACAAAGCGAAGCGAAGCTAGGGCGTGACGGCAATAGATCAAAAGGTGATTAGTCTATAAAGTAACTTACGATACCGTCTCGGTTTATATAAGAAGCATAATCTGAAAGCGCAAAAACTGAAAGCGGATTGCGGTTTCGTTCTCCCTCCAGTAAATTTTAATTAATGGTTTAAATCTTAAAAGTACGTTTTAGCGTTAAATAGACGAGATAAAAGGAAATTGTGAATGTCACAATGTAGCACTAACGGCATTTAGGTAATTTTCGCTCAATTAAACGGATGAATACGCCCCGTTCGCGTCATTGAACTAGGAGATTGCTTCCCGGATTTTACCTTTAGTCTAAGAAATCTGGTGAAAAACATTTAGCGGTAATTCTTAACGTATATATTGTGTTTATCGTGTGATAGAGTCATGTTCCTCTTTTTCTTCTTCAATGATTACAATTGAAGGAGGTCGGGTCGATGTCAGTAATATGCATTATGATTACCAACACACTTTGTTCAATACCTATTATATTATTCCGTTCATTCAATTCGTAAACTAAGATTAGATATTCTGTTTTGTGTTTGACTAGAGTATTTATTATATTTCAGAGATTACAGTGTTATAAACATAGAACTGATTTAAATATAATAATAAATTCAATATATTAGTTCTATCTGTGACCGCGCTTTATGTCGTCGTCGTTTGTTAATATAATTGTCTTTCAACTATTTTTAATATTTAAAGATTGTTATTAAAAGAGTCTGAAATTAAATCGCGGAATTCAGTATTACGCTTAGATATTCATAAAATATGTCATTTATAAATTTAATAAAGTTGTGATAAAAATAACGTTTGTGCTATGAATGAGCGTACGTCACCGGTAAATTACTACCTACGCCATATTATAAAACGCCTAACAGTAACCGTAGGTTTTTCTTGTATAAGCAAACTCTCACTATTTCATTCACATTGTTAACATAATATTTTCTCCATGACGTTAATTTCTTTTAGTTAATGTTGTATAGCCAATTTACCGTCGTTAATAATGATTTGTAACGGAAAATGCACTCGTAACGTCTTAGACGTTGTTTCACGTAGGAAGATGTATCAAATACTGTCTCTACTGGGAAATTGTGTTTATTTTGTATTTCTGACCTAGGTAACATTTAAGTCAAAGAATAAATCGTTGTTTTTCATTGACAGTGTTCATTTTGCTGTAAGTTGATGTTGAACTTATATTTTATTATAACGGGGTATAATTATTATCGTGCCCAAACTAAATCACTTACTGACTCTATACAGCTTTGTATAGAGTCAGTAAGTGATTTAGTATATAGTTATACATACAAATCAAACATAGAAAAAAGACGTAGCTAAACATATGTTTTCAGTACAGAATAATAACAATTAACAATATATAAAATAATAATAGGAAAATTAAATAGGTATGTTTTTAAGGTCTAGATATTTAATGCAATGACTGTATATTAAACTTTATCTACAACATGAACACCCACGAACTTTCGTCACCTATCTGCCTACGTCACATTCTTCATTCCTTACGATGCAAGAGAGAATAAAATATCATTACACGTGGAGATAATTATCGCAATAAGCGTATTTTGGTCCTTTGTAAGCTTAACCAGCCCATTAAAATTAATACATACAAAGTAATAAGTAGGTAGTATATCAAGGTAACTTATTAAGGGAGTTGCGAATATACATTTTATTCTTTATCTGGAACCCATTCAACCAGCTTTCTTATGTAACCCTAATAGGTTATAAAAATACAAAGAACAAAAAACTATTTCTACAAAATGACAAATTGATCCACACATTGCTCTCTCACCACAATTGACACTTTTACTCAAAGTTTAATTATTTCACAAGTTCAAAACAACTCGGTGATTTAGATAATAGAATTAAACAATATCTTCGACGTGTTTACGAGCGACTAATAGTTAGTAATTAGGAACCACTTAACAGATGTTTTCATATAAATCTCGCTAATTACATGCACGACATCTTGCTATGGATACCCACAGGATGTTCTACAATCTACCGGCTTATGTATACAGCGTGTTTTTTTTGACAAAATTGTAAGTCTATTGTTTAACTATTTTCTCGTAAAATTGCATAGTTAATTTTGTAAGCACGTGAGTATGCGAGAGACGAGATACGATAACGCTGTTGTAAATTAATTTGAGATGAATATTAGACGATATTACAATTTATTTTGAATGATGATGTAAGATAATTATTCAAACTACAAGGACATACATTACATTCTCTCTTTATCATGATATAGCTTTCAAAATTATAAGATTTAATGTAGGTAGGCTAGACTCTAGAGAAGTCCTGGACTCGAATAAAGGTTGACATTCATTCCTTTTTCAATATATTTTATATTGAAGGATACGAGTTACTACATTACATGCAGAAGCTTATTACACATTCTTACATGATTCAATATTGGGCCACAATCATAAGTTCTCGGTGAAAGGTAAATAAATTATGGTTGCCAATTAGTATACATGAGGATGCACTTCAAATAATGTTATCATTGTTGTTTGTCTATGACCTATGTGAATGTAGAAAGTAATCTCCCACCATACTCGCGACCTTATTTACACCAAAGGATGCTTCAAATGCCCTATTAATGCCGACATAATATTAAATTTAATGACATTATGGAACTATACTACGCAAATCTATACTAATATTAAAAAGCTGAAGAGGTTGTTTGTCGGGTCCGATGTGAAAAGTTATTTCAGTTTTAGATAGCCTATTAATTAATTAGCTAAATTAGCTAAATACCGATAGGATCAGAGCAATGTCTATTTTACACATGAAATAATTTAAAATTGCAATTTTTTTCTAAAGCAGGAACAAATGGAATTGAAATTTTGTCCAAATAAAGAGTGCGAGTAATTCGTATAACTGCCGAGCACGGTTTTTCTCACGTGAAACTCACATTTAAAATGTTGATACCGCGCGATGTTGCGATATTTTAGATAGAATATTTATAACTATCTCCAGCCTACAGTTTTGTCACGTATCATATAAAAAATAACCTACATTCTGTTCTAAATATGCGTGAAGGAGCAATAAACATAATATAATATTTCTGATATTATATTATTAGAGTATATTGTATATTAAATCAACGTAGAGTTTGAAGAGTTATCAGTAAGCTTCTGTAAGTTATAGCAGTCTTGTTTTAATATTAACATTGCAAGATATTATTAATTTACATGATGCAATAGTTTAAACATTAATAAATTGGATGACATAAAAAATAAATAACCGTTTTTGTGAGCTATAATAGTTGTTGACAAAAATTCAACAAAATCATTGAACAGCTGCGATGTAACGTATATATATATATATATATATTCTATGTGATCCAAATCTATTCGTATCAGACATAATGACGAATTGAGTGAACAAATGGCTGTTTTCATCGCTTATTTATATGCTTTCTACATTTTTGTAGACTCATTCGTTCTGTTAATACGGTGCTGAGTGATTTTAGTTATAAATATACTGTGTTGGTTAAATTGTGTGTTTTAATTTGATGATTCTATGCAATTAGAAACTGAAAGAGTAAAGGTAACTTAGGGTTCTATAAATAAGTACAAATATTCTGTAAACGGACGTAAAGATTTTGTCTAGTGTATCGAAAAGTTGCATATATAAAAAACAAAAAGCATAAAATAATGATAAATTCCAATTGATAATTAATATAGATATAAATATACCACGCAAAGTTCACATTTGACCCTTTTGAGTAAACATTTTGAAAAGAAATTCTCAGTACACGACTATCAGCTTCGATCTCTCAAAGCAGCGGAAAAAAAGATTCGAAAAAGGTTCAATATTTTATACTTAAAAACAGAAATACGCCGTAACAAGGAAAACGTTTCCTTGTAACCTTTTAAACTTTTGTTCCTTTAAAAACCGATTAAATCTGCCTTTTCTGAGCTCAGTAAAAATAAGCTAAAACTCTTTACACGCTTCTTCGAATTCATAAAGGATTTTAGTTTTCGGACTATTAATGTTTTCCAATTTTCCATATATCCACAGTCTACACTTTATCGATTGAATATAGCGTAGTATTTTCCAGTTATCAATACTTGGTATTTAGGTAATTAATTATTTTAAAATTGAAAATGTATAACCACTTTACTAGATGTACTCCAAATTCTTAACACTAAAACCTATTTCGAATGCTTTTTGCACATTAGCAATATTTTTTCAATAGGTAAGTTAAATATGTAATAGTGTACCTTAAAAAAATATACCTCTAACAAAATCCTTCTCTCTGCGGCATACCAATAATTCCATTACTTCCGAAACTTTCCAATTTCATTACACACTATCTATTTCAAAACGCATCGCACCCGGCAAAAAATGTTTATACGCTGTTAGAGCGTCAAGCCAGAAATATGAATTACATCAATCAGGCAAAGAAAGGAGCAGTAAATCGGGTCGTTTCTGACCAGAATAACTTTATTTCCGCGCTGTGCCCCAATCAAATGTGCGGCTGACGATAAATGGGGTACTTACGGTCGTCACAAGTCACAGCCGGTATGAAAGAATGGAATAAAAGCCGTATAGTAAAAAGCAAATAAACCCGCTCACATATGACGCGGCTCGCTCGAATGTATTTCATGGGTATTTTTTATACGATAGTTTGCATACACATGTCGCGCTGAATTAAAACAATAATAAAGGAATCCGAACGGATAAGTTAATGGATTTGTTTTTTAACTGTAGAATCGGTTGAAAAGCTTTTCGTTATCATGCTGAACTAATTTTAAGAGGAAATTTAATTAGTGAACAAACTATTTGAATTACAATTATATTTTATGTTAGAATAAACGACAGAGCAATGATTAATTTCCATGAATAAGTAAATTTTTAACAAATGATAATTTTTTAATGAAATTCAACGATTTAATGTAATATTTTCATAAGCATTTGCTCATATTTTGAATAGTTTAAGATCATTGTCTATCGGCTTAATAGCTAGACTTATTACTGAAATTTCATCGTAAAAGCTTCGCCATTGACTGACGTATCTGTCAACGACCGGCGCACGAGTTTTGATTGAATGCCAAATGTGGCCTGTTGTAGGTTAATTGATAACATACGTCTTTACAGAGAGGAAATTGTAGCTATTAAACGTTCGCATTAAGAGCAGCTTTATTTTCTTTATAAACACAAAATTTATTTTAACTTTACGACTATTATTTGAGCAGTAACGATCCATGCAAATCACAGAAATCCATGTTGTTCATATGAAATTGTAGTCATTTTTATGTAAAACTGTAATAAAATGTTTCTTTGCATTGAAGTCAATAACTGAAAAATAAGCTGCAAATACATCACCATGGTATACAAGTATACGTTTGTACAAAAACTACTCGAATATTTACAAAAGAAAATGTAAGCCCGGCTTCAAATCTGGGCTAATTTCCATATCAATCCCGGGCACAGGAAATGAACATTCGGCCATTATTACGAGCGCTAGTTTATAATGAGAAACATGCTTATACATACGGCATACCTAAAAATAGTCTCTAGAAGGAACTAGAACGAAATAACACAATCAAATTATAAATAATCGAGCCAACATAAAAGCTGTATTGTGTATCGTAAGTACAATTATTGTTCTAAATAATATAAAAATGTAATGATTGAAACAATCGTTACCTAGTTAACAAACGAACCATCTATAGCATATGGTATAAGAAAAAAATTTAATAAATTAGAAGGTATGAGATCGTACTAATCCTTCATGTTGTCTGTTCAAAAGCAAAAATTGGCACATTAAAATTCACTTACATTATATGCACAATAAAACGCTAATAAATACTTGACTGATAAAATCACGTTTTACCAAAGTATCAAAACATTATTGACAATCGCCCATTACAAAATTAGTATAAAGATTCCCAGAAACTAGTTCAGGGATGTTTTCTTAAATATCGTATTGATATCGATGCGTGCAAATAAGATGATCGTTGCCAAGTCATAAACAAGCGTTATCGTCTACCATTACGCAGAATTATTGCTTCGCTTCTGTAATTCTGCTCATAAAGTTTTCATAAACTGCATTACCTATTTACTTATGATATCAATTATTTGTAACATTCTTATAGCATGCATTTCTTGCATGCAAAGCTTTAATAATGGCATAATTTATAGTTGTAGACAATGAACAAGGTCCGTTTATTTTCTAAACACACGTTGCTTGTAAATTTATAATCTGTATTTGCGTTTCTTAAAATTTACTACGTTCTTTCTAACTTCAAATGTAGGTACTGGGACGAAAGACAAACGTTATAATAAGAATAAAAAAAATCTGAAATGGGTAGGTATAGTGATGCTTTTATGAAGTTTCAGTTTACTGTAACAAATATAAGAATAAAATGTTTGTGTGTTAGTCATCAACAATTTGCTTCGCTTTCTACGCTTTAGCCATCAACAATCGTCAACAAACAATAAACAACATAACATATACTACTCTAAAAACCAACAATATAAGATTTAAAAATTTTATCAACCATCTACATTGTATTAAGCAAAGTTCGCCTTAAACATATTAAATAAACGGTTGTAGTTTCCGTAGAAATTATTTAAATACTTGCATGTAACAAATGTTTGTAGAGCTAACATTTTGAAGGTACGAGCACTTGTCTGCAATCCACCACTGTCTGCCAAAGCGAAGACTGCATGTATTCAGTGTATAGAAAGAGCAATATATCCCGTGTCCTGCCTTATTAATAACCTGTACAACTATCTTAGGAACATTATTTATGACCAAAATAGTGGTGGAAATAGCTCCAAGCGCACATGAGAACAATTAAGAAAACATATCAATTACATTATATTACTTCTTGTATTTATTTGATGTTTGTTTTGTGTGGTATGTTTATATGTGTGTCGGTATATGTGTATTTTATAATGAAAGAAAAGTTTTTATCCGTTTGATAACAAAGCCCATAGCTTCAAATAAATAGGTAACATTGTGTAAAAGCCTCTGACAAAGCCGCGTTGAAGCGTGGTTACATCAGCATGTATTACAAAAACAATGTTTCATTTTCGTTAACAAAATGAAATTAATGATTTTGATGAAGTTTTATTACAGTTTTTGTAATAAACACATACTATACTACTATATATTTTCGATTTACTGCAATTAAATATTGAAAGGATATAATAATATATTTTAATGATATATTTATTGAATGCAAAAATAATATGCACGTATTATTGCATCAAATTCAATCAAAATTTTAATATAATTCTGAAATGATAATGTTATTCAACTACGATTATTCGATACTTTTAATAATTTTATCATGAGCCCCAAAACTAAGAGAACGTAAAATATAGTTTCGGGCTTATTTCATACTTATGTTTCGAATAAACTTCTGAGAATCTTCATATGAAGATAATATAACTATAGACAAGATAACATCGTATCAATTATAATAACTGTTCAAAACAAAACACAGCTTTTTGCTTACAGCCAGGAGGGAGTCATTTGAACGGGTGGCTTAAAACAAAGAAGTAACAGAAATCTCGAACTATCTCCTCTCAAATCAACTTGTAGCACCGCACTAACAGCTTCGCTAACTTTCCGACTTTAAACTTCTTTCAAATTACTGCTTCAAGCAGCATTTTGTTTAACCGACCATTTTGCAATCTTGGTTTCTCTTCAGCGAATTGTATTGCGTTTGATTTATTGGTCGCTTTCTCAGAAATGCTGTAAAAGACTTCATTAATTGAACTCTTCAATTTAATTGTTAAATAGAAAGAAAGGTATGGACTAGTGTAGGGTTCGTAACTAGCAGAATAATATTTAACTAAAGCTCCAACATTGCACTAAGGTGAATAATTAATATTAATTAATATCGTATAACCACATTCATTATCCGTCTGATAATATTTTTTACAATTGCGTGGACATTTTAATACTTATCAAATTAATAAATGCGAGGAAAATAACAAACTTTCCTTGTTAATACATAATATATTTTATAAGAATATCACTAAAACAAGAATACTACCACTATTATAATTACTTTAGTTAAAATACAACTACATTTTAGAAGCACTCATTATAAGTTATAATCGATTCTGTGAAGAAACTAAAATAAAAAAACTTAAAGAGCTACTACCTACTAATATTATTTGTATTCAATTATACGTATGTTTGTTAACCACGTGATTCCACCAACAAAAACTGTCAAAAAGAATAAAAACTTGGTATCCAAAGTTAAATGGAAAAGTTGCGTATTCAAATTGACAAACCCAACAAAAGTGGTCGTGACCCTTCCAAAATTAGATTAAAAAATAATTTCTAGCTTCAGGCATGATTTAACGTACACATAATTTAATTTTGTTGTCATATTCCATTGTTTTATTCAGATTTGATTGTTTTATGGTAAAGGATTTTAAAAGAAACACAAAAACTGATTGTTTTAAAGCAAAATCTATTTTATAGAGCCTTGATGGAAATAATTGGTTTTGTAATTTAACAAGTAAATCTGTGTACATGTAGGTATCTGTTTAAGGCATCATCGTGTCTCAATAGTTTTACCCATGTGGTATTTTTAATAGAAGATCTTGTCCGAATGTTTATAAACTGTGATTGGTGGAATAGATGCAATTATCTCTAATAATAATTGGAAATAGGATATTATCAGCAACATAATGAAGCATTCCAATTTGCGATACTTATATCGAATACAGTAAAGGTATTTCCTGTTGGTGTAATAAGAGATTTTTGTTATAATTTTCTTTATTATACTATGATTTGATTCAATTGTATTTTCTATAACTAAATAAAATTTATCAAATATTTAATTTAATTTTTTTTTCTACTTAAACATTAATGTAGGTACTAATTATTACTATAACTATGAAACATAGGTAAATTGATATAGGTTCGTATCGTCCACTTCACCGAAAGATTAGTAAAATACCTTCTTTTATCCCCTAATATCGCTGATACGTGAGACGTATTCAATCTCGAATCTTCCAGAACCTCTTCACAATTACTGAGTATGTTTGTTTTTTGGCTTTTCCCCGAACAAGAAATAAAAATCTTAATCCGTGAGGCACACAATCGTTAAGAGTTCGCCTCAAGTCTGCGCAATTACGACTTTGAAAAATTGTTCATGTAATTAAAAGTGGAGATTCGTCTTAGACTTGTCAAACTTTATATATTATTGGGGTTCGGAGGTGAGGCTGTGTAAAATAAGAATATTTATCATAAATAAATATTAATAGTTAAGTTTTTATACAAAGCATCATTCTTTATTTGTATAGTACAGATTTTAATTAATTAATTTGTTGTTATTATGAAAATATGTTTTGTAACAGTATTATAAACAAATATTTATATTTTTTATTAAATAGTTAATGTTATTATATTTAGTTGCTTAGAGTTTTTAATTTCAATTAGAGCTGATTTTTCAATCCTTGGTTCAAATTTATCCGTCCAATAAAGTATTAAAATGACACCTGTAAACTGTCAAATACGGACAACTGCAATACATTTTTGAAATGGTTGTTTATTACGTTATTCGATGAATAAGTTTTAACCAAGGATTGAAAAATCGGCTATAGTCGGCTATATAAGGCTATAATAGTTTACTAAACAAACAGATCAACGTCAGGAGCACTCGCAAAATTTTACAATATTAATTTGAATTACAATAGATATAATAGGTTTATATCAAGTAGATTTCCATTATTCGTAACATAATAAAACACTGCATTTTAACCATACTATGTTGCAATATTGCAAATTCATAATAAGAAAAAAAACAATTTCCTAATATACACAGCACCCATCAGAGCCATTTCCTTAGGACGTCGAGATCACGTCTCCGCCGAAGGCGTCAATAGAGTTCAAAAATAGCCTGCTACGCTTAATTCCTTTTTGTGGCTTACATAAATATTGGATGGCAACCTTGTTTGTTGTGATAAGTCACGATAGATCAAAGAGATATTGCCTTATTGCTACATAAAAAATAGCAAAATTGATTATAACTACTTTCGTAACTGTTAAAAGCCTGCTCATTTGCGTAATGTGTGTTGCAAATGGAACCTTTGATTATGAAAGCAATGATGATATTATAGCAGCATACGGAAATACAATTTTATGGTCTAAAGGATTAGAAAATTCTTAGAAATCCATTTAAGTGTGGGTTACTGTGTATCAACGTGTGTGTTGTGATATCTCATTTGGCTCTACTATTATTTGCATTTGATTATATAATCAGCAATAGGACTGAGTACAAGTGATAACTGCGTTAAAAACAACCGACTTCAAACTTGCACTTGCAAAATTTACAAATACCTACAGACAAAAATGCTCATAAAATAAAAACTACTGGGCCTATCCGAATAAAATTTTTATGGGACCAATTCGACACCATCCCGCATCAAACAAAAAAAGAATCACGTAAATCGGTTCAGAAACCTCGGAGTAATCGGTGTACATACATAAAAAAAAAAATAAAAAATATACCGGCCGAATTGATAACCTCCTCCTTTTTTTTGAAGTCGGTTAAAAACGGTAAATTACAAAATTTTTTGAGAGATTTGTCTATAAATATAGGAACTACGATCTAAATGCCATATTATTACACACACGTTGATGTAAAACAAATGTAAAAAAACTACGTCATCTTAATTTTTTTTTAATGAAGCACTACTTACATATTTGTTTACAAATTACTGGACAGACTTGAAACTTTCGAACTAGGAACAAGGAGAGAGAAATCGACGGAAAACCTATCAAAACTTGAGAAAATTCAATAAAGACACTTGGAAAGTTTGTTAAAGCAAGTACCGGGAATATTCTTATGAAAAAAAGAACCTCAATTTGTGTCGCCCGGTAAAATAAAAATAACGTCTCTGGCGCCCCTAAAAAGGAAGAATCGACGTTTATATAAGGCTTCTTACAGCATCAACGTTGTAGCGCCGATATTATTTATGTATGATACTTTTTTCTGATATTTGACAAGAATTTTGTAAAGTTGGGAATAATATTATATTATGTGGAATAGATCATATATAAATAATTTCTTTACATTATGTTATTTTTTGGCTTTACTCTTAGTTTTATTAGCTCATAGTGCTGAGTGAGTACCTATATTGTGTATAAATTTGTCGAAATTTCATAATAAGAATGACAAATTTTGGATAATTATATTCATTTATAGGAATAGGATAAATTAAGATGTATTTCATAACTAGTTTTATTTTTAGTCTGTGTTTTTCTATTATTAACTCTGTGGATATGTTATCTGTAGACTGTAGATTGATGGTTATCTATGACTAGACTTTGTGTTTTTTGATACTATGAAATGGAGGATTGTAAAATGTATTTTTTTTATAACCGTTGTAAGGAAAATAAACTGATTGGGCTAATTTGGCATTTTCATTTACACCATCCCCACATTTACTTTATTTATTATAACTAATAAGAACTTGTTTTCTGACCTCCGTCCGACAGTCCTCCGAAATTAAAAGACCCTAACCAAATACATTAAAATTACTTTCAATGTGACTACAACACTAAAAAATATCATAAAAAATTATCGTGTAATCGGCCTAATATATTCTCCCAACGACATGCCAGCTACTCAAACAATATTATGAAGCAAGAAGCCTGAACATTTAAAGTTAGGTACTTTCTTCTTTATTAGCTACTTACATTTTAATAGCCCGCGATAGAGATTTGTAAATATTTGACTTTACGTGACGATTTTCTGTATTAACAGCCTTTATTAGGGTCGTAAATGATTATGGTTGTGTGGCTTACTGAATAAATAAGTTTTCATAAATAATTATACTTTTTTTCTGTTCTCGTCCCGCCAATCCATACTAATATTATAAATGCGAAAGTAACTCTGTCTGTCTGTCTGTTACTCAATCACGCCTAAACTACTGAACCAATTTACATGAAATTTGGTATGGAGATATTTTGATACCCGAGACATAGGCTACCTTTTATTGCAAAATATGTACCACGGGCGAAGCCAGGGCGGACCGCTAGTATTATATATTATAGTTGTTTTTGCTCGTTACCTTTTACCGTGGTTGCATGGAATTGATCACTATTGAGTGATAAGGCCGCCAAATTAGTTGTAGGTACTCTGTTTTATCCGAAAGTTTTTCTAAAGTTTTCTATTTATACAACTATTAAAGTGTTAAATAAATAAATAATAACAATAAAATGATTTAATGATATTATTTATCAAATCTACAACTAATATTCAATGCGAATTCCATACGAGCTCCATTATAAATATCGAATACCAAACTTCCGTAGAAAACGTTCAATATCATAAAGGTTAAACTTATTGTCCAACTTTCCCAATAAATTGAATTTGAACAATCGTTCTAAAGGCTTATGGACCACTGTTTTATTGATAACTTAATTCATGGAATTGTCACTAACAGACATTGATTATACAATATGTTAACCAAAGGAGCTGAACTAAATATTTGAAACGTTATTGAGTTCATTTGTGTCCTCTTAGAGATTGAAAACTGTTAGATCCCATAGAAACCCTAAAAAGTATGTTACTTTTCTACAAGAAACTTATACTGCAAATGTTCAGTTTAAAATGCAATTAGAATGGTGTTAAGTCAATGCTGTATTTACGTGTGTTAGTGAAAAATATTATGGTGTTTGTATATTTTGTATACCTCTGATTAGTTATAATAATAAAAACCCAGTTAGATATTTAAGTAAATAGGAATAAGGATGTCTTAACGTCACTTCTAGCAGTAACATTCAAGTATTTTTCTCAAAAACTTGCCGTGCATATGTAATTAATAACAGTTTACTCTTTCGATATCCTGCTCGAAATATCGATAGCAGTTTCATTCATTTTATTAGCAATGTATTGAATTAAAGCGAATACCAAAGAGCAATAGCTTTATTTAACTGGCTTGCCATTTGCGTAATTAAGACGCAATACTTTTTAAATAAACAAGATTCAACAAATACGAGAGCTAATGCAAATGTTTGAACAAAGAGAAATTCCGACTGGTGCAATACTGTTTGTTAGCCATTATGCTGATTGAGAGCGGAAACTTTTTGGTTGTTACTAAAAAATACCTCGTAACAACAGATTTGGGTGATTTACCTGAAACAATAATGAATTATTAATTAATTATATTGTACATACTTTTAAGACATTATTTTACTATGTTTTATCACACTTTGAAAGGCAATATAGAACTTATAACAATACCGGTAATAATAATATAGGTACCTAGATATGTGTAATATCTAAAATTATCCTTATAGTTAATACAATGTAAATTATATTGTATTACATTATGTAATTATAATACCTACCACGTACCTATTAAGTAAGAATAATAAAAAAATATATTTAAGCAAAATGAGTACATTAAAATACACAGGTCTATTATATTTAATTTAACATACCAATGTTTTGAGTATTGTTAACATAATATTATCACCATAATATTTTCATGGAATAAGGATGCGAAAATAAATATAAATCCATCGCAAAATGACTGGTTCATGGCACTACGTGATAAGAATGAATAATGTTAAATAACTTTATTGAATCCTATTTAACTTCTATAAACATCCTCTTTGTAAGCAGAATTTAATCAACTTTATTCCTAAAGTAATAAATAAAATAAAAGTAATTTCCATAAACTTTAATGCCTACTTCAATAACAAAAATTACTATGAAAAAATAATTTTTAATGTACTTATTGTTAGTAAATCTCATAAGGCATAAAGCAAGTAATAAAAAAATACTTATCAACATTAAACTTAAAGTACTCAACACTTTCTACGCAGCTAATTCCCATTTAAACTTTCGCAACCTTAATAGCAGTAATTTGATTCAATTTCATAGCGAGCCACATGTAAACATCTCAGTCACATTTGCACAAACAAGAGAAACCTTACTTGCTCAAATAACCGTCTTCACTCAGTCAATATTAAGCCAGCATCTGTGTGTTGAACGCTAACTTTAAGACAATTTAGGACGTCTATTAAGTCACCTATTCATATCTATATAAATATAGTTTGAAAAATTAAATCTCGTTTTCATAAGTTGAAAGTATTGTCACTGCTCCTTTAAATTAAATCTGTCCGTATGTCGGTTAAAAACGAGTCTGAAAAAGTCGTTTAAACATACAGAAGAACCTAGTAAAAGCGTATAAAAATAACATCCCACGGCTAAGAGTTTACTACTTATTTTCTTTATTTTATTCCTATTATACATAGTATAGACTATAGACTAATAAAATCTATAAAAACTCTAACCTAATAAAAGCTAAATAATGTACTAATGAGTTACTGCATTAGACAGCAATCTACAAAAACGCATCACAAACATCCCTCTAAAGCCAAATATAGTGTTAATTCCGAATAAACACTGATTCCGCATGTTACAAATAAACAACGCGTAACGATCAGCCAACTTTGCTACACAATAGATAGCCAGTCAATCCATATTAGACGAATTAAGCGTTTTCACAGTTTGTGTGTAATTACGGCGGCGTGTGTAGGTGATACGCAGTGTAATTAGTCTGCCATAAGCCGCATCGGTGTGATTTGATTAATGGTAGCCTGCTGCCACTGATACGAGATTTTTGCAAGCCGTATTGTTGTTGTCAATTGAAGATCTGAGAAATGGTAGGGAAAGATAATCACGTGTAATAAGTTAGTGATTTTACCTACTACTGGACATGGCCTACTGGATATGGCGCTCTAAAAATAACGTGAAGGAAATTGCTTGCATACTATTTATTCTGTGAAAACTTGAGTAAGAGTACTAAAGCTAATATATCCATAACCTCTATTTCAATCATATTTAAATAATTCAAAACAAAAACAATAAACTTTACGCCCAAATATTCTCTAGTGAAATAAAATTTAATAAGAACGCCATAAAGACTGTCGTAACGTTTCTCGAAATATAACATTAAGGCATAATATATCCAAACTGTAACAAGTAGTTGAAACATTTATAATACATAAGTTCTCAGTCACAAAAATCTAATAGACGTCGAGAGTTCCCCGTGGCCTCATAAACGACGTGATAAAATGCTAACACCTCACCCTACCTCCAATGCCTTTATTTATGAACTTCACTATTCTTACGACTGTAATAAACATGGGATATTTCGCATTTTTACTAAAAAAACATAAGTAAAAAACACCGGTAATGAAATAACGAACTTTATTATTTATTTTATATGTATGCATTTAAAAATCTCCCGTCCTAACTCTAATTTATTATCACTTTTTCGACTTCAAATTTTCTCTATTCATAAAATGTCACGATTAGAAATTGAGAAAATACATAAATGTGTTCATTTAAATATATTTATGACTGAAATTTTGAATAGATATTTACAAAAATATTCAATTTATATTCAAAGCAATGATGAACGGAAAACGCATTCCATGTGGTAGATGAATATTGTAAATTTTACATAAAATATGCTGTCTCTTTAATAACAACATTGCTATTACAGCATTGATATTATAAAAATGAAAAACACAGCGTCTCTTATTCATATGCCGTTAGAATGTACTTTTTAAATTACTATTACATGTATTAAAATTACAATGTACTATATTAATCAAAAGATTAATATGGTAATATTTTTCATAGAAATAGTTACATACATATACATCTAAAATATATAAAAGAAGACGTGTGGTACTCGGGGACTGCCGCGGTAAAGATATTGCATAGCATGCCTTCAAGCCACATCTCCGTGCCCGTCAGAGTGGGAAGCGTGAGGTTTTTCGTTACGCAATTTCTGGATTCGTTCCCCGCGCTCAAGGCCCGCGATAGAAGCTAAGCTTAAAAATTTCTAAAATATTAATCTTGTCTATTTGTTCCACTACCAATTTTTTACAAACAACTTGTTTTCAGTCTTCGTCCGAAAAGCTCTCTATTAATTTCTATAGCGAAGAGGCATTCACCAATCAATAAAAATACGCGTACAAAAATCTCATTTCGTAGGTTATTGTTAGATCTAATATCTTCAGAAAGTACTATTGATATCAATTGTGCATAGAAATCTTTACATCTTAATAATCGTATGTCCTGAACATATCGTTCTCTGAAGGTAGAAATAAATTAACTTTATACAAAGATTCAAGATTCTATTGTGTTCGAAAGCTACTTACAGTAAACAATGAATTGATAAAGCACCGATGACTTCGATGAAACGGATAGCCCATTGTGATACGACCTTGATATCTTTGCATACAATTCTTCTTTAAATACAAGACATGGGTCAATAAGGTATTTCAATTTACTTGTATCTCGAAATGTTTTTGTGTACGATATTATTTTAATATTCGCTACGGATGAGTTGACGGGGGATCTAATGTTACCAAAACCTGCTACTTAAACTTTATATTTGCACTATTATTATGCCTTCTAAGCTTCTATTTTGATGAATAATGCTGGTATAAGATCTAGGTAAAGACCGTCAAGCAACTTTACGCTCTATTTTTCAAGTTTTCTGATTGCATCTGCGAAAAACAGATCTCATTATAGAGATGTGAAGGTGACGTCATTAATATAATATGCAACGTGGATGGAATCTTAAATTTTCATCAGCGGACCGATGACATAGCCGTTCGATATCCATTTTTGATTGGAAATGGTTTATAAACTAAATCGACTGTTAAATTAAATGTTTTAATGTCCATTTTTGTATAAAATGTCAATTTCTATTATGATTATTATCAATGAATGCTATTTGAAACAATTATAGTATTTATTGAAAATGCGCAAACGGAATTACCATTTATGACGTTGTATCACGAATATTCAATCATCATCAAATCAATATTTTGAGTTTCACCAAATTTGTTACCCTTTGTTTTGTTATAACAAATCACTTGTTTTATTCGTAAACTTTAATAACATTCACGATTAATAGATACTAATAAATAAAATAAATTAATTAATTATCCTAGTGTTAGTATTACAATTACCTAATACCTGTGTATTACCTGTGTAGTATTACAATTACCTAATACCTAATACCAGTATAATCTGAACATTATTTTTAAGAATATACCTATAAACTCGTGTAGGTACCTATAATTTTTATTCAAGTCAATTAATAATACTAATAATCTCTTAACATTTGATGCATAATAAATCTTGTAACACATTTGTAGCGTTCGCGGATGGGTTAATTTTAGAAATTACGTGTTTATGGAATAGCTAGTGCTAATGCCTCGTTTATTTTGTATTTAGCTCAGCAAGTCGAGTCGCGAATATATAATATTGACTAAACTGTTGAAACACTGCTTTTAGCTTCCTAATCGCTTTTCGTGAATGGCACTGATATTTAATTATAAAATATTGAATGATGAAGGGAATGGTTGAAAAAACTTAGAGCTTGAGCTTGCTAATGAAAAACCTTAAAGGAAAATAATTTTTCAACTCTAATCCTGTGTCATCAAAATGTAAAATATTTTTTTTTTTTTTTTTAATTTCAGAAAACATTTCTTTCTTATTTTTAGCTTAAGAAAACAACTGAATCTCTACATTATAATCGGCGCTCAGAATATAAGGGAGTTAAAATTCACTGTTTAAAATGAGATATTTTTAATTTTTTTATTAAAATTTATTTCTTTGAATAATTAGCTATATTTGCAATATAATTATGGTCATGTCACTTATAGTATAATATTAACGTTGTTTTACTTTACGAAAATCGCTCAATTTGCACACCTATTACATTATTTCACTTCACGAAATAGAACATACAAAAGGAATGAAGTTTTTCTTATCGCCCGTTCCGCTTACAGCGATAACATCGCATTGAGTTGGTCCAAATCGCTTTACAAATGATTTCTTATTTATATACTTCTATGCACAGAGTTGCTTTATACATTTAAGATTAAATTATTGCAATTGTAAGTTTCATTTATGTAGAGTTAATTTACTTTTATTATAAAAAAAAACAAACACTAAAATATGATATACTAGCTTTCTGACCGCGGCTTCGCCTGCTTTGTCTAAAACCTAATAAATGACATACTAAAACCTGCCTCTTGGAACAATCTATTAAGAAACCTCATCAAAATTTTAAAAGCTTTAAACATAAAACGATGATAAAAGAAGATAAATATAATAAATAAAAAGATTTTTACGAGTAAACAGAATATTAACGAATTAAAATATAATTTTGTAATATTTATTTATTATAAGTAAAGTGAACTGCTTAACATAACCGTATTTTATGCATTATATTACTGCAATAATTAATTATTAACATTCAATAACGATGTTCATTAATGCAAATAACTATCGCAAGAGCAGTTGCCTCAATTAATTTACTTTGTAAAATTACAATGTAAGAATATATTATTACTTATGTATTTTATTCGCATAAAAGTAGAATTTCTAACCACCTAATATCAGCCGAAGTGAGTGACAACTGTCAGCTTGAAATATTCACAAATAATTCAGAATGTCAGCAAGCTATTATGAAAATATAAAAAGGATGTAAGAATTCTCAAATACCATTGGAATCACAGCTTTGCGCGTTCCGTGATAGTCTCGCTACATTCTGGAATATTCTAGTTACTTCTAGAATAAATTTGAAAATACTAAGAATATACAAAGAAACTAATATTTTCCTTACAGATTGTAGTGTAACGGATTCGCATGGGACCGTAATTCATAACAAACCATAAAATATACCGTACCGTCGAGGAAATTGCGCATTGTCAACCATCTACCGTTACGGCATTGTCTATACACATCATTTGCGTTTGAAGCGATCTTTTATTAGTTTTAAAGCAATAAAATAATAAAATTGTACGCAACAAGAAGCAAACATGACTTTCGAAATCGCAATTCTCAGAGATAAATAGTTCTTTTTGTATTCGGTGATGTTTAAGGAAACGAATTGTGGTTGTTTAGGATAAATTTAGAATTCAAATTTTATGTTACAATGTGTAGAATTTTAGTTAATTAAATTACATACTAAATTCTCTTGTTGCCCACCAACGTAGAATATACCTACCACAAATATTTTCTCCTAAAATTTACGTATTTCAAAAATACAAAAGCTTTTTCATTATTTAAACCACACCAGGAAATATACTGAGAATTTAAACAGAACCAGCTATTACAGAATGCAAACTTAAAGCGAGAAAACAAACTAATGAATGTCAAACAATATGCAGTACAACACATTTTCATAGCAACAATACGAACCTATCGAGAAATGTTTATTAACAAATTTTATAACCAGGTTACAATTATAGTTGGTAGAATGGTAGCTGACGTCAATCTATTGCGATTCCTTTTTGTTAATCTTTATTGTCTTTATAAGATAAAAACACGGATTGAACAAGAAACGTTTGAAACTTGCAGAGGAATGAAGTACGTCTTAAAACGGAGCTAGAATACGAAAGTGGAATGCAAAAACAGTAAGAATAGTTGGTGTCAGATGCAGAGACGTCTTCGAGACTCTTTGAAACTTTGGTAACCATTGGACCGTTGTTGTCGTTTTAATACAAAATTTATGAAAAAATAAAAAGAAGATATTCTTTTATCAGACGGTGTATTAAAGAAAACGTCTTACAGTTCTATGAGTATTTTCTTTGTGAACCTTTGTGAATGCTCATAGAACTACCGTTTGAAATACCTCTTTGATTGATATGTTAAAAATTTAAAAACGTTGCCCTTTCACTGGAACTCATTACATCAGGAAAGCGTTTGCGTTTAACTTTACTGAAACAATTTTCAGGGTATTTTAAATGCTGCAAAATAACTTCAACAAGCGTTTTGTGGTTAATGTTTAATATTTATGAGTGTATTAATTATTCACATTTTTAGAATGCTTTATTGTTAAGATGGTAAAATAAAACAGAAGAGACATGTGCACGAAGAGACATCACTTTTTTAATAACCGACATTTAAAATGTACATTAACAGTCTCATGGTTACATTTAGAAAGAAAATTAATTATATCTGAAATTCGGCTTGTGTAAGTGATACAGAATTCCACCAAACCACTTAGTGTAAACAATAAATAAGCGGCATAATATTACGAAATTATGAAAACGTGTCTATGAACATTTTTCACGAACAGTATTCAAAAGCTTACCATATAAAAATTTCTCTGGATATCTGATTTTAGTTCGATTTTCGTAAGTAAAGAACCAATATCACTTATCCAAGCCTTACTGAAGTTGGTTACGTGAGATGCGTTAAATGCTTAGTAAAAATATATATACGAAACTGTGCCATTCTGTTCTCGTGTTTAGGTCTGAAATCCCGTAAAAACCTTAATATTAATACATTCAAAGTTGAGTCACTTATGAAACAAACGCATGAAGGCACTCAAGAGACGCGAATAATGTTAATTGTACTGAGATTGTAGCCTTTATTTTTGCGACTTGTTGCATTAGTGACCGTGAATGCAACGTTGCAACATTCTTGGCAAACCTTTTGTTTTATTTGCGCTGGACGAAGCCCAAATTTCAGGAAACGATATTAATACTAGTATATAATGCGGTGGGAATTGCGACGTGCTTTCCATTCATGATTCATATAGCGATTTGTTTACTGAATTATAACACCGGGAGATTCTATTTCCGCTCTTTGGGCTGAATTGAATTAGCAATGCTATTAAAATATACGATGTGTGCTGGGTTTGAAATTGTTTCGTGTTCTTCGTATTTTATGTTACCCTGCTCTTATTATATCAAATAAAATATAGAGGCTCTATATTAGTTACCAGGTTCAAAAAAATAGGTATTTTCTTGTTTCTTAAGTACATTATTAATAAGGTAGTTGATTGTATTCCATCATTTGGTGTAGGTATTTATTTATTCAATTTAAATACAAAAAAATACATGTTTCAGTGACCCCACGCAAACCGAATTAATTCAGTTACAATTGTTCTATTTATATCAGAACTTCCCAAATGTATTGTTCTGAATTCTATGAAAATCTATTTTAAAATACACTTTTCCGATAAATATTTTTGTTCGTCTCATTAAATTTATGATGATCTTTTTATATTCTCAATCGATTTATTTAGCATTTAAATTATTGAAATGATAATATATGAATACGACCTTATTACCAGGTATTAAGAGTTAAGATCGAAAATTCGCTACAGCAACCGCGTCTTAAATAAAATAACTATCGGTTTAAACTTGGCCTTAAGCATTGATTTCATACAACGATTTTTATCGCATTCACACAGACTTTCACGAAGTAATTTCATGAACACTGTATGTACCTACATAAGTGCTTATATATCGTTTGGTGTCAATGTCATTTAAAGAGTCCCTCAACGCACGACCTGTTTTTCGTCATGAGTGCTTTGCGTACTGCATTATATCGCAATTACAACTTTAAAACGATGCTATAAGGTTGAAATTAAACACCGCTGATCTCGTAAATAATTCACCCCATTATGAGTACCCATTCAATTAAGGGACCTGACTTCGAAGGTGCCTATTATGAATATTTGAATGAAAACAGATAAGTCCATTAGCGGCCAAGAGGATGTATTAGGCATAGCCGGAGATTATATCGAAGATTAGGCACTGGTTTATTAATAACATTGATTTATTGGCTTTATTATTGATTTAACTTTTTAACGCTTTGATTGATTCTTATTATCCTAATCCTATTCATGATTAAGGGCTCTATGGGAGGTAGTTGTTATTACAATATAAGTCATAAATTTTTTATCCGTAAAGAAAGACCGTTTCTATTATTATCTGTAATATAATGTACGTTACATTTTATAAAAGCACTTTAAATTCGTTTTTAATGAAAATAATGTACTATGTAGAGTCAGCTTCTCCTGTGTAATAATAATATCCTAACCTTTATCAACATTCACAATTAATGATCAAAACGCGGTCAAAAATGATTAAACCAGAATATAAGACGAATCAAACAGAATCAACGCAATACGCTAAGAACAAGAATTTGGAGGAATTTAATTATAACAACCATTGATTCGTTCGCGTCCAATAAACACAGCCTTTTAAGAAATTTCATTTGAATCAACTGTCTTAAGCGGATCTGTCATGACGCGCTTCAATTTTATTAATTAAATGTGACGTGATACGACATTCCTACTTCTATTTACAATATTCTGAATAGAGCAACTTTTAAGAGGAATAAACGGGGTAGAAAATGTTTAGGAAATATGTATCGATCTACTTTAAATTCAAGTACTATAAATTATGAAGAGTCGACTTACCTGTAAATGCATTACTCTATACTTATAGCTAAAATTCAATAGCGGTGGTCATATTTAATTTAGAATAGTTTTAAGTTTAAGTTAAATAATTTTTTTTTCTATATCTCTCCTGGAATCTTAGTTTCCTCAAAAAAATAGACAAATAAGGAAAAATAGACAAAGGAATTTTTCTCAAAGCCTCGCGATACAAACTATAAAAAAAATAATACAAAAGCTATTTAGAATTGACTAACCCCAAACGCGTCTCACAA
The DNA here is from genome assembly GCF_905220415.1 of Colias croceus. Classification (NCBI taxonomy): domain Eukaryota; kingdom Metazoa; phylum Arthropoda; class Insecta; order Lepidoptera; family Pieridae; genus Colias; species Colias croceus. The sequence goes on from NC_059542.1 coordinate 7,940,125, forward strand.
TGTCATAGTAAACATGACGTTAGGGGTGTGTCAATCTAACAGACGAACTCTTCTGACCTTATTTTTTATGAATAGGGTGACTGGCATAACCGCCCGAATGCAAGTACATATATAGAAGGACGGCACAAGGACACCCGCTACCTGAAGGTAAGGTAAGGGTCACAAGGCTCCCTAAGGCAACTGCAAAAAAAGCCACAGATTAAAAAAGGAAACAATAAAAAGAGTTTTACTTGAATCAACGAATATCACCTTTATTCAAACGTATTAACAAGCGTAATATCCACCCAGAAACATGTTGACGTTCGATTTTACTTAATTCTGGCACATGTTATGTTTTACTTTTACAAACTTTTACTAACAAAAAAAATTGAAAATATCTTAATGAAATTGTACTCAGTAATCTTTAAGATATTTTTTACCACGGGAATTTTTCATCAGATCAAAATTTGAGTTCAAATTTATCAAAGAAACAAAATAACAAAAAAAGTGACGACAATTTGTTTCAATTAAGAGTCGCTATTTGTTGACCGCTCATTTCACTCCTCAATAAATACTTTGCGAAAGGAAATAATTTTATATTATTGTTCAAATACCAAAGGTTCATTCAATAGTGATTGTGTTTTATTGGGAAAATGTTAGCGTTTAATATTAAAACAGTAAAAGAATTCACAATGTTTTGTGATATTAAATCATTCTTTAACTAAGACGATCAAGAGCTTTTTAAATAATGGTGTCGATTATAAAACGTAAGCTTCTTTACTTAATAAAAAATATTTTAATATTCTAATAGCAAATAGGCAAAAAAAATCCGCCTAGAGCAAGAACACGTAAAAAGCTTATAAACATTATCTTAGCTTCAAACGTTAGATCAATATTCAATACAAACTAACTACATCAACGTATGCAAACTGTGTTAGCATGAGCGGTTTACCAAATATCTTTAATAATTTATTTTGTAGAAAAGCATTTTCGAAAATATAATGTTCCGCACACTCCCCTAATTAATTATAATATTTGTTCAAGTAAATGTAATCGAATACGTTTCCCTTCATCGAGGCGCAGAAATTCGTATGCTTCGTATTAACAGCCCGCATGCGTAACTTCATAATGATCGCCATTAAAAAGCCAAGATTAATTAGGCTTTATTATTAATCTGTCGGAACATTAAGCACTTCATTCGGTAACGTCCACAAATTAACTGCTATAAAATTACAGATTTAATTAAAAAATTCCGCGATGCGGACTTAGGACATAATTCTGTATGCTTACTGACCTTTTTTTAATTAAAATTTTAATACCTTATTTGTTTGACGATGATGTTTATACGGGTGCTAAATTTACATGCGTTCATTATTCGTATGTTATCATATATTTTTATTATTAAAAGCATAAAAAAAACCACTCGACAACAAAAATAAATTTAAGTACGAGATGAAACGAATACATCTGGTGAATTTGATAATATATCAAATTATCTGTTGAATTTGATAATATTATATCAAACGCGAATATTCGCTTCAATTGATTTTTATCACTAATTAGATTCAAATATAACAAACGGAATGTCAGGAAGTTTTACAAGGAATATTAAAGCCTACATAATGAAGTTATCCATAATTTATTATAAATTATAAAATTATGCATAAAAATATTGTATTACCTTATCTTATTTTTTTTGAGAAAATAGAAGAATAATATTCGAGTAATTCTGAAATTATCCAAGGTAATTTAAACCATGTTATAATAGCGTGCCGGTGTTCATTATCACAGTATCGGTTACGGGAGCTGTTTTATCGTAACACCTTTTGTCGTTCAAAACATGTAGCATTAAAATATGTATTACATTAGCAATATTTAATAATTATTATTATTGTTTTAATAACAACTACTTATTTATGTATCACTACCACAATTCTGATGATTGCAACGACGCGGACGCCTCATAAGACAAAATCCGCCTAGCGTTAGGGCGTGCAAAAGAAATATACTTACCTACATACAAACAATCGAATAACATAACTCATCTTCTTTCGTAGTCGGGTAAAAATATTTTTATATAGCTTTTGAAAGCATGAGAAGAAAGAAAATCGAAAAATGCTCCTCAAAATCTCCTTCCGCGTAAATGAACGTTTGCTTACTGTTGCGGACGGCGATTACATAGACGACGGCGTTGCCGAGCTACAGGCAACGGGGAGCGCGCCTATGTAATGCGCGCTATACCCTCTGGTGCGGACGGCAACTACAGGGACGACGGCGGCGCCGAGCGACGGGCAACGGGAGCGCGCCTATGCGATGCGCGCTATACCCAGCGAAAACGGCACCGGGCCGCGGTAGTGGGGTCGAGTGGGCGGGGCGTATTGTGCCCTTACGCTCATGTTGCTCATCGTACCCACCGTTAGTTTTAAGTAGGATAGAAATGTACTTAAGCTGTAAGATTTGTAAATATTGTATGGTAAATAAATCACCTTGGAAATCGCTGCGAGTTTTAATCAACAAGTGGGAACCTCTGCGCCTCACCCTATTCAAGAACATACAGTCCACTGACCGGGGCTATAATTAATAGTGCCTGGTCCATCGACGCGCCGGATTTTGTTGAAGCAAACTTCACTGCGAAGACGACGTGCTTATTAAGAAGAAAGAAGATAATACGCCGAGCTACGAACGTTGCGTATCTTCAGTCTTAAGCACAAGACGCTCAGCCGAACGACGACTGCGCTGCGTGTCTACGAGGCTGATTTATCTAACGCGGTTTACCGCGGCTGTGTGTTAGCCCACCTAACGGTGCCAAACGGGCGCACACAGTTAACGCCGCAAGGCGGGAGTGACTGTTCGAACGCAGTCACCAGTTCGCATCCAACGCGACTGTACAGTTCGACTTCGCCGGTAAGGCGCGAGATCGTGTGAGGGCCGGACTGTAGGCACGCTGACGGGGCAAGGTGTTCCTCCTTGTCCTCGAGCAACCTCACGCACTTGCGTCCTCTGCTGGGTAGTTCCTTCCTACCTCATCCACCTTTTCCATTCTCACGGTGAGCGAACACTGTTGCTACAGCACCTCGCCGTGGGCTGTTAGGGCTGCTAGGGACGTTAGGGACGTTAGGGAAGATGATGACCCGCAACCGACCGAAGAAGACAGACGAGGCGGATGCAGCGGCCGTTACACATACAAGACCGCCCGCATCACCGTCTGAGCTACGAGAAACGACGACGACAGCACCCGCAGAAACGGAAACACGAGTAGACGACACTCAGTCACAGGCCTCAGTCAGAACGACGAGATCTGTGAGATCGCGACTGAAGGAAGCACAAGCAGAGGCAGGAAGCAAGCTACTAGCGCTCGAAAAGAAAATGATAGCGCTCGAAAAAGAACAAATACTTAAAGAAATGGAAGCGAACATTGCAAGAATTGCTGACGACGCTAGCGTTGTTGACAGAACGGACGCGCTACCGATAGAGTCAACTGATAGAGTACAAGACTGGCTCAAAAGACACAGCCAAGAAGCGACCGCTATACCACAAAGACACGGTGACGCCCCTTTTCCAACACGGGGGGAGTCATCGCGGCAAGTCGCGTGGACTAAAGATACGGTCGGGCAACGTAGAGATGAGTCACCCGTCGTAGAACACGACACAACGAAAGTCGGAACACCGAGAGCAAGATCCCGAGATCGCGGGATAGAAAAGCTAACTGAAGTCTTTGAGGAGCTGACGAGACAAAGGCCGCCTCCAAGACAAGGCTTCGATTTACCTCAGTTCAATGGAAACGTAACAGAATGGCTGTACTTCAAGGCCGCGTACGAGGACACGACGCGACTGTACAAATATACAAACATTGAAAATCTAGCCAGGTTACGTGCTTGTTTAACGGGAGCCGCACGCGACACTGTTGCGGTTCTATTAAGCACAACGAACGATCCTGAGCTAATAATGAGAACGCTTAACCAATGCTATGGTCGACCCGAAATAATTATCGACCGTGCAATGGATGAGATCAAGAAGCTGCCGCGACCCGGCACGACGGCTGTAGAACTTAACCAATTCGCCGTGAAAGTACAAAATATAGCTTGGCTGTTAAACAGCATAGAGGATAGAAGCTACGTTAATAGTACGATGCTCGTCAGAGAAATATTAAATAAACTAAGCCTGCACTATCAAGCACGGTGGACGGACTACGGTCAAGCACATGGCACGACATACGAGCCCATACCGGCAGAAGACTACGCTAACTTCGATGACTGGCTGAAACGATTAAATGACATCACCAAGCTGCGAATACCACGATGGTACGGCAATACGGGGGGAGTTAAAGTCGAACTCCACGTTTTCTGCGATGCCTCTGAGCAAGCGTACGCAAGCGCCGCCTACTGGCGCTCCGAAGAGCCGAACGGAAACGTACGCATAGCGCTGATATCTGCTAAAGCGCGAGTAGCGCCGTTGAAAACACAAAGCATTCCAAGACTCGAGCTGCAGGCCGCACTAATCGGCGTACGTCTTGCGTCCGCTATACTAAAGGAGCATAGACTAGCCGTGGCGAGTCACACATATTGGACGGACTCAACAACCGTATTGCAGTGGATTCGAAACGATAAAGCTCGTCACACTCCATTCGTGGCGAACAGGCTGGGTGAAATAGCTGAATTAACGAAGATAAATCAATGGCGGTGGGTGCCTACCGCCGACAATGTGGCGGACGACGCGACTCGTATCAATAACGAAGAAAAGAACGAGAACGACCGTTGGTTCACCGGCCCTGCTTTCCTACGCGAACCGAGGGAATCATGGCCCGAACAAGCACCGTGGCTAGAAGTGGCGGCTGTTGAACATCACACAGCCACAGAACGAGCCGACATACGACAGAGCGTACCGGATGTAACACGCTTTTCAAAATACGAGCGTTACATACGAGCGATCGCCTATGTGCTTATGTTTATAAATCGAGCGAAGAAAATCAAGACGACGCTCGACGCTAATTTGCTAGAAGAAGCCGAACGCTTAGCAATAAAAGCTTCACAACACGACAAGTTTGAAGAAGATATAGAAAGATTGACGAACAAAAAGTCAATATGTCGAAGCAGCAGATTAGCCAAACTTGATCCCGTGCTTGACGAACACGGCCTCCTGCGACTGAACGGCCGCTTGAAGCACGCAGCCATACCGAACGTATGCAAGTGTCCCGTCATATTGGACGGCGGTCATCGCTTCACAAGACTATTAGTGCGAAGAGAACATGAAAGAGCGCTGCACGCGAACAATGAGCGTGTGGTTAACGACCTACGGCAGCGATATTGGATATTGCGAGTCAGACCGACAGTTAAGGCCGTAGCGAAGGAATGCTCGACATGTCGTATAAAGAAGGCCACGCCCACTATGCCGAACTTCGGTGACCTACCTGCGGAGCGGACCGAGGCATTCGTGCGACCATTCACGAATTGCGGACTCGACTATTTCGGTCCAATGACGATCACAATAGGACGCCGAAGAGAGAAGCGCTGGGGGGCTCTATTTACTTGCCTTTCAACACGGGCTGTACACATAGAGTTAGTCGGCACTCTCACTACGGATTCGGCAATAATGGCGATGCGACGTATGGCAGCGCGACGTGGGTGGCCGCGAGTTATGTACTCAGACAACGCAACTAATTTCCGCGGCGCCGATACTGAGTTACGTCGAGCCATTGAAGTATGGGAAAGTGAACTTAAAGACTATGGCCTACAACAGCGAATGAACTGGAAATACATCACTCCCGGCGCACCACATCAAGGCGGCGCGTGGGAGAGACTTATTCGTTCTGTAAAGACTTCGCTTCTCGCCGTACTTTTCCAAAAAGAACCGCACGAAGAGATATTAATTACGCTGTTAGCGGAGGTTGAGCACACGATCAATGCTCGACCGCTAACACACGTGCCGGTGACACCAGAGGACCCGGAGGCACTCACTCCGAACCATTTTCTGTTGGGTGGCCCTTCCGACATGCCACTAGTAGGCGCATGTGAACATATAACAAAAAGAACATGGAAGAAAGCTCAAGCGCTAGCGAACGAGTTTTGGCGGCGGTGGGTACGCGAGTACTTACCAACACTCAACCCACGCGGCCACCTGCGACATGATAAACAAGCGCTTAAGGTTGGCGATATTGTCATTGTTGCCGACGCTGCGCTTCCAAGAAATGTATGGCCACGAGGAAGAATTACGCAAACATTTCCCGGACCGGATGGGGAAATCAGAAGCGTCATGGTGCAATCAAGAGGGCATCAATTAAAGCGACCGGTAACAAAGGTCGTCGTCCTTCCCGTAGAAGAGGCTGCGTCCCGAGGACTTCACCGGGGGGAGGCTGTTGCGGACGGCGATTACATAGACGACGGCGTTGCCGAGCTACAGGCAACGGGGAGCGCGCCTATGTAATGCGCGCTATACCCTCTGGTGCGGACGGCAACTACAGGGACGACGGCGGCGCCGAGCGACGGGCAACGGGAGCGCGCCTATGCGATGCGCGCTATACCCAGCGAAAACGGCACCGGGCCGCGGTAGTGGGGTCGAGTGGGCGGGGCGTATTGTGCCCTTACGCTCATGTTGCTCATCGTACCCACCGTTAGTTTTAAGTAGGATAGAAATGTACTTAAGCTGTAAGATTTGTAAATATTGTATGGTAAATAAATCACCTTGGAAATCGCTGCGAGTTTTAATCAACAAGTGGGAACCTCTGCGCCTCACCCTATTCAAGAACATACAGTCCACTGACCGGGGCTATAATTAATACTTACATTTCATCCGACGACACTGCAGCTTAAAGACTTTATCTTTCCTAAATGAAGCGAGTTATTAATGAAATAAATCGCTCGTATAATCCTTAATGAAGTGCTTAATGTTAAAATTTTGTTTATTATTCAGTCATCGCGTTTATTACCTACATTATAACGCAGTGGTATGCCAAGCAGCGCCCGAATCGTCCAAACTGTCAACTTACCATAGGCGAATTAATTACCACCGCGATCAATCACAGGCCGACGACAAACTGTTTCCATATATTCATTATGCTGACTATTTCACACATATACAACATTGTGGTTGCAATGTATGAGAAACCCTTTATACGTTATGTTTTGATATAAGATTAAGCGTCCGAAAAGCAGGATTAAAGAAGTGGCACTCAAAATATTACTGTCTGGATTTCGCCCTTTAGCACTCACGTCTAACAGATTCATCTTTGTTTTTACAATGTCACATAATATATTTTACGCTATTATTGTTGGTTTATTCTTCAACAGAATTGAAAAACGTCTGAGACATTCATTATTTTACAGCATTTGTTGTCTAGTCGATTAATGCATTATTTTACATTTATAATGCCCTAAACAGTCCGCTTTATCGCTTAATTACCATGTCTTTACAATACAATAGATGTATAATAGGTGCGTCCCTAAACAATGGGTTACGATAAATAATTCATGAGACCAATATAGCACTCGGCTTGATTAGAGCTAATGAGTTTGCTGGACACATGCAAGAGGAATGATGCTAATTGGTAACAGCTTCAATGGAACCGCTAATCATTTCAAAGATTATTTTCACTACACGATGCGTCATGTGCATTTCCTTTATAACTGATATTAATTTATATATTTCAGACATTGTTTTGTGTGATTGGATTTTGTTACTAATTCATCTAGTTATTTTGACTTTAAACTTTTATCTTATGGAAGGATTAACTAGTAACTAGTTAATATACATTATTTTATACTTGAAATAGATAACTATAATACCGCTCTTAAAAACTAACAATGTTTGTAACATTATTTTGATTTGTCGTGTTCTATTATATAGATTGCTGCAATATTTACAAAATACATTATACAGGTAGTTCACTTGTATTATTATACAGATACATGACAAAAAGCACTTTTTTAATTTTTTAATAATTTATGGTATACATGATTTATGTACACAATGAGCCAGCAAGTTATTGATTAAGAGCACTCAATTCCAAAGGGGACGCATAGACGTCATACGATGTGCCAGGATGGAACTCAATTGCTTTATTGGCTATGACGCAGACGCACCCAGTAATATAGCTTGTTACTGGGCTGTTTATTTTATTGCTAACTATCATTTTTATAAGTAAAGTTATCGTCAATTTATTGGACGGAATTTTCGACATCATGTGGATGGTTAAAAATAGCGAGCTAAGAACATCCTTTCACTCGAAAATGCTAAATATAGAGACTATGTCATTGAGTTATACAACAAATTTTTTCGATATTCCATTTTAAAATTCTTTAAGCAAAACGATGACTATAATGTTACCTAGGTATATATATAATACTAGCGGTCCGCCCCGGCTTCGCCCGTGGTACATATTTCGCAATAAAAGGTAGCCTATGTCCTTTCTCGGGTATCAAAATATCTTCATACCAAATTTCATGCAAATTGGTTCAGTAGTATTATAGGCGTGATTGAGTAACAGACAGACAGACAGACAGAGTTACTTTCGCATTTATAATATTAGTATGGATGTATTCTCTATCATTCTTCTGTCTACTTCGAATAAATTGCACTTAAATTGTATTTGGATAATTAGTTCAAAAACCTTATACTTCAAATGTAAACCTTCACATCATTATATTATATAATGCCCATAAGCACTTCATTATTCATATCATGTTTGCGCTCAATGTGACAGTCGTTTTGTCACACACCAATTCATTTATCTTGTACGAAACATCATACTACACGGAATACTTCAATTTCATCCACCTTGTAACATGGCTGATGCTGCAGATGCGCAATATATTATCTTATTAATAGTTGTAATATGACAGGCGATTTATATAATTTGCCAAGGATTAACATGCGTAAAATTAATACCTCTACATAAGCAAGGTTAGCGCTATTAATTGAATGTGAGTTTGCGAATAGCACTTAACTTATTATAATAGTTATTATCATTGCAGTTACAAAACCACAAACTAAATGATAAACTTGAATTATTGTTCGGTTGATACAAAAAATTGCGGTGCCCTCTTTATGAGAGTAAAAATCTTATGAACATTCCATTGGACAAATTCACGGAATTTCGTATTGTACGGCTAACGCTACGGATTGTTCCTTCGATACAGAAATATGACCCGATATTTCATAGATCTGGTGACACATTTCCTCGTCCGAGTTTGCGATAATAAATATTTTGAATTCTATTCCTGATTTACGTTGCAAAGAAAACAATCTTGTCTTATCCCGGGTTACGGTTGCGCTACGGATTGCTCTTGTTTTGAGTCTTATTATTTTATTGAAATACGCGAAACACAAAGCACGAAGAACAAATTGAGCGGAAAAATAATAACAGCAGAGTATTGCTAAGCTCGTTTGTTATGGAGAATCTTGTAATTACGTTAAAGATTAAGTGAAAAACTTTAAACCCTCTTTACCTCAGGAACGAACAAGAAACAAGAACAAAGAGACCGCAATAGGTTTCGTTCAATAATTCAAAGTCTTTAGAGGATCCAATTCCTTAAGTGTTTTTTAATTAATTAAATGTCGCTGATGTTCTATAAAATAAACTTTGCCTAAGTTTGATCTTAAAATTAATGAGCTAATCGAAGTTATTTTATAGGCGCGTCGGATCAGGTGGGCCAAAACATAATCGTTAATTAAATTGAACAGCAAAATAGCGAAATAACTACACCCAAACTTCCATTATATCGTCTTATTTCTGGCGTGCTCTTAAAATTATTTCGATAGAATAAAAATCAATAAATGCAGGACTGTACGTGAATGCATCATGACTCCGGCCCTACTTCAATAAGTAAATCATACCACGTATTCCTCATAAAATATAAATGCAACTTTTTAGTGGAAGCTATCGAAAAGTATGTTTCGAATTGGTAAGTTGAGTTTCAGCTATATTTTCTGAGAATTCACGTACGCGGCACACCTTTACTAGGGGAAATGGTTTGAACAATATTGTATTAAAAACAGCAGCTAATAATAGAATGGTTTGTTTACATTGCAGTAAGCAATGTGATTTCTTGGTTATGTTTTTTTAAACACATGCACAATTTGCTAATTTATTATCTACTGTTGCATGCATGGTCAAAAAATCGTGATTTATTTTTAATTCGGACCAAAGTTATCCATGTTTATTTTTATAAATGATCACGTGAAATAAAACCCAAGCAAATACAAATCAAAAGCACGCTACAAAATTTCTTTAATTTATAATAGAACATTCCTCAACGAAAGTTTGTTAGAGAGGGCATAAATCTGCATTTGCAGACTAATTATATAACTCGTAAGTCGTAACTCACAAAAATGTTTGAAGTTAAAAATAAAATTGTGCCTTAATCAAATTAGAGCGAGACTTGGATCCCATAGTAACAATCAGAGCTGCTTATAATTCATAGCGCGCGTCTGAAGTGGTTGGAACAGCTTAAGTTTTGGTCTCGTCTAACACTTATACATGTATGTTTCAATCGCTTTTCAATGGAGTTAATTAATTATGAGGTTTATGTTTTCCACTTATCACTTGTTTAGAAAATTCTCACACATTTGTATAAATCATGCAAGTAAAAAATAACCGGGTAATGAGAAGAAGTATTAAATGTTGAAGATATCATGTTATTGAAAGATTTATGAAACGTTTGTTTCTGGTCTCCTTTTACACCAGACAGACAATAATATTATGTATTCATAAGCTTGTATGAATGTAAAAAATAACCTGGTAATGCGAGGAATGCAGCATTAAATATAAAATAGTAATCTTTAACGTCCTCATGCAACTAAAGAATTTAACATTTGGTCCCGTTGTATATAAATCAGTCAGTATTTTTAATTAGTTTGAATGGAATATGTATCACCTCTGTAATACGCTTCACATTATTGACAAAAAACTTTAGAAGAAGAAAACTAACTCTTTTGTTCTGACAGCATAGATTTAGCAAACCGTGCGAACTAAAGATCGAATAAGAAGTAGTAATGAACTTATAAATTATTAAAGGTGAAAACAGACTCATGTGCAATATGACGTCATTGTGAAGATATCATCGAATCAACGTACGCTACAAGGTGAGCAAGGCTTTGTTCACACTTTTTATGCCTTATAAGCATAAGATATATCATATAATGAGGTGTGAAGAGCATATTTTTGGATGCTTTATGTACATTACTTGCAACATCGGACCTTTTTTTCTTTGATTTGTGGGATGGGAATGTTATTGGCATTTAAATATGAGCAATATAGTGAGAAAATATGTATAAGGTGTGGTGTCTTTACGATTAGTCAATAGTCAGTATAAAATTGTGTAGTGTTTTTATTATGAATTTAGTAACGTAGTCGTGAAAAGTAAATCAAATATACAGTAAATATTTAAATACGAATTTGAACAAGTTTGATCAATATAAAAGTATTTCTACGAAAAATGTCTTCTCAAGTATATTTTTATTTTCACATAATATTTATTGAACATCTTCTATTCCCTAATATCTGAAACACAATCTTATTACAAAATATCTTTGGATAATAGAGTTCCAAGAACTCAATCACATTCCCAGGACGTTATCAATTATTCGAAATACGATACACATTTAATACTAAATTATTTTACTGCAATATTAGGTTAGCTGGAAGGAACAAATCAGAATGTCGAAAGCATCCGTTGGTCGGTCGAAACAATGATCTGTAATTAACAGAGGTCACTTCAGATTTGGTCAGAATTCACAGATTCGGAGATCTAGCCTCATATTTTGTGGAATCGTCCTGTCTTGGTAAACACAGATTGAGATTGTTTATTTATCTATGAAGCTAGTTATTGATTTGCGTTAGGATTGTCTTCAGAAATAATTCTCATAAACATCAATACAGCGACATCTTTGCATATTGTACCTACAAATGTAGTCAAATAGAAAACAGTTAAAAGTGACATTTTTAAATCGAAATAAGGGTAAAATTCATATTATAGTAGTAAGTACAGTACGAGTGTATTAAAAAACTTAGCTAGTATACCTGAAATTAGTTATGCAAAATATAAATCTTCAAAAGGTGTTAAAATAAAAAAATCAAAAGAAACAAAAAGTTTTAAAGTCTAGAAAGCTATTAAGATCTGATATATAGGCGCTTTATTTTATTTCTAGTTGAGTGCTTTTCTTCGTCCAAACTGTCGAAATAACTATTCAAGGAATCTCAAGCGCTCGATTTAGTGAAGGCGACCAAAATGCTTTATTTTTGTCGTGAAAAAAACAAAGAGTTATTCATAAACTTAGTATTGCGCGTGAAACTCCTTTTCCTTATCCCTTTATATCGATTATGCATTATTTATACGGTAATAGTATGTCTTTCAAAGACATCGCAATAATATAAAGCTAAATATAAAAGCATCCATCCATCAAAGTACTCCACGCAAGAGTTTCTTAAGTTTGACGTCTGTTCAATTCGAGGAGGTCGAAGTCAAAATCGAAATTTATTGGGTTGATACTTGGTTGATACGTGTTAATACTTTTACTTAAAGGTGCATTACAGATACGTTAATGTACAAGAACTCATATTTTTGATGGTTTTAAAATTAATAATAGAAATCGTACAAGAGGAAACAAAAATTGTAACACATCACTTGTTAATGTCATCTAAATTACATGTAAGAATCGCGCAATATGATTTTGTGGAGTGAAATTGTGTTTACATTAAAGAGCTTTTGAGAAATATACATAAGTTAAAGTTCTCAATAGATTACCTACTAATAATAATTTCATAAAAATACCTATAAAATCATTTATAGTCTAGTTCTCATACAAATAACTAGAATAATTTAAATGGAGATTAAATATAACAAGCATAAGTAAATATGTTTTCTTCAAAACAAGTAGGTGCTAGAATCCATATTTCCATACTAATATTATAAATGCGAAAGTAACTCTGTCTGTCTGTCTGTTACTCAATCACGCCTTAACTACTGAACCAATTTGCATGAAATTTGGTATGGAGATATTTTGATATCCGAGAAAGGACATAGGCAACTTTTTACCCCGGGACATAGGATAGGTTTTATCCCGGAAATCCCACAGGAACGGGAACTATGCGGGTTTTTCTTTGAATGTGCGGGCGAAGCCGCGGGTGGAAAGCTAGTTTATTATAATTAATGTTAGCTTTGAGACGAAATACACCTGCAGCTACTTCGTAAGCAATTACAAGATTTACAGTCTTCAATTCAAGGTTAAAAACACAACACCAAAAATGTTACGTCTCGGACAAAAAACCAACACAACATCAATAGTAATCTAAAAGTATTTTCTTTCAATCTTGTAGCGTCGTGTCTATTAAAGTAATATCGATTTTATTGACCTTTATGAGTCTGAAACCCTAGTAGGTCCATGAGCATTTTTCTCGTAATTATTTTTTGTAGTATTTATTTTACATTACTTGACGAGAATTAATGTATGAATATTTGATAAGAATTTGTTCTGCTATTACGGTGGTTATTGGTGAGATTTCATGAAAGCATTTTTATTGCCTATTGTAATAAGTTTACATAACAATCGTTTGTGTTCCGCATTGTTTCTTTGTAAAATACATATAAGCTACGCATATTGCGTGTGTAATTATTTTAATATACGTGTTATACTTTTCAATTGTATAATTTTTGTAATAATGTTTTCACAGAAATATTGTCTTCTGTATTAATAAAACTTAATTAATAAATTCACAATGACTATAAATTTTTTGCATAACATTTGAGATTTCATAAACAACCAGGAAAAACATTGTACATAATACTTACTCTAATGTATATTTTAATTTTAATCAAAAACGATCAAAGTTCATGTTTAACTTCATAAATATAACTACGTCGCAGTTTTAACTAATTTTTCAGTCATATTTTAATAAATTTCGAATATTATATGGGTTTATTATAAATTTTAATCGAGCATATATTTGAAATAACAAAGTGGTAAATTTTAATTGACTTTTTTATAAGAGGAAATATAAACTATAATGGTCACACAAGGTTCAAAATAAGTTCAAAGCAGACAGATTCAGCGTCCGCTGTGATGTGGAGGTCGAATTCATTGCTCTCAATTGCTTTAGATACGATCTGTTTGTTATGCTTAGTAGATGCAATTGTCGAGACCTATTTCTACTGCACATCTTTTATTTTAAACAATGATTAGTTAACACCTACTCATACACGCACTTTCGAACGGTACCTAATTGTAATTTCTCTCTTTTTTTTACACATACGATACATCTATAAGATATAAGATATTTTCAATAATAAAAAATCAATAAGGTAAAGCACAACAGTAAAAATAAAACGAAAATAAATGGGTTTACAAAAAAACATTTTATTTTAACGTAGTTTTTTCAAGTCGTTGAATTCCATCGTGCGAAATGCTTTCAAGAAGAAAAAAGGACTGACCACTTAAAGAAAATCACATAATTGAAGAACCGTAAACGATGCGTAAAGTGAGGGCGACCCTTGAAAATAATTCTCGAGTTGGGGCAGACGTGCCTTTTGCTAAGGTCGCAGCTCCATACATCATAAGCGGTTACGGGAAGATTAGGGAGTGGCAAATTCACCATGCTATACTATTTAGCACTTTAATCACGTGTATATAAAAACTAAATTCGATTGCTGTGGTACAAAATGAACTGCATCAAATTTTGGTCTACGAAACTACACTAATTTCAATAATTACTACGTTGATGTTGTAATGTAGGCACATATTGCCAAATCAATGTTTTACACAATCTACTTAAAAATTTAGCAAACATACACAATCTAATTGAAATTCTTTGGTCGACCTGGCCTCAGGTAAATATAATTGGACCACGAAATATGTCGAAATGCCCGAATAACCTACTTAATTTGTGAAACATAGCATTTTTTATGTAAAAGGTCAAGGAATAAACTTTGATAGGCACACAAGAGGCGTATTAAAGTAAACTTCTACTTCACAATTAATATTAGTTGGTGAAGTATGCTGCTCCCTTAGAGGAAATGGGGCAGATGCATTTCACATCTGTTTCACTAATCGAATTTCTTCACGGGCAAATTGTTGACCAGCCTTCTTTCATCTATCACACTTACTTCATCGGATGGGGAGCTACGATGGCAAGGACACAAAAATACACGGATAATAAACATTATTATATTGACTGTTACAATCCTGACTTCAGTTGGCTCATATATTTTCTTATTACATTTTTTCTACAATAAATTACATTGTTTTTTACCAATACTAATTAAGTAATATACGTTCAATAACAAATACGTCTTGGCGTTAATCTTACATGCCACCATACAGCATTCAACCCATCTTCAAAATAATAACCACCATATCGAACACCAATTTATGCCAAGCGACATGAAAAGCATTATATTCCCAAGCTTTTCCTTTAAAATCCGCAACGCTAATGACACCAACTGGACCTTTTTGTGATGCTCGGCCATTCGTCTTGCTAGCAACGACGTGTGCACGATTGTACCATCTGTTTGAACACGGGTTAAAATGAATCATGTTCATTTCCAAGAGATACTTTAACATAATGTTTGTTATTATATCTGATACTTATTATCAGCTATATGTTGTTGAAGTTTTGTTAAATCGGGACACCATTGACGGGTTAATTAAAGGCGAGGAGAAAATAAAGCTTTCGCATTTAGTTTGGAACTCGATTTATGAATTACATAATATTAAAATGGGTACCTACAGTAATTTCACATATTGTTAAGAGGGTGAAATGGTATTTGAAATAATACTACTATAAATACAAAATACAAAATGAACGAATTGAACAATACAAAAGCTTGCATACGGATTATTAAGCAATTCCTTTACATAGCCATAATTTTTGTTAATAATCTTATTACTTAGATTACTTTAACGCTTAAGCAATCGCATATTTAAATAAGATCCCAATGGGAAATAGGACTGAATATTTTTCCCCTAATGCCATTTCGGAATTGTATTACTCGTAAATGAATATTCATTTGGCGCGAAATCGCTTAGAGATAATAGATTGAGGTTCATATTAGGTATCCGTTGAATTATGTATATCTGTTTTGTATGCAAGACCGCGCATTGTGCACTTTCGGATTTAAAATAATAACAAAAATAACATAAACATTTCGCTTAATTCACACAGTTATCCAATAAATTGATTTAAATACGGTATGCTAACTCAATTTTATGGTGAAAACAACGTAAAGTTATTGTGTATATTTGTGTATGAAAAGGTTTGAAATATAAATTTGCAGTAAATAACTTTTTTTGCAATTCGATGTTTAAAATGATTTAGTAACATTTCAGAAAATACATTAAAATAAACGAATACCAAGTAAAAGCTAACATAAATTTGTTACAACTTACAGAACTTTAGAGTATTGGCTGGAGTATTTTAAACAATTACCTGTAACAAAAATAAAATCAAGTATGAATATAAGATATACTCACGATGTTTATTTGAATCCTATGTTGATAAATAAACATTCGTACTTATATTTTACATTTAAATTTCTGAAAAACAATTATCTAAATTGCCATACCATGCAAAACACTACACCAAAATGAGGTTTTCATTCAAAAAAGATGTGCACGACAAACTTCCACGAGCTTAAACATTGTTAACGAAACTTTAATTCTACTTTTGTGAACTACTCAGTGAAATTAAAACTATTCTATACTCTTTCTCACAGGACGTAGAAAAATTATAGGCTTATTACCTGGCCAGACGAAAAGTCACTATTGTTGAAAGTTTTCAATCTTGCACAAGTTAGTTCATAATTCAAACTCAGCAAACTACAACTGGGAATTTGTGAGTTCCAGAAGTTAAATACAAATATACTGAACGTGTTGGTCACGGCATGGATTCACGCGATTGTTACCTGGCTATGAAAGTCCCCGTGGACTGGGGACATGACACAATATTGTTTAAAACTCATAATAAATATACTAAGTGTTACAAAGCCTTACTACCTTATTTTATACTAGATTTCCGCCCGCGGCTTCGCCCGCTCAGTCAAAGAAAAACCCGCATAGTTCCCGTTCCCGTGGGATTTCCGGGATTGCGTCATTTTCTCGGGATAGCCTATGTCCTTTCTCGGGTATCAAAATATCAAATGATACCAAATTTCATGAAAATTGGTTCAGTAGTTTAGGCGTGATTGAGTTACAGACAGACAGATAGAGTTACTTCCGCATTTATAATATTAGTACGGATTACAATCGTAGGTCTAAAAGTTTCTAGATCATAATTTCAGTCACTCTTAGATACCTATAATATTTCTTTGTATTATTGATTCTACAAATTGTAGGTGTGAATCCTACTATGACCGATTTCTGAAATCTCCTTATCGTGACAAATGTATACATTCATCTATTTCAATGATTTGTATTCACAAAAAGCTTTTTTGCGCTACAATACTGAGAGATTCGATTCTCCATTGGGAGTCAAACATATTTATAAACTCTGAAATCGAACTTGACGTCTTCACTACGGTTAAGATATATAGTTAACTAGTGGTCCGCCCCGGCTTCGCCCGTGGTACTTATTTCGCAATAAAAGGTAGCCTATGTCCTTTCTCGTGTATCAAAATATCTCCATACCAAATTTCATGCAAATTGGTTCAGTAGTTTAGGCGTGATTGAGTAACAGACAGACAGACAGACATAGTTACTTTCGCATTTATAATATTAGTATGGATTTTTAGCATATTAAAATTTATTTAACTTAGTCTTACTAGCAAAAAGATTAGCTAGGTTTACTTCATGTTTCGAGTTTAAAATTGATAATTCAAGATAAATGTGCATCTTATAAGTTTATTTTTTTCATGAAGCATAGTTTATTTCAATAAAAAATTCACAATTATTTTACTGTTAAACTCGTACACATATATTATTCTGAATGTACCGCGGTTTCAGCGCTTAGCTGGATAAAATCTTATCGCTCATTAAAGTTTACGTCAGCTTTTAAGTAGTCGCTTTGATAGTGTTCCTAGAAGGTGGAAATAAGTTTATAAAGTGATAGCCTATTAGCGCTTATTAGGTTTATTTCGTCTGATACAAGCAGTTCAGAAATCTTGCTTGATACTGGCTTTTCGTTCTTGATAAAATAAATTATTTTGTTGAAACATGGAGTGAATGTTGCACATTTTTTAACCGACTTCAAAAAAAAGGAGGAGGTTATCAATTCGGCCGGTATATATTTTTTTTTTTTTTTTTATATGTATCTACACCGATTACTCCGAGGTTTCTGAACCGATTTACGTGATTCTTTTTTTGTTCGATGCGGAATGGTGTCGAATTGGTCCCATAAAAATTTTATTCGGATAGGCCTAGTAGTTTTTATTTTATGAGCATTTTTGTCTGTAGGTATTTGTAAATTTTGTAAGTGCAAGTTTGAAGTCGGTTGTTTTTAACGCAGTTATCACTTGTTCAATATAATAATCTATACTTAGTTTATTTGTTTGAACGCGCTAATCTTAAGAACTACCTACTGGTCCGATTAGAAAAATTATTTCGGTGTTGGAGAGTCCATTTATCGAGGAAGGCTATAATATTATATAAGCATCATATCATCACGCTAAGACGAACAGAAGCGGAGCCACGCGGGTGAACCTGCGGAGCGGAGTATAATCTATTAAAAAGACACATTTACTGTAAACCAAAAATTTAAAATGGGGTTTGGATTTAATTCCTGAAGTTGCTTTCAACTTTAAACTATAAATTTGGTGTTTTTAAACACTAACAAATGTATGCATCTGCCCTTTTTTACTAAAATAAAACTAAGTATTTATCATTAGCCGCTGGACATCATTTTTTTAAAGCATTCTATCAAAAATTTGTTTTATCAGTATAATTAACCGTTAATTAATATAAATTCTACTCAAGAAGATTTAATGTTCACAAAGAGCTTTTCAACAAGGAGCTTACATGTGACAAGTTAAAGCTTAAACTTACACATACTATAGTGTTACTTGTAAAGTTTGTACCAGCCTTTTAATATTGCTCCCTCCATAGGGACTGCAACGATCAACTGACTTATGATAAGATAAAAATTGCTTTCTATTTTTAAATGTAAGATAAATTCTTAATATATATAAATCTTGTGTCACAATGTTTGTCCTCAATGGACTCTTAAACCACTTAACCGATTATAATAAAATTCGCACACCATGTGCAATTCGATCCAACTTGAGAGATAGGATAGTTTAAATCTCAAATTGTTTTAAAGAAAGCGGGCGAAGCCGCGGGCGCAAAGCTAGTGCTATTATAAAACTGCATCTTTGATCTTTGAATTGAGACTCACACTTCTAGAATTGTATTGCAAATTATAGAAAAACAAGTACATTTTGTTTCATTGTAATTGTATATTATAACAAAATACATTCATCAATAAATAATTTATCAAATAATACACGCTTACGCAGGCATTTATTATTATTTATGTTGCGTGACTGCTTATACAAATAGGTACTATGTTTATTTTCAAATACAAGTTCTTAGATTTAAGATACCTAGTTTATTAAAAAAAATCGTAACTAGTATGTTTAAAAAAACTGGAAATTTTTAAGCGAGTTCTTTTTAGTTTACAGTTTTTTTTGATCATATTCAATAATCCGATTACCGACATCCATAAATTACTTAACGTTACTTTACATTTTAATAAGTAACTTTTATATGCAAAAGGTCATTACATACGTCGAATGGAACGTGATTTTCAATATGAATGCGAATCGATATCATAAAATTAAAATTAAGTTCAATTTGTTTAATTACAAATTGATTTCGACTGCACGCTGCTGCCAAAAAGGAAATGTCCCAACGTGTATTAATATCGAATTGATTCAAACCAATTAGCAGTTGCTTTTAACTTTAAACTATAAATTTGGTGTTTTAAACACATCTTAATATTATATGTATATTCATAACTAGCTGTGCCTCGCGGTTGTACGCTGTATTACTCCGCTCCTGTGGGTTTTAGCATGATAATATTATATAGCCTTCCTCGTTAAATGGGCTATCTAACACCGAAATAAATTTTCAAATCGGACCACTAGTTCCTGAGATTAGCGCGTTCAAACAAACAAACTTTTTAGCTTTATAATATTAATATTTATAAGTATAGATGTCGTGGTCATTAGATATTATATTATATTATTATTATGTAACTCCCGCTCATTCTTTTCATTTCAATCTTAAAGATATTTCAAATACTCGAGAAGCAACTTTTTAAACTCCGAAAGCTTTTCTAATGAAAAGTCGTACAGAATTCAAAGTTATAAATCAAAATTATATAAGCAGCCTTCAGATTCCTAAATGGTTATAAAACTAAGTTTAGTATTTTTTTTTAATATTTATAAAACTTTGCAGCATCAGTATTATAGAATATAGAATTTATTTAATAGATATCTATTGTGTTGCGACAAATCCTAGTTCCTAAGGACGCGTGTCGTCTGTTGATAACGTCCGATGGATCTTGTGGCCCAAATAATTGGCAAAGCGAGAGAGACTAATATCGGCGACAAAGTTTAGTTAGGAAGTTTTTTCAGGTTTCTAAACAAAACTGTAGCCAATGCATTTGAGTTTGAGATATTTATATATAGGTATTTATATTAGGTACTTAAACAGGTAAGTATTGCTAATATTTTTGCAGAATAGTATAAAACTTACCTTAACGTTGTTCTAATAATATCGTATTGATTTCCGTAGTTGTTAATGTCAAATTAGCATATTAACGACTGCTTACTGGATATAAATAGTAGAGTTGATACTCTACTGTTTAAATAGTAGAGTTGATACTCTACTGTTTATATAAAGTAACTCTCTGTAAAGTAACAATCATAGGATTTTATTACCTATTCATCACATTATCACTTCAATCACCAAAGATATCAATCAATGAAACGCGTTTCAAAACACCATCAAAGTGTTCAAACGTCTATCACCGCTCCACTAATTAAGATCACGAGTGTCAAATACATTGGCCGAAGCACAAATAAAAGCTATTTAAACCGTCAACAGTTACAATAAAACATATCTCGACGACTACATTCAAAGCGTCGCAGATAAGACGCTTGATGGACGTTTATTCAACGCAACAATGGTTGGAGATATGACGAAAATTTTCAATTAAATAAAACAAAACGCGCAGTGGTATTGTGTGGTTTGCAAGTCGCGACAGGCGGCGCGGACGTCCGGCGAACGACGCGGGATATAACTAGGCTATAGCCTATAGGCATTGTGTACGGGCTAAGCTTTAACTGGGACTCACGTTATATTCAATATAATGTCTTTTAGTATACTCAGTGTTCGCTACAGAGCCGCTTCATTGCGGTAGTATTAGCTCGAAGAGTTTGTTCAAAGCTTGCGTAATTACTTTAGATTCTCATGTACGAAAGATTAGCCTTTATATTATATTCATTATAATCTTATAAGTGTCTATCATTCTTTATAAATGTAATTTTATATTATATTTATTATTCACTGTGATTTACCAAATAGTCATTTGGAATTCAGATTTATTACCTACTTCTTAAAGGAAAACATCAAATAAAATTCGTAGAGTCACATTTTTATTTCATAAAACATTATTCAAGTAAGTATTCACAAGTATCATCATTAAGGAAACTTTTAGACAAGCAACACAATATTCTTGTCACCATTTTTCACGATAAAGAAAAAGTGGAAAATAGTCAAAAGTCCCCGTTATACGTTTACAAGTTCCAAAAAGTAAATCTGTTGATATATCAAATAGCTGAAGATATAATGCAGTTCATTTTATATAAATTTATATAAGTAAATAATTTATCTCTATTTTTGTATGTGAAGAGCAGGCAAACGAGCAGACGAGTCACCTGATGGTAAATGATCATCGTCGCCCACTTGCACCCACAATACCAGGGGTATGGCGAGTGTGTTGCCGGCCTTTAAGATAGGCTCTATTTAATAAAAATAAAATCTCATAAGGAAAACAAAAAAAATAGTTATAAGAATGTTTATAGAACCTTAAGTTTTATTCGGGCTACCTATATCAACGGCTCTACACACACATACTATTTGTGCAAAATTCAATATAATAATTTAAAACTGAAGTCGTTAAAACCACGTGGGCAAACCCACGGGCAAGATCTAGTATAGTTCTATAGAATGGCGTGAACTAGTCACGTCATTGCGATCGGAATGGCGGAGATTACTACGATATCATACGAAGGCTGTCCTGGAATGTCGATCGAGAAATTGAACCGATAAATACTAAGCCTGGAACATGGCATACGAACTTGCGGTCAAGCTGATGAAGTTACGTTCTTCGTTTTAACTGACCCGTGTGTTAATACATTCGAATGCATATTCGATTCTATTGTACTAATGTTTGTAGTTTTATCGTAGCAGTAAAATTTACAAATTTCTAAAAGTTAATTAAGGAGTAAAAACATAATTTACCATTGCAGTTTTCTTGGATTTATTTTATTTCTTTCCAGTCTCTACCAAAATTTTTAAAAGCGTTTATCCCAAAATACGTACAAGTATAGTTGAATTCAAAATCGTCAATTAATCGAATCTTAAAGGTTTAAGATGTAAAGGTTTACACTCTACATTTGCCTTCACATTATCTTATTATGTTCATACCAGCTTATGATGATATATCCATCTACAGTCATGACTAACTGATTAAAAAATTGTATACTATAAATGTGGATATAAAGCAGTGACTTTACCTTCTAAGGAAGAATTGTACGTCCGCATAAACTATACTTAGAAACGGAATATTATAATAAACAATTCTAACGTAAAAAGTAAATTCTAAAAATTACCTATTAAAATAATTGATCGAAATCTATTAACCTAAATATCTTTATCCGATAATTATTTATAAACATTCATGTACACAGGAGTATAAACAGTATCATGTAACGTACTATTTATATGATGTAAACATCATACATGCAAACCATTACCTGAGTATCGAGCAACAAATACAAAACGCGATACAAATCTCACTACGGACACCCAACAAACATACTATCTCCCCTCGTTTCCTGCTTCATGAGTAACACACGTTTATTTACAAAATTAATTTTGCACTCAAGACTGCACAGCTGGACTTTATAGCTACGGGCATAAAGCGAATATTTGAACAACAGGCGGCTTCTAGAGAGCAAATCAAAGACATATCATGGTATGCAGTCAATCCACTGCGAGAGGGATCACTATTTCGGTATGTACAGGCACACACGGCGGTCTTTGAAAATTTAATCGTTACATTCACCCCGTCCTGATGGCACACTAGGGACATGCCATGTGTCCCGGCGACTGTATTAAAAAATAACAATGATAACGATATGCACACGTGGCAAATGTACATTAATATCAGAGGATCCTGAATAAAAATGTCATTGCTTTTTGTACTTTTTCCTAGCGAGGACTGAATATCATTGCGTGCATACTTTATGAAATTGTTGTAGTTCCAAAATATGTGTTACAAGAGAAAGTGATATTTAAGCTTAAAGCTTCTGAAGAAAAATAATAATGTTCCGGTGCTCTTACTGCAGTTGTTATACTTATCATCTCAAAGCAATCTGGTAAAAGACACTTTTTCAGGAAAAAATATTAACAATTAACAAAAGTGATTTTTTTCTAAAGCCTGATAGAGATAATTTCCCAGCCGCAAATGAAATCTTCTCATGCGCATGCCTTTGGCATTTCCACATACCTTTTTATTATATTTACGAATATGCGTTACGTTCCTCATTTTCGTTATCACTTTATAGATATAGAGAATAAATCACTTTTATTGGTTCGAAAAGTCCCATAATAACAACATTGAATTGTTAGTGTTTCCTATTGCCTGGTATTTTTGTGATAGTGTGTATTTTCAATTTTCATTAAGTATTAAAATGTTAAGATGTAAATGTTGACTGTTGTGGTTAGTTATTAGGAGGTTCGAGACTAGACCTTGTGAACAATTTACTGGTAGGTAAAATAATACTTAAATTGAATGTAAAATATTTAATTAAATTAGATACTGATTAAAATGTTAATTAAAATTTTAAATAGTTGCTTTTTTTTTCACTCTGTTAGAATTTTTCTTGTTCTTAGTTTGTTTTTGTTCCTGGCTATAGCTTGGTATAAGTAAGCTGTGTACGGTATTAATTGGATTGCAGAATTTATATGTATTATTAGGTAAGAGCTAGATATAAGGTATTGTTCTGCAATCTGTAACTGTACCCATTTATAAAAAAAAATAAAAATAAAATAAAAGTAAATGTGTTGAAAGCAGCGCATCCCAAAGACAAATTGTTGTTCTCTACCATACATACCCGCATTTTGTCAGCGTTGTGGATCATTATCGAAACTCATGCTTGCATCTCCGTAGCACGAATAAAATAGGCTGATGTTAATGTGAATAAATTTTCATTTTATATCTGACTAGCTATGAATCGCGGTTTAATTGCATTGCTCCGCTCCTATTGGTCTTAGCGTGATAATTTGTTTTTTTGTTTGAACGCGCTAATCTCAGTAACTACTAGTCCGATTTGAAAAATTATTTCGGTGTTAGATAGCCCATTTATTGAGGAAGGCTATAGGCTATAATTATATTATCATTACGCTAAAACAAACAGGAGCGGAGCCACGTAGGTGAAACCGCGGATCTCACCTAGTTATTACTAAGAATAATAGAAGCTACAGGTACTACATATTATATAGATTCATACACCTAAATACTAAATAAATAATTAAATTCTACGAAATAAGCGTTAAATATAGAAAGAAATAATTAAAACAATGTTGGCTGTATGGATAATTATTACGTAAACCGCTGAGGTTTTACGTGAGTGACTCTACAACTTTGAATATTGCACGGGCAATTAATTAACGCTTTAACAGGTCAAAAGGATTACATTACGCTGCTAATGTTCAAGTACAAATTAAAATTATACGTATGTACACTAGACTTACGCTCTGGTTTCGCTTGGATAAAAACAGGAAAATTATTCATTGTGTTAATATAAGGTTGTAAATGTGCGTATGTTCTAAACTGTTGGGTTAAATTTGCGTGAAAGAGTAATAACACAGGTTTATATTATTTTATTTATTTTATTTATTTTATTCATAAAAGGTACCTTACAGCTGTTGATAAGATAAATTATACTAATTACACATAAAAACGCCAATTACAAGGCACACCGATAATAGTAAAATTGTGTGACAAAAAACGGCAAATTACAAAGGTACAATAATTGTTTTCTTTTACTTTAACAAACTTAACTTAACTTTAACAAAAAAATTCTTGATGAAACACAAAACATAAATGAATTAAATGTGACTTCTCGTGAACAAGCAATATCAACAATATAACATTAAAGCCGAGAAAAACAGAAATGAAATTGAGCCTGTTATGGTAGGTGACAATGTGAGAGAATGAGTGGACGTGTAAATGAGTGTGTGTGTTAGGGTCTGCGTGTGTGTGTGTGTGAGTGTGTGTGTGTGTATTACTTATTTAAGTTATTTATAATCTGAAGAATTGCACTTTTAAATCTAGGGCGTGATAAACAAAATATATCAGCTGAGCAAAATTTATTATTATATACTTCAGGGAGTCTGAAATATGGAGAATTTTTAAGATAGTTTGTAGACGTTGACGGCACTAAGAACAAATTTTTTTGTCGAGTGCCTTGACTGGGAACCCGAAAATTTAAAGGATTCAAAATAGAGATACAGTCAAATTTATTATTATTATTACTAGTTTCTGGATCTTCTTCTATGTGTATGACTTGTACAATGTACGTATCACGTTATCGTGAATGTGTAGTTCTTCATCAATATTTCCTTGAAACATAAATTGAAAAAAAAATACACGAATATTTAAACAAGTTTTATACAATCTTAAATTACGTATGTGAGTGGAATTTGTAAAATATTTATTTCCTTTAAAAATATAAGTCAATAAAAATAAAACTTACGTAGTTTTGACTCAATTGGCGGTTTTAAAACAGAAGGGAACATTTGTGAATCGCAATAAGGATTATTAGTTTAAACTTCAGAATTTTTCAGTACTAACAATAAAATATTCATAACTTTTCAAATTAGGATTTGATTTAATTAACTCGCTCGACCGTTTTAATCAATTCGATAGGCGTTCTCTTTGTAACGTTTTAATTTATTTTATCTTTTTTTCCAAGCGTTACGCTTAAAACATTTCTTCAATATTCCATTAATTTATTTTCGTCACATAAAATATTCAAATTGTAGAGAACGATTAATACTTTTACTTAAAAATCATATCGAACACGCGAAGGCATCATTATTCTACGTAGTTACATGATCCATTAAAAATCGAATGATACAGAAAAATATTAATGAAATTTATATTGGATTACATATGTGTTCAGTAAAGAGTATTTACTCGGATAAAATAATATTATTTGTATACAAAATATGTTATTGAAGGTATAGCAGCCGTAAATCAAGCAAGACATTTCGTCGGATTCCGATCCGACTACCGAGGCATGTAAATATATTGAAACATATAATAATACCTGTTTTGATAGTTACGCTTCAATTTTATTTACACGTTCGGTGACATTTATGTTAGGGAATAACACGTGTAAGAATATTTAATAATATCATTTTGTTCAGGCATTAAACCGATTTCATTGCGGATTATTGTTCTTGTATTATTGTATGTTTTACATTATGAAGCTTTATTAAACTAGAACTACTAACAGTGAAGCTAATTGAAAAAAAAGAAAGCATTCTTAAAAGTAAATTTAACAGTACCTTTTATTAATATTCACAGAATTTGATCGAAAACTTGCATGACGTAAAATTATGTTAGAGATCGTTAAGAATAGGCATATTTATTAAAACAATACTATAATGATAAAATCAAAGCACCATACAAGTACATGTAACTCTATTATAATTAATATATGAAAGATGTAGAGTTTAAGGTTACAAAAAAATTTATAAGCAGAAGTATTCCCAAAGGACTTCTATCACTGAATGGTTTCCGAGATAAGTTTCAATAACTAGCCAACACTAAAATGCCGTGTTACCTACGTGCTGCTTTAAAATGTAAATCTTATTTACATTCACCCCCCGCATCCTGTCCTCGAAAATGGGTCTTAACTAACAACGAAAACAGCTTCACACTGGGACTATTTTAAGCGCCCCTTAAGGTCTATTAAAATAGAATGTGAGACGTTTGGAATAAAAAATTCAATATACGGAGCAGGGAAGGGTTGTGACCTATAATAAAATAATGTATGACGCTAATGATTTTTCGATGTAGTCCCCGCAAATGTGGGGAAAACGAGTTGTGGATTATACGCACTGCTTTTGAAATAGGGTCGAGTTTTGATACGACTCGCTTTAATGTCCCTAACTTTGTTGATCGAATTGTGTGACAAGACTATTTAGATGAGGGCCACCTTCTAACAGCAGATGATAGTTAATGCCCACAGACTATAAAAATAAATCAGCAAGAGATTATATATTTTAAAGTAATTAAAATGATAACTTTTTTGCCACGATTTCTTTTATTATAGCTTAAAGCTTGAAAAAGCTCAATATCTAATATTCTAATATATCTTATAAAGGCGAAAGTTTGTAAGTATGGATGTATGGATGTTTGTTTCACGTAAAAGCTACTGAACCGATTACAATGAAATTTAGCACACATATAGAGGGTAACTTGGATTAACACATAGGATAGTTTTTACCCCGGAAATACTACGGGAACGGGAACTATGCGGGTTTTCTTTTGCAAACGCGGGCGAAGCCGCGGGCGGCCGAAATTTTCTCTTGTCGTCAGCCTAAAGTTAAAAACTAAAGTTATCAGAAATTTAAATTGTTTTGAAATAAAATGCATCATAAATAGAATTATTTCCTTTACAACTCCACAGAGTGTTTTGACATAGAACCGTCGATTAGTCTGAAATGGCTAGACTGATTGGAGTGATTTTTCTGCGAACGAATCTCTGAAACTCGCTCGCTTTTATTGCTCGGTTGTATTGAATGTCCGTAGTACATGTAGTGCATTGTTGTTTGTGTTTATATTAAGTAAGTAATACTATAAGGATATAATGAACTACGAAATAGAAATATGTATAGAGTTTTAACTCTATATTTCTATTTCGTAGTTCATTATTAATAGAATCATACTATACCTACGTAGGTATAGTATGATTATGAATATTTGATTTTATTGAAATTGCCAAAAATATAACATAGTTTATTCCATGTTCAAACGAAACACACAACAATTTGTCGTTCATTGATAATAAAAAATGCCAAATAAAAAAAAATTACGGGCAGGTAGGATTTCAATAAAAATTCAGCTTTTCAACATTCAAACGGATTAACATGACGGATAATTAAAATAACACAATGAATAGCATAATACAATACTACGCCAAGAACTTTGATAAACATTCTTAGCCACTTCGAGTAGACTAATTTGCGAATACCGCTTAAGCTATAAACGTTATCCTAGTCGCTTGCAGTCGGAGCTGAGGTTAACTGCTACTCAGTAATTAGAATTAAATATTTAGAATTTATGTACCGCTGAAATTTCTGAGGAACGCATGAGTTAATTTCAACGAAAAGTAATTAGTTTAAGTGGTGTTACGGCGCGCAAAAAATCACAAAGGAAGCTTTTGATTGTGCCGTAAATTGCACGGATGTTTGTGTTTGTAATAAGGTATTTTATAAAGACAATTTAAAAGATAGATTTATTACTTATGAACATGACTAATATGCAAAGTATCTACGATTTATCTTTGTCTATCTTTAAGGTGAAGATTCTCAATGTAGTTATTATGAAATAGTGTTTCTAATTAAAGTTAGCAACATCGGGCCTTGCAGGTTGAGTAATTATAATTAATGAAACTTGTGTAATATTGTGTTTAGTGATAGTGATGGTAAAATAATATCTATTATGAATTAAAAAATAAACATGTTTATTATAAGGCATTATGAAAATATCGGAATTTTTTTTTAAATCCTCCTAAATTAGAAATTGAACCCTATTAATTTATACTCTATTGAACTTTATTATTCTCTATAACTACTATTGACTCTGTAACTAGACCCAGAAAAAAACTTTTGTTTTAATTTTTTACCTACTTTGCCTACTACCCACTTTTTAAACAGTGGGTTGGGGACAGTATAGATATAAACACAATATATTTAAGTGAGTATGTCCAAAAATAACGTGAAATCGATGACGATACATAATCTAATTATTAACAACAATAGCTTGATTCTATTTTAATAGATACTTTGGGAGCTATCACGTGAATAAAAATAATTGTCATAAAGTTGAACATGACTCGGTAAGAATTAGGTCAGCCTTCATCACATAATATTACAGAGATAATCATCCATGTACATTAAATAAAAAGCTATTATTTTAAATAGCATAAGTTAAGCTTTACCAAGCTTATATATTACTGATAATATATTACATTAATTCGTCTAAAATTAATTTGATTTTGATACATTTATCGAATTAATAAAAATATTGATTATTGCAATTCGTGATCGTAAAAAGATAATTTACTACTAAATTTAAAATCCAACAGCACTTAAGTTTTTTAATTAGTACCGTTCTCGTGAACAGTATAATAATTTTACTTTCATCGTTAAAAGCTTTTAGGAGTGCAAATTTTTCTTCCAAACTAGTTAAGATGCGAGATTCAAATATAAATTTAGCCGAATATAACATAAATTGCCTACCTTCTTCTAAAACAAGTTATACAGGATTTTAAAATCAATCGATTAGGTATTCACGAATAATATGACAATTATAATAATGAATTAAACACATCTATATTCATAATTTTCCGACATCTAATTGATTCCTATTCGATCTTTGAAAACTCGGATTAAAAAGAATATTAGATTTTTAACGAATAATAGATTAATTAAAATTATATGATAATTTTAAAAGTAAAACTAGGCTGAATAGTGGCCCAATAAACGTTCACATGTCACTGTCACTTTCTGTCAGGCTGAAAGGCGACTTGTCATTGCCCACTGCCCAGTTTATCTTTTCATCTTCAAATCTCAATTATCACATCTGCTGTCAACGTTTAAATCTACAGCTGCGTCTTGAAATTAAAAATACTTAAATAAATCAATTTGTTTAATAACATGTGGTTTGTTTGTATGTATATTTGAGTACTCAAATTGATTTGAGATAAAATATATAATCTGCGAAAGGCAATGACATCATATTGATCACGAATTGCTTTAGAGGTTGTATGTAAGCTATTTATTTATCACATTCCTTTGTTAATAGCAGATTCATTGTAAACATAAGAATTCTCATCAGAACTAATATAGGTATAATAATTATTATTAGGTACCTATTGTATAATTTTGATTTAAAATCGATGTTCATGGGCAATGGCGCTATGTTATGCATTGTGCGCTAGTTCTTCTACTTTCTTACATTTTTACTTGGTTGTTTTGTAGAGTCCCTATGGTATAATATTTTGTTTAACTGTTAACCATACATAATTAATGGCAACCATCTCATCGAAATTTAGACTAGGTGTTGTACGCTAATACCAATTTATATTAAAAAAATCGTTACCACTATTGCAATTAGATATCCTACCAAACCCCAATTCAAGTCAGTCTGCATCCTAAATTTATAAATAGACTACAATGGTTGCGTTCCGAAGCGCGTCCACGCTTCACCTGCGTTTCCACGATCGAGGTGAAGGTCACTCGAACGACGGCATTAACCGAAAGCAAACGCAAACCAGTTGGAATGGAACGCAAAATGATAATGTAAATATTGAATTCCCGCCATGCGCCATCTTGGACGTGGATTGGGCCGGTTTTTGGGACATGCAAGCTTCACTTTTATTAGTATCTACATGTGTCGTATCATGAATATAATTTGTTATTTGACAGTGCTTATCATGATCGTATTATTTTTTTTAATAATTTATATGCTCACAAATACGTTATCCTTGAAATGATTCATGCCACTTTAATATAATATCGCTAATCTTACAAAAGTCTTTTCAAAGGTGCATTTAATACTTAATTTCCTTTCACCAGTGAAAAGAAAACAAAGCTAGCTATTAAGAATCATAATAGCCGGTACCTTTACGATAAATACTAAAGGAATTAAAGCGGCGGCAATAAGCGCACAATACAATGCAGGCTGCATTAAAAAACACAAATAAAAAACAAGTATTTTGCGGTGCCCGACATTTATTAAGAAGAATAAAATTGAAGGACCCAACGAATCACAAAAAAATGTTTCAGTTGTGGGATTTATTTCGTGTATTTGGAACGCTGTTAATAAATTAAAAGTGTGAGAAATTAATGAAACTAAAATTTTCACTTTTAATTTGTTAAAAAGGGTGCGCTTTTACACGAATATATACTTTGATAGTGTCACGGTTAGAACAGCGAACGAGTTACTAACGAGGGGAAAAGTGCCTATTTCCGCGGCGTAATGACCGTCGTGACAACCTTCGCCCGGTCAAACGGGGACAGACCTTGTATACAGTATACACTACACTATACACTATTTAGACATCCTTTATACACATTCATACCGGCTTTTCTCAAGATATACAATTAAGATTCAGCTATGATACGATAGAATGCTTTTCCGCCCCGAAGAAACTAAATAAATAAGGTTCAATTGAATTGTTATAGTCCTTTTATAAACAACGTAATCCGCAGTCTTTTCGTAAAATATTTCAATGTAAATCTAAACTTACACTCAATGTTTAATTAAAAGGAAAGTTTAAAACTGAAACGGACGTTGTAAAAGAGTGGAGTTAAAAAACGTATTGGTTCGGTCCAGTCCCCTGTCAGTCCTGAGATTTATTTTAAAAGTTAGGCACAGTCGGCCAAAGAACTTGGTTTTATACTGAGACAAAACGTTGTATGAAATCTTTGAAATAACGTTAATAAAAGCTGCTTAAAATTAATTTGTATAACAGATTTAGACTGCCTGTTATAGTTTTATATTACATATTTGAAACGGAAAAGCTCGACATGAAATAATGTTACATTTTTCCATGAGCTCTTGCGGTATACATTCCATTACTATTTACGTACGTATACTTACTCTACGAACACAAAATAACAAAAGAAAAAAACACAATCCTGCAACCAAAAAAAAGCTGTTACATTAATGAATTTTTTAATCAAACTACATAATCAAATGGAGTCATGTAACTGATTACATAAACTTCATTGTTAGTGGAAAAAATTCAGTTCACTCCGGTTTGGATTTAAAAATACTGGACGACTCCAGGCAAGAGTTGTTGACTCGAGGCATCTATTCACTAACTTGAATGCGGCTAGCATTGGCTGCTCCAGCTTCCGTCGTATAAATTTATATCGCCGTAAGGGTTTAACGTCGTTTCGACGCATTTAAACTTTGAAAAATCTATAAATTAACTTGAGGAGTAAGCAGTTTACAGTTATGGTTTTTTTGTACTTTTGGTGGAATTATGTATTGTTCTCTTCGTTTTCGTTTCGTCCATTGTAACGATATGATTGGGATTGTTGACTGTTGAGCTGCTTCAGAACTAAATGATACGAAACATACTTCTACATAATTTTAGACAACAACTGTATGATATCAAAAAAAACATACCGGCCGAATTGATAACCTCCTCCTTTTTTGAAGTCGGTTAATAATGACTATCCTTATTTACCTTTTACCAATGTTGCATAATTTATTGTCTCTTTTGTTTGTCTCGTGACTGACTCGTAAATGTTAGATGGTAGATTATAAACTTTCGTAAACATCTACAAGAAATTTATGATTGCAAAACTAGGTATAATGCTTAAAACCAATTTGCTGAAACATAACTTTTATAGACAAGATAAATACATACAAAAACTGCTAATAATAATGATTAGGCTTTGATTCTAATACATTCTAAAATCGTGATAAAGACCCCATTGAATTCGTTACACACGCCTTTTTTCAAGCGTTTTACGTCAAAGGCAAGCTTCCATCAATATGGACCGATCGATGCCTAAATGCCTATTAACTTCTTGGAAAGGTCTTTGGGATCTAAGGTCCTCGACCTCCAACTTTCTTAAACTATGTAACCGGTCTTTAAGTTACAACCTTTTAAGAAACTTGCATTTTAAAGACTTTTAATAATGTTTACTTAAACTCAAGTAGATAAAGTTTTCAAGCTTACGTTATTTTTTTATGAATGAATAAAGTTTTTTATGGCGCGTCTCTAAGTATTCGAATTATTAAAATAGTAGAGTCCTAAAATTGTTCATGTATAAGTAAAAGTTTTGGCGTGAAATTAAAATAAGAATCGTTCGAGATTAATTAGGTGCTGGATATGACCTCTTACGGTAATCTCACAGTAAATGGTGGACCATACAACGTACCAAATTCGGGTATTAATTATATATGGGTAGTTCTAGAAGATTGAAGGTAATTTAGAAAGAACTCGCACAAGAGATAAGAAATGGTTCGTCTACACTGGTAGGGGTGAGGACCCTTCTCCGAGGTGGGTACTTTTATACGCTATCAAGGCTTACGAGTGCAATAAAACACGATTGTTTTCCATTAACATGCTTCAATGGCGACCGTCTTGAATGCCAGTGATTTATTTAAGCTAGTACTCAATGTATGGAACAATAATGACAATATCAATACATGGAGTGGCTTTAAAGTTTAAAATCTCCGACTTGAATGAGAAATAACAATTGGAAAGAGTTTGTTGATGATATTCGACTTCGATTAGGTACTTTTTTAGTTCGTAATTAGGTTGTTTGTTGATCTAATGAATCTTTGTCTACTGACTACTTTTGAGCCTGCCTTTATATGTGGAAGCTTAAAGCTTTAAGAAATAATTTTGCCTATTTTGTTGATCGCCCGAAACCACTGCTATCAAATGGTTATAAAATTTATTATAAAAAAATGTCGCAAAAATACGAGGTACAAACAAAACTTTAAAAACTATATCATAGAAATATTTTTTCTGACTAAAGCTCGTCAGTCCATTTATTTAGCCATTGGGAAAAGGCAAATAAACAAAATGTCTGTTGGCGAGCTGGAAAAAATAAGAGAAATGTTGCGATGCAACTAAATTAAAAGTAAATTAAACGAAAATATGAAATGGCTCCAGGTTTCAGGCCAACCTAACCTGATTATCAAAGAAATTCCTTCTAATATTGTTTTACTCTTATTAATAAATGTTGCATTTCTTGCGCTAGTAACAAAAAAATAATAATAAAAAAGATCATGTGTGCAGTGTGGCCAGCACACGACATGTCAGAAGTGAAACTTCCTTGGCAAGATTCAAAAATCAAAATCGTCGCCTTACTCCATGATGTGAGGGAATTGCCATAAGGCGAGCTTGAAACTTAATTCTCAACTCACCTAAAGAAGTTTCACTTCAAAAATTGATTCGATTCTTTGTAGAGAAATGAAAAAAAGCATGATTTCAGAAAAACTCAGATTTAAAAAAGTAGGCTATGGCAAAGTTAGTGTATAACTTTTTCCAAAATAATCAGTCAAGTTAATTGACGTAAAAACATTTAAGTAAGTAACGGGCTAATAGGTGGCCATGAACTTCCACAAATTCCATGAATTTATTGCCTCTTCAGTCTATAAATCATGTATTTATCCCTTATTGAATAATACATAACTTTTCTATTAAACATTTTATCTGTATCTATAATGAAGCGTTTAACCACAGAACAGCGTATAACATTACCTATCCCAACAGTAGGTAAGACACACGTATACAAACCTCTTTTTTCTCAAATATATTATCATCGTTTTACATATTCATAGCGATGTCAAAGTGCGTCTGAGAAGCGACGTCTGAACAAATTTGAATAACAAATGGCTGACATCTGCATGTTTCCACTTGGGAATTCCACTATAGCCCACAAATCCTGATTTCCACAAACAATGCCTACTAACACTGAAAATTGCTATGGAGGTCAATTTAATTCAATTTAAAG
Organism: Colias croceus; assembly: GCF_905220415.1. Classification (NCBI taxonomy): domain Eukaryota; kingdom Metazoa; phylum Arthropoda; class Insecta; order Lepidoptera; family Pieridae; genus Colias; species Colias croceus. The sequence goes on from NC_059542.1 coordinate 7,975,096, forward strand.
CAACCTGTTACAATTTTAGTTGGTCATGAAAAACAAAATTGTATCAGAAGACATTAAAATTATAAATGCAGGAACTAGTGAGCCATTCTCAAGTATTTAAAACAACTTTAGGTTTATTATAACAATTTACCGATTTAATTAAAATTCATAAAAAAACTCTATTCTGTTGGACTCTACTTTAGTGTAGCATTGAATCAATCGACTAAAGAATCGTCTGCTTTAGGATGAACTTACAAAAATGCAAAGAGATTTTGGTATTTTTAAATTTAATCAAGATACAGTAGCTCAAAAATTTCAATTCATGCAGAAAAGAGAATAGTGTCTAGACAAGCAGATGCGAGGTCATTAGTCCTCATCGATGTATTCAGTCCTTACGTCACCGGTCGCTGGAGCAACGCGAGTCGAATAACAATGATGGATGTCCACTACCCAGAACGATAATTAAATTTTCCACACGCTCGACGCACAAATACGGAACGAATTCGGAAGGTTCTCGAACGCTAAATTGCTTTACCAAGTTGTGGCAAAGGATTGGAAAAATACACTGAGTGCCTCAATGTTTTAGGAATAACTTGGGATGCGGACGGGATATTCTCAAGACACCAATGCTTTATCTGGTTAGGCAAGTAATAATTTACAATTGCGCGGTAAGAAAATGCGGTTGTTTTACACAATAATTTTACAATTGGTGCTGAACGTTTTTAAACATAAAGTACGGTTAAAGGTTGAGGACGACTCAAATAAGACGTTGCATTTGTTTTATAGATTAAATTTCTATTCCTTAAAAATTTATAAATTTCATCTTAAGTTATGAGTTATGATAATAATTTTTAGTCCATAGATAAGTGATATTTAGGAAACATAAATATAAGAAACTGAATAGATAATTTTTAATTAAAAACACATACTGCAATAAATAAAGCACAGATAAATATCTGCTTAAATGTTTGTGCTTACATTTTTATTTAACCATATATCTACTTAAATATCAAAGCACACAGCCTAGATAAATAAATAGTTCCAAGTTAAATATTTAAAATCAAGCGAGAAAACCAAATGGTTGTAAACGTATAAAAGCTTAACTGCACGTCAAAGAATCATGCCAAGGATGAGCCATGAGAGCAAATAAATACCAAGAATTTATTGCCACACAAATATTTACGCTGACAACATTGTTTGCGTGTACAGAACATACCCATCGACATCTTCACCTCTCACCTAATTCCTAGGCAAATTCAATGCGCAAATGTGCAGTTATGTCTCCGCTGAAATAGTAAACGAATCATGACGTTGTACCACAATCTTGTTTGCATTTGTATTTTTATATAGGAGGGTAGTAACCAAAATCTCTATATTCAAGCGACAGATCTTTAATATCAGAAATGCTCGTGATAGCAATCTCATATAACTTCCATGTACACCAGAAAGATTCAAAAAGTGTTGTAAATAACGAGATCCTTTATTTAATTTCGCAAAAATCTTCCTTTAGGGTAAAAACAAACACTCAAGACATCTTTTGAGGTGGTTTTAGGTTTACCCACGCGTAGTGCAAACGACACAATGCCGGGGGCGTCCATCTTGAAAAACGTTAATTGCTACACAGCTGAGCTGCTTGATTCGTGCATTCTCAAAAAAACCTTATCACTTAGACTTAGAAGCTATGTTCCTTCGAAGAAGAGTTTGTTGATATTTTCTGAATACAGCTCAACTTCAAATGGCTTCAAATTTCTTTAGTATTCACATAAACCGTGTATCATATAAAATTTAAAATTACACTTTTACGTGTGGTTTTAATTGAAATTAGATGCGGATATTTTTCTTAGGGATTACTTTAATGAAAGTAAACGAAATAATAATTATGAAATTAGATATTATCATTGATGAAGTTGCACAGTATGAACGTGTGTAGCCTGTAGAACTTATTCTAGAATCTGTATCTGATATCCTGTTTTTATATAAATTGTTTCTGAAAATAATATTGAACATGTGTCATATTTAACGAGAGTAAATTAGAAAATTATTAATCTTTTAAAAAGAAACGAAACGATTAAGAGAATAAAAATCTTAAGGTCGTTCCCTGAGCGAGTGACCTTGAGCATTCACACTTCTTTCCCGAACCACAGCTATCCGCCGCTTCTACAATACTTCGCAAATAATTCTTGCGCCACCTAACGCGCATCCGCGTGAACTGTTTCAAATACAAGTAAAATTCACAGAGCTCAGAAGTAACAGACATGGCATTTAAAATATTTTTTATAGAAAAACATTATAATGGTGCTAACACATAATTTTGGTCTTTACCAATTCAGAGTTAAATTATAGTCATATGGATGAATTTTATATTAAATTTTTAAAATGAATCAAAATTGATGGTACTCTGTAATGATCATCATTCGGTGATATTTTTATATTTCTTTTAAACTAGATAATCCCATTCAAATGTTATCCAAAAACTGTCGCCAAATGGTTTCTAGTTGAAATAACTTTTTGTCATTGGTGTCATTTTCATGGTTTTTGGGGTACCTATTAACCAATATGAGGTCAAAATTAAAATTCAAGATTGCGCCGACGATAATTTACACCTTTTTGTCATGGGTGTCATTTTCATGGTTTTTGGGATAGGTTTTAACCAATATGAGGTCAAAACTAAAATTCAAGATGGCGTCGACGAAAATTTTACATCTTTTCGTCATGGGTGTCATTTTCATGGTTTTTGGCGTACCTATTAACCAATATGAGGTCAAAATTAAAATTTAAGATGGCGCCGACGAAAATTTTACATTCTTTTTTCATGGGTGTCATTTTCATGGTTTTGGGGGTAGGTATAAACCAATATGAGGTCAAAATTAAAATTCAAGATGGCGCCGACGAAAATTTTACATCTTTTTGTCATGGGTGTCATTTTCATGGTTTTTGGGGTAGCTATTAACCAATATGAGGTCAAAATTAAAATGTAAGATAGCGCCGATGAAAATTTTACATCTTTTCGTCATGGGTGTCATTTTCATGGTTTTTGGGGTACCTATTAACCAATATGAGGTCAAAATTAAAATTCAAGATGGCGCCGACGAAAATTTTACATCCTTTTGTCATGGGTGTCATTTTCATGGTTTTGGGGGTAGGTATAAACCAATATGAGGTCAAAATTAAAATTCAAAATGGCGCCGACGAAAATTTTACATCTTTTTGTCATGGGTGTCATTTTCATGGTTTTTGGGGTAGCTATTTACCAATATGAGGTCAAAATTAAAATGTAAGATAGCGCCGATGAAAATTTTACATCTTTTCGTCATGGGTGTCATTTTCAAGAATTCGACTATATAGCTTGTATTTGTTATTTTGTTTTAGTTTACTTTAAAGGAGAAAATTTCGCTTCAAAGGCCTTGTTTTATGTATCAAAAACAAGATCTATCACGAAAGCGAATTTTGTGATATTATTTGAGCCACGGCGTAAATACTCAAATTTGCTATCTAGTCGAATCCTATATATTACGGGAGAAATCAATTTAAAAGAGCATTGATTATTGAAATACATATTTAGAAATGTAATGTAAAACGAAACTCTGTGTCAATATTCCGACAGATATTCGCTTTTTCACTGTATTCGCTCAACTTTGTTAATTGTTTAAAAAAGAGTTCATCTAATATACTAAAACGAAGAGAATAAAATGAAAAAGAGCGCGTGAGCCGAGAACACATGTCAGAAGTGAAACTTCTTTGGTAAGATTTATAGATACGAAAATCGCCGCCTTACTCCATGACGTGACGGTATTACCATGACGCGACCTTGTAATTTTACTCTCAACGCGCCTATAGAACTTTCACTTCAAAAAGCTACACCTAAACTACAGAATTTGAATTCTGTTCGATTAATATGTAAACGATTGTAAGAAAAACCACATAAATGACATCCATTTCGAAAAAATATCAAAATTTTGTCAGCGCCTTGTAGTATTTTAGATTTGACCTCATATAAGCTACCACAAAAACAATGAAAATGACACCCATAGCAAAAAGATGTAAAATTTTCGTCGTTGGATTTTAGTTTTGACCTCATATTGGTTAATAACTTAATAGCTAACCCAAAAACCATGAAAATGACACCCATGACAAAAATATGTAAAATTTTCATCGGCGCCATCTTGAATTTTAGTTTTGACCTCATATTGGTTTATACCTACCCCGAAAACCATGAAAATGACACCCATGACAAAAAGATGTAAAATTTTCGTCGGCGCCATCTTGAATTTTAATTTTGACCTCATATTGGTTAATAGGTACCCCAAAAACCATGAAAATGACACCCATGACAAAAAGATGTAAAATTTTTCTCGGCGCCATCTTGGATTTTAGTTTTGACCTCATATTGGTTAATAGGTACCCCAAAAACCATGAAAATGACACCCATGACAAAAATATGTAAAATTTTCGTCGGCGCCATCTTGAATTTTAGTTTTGACCTCATATTTGTTTATACCTACCCCAAAAACCATGAAAATGACACCCATGACAAAGAGATGTAAAATTATCGTCGGCGCCATCTTGAATTTTAATGTTGACCTCATATTGGTTAATAGGTACCCCAAAAACCATGGAAATAACACCTATGACAAAAAGATGTAAAATTTTTCTCGGCGCCATCTTGGATTTTAGTTTTGACCTCATATTGGGTAATTTAGCTACCGCAAAAACCATGAAAATGACACCCATGACAAAAAGTAGTATACATACTTAAAACTTCAAATGTTGTTTGTCTAATCCTAATACTTATTCACTAAAAACTTAAAAAGTAAAATGTGATTTATTGCATAAATTAATAAGTTTATAATAATTTTTATAAAATATTTTCGATTATTAAAAAAATTATATTTATAAAGCATTTGAATGTTTTAAAAACTAAATATCATAATTATATAAAAAAAATGTTGTGTGGTTTTATGAAACCACGGTAAAAGTGAAACTTTTTTCACACTATAGACATTTAACTAAAAATTATCGTATTTGTACGATAATTATCGTACATATCGTGCGTCACGCGACATGCGCTACACAGACCAAAAAGTTTGAGACGATGTAATAAAAGTTTCACTTTAATATATTATAATAACTAAAGCTCATTGACCAGTTATTATATTATTGATGATTTCTAAAATCTCACTATAAATTAATAGTAGTAGCGTCTATTCCTCGCTCATTGTTTGATATTCGTACTATTCGAATAAACATGGGTCACGTGATTGTCATGTGACGCTCACGGCGACAAACGACACAAGCTTCACCCTCGAGACCTAGCGGCCGACTGAACCTCCCATACAAGCGCAAGAGATATAGTTGCGAATACGCCCAAAATTTTGAATAAAATGTTTATAAAATCTAGTATAGGTCTTATCAAAAAAAAATTTTTACCATAATTTTCGTAATGAAATTGCATATCCAATAGTGTAAATACCAAATCAAAAGAATCATTAGTTTAAGAGGAGATACACGGTAAACATAATTATTTCTAATTTCTGGGATTTCTTTGGGAGGAGATTAATTAAACTTTAAGTCAATAAAATAACAAAATACTTTTACCATTTTTGAGCCAAGAATATGTAGAAATTTAATGTATTTTTATTTAGTTGATATATCTTTTGGATAAGAAGGAGATAGCTCCAGAAAACAGTACAAAAAACGGCTAGAGCTGGGTTTTACTCTATTCCGCGCCTTAAAACACTCAATTCGTCCTTATCGTAGGATTAAAAATGCATTTTGCTCTACAAAATAGTACATTCAAAGTAGAACCAATACTGTTCAATTGAACATGCCAAGCAAGAATGTTATTGCGCCAATGTAACCCTTACAAGAAAAACAAAATCCCAAGCAAAACAATTTAATCAACCTCATTGTCACGGTCATCAACAACACATACAACATATAAAACGATTTAAAACCGCTCTGAAGGAAATCCGCGTAATTGGAAACAAGCCAAATTGAATCTTAAATTCAATCTGGTATAAGACCCTCTATCGCAGAACCAAGTAACCAATAAAGGAGAAGAACGACGCAACAGATCCCTAAGAATATGTTCACAGGCTCGCTCCGAGTTACTAACACTCGCAATTCATTTTGCGAACGGAATATATTACTTTTTTAACATACAATATACAACCCAAGAATTTAACACATAAGGTACAAAATAGGTTGATACAAAAATCGCAGAAATAAACATGGGTATTCGTTACATCCCATTCTATTTTGAATCCTACACCACAGAACATGAGGACTAAAACTGTGTTCGTGTAATGGTAACATTTTTACAAATCCCGAATTGTGATCACATAGTAGCGAGGACGATAAATACGTTCGGTGTATTGAAATCCAACATATTATGGGCTAGCAAATTGATATTGAAACAGCCTTTTTAAAGTTTAGCATGAATACATTAGCTTCTAGTTTTTGTAGTTCGGATTACGTTGCGAATATTACCTTTAACAGATAAAATAAATGTGCAAGAGATTTTTTGGATATTTTACTCTCCGAGGAAATTTTATGAAGACTAAAACGTAAAAACTTTTCACAATAAATAGAAAGGAACTCTTTCGGCCATTGTGTTTTATGAACAACCTATAACCATTACAGCAAAATTGATTTCAATTTTATGGTTTCTGCTCCCCTGAATCCAATCATTGTTATCGCTTGTGTATGCTATTAAAATATAATGAGATCGAAATCTTTAGAAATGACCCAAATTTACAACGTCAAATTTGGTTTCCCTTTTTTAAATTTTAATTGTGAATATTGGGATGTTTTACCTTTTTCTTGTTGAAAAAGTTTAACGTTAGATAAGATTAAAGCTTTAAGGGTCAGATAAAAAGTATTTATTTGAAAGGAACGGTGAAATAAGAACTATAAATAGCATGTTTTATGATCAGATTACGAGGCCCCTTGAATAAGTAAGACAGTCCAGGTGTCGTCCCCATCGGAAGTTACATTTAGCGTCCTTGACGAACAGGAAAAGGAATTATTTCCCCTTCAATTCACAAATTTCTGACCAAAGTTTAAATAATATGTTATTATGTTGATTTTGAAGAAGTGAAAACTTTCCTAAGATGAGCTATCACCATTTATTTGGAGGGTCAGTAAAACAAAATTACCATTTATACCCAAGAAGCATTGAGGTTAATAAAATTCAAACTTGATACATTTGAAGCTATCGTGTTTTTCTTATCCGCTAGATAGACTTTATCTGTGCTTCTCACAATATTTGATGATGGTATCTTATTCGATCCTTGATATGAACCGTGAGATACTGCCTTTGCAAAATATTAAGATACAAGCTGACGCTTACTCAAGCCAACTTACTTGTGGACCCTTGCCAAAAGTCATGTTTATAGCTGATGCATTACTCTCCAGTTTGTTTTGCTAAGCTTTATAAGTACAATAATGATCGATACTTGAATAATGTAATGATTAACAATAATCAAAGAATCTAATAAAAAGTACATCAAATTACAAATTATAAGTACCTGAAGACGTAGATATTATATCGTAAATGCTAGATTAATAATAAAAAAATAAAACCAGGAAATCACTATAATGATTCCTACTTTTAAATTTTTACCGCTCTTGTCTTAATTGAATTTTATAACAATCATTTATGACCACATTTTATGGCGGCTACAAAATTTCTGCTGATGAATGAGATGAACTCTGAGATAAGACAAACAAAAACTGTAATGGCTCACCTTCCATAGCTTCCTACTTAGGCTTTTTAAGTTTTAAGGAAAATACCGTTATTGGAAAGTTAACTAGCGATCATTTTAAATCGATAAGTTTATGAAGTGATAGATATTCATAAGGTGCGATGAAGCAAACTACGGTGATGAAAATCAATGTACATTTAAATTTGTTCTATCTGTTCTTCCAATACTCAGAACAATGCCATCAAGAATTGCCATTGCCATCACCAATATGCAGTATAGAAGTAGACTGTACATTTAATAGAGATACTCGTAGATCTCATCCATTCTCATCTTCTATAAAAAAGTATCTACAAAGAATAAAGATTGCTTCTTTTATTTACACACCGTGTAACTATGTTAAATGAAATAATTATTGTGGAAACACAACTATTGTGAGCAGCCTTACAATGTCTGGGTTAAACCGGTTGGACGCTAACTTCTTAGAAGAATTACTGGTTTAATAAGATTACCGTGAGGCTCCACGAAGTGTGTTAATCTATTTATGTGTATTATGCGGTTGAGTAAAAAGCGGATGTTTAATCCGTTACAATGTGAATAAACTATTTGAATTTTTTTATTGATTTTATTGTCTTTTTGTTTAAATTCGCAACAAAATTACTAAGATCGATTATGGCCCAAATACACAATGATAATATTTCCACTTATCCATAAATTTATCAGACGCATATTTTCATCAAATATAAAACTTATTGTTTGTAAGTATAATTTCTTATATAATAGTTAAATTAAAATTAGAAAAGCTGTATACACAATTAGGAGAATAGCAAGGATACCACAATAAGATCTAAAACCACACACACAACAGACAATTACTCAAGGGAGCCCCCATTGATCATACAATGACAACGTCCAATATCAGGACATGTGCCGTCATTTCGACATTAATATACAAACGTGGCTTTATCCACTTCAGTTCAACATTAGACACGGTCGGATACAGATCTACATAGATGAAGGTATATACGAGTATTGTCCTATTTATCATTCCACAAACGATTTATGTGTTGTGAAATACCGATTAAGTGAATGTAATACAGTATAATAATATGTACCTACGTGCCTGTTTCTAGAAACTTTTTTTTGTTACGCATTCGGTTGCACGCACGCTTTCCGCCTTCTAATTTGGTAGTTTTATATGTTATACATTTTTAAATTTATTATTTTAGCTTTATGGCATTCAAATGCTTTATAAATATAATTTTTAAACTATAGAAAAATATCGACCACGAGGGCGGATTCGAACCCACGTCTTTCTGCCAATCCGGCGCGACGCTCGATTCTTATAAAGTTTTTAAATGTATAGAAAAATAAACAATATATTCATTAATATGACACTACATTACATCTCATTTCCACATGAACGCAAAGAAAATAACTTTCGCTAATAGATTTTCTAAATAAACAAAATGTCAAAAGCGGCTATTGCAATTGATTAAAAGTCTGCTCAGAGTTCCGACAGTTCAAATAGCAAGCGATTTGGCAGTTGATCAACTAATATCAACTTATGAGTACACTGGCGTCAATGTACCTACCGTCAGTCAGATACAGATAAACAAATAAAGATAAATAAAAAGAAATATATACCTTTCCCATTTACTACCTACCTGTAAAATTGTCTCTATATTCGTTTATAAGCATTTTCTTAATTAAAGAAACCTGTGAACTTAAACTTGGTTAATAAAAGGACGCAGACAAAGTATCAGGTAACTCGTAAATGTCGAAATATATAATTTTTATGAAACTTTTTAATGTTATAAATCAGTCATAAAATTTTTATGGGCCAGCATTTCTTAGATTCAAGGCATCTTCTGTTCGATTGAATGAATGCATTAATATTAAACTAATGAGACTTATCTTGTCTCAAGGACGTTATATATAATGTAACCATATTGAAGATGTCACTCAAACATATGTCTGCCTAATCAAGTGACATAATGGAATAATTAAGGCTAAAACGGAATTAGTGTGATATTAGCAACGTCATACTGCAGTTAATGGCCTGTAAATGTTTTATGAGATTTTTATGTATCGCATAACAATTTAGAGTTAGACTAATAATAGATTGGCTGATGCCCAATTTAAATCTGTTTTTGATGTAGATATGTAAAATTATATTAGAAAAGACTTATTTTAATATTTTATACTAGTAGACCTCATTGACCTAACTGAACACAAATTAATTGAACACACGTTTACACTAATGTTTCTGTATTAGGTAAATTCATGACTTATAATTTTATTACAAAAATAAAAAGACAATAGTACAATGTGATGTACAAGTATTAAATTTATTTTATTACACATTACATTGTTGCTCGAAAAGCATTTTCGATTGAAAGCTCCATATTTTAATTCAATTTCTCGTTCGGTTGTATTACTATTTCCATGAAAAATTTTATCAAAATCAGTTCACCATTTTAATGTAACAGATAAACAGATACGCAGATAAATTGATAACATTATGGTTATATTGTTTAGATAAATAGTACCCACATGATTAAAGAACGATTAGTTCAATTTATGTACATACTGGATGTCCCCTAATAAGTTCAGTTACCATCTCATATTTATTCATTCTGTGTCATATTCTATTAAAATAGATTGCTATTGAATGACTTCCCTCTCTGTCTGCTCCTCTAGCATATCTGTAAACCATTGAATGTATCGTTGAACCTTATTAGATGAATTACAAATAATTACAATCATCGCAAATTGTTTGTATGCTTTAATTAAAGTTAAGTTAAAACACTTTCTTATGCAAGGCCAGATTGTAAACAATACCTAACATACTTAACTATTTAACATGTTTATTTTTGAAGTGAAACTTCTTTAGGCGCGTTGAGAATAAAATTTCAGTCCCGTCATGGCAATACCGTCACGTCATGAAGTAAGGCGACGATTTTGACGTCTTTCCAAAGAAGTTTCACTTCTGACACGTATGCTCGGGACATACGCTTTTTTTGTTTATGTTTCATACACACTTATTACTGAAAGCATTTTTAACTGTTGTGTTCAAAGAAGAGCTAGATTTTATTCGTATTTTTTAAACAACATTTGTTGAATCATCGATCTACAAAACAACGTGATTGAGTTTCAAAGTAAGATAATATCATTAAAAGGACGCTTCCTGCAAAAAACGTTGTGTCGAACGATGATCCTATTGTAAACCAACCTAATTTAATTAATAGATAAGTAGATTACGTTTCGGCAGTTTATGTAAGCTTCTTACCCAGTTTCGTTCTAATTTCTACAAAAATACTCATATTTCAGTTTAAATTTGCTGTGATTGTTATCCATCGTTGATAGCTAGTCATTTTCACTTGTTTTATTTTTTGGTTATCATTCAAATTTAATACTGATGGTGTAGAATATGTACCATGGTAATACATTATTTCTACAGCATACACAAACTTTTGTTAAAAACAATCGAAACAAATATTTATTTTTTTATTTTTTCTTAATAAACAGTGCATCTAAAAACTTTACCTATAACGTCTATGCGCCTGAATAAGTGGCATGGTACTATACGGTGAAGATTCTTCAAAGTGTTGGAATTTAGAGAATGTTTTAGTTATCTAGGACCCCTATGGACATGCGATGTCCATTCCATATTAAAATGTTTATAGATGGTCTTAGTTTACAACTTTGAGATCATTCAAAAAAGGCAATAATGAGCTATTTACCTTGACTATCGTTTTTAATCTTCCTGTACTTCGATATTCATAAAAAGTAACAGTCAATGTCTTATAAATACAATTTAAAAAGACGATTAAGAATTCATGTAACACAAAAAACGACAAGGAAAAATCTTCCAATTTCAATTTATAAAAATATTGAGAAAAAGCTACATAAAGTTTACCGGAAGGAAGTTAGCGCGGAAAGTTTTTTTTTTTTAATTACTAATATCTCAAAAAATTGCTCCTTAAATGCTCCATCAGAATCAGTAATTGCTCCACTTCTATAGTTATTAGTTTATTTATAATTAATTTTAAAAAAAATCCAAATACTGAAAACTTGATTTCCCTATAGAATGAAAAATATTCACTTTTCATAAAAAATTTTTTTGCAAAAAAATTGCTCCTTAAATGCTCCATCAGAATCAGTAATTGCTCCACTTCTATAATTATTAGTTTATTTATAATTAATTTTTTAAAAAATCCAAATACTGAAAACTTGATTTCCCTATAGAATGAAAAATATTCACTTTTCATAAAAAATTTTTTTGCAAAAAAATTGCTCCTTAAATGCTCCATCAGAATCAGTAATTGCTCCACTTCTATAAGTATTTGTTTATTTATAATTAATTTAAAAAAAAATCCAAATACTGAAAACTTGATTTTCCTATAGAATGAAAAATATTCACTTTTCATAAAAAATTTTTTTGCAAAAAATTGCTCCTTAAATGCTCCATCAGAATCAGTAATTGCTCCACTTCTATAATTATTAGTTTATTTATAATTAATTTAAAAAAAAATCCAAATACTAAAAACTTGATTTCCCTATAGAATGAAAAATATTCACTTTTCATAAAAAAATTTTTTCCAAAAAAATTGCTCCCGATTTGCTCTATCAATTACAAAAAAAATTATTTAATTTTGATAATTTTTACAATAATTAACTGAAAAACTATGTTTGCATAGTAAACTACTGCGCTGTGACGTCATCAATTATTGTCGTTGCGACGCATAAGGGCCATATTTACATGTATCAGCACTGCAGCGATATGTATAGACCTTAATGTTTATGTTTTCTTATTTATATTATTCACTAGATTTCCGCCAGCGGCTTCGCCCGCGTTTTCAAAGGAAAACCCGCATAGGTAGTTCCCGCTAACGCAAACGATAGCAACTTGACACCGAAAGATGAAACAAGCGACTGAAACACAAATTAATTAATAATTACATACTTGAAGTTTTAATAATACGAATAAACGTACGAGTTTAGGGATGGGTAGGGAAATGTTTATAAAAATACCTATAATAAGAATGATTTAAATAGGTACATAATAATATCTGTTCCTTGAAATTTTGCTAGATGAAAACTCAATAATTAAAATATGGCGCCTAGATATTCTTAGAGTATAAATAGCAACATAAGGTAAGTACTAAGTATTAAATAATAATATTATTATTCCCAGCATAAAACTTATTAATGTCATTTTAAGGTAATTAATCATATTAAATAGTTGCTCTTTTAAAATCATGTCAATATTACATAATCTGTAACTTATATCTAACTTCATAATATATCATTTTCATCTTCCATATATTCCTTAATGCTATAATAGGCTCTCTGAACTAATATATTTTTTACATGAGTTTTACCTGAATTTAGCACTACCAAACTCTTTAATACAATGTGGAATTCTGTTGTAAAAGCGTAGACCATAAATGAATTTTTAACTTTGGCTAACCGGTAAAATGGCATTTCAATTTTATTTCTGTTCCTTGTGCCATAACAGTGTTTATCTCCTACTCTTGTGTGTAAGTCGGCGTTTTTGTGTACATGCAAAATATTATTAAATCTATACTGTGATGGTACAGTAAGGATACCAGTATTCTTAAAGAGATCTCTTAGCGAGTCCCGAGCACGTAAATTATATATAGAGCGAATGGCTCTTTTCTGTAAGATAAATATAGTCAGTTTCTATATCTGCTGCCCTGCCCCATAGTAGAATTCCATAGGACATAATACTTTTTATACACCATTACAATTAATCTAATATTGATTGTGTTCATTGGTTACATTTTTAAAATCTTCGTGTTTTATAAATTTATATTTATAAAGCATTTGAATGTCATAAAACCAAAAATATCAAATTCAATCTTCGTGTTTTGTGAATTATTTAATAAATCATTTACGTGATTCTTTTTTTGTTCGATGCGGGATGGTGTCGAATTGGTCCCATAAAAATTTTATTAGGATAGGCCCAGTATTTTATTTTATGAGCATTTTTGTCTGTATTTGTAAATGTTGCAAGTGCAAGTTTGATGTCGATTGTTTTTAGCGCAGTTATGTCTTGTATGTAAAACCTTTTGTCAAAAATAAAATTCTTTATAATTAGCACATATTTTATTATTGATACTCTGAAAATTTTTCAGGTGATTATATAAAAGTAGGGCTCAATTTTTTCGCGAACCCTACTTCTAAATAATTACCACTCTTCAATAATTTAAAACTCCTTGACTGAATCCCTTCACACCCTAAAATAAAAAGTGCCTATTAATTTTTCTTATAGTAAACAGAAATTCAAATTCAATTATAAAAATACTTATTACCGATTTAATACTTTGATGATAATTGATAGTAGAAATATTTATTACTAACCTTGATATTGTTGTGGACATGATGAAATGTCTCCTTAATATGTTATATGTAATATATACGATGGTACACAAAAATTATTATCATTCGAACCTGCAATCCTAACTTGAAGACTCAATAAAACAAAAATTATAATTATTTCTTATTATTCTTATCATCAGAACCCTTTAGTTTCTGTGATCTGTGATCAGAACCAAATAATTACATGATAATAATTAATAACCTTTTAAGTAATACCATCCTACTAATCTATACTTCTATACTATATTCTCCCCCCTCATAATATAAAGAGGAAAGGTTTGTATGTATGTATGTATGGTTTTCACGCATAAACTACTATACCGATTTTGATGAAATTTGGCACAGACAATCTTTAGACCCTGAGAAAGAACATAGGCTACCTTTTATTGCGAAATATGTACCACGGGCGAAGCCGGGGCGGACCGCTAGTAATATAATAAATGCGAAAGTTTGTGAGGATGCGTGTGTGTTTGTTACTCATTCACGCAAATACTACTGAACCGATTACAATGAAATTTAGCACACATATAGACCGTAACTTGGATTAACACATAGGATAGGTTTTATCCCGGTAATCCCACGGGAACGGGAACTATGCGGGTTTTCCTATGGAAACGCGGGCGAAGCCGCGGGCGGAAATCTAGTGAATAATATAAATAAGAAAACATAAACATTAAGGTCTATACATATCGCTGCAGTGCTGATACATGTAAATATGGCCCTTATGCGTCGCAACGACAATAATTGATGACGTCACAGCGCAGTAGTTTACTATGCAAACATAGTTTTGCAGTTAATTATTGTAAAAATTATCAAAATTAAATAATTTTTTTTGTAATTGATAGAGCAAATCGGGAGCAATTTTTTTGGAAAAATTTTTTTTATGAAAAGTGAATATTTTTCATTCTATAGGGAAATCAAGTTTTCAGTATTTGGATTTTTTTAAAAATTAATTATAAATAAACTAATAATTATAGAAGTGGAGCAATTACAGATTCTGATGGAGCATTTAAGGAGCAATTTTTTGAGATATTAATAATAATAAAAAAAAAACTTTCCGCGCTAACTTCCTTCCGGTATAAAGTTTAGTAAAAATTTATGGTAATACCAATAGCGGCGATTTTATTTGCAATTTGTGTCTATTAACAAGCGGAAAAGGCTTAATAGGAGCTCGTAACAAGGATTTAACGTCTTAGTTGAGGCGGGAGCATGACGCCGGTTTTGTATTTTGAGAATTCTCCAAAACATTCCCGACCGAATTCCCCGTAAAGTTTCGCCCTCAGCCGTGGAATAGGTAAACGATTTCCATAAAACCAAGTAACTCATAGCGCACGGTGGAGATAAGAAAATTTATATATTAAGAACTTCGGTACGATAACTTTGAAATATACCTACATCGATAACGAATTCTTTGATGTCTACAATAGTTCGCAAGCGTCTTTGTCGCGATGTTTTTCTGTATCTGGGATGATCTGTGTAGCACAAAGGACGCTAAAACTTACCTTTGAGATGTAACAAAACACTGTTTGAATTCGCGAGACGAATAATTCAGATGACTGTATATTTCCATCAGTAAATTGCTTGCATTATTAAGTGCAAGCTTTATTCATTAAGTACTTGACGCAGCGAGCTATTTTAATTACATGATTTAAAATAGTTAAAATACAAATCTTCCATTGCATGTTTCACGCAATAGTATTAGTTCATTAATTATTGAGCCTTGACCCTGAATGATGTCGTCAGAATAAATGATGATGTCATTGCAAATCTTTACATCGTTAACGATACGGAAGTCTAGATAATTGCGATAAGTAATATTTAATGAACATTTTAAGTCACGTTCAGGATCAGAGCTGGGAGCTTTAAATTAATAAATTTATTTTTTCCTTGCATATTATACCTTGTGTACATTGTGATTTACTAACAGCATATCGCGTTTAACTATGTCATTTTCACTGCGTAATGTATGTGTACCCTAAGTTTTACCATATACTAATATGTTCTGTACATATAACTATGATTTATTGCATAATATCTTAAGGTATAGAAGAGTAGTCGAGAGAACGCATGTTTCACACAGCACACATTCATATATTATGTTGATACCAATTCTCTAGTCTTTTATTAACAGTAAAAAATATTATTAAGCTATTGCATAGATTCTATCGCGGGCCTTGAGCGCGGGGACCGAATCCAGAAATTGCGTAACGAAAAACCTCACGCTCCCCACTCCGACGGGCACGGAGGTGTGGCTTGAAGGCATGCTATGCAATAGCTTTACCGCGGCAGTCCGGAGTCCCCGAGTGCCACACGTCTTTTTTTTATTATAATCGTTCCATACCATAATAGAATTCTTTCTCTTTTTCTTTCAATCATCTTCTTTTCTAACAACATTTGCTCTTAATACATTAATTTTCTCACAGTCATCGATTTAGTTTAATTATATATTCTGATTACCAAACAAGTTTAGTAGATAATAGAATACAATTCGGTGCAAATTCCGAGTCAAGGGTTCTAACCAGACAAACGGCCTCGCCCGCAGCATGACTCCGTTCATTAACAAGGATATAGCTGTCATTCTTATGTCATCGACTATTGTGTATATTAAGACCGAGATCCATTCCTGTTTTATAGCCTTCTATTAGGTTCGGTATGAATTCACGTGTAGGGAGTTTGTGTGAGAAAATGTTTCTAGAATATTTAGTTATATCCTTACTGTAATTTTACAGTACATTTGTACTTATGCGATGATTACTATATATTTAATTTGATTTTTGAGATACAGAAATAAAATATACTCCAGGAATAAAGGCTTGCTAAGGTGGTCTTTTCGCATTACAACTCAGTGTCATTTTTATAATTAATATCGTAGTTATACAATTATATTAAATATACGCTTATGCTTTAAAACATATTCTCTATATAAATAACTTGAAACATAATTTTATTGATGGTTGAATAATGAATTCGTATTACAAAGCTCGTTGTTAAAGAAGATATCCTCATTCGTTTAATGTGATTGATTACTTATCGAACTAAGCCTTACATACCGCAATTACTTAGTGTAATGTTTGACGACAGACGCCATTACCACTTTTGTATCATTTATATTCGTTTTCCTCAATTTAAGGATTGAAGGACGATCCAATACTTATGTTTTCGCAAGGCTTTCAATCCCTCCAACCAACTTCTATTTGAGTTTTAGTGTTTGGGATCTTTACTTTATCTTTGGTCAAAGAAAGGCAGTTTCTCTTATTGCTTTATTTCGGCCATTTACATAATACTTATCAACTGTTTTATACATTTTTTAAGGCATTTAATTTTTTTTTATTATGATGCAATAATCGCATTCGCTTTTTCTACTTCTTGTTCTTTATGAAGAACCTTTAACACGTTAGTATAATATTATTATTGCTCAGCTATTAACAGAATGTTCAAAACTAAACTGTTTGGCACACGGCTATAATAAATATTGGTTAATGTTTTGAGACAAGCTATTTCTAAACACGTTGCAAAGGATACGATATATATTTGACATTGTTTTGGTTTAGGGTTTAGATATATAGAGGCACATAGAGATTTATATTTATACGAAATTTAATGTATTCAGTAACCCCATTTTAAAGATTTATAGCTTATATTTTATCTATTCATTTTATAAACTCACATTTTTTTAATAGAGTCTATTTTCATACTTATTGAAGATATTTTTAGAAAAATAAGCTGCCTTTTCATGGATTTATAGGCAAAAGTCTCCTGATGGGACGATTGAGAAAATTCTCTGTGTATACTTGTTACATTTTATAAAATAACAGCAAATTAATGAATATATTGATTAGAATATGAGAAAAGAGAAAATTTTATACGACAAATATCATATCACGTGGTCTTGGTGGTGTTTCATAAAATGCAATGACTAATTACGTAGCAGTTTTATTAACCCGTTATAGTGTACATACTTATCTTCCAACTTCAGGATTACTTTTACTTGTCTTATATTAAATATGCAAAGAAGCCCTTTTCTTTGGAAAGTTTACTCATATTCTTGTGTCGCGTGAAAGTAATGCAAACATGAATATATTGGATGCGCAATTGCTTGTGCAACAAATAATTGTAAAAGTTCATGGCGACAGCGCATGTCGTAAGCTTTGAGTTATTACTCCATTGAGTTGAGTATTTCCATTACAATATATGTATGGGCAAGTACATAAAAGCTTTTCCTACCATACGATGGAAATTGCATCGAAAATATCTAGGAAATTTCTAGAAAATACATTGTGGTCATCCATATGAATATTATTTTCTAAAAATAGCAGATGGTCCACCTTGACATAACCTTCACACAAATTGGCATTCAAAAGTAATTTGTCTTGAACTAGGCATGTTAATGCCACCTCCTGTATTTAGTGGGTTAACGAGAGTCATCGTGTAAGGTGTGTCATTAAAATGATATATTGAGTGTCATTGTTATCTACAATATATTTTATTTGTTGCAACTTCACACATTTAGCTTTAATATTTTAAAATATTAATATATACAGCATTGTAAGTAAGAATTAACGATTGTGGAAAGAGGATTGCTTTTGGACTGCAATAATAATAATGTTTATTATTTTTCCCTGAAAGAAGATGAAGAAACACGTGGTATATAAAATGAAAATAGTTAAGAAGGAACGCCCTTGCGCATGTCGCTACTAGAGTGAACCTTCCGTTC
Source organism: Colias croceus (assembly GCF_905220415.1). NCBI lineage: Eukaryota > Metazoa > Arthropoda > Insecta > Lepidoptera > Pieridae > Colias > Colias croceus. Next base: position 7,993,900 of record NC_059542.1, read on the forward strand.
AACCACGCGTTCGCGTTAAGACGTAGAAGCACTTCTGGCTAAAATCGAGAAACACCACAAAAAAGCAACAGATCAAGACAAATTTGGCATATTATTAAATTACGTTTGTTTGGGTGATTCATTAATACCTGGTTTATTTGTCATATACGATGCCATGGACTAAATAGGCCACATTCTAGAATGTTCTACGTATCTACGTGCGATATTGAAACATTTGATGCATTGAGTACCAGGGAATGATAAAATTGACAGATCTTATCAATTGACACTCCGACAGGTGTTACACAAATGATACATGGCATCTCGATAACGTGAGAAACGAATACAAGAATTGTTTTTAAATACAATTTTACGAAATATGTATTTTATTTAAATATTTGTGTAGAGGTGGGTAATCTGCCCAATGTATCTCTTAATTGGGTTGATGTTATCAAAGCCTTTGATGTTGCAATGACCAAAGAACGCATGTACCTAAATTAGAAGAAAGGGAATTTTTTATAAGGAAAATCAACCTTATTAGATTTCAACATCTTTGTTGATCGATTATAATTAATTAATTATATATTTTTGTATAGAATGTTTGTCCATCTTTGCTGTAAAGATAAACATTGCTTAAACTAATTGTACCTATATCTCAATATAAATTACTGTTTGTGTTAACAGATTAAGCCTAGAAAAGATGTAAAACTAAATCTAGTACATGATCTTTTTAGTGCTTAAACCAATTAGCATTTTGCTTCAATCTGCATAATCTAAACTGTAATTAACTGTCAATTGTTTTTTATTACACCAGTTTAGTAGCTATCTGCTTCAATTATCTTACTTATCCAATGCTAATGTGTAATTAGCCATTTGACAAATCGTATGTGCTCTATTAGCAGCAAGAAAATAACAATAAAATAGTTTTTCTTTAATCTTGTCTGGGTACAATCAATTACTGGCATGTTTCCAACATTTAAACCGCATTCTCTGGGCTGGCACAATAACCAAAAGTAATTTGATCCACACAAAGAGATTAATTCTAATTTTAAGATCGGGCAACTGCAAATTTTTATGGTGATGGCATATTTTAAAATTAAACACTTTTTCGACTTTGGCGACGATTTATTCATAACCGCCTGAGGCTACACTCGCTTTTTTAGAATTTGATGGGTAGAGAGAAAAGGGATTTAAATTTTACTGTGAGTAATTTCGTTCACACACGTAAAAATAATTCAAATTAATGATTTGAATAGCTACCTACTAACTAACACATATTTTAAAAGAGAGTGGCTATATAAAATTGTCAAAGAATAAATGCATAGATTTTCAAAGTAATAAATTGAAATTGATTTTATCTTGAAATAACTAAGAAAGATAACAATCGTTATTGCTTTAAAATGAAACGAAAGAACATAGATTTCATTATTATTCAAATAAATTCCTTTCATAATGGGTGTTATTATTTTCAATTATGCATCTAACAATAGGAATATTATCACTGTTCGAAGAAACTTAGACGATTTTATTGTCAGTATTACTTCTCTGAATAGAATATTTTGAGTTTAATGTTTCATATAGTACAATCAAAATACCTGCAGCGAAGATGCGTTTTTTTACATAGTATCTACTTACATGAATTATATTAATAAAATCGATAATTTAGATAATAATATATTCCATCATAATTATTAGGTGCATTATGGATAATAATAGAGCTGCTAAATAAATCTTTTACGTCTAAGAACGAATTAAAACATATTATTGTATTAATTCTTACAAACGAAGGTCATTATTAGTTGGATACAATACCTACGTCTGCGCGTACGTTAACCGACACGCTTTGTGATTCATATTGTGACGTCACTATTCTTGAATTTAACCATACTGAAATTAAATGTGTAACTAGATTATCTCTGTTTATATAATTCACACTTAACACGTATTGTATAAAATTTCGCACGGCTTCTAAAAATATACAATTGCCTGAGCGTTATCACTTTTAACTACTCAAGAGTAAGATAATCTACATAGCCATATAAGATTTCTACGCATAAATAAACTACGCATTCAAGGTTACTACAAAATGTAGTATGTATATTAAACTCTTCTGATGGTGCTTTTCCACCATGTGTTTGTAAATAAACAATTATCACTTCGTTTAGTTTGAAGTTTGAAACGATACTATTGGTTATTAATTACACATTACTCTCTACACATCCTCGCACATTTTTGGTGGAAAAGTACCCTTACTAGGTATATAATAATTATAAATGGTGTATCTAATATTAGTATGACAGCCAGAACATTAATTATAGGCACTTACATTGAAAGTCTTAAGTGCATGCATCAATTTAAGATCTTTTAGAAGCGGGTTCAACGCTGGAAAGAATGACAATAAATCGTATAGAATCACATGACCTAAAAATAAAATCAACACTCAATTTGTCTATCACCACACAATAAATAAATAAAAATTAAAAGTATTCATCAAATACTTACTTGAATATAATAGTTATTTCGTATTTAAAAATCTTTGTTTAATTTTTATTTTCTTCAGTTATTACTATGTTATATTTCAAAATGCTGTTTAAATAAGCATGAAATTTGATTATGAATTACTGAAGACATAAATTCAGCTCAAGTATTACTCAAAATATTCTATTCAGACTTTGAAAGCTAGTAATTTCATAATTAAACAGTTTGCTTAATGAGGCCCACGGATTTAATATTTTATAAGCGCAACAGAATCAGTGAAATAAATATTTCATAATTCTAAATTTTACCTCATATTTTGAGCAGGTATAAAATATCGTTACCTACTTCACTACATAGTATAAAACAAAGTCGCTTTCTCTGTCCCTATTTCCCTATGTCCTTTTGTATACTTAAATCTTTAAAACTGCGCAACGGATTTTGATGCGGTTTTTAATAGATAGAGTAATTCAAAAGGAAGGTTTTAGTACTTATATAATTTATTAGGTTTTAGACAAAGCGGGCGAAGCCGCGGGCGGTAAGTTAGTATGTTATAAAAATACAATGCTGCAACGCGATACTATGTGATGCGTCGAATCATGTGTGAATAATCCTCTTTAAAAATTAGATTTTTTTTTAAGTTTACAATAATCTTAATATAATCATGATATAAATTAATAATTTCGATTTTAAAATAAACTCCTTTCTATCAATGAATATATAAATCACATATCTTCTTGTTGATCCTATAACGGGGTTTTCGATAGGCATCGCTAATAGTAAAGTGGTAAAAAAAATCACATAAAATATGACCCATGACCCATTAACTATTATACTTATTAAATTCTTTTTGAGCTAACTAAATTTGTTACACTTCATGACACGAAACTTCTTAACCTGAAAAAGTACACAAACAAAAACATCGCGCAATCGCCACAAATCCTAGAAACCACCGCAACCGGACTAAATAATTTAAATTACTTTAGAATAACTTTAATTGAGAAAAGCGAGCGTGTTACAAATGGAAGAGTCTATTAAGTAACAGTTAAGGAGACGTGAGAAGTATCGGATAGTTAGTTAACTGCTTTAGCTGAGAGACGGGCCGGGCGTGAACCTATAATCGCGACTCATCCATCCAATTATAACTTCCATGATTGACGTGCTTGAAATCGTAAGGGCGTAAACTGAGTGTGAGCAGCTGTGGATTAGCGTTAAATTCAATTTGGTGTAAACATTAAGAAGTAATGAGGCTACGAGTGGACAGAGTGACGCAAATGTTCGTAATGCCAGTTTTGATGGAAAATTAGAAACAAAACGCTACATTACATTACTACGTTTACAGTAGAGCAAAGCAATTTTTATTAAATCATAAAAGAGCAAGACTAAGATGTTAATACATTTGTTAAGTAACATTGAGTATAAACGTGTTCACTTCTCTATTTCCATAATGGAAAAATTTCCCTCATAACAGATATAAATAATATGATCAGCGCGTAATTTTCATACAAATTGGCGAACTTCCGGTACATGTTATTGTCATATGCAATGACCTTATTATTATAATTACATATTATTATAATTAATAACAATATTAGCTGTAATTGTACACGCGTTAAATGAAATGAAAATAATAACAAAAGCTGGCAACCTTAGTAGTGTTTCAAGTCATTGTAACATTGACATTTGGTTAGTCTCGGTCAGCTGTTGATAGATTAAGCGGCTTCCTATACACCAATTTAGTATACGTATATTTTTAGATTCGATCCAATGTATCAATAATTGTTTACTCTTGTACTTAAAGTTGACAAAATAGTAAAAAAGCGCGTGTACCGAGCACATGTGTCAGAAACGAAACTTCTTTGGCAAGATTCAAAGATACCAAAATCGTCGCCTTACCCATGTCATGACGATACTTCTATGACGCGACCTTGAAATTTTACTCTCAAAGCGCCTAAAGAAGTTTGACTTCAAAAAAATTTAACAAATTAGTAAAAAATACGTCAAAAATCCACCTTATGTATAAATCGTTTATTCAACGATTGACCACTAGAATTCGTAATGAAGTAAATGCATAACAATCGAAGAAAACTGTCGCTAGTCAGTCGAGGCATTGAGGTAAGAAGCGTGGATAAGAACGAGTGGTGTTGAGTCTCAAGAGTCATTCTTTCAAAGCAAGCTTTACCTTGGTGACTTACTCGAGAATATAATGACACCTCTTCAGGTTGCGATGATAGGAGCACGAAAAAATTTAAGCTATGCTTTCGAAATTCGAAAGAGAATTGAAGGATGCACGAATTCTTAAATTAGTTTGATAATATAGAGTCAATTATGTTTAAAAAAATTGATATTATTGTATTTTACTGTCGTTAATTTATTATAAAAATATATCCTTTATTTTGTCACTAGTGTGTCCTAAAAACGTGATCAGTAAAGTATTACACAGTATGAATATTCACTTTCATTACGACGTACAAGATCTTATATCAGCAAATAGGGATTACGAAGAAGAGCTTACTAATTAGAGAATTAACCTCCTTAACGGCAACAATCCTATTCAAACAAACCGAAACTTGAGACACTATCATATCAACTGAGTAAATTGACACAAACCTCAACTGTATCAACAACAGCTAATGCCATTTGATATAAAAAGACGTAACATGACAAGCTTACAGTCATTTCTACCTGAATTAGCCGTGTGACATAATGCAGCCAGAAATGGCCCATTCTCTCATCGAATTATTTTACCTTAAAAATAGTACTCTAAAACTAGTATTACTTTTAAACTGCATATTAACCACATACTTACTGTATGTTTTTTTTTTGTCAAAAAGTTCAAGTTACTCTCTATAATAATACAACATTACTAAAAAGTGATATGATAGTTTAAATAAAAGTTTTCTATTGCCTAGTCACAATATCTCAAAACCCTATCAATGGAGAAGCGAGTATAGCGGAAATGAAGAGATGCACATTGCACATACCTCCGTTGCACGCCGGTTTAAAGCCCTTTATATTTTCCATTATTTATATAGGTGCAAGGAAACTTTTGGTTTCAATAACCTGACTAAACCAACGATATGCATTGTGCAAATATCACCGAGTTTCGTTCAGTCCATTCTGACTATGCCCATTCATAACGCAACTAAAATAGGCCAATGTGGCGAGGCTTGACAAAAGAATGATATTTTTTGTTTTTAATTAAATAAAACGATATTTTAAAATTGTCAAAATAATTGTTATTTGAAAACGTGGAGCAGTTTTGGTTTTAATAGTTTTAGTGGATTTTATTTTAGGACGTCGGGGATTTATGGGATTTATAATATTAACGCCTTATGTGTAACACACATATTTTCGAAATCGAAAAAATATAATCTTAATATATAAAAATCAATGCCACTTTTCGTTGTAATTCCATAACTCGAGAACGGCTGAACCGATTTCGATAATTCTTTTTTTATTATATTCCTTGAAGTACGAGGATGGTTCTTATGTAGAGAAAACGTTAATATGTACCACGGGCGAAGCCGGGGCGGACCGCTAGTTACCTATATAAAGATTAATACTGCTCTTCGTGGCTCTTCACATAGATAATCAAACATTATTTTCAATGTATTTTTTCGACGCTACTGATAAAGATACCTTTCTAACCTTCTAAGTAAATATCATGTCGCATCGCGTAATTGAGAAGTGTTTTATCTTAAATTCGATATAACACTTGGTTATTTGCGGTGAGACAAGTTGACTCTTATTTCTTCTAGTCTTTCGCGCAGAATTTTAAATTTTCAATAAAACTTCCAGCGACTTTGTACATATTACATTCCCAATATACGACAAATACTTTGAAGTTCTTAGCTAAGTAAAAAGTGAAACTTAGCTACTGTGCTGTAAAAAAAGTCTTCATTACATAGAGCTTATCTCCTCTTCGTACTTATTTTTTTAATAGCGGAACTGAGTTCAATAATTTAATTGTATGAGTGAATTTAACAAACACATTAATTAATGTACTTTGCAAACACATGAAATAAACATAAAATACAAACCACTGCATCGCATACAAAAGCTCAAATACATTACAACCATATTACCTTTACAGTTAAAGTACGTTCTATAAGACACAGGAGCCCAGGGGATAGCCTAACAAAACCTTGTTTCGTTGCCTAGCTTTAGAAATAAATACGATCGGAATATATTATCGAACGCATTACGTACGATTCGCTGGAGGCATCTCCTTAGTCTGCTACATTCAGCTGCACACTTTTGCAAGTTGCAACTTCATCCACGCTCCGTGGAACTGTATTGTGTTACAATACAGAAAGTTATATTATTTTGAGTAATCTTTGAGTGTGTATAGTTCATGTGATTATTTGGATGAGTATTGTATTGAGGTCTACTTTTAATCAGTTTTCAGAGATTGAGAGATTTCTTGAGTTTTTAAACGTTAAAGGGGAAACGACACATTTTTTATTTGATGGTTTCCATAGTTCATTAATTAAACCTACTGCTTTTTAAATTTAACGGTCTGGTTCAATGTATAATCAAGTATGATTTTAATTTCACTACAATTTTACACAAAAATACAACATCTATCCAACAAATTAATATTTTAGGAGGCAGTTATGTAATCAGTCTCTTCAGCTCTATCACTCAAACTCATTGTAAACTGAAACAAAACTCGAATTCAACCCTCTTAGTTATCACTTCTGGTACATTTGCTGTTTACCGTAAAATCTGGAACAAAACATATTTGAGATAAACATTCATTTCGCAACTGAGTTTTTGTGGTAGGCCCATTAAAAACTTCGCCTGCTTTTAAATTAAACTTTTGGCTTAACGTCAAATAAATAAAACATGGTTTATTTTTAACTGGCGACTCTTTTGATTCCTGCTGACGGGTTGTAATTAAGTCGCTTTATCCACCTTCAAAGTTAAAAGCTCCATCGTTCATCCACGCTAATATTGAGTAATATCGCGTCGTCGGCTACGTTTTTGACAATTCCCTTAAACATCCACTTTCAGTTATTAAAGATAACTTACCTAGGCTTGTCAGTGACAGCGTTAATTAATTACAGTTCCCCTCGTAGCCCGATTAAACTTAGCTATAAGGCGCCTTGTTCACGGGCAACATTATCGCAGCGATTCCTCCCTCTTATCAACTGTATGATATAAGGAGACATCAGTCAGCGTAACATGACTCACGACTTCTCATAAGAGCCATAATATGTACTCATAATATTATAATATGTGTTCAGCGACAACGCGGTTCACACGTTATATCGTGCCGTAAAGTGACTATAAGATGTGACGACGCGGCGTTTTTACTCAGTCGTGTCGTACAGAATAAACACGATAATTAATTATAAGAAGACTATACGCGTTTTCGTGATCCATGGAAACGGAGCCTAAGCTTCGATCGCTATTTTGAAATTGGTCTGGATTGCTTGAGTAAAGATCAAGTTTCAACCGTTTCCTGTGTATTTTCCGCTTCCAAAATATACACAATCAAATAATCAATATTATTTGCATTAATTACGGTTGCTACAGAAATTTGTCATGATATTTTAAATAAAAATTTAATATTGAGGATAATATGGGAGGGTTTCGCTTAAACACCTTGTTATAAATTCACGTAATTAAATAATTATTCAAATAGGTATTTAAGAAATTATAGAATCATATTCCAAACAAATTATAGATATATATTCAAGGCTGTGCGAAAAGGCGGGATTTCCAAAATATATTTATTCAAAAATCAAATAAACTTCCTATTCCTATATCGCAAAATATCACTACACAAATACATCATAATGTCTATAGACTCACAAAAAATATGTTAATATTCAAAATTTGCATAATGGTAAATATTTCTCATATCGCATCCATTTGTCAATTTAAATCTCGTTTTAAATGTTTAAATAATAAGCATTACAAGTCCTTTGATTCGTCAAATAACAGCTCTACTTCAATCGATGACATCAAGATATAAATTCGTCTGTCGGTATGCATACGGGACGAGCCCGGATCCGGTTTAAAAAGCCCATCGAAATTACTATTTTTATTACTTTAGATGCTGGTATAAAAACTATGTTTATTCATTATTTAGGTTGAGATATGTTTGGACGGGTGATGTAAGTGTTATTTATTACAGTTTTATTTCAACACAGACGTAATTATTCAGCCATGTTTATGCCAATATAACATAATGCTAACGTATTAATTAACGGAAAATCATAAAAGAAATCAACAACAAACAACTCGTTTATTTCATTGTAATCCGAGCGATCATTATGCTTAAAATAATTATGTAAATAACGATAAACCTAATACTGTTTCAACAGAAATCTTACCTTAATTTATCTTATAATTTTATCCTTGCGGTAATTAACGTCATCCCTGACTTCTGACCTCGCCAAGAGAATGGAAAATTCAATTTGAAAACAAACAATGGCCTATCATTGAGTTATACTAAGAAAGGTGATTATTCTGTACTTTGTATTCGTGAAAATGTAATTATCGTTTATTTTACGTGTGCAGGAGACTGGCAATAACATTAGTTTAGTGATAGTAAAATCACAATATCTTTTTTAATGATATTAAAATTGTTTGATTGAAAGTTTACTTATATTTCATTTTTGAAAATTTATGAACTTATAGTTTGAAATTTGAATACAAAGCATCACTTCACACTCACATCTGCTATAAACGTAGCTTAAAATTAAAGCTTCAAATTCACCATATTAGTTTTAAAAACAATTATTATTTTCATTTTCCTCAAATAAACCAAATTATAATCAGCAGATGTTAAATCGGTAAATAAATCTAAACATCGTTGTTTCAAGAATTACGTTTAATATGTAACACATTGTATCTTAGAGTTTAAACAGTAATATTCAGTTTATAGTTTAGACTGCAAAGTTAGGAATATAGTCGAAATGAATTACATTAATTAGTCATTCAAATGCAATGCGCTCAAAACTCGCAGCTAATTTAAAGGTTCATGAACCTTGTCCATTGGGCAGAGTCTAAATTTCGTAAATCAAAATTCAAAACAGAGCTTTCTACATTAATTTTATCTAACATTCATTTTTAGTAAAAGTACTAGGTACACAAAAAATACAAAAATAGAAACCAAAATACAGCGACGAATACAAAGAGTTACCTTCCTTTGATAAAACACTCCAAGACGCTATTGAAAAAGTACATTAAATGACGGATAACAGTAATCCCATACAGATTTTACTCTTTTATTTCCTCGCTCGAAATCACTAGCGTGCCCCTCGGGTTCGTCCGCATTTGTGTCTCATAAATATTCACCGCCCATTTTAAGTAAATGGATTTCGCATCGTATGGAAGCGAATATGAGAGGTCAAGCTCCTTAAATGTGGATGCGAATGGAATAAACATTGCAATTTGTGCGAAAACTCTATTGAATATATAAATGAGCTTCATTTACATTGCAAGGTAACAATATTTTCATGTATTTATTTCTAGACCTGGTTCTCGAACTTTGAATTGAAAAAAACATTACCTATATTTTATTATATACCTATTAAGCTATTTATAACAAGACATTGTGTGCTTTTGTTTGAGTAACAATAAAACCTATCCAAAATTCTATAAAAAATAAATATATATCAAACTAAGCTTATAAAGGCCTTCTAATACTCTAGAAATTTTCGAGTTATGATTCTGTACACGTCACAATCCACGCTCCTGTAGTCAGAAATCAAATGGAAACAAATCATACGTTCCCTGTCTTCATATTCTCTCCTCACCGAACATGTACACAGATATTGGCAATAAAAAGCCAATTTACTTACCTGTCTTGGCACATGTTTACACACTCCATACGTAATTACAGGAGTCAACATTTGTTAAACGAGACTTGAGGCCACACCGTCCCTGTTTCGAGTTCCAAGCGTTTTTACTTGATTAAATTCTATAAATTACTGGCATAAATTATTTTAAGCTTACGATGTTAAACACTACACGTATGTATGGCTGTCGAAAAGTTTCATAGGTCACGAATAACGAAACACAAAATACATTTTTTTTTCAACTCAAATAAAGGAATGTTGTAGATAAAATATTAAAAAATAAAAAATAATATAATATAATAATATTAAATAATTAATAAAATATTCAAAGACTTATTTTTGATACTTTACTAAAGTAAAATAATCTAATAAATTAATGGAAATTAATGTTAAATGCCATAAAGGTGCGGTATGTAATTTTAAAACAAACAACTTAATAATCATTATTAATTCCCTGGCGACGATTTACCGACTCGTAATTCTAGTGTGTAAATAGCATTAATTTGAATTAATTGTGTATTTAAATGATAACTATGATTTTGTAATAGTGCTATAAATAACCGTATTTAAAAGAAAAATAGCTGCAAATGAAAATATTTTAATCGCTTCAAAGCGCAGCGAGATCTTATCAGTATCTTTAAGCGCTTCGTTTCAATTTGATTATTTTTACAAAGAAGCATTCTTTCAATTTGAATTCGACTGAAATTTAACAATTATAGATACGCAAAATAAACGCACTGATGTATTTGAAAGGTCATAAGTCGTTGGTATTAAATTCCTTTCTACACACGTCATTTATTAACACCTGTCGAAGGAACAATAATTCGACATTCTATTGCATCATGCAATAGCTTCAAGTCTCACCATTTCCTGTTTAACCAATAATATGGATAGTTAGGTAAGTGGTCATTGACCCTCATGTACTCGTATGTCAATTTTGTTGTGTATTGTGGTATTACAATGATCTATGTCTGTGTGCTTCTCGTATTTGAGTTTCATAAGAATGTGCTCGTGTAAATCGTATATTTATTCGTATGCCTCTATATGTAGTAGTTACCATGGGGACTATTCATCGTAATAGATAGGTTAACTATATTGACAATTACTAAATAATTAATTAAAGTATTTGTAACGGATTTAAAATACGATTTAAACGGTGTAGGTATTTATTGTTCGTTAATATTACAAATGACCCGAAATTTTATGGGTCATTTGTTGTGTGGATGGCGGTTCTACAGGAGTCTTAGTACGCAATGACAAAAAGAAAAATGATGGTCAGAACGCTGATACCTACCGGATACCTTAAGATACTATAACGTTTTATATTAGAGTATCTTAACATAAAATATTATAGTATCTTCACCGTGTGTGACGCGCTTTATGCATATAAAATACAATTACTAAGTTACAAACGATTAGTTAGGTAGGTAGGTATATTGCCTCTTTAGTTCTAACTAACTTATAGCATTTATTTTTTGCAATTTTATTGAACTCTATAAAAGCCTTTTATTGATCTACCAGGATGTACATTAATATTCTCAACGTGGAATATCTTCGCGGTGATTAATAAAAAATGTCATAATTTATTCGATAAATTATCTCTATTAAATAACGTGTTATGAAGTATTTTGATTGCTTTTTTAAATGAAAAAAAACAACAATACGATTCCTAGTAATTCCAAGAAAACATCCTTGATACTTGATGAAATCATCAATTTTAGTTATTAAAGACCACAGAACATTATTCGTATGTACATTTAATTGAATTTGCATCAAAGCTCCACAACAATACTATATTGTGTATTTGTAGGCGTAAATCAGCGGTCCCATTGTTAAAATTAAGCTTATCTCTAACATTTGATTATGTCATTAGATAAACACGTCATTGCAATCAGTTAATTACCTATGTACAGAACTACAAGCAATTCACTTAGTACATTGGAGGACCCGTATCAAGGAAATGACTAAATGATATTATAGATACATTCTCGGAGTATAGCGTCTTGCTACGTTGTAGTTGGTGTTATTATTTTTAATGGCATTACTGTACGAGTATGGGCAACTTGCATTGGCTAGTATGGTACCTAGTGTATAATAGTATATAATAGTGCTCTATGGAGTCATATACAGGGTGTAATCGTTAAGTGTGCATAGGCCATTATTCCGTAACTATTGCAGATAGTAAAAAACTTTATACTGATATCGAAAGCCCTTTACCTAAAGGGTAAATATAGCAAGACTTATTTCTTCTTTTCGCTTGTCACTAGTGTTATAAAGCACCATCAAAGCAATCGTTATGAGAGTGTATAAAAACAAAAAATGCTTAGTGCATTTCCTAGCAATGGAAGTTAAACCAGCACAAAAAGAATCCACAAACACTAGACTAACTGATTCTGAATTAACAGATGCGAAAGTCCAACTGGACTAACAACTACAGTAAGCAGTTTTAGCTTTGGCTTCGAAATAGAGCGACGGGTCAGTAAAATCCCTATAATATGAGTTCGATATCTATTATTTGTAAGCTAAATAAAAGTTTTGTGGGGTGCAGTGGTCTGGTACTTGTAACTTCAAACATTGAGCTAGTTTGAACGGAAAATATAAGGGTTTGTGTAGTGTGTAGAGTCAGTCTGGAAAAGTGATGTTTCGCCCATGTCTCATCTAGCCTATGTATCTTATTTTTTTTCTTACCAAATATTGTTGTATAAAATAAAGTTGTAACAATATTTTTTTTTCTCGAATTTTTTTTTAATGGATAACTACGAGTTCTTTGAGTATAAAAGTAAATTGAGTACTTCTTTGCTTCGATCAAAAATGTTGAAAAAATAGGTAAATTCTACGTTTATTTATTTATTTAGGTACATCGACAGATCGCGCATACATCATTCCTTAATAATAAATACGTTTACGTAACCACAAAATGATTCTCCATTAGTTTTTGTAAAATAAATCAGTATTAGTAAAACCGTATGAAAACATTAAGCAGGTACTCGTATGTCCAATGAAAATAGCCTTGTATTCAATGTGACCTCGAGGACCAGTGATGTTTTTCTATTTGTACACAATAAACCATTTAATTAGCATAGCATTAGCGAAACCGAATGTTGGCTTGTTACGTAAAATATACGAGAATATTTTTTGTCATCAGTACCTACAGTCGCAAAAGTTGAAGCCACGTGGATTTAAACACGTTTTTGTATGAACATGCTATTTAGAAATTACGTATTTTAATGGATTTTTAAAGAGATTTTATTTTATATTACATAGTGCCCGTGACCGTGTATTATAAAAACCGTCGGACAAATATTAATGAGTATATCGCGTTTAGAAGTTTAATTTCAAAAACAATAGAAGCAATGTAATCAAGGCCCTTATACAGATCATAATATTATCTTGCTTTCAACCAGTACATTTAAAGTTGAAATGTATTAGAATATTTCTAATTATACCACATACCTATTTACTTATATATATGTCCTCTTATTATCATTGACTAAATTAAATCTAAAGTTCCACGTCTTTTAACACGTATCGAATAGGATATACGTAAAAATCTATAAACCAATAGATTATACGTTATATTTAATAACTTTCTGAACTACGAAGTTATAAGATAAAGCATTGATGTGTCCGTTTCCACACATCTCTATAAACAGCCATTGTTTCCGGCAGTAACCGCAGCGCTGAAATGCGTTTTTCGCAACATTTTCTTGTTTATAATATCTCGGGTGAATTATGTCTTTGTAAATTTGATTTTAAAACATTTCTGAACGATTTATACTAAAAACTAACTATACCTACTTGCGTTTACTCACTATAGTTAAATATTTTTCGGTATAAACATAGTTACATATGGAAAGTCATCGTATAACATTGCAAAATAATAGTTAATTTGGCTAGAACTAATTATATAGGTAATATAAAAATATGTAGAGTTCTTGTGCTATTTCAGTATACGAATTTAATTTTAGTAGAAACATAAACCTGTATTCGTATTGATGAAATAACAAACTCAAAATCAAAATTTCGTTTCAATTTTTTCTTCAAATTCCACTTAGTCAAAAACTAATTGGCACTCATGATCAACGATCTGCACTGTTTTAATATGAAATATTGTATCACTGGAAAATGGTCCATATTTGGTAAGTACAAAACCCACATTCGCTTGCCCATTTTTCTGAATATGAGATGAAAATACGTCGTACCTGCGGACAAAGGCAGATTACAAAATTACACCGCAAGTTGTTTCTAGTAGTGTTAATGAGACTCCTAGTGCGGGACATAATGGAACAATGAGGAAGTTCTTTTTAAATTTAAAAAATATTTTCTTACAAGCTAACACCTACAGTACAGATTAAACACACTTAGTAAGTATATTAAATCCCGCACACGCTAGAAAATCAAATTTGCTGTATCACGCTACAGTGATTACGCCATGTTTAACAAACTCGGCAAAGCATAAGCTGAAACTTTATTAAGAATTTAAAACGTGTAAAATAGTTTAAAGACGTTATTCATTAATTATTTATTTAATATAAATTATGTTAATATTTAATACAATATTCTTATACTTAGAATTGCAAATTAGTGTACATTTTAGGTAGATCGTTTTTTATTTGTTGCCAATAAAGATATTGATCTTTATTCAATAAAGAGGTCCCAAGTTCGATCCCAAGAGAGATAAAAAATGGCTCGCTACAAAAACTAGTCAGCTGACTAACGTCAAATAAACATTACTTTTATCACAGACTTTTATTGAAATGCTTCTCGTAACATGGAGCTCGAAGTTCCTGTAAAAAATGTGATTAGTTAATATAAAAAAGTATAAAGTTTGGAATTCTTAATGTAAGAGTAGAGTATTTTAGTTTCATACATAACTTTGCTATGATAAAGACATCTAATTATATCGATAATTTCTTTAAAAATGTAGAGTTTCTTTGATAAAATTCTAAATAATATTAAGTAAACCGTACTTTATTTAGTAGAATCCACTCCATTTATTGAATATATTTATTATTATATGAATTAGGTCGTTTGTAGCCTGTAGGTAGTATGTAGTATGTAGGTATATTATATTGTCACTTGTCTTCTCACACTGTGCATAGATTGCATATAGAGCAGAGGTCTTATATGTAAAAAAGTTACGTACCTTTGCATTCATAACTCACACACGCACACACATGCACACACATTAACCATAAAAGATGTAATAGAGGAACTATTGCTAACTCTTCATACAAATACAAACTTGACCTTACATAATCTAATATATAAAAATCAATGCCACTTTTCGTTGTAATTCCATAACTCGAGAACGGCTGAACCGATTTCGATAATTCTTTTTTTATTATATTCCTTGAAGTACGAGGATGGTTCTTATGTAGAGAAATCGTTAATATGTACCACGGGCGAAGCCGGGGCGGACCGCTAGTTATCTATGAATATATACATAGATATCACATTACTGTCGTAAGCACGTGGTACATCCTGTGAGCTAACTCCGGATATAAAACAGACATTTGTCTGAGGATGTAACATTATTAGCAATTGCATACAGATTATATAATAAGAAGATTAATGTTTATGAGCGTCTTCTTCAAAAATCTTTGTATGAAGTTATTGTAGAGCTGTTTTTGTTACAATAGTTGTCTGCGCATGCGTGGTAAATGTCAAAAAGTTGTAAAACCTATATAAATAGTAAATCTTATTGGTCTATTTCTAGATTTGTAAATGAACTGATTCTATATAATATCTACAATTTAAAAAAAAATTCAACACAACTAGATTTTTCATCATTCAAGCTGACACCAGATTAAATAATAAATATATCTTTTTTTATACGCTTAAAAAAATAAGCAACGAAAATACATAAAACACCAGACTACATAAAAATGAAGGTACATGATTATTGTTTAGCTGTCAACGCTAGCAACGGATAAGCCTATTCGTGAATATTAAAAATACATATAAAAATCAAACAAATGTTGCCTGAATGTCGAAGGCATCAAAAATTTACGCGGTTGTACGAATGACGCATCAATTTTTCAATGTCACTAAATCAATCGCTGTATTTTCGTTACTACCGCTTCGCTTATAATTATAAAACTATTCATTTGATACATCTGCTTTGCTTATTTTATCTTTATTTTATTTAAATTATAAAAAAAATACGACATTGAAAATAAAACCCAAATGCTTAGCAACAGATTGCGCAATCTCGAAGAGGCATGCAACTTGAGAATGTGTATATTGCTCAAAATATGTTTACGAAGTGCGAGTGAGACAAAACCTGTTGGGATACCTAACATTGTGATGACGTCACTCTGAAGACAGACCTTCAGAAAGCAACTGGTTATTTACAAAAAAAAAAGAAAACAAAAAACAACACCGAGAAGTCGACCCGGCGCACAAGCTTTACCAAGGAAACAAAATGTTTATATGAACTTTTTTCAAACCTGCATACCTACTACATATTATTATATTCAAATATACTCGACTCACCTTAGAAAGAAGAGTGCGCGCGCAGGTAGATACAAAAATCCCACAGGTGAACGTTCGGCTTCAAATCCAAAAAAATGGTAGAGCAAACAAATATCACACACTCTTGCACTTTTTTATTAGTAATCCACTGCAAGTTTCCACTACCACCGGGCTGCACTTGATTTGTTTATAAAGTTTTAATACTACAATTAACAAATTCGGGGTTACCAACTGCGCATGCCTGAGAAACACGCGCGAGTTTCAAACGTGATTTGCTCGTAAGTTACTAACACTTCACTTCACTACTCCACTTAGTTTCCAACTAAGATCCTATTCATAATAAACTTCCACAAACTTTCTTTATACAGGACAAAAACCACTTACTGGTTGTCAAATAACAAAACGCAACAAGTTGTCGTTCCCACGAGAGGTCTGTTAATAGGAATAATCTTGATATTATGCCTATAAAACTGTTGCGTGTGTCGGCGATTCACCGGCTCTACCTGTGCTAAGTGAAGGTCGTGTTATAAACAGTTGAAAACTTCGGAGCCGGTAAATAATCTGAATCCGCACGTGACACTGTCAAAATAAAACACCGGTAAACACTGTAACACTGGAACTCACTCAATAGGGACGAAATCTATGTGTGTAGAGGCGATAGGTCTGAGCGACAAATTAAACGAATAGAAAAGAAAATAAACGAAGAATACTAAAATCGGCGTCTGCGAAGCCGAGCGTCCGACACTCCTGCTGAGCGGTGTACTAAACGCGAGAGGCCGCACGACCCATCCCCCCCGCGACCGCGCTCGTGCCGCCCGCGCCCTGCGACCCGCACCCAGACGTCGTATGAAAAGTTTATGTTAAAAAATCTCAAGTGCACGAGAATGAAGTCCCTCAATGGATGGGAGTAGGCTATTCGGTGCGTTTGTTTACGCGGAGGGCCGTCGCGGCGCGGCCGGTTCGCTGGTTCGCCCGAGGCCCCGAGGCGACGCAGACATTCAATTACACTGGCAACACGTGCGTGATGCACCCTGTACACAATGCTGGGGTAAGACCGTAATCCTGTTTCACGGGTCTATTGCTATTGAGCTCCGATTTCATTTGATTGCTTACGATACAAGAAACTTGCTTTATTGGACTTTAATCTCTATACAAAGTTTGATGAGTCGATAGAGAATGGATTAAATAATAAACGTAGGTAATTGTAAAATCGTATAAGACAAAATTAATGATAATATTAATTATGTTTTCTTCATGTATTTAATATTTTAATTGCAAATGCTCTACATCTATAAAAATAGTACGTTGTTTTAGATAAAAATATATGTATAGTTTTAAATTTATTTTATATATTTTAGTACCATTGTTATAGATAAACAATATACAATTTGAAATCATTTCACAATAGTATAAAAAGTTACCTATCCAAATCAAACTCTAATGTTGCCCTTCACTGTGCCTGACTAAAAAGTGCGAAAACGTGACCCAAAAAGCAGGTACAAACGTAAACATCACATACTATTTTAAAGGACATTATGAAGAAAAGGGTCATATTTTTTTTAGTTTAAAATATTTTAAATCCCCAACTTTTTTTTTGCTATAATATATTCATAAATTGGTTATAACTATAACTATAATAATATATCCTATCCTATATTTTAACCGCCAACTCAGCTCTATGCACTACACCTACAGGATTTTATCATATTATATTTAGAAATTTTTGGATAACAAATAACGTATAATTAATTGAAAAGATAAATCCATGTGACCCATTTTTATTTGTATTATTTTATCGTGCTCTACATTTTTATTGTTTTCATAACTCTACTAATGGTTGGAACAACAATAATTATGATTATGCAATAAATTGGACATAATATAAAACTATAGTAATAAATATAGATGAGAGAACTACTAAAGTATATATTTTATGTATTTCTTTTTTAACCGACTTCAAAAAAAGGAGGAGGTTATCAATTCGGCCGGTATGTTTTTTTTTTAAATGTACATCGATTACTCCGAGGTTTCTGAACCGATTTACGTGATTTACGTGATTCATTTTTTGTTCGATGCGGGATGGTGTCGAATTGGTCCCATAAAAATTTTATTCGGATAGGCCCAGTAGTTTTTATTTTATGAGCATTTTTGTCTGTATTTGTAAATGTTGCAAGTTTGAAGTCGGTTGTTTTTAACGCAGTTATATAGACTTGTTCATAGTTTAATCTGAAAAAGAAAATATCGAATAGTTATAATAACTTATATATTTAAAACAAAAATGTTGCTCTACGACCGATAGAGTAACCACAATAATAGAGTAATTCAATCGAACACACATACAAATGTATACTTATTTTTTATAATAATAATAATGTTATTCATTAAAACGAAAAAAGAAATAAGTATTATACATGATCATTTTTATAAACTCGAAATAATGTATTTAATATTTGAGATTAACAACCCTCAGTACTTATAACCAACCCTTGTTATAACCATGTCCACGTGGATCAAGTGGCATCATATAAAAAATATATAGGTACAATTTCTTTCATTGTAGACCTCTCTTCAATGGCAAAGTAATAAAATTGTATTCTCCCCTCAAATGACGGTGCAAATTTTTGTTTGTAACATCGCTACAAATGTAGAGATATGAAGTCTGAACCGCAGGTCCCATTAATATTAAATTACCTACTGTTCGAACATAGGTATAAAGCCATGCATGGAAACAGCATAATATTTTTTATGAACTTAACAGTGTTATAAAAAAATCAGTTTAATAGTACTGTTTATATTTTTATAATCAATAACATACCAGAACACATAAGGAGAGATATTATGAACAAAGCAGATCTTTTGTGTAAAAAAATAATTTTTAACAGTTTAAAAATTTTTTTATTGTGTCGTGTATATGTCGTGGTCATATCGTAGATTTGATCATTTCATGATATGAGTGGCCATTTCACGAAATGGTCGCATATCGTGAAATGGCCAATTTAGTTTGGCCACATCATGATGTGGTTTGGGCAGATCAATGATAAGAAATCGTTTCATGATATGGCCAATTAACGCACGGTTTTTTCATGAAATGACCAAAATTATTTGATCATATCGTAAAATAGTTACATTAATCGTTGGTAGAGGCGCTGCAAGCTCTGTGTTTATGTGATAAGATGGCGGCCGCTGGCGAAAATTAAATTATTCGCAGTTAAAAACTTCATAATTCGTTTAATAACAATATTATGAAGAAAGTCATAGCAAAGAATTTACGACGAAGAGGTACGAGTACTATGGAAAATGTGGATATCTTATATTATGTATTTAAGAAAAATGCGACTTAAATAAAATAATTTAAGAAACTACTACTATATTATTATAATTGTTTGTTTTTTAAAAAGCGATCCGCTTCTGGCACTCGCCGGCCGCTACCGCGGCACGCTCGCTTTGCTCGCTCGGCTCGTGCGTTGTTTATCAAAGTGTAACCTAACCTAACCTAATTGTTTTCTATTGCAAAAACGATTCGCTTCTGGCATTCGCCGGCCGCTGCCGCGGCACTAACTTAAATGACATTAAACAAGTTTTTAGAATATAGTTATTCTGAATTTTTTTAATATTTTATGGACTCTTTATATTTTATACGATCTGGCCAAATGTGGATGACCAAATCGTGAAACGTTGACGATTTAACGATCTGATCAAACTATGTTGGCCATTTCACGATATGCGACCATTTCGTGAAATGGCCACTCATATCATGAAATGATCAAATCTACGATATGACCACGACATATATACAATCCTTTTTTTTTTTTTATAGTGGGGAAATCTTCTTAGACAATCCTACTAATATTATAAATGCGAAACTTTTGTGAGGATGTGTGTGTGTTTGTAACTCTTTCACGCAAATACTACTGAACCGATAACAATGAAATTTCTCTGACATATAGAGGGTAACTTGGATTAACACATAGGATAGGTTTTATCCCGGAAATCCCACGGAACTATGCGAGTTTTTCTTTGAAAACGCGGGCGAAGCCGTGGGCGAAAATCTAGTTAGACATAATTAACTTATTATTATATATTATGTAAAAAAGTATAAAAGAAAGGCTCATATATTAATCTATAGAGACAAAACATACATCCTTGGTCTATCTTGATTTGTTTGGATAATTTATATTACTAGGGTGAGTATGTAAATTGTAAAGGTAAACTATAAAACCATATTATAGCCGATCAGTTTGTTGATAGTCTCCGAATAAGCCTAAGAATTAATTTTCTAAATAATTAATTACTCGTTAAGTTACAAACAAAATTATGCTATCATTTCACCTTCAAACCCATATATTACATTAGTATTGTATAAATGTGTCTGTTTGTCTGTTAAGCTTTCACGGCCAAAAAAAATAAATTGTTTTAAGATAAAATTTCCCGTAAATAAAAATATGTAATTTCACTGTGCGATAAAAGAAATAACATTATTGAATTTTTTTTATCTTCATTATTAATTTCACTATTTTAGCTCGGAGTCATTTCGAATTGTGTGTTGGAATTATCGAGAGTGATTTTTAGAAATAAATTGAGTTGTTTATTATTATATTTCAAAGTGACGTTTGTCGTTTGACAATTGTTTTTATAATTTAATGGTTTACTATTAATTGTTGATTGATTATTCATTTTATAATATGAAGTATGCTTTGTATGTATGACGTATGTATTAATTTCCAAGTTGAACCAAATTACACAACAATGCAGTTTTGTTACTAAATTTTTTGATTCTAAATAATACACAGCACACTTCACTACAACATAGTATAAAACAAAGTCGCTTTCTCTGTCCCTATGTACCTTTGTATGCCTATCTTTAAAACTACGCAACGGATTTTGATGCGGTTTTTTTTTAATAGATAGAGTGATTCAAGAGGAAGGTTTGAGTATATAATTTATCCCACCAAAAACATAAATGTAAAAATTGGAGCCGAGTTCAATCGTTGATTTAATTTTCCAAAAAAAGAAATGAGATCTAAATGTGTGCCAAGTTCTGCAGACAGTCCAGAAATTTATTTACAAAGATGTATTAAGTTCTTAGGTTGACTGAAAACTCCGTTGTTTTATTTTCCCTTAGAGAACAATTTTTATTCCAAAATATAACTTTTTTAAATAATATAATTATTTTCACAAAGCAAACAACTAATGACCTATTGAACCCCATAATTTGATGAGGCTAGTTTTTAGAACCTCACAAAATATAAACAGTATGTAAAACTAGCCTCATCAAATTATGGGGTCCATTACACTGAAATTAAAACTAAACTAAACACTCATAAATAAAGAATAAATAAATGTGAATATGTAAAATTATATACTATTTTTAACTGCATGAGCAATATTTTTATTACATGTTTTATTTTACGTTTAATAACAGTTTTGAATAAAGAATTCATGCAATCGAAGTAATCCGCCCTAGCGATATTAGCGTGAGTGAGTGTGATGTCAGAGGCGCATCGAATCTACAGATGTTTCGTGCTAAAATATGTAAACTTCAATAATCTATATCTCAGTCATTTTATTGATGGATTTCAAAATTTTTTTCGGCCACTGATTAGTTTTGATCTATTTTTAAGACTAGTAAGGTGAATATAATATTTTCTATTTTTATAAACTTTTCCATTTTTCCATACAAACAAAATTAATGTCATTGAAAAAAAAATTAAATACAGATAAATTCAGTATTTTCTGATTTTTTCCTTTGTACACTCACTATTACCTAGTTGATTATTGTGCAAAATTTGAACTTTCTAGGTCATCTGGAAGTGGGTTAGGTTTTGTATATATCTATGAGTCAGTCAGTCTTAAAAATTGCGATTTTTGGACATTAATATCTACGCAACTGTTTAATCTGTATTTATGAAATTTAAGGTTCTTGTTTATCTTGAGGTCCTCTTGATATGTACCAAATTTGGTTTATTTAACTTAAATAGTTTTCGAGTTATAAGGGGGTGAAAAGTGGCTCGAAATGGTTCGTGTAAATATACACACGGCTGCTGCTCGCCAGTTCTCTTCGCTTTAACTCGGCTTGACACGCTGCCGCGTGTCTAGATTAGGTTTTAGACAAAGTGGGCAAAGCCGCGGGCGGTAAGCAAGTATATACAAATAACAAATACATATAATGCTCACTCTATCTCTACTTAGCCCTTATCATTTAAGACAAATTATTAAATTCTACTGATAAACTAATCGATTGAATCGACGTAGTAGTTTTTGGTTTAATATTTATCAAAATCTTCCTTACTTTAGCCAAATGTATGGCTAAACGTAATATTCGAGAAAGGCGGGACCAATTCGGTTATTTTTTTAAGTATTTTTGTTAAGAAGGGTTCTTAATTCTTATGAAGATAAATAAACGTAAAAAGGGCAATAGGGCAGAATGAGGCAGAACATCGTCTGCCGCGTGCCGGGGCAGCTATTTTAAGGTATTTATTATGCGCCACTATTACTCAATACTCATAATAGCAGTCGCATCCAAAAATAAACAATGGTGTACCTTGTAGTTTTCAATTTTCATTAAAAATATCACATAACTGACTCTCCAGCCTTTCCCTTATGTTTAGTCGAGAAAACATTTCAATAGCACGTTTCAGAATTGTTCAGAGTCATCTAGGGCGTCGTAGGGAACTAAATCTGAACGTCCGTAGATGGTTGGAAATAAACGCGATGTTACTATCTGTTAAACGTAAAGTTTATGTTTGTTGGTGTAAATTGATGTGTGTGAATTGAATTTAATAATACAAGTACCTTAATTATTAATTACATATTAGAAGGAATTATCAAATCTAATTCATCCCTTTTAACATCACAAGTAAAAGATTTAATATCCAAGTAGAAGCTCATTTACAGTATGTTTAGGAGTTTATAATATGTAACTAGCAAAAATGAACATCTCGTTATACTAAAGTGATGATTATGACCTTCATTTTGTAAGTTAAAACTAATAAAAAAGGAAAGAATAGATTGAACAATAAATAACCAAAATTGGAAGTTGAATTATTTTTTTAATTACATTAAACATAGAGATACCATATCAAGACGTGCGTATATTTAAAGCTACAAAGGAGAATGGCGAAACTGGGCCTAACTGTTACAGAAATCATAATATATTTAAAATTCATTATGTTATTTTTAGTAATTCTTGGTAAAATATTTACTTCTGATTCTATGGGAAAACAAATCTTTGAAAAAAAAGATAATGTGTTCACTACCGGCATTGTTATTTAGATTTCTATGACTACCGGTCTTATCAAGCAGAGATTGTAGGTGTTGTCAGGAGTAAAAAAGTCGAATATATCGATTAATACGAATGAATGTCTATATTTTATTTTTAATTTTATTGAATTCAAATGCTTTATAAATCAGAAGCAAAACTTAACTTATTTTTAACACATATCTTATTTTATTTAGATCATTCTATAAAATAAAAAAACATGTTTTACTTAATCAATAATAATTATAACATTTTTATTTAGGTAGCTGGCCATTAATAAAATGTCAAATTATTAATCATAATTGTGTCAGTGATGAGTGATTTGTTTATGTTTGTTGTTTGACATTTGAGTGAAGTTTTAGGCCCTTCTCCCATTACGATACGCATAGGCGATTCAAGTATCCTGCAAGTCTCGGAGACTAGTCGCCGCGGAGTATCTCACATTCATTTTTATATAGGCTCGCACACTACGCTACTGGTATCCTACACGTCCGCGATTAGTATAGCACTACTCACCGTGTCGGTCGCTTTTGCATCGCGTCTCGACTCTCGCGCGTATCTCTTCGTTAGAAAGATAAAAATATCTAATCATCATGTTGTAGTTCTCGTTCGGCTACAAAAACTCTGAATCCAGTACCTACTTCTTACGTTGGCGTCTTCTATTTCTATAAAAAAGAAAAACTGCAAGAGCTTCTTCGTCACTGGAATTGCTGATTGCTCGACATAACGACGTAACTGTTGTTGCAATAAATAAATGAATTATTATTATTATAACGTCGGTCCACAAAAACGAGGCACAATAATGATGAATTTAGTCATTTTTCAGTCGGATAATATGCGAGCATCGGGTAGCCAGCAAATATATAAGTAGTATTCTACGCGAGTATCGTATTCTAGAAGTATCGTACCTAATGGCAGAAGGGCCTTAGTAACGTTATATTCAAAATTGATCTTAATCAATATCCCAATATCTCTGCTATCCCATAGAAAAGATCTATAATTATTATATTCACAGAGTCTGTATATTTTTATCTATTTAATCACCCATAAATCATCAGTGTAACGATCAGGCCCAGAATCCTATGGGAGTTTGCCATTCTCCTTTAAAGACAGACATACAGACACGTATTAAATTTATAACACACCTCTCTTGCGTCTGGGGTTAAGTCCTTGCATCGTAAGATAAAAATACCGATTTAATTTAATGAGAGGCAGTAGAAGAATATTTTTGGAATACAAATGGTAGACATGCTCATAATATATGGTGATTTACGATAATATCCACTTGAGATCTTTCCCCTGGAGACTTATAAATAAAACTTTACGCCCTTATTAAAATATTTTCTCATATCTTCGTACGAGGTTCACGTCCTATTTCAAATTGATTTCGATATCAAATTTCAGATATCTCGTGTTTATTACAGCGATTTAACCTCCTGGGGCCTGCGGTCATATATATATTACATAAACAATAAAAAAATATTTCAACGCCATCTTTTGCGTATATGCGGGAATAATACCTCAAATCGATGTAGTGGTATGTCATCCGCTATACTAAACGGTTTTTGGTTTTATAAGTGACAGTGATTTGAAGTATTCTCATTTCGAAGTTGACGGTGGCTGTGCGACGGCAAACACGTGGTCAGTAATCTTACATTTTTAGTGGAACCATTAGTATATTGAAGTATATCTTTGTATATCGAATTATAATAGATATTATTTTTGCAACCGCAATAGTTATTTTGTAAGATAAATCTAAAACTTGTGAAAAATATGAATGTTTTCTTTTATGTCATACTGGTAAGACATTTGGTCTCAATTCTTGCCAAATTGGTATTGGTTACAAGGGCCCCATGTATTACCTATATGACATTATTTAGTTTATGTTACAGATTTTATTATAATTTTCAAGGATTATAAGATACTGAGATCTACCAACACTTGGATGAGTCAAATATTGACCTATATGATGGACCTATGGAGTTTCTTCCCGGTTCTTCTCCATAGATACTGCTTTCCGAATCGGTGGTAAATGTTAATACTGTTATGACGATTCAAAAGTGCTTTTAGAAGAAGTCTAATTGAATAAATAAATGTTTGAGATGAAGATAATCCCCCAAATGATACCGATGAAGCCGCCCAAACACCAGAAAATGAGTCTTCTTCCATTCGTCCAATGAGTATGAGTCACGTCAGTACAGAATCGTCACTATGTATGTCATCTTCAGTTGTTGGCAGACCATTTCGGGGACGCACATGACGTGGACCAAGCATTAGAGGAGGCTGACCAAGAGGATGGATTAGAAATAAGACCTAGGGGTGGACGTGACAATATAAATACACCGCCGCGCCGGTGCAATATACTTGAACTGGTTATTTCTCACCCTTAAAAATACCTATCTTTGAACCAAGTTACAAAAAATAGATACAGAACAATAGATAGAATAATAAATATTAGGTTTCAAGTTTAAAAATATATAATAACTAAAAAACATGTAGTTTTTCTTCATTTTCATAAACTTATTACACTTGGAACTGGGACCCCCTGTAATATATAAATGACATAAAGAAAATCCAAGTTTTCCACGAAAGATTTTTTTTTCCATTTTTTTTAATATCTATAATTGCATTAGAACAGATACAGCTAATTTTTATTAAAAAAGAAAGAAAAAAAAATCCTGGGTCTCAGGAGGTTAATACGGAAAATTTTACTAAAATTGTAAGGGTATAAAACGTGATTCCTGCGGTTATAATTTTAAACAAATATTATTAAATTATTTATTCGAGCCCGAGCTCAACTTGACTGATTTTTATGTTCCTTTTTTGTGTATTTTCGGTTAGTCTTTGGATATTTCGTTAACTATATTTTATTTCTCAAGTGATAAGAGCGTCCTGGCTGAACAATGTCTGCCGGGTCAACTATTGTGTATTTTGAACATTTTTATCACCTTATTTTCTGTTTCGAATTTTGAACAAAATAATTAATATCATAGTTTCAGTAACGGTTGCAAGAGTGCCTTAAAATATATTCTGGAATTATATACTCAAAAAAACATTAAATACGAGTTGAAACATCAACTTAACACTGAATTCACAAAGCACAAATACACGCAATCCAGTTGAAATTCCAAACAAAATCAAGAGTAAATTACATTTCAAAAAATACTCCGTTTGCCTTTGTTGCGTTTCAATTGGTCGAATTAACACGGCGCAGTCGGTTACCGCCATCGACTGAAGCGAAATCAGGGCGGTATATTACATACTTCCTAGGAATATACTGATGAAGCACATATACGGAAAAACTGCGAACTTCGTTTCACAAACAAAGCGAGAGCTGAAAGGCCTGTAAAAAAAACATTTTCATTGTGTCTGCGATGCGCTCGATTTTTAATCTCTACCCTGCGTCCCGTTTAACTTTATTGTGGGCTTTGCGAAAGCTGTTGGTTACGGCTGCACCGGCGATTAACTGACGTTCGAACTCAAGAATATTCCAAGTATGGATTTGTTGGTTCAACTCGAACTGGTAAAGTTGATTCAATTCCAACTTCTACAGTTGGAGCGCCTTTATAGATGCTGTCATGACTATCGCGCCTTCGAATGACTATGATGTTAGCATTGATGCTTATAATAATATTCGTGTGACGTTTTAATTATACAACGAATAAGATTTTTTTACCAAGTGAATTCGCAAATATCGTCATTTGTTTATTTACAAGATTGTGTAAGTCAAACCACGTGATAAATTATACTTCTGGGATAGAAAAGGTAAACAATGAATTGATAATCCTAAGTTATTTCTTATTATTCCTTCACTTTACTACTATAAATTGGAATACCTTAGAATCCTAGAAAACTGTATATACAAGTTACAACTATCATTTCTCATGAAAACTAATAGTTTTGAGTGCTCCTGCCGTTTACAAATTTATTTGGACAAACGCGGGCAAAATATCAATTTGATAATGCAATATATATTTCTAAGAATTCAATGATATTTCTCATCTTATGTTTACATCTATTTATGGCTATTTGTGGAACATTTATGTAATCGATGCATTTCTGTATTAAAGATGAAGACTTACCAACTTCGCGAGAGATTTTAGATCAGAACTTGCTCCGACAAATTTACTGCCTACACCACTATACATGTGATTATTATGCACATTATTATTAATTATTTATCATCAGATAAATAATTATTATCTACTACTCTAGGCTCTAAAATCTCGAAAATGTAACATAACTTTTTAAATTCTAGTGTCAACATACTATGTTTTAAATACATAATATCCAAAAGAGGCAGTTAACTTTAAAATTTGTGTTTTCATTGGGCTGTAGATACATAAATATCATAATTAATAAATAATCTTTACAAAAATAGTACTGGGATAAATTTTACCTTTTATAATATAAAATGATTAATAGTTCACCTGACTCCGCTAGAGGAGGTAAACAAATGGAATTCGGACTTAATTTTACTTCCCCGTTTATCTCTTGGGGATTCTTTATCATGTTGAAATACATTTTCGAAGCTATATCGCGTTTTTTTTTTCAGATCGCTCATTGTGCAGGTAATTTTTTCTTATTTTTACGAACATGCTCTAAACGATTGCATATTTATTTAAATTTTTTGAATTTTGAAATTATAGCTTTAGGTTTATTAAAGGACTGTATAATTTATTTACTTAATGCCATATTTTTGGGCGAGATACTTTTTTTTTATTTCAGACGGAGTGTATCTTATACCGTCACGTGCCTGCATCAGAATCTAGAGAGTCGGTGTTTTCATAACAAAGACAGTATAAATATTGTATTATTTAGATTTATATTTTCATTCATGGAAAATAGTGCTTTATGCAAGAGAAAAAATCCCAGAAAAAGTGTAAATCCAAAAATTTATGTGCAACAGAATTGTCCTACAAATTTCCCTCATTTATTTCTACCGCCGGTTTCTTAGGTCCTCTGTATGTAGTTTGAGCTCCACCGGAGTAAGAAGACCCGTGATGAACTGAAGAATTTAGTATATTTGTATTTAATTTAAGGGTATCCCAGGGAGAGGGAGCGTTCATTGTATACTGGTTGGTTTCAATAAAAGCCGAGGATACACATGATAGTCCGTCATGTTTTATTCAACACGTTGAAAACAAAGATGGTGTGATGTGAACACGGCTGTGAGACGTCAGGCATTGAACGGTATTGTGGTATGTATAAACAATACATATTGTCTTCTTTGCTCTTAAATAGGAGAAATGTTGTTAAATACCGGATTGCATAGCAGTGAATCAATCGATGATTGATTATGTGAACTGTAATACAATAAGCATGTGTAATTCACTTTTTATTTATTCTCATAATGCTTATCAGTATGTTGCATATTTATTTGAACGCGCTAATCTAAGAAAGTACCTACGGGTCCGATAAGAAGAAATCTTTATGTTTTAGATAGCCCATTTATATCGAGGAAGGCTTTAATTTAGAATAGCTAATTGCTTGTTGATTCTAAACTTGAATACATATTTAAAAAATCTACGTGTTTTGATGGTAAAATAACACATTTCCTTACTTACTCGTATACAGTACGCTACATTAATAATTTAAAAGTCTAAAGTCAAAGTACCTACTGAGTGTACTCTAGACAATTCACATATTTTAGACATGCATTTAAAGAATGGTTCTGTTCGGTTGCTATCCCAAAAATATTTAAAGAATGTGCTACTACAGTCGAGCCAATTTAATAGGCAACATTTGACGTCTATCAATTTTATCTTCGAAGAGATGTAACTTGCATAAAAACATCGATTAAAGTGAATTAATCGATACGGATTTGAAACATTTGTCAATCGAATTTATTAATTTATGATGATTTTTATTCACAAGTAATCAATGCATTCGATTTTAGATGTCAGATTTCGATTTTTAGAGTAACATCTCTGGTATTTAAAAAGAAAAAAGGTTTATTGACACAAAATTGTAGCGACGTCAGTTCTTCAATTCAGAAATTGTTTATTATGTTTAGAATGGTTTATCAGTAAAATGAAATCTTAAAATTACTTGTATTGGTCATTATTATTATAAATATGTAATCGTAATTTAAAAAAGTTAAGCAAATGTGCAGTTCTAACAAAACGAAATATCATGTTATTCTAATATGTCGTCGTTACTAGGTTACGTTGTTGAATTTTGTTGAACTGTCAAATGTTGCCTATTAAAATGGCTCTACTTTAAACGTTTTATTTTTGCTTGATTTTTCTTTTATTTATTTATTGATGCTTTATTTCTCTAGATAGATTACAAATTGAGACTTATCCTAGGATACATTGTAACAAACAGCAAATTGTTAATAGGTAAGAAAAAAGGAAAGTAATTTTAGGTCTAATTATTTTACCAACCTTTATTAGTATAAAGATAGTTCTTTACTCTACATTTTCAGTAAATAAAAACACTGTATGCTTACGCATGAATTCAATTGATATCTCCCCTTGTCTTTCGAACTACGAAATAATTGAAACCTTTTCCGGAAGCGTTCCAGCAATTAATTACTACTACAAATACATGTTTATTTTACGATTATACCATATAAGTAACTCTAATGAAAACCCTAAGTACATAAAACGATTAAAATTCCTATGTTCTAGATCGGTGCTCAATCACTCATAAAAACAACGATAATGAAGAAATTATATGTAATCGTAAAATGCAATCTAAAAAGAAAAATAAAATTAGATTTTTGCAAATAATTTTATAAATAACCGTATCGCATGTCAACCCTTCATAATAAGATCGTGCCCCGATTGTATGAAATAACATTAGTCGGTTATTTTCAAGCAAAATGCTTGGTAAGAACTATGTTTGATTTATCTAATAAAGTCCAATTTGATTTTCCCCGAGATGACGCTGTGGTAAAATAAAATGGTTTATTAAATTACTTATTGGTTGATAGAACATGCTGATGCTTTATTATTTAAGTAAATACTTGAAATATAAACTCGTTTGGTATTGTTTTTTTGTAATCACAATTGTTTTAAGAGCAATTGTCATCATACTTATATTTACATATTTTAATTAATAAAATATGATTGAATGGATGAGAACCATTTTATCTTAAAGTGTTCTTGTGTCATTTTTGTTATTTTTTTTTTGTCTTTATGAAATCAAACAGGAAATAAATGTATTTGTTAAAAAAGACACTAAAAATACATCAATAACTTTATCGTATAAATTTGACGCTATACGACGTCATAGATGTATCGTTTACACATAAACTTTTCTATAAACAACATTTCCGTAACTTCTTTCAAAATATTTAATAATACTACGAAGGTTTACATCAAGATCCGTAGGTACACAGTTCAAATTCAAATCCGCTGAACCGCTTACGCAAACACAGAAAGAGTTAAGCAAATTCGTCGGCAAATAATTACACAAATATTCATTGAATAAAAATGTAAATTTATGTTAAAACGTACTAAAATATAAAGAGATAATTTTTCAATCTTACATTGTATATGGATATAGAGGCAGACAGCCCTCGTAGAACACGAATCATGAAATATTCATACTCCTTCACTCAGTAAGGAGTGCCACTGAGGCAAACTTATTTCTTAAAGCGTTTATGCGTTTAGCTCAACGGCTTTAAGTGAACTTCGTTTTAGCTTTAATGAATTAACCTTTGAAAGAAATACTTTCTAAGATTTAGAGGGCTTTGAAGTGCGTGATATTAGTTCCTGCTTGAGACCATGTATGCTTTTAAGTATTGGTATGAATAAACCGAAAAAAATGCTTTGTATGACTTGAAAGGTACGTTATTCTGTAATACTTGATAGTAAAAATTACTAGTAATAAGTTTAAAACAAATTGTATTGTATTAATTCTTAATAATCAATGTAACAACAGGATATTCGTAAACCATCTAGACATTAAAATACCTATTTAACTTATTTTATAGTTATGATACGCTATGATGTAGAGTTGTTATCAAAATGTCTTGCACCTACCCACAAAACTAAAGAACTTATTCGGCTGAAGTTTGGTACGCAGATACTCAAATAGTTACCTGCTGAAATTACTAATTAAATGGAGTGAAGTCGCGGTTTGAGGCTAGCGTCTAATAAAACGGTTTATTACTTTATTTATAAAAGCGTGTACTTATTGATATTTATTGGAGGCAAGAAAGGGAATTCACACGGGACATGTAATTTACGGCGCGGAAACCACAGACACGCCTTATTTACGATTAAATAAAATACGATCATTCTAATATAAATAAAATGCGTACGATACTCTTGAGTCATACTTATTTTACTATAGAAGTAGTAAATGATTGAGATGTATTAAACAGACAACAATTTAGCAAATTTACATTTTGATTGGGTTATCCTAGAACTTTTTTCAGTGTTGTATATAATATATTATTTTAATCTATTTGACTACTTTTTTGTTATTATTCGTGTTCGTTAGACAAACCCTAGTTATGTACTCCGATAAAAGGACTACTGCCATTTACTCAAAAGGAACATTTTGGCAATGAAAGGTGTTTCTTACAATAACAGGTGTTTTATAGGCTGTTAATTGACCTTTCAATCAAACTTCCCTTTTATCATTAACCTACAAACATAAAATAAAATCGTGTATTTCAATACACGAATCAATTAACGCCACATTTCACGTATGAAATAAGTTCATTTGCTCATAATTACGAAATCAGGGTAAATATAGTTGTTGAAGATACATTTTAATAATGAGACAGTTGGCCGCTGATTTATTTGAGGTCACCCACCCAGTTACGAAAATTTACGATAATATGTACTGAGGAATTGACTCACGGTCCGAATGATATTTAGATTAATGAGAACTTACCTGAAGATTATCGGTACCAAATAATTCCAGATTATTTAGTCTGGAATCTATTGTATGAAAGTTACGGATAATCCAGTAGAGTACATGTATTCTAGATGTTTATATAAATCTAGATATATCTCATGACGGATGTAGCTCTATAACTAATAGTATGTAATTTTATACCACCATAATAATATAAATACAATATGATAGCCGGCATTTTACCGTAGTAAGTATTATAGATATAGAATTTTAGAGAAACGGCAATTTAAAAAATAATAATTATTTACTCGTTATGAAAAAACACAATTGCTCGATATCAAAGAAAAAGTGATTATTACAAGTGATAACTGCGTTAAAAACAACCGACTTCAAACTTGCACTTGCAAAATTTACAAATACCTACAGACAAAAATGCTCATAAAATAAAAACTACTGGGCCTATCCGAATAAAATTTTTATGGGACCAATTCGACACCATCCCGCATCGAACAAAAAAAGAATCACGTAAATCGGTTCAGAAACCTCGGAGTAATCGGTGTACATACATAAAAAAAAAAATATACCGGCCGAATTGATAACCTCCTCCTTTTTTTTGAAGTCGGTTAACAAAGCAACACACGGCTTTGTGTGATCATGAAATTGATATATCTAACGCCTAATTTCCTCCCAAAAATCGTCAATTGCACTAACAGTCGTTGCAATTTGCATACTAAGCATATAGCTGCATACCCAAAACAGTACTGCCTCATCTGCCTAATGTACGCTAAATAGCTCATCACAGTCTTCCTTTTGACTTACAACCGTTAACTGGAATACCTAATGACAAACGATAGCTACGAAGAGTATTGCAATTAAACAAACTTCAACTGAACTCGCTCGCAATTCTCCTTGCTAATTGATCGAATCTATTATTCAACGTCGAAACTTTTGAGGTGTTACCGTACCTAATGAAAATGTTAATAATAAATGGAAAAAAAAACACATTCGTGTTTAAAAGTTCAAATGTGGAAAACTGCCGATTGGAATTGAATCTTTCGCGTCAATGGTCGTGGATACAATAAAGGGAAAACGGTGAATATAAATATTTAGCAACGGTTAACATTCTGGTACTGTTCAACTGATCCCGGCTTACAAATAAAAAATATTTGTTTTAGTTAAGGTTGCTACGCCAGACCATGAACAATAATAAAATAAAGCTGGTATGGTACTGATCATATTATTATTAAAGAACACAAATATGTCACTTTACTGTGTATGTTTACTTTACTATGAAATT
This sequence comes from Colias croceus, assembly GCF_905220415.1. Classification (NCBI taxonomy): domain Eukaryota; kingdom Metazoa; phylum Arthropoda; class Insecta; order Lepidoptera; family Pieridae; genus Colias; species Colias croceus. The sequence continues at coordinate 8,028,023 of NC_059542.1, forward strand.
GTAGGTTCATAGATTTTTTCAGGAGAGATTATATTAACAGTAGATTCGGGTAATGCTACGCCTAAGCTGTCGCGTTCGACATTGTAAGAAGAAAGACTAGATTAGTTAAGAAATTTCGTGCCAAGTTGGAAAAAAGAAATGAGTTTATTTTTCAGGAAAATTCCATAATTATAAAATTTCTTATTTTATATTTTAGTGTTTTAACTATCTACCTGAGTAGGTAGAGATCGTCTGAGTAGATGATAGGTACACAGTTGAAACAATTGACAGATTACTTTGTGAAGAACAAAGACAACTAAAAACAAAAATAAATAAATCTATAAAATACTCTGCACAAATAAAAACAATAATACTTCCAACAAAAAGCGCAATTCCTTATCTGAACAAGGTTTTAAACATGCAACAGTGTTCGTAGCCTCGATGCAGCGTTATGAACAATTCACATCAACTTTGTTCAATAATGAATGCCGATGCAGTTGATCTGGGGATGCAAGCCGTCCGGCTCGCTTTGGATTATAAAAGTATTTTTCCATTAACGTCGAGTGTACTCTGCCTATTGTTGAATGTTTCAGCTGAATTCTGACTATGCATGGCATGTTTCTTATTAGCAGAGCAACCGATTTACGTATTGTGTGTAAATAAAGTTAATTGTAAAGCGGGAAAGGTGAATCAGATATGAATACGTTTATTTGTGTAGATAACACTACGAAAATATAACCATAAGAATGCAACATAATGAAAACTTGGAACAGTTTGATTAAAATGTCAGAAACCAAAAGGTAAGGACTGTAAGTGGATGTTCCAAGGAATTTTGTAAATTTCCACTTTAGGATAACAAAATATTAAAGAATCGTATATTTATACTTTTGTAGACACGCAAGTTCGGATACTCATTAACAATTACTTTAAAAATATCCGATTTTTTTTTTTTGCAATCTACCACCACCGTTAAACTTGTTAAAAAAGCTTCAATTTATCTCTGGTATCGAAATGAGAAGATCGATTCTGCTTTTGGGAATACAGAATTTGTTCTTTAGCATTGAAAATACTTTTGCATTTTGTCCAGTGAGTAGAGTTACGGAGGCCTGCACAAAGGAATTTTGTAAATTTCCACTTTAGGATAACAAAATATTAAAGAATCGTATATTTATACTTTTGTAGACACGCAAGTTCGGATACTCATTAACAATTACTTTAAAAATATCCGATTTCTTTTTTTGCAATCTACCACCACCGTTAAACTTGTTAAAAAAGCTTCAATTTATCTCTGGTATCGGAATGAGAAGATCGATTCTGCTTTTGGATTTGTTCGTCTGCTGTTGTTTGTCAGAATTTGTTCTTTAGCATTTTGTCCAGTGAGTGGAGTTACGGAGGCCTGCACAAAATCGGATTTAGATTTCAGTGAAGCCTGGAGAGACTGAATTATAAAATACTAACTACCCTCCCGAGGGTATAGCCGAGCGTGTGTATGAAACTCTTAGCAATAACCAACGTGATTGTAATTGTTTCTTTATAAATTATGAAAAGTTTCACTGCATTGGTAAATGGCCTGTATTTATCAATCCAATGTTAGTAGGTACGGTGAATGCAATTTATTAAAGGTAATTAATTGAATCCAATAATTGCATCCTCTTGATTCGTTATTGTATGCCTTTTCTACGTTCACATTCCTTTTCTATCTCCAGTGAAGTATAATATGTGTGACATTTTTGTGAAAATGCAAGTATGTATGTCATGTAAAGTATATAACTTAAATCGAAATCATATTCATAAATATAAAAGAGAAGACATTTGTTATAACAATTTAATATAAATAATAGGAAAAGCTTTCTAAAGAGCGATAAATTGTCTAATTTTAAGATTACTCTCTTTAAAAACCCACACAATCATTCATATAAATATCTATGTAATTTTTAGTTCAAGAAACTCAATTTCAATAACTATTTGTGTGAATTAAATCTATTATTCAGTGCGAGTATCCAAACGTATGAGTTTACCCAAGAGTTTACCTTACCAGACCTTTACCCGTGAGTGAGACAGGCTTATAATTCAATTTGCTGCGTTTAGTCTTGAGACTACAAGCGACTTGCATATAACTTTAATTGAAATGTGTTTGCTATTGTGTGGCACTTGTGTTCTTTGTGTTGTTTTTATTGCATTTTCTAATGTAGATAGATTATTTTAGTAATAGAAGTTGGAAGCTATTTAATGGTAATATATAATAGAGTTATAATTCGAAAAATAGTTTGTTTTTAGTATTCTTTAAATATATTTTAATATGAATATATGTTAATATATTCTGTGTAAAGCTATATTGTGGAATAAAGATTTTTTTCCTTTATGAATGTTCTTTAATTTATTATTAACAGCAAAAAAATGTTTGGACACTATAGATTTTATCCCTCTTTGACAAAAAGTGATTATTAAAATCAATACGATCACATGGAATTTATTTCATAACTAGCTGCTCCACGCGGTTTCACCACCGTGGCTCTACTCCTGTTGGTCGTAGCGTGATGATATATTATATTTATTAGCCTTCCTCGATAAATGAGCTATCTAACACCGAAAGAATTTTTCAAATCGGACTAGTAGTTCCTGAGATTAGCGCGTTCAAACAAACAAACTCTTCAGCATTATAACATTAGTATATATAGCATTTTATATTATTTGTATACAATTTTTATTCCCATGAATCAAATAGTACACAAATCCACCGCATTTCAAAGCTACGATCATTATTTTCCCTCTATACTATTGAATAGAACACCGCCATACATGAACACAGTATCGAAAGTTTTATAATAGTATACAATATAACATACAGAATACATTTACGCTGGCAATTTCACGAGTAATATCACTGAATAATGCTAAGGGAGAGGGCAACGGAACGCCTATACATTTATTTGCTTTGAGGAAATTCCCTCATTCGCTAAGAGACTTTACGTGTTCTGCATATTAGGAAAAGTCAAAGATAAAAAGGTCTCTTAAACAAAATATTTATAAACAGACAGGTAGGTACCATATTCGAGTGTATTTCGACTGTAGATTATATAAAATACTGAGCATGTTATCGCTTAAACCAAATGGAAGATAAGTATTTCACTTGTAATGAGGCTTTTAAGTGCTAATCAATTCTATAATGCGTTTTGATCAACGTTAATAATTCCAATATCTACTTTCTAAGAATTTATATGTACATAATACATTTGACTTTTAAATTCCTGTAATGTTTTTAAATTTCAATAATTATCTTAATAAATAGTTCGGTGATAATCTAAAATTGATATAAGCATTTGGATAATTTAAACAACATACAAAACGCATGGATTTTATTTAATGTATTTTTATACATACTTATAACAGGTTCTACGGCGCATAAGCATGCGTCGCACGCGAAAGCAGCCGTCGTATCTCGTAACTGACTCAAATTATGAAAACCATAGTCACACTACTCAATTATACAATTTTTAGACCAAAATCATTTTTATCTTCTCACACTACATAAATCTAAACGATCCGCCCTATTTCCTAGAACAACTCTATAAAACTTCCAACACAAAATGGATTATCATATTATCCTCAGCATCTTATAAGAAGGTAAGGACATTAGGGAATTATTTACATACGTATTACGTTTATGTTCTAAGGCAGCCGCTTGTGAAGTTTATTACGCACAATTTACGTTGTTAAGTGTTTATTTATGTAGGTCTCAACGAGCTTACGAACTTGCCCGTAAACATCTGCTCTTTAAGAACTACAATTAACGTCTTAAATGTGGAGATTAATGAATATAGAAATGCGTAATTGTTGCGGACTTTTGGATTTTGCGAGCTATTGTTTTACTTTTTGTGTATATAATTGTTTAAATATATGATGCCGCTTATAGGCAAAGTTTACACGTAGAGAATTTTAAGATGGATATGTTTTAGAATATAATTAAATGTAAGGTATTCTAATTCCTTATTAACAAACAACCACTTTAATATTGAATACTGTAGTTAAATCACCTATATTTAATTCCATTGATACTAAACAAAAGTTGTCAACTTTGTTCTTTTATTAGTTTTTTTACGCTGATGAGCATGATGATATTGTATGAAACAAGCACCCTGGCTATAAAATAATATTCACGTATAAAAATAATATTTACGCTCCAGATTTATAAGCAGAGATAACATAACCCAAATCGCGTCGATACAAACAATTCGTCAGTTAAAACGCTCCGCCAACATAAGACGAATCTTTGCTACATGTATTATGTAACATAGGTCCTTTATAAAATATTCATGCAACAAATCCAATTGGGCCCCGACACATGGATGTTGGACAAAGAGAAAGTAATCATTCGGCCGTACCTTACTTAAGGTAATTTATTCGACTGCTTAGGGAGCCAATCTGAAAAAATCGTTTTGTTTTATCGAATTCCGGAATATCTCAGACGGATGGCATCAAAGGATCCGATGATGATTTGAATAAATTTTATTGTAATATTAAAATGAATTGTTTCGATAGTTTCTGTGATACCGGGGATCTAAATGTGACTACGCCAGAGTGGTTGCATAGTGTGAATGACTCAATCAAATTTATATTGAGATCTTGTAAGAGACATCTTACTGAGATGGGGACACTGGATTTATTGCAATTAAAATAAATTTAATAAACCTTTATTAGGAACCAAATTCACAACTAAAATTTAAAATTGTCATTTGTAATTTAATTAAGGACATGATTTCAAATCTCACAGAGTTGTTTATGTTTCACTTGACACGCCTTCTAAAGTTTCATGTCCAGTTTTTTGACCAATTATTTGTTCTTCACATTGTCCACGATGAATAAAACATAAAATATAAACAAAACCCAAGTCGGATCAAAATCTAATCCCATACTCTGTGCATATTGTAACAAACAAATGGAAAGTATTCGAGATATGACATTTGCTTTACCTTCGTAAACGTGGCCGTCTTTACGTTCGCTCTGTGATTCAGATTTCATAAACAATGTTAACTTTGTATTACTATGTATTATATAATAATGTTACAATTTAAGATATTTTCAAGAGTGGTGTGTCTCTAAAATGATGTCAGATGAGAAATTTATATACTATTGTATGAAATATATTGTAATACTTTGTAACTGAGTCCAAAACACGATATATTATAATACCCGATGTTCATGTACCTACAACATAAAAACTACGTAATAAGAAAAAAAAATCAAAGTCCTAAAAGTGCACAATTAATGGATAAATAGATACTCATTCTATGAATATTCTAATAATCTCCAACGATTACGTGGAATGCCGGAAAAAGTACTATGTTACGAAGAATACCTAGCAATGAAATCAAATAACGGGTAAGAAGTTTTGAAAATAAAGAAAGAATAAACGTAGAAAACAATACCGCTAAACAACAATACTTATTTTAAACTGGAATGAATTTGCACGTTTGTATTAGCAAACAGTCCCAACTAATAAAATATTTAAATAGCAAAGTTAAAACGATTAACGTTCAAAATATGGAAATGAAATTTCCGTGGCTGACTATTTCACGTTTATTGTACTTTTGTACTTTAAACTGCGACACGATGCATAATAATGAAGTCTATTTGTAAGAATAATACAACTCTGGTTTCAATGATGGTTTAGTTGTGTAACCATTAAATGGTAACCACTCGTCAATTATTTGTACTTATCGTTTATAATGAACAGCATTTATATCGTTAACATTACGCAAGCTGCGTAACTTCTGAAAAAGATTTCCGCGAATTGATAACATACTTGGTATCTCACTCTATCAATTGCAAATATCTTGTTTGCTCGTAATAATATATAAGATCTAAACATATTATCAAATATCACAGAAAAAGCTCCAGAATTCTAGAACTTACCAAAGTTACAACTCTATATCATTAAGTGATTGTTGGTTAAAAATTCAAATGAAATAGCCGTTCTGTTCATAACTCTCTGAGGTGTGTAGTGGCGATATACGCGGGTAGCGAGTGGGCGTGTTACCTTCTGATTTCTCTGGAGATGCAAGTGAATGGCGGTCTTTGGGCCACTGTGCCGATTCCGAGCTTATTAACCTGGAGTTGATTTTGTCTAAATCTTCGTTTTGTGCGCCATTTTCGGGTGTACTTTCGTACTAGCTAAAGTTTTTGTTGAAGAAGTAAAGTTTATACAAATGTCTTTAAACTGTTAATAGTATATTTATTTAATGTCCTAATTTTTGATATACCGTATGAAAATCTGACATCTTACTAACATTTATTTATTTTCTTGTTCTTATTTTATTTTTATATTGACAATCAATTATTATTCTATTTTATTTATTCGGATACATCGTATAAAACCAAGAAATCTACGTCATTCATTACCAACGCGTTTACAAAGAGTGATAGAAATTCAACGGAAATATAGTTTTAAATAACTTTTATAAAAACAACCTTAACTGTAAGATGATCCATTAACAATAAAAATATCAATCTGTAAACGATACGACTGCGTTCTGCATTTGTTCCTGGCTATTTTTACTTCTTTAACCTTACTATTTCCTATGTAAAATGAAACCATTTTCATTCTTACGCTCTTTCTTAATGGTATTATATTTTATCTCCCTTGTTTATTTTAAATACAACCGTAACAAAACAAAATACATTATTTCTAAGTATGTATTATGTATCTATTGTGATTTTTCAAAATTATGTTAAGTTCTTTTTAAGTATTTGGAGAGAAAAATACTAAACTTAATGATATTATTAAAGAATGACAAATATTTGGTACCTAATTGATATCATAAAATACTTTGTAAGACGTTATAAATCAAGATAAAAATAAAATTACTCCACTCTTACCAACCTTGATTTCTTTGAGCTCGTATTAAAGAAGACTGTTAATTTTAGGCCCAATTTTGCAGAATTTAATTACCTTAATGAAGTAAAGTGTGTTATCTACGCTTCGAGGCGCTCTTTATAAACGCGATCCATTTGCGGAAAATACTCATAATGTTTTTACTTAATATATTTGGGACTTTTATTTGCTATGTCACATTTTACCATTTAATTTTTGTAACCATAATGTTTTCTATACAGGGATGATAAATTATTTGACTTATATTTATTTAATATGTCCAATTCAGCTTATTATTATGGTTTCGTAGCATATTAAAAAGCCTTGATAATTCTTAAAACTCGGTGTTTAGATGAATTAATGAATGAAGATGTTGTGGCATTTACATTTACAAATAGATCATTTCAAATTGAGCGTTAGAAAGCTATTAATTGTCCATTAAGTATATTATACTAAAATTATATCCAATCCATAACAGAACTAATCTAACTATGTTCGGGTCAAGAGTTAGAGTGAATTATATGGCCAAATAATAACAATATTGTTTACACTCGCAAAAGTTAAACGCAATAAATGAGTTGGATATTTACTTATACAGTTGTTTTCCGTTAGCTTAGCTCGGATCATAGAGCCCGGCCTGTGGCAGACGTGCTTTGAGCAGAAACTAATTGCAAGAGATCCATACAACGCTGATCAAGAATTTATGGAACGAGTAGTGAGTACATTGAATTGTTTATATCTTTGTTACAATTGCTTTGATTAGAATTTACAGATGAATGAAGTGATTAGAGAACAAGGGGTGGAACCATCTTAGAGTGAAACTTTGCTTGATCTATGTTACTTTGTCGCAATGTATGTAGATACTGTGTAAAAAAACAATGAAATAACCATCATACAATTAATTTAAAAAATATAATACAATTATAAGTATTAGCTTTAAAGCCTTACACCGCTGCAATAATTATCTTGGCTTAATAACAGCATTCTCACAAACGCATTAAAACCGTCCATTCGTAATAAAAGAAAATGTGAAATCTGTGCATTTCCAGACAGCCTACAACCGCAACAAAGTACCCTGGATTAAAGCCAACGAAGATGTTGACTATACTCTCAAGTACTTATACTGTTCCCATTTGTGCCTAATAGTAGGTACGCCATGTTCAATAACCGATAGTAATTAACTCTTCCGCAAAATTAGAACGTCAAACGTTTCAAACATTGACATAAAGACCATTTGAGTTTGGTGGGATTGCATGAAATAGGCAGCGGCAATTACTTCGGATATTGGTCCTTTGACTTACGTGACCGATCAAACCAATGTAGACCCGAGGTAATAAATAGCCCATTCATATAAAAATAAAGCCCAAAATCGGGACGGTTGTATTTATATTTTATTACTGGTCTCCCACGTGTACCGTAGTTCCTGTTTTATGTATGTCCGTATACTCCGTACAGTCAGTTGATCAAATAAATTCTGTGTTAATAAAAAGAATCTTTATATATTATTAATGAGATAGTAAAATCATGTACGATGTTGTTTCGTACGATCATAATCAAAAGGTATGTGAAAAATTTGTAATATGACACAGCATGAAGAATACGAGAACAGAATGCACGTAAATCAAATTAAGTAGAGCTTGTTATAAAATAAAAGACACAAGTGTTGCAACGTATTATCTGACATTATGTAAAACGGCTACGCTGTCAACGCTTCTTTGAAACTTAAACATAATTTTTGCCCATTATTTATTGCACATTTTCAGGGTGAATTTCAGAAGCAACAAGCGAGACCTGATCCAAATTTCAGTTCATATTATAATATGAAAACGGGGAAATTGAAGCACGTTCCTAGTTCACAAGTCAGGGTGTAGCAAAGCTCCATACTAAGAGATGTAATTGGTAGCTAATCCTTCCTTTCAACACGCGACGGTATTCCCGCGTAGTTCGGTTTGATACATACCGAACACAATCCTCCCTGCTTGTTTTAGTAAACGATCTGATGCTTCGTACGTGAATGTAATTTTCAATAGAGTTGCTGCGTCAAGGAACAATGTGGCGTCTATTTATATGAATTAATGGTTTCAATTGATTCATGGAATGTTGTAACGCAGTTTGATGAGACTGTATCGTGTTTATAATATGATATTATGTATCCTTTTAAAACGTTCTTTTTATTCTAGTTGTTTCGAATTAAAGTATTAAATGAAGTAAACAGAAGAAAGGGGATTTTTGTGTGAGTAATGTGTAAATAAGTAACCATCTACTTTGTTCTAGGCTCATTTAAAACTATACAAATGTTTAGTCTACGTTATTGAGTGTCCATAATATGAAATTAGTCATAATTGTAATAATACTTTATGATTGATTAATCATCGTACCTATACTCTTCGATTTGGAACAAAGAACTTCAACTAGATCAAAGAGCAGAGGCGTCAAACAGGAGCCGGTAAAATTAAAAAAAAAATTGTATTCCAAGAATTTTCCTCGAGGTGGTCGGTCATATTAAGTGTTTGTAATTTGGGCTACGCCAACAATTTTTATGGGACCGCTTTAAGAACTTCTTTGAAGCGAAACAAGTCATAAAATGCTGGCATGATTAAAAGCACAATAAAGTTTAACCCATAAAGGGAGAACTATCAAAACATTATGTTTGGCATTCAACGAAGACGTAATGAAAAGTTTCGAAAAAATTAAACTTTGTAGTGCTCTAGTTGCTAAACTCGGCACAAAATTAGTAGGTAAATAGAATTGCATTCTTTTTCACTTGAACACACAGACATATATAAATGTGAATTTATTTGTGTGTGTTTGCTGCAATTAATTGGTGACATTATTTCTTAATTGTTTAATTTATGATAATAATTAAGGAAGGAAGAATGAAACGTGTTTATGAATTTTTGTGTAGTGAAAGGTGCACAGAAGTGCACAGGCGTGTACTCATTTAAGTATTCTCCTAATGCTGTTCTCATTCCAGTATAATGCGAACTAATCTATTAATTAACTACAATATAAAGAACAAGGTTAATTTTGCAAATATCTTCGCACCCACTAAGGTTTATTAGCCAGAAATCAAATGAGTCATTATATACATAGTCCAGTCATTAGAATGGGTAATCAGATGAGCATTCCGGAATTAATATGCACATCGTCGCCCCAACAAATGAAGGGATCACACGAACACCACCGAATACATTAATTAAATTAACAAAAACTCTATTATTCATTTAATTCGGTCAGATGATAGGAGAGTAGGAAATATTAATCAAACTTAGGATTGTGAAGACCTTTGTGAAATTACATACTTACTAACATTATGTATATGTCATATTAAACATAAATATATTGCGAAAATGACTTCTCCTGTATCTATCACATTACGCTTAATACACACGTATTTTAGTTAAGTTTATCTTTACATTTAACTTACGTTGTAAAACTTTATTCAAACTACACCTCTTAGTATTACTCTTATCCACTAAAATAGTTGAATTATTGCTCTTTACAATGTTAACCTATGTAATAGTCTAAAAAATAGCACCATCGCGTGACCAAAAATCCCATGATAAAGTGTCACGTGCACAAATTACAAAATATTGTAATATAAGAAAGGCGCCTGGGCCGGCGTCTGGAGGGGGAGTAATTGAAATCCGTCAGGATACCGCATAGGATGACAAATGACGGGGCAAGGCACTAGCTAGCGCACTTTTATTAGAAGAGACGATATAAGAAAACTTCGGAGTCACTGGAGTGCTATAATGGACCCATTTTCGAAATGAATTGCGGTTTGCCATTAAGGTAACCGATGCCTTTAGTTTTATTATTATTAACTAAAATGTGGTATTTATAATAGTCATATATTTCATATTATTCTAAATTTGGACAATTTCTTATAAGGTTAAGTTTATGAAATCAATTGTTAGAAGATATCATGTTTTATGGTATTAAAGTGAGCCTTTCTTATAGAGATTAATTATTTACAGCCTTTAATATCTACCAAATCAATATATTTTTACGGTTTATAAAATAAGAAATCGTGTTCATATACTAAACACATAATATTCAATTAAGCCTAGCATGCAATAAAAGCTCTACATACTACTTAATATTAAATTAAATTAATAACATCTAGGTAGTCTACAAATCATATTCTTCCACCTATTTATACGTTAACACTGTTCATCGGTTATTTACGTTACAAAAAAGGGGTTCATAAATAAAATATAATATCATTTACAGTGTCGCACACAATGCGAATATTTATAAAGAATGTATAAAGAACCGGCGAAAAGTTGTAGCGCGTAACATTCCTGTAAGCTACGCTACGTCACAAATACGAGTGAAAAATGACGACCACAATAAACGAATGATACGAATTTCTGTAGGTACCTACGACTCTGTATGTTGCTATTTGCTACCTTCGTACACGTGATGAAGGCAAGCTTATAGTATGTTATTAAATTATATAAAGTTAAATGGTCATAGAAAGTGAATTTGTCATGGAACTGAATATACCTATCTACCTATATTGTTAAGTTGTAGTGACAAGAAGATATTTTTTTTAGAAATAAACCTCCAAAGAAACGTAACAATTTCAACGTAACGAGTTCATCACGACCGGACCGCATTATGTAACTTGGAATCAGCAATATTCATACGATTTATAACACCAATTATAAAATGACATATCCAAAACACTTCATAATACCTAGCGCCATCTATAGTCTCAAGACTGTAAACCTAACGTGTCTTAAATTGCTAATAAAAACTGCGTTAATAAAAACAACGAACTTCAAAAACGCAAAAGTAAAAAATAAAATAGATTTGATATTATTAATTACTACATATTATTTAGATGTGTTATTTACTAAAAAGGTTTGATGTCGGTGCACGGGCATAATACTGAGTGCTTAGTGTTTGGCACCGACTTCAAACCTTTTTGTCGGTTGTTTTTAACGCAGTTTTTATTTGATACTTTTTAGTGTATTTTTCAACACGAATCAAACGAGCCCAAATTCGATAAAGTTGAGTCAATATATTACTGAGTTCCTATGGCCACCTTCCGATTCCATCATCAAATCAGCTCTATGTCGTGATAATGTTTCATAGCTATCCAATTTACATACTTATGCGAAATTTCAGCTCAATCGGTTACCGGGAAGTGAATCAAAGTTACTTGCTACATTTCAATTTAGTCATCGAGTACAGACAAAAATGCTCATAAAATAAAAACTACTGGGCCTATCCGAATAAAATTTTTATCGAACCAATTCGACACCATCCCGCATCGAACAAAAAGAATCACGTAAATCGGTTCAGAAACCTCGGAGTAATCGGCGTACATACATCCAAAAAAAAATTATACCGGCCGAATTGATAACCTCCTCGTATTTTTTGAAGTCGGTTAATAACTTACAAATAATCCACAATCAAATTTTAAGCAAATGATTGTTGGTTAATATCCTATATATCTTCTATAAAGTATTGTAAACTTAAAATATTAGCTGTAAAAATATAATTTATACATGCAAGACTGCATCATTCAAAGTTTAACGCTGGCCGTATTAATTAGAAACAACAATAACAATCTTAGTGGGTAATAAAAGAATCGCGATAAAGTATTTCTTAGTATAATAAATTAAAATAATATCGCTTAGATTACCGGTACAATGCTCATTGTTTAAAACCCTTGTTCAAAGTTGGCAAACTTTTAATAGGCACAAAGTTGAAGTAAAATGAATAGAACTTTCTAATGGTTACATTGAGATGCTGGGGTAATTACCTTGAAAAATATTATAGCGTAATGTATCAGAAAACGGATGGAATAAGTCGGAGGAATTAGTTATTTAAATCATTATTTTATTTAATAATGCACAACTATTTATAATAAATATCATCATTCATACTGTTGGGGCTAATAAAACCTACTTCTCAGCTGTTCTATGAATCGAAAAAATTGAGATTTAATACACTTCTACAATACGGCCAATCTAATGTGATGTGTGAGGCTATAACATTATTATGTTTATGATCAATATAAAACTACATAAAATATACATCACAATATTTATCTAAAAAATAATGTCATTTTAAATGTAGGTAAATCAAGATGTTATTTATTGTTTTTTGTTTACACGGTATCTAGTTAAATGTATTAAAAAACAATGTAGCTTATATGAGATAAACGTACCTAATTTTAATTTAACAGACTGTAAGCCACAGATGACATAAAACTTCGTCTCATATTAAGGCAGTACAAACATCTCATAAGTCCTAACATCGGTTAATCCAATTAAGATCAACTCCATCTTGCTTCAGAGGAGATGCAAGTACTCTTCATATGGCATTCCCGTTTACATTCGAGTTAGTGTATAATTAAAATTGAAACGTATTTCATATCAAGATCGAGTCGCTTTTGAGTGTGGATTAAAGTATAATATTATATATTGAAATAGGAACAAAACACTTGTATAAGAATGAGTTCATACGTTATTGAATAAAAGAGAAGAGTAAAATTTTATCGAAAAACTCTTAGAATAAAATATTGAAGAAATGTGAATCAGCAGCTATATTGAAAGATTTTCTGTCCATTTAGTATTTAGAAAGCTGTTGAAGATTTAATGAATCAAAGATTTATAGAGCAATCGCTCTCAAATATATTTCGGAAAAATAACACTCAAAGATATTCCACGCATTTTCAAATCCTAATAGTTTTGTGTTCAAGATCATGTATTGTAAACGCAGTATAAGCTTCACAGAATATATTATAATGAAGACTAGCGAATTGGATCGGCACAAAGTATGAACGTCGCTGCGTCACTCATATCATCCGACCGCGTCGGCTTAAAACTGTTGCGGTAAATAAATCCTCAGAACAGCGACATATATGGAGCTGATATTTTGTGAAATATTTCAAATAAAAAATATGAACGCGAGTCGCAGCGCGCTTCAACTTCGATGTGTTGACAGTGTAGCGTAGGTATCTTTCAGTACCGTATTTTACACAACATGCCTAGTATGATCAAATATCAAATATGAATCCCACAGTTTGAGTTTGACATTTTTTTCATAATGTTTAAATATTATAACATAATGTTTGTATTATGATTGTTTAAGGCGACAAATAAATTATCTTTTACCATCAAATAATCTAAATCTTATTAAAACTTTAGCTCATAAACTACTTTAACACAACTACGAAACACCTGACAATTATTTAAAAACCACATAAATCATTTTAAATAATCGCTTTTTCTTACACTTAATAATATACACATAATAATATATATGCATTCAAAAAGCACCCCGCAGTTGCAGTTGCATGAACCCCGTGGCGGTGTCTGAGTGACAAAATGACACACATTCCCATCCTCATACTTCTTTGGTTAGTGAAAGAAAACAACCTACAGCTAACATGAACTCGGCTCACCTATGCGTGAAGCCATTCATACTGTAAATGAAAATGGTGAACGTAGCTATCAAATGAACGCTATTTTTTCAGTGACGTTGCTTTTTCGACTTCTAGAAAAAATCGGATTAGTTTATTTTCAGTATAGTAGAATGTAGTTTTAACAAGAATGACTTTTTATTCATTTTTATTTAATTGAACTCTATATTTATAAAATGGTGGATGAGAATTAATATTATCAGTATAACCACAGACTAATAATAATATACTACGTACACAAGTATAACTGTAGAATTTAGTTTTGACATTTTTAAGATTTTTTTTATGAATTTTTATTTAGGGCCGATTTTTCAATGCTTGGATTAAACTTATCCGTCCAATAGAGTATTACACGATAATATTAAAATGTCACGTAAACTGTCAAATACGGGCAATTAGAATAGGTACCTACGTTTTTCAATGTTTTATACCACAGTTTTATACATTATTCGTCGAATAAGTTTTAACCAAGGATTGAAAAATCAGCCCTTAAACTAATAAAGAAAATGGTGGGCTTAATAAAGTCATTTTGTACTAGGTAAGTAATTGTATTCACAACCTCCAGATTATATTATGCAATATTTTTTTATCTGAATGAAAATAATAAACAAGCGTCATCTATTGGTAAATTTGTAAGATTAAAGTTTTCTTAGACTTCTTAACAATTTCTTCAGAGAAGGTAAAATTTTATTTTAGTAGTTACAACTTACAAGTTTGAAAATTAAATATTTTAGGGTTATAGACCTATCTTCATTTTTTCCGATACCTAGTCAAAAGTTGTTTACCTAAAAAAAATTAAACATATCACTGTAAAATATAAAATAAATATATTTTACGTAATTTCATTCAAACTCCCACATTTTTAAATTTACGATACATAGGTAATATTATTATACAGATAAATTATTTAATGTCTAAAAGTCTAAACAAATTTTAATTCTTATATTTCAGCGTCTTTACTTTGCTAGAATTATATTATAAGAAAGCATATCTAGTAGCGACATCTCTTGACACGACCTACTCGCTCACGTTTAGAACAAGACTGTTATGTTATAGTTCATGTAAATATTAAAAGATGGCGCTGTAACTAAAAATGAGTGCAAAAATTTTAATCTTTATTATGGAACTAGCTTTCCGCCCGCGGCTTCGCCCGCGTTTTCAAAGAAAAACCCGCATAGTTCCCGTTCCCGTGGGATTTCAGGGATAAAACCTAGCCTATGTTACTCGTGGATAATGTAGCTTTCGAATGGTGAAAGAATTTTTCAAATCTGCCAAGTAGTTTCGGAGCCTATTCAATTCATACAAACAAACAAACAAACAAAAAATCAAACCTTTCCTCTTTATAATATTTGTATAGATACAGAATCAATAATTATTAATGATGTGCGCTTATGTTTAATGCTTTTGATTTAAAACTTATATTATTGAACAACTTTATTTAAAAAATACACATAACTTTGTGAGTTTTTTTTATATTTTTGCCCATCACGTAGCCTGTACAAGTAGTACATACCTACATTAATAAATACTATTTATTTCTAATTGTACTTACAGTACCTGTTCTATGTTGTTCTATGGTCAAATATTAAAGGCAGTAAGGCATATTATTATAAATTCAATCATACAACATTAATTGCACACAGAATTACATACACTTTTAAGTACTCTACATAAAGTACAATATTTACCATCTTATTTTATAGCAGCCATAAAAGCTTACACCGTAAACAAAAAATCTTAAGTGCAGCGTTAATAGTATCCAAGGTGTCTTATAATATAATAAGGGATTAGGTGTAAGAGATGAAATATTTTACAAAAGTTTCTCAAGTCCGGCGGATGTAGCTTGCTTTATTTTGCGAGGATAACAATGTGCTGGCTGACATTGACTGATCGCGCTCTTTTACCGGCAGCATAGCTGTTTTCAAGATTTCGCCCTTTGTACCTATCAAAATGGAGCGAAGTTGATAATTTATGAAGTATTTACTACCCTTTTAACGACATTTGACTAAGTAATCACCGTTCTGAAGATGATTATAAAATATTCATAATAATAAATTTGCTATGGCTTTGAAGATTATTTCGCAACGGATTATTTTGATGAAGTATATTATTAAATTCAAATTATGAAGTTGCGGAGGCTGGTTTCTGGGAAATTCAGAATTAAATATTTAATTCAAGGGCACACAAATATCGGGAATATCATTATTATTTATAAACCCACAGTTCAATCGTTATTATTAGATTAAAGGTTAAGAAGAAAAAAATATTCATAGAAAGGGTCGTAAATTGCGTAAATAATGCTCCTATATAATAACAGTGAGACGTTTGAATATTGTATTTAAGAAATATGCTACACATTTTCTTTTCTATAATAATTAGTCTTTCTCTAGAAATTATGTACAAATTAAAGGATAAGTATGTACCTAAACATACCAATAAGTAGATATGTAGTAACATACAAGTTAGGTATACAATTTACGAGGAGGTAGAACACCACTCTTAAACTTATCCATATCAATTAGGGGAGACCGAGGGGAGTTGAAACAATTTTTACGTTTTGTTTAATATAACTCATACTATTGTCAGAAATCTTATGGTACTGGTACCAATCGATAGGTTATTCTATACACTTGCGAATGGTTAGCATAAATAAACGGTAAGCGTTAAAAATGATGGTGAAAAATGGACTTAATCGCAACAAGTCAACTTGTTTCAATTCCCCTCATACCGAGGTAAGATGAAACAGAGGTCGAGGAGAGTTGAAACATTATGATTCTGGGGAGTAATAGGAACTGCAAAATAAAAATGTTTATTTGATTCAAAGGTTTTAATTAAAACTTTTATTTTCAAGTAATCAACGACCTTGTAATATGTAATAGTAATATTTTAATGACATATCAGTCAAGTAGGTCTAATACAAATAATACACACAAAAATTAATAAAAATTAACATGCGTAACATCAATTATAATTAGTCAAATCAACAAAATGTTTTACATTTTTTTTAAACTAAATCTTTGACATAAAATAGTTAATAATCAGTCGTTTTTTAAGTATGTATTACAATCAGTACCTACCTACTATAAACTATGGAACAATAATTTAAAAAATATCAACAAAGTTCTCCACCAGCACAAGCTTCATGGGCACACAATTCACATTTAGCCCACTTTTCTTTGGATCTGTTATTTGAATATGATTCCATACAGTAAATGCAGCAGGATTCCTCTTCTTCTTCATCACTATCTTCTTTTCTTGACAACCTTAACCTTTTTAGTTTCACAGCCTGGTTTTGATCTATTTCTTGCTTTAGTTCATCCAGTAGGCATGCTTAAACAAATAAATACATTAAATCAACAATAACATCCTATAATCTTCGTACTTTTTAGCTATAATCAGATATTAAATTGAAAACAAGGAGAGTTGAAACAGTCTGTTTCAAATCACCTCGGTGAGAAAAAACCTCCCAATTTTTACTCAAATCTCGATCAAGCAGTAAATAGACAGAAATCAAATTCACCAAGTATATTTCAAGAATCTATAGATAATAAGTTTTTAAAACCTATATAACTCAACCCAAAAAAGAAAACCAATATTAAAGTACAAGCATCGTAAAAAATCATGAAATACTTACTTTTTGCGATTTTCGGCACATGTCATTCAGAACTAAAAAACTGCACAAATGACGCCACCGGCGTGAAGAGACGCGATAGCTTGTGGTAGGAGAAGTTTAAAAAAAGACGTTGCCAGATCGCTAAAGGTTTTAAGTTCCGAGAAATCGGGACTGTTTCAACTCACCTTTGTTTCAAATCCCCTCGGTCTCCCCTACCTATTTTCTGCTCAAAACACCAGAATAATTCGTCAAATATACATAAGATTATAGCATTACAAAATAACGACTGTACAAACAGTACGTATTATTATTTCACGATGTAAGCCAAAGTGGTTGCACGCTAAATGGCTCCCGTTTGTTTGATAGGCTTTGCGGGCAACACTCTCGTAGCTCAGACCGCAACTATTTATCGTGTTTTCTTTATCGAGAACATAGAAAATTTGTTCGATTTTGTATTAAACTGTTGATTTACCACTAAATCTAACATCCAGTATACTTTCTTTTAGCGAAACGAAGGAGTTATTTTAGGATTAGTTTAGCAAATAAATACAAACGCTACGTAGTACTTACGCTACAAGTTACAACACATGAAAACTGTAGTTTTATGTTCTGCTATAAGATACATTTTTGTCATGTTGGATACACAGAGCTATTGATATTTCTGAACTTTTGACGATTAAAAGTAGTAATAGGTAGTGATAGTAATCTCATTACATATTTTAATTACAAATACCTAGTAGGTCATTTAACGCTCTTCAACAATGTTTTTTTCTCTACAAACTGGAAGTTGTATGTGTATCAAATAAAAATATAATTATATCTTAAAACGTTTCATAATAATAATATGTAAAATACATAATATGTCTTTACATGAATAACACAAAATAAATATATAAACGTTTCACAATCGAGTTACTATGATAACAAACAGTTGTTCCAATAAAAGTTTCTATCGTCAGATAAGAGGCTTGCGGGGACGCCCGACGATATTCATTTACCACAATGACAGCGAACTTTATGCTTTGTTGCAAAATAACTAAGCGCTGAATAAAATTTATTCAAGTTATAAACGTATTTAAAAAGCTTTTCAGCTGCGCTTCTCTTGAAACAAAGAGGATTATTAACAATGTTTCAAAAATGTACAAATAACTCGCATTATTACGTATTTGATTTTCAGGAAATTTGGGTATTATTGTGGTATTATTTAGCATTCCAAGAATAATTGGTATATATCAAATTTTCTTGTAAAATTTAATTTGTATATTAAGCTATTGCATAGCTTCTATCGCGGGCCTTGAGCGTGGGGACCAAATCGAGAAATTCCGTAACGAAAAAACCTAACGCTCCCCACTCCGACGTGCGGAGGTGTGGCTTGAAGGCATAGCATGCAATAGCTTTACCGCGGCCGGCGCGGCAGTCCCCAAGTGCCACACGTCGTTTTTTTTACTATATTACTGGCCTTGCCATTACCATAATTCTCTCTCTACATAACATTATTTCAATGTTATTATGTATTTGTAATTGTCAATAAATAATTAAATATCCACTGAAATTTACTTACATTGTATGAGGTACTATGTGTACAGTTGACATCGTGTAACAAGAAAGTTGCAGAATTAATCATCATCATCTTCCGCCCATTTTCTTCTTTGTGCATGGGCTATAGGGACTTTAATGAAGGCTTATAACATAGAGATAAATTACTAATAGTACTGGCAAACTGGTACTTGGTAGAAATATTTTTTCTTTTGTGTTGCACGTCATAGTTATTTAATTCATTACAATGAGGCAGAGGTGATACAAAAAATATTTTATTCCATTATTGAGTAGGGAATGAAGTGAAACAATTATTTCAATATAAGTATTATAATGTTTTCAATATTCAAATAATCAATATAATCAATATAAGTATTATAATGTTTTCAATATTCAAATTTTCTTGCAAAATTTAATTTGTCTATTTAATACATTTGTGTTAAGGAAAAAAAAACGACATTCATTGTAACTGTGTATCACATGTCAATACACTAAACCTCTCCCGTGTGCCTCGGAAGTAATAAAATATTAAAACTCGTTTGATAAATTTCGTCATAAAACATTCAAGCAATGTAACCACAAAGAACCGTTTAAAATTCTAGATCCTCGTAAAATTTTAAAATTAAAAGGATTTTATTCAAAGCTATAAATTTTAGAACGAATTTATTGAGTTCAAAAATAACAATGCTCAAAGATACTCTAAAATAACCTTGGTTTATTTTATTTGGTGTTAACAGTTTTATTTTCATCTAAAACATTCAGATTTTTTATTTTTTTTACTAAAAAATAAAACAAATGCATTCTACTGTGGTCAAAATAGGTGAATCAATAGATCAAATTACATAAGTTAATAAAAAGAAATAAAATGCTATGAAACTTGTTTTATTGTAATTAAGTAGTCAAGTCCTCTATAATTATTGATCAATTTACTGGTTAACAGGTTTTCTAATTTTATATTAACTTCCACGTAAATTATGCAGCGATGATATTAACTATTAAGTACACTTTGACTCGTATTCCAATGCTCTTATTTCAAATTTATTTTATGAACTCTCCAAAAACATCGATCACTGACGCTAAATACTGCCTCCCCCGACTGCAACGCAAAAAAAAAAATAAGCAAATCGCGCTAAACCAACTTTTATATCTATTGAATGAAATTAAATGGAGATTAATGGATGGCCGGATGCTTACTGTTTCGTCATTAGCCTGCCATTGTGTGAACAACGATAATCCACATTGTGGTTCAATTCCCGCCAAAACGTAAGCTGAACGGATTTCACCATTAGCTAATATGAATTAGTTATGAATTCATAATCCGACTTGTGCTGCCTATGTGGGATATTTGCGATTTTATATTTACGTTTTAAGGCCATTTATGTTTCTATAAACAATAAAGCTTTACTTATTTTCTTTTAAACAAAGTGTTTTTAATGTAGATAATAAGTTATTCAAGGAAAAATTAATGCTACGAAAAGGCTACGAATAATTGCAAGTCACATTACACACATTATTATAAGCACCAATTTATCCTAGCTTGGAAGACAAGATCGCTTTTTAGCTTTATCAGCATTATTAAGTAATTATCACATATGGATAATTTTATGTGTAGGTATATCGATTCTTATAACACACATATATGGTAGCTAGTTTTTATCATGTGCATTAGTCGTTAGTCTCCATATATTTATCCAAATCCAATAGCAAAGCAACTATTTATTTAAAAGCATTATTTATTACCATATCATATAAAACCTATATGGTCGTATAATTAATACGAAGTATCGATATCATTGAATATAATGGATTAGTTCAATATCAGATATACCAAATTGTAATTAGTTGACCTGAGGTTACTCTATACTACATGAAATGGAGTGGGAATTACGTACAATTATTATTAACTACAATGTTCAAATTGTAATTCCATACCTTAATTGGTAGTTTAGATCGGTTTGGTTAATTATCTATATAGTCTTGAATGACATGCTGAATCTCTCTGGTGACCAACTCCGATGAATAGCAAGGAAATTGTTATCCTGTTCCCAACTTTTTCTTAGGAGCTGTTGAGTATAACTGTCCAAATGTTATATTACTTTTCATCATAATCATCAGGTATGTATTTGTAGTACCGAAACAAAGGTTTATTCGCAAAGTGCATTGATACAAACATGAGCTAATCCCTCTGTATAAAGCCAACGCGATGCACTAGCGAACGTCGATGTATTTCAGCTATATTACCGCCGAAATTAAGCTAATGTACTGTTAATAGTCCATATGAGCGTCTCAGCTAATCTAATAATGGGTATCGATCAACGTCAACGCGTCAAAATGCTCTCGTTATTCGATGAATAAACAATTCTGAAGCTTTCTTAATTATGTAAAGGTTTCTATGGGTATTGAATTTGTATTGCTGTTTGAATATTGCTCGTGGCTTTCATTTTGTCGTTTAGGCAAATTTTGTGCGTCATGAATATCTTTATGTAAAATGTATATCTTGATTTTATACCAGTATTATATTTTTTGTGTTATATGCTTCATACTAATACAATAAGCTGGAAACTTCAATTGTAGATAGTTACTAAGAAAACATTTCACGTGAATAGCGAAACTTATAAAATATATGAAACAATGGCCGCAAAATTAGTCTGCAGCGAATGAATTCAATTTTGTTAAAAATAAACTATCACGAATGAAGTTCACTCACGAGAAAGCGCGGGAAAGTTGAACGCTAAGCATGTTATTTCAAATATAAATTTCAATTAGGCACTTGCTTTTCGAGTAAGTTAAATTCACAAAGCTTTCTGAGGTGTATTGCCTGCGGGGCTCTGGTCCGTACAAACCAAACTCAGTCCCAGGGGTATGGGTATAACCGTTATATTTTCAAGTGTTATTACAGTCATTCAATTTCATAAATGGGATATCCTAATTGTGGTGGTTTCTATTGTATACCATGTTTTATGTTCTTAAGTATTTTTCGGTGGAACTGTGATTGAACAGTGAATTTCATATTTGCGAATTTGGTTCGGAAAATAATATGCTTACCTGCATCGCCTTTGGCACAATAATGAATATGAGATAAGTCGATGTATATGGGCTCTACATAGTACAAATAAAAGGTATGTTACAATATTTAACTTAATTGACATTTTGCTTTTTAGAAAAAGAAGTAATATAGTTTCTGTTGTATATAAAGTAAATAGTGTATAGGTATGTGTGTTAGAATGATATTTTATCCAATTTAGATTGCTCTACACATTTATTTACATAGGCTTTGATTTGAAATGCAGTCTACAATTGCTCAACTTATTCTAAAAAATCTATAAAGTTCTAAACTATACGTGATACGGTAATACAATGCCGAATATATACTCGCATATTACAGGAACCTAATTGAGCCGATGTTACATACAGTGATGTACAATATGCTGATGCACATTTACGTATCAGGTGAAATAATATTTTCTTCTATACAATGGTTAAATGGTGAACCTAAATAAGCAGAACTTGAAATGGAATCCAAACTGCAAACAGTAAAATAAATACGATAATTAACACAAACGCTCCCTTGGGTTAAACTCTATTTAGACAAGAGTAGAATAACTCTTTGAGCAAAGTAATTAAATTTTTTATGCTCTCGAGAAAGCGTTCGCAAAGTTTTTTAAACATTCTTGAATAAGTTCGTGATAATACACAAGAATTAAGTAAATATTCATTTTGTAAAGATATGCAGATAGAAAACGATTGCATCATATTATTATATCAGATTTGCTAAAATTTTACAGTTGTTGTTCAGACAGGTTCATTAATTATTTATAGCAGAAGTCCAATAGCAATGGTAAAATACCCAACCAATAAACTTTTTATTTATCCCAAACTTCTCAATTCTAAGCTGCTTAGCCGAGATTGGTACGTAAGTAGGAACTATAATCAGAAACTTAGGTCCTTCCAGAAAATGCAGAGAGAATGGGAAATCCTTAATCGATATATTTACCAGACGTCTAATAAATAAATGTCTAATAAACAAAAATTGTTAAGCTGACATACATGACCAATCATAACTCATTCAGGCTGTTTAAGTTTTACCTTACATAACATATAAAATTACATTAAATAATTAAAACGGAACCATTTCGAAGTGCAAACTCAAAGTCGCTGGTTTGCGGAGTGCGGACGCAAGAAAGTTGTGAATTTCATCACAAAGGACAAAGGTAGCGCACCGGAGGCGATTTGCGCAGTATATTTGTTCCCGTCTAATTAAACACGAAACAATTGGAAGCGCATTACGGTGGAAGCGAAACAGTACAGTTTAAACCGCGGTATTGGTGAAAGGGAATTGATACTGTAAAAATCTACATGAAATTACCTCTAAATTCGCATTTTTTTGCCTTGAAACAGTGCAACATGAAGTTTGGTATTTTGAACATAATAAATGTAATCTCTTACTCTTTGGCACAATGTATTAGTTATAAGATTGTTCATTGTTCATATTACAACCTTACAGACATTGAATACGACCAATCATCCATGAATATACGAGACTTCATCATATAACCGGAATATTACATAAAGGCCGCCTAACATGATGGTATAGCGTACATCAATACTATCCAACACAACGACTAGTACCATTCTAATTAGAACATAAGCTCTTGCACGACTCAATAAAACAGTGAAATCAATATGTGTATTTGAGATTGCGAACAATTTGTGCGCGGAATGTTACCCATTGTACATATTAGGCCCCCTATTTCAATAACGAGGGTAGCCCGCAAACATTTGCGTTTCACCGTCACTGTTTATCTAATAACAGTAAACATTTTGCAATCAGTACCGATACTAAACATAATAAATACCTATTTGCCATTTTGCTAGTATTTAGAGTTAACTTTGTGTCTGTGGTAAGCTAATATTTATATGACGTACAATTTGCTACAATTAATTAAGGTTTGAAGTGAAATGCGGCGGAGAATATTAAGTCTCTGTAGTGGCTGCGAACCTAGGTCTTAATTTGTTATTACGAATCCTTATTTTCTCTCACTCATTTTCAGTATAACGAGATGCACAATACGGTAGATATTATGCCATTTATATAATAAAGGTGATTGTGCTGTTGCACAATTGTTATTCAATGTCGAGTGACTTGATTCTCTTGGTCAAATCGATCTCGTTTCAAATTGTACTTACTGGCCGATGTACCGATGATGTGATATTGTGTAGACTGCATTGACGCTTCGAAAGATACGTTAACATTTTACGGATTGAATAGTTATCGTATTTTTATTCGTGTATAATATCTGCCTATCACTAAAAATATTTAGAGGAATAAGAACTCTCTGAAGTCTAGAGTCAAGCACAAATAAGAGCTAAAAACAAATACATTATCTCGGCTACCATCTTATAATATAAAAATGAATCGCAAAATGTGTTGGTAAGCGCATAACTCGAGCACAACTGAACCGATTTCGTTAATTCTTTTTTTATTACATTTCTTGAAGTACGAGGATGGTTCTTATGAAGAGAAAACGTAAAAATGTACCACGGGCGAAGCCGGGGCGGACCGCTAGTACATTATAATAATGTGAAATAAAAAATATAAGGAGTATAATATGTACAAATAAAAAGGCAAATTAAATCACCAAGATAATACAAAAGATGTCCTAAGCTTCGTTGTTTGAAAATAAATGGAACCAATGAATCAAAAGCTCGCGCCATGGACGATGGAAGCGCTCTACCTCTCCGTCTCCACCTCTCTTGATGCATCGCCTTTATTGTAGGTGTGTATAAAACAAATAATGCGCAATTTGGCGCATCAATTTTGCAACAAAACAAACTAAACGAAACGAGCTTAATACAATATTCTATCCGCGAAATCCGGCTCATAATTCACACAGTGCGTTCACGGCATGGCAGGTGGTCTTAATAAATACGAAAACGGTCTATCGTGGAGTTAGATAATAAATTCAAGAGGCAATCAACGCAACGGGGGCTGATAAAAATATTAACAACCGAAAAATAATTATGCATTCATGAGTCCCTCCGGATAACTTCGAGCAACGGAGTAAACTAAGTCCGGGATTTGGTCTTTTTATCCGCTTACACAAAATACATTATTGCAGCGATTTTTCCTTTTCGCTTTCCGTTTCTATTTAGGAGGACAGTTGGGTAATCTCTAAATCTGTTGGTATGGTAACGAATTACATAAATTATGTTCTACTTAAATTATTACAATTTAATTGGCTTATAAAAGTCAGTGATAGAGCATCTTGTATAAATTCTATAGAAGAAGTCGCGTTGTATTTAATATTGCTTGTTCTGGACCTGAGAGAAATGACTATACTTATTACTCTGACGTAAGCAGAACATTACTTCCATCTCCCATTCAACCCAAACAAAATCACTCCTCAATCATCCGAGCACGTTCTACTCAATAATTCCGTACTGAAATACCTGTACGCACGAAACAAAACCACCCAGTTCGAGTCATCAATCAATCGTTAATCCAACGACGCAATATCCATAAAATGAATCGGTCGCGTACGGGGCGGTACATTCGGCCCGTAATAGGCACAGCGAGCCAGCGACAATGCCGCAATCGGGCCAGCAATCTGCATAATGGATTGCTCGCCTGAACGCGCTCCCCTCATTCAATTGTCGCGGTCGTCGATGTGTCGCCTGGTTATTATGGACTACGGAATTAATATCGCAGAACTGAGAACGGTCTAATGTCGCTTGGGATATTTAAAGCTATTGCGGATAGCCGGATCGGTCTGCTACCGAAATTTTCAAACGGACTATTTTTTGTTACAACATTGTGAAGGTTGGTTCGTTTTGGCCTTGTTATGTGATAAATTATATACCACCAACGCTACAAATTATAACATTAGAAAAATAAACGAACACTAAAAGTTAAAAATCCTGCCCTTATTTGAAATCGGTCGCGTAAAATACAAAAATAACGCAAATACGCGTAAATACAATGTACAGAAAACAAAGCTTTGTACTAAAACGCTGGGCAGTCCATTAGAAACATGCATTCTAACAAATCATATGAGCTTAGTTGTATGGCGTAGTTAAAATTTGAATTCAACTCCCAACTTGTTATGTGACAGTACAAATAGCTCGTTTGCCTTAGCATTTGGGAATTTCCTTATTTGACCCATGTGTTTTCGGGTGAATAATGATATATAAATGTTTCTACTAATAACAACCGAACTTTAATTAATAATAAATTTTTTATTGGGTAAAAATACATTACATAAAAAACCAAGCAATTGTACAGACTCGATCAAAAACTAAATATAAATAAAAAGGCTATAAATTACTTTTTAACCACCAAATGACTGTTTAACAAAAATATGCATTACAAATTAGACTAAATAAACTCTTTGAAACTTAGTGTTAAATTATTTCAAATCAAATTGCTAAAAGACCACTTAAAGTAAGTTCATTGCTACTTTCTCCCATATTCAAGTATTAATTGAATCTTGTGAATTATATCCAAGATGTACGGTCGACACAATATGATGTACGGCTCAATAACGCTCCTTAACGTAACGCTGGCTTTATGAGCTTTGCTGTATGTTCCAGTTACAATATCGAAGGAAATCTATGTATTCAGATAATATGCGGAAAATAGAATCAATGACACCGTGTTATGTTCACATGTTATGAATAAAGTTAGCAATTTTAATAATTCATTATAACAAAAATCAATATTAGGTTTATGTTTCTAAAGCATAGATAATACAAAACTCTATTATTTTATAAGGATTGTAGCGAACTTTATGAGGTAAAACACATAACATAAACTGTATTCCTCAGATGTCTCTACCTCGCTTCACCGTCTTTCAGGACGTTTTCGGTGCCGTCCTAAGATATTATTTCAGCCACAACTCATATATCGTATACACTACTATTATTATCATACTAAATTTGTCTTACATTGTCTCCAAACATAAAAACTAATATTTCAATTATAATTATTTCAAATGCATTTAAAATCGACAACGTTCCTTATAAATACCACTTGCATTATGAATATTCCGAGTTCATAATTACAAAATAATTGACAATGTGCATAAATCAAAATTAACATTCATTAAATATTTACTTCGTTAAAGTACTCAGTGTATATAATAAGCGTCTTGTTCATAATTAAACAGCCCGTAATACACATTGTTATTACGTATATAAGCTGTTCGTGCTGCGATGCGCTTAATTAAAATATGCATTATTATAAATTATGCTTACCACGTTAATACGTCAATTCCAAAATTGCTTCTTACAGCTTTAAGCAAATTGTGTTTCAGAATTTTAACCGACTATGAAAATTATTTGAAGACATACCCTGTTAATCTGTTCTTAAAAAATAAGGGTTTAGAATTTATATGCATTTACAATGCAGTAACTGTGCCAAATTATTTTCTGAAATTAGCCTATCTACAGCCTACTTAAAGAGCCATAAAAAACGCTATGAAAAGTTTCATATTACATTCTCATGCACCGTGTTTGTTATGTGTACAAAAATCTGAAAACTACTCGAACATAGACAGTCATATTATAGATTTGAAACAAAATTAGTTCCATTTTCCATTTGCCTACGGAATACCAAACGATCGAATAAAACGTCATATAACTAGCAACTTAATACTCAGCGCGGTAATTCTGTAATTGAAATGGACAGTACTATTTTTGCATTCGCATACGCTGCAGCTCCCGATAGAAAAACACAATAGGGCCTGAACAATGGGTCCATTCACCGGTCTTAAATGCCTTCGGCTGTATGGAAATTTTACAGCCTCCCTACATATCACTGTAACTTGATTTTTAACTGACGAAATGGATTCATTGTTCTGTGTGTAAATTAATGCCCTGTATTGGATATTTTTCGAATAGTGCACTGTTATCTTTAAATTTTCGTTTTTGTCGAATGAAATTTGTTTTAATGCTTTGTGCGAAGTTTTAACAATGCTCGGAATTTGATTCTCTTAGTTCCGTATCTATTTTCATTGAATAAAATCGTAGCATTAGATTTATTATTTCATTTATATACGCTGTGTTTAGGAATTGTCATGATTAGATAACCAAAACACATGCTTATATTTTAGCATTTCCACTTATTTAGTTGGTTTTTGTTTTTGTTATAGGTATAAATAGGTAAATATGTTTTATTATTTAATGCTCTATAATCTCGTCTCAAATATCGTAATCAATGCTATCTACCACCTCAAATTATTAATAATTATTGTTCGCATTCTCTTAAATTTCACATTCGCTATCACGTAGCACATAGTACGTGCTACGGAGTAAATTCTAATAATAAAGCAGGTAAATGGAGTTAGCGACCAAATGCATAGTAATATACAAACATGAATATATTTGTGACAAAATATCTCTTTATTCTAAAGCCTAAAAGCGATCTTCTTATAATCTTTGTCTCTTACAAAGATTATAAGAAGATAGAGATTAATGTTTTCCCCAGGAGAAGCTATTTTTTATTTTGAATGAATGAATGAAAACGCTTTATTGTACACCATTACAAACAGGAAAAGACATACATATACAGAAGAGAGACATGCACAAATGGCGGCCTTATGGCTTTAGTAGCCATCTCTTCCAGGCAACCAAACACAAGATAAAAAACCAAAATCATGACAGAGGGTGGTGGTAAAGCTGTATTAGATTGGTAATTAAAAAAAAATTCAAAAAAAACAATATACCTACATAAACATACACATACATAAGTACATAAAAATTATTATAAATAAAAACATACATACACACATACATATATACATAAAGCATATATTAAATAAATATCGTATTAAAAATATATAGGTACCTATAATACAATAAGTTATCACTTTTTAATGTAATGTTTATTCAGTAAACGTTTTAGCTTTTCTAATTGTGACAGGGAGATCATTCCACAGTTTAATAGCTTTCACAGTAAATGAAGAATTGAAGAAAGATTTGTGTGTAGGAATACATAGAGATAGAGTTTCATGAGAGCGCAGGTTCAGTCCGTGAGTACATATAAATACTGAAATTTATCTTTGAGATATGAGGGAGTGTAACGATAAAAATTATTTTATTTTATTAAAAAAAATACATAAAAATATATTTATTAAAAAATACATTCACCAACAGAATAGATTACTAGTGAACCCGGCTGTTAATATTATATTTTCTAGGTTTTGATTCCAGCAAGTATCAGCAGCTGTAGGTATATTTTGTCGTCTATGCTTTTAGCTAAAATTTCGAAAACGGCTTCACAGCAATTTTTATTTTTTTATTATTGAAATTATTATTACAAATTATTACAATAACTTAAGTCTAAGTCCCACAAAACTGCACATGCAGTTTGTCTGTGGGATGCCTCTTATATATCTATCTATAACTAAATATATTATATAATATTATTATTGTCTGTTATAAAATATAGTATTAAGTATATTTATTTAAGTAAGTAGGTATATCTATTTAGGAGTTTGTGCTTACTACTTACCTAATAGTGTATGTATCTGTTCATTCATTTTTTTCCATGAATGGTACTGAATAGAGTGCAAGAGATTTTACAACTAAAATATTTATTTACGTTGAAGTCTAAATAATAAAAAATGTCCACGTAATGATCCTTAAATGTTTTATAGATACTTACTTTATATCGATAATAATTACATATTTAAATACTAACATAAATGAAATAAAAAATTCTCGTTAACTATTATTCAAAATATATATAACGATGATACTGCATTCGTATTCATCAAACAATGGTCAATATCATCTTACTTGTTATTGTTAACTAAAAACTACATTCGCAAATTCTAGCTCGATGCTAACGAACACCGTAGGTACCTATACTGAAATATATTTTACACGTATTATTGGGTTTTTCTTCTATTCCTTTTTCGCCAAATAATAACAAACAATTTAAAACATTCTTTGCTTTCAATACTGTTGCATAGAGCATACGCTTCCAGGTTTTGATTATCGTGTTTTGTATTAAAAAGTGTGATATATCACATTTTTACCGTGCTTCTACTACACGTACTTCTACTACGTTCATCTACTTATGCAGTGCTACGATATTACGTACACTTGTTAACATTACCCAATACCATGTTTTTTCAAGGTACAATTCCGAGACGGGCCGCAGACCGCAAACTGCAACAGCAAACTGCAAGCGACAACACTTGTTTCTATGAGCATCTATGAATCGCTGCGCGTTGCGTCTGCAGGCAGCATCGCCGCGCTTGGAATCAATTTCATAGATTATTGTCCTATAGTAGGTAGTTTTTTTTTTTTAATTGCAAGGTAAAACACCTTTACAGGCAGGCATTAGGCGTAATATTTTCTCTCGTAATAGCTATAAAACAAATACAATTCGCAGAAATCAATTTCAATCTTTCTGAATACGATCTTAATTATTTGGAATAGCTACTTGCAATTTCGCGTTTGCAACATCACTTTACTAGTTTGTACTAACTAAAAACTTTAACAGCATTTCAACAAATTGTTAACTTTTATTTTATAATTGACTGAAATAATGTTATAAACGAATAGTTTTTGGAACTTTCAGCAATTGATAAACAGAGAAAATTTCTACATGAAGTATTTTGCTGTCTGATTTTCTATTATACCTAACTACCTAATTTAAGATTAATTAAATAAGATTTTTAATTAGCTGTAGGTGGTGTGTTCTTGACGTGTATAATGTTGTTTATTATTTTCATAAAGTAAGGGCTCCATAAACTACGTTAACATCAACAATAACAGTGATTCGCATATTTTCAGACGATACTGGCACACGATTATATCAAAAGGATTTGAATACAGACATCTTAGTACCACAGACTAATAATAATATACTGTTAGTACATATCCCCATAAAATTATCCCCAGTACGTTTGATAATTTATTATTCCAAGAAGCTACTGTAGACATTCTATAGATTTTTTGCGAGATTAGCTAATAAATCCATCCCATCTAAATAAAAGTCAAACAAATCCAGAACACATTTATTCTTAAAGTTAAATTGAACACATTAAAACGGTGGCAGCCAGACTTCAAAATTCGGGCCATAAGCTAGTTTCTTTCGCAGTGCAGCCTCGAAGACGGCATCTCTAGTGGAATCCCGGGAACGCACGTCGCGACCGCATTCCCGGACTACTTCTCGAGCCGCACGGACAAACTTCGACACGTGGGCTACACTTTCTCTTACATCTTCTAGAGGTAACTGTAACAAAACAACAGTTTGTCTTCTAAATATTTTTGAGTAACATAATAAAGAAAATTATTGATTAATCACTTTCTTCTTTCAGTTCGCTGTCTACTTTTAAAGGTCTGTTAGAAACGATATCTCGAACATTAAAATAATATAAGAGGTCCAACATAAACTGCAAGGCTTTAAAATGAACACAAATACTTAATAGTATGTAATAATAACACAAATATATATCACACGGAAATAATTAAGCTTTCCGATGATGGAATTTTTAGAATGGAACAACACAAAATCTAATCGATATTACTAGATCTCAATACTAAAGAGTTTATAAAGATAACTGACTCTTAAAATGATCGCAGACAGATTCGATTGTGTGTACTTGTACCATTGCGAGCAAGTACATACATCTAATATATAAAAATCAATGCCACTTTTCGTTGTAATTCCATAACTCGAGAACGGCTGAACCGATTTCGATAATTCTTTTTTTATTATATTCCTTGAAGTACGAGGATGGTTCTTATGTAGAGAAAACGTTAATATGTACCACGGGCGAAGCCGGGGCGGACCGCTAGTCCAATATAAAAAATGACATATAAATGGTAAATTGTAAAATGAAATTGTAATATTGAAATAGTTAATGTAATGTACTAACATAGTAATTAAGAAATTACTAACAAGTGGACCTATGATGTTCTGCTAATAAATGGATTAAATAAAGAAAATATATTCGTAGACATAAGAAAATTACTTGTTCATAATTAGACAGCGTATGCGGGTGAATCCGGACCCACTGTCCCACGCGGTTGGACCCCCTATCCCACCTTACACCGTTACCCCACATACAGGCGTTCATCATTCGTCTCCGAGACGCCGCAGTGGCGTAGCCCCCGCGCCAGGTCTCGTCTGCTACTTCTGGGGGTGAAGTAATCCTTGGTGCTGACTAAAAGGAATATTTTGATCAGTATCTAAACCAATCCTCCCTACTATTAGCGAATTTTTTTTTTATTTTGTATGAAATTAGTTTTTCCGAAAGAGCTCTGAAAAATATATATCAACGATATTATGATAGATACATATTTGAAGTTAGAAATAATATCATTGAAGTTAGAAGGTTCACTAGTTATTTATAAAATAGAGGTCCTAAAAACAACGTAAATTGTTTAAAGTAACACATTACTGTACAGTCATAAAATCAGCATTTGTTGTTCGGCTTTGTTAGCTTATTTCTCACCTGTGTATCTGAGACGTCACTAGCAATGTCGGAAGACGATTTGTAACTTTGTAGCGTTTCTATTGGCTTTTCTTTTATTTTATCAGGAACATCCTGTAAAATAGAATTGAATGTTAACATTTATATTTTATGTAAATAAGTTATTTTATATTATATTAGTATATTTATTACAGTAAAATAAACATAAAGCAAAGACAATGAATATGCACCGACTACTTGTATTACTTACCTATATTATTTTAACAAACAAAACTAAAAAGATTATCTGGCTACGAAGTCAACTAAACGACCTCTAAACGACCAAACGAATAGTAATATTATTATACACTGACACAGTGTCCTAACTCTGCACCGAAAACAGAGTGATTATTTTCTAGTGCAGATACACCTTGATCATCTATTTCCTACTTATCTGCCTCATACGAGGTTGCACGAGACTTCGTTTTACATAATTGATTATATTTTAAAATATTTATATTCAAGTTCACCCTAAGCTCACATTATACTTATCAGTCATTGGTGGTTGTATAGTAACGCAGTGTACAGGCATGGCTCTGCGCCGTCGGTGTACGCGCCCGCCGCGCTTATGACCAGACGTGGAGCGGTTGGTCGCACTAGGTGTTCCACTTTCATCTTCTGAACTGTAACTAATTATAAAGAAAAACATTTACTTAATAAAACATGGTTGAGTATAGAAAATACAAAGTTCTGCTATTAATCAAATTTATCAATTGGTAAAGAGCTTCTATAATATAGCAACAATTTATTGCATTTAACTCTTGCAAAATATTCATATTTGTAAAAATCTATCATCCGTGCTGGTAAACATTTATTCTCCATATATCTCCACTTGGCATCTGCTTCTATTACTTAAGAAATTTATTTCATAAGCAAAATATGGAATTTCATATTAACCTAGTAATATATGGTACAGAAGGTCCCTGCAGGTACGATAGGCCAGTGTGTCTCATCGGCAATCCGAGCAGATCAAACAGTTCGTGCAACATTGGCTGTTTCACTGTTATATCCGCTTCACAGTCCGCTGCTAATGCTGGGGAGAGGTTCACCTGTGAGGAGAAAAAGAATTATATTAGCATTTCGTTTCAACATATCAAATCCATAATAACTTATCGCATCGCATCCACGGCAAATCTACAATTGCGCTAAAATAGTGCAAACTGAAATAGTTATAAATTTTGACCAGAATGAGTAGATGAAAATTTGAACGATGAAAATTTGTAATTTAAAAAAAGTAAATAAACATCAATCAATTTAATACGGCAAGTGCCTACAACCACTCTAAAATATGTATTTACTAGGGTAATTAAATTCGTATACTCATGACGTAAATTTCGATACATCTATCTTTTACCGAATGTATTATAAACTTTATAAATGTGTCTTGTATATGAATACCCTAGAGATACGAAATCGAAGTATGTTTGAAATCTACGAGTGCATGAGAAACATGTTTTTACCTCAATCAACCAGGGCTTCAAAGAATCATCGAGCAATATATCAAAGCCGTAGAATTCAAAACAGTTCCTAGCTGGTGGAGTACCAGCAGCTTGAGCTAATAGCGTCAGAGTTACTATGGCCCTTATCCTCTGCCAAACCAGCCATTCTATAGCACCCCATCTACCAATCAGCGCGCGACGTACTTGTTTCAGCGTCCATTTACACCCTGGGAATTGTCATTTCAACGTTTTAATTAAATTTACATGCGAGGAAAAACCTCTACAGATAAAATTTTCAGCGTTTTCTTCTTTTGGTGTCTGTTTCTAACATAGATTAGTTAAAATAAATTAAAAGAAGAAAAAGGGGCATATGTAGGAAATGGTAATACTAAATGGTTCAATGAAGGAGTTCTATTTTATACACACTACTATATTTTATAGTCAAGACTTACCACTTCCAATCCTGTCTTTGCATTCTGCAAATCTTGGTCCGGTTTTATTTAATGAGGAATTCGTCAAATGTCTATATGGATTGTGTATATCAGATAATGTGTATTTATCAGTTCCTGGAAATAAAATTAAAATATTATAACAATGCAGCAATACGAATAATATTTACAATAAAAATTTTAAACGATAAAACGAAACAAAACCAAATAAGTAGGTATTACGTTATTATATCCGAGCCCATGTCAAAAGCTTGTTCTATAAAGGATAATTAAGTTAGTCAGAATATTATATTTAAGCTGTGTGTACGGAATCAATTATTGCAGCGAAATATATTTGGTTCCGAGGAAAGTACATACCGAACCTAGCCAGCCCCTCAGCATACATATACGCAGTGAGTGGTCTATACCCAGGAACACAGACGTACAGCCGCAGGTCGAACTTATACCCAGCAATTAGCAAAGGTCGTTCAATGTACCGTTGCACCACAGCTGGACTACCGCAACGCATTTCGCAAACGCTCTGAAATTAATAAAAGGCAACTCATGTGATACTCCTGTAGTGTTATAAAAAACACTGGCTTAATAATATAGCTACTAACATGAAATAATAAATTTAAAAATACACACTAGCTTAATTCCACGCCTCTATTCGCATAATACACTTCTGAAACTCTGAATTAATACTGACTATAATTATGTATGTGTCCCAATTCTATAAAGTTCCAATCTACTGTTTTTGCGTGATAAGTCACAAATATCCAACATGGACAGATTCGGCGAACATCTTTTTCGTTCATAAGAAGTTGATTAAAAACGTCTTAGTAGTAGACTTAAGACAATAGACCTTGTCTTTTTGTTTAAACGGATTCGTGGTAAATATTAAATGCAGTTACATTCACAATGTAACATCTAGTATCTACTATTCTAGCTATCAAGTCTTAGTACGCTGCTCTTTGTACTTTATTTCCCTGATGGCTAGGTGCCAGGAATTATGGTGCATAGTATCTTTAATTCCTTCTAGTGATTTGTAGTTTTATTTTTACTACAACACTTACAATGCGATGCAATGGATTGGGTAAAAATAGCATCATAAAAGCTTAACAGAATTTAGTAACTTTGTTTCCACAAAATACTAGATAGTATGAAGGAGAACATAGTACATAATTTCTTATACGTAGGGTAATCTATTTGAACCATTCGATCATCGTTAAGGCAGAGCAGGATATATGACCTGCCCCAATCGCGTGATTAGAGCTACTTAGTATATAAACAACTCCGTCTGAAAGTTGTGCACTCGTAACCCATAAATGACGTACGTTTAGAAATGAGATATTATTGTTATCAAATTATAGTGCATTAGGCTGTATGGAAAAGACATGAATAACGACTGTTTAGATATACCTTTAGTTTGACCTCAAAATGGAGTCGAACAAATGGGCCGTAATAATTTTCTTGCCAAGAAACTATAGTTATTATTGAATAGTAACAAATGAGCTTCTGTACTAATGGCATTGTCTAAATTGCTTAGGTTTAACCTTTACCATTTTGCTAGTATAGGACAGCTAGTTTGTAACATACTAAACATTATTTAACAATTTGCAGAAGCTTCAACTCACAGCGAACAATCTATCAAAATCCACTTATCCACCCTACGTTTTACTGTAGAAAATATTTTCCTTAATCGACCATATAGTGAGATCGACCTTAATTGGTTATACTCCTAGTTTTTCTAGCACCTAAATACGAAGGACAAGCTTTGTAAACATGAAATTACTGAATTCTATGTGTACCATCTTCTTCTTAGTATTAATTAACTCACACGAAAAAGAAATATCCCTCTGCCTTGGCTCTGTGCGACCGGCTTATGTATCCACACAGCATTGTTGCCATCCTCACTGCGCCTCAGCCGTGAACACTCGGACACCAACTTCGCGTATTCCAGGGGTAAATGGAAGCACGTTGGACTGAAATGTATGGATACAAGCTACGTTATTTGATGCTAAAGAATGTATTTTATTATTATGGACAGATACACTCTGTAGGATAGAGTTACGCTAGTTGAAACACAACCATGATTGAGAAAATTACAGTTCTTGGAATAATCCAAGAAATTGTTATAAAACAATTGAAGGTCAATAAAAGGTAAAGGTTCTGAAAAAAAAAATGAAATGGATTTTCTAAATATACGACAAATATTGTATCGCTTTATACTGCATAATATGTAAATATAGAGTTCTGCATTTCATTAAATTTCTAAATTATAACATCACTGGCATGCAAACGTCGTATTATTTTAAAGCGATGAAGTGCATAGAGCAACAATATTTAAAGGGAATGACGTTAATTCTATAGTACACAACAAATGACATTGACTTTTTCTTCAAATCGTCACGCAAATGCCGGTACCACTTGGGGTAATTGCTATAAAAGCACGGTTCATTAATATTCCCAACTATAATTTAATATTACCTCGAACTTTCACCTTCGTCCCGAAGACAGAACAATTCTTATTATTGACCTTTGAAAGCGAATGCAAACTTCACTAATTTAATATTATTCCAGTAATTTCTACCGCGTTAAAAGTTTTATTTGAATTTGCTATTGTTTGGATAGTTATTGGCAATTAAATGTCGCTGCATAGTTATTTGCTAACAGAATTTAATTTAAAAAAATTATACCATCTTAAATAGTTGTTTACAATTCCAACGTTAAAAGTGCATTCCAAACATAATAAACCCTTATTTCATATTATTTGCTTAAAGTTACGTTTACATTAACTTTATATCGGGAATGTTACTTTTGCATAAATAAAATACTTATATATTATATAAATAAAGCGATGATGAACATCAATTATTTTCAAATATCAGAAAAGCTCCCGTAAAAACAGACATAACTCTATAAGACTAACTTTTACCAACCCCAAATCGAATGCATTTAATTCATACATGCAACTGTCCATAAACTTAAATATCAGCTATTTATACACTCGAATCTACGCAAGATCGTGTACACAGAGGCCTACATAAACAACGTTTACAACGATTTAAAATGCCGCCTGCTTTTTTCCGTGCAACTATTTCCGTGACGCACGCAACGCCACGCGTGATTCCATTCAAATAGTCTGTGACGCGAGGCGATTGACTCTGCCCCCCGTCATACGACAATATGATAGACATTGCTCTTCTTAGCCTGTGTACAGAGTGGCACTTTAAGTTTTTAGTTATAAGTAAAATATCGGATTTCTGACAATTTGTGACTGTGATAAATACTTATAAAAATGTAAAATAAATATGCAAGGGCCGTCTTGTACGTTAGGCTGCAATAATGCAATGTTAATCTGTGCTAAAGTATAGTTTTTTCGAATGCATGTTTAATAATTAAAAATGCAATATAGCGCAGTTGGATTGGATAGACAAAAAGTTAGAGTTAAAAGTCGAATTTGATTCATCGATGATTGTACAATCCGTTCATTGTAAAAAAAATCTAAAATGAGTTAGAAAAAATAAACTAGCTACACACAGATTACGGTCTAGATATTTTAAATTACTTGAACCATTTTTATGAGTATTTTAAACTTTTATGAAATATTTGATTGGTTTAATGTGATCTCCAAATTCACTTATTTGTAAACTGTTTCTATTATATATACATAATTAACAAAAGGAATAAATTACAGAGAAAAAATCGCGTATTTACTATAACTCTAGTGTATGAACACAGCTTTACAGAGCTTTGCAAACGTCAATGATCTTAATGGCTTTCTAATGGACTGAAAACATTTTATTTATTTGTTCCAAAGCTATCATTCGATTTTTCTAACTTTAAGCTCATAGTTCAGGATACATCGCCCATTTTTGCAAGTGACTACTATCAAGCTGATTTTCCGTTTGTAGCTTTATTTTGATGAGACACCGAATAATTTCGTGTACGAAACTCTCGATTGTGGTAGCTAACAGAGATAACAAGGATAGGTAAATTTTTTTGATTTGATGGTACTCAAATATTTATTACGCAATTTGTAGGACAATATGTCTGTTGAATTATATAAACATTAACTAAGTGAAAACAAAAAAATCAGCTTGTTAGTAATCATTTATGATGACCTCGTTATCGATACACTTTGGAAAGGGGAACTCTTTGAACAAACCATAGATTTTGTAGGACAAATATTTTTTCGAATAATTTAGGTAATTATCTTGAGATTGAACAAAAAAAAATTCATTCAGTTAGTAATAAATATTTGAGAACCATCAAATCAAAAATTTTTATCCTTGTTATCTCTGTTAGCTACCACAATCGAGACTTTCGTACACGAAATTATTGGGCGTCTCATCAAAATAAAGCTACAAACGGAAAATTAGCTTGATAGTAGTCACTTGCAAAAATGAGCGATGTATCCTGAACTATCAACGTTTTGTAAAAAAGAATATTATAAACTTGAATATTTTTTTTTTTATTTACCACAACATAGATATGAGAGTCTCATATTTTGGTTGTAACAGTTCCAATAGTATAAAATTTCACTTGAAAGTCAGTTTTGTAAACAAGCAATTCGTTCAAGGCGTTTGTATTCACCAGACTTATTTTCGATTCGCATAATCGCGTGCCGATTTTTTATGACTTAAAATTATCAAAACAGTATTATTTCGGTTTCATTTTCGTTGCTCCTTGTGGTATTTAACATTTTTCGATAATCTGAGATATCGTAAATTTAATTTTTGATGATATTACTGTCGGTTATAAATTAGCAGGAGTTATTAAAATTTAATGGTACTTCCGCAAACCTCAAATTGCCATCACGAAACTGCTGCTCTAAATTTATGACTACTTTAATTCTATTTTTTACTTTTAAACTTTTATTGGTGGGAGTTAAGTGCTCCCTTCTTTTGTGAAGGGAGCACTTAATACCTACTTGAATGAACCAGAAATATGAATTAATTGATTGATGGGTACCGAAACCTTCAAAATATCGGCACATCGGAGGTAATTCTGTCAATGTGGATTTTACAAGCAAAAAAAGTGAAAATTTTGTGTATTTCTAATATATTAAAATCTGACATTGAGATATATAAGTGTATTCTGTATCTTATCAATGGATATTTCTACTAACTTGTAGCTAAAGTGTAAGTGTATTTTAATTTGTATATCATGTTATATTTGGAGAACCCGCTAATGTAGGGTCACCTTATGGTCAGGTATACGACGAATATACCACAATTGATTAAATTATTTTTTACACAAAATAATTTTGCTGCCTTGTCCCTGTCGAAATGGAAATTCTTTTCATTTCTATAATGAAATTAATCTAAGACCAATCAATTGTAAGACTACTACTACTCTAACTACCTATCGCGACTCTAAAAACTAATTGAACGATAGCTTTAAGATCCCATACAGTTACTTATATACTTTTAATAATGTCCTTAATTCATTACAATATAACTTTACCTA
This sequence comes from Colias croceus, assembly GCF_905220415.1. Lineage (NCBI taxonomy): Eukaryota > Metazoa > Arthropoda > Insecta > Lepidoptera > Pieridae > Colias > Colias croceus. The sequence continues at coordinate 8,068,295 of NC_059542.1, forward strand.
AAGTCATATATAGGGCCGTAGACTCTCCTCATGCACCGAAGAAGTCGAGAGAGACTATCCTTGCGACATATCGAGCCTCCTTTTGGTATGTGATTCATAAACTGAAATCAAATAGTGTACTGTTCAAATATCTTTAAAAATAATATTGTATCAAATTGTACCAAGCAATACTTAATTTAAAGAGATACAAAATAAAAGTATGACAGATACATATAAATCAATCAAAGCTGAGTTAAATCCGTATTGCTTTTCAAAGTTTTGTTTTCAAAAATATTCCTGTAATGTAATTATTATATACCACAAAGATATTATATCCATCAAATTATAAATAGGTTCAGGTGATCTTCGTTTAGGTAAGTATATATTTAGTCGACTTTGTTTAAGAAAATACGAGACTAAAACTAGGTTAAGACAATTATTATAGTATAATTTGATCTATTTGTATCCAACTTTGTTTTATAATAAAAGATGTAAAAATAATCAAGACATTATAAAATCTTGATTTGCTTTTGTTTTTTTTATTTTAAAAAACATTTTTTTTTCTGACAAAATAAAACTACAAGTTTTACGAATTTCTAAAAATTATTGTCACATTAAAACAAACATGAAAATTCCAAAAAAATCCAAAATTATGGGCCAAGTAACTGCCAACAAACGGAACTAAGTCTATAGAAGACCGCCGTAAATATAAATAAAAAATATTGTCAAACACGAGCTTCGATCATAAAACTATCAATATTCGCAGCGTCATAACTTTTGATTAGGCAAAGACACGAGAAAATTCCATAGAAAACTGCTATCAATGAACCATTGTACAAAATCGTTTTAGTACGGTCGAATTTGCCGTCACCCACATTTTCCGTATGCTGCAATTGGCAGCCATAAAACACTGTTATTATTTATACCTCAATAAAAATGCTTGAAATGCATGGTAACTTGATACTTGTTTTTTTTTTGTCAGTACCTAAGTATATTTTATTTCTACGTTTATGGGCATGTATTGCGAATTTATCATACGGTAAATATTTTGTAGTAATAATCATCTCGCATAAGAGACAAACAACTACTATAATTTCATATTTCTCGCTCTCGCCTTCAATTTTTGCCCCATCTTTTAACCAGAGACCATTTTCAAGTGTTTGATTTTACGCGAGTGTTATACATTTAGAAATTAAAGACTTTTTAACGGATTTTAAACGCGATTTATTCATTATATTATTTTCCCGGCGTGGTCAGGGGAGTCTCCCCGTGACCACGCTCGCTGTAAAGTGTTCGAAACGTCGGGAAAATAATATAATGAATAAATCGCGTTTAAAATCCGTTAAAAAGTCTTTAATTTCCAGAGACCATTTCTTATAAGCTATTAATTATCAAATGATCTAATCTAATTAAAAAAAACACTAGTGTCTGACCGAATGCACAAAAATCAAATTTTCTCATTATTTTATTAAGGTGCACGTAACGGTGTAATTTTTTATTCAATTTTACTTGTTCTAAGATATTTTTACGTTGTAAAGGGCTTCTGTTGAATAAAGTAGTTCAAGCACTATAGGTACGAGTTCTTTTTTATTACAAGGACAATCTCACAAATGTACTATTTAAATATAATTTACCTGCCAATCGTCAAGAGTCTTGTAGCATGTTGCAGGAAAGGCGCTGCTCCTCCACCAGAGATTCCATTTATCTTCACCGCCATGCCCTTGGTATATACGCCAACCGCGTTCAGCACAAACCTAAAGATTATATATCATTTGAACATAAATCTCTAAAGTTAATTTTAATATTCTTAAATTATTACAAGAGCGAAGAAAACGCATATGAACATTTATCAATTTTAACTTTACTTCATTCATTTATTCCTTTTGACTCGTATCTTTTTTGTCGGATCACAATATAACAGCCAAAATTGAATGCCTGAATATGATTATAATATTACCTATACCTTCTTTAATTTATAATATAAACTCTCCATATAAATTAAACTATCTTACACGCGAGTTCGCTTATACTATAAAAGATCATCAGATCATCTCAACAAAATAAAGCCTGCAGCTGTGTTGTAAAAACAAAAACTTACTTTCACAAGCAAACTCGGGCCGGATCCGTTATCATTAAGCCGGTAAATAAAAGGTTCATCATCGTCCATTTCCTTCGACTTTACAATTCAATCCTGTAACAAACGTTCATCAAAACCACAGGGCTCAACACAAAAAGACAAACAACAGATACTTACTGCTCTATCAGATGCTCATTATACTAAAAAAAACTCATGCGATTGTTTCTTGTATTGTTTTGGTAGAATTCGTAAACTTTTCAGGTAGAGGGGTTGGTACGGGCCAACTGTTTCGTTTGGCCGCCCCCGAGGCACTGCTCCCGCTGCATCAAAGCCTTACCAAAATAATTTATAGCCTTGTGGGATTCGTGACAGGGCTTTATAAGCAAACCCTGCGATGAGTTAAAACGTGGTGCTTTCAATTTGTTAACTAATAAAGTGTGTATTCGCTATGATTTTCCGATCTTATCAAATACACAAATAATAGTTCAAAAATGAATAAAAAAAATATTCGCGCCCTTTTAAGTTTTATTCATAGTGAAACATTTAATTTTGCCTAATTTGTTATCTTTATTCATCTTTTTATCATGAACGAAGTTATAAATTCTGTAGAATAGTATTTTTATTAATAATAAATAATATTTTTGTTGGACTGTAATAAGTCGGTACTTATTTAAAATAAATCATTATACGGCCTTAACAACCTTAACTGAAGATCAAGTATTTTAGCCACATACTTACTTGACGTTGAGATTTATTTTACTACACTAGAAAAAATATGACCTATTGTGCCATAAATCAGTTAGATATTCCGATACCTACGCATCAAGAACTTTCAAGGTTTCGTCAAATTTTTATCACATAAAAAATTACTAAATTTACGTAGGTACGCCGCGTCTGTTCTGTCTGTCTGTTTACGATGAGCTCAAAAACTACTGCACCGATTTTCACGCTACCAATTGATGACATTGATTTTATGTAAGCTTTCCACCCGCGGCATCGCCCGCGCAGACAAAGAAAAACCTGCATAGTTCCCGTTCCCGTGGGATTTCCGGGATAAAACCTGTCCTATGTCCTTTCTCGGGTATCAAATATCTCTATACCAAATTTCATGCAAATTGGTTCAGTAGTTAAGGCGTGATTGAGTAACAGACAGACAGACAGAGTTACTTTCGGATTTATAATATAAAGTATGGAGTAAGGATATGTCACCTGTCTCTATCCAAGCAAATCCAATAGATCCAGTTAAAATAAAATCAATTTCACATTTAATTGTAAGTTTAACACATCATAAGAATATTGCACGTATTAGCTCTACCACTATTCATTGAATAAATTTTAAATAAATATTCATTAGATATTCTTAAAATCAAATAATTGCACTTAATTGACCAAATATTTCTTAATACCTATAATACCTATGGAGGAAATGACATGTAGTGACATACATAGTTTTCTTTTTAATCATTACAGTAATTGTCAAAGGAGTACGCCATGTCACATACAATTTGCATACAATACAATACAGACAATACATAATATTTTATAAAGCACTTTTATACCCTCTTCACATTGAAATTAATAGTATTTCTATTGTTTTTTCTAATTATTCTCATTACATACAAAATTTATAACACTTTAAACATCACGCAGTACCGATAACGGTACACGCTTGGTACACGGTACACTATTATAAAATAGTGTCAGTGAAAAAACTTGGAAAAAGGCATCAAACGTTTATTTTAATATACACTGAGGAATATTATAACCAAAACTTTATAGTTGCAGAGAAGAACCAATCTAAGCTAATAATGAGAATTGTGATTGTGTGATTTTGTTACTCATATCCAAGCTCATATCCGCCAACCCGCATTCGGCCAGCGTGGTGGATTATGGCCTGTACCCTCATAGGAGGCCCGTGTCCCAGCAGTGGGAACCTATATGGGCTGATGATGATGATGATGATGATGAGTTACTATAACAAATTCTAAATTCGTTGGTATCTGTGGTTGGTATCTATTGATGCATAGTCTATTTTATGATTGATTTTATTTCTTAAATGTTCTACATTAATTCCTCGCTTTATCTTCTTTCTAGGGCGACTTTGTACCCATCAACCGCCTTCATCATTATATCCAATTTTACTCTAATATTTGGTTTAGGGCCTCTCTCTGGTTCGCCTACAATCTTATAATGGCGGAGTATCGTCGCTAGTGACGTTTTCATAGACATCATGGCGTATTGGTATCCTAAAAAATAAAGAAATCTTAAACATACTCATTTGTTTTATTTTCATTCCTCGTTTTTATTGAATTCATTTAGATAAATTTATTTATTAAGATTCATGATAATAATTGACCTCACCTATGCAATTACGTGGTCCAGAACTAAAAGGCAAGTAGCAACTTGGATGTGGTAATTTATTTCTATGCGGCAGGAATCTATCCGGATCAAAACATTCTGCATCCTGACCCCAATACTTTGGATTTCTATGTGTTCCCCAGATTGATGCTATACAGCCTGAACCAGCGGGAAGTATGGACCCATCTTCTAGAAAATAATAGGTAGGTATACCAAAAAGTTGATCAAAAATTAACACATACTATCTTAGCATACTATTCTTTAAATAAAATTGTTTCTTCTACTTTGAACTTTAATACTCACGTAATACAGTGTCTTTTTCAATTTTACGAACAATAAATGGCACAGAGGGGTAGAGTCGCAAACTTTCTTGTATAACTCTATGAAGATAGACCAGTTGTGACAAATCTTCTCTCTGTATTGAACGCTTCGTATCACCTAATACTGTCTGCAACCTAGAATATAATTTACAATACAATATATATAAATTCACACTTTCACATTTTACGTCCTTTTAAGCTATAGTTTTTTCATTCTTATCGCTAACTAACAATTTCAATTTTATAATATTAGTAAGGGCACGATTGAAGGAAGGGCGATGGAAATTTTCTCTTCAAAACAGATCTCGATACATGAGAGCATACACGTATACTCAATAGACAGATTGTTAATAGTGTAATCCGAAAAAAAAATCAAAAGATTATTTTTTTTTAACTTACTCATCATAAACTTTTTCCTGCACATGATGGTATTTCGCTAAAAGCTTCATAGTGAAACCAATGGAAACCGCTGACGTATCAGTCGCAGCTATTATCATCATTAAAGCTTCTTCACGTAGTTCTAAATCATCCATACCATCTATTTCATTCATTGAAATCAGATGATCCAGAATGCTCTTTACTGAAATCACATTAAAAACTAAATGCCAACGTAACTATTTATTTACTCTGATATATTTTTTGTAAAGCTATTTAATTCAAGAAAGACATTTTATAAATACCTTCTAGGACTTCACTGTTATCCGATATTTGTTTCCTTTTATTTTGAATCACCTAAAAATTTTATCGGTATATCATTTATTTTATACACCTCTAAGATAATCGATGTCTTGAATCTTATTTACTGAGAAAAAATTTACCTCATCGGCGAAGTCATTCATTATTTTAATGTACTTTTTAATACGTTCATGATTAGGATGAAATCTATACAACCAGTTTGGATGAAGCCAGAAGTGGAATATTCTCTGAGCTATATAATTTTGGCCTTCATTGACAGCGTTCAAAAATGCATTATCAGGGTTCTGTTGAGCGCCAATTTTTACACCCATCGTTGTTTCTATAAACAGCTTATTGATGTAAACATTGTAAGATAAAAAATACTTATAATACTGGCAAGTAATTGTTTGATGTATCTCTTACTTACCCATAGTAGAATCCAAACTATAAGCATTTATAAACGGTCATAAACTAAATTGTCCTCTATTTATAAATGATGATAACACTGAACACAATTTTTCACTGTTCTCTAGAAAAATGTTGAAAAACGTTGACAGTATCTTTGGGCTGAATAAAGGCATGACCATTTTTCGACGTTGTTTCCAAATAGGTACTAAAATAAAAATTCATTTTATTAAGGACACTGTTGAGTATAAATAAATTTAATGTATGTGAAGTCCATGTATCCATGTTTCCAATGTCTGCGAAAAAAAGATCTAAAACATATAAGTTGATATATTATATATCTTCTTGTTGTTATAACCAGAACATTGTAGACAAAATTTACCTGGGGCAAAGACCGAGCCATTTCCAATGACTTGCCACATAAATCTATAAATATCATCTTTCTCTAGACTGGATTTAAGAACTGTTTCAAGTACTGGTGCCTCTGTGACCACTGCAATACAATTTTTTAATTATTTCGGACATAGTAAAAGAAATAGAGTCTTTTAGTGGAATTTTGTATTTTTATTTAATGTTGCTAAATAATCTATTAAAAATTTAAGATATCACCAAAATAAAGCAGAGGTCCAAACCAACTGGCAAGTACTCCACCATTGTTCATACTGGCATAGCTGGAGTTCTGCATTACTTCTAAAATATCTGTAAAATAAATAACCATAAATACAAGGCATAAAAAATACAACGGCATTCTAATAAAACGAACAGTACTTTATAAATATTCTATCGAATTCCATAAAAAGTCACTCTTGTTTTAAATTGAACAAGTTTTTTTTTTTCTTTGACGTCAGGAATTTAAAGATGTACCTACATAACTAGCTATTTCCCGCAACTTCAACCGCGTGGTAAAAATAAAATTTTATGGTTATTACCCTTATTACTTACTAGCTTTCCGCTTAAGAACATTTGTGTCGTACATGATTTCTATGTAGCTTTAACCATTAAGGTTGCACACGCGACGGAAGCTTAAAAAATGGAGTAACTTCTCCCGTTTTCCCAATATTTCCCTTCACTGCTCTGCTCATATTGATCATAGCGTAATAAAAAGTATACTATAACCTGCCCAGGAGTATGAAGAATATTTGTGCCAAATTTCGTGAAAATCCGTCGTGTAGTTTTTGTTTCTATAACGAATATACAGACAGACAGACAAAAATTTTACTGATTGCATTTTTGGCATCAGTAGCGATCCCTTGTCACCCCTTCATAGTTTTTTTTAAATATATTTCATGTACAGAATTGGCCTCTACAGATTTATTATAAGTATAGATTACCCTTCGGGATAAAATTTATCAAAATCCTTTCTTAGCGTATGCCTAAATCCTACATCATAGTGGGTATACCAAATTTCAACCCGTTCGGTCCAATAGTTTGAGCTGTGAGCTTTTCGTTTTATATATTAAGAAGATATTCATTCATTGTCGTCATATGAGTGGGAACAAAGATTCAAGGTTATTATTAACCATACGTGATACTACTTCGTTTTCTTTTGAGTAGATTGATGGAATTAATAATTGGCATAATAAAAACATGTGATACTTACGTTCTGTAGAACCTAGGAGTGAATATGCAGCTCCAATGATAGGCAAACTATTATCATCTATTGGAAATTTATTAGCAAGTTCATATAAACGTTTTCTTCTCAATCTAAACACATAGTATGAAAACAAAACAGCAAGGAGTAACAACCAAATGTACATTTTGGGCTCTTGTATAGGCAATGGTATAAACAGATGTAGACGAAGAATAACAAATGAAATATGCTTTTATACAAAGGATACTTTCTTGGGATTACATTAAAATATAGAAGTACATGCATTTTTATATTTGCAGGTGGAAACTTTATTGAATAAAAATCGAAATTATGCGCAATAAAAAGCATTCGATATTGATAGTAAGTGAACCAAAAGTGAACGTAATATCTTATATTTTTTTATTAAAACATTAATATACAGGGTGTAATCGTTATGTTTGCACAGGCGATTATTCCGTAACTATTGAAGATATCAAAAAACTTTAAACTAATATCGAAAGCCTAATGAGTAAAACGACAATAATAACTTTTTATTAATAAAACGGGAAAATTTTACGTCCCGTTTAATCACTGCCATACATTTAGTATGAGATACTATCCCGAACATGTAATATGAAAAATTTTGGTTCTTCTTTTGGTTTTGTGCTTAAATTGCTTCGTAAATTTTAATGAAAATTCATTTAAAAACTGTAAATAGAGCTATGTGGAATACAATGGTATTCCAAAACGAGGACGTCACTTTGAACATTTGCTTCGAACACAAAATGGTATGGGAAATTAAATGTATGGGAGTGTTTAATGTAACTTTTTTGGATATTTCCCGTTTTATTTTTAAAAAGTTATTATTGTCATTTTACTCATTACATAATGTTCTTTTGATATTTAAAGTTTTTTTATAGCTGTAATAGTTACGTAATAATCGCCTGTGCACACTTAACGATTACACCCTGTATAAAATTTTTATATGAAATTTGTTACATTCAGTTCAGTTTAAGGTTTTTTTTTAATAAAAACGAGTTTGTAAAGTGCTCAACCGATTTTAAAAATTAGATAGATACCTTTACCGAGTACCAGAAATGAGCAGGCTTTTTTCCGTTCAAACTGGGTTAAGTCCGTTGAATTAGCTGGGGTTTTCTTTCAGTTTAATAAATAATAAAATATTAATTTGGATTTGATGCGTTGATCAGAATAAGATTGCACAATCTAATTTTGTTACATATACGATCTTTCGGTGATTCTTACAACACGGATTTACTGTCTTTGAGTGGAATAAAGCAAAGGGAGTGGGTCTGTATATTTCATAATATTTCTAATTTTATTGTGCAGGTTATGCTTTCGCTATGATGTCGATAAAAACAACAGCATTATGCGTGATTCTGAAAACCTACAGAGTTCTACCAGACCCTGAGGACGGCCCTGTGCCACACATTAGACCCAAGTTTGATATCACTATGACTTTAGTGGATGATAAAGTGGCATTAGAAAGAAGATAATACTTAAATGATACTCAACATACACCAATACACCAATACATAAATAGTTTTTAATACTTGTTTTGTCCTAATTAAATTCTTAAAACAGCATAATTCCAGTCACTTGGTGCAGGTATATTTATATGTATGATGCTGTTTTAAAATTTGTTATCACTTTGTATTAATTTCATTCTATGTTAACGCTTGTGTGTAAGCTGTGGTCACATATAACCGGTTGTGCATACGCCAACTTATATAAAAAAAAACTGTATTTAGCCTAAGTACACATGTAACGACCTTTTGTGATCCTTAAATAAATAAAGAAAATAAAATAAAATACCAAATACATTAAATAGTAAATTATCAAGATGTTTCTTTTGCCTCCTCCTACAACCTCCTATAATATCAAACCTTCCCTTTAACCCAATTTCATCAGTCTCTAAAACATGGAAAGATAACATTTATTTGGCTTATTTATTTGGCGTTTGCAGAAAAGTCAATCATCCATATTATAACGTTGACCAATAACATTCCTTTGCATAAGAGCCTACAAAATAATATTGAAATATATATAAAAACGGAATGCTATTTCTTCATTATTATCATTATTTTCTTGGGCACTTGGACGTTTCTGATAAAATGTCTGGATCTATTACATCATTTTTTATTAATTTTGATACTGCGAAAAAAATCTTGCTTTCTGTAGATATAGATACTAGAAATATTAGGTACCTATAGCTAAGTAGCTGTTTCGAGCGGTGTAACCCGCGGTTGAAAACTAAAGTAGATATTATTTTTATATCATACGGAAACGGCAAACCGAACTACTTACTTAAACCATTCTTTTTTTTTCTATCAGAATTTTTTACGTTAATAAAACGTACTACATAATATGTTGAAATTGATATTTTTGGTTTTATGGCAATTGAATTGCTTTATAAATATAAATTTATAAAGAATAGAAAAAATTCGATCACTAGGCGGGACTCGAACCCGCATCCTTTCGCGCCATTCCGGGGCGGATGCCTGACCAACTCGGCCACTCGTGACCCAAAAACGTTGAAACACGCTCTTGTACTACGTACGTAGTAAGTATAAAAAAAATATTTTATGGGAAATGATTTTATGAATTCTAATTAAATAATAATGAATCATTAACATTGCTTTATATGACGTAATAAAACTAAATAGGTATATATTGTCTTACCACAAAAAACTTTTGACAGGGTTTATCTTTAAGCGCGGGTTCTCTTTAATCTGATTTTGTCTTAATTCATATAGACAACTAGAGGTTTAAAGTTAGACTGTGTATGTTAGTTTTTTGTGGTAAGACAAATAATGTCTTGATAAAGACATACTGAAATAGAGATATGCCTTGGAAACACAAGCTGAGATTTTAACTGACTTTAAAAAAAAGAGGAGGTTCGGTATATTTTGTGATCACCGAAAACTTCAATTTAAAGACCTTATCTCGTAAACTGAATAAACAAGAATCATAGAAATATATAATATCTACTTAGTTATATATATATGTATAATATTAAATGTATTATGGTTTGTATTAATTATCGTAAAAAAAGTTATGAGGAAAAAACTAAAAAGTTTTATTTTTCAACAGGGTAATATATTTTTTAATTACTAATAATTAATTCAATCTTTATTACATGCGTATGTAAGTTCTTTTTTATTGTGTACATATAGGTATATTACATTCCTTCTAGAAAAGTCGAAATTTCATGGTGTAGATTTATTATCTTTTTCAGTCGTCACATGAATAGAGTTCAAATGTTTATGCAATATTCCGACAGTTTACCTTCAGTTTTCCTTCATTAATAAAATAGTTATATCGTAACAAGGCAAAATATACCTATTTTATAACCCTAAAACACATAAATTAATGTTTTCTATTACATGTTATTTCTATTTTATATGGAAAAACCATAAAAAATCTGTTGAGACTTTTTTTAAAATACATTAACTCAAAGATACGGTGCCCGACTCATTTCCATCTTTTCGTAATAATATGTAGTACATAATTATATAAACACGTGTATTGTATAGTAATATTATTTAAAAATCAGTCAAGTGCGAGTCGGACTCGCGACATTAAGGGTTCCGTAGGTACAATTTACAAATAGTTTGGAAAATCCAAAAGTGCACGCCTCATAATCTCATCCTTTACAATAAAATTGATCATTTATAAAGAGTACACTATAAATATAAAAAAGAAATAAAATAAAACAGTTGGAAAAGTAAAGAAAGCGGTACCGTAATAATTGAGCTATTTTTCTTGTGGCCCCACCTAGATGTGAAACTGCGCAGGTTTAAGGGACTGACTACCAACTTATTTTTTTAAACCTTGGCTTATAGTATAAAGAATCGAGTTTATAATGGTGAATTTTGAGTACACTATAAATATAAAAAAAGTCGATATTTTTTTTTTGTTTATTTAATAACAATTAAACCACATCGAATCAGACCCTGAAAAAAGAAAGGGTTCTATTCCTGAGCATACTCAAGCGTAAGAGAAAAAAAAAGACTCGATTAGTAAAGTATTTCGATCGCTATCGTGTTAACAAGAAAATCCTCCGCACATACAGACACACGGACGTCCAAGACAGAACTTTTTTAAACTGTTTTTTAACTAGTTTAAATAACAAAAACGACATCAAAAATATCATGAATGTTGAAAATAGTGTTTTTTCTTAATATGTGTGTGTATGTATTATCTTACAAGTGCAATGTATGATACATAAAGACATTTTTAGTTTGAAAAATCAGATGTTTTGCGCGAAGTGACAGTAGTACCCACCTCAACGCTTCGCTTGTGAGGCGTGCAATAAGCTGAAGAGTAACTGCAAAAAAATGCTCACCCGTCCAATTTATTTGCAGATAATATAGCGGCCCGATAAATACTCTGAAAATTTCAATTGCCTAACTATCACGGTTCATGAGATACAGCTTTGTGAAACAACAAACAGACAACAAAGCCTCAGTAATAGGATCTCGTTTTTCCCTTTAAGCACGGAATCCTAAAATGAATTTTACGCGTGTTCACCTTATTAACTAGAGCGGTCATTTTAAAAATAATATATAAAATGACCGCTCTTAATGGGCTTTAATATAGTACAAAAAAATCCTTTTTTTAATATATATATAAAAGGTTATAATAGTTCCTTAAACAATAAGGTCGCCCTTAAGTTTCAAAATTTTACTGTTGACGGACGTGTAAAATTGTATAATGTTTTTATGGGTATATTGTATATTTGTTATACTTTTTCTTTATTTGGGAAGAAGACACATCCGTAGGTATGTGGTAGCTTCGCGAATATATTCTACTAAAAAGAACTTGCCTTTTATAGGCGTTGCCCATCATTTTTCTGGCGATACGGAAAGTAAGTGTTTATCTATCTGACTTCTTCTAGTTTAAGAGTAAATGTACATAATTTTGTAAATTAAAATTTTTTGGCAAAATAAAGATTTTATTTATTATTTATACAATTTTAGAGTCAATTTTTTCATTGATTTCAGAGAGCGAAAACTTCAACGGTTCTATCCGGCTCTTCTGTGTAGACTACTTTCCTGAAATAAAATTATTAAAGTGAAACTTTTATTACATCGTCTCAAACTTTTTGATCTGTGTAGCGCATGTCGCGTGACGCACGATACGTACGATAATTATTATCGTACAAATACGATAATTTTTAGTGTGAAAAAAAGTTTCACTTTTACCGTGGTTTCATAAAACCACACAACATTTTTTTTATTATTTATATTATGTGTCAAAATTATTTAAATCTTTTTTATGTTTAAGGTATAATGGAGTCGCTAGTAGATTTGAGTAGCGAGTGTTCAGAAAACGGTGGTGTCCTGAGGGCATGGCTTGGCCCATTACTATATTTAAGTAAGTTTATTTCTTCAAAATCTTACCTAGAATCAAAGACCGTATTATATTTGATGGTGTGTTTTCGTTTTCAAGCGTTTTTTTCATCCTGCGTTAAATTAACAATACCTAAAGTATATATTTAACTGTATGAAAGACTTCATTATCATATATTCTAAAAGACTATCTGAACAAAAATTGTAAGATAGAAAAGATGAATTGGATGCTTTTTTGTATAATATTACAGTTACAACGGATCCTGAAAAAATAGATGTAATACTTAAACATCACCTGGACAAGGACGACGTTATCAAGGTTCTTCATCTTGGTGTTGGCTATGGATCTTTATTTGCTCCAGGTAAGAAAAAAGCCAAATTTACTGTTTTACGCATGGTTTAAATAAAAGGCCATCTCGAAGTGAGAAAAACATTTACTTGTGAGTCGAAACCGAACAAAAACTTACTTGTGGGATGACAGTATAGTATCTAAACTACAGGAAGACCTTTCGATATTATCACTACTGTAAATAAATCTTTATATTTTGTTATAGGTCCGATATGGAAGCCTCGTCGGAAAGTAATGATATCTGTTTTACATCCAAAAGTTTTGACAAATTTCTTCGACATTTTTGTACAACGAGGTAAAAAATTAGCCGAGAACCTGGCTGTGATTGCAGTGGATAAAGAACCTAAGAGTATTTGGCCGTATTTGAATTCACATAGTTTTGATATTATCTGGGGTTAGTAATGTATACTTACTTATATTTACATTCTTATTTGAAATGGACAAAATAATGACTAAATTAAGCACATTTTAATATTAAATCTATTTTAATATTGGAGTAAGTAGGGGAGACCGGGGATGGTTGGCTATAGGGGCAGCTAGACTAAACAACAATAACTCGCCACAATTCACGTGTTTTTCATCAACCAATCACGAGCGACGATGCCTGCCTACGACCCGCTAACTTGTGTGAAGTGAGCCGCCGCAGTCGCGTGGCGTTCGTGAGTGGCATCACATGTTGTATTTTTGGTCTCGGTAAGTAACTTTTTTCGTTCGTACTTTTTTTGTTATTGTGTCTTTGGATCTGTTAGAAACAATGCTGTTGTTATGCCAAATGTAAATATGATAATTTTATTCTATATTACACAGTATTGCTTCCATGTTAGCGCCAGAGTTTGCATATGATACGCAGGTGAAATTCAAAATGGCGTCAGGGGTTGGTTGACTAATTTTGTTCGGGGTACGTAGACTAATTGGTCAACCAACCCCTTTATAATAAGTATAACATTTTATCATTTATTTAAAGAATTGTGTGGGCTAATAGTTAATGTGCATCATCAATGTAAACACTTTTATAGTCTTCTCTCACATACTAAATTACAGTTGTATTTTTACAGAAAATGAGGACGTACAAAAGAAAATCTGAAAGGGGTGATGTACCAAAAGATATCATAGAAAGAGCTTGCCACTCAGTAATCTTCGATAATAATAGCATCAAAGCCACATCAAAGAAATACCAAATTCCATACAAAACGTTGCATCGTTATGTGACTAAACTTAAACAAAAGCTAGAACGTTATCCGAACCTCGGGAAAGCTGATTTGACCCTGGACACGGCGGGGTACTTAAAAAATAGGCAGGTATTTAGCGATGACGAAGAAAATAAACTGGTAGCTTATTTAAAGACGGCTGCTGACATTTATTATGGATTAACAGCGTATGAGACACGCAAGTTTGCATTTGAATACGCAAAAAAGAATAATAAAACTGTACCTGAATCTTGGAATACAAAATTAATGGCTGGCGAAGATTGGCTTGGTAATTTCTTAAAACGTCATCCCTCGTTATCAATAAGATCACCTCAACCTACAAGCCTGTCTAGAACTACGTCGTTCAACAAACAAAATGTACTTAAGTGAGTTCTTTGTTAACTTGAAAACAGTTTACGAACGTTTAAATCTAAGCCCAGGTGATATTTGGAATGTTGATGAGACGGGACTTACAACAGTCCATGTGCCTAATAGAGTCATAGCTCGCCGGGGTATTAAAAATTTGGGTAAAATGACTTCGGCTGAAAGAGGCACTTTAGTGACAATTGCAGTAGCAATTTCAGCTCTCGGCAACATGGTTCCCCCGTTTTTTAACCGAGAATGAATCTCAAATTTAAGTTTGTTTATATGTAATTAAATAAAAAGTTTCTATCATTTAGTACATTTTAATGTTTTATTTTATACTAATCCTCTTTATTTACACTAATTACTGCCTAGGTCAACCTACCCCATGCCTATAGTCAACTTACCCCGGACATGGGGTAGGTTGACCAAGCGTCAGGGTTTTAGAAAATCGACTAAATAAATATTATAATGATAAATATATAGGTTATAGATTAGTATTTTAGGTACCTGAATAGTTCTTCTATCTGTATCAACTGCTATTTTTGTTATATACAGTTAAACATCAGAGATATACGAGCTTAAGTCAAAAATTAGTCAACCATCCGCGGTCTCCCCTACCTACCTATTTATTTATGTTATTTTTACAGAAACAACAATAGGAAAGAGCTCTATTGACATCGATAGACATAAAGAAACGTTTCTAGACGCAATAACACAAGTGAAAGATTATCTTACGACTAGAATCTTTCATTTTTGGCTCCAACCGGACTACACGTTCCGTTTACATCCAAATTTTGCAAAAATTGAGGCACTTAAGAAAACTGGCTACGCATTTCTTGATGAGGTAATAAAATATTATTTTTTAACGTATCGTTGCTGCTGATCACTTAGCATTCAAAGCATTTTTTATATCTACATCAGTTAAAAAACTTATAATATGAATATTTCCATATATTTTTCAATTTGCAAAATATAGAACTTGTATTGCAGGTCGTACGAAATAAGAGAAATGAATTTAACGAACAGCATGTGACAGATAAAAGCGTGGGTCAAATCAACAAAAAATCGACACTCTTCGATCTATTCCTATCCTTTTCTAAACGGGACAATAATGGGTACAATGATTTAGAAATGCGAGAAGAATTATTGTCTCTATTTCTAGCCGCTACGGAAACTTGCGCAAACGCAGTCTGCATCGTCTTAAAATTACTAGCAAAGTATCCTCTTGTGCAGGAAAAAGTATATGAAGAGTAAGTACATGAATATCATTTACTTATAAGTTATTTTCACGCTTGAAGCTTATGATCCTTATGATGTTCCTTTTTATTATAATAATGTCATGGACTTTATGCACATTTGATGTGTTCCCGGTTTTTATCAAGATTTTATTTTTTTGACCAATTGCGAGGTTTGAACCTCACCATAATCAAATATGGTTACTGTGCTGTACTAAACCGACATTGTAAAAATAACAAATTTTCCACCTGTAATAAAATAAGCAATTTTTAGGATGTGTGCAGCGTTTCAAGATCAAGACATGCTACCAAATAATAAAGAAGATCTTGCAAAATTAGAATATTTAGAGCGTGTGATAAACGAAACCCTTCGACTTTACCCAGCAGCGCCCTTCATAATCAGAAAAACAAATAAGGATATTGAATTCAGTGAGTACCTACATAATATATAATATATTTTAAAATGCTCATATTCTATGTAACAAAAACCTTTCAAGGTTAATCAAGGTACAATAAAATACGTCACTAAAATAATAACTAACATCATCAACAACATACGAAAAAAAAATTTTTTATACATAAAAAAATATTATATGTTGCAGCGGATGGTATTACAATACCAGAAAACATAAGTGTGCTGATATCGATTTGGGGTCTGCATAGAAACAAGAAGTACTGGGGCTCGGACGCGGACTGCTTCGACCCCGACCGCTTCCTGCCCGAGCGCTACACTCAGGTGCCCCCTGGCTGCTTCATACCGTTCATTGCTGGTCCTAGGAATTGTCCTGGTTAGTACCTACCCTATTTATTTCTTTAGTTTCCACGCGGGTGAAACCGCGCGGCACAGCTATTATCAAATAAATTTTCTAGCGTTGTCATATGAAAAAATTGTGCTGCAGTTAGAAAAACACCACAAAACATTATTACATACCTAGTCAACATATTGATACAAAATATATACGCCACATAAATGTAATTTATTTATTTATTTATTTAAATAGGTACACATCACAGCTGACAATTTTGACTAATTATACACAAGTTTAATCACAATCATGTTGCGGTAAAATGCCAGCCAAATTGTGTGTACACAGCACAATTGAGGTTAAAAAAAAATATATTAAAAATTATATTATTTAGCACAATTCATAGATTCATTTCATTTCATTTCATTTCAAATACCTACATTACATTCAATCACATAAAATACAGTTAATTTAATAAATACCTACATTACATTCAAAAATATATATTAAATATATATTATATAAAAAAAAATATATAATATTATGTTTTGTATTTGTATTTGTTACAGGTTATTCATACGCCATGATGTCAATGAAGATAACGTTATGTGTGTTATTCAAAAACTTCAGAGTCCTACCAGAGCCCGAGGACGGTTCAATTCCACACATAAGAGTCAAGTTTGATATAACAATGTCGGTACTTGACGATAAAGTGGCACTAGAGAAAAGATAAAGTAAAACGTTATACCTATGAAGATGATGGTTATAGTTTTTTTTTTTTTATATATAAACAACCAAAAATATTTATTATGTTTTTTCTTTCCTGAAGTAAAACAGGCAAAACCTTGATCAAATTAGAGTATTTTATGTCGTTGTAAGTTTTACATAAAATAATTAAGATAAGACTTAAAAACACTGTGAAAAAATTAAAAAAAACAATAAAGCAAAAACAACATGGGAATCCACTAATTAGCACAATGTTAAATATTATTCATGTTAAATATATATATTATTCATTTATTTTCTTTTTTGCGTAACTAATTTTAAAGTAACACAATAAAAACATGAGTTTGAAGCGTTTTACCTATAAAGAAGGTCATACACCTACACTATTTCATATTTCGCATATTTAATTATTATCAGTTAATCTGCAAATAGTTCAGATCACACCTTGATCACACAAAATACAATTTGTATCATTGACAAAATATCTTATTTTCAGTACCTATTGCATAGACAATAATTATACTTTTTACATACATATATTTCACTGCAGTAGTCTGTATTAAACTGAAGCGTAACTGCGTAAGTTGTTGGGAGAATATTTTATAATTAGAAAGAAAGAAAGAAAGAAACATTTAATTAATAAACAACCGTAGGTACGTAATAACGTTTTGTAAATTGCCGAATGGTTCATTTTATTTTGATTTGTATTGTATCTAGTTTTTGCAACTGGACGTAAATACCATGAAAATAATTGAAATAAATGAGTATACCTATATTATTTTTTAAAGTTTGTTTTATTATATCCTTCTTTCTCATAATATGTACCTCTATGTACTTCACTACCTACTTTACTTTGGCATGTGCGCCTAGTTCTCTATATTATATGTATTGTCAATACTTATCACGCCTAAAAGAAAATCAGGATATGATATTCAAAAACCATGAAGAGCGTATTGGCTCGTTTTTATTAATAGGAATGAAAAATGAAGAAAGTGATGTTCATAATATTAAGTAGATATTATGAACATCACTTTCATCGTAGTTCAAGTTACAGATCACGTTTAAATGGCCTTGTAAAACATTTATAAAAAAAATAGTTCAAATTCATATCATCGCATTTCCACCAGTCTAAGAAAAAACATTTTATACTATTAATTGCAGTAGGCTTATGATGGCAGAGGTTGTTTTTATAAGTTCATGATATTGAAATCACCTTATAAAAAATTCTTTCATCTATAAAACAGATGAGGGTATATTTTTCTAATCCCGGAACTTAGACCACACGTCTATAGGCGTTATTAATAAACTAGCTGTTCCCCGCGGCTTTACCCGCATTACTCCGGTCCTGTTGGTCTGAGCGTGATGATATATAGCTTCCTCGATAAATTGGCTATCTAACACCGAAAGAATTTTTCAAATCGGACCAGTAGTTCCTGAGATTAGCGCGTTCAAACAAACAAACAAACAAACAATCAAACAAACAAACAAACTCTTCAGCTTTATAATATTAGTAGGTATAGATTACCTACAAGAATAATATTCGGAGAATTTTTTTACATCAATTATTTAAGTATATTTTTTTCGTAACGAGCAATTAGTCAATGACAATCAGTTTTTATTATCAATATTTTTTGTGGTTAAATGGAGATTTTTTGTAAGAAAACAATAGACTACAAAATTATTCACTTAAATTTTTTTGGGAAGCGAAGCCGTTGTTTTAGCATATATCTGTGTAACTAGTTGATCTGTTAGAACCACTATAACAGGAGAGTATTGTTACTGTTGCTGGACGGGGGAATTTATAATAATGACTACATTTACTGCATATTGTTTAGTGTTAATATTTTTTTATTTAATTTACCGTTACAAAAATAGACGCATCTACTTGATGCTTCGGAATATAAAAACACCCAAAGAAGACATTCCACTATTCGGAGTTTCTCTGTTTCTCCTGGGAAATGCTGAACGTATGTACACTTTTTTCTTCAAACTAAAAGTAATATATTATATTATTATAAAAATAATGAAGCTTAGATTGTCTTCACTTGTATGTGTGTAAGTTTGTTTGTAACCGACTCCTTAAAACCGGCTACTCACGTACTTTTTCAAGTGGGAAAATCTTACCTGAGATACACTCAAGTACCTGAAAAAAAAGTCATTTATATGTTTTTTTCTTTTTAATTAAATTAATTTCAATCTAAGATATTATAATAACAACTTGCATTATTCAAATCAAAGATATCGACTTACAATTATTCAAAATTAAGAATAGCTTATTTTTCATTGGGTTTTTATTTTTAGCTAGTTACTTAAATACATTTAAATTAATAAAACTATTTTCAAATTTTTATTTACAGATATAATGAACAAAATGATACAATATGGTCGGGCCGCAACAGCATTTGGAGGCATTACAAAAGCAACACTTGGACCTTTTGTATACCTCAGTGAGTATATTTAATACGATAATAGGTATTTACCTTTAATATTATTTAAAACTAACTAACTTTGACTAGGCAGTAGGCAAGTGAAGCCAAAGGCAAAAAGCAACTCTAAAATAATTTATAGATAATTTTTAATACACATGAACATCATATTATTATGACACATTAAACATACATAGGAATCTCGGCATTATTTTATGTTTTTAATACTTAACATTGGTTTTATATTTCAGTAATAACCGATCCAGCTTTAATAGAAGTAGTTTTGAAAAATTGTCTAGAAAAAGACAAATTACATCGATTTATACATTACTTTCTCGGAAACGCCTCAATTTTTGCCCCAGGTGAGTTCTTCATAATTAATTAATCTAGGAATCTTGCTAAAGAAGTTGCACTTCTGACACGTGCTCGGCACATACGCTCTTTTTTTATTAATGGTTTCAGTTTAAAGAATAGGTACCTACGTTTGAATAATGAATGTGAAATATATAAAAAAGTTCAGGTAATGATATTTCCTGTTCTTCATAAGATTGATTTTTCTGTAGTACTTTTTAGGTCTCAAAATGAAATCAGTTCCGAAGTATAGGGAGATATCATTAAAATTTCAATTAGCTACATCATACTTAATTGCCGTCAAAGTATTCACCCATTTCAAGTATTTTTATAACAAATAAATTAATAGCAATTACTTTTTATTTCAGTTTCCATTTGGAAGCCTCGACGTAAAGTGATAGTTCCAGCATTTAGTCCAAAAATCATATCGAGCTTCTTTGATATTTTCGTTGAGCAAAGTATCAAATTAGCTGAATCACTAAAACCGATGGCAGGAGCAGGAATATTTAAAATTTGGCCATACATAAATAGTTACAACTTGGACTCTGTTATGGGTAAGCTAGACTTCTTAATAACGCAATAAATTAGCAGATATTAAGGTATCAAATACATTTTCAACTGACTTCCAAACCGCAGGAGGTTCTCAATTCAACTTTCAATCTCTTCTTGGGTTTGTTACTTCAGAACTTTTGAGTGGATGAATAATTCTTAATCGTTGTGTGGTTCCCTAATTTAAATGGAACCACCATTTAAATTTGTTTCCATTTAAATTCAATATTTTGTTAAAGATAATTATTATGAGTAAATAGCATTCTACCTACCCATTGGGTAGTACCCAATTCTAACAAAATTTACTATGTTTTTTTAGAATCCGCAATGGGCACATCTTTGACAGATGAGGACAATTATGACGTATTTTTAAAGGCTTCATATGATGCTATGAAATATTCCAGTGAGAGAATATTTCATCCATGGCTCCAACCAGATTGGATTTATAAATTTTTTCCGCAATATGAAAAGTTGAAAAAAGCTACGGAAATCATACACGAATTAACCGACAAGGTATGTATTTTGTTTCGTGTTGCTAAAAATTGCAAATATGAAAATAATAATATTACAATAGTGTAGGCTTAACCCATTGAGCCCCGAGCGCGCGGCCCGATCGGACCACGACACAATAGATTTTCTATTGTGTCTGTGATTCCGGGGGCTGAGTTATTAATATTATAAAGAGAATAGAACTTTATTATTTTAACACACTTGGAAAATCCCAGACAATACAAATAACTACTTTTTTCACTTACCTACATTTTATTACCTTTTACTTCAGGTAATCGTGAAAAAGAAATCTCAGCTGAGAAAAATTCAGACAGGGGAAGCGAAAGTCCAGGAAACAAATGGTATTTTATTTGATTACTAACTCATTTTGTATATTTTGTCATGTACCTGACTCATTTGTATATTTTGTCTCCTAGTATCTGATTTATGAAATATTTTAAATTTTTTAGGTGGACAAAAGCAGTTTCTAACCTTTCTTGATCAATTAATATCCCATTCTGGAGGTGTTGATGGTTTGAATAATTTGGCTATACGTGAAGAAGTATTGACTTTTATTTTAGCAGCATCAGACACGTCAGCCGTTTCGATCGGTAATACTCTGAAACTGCTTGGAAAATATCCGGAAATACAGAACAAAGTGGTGGAAGAGTGTGTATCTTCGTATTGTCACTACATAGTATAAAACAAAGTCGCCTTCTCTGTCCCTATGTCCCTTTGTATGCTTAAATCTTAAAACTACGCAACGGATTTTGAAACGGTTTTTTTAATAGATAGAGTGATTCAAGAGGAAGGTTTTAGTATATTATAATTTATTAGGTTTTAGACAAAGCGGGCGAAGCCGCGGGCGGTAAGATAGTTTTCTATAAACGACTGTTTACCAATAATCATGTACGAAAAAGAATATCCCGTGCACTTCATAATATACTTATTAGTAAATTGGCTGCACTTGTTTTTCTTTGCAAACAGCTATAAATATGTACCGGAACTGAGTATAAACTTTTGTTTTTCACTAGGTAGATTTTATTTATATCCTTAGCTGGCCTCACATTTTTTAGAAATTTAAATACATATTATATCTTAAGCTTAAGTTACTTCATCGTCTTTTAACTTTTCAGATTAGATTCTCTCTACGGGGATTCAGATCGTCTCATTGAAAAAGATTTTCCAAAGCTTCAATACTTAGAAAGAGTTATAAAGGAGAGTCTAAGACTGTTCCCACCAGTGCCATTAATTGTACGCACTGCTACTGAAGATTCTCCTTTGAGTAAGTAAAGTAAACTGATATTATAGATATATTGATACTTATTACAGAGATATAATTGCCGAATATATTGCCGAAGTTTTTTATCCATGAACAATGGACATGCCGGTTTCCTTACAATGTTTTCCTTTTCCTCTTAGAATACCCCAAAGTAGAGATAATGTTAATAAAATTGAATCTATCTCATTTGCATAAAAAACATATGGATCAGGATCCATAGACAATTATCCATTATATAATTCAAACTTCTCGCAAATTCTTATTAGTAAATCAAGATGGAATTAGGTATTTAACCCTGCATTCAAATCTGTGTTGTGCACGCGCATTGCTCCGCTCCTGTTAGTCTAATCGTGATGAGATAATATAGCCTATAGCCTTCCTCCATAAATGGGATATCTAACACCGAAAGCATTTTTCAAATCGGACTAGTCCTAAGTTTAGCGCGTTCAAACAAACAAACAAACTCTTCAGCTTTATAATATTAGTGTAGAAGATATTCTTATAAAATTAGGTTGATAGTAAACAGTACTTAGTAAAAATATAAAATATTTTATTGTAGAGTAAAAAAACCTTTATTTTCCAATTTCATTTTAGATAAAGAAATTACAATACCTCAGGGAACAGGTATAGTTCTTAATATTTATGGTGTCCATAGGAACCCCGTCGTGTGGGGTTCTGACGCCGACTGCTTCAATCCCGACAGATTTTTGCCAGAACGAATGCAGGGCATGCAACCTTGCTCTTTTATGCCATTTAGTCAAGGCCCTCGAAATTGTCTCGGTATGTATCATATAAATTTTGACTGAAATTATTGGATAACAACTTGCATTTAAGGCCGTTTAAAAATCATCTCAATAAGAACTAAAACAAACTAAAAATAATGCGCTTTCATAGGAGGAAAGATTTCTATATCTTCTTCTTACGGTGCATTTACATCAAACGAGTGAATGCTCATTCTAACCCCGCTATGTCAAATTATTTTAGTGTAAACAAGCGTAGAGCATTATTTCCTTGTTCTTAGTGCGTTCGGAAAGATTCAATGGAATGTTCTTATACCGAACGAGTTTTCGTTTACATTTAAAGATCACGAAAGATCAAAGAAGGCTCTTGCTCTAGCACTATGTTCGTTTGATGTAAATGCACCGTAACACTTTTTAAAGGTTAAAATGCAAATAAAAATAGCATAATGCAAATATATTAACATTTGGCATATTACACGCATTATTAGTTTGACATGTTTCTCATTTCCAGGTTATCAGTATGCTATTATGTCAATCAAAACAGTCCTAACGACTCTTTTGCGGCGATATAGAGTCATCGGAGAGCCAGAAAAAACTCTTATACCAACGATTAGGTGCAGATATGACCTCATGATGAAAGCTATCGACGGATATGAAGTTGCTTTAGAATTACGATAATAATAAATAGCAATAAAATCTGAAAGGTTTCTTTTGGCTTATAATTTGTGTAGGTTTTGATTTGTAATAAACATAATAATACGTTCGCAGATACATAACTGTATAATTGATATATCGGGTAAAATTATTTTTCCAAATAAATAAAAATTACAAAATAGAATTTGGTTGAATTTCATTTACTACGTTACTTGTAAATATATTTACTTTTAATTTTTTCTTATAAGCATATTCATTGAAAATTGTATTTGAAAATTTACTTCAGTAATTTATTTTACTAGCTTTCCACCCGCGGCATCGCCCGCGCAGTCAAAGAAAAACCCACATAGTTCCCGTTCCCGTGGGATTTCCGGGACAAAACCTATCCTATGTCCTTTCTCGGGTATCAAAATATCTCTATACCAAATTTCATGCAAATTGGTACAATAGTTAAGGCGTGATTGAGTTAACAGACAGACAGACAGTGTTACTTTCGCATTCTTATTATTAGTATGGATTACAAAATATGATCTTTTTTATACGTAACTTAACACTAGAAACAAATGATCATAATATTTTGAGTATAAAAAATATAATTACTCAATGATCATGCTTTGCGTAAGTAATTTGCATAAATAACTCCATAAAAATTAAATACATGTAAAAAATATGGTTAATGTGTCTACTATTCATTAAATAATAATAATTATGCTAATTTTTGCATCGTCCGTAGTTTTTACCTGTTTTATTCACATTATTCTCATGGCCTAAACTTCGATTGTTATATTCTAGGGTCAAAAAAATTGTCTGACGTTAAAGCCATTTTTTATTTTACTTTTATATCCTATATTTTTCCGCCAAGCCGCTTTTTTTCGTTTAAGTAGCATAATATGTACAATACTTATATGTATATGCTAACTAGCTTTTCGCCCGCGTCTTCGCCCGCGTTTTCAAAGGAAAACCCGCATAGTTCCCGTTCCCGTGGGATATCCAGGATAAAACCTATACTATGTGTTAATCCAAGTTACCCTCTATAATCTTAATAATCGGTTCAGTAGTTTATGCGTGAAAACCATACATACATACAAACCTTTCCTCTTTATAATATTAGCCCAGTATTACAATATTATTTCCTACAGTAAAGAAACGCCTTTGATGTCGCGCGATGCCGCCGCCAGCGTAGGTACTTACGCTGCCACACGAAAATACGCTAGGGTTGCAACAAATGGGAAATAAAACAATTGTAATTATTAATATTATGATGAAATCATTTATTCATATGTACATTCAAAATAATTGCGATTATTAAATCTGATGTAATTATTTGTTCATAAATATATAATAGGCATGACGAAAGATTTTAAAATCCTCTTCCATAACGTGTGTATATGTTTACTATACAAGAAAAACCCTATATTTCGGTAATATACTTAAATTTAACGAAGATAAAAGCCATTTTTCAAAAAATATTTATTAACTGTGCCAAAACAGCTCGCAGGTGTTATGGCGTAGGCGTAACGTCACTCTTTAGTAAATACGTAATTATTTGTACGCATTGCGAAGAAAATTAAAGAAATATTTATTTAATATGTGTTATAGAAACGAATTTCAAAGTGTATAAGTGGTGTGCAGTATTGCAGTGTGAATCCACTTAAAAATAATGCTCAAAAATGTGTTAGTAATTATTTCAAGCGAAGAAATAATAAGAAATGATTGTATAAAATTGGCGCGGAGAACCCCGAAACCACGTATTCGTGAATTCGCAATTATATTTCTGCTCTGAGTCGATAAAGCATACGTGAAACAATAGAAAATAAATAAAAATGCGTATTCTCAACATATTCATAACAACAAAATACATCTGACGTGAGTCGTTTACTTAAGCGTGACGTCACGCGTGTTTTAGTCAAAATGGCGAACTGCAGAATTTACCATTTAACTAAGTAATGCATGCGCATTGGGATGTACAATCTGATTAGAAAATAATGAGGACAACATATACATAGCTTTGATTTTAATTCAACAGATACAATTAATACAATCTTTCTGAAATATTGTTTCCTTCTGGGATTTCAATGTAGATTTACATCCGAAAACGGAACAGTTTTTGCGCGCCATAATAGAATATGTAAGTACCTATGTATAATAAAATTATTACACAAAAAATACGACTGCGTCGTCCTTTCGCGATAGTTAATGCAAACTCAGCGTGATTGCATCAAGCGGCCCGCGTCGCCCGACCCCCCGCCATTTCCCCTCCGTTTCTCTGCACAAGTACATTCGTCGCCATACTGTAGGAAATATGGTAATACCACAGACTAATAATAATATACTACGTGTAATACTGTGATATTAGTATAGATAAGCATTAAATATTTAATTTATCTTTTCTCTAGTGCCACTTTATCGTCAAGTACTGACATTGTGACATCAAACTTGACTCTTATGTGTGGAATTGGACCGTCCTCAGGCTCTGGTAGGACTCTGAAGTTTTTCAGCAATACGCATAAAGTTATCTTCATTGACATCATGGCGTAAGAATAACCTGAAACAGTTTAAATCACAAATGATTCCCTGTATAACACACAGTCAATTAACAGAACTTGAACATCCATAAATAGACTATATAACATTAGATACTTATAGATAGGGAGGCGAGGTAGCTAAATGGCGTAATTCAACGGCGTCGCCGAGACTTTTCAAAATCGAACGATAAAATAATTTTGAAAAGAAAAGCTTCTATGGTAAAAACCATTTTAGCGGTGGGTTTGGCGTGTACGGATTTTCAAAAATGTAAAAAAAAACAGTAACTTGGGCATTCTCGAGCGCGTCAGATATTCATACTACGTATGCCCCAAGTGCCTCTGATAACAATGGTATACTAATCTGCCGGTTTGCGTGGTGGGGATAGGCATATAAAATCGTCAAAAATGCACAAAAAAAAAATTTACTCAAGCGCGTCAGATTTTCGGAAGGGGTGTTAATTAGGCCCCAAGGAAGCTCCCCTTAAAAAAACTGACGATTACGGCGTGACGATAAGTTACGATGAATTTTTGAAAATGCAGAAAAAAAAAGTCCTTTTGAAATACTTACTCGAGCGCGTCAGATTTTCATAGGGGAGGTTTATCTCGGTATCCTGAAAGCATATTTTCTTAATCTGACAAAAATGTTGGTGGGTTCTCTTAATCTGACCGAAAAAGGTTTGTGGGTTTTTTTTTTTAATCATCGTTATATTTCATATCAATTTTTCTTAACACTCTCAGTTTTCGAGATGTACTCAAAATACCGGGAGTTTGAGTTTTATGATGCTTCAAGTAAAAAAAGTTTTAATTATGGACAAAAATGAAAAGAGACCTTTTTTTGGAAAATAAAATTACCTTTTTTGTTTATTTAAACTTCTTTTTTGGAAAAAGTAAAGTTCGCGACTTATATGCTGCAACGCGTTTTTCGGAAGACGAAATGGCTCCTCCAGACACAGTTGACAGATATATACTACGTACATACAGTTAGGAAACTAAGCCCCCCCCCCCATGAAATTATGACGTATAGCTATAGGGCTGTTACTTTTTGATATTTAACCGACTTGAAAAATAAAGGAGAAGGTTATCAATTCGGCCTGTATATTTCTGTTTGCTTTTTTTCAGTTGATTTTGTGGTAATTTGGAGATTAAAACCCGTTAAAATACAAAAATGGTGTAGCCTAAATATGAATTTACAAGAAGAAACAATCCGAATTAATACAGCTTGTAAAAGTAAATACGTTTTTATCAGTGCTATATTTCGAAATCTAGCTTTGTTATGGACGCCGAAGGCTATTTAATGTACCTAAATTATTTATAATGCTTGATATTTATATTATACATATAATAATTTTAAACCAGAATTTACAATACTTGTATGTAGGTATATAGGTCTACCAGAATCTGATGGCATATTTATATTTAAGAAATAAAAGATTTTCATGTGGCAACTTATTTGACAACTATCAAATTGGTTGTCAAATTATTTGTCTTTTTTTCAGTTGATGAATAATTTTTAGGATTTTGTCTATAAAATCTTCGAAAATGTCGAAAAAGCCGCTGCGATCACAAGCAAGAGGTGTTGTTTATAATGTGTATAGAAAAACAATCGATGAAGAATGGTCAAACACATCACAATTTTCAATTTTGAAGATTTTATTGGTAAACCGGACTTACCCGTTTTGATACTTTAAATTAAAAAATATTATATTATGTAGGTAACTATAATATTGTTTGTTGATGTAATTTTATGAAAACATATTACAGGAGTTTCCAATACGGCTATTCGTCAAGTCAAAGCTGGCCAAGTCAATTTAATAATGTGTGTATCTGTTAATACTTACGAAAATAAACATAGTTTTATTTTATTTTTATTTTATTTTATAAAAATTATAAGTAGTCTAGTTTTGATCTACATTATAATTATATCGATATTTTCACATGGCATACTGATAATTAATATACAAATATAGGTATATAAATTAATATACAAATATGTATAAATAATAATATGTATTAGGTACCTGTATAAAAGTAATATATGTATAATGTATATTATACATGTAAGTATGTACTTACATAATATTAAGTAGATATCTCATTATTAAGTACAGTATTGTCCACTTATGTAATGTGACTAATTATATTGAGGACAAAATAAAAAATAAGCAGTATCAACATCGTTCAGTCCATTTTCCCTAGGGTTGCACACTCAAAATTTTGATTTCCCTAATTGCCATCAGATTCTGGTTTACCTATACCTACTAAATTATTTTTAAAACGATAAATTAAATGAAATTAAAAAACACAAAATATGCAAAAATAAATTAAAATTATCATTATACGAGCATAGAACCTCTACCTTTTTGTTTTAGGAAGAAAAAGAAAATAGTTTGACAGGCTTAGTGCTTGACAAAGTGGAGACGCCACGTATCGATAAAAATACAATAATTATAATATCTATCTTTTTCTTCCCTAATATTTACGTAATTATGCACATAAATTTAAACAAGATTTTTTTAAGGATTCCTTTTTTATATTTTCGTGCTCTTCTAGATTGCGTAAAAATAGATGCAACCTTTAAACAGACTGGACTCCTAATAGTGACTATTTGTAGCTATCATTTTGGTAGAAAATATGTCAACTTAATTTAAAACTCATGCTGCCATATCTATAGAAATTAAAAAATAGTTCTACTCTCTCTACTCTTTTTAACTTGTAGTCAGGTACGGTATTTACAAATATATTTATTGAAAGGGCTACAAACTGAAACAATCGATATTTATTTAATGTGAATTGACATCACTTTAAACTTTTTTCCATACTATATTCAAAATCTATGGATGTGTCACCCGCTACTATCGATCCCCCTCAATACCCTCGAAAACACGCTTGATGGGGGGGGAGCCATTTCGAACATTTTGTATGAAGTTTCCTTACTGTATGTATCTGTATATTGTGCTCCAGACTTCCGGTCATGCGGAAACCGGCAGATTTTGTAGTTTTAGTAAGTTTTAGATTATATTCTTCAAAATAAAAATAAAAACAATCGCGCTCGAGAATGCCGGATTAACGTTTTTTTTTACAAGTTCGCGACCCTATAACTCGGCGGCGTCGAGGACTTATGGTCAGATTAGTTAAATTTAGTCTTAAAACACTAAAATCAACCCCCAATATCTTAATCTGACGCGCTCGAGTATTTCAATATATCGATTTTTTTTTACTAATCTGATCGTCTATCCTAGGCGCGCGTCACTACATATAGAGCTAAATAGTTTACAAGGTTGTTCTATTAGGTCTAAGGTATCTCTCATATCTTAAACTGCCACGCTCGAGTATTGCAGAAAATTTCCCTATTCGCCTCCCTATCTATTATGTTTTGTAAGGCTAGTAAGGGTTCAGTAGCGTTATCATATAGATAAGTAAAATAACGATCAATTAAAAGACAGATTTTGAATAAAATTATGATAATACTAGCTTCCGCCCGCGACTCCGTCCGCGCGGATGTACGTCGTCGCGTGGATGGTTCATTTCTCCTTTTTGAGTAACTCTGACAATGACATCTTATAAAAAAAAAGAATCCACTGCGGGTAACGCAACGTGTGTTCGCGGTTCTATAGAACAACGTCTATGGATAAAACTGAAAAATTAAGATTTATTTTTTTCCACGTTTTTTTCCAGGATAAAAAGTATCCTATTTTATGCCCAGGATAATAAGGTATAATTATGCCAAGTTTCATCGAAATCGAACCGTTAGTTTTCACGTGATCTCTTCACATACAAACAGACAGACAAAAAAATTTTAATCACATATTTGGGTCTGGTATCGATCCAGTAACACAGTAACAATGCTATTTATTTTTTTCATTATTTTCAATGTAGGTACAGAATTGATCCTTCTACAGATTTATTATAATGTATTATAGATTGTCGTAAATTTTCATTTACATCAGCAGTGTTAATTTGTTTTCCTATTATTATATGAATGTGTCAGTAAGCAAATTTAAAGAAAGTAAGTTCAATAACGAAGCAAAAAAAATTATGTAGAAATAGACAAATGTGTAAAAAAAAAAAGTTTTGAATACTAAATATTTACCAGGACAATTCCTAGCACCAGCAATGAACGGTATGAAGCAGCCGGGGGGCACCTGAGTGTAGCGCTCGGGCAGGAAGCGGTCGGGGTCGAAGCAGTCCGCGTCCGGACCCCAGTACTTTTTGTTTCTATGCAGACCCCAAATCGATATCACTACAGCAGTGTCTTCAGGTATTGTTATACCATCCGCTGCAATATTTAAATGAAAAAATATTACCATTTATTATAAACTTAAGTATTTATATACATTTTAACTTTCTTCGTTCCCTGTTTAAGTAGTCAAGCAAAATAAAACCAATTTTATTCGATTATGAAAAATTGAGGATGTATAATAAAATATAAACTTACGAAATTCAACATCTTTGTTGGTTTTTCTGATAATAAAAGGTGCGGGGGGATAAAGTCTTAACGTTTCGTATATTACACGTTCCAAATATTCCAGTTTTGCAAGATCTTCTTTATTATTTGGTAACATGTCTTGGTCTTGAAACGCTGCACACAACCTAAAAATATATGACTCAATTTTAATAAGAGATATTTTATTAGCTATGAAGAAGAATCGAAATGCTATTATTTTACTACATTAATATTTAAATTAAAATGTGTTAACCTAAGTTTGGCTAGTAGGTAAACATTACAGCATGTTTCAAGTCAGGATAGTAAACTTATAAAGGCTAATAAATAAGTAGATACTTCTAGGTTCGGGTAGCTCGATTTCTAAGCTAGAAAGATTATCAACAAGCCAAATTAGTTTGTTTAATAGGATTGGTAAGACCATCTTGAATAATACTTGCCTAGAAGTCAATGACAGACAAATTAATTATTCATATAAAAGAAAACATGATCATCGTCCTCGTCCACCAACTTAAGGACACATCCATAAAGATTTATGTGATGACATTTACTTACTCCGCATATAATTTTTCCTGAACACGAGGGTACTTTGCAAGTAGCTTTAAAGTAACGCAGACTGCGTTCGCGCAAGTTTCCGTTGCAGCCAGAAAAAGAGACAGTAATTCTTCTCGCATTACCAAATCATTGTATTCATTATTGTCTCGTCTAGAAAAGAATATGAATAGATTGAATAGAGTTGATTTTTCATTTTGAACCAAGCTTTTATTTGTCACATCATATTGTTCTTTGAATTCACATCTCTTCTTTCTTACAACCTGCAATATTAAAATCCTCATTTTATAGTTTTGTCTGTGAACATAAAACTTTCAATTTTTATCATGTTTATAGCGAATCGTGTCGAATTTTTTTTTATAAGCCTTTAAAAATACTTTTATAAGATCCACTGACCCAAACCGTGCCTTTCCTTTAAAAACTCACTCTAATAGTATGAACGGTTATCATATACGTTTATTATGATAAAGTCATTTAAATTTATCACCATCTAGTAAAACAAAAAGCAATAAGAGGAATTAAAACGTTTTTATTCATATTTTTTGTTACCATGTCTAAAAACGCGTATACACTTTTTTTAATCGATTCGACTTTTGCATAATTGGGATGAAGACGAAATAAGCAGTCTGGATGAAGCCAAAAGTGAAAGATTCTAGTCGTAAGATAATCTTTCACTTGATTTATTGACTCTAGAAATGTTTCTTTATATTCATCAATGTCAATAGAGCTCTTTCCTATTGTTGTTTCTGGAAAGAATACAAATACCTAAATAAGTTTGGGTATAAATGGTTTAAACAAAATTGTTAAGATGAGATATTTGTTGTAGAATGTAACTCACCCCAGATAATATCAAAACTGTATGCATTCAAAAGAGGCCACATATTCAAAGGGTCATTTCCCACAGAAATTCGAGACAAATCTTGTGCAAATTTTTTGCCTCGTTCTACAAAATCATCGAAGAAACTCGTCAAAACTTTTGGATTTAAAACAGAAAGCATAACTTTCCGACGAGGCTTCCATATCGGAACTATAACATAAAATAAAATAACGTAGTATTATAATGTAATAAAATTCATTTTTTACCTATTATGTGTTACCTATTAACTTCGTAATAATTTTTGCTCATAGTTCAAGTATATTTCATATTTTATATGGTATATTATATTTTCAATAATTTCGAAATTTCCAAATACCATTCGGTAAAACTATACCTAAACATTGTAGGTACCTTATATATTTTTTATTGCGCAGAATAATATTAATAATAATTCACAAAGTATCATTAAATCTTGCTTATTATACCGGTAAAGGGCATGCAGGTCGTAGCCACTAACTTGTAATTAAATAAAATACTTATTTAAACATTTTTCCTTTTTTGTCAATTTTATTTTGTATGTATTTTCTTAGGGTGGGCAGCGTTTGGGAAACTGCGTGGGGTCTTACTATCGTCAATCCCACAATGCCTAAAGACAAAAGTCTTCAATCAGTGCGTCCTACCTGTCATGACATACGGAGCCGAGACGTGGACACTCACAGTGCGGCTAGTCCACCAACTTAAAGTCGCTCAGCGTGCTATGGAGAGAGCTATGCTCGGTATTTCTCTGCGGGATCAAATCCGAAACGAAGTCATTCGCCAGAGAACAAAGGTTACCGACATAGCTCAGCGAATTAGCAGGCTGAAGTGGCAGTGGGCTGGTCACATTTGTCGCCGAACGGATAACCGTTGGGGCAAACGCGTTGTAGAGTGGAGACCGCGACTCGGCAAACGTAGTGTAGGACGCCCTGTAGCAAGGTGGAGCGACGATATACGCAAGATTGCCGGTACAGAATGGCGGCGAAAAGCCGAAGACCGAGCCAAATGGCGTGCCTTAGGAGAGGCCTATGTCCAACAGTGGACGGAGAAAGGCTGAAGAGAGAGAGAGAGAGAGAGAGATGTATTTTCTTACTTTTGACCTGAGCAACACAATTAAAAATGATATTAAGAACCAGCAAGCACTCACACCACATATATTATGGATATACTTGATTTCCGCCCGCGGCTTCGGCCGCGTTTTTAAGAAAATACCCGCATAGTTCCTATTGCTGTAGGACTTTCTGGATGAAAAGTAGACTATTTCTTATTCTGCGTCTTCAGCTACCTACATCCAAATTTCATTGTAATCGGTTCAGTAAATTTTACGTGAAAGAAGAACAAACATCCATCCTCACAAACTTTCTCGTTTAGTAGGACTTATAGGTTAGGTACCCGGCGCAAATAGAGATCCATTGCCGACACCAGTATGAAGAACTTTGATGACGTCATCCTTATCTAAGTGATGTTTCAGTATTACATCCATTATCCCGGGGTCTGTGGTAGCTGAAAAATTTGTATGAATATTAAATTTTAATAATGCCATTTCGAAATAGTTAAATAGTGAGTTTCTTGGTTTTGCTTAACAATATTAATAATTATCACTTTTATTTAACTGTCCAGAGGTCGGCAAAACAAGTAATTTAAAGACGTGCATTCAACGAACCAAAATCAAGCTTCATGCATGAATAACGTAGGTTTGACAAGAATTTCCTCTATAAACGATTGGATGCAAAATGCCGCTCTATCTACTGAAGAAACCGCATCAAAATCCGTTGCGTAGCTTGAACAATCTAAACATACTTAGTGACAGACAGAAAGGCTGTGGAAAGTGACTTTGTTTTATATTTATGCTATTTATAACTACTATGTAGTACATTTGATCAATTAAATAGTCTTACCTATATACAGCAATGGGCCAAGCCATACTCTCAGTATACCGCCGTTTTCTGAACACTCGGTACTCACTTCTGCTAGCGATTTCATAATACCTATAACATATAGAAGAAGAAAAAATTCAAAATAAAATTTACACACACAATTTCATATTTTTCAGAAGAGAAGGACGAGTTTGATGAAATCAAGCAGAATATGATAAAATAAACCAGTAAAATACAACTCGGTATACCTAATATATGAATGTCGACTCGAAGGATTAGCGCGTTCAAACAAAAAACAAAACAAATCTTTAACTTGATTATCATCTTAATATATATAAATCTCGTGTCACAATGTTTGTCCTCAATGGACTCCTAAACCACTTAACCGATTATAATAAAATTCGCAAACCATGTGCAGTTCGATCCAACTTGAGAGATAGGATAGTTTAAACATGTAGGTACCACGGGCGAAGCCGGGGCGGACCGCTAGTATTAGTATAGATTAATTAGGTAACCCTTAAAAAATATATGATTTAATTAAAATTGACGTATTGTTAATAATTGTTGTACAGTTTGTACGAGGATAAAATACACACTTTAGAATATGTGCCAGTTATTTATTCATATATTTAATAATCATTAAAAGAATTTATTTGATAAAATTGCCAACCATGAATACTTACTTTCAGTATCTCCAGAAAAATGATGGGCGACGCCTATTAGTGGTAAATTATTTTTCGAAGAATATATTCGCGATGCCACTACATATCTACGGATGTGTCTCTTCCCCAGAAAGAGAAAAATTATAACAAATATACAATAAACCCACAAATACATTGTAAAAGTCTATACGTGCGTTAGGTGCAAAATTTTAACACCAAACTGTAATCAGCATATTTATGGTGCTTATATAATATAACCTTCTTTACAATAATAAAATAATCAAATGATTTTTTTTTTTTGTATAATAATTATTAATTACCACGTCCACAGACCACGTCATATTTTTATATGACGTGGTAATAAGAGTTATACTCTTCATCATATAAAAATATGAGTACTAGCGGTCCGTCCTGGCTTCGCCCGTGGTACATGTTTACGTTATAATAAGAACCATTCTCTATTAAAAAATAAATTAACGAAATCGGTTCAGCCGTTCTCGAGTTTTGCGCTTAGCATACAATCTCGAGTTGGTGATTCCTTTTTATTATTGAGAAGATATAGTGTGATGTGGTGAGTTATCCTTCTCATATAGGTCTGCAGGAAGGACCACAATTTCATTTACCTTTTTAGAATAACATTCTTAAAAAGCTATTTACTGCCCAAATATTACCAAAATTAATAGTTGAATTTTTTAACTATAGGTATTTTAAACAAGACAGTTGAATTTTTTAACTATAGGTAAATTCTTATTGAGAACACTGGAATAGCCGTTCAAATTGATTATTTAGAAAATATACTTTTATATTCTTACGTATAGTAACCTCTTTGCAAGATACTACCTATACGTAATATAAATATACTAGCTTTTCGCCCCGGCTTCGCCCGTGGTACCTACATGTTTACGTTTTTTTATAAAAACTATTCTATCTCTCAAGTTGGATCGAACTACACATAGAGTGCGAATTTTATTATAATCGGTTAAGTGGTTTGGGAGTCCATTGAGGACAAACATTGTGACACGAGATTTATATACTTATATTAGAGAAGAAGATTACGTAAATGCTACTTTTTAGCAAATTAATAGCTATAACTTTGGTAATCATAGGAATTTACGTCAATAATTAATTGTTTTAACAATCATTGTGTTAAGGAAAAAATAAAGCTTAAGTAATTCATTCCTCAATTATCTATACTAATATTATAAAGCTGAAGAGTTTGTTTGTTTGTTTGAACGCGCTAATCTCGGGTACTACTGGTCCGATTTGAAAAATTATTTCAGTGTTAGATAGCCCATTTATCGAGGAAGGTTTTAGGCTATCTAGACACGCGGCAGCGTGTCAAGCCGAGTTCAAGCGAAGAGAACTGGCGAGCAGCAGCCGTGTGTATATTTACACGAACCATTTCGAGCCACTTTTCACCCCCTTATAACTCGAAAACTATTTAAGTTAAATAAACCAAATTTGGTACATATCAAGAGGACCTCAAGATAAACAAGAACCTTAAATTTCATAAATACAGATTAAACAGTTGCGTAGATATTAATATCCAAAAATCGCAATTTTTAAGACTGACTGACTTATAGACATATACAAAACCTAACCTACTTCCAGATGACCTAGAAAGTTCAAATTTTGTAATCAGCTAGATAATAGTGAGTGTACAAAGGAAAAAATCAGAAAATACTGAATTTATTTGTATTTAATTTTTTTTTCAATGACATTAATTTTGTTTGTATGGAAAAATGGAAAAGTTTAAAAAAATAGAAAATAGTATATTCACCTTACTAGTCTTAAAAAATAGATCAAAACTAGTCAGTGGCCGAAAAAAATTTTGAAAGCCATCAATAAATGACTGAGATATAGATTATTGAAGTTTACATATTTTAGCGCGAAACATCTGTAGATTCGATGCGCCTCTGACATCACACTCACTCGCGCTAGTATCGCTAGGGCGGATTACTTCGATTGCATGATTTCTTTATTCAAAACTATTATTAAACGTAAAATAAAAGAAAATTGTAATAAAAATATTGCTCATACAGTTAAAAATAATATATAATTTTACAAATTCACATTTCTTTATTCTTTATTTATGAGTGTTTAGTTTATTTTTAATTTCAGTGTAATGGAAGAAGGCTTTGTCGAAGGTCGAAATGATTTAATTTGCGTAATATTAATATTAATATAAGTGAAACATCTTTAGGCGCGTTTAGAGTAAAATTTAAAAAATCTCATCATGGCAATACCGTAACGTCATGGAGTAAAGCGACGATTCTTCTACAACGATCTTTGCATCTTTGTAATAGTGTGTGTACATATTCACGCTGGATGTTTAGAAAATCATGTAATCTTTTAAACAGAAAACGAGTTTAAAAAATTGCAGATAATGACGGGGCAATGTGCGCTGACATTCATAACATACAAGAAAATATAGAAAATAATACTAAACAAACCATACAAAGAATCCGAAAGAAAAAATAAAAAAAAATCGTATATAAAAAGTATTATATTCATAAAGTAAATCAAATTTGCAGAGTAATTTTCTGTACAAAAAGTAATGATATCCCACCAAAAACATAAATGTAAAAATTGGAGCCGAGTTCAATCGTTGACTTAATTTGCCAAAAAAGAAATGAGATCTAATTAATGTGTGCCAAGTTCTGCAGACAGTCCAGAAATTTATTTATAAAGATGTATTAAGTTCTTAGGTTGACTGAAAACTCAATTGTTTTATTTTCCCTTAGAGAACAATGTTTATTCCAAAATATAACTTTTTTAATTTGATAATATAATTATTTTCACAAAGCAAACAACTAATGACCTATTGAACCCCATAATTTGATGAGGCTAGTTTTACATACTGTTTATATTTTGTGAAGTTCTAAAAACTAGCCTCATCAAATTATGGGGTTCAATAGGTCATTAGTTGTTTGCTTTGTGAAAATAATTATATTATCAAATTAAAAAAGTTATATTTTGGAATAAACATTGTTCTCTAAGGGAAAATAAAACAATTGAGTTTTCAGTCAACCTAAGAACTTAATACATCTTTATAAATAAATTTCTGGACTGTCTGCAGAACTTGGCACACATTAATTAGATCTCATTTCTTTTTTGGCAAATTAAGTCAACGATTGAACTCGGCTCCAATTTTTACATTTATGTTTTTGGTGGGATATATTATCACGCTACGACCAACAGGGGTGGAGCCACGGGGGTGAAACCGCGCGGAG
This sequence comes from Colias croceus, assembly GCF_905220415.1. NCBI lineage: Eukaryota > Metazoa > Arthropoda > Insecta > Lepidoptera > Pieridae > Colias > Colias croceus. Next base: position 8,106,294 of record NC_059542.1, read on the forward strand.
CAGCTAGTTATAGATAATAATTAATATGGCACTTTATAATTAATCCTAGATGATTTATTACCTATTACGTACTTTGCATAGGTCAGGTATTACTGATTTGTGATGTAATATGATTACATTATAATATTGTGTAAGTCATAGCAGACAGATCATTAAAATAATTGTTGTGGTAGTACGGTTTATTTCATATTATTTTATAACAATGATAGCAAGTAAAATATAAAATATATAAATTTTGTGATCGCGTAGGATTTGATTTTTTTTTCAAAATGTTTGATTTTTTACTAGTCAAGCCCTTTTAATTTGATATTGACCATTTTGTTCAGGTTCTACGTTAGGTACCATAGACAGACACATACACATTATATTATAGATACGTCAAACTTATAGCATCCTAGGGATTTAATGATTTAAATAGTGCTCGTAGAATTAAGTAGTTTTCCACAGGACAACTATTTTTTTTTTATATGCTCTCTCCATTACAAATTAGAGCGTTCCTTAGAGGCAAACATACTTGACGTGTACAGGTAAAAATATTGTTTGCATCTTCAGGCTTTTTGTAATAACCGTGAACGTCATAATGATATTTTGTGTGATCTTCGTAATTCTCACGTCCATTTTTTGAATACATCAATGATTTTAAGACTTGGAGTATAAAGTAAAAATACCATAATTAAGTTTAAATGAATCAGATAAAATTTTTATTTTATTTATTTAAATTCAGATTCATACATATTTCGTTAGTAAAGAATTAAAAAAATATATATATTTCATCGTCATCCAATGCCCGAGAAAAGTTAATAATGTTTTATTCAGATATTATCAGCCGATTTTTTCTTCACTATAATATATAATATAATATTATAAAGAGGAAAACTTTGTTTGTTTGTTTGTTTGATTGTAATGAATAGGCTCATAAATTACTGGACCGATTTTAAAAATTCTTTCCCAATTCGAAAGCTTCATTATCCACGAGTAATATAGGCTTATATATTATCACGCTAAGACCAACAGGAGCGGAGCCACGCGAGTGAAACCGCGCGGCACAGCTAGTATAAGATATGATCTGAATTTCTTATGGGCATAACTAGTCGTTATTCTTTTCTAATAATATGTTTATACATTCTTCATCTTCTAAATTAATAATTGTAATTGTAATAATAGATACATTTCAAACTCAAACTCAAACTCAAACATTTATTTATTCAATTAGACTTCTTCCAGAAGCACTTTTGAATCGTCATTACATTCTTTAAATTTACCACCGATTCGGAAAGCAGTATCTATATAATATATATTATCATAATATGCCAAGAACTGTCCTGTAATTCTTACGCGACAACCCTCCATGGATTTTCATCTTCCATATATTCCTTAATGCTGTAATAGGCTCTCTGAACTAATACATTTTTTAAATAAGTTTTAAATTTAACACTACTAAACTCTTTAATACTATGAGGAATTCTATTGTTAAAACGTATACCTTGGCCCATAAATGAATTTTTAACCTTAGTGTCTATCTCCTACTTTTGTGTGTAAGTCTGCGTTTTTGTGTACATGTAAAACATTATTAAATATATACTGTGATGGTACAGTGAGGATACCAGTATTCTTAAAGAGATCTCTTAGTGAGTCCCGAGCACGTAAATTATATATAGAGCGTATGGCTCTTTTCTGTAATATATTTAATAAGTACAAGATAACAGTGACATAGTTTTCTTATATAAGACATAAAGCCTTGGACTTGCCCCAGCTGATTGGTTAAATAATGGTAATTAACATTGTTTTTCCAGTGGTATCTTATGTTCTGACTTTTCGACAAGTTTGAATTTTATTAAATTCATAGCACATTAAAAAAACCGCCTTCAAGTTGTCGAAACTATAGACGAAGTTTAATTGGTACCAACTTCGAAATAAATGAAGAGTTCCTTCGATTTTTCCAGGATTCCATGATCAGATGCTGACCTGATGATCATGGAACCAACTTCGAAAATTATTTACTTTCCTTGAAAGTGTTTTGTAACAGGATGGCGGTTCTACATGGGTCTTAGTACGCAATGCCAAAAGAAAAATGATGGTCAGAACGCTGGTACGCCTTAGTCGAACTCGTTGGATAAATTACGAAAGTCAAATATCAAATAATAAGGCCTTCAAAATTGATATCACAATTCAGCGTACACGGTATAAACGATTCATCGGACGTGATACATTTTCAGTATTTTTTCAAAACTTTTGCATAATGTATAACATTTAGGTCAAAGTTACCAATATTGTTAACATGTTGTGGCTTTATATTTTGATCCTTGTGATGTGGTAACTTTAAGACATTATAACTCGTTGTTAAATTTAGTGGATATTGATATTTTTTCTGATAAATGGCCTGTAATGAAGAACAAGATTAATAAGCTTTTTTTGTCCTAATTAAATTCTTAAAACAGCAAATTTCCAGGTGCCATTATATTTATATGCATGATTAAGCTGTTTTAATATTTGTTACCACTTCGTATTAATTTCATAAATTTATGTTATTGTGTGTAAGCTGTGGTCACATATAACCGGTTATGAATACGCCAACTTATATATGTATAAAAAAACTTTATTTAGCCTAAGTACAAATGTAACGACCTTTTGTGATCCTTAAATAAAGAAAATAAAATAAAATAAAATGAATATTTCAAATATTATCTGACATTAAGGCTTTTAGACTTTTACGTATTTATACTGCACCAAGAGCCTGATATAAAAACTAATGTAATCGAAAACTCATTTCCAGAAACTGCAATGGGTGTTCCTTTAAATGCTCAAGAAAATAACAACCACCCTATTTTAATAGCGACCAATGATGCATTAAAATACACATGTGAACGAATATTTCATCCATGGCTCCAACCAGACTGGCTGTATAAATTGTTTCCACAATATAAGAAATTGAAAAAAGTCACAGACATAATACATAACTTTACTGATGAGGTATATTTTTATAACTTCGTTTGCTAGATCTTATAAAATATAGAATATAGATACTGTTTAAAAGTATTGGATTCTTCATCAAAAACAATAAAGAAGCTCTAAAGACTCACATTAATTTTAAAATTGACAAGATATGTTATTTAATTAATTTAATGAGTAGTTTAAAAGCAATTTAAACTTCAATATTTAGAAAGAGTTATAAAGGAAACTCTAAGGCTGTATCCTTCTGTACCTATCATCATACGAACTACAACTGAAGATTCTCCTATGAGTAAGTCAAAAGTCAAAACTATATTTAAGTCTGCGATATAAAAGTGATAAATTTGATTAACTCCATACTGAATATAACTTACAGGAAGTAGATTTTTACTATCGTCATGTCCACTTAGTAAGATAGGTACTGCACATTACTTCTCCTGTGAAAAAAAATCTGTCAATAACATTTATTGTACTTTTTTGCAGATGATGATATTATTTTTCCAAAGGGGGCAGGAGTAGCTCGTATATATGGTGTCCATAGGAATCCCAAAGTTTGGGGTCCAGATGCTGACTGTTTTAACCCAGATAGATTTTTACCGGAGCGAATACAAGGAATGCATCCTTGCTCATTCATACCGTTTAGTCATGGACCTCGTTTGTTCTCTTGTTTGGGTGAGAAATGTTTACTATTTTTATTTTATTTTATAAATAAAGTTATCTTCTCCTCTTTATGTGTTTGTAAGTTTTATCAGCTGCTGTTTTTTTTTTTTCTTTTTTTGTTTTACAAAAGATCTACAATACAAAAAGTCAAATTTGATACTCAATACTTAAACTAAACTTTACTGCATCTCGCCCAAAGTAATTTCAGCCATTTCCCTTTATATGACGTGTATATTTTTGATACTATAAATTTTATCTTTTTCAGGTTGATATCAATAAAGACAGCATTATCAGCTATCCTAAGACGATACAAAGTCATAGATGAGCCAGAAAACAGTCCTATACCAAATATAAGAGTCAAATTCGATATTATGATGAAGGCAGTCGACGGATACGAAGTAGCTTTAGAACAACGATGAAAGACTTTAAATAAATATAAGTAAAAAAAATTTTAGTTTTATTTTTTCGCAAATATGCCGCTTCATAAAAAAAAACAATAATGACCGTAAGTATATGAATTAATTTGTATGAATTAATTTAACCCGGAAAAATTCAGAGAAAAATAATTCAGACACGTTTTCCTATGAACATATAGTATAAAAAATTTATTTAAAAAATGTCTTAGAATGCACCCTAGATACCAATATTTGTTTTTATATTATACTAGGTTTCCGCCAGCGGCTTCGCCCGCGCAGTCAAAGAAAAACCCGCATAGTTCCCTTTCCCGTGGGATTTCCGGGATTGCGTCATTTTTCCGGGATAAAAAGTAGCCTATGTCCTTTCTCGGGTATCAAAATATCCCCATACCAAATTTCATGAAAATTGGTTCAGTAGTTTAGGCGTGATTGAGTAACAGACAGACAGACAGACAGAGTTACTTTCGCATTTATAATATTAGTATGGAAGAGAGATACAACGAGATGTATTGTACTTAATGTAAATTTTTATTTGAAAGAAATAAAAATTTTCAATCATTTTAAGTAGTTTTAAGTTTTTTCCATCCTATAATTTCCAACCTAATCATTACACAAATGTTTCTAATATATCAAACATAATGATTGAAATATTCCACACTTATATATTTTATATTATGTACCTACTTAAAATTACAATGCATCATTTTCACAAATGAATCATGCGATATCATCGAAACATTTCTTATAATAACAAAACATTAACATAAAAATATACTATAATATAACAACACCTCTCGTTCGTTCACACAAAAACAGTAAAAAGAGATATTAATTATTATTAACTAGCTGTGCTCCGCGGTTTTACCAGCAGTCCTCCGCTCCTGTTGGTCTTAGCGTGATGACATAAATTATTATTACGTAGTATATTATTATTAGTCTGTGCCTGTGGTGCCTATATCCTTCCTCGATGAATGGGCTATCTAACACCGAATGAAAAAAATTTCAAATCGGACCAGTAGATCCCGAGATTAGCGCGTTCAAACAAACAACAAACATAAACCGAGGAAAAAAAAGAAAAAGCTATTTTATCAAATAAATTATCGCCTTTTTTGTAAACGTGACCTCAACGTCACGTTTACAAAAAGGATTTTAATCGCATGACATTTTTTTTAATTTTCGCGGAAGTTTTCGTAAATTGTGTAAATTTATGATCAATGGATTGATGATTGGCATGATCAAATTATACAAAAAAAGTTGTAGGTTTTAGATTTTTCAAAAACTAGCTGCTCCGCGCGGTTTCACCCCCGTGGCCCCATTCCTGTTGGTCGTAGCGTGATGATAATATATAGCCTACAACGTAACCTTCCTCGATAAATGGGCTATCTAACACCGAAAGAATTTTTCAAATCGGACAAGTAGTTCCCGAGATTAGCGCGTTCAAACAAACAAACTCTTCAGCTTTATAATATTAGTATAGATTACAGGGGCATGTTTTCCTATTACCTTTGATCAAAAGCTGTGATATAAAGACGATAAATTTTTTTTAAGTTGTAATTATGGATCCATTAATAAGAAGAAAAAACACATTTAGGTACCTTTTTAATTTATTTTACATTATTATTATTTTTTTACGAAATGGAATAACCTTATGACGTCATTTGTACATTTTTCCAAAAACAAGAAGTTGACGACATAAAACATGATTTACACGGAAATGTCTAGCATTACGTGCTTAATAATAATTATTCATTCATTGAATTACGCACACATTCCATTTAAAAACAAAAACAAATCTCCCATAAAAATATATTGAAGCACAGATATTATAGAAACATTACATAATGATTAAACTAACAAAATTATTATATTCCTTGCGTTCACATACACTGGATATGATTTAGCTATAATTTCAAAAAAGGAGGAGGTTATCAATTCGGTGTAGGTACATACTCTGAGGTTTCTGAACCGATTTACGTGATTCTTTTTTTGTTTGATGCGGAATATAAAAATTTTATTCGGATAGCTTTTTTGTCTGATCTTGACTGATCTCGATGACTTAATAGAAATGTAGCAAGTAACTTTGATTCACTTCCCGGTTCCCGATTGAGCTGAAATTATGTTTACCTATATAAATTGGATAGCGATGAAACATTATTATGACATAGAACTGATTTGATGATGGAATCGGAAGGTGGCCATAGGAACTGAGTAATATATTGATTCAACTTTATCGAACTTTATTTGGGCTCGTTTGATTCGTGTTGAAAAGTACACTAAAAAGTATTAAATAAAAATAACTACGTTAAAAACAACCGACTTCAAAAACGGAAAAGTAAAAAATAAAAATGATTGGAACCGACATCAAAAACTTTTTAGTAAATAGCACATCTAACTATCTAACTCTTGTTATAAACTTATAACATTGATCTCATGAAAGCTAAATCGTCTTTTTATTAAATAACTAGCTTCCGCCCGCGACTCCGTCAGCGCGGATGTCGGTCTTCGCGTGGATGGTTTATTTATCCATTTTGAGTACCTCTGACAATAACATCTTAGGTATAAATATCTATTGGACCCAATTCCCAAATACGGCTAGGCCTATAATAATACGCAACGTGTGTTCGCGGTTCTACGGAACAACGTCTATGGATAAAACTGAAAAATTAAGATTATTTTTTTTCTACGTATTTTTCCAGGATAAAAAGTATCCTATTTTACGCCCAGGATAATAAGGTATAATTATACCAAGTTTCATCGAAATCGAACCGCTAGTTTTCACGTGATGCCTTCACATACAGACAGACAGACAGACAGACAGACAGACAAAAATTTTTTTAATCACATATTTGGGTTTGGTATCGATCCAGTAACACCCCCTGCTATTTATTTTTTCAATATTTTCAATGTACAGAATTGACCCTTCTACAGATTTATTATAATATGTATAGATAATAGATAAAAAATAGTTATTTCATTTCGTTAGCATTAAGTAGGCGCGTTCTGAAGGGCACAATATTTTTTGTAGTATATATAAATTATAAAAAATATTTCAAGGCTAAGGTATAAATATAAATACAAAGTTTTTATCGATTGATTAAAAACTATTTAATTATTTTTAATAGAGAAAATTTGTTATTATGTATCCCACTGCCCCTTTGCTTTATTTTTGTAACTTTTTCATGCGTAGCTGCTGTACCAAATATCCGTGGATATTTGGTACAGAGATATAGCGGGCGGTAGGTATCACGCGAGTGACGCTACGTGTTCCAGCTAGTTCCTCATATTTTGTGTTGATGCAGAATATATGTTCGAAGATGTATAATAATCTATACAGTCTTATTAGTTTTTGAATGCTGATTATCCTTGACTGCTTTTGCCTTTAAATGTTGCCGGATTCACCAGGAAGCTAAGTGTAGAGTACATATTGTATTTTTATAGAAATTTAACCGTTTAAATAATAAAATATGTGTGAAGTGCTGCTCCTTTTTCTTCTTCCCCACTACTGGATACCTAATTGAACCTAATAAATTAGCAATTCCTTTTTTAGGGTTTCCTATTTGTGTTTCCCATTGTCTACTAAGACAATATTATAAATTTATAGAGACTAAAATACCTATATTTTTTTTACTTTTTTCGCAACAAATTATCACAACATTTTATAGTTCACTGTCTTGAAAAAAATTAAAGATTTAATGACATAATTACTATCGTATTCTATAGTTTTGGTTTAATATTATTTTATGCAAAATATTTTTAATTTATGGCATACTAAAAAAGGTCGATATTATAAATGTTTTCACATTAATTGCGGTTAGATAAATTTTATATATATTAGACTCAGTGTAAAATAGTACTCTTTCAGTGTCACATCAGATTTACACATAGAAGCACAATAATGGCTTCATTTTTATTTTACTGTTTGTTACCAATTTTATGTTATGTGTTATATCGTTACAAAAATAGACGAATCTATGCGATGGTAAAACATGTCAAAGGGACTGCTGATGACATACCGATCTTTGGGATTTCCGTGTTTCTTTTAGGAAGTGCTGAACGTATGTACATTTTATTATATTACTCATCAGTGTTTTAGTGTGTCATACAGTGTGGATCCATAATACTAGTATTTTTTTAGTTTAGTGAATTAAATTAAAGTTTAGCACCAAAACGTTCGTTATATTATTATCGTGGTAGAGCTGGAAAATTCCTGAAAGGGTTAAAAGTTAAAACCCTACTTGATCATAAACAAAATTGAACAATTCTAAGGTTTTGGATTAAATCCACATGCCTCATAGACAATATCTCAAATAAGCTCAAATCAATCAAGTCAACTTCCATATCCCGTCAATATGACTTAATTTATATATCTTGGTTACTTTTGTGACTATAATGATTATCTGCCCTTGGTTTCCTATTTGTCTCTCTATTGTTTCTGCAAGTTTGATATAAAGCTAATATTATAAAGCTGAAAAGTTTGTTTCTTTGTTTGTTCGAGCGCGCTAATCTCAAGAACTACTGGTCCTGAAACTATATTATATTACTACTTATCGAGGAAGGATAAACTGGCTAGTGGCTATATATCATCACGTTAAGACAAACAGAAACGGAACCACACGGGTGAAACCGCGGAGCGCAGCTAGTATTTTATAAAAACAAAATATAGAGTTATTACATTCGGTTACGACAAGCTACAATTATAACTTGTTATGTTCAAAACCACAATCAAATCGTGAGAGTATATTATTAACATAGTGTGATAGTAATGAAATTAAAATATACTTACTTGTTTAATAAATATGTAAGAGAATTAAACTCTATTTTATTCATCTATGAATATTTATAACATTCCCTATTTTAATTGCATAGAGATAAAACGTTACATCTCATATGGCACTTTAGGGTAAAAGATTTAGATTTAAGATATTCAAAATTAATTTTAATCCAGTTGTAGAAATAGATCAAATCAGATAAGAACAGATCAAATTACTTTTATTCAATGTTATGCTTGTTTAAATTATTTCCAAAAAATACCTGTATAACGCGTTTAGGATACGCATATTCACTAATCAATCTAAGGTCGGTTGCAGAGCTTCACCGACCATCAGTGCGTACGTCAGTCGCGCTTGTCATATGTATGGAAATTAATAAAACCGTTCATAGCTAGACCGACCATACGCACGCGTATTTCCATACATAATATGACAAGCGCGACTGACGTACGCACTGATGGTCGGTGAAGCTCTGCAACCGGCCTAATATATTGACATAGTAAAAGTAATTACATTAACATAATATATCCTAATTTTATTAAAAAAAATGTATTCGTATAGATATAATGAAGAAGATGGTAGAGTACAGCAAGGTCACAACACATTTTGGAGGTATATCAAAAGCGTGGCTTGGACCCTTCTTATATTTCAGTGAGTAAACATATATATTGATCGATAAATTTATTATATGTTATAAGAAAATACTAGGTTTAAATACCGCCTCTATGATACTACGGAAGGCATTTCCATACAGGCATTTTACTTTCCCATAAATAAAATGGATCAGTAAGACTACAATATTCCCTTTATATAAGTATTGTCATTACCCGACTTTAAAAAAAATAAGTCGTTGCTTGTAGCAGTAAGGTAAACGCAGCTATCAACGACCCATCGAAAATCTGAAGGTATTACCGACCTATAAAAGTAATTCGAAATTTAAACGTTTCCAGAACTATTCTAGCTATAGGTAGGCAAAGTTATAAACGAATGTATTACTTGAGCATCGTATACTTTTACGTTAGTGTAACTGTGCAAAAAAGAGTTAAAATACGTAAGTTGCTGCGGGGTAGCGTGGAAGCAGGACGTGTCGTACTATTCCGTTGTTCCTTCGGGTAAGTACTGTGAGTATCTAAGACATTTACAAACAAATGACATCTATACTTTAATTTATATTACTAAATGTCAATGCATTTAAGTGTTGACTTTTCATTTCTTACAACATTTTATTAATAAAAAGTAATTTGAAACGATAAAACTTTAAATTAAAATGGGACGGTGTTAGCTTCACCAGTTTAAGTCGTGGCAGGTATCAACGACCCGTAAGTCGGCAATGGCAGCAACGTAACTTTTTGTTTTATTTTCTTTTATGTTATTGTATCACACTAACACAAGTGGTTTTATGGACCAGTTTAAATCTAAGCTATGAGTCTTCATAAAAATCTATTAGCGACTAAACTTTTTTGTCTAGTGTTGTGTCTTTTAGCGTTGTCAATTTATACAAAGTTATGATATTTTTCGAGGATCCCTATCGAATAGTTACAGTAGTAAATCATTGTTTTTTTGTTTAAACAATATGCATTTGTTCATATTTTGTATGACATTAATCAATTATAATCTATTTTATAGTCTGATGGTCAAATGAATTAAAATAACCATTTTTTTATGGGTCGGTAATACAATTTAGGTTTATACTTACATACTTTATTACCGACCCATGTGGGTCGGCAATAGCAACTATAGGAAGCTATTACCGATCGAATATAGATTGTTTAGTTTCTCATCTACTTTTATGACATAACCTAGGTGCCTATTAAAAAACGCTTCTTCATGGTTAAATTAACATTAAAAACATATAATTATATTTTTTTCCATAAATATGGAACCACAAAAGCGGCGAAAAGTATACAGTAAAAAATAACTCGCCGAAGCAATCAATCAAATAGCATAAGGAAATATCCTAGAGTTTGAAATCCTCTAATTTAATATATGTACATATATTAATGGTATTGTTGATTAATTTTAAAGTTTATAATTATTTAGTTCATTACTAAGAAGTACTCTGAATTTGTTTTATTAAAAATAACTACTTATAGTAAAAAATAACTATAATAAAAAAATACGAATATATTTCCATTTTTATTTCATTTTATTAAGATCGGTAATCATCATCATCACTAGCTTCTATACATTCCATTGCTGGAAAAAGGCTTCCTCTCACATACGATCGGGAATAGCTGCATAAAAATCGTTAATAGCTTCTCAGCCGTTTTTATGGGTCGGTAATTGCAACAATCGACTAAGTCACATTTTAAATTATTTTTTACAAGATAATCCTTTATTTGAATGTATTTGATTCAATAAAAACATTTTTTATACATAACACTAGCATATAAAATGAAACTATAAATCTTTAGAAGAACCAGTATACTTAAAAAGTATGGTTGATTTTAAAATTGCCTTAGAGGGGTCGTTAATACCTGCATTTACCTTAATTAAACTTTAATAACAAAGATTTAACAAAGCGAATTGGCCCAGAGTTCTGACCCGCGTGCGCTTGTAATTCTTTCCCACCCATCTATTTACCTAATTTTATTATTTGTGATTTTGTGAACAATATTTAAATAGGTACTGCTTTAGTAAAATTCAAATAATTCAATTTGATTTAAAAAGTATAATTGTTTAACAATATTTTCTCTAAGACTTTTATGTACTTATTAATTGATCACAAGGTATGTTATAATCCATATAAAATGTATTGTAATGCCTTATAAAAATATTAATACACAAAATAAATGTTAGAATTCGTGTTTATTTATTTTTATTACAGATAAGAGTAGGCCTTCCAATAAACCGGAAAGTCTATCATAGAAAAAAAAATCTTAATGCTGAATGCATTAAGAATTTTTTTCAATTATTTGCATAAAAACCGGATTATTACCTTCCGGGCTGATTGAGAATAATTATGTTAATATTATACATAATACATAATATCTACGTAACGCATTATAACACCGAACCTTCGGTTCACTTCCGTTCGCGACGCGTTCGCGTTATGGCTGCCTTTCTGGCTAACATAGACAAACACCACACAAAAAAAGCATTACACAATGCAACCGCTTCTATTACTTATTCGTTAGTGTCATACTTAGTTTATCTCTCTAGTAGAGATGAGAAAAGATTGAGCAATAAGCTTTTATCACGTAGATAATATGTGCCGTGTGTTTTATATTGAATCAAATTATTGTCTTAGTTTTATTTATGTCTTATTATACATGTACTTACAAAAAGAATAAATATATAAATAAATATTGATTATAATTTCTTCTCTGATTTCTTAATCTATATTATAATTTTAGTACCAAAACAGTATTTAAAACGACTTAATTTTATCTTCAGTGGTAACAGATCCAGCGGCATTAGAGGTGGTTCTGAAAAATAATTTAGAAAAAGACAATTTGCACCGTTTCTTAAGATTCTTCCTCGGAAATGCATTAATTTTTGCACCAGGTAAGATTTTTGACAACACCATGTATTTTATAACTAACTTATTATATAACTTTTTACAATTCCTAAAATGTAGTAGTTACTTATTCTAGAAGAATTTATATCGTTAAATTTTACTAAATTTACACTTTAAACTAAGTAATTGTATATTTATTTACAGTCTCTATATGGAAGCCCCGCCGAAAAGTTGCAGTACCAGCTTTCAGCCCAAAGATAATTTCTAGTTTTGTCCACGTTTTCGCAGAGCAAAGTGACAAGTTAGCAGAATTGCTAAAACCTAAAGTGGGGATTGGAAAATTTAAAATATGGCCTCACATCAATGCTTATAATCTTGACTCTGTTATGGGTAAATATCTATATTTAACTTAATCGATCATTAATTTGTATTGAGCTAAAGATTTTACTTCATTGTATTTAGTTATACTTATGTGCGAAATCAGGCGATTTTAATCTTCTTGAATATTAAATATTTATAACTCAATAAAGTACTTAAGTTTAAAAATATAACTATTAATTTTTAGACATAGCATATTTTCCTGAACTTCGTAATAGTATCCGTGACAGATTGTCTAAAGGTTTTTAATTACGCAATATAAAAAAATATCTATGATGAATTTCATCATTTTCTTATTACAGAAACGGCAATGGGTGTCCCGTTAAATACACAAGATGATTATGAAAACCCAATTTTAACGGCCACAAATGACGCATTTAAATACACATGTGAACGAATATTCCATCCATGGCTTCAACCGGATTGGTTATACAAATTATTTCCCCAGTATACTAAATTGAAGAAAGCAACGAAAATCATACACGACTTTACAGATGAGGTATGAAAGTTTATCTTATTCCATATTATCACAACGTTTTATTATCTACGTATAAAGCACAATACAATACAAGTTGTTGTCAATTCATCTAGGCTGACCTTAAATAAATAAATAAATTCATTTTTTTCGTCTTGTACTTGAGTATTTCTATTTATTTATTTTTTATTTAACTTTTTAAATATTTTAAGGTTATCAGAAAGAAGAAACTACAGCTTAAGGCGGATCAAAAGAAATCGAACATCCATAGATTAGGTATTTCCCATTCACAATCTCATATACCAAACGTGTTCATTCAAATACTAACATCACTCATACAATTTTATAGATTTACTGCAAAATACGGATATAACCTTTTTGGATCTCTTGATATCTCAGTCCGGAGGCTCGGAAGGATACACCAATCTGGAGCTACGGGAAGAAGTATTGACGTTCATTTTAGCCGCTACAGATACGTCGGCTGTCACAATGGGCTTCACTCTCAAACTATTGGGAAAATATCCAGAAGTACAACAGAAAGTGTTTGATGAGTAAGTTTATTTTTGGGTATATTTTACGATCGATCGTCCTGTTATCATCGGTTTATTGGAACTAAGAGAATAATTTGTGCAATGCTATAATTTCTTTCAAGTATCAAATACATATTAATATATTGGAGCATTTGTAATCTTTTGAACTGTCACCAGTTTTACAGAATTTTAACACTAGGTATATCTTCCATTTTAGTATACAGCACCTACACCAGAATGTTAATAGTATATTGTTAAAGGCAAAAACTATATAATACGTTATATATTTACAGAATTGACGCAATATTCGGTGATTCAGATCGGCTCTTAGATAAAGATGATCTACCAAAGCTTCAATATTTAGAACGAGTTATAAAAGAAACACTGAGATTGTATCCTTCAGTACCATTACTCATAAGAACTACCACAGAAGAGTCACCATTGAGTAAATATTCGTTTTATTAATAATTATTGTCTTATCGTTAAAAACAAAAATTCTTTTTAAAACGACGAATTCACGACAAATTTCTTTTCTATTAAATGAAACAAACGAAATTAATTTTTTAATTTTCGCACATACAGCGACATCTTTTCGGATTCACAATTAGCTTCAATTTTTATGAAACGTAATTGTATTTTATTGTTTATAATCATACCATTGCTTTTTTGTCTTCTAACTAAATAACTCATAATCCTTACTTTAACTATTAATTGTATTATGTTGTTGTTTTTTTACAATAATGTTTATTTCATAAAATGTATTAAATTTTAATTTTGTGTTTCAGACGAAAACATCGTTCTGCCAAAGGGTACAGGCATAGTTGCTAGCATATACGGTGTCCATAGGAACCCCAATGTGTGGGGTCCAGATGTGGACTGTTTCGATCCGGACAGATTTTTACCAGAGCGAACTAAAGGAATGCACCCCTGTTCGTTCATACCGTTTAGCCATGGACCTCGTAATTGTCTTGGTAAGTTTAAAGTTACCAACTTTCCTTTTTTCTGCTAATTATGTTGTTTTGAAAACTTGCTTATACAGTTATTCAAAGGATAATTTTAAACAACTGAACGGATATTGATGATAATTCTATTGACAGTGCTGTGCCTGTACACCAAAATAATACATAAGCACAGGGAGCTGAACTAAATTCACTTGTTTTCAACCACTTTCAACCTGTTATAATACCAAATTAAAAGCTGTGCACAAAATCAATTAAGACGTCTCCAAAGGGAGAAACAAAAAATTGTTATGAATAGTAAATATGTAAGTTGAATGTTTTAAATATAGTGAATACTTTCAGGTTATCAATACGCGATGATATCTATCAAGACTGCACTTTCCACCATCCTGAGACGTTATAAGGTCATCGATGAACCAGAGAAAGGTCCTATACCAAACATAAGAGTCAAATTGGATGTTATGATGAAAGCTGTCGACGGTTATGAAGTGGCTTTAGAATTACGTGAAAAATAAGTACTTAAACATAAACATATTCCTGTAAATATAGGTAGAAAATGAAATTTAATTTATTTAATGTTCAATTTGGTATGGAGTTATTTATTTTATGCATTTGATTATAATATGTTCAGTATATTAAGTATGAATAGGTATTAAGTAAATATTTTTATGATGTAAAACAAGTCTACTTAAAAAAATATGTTTAAAACGTGTTTTAATGGTTACCAAGGAATTAGTATTAAATGTTGTAACCAATATTTTTAAATGTTTTATTTTGAAAGTGGCATTCTTATCCTTACTTCCTCCTTATTAATAAAGACAACAAAATAGAAATAGAAATTATAAAAATAAAGTTTTTATTCCGCACAACTGTCCCTACAAAAATAGACAAAAGTCGGAAAATCGCGTAGTGCCTTCATTATTTTTATGCGTGTTACAACGACAGTAATAATCTATACTAATATTATAAAGCTGAGGAGTTTGTTTGTTTGAACGCGCTAATCTCGGGAACTACGGGTCCGATTTGAAAAATTCTTTCGGTGTTAGAAAGCCCATTTATCGAGGAAGGCTATAGGTTATATATCATCACGCTAAGACCAGCAAAACCGCGGAGCGCAGCTAGTGTTTGATAATATAATACTACTATACACTTAAATTGAGGTATTGTTTGGCAATAAATAACTTCGTTATATTAAAAATTTAAATAACAATATCATAATTACAAAAAATAAAATACATAGAATAAAACTCACAATTGATTGTATTTGCAATTTCGGCCTCATAGAGCCACGATTATTGTTTATTTGTGACAGCTTGTACATTTTTTTTATGCTGTAATAATAATATAAATATAATATTATAAATCTATATTTATTAACATTATAGTCGTTGTAACTTTTGTCATTTCGATATAGTTTATACAATATTTATTTACACCACCGACAAATAAATAAGTTTGGAATCAATTATTTCAAAGAATTAATTTTCTTATTATACTACTGTTACAATTTTACAAGATCACCTGGACCATAGTAATTAATTCCTATTTAATTTATTAAAGTCCTATTATCACTGTTAAGCCGCGAACTATCCTTAAGCAACTATGCTATAAAGAGCTCCGCTTCTCTAATGCAATCCGATATCCATCCACAGCCTTCATCATTATTTCTAGTTTCATTCTCATCTTAGGAGCGGGACTGGTCTCTTCTAAACCCACTACTTTGTAGTTTTTAATAATTGCCGACACTGCTGCCTTCACCGACATCAGAGCGTATTGGTATCCTGAAAAATGTATTCGTAAACTTATACAACAAATTTTTATTTGAAAAATTAAGTGAATTGAAGTGAAAAGAACCAGATTAAGGAAAATTCATTAAAGCGATTTGCATATAGTTATTTTCAATAATAAATCTGAAATATTATTATTCTTGTAATATTCTTTTCTGTGATATTAAAAATGATACCTAATACATATACATATATGACAATAGAGCAACATACCTAAACAGTTTCTTGGTCCATTACTGAAAGGCATGAAACTGCAAGAGTTAGCCAAATTGAACCGCTCCGGAAGAAATCTGTCAGGATCGAAGTTCTCTGCATCAGGGCCCCAATATTTAGGGTCTCTGTGAGCGCCCCATATGGATACTACCACCCCAGAGCCAGCGGGCAAAACGTAGCCAGAAGCTGTAAAATAAATATATATATGTAGAGTCATACTGCACGAAAAACCAGCATAAAATATTCCTATTTAATAATTTTTGCAATTACCAATTTTATTAATAGTCTCTATTTAACTTATAAACGCCTAGACAGCTTCTACGCCTAGAAGCTGCGAAAGCCTTTTAAGGATACAATTTTTGTAAAATTATTATTTTATGCATTGATTTTCAAAAATGAAACATAGAAACTATTTTATTCTGTTAAATATTTAGGGTATGGGCGTAGGGGAAGAGGAGAAGTGGTGAAATGGCTTCCCCTTGTTACCCGATATTAAACTCAAAGTTCTTAGGTTAGTAGAAAATTATAAATGAGAAAGACTGATTTTCAAATACGACGATCAATTTATTTAGTCGTTTATTATCAACAAGAGTGCTATGATAATAAGGGGTTTGAGTTAAAATTATTTTTTTATTGTTCTAGCCTCTAGGCATATAATATAAAGGGAAAACTATAGTTGTGTAATACATACGTAGTTTGGAGTCCTTTAATACTTTTCTTATAATAAAAGGTACAGGTGGGAATAATCTAAGTGTCTCCTTGACTACTCTATCTAAGTACTTCAATTTGGCGTAATCTTCTTTGACTAGCGGTCGTTTGGTCTCGCCGAATACCTCTATAAGTCTGAAATACAAAATTTTCGAGTATAGTTTGCATTTAATATCATTATATTTCTCTTTCTATACGAATATTAATGAAAAAGAAGAAGACATATATATACACTAACTAGCTGTCCCGGCAAACGTTGTTCTGCCTTACTCTTCATCATTTAGTGGTATGAAAAATAGATGTTAGCCGATTCTCAGACCTACCCAATATGCTTACCAAATTTCAGAGGAATCGGTCAAGCCGTTTCGGAGGAGTATGCAGACTAACACTGTGACACGAGAATTTTATATATAAGATATATACACTAAGATATTTTAATCAATTTTCTTTGAAAAATGTATTTCTCCAAAGAAAATCTATCTAAAGAAAAACAAATTTTCTTAGCCTTAAAATTCAAGTATAACACCTAAAACTAAAATATTCATTATTATACTATATTTATTGTTACTGTTTAACAAAATATTAATTAAGAAAATTAAAATAACATACTCGGCATACAGTTTCTCTTGTACTTTCGGGTATTTCCCCAATATTTTCAAGGTGTTTCCAATAGCAACAGCAGATGTATCGGTCCCAGCCACGGTCAAAGTAAGCACCTCCTCCCGTAGCTCCACATTGTTGTAGCCTCTCTCTCCGCCAGACAAACTGATTAACATATCCAGGAAACTCCTTGTTTTGTAGTCTTGCAAATCTGTAATATTTTAACATCACTTGGAAGATAAAAATAGAATATCAAAACGGTCTCACGAAATGGTGTACTGTAGTCATATGAATTACTAGCGGTTCGCCCCGGCTTCGCCCGTGGTACATATTAACGTTTTCTCTACATAAGAACCATCCTCGTACTTCAAGGAATATAATAAAAAAAGAATTATCGAAATCGGTTCAGCCGTTCTCGAGTTATGGAATTACAACGAAAAGTGGCATTGATTTTTATATATTAGAAGATAGAGAATATACACGACACACGTATTAATTGTTCTTTTATGAAAATTAGTTATCCAGTCTCTGTTGGAAACTCTACTCTCGAAGTTGCTGACGAATTTGTCTACCTAGACAAACCGTCCAATTAGGCAGGTCCAACTTCGGGAAGGAGGTCAATCGTCGAATCCGACTCGGATGGGCAGCGTTCGGGAAGTTAAATAACATCTTTTCGTCCAAAATCCCTCAGTGCCTGAAGACTAAAGTCTTCGAGCAGTGTGTGTTACCAGTGATGACCTACGGAACAGAGACGTGGCCTCTAACCCTGGACCTTGTGCACAAGCTCAGCGTCGCCCAACGTGCTATGGAAAGGGCTATGCTTGGAGTTTCCCTACGAGATCGAATCAGAAATGAGGAAATCCGTAGGAGAACCGGAGTCACCGACATAGCTCGCCGGATTAGCACGTTGAAGTGGCAATGGGCGGGGCACATAGCCCGTAGAACCGATGGCCGTTGGGGCAAAAAGGTTCTGGAATGGAGGCCACGAACTGGACGACGAAGCGTGGGACGACCTCCCACAAGATGGACAGACGACCTGGTCCGAGTGGCAGGGAGCCGCTGGATGCAGGCCGCCGGTGACCGGTCGTACTGGAGATCCTTGAGGGAGGCCTTTGTCCAGCAGTGGACGTCCCACGGCTGATCATTTAGATAATAATTATTTCGTTAATTGTATGTATTTATGTAATACAGTAAATATTCTACAAATAACTTCAAATGTCTACAATATAGAAAACTTACCCAATTGCTTATCAACTTCAGGTTGTGACTGTTTCTCGATTTTCAATTCTTCTCTCTTTTTGCATATAACCTGTTTTATAAATAAGATATAGGTATGTATGATTATAAAAAGGACAAATTATTTATTTGCGACACATCATCGAGCAATGTGTTTGAAATGATCCAGAATGATGCGACACAAAGTATCTAAAGAATGCATTTGAAAAAAATTACAATCATCTAACACTTTGAGATATTATCATGGTAAGTGATAATCCCCAGTTTCTTTACAGGTCGACCCGTAGAGCACTTAAGGATGTTGTAGCGAAGATGCAAAGAAGTAATTTTAATTACTCCTTTTATATTTTTCGCTAAACTTGCTTATTTTATGTTACACGTTAGACTATTAGTAACCTATAAATTAAATATTTGAACGCGATCTGGGTTACGCTAAGCCAGAATTATTGTTGAGGTCACTTTATTTAAATGATTGAAAGTTATAAATAAATCTGATACAAACGTCGTCAGTGAAGCTGTGTAGCACACCAATGCCGTCTTTTTGGACTTTGTATTGCGGGAACAGTTTGAAGATGCAGTCTGGTTGCAGCCACAGGTGGAATATCCTTTCACAGATCACATTCATTAGAGTGTTCATTGACATCAGGAACGGGGATACCGATTTGCCTTGTGCGTCCATTTTCACACCCATCACAGTTTCTGTTTTCAGTATATAGAAAAACTTCACGTTAAAATGAACCATGACAGTATAAAATAATTACGTTGAATCAAAGACTAAGTAATTTCGCTGTACGTTAAATCATCCTTTTTCCTTTGAGGAATGAACTGGACTAGCATATCAAACAGAACTTGTCTGTCCTAGAACTAGAGTCTAAGTTTGTTTCTTACCACCGGCGGCATTTAACTTAAATAACGAGCTAAACGAAGTCTAAAGCTAGAGAAAAAACTGATGCTTCGTAAATATATGCAAGCTGGTAATCTGTGTGTTGTAGTTAAATCAAAACTGTAACTCGCAGGCCTGTCTGTTTCTAAAAAAAAGACGTGTGGCACTCGGGGACCGCCCCGGTAAAGCTATTGCATAGCATTCCTTCAAGCCACACCTCCGAGCCCGTCGGGGTGGAGAGCGTGAGGTTTTTTCGTTACGGAATTTCTCGATTGATTCGGTCCCCGCGCTCAAGGCCCGCGATAGAAGCTATGCAATAGCTTAATAACAAAATACGGCTTAGAGAGAACATAAAATAAAAACGTACCACAAACCGCATCAAGAGTATACGACGATAAATGCGACCAAACGCTAAACTCTTTCCCATTGGCGCACTCCGCTAACTTTTCTGACATCTTCTCACTTTGCTCCGAAAATACTGCTACGAATTTCTCCACAATTTTCGGACTAAACGCTGGCGTTAATATTTTGCGTCTCCGTCTCCAAATTGATACTGTAATAAAACTTACTGCTACTTAAAAGGCATATGATTATTTAAAAGGCTTTAAACGTCTTTCAAATCATTGAAAAGAAAAAAATATAATATAATTGCAATTATTCTTCCCTCTACGAAGCCTACGCTCTCTATTTTAACTAATTACGTCGTACGTACTGCACGTACCTTAATATGGCCAACCTTTTGACTATCGGAAGAAGAAATGAATTCGCACAATATGGAATATGAATATCCAATTAAATTAACGAATAAGTAGTTATAAGAACAGAAGATCTATTACTCTACCAAAGGTCATCAAGATATTAGATTAAAAAAAACGTTCTCTATAGTGCATAGAAACTGTCGAAACCGTTGTAAAGCATGAGGCAGTTTTTGTACAAGGTTTATATTATAAAACTAGCGGTCCGCCCCGGCTTCGCCCGTGGTACATGTTTACGTTTTCTCCACATAAGATCCATCTTCGTACTTCAAGGAATATAATAAAAAAAATAATTATCGAAATCGGTTCAGCCGTTCTCGAGTTGTGCGCTTACCAACACATTTTGTGATTCATTTTTATATATAAGATTATTTACTATCTAACTATTTAATTCATTTATTAACTTTTAACCAACCTGGTGCAAAAATACCTCCATTACCAATGACTTTTCGAATAAACCTGTGTAAATCATCTTTTTCCATAAACGTCTTCAGCGCCCTTTCAATATCCACGGGGTCGACGACAACTACAAAAACCAAATTCATATTAAAAATATTCAGATTTCCATGTAAAAAATATAATATACGTAAATTTAATAATTTTCATAACTCTCTCAATTTTTTTTTTTTTTTTGAACACAACTACACACAGTGGGATACATCATACAAGTAGCAATTAGCAATTTAACTTTTAATTACAAAAACTTTAACCGAATTACACTTTTTTATAAACACAAGTTGCTTGCCTCGTTCTGAATAACTTTTTTATGTACTAATTTTCATTTTGTAACGAATCCTAATCCAAGCGGACTCAAAGCCAATAAATCAAAAATCTAAGAAATCCTTTCTTGAATTAATTATTAGTTATGTAAATATCAGACCTTACTTTTATACATAATATTAAAATAAAGATTTTCACTAAACCAGAGATCGCTTGAATTTTCTTTGATTCCAATATATATGTTTTTTTAATGTTTGGAAATTGACTACTATAACAAAAATTTAACATAATTAGATGTACTTCATATAATAAAAACATAATATACTAATTATTATTGTTAGGTATATGTACTTACTAAAATATAAAATATGACCAAGCCACGCGCGAATTATTCCATGCTGCATAGAGACATAACTATAATACTGTAAGGATGACATTGTACCTAAAAATAAGAAATAAAATTATATAAGAATAATTTATTTATCAAACTTTAAAATATATACAAAATGTAGTAACTAAAACTAACATTTTAAATGCATAACTCCATCTAGTCAAAAATGAAGCTTTTATAAAAAAAGTATCACAAAAAAACACATTAACGTATCACACGTACACAAACTTTTTTTCGTAAAAACCATCCACTAATTACGTGTGCGTAATTTTAGGGATTTTCCTTATCACATAAACATAGACACAGACGTAAATATTTATTTCAACAACACACTCAACTAACAAAAAATAGTAACGAATTGTGATCACATATTTTATTTTATTTTAAACTAGCGGTACGCCCCGGCTTCGCCCGTGGTACATATTTACGTTTTCTCTACATAAGAACCATCCTCGTACTTCAAGGAATATAATAAAAAAAGAATTATCGAAATCGGTTCAGCCGTTCTCGAGTTATGCGCTTACCAACACATTTTGCGATTCATTTTTATATTATAGAAGATAACTATAATTAAATCAAATAAAAGCAACAATTTTTTTTATTATTTACTGCAAAAGCAAACGGTTGTACAGCGAGCCTATGTCATCGGCTCGATCGGCTTATCGACATCTAAAACTTTCTGTTTTCTACATTTCGTCTGTTATCAAGACCTCCAACCCAAAGCTTTATTCCCATGGGAATCTTATAATAAATAGTGCAAATTATTGAAGTGAAACTTCTTTATCGGGGTTGGACAAAAATTTAGTGTAACATTTTTGTGTTACGCGGTAGGCGTGATATTTTTGCGTTACGCCGTAGGCGTGACTTTTTTGCGTTACGCGCCAACTTTTTCTTATCCCTAAATTTCACTTCTTACGTGTGTACTCTAGTACACGCACACATTTTTTATTTATATATAATATATTATTTAACATTTAATAAAAATACATTTACATCATCTCTATACATCTACATAATATACCTACATCTTTATAGCTGACAACTTTTTTTTTATTTTTATCTTCACTTACAATTTTACCTCAATAAAACAAAACTATGGGTAGTGTTTTAATTTAAATTTTGTCCTTATATAAATCATTCTTTATTACACCAAACAAAACAAAAAAATCGTAAGTAGGAAGCATTTCTGGAAAAAGTGTAAGTTTGGCGGTTTAAACAAAGACAATACTGTCATACATAACACATCACATACCTACGTGGCTTACACTCGAGGAAGGTTTTAGAATAAAATTTGTTAAGTTTTATACAAAACAGGCGAAGCCGCGGGTGCAAAGTTAACTATCAAATATTTAAATCGAACAGTATATAAATATACACGTAACAACTTTTTTCTGCTAAATAATAATTGTTATCCGTATATGGACATTCCATTATCACACAAGGTTATAGACTAAGATACCACCACTAGATCTTACACTAGATTTAGTAGATTTGCTCATGTATGACATTAATTTTAAATGAATTTTCAGAGAGTGTGCAATGGATTACAGATAGGTTGCCTCATTGCGTGTTAAAATTGGCCCCATAATATATATGTAATTCATTTTTGTATTCAGATCAATTTGCTTGTGTAAATTATAGCTATTTATTCATGGATTTTACTTAATTTTAAAGAATCAAGTGAAAATTAAAATAAGTGATTGACATGTCTCAGCCAGTTTTAAGCAGGTATATTTTTGTTAATTACTTTTTAACAAACACAGCACAAAAATTAATGAAAATCTCATAAAAACAGCTACGCACTTCTTCACAAAAAATTTGATAAAAAAAAATTTAATACAGTAAAAGCAATTTTGCGAAGTTATATATATAAGTCACGCCAGATTAGTTTTCATGTATATTGTATTATACGATATTATTTATAACTAGCTTACCGCCCACGGCTTCGCCCGCTTTGTCTAAAAGCTTATAAATTATAAACCATAAAACCTTCCTCTTGAATCACTCTATCTATTAAAAAAACCGCATCAAAATCCGTTGCGTAGTTTTAAAGATTTAAGCATACAAAGGGACATAGGGACAGAGAAAGCGACTTTGTTTTATAGTACCTACCTATGTAGTGATAATTCTCTACATGTATCTGTGTTCTCTACATGTGTCTAGTTTCGAGAATTAAACGTAGGTAATAATATCGTGACGTGTCATGCATTGTTGTGTACCCATGAACTATTGGACAGATTTTAAAAATTATGATATGCACCAGCAAAAAAGATTTGTATTATGATATGCTTCTCTACAGTTCCTCCAAGAAACTTATTTAATAAATGATTGTATTGAAAACTTTTGATTATATGATTAATTTTGAAGTTTTCCAATGGAAAATAAGAAAATCCATTACCATTTTCTTTCGTCACCTTAACGCAAATTTAACATGATGATGTTGTTTACGAAGAAAATTAGAGTAGATTTCATAGTATATATAGTTACATATTAGAAATAGACGATGATTTTTAAAATCTAAGTATTTAAAAAGTTCATGTGAGTAAACGTATCTTACCTTCTGCATCCCCAAGGAATGTGTGTGCGATGCCAAGTATCGGAAGCTCTTTCTTAGGCCCAGGTATTAGCGCAGCTAGCTTGTACATTTGCCTCCTTTTCAACTTAAAGAAAACCGTCCACAGCACAGTCAATATAACAAGCAAGTACAGAATCATCTTTGCATCATGTTTCACGACTCACTGAACAAAATCATACCCTCGGGCGATCAAATGTGTATGTAGCGGTGATGAAATCGAACCGTTTTATATACATTGTCCTGTAAAGGTTGGTGCACTAACTTTTATGTCGTAATACATGAGTAAAAGAGTTTGTGGACAAATCTAACCTTCCATGTCTTGAAACAAGTTCACTAAAGACCTCGGTGTAGCATTTAACTACGGTTTAGTTTTCCTAATCGTTTTTTTTTTCGTTGAGAGATTAGAGAATTCATGTATGTACTCCACTTTTCAATGCCCGGTTGACTGACCGGTTTTGACTGACCGGTTGGCTTGGTTGGTAGTGGCCCTGCTTTCCAAGCCAGAGGTCGTGGTTTCGATTCCCACCCGTGGCAAATATTTGTGTGGTGAACATAGATGTTGTCTCTGTGTCTGGGTGTTAATTATAATAATAATAATGGTGTTAATTAATATAAGTATTTATTTCAAATTACATATGTATGTTTATCAGCCATCTGGTTTCCATAATACAAGCGAAAGCTTATCCCATACAATCAGATTGTGCCGTGTGTGAAAATTGTCCTGAAATATTTATACGTTTTATATTAGAGTATCTTAAGATAAAATATTATAGTATCTTCACCGTGTGTGACGCGCTTAAGACGGATACCATTCCAAAATATCAAACATGCTGAACGTTAGTAATCAAGTTTTCACTTCTGCCGGCACTCCCAGAGTGCAACCCGTCTTTTTTTTATGAAGGAGAAGGCAACACAGCAGACGCGACGCCTGATGGTAAGCGGTCAGCGTCGCCCATAAGCCCCCACAGCGCCGGGGACATTGTGAGTGTGTTACCGGCCTTTTAGTTAGGAATGTGTTCTCTTCTTAATGACTTAAAGGTCCCCAGATTGTAACCATTTGGGCACACCGCACAAGAAAGCTGGTTCCATATGACTGTTATGCGCGGAAAGAAGATCCGTTTAAAGCGCACAGTTGTCGACCGCCAGCAGTCAAGGTAGCGAGGGTGGTACCTACTTCTGCTTATGGCGGGCTGTATGGTAATGGAACGGTAACAACAGCTGCGGGTAATATTACAAACAATTCCTCAGAGCACTCCCCATAGTAGATGCGGTAGAGAACGCATAAGGAAGCGATATCTCTTCGCAACGCCAGAGTATCAAGCCGATCGGTGAGACTAGGTTCGTCAACGAGTCGTACAGCTCTCCTTTGAATGCGGTCAAATGGAAGGAGGTATTGTTGGGGTGCCCCGACCAAGAGAGATTAAAGAAAATTACAACCATTTAAAATAACTCAAGATCAGTTAATGTTGATAACAGTTCATTGAATTTGTCCCCGCTTGAATTAAGTATTAATTTGTTTTATCTTTACCAAGCAAACCATAACTGCATTTAAAATTCCATGCACTTGTGCGTATATATATGTATCTCAACTTCGCATCACGTAGAAATTTTGAAACAGATTCAAATTAAACTTATCTGAGGTACTAGGTAAGTTCATAGGCAAATAAAAACTTAAATTAGAAAAATATTTTATTTGTACTCGTCAATCGAATGGTATGGAAATACATGAATCATTATTAAATTATATCAAAACATTTTTTAAAGAAGATCCGTAATAAATTAGCAACGTCGATGAAAGTAATTAGTAATGTGATTATATTATAATCTCGGAATTTTTACCTGATTTTTATATTTTTTTTACCTTTAAAATATATAATATTACATTTTTTATTAATATTAACAAGTTCAAAATTTT
This sequence comes from Colias croceus, assembly GCF_905220415.1. Lineage (NCBI taxonomy): Eukaryota > Metazoa > Arthropoda > Insecta > Lepidoptera > Pieridae > Colias > Colias croceus. The sequence goes on from NC_059542.1 coordinate 8,132,673, forward strand.
TGCACCAGTTCGTCAGGTCGTGTATTGTAGAAATGCATTCAGTTTTCATATGAATTTTTTAAGTTGACTCTTTTGTAGCGTTGCGTAGGTACCTACGCGTAGGGACCTCGTTGTTTTTTGAACAAGTTTGAAATAAATATTTCTAAGAAAATAACGTAGTTCTACCCAATGGTACTCAGAAAATACAGAAAATGTCTTGAGAGGAAAAATGAGTGATCCTTGAAATAGTCATAAAATACCTACATTTTTTTGAGAAAATTACCAGTTTTCCATGATTTTAGGTAACTTTGACCTCAAAATAATAATCGTAATTCGTTACTTTAGTATTATTATAGTAGTTTATTATTTCTATGATATAAGCTTGTAATTCAATTCATACTATGATATTAGTAGGTACATAGTTTACTGACTTCCACAAAATCATAACAATTATTTAATAACTAGCTGCGCTTCGCGGTTCTACCCGCGTGCCTCCGCTCCTGTTGGTCTGATGATAATATATGTAGTCTATAGCCTTCCTCGATGAATGGGCTATCTAACACCGAAAGAACTTTCCAAATCGGACCAGTAGTTCCTGAGATTAAAGCGTTCAAACAAACATATAATACATATTAGTATACCTAGATAGACTGTAGAGCCTAAAACCATGCTACTGCGTATTAAAGAGCTTTTGCTTCGCTGAAACAAATCGATTAGATTAACGAATATTTCCAAACATCGGGTATGAAGAGAATTGTACGTAGTTAATAATATGTAATGACAAATATAAATTTTGTATTTTTTTATTGGTTGTTGAAAAATACCACAGCATAAACCAATAATTTATTGAACGCGTGCTAAAAACGTAAAGAATATTTGGTTCGGAAAATATCGACCTATTAGCTAAAAATAACGTTATCTAATATTTAAAGAGATATTAATGAAAAATTAATAAAATTAATAACGATAAGATGACAATTAAATTACATTTAAATTGAAGGCTAAATAATGAATAGCATGGCTGAAAAGATTTAATATAACTAGCTTACCGCCAGCGGCTTCGCCCGCTTTCTCTAAAACGATTTGAGATTTAAACTATCCTATCTCTCAAGTTAGATCGAACTGCACATGGTGTGCGAATTTTATTATAATCGGTTAAGTGGTTTAGGAGTCCATTGAGGACAAACATTGCGACACGAGATTTATATATATTAAGATTATAGATAACGTATTACTCGATTATTTAAACTCGAATAATATAAGTCAGCGCGGTATATTTCTTTATTTTACAAAAAATTACGCACACTACGGGATACAGCTGTTTTGGAGGTGACGGGAGGTGACTCCAGTCACGTACTTTATTATCCACCATTTCTGGAAAACTCCAATTATATTTTAAATTTTAGAACAAAAACCTTTAACATGTATAATTTATGTAACAAATATCCATAATAATCTATAAATAGGTTAATGTTTATTTATATTTCTTCTAAAAGTAAGAAAATAATACTACTTGGAGGAAAAGCACCTATCTTAATACTTTAAATAGAAAATTTTACTCAATAGAAAAATACCATTATTAAAAATAATGAAAACTGCATTTGAAGATTTCCGAAAATCCGTTTGTCCAACCCGGGCATTGAACCGATTAAAATCTGCTAAAACTGCACGTTGTACCTTTATTGCATCGATAACGGACGGTAGTTTGGATGATAACTAGCTCTATATGAAAATTAATAATCGAAGGAAAGGGACATCGTGAAATGTAAAATTATTTACAAAAAAAATGATAATAAAGGTACCTACCTCATCATCGAAGAAAGGAGTATGCAATAGAGAAACATGCAAATTGCAATAATCATAACTAAGTAGTAAGAATTCGACATTTTAATAGATAAATGACATTAATGATAATTATTAATTACTAACATTACTAAACACTACAGTAAACAGATGATTCTTTGAGTAAAGGTGCTTTAACTTAACCCATTAAATTTATTTTTGAAGTGAAAACTTCTTTAGCGTAAGACGGATTTTTTTAGCCCATTTATTCCATGCGTAAGACGGATACCATTCCAAAATATCAAACATAGAACGTTAATAATCAAGTTTTCACTTCTGCCGGCACTCCCGGAGTGCAACCAGTCTTTTTTTCACATTATTAATTTATTAGCTTCCGCCCGCGACTCCGTCCGCGCGGATGTGGTCTTCGCGTGGATGGTTATTTCTCCATTTTGAGTACCTCTGTCAATAACATCTTATAAATATCTATTGGACCCAATTCCCAAATACGGCTAGGCCTATAATAATACGCAACGTGTGTTCGCGGTTCTACGGAACAACGTCTATGGATAAAACTGAAAAATTAAGATTAATTTTTTTCTACGTATTTTTCCAGGATAAAAAGTATCCTACTTTACGCCCAGGATAATAAGGTATAATTATACCAAGTTTCATCGAAATCGAACCGCTAGTTTTCACGTGATGCCTTCACATACAGACAGACAGACAGACAGACAGACAAAATTTTTTTTAATCACATGTTTGGGTTTAGTATCGATCCAGTAACACCCCCTGCTATTTATTTTTTCAATATTTTCAGTGTACAGAATTGACCCTTCTACAGATTTATTATATGTATAGATCAAGATTGTTAGAGAGATTTCATCCTTATAAATTACCATAACGATCGATCATCGATGCTTGCAACTCTTCAACTTTATAACATCAGTAAAGATACATAGATTACACAAGATAAGTGAAAAAATAAAATGTTGTGACTTGTAGAAATGGAAAAAATAAATTGGTTAATATCTCCTAACCCAAGCCCAGAGCAGAAAAAGTATAAAAACTTTCAAACTTATTCAGATTCCAAATAATTTGGGAAGGATGGTAAAAAATAAAAAATAAAATAAATGTTTACAAATTTATTCATTTACATTAATTAAATTAACTATACTAGTATACCAATAAACTATATAACATACACATCAAGCAAATGTTCTGTTCTGCATGTAGGTAATTGATAACAGTCTTCATATAAAATAATAAAAGGCATTCGTCGCAAATAAACGTTTATCATATAAATTATGAAGCTTTATTCTTGACACACGTTAGTTATCACTTTTGCATTGAATAGACAAAAAGTGGTTTCCCAGACCATTAACGATATCAGACAAAAAATAGTTATATAATTCACATTTATGCAATTGTTTTCACTATAGTTGCGTTTCTTTCTTTATTAATATCAAGGTTATAAAGATGTTCGTTTTTCTAATGATATCTGGTATCCATCCACTGCTTTCATCATTATTTCTAATTTAACTCTCATCTTGGGTGCAGGGCTGGTCTCTTCTAAACCCACTACTTTGTAGTTTTTAACAATCGCTGACACTGCTGCCTTTACAGACATCAGAGCGTATTGGTATCCTGAAAAAACAGTATCGTAAACCTTATATTATTGTCCAGTTAGGAGATTCCATACTTTTTGATTGAGTTTACATGTTTCTTAAACTTCTTCTATATCAAGTACAGGATTATGTCAACTCACCTAAACAGTTTCTAGGTCCATTACTGAAAGGCATGAAACTACAAGAGTTGACCAAATTGAACCGTTCCGGAAGAAATCTGTCAGGATCGAAATTCTCTGCATCAGGGCCCCAATATTTAGGGTCTCTGTGAGCGCCCCATATGGACACTACCACCCCAGAGCCAGCAGGCAAAACGTGGCCAGAAGCTGTAATATAGCATTTACATAAGTATTGATCAAGCAAATTATTTACTAGAACAATCACAACTACCTGCCTGTAACAACGAAGAAAAAGTGAACCAGGAAGTTTACTTTTTGAAGTGAAACTTCTTTAGAGAATAATTTAAAGGTCGCATCATGGCAATACCGCCACGCCATGGAGGTATTTTTGAATCATGCCAAAGAAGTTTCACTTCTGATACGTGTTCGTGGCACATACGTTCTTTTTTATATTAATTATCTATATAATTTAAAATATGTATTTAATTTAATAGTTGAAAAGTGGTTCCTATTCAAAACTGAAATAATTCATAAACAAATCGAACACGTTTATAAATAGTATTCATAAAAACTAAAAGATCCAGAACTGAATTAGGTACATAAAGATTTGCAAGGCAATTAATCTCGTAAGTAGTTTCAAGTTTCAACCTTTCTTAGATCATAATTAATAATAATCAGCTGCAAACGATCTAATATTTATAAATATTTTATAATTTTTGTAATAAATCAAATTAGCATATAAACGTAATGTTCATATATTTTATTCCGATTTGCTTTATAGACTCCTAGTTTTTACGATGGAAATCCTAATTTAATTGCTTCAATTTAACAAAAAATGTATTGATTTGGAGAAAAAATTAAGTTTACTTACGTAATTTGGTGTCCGTTAATACTTTTCTTATAATAAAAGGTACAGGTGGGAATAATCTAAGCGTCTCCTTGACCACTCTGTCTAAGTACTTCAATTTGGTGTAATCTTCTTTGACTAGTGGCCGTTTTGTTTCGCCAAATACTTCCATAAGTCTGAAATTAAGAATATTACTTTTCATGAGTGTAAATATTTTATTATACACTCGCGTTCCATACGGTGAGTGAGGGGTCCGGAGGCCCACATCCCTTCCCATCCCCTACCCATCCTCTCCTTCCCTATCTTCATTCCCTCCCATTCTCGCGCCTTCTACCTAACTCCTTCCAAATCCCTTTGAGGACAGCAACACATCCACTTCCCAGTGGAGTGGATGCATATGGGCGGCGTGTGTCGCTTAATACCAGGTGATGCGTCTGCTCGTTTGCTATCCTATTTCATAAAAAAAAAAAATAGCTTTCCACCCGCGGCTTCGCTCGCGCAATCAAAGAAAAACCCGCATAGTGGCCGTTCCCGTGGGATTTCCGGGATAATACCTATCCTATGTCCCGGGGTAAAAAGTAGCCTTTGTCCTTTCTCGGGTATCAAAATATCTCTATACCAAATTTCAGGCAAATTGGTTCAGTAGTTAAGGCGTAATTGAGTAACAGACAGACAGAGTTACTTTCGCATTTATAATATTAGTATCACATAGCTAAAAATGTCCGTTTATGCATTATTATTTTCAATTGGCCAGTCAGAGCATGCAACCTCGAGCGGAAATTGCATCGCGAGGCTGTTCGCACCGTGGTGATCGGCTTATACCTAATAAAATTAATGATTTTTTTTTTAGTTTTATACAAAGCGGCGTATCTACATTATCTTCAAATTATTATTTATTCTAATTTATGATGACACATATCTCTGTTAATAAGTTGTAAGTTTTATCCCGTTCTTTTTGCAAAAAAATCATGTCACTTACTCAGCGTACAATTTCTCTTGGATTTTGGGGTATTTTCCCAATATTTTCAAGGTGTTGCCAATAGCAACGGCTGATGTATCGGTCCCAGCAATCGTTAATGTTAACACTTCCTCTCGAAGTTCCTCATTGTTGTAGCCCCTCTCTCCTCCCGACAAACTGATCAACATATCCAGAAAACTCTTTGTTCTGTAGTCTTGAAGATCTGGAATTATTTTATAGATTTGTAGGTAGCTCACCTATCTTTCGTAAATTAAATAGATTTTAGAAGGTTAATTAACCTTCAGCTCCCTAACAAACATAATTTTTTACATGTCTCCAACGGGTATATCAACCAAAACCTTTCACAGTTCTATGTAATTTTTTAACTAAATAATCAAGAAAGTCATAAGCTGGACTTTTTCTCATGCAATTTTCGTTACTAAATCTCACCAAATTGTTTGTCGACTTCGGGTTGTGATCGTTGCTCATTTTTCAATTCTTCCCGCTTTTTTTGAATAACCTGCAGCGTACCGGACAAAATTATTTTAATTAATGCATTTAAAATAATATGTACATAATAATATTTCAACTCATTTTTTATTGTTTTTAAAATTAGTTAGGATTGTTTTTAAAACAGAAGAATTTGACTTTAAACAATTGAATCAAGGTCAAATTTGTTTCATCAATTTTAATCAAAGAAAAAATACGCATCTAACTTTGACTTTAATTTCTACGACACGTTTTACAGTTTACTACCATAGTCAAAGATGGCTTAAAAAAACAAATTCCTAAGATATGTAATCTTCTCTACCTCATCAGTAAATCCGTGTAGTACACCAATGCAGTCTTGATGTATATTGTACTGTGGGAAAAGTTTGAAGATCCAGTCTGGTTGCAACCATAAATGAAATATCCTCTCGCAAACAACATTTAGCAAAGCATTCATAGAGGCTAAGAAAGGAGAATTTGGATTTTCTTGCGCACCCATTTTAACTCCCATTGCCGTTTCTGTTAAATTAAAACACATACTTTAACTCGCGTCATAAAAAAATGTAATAATTGGAATCAAGAATATAATAATTGTAAAGTGAACATAGCAGTTTTCTGTTTATCTGAATTAAATTATTGCACGTGCAATGTGCATATAACTTCTCAAAAAATTGTACAAGAAATAAATAAATATATGAATATTAAGCAAATAAATAAAATGGACTTGACGTGGAATCTTTTATCTGAATTGTAAAGGAGGAAAAGATTATTCTAACAAAATTTGAATGGATTACTGATTTACTAGAAAGGCAGCGATTTAATTTTTTTTAAGTTATTTATTAAAATATTTTTTTTATTTAAAACTTTCCAAATGTCAAGGACTGCAGCGTTTAGGAAATCCTGAAGTCAATGCAATGTCAATGAGAGGTCATTGTATCTCACCAACGTTTTTTGATCCTTCGATTTCTAATAACATAAAAATGACGGATGGTATTTACTCATAATCTTAATAATGGATCCTTTTCATAATGGACGGCGCGGGCGTTGGCCCAACATATTTATTTGTTTGGTGTAATAGGCACATTTAGCCTTTAGGCCCTCTGCACTATCGTGATTGCCTCTACTCGCCCAACGCTGCCATATTTTGCAGAGGGCCCATAATACGTAAAAATGAATGTTTGTCCGTATGTCGTATTTAAAATGGTATAGTACTAACATCTTATGACGTTTCTTATACGATGATACGATGTCAACAAAGTAATGTGCATGAGAGTTTAGCTGCGTTGGTAGTACTAAACTTGGACAATTTACCACAGGCGATGTCGGGTTACATAGCTAGTTAACTTACATCAATAACTTTTATTATGTTTTTACGTTTTTTATTTATGTATTAATTAATAATTCAACAAGACAACTAAACTTAACTCAAAGCATAATAATAATCATCGATGTTATCGCTCAAGCGTAGATTTCAGTATGTTTATTTTTTCGAACAACAATTTTTTTTTTTCAACTACTTACCACAAACCGAGTCAAGAGTATACGACGATAAGAATGGCCAAATGCTAAAATCTTCCCCGCTAGCAGAATCCGCCAGCCTCTTAGATAACTTCTCACTTTGCTCGGAAAATACTTCTACGAATTTCTCCACGATTTTCGGACTAAACGCCGGCATTAATATCTTGCGTCTTCGTCTCCATATTGAAACTATAAAAATATAGACATTACACATATTATCGTAATTATAAAACTCAAGTTAAACTCACTATAAAAATATAACTTAACATACTTAGGTATAATAATATAATCATATGTTTATTGTTAAAAGATATAGAATATATATTAAAAGATATAATAGATATAGATATAGAATAGGTTTTATCCCGGAATTCCCACGGGAACAGGAACTATGCGGGTTTTTCTTTGACTGCGCGGGCGATGCCGCGGGTGGAAAGCTAGTACTGTATAACGGTGGCGGTGAACCTGCGCAGTGCGCAGTATACTTTATTAAATATATAATAATACTTTAATTACAAAATATACAAATAATTATTTGAAGTATAATAAAAAGATTTAAGTATAAATACATTCAGAATCAAATAAAATAACGTAACTTTAATACTATAATTTGAGGGGTAATAAAGATTCATTTAATCTATGAAAAACCTTAGTTTTAGCTTAACGTTCAGTATCATCATTAAATCACAGTGTTAATTGAAATAACTTCTATTAAATAACAACTCGTAATGATACGTTAACATAAGGTTAGGTCAAGTCGTAACTGCTCCCCATAACCGCATTATATCATACCATCATTATTACTGGTTTCTTGTGACTGTTTATATAAATCGTAATCAATTAAATGAATCGTATATTTTTATTGTAACGGATATTAAAATACAATAACAATAGGTATTCAATTACAGGCATTATGCATCGTCACACTGCCGTGAATGCAACTGCGGAAAGCAAAGATAAATCAAACTTTTATAAGAAATGTACAGCTAACTAAATTTTTAAGAACATCAAGCCCGAGATAGAACCTAATTTAATTCCTAGAAAAATATACAGTGTAGGCAATCAAGCCCTAGAATTATTATCTTCTATCTTTAATGAATTAATTACGAGAGTATGTAGAGAATATGGAGTGAGTCTTATTCTTTTGTTCTTTGATGAACAGGTTAATTGTATCAATCAATTTGTGCTATTGTGATTAGAGGCATTACTGTTTATGGTCGTGGATGATGAATGCAAAAAACATTATGTAGATCTGATTCATCTACTGCTGCGTAACCCAGTAGTACAACCATTTAAAAATAAAAATAAAAGAGACTAACCAGCTTTGTGCTGTTGTTATCAAACGTTATATTAATTACTAGCTTCGCTCCGCGGTTTCACCCGCGTGACTCTGCTCCTGTGAATCTTAGCGTGATGATTTATAGCCTATAGCTTTCCTCGATGAATGGGCTATCTTACACCGAAACAATTTTTCAAATCGGACCAGTAGTTCTTGAGATTAGCGCGTTCAAACAAACTCTTCAGCTTTATAATATTAGTATAGATAATTTTATAACATTTTATATGTTTGTTATATTTTATCCTAAACTAATCAATCTTACTCTAAAAGATTTTGTTTATGGTTTAGCTTCAAGAGTACCTAATCTTCAAGGGCGTGGGCATAATGAATCGCAATTTGAAGTGATTTATAAAATTGCATTCTTTGTCTTACACTTGCAAAATTCTAAGTACTAAAGAACGTCTACTTGATTTATTATAATATATTTAGACCTATTTTTGACACGGTTATTTTTCTTCTCAAGTAACGAATAAAAACAAAATGTGATTTCACATGTTCCCATCTTTGAAATTCCATTCAGTAGATAAAATTTAGACCCAACATATTGGCAACTAGTACAAATAAATTAAAATAAATTACAGTGCATAAAATAAGATGAAAATCCTATGATTACTCATGTAATTGTTTTCCGATATTTTATTTTATAGGAGACCTTCTTGCCCTTGAATGTTTCCGCATGCCGTGGTGGATATTTATGCTTATTAACTTGTCCTTATGTATCACTTTGCTTCTGGGAGTAGAGTGGGATTTCCAGATTATCTATGTATTTAAAATGACCATATATAGGTCACGAGTAAAATAGGAATATTTGCTCGTTTATCAAATTATCATTGATATAAATGTTAAATATAATGGACTAATTCAAATGTTATCATAATTAAATCGAGCTATTCCATATTTGAGTTAGTTTTAACAAGATTTTCTCATTAACGCATATTAATTTCTTATAATTCTAATGTGCACGAAAATATAAACAAAAAGTACTTATAAATTAATATAAAGTGCAAGCATAAGAAAAACTTATTAAATTACGTTTGTTTAAATTTATTAAAATAATATCAACGTATAAAAAATGCATCAATGCGATATTACTACATAGCCACGCAGGCGTGAAATAAAGAACAACTACTAATAAATAAACTACATACTTTTAAGCAATTACTAAGTAATACATTACCTGGCGCAAAAATTCCTCCGAAGCCGATGACTTTTCTAATAAATCTATGCAAGTCATCCTTCTCCAAACATGTCTTCAACACCATTTCTAAATCCACAGGATCAACTACGACTGCAAACAATAATATTATGAAATATCCGGACATTTCGACAACTGATTAATCCTACTACAATAATACGTATTATAAATGCGAAAGTTTGTGAGGATGTGTGTGTGTGTTTGTTACTCTTTCACGCAAATACTACTGAACCGATTACAATGAAATTTAGCACACATAATCTAGAGGGTAATTTGGATTAAAACATAGGATAGGTTTCATCCCGAAAATCCAAGGTTTTTCTTTCAAAACGCGCGCGAAGCCGCGGGCGGAAAGCTAGTTTTCTATGTTTCTTAGAATTGACGTAGAATCAACATAAAATATACTAGGTAAGTTACCTCGTCTCGGAGTCAACCTGGAATAATAAATAAAACTACCTATGGTTCTCAGGTATATTGTAAAATCTCTATTTCGGCTTATCTAATATATAAAAATCAATGCCACTTTTCGTTGTAATTCCATAACTCGAGAACGGCTGAACCGATTTCGATAATTCTTTTTTTATTATATTCCTTGAAGTACGAGGATGGTTCTTATGTAGAGAAAACGTAAACATGTACCACGGGCGAAGCCGGGGCGGACCGCTAGTTAATCATATAGGAAGCTGCAAACTATACAAAATTTGTCGTAGGTATAAGAATGCATTAATGCAATTTTATTCTTAGATCATTAAGGTTTTATTGAATGAAATGAAAAATTCTTTATTGCACACTTAATACAGGATTATAAACTTAGAGCCATTATTGGGATGGGGGATTTGGGATGGGGGTTTTGAATAAATCAAAATCTTTTCTTAGCCGATGCCATCATCCTAGTGGCTATCTGCATGCTAAATTTCAGCCCGATCGGTCCAGTAATTTGGGATATGCGTTAATAGATCAGTCAGTCAGTCACCTTAACAATTTGTATATTATTTTTACGTTAAGAAGAAGATATATAATGTGTACTAAAATGTACAAAATATGTACTTACGAAAATATAAAATATGACCCAGCCATCCGCGAAATATACCATGTTGCATACTTCCGTAACTATAGTATTGTAACGCTGACATTATACCTGAAAATAACATGAAAAGACATAGAAAGTCAATATAGTTCACTTCACATTTCAAGTTTCACTTCAAAGTTCAAATGTACCTAGGAAATTCAATTTTGTACTAATTTGGATGTAGAAGGAATTAAAACTAGGACAAACATATTGATAATTGATTGGAATATATCCGCCTACTTCACTAGATTTCTTCGTGTTATCGTATATCAGCAATAAATTGAAGAAATACCTAAGAATAGATATTGTTATTTCACTATAATTATACTGTATTTCCGTTACAGAGAATACTTACGTTACTATACTTTCCGTTACTATACTTATGTCATACTGAGAAAAAAAATGATCTAAATGAGTTGCGAGTTATTTGTTGCGATACAATCAAGGGAAAAATTGCTAGTTGATTTATTAATGAGATTAAAATGATGTCACGGCTATATTACTGTGATATCTGAAATCTGATACTCTTAGCTATAAAGTTTACCTGACATTCATGTTAGTATACTACGTACACATGCATTTTCTTGTAGCAATAAAGCCGCCTTTTGACTAATTATGTCCTATTAAGTAAAATTTGTATTTTCTGTTTGTAAATAAAAAAGCTTATAAATAAATAAATAAATAAATACACATGCCAAGTACGGAGTCAAATAAGGGATGGACCTATGTGACTCCTTACAAGGTTTTCGTCAGGTTTTTGTATCAATCATCGCTAAGATTACACAGGGTGGCCCAAGCGTTGACGTGAATCATTTAAATAATTAAGGGTTAATAATTGTTATTTTAACAAAAATGTTGTTGATAATCTCGTTAGCTGGGTCCACACCGGACGATCCACCGCGATCCGATCGCGCGCGGCAGGCGCACGAATCACGGATCGCCTTAGGATCGCTTGGAGCGCATATTTGGGATCGCCAGTTTTTAAAGTGGATCGGCCTAACACGATCCACGATCCATGCTCCGCGAACCTGGATCGCGTATCGTGGGATCGCTGGATCGCAGCTAATTATCATGTCTGTTATTACCCATATAAAATTAAGTGTCTATGAAAATGTGTAGTTATACTTTGTATTGTTACATCTTGAAGAATCCACCTGGTATTAGATTTTTTGAAATAAATACCTACAATAAATTTCTATCTCAATTTTTATTACATTTTTAAATTGATCACAAAGTCTACAACCCGTATCGAAACATCATTCTTCGGTAGAAGTAAAACAAAGTGTGCAATTTTTTTTTAATTATTATTGTTGTCTATGTAATTTATTATAATGTAACTTGAATTAATTGCATCATAATGCGGGAACCAATGATGTTATTTCCTGTATTTTAAAGTTTTTTTTTCTTTAAGAAACTGCACTAAGCACTATGTAATGTACCTATTTATGTATAATTGATGTATGATGTATCTTAAAGAATAAAGATTTTTTATTATTTTCTTAATTGCTATGATTCATCATAAGGAGAACAAACAAAATATATTAATAACAAGTTTAATATTTAACATTTTTGTTTCAATTTTAATGTTCAACTTGGTTTTTTATCCAGTTTTTTAGACATTCAAGAGTATTCTAATTTAAATTTACTTATGGATCCTTAAAATTATTCTCTCATGTAAAATTGTACTAACTATTTTTTCTCAACGAGCTTTTTCATGGAAGAAGTAAACAACACATTTTTATTACATCCGATTATTTTTTTTCCTACACTAGTTGACGTTACAATCTTATAATATAAAAATGAATCCAAAATGTGTTGGTAAGCGCATAACTTGAGAACGGCTGAACCGATTTCGTTAATTCTTTTTTTATTATATTCCTTGAAGTACGAGGATGGTTCTTATGTAGAAAGAAAACGTAAATATGTACCACGGGCGAAGCCGGGGCGGACTGCTAGTAATAAATAAATTTGTAAACAAAACGCGACACATCTAGCTATTAACATTGACCTTACTCTAGTTACAAACAAGATTTTTTGCGGACAAGTAGGCAATAAATAATTTTAGACATGAATGGTGGTTTTTCTAGCGTCAATGTAAAAACCATTGTAAAAACCCAAAGGTTAAACTATCTACTACCTATTTCATTACACATTTTACAATAGCATTATTTCGGTTCATTAATATTTAATCCCTCGATCTGTAACGAGATTCGGAAAAATTGTAAGTTTTTTTTAAGTTTATTAATTTAATTGCAGTAGGTATAAATCATCATAGGTTATATATCATCACGCTACAACCAACAGGAGTGGAGCCACGGGGGTGAAACCGCGCGGAGCAGCTAGTATGTTGTAAAATTGCTTGTCAACTAAAGTTCTTCCATTTGTTATATTGGAAATAAATTATGTATTATCTACTAGTTTATTCTGTGGTATTATGCTATATAACATAATTTACGGACTTCACATTGTTTTTAATTAGACCCTATTCAAAATTTCAGGCTGTGACCGCACCGTGAGATGGAACGTTATCGTTACCGTCTTCGATGAATTGTAGAGTAAAGAAAAAAAAGGTTTTAAAGAGTTAATCCTTAAATAAGTAGTAAATACAGTTTACAATCTCACGGAAAATAAAATCGATCGGCACAAATTTCACGTAATTGTAATTCTTGTCTTCTTACTGATCTTAATTATAATTTGTGATTTAAAAAAGTAAAAATTTAATATTATAGATAAGGTTCTATTAATTATTTTACATCCAACGAGCGGTCTACCCCGACTTCGCTCGTAGTGCATAGTATATATCCAACAGTAAAATAATTTAAAAATCGATCGAGCTTGCGATTAGTGCTTTCAAATAAAGTAATAAACAAACTATACATAAAATAAAATAAATGTATGTCAAAAAATATGTTTATCTTTAAACATTTTCCAGGAAATAATTTTTGTTATCTCTATTTTATATCCAACAAAGAAAATAATATTTTTCTGAACTGTGCATTATTTTCATAGTAAATAGAAATCTGTAAAAAAGTAATAGACTACATAAAAGAAAGTCTCTATATATTATACGAAGGTGTCGAAATTACTACTTTCATAAAATAAACAAATTTTAACCCTTTTTCACTTTAGTAAAACATTTTTCAAACTAGCATTGCTTGATAAACACATCGAAGATCGAATCATTGCATGGTAGAAACGTTGATTGTCAAGTTTAATTGTTTCAAGTTTAATGTGGACTTTTTTAATTACTCGCCTTGTATGGCCACATGTACTTGAAACATTGCATGTTACAGATAGATCAATTACAAATAAATCAACGGCCAATTACACATTTTATAAGATTACCTATATTATTAGGACTCACCTTCCGCGTCTCCCAAGAAACTGTGAGCGACGCCGATAACTGGGAGCTCTTCTTCAGGTCCAGGTATCAGCGCCGCCAGTTTGTACATTCGCCGTCTCCTCAACTTAAAAAGTACCGTCCACAGCACAGCCACTATGACCAACAAATATAGGATCATCTTTGCATTCGTTACTTTACGAATTGAATAGAATCATATGCACACGGCGTATTAGCGTGTCGCAATGATGAAAATGCGCCGTTTTATATAGGCATTTTCCTGTAATCGCGTACGGTTCGTGCACTAATTCTTGTGTCGTAATAGATGTGGGGGTCGAAGAGTTCATGGAGCGCTAGCCCAACCTTCAGTACCTGGAAACGAGTTATCACCTCGCGTCTAGTTACGCAGTGCACTGAGAAGGATCGGTATGAACGAGTGACATACTAGCCACCTGCAGTAGGCACCTACATGTATTTCCTATTAATTATCAACATATCTTGCGGTTGCAAACGATTGAAGCATGCTAATGTTATTCTTTGTAATATTATGCTTTCTATTCTATGCGATACAAGGATATATTAAAGCAATAAATATCAAAGCAATGAATTAAACATGGTTAGATTTAATATTTATTTACGATTGACCATTTTTTTATTATTTTTCAGTTCCTTTTAGAATTTTCAATAATTACTAATACAGGTAGGTACCTACTTTATTGCTGTTATACGTTTTATTCAAATAAAAGCCAAACAAACAACATATTTAACTATTTTATTTATTACTAGCGGTCCGCCCCGGCTTCGCCCGTGGTACATATCAATAAAAAGTAGCCTATGTCCCTTCTCGGGTATCAAAATATCTCTATACCAAATTTCATGCAAATTGGTTCAGTAGTTTAGGCGTGATTGAGTAACAGACAGACAGAGTTACTTTCGCATTTATAATATTAGTATGGATTTATTAAACGACAAACAATTTTTCTCTTTTGTTATTCAAAGGTGTCAAAATAAAACGCTTGTTACTTAACGATGATTTATTGAATCGAGGTTCATACACAGGGTCCTATAACATATTTTAGATTTTAGACCATAATCCATACTACGCTGCCGGTACGGTATAGGTAGTTAGTATTTGTACAAATTACCAAATTCATTATTTTTTTTATGTTTGACTGTTATCTTAAATTGATTGAATAAGTGGTGATGTCCGATGAGAACTTCTAAAATCCATATGAAGTTTATTAATAAAATAACAAATATAATCAAAATAATTGACCTAGAGGAAGAGTGATACTTGAGAATATTAAAATTCGGAAATAAGATTTTTCCGTCGGTGATAAACTCTGCCAAAGAAAGCTTAATGTTTTTGAGTAACAGACTGGAGCAATATAATCAGAAAGGTGATGACAGAACGAGTGCCCTGAAACATAAAAATAGATTATATTATATGTATTTTACAAGCTACTAAGTATAAAGAAGAATAAATATTTTTCGGAATATATTTATAATCAATAAGTTCAGCACAAAATTAGGAACAATTATGAGAATAAGATTTTCATCAATAATACGACTCAGACTTATGTGTGAGTTCTTACCTCTAATAAAAGAACATATTCTATAGGAAATATGCCGCGCGCCGTAAATTTTGGTGTTTGATGAATAACTTGCAATGAGAGCTTCAAAGCCTAAGAAAAGCGAGATATAGTTATTTTCAGAAAAAAATTGATATAAAAAATAAGATAAATTTAATGTTTTAACTATTATATTTACCTCTTCTTTCACAGATGAATCAATATTCCTACTATTAATCATAGTATGCGCCAAGAAAGAAGTTACTTTAGCCTGAAATTCAATATTAAAGATAACTGGAATATTATATTAATCCTGGAATAACAAACATATATGCAAATTCCATAAACTTGTATACCTCTTTAACAGTTACTTCACAGAAGTAAATGCTCGAAGACAACATAGCTATGGAAAAAAATATTTGTCAAAACACGTATATCAAGAACTGAATATATCGTTCTAGTTCATGAAACAGACCTGCTGCAGTCGCTTCCATAAAATAATAAAGGTAGAGTATTATTATAAGAAGCCACACAGACAGTGTTAGAAGCAATGCCAGACCAAATTTATCGTTAGCTATCTCAGTGGCCTTGTACAGCATACTATATATTTTCCCACATTTGTTTACCATTTCGCACAGAGCCCTGTCTTGCATACTGATCGTTTTATTATCCACATTTTTCATACGCACAAAAAAGAAGCTCTCACCTCTTCTTTGTAATTTCCTGAGCACTTTATTTATTCTCTTATATCTGTCACGGATTATAAAGAGGTAAACACCATAGTGCAGGGTTGTCACAAATACTAGGGAATCGGAGAATAATATTTGATATATCTTGCTGTACGGGATGTTGTCTATTCTTTGGCTTATCGAAACCCAGATACTGAAGGAACGTATGACCCACATAATAATGAGTGTTACAGGTATCAGGAAAGATGGAGTAGACCTTTTACTATGATCTATATTTTCGCCCAACTCTTTGAACGCTTCGTCGATATCAACGAGTTGCTGCATGTGTTTAGTAGCTCCACTGAGGTCGAACGATATCTTCCACATTGCGTAAATAACGTACGTCGTAGTTGCGATATTTTCAACTAAATCTCCATAGTGTTTCAACTGCGTATCATATAAAACTCGCAATATAGTTTGGTCATAACTGTACACATTGTAAATAGCACAAAAATAAAGTGAATGCCACAGCGTAAACAAAACAAATCCAACAAACGAAAATTGAGAAGTAATTACATTTTCAGAAGTACTTTTGATATTAAAAATTGATACTCCTAATAATTTCCTCACAGTCCCTATTAAAATGCATGCTTCGACAATGTTGCCATACTTTTTTTTCCGTTTAAACCACTTTCCAATTTGCTCCATTTTCGCTAAATTAACACAAGAGTCTTTTGGAGAGTATTGAAAACGAATGTGTTCCCATATTACATTTCATACTTTCATCAATTTCAAAATGGACAATAAATGAATTACCTATAATTTTTCTTGTAATAAAAACAAATCACTTTTCATTACTTCAATGATAACCACTCTAGACGATTGCGTAATACAACATGCAGAGGAGTTAAATGATACAATTAATGGTATTTACAATTATCCAACGGATAATCGAATTTTATTTTTCAAAATGTTCACATTTACATAATAGCCTACGCCATGAACTATAATGTCCAACGCGATAGGTATATCATCTGAACAACTAAAAATTAGGCATATTATATACAATGGGTGAAAATAAATTGTTTATTACAATTATTTATAAGCACTATACAACTTTACATATTGTGAAAATACAATACAAGCATTTCGGTATATAATATAGGACTATCATATCACTGCCAAAAGTACAATTATTTGAATTAAACATAACTAAGTGCGTGTATACAGTAAACACATACGTAATTATTGCAATACATAGAAAATAATAATATATTTGCTGCGTAACAAACTCTAATATTTAAGAGCACTAAGCATCTATTAGTTACAAATTACAGATCTTGATAAGATTTACATTATAGGCTATCGAGGCTATGTTAGAAAACTATGAGAAATTCGAAAAAGGTACCTCCCTTGGTACTTGCTTATCACCGGAATTAAACAATACGACGGTAGCCGTATTTTAATAAATGGTGGATTACTCTTACTTTTCTTTCTCTTTCTCTCTCTCTTATCTTTAGGCTACCGACGCATCTAATGCTATTATGGCACAACGTAATAAATGAAGAATTAAGGTAACATTTATACAGGTATCTGTTGTTAACAGAGTAAGGCGAAGCCTTCTACACTTAACATCCTATCTGAAATTATCTTTAAAATATGAGTGAATAAGGTATATGTGTAAATTATTGTAATATGTATTATGTCTTTCAGGAAAGCTTTTTATGAAAGATACATAAGTATTACCTAATATTCGAATAATTTATCCGTCGTATGAATTATGCTTTTATACCCACATAATATTTATTCACTTATATTTTCATTTTTCATACATGGATGTTTCGACCAATTGCATCGTTATACTGAATATTCTTCCGCCATTTCAATGCGTGCATGTCACTTTAAGATTGTAAACACTATTAGATTACAATCTGAATGCATTATTTAGGCAAATTATAATCTATCAAAGTGAACATAATAATCTTATGATAAAAAAAATGCGTTAAATAGCGAGCAAATGTTACAATTTGTCGACAGAGAACAATTTCACGAGTTAGATGATAATCTAACGGTTTTGACGATCTTACGGCGACACATGCAACCTGATTTATAGGTACCTACGTCAGGAATATTAAAATTAATTACACAGATACAATATGACGTACAAAAAACAAAACGTTATAGTTATTGTGACGCAAAGCCTCACATTGCACCTGGTTTTAATTAGATAAATAAGAAGCTGCCACCTTTTTTTACTTGTATATGGTCGATGTATGACTATTTTATCTCACCAAACTTTAGATTCTTTAAAATCTAAAGACTACATTGCTTTGTGACGAAAAAACTGGTAAATTATAGATACTAAAAATTTACGAATAATGTTACATTTCCCTTATAAACATAGTTTTGAAGAATCCCTGAATATTAGTTCAAAATGATAGAAAATACAAAAATAATTTCATAATAAATCACTGCGATATGTCCAAATTTTAACTTAGCTCTAGTCACTAGGTATACTCAAAACTTAAACATAAACAGAAATATAGAACAAAGTTACAAAAATAATCATCTTATTGTTTATCTTATGAGATTAATTCAGCGACTTCATTCGCGAAATAGATGTGAAAGTTCTTGAAGGTTTTATCGTAACATTCAAAATTATATCCAGCGGAATGTTGAATGGAATAATTTATAATCACATACGTTTAAAAAATTGAATAAAAATAGCAAAATAATTTTATATTTTCCACCGCTATAAAATAAATGCAACCAAAACACATTATAATATACAACTAGAATATCGTAATAAAATACCATTTGTGACATAATTGAGGCGGTCAAAGCTGTGTTAACAATAATAATAGTTAGAAAATCATTAAATCATAAATGCACGTAATATATAAATGTTGTTAATATACGAGTATAATATTTACTTTATTGCAATTTTCATTAAATATTACAATAGATTTTTTGGAAGGTGTATTAATTTCGACATATAAGAGCTAGCGCGCAAGAGCAACTTTTGTCTCCGCAACTATTTTGTCTCTCCCATCAACTCTATGGGCTCGTAATAAAGTGCGCGCACGTATTAGTATATTAAGAAGAGCTGGAACGTCAACACATTTACACATTGCACATGTTAGGCCGGGAGATACTGACACAAAATTTCGGGTCATTTGTAACAGGATGGCGGTCTAGAGGGGTCTTACTTATCCGACGAGTGTGACTTACGCCCACGCGACTAGTCCGCCGGTACCAGCGTTCTGACCATCATTTTTCTTTTTGTCATTGCGTAATAAGACCTCTGTAGAACCGCCATTCTGTTACAAATGACCCGAAATTTTGTGTCAGTATCTCCCGGCCTATGTATGTGTCATATTTTGCAATTGTTTATAAATACAGGGTGATGTTATTGGTGTAGTACGAATATCTAAAAATCTATGAAGAATTTTGTGATACAGTAAATGGAAGAATTATAGACTATTTTACAGTATTTAATAAAATCATTTAATTTTTTGTTCATTTTCATTAGAAATGTCAATTTTTCTCACCAAGGCCAGGTGGAAATTTGGATGATAAGGATCTTGTTAGAAAAATATAAATTTTGACTAAAATCGGCATTTTTTTTTTCAAAAATCAAATTACTAATTAATAATCAGAGTTATCACCATTTACATTAATTTACAAACGATATCGGTTGTTCTTACTTAAAATTGAATACCAATGTCTTATTGCGGTATGTGTTCTTTGGAAGTGTTCGTAAAGTTGTTGATCCGTAATTAAATTTTGCGGAAAATCTTTTAGAGCGCTTAGTTGTGACATATCCTAAGCATATTTAATAGAATTAAAAGACGAGCGAATATCCAGAATAAAACACAATACCTATTCTTTATGACATTATTTAAAAAAAATACGCCAAACTATACACAATTTTTACTTGATGCAATCCTCAAAGATCATGGACATAGTGTATTGCGCCTTCCACCATACCATCCAGAACTCAACCCAATAGAGTTACTATGGGGCATAATTAAAGGGAAAGTAGCATCACAAAATGTGAACTTTAACTTGAAAACTGTGGAAGAATTATTTAGAAAGGAAGCAAATGCCATATTAGTCTGGATATGTTTAGTGACGTTTGGAGAAAGACGCGAGAACACGAGGAAAAATATATTCAATTAGAACCAAAAGTAGATAATTACACTGACTCATTTATAATAACATTAAGAAATTCCGACGGCGAAACATCGAGTTCTTCGAGCGATGAAAGTTTCAGTGAAGTAGAAGATTACGATTATGATTAAATAGATTCTTCATTCTTCTCTATAGATACTGCTTTCTGAATTGGTGGTAAATGTTGAAACTGTTAAACTGTTATGACGATTCAAAAGTGCTTCTAGAAGAAGTCTAATTGTATAAATGTTTGAGTTTGAGTTTAAAACCAATAGTGTGAAAATCATACAATAAACATGTAACACGTATTTGTTAGCGCGTATTGGTAGGTATTACGTACTTACTACAAATATAATATTTCTTAGATATTTTTACTCGACCAAAGTCAGGACAAGACTGCTCCGCAACTGCAGAAGACGTCCGTCATTTAAATCATTATCAAAACAACCATCCGTGTGTTGGGAGTGAGCGCACGTGTTATTTGTATTGTTTTTATGACCTGAAATTTAATTATTATTTGATAATTGAATGATTATTAATACTTTTATCCAATTGATTATTTTTAGAATAAATAATTAAGTTCATCAATTGATTTACTTTTAAATTATAATTTTACAGGTAAATTATGAGAGCTTTCATAATTATATTTGCATATAATTATTTATCTACAACGCACCCATTTTACAATTCAAGTCTAAAATGAAACTAGAGTCGCATTTATTTTTGAACATACTGTAAGTGAAATTGCATAAGTGTGAGTACTGTGAACATGCCAGCTTTCCTTAATTGACCGATAGCGACGCAACTCCCCATAGAGTTGATGGGAGAGACAAAAAAATTTTTCGATCGTAAAGCACTCTCTGATGCTTCGCATCGTCGTGCAATAGTTGCGGAGACAAAAGTTGCTCTTGCGCGCTAGCTCTTTGTGTAGTTAAAAGAAGTCTTAGCAGTTAGAAAATTTTATATATATGTTATAAAGTTGATTACCATTTGGTCTTACCATCTTAGCACTATTTCCAATAAACTTTAAACTCCATAATTGTGACTATAATAATATCTACTATACTTTCTTGCTAATTTAATGAACACTATTTCAATTTTCAATACACTTTCTATACAAACATTGGCTGCTATAACATTTCAGGTGACATCGCTAAGAATTTTGTGCCAATAGGAATCTTGAATATATCTATAGGTATGAATACTTTTAAACATTAGTAACTTTATTGATTCCCTCTATACCTAGATGATTATTTACTTCTGGCAAGTTTGAAGTGGCATAGAAAAATTAAATTAAAGAGTGGCCCATTATTATATTTTCCGTGTTACAATCGCTAATTAACAACAGCTATATACGAAATTTTCGACTGATTTTACAAAGTTTATATTTTCAATTATTTTATTCATCGTCTTCTCTCAATTTTAATATCATCCGATCGAAAATTTTTTTTTTTTTTTTTGTAATTTCCACATTCTATAAATGTTCCAATAATATTCCAAAAACATCTTCCAAATACATTAAAAACTCCTCTTTTAATCAAGTAGGTTTCTACTGTCATCGGACATTTGCTAGGGGATTTTTCTGTTCTATTTGCGATACAATATACATACTATAGATATTATTATTATAATGCTATTAGCCAAGTAAATGCAAAAAACCCAGGTTACGGGTACTTGACACTTGAGACTATATCGACAACGTGACACGCACGTGCGCTGCCATCGTCGTAATTACTTCAAAACATTATAATTAAAATAATTAAATCATATTATTCTTTTAGTTTAGTATTGCATGTCTTGTTTAACCGATCTTGTAAAATATTCGTATTGTTAATATGATGCCAAAATAGTTTTGGAATGGAGCCAAATTTTCAATGCGCTTCTTGAAGATAATGAATGTCATATATTCTAATGTTTTCCAGTATAAAATGCGATATATAACTTTATTTCTTAAAGATTATTTCCATGTCACAACTTAAATGAAGGCCACAATTATGAGAAAGAGAAAGACGATTAATAAAATAATATGAAAACAGATATAATGAAGTAAAAAACCAAACTGTCGAAATGCCGGCTAATACTCTCAGATCAATGAAGATAGATTTATAGGTTAATATTTTCAATGGATATTAAATGTTAATAGACCATTAAACATGTAGTTTATATAATAGAAGATAGTATCATGCACTTAATATATTGCCATACATCGTTAGAACACCAGCCTAATAAATTGTATCTAATAATAAAAACACGCGCGTCCACAGTATAACAAATTCGTACCACACAAATTGCACAAATATAGGTAAACCAGAATCTGATGGCAATTAGGGAAATCAAAATTTTGAGTGTGCAACCCTAGGGAAAATGGACTGAACGATCTTGATACTGCTTATTTTTTATTTTGTCCTCAACATCATTAGACACATTACATAAGTGAACAATACTGTACTTAATAATGAGATATCAACTTAATATTATGTAGGTACATACTTACATGTTAATATACATATAACTTTTATCTATGTAATACATATTATTATTATTTACACATACCTATATTTGTATATTCATTATCATTATGCCATGCAAAAATATGGATGTAACGATAATGCAGATCAAAACTAGATTGCTAATAATTTTTTATAAAATAAAATAAAAATAAAATAAAACTATGTTTATTTTCGTAAGTATTAACAGATACACACATTATAAAATTGACTTGGACAGCTTGGACTTGACGAATAACCGTATTGGAAACTCTTATAATAAGTTTTCATAAAATTATATTGTAATCAACAAACAATATTATTATTAGTTACCTACTTATAATATTAATTTTAAGTATCAAAACGGGTAAGTCCAATTTACCAATAAAATATTCAAAATTGAAAATTGTGATGTGTTTGACCCTTCTTCATCGAATGTTTTTCTATACACATTATAAACAACACCTCTTGCTTGTGATCGCAGCGGCTTTTTCGACATTTTCGAAGATTTTTTAGACAAAATCCTAAAATTATTCATCAATTGCAAAGAAGACAAATAATTTGACAACCAATTTGATAGTTGTCAAATAAAATTGCCATATGAAAATCTTTTATTTCTTAAATATAAATATGCCATCAGATTCTGGTAGACCTATACACTTTCGTAAAGCTCAAGTTATGTTAATCACATATCAATAAATATCTTTGGATACGACCAAAAAAAACGTTTTCGAGTACAAAAATACAAAAAATATACAAGGATATTTGGGAATATTCACTTTATATGGAGATAAGCGCTGCCTTGCCACGACACTAAACAATTTAATCATTATCCATACACATAAATAATTAAACAGTCTAATAAGTTTTATTGGCTCTATGAAGAAAGCATATTATAAGATCAAACTGAGATACACTGAGATACTTTTGAAGTTGTTGAAACAATTATTATATTACAAGAGCGATAGTTTTTGAAATGTTTAATTTATTAAATCTATTTTTCATCTTCTCAATTATTTAAAAATTACTTGATATCACATAACCAATGATTAATTAACACCTACAAGCACATTGGAAAGTACTGAATTTCAAATTACAAACCTAGGGTTGCCAACATTATAAAATTGTTATGGTAGGTTTATCAAGTCTATAACAGCTATAATATGTATTATTTAAGAAATATATATTAAGCAGTATCTACACAGAAATTTTGAAATGGATGGAACAACGACTGCCACACTTAAATTAATAACAATCTATTTTCTCGATTTTGTAAAATCTATGAACAAGGCTAACTGTTTAACATCATAAAATTTAACATCTTTACTATATTTATCTTGAACAATTATGATAACTAGAAATATGTTGGCAACCCTAATTAAATGACTAAACATAACTGTTCAAACTTCCCTCTAGAACGACTATAAGGACAGGCACTATTCTTGCTCTATATCGCAATTACAATTATCATTAAACATTTGAGATATTAAATTTAAAGCCGTATATTACTTTCGCTGACCAGATAAATGATTCTTTAGTAATTTCAATAGGAGATACAAATGATTTCAGTCACTCGAGACCGCGATAAGATCTTGTCGGTAAAACAAATCGAGCTATTAGCAACAATTGAATTACAATTGAAGTAAAAAGGTGATAAGAATGGTAATTTTTTCTGCTCATTTTGTGAGTAATATCGTATAATTAAATATTACACAACTCTAATTGCTGTAACTCTTGCTACCATGGTACATCGCTAGGTCACATAGAAGTTAATAAAACTCCAAAAGTGAAATTTATTCTTCCGAAGGTAGAAAGATGTAGCTTTTTTTCATCTACCTTCAATTTTAATATAATCATCATCATAAATTATTAGGCTCTTTTCTCCCTGCTTTTAAGGTTTAGGCCATAATCCACAACTCTGGCCAAGTGCGGGGTTGCTATATGGTTTATGCCGTCAAACTTTTTGGTTCTTTATAAAAAGTTAGTTAGATAGTAGGTAACCCTAGGCCGATCTCGTTTATTGCATGTTCAAATAGTTGCTTCTTCTATTCATTATTTGTCATAAAATAGAGCAGGACTATATTATTTCATATTTCCCACTATAATTGCTTCTGATCATTCAAATAAATACAATTTCACGTAAAAATTTACTTCCTACACACAAAGGCATCTTACAAATCTACTAAGGCTTACAAAATCTATCCAACGATAGTTGTTTTATCACTATGCATATAAACATTGCTTATAGCTCGATTTTTTTCCCATATAATTCTCAATTCTCAACACTCACATACGGAGTATATAGCTGCTAAAAATTCATATATTTTGTAACGTTATTGTTACAATAGTTGAGATTCATCAGTCACAGAAGATCTTGTACGTGCGAAGTGTCGAGGTTTGTGATCAACGTTTTCATAAAGGTCATTTCTTTGCGCGCATTTTCTAATATGACCCTCGGGTCTGTGGATGTGCACCTGAGGCAGTTTGGAGCGAACACCATGGCGAGATTCGCAGAGTCCATTTTGGTTTGACTTACCACTTCCGGCGCAGTAAATTGTTGTAGGAAACTTATTAAATATGTTAATACCTGGAAGGAAAGTTTGGTATCAAAATACGAAATATATATATTTTTTTTTTATGAAAACATCAGAAACATAAAAACAGCAATATCTGAATTGAAATATACTGTTAAGTCAGCAACTACTGGTGTCCTGTTGTGCCGTGGTCATTCTTCACTACAACCAACGCTAGTAAGGCATATTACGATTATAACAGAGTCAATTTAATAGTCAACATTTTACAGCTCAACTAAAGCTCAGCTCTATGTCATGATAATTTTTCATCGCTTTCCAATTTACATACGTATACAAAATTTCAATTTGATACCATTCCACATCAAACAAAAAAAGAATCATGTAAATCAGTTCAGAAACCCCGGCTTAATAGGTGTACATACATAAAAAAAATATACCGGCCGAATTGATAACCTCCTCCTTTTTTTCAAGTCCGCCTAAATATTTAGTAAAGGAGACTTTTCAATTAAATTACAATTACAATTCAAGTCATTTGTGTTATTACATTCATGAACACTCACCAGTTTATAACGCACCAGCAACCACTGCAGCGCTCGTATACGCTGCGAATTCACTTCCCATTTTAACATTAGCAGCGCTGCACGCGCTTCGCATATAATCTAAAATAGAAACCGAAATTTTAAACTTGGAACACTCACCAGTCTATTAAGCGCGGGCAGCCGCTGCAGCGCCCGCGTGCACGCGGCGAAATCGCAGCCCGCAGCGACGCAAGCGCCGTACAGCGCGTCCGGGATCAGCGGCTCGTACAGCTCGCGGTACCACAGCTTGAGCAGGCTAGCGGGGGCGTGTGCGTCTGGAAGTTTTGTGATTGTGAGTCAATTTGAATTGGAAAATTCTTATTAAAATCAATAAAGCTAAAGTTTGTTAAATTGGATGGTTGTATGTATGTTGGTTAGTCTTTTATACGAAAACTACGAACACTGAACTGCCTCTGAACGGATTTTGATTATCCTTGACAGCTATCTTTCGTGAGTAATAGAATAAATGGTATCAGATAGTTTAGTTATTGCACACCTCAGCAAGGTAATGCTTTAGTATATTATAAGAAAGATCGTTTAAAGATAACCAAATCCGTATACGGATGATATTTAATAATTCTTTATGTCTAAATAAAAATCGTACTCACCAGTCAACATAGAGGCATCGGGCAGCTCCCAATTATCTATCTTCGCCTTAAGAGCATTAACCTCATCCACGTCTGCGGAAACCCTGAATATGCCCTCCGTTTCCCTTCCGTTAAGGGCCAGCACTTGCTGCGATAAAGCAACTTGTACCCACGGCAATTGTCGGTTCGGAAACCTCTCCTTTTGTAACATCATCACTTCTGCTAGCGTGTTGCCGAACATTGACTGACGGAATATTTGTATCTGCAATGTATTTTTGTTTTTAAAAAAATTGTAGGATAAAGTGTCTTGGCCTTAACTAACATAATTGACAACAATAGACAATAAAAGACTAAATAAACGGCAATAAACTCTCGATAGAAAAGTCGTATTTAAATGCTTGTAAACAAACTATGTTTGAATTTGAATAATAGGGAATATGCATAAAATTTGAAATGGCCTAAAATATTTTTTTCTTCAATAATTATAGTAATATTATAATGAAAAGATTTTTTTTTATTTACTTATTATTTAAACCCCTAAAATAATATTCAGAAAGTGCAGAATAAGGGAGCGAAATTCAAACTTCCAAAACGCTCCACAATAGGTCGAACGAAATGTGACGTCATCTGACACGACATTGTATTCATCACTCCACAGCAAACACTAAGGTAAACACCCACTGGACGTGTCATGTGACGTAACGCAAAGCGCGCGCAAAATGGCGGCGTTTGAACTGCTTAAATTTTTTAAAAGTTTTAAATTTCATTTTTAAAAATATCTAGAGTATTTTGAAGTCCATTAATATTTTTTTGTACGTTATAAAATAGTAAACTATTAATTTAAGACAAAAAAGAAAAACGTGAATATTCCCCATTATAATATGAGTTGATGAAAATGTCTAAATATAAACTTTTTTAAAGGTATTACAAATTGTTATCTATGGAATATCTTACCCGCGCTTGATCAATGTCTTCAGTTGTGGGTTTCCTTGGCTGTCGTTTCCCACCGAAGCCGATCCGTTCTAGCCTCTTGCACGCCACACTTGCGTAGTGCGACACTTGCACGTGAATCGGCCATTTTCCAACCTAAGATATTATTATTATATTATATTGGCATTGTTTTAAATTAAGAATTCCAAATAAGGATAATTTTTCTTAAAAAACTTTAATTTAAAACTGTCAATAAACACATCGTTTCGAAATCTTGTAAATTGTAACTGCAGTTAAAGTTGGTTAGTACGTTTTACATACACCCATACTCCCTACGTACAAGACAGGCCTGAAACTTGTGGACGCGCTATTTTATATTACGCGATATTTTCTATAAAATCCCAACCCCATACTACTATAAGTGTCAAGCTAAGTTGATATTGCTGAGTTGACACAAGCGAGTCGCATAGCGGCTTCGCATTGCTTTCGCAGTCGCATGGTTCGCGTTAAGCCCTTCTCCCATTACGATACTTCTAGAATACGACACTCGAAAAGAGTATTAGGATATTTGCTCGCTACCCGATGCTCGCATATTAAGCAGCTGAAAAATTACTAAACTCATCATTATTGTGCCTCTTTCTTGTGTACGGACGTTATGTCGAGCGATTTCAGTGACGAAGAAGCTCTTGCAGTTTTTCTGTTTTTAGAAATAGAAGACGTCAACGTAAGAGTAGGATACTTCCTATCCCTGGATACATCTATATATTGAACTTACAAAAACTCTATAAATTAAAGTTTTTGTAAGGGTCTAAGTCCGCACCATTTTCATGAACTCCCCCCTTTACCACTAGTTAATACATGTGACCCACCTCCGGGAACCCGTCCGATTAGGGCCCTTCTGGCCTCCTCCACTCAAGCGACAGCTCAAGCCGAGGTTCGTGGTCCCCGTCAAGGGGGGACGCCCTTGTGCATGTCGCTACCAGGGTGAACCTTCAGTTCACCCCCGCGTCCGCGTTAAAATGTAGTAGCCCTTCTGGCTAACATTGAGAAACACCATACAAAAAAAAAAAAAAAAAAAAAATAACCTCCGGGAAGCAGTCGGCGAAGGCCGGGTCGCGGTGGCGGTTGACGTAGTTGGTGAGCGCCGGCTGGAAGGCGGGCGAGGGCGGCACGAACGCGAGGCACACGGCCAGCAGCTCCCAGCCGCGCAGCAGCGAGTCGCGCAGCGGGTTCTCCGTCGTCTGCCGGCACAGCTGCACGTACAGCTCGTCGCGGAGTCTGCGCACACATTGCCATGTCAAATGCCACTCCTTAGACACAAAGCGTAACATGACACTGACCTTTATTGACTATGCAGACACACAATTGTGTGAGGAATTTAAAATAAAATATCCCCACGTTGCCCTCGCTATTAACACTGATATATTCATATTTTCAAATATACTGATCATAATGGCACATTACATTTCCGGCTATATAAATCTAACCAAAAACTTCTGTTACCTTCTGATATCACACTCCATACAAAATCTAATATCACTAGTCTTCCGAACCAATAATTTATACACAAGCTAAAATTACACATAATTATAAATTTCGACTTTTTACAAAATCCACTTACTTTTCATTAGTAAACGTAGCGTGCAGTATATCCTGCGCGACCGAGTTGAGCGTCATACCGGGACGCGCCTTCCGATCACCCATGTATATCTGCACCAATCTAAACAAGTCCGTAGCCGCCTTCTTGTGGCCCTTGTCCCACGCCGCGCCCACCATTGGTGCGTTTATCGACGATGACGTCCAGGATAACATGTCGCGGACGGACGCCTGGGAAAATGTTATTTATGAACAGACGGAACACGTTGAACAGCAATAAATAATACTAGAAACATTAAAAGATTGTGTTAAATGGGTGGATGGTGGATAGTCTTGAAAATTAAATACTCAATACATCAGGAAAATCTGTATAGTATATACTTCATTTTTGATTGGCAAGACGTTAATATACTATATTATAGATTTTATAACACCTTTTATAACTTTAACAAGCAATATTCACCTTCCGCCTAAAAATGCCTTTATTGAAGTTCAGGTTGTCCTTCGCGAATATCTCTATATCCTGCTCTGGGGGCGGCATGTGCGGCAGGTGCGGCACCAGCGGGCGCGGGTGAGCTCGCACCGGGCTGTATAGAGCCCCCTCGCTAGCTGTCACGCTGGACGCCGCCGCACCGTCACCTGTGTCCGCGCGATCAGTCGTGCCCGTGCCGCCGCCCACGGATGACGTCTGCAATAAAGACGCCGATTTAGAAGTGTAATTCACTAATAAAAATACGAAGATTTGTTCTTAAAAACCCTATCAATTATTTTATTGACAAGAAAAACTGTATTCATTAATTTTTTAATGGTTTGTAAGTTCTAATGACAGCCTATAAAAGAGTCATAGTTGAATCATTTCCACTATTATTTTACGTGAACTTATTTTCCATTATATCTACTAGCGGTTCGCCCCGGCTTCGCCCGTGGTACCTACATGTTTACGTTTGTTTTTCATAAAAACTATCCTATCTCTCAAGTTGGATCGAACTGCACATGGTGTGCGAATTTTATTATAATAGGTTAAGTGGTTTAGGAGTCCATTGAGGACAATCATTGTGACACGAAATTTATATAAGTATATTAAGATTAGTTTACGGATATCATACACAGCTTATAATACTACACGAGAACATTAATTTATCAATTTTAATATAACATAATGTACACTTACCCTATGTATCCCCGGCGAGGGTTGACGATCGAACCCAACAAACGTGTTATAATACGCCACGCCATGATTCATGTACTCCGCGTCCGTCGGCCGGTGCGCGTACGTGTGCGGCAGGTACACGCCGGACCCGTCGTCGTCGTCCGGCGTCCGCGCGCCGCCGTCCGACGACTCGTTGTCCGGCTCGTGACCGGACAGCGAACGCGAGCCGGATCCAGAGCGGGAACGGGACGAGCCCGACTCGTTGTCTGAATCCGAGTGGCCGGTGTAGCGGCTGCGGCCTGTTTAAAACATTAGTTATTAAGAATTTCCTCTATTTCTAGATCCTCTCGTCTCTAATTGTAATATAAGTAAAAACATAGTACAATAAAATTACCTAATCGTAAGCTATTTATTAAAAAAATCATTAATTAATCAATAATATGAATCAATAATACAGAAACTTATGCACCCCTAAATTTAAATTGATCATACAAGTTATAAAAACAATAATATCTATTGCATATAAATGACATATAATATTGAATATTGCATGAAACACAATAATCCAATTTGATTAAGAACAAAAAATACTGCACTTACTGGACAACTTAGCCTGCTGTATAATATAGTCTTGCAATGGTAACAAATGCTGCATGCCCCGCAGATCCCAATTACAGTAGAGAGGGGAACCACCACCATCCTCCTCTTCCTCATCTTCCGCTTGATCGTCAGGTTCTACTGGTCGTCTGTGGCCTGTTATAGTTTAAAAATATTTTAAAACAACAACAGGGTATTAATTTAAAAGATAAGACAGATTCAGGCGATTACTGATATAAATACACGTTAAATGATTTCCAAAATATGGCACTCTGTTAATTTTTCAGAGTCGGTCAGAAAAGACTTTGCTTTAATAAATTGCTTTCAAAATTTATCGAGATACTTCTTACTCAATTCATATGTATGTTTACAACAACCTCATTACAAAATGATTTGATTACTGAATGCCATTTATAAAGTCGAACATTAAAAAAATGGGTTAATACTAACGTCTAGACTTAGTTCTATCGCGCGGCGTCGTTCTTTCCAAACGTTGATTGTGCTTTTGAACATTCGGCTCGGTGAGCGAGGGCTCCAAATTCACACACTTCATTTTGTAGTTCACTAAAAAGCAAACAAAATCATTCAATATAACCAAGTTCCAAGCAAGAAGATAAAGCAAACCAAATAAAGTAATCATAAAACTCAGAATTATTAGGGTAATTTAAAATTTAAACTACCCTCATAGATCTGACTATTTCACTTCATATGCATGTATATTTTTACAATGACGCTGACAGGGACTCCATAAACAATCAAACAAAAAATACACTACATAATCAAATACCATTTAAACCACGAATTTCCATCAAATATACTTTCTCCCTGTTTTAAACCAAATTATTTCCAAACAACAACAAAAAAACTATTTGAACAACCCACCCACAGCAATAATATACACCTAACTACGTTTTAAAATCACTTTTTTTAAATCAAAACGTGTAACAACATTATAACTCACCAGCAGCAACATTATCCGCTTCATTAGCAGACGAGAGCCTCATAAAGTTGTGATGTTGGTGCACGTGCGGTTGGTGCGGTTCGTGCGGCGGCGTCCTGTGCTTGCTGCTGCTTGACGACGCGGACGTCTTGCTTGAGGTGTACCTCTCGGGCTCCGCTTGTTGCCGCCTGCAAACATCACTGTAGTAATCCCCAGAGTTAAGGACTGAAGTTGGCTACCAAATGAGTTCCTACTAATATTATAAATGCCAAAGTTTGTGAGGATAGATGTTTGATACCTACTCTTTCACACAAATACCACTGAACCGATTACAATGAAATTTGGTATGTAGGTAGCTGAAGACCCAGAATAAGACATAGGCTTCTTTTTATCACGGAAATCCCACAGGAAAGGGAACTATGCGGGTTGTCTTTGAAAACGCGGGCGAAGTCGCGGCTCTTATTATTGCATTATTGACGTAAATACAACAAATCAAATATTGTACACGAACAAATTCATAAATCTAGCCGCTACAATTGCAAACCACTAAATAATCAAAATGAAGTTTCAAGTGTACTCTTTTTGTTTTTCTAAAATCTTTCATTCAACTCAAAATTTAGATAAATCCTATAACATTTACTCACATATCAACAGATTGCTGATACCTTGTGAACTCTCTCGGCGTGTGCCAGTTGGACGCATTGTGACGGAGGTCCAGGCTGGTCTGTCTGAAAGGCTTGTCCACGCTGTATACCGCTTGCTTCTCGGGATACCGCTCGATACGGTCTAGTTCCGCTAACCGATCTTTGTCTAAGTGCCTGGAAAGAGTTTAAATACTAGATTATTAGAAGGTAATCTGGATAATCATTTTATGTATACGGTTCCCCCATTGTAGCATTAGTGGCTGCGTTTATAATAATGTTTTATGGAATGTTAAAATATATTATGTAAATTTTGATATCCATACACATACATACTTTAAACACGAATTCCAAAACTATTTATAGTTGGTTTACAAAATTTCTTGATGTTAGCTTAAATTGACAGTTTAGAAACTTTGTTTATGATATACCTACTGAAAGTTGTTGTTATTCAATTATTTACAAGTTTTCTTTAAATAATAATAATACAATCTGTTAAAAATTCTTATTGAAATTCAGCCATCGTAAATCGTAAAGTTATAACTGTTATACAAACTTATTGAGTATAGAAAGCGATTACGTGAGTCATATTTATAATATCACTGAAAAATTCAGGTTATAAAAATTTCACTTCCGTGAGCGTGACACGCAACTTAAAATCATATTAATCAAAGTAAAGAATACAGAATGTAATATATTTTATAGCAATCCATTAAAGCCATTCGGTCTTTGTTTATTATATTATTGTGCCATTTAACTCCCCACAATGAAATAGATTTTGAAAAGGATCTACTACTATACAATGCATCTTTCAGGCCCCGGAATCACAGACACAACAGAAAAAATTGTGTCGTGGACCGATCGGGCCGCTCGGGGCTCAACGGTTAATATGTTTATTTATAAACTTCCCTAAGTCAATGTTTAATTTTTATAATTAGTTCCATTCAATCCTATATTAATTACGATGAATCTCAAAGAAAATCGTTGATGAATACAACGATACAACATGCAAAACACCTAACACACCCTAAAGAAAGAGCGTGTGTGCCGAGCACACGTGTCACAAGTGAAACTTCTTTGGCAAGATTCAAAGATACTAAAATTATTACTCCATGACATGGCGGTATTCCCGGTATAATTTTATTCTCAACGCGCTCAAAGAAGAACAGTTCAAAAATTTAAAATATTAAACTTAGGTACCTACCTATCAGAGTATCTCTCCCGTGAATGTCTAGACAAGTGGTGCGGTCTCTCCAAGCTGAGCATGTGCCGTGCGCCCGCCGCCTCTGTGGCCAGCGATATTGACGACACGAGAGATGGTCGGGCTGCTGATGTCTAGACAAATATAATATAATATATTTATTAGAAAAATAATAATCATTGCGTGTTAATAGAAAATATTTCCTTACAAATTTGAGTGTTTTTGTTTAAATGTTTATCATTGACGTTACGAAATAGGTTGAGAAAAGAGTCAATAGTGCTTAAATACTTCTGTTGAAGGTAGTTTTTTTATTTTATAAAACTACTCGAAATAAAACATGATTATACTCTTAGAAATGTTTATATAATTTTATGAAGTTATTATTAAAATAAAACAAATCAATAACATACCTGTAAAAATGATGTTGGCTGTGGTTTCTGCAGCGGACTGCTTGGACTCTGCGGTGAAGCGGACTCACAAGACGACCCGCCCGCCGATTGCTGTTTTAACTAAACAAATTATTATTTACAACCTACAATATCTAATCTACTTATTATAATTTATAACACTAATTTCCATAAAACAATATAGAGATACAATATAGTGTCATAATATTCTAGTTTTATTTGTCACTTTTTATTTTTCTTTACCTTTTCATTAAAAATAGGGCAAAAAATAAGTCATATTCACCTTACGTCTCGTTAAAGGCGTGCTCTCGACAGACTTAAAGTATTTTTCGTGCATAGAATCATCGGAGGCATCTTTCCTAGGCGATATGAAACTACCGCTTCGATTCAAACCTATAAAACATCGGTATTTTTTAACATGTTAAAATGTATATCATATAATTAAGTAAAATAGAAAATAAATAATTATTTACCTGAATGTGGAGACCATTTTTCGCTGTCGTGAGTAGGGGGTGGTTGAACACTGCTGCGTTTTTTCAATTGTGGCGTACAAATCGGAGGATTGCAGGCTGCGAGCTCCTAAATAATATCATAAAAATACATTATATTTTAAAGTGTGTGTTGGAATAAATGGTTTCTTTCTTTCTAATTCTTATGTAATGTTTGCTTGCACTGCTATGTAAAGTGTGCTTTTGGAAGACTAAAATACTGTATAAAATACCATAAAACAAACATTATACCTGTTTCCTCCTTTGTTGTGCACTACTGATGCTACTATCAGAAGACCGTCCCGAGTCCGTGTGCCGACACAGAGCTGTAGAACCATCTTCGCTCATCCGCCCTCTACGACTCTCGCCACTATTCCTGTTTTCATCATAAATATTTTAATAACGTTACCTAACTTACAATCCGTAAAAGTGAAGGTTTTCCAAAACCTTTATAGATATGTATAACAATACTGTTTCATCCGCATTTACTCCCTACTCTTTGTAAAAAAGCGAAAGTACGCAAGTAAAAAGTTTTACGCTTCTAAATATATAAGGTTGAAACAGAAAATGACTAAGGCAGATAGGACCACTTTTTGGTCAGAGATCAAAACTTGATACGAGTAAAATGGAATTCAAATATGTACGATTGTCACACGATACCGTTAAATAACTCAGGCCCCGGAACCACAGACACAATAGAAAATCTATTGTGTCTGGGACCGATCGGGCCGCTTGGGGCTCAATGGGTTAAGAGCATCCATATAGAAAACGAATTTTCTTTTCAATTGAAAAGTGCTTTTATAATAATCATTAGAGCAACAATTTACCGAGTCATAACGTGAAATCATGCAATGATACAATATTTTGAAATAGGATGAAAGGTCGCGACATTATGCGATAGCTAACAATGGATTTCACTCTAAATGAATATAACTCGGCGCTATTCGTTCAACAAACAGTATAACTATATACGATATTATATTTGAAGGTCAGAATACATTTTGCAGCCGCAATATTTTTATAACTCTTTACAAAACGAAACATAAAACTTCAGTAGATATCATTCATTTCCTTTCCATTCAGTACTTTTCATAGCTGGATGTTATTTTCCTAAGCCATGTCTGTGGCTGATAAAAATGCGAGAACTGCAATAAAAATTTAGTTTACGCCGTATTTTTTCTTGCGTAAATCCAGTTCCCGAAAGCAAATATAGGCCAGATTAATGTAACTTTATCGAGTTAAAAAATAGATTTGTTACTTTTGGTTGTAAGCGTAACAAAAAACAAACATGCCGCCGAAAAATTGTTTATCACTACAAATATATTTATACTGTGTCACTACATAGTATAAAACAAAGTCACTTTCTCTGTCCCTATGTCCCTTTGTTTGCTTAAATCTTTCAAACTACGCAACGGATATTGATGCGGTTTTTGTTAATAGATAGAGTGATTCAAGAGGAAGGTTTTAGGATATAATTTATTAGGTTTTAATCAAAGCGGGCGAAGCCGCCGGCTGTAAGCTAGTTTACCTATAAAATAACAGCAATAAGCAAAATATTATCATCACACGAATACGGAGAAATAAACATTTTTGGAACTATGTAGATATTTAGATCATTAGACCATGATTGTTATTTAGATCATGAGATAATATTTTTAGAACTATTTGATGAAACTACAACGAGACAATGGAGCTCATTTCGTAAAATATCTACCACTAGTGGTTCGCCCCGGCTTCGCCCGTGGTACATATTTCGCAATAAAAGGTAAGTAAATAATCCATACTAATATTATAAATGCGAATGTAACTCTGTCTGTCTGTCTGTTACTCAATCACGCCTAAACTACTGAACCAATTTGCATGAAATTTGGTATGGAGATATTTTGATACCCGAGAAAGGACATAGGCTACCTTTTATTGTGAAATATGTACCACGGGCGAAGCCGGGGCGGACCACTAGTTTCAAATAAGTAGCATATTTAAATGTAACGTTTTTGTATTCTAACTCGGAATAAAAAACTACGTAAAATTATAGCTAATTCAAACACCATGTGGTGGTTCAGAGAGCAGTCAACCTGATCGAACATTGCGTAGTAACTTGATATATTAGGCAGAGATTTGTTTACACTATGTGTCTGCGAAAATATTTCCATGCGATTTGTTATTTTTTTGCATTGTCTTTGATGTTTCATTTGAACACTGCTTTAATCAACATTGAGTTATTTATTATCTTTTCTCTAGAATACCTTACGGCTTAATCATTGTATACGGCCAATTTTATGAGCGAATCGCGATTATTTATTGCATCAAAAAGCTAAAATTAAAATTGGTAAAGCAAAAGCTATGTTTATGTAATTTTGTTTTAAACGGTATATTTCTATGAATTCAGAATGTGCACTTTTATTTGGGAATGATATATATTATTTTCTCATTGATACGCGATCATGTGCATTTATTTATTGACAGGTTTATTCATGTGATTGTTCCCTATTGTCCACATAACACGCACTTCATATTTCGTCAATAATAGACGATTGCAAGACGAATTCTTGCATTTTGCGTAGAAACAACCAAAATTGTGTGCACAGAGCGGCAACGTCGCGTCATTCGTCGAGTTAGTCGTGCGGTCGTGGAAACATCCTCGTGCGTATTACGTACCTATTAGTATATTTTATTACAATTATTTATAGGCCATATTTTTTTTTATACAAAAAAAGTATGTATGTGATATATCGTCAAAACAGGTGAATATAGAGCTAATAATATCATGATCGTTATTTTGTTCTTTTCTACCCTACGGTTTCGTATTTCTAAACAATTTTTATTTGCATTAAATAATTATAGCAGTTCTATCTGATTCTTGGTTACACTAATAAGAGCAGCAGACAATCTTTTTCACGGAATGAACAATCAAAATTTACTTTAGTAGGTTTATATATATTTAACCGAATTTAATATACAGTTTTTGTTTATATATATTTAACCACTCAACTTCTAAGTTAATTTATACACTTAATAACTTCTTTTAATAAACAAGAAATTCATAATATAAAAATGAACAAACCTGTGATGATAATGAGTTCGCCTCGTACGCACAGGGCTTGTTTGTGTGATTGTCACATTTTTGGTATTACTCGGCGATTGCTTGCTGACACTGGCAGTTGTGTTGCCGTTGCTGTTAATTGGATCTAGGGTTGATGGCACCTTTAAGAAAAACAGAATTTATGAAAGTATATTCAAACAAAAAAATATAATTTTAATTGACATTTCTTAGCCAAATTAAATTTGTTCTTATAATTATCATTACATTCTTGTTTTTTATAGAATTAAATATAAAAGTAGTGTTTGTATATTAACTAATGTATCTCAGCACTACATGCTTAATATTTAACTATTGAAACCCTCAAACAGACAAACAATACACTTTTTTAAAATAAATGTATGTCATAAGCTTTCATTTTCAATATAAGCACCTAATAAAAAGTTTTATCATTAATATCTTTAAAGTTACATAAGCCATGTAACAAATCCACCGAGTGAAAAACAAAGATGTCCAACAATAAAATTTAAGCACTTAAACCTTGTTCACCATTTACTCATGCTCTATAAAACTGCATAAAAGTTTGAAACAATGTTTGGCACGGTGCCAAGTTATCAAAGCATAATAATGTAAAAATCACTTTACAAAAACAGGTTAACAGGTTAGGTTGAGATGTTCATTGTGAGTAGAATGGCCATGCAAAATATACGACCACACTTGAGGTGCTAGAAAAACACTTAGTTTTAAGTTTTCCGTTATTAAAAAAAATTATTAATTTATTATAAAAATTCTCTTTTTAGTAGAATTCAGTGTTTCAAATATTTAAGCACATAGTTCCTACCAATGTACAAATAGTTCATTAGTGATGTGTTATAAATAATTAATTGAAAATATTTTAATGAGAATATAATATATAGAGGAATGAGATAAAAAGTCTTCAAGTCCTTTTGCAAAAAAAAAATAATATTTCTATGGTAGCTATTTAATTTATATAATTATTGTTGAACATATATATTATTTTCTATTTGTTTCTTTTAACTTGCAAATAAAAAAGTAAATTATTATATTTAGGGCCGATTTTTCAATGCCCAGATAAACAGCTAGATAGACTTTATTCTTCAGTTAACAAAATATTCAATTTTTCAATAGACGAATAGGACTTATCTATCGATTAACTACGTTATTTGACGAATAAATCTATCTGCCGCTCCAACGGCCAGATAGCGTGCTATTCGACGAATAGGCGTTTGATTTGACAACTGACGTGTCAAATTTGGGATATTTTCGTTTGTAATAACATAGAGCCTATGCTCTATTTATATATTTATATTTATAACTCTATAGTTATTAACAATTAAGCCTCTTTCTATATAATTATTATCAATTAAAATCATATTGAAAATGATGTTTTTGGTAGTGTTGATGACCATGCCATTGAAAATTTGCCGAACGCTGGCTTTATGTCGTTTCCATCGTAAAATATATTTAAATTTAAAGACAAATTTAATCAAAACTCTTTACTCGAATCAAAACAACAATCAACAATCATAGAACACGAGCAAACTTAAAATGCACTCCTGACGTGTGTCATAATGACGATTGTTGACTAATTGCAAGAGTTGACTCTATCCCGCTCTAACCTGACTTATTTAATATGTTTGTTTCGCCACTCCGAGAGCAGAGCTGCCAATATGGAAATATTTGGTCAGATAGTTATTCATCAAATAAATCACGATTGAAAAATAGGCGAGCCGTTATGAGTTAGATAAACAATTGAATAAATCTATTCGAGGGGTAGTTATTAGACTTTTTATCTCGGGATTGAAAAATCGGCCCTTAAACTGACACATTCTTGAAATAATATTATTACTTATTAAATCAATAAAAAAAACAATTACCTGAGGTGCTGCCAAATTAGTTTGAGTAGATGTTTCCCTTCGTTTTTCTGGATCAGTGTTTTGTTTCAATGTTTGTAATTTAGCTAAAGGTATGATGTCACAGTCTGTAGGCCTATGCCAAACAGTTGTCTGAAAGTAAATAATCTGTAAGACTTCTATCAGATACAATATGAATCATCAGACACAATATAATATTCTAAACATACCTGAGTTGAAGCATTGTAGTAATAAAATCTATGAGTATTGATATCAAATAACTCCCACCATTGTGATGAATCCGTACGTTTTACTTTGACACCCTGAAAAATCTTGAACTTTTATTTCGTGATATGGGACGTCTATAAAATTTATAATCTTTGTTTATATTATAGCAATCTTTATGTATTACGAGAAGTTAAAAAAATCGATAACTATTTTTTTTTTATTTAAATTATATTTCATTAAATAAGAATTCCTATGATTCCTAAATTGAGGGATCATTAATTTTATTCCTCTTTTTCAAAGTTTACCTCCGGTGGGTCCCATACACATTCTCCTGTAGTTAGGTTAGCATACATATGCTCCTTTGTCTTCGGTTCTATAATCTCCACCCATTCCACCCTAGAATAAAACATTACCGCAATTTAAATGAAATACTGCACCCCTACCGCACAGCAACAAACGTATTCTGGGCGTGACATTAGCGATTTCCGCGTATACTTTATTGATTTTGCAACTTTACACCGATTTATTTGAAAGTTATCGATCTAAAATATTAATAAAAACATGTATCTACAGTTTACCTCTCTGAAGACATTGTCACGGTAATAAATTCACTGATAAAGCTTTACTTCTTCATACTTAACAACTTATTGGAACTAAAATTATGTACGAATTTTTAACCATCCATGTTGAGTGTTTACTTCACACCGAGACTTCACAGTTCAGACGGCTGAACATAGATAAAAAATATTTACACAGACGACACAGGAAGTCAGTTTCAATATTTTTATCTAAAAAACTTTATTCTAAAATATATGAATTCTTTTCTGTGTTGCACAATGCACAATAAAGAATTTTTGTTAGTATGTTTGTTTGTTTAGGAACTTGATATATTAAAGATTTTATATATATAATTACACCAATATTATCGTTACACACATGAACACATCAACAAAGTCTGATATTTTTTATTGTACAAATATCTAAAAATATGATAATTTTGTAATAATGTAAAAGGAAGATTTAAATAGCTCTTATAAAGGTCTATAATACAAAATAAAAAAGAGCATGTATGCCAAGCACACGTTATTATTTGGCAAGATTCTGAAAAGATACCATTGCATTGGGCTACTATGTACTACGTATAGAGAGGACATCGGTACTACACTATTTGTAACACGAGTTAGAGTCAATCGTCTCAAACCAATTTTTTTTTTTTTGTTACATTGATTGGTTTTAATTTATAAGTAATAATAGGCAGAATATCTACAAAATGTATGAATCACTAGCTGTCGCGCACCGCCGCGCTTGTCACACAAATTTTGTTCGTGATGTCCTCTCCATACGTAGTAATAATACCTCAATGACAAAGGGGGAAACTTCCTAATATCCTACTAATATTATGGATGAATGGATGGATGGATGTTTGATATTCTTTCACGTAAAAACTACCGAACCGATTACAGTCTTTGTGGGTGAGATCGTGGGTGGAAATGTAGTAGATAATAAAGATCTTCATTTCTTGTTAGAAAACTATAAATTTTGACTAAAAATGGCAAAAGATTTATTAAATTTAATTAAAAATAATCAGTGCTGCACCATTTGCCTTAATTAAGCAACGAAATCGCTTGCTTGCAGTTGTCTTCTATGTATGAGGCTTAGTATGAGGTATGAGGTTCTTTCGGTATAGCTTAGTAATATAGGTACTAATTTACTCTTTGGTTCTTTTTATCTGTTGATATCGTGGTTGTTCTTTAGTTAAGTTGGCGGACTGCAGCTCCAGGGATAATATGTCTGAGTGGCATACGGTAACAATTCAAAATATCCCTAGTCTTTGTTGATGTGTGTTTATTAAATTAACTGCTTGTACCAGCTTCATCTTTACGATTCTCTTGATATACAAATAAACATTTTTTATACTCATCACAAACAATGAGGCGAAACTCAGAAAACGTGCAGAAACCTAATCACATCTATTTTACTCACCACTGCTGGGAGCATTTGAAATTTGAATTAAACACGAATTAAATTAATAATACTGGCAACATTATTTTAAGCGCTGACAGCGCATCGTCTGCGGGTTTTATACCTACACCTACCTAGCTGTGTACCTAGCACAATGAATAAGGATTCCCAGTGAGGATTCCTTATGTCGCCTCTACACATAGGCCAGCGCATTCGCCAACGCGCTGGCAGTGCGCTTGCAAACGCGCTTGTGAGTA
This sequence comes from Colias croceus, assembly GCF_905220415.1. Taxonomy (NCBI): domain Eukaryota; kingdom Metazoa; phylum Arthropoda; class Insecta; order Lepidoptera; family Pieridae; genus Colias; species Colias croceus. Next base: position 8,174,844 of record NC_059542.1, read on the forward strand.
ATCCACTCATTGGAAGGTCGTTCAGTATGGTTTGGTTCGAGCCAATGTGTGGACGGATTCAAAATGGATGTAACAAACAAAGAAATAAACACACTTTCACATTTATAATATTAAAATAATATTAAAGTGAGCATTCTCTCTTTGTGAAGTAAAACATTGTGAGAAAAACGGCATGTCCAAGAACTTTATTTATTTGGCACTTTTAATACATACAAATTTTTTATTTTTATGGTACTTATTTTTTGGGTTCTACAGGCAGTTTTCACTCTGATAGAGCTCAATAAATTTAAATGTTTCCTCGTTACTCATATTGTTCGCCTTTTTGTCAAGTTAGGTGTTAATTCGCCGCAAGAAAAAAACGTGCACTCCTGATCGCTGCTACAGTCAAACTGATCGGCGATCGCGCGGTCATTGGCCAATGTGTGGATGGTGCGCCAAGCTTGCGACAAGTGTCGTTTGAAGTTGCAGTCGGCAAGCTCGCAAGCGCGCCGGTTAACGTTCAAATACCTACCACCAGTGCGCATTTCACCCGTTCTACACATAGACAAGTGCATGTGCCAACGCGCTTGCCAACGCGTTGGCCTATGTGTAGTGCCGGCATTAGTCATTGGCCTACCATTAAACCACAGAGCAAGTAAATTAAACCACAGAGTGCAAAAATTGTGACTTGACACATAATGTTTGCTGTGGACTGTGGTTTGATCTGACAATACGACTTGTAATATTTGAAACAGTCATCTGTGCCCTGTCGTCTGTCGATATTCATTGATTTAGCTTCAGATAACAATATAAATTTTATTACCTATTTTCAGTATTTCTTGTATCAGCCACTAAGTATTGGCAATTTGTATTATATCGTAATTGAATAACTAAATCGTAGTAAGTACATGATAGAAATTTTATTGATATATTGTATGTATACTTTCGATTTCAAGGAAAATGTTTCGATCTGTTAATAACCTATTCAAAAGCCGGCTCATTTGTGCTGATTCAATGGTTTTTAATAGATTAAATCGTTTCTCCGTAAAATCTACACAATTGAATATAAATCAGCCGTTAAAATTAACCAAGGGTCAGTACCAAAACTTATTTCTTCGTTTTTGTATTTCTAACAGTAATGTAAACATCTGGAGTGATGGCATTATTTATTTAATCAAATATAATAGTGACTACCGCGTCTATTCAAAAATAAGCTTCTATAAATTGAATTGGACTTTTTCGTAGTTTATCTAATTAATAATTCGATTGTAAGAATGGTCTATTTGTATTAATTGTCAACTATATACCTACTAATAACTAAATCCATTTATTTTTTTAGCAATGGATAAATCTAATTTCTTACTTCCCAACAATCAAAGATTTGTTGAATTAGACAGCTCACAAGCTTTCGAGAATTTAACAAAACAGGAAAAACTTTACGCACATTATTTAAGTCAGGTAATATTTTTTTATATTTTTCTTTTCATTTCTACAATGAAAACATATAAAGCTGCATTGCCTTTGGATTTGGTGTTAAATAATTTATCAATAATTCCTCTTTGCTAAGTTTGTAATATCTAAATACAAATAATTAATTAATTATAAATAAAATACATTTATTGTTTTTTTAGGCTGCATGGAATGGAGGCCTTATTGTACTAATGCAAACTAGCCCTGAATCTCCAAAGATCTTTTCTTTGTTGCATAGAATATTTTTGGAAGAACCGATAGAAGAATTGAAAGACTCATGTAGCAAAGCTGGAGTATCTGAAGATGACTTTCAGGTAAAATAATTAAATTTTTAATTTATTGCATTAATTGATATTGTATTTCAATCTTATACTACCAAAAATAAGAGGTAACTAGTAACTACAACTGTACTACATGGTTTCGCCTACGGACGAACCTGTTGGAAAAGCAATTCAAAAGCTGGTAAAAGCAAAATCCCTGCAGTGTCAAAAAAAATCCATTCAAAAACTTTTGTGTAAAAGTATGATGAGATATGTCACAATATACAATTGGATATCACAATATATCTTAGAAATACAAGGTTGCTACTTGTTATGCATTTCTGGATTACATACAGTTCAAAATAAAAGAATATGCTAATATACTTTATACTTTTATAGTATTTAAATTCTCTTCAATAGATCAGTATTTTCGATTTGTAGCAGATTTATACCAGAATTAACAACATATAAAAGATCTTTTTTTCCTCATAATTTTTTTTATTGTAGTATTGAACGTTGAAACCTTATCATAAATCATTTTTCTAGTTCATAGAAAAAAAATAGATAACCACATCCTGTATAACATTTTTATGTGGTTTTTTCAAATATATAACCAATCGAAATAGTTGATAACAATAAAAGATGATAAAACTAGTTTCTGAACATGATTTTTTTTTCAGGCATTTTTAGTCTATGCAGGTGGAGTATTTGCCAACAGTGGTAACTACAAGGGATTTGGCGACACTAAATTCATTCCTAATCTGCCTGATTCCACATTTGAATTGATTGTGAAATCATCTAAAGCCTATGAAAATGATACAACCCACATCACAAAACTTTGGCAAAACACTCACCATGCAATTTACAGTATTGCTCCAAGGTTAACAAGTTTGGGTCTAGCTGATAAGGTTAGTACTTGTTTTTCTTCTTTGTAAAATTTTTGTAACTAGTAGATAATTTTGTCAGGAAATTGAGAATAAACAAAAAAATGATTTTTTTTACTACCAAATTGCTATAACATGAAATGGTAGTAGCACTATTTAGAAAATTATTAAATTATTAATTAAATTATTTATTTTAGGGAGTGACAACATATTTTTCAAGCAACTGCACTGAGGAGGATTCCAATTTAGTAAATGATTGGATGAAAACAAAACGCATCGAAGCTTACATCTGCCGGACATTTAAAACTACAGCTAATGATGGATGTAAGAATTTTTGTTAATTTAAAATTTAAATTTACTTTCGCGGTTTTTAGATATTTATTGTTCAAGAAATTTTAATTTATTCACATAACGTATGTGGTAATAGATAAATTGAAAGTATTTTTAAAACCACAACGAAAAAAAGATATTCAAATCTAGTTATAATGATGCTATTTACTAAATGAATCTTACAATAATATATTTTTAGTAAATTTAAATATTTAATTTAAATCTGTAGATAAGTGTCACAAATGAATAAAGTTTATAGACACTGTTATTCCTATTTTCGTTTCTAGTGCCATTATACACAATACACTTGGCGAGTGTTGAGAAATCATCCAAAGCTCCTATCACTATGGATAAAGAAAAGTACAAAGGAGCCTATTTCCAAGTCACTCGGGGGGACTATTCTCCACTCCTCAAACTGGTGTCAGACAATCTCACCAAGGCCATAGAATATGCAGCTAACGACAATGAAAAGAATATGCTCAAACATTATGTGAACAGTTTCAACGAGGGTGACTTGAATGAACATAAAGAGGGAAGCAGATATTGGATCAAGGATAAAGGACCAATTATTGAAACGTGAGTATCTTGTACATTAATACCCAATTTGAGAAAGGTTGTTTTCTACTTTTAAATAGATGTAAATCAGTAAATGCACTTTTTGAACACTTTTTAGTTTCTTATAGTTCATATGAATTATACAATATATTCTTATAGTTCATAATATGTACCTATTGGAAAAATTGTTTTATTTTTATAGTTCATATGTATTGGAAAAGTTGTTTTATTCAATCTTTACTACTTGTTGTTACTACAAATATTACATATATAGGATTTACAATTTTACATACAATTAACAATTTGATTGCAACATTAACATCCCTAATCGAAAACTAATATTTATTAATTCACAGATATCAAGGATTCATCGAAACATATCGCGATCCTAGCGGCCAGCGTGGAGAATTCGAAGGTTTCGTGGCCATGGTTAACAAAGAAATGTCCAAAAAGTTTGGAACCCTGGTCGATGGAGCAGAGAGGTTCATCAAGTTGTTGCCCTGGGGTGAAGATCTGGAGAAAGATACCTTCCTCAAACCCGATTTCACCAGCTTAGATGTTCTAACCTTCTCCGGAAGTGGCATTCCAGCTGGCATTAACATTCCCAATTGTAAGGGACGTTTTTTGATATATATTGTAGGTTTTGTGTCGTTTATCGTCGTCGTTATTATAATGATATAAAAAATAGGTAAATAAAATGGGTGATTAAAAGATAAAACTCAAGGTTATAATTAATGTGAAAGAATAATGTTTTAACGATATTTATTTAACTAGTAGATATTACTTTCTATTTCAAAATTCTATATTAATGTTTTTCACAACGTCCAACATATAATAATTGGTTTGAGAGTGCATTTATTAAATAATAAATACTTAATTTCGTTTTAAGTATCATTTTCTTTTCTTCACATATAAATATAAAACAAAATTATTTTTTATTACAGATGATGAAATCCGCCAGAACGAGGGTTTCAAAAACGTATCTCTCGGTAACGTGATCCCAGCCGCGTACAAGGAGTCAGTCATACCATTCCTTTCTGATGGCGATAAACAGCTTTTGGAAAAATACCGGGTTGCTGCTTTTGAGGTAAATAGACGTACACACACGTTATTCCTACATTGGTTAGGGAGCCAGGTGCAAATTTGGTTAATTATTTCCTCTCAAGAGATAATTCGTCAGACGCATCAGAGTATAGTAATATAAAGCCTCGTGAACGTCGGCTGGCGCTCGGTTGGGGGGGTGAGCGGTTGTAGCCTCCCACGCACGTAGGAAAAAAAAATACATTCATTCATTTCCTCTCAGCTAAAAATTTGTCAAATTGTAGCTAACCCAATATCTCAACGAAAAAAAATAATCAGCTGGTTACAACATGGTGTATTATACGTCAGCTGGTGTCTCGAACATGAAAAAAATAAAATTATTTTCCGTGATTTCCTCTCAAACAAAAATTTACCTGATGATAGCTTATATGTAACTGTGGATATATATTATATAGGTCGGCTGGCTGTATCTTGGTGGAAAAACCGTCAGCTGATACTTTGAAAGTTATTACATAGGAGTTAGACAGAAGCATCTATTGCCAATTTATATGCATCAACTGACTAGGTTTTCCTCTAATTATTGCTAACTGATTTTTTTTATTTATCGCATCAGTATATAAACAATCAGCTCACAAATTTTCATCTGAGATGAAATGACGTACCTTTAATTATTATCGTTATTTTTAAAAATTCAAGCAACACACGCTAGCATAATTTAGACAGTAATAAGGTACTTGGAGGTGGTTAGTTGTGCGCATGATCGGGGTACTACGTACATTCAGCCACATCGGTAAACATGTTTTTACAAATATGTATTATAAACTGCATTTAAAAATAACTATCATATCATCAAATTCACATAACTACCTAAAAGTGTAACAAATATGAAATAACCCATTAAAAACATTAGTTAACTATAATTATTAAAAAAATAATAGTATAATATATAATTAATAAAGTTATTACTTATCTTTTACGGGGACTTGTGATATTGATGGAATTCCACGTATCTCGATGATTTTGTTAATGTCTCATTATATTCGAAACACCAGCTGACGTATAATACACCATGCTGTAACCAGCTGATTATTATTTTTCGTTGAGATATTGGGTTAGCTACAATTTGACAAATTTTTAGCTGAGAGGAAATGAATGAATATACTTTTTTTTCTTACGTGCGTGGGAGGCTACAACCGCTCATCCCCCCAACCGAGCTCCAGCTGACGTTCACGAGGCTTCATAATACTATACTTTGATGCATTTTACTAATTACCGCTTGAGAGGAACTTGGTCATAAAATCTGCTTCTGGCTCCCGGACCAATGCTATTTTATCAAAATATATATTTCTGTGTGTCGCGACCAGAATATACGTTTAAGTAATAAGTTCTGAACTATTAAAACTTATATATTTATCAAATTGTCTAAATAATAAAGTTAAAAATCTGAAATATTTTCACTTTAGAGACATATCTTCATACTATGTTTATGTTTGTATTTATAAATGCTAGGTGCAAGTGGGTCTTCATGAACTCCTCGGTCACGGCAGCGGGAAGTTATTGCGGCAAAACGCTGACGGCACATTCAACTTCGACAAGGAAAAAGTGAAAAATCCTCTAACAGGTAATTTATTATTTCCAGTGGCGGTACGTTCATACAAGCCGAAAAGCCCGGCTTGCCTAAGGAATTCGCTACGAGACAGGAAAATACCCAAATTCACTTTTGAATATTCGCGCGCAACGAGCAATTCAAAATTTGCTCCGAAATTCAATGAAAACTCACCAACAAACAATGTCGAATTCGAGTCAAACTTTTTAATTTCATCCTTCTTGCTATCTAAATAAAGTCGTATTTTGTATAAACAGTGCGGTGTCCTTCTTGAGTGACATATAGTTCTCTCGCTTGCACTCGTGGGCTTTTACCGGGCTTTGCGCTTATCTCTTCTAACGTATGAAATTTCGTTGAAGTAGCTACATACCTATCTATAGAATTCTATAGCAATTTATATGGCCAACAAAGCCGGGCTTTAACAGTGTGAAGATAGTTACGATTGCGCGTCGCGCGAACGAACTTCGTGAATATTATTGTAGTATGGTTTAGCGCGTGATTATACCGGTGTAATTTAGGTTAAGTTTTTCGAATTTTGTGATAAAATAAGTGTCGCGACACAGATTGTATTGTAAATTGTGATGATTTGCTTTGTGCTCAGCGGGGAAAGGTAAAATCATTAAACTTTACTGTAAAACAACGATTAATTTCTTCATCAAAACCAACTCCCGATTTGTGCAGTAAGTAACATAAACCAAATTTTAATTGTAATGTTTACGAATTATCGATTTCATGAATGAGAATTGGTTAGAAGAAGCCTTCTGATGAAACTTGCACATATTTTGGTATTTACGACTCTTGCTAGTTGTTTTTCCACGGAGCGTGCTTTCTCAGCGTTAAATCGAATTCATAGGTAGGTAGGTACGTATTTAAGAAATACACAAGGCCAAGAACGCCTTTCTGAATTAACAATGACTGTCATTGAGAAAGAGCTGTTAATTGAATTAAAACAATCACCTAAGTAGGTACCTACCTACTTCTATTCTGATGTTATAAAATATTTCCTTCAGAAAGATCGGCGTTTTGAATTAGAATATAAATGATCTGTACAATTTTATAATATAATGTCATACAGTTTTATATAATTTATAGATATAGATTTTAATATGATTGTAATGGTAAACGTTTGACTCAACTGTTTGCGGGCGCGCGTGAAGATTTAGAAGATTTGATTCGGTATGTTCACATTTTTTATAAGTTTTATAACGAACATAGGTACCTACTTAGTAACACAGTGTATAACCTAATTCAAGAAAAGGGTACCCAGCAAACACTTCGAAAAATTTGGGCTTGCCCAGTCCTTACACCCTAGGCACGCCACTGATTATTTCTAATGTGTACCTGACACTAACACATGATTTTTCTTGTAGTCTCGGTAAGTTGTATAAAAAGTGTTTCAGAAGTTGAGATTGAGGCATAAATTTATATTCACCCCCATAATTTAATTCAATTTATGATCAACATTTTTTTGTAAAGTACTAGAATTAATTAAGTTGTTATAAACTTTATACAGGACTGTATCACAAATGCCCTAATGTTATTTCTTTATTAAATCATTATTTATTTCATTTCTTTATTAAATTATTAATTCAACAGGCAAGCCAATCGAATCTTGGTACACGGAAGGCGAAACATATGACAGCAAGTTCACAACGCTCGGCTCCGCTTTCGAAGAGTGTCGCGCTGAAGCCGTCGGACTGTACCTATCCTTGGATACGGAGATATTAAAGTGAGTTAAAGCGATTATACTTATACATTTATCTACATACTACATGCCAATTACTGTGAAAAAACCTTTTCCACATTTATAGTGGAATTTTTTACAGTATTTGTAATTTGTTATGAAGTCTCATCCAGGGATGTGGTATTTGATTTTTTAAATAAGTATCGATATTCTTCACTGGCTAGTTTGTGATGAAGCTTTTGTTGATCGAAATTCGAAACTTAGCGTTTGTGGGAGATGGAATAAATAGAGTTCAAATGTTGCATGATTTTGTATAGAACTCAGTATAAAATATTAAAGTAAGGATACAAAAAACTATTATTCTAGAATATTCGGTTACGAAGGGCAAGAGGCGCAAGATGTGATGTACGTGAACTGGCTCAGCCTGCTGTGGAACGGCGCGGCCAAAGCCACGGAAATGTACCAACCGTCTACTTCTACCTGGCTTCAGGTTAGTGTTAATTAATATTTATGTGAATAACTAGCTGCGTACTTACTTCACTGTGGCATATTAAAAATATATATAATGCGAGATAAGTACAAAACACGAAAGAATATTTCAAGCAGCACAAAACCTTTTGAGTTCACAAAGCACCTTCAAAGCAATTTAATATAAATCCATACTAATATTATAAATGCGAAAGTAACTCTGTCTGTCTGTCTGTAACTCAATCACGCCTAAACTACTGAACCAATTTGCATGAAATTTGGTATGGAGATATTTTGATACCCGAGAAAGGACATAGGCTACCTTTTATTGCGAAATATGTACCACGGGCGAAGCCGTGGCGGACCACTAGTTTAATATAAATACTAACTGCATTCAAGTTTCAAATTCTTACAAGAAATTTATTGTACTAATAAAAACATCAGTTTGCTTTGAAACATATCAGCATGGTATTTTTTATTTTTGTTGTATACGTCAAACTCATACTTAATCGCTTTAAAAATAACTTAAATCTGAGTCTTCCTAATTCACATAAAATAATGAAATAAAACAACCATTTCCTGTTAAATATTTTTTTTTATTACATCAATTTAGGCTCACGCCAGGGCTCGCTTCGTTTTGATGCGACTCCTCGAACTGGAAGGCGACGGTATGCTCACAATCACTGAGACGGAACCTGGCAAGGATCTACTGATGACCCTTGATAGAACTCGTCTTCCCACCGATGGAAAGAGAATTATTGGTGAGTGCTATTAATAATTATTATAATATGTATTAAATGTTTTAAAAATATAACATAAATTTGCCTCTTTAATCCGACAAAAATAAGCTTTTTGTATATTCTTATATGAAATAAAACTATATCAAACCAAACAAATAATTACCAAAAATACTTCTTTATTTCCTTATCACGCTACAAAATTGGTTTAAAATATTGATATTTGATATCGTAAAAATAATTTATTTTCTGTAATGACTCTGGTCACATTGCATAGAAAGTTGGAACAAATAAACATCGAGCCCGCGCAGTTGTATGGGCTCGTGGCGATACACAACTGTATTGAGAACGCGTTTTGTATAGACGCACCGCATACGTATGCTGGTGGCGAACACTCACCACAGTAGTGTCCGCGACAAAATACATGTATGAAAATATGTGTCAAGTGGCTGTCGCTGGCTACTAGTGGCTGTGGTAGATGGCCCGTTTGCGCCCATCCTATAAGAACTTTTCTTTTTCTAAATTTTTTCGATTTTTTCTTTCGCAGGCGAGTTTCTAGTAAAACTCCAAACCATAAAAGCAACGGGTGACTCGGCGGCGGGCGAGAAGCTGTTCGGCGAGTACAGCCGGCTGGCGGGCTGCTGGGGCAAGTGGCGGGATATAGTGCTGATGCATAAGCAGCCACGGAATATCTTCGTGCAGCCGAATACTGAGGCTAAAGGTAGGATATATTGTGCAAAATAAATACGGCTAATACAATGTTAGTATGTACTTTAAATTTGTCTGGCATATGCCATAAACTATTTTTAATTTGAAATATAAAAATATATCAGCACTAATAATATCAATATCAATTTTCCAGGTGATGAAGTTGAGCTAAAACGTTACCCAGCCACCGCAGAGGGTATGATAGCGTCGTGGGTACAACGCTTCCCCACAACCAAGCCAGACGACATTCTAGAAAAACTCGCTGAAGACGACAGCAAATACTTCGAGGAACTGGAAAAACTTGCGGCGTAATTGTCTACATAATCAATAACTAATAGATGTTAAGAAACTGCCGTATATGAATTTGATATTAATTTACCAATTGTATTAATTTTATTTTCGAATTAAATGTCTCAAAACAATATTTTTACTGTCTCTGGTATTCTATTGTGAAAAAGCAGCAAGAAGTTCTTAAAACTTGAAATGTCTATGTATGTGTATTTTATACCGTGATCGAATATATGCCGGTACATTATTCATTTTACAATCTGAATGTATATTGCTACATATTATGTATTTGTGGCCAATAAAATATTTAGAAAGTCACTTTTGTTTTATTGTAACCTTAAACTATAATTTATATTTATATTATGTGAGTAACCAGTATGTTAATATTTCTAAAAATTGAAAAAACAAAAAAAAAAAAAGCAAGAAAAGTCTCTGGACTATAATCCAGAGGTGGCGCGAACACCCTGTGATGACGGGTGCCTTTAAAAAAAAAAAAAAAAAACCTTAAACTATAATACAATTAAAAAACACAGCTTGCTAATCAGATTCCATAGAATTGGCATTGTATTTGATGCATAATCACACGCCTTCACACAATCAAACAAATAATCCATGAATAGTCGCTTGAGCAAGCGATCTACCAAGTAAGTAGTTGAAATGAAATAAATAAGCATGGTATTTCTATTTCCTATATATATGTTTAATCCGCCAACCCGCACTTGGCCAGCGTGGTGGATTATGGCCTGTACCCTCATAGGAGGCCCGTGTCCCAGCAGTGGGAACGTATATGGGCTGATGATGATGATGATGATGATGATGATATATGTACGAATCAAGTCGACAAACTTTTCCAATACATGCTTATTCAAGATTACGCAAGTTTTTATGTATGTATGGATGCTGGTAACTCTTTCACGCAAATACTTCTGAACCTATTACAATGAAATTTTACATGCAGGTTTTTGAAGACCCAGAATAACACATAGGCAACTTATTATCCCGGAAATCACACGGAAAGGCGTTTTTCTTCGACAACACGGCATAAGCCAGAGCTAGATACCTAATAGGTACTTAAAATGTTTTGGATGGTTTTATGATCCGTCCATATTATATCTAATTTGTTTATGCGTATAAATTAGGCTATATTGGAGGTTTAGTTTATTAAGGATCCGTCATTGTATAGCCTCAGTGGCGAACTAATAACTTGAAAGTTTGGCTAGGGAGGTCTCCAGCACAGAGCAAGTACTGTAGGTAGTAGTCTGCATATGACCAACGCCTTATCAAGAATCGTAATAGAATTTCTACTTACTACTTAGTACTAATTTTATCGTATTAATATCAGAAAAATTTTCAAAAATTAAATATGTATTCCAATTTTAAGTCAATTTTTGGATTCACTAATTTGTCAGTAATGTTCAAAAAGTAGATAATGCCTCCTACTTACGCAAAGCGCATACTTACGGGCTTATAATATCGTAGCGATAAATTCATAAATTTGTGTAAACAAACTAGCGGCCCACAAGAGATCGACTTTCATCTAGGTACCTATCAGATACTAGGCTAACCGCTAGAGTATGTAGAAGTCAACATATTATTATATGAATAATTACGTTTTACCTACGCATAAAAAGACAAAACCGGCCAATTGCGAGACGGACTCACGCACCGAGGACTCCGAACAAACCTTTTTTTATCAGTTGTAACTCTAAAAATATGTATGCTAGCTTTTCTTAATTTAACGTAGGTTTTGATTCCCTTGCGAATGTCGAAATTTGCGATAATTTGGCGAATAAAACGGCTGTATAATTGGATTGCGTTGGTTTATTTTAGTTTGATTTCACATCGTTATGGGACATAAATTTCAGCTTGATTCCTCCATGCTTTCTTGAGAAAAAGGGTGTTGACAGACCGAAAACTTTAAAATTATTAAACTTTTAATAAATATATTTTTTTTTTATATATAATTAAAAATTATGATTTTTTTTTTGCAATTTTTACTCTATCGTAATTGTTCCTATATCTGTGACTAGCGGTCCGCCCCGACTTTGCCCGTGGTACATATTTCGCGATAAAAGGTAGCCTATGTTCTTTCTCAGGATCTAAAGATTGTTTGTACCAAATTTCATCAAAATCAGTCCAGTAGTTTATGCGTGAAAACCATACATGATACATACATACAAACCTTTCCTCTTTATAATATTAGCACAGAATACATAATAGTAGCTAAACGCTACAGAACGGACACTCTCCGCCTCCCGCCAAAATTAAACACTTACCTCACCCCGCACGATCAGACATGTTATGGTACCCATTTCCCCGCTCCACGATACCAAGTACCAACGACGTCTTAAGTCGCCTCTACACATAGGCCAGCGCATTCGCCAGCGCGCTGGCGGTGCGCTTGCAAACGCGCTTGTGAGTAATCCACACATTGGAAGGTCGTTCAGTATGGTTTGGTTCGAGCCAATGTGCGGACGTATTCAAAATGGATGTAACAAACAAAGAAATAAACACACTTTCACATTTATAATGCAATGTCTTGAGACATTGGATTAAAATCCATGTCTCAAGCACATTTTGATTTAAAATAGTATTGTTAATAATTAATTGTGTAATTTTAATACTAACGTAGTTTTTAAGGTACCAAGATACTAACAATTATATGGATATTGCAATTATCTGAAATAAATTGAATAAATAAATAATATTAAAGTAGGATGCTCTTTGTGAAGTAAAACATTGTGAGAAAAACGGCATGTCCAAGAACCTTATTTATTTTGCACTTTTAATACATAGGTACAACATTTTTATTTTTATGGTACTTATTTTTTGGGTTCTACAGGCAGTTTTCACTCTGATAGAGCTCAATAAATTTAAATGTTTCCTCGTTACTCATATTGTTCGCCATTTTGTCAAGTTAGGTGTTAATTCGCCGCACGAAAAAAACGTGCACTCCTGATAGCTGCTACAGTCAAACTGATCGCGCGGCCAATGTGTGGATGGTGCGCCAAGCTTGCGACAAGTGTCCTTTGATGTTTCCGACACCGCGCGGCAAGCTCGCGAGCGCGCTGGCCAACGTTCAAATACCTACCACGAGCGCGCGAACGCCCGTTCTACACATTGGACAAGTGCATGTGCCAACGCGCTTGCGAACGCGTTGGCCTATGTGAAGTGCCGGCATTAGACGAAACGCAACGAAGATTGACAACATTAATCAAATTGACATAAAGTAATTTTATTATTTTGGATTTGTGATTATCGTTTTTCGTAGAAAATGGTTAAATATTGTGCTGTTTACGGATGTATTTCATCAGAAAAACGCGAATTTTTTTTTACGCTAGTCACAAATGTGCCAACCATAAAGCGTTAACACACACATTTGCAGTCTCTACAGTGTGACTGTCAAAACAATCATTTTGTATGGAGTGTCCGGGGTGTGATATTAGTATAGATTTATGACGTTACTTTGTACCAAATTTCAAGAATGTGTTTATCCCCATAACCCTGTAGGTTTTGATTTCCTTGCAAATGTCAAAGTTTGCGTAAATTTCAGTATTTACGGCTGTACCACAGTATTACCATATTTCCTACAGGCGATATGTATGAGTATGGCGACGAATGTACTTGTACAGAGAAACGGAGGGGAACTGGCGGGGGGTCGGGCGACGCGGGCCGCTTAAAGCCTGTCCCAGACAGACGCGGCCTGCGGTGGCGATCTGCTGTTGCCTTCTTGCTTGACCGTGATAACAATATACTGCCGCGGCCGCGGTGGCGGTCATTCTAACCTACAGCGGCACATTAGCTCTCGAGTCTCACCTGCAAGTGGACGTTAGTAATGGCCAATCGTACGAAGTTTTCTTGCTTTTATTGCCCATATTTTGTCTTTAATTCTTTTGTTTTTTTAGTCTTTATGTGATGTATCATACAAAACTGGGTAATTTTGCACTATTTGAATAAACAACTCAGTGTTTATAGGCATAATTTCACGCGGTACACGCGGCCTGTTGCAAAAATTTACAACTGATCGCGTAATGACCGCCTCATGTCCGCGCGCTCATTCACACAGAAGCGGTGGCGGACAGGGCGGGGCTTGCGGCCGCGGTAAGCCGCGCTGTGACCGCGTCCAGGCCGCGTCTGTCTATGTCGTTCCTAGAACTTTCAAGTCATCCAACTGACCGCCACCGCCACCGCCACCGCAGGCCGCGTCTGTCTGGGACAGGCTTAATGCAATCACGCTGAGTTTGCATTAACTATCGCGAAAGGACGACGCAGTCGTATTTTTTGTGTAATAATTTTATTATTCATAGGTACTTACACATTCTATTATGGCGCGCACAAACTGTTCCGTTTACGGATGTAAATCTACATTGATATCCCAGAAGGAAACAATATTTCAGAAAGATTGTATTAATTGTATCTGTTGAATTAAAATCAAAGCTATGTAGGTATATGTTGTCCTCATTATTTTCTAATCAGATTGTACATCCCAATGCGAATGCATTACTTAGTTAAATGGTATAATATACAATTAAGAACATCCAAAAATAAAGTGTCCACGTAAATAATATTTAGCAGTGATCTGTAATTATATATTTATGAACAAATAATTACATCAGATTTAATAATAGCAATTATTTTGAATGTACATGTGAATAAATGATTTCATCATAATATTAATAATCACAATTGTTTTATTTCCCATTTGTTGCAACCCTAGCGTATTTTCGTGTGGCAGCGTAAGTACCTACGCTGGCGGCGGCATCGCGCGACATCAAAGGCGATTCCTTACTGTAGGAAATAATATTGTAATACTGTGGCTGTACCGTTTGACTGGGTAGGCTTATAAGTTTTATTTTTTACAGCATCAAGTGATCGTAGACTTAAGAGTACAATACAAATTTCAGCTTGATACCTCCATGCGTTCCTGAGAAAAGGGTGTTGACAGACAGACAGACTACAAAGTGCTCAAGGGTTCCGTTTTTTCCTTTTGAGGTTCGAAACTCTAAAAAAGAATACAAAATCATTCAAGTAGCTTTAAGTTAAATCAAATCAAATAACAATTAGAAAACAAATTCATCCTTCTGTAATTTAGATAAAATAAGGATTTTATTTGATTTTTTACTTTAATTTAAGTTATGAGGTAGGTGAACTTGGCCTCAAAGGTAATTAATAAAGGGCCAGGATATTTTCTTCATCATAATAAAAAACTAGGAAGTTATTCGGGTTGTTAGAGAAATAAAAAACCATTATTTTTAACTATAATTTATTCACATTCAATACAAAACGCGCGTGATAGCAATTACAATATTATTCAATCACATTCTGAGTTCACATTAACTATGACACCGAACAATATTATTAATCACTACACACAAATAAATAGCTCGATACTAATGATTAAATTAATAAATAATTTTAATACGAATAAAAAAGATGAAATCATTATTGCTTATAAAACTTGGGCTTAATATGATATAGTAAAACAATGAAATGGCAACAAATGAAGTTAAAACTTATATTATCATTCAAAATACTTCTGATCTGTCAACAAATAATATTATGTAGATTTAATAAAATTCGAGAACTTTAAATACCTGTAATACTTTTACGTTGTAAGAGACTATGTTTATTAATACAATTTATGTCTAAGAAAACTTTTTAACTAAGCACCATTCTATTCGATAACTGTTACATGACTTAGCAAACAATACTATCTGATAAATTATCAACATTTTAACTTAAGATTGACTCAGGGAAGCGCATAGTTATAAGTCAATTAATAGTAACTTAATTATTAAAATATGTTGAGTTATAAATATATTTGTGCAAACACACAGTAAATCGTGTCATTTCATGTCTCTCAATAAAATGGACAAATCCAGTCGCTTTCGGTTTATATAAAGGCACATAAGATTCAATTCACAATTAATCTGATTTCAATTCATATTATGGTTCAACAATATTTGGCATTATATATTCATATAAAATTTTAATAAATATACAAAAAGTACATTTGGCGTTTGATTTTGATTATTATTTTAACGCATATCGTTCGTAATATACATATATTAAAAAGCAAAAATGACAACATCACAGCTAAGATGATCGATGACGATAACACCTACCGAAATTTTACTCCTAATTTGCCACTAATGAGATTTTATGTGCATTAGTCTAAGTACAAACTATGCAAATGCAAGCAGACTACTCGATTGGCAAGATATCTCTATGCTCAACAACAGGACATTAGCAAGAAAACATAACGGAGATTCGTTTCAAATATCTAGACTTCAGTAGATTCGAACAAATGGATAGAGTGAAAATGCTTATGTAAAGAGAAAAGTAACAAGTGCGGTGTAAATACATCGCTAGTAGCGCCTCTCAGTCGCCTTTCGCAGAGCGTTCTGTACCGTCGCCTTCGCTTTTAGGTGAGCCAGTGGATCTGAAATTAATTACACCAAAATCTTTATCACACCAGATGACGTGTGTTTATATATTATTGTGATATTATAAATGGTGTGCCCTATGTGAAAATACTCTATTCTTTTTTAATTCTACTTAATTTTCTTGCGTTAATATGAAATTACATACAGACTCATTTATAAAGTAATAGAAAAGTAGTGCTCGAATGATATATTATCTATATTAAATTTATCTACATGAGACGATTCGAGTTTCAAAATATTTATAAACATAACTGTCAATCTTGAAGCATTAGTGCTATAAAAATTTAATACAAAAGCATGAAGCGTGCACAAGAGTAAAATCTTTTTATTGGAAGAGTTATTCAAGATTATTTACGGTACATAAATAGATTACAATATACACACCTTGACAGCGAGTCCTTTTCTGGTTCGGGCTTTCTCGTGACACTGATCGAATATTTTCTTTGTCGAATTTTTTCAAGAATATTTTCTGGACTCGGTTCTTTTTCGCTCTCTTTTAGTATTATTGCAGGGTTGCGGGTACGCTTAGGCCGATATGTGGCGTAGTTTCCGGGTGAATACATGGAATTTGTTCTGTTATATTTTTGGGGTTCTCTAAGTAAACTAAGACTAAGATTTTCTGTGCCGTCTGAACTGTCCATTAGGGACTTCGTTCTCGAATATCTGTTCTGACTATAGGACAAAGGCTGATCGTAGTCGAGGTAGCTGCGTCCCCCTGAATATTTTCGAAGGTCATTTCTATCGAGAGATCTGTACGTGTCCACTTTATCATTTATTCCATCGTATCGTAAATTACTTCTAGTATTGACGGGCAAGTCGGCAAGGAGAGATCTATAGCGATCTGTCGACGGCGACAGGTCGGATGCGACGGAATATCCAGGCGATAAGTCGTATGTACTGGGAGAGGTAGGAGAAACATCATATTTCGTTTCCGAAGGTTGCGAGTAAAGTCTCGCTACGGGATCATACTCAGTTGCACCTGGACCGACTAAATTACTTTTTCTCCTTTGTTTCTTTTCGTTAAATCTAGAATAAAAACTTTTCCTTCGTATTCTGTCCACTATATCCTCTTTTTCAGGGGTCGTGGAATCGTGGCTACGTAAAGGCCGTAGACTGCTAGGAGACAGGGGATTTTTGTCTTTAATTTCAGCACTTTGGTCTGATTTAACATCAGAATTAGAATATACTGATCTACTTCTAGATCTACTTCTACTGATAGTGTCGCTCAAGTCCAACTTTCCCGTTCCGTCTGATATCACTCCATTTTTCTCTTCTTCGTATATTTTTCTGTTGCTTTCCTTGTCTAAAGAGGTGTCCATTATTTGAGGTTCTATCACAGGATTTGTAGGAACTATTTTTTTAACTCTAGGTAGTTTTGAAAAATCTAATTTTAATGAATTTCTAATATTCTTTCGACTCGATTCGTTTTCGATTTCATTTTTTAGCGGTTTTTCATCAATTTCTAATAAAGTATCATTAACGTTGTCATTGTTTGCTTTATTATATTTACTTTTTCGATTTAATCCATTTAATAACAGGGACGACGGCCTTCTTGCTTTTTCATTATCATTTTCTAAAAAATCAGCATCTTTAAGCAGTACATCGCATTCGTTTATCGTTAAGTTGTCTATTGATGGTTTTTCAGATACTACTGCTTTTGTAGATTTATCTTTTGCATCGAATTTTTTAAATAGTCCTAGTACTTTAGATACAGTTGTTTTATTCTGGGCGTTATTTTGATTCTCGAGAGCTGCAACATCAGTTATCGTAACGGCTCGCTTTATTAAGTTTGATTCAGTTGGAGGCTCTACTGGTACAGAATGTTCTCTTTGAGTCCTACTTAATTTAGATGTTTCTTTTTTATTTTCACTATTTGTTGAACTGTTTTGACTCTTTTCTGGCGAGTTGGATTTTGAAGAAGTAAATTTCTCTAGTTTATGACCTATAGATTGCAGCATTGATTTCTTTTTTGTAGTAGTTGTTGTTTTGGAACTATCTTCGGGAGTTTTATCCTTTTGTTTTTTCACGACCTTCTTTTTTTCGGAAGTGGATTTAGTATCATTTACGTCTTGGTTATTTCCTAAGTCAGTCTTTGATTTTGATGAAACTTTTTTAATTATTTTCTTTTTCACGGCTACTTTTTTCTCGCTTTGTTCACTATCAGCGTTTTTAAGTTTTGAGTCATCTTTTTTAATGGAATTATTTGTAATTTTACTGTTTTTAGTAATTTCAGAATCTTTAATTATTGTTGAATTATTATTGCTGGTTTCCGATCCATTACTAATTATCTTTTGTTCGACATTTTGTGACTTTTCCTTGTCTATAGAATTTACTATTTGATACTTCTTTAAAACTAGACTCGATGATGTACCATCAGTTGCACCATTCTTTTTTATAATCTCTCTATTTTTCGATTTGTCTTTATCATTCAAGCCTTCTTGAATTTGTCCAGATTCAACATTTGATGTAAGTGAAACTTTAGATTTTCTTGGTAATGTAATATTAAAACTAACTTCGATATCACTCTTCATTTCTGGACTTGCAGAATTTTCTTTCGAAGCAATATTCTTTGATTCGTCCTTTTTGGTGTCTTTAAGGAAACTTTTCTCTTGCGTTATAGTGCTATTAGGATAGCTTTTAGGCCTCAATAGCTTAGATTCACGCGGGGCTTGTTTATTGTCAATAGCGTCAATATCTTTATGATTTTTTTCGTCTACAATGTTTTTGGTCGTATTATCGAATGCGCTTACATTTTTCGCAGGATAACTCTTTGGTCTCACCAACTTTGTATCTTTGTTGTTAACGACATCACCATCTTGTCCCGTAGTTTGTGGATCATCGAGTTCCTTTTTCGTTAGTCGTTTATTAGATAGTGATGAAGAGTCACCGATGTTTTCTTTAATGTTATCTAAAATAGGAAAGAAAGGAGTATTCGACCGGCTGCGATCTTTCCCCAACAATATTCCGGTGGGCGACAAACACTTTCGAAACGAATCATTTTCGAGAGAGTTATTTTGAGATTCTTTCACATCGGTCGAACCGTTTGCGACGTTTTCCGCACATTTGTTTTTCTTTTCTCTTATCTCTTTGAGTATCTTTTGCGTCTCCAACTCTTTCTCTTTTTTATGTTTAGCGTATAGACTCTCTTCCGGGGGAGATTCGAAGAAATCCGACCTGAGGAATCTAGATATTCGTTTTCTAGGTTGATCGCCAGACAGCCTCATAGAGTGACGCCTAAAGCCTAACGACGAGGAGTTTCCTAAAGCGGGCGAGCCGTACGCCGCAATGTAGCTCGGGTCCGTGAGGATGCTGCCGCCGTCCGTAGTGTAAGTTTCATCCAATGAGCTCGTGCGGTCGGTCAGATATTTACGCAGCAGGGGGCGGTCGGGCGTGTCGCGCGCGCCCGACCGCGACCGGCTCGACTCCCGCAGAGACGAGTCCACTTTATTCGCGTAATCTCCGCTCGCATCCGAGGTGGGCGACGTGACTTCCCGCGTGGCGGACGAGCGGCGCCGCAGCCGGGGGAGCGTGCAGAAATGGGAAGCGGTAACTTCGGGCACGTCGTTATCTACGCTTTCCGGTTGCGGGTCCGGTTTGGGTTCGGTGTCGGTGGTCGGTTCTGCGGCGGGCTGGTCGGAAGGCGGGTCGCGGTCGGGCGCGTCGTGGGCGGAGGGCGTGCGGGCGGCGCGCGGGGGCGGTGCGGGGGCGGACAGCGACAGCGTGCGGCGCAGCTCCCGGGCGGCGCGGGGCGGCAGGTGCGGCAGGTGCGCGAGCAGCTCGCGCTGCAGGCGCCGCGACAGCGCCGGCGTGAGCCCCGACAGCGCGCGCATCTCGCGCTCCGAGAACTGTATCGAGCTCAAGTCCAGATCCGACAGGTCGAGCGCGCTGTCGTCCCGCTCGGCGCTCGCGCGCGACTTGCCCTTCTTACTACCTGAAATTCAACAGGAAAACACACGATTTCGATCATGCATAACGCTCGGGGCGGTATGTTTATGTACAGTGCGAGGGCTGAGTCCTTTCGCGATTATTTTTATTCAAATTTTTATCATGTGAGAGGCGGGTTACCGATGCGGTCGCATCGAGTCTGGTTAAAGGTTAATGAAAAATTTTGAGTAAAACGTTAGTGTTAGATCAAACTGAAAGCCGATGCAAACCAAAACACGAATATATGCATTCAAATGTTGCTTTAGAGTTCGATATAAAAAATGCGTTCTAAATTATTATTGTGCCATCAGCAGCGATTTACTTCAAACGTCGAATGCGTCTAATTCGGTGAACAGCCGCAGCGCGCGATGCGCAACACAAAACACATAAATGAAAAAAAAATAAACATAATTTAGTACCTATTCCTGCGTGTCGTTTGTGGCGGGTTTGTGGTTGGCGCTGGTGCCGCTGTGGAGTGTAGATTTGGTCGGAGCATGCAGTGTAACGCGCAACCCAACTGCAACCACACCAACACAACCTCACTACCGCGTGTCTGCCGGCGGCCAAGTGCCCCCCCCTCCCCCTCCCCGCGACCCCCGCTCGCCCCACCCCCAAAGGCTCTCAAGTCGAAACATCAAGTGCTACCACATCCACTATCTACACATATATGGCGTGATAACAAATAAGAACATATGAATCAGTGTCAGTCAGTTTTAATAGTCGCTGTTTGTAACACATTATAAAATTTTGTCTATGCGATGATTCCCTCGTTTGACTGTAGCGGGTCGGACGACCCATTTAGAATGTAATCGATGCATTTCATGCAAATTGTAACTACAAAAGTACACGATAATCTAGAGCAACGCAACATTTTCCTGCTATTGTTAGCGGGTAGGAGAAAAAACCTGCACAAAGAATGCAAATTGTAATACATTAAAACACTACAGTGCAAAACGTTAAAATAAAAATGTTATTAATAATTTAAGTAAAACAACACATAAAATATAACAGACTATTCTACAAATGTAATTAATCAATTTGTACAGTAGTCTATTATATTATTTAAATTGAACATTAATAGAAAACCAAAATGTGGAAAACGTTACTAATATCCGATATGTCGCGGTCTCGTTTTAATCGTTCCGTATGAATGGATGATGTCGATCGTTAATTGATTAAGTATAAGCTAGCTGTCTTGTGAGTGGTAGCCGTGCCACCTAGCTACTTGTGATGCGCTAACTTTTACTGATAATCAAAATTTATTCATGCTAAATTCAGATACTCAAATTTCCACTAATTTATATATAAAAAAATCAAATTTAAAAATTTCGAAACATTCTCAAACATTGTAAAATCTCTATAAAAAAATCCAATGAAAAAATTTTGAGCTCAAGCGTGTGCCGTGTGCAATGTAATGTCTGTACACTAAAATGACGCAAGCGTGCGAGACCGGTTGCCGCTCCATACACTATGTAGGGGCGTGTCGGTATATCGGCAACGTTTTCCCGTGCTTCAAGCGGATGCAGTGTGCGGGCGCGTCGCACTCACCTCGCGGCACGGGCGCGCGCGACTTGCTGAACATCGAGTCGAACGGGGACTGCATGTCGCGGGACGACCAACCTTCGCGCCTACAACACAAGGGTTATATTGCTGTAACATGGTTCCGCACACATTTACATGCAACTTAAATAGGATAATATATATTGACCACATAATACATAATATCATCAATACTACACACATTTGTGAGAATTATATGCTATATAAAAACTTTATAGCAAGAGGACCAGATTTTGATTATCGATATAAAATATCGGTCTGACAATGCCACCTACTAATTTTTTTTTCCGATATTAAATATTCGATATAAAATTAATAAATCGATCAGTTACATAGATCTTAATATTTATTTCATAAAGCGATCTTGTCTCTGTGAAATAACAATATTGAGTACACAAAATAAATAATTGAAACTCTCTTCAAATTTACACATTTTCATTCACTTCATATTTAAATACAAAGACAGCACTTTATTATTTTATATTTCTTTCTCCACCTCTTTTCCACTATTTCGTCTTTATATCACTATCAAATATTCCCTAATAATAAATACTTACGTCTCTGAAACACTTCTCTTATTTTCCGTGTACCTATGTGTGCTGCATGAAATGATAGTTAATAATAAAACATTGAACACAACCATAATATATAGTTATTGGGATGACATATACTTACATGAAATGCCTCCGTGGTAAGTGAGGGCTGCATGCGAAAAACAAATGTCATTAATTAATTATATTAGAAAAAAACAATGGATTAAGAAAGCAAATATCAAACTGTTTGCTGAAATTTTTCCAAAAAAAAACACATTAACCCATTGAGCCCCGAGCGGCCCGATCTGACCACGGTCCACGACACAATAGATTTTCTATTGTATCTGTGATTCCGGGGGCTGAGTTATTAATAAATTAATTCATGAAAAATGTGATTAGTATGTTGTAAGGGTAAAAAGTAAAAACTATTAGTACCGTAAGTGATTATTTTAAACAAGATTTTATGAAATCAATTAAATTGTTTAAAAAACACAAACCTCACATATTCTATTACCATAATTTATCTTGTATTAATAGCCCCAAATGTATAAAGATTGAGGTAAATGAAAGTTAAAATAAAATAAAAATTAATTTTATTTCATGTTAAGATAATCAAAATAATATATACCTGTTAAAGAACGGTGTATGCAAATTGTTGAAAAGCGAGTGCGGGTGCTGGAAGCCCGTGCCCTCTTCGCCGTTTAAGCGCTGAGTTAGCGCACGCACCTGTAAATTATTTGTACATGATAAATATTTTTACATTATAATTAAGAATTATCTTAATATGTGAATCTTTGAAAAATACCTCTGAAAAAAAGAGATTCCCAAAAGAGATTGGGAACCTTTGCAAAGTTAACCTTAAAGTTCTTGCTAGCCAATACTGAATTATTCATTTAAAACTATTCAATTTTATGCGATATTAGAACCGAGAAATTGATTTTTATAATAAAAGAACTTTAAAAACAGTCTAAGGGTACTTTCAGTCGCAAATATAAAACATGAAACAGATGACACATCACCTACGTAAATTTTTTTTTAAATAACAATACCTTCTAAAAAGGTCAAGGTATCTTTTATACAAGTGAATAAATAAACGTATATTTACCCTATGCAATAGAGTGGAGAACAGATTCTCAGCAGTGAGCAAGTGGAAGCCCTCATCTTCTTCGTCCTCCTCGCCTGAGCTTACAGACTCCGCGCGAGCCAAACGGCTCGATCTGGAATATTTATATATTTGAGATGAATGAATCATTTATTTTTATTTTTTTGCTAAATTAAAAAAATAAACAAAATGTATGTAACAATGTGTGTCCTTACATATTATGTAAATAAAAGCTTTCATTCTTAGAGAAAGTTTTATTTCGTTTTTGATATTTTATTTCTTCTGATTGTTTTGTACTCACCTCAATCTGTGCATATGAGTGTCATCTTCTTCTTCGGATTCACCACCGCTGACTAGGCTACTGTAAAGTAAAAATTATATGGTTCAATTTAGTATCTTTAAATTAAATGCACATTGCACAATTTAAATAAAAAAAAATCTTAATAAGATAATATCTTGAACACCTCAAGCAAATATCAGTCAGGCGCACAAATGGAAATATTCCTTTTACCGGCTCGAACGTGATCATTACCCCTTAGTCCCTTCCGTGCGTATTACACGTTGCGGCGTGAGTATTATTATAGACTCGCGGACTTACTTTACCCGCCTGAACGTTTTAATTTTCTTTATAATAATCCCGCCCCCTACCTGATGCGTCGTGGTGTTATTCTCGCAGTATGCGCGAGTGGCGATCGTGGAGCCGACTCCGGCTCGAGGCTGCGCTGGCGCGGAGTCACGTAGCCCTTGCCCTCCACAGCGATGGGGATTATGAACTCGCGGGCTGATTTCTTTATCGGCTCGCCGCTGCTAGGGCTAGCCTCGCTTGTTCCGGTTGATTCGGTGGATGCTAGACGCCTGTTAGTAATGGTATTTTTTAAATATCAATACAATTATTTACAAAATGATTTAGGATTAAAATATAGTAAATAAAAACCGATTAAAGAATGAATAATGACGATTAATTAATTTGAACGTTGAATTAAATGTTTCAACGACATGACGATGCTTAATTTTTTTAACAAAAATGTAAAAATTATAACATCGTTTTTTACCATCTTCAAAAAATAGTATTAGCATATATATATACCAAAACCTTTAAAACAATCACATAAAATAAACGTCAAACAATATAAGGCCAGTAATAAAATAAACCTTAGCGGTGTGTGCAAGCGCGGTGCGGGCTTATGCGCAGCGGGCGCGGGCGTAGGCGGTGTGGGGACAGGCGCGGGGCCGGGGGGCGGGGACGTAGCGTCCTCTGGCGCCATACTGATTGGTATGATGCGCTCCACCGACACACCCCTGATACGTACAAATATAATACACATTGATGATTTAAAAATTACACAAAAAATATAAATTATATATAGTAAAAATTAAATGGTTATATCTACTTAGATGTAGCTAGATAGAGATAGCGCGTGGAAGACAGCGGCGAAGCTAGTGACGTCACGCCCGCGGACTATATTTCAGCAATCACGTCACAAATCTCACCTATTGCGATGGTCCTCAACACGATGATGTGCCTCTGTCCTGAACAGCTTGCCCTCATTGCGCGGCGGTGCGGAAGCGGGCGGTGTTGAAGGTGGTGACGCGAGTGACGTCACACCCGCTGATGATGAACGCCCGTATGGTACTGGCGGTTTACCTGGTCATAAAAAATGAATTTATTAAAACTTTTGCTTAACGTGTTATGACGTATAACCTTTAAAAAAGTGCTTTACGGGCAAAACATACACGTCTCTGATATTGCAGACGCCAACGTAGACTAGAAGATGTATATATGCTAAACGTAAATCTAGAATGTTCACAAATTTAATGCTGCATAAATGAAAAAGTTTAGAATACATAAGAAGAACAAGTATACCAAATAAACGTTCAAAGATTTATAAAAAAAGCTCACCAGTTCGAATAGCAGTAGAAATGATGTCTCTAGCGGCGCGACGGCGGCTCTCCTCTCCCGCGCGCTCCTCCACTAATTTCGCCATTGAACTTTGCAGGCTTCTGTACAAAATATAAAATGTTTTATCTATAACATGTTACACTAACCATGTCTGCATTGTAGAACACATTCATACATAATAATACAAACGCTTCAATGGTATAATCCATACTAATATTATAAATGCGAAAGTAACTTTGTCTGTCTGTTACTCAATCACGCCTAAACTACTGAACCAATTTGCATGAAATTTGGTATGGAGATATTTTGATTCCCGAGAAAAGACATAGGCTACCTTTTATTGCGAAATATGCACCACGGGCGAAGCCGGGGCGGATCACTAGTTTATTATAAGCCCATACAGGTATTTTTTCCTCATCATCACCTACCCTCACTTTTTTAATATTGATTTATCCAACATCTATCTATATAATAATCTAGATCGAAGGTAATTCTTTTAATTTTAAATTCTAGTCCTTATTCGTTGATATAAGTAAAAATGTGAATATTAAAGAACCTTCTAGCATCCTGCAACAGCACGGCCGGGTCGACCGCAGTGGACGCGTTTGCAGGCTCGCTCTCAGTTTTCTTAACACCGCCTTTGTTCATTTGCGTTTGTTTCTCGTTGCTTTCGACTGGCGACTGAAAACAAGTTTATAAATCTATAATTATAACAAAAATCTAATCATATTTTCTATTAATAGTAAACGTTCAAATAAGATCGATGTTTCACTTGTGTTAGACTCAAAATAACTATTTTGTCATATAGAAATGCGTAACAGAAGAAGACAAGTGAGTAATGTAGAAAATATGACTGATACTAAATATGTAACGAAAATATGGCATATTTGGCTAAGATCCAGGCTCTTGTTATCAGTTAAATATTACAATTATTATATTATTTTATATTTTTAATTATGTTAATTGTTACCTTAGGTGGTTCGATGCCGATTTGTTGCAAACGCACTGTTCCATTATCAAGTGGTTTGTTTGATAACTCGCGATCTTCACTTTGAGCTTTGGGCTTCGCGATTTTCGACACAACTGCAATTGTAATAAGGTTGTTATTTGTTTGTCTTTATAAGGAGTATCTATTAAATATATTTTCTCAATGTTGTTGATTCAAACCTGGTTTAGAAACATTTCGTTTGATTTCTGGCGATGTGGTAAGAGACGCTCTTCTTTCGAACTGTTCCTTGAAGCTACCGACATGACCTCCTACAAGTATAACCAGATATTAAAATATGATACATAAGTAATTCAAATTATCGTACTTCAATTAATATTATTAAAAGTACTAATGATATAAATATCAAAGGAACTTGAACAAAATATTAAAAAAAATTGGCATTCAATCAAAAAGTACAGAGGAACAAAAGCGGACGAGAAATATGGTATGGAAAATTTCTTTTTTACCTA
The DNA here is from genome assembly GCF_905220415.1 of Colias croceus. Taxonomy (NCBI): domain Eukaryota; kingdom Metazoa; phylum Arthropoda; class Insecta; order Lepidoptera; family Pieridae; genus Colias; species Colias croceus. Next base: position 8,201,777 of record NC_059542.1, read on the forward strand.
CGAAAGACTGTAAATCTTAAGCATCGTTCCAACGTTATTTTTAACAATAGCAGACCAATGGCTGGTTCTTTAGAAGAAAATTCTTATCCTTAAGAAAAAATATGAATTAAATAAACAATTTACCTATAGACAATTTCTTTGGTTTAACTGGTGCGGGCGCTGGCGGAGTAGCTGGCTGTGCCGGCTGAGCTAGCGATAGAGACGTGAGCTTGTCTGCGGCCGCCGATACCGTTGTTTTGTTGTCTTCCACCTGTTAAAACAATAACGTTTACAATTTTATAATAAATGATGGTTTGGTAAAAGATGGATAAAATTTATACAAAGGAATTGAACGATCTAGCAGTTAATAAATTATACATAGTTGTTTGAGTTTGAGTTTTGAGTTTGAGTTTACTAATATCATAAGGAGGAAGATTTGTATATAAGTATGTTTGTAACAAATAGGCTCAAAAACTACTGGACAAATTTAGATTATACTTAGATCAGAATAACACATGATTTAAAGAACTTGAATTTTTCCGCGGGTGAAACCGCGGGGCACACTTAGAATGCGTATATTTTATAAATCTTTTGAATATTCAAATTTAAAAAGTCTTAAAATATTTCTCGATAATAACCTTTGTTTCTTCCAGTTTTTCTGGAGCCGTATCAATTTTGGCGGGTTTCTTTGGCGACACGACCTTCGGTTTCTCCTCATCTTTGGGCACATCTTTGATTTCAACGGTTGGCGCTTTGCTAAGTTCTACTGTGGCTGGCGCAGGCGTTATTGTCATTGTGGCTGACGATTTAAGGGATTGCTGTGGGGCCTGTATTTTCATAAATTTACCATATAAGTATGTTATATTTCTCGTTATAATAAGTATATGCAATTGTGACATTTTGAAAACATTATTTTGACAAATTACACTTTAAAATACTCCATAAAAATTAATACAATTCTTGGGCTAATTTTAAAATTTCTCATAAGGTAAAAGCTTTTCAGCAGTACTAAAAGTATATCTCTAAACTAAATTATCCCACTTTTAAAACGTTTCTAGAAGTTTCCAATCATTTCCCGACATTTACCTCATCATTATAATACTCCTGCTCGTCGTCAGGCACACTCGCCTCCTCCGGCAGCGCGGGCGGAGCGCCGGCGATACTCGCGCAACTGTACAATACAAGTATTTTATTAATTCTATAAATAGTGCTTTTTTGTATTTAGTACATAGTGAATTGTGAGGAGAAATTAATAATTGACTTGTTTATTTATACTTAAAAAGCAACGTTTTACTACAAAACATATAGCTGACCCACACGTATCACTGGACCCACACGTGTCACAGACTCACTCGTGTCACTGACCCACGTGTCACTGACTGACCCGCGCGTGTTTTAATATATATTTGGAAATTTATATTTTTATTTCAAAGATAGGTAATAGACTTTTTTATGATTTTAGTTTTTCAATGATCCAGTCTGAATTACTTGATGTTAATGAACACGTATGTATATTACATATTAATCTTAGCCATTGTTTCTGAATAATTCTATATGGAATCTTAAATCTGTCAAAAAATAATTAATTAAAATTGTATAATTATATTCACCTGGCAACCCTCTCCTTCTTCCTCTGCAAGCCGCTCGCGGACATGGCAAGCTCGAGCTTCCTCTTGTTGTCGCTCGCGGACACGATGGTGCGTGTGGGCGATGGTTTGATTGCGTCCTCGCCACCCTCTGTAATTTTATATATTATGTATTTATAATTTACATTAAGTTACCCAAAAAAAAAAATAGATTTGTTACCCTATGCTAACAATAAATAGGAAATGTGAATGAGTAAACAAAGTATATATTTACTAAATTGAACATGAATAAAACTTCTTTCTTCATTCGATAGTCAATGTAATCCCACCCACTCCTAAACGCAAAGTTAGAAAATTTCAACGAGCGAAAAGTATTAGTAACCCTAATAGAATACTTTACAAGTGTACCTGCTACAAGTTCCAAAATTCGTTTCTCGGCCGAGTTGCTAGGCTCCACTGCCATCGAGGTGGAGCTAGTTAAGTCTGTACAGCTTTCATCCGGTCCGCCTAGTTCTGATTGCTACAAAGGGAATACAAACATATTAAAAATAATAACAAAACACATAATTTTATAGGTATTTGAATTCATTGCAGGTTTTTGAGAAGGTGCAATTGCAATAATTGAAGTTTGAAGACTCTAATACAATAAGCTTCCAAATATCAGCGTATCTACCCTATATTACGTGGGTGCATTAATTAAATTGTGTGCACAATGCACATTCTGTATTGTTCCGAGGTACGTGCTCGTGCATGAGTGCACGTGTACATTCGTAGATGTATGCATATCTACTATGTACGTGTCAATACTTGTATGTTTTGTGTACAAACGTGTTGTTAATACCCGCTGTAACGCTTGCGTGTACGTTCATATGTGTGATTCCGTGCCCTATTGCCACCCTAGAGCTTGCATGTGCGTGTAATCATGTGTATTGTGTATGTATGCATACCTCATTCGGCACAACAACACTATTCGAGTGCGAAGGCGCGGCGGGCGCAAGAGACAGCAGCAAGTCGAGTCGTACGGGCGTCTGCGCCGCTAGGGCTTCAGCCATCTCGAGGCATGATGTCTCGCAACCTGTGTTCACCCACCTGAAGAGCATTTTTTTAAATTATGCTCGATCGTTATAATTAATAGGTAATAAATAGCTGTGACGGGTGAACCCGCAAAAGCAAGAATTTCTATAGCTTTTGAGTTATTCTGATGCATAAGCTACTCAGAGGAGTATCATCATATTCCGTTCAGTTGATTTTTGCATCAAAAAGGATAGGATGAAAGGTTTATGAGAAATAGCATAATTTATTTTTAAAGAATCCTAACTAATTTATTGTTTGGGTAGCCATTCCTTTTATTATTTGGATAAATAAATAAGTTTCTTCAATTTTTTCTCGTATAGAACTCTATATATTCGTTACAATAACTATTAAATACTGATAATCCACATCCTATTTACCAATTAACCGCATTTATGCGAAAAATTAATGAAAAAATGCGAAAAATTATTTGGTAAACGTCCATTCTCCAGTCTTTAATTGGGATTCTTACTGTAAGAGAAATTTAAAAAACATGCAATAATTACGAAAAAACCTTACGGATGGTCACAAATGTACACGATGTCGGCACGCTTCAACGGGTCCACCGTGAGCATGTCGCGAATTAGCGGCGACGCGGCTGTAATTAATCATTTTTAATTGCTATTGATTCTGGTTTATGCGATTATCTAAGTAATTAGCGGATAGCTATGTGGCAACTGACCGCCTTCTTGGTAGTGGTTAATGCGTGAGCAGAACTGTTAGGTCCTGGTCAAGTAATTTCAGTTTAGTTTAGTTTTATTTCAGTATCGAAATTAACTGGTGGAACAATAATGATGAAAGAAAATAGTTTTCAAAATAAATGACACACTAAATCTTAATACAAATAACTAAGAACAAGTCAAAATTATAGAAATTATAGTTTCCCAAATTTTATATCATAACATTTTAATTTAATTTACCTGTCATCATTTTATGTTTCAATTCATTTCAAAGTGCATACTTACTAGACGGATTTTTAGGTTCATAATAATCTCCGTTGCTAATTTGTCGAACAAGACGTTTGAAATTTGAGCCGTCGAAAGGCATGGCACCATACACCAACGTGTACAGAAGCACCCCTAATGACCAACAGTCTACCTGAAAATGTATGAAGAATTAATTTTAGTTTGTATAGTAGTTCATAATATAATAATATAAATAATTTCTTTATTTTTCTCACACCCCATCATCACATACCTAACTTAGTTTACATACATAATAAAACGCGCAAACTAAAGCGTATTTTCACCCATAAGCAACAAGCTCAAATCAATAAATGAAATAAAGATTAAAAAATGCCTATTTCAAGTAAATTATAATATGTAAAAATTGTCCATATTGACAATAAACTGCTTGAGGATCAACTCTCTATTACGCAATTATACCAGACAAACCCAGTCTTAATACTTAAGGGAGAAATACATTGTAACGCGATGATAAACGACCTGCAGGTGAGTTTGATAAACAAATTTCATATGAATTGGATAATGGACTCACTTCAGGACCAATATAAGGAGTTCCTTTAACAATTTCCGGCGACGCGTACAGCGGGGAGCCGCAGAACGTTGACAATAGTGACGTCTCTTTGAACACATTGGAGAGACCGAAGTCCGCTATCTGTTCAAACATATTCATATAAATTATTACTAATAAATATAGGCAAATAAAATAATTTTCTTAATACTATTTGAATGTAAAAGTCAGTTATGTTCATACTTTACCTTGGCACTGCCCGTGTCATCGAGTAACACATTTTCTAACTTTAAATCTCTATGGCAGATTTTATGTATATGGCAATAATATACAGCGGTTGCAATTTGACGAAATAACCTTAAAATGAGAGAAAATATAAATTAACTAATTCACAATAAAAAAATCAGCTATGTGGAATTGTATTCTAACCTTCTTGCTTCATCTTCTTCTAATACCTTTTTCTGACTAAGATAATCATACAATTCACCACCGGAACAATATTCCATTACCAAAATCATCTTTTCACTATTTTCAAATACTGAAACAAACCAATATGTTCATTGTTCAATTGTCTAACATTGGCTCGAGGTTTGAACAAAACAACATAATATCAAGAAGTATGTGAATAGAAGAACAATAGGTTCGAATTTATCATGACTGTATTTGATTTAACAGCAGCATTTGATTAGTTAGAAATTAGGGTTAAGCTTTTCAATGAAAATGAAAATAGACACTATTGCTGGTCGTTTATATACTCCTTCAATTGTTATTCTTAATTAATCATGATTAAACTTCTTACCTTCGTATATATGTACAATATTCGGGTGCCTGACCGAAGACATAATCTGCACCTCTCGTCGAATGCGTACCAAGTCAGCTTCTGTTTCAATTTTACATTTCTTTATCGTCTTAATTGCCACCTCTTGTCCAGTCTTCTTGTTAATTCCCAATTGCACTTTTCCGTATGTACCTTGACCTAATTTCCTTACTATATCGAATCTGAAACAGAAAAGTTCCAATAATTTAATTATTTTATTGCTTTCCAGTCTATTTACGCTCTATATGACATATGAGTGCTTAACTCTGGAAGAAAATAATTTCATGATAATCTTGCTTTGTCTTAGACAGTCTAGCGGTAATATGCACCTACGTCCTACAAAATTTTACCTTCTTCAAAATTATGGCTCAGTTTAAAATTGGGTGCAGAAAGTAGGCAACTGTGAACGAACTCTCATAACGTGAGTGGGACTCGTTTTAATAATAAAACCGTACCGACATTAACAGCAGAAGCATAGCAAATATTTGAAAATAGTTTTTATGCTAAAAATATTTTTTTAGAATTTAGTGAAAATATCCATTTATCACTATTATTGTGGGATGGAACAAATTTACAAGCTGCAAAAATTCCTCTTGTTTTATTTAAACAAATTCTTAATTTTTACGATGCTTTAAAATTTTTGCCTGAGGCTAAGAGCAATCAATAAACCTTTATAAGTTATAACGGATAAAAAGCGCATTACACGGCCACTGAACTCGTGTTGTTGATAAAATTCTGTTTGTTTTTAACAATGTCACGTTGGTGAGTATCAATTGCACTTTATCTGACGCTAATGTTTGTGCTAAGTGCATATAGTGGCAAAATATAGGAGGTGCTTAGCCTACAAACATGTAATGAATTGCAGACGGGAATCAAAGCGGCATCAGATATCATGTGATACGTCAATTATTTTATAGACATTTTAAGTAACTGTATTATTAGGTAGGTATGTGACTTTTATGTATATGTCCCTTTAACGAGATTTAATATTATAATACTTTTAAAAGGAAGTATACTTTAATAAGACATACAGCATCCAAATATGTATGCATAATATTATGTAAACACTAAACATTCAACGTAATAGTACAGTATACGAATTATTTACACAAATACTTTTCTCAACTATTATCACATGCTCTTTCAATAACAATTACCTACAAGTATTTGTATTGAAATTCAATATTTACAATAATAATTTCAGAGTATAGAATAATTTTCAATAAAATTACGTTAGTCAATGCAATCAACTTTTAAATTTTTTTACCTTGAAATATCTAATGCTGTCACTGGACAGTGTCCAAGCCTCAAGGCCATATAGAGCAGAGTCGATGTAAATCTTGAGACATTGTTTCGATTTTACGTTATAAAAGTAGAGCATAGTATGTGCTTGTATATTACGCAGATAATTATTTAAATTGTTATTTCAAAAATAGTGTGACGTCACCTACAACCTTTACGCCCACTATTTCCGATCCGCAAGCGTGGGTGCATAAATCTATACCCTAAAATGCGGTCACCGACTGCGCCTTTCCACGTCTCCCACTATTACTTTCAATATATTATTTTCTATTAATATTTTAACAGGTATATCGAGGACATAGCGCTATGCAACGGTGTCACGACTTCAACATTTTATTGTAATTATTGTAGAATGATCACGACAAGTGAGACATGTCGATATCTACTTCTGCCCAACTTTTGCATTCTATACATACCACCGACCAAAAAAAAACTTAGCTTTTGAGAATTGAAATGTGATTTATTTTTTTAACAAATAGAATGTTTGGAAGTTAGCAGAGCGATAAGTCATACGGACTATCTTCACAAAGGAATGAATATCTAAACACATGCTCACCTACAGCGAATTACTAGAAATACCTATGCATGTCTATAAACAAATGGCAGTGTTTCACATACCTATGTTGCTTATTTAATCAGACGTTGAATCGAGCATGATGCTGTGTATACTCAAGTAAGAGCTTATATTATATATTTTAAATCACGAGACGTTTTATATTAAGTGCTAATGATATTATATTATAAGGTAGAATAAAGACACACCACAAAAGCACAAAAAGCTTGTAGGTCCTAAAATTAGATAACGTCCTAAGTTTGACCACTGCAATAGCTGAACCCATTTTACTGTTTATCTTTCTACTTTTCTTGCTCTTTTTTCAAATCCGCCAACAAGGTTAAATGTTTATGCCTTATGGTACAGAAACATTCTTTCACGCTTGCAATGATCATCGTACCTAATGCTTGTATATAAAAAAACATTGCGTACAAAACTATTCCAGCAGCATTTTTTAGGGTAGATTTAAAAAATTCCAAGGTTTTGTTTTGTTACCTCTGTTTCAGTCGTAACCGATGATCGTGCAGCCGCACATCGCCGGTATTCTCGATACCGTCCATGATGTTGGCCGTACGCTTGTTTTCGCCGACCACCATTTTGTCTGAAAAGATATACAGTTTACGCTTATAAATGCATTCATCTAAATACATATTATAAGAATTATTGAGTATTAATTGATTTTTAAGCGAAGAGTCAATATAAAATAAGCGTAGTATAGAAGAACATACTACTGAAACATCAAAATTATGTGCACCATTTGGAATTCTTAGCTCTATTTGGTGATATTCTGCTACAAATTTAAAAGAGAGCTCAATAAATACAAGTTCTGAATTACATAACGCAGAATCATATCATCACAATAGTCGAAAGCTTTCGTTTTAGATTTATAGTTTAGAAGACACAAAATAACTAGTTGTAGCGATTCGTATTTCAACGAAAGCAGTCATTACAAAAAATACAAAAAACGCTACAAAAAATTAGAAACGCTCGTATTTAAAACAGTTTTTTGAGTTAACAATTTCTCCTTGAGCGTATACTGTATATTGATCAGAGCCAACAGCCGGCGTGCGGTGTGACGTAGAGGACGTACGAGGAATCGTAATGAGATCGTGTAGGATACGCTGGAGATTTATCATTCTGTAGTCTGTTCACGTATGCTAATGCTTTCTGTTCAACACTTCGCTGAATACAGTCGTCGACGAAAGTTTCAAATATATTTAAATTGAAGTCTGTGTAAGCTTTGCTGTGCTTTGTGCTTTGTGCTTTTTTAGATTATTATTATCAAAGTATCCTACTAATATTATAAACGCGAAAGTTTGTAAGTATGGATGGATGTTTGTTACTCTTTCACGCAAATACGACTGAACCGATTACAATGAAATTTGGTAGGTAGCTGAAGACCCAGTATGAGTATGTAGGTAGATGAATAAGACATAGGCTACTTTTTATCCTGGAAATCCCACAGGAACGGGAAAGCTATGCGGTTTTTTCTTTGGTTTCAAAGAAAAACCTGCACAGTTCCCGCGGGCTAGCTAATCTCACGTGTGCGTAGTGCGTACTAATCTAATCTGTCTTCTGCGAAAGTAATAATCGAGGGGTATATTATAGATTCGTATAAAAGTTCCAAATTTTTCCCAATTTTATAAAGTACCTACCTTGCTTTATGAATACCTTAAAAGTGGAAAAAAAGACTTTCGTCCCAACACTTACCATAAATTAACCATTTAGTGTCTGGCTTTCAATAGTAATATCATAAAAGTCTTATCCAGTTATAAAGCTGAATAAAAGAACGGTAGGCATATAAATCCGAGTCTTTACGATTCACAAAAACACACGGACACGTAAGCACACTTTCAAAATGATGCAAACATCTCGCTTTACTTAGAAATAATTCTGAGACTCTGTTCTAAGAACTTCGGTATGTGAAATTTAATCATGCATCAAATTTCGTCCCAGTTAAAACAATGATATTTTCAAACGAAAATAATCATGAGGAGGTATCTATTCAACATTGATGTAATGTAATCGCAGCTATAGTAGGAAGTTGAGAATATCGTCTCTCTAAGCTAATGGTAAACTGTTTCCTGTCTTACCTACTTCTTTTAAGGCACAAGTAAACCTATGTTTCTTTAGAGCACAATTTGGCATAGATTTATAATAGATTTTCTGTGATATAATAAATAAAAAACATACACAACTTTGACTTGCGGTTAAGCTGTAAGCGTGCCAAATTTTATAGTCAAGATGTAGTTTTTGCTACCTTTATAACATACTAGCTTTCCGCCCGTGTATAGTAGAAGAAATATATCGCATATCCCCGTTCCCTATATCCTACCTATGTATAACTCAGACTCGGATCTCAAGCTATCGCTGTAGCAAATTTTATCCAAATCGGTTCAGTAGTCGAAGCGTGAAGAGACACAGACAAATATCATTAAGAACATAAAGTCATAAAATTTTTACTAACTTGGTGAAAAATAGAGGTTTAGGCAATATTTTAAGGCTTATTATATTATTTTTAATTCACTAGGGACCTCATTAACCTTATATCGTACTGTACGAATATGTATTTAACGTTGACTTATGTATTTATATGACCATTCATCAAGTCATGTTTATTCTATGAGTAGGTACTTACTTGTTTATTCCCCAAGCGCTGACACGAAAGGAAAAAATGTAATTGTATTATTAATTCATTTTATGTGGGTCATTGGGTGGGGTAATTAACATATAGAAATGAAATAGTGTTCCTAATTTTATTTCAAACCTCTACATATAAAGACGCAGATCATCATGGATTCATTGCAATTCTTCGTTAATCATAAACATTTTTCAAACCATAAATATTAAATATTCCTTTAGTTTCTGACGAGGAACTCCATTGCAAGTAGTCTTTTGATGTAATTATAACCTTATTACTTATTAAGTTATTAGTTATAATTGACATTTTAAGAAGTTTTTATTTTTAAGTAGCCAAAGATAGTATTGTTGAAGCAGCGAATTATAAAAAGAGTGTAAAACATGTTTCGAACACCGATTAATCATTAATTTAAATAGACGCAGTCAGTCCTACTATTACGCTCTACTTGATCTTTGGCGGCATAAAAGTGAAGAAATTTTATTGCGGGCGAAACAAAACTAGTACACCGAGGTATCACGGTTTAATTTACGGTTTTTCTCATAATTCGAGTGATTGAAATGGAAAGATAAAGATAGATAAAAAACAATCAAATAAAAATTAATGAATTAATTATAGAAAGTAATTTCAGTACTACAACACATATAATTTGTGAGAAGTAACATTGTATTCCGGTAACAATATAGACTTCTTCAGGAAAGTCGTAATTATTGTTTCAATAGAGAAATTTTCGTGTTTTCCATTAAATCACGTTTAATGTCACCTTATGTATTTCAAAAACAATTTTCAGATTGCAATCAAAAATAATTAGTTACCACTAAAAAATTGTTTGTAGCGACGCAGACGCAACCTACGTCTGCTTTACCATTTAGTTTGAAGATCTAAATTCTAACATCTATTATTCGGAATATAGAATGCAACGTGATCACTTAAGTTCACAACGTGCGTGTATTACATTGTAATGTATATGCCTGTGTAAATACATAGTAACAGAAATAGAACAGAATTGAATTTGAGACAGTCGTTCACTCCCGCCCACTCGACAATCACGACGGGCCACTAGAATAATACGATACAACGACGAACAATAGCTTAATGTTTTATGAGTAATTGTCGAAAAATCGTTAAATACATCAAAGAATATTACCTATGATTGTATTCATTCATTATTGTTTAAGTTTTTGATATTAATTTATTATGTAATTATAGTGTTGTTTGAATTTAATGCACCCTTGTGGGTACGAGTGCATTATACGAATGTAGTTATGCATAAAAATTCGTTTATAACCGATTCCAAATAAAAATGTGTAACATCTCATACAATTTTGGAGAACAAAAGCACCCTAAACAAAAAAATGCGCTTCTTGTTGTCACTCACTAAACGAACCCCATCCATGTGTATATATACGCAAATATGACAAATATGAATGACCGCCGTGTCGTATTACACGAAACTTCAATTCAATCCTTACGTGAGCGTCAGTGGTTTAACTGTCTTGTTTACATTATGTTTGACGGCACTATTCACGGTTATAGCTGCGTGGTAATGTCCATTATGGAACATTAACATCGAAACCGGAAGATGCGGTCTAGCACTCAATATATCATTGCTAGACTAATTTGATGTGTTAATATTTACACATAACACTCATCTATGGTAATAGGTACTATATACCTAATTGTACAAGTTATAATAACTATAGTAACTTTGCCCTAATAGTCATTTCAAAATTCATATTATAAGAAGATTAACCGCATACGGTTTTCCTTTGTCCCTAAATAGGTTACATACAATGTCATATAAATTATAATGAACTCGCACATTATTCAAAATCATAACATTATTTAGGCCGTTTTGAAGAGATAAGATTTGACAGCACAAGGTAGCAAAAATTTGGGCTATTGGTACCTATAGAAAATGATATCAAACTGTAAAATATGTCATCCCAACCATAAAAAGCATTCCATATATTACAGGAAAAACAATTGAATTATTGCTAAAATATGGTTACTAGTTATAGATTCAAAACCACATAACAAAATAATAATTAATACTTCTGTGGATTCCCACTGAGAAAACATTACGGTAATAGGGTATTTACCATTTTGGATATAATATATTTGCATAGTCTCGTTTATGAACAAAGAAAATATTATTTGCACCGTCTGCGACCTGCAGCGCGCGATATTTCACCTCTTGCGTGTTTTGCATTTTTGAGAAACAAGTAATCTTTTCTAAGGCTTCATCCATATATTATTAAACCTCGTTCAGATAAGTTGATCCATTTACACGTGGAGAGATAGACAAAGCTACTTTCGCATCTTTATTCATCCTTTGTAGGTACCCTTCCGTTTATTGCACGCCTCATAAGCGAAGCGTTGAGGTGGGTACTACTGTCACTTCGCGCAAAACATCTGATTTTTCAAACTTAAAATGTCTTTATGTATCATACATTGCACTTGTAAGATAATACATACACACATATTAAGAAAAAACACTATTTTTAACATTCATGATATTTTTGATGTCATTTTTGTTATTTAAACTAGTTAAAAAACAGTTTAAAAAAGTTCTGTCTTGGACGTCCGTGTGTCTGTATGTGCGGAGGATTTTCTTGTTAACACGATAGCGACCGAAATACTTTACTAATCGAGTCTTTTTTTTTCTCTTACGCTTGAGTATGCTCAGGAATAGAACCCTTTCATTTGTCAGGGTCTGATTCGATGTGGTTTAATTGTTATTAAATAAACAAAAAAAAATATCGACTGTTCTCCATAATTTTAGTATATTTATATATATTCTTTTTTTTTATATTTATAGTGTACTCAAAATTCACCATTATAAACTCGATTCTTTATACTATAAGCCAAGGTTTAAAAAATAATTTGGTAGTCAGTCCCTTAAACCTGCGCAGTTTCACATCTAGGTGGGGCCACAAGAAAAATAGCTCAATTATTACGGTACCGCTTTCTTTACTTTTCCAACTATTTTATTTTATTTCTTTTTTATATTTATAGTGTACTCTTTATAAATAATCAATTTTATTGTAAAGGATGAGATTATGAGGCGTGCACTTTTGGATTTTCCAAACTATTTCTATACTGCGTTAACTTTTATTTTATTTCTCTTGATATTCACCAAAAATGCTCTTATTTTAAAAATGTTTGAACTCTTTCTAGTACCTTCAGGAACCAATTTATTCTTCAAACTTTTATGTTTGTTATCTTTAATAATTGCATACAGAGCGCGAAATCACAAAAAAATATTAAAAACACGTTGAGCAGTAATATGCAGAAAGCTGCAAAGCTTGAACTCTTTGGTTCCTATAAAAGTTTCACTAAAACAAACGACAATTAGAACAAAAATATGTAGGATTAGTCAGTCTTGAGTGTAGTTATTTATATACAGCAAAAGTTGTAAAAATAACTGACACTCGCATACATAGGACACATATTTATAGTTGTAATATAATTTCACTCATTTTAACCGTGTCACAGTGGATGTGTCATCTGTGCTCATTTTTCATAAAGTAATTCCCGTCTTTAGTCTCATTATTTTTAAATGATCTCGGTAATATTATAAATCTTAAAAATTTATTTGTTGCACAAACCTTCTGAAACTATAGATATGGCTAATTTTTACATGCAGCTAATTACCTGCATTCCGTAAGGAATTACATAAATATTAAATACAAAACTACACAAAACGAATTGATTTCAACAAAAAAACAAGGCTATTTTTTATACGATATCGAGTAAAGCATCATGATACATAATATTACTTTCTTATTAAAAAGGGTTCTTCTATACTGATACGATAAATAAAATAACTGTAACTATTAATAACTCAACCCCCAATAATGAATTCTAAAAGTGATAAGACGATTAGAAATCGGAATGTACCCGGCGTGTCTGCAGACGATACTTGCAATAAACACGGGTTACGAGGCGGAAGTAGGGCGCTCGGCAAACCGTACACGGCACCAATTACTTTAGTATCCATTATTCTGGTAGAAATAGAATATAACACTAACATAATACGTATCTTACATACACTTATAGTTTGTTTTTGTACCTAATTTAAAAATAATAAAAAAATTGCATGAGGAGAAAGTATCATTAGGCCGCCTTTACACCTGTAAGTTTTACTTACGTAAGTCACTTACGTAAGCTACTTACGATAAATTTTCAAATGTAAACACTCGTTGTAAGTAACTTACTGTAATTTTTTACAACTTTCGTAAATTTAAAAATTACAAGTCTAAACGTGTTCGAGTTTGCTTACGGAAGCGACTCGCAGCTTATTGAATTATTTTGATAAGTTGAGAACTCACCAAAACAATGTCCTCTAAACAAAAACAAAATAAAATCTGGTCACCAAACGAGGTAGAAGCTTTAATTACCGCTTTTGAAGCACGTCCCATACTGTGGGACTACAAAAATAAAGAATACAAAAACCGCGTAAAAACAAATTCACTACATGTTGAACTTAGCGAAATGTTTAATATCACTCCAGATGAAATCATTAGAAAGTTGCATAATTTGAAAGGACAATTTAGCCAAGAAGTGACAAAATTAAAGAAAAAGAAGAGCGGCAGCGGTACTAACGAAGTTTATGTGTCAAATTGGCGGTATTTTAATGCCCTTTCTTACGACTTGCCCTACTGATTTAATGTAAACGGGCGTGTAATAATTTATGTAAGTTTAAACTCACAAAAATTACGTAAGCATTATTTACTGTAAGTTTATTTTAAGTGTAAATGCAACCGTAAGTCAGTTACATAATTTTTACGAAAGTAACTTACAGGTGTAAAGGCGGCCTTAGATATATATACATGTATATTATCGTGAGTGACGACTTGGCTCTATTAATTTGCTTTTAAGTTTTAACCTGGTCGTAAGTCGCACTTTTGGCTCCTTTTATACTTTTCCGATTCATTTCGAAAAGCTCTTCTTGTATACTTTTCATAACCACAAAAATATAATACTGTTTGTACCTAGTACCTATATTATTATGATATTCTATGATATATAAAAGAGCTAGATACGTTACCCGCTCTCTATTTTGGCAAGAAAAAACTCAGGTAAGTGCCCGAGTTTCACTTAGTCACGCACCATTCAGCGTCGTGGCTGGACGTTCTTTTTGTATTTTAATCGGCAGTTGTTATTACGAAGTACATGAGTGAGACATGTATTATGTCTCGTGCGTGAGAGTGAAAGAGAGAACAACTGTATTGGTGATAATGCGTTAGTAAGTAGGTATGTATTAATTACGCTGTTTTTTAGTGCAATGATGTTGGCGTATGCCGCGTCTACTAGTATAATAGGTCATTGATGATATTAAATTAGAGGTTCACGGTGTAACATGGTTTTCGAACTATATTCGTGTTATAAGATCATTATTTAGTAATACGGAGTCGTACCATTGACCTTAGAGCGATAAAATCTAGTCAATAATTACACAGACTAAATACTTTATTTTTTTCTCCATCCTGCATATTATAATGCCACAATCTGTCATGTTTGTGTAAGCAATACCGTGGATCATGTAACAGAAGCCCTCCTCCGGCTAACCGCATCAGGAAGAGCGGTAAAGGTGTCAATGTTTATCGGCCACCACCGGCCTCATCGATGGCATTGGCGTCGAGTGAACGGTCACGTCAGGAAAAATGCGGAGCAAGTAGCCAATTAACATGCGAGATAGTGTGAGGCCGGCGTCTCGGCGCCTCTATAAATAACCACCAGAAGACTGCCATAGCCGCGATGCCGCCTGCCACCGATCGACGATGTAAAATGGAGGGAAGACATAAATCTCCGTCTCCGAACGGCGACATCACACGTTGATACATCGGGTCACAATTTATTACGAACCATTTTATGACAAATTGTTTTATTCGCTAGACGTATCGATCGAACGCATTTTATTAGGTAATACTTAAGTACGTACGTACGTAAGTCGGTAGATTTAGGGCATGTACAAAATTTCAGTTTCCTTCACGCGTGACGCGAGGAGTAAGCTGCAGCTGTTTTAATGACGATAAACACAAAAAAAGCTATCTTGCCATCATCAGGTCGTTTAGAGTGAGTGGGGCCGTATCCCGGAAATGCGTATACAGTGGGGAGGTGCGAGTTGCGACGTCAACAGAGGTGTGCGAGATGCCACGAGTGATCGCGCTATTTCTGTCTAGTCACCAGTTGAATAACCTCCAATCAGCTATTCGCACTTAGTTCGCCTACGATAGCCCCTACATAACTTTTAAAACGTGTTCTTAATGTACAACATTATTAGAAATAACCACATTAAACTTGGCACAAATACTACAATATTCTAATATCCTGATCTAATATTCTAATCATGCAATAGGTATTCCGATTCAAGAAAAGATAATTTTTATTGTAATGGAATTATGAGCACAGGAGCTTTTGGAAGACAACATCACGAATACATGTTAAATTGGGGACAACCAAATGAGGCTATAGTTTAAAACAACATGATTTATTTTGTTTAGCTACTTAAACATGCACGCTCCCAATAGAGGTGAAAATTATCGACGTCCTACTTAGAACGAAAGGACTCTTCATTTGAATTGAAGCCGAGTTAGGTGTCTTGCGAATGGAATTTTAATATAACTAGGTAGTAGGTATGTATTTACAAAAGTATAATATCGCAGGAATATCTTGTGAATGTCTGGGAATGAGAAGAATCTAAGGTTGTCTGATATAGGTAGATGCGATCAACTCTGATGAAATATCGTTTGGAAATTGTCAATTTTTTCGGCAAAGTTACAAAACGTAGTCTGTAAAAATCACGAGCATGCCTATAAAGGAACAAAAAAATTATCCAAGATACATTTATTAAATGCTTATCGTTAAGAATACATTTCTTCAAACTGAAATAACTAAGTCTGGGAAGCTATAAAATACTAAATTGCACGAATAACAATATTGCAATACATATAGGTACCAATACCATGTACAAATAAATAATGCCATTCTTTAGTTATAATATGCAAAAATGAGTTTGTATGTTTTTTTTCTTTCTTTCACGTCGGAAAGGACCGCTCCTGAATCCTGTGTAAGTATCTACATTGTTGTGTCTTCAAATAGAGCAGAGGATAGGATTTTTACTGCGGTAAAAGTTAAAACATCTCATTCCCATGACAATTCCATTGACGATGCGGGCGGAGGCATTCACAGAATGCTAGTTTACCAATAAAATCCGCAAATTAATTATGGAAGACAACTGTTGAGATCTAAAGTACAGTAATCAGTGACCAAATTAATCTTAAAGTTCAATGACAATAGGAAGGTAACTACGTGAAAATATGTATAACAAAAACGATTTTATATCGAAAAAGAAACTAAAAATAATGGCATTGCATGGAGGTCCATGACACGAAGCAATGAAAAAGGTTTTTGTGCTAATAACCACTTATATTAAAATTTATTTCAAAACATCAGTGGTTTTCGATATTTCTATTAATAAATCAACGAGTATATAAACTACATGTAGGTACATAGGTATTTAACTTTATTGAAGAAACTGCTGACGCAAATCAGCCCATTACATGACTAGGATTAATACGTAGGTACATTATGTTACGTAAAGCAGTGTTTTGAAATTAACTAAAATCCTATTTTAAACCGCTATAAAGCGGCTTTAGTAACTAGGTACAACATAATTTTACAACGGCATTACTTATACCAATAGAATTATAAAGAAAATAATCCGATAAACACAAAAGTGAATGTGGCTAATTAATTATTTCCGCGATTAACTCGCGATTAGTACCTAGTTATTATGCATTAACCATTTTACATACAAATGTAACGCCTAAACCGGTCACGCACATACAGTAAACACGAGAGTCCCGACTCCCGACTACACGACTGACGCAGTCGTATGCATGTTTTGTCGTAAAACTTTATAATTTGGCAGAGTATAGAACTTGGGGCCGATGAATGTAACAAAAATAGAGTATAATTCCATGACGCTGACTCAATAGTCTTAATCCTGCATTTTCTGTTTAAACACGGTTATAAATTAAATTTTGCGAACGTCAGTACTAAAAATCGAGTAGTTAGACTATATGAACGTCTGATTTTTTACATTAATTTAATATTATTATTTTACAACCTTTCAACAAAAAATGATTTTCTTGGAATTTTTGAGAATGTAGTACAAAGCGATTACAAGTAAAAATACTATTGTTAAAGTACTGTGATTTATTGGAATCCCGCTCATCAATTTCATGAAGAAATAGTTTACATTGGAAGTGGGCCAGGTCAACAAGTTCATATTTAATGAAAATACTACAGATGCCGAACCGGTGCTATTGATCCATTTATTTGAAAAATGTCAACATTGACCTATATCCGATAAGAAGAAGGTTTGTGCACTGCATATGAATGCAAACTTAAACATTGGTTTTTATAGAGTTCAATTTGCATTAAATGTTAAATTTTGTTTTACAAAACTATAAAGTATTTTATTTTATGCCAATTCAAATGTATAGTGTCAAATGTTTTTTGTTCAAAGTTTACGGAATTTCAAATTGTTTTCCTACTGTTATTAAAGTGGATATTCAGCTAAAATGTTCTGTGAAGTCATACCCACTTTATTTATAAGCAAAAACTATTTGCAATCATCATCATCATCATCAGCCCATAATCCATATATGTTCCCACTGCTGGGACACGGGCCTCCTATGAGGGTACAGGCCATAATTCACCACGCTGGCCAAGTGCGTGTTGGCGGATGACACATGTCGTCGAACTTTTTAATTCTTCGACATGTCGGTTTCCTCACAATGTTTTCCTTCACCATTCGAACTATTTGCAATACATAGGTATATTGCCTAATGAAGTAAAGTCCACATGTTGTTCCAAGAGCATTTCAATCATGTAGAACCTTACCAAATGTAGTATTTTCAACGCAAACATATCTATTATATGTTAATAACACATTAATAACATAATACTGAGTACTGACAACTGAGTGCTGGTATGTGAGGGTCTTTTATATAACTACCATTTATATTTCAGTTAAGTACTTATAACAATTTCCCTATCATAATAATTGTCACCGAGCAAGCTCTACAGATGACAGACGTTGAGTGCTGTGCCAAGTGCTGGTCTGATGACACTTATCATTATATTTTATCATTAATTATATTTATTATTTAATAGTTAGTGAAATATTATGAGTTTAATCTTATCTTCAATATGAGCTCAAATATTATTCATGTTTACAAGTACGTACATGCATTTAAAATTCATTCATCTTTACTTAAATACATAATAACAAATGTGTTTATTTGTTTTTCACATTGCAACAGAGTGATTTTATGACATGCTTATGTGTCTAGAGATAGTGAAGGATAGAATACTAGTAACATTATAATTTCATACGTGAAATAAAGAAAAAAATAACATTCCAGTCACTATTTGCTTATTGCAATATTATGCTGAATAATCTCAATATTTATTTTAGTTTGCAATCTTTATCCTTATTCAGGTGTCAAAACTACAATACAATGTACAATAAGATAAGTAGAAATCTATTGATGTTAAAAAAGTGTTTTCGTAACAAACATAGGGGATAATGGTACAAAAGTATGTTAAATCACAAATTTAGAAGCTACAGAGAAAAACTGAAGACCTAGTTTCATGATATTATTAGAATGTGCCTATCCCAATTAACCAAGGACAGCATTGGAATTGCTTTGAATTAGTTATAGTAATATTATTAAAAAAAGGAACTAAGTAAATTATTTGTTATAATTTAACAACAGCTTTTATTTTATTTTTTTTAACATGAAATTATTAATTTATTGTGATAAATAATAAATTGAACTTCTTCACTGAAATTCATACTAAAAATTATTAAAAAGGATATGTAAAGCATGGCCCCTGCTTGCATATACATATCACAATTAAGGAGCCAAATTAAGGGTGCAATTCCAATATTGCCCCTGCTGCAGGTAGGTAAGTAGCCGGTTTAACACAACAGTATGGTAAGCTATTAATTATTATGTATGTAAGTACATACCTCATATTTATTATCATCTTATTATTCATATTCAATTAATAATTATTACTATATTAATATTCTGATAAGACACTAGACTATTGTTTACTTCCCTAATATTATCTTGTGATTACAGTGCATTTTAATTGGTAAAATGATTATTGTAAATTTTGTGTTTTTAATTTTTTATTCAACGCCTGTAAAATATTATTATCGATACATATGTAGAATAAAAACACACGTTTGTAAAAAATGCACGCTCTTTTGCTATGCTGTATGGTGAGATGAATCACTGTGCTCTAAATGTTTACAGCCTTTGGTATTCTTCGCTGATGTCATGAAGAATCCGATGGGTAGGTACCTAATAATGAAAGCTACGGCTAACCATATAGCTGCGAATTATTTTTGAGTGCAATAGTTTAAAATAAAGTAAGGAATTTTCTAAAAGATTCAGTCATTACTTCGTAAACTAGACTTCGACATTAATATTTTTTTTAAATGATACCGTCACTCATTAAACAATAATAATTAATAGAACAATAAATGATTGCCTACGAATGAAGTTTTAAGCGTAGGAGGCAATAAATACCTTTATTTTATGTGTAATCCAATATCCCAAAGAAAGTAGTCCTCCTATTTACACACGATTATCACTGTCATTCATGTAACTTTAACACACCATCACAAAGCAGCACTGCACAAATTTTCACTTATAATTAATAAATAATGTGAAAATATCACATAATGCGCCATTTTCGCAATAAATCCGAAGGACAGCAGTCGGCAATCGCTGCCATCTTTTTTGTCAAATGTCTAAAAACTAAATATAGCGCAAAGAGTATAGTAACTATGTATAAGGATATAGCGCTTCATACGAACTCTAGTGTTATTTTTAGAAAATAAAAAGACGCCTTCCTACTTCGCTCAATAGCGACATCTGTATCAAAAACTTTAATTTAATTAAAAGTTTATAGATGTCGCTTACCTTAAAAAGTAACTTTTAATAATGCTCCGTAGATGGCGCAACGTACCTTGTATGGAGCAATAATACGTGGTATAATCACAGAATACATAATAGTCCATTGAATAAAAAGTTCTAGAGTGCGTGAGTTAGTAACGTAAGATGTTTCTTCGGAAACATGTCAAGAGTCCCTAGGTAATAAACATACTAAAACCCCGGGACACTAGGAGGAGCCCCGGAGTGGGGGGAGGGGGGAAAAGGTCCATTTTTTTCATTTTTCGCTTAAATCTCAAAAACGGTACATGTTAGAGAAAAACTTTCAAGGAAAAGTTGAAAGGCCATAAAATTATCTACAAGTTGTACCTACATCATTTTTTTCTATATCCTAAAGTTTCTGAGTTACACGCAGTAAAAAATGATTTTGGCTCAAACAATTTCCCCATACGATCAAAAAATATTTCTTTCTTCCAAAAAAACTCAAATGTGCAACTTGTGATCGGTACTGATAGATTGCTCTTAATTAGGTCTATAATTGGTAAAATAAACACATTCCTCCATGGAAGTCTTTAGAAGGAATCGATTGTCAAAATATATTAGGGTAGTTTGAGTTACTGAACATGATCTGATCATTTTTTTCTTCCAAAAAACTCAAAATTGACCGGTACAGATATATTGCTCATAATAAGGTCTTTCATTGATAAATATACCAGAATCCACCACGGAGGCCTTTACGGGGAATTGAATTTATTAGGGTAGTTACGAAACTTGAACTTTTTATTTTTTTTCTTCCAAAAATCTCAAATGTGCAACTTGTGACCGGTACTGATAGATTGCTCTTAATTAGGTCTATAATTAGTAAAATAAACACATTCCTCCATGGAAGCCTTTGGGAGGAATCGATTGTCAAAATATTATATAAAGGTAGTTTGAGTTACCGAACTTGATCTTTTTATTTTTTTCTTCCAAAAAACTCAAAAGTGCAACTTGTGACCGGTACAGATGGATGGCTCATAATTAGATCTATCATTGATAAAAATACCAGATTCCACCACGGAGGCCTTTACAGGAAATTGAATTTTATTAGGGTAGTTACGATACTTGAACTTTTTATTTTTTTTCTTCCAAAAAACTCAAATGTACAACTTGTGACCGGTACTGATAGATTGCTCTTAATTAGGTCTATGATTGGTAAAATAAACACATTCCTCCATGGAAGCCTTTAGGAGGAATCGATTGTCAAAATATTATATTAGGGTAGTTTGAGTTACTGAACTTGACCTTTTTTTTTTCTTCCGAAAAACTCAAAAGTGCAACTTGTGACCGGTACAGATAGATTGCTCATAATTAGGTCTATCATTGATAAAAAAAAACAGATTCCACCATGGAGGCGTTTAGGAGGTATTGAATTTAGAGTAGTTAGGTAAAATAAAAAGCTTTCGAATTTTTCACATTTCATGGGATGTAGCTCGAAAACGGCTGCGAATAGAAAAAAATGATGTAGGTACAACTTGTAGATAATTTTATGGCCTTTCAACTTTTTCTTGAAAGTTTTTCTCTAACATGTACTGTTTTTGAGATTTAAGCGAAAAATGAAAAAAATTGACCTTTTCCCCCCTCCCCCCACTCCGGGGCTCCTCCTAGTGTCCCGGGGTTTTAGTATGTTTTTTACCTAGGGACTCTTGACATGTTTCCGAAGAAAGATCTTACGTTACTAACTCACGCACTCTAGACCCCCCTTGGAGGGACTCATTCAATGGACTATAATAGTAGGTAGCTAAACCAACTAAACGCTATGCTAGTATAATACCGTAATACTATGTACACTTATTATTATTATCTGGTTGCCCGAGAAAATTAAGCCGAAAATGGCTATCAGCTGAAATAATTCGTGTAGTTTTGAAGATCGCTACAGTTATTCCTTGTCGTCGTCCAGTCCATATTATATTGTTAAGGGTGTAGGCGGGTTCAAAGGACCATTTTTTAGTTTTTTGCATAAGTCTTAAACCTTTTTTTTTTATAGTGGGGAAATCTTCCAAAGATACCCACGGCCCCCGGGGAAGGAGCCATGGGTTATGTCGGATTCTTACCGACTAAAACCCCACTGTGTTCCGTCGAGCCGCTTTAATGATGGGGCCGCGGGTATTGATTAGAATTCTTCCGCGACTGCACAACTAGCATAACCTTAGAGCATAACGGTTACTTCTAGGAAAATATTCTACAAAAAATCCTTTATTACTTAGCTCGATTATTAAAACAATAAAGTAGGTACCCACAAGTATATGTAAGTATGCTATGCCATTAAAAAAATGGGTTCTGTGGCATGGTACAAATGATTATATTCCGTTGTCGACATTGTGAATTTTCATGGATATGATAAATATATGATAATTTAAAAAGTACATTAACATTTCATAATACAAATGATTAAAATTAAGTATTAAAAAGAAGGAAAACAATTACGTGAAAGGATAAGTGGGTACCTATAAGTAAGCAATAAAAGTCAACCTTTTAAGCCGGACAATCTGAAAAAAATAATTTCAAGGCTACACGTTCTTCCTCATTCCCATAATAGTGATTGTATGTTCAAGCTAATACAAGACATAAAAAAATTAAGTCGAAACAACATGTTTTCGAGGGAGTATGATGTCCGAGTACAGACACACTGAACATTAATAGCTATTTTGTATTTTTATTTAGTTAAGTTTTTGTAATCTCGAAGTTAAAAGTTATTATAAGAATTTTAAATAATTATTTAGTTTTACTCATAATTATTATCTGTAATTTTATTGACTTTGAAGAGCGCTGCACAGTGCACATACCTACTGTTTATTGCTCTTTGCATACAACATTTACTTTGCTACCTAGTTATACAGCAGCTTCAGCCCGCCTCTTTCTGACACATTCTATAAAGTACCCTTCCAAAGCCACAGAATGTTTAATAGTACATACCTAGTTACTTACTATTTACTAACATACCCAGTTGGAATTTTAGTTTCTACTGTATTCCACTGTAGGTAGGTATTCCATCTGTGTTCTGAATGGGTTCGATCTTCATTCTGCCATGTCACCTTGAAAATATTTAACTACTTTATTACTTTTATTGGAAGGACATAAAAAATATGTGCGATTAATTTTAAATTACTTATGTAAAAAATATATCGACCTATTTTTAGCAAAGACCAGACTTATAGGTAGGTACAAAAATAAATTATTAAGGAATATTGTAAATCTTATCTTAATACATTTAGTTATTAATAATATCCTTAAAAATGGAAAAATTGAGTGTCACAATCGAATTACGTGGAACTTCATTAAAATTGTATTTTGCAAACTACAGCAGCATTTCACGACCATGTCTTAAAAGTTTTGACATTTATTATTCTGGATATTTAGCCACATAATAATATACCCATTATTCGTCTGGTCAGCGGCCAATACGTAACAAATGCGTCACACCGCACACGTTTACGCCTCCTGTTAGCGGTTGGAGAAAGTGCTTGTGCAATGATGCAAACAACGCCGGCTACAAAGGCATAAACGATCTCACAATATTTCATATTTCCTCACAGAACTAAGTGCGTTTTTGGTTCAGAGGAAGGAACATCAAGCACGACATAATATGAAGGTTACTGCCATAACATGAGCGTTGGCTAGTTATTGCAGATATAAAGTTGTTTTTTAAATGTAGGATAAAATTAAATGGTCGAAATGTAATGGATGCAATGCAAAATGTGAACACGAATGAGAATTTGTTATTGAACTAGAAATACATATCTATGTAATAAAAAATAATCGGCAAATGTTGCTAAGCGTAAAACTCGACAACGGCTCGACCAATTCGGCTATTTCTTTAACGTTTTTGTTAAGCCAAGGTTCTCAAGGTGGCAGGGCAGAATAACGTCTGCTGAGGCAGCTACGAATCAATAATCTTCTTCTTCTTCTTCTCTTAATTAATTGCTCCACCCAATAAAAAGGGACTTCGCCAATGTTCAGTATACATGGGAGAGACAGGACTCAAATTTCAGCCAGTTAGACTTGTTCGGTTGTGACATTTAACATTTGGAACTGAGTGGGAAAATGCAGAAATTTTGATCAATAATCTTATAATGAAGGTGAGACTTGATTACTGTTATATGTACCAAATTTTAATTACAGGATATCCCTTCGAGAGAAAAGTAATAAAGAATTTATATATTTAAAGCTAATCAGTAAAATAAATTGGAAATAGAAGCAGCAATCATTATGATGTTACATCGGAATTCGGAACCACAGGTAATTACAAGGCATAAGACTGGTAATAAAGGTTGTACAATAACTTATAACCGCTCATAATGCATTGAGTTATTATAATGTTATTTATTACAAATCACTTTGCAGTTACGTTAGTATTTATTACGTGTTTGCTTTTGAAAAAAAAGTGGTGGTGTTAGACTGTTAGACACATTTGCATAAGGTTCCAGTAATTTAATAGCCGTTACGTGGATGAAGCGGAAAGAGGAAGTATACCGAATAACATCAGCCCAAACAACTAAACAATACCAGCAAGGCAGCAACCAGATCACTGATGTAACCGCCAAAGTGTAGGGGGAAACCACTTTTCTCTTGACTCTTGAGTTTCTCCAAGCGGCGCGCGCGCAGTCCAACTCGCAACGGCACACCGTACGTATCCTCATTGAAGCTAAATTTGTTCCGATACAACCGAAATAATACGGTGTTGTTGTGATAAATATATTTGTGTAGATTGTGATTAAATATTGTTGAATACATCGATTGGTGTACAGTGTACGGTACCAGTTCTCGAGTCGCCCAACCGTATCGGAATAACTGTGAGGTTTGTTTTGTTTAATTAATATTCTTTGAGCGAACTTTGCGTAGTCAACAACATTTTACTGTTGACGATAGTTTATTACCACTGTTCTATATCTTGAAACTATACTATTTTCACAATTTGCATATACCTACCGTAAATCAAGCGGGAATTCACTTCACATTTGCGAATATTTTCATTAGTTATAACTTATTGCTAATGACTAAAATCTATGTTAACTAGATAAGTATATTGACAAATTAATCTAAAT
Source organism: Colias croceus (assembly GCF_905220415.1). NCBI lineage: Eukaryota > Metazoa > Arthropoda > Insecta > Lepidoptera > Pieridae > Colias > Colias croceus. The sequence continues at coordinate 8,227,265 of NC_059542.1, forward strand.
TTGAGTTGTAAACTATGAGTTTTTAAATGCAATTTTTTGCATTAACGCATCTGAAAATAAATATGTAGGTACCTACTTAGATAAGATTTATCAACCCGGGTTCCCAACCTGTAAATCTAGAAGAGCAAGAATGTAATATTGGCGGTATCTGCAAAGTGGAAAGACTCAGTCAACTGTTCTTAAATTAATTACATATAGGTAGGTACCTATCGTTAAAAAATTGTAAATCTTAATATCTTTTTAAAATCTCAAACATGAGTCGGTTCATAATTACTTTCTATAAGTCGTACAAACAATGTTATATGGAAGCTGGAGTCAGTACTATAAAATACTGAAGAAATCTGGCAAACGTTTTCGATTTCACAATAGGTAGGTACAAAAAAAGAGCCCTAACTATACCTATTCGATATACCTAAAATCTTAGAAATTACTGGATTGACTTCAATTCTTTCACTGTTGGATACCTACCTACGTAGGTATAATAGACTAAGTATATTTAGGACGGACGTAGCTGGAGACTGCTAGATAAGATATATATAATTAGTATAAAATAACTTTAAGATAATTACGTAATAACCATAATTTTCCGGTCTTTATTCTGCATTTAGCTTGATGTAGAGTTGATTCAAATAATTTAATTGGTAGATAACTACCTATAAGCATAAGCTTATAATAGGTACAATTAATATCGCCAAGTGAAGTTTCATTAAATAATATAAAATACAAAGAACGAAATCTGCCGATATAAAGCCAAGCATAAGAGGATATATTATAGCTGCATAACGATGCAAATCTAAATTTCAAATGCACTTTAGAGGCTTGTTATATCTTTATTTGCCATCTTTCTTATTTTCTCCTCCGGTGAGCAAACTCATATGGAAGTACCAATTAATGTTTACAGTAAAAAGAGTGTACCTTATCTGGTACATGACAACACTACCGATATGCGGATGTGATGTCAATGATAAGCTGTTTAGATCTGTCTTCTCTTGGTTAGTTAGAACAGGAGAATATTTTACAATGAGAAACACCTACAGAACCTTTTTAAATATTACTTAATATTTTCATTGTCATAGTAAATTGATTTTACAATGTAAAAATGTATGGTAAAAGAAGTTACCTATACCTTCGTTACGATTTATATATTTAATTCTAATGAAGTTTTTTTAATAATCAAGGTCGAGAACAATTACAGCAATAGGAATTTAAATGAAGGACAGTCGCAAAATTTATATAGGTACTTATATTTTAATTTATTAATTTATATAATCCTGTAAACCTTCGATCCATATATTAGAATTCAACGCGCTGTTTAAAATGTAGGTAATACATTTATTAATGAATGTAATGGCATTCCATTACATTCAATCATGATAACTTGACCATATACCTAATAAGTTACAAGTAATGGTAGCGAAATCCCTGATCTAAATAAAATGCATTTTATAACTAGTATACCGTAGAAGAATTACAATAATTTATACTGTCATATCAATAATTAATTTCTAGGGACAACACACAACTCAAATATCGATATTCATTAATAATTTCGATTATTATTTTCTCTACTTATTACTCCACGATATTTCGTATATCTGCATCACCAAATCGAAACAAAAAAGCACAACTTTGAGGGATCTTACTGATTTTCGTAACAAAAGGTTGCAATGCAGGACGCGCGAGTCAGTTTTGTTGATTATACATATTATGTAATTGAAAGAAACCATTTATTTATATTGTATATTATTTTCGGAATGCTTAATCCATAATTATGGCAATCAAATACCAAATGTTTATTTAATAACTTATTGATTATTGTCCCACAAATGCACAGCTACTTAAATCAACTGCACTTTAAACCGTAGTACACGTACTTTCGTAAATCCAACCTAATTGATACAGTGCTACACGCATTGTTTCGTCACAACTATCGGCATTCACAAAGTGCTAACAATTGCCTCGAGTTGCGTACATACAGCCTTTTTTGTGCGACTAACATTGCAGCAACTTACCTATTGTATGAAGGAAGCTGGCTCAGAACCCGGGAAATATGCGCCTGGGTTACAATGTGTGTTGCAAGCGGACAATATTCTATTGCTACTTATAATTATAGGTCATTAACGTCTTATTTATTTATAAATTATTGTTCTTGCATGCTCCTTTAACAATAGACAATTAATTAATATTAATTTTTATGCGTTACGACTCCCCGTATGGGAGTATGTGTGCTATTTATTATTTCGTATTATTGAAATCATTGAAATGTGCCATGTCAATGACAAAATAACCAATGAGAACCTTCGTATTTTGAAAGCGTGAGTTAAATAAATTTGGCCTTACGCACTAAATATTTTTGTATGTTTGAGTTTTACAATTTACATAATTTTACATCTACCTAAGTGAAATTTTCGAGTTTTTGAAGGCTACGATGATGCATTTGATTCATTTTATAAAATTGAAGTTTTTTATAAAATAAACAAGAAATATAAAAAAATATGTTTATTAAGTACTAAAGTAAAGTCTGTCATTACAATATGATAATTATTTATATGTGAGTCTTGTACTTATTATTTATTAACAATGATTCATCAGTGCAAACAAAAGCCTGTCTGCACCGCTGTGCTTTCCATTCCTGCATTATAAGTGTGTCTATATCTAATCTCAATTGTTGAATAAACACTTCCTCTTTATTTTTAACATACAATATCATTGTAGCCTCAGCAATCACAAGTTTTACTTTAAATCGCAACACAATGGGTTTATGTATCTTACGTCAATTGCGCAATATGTGTAATGTTTTCTTTCCTTATTTACATGACGTAATAGTATATCATCGATTGATTATTTTATGTAAATATTATACAATTTTGGTACCTAATTCTTATTCAGATGATATACGGCAAGACAAATTTATTCGATTATTAGTTAGAATTAAATACTTAATTGGACACTTAAAGGGCAATAATATATATCCCAATATTCCGTACAATTATTGTAGTACCTATAACTAACCAATAAAAAGTTATGACCTCAAGCAATGATGTAACACGGGCACCGTAAAACGCACCACTCGGATCAATAACGGTATAATCTGCTTTCACTTTACGACTGAATGCAGCTAAGTATTAAGTAATACACCCTTAATTTTCCTTTTGGCATAATTAGTTTCGGTGCGACCGAAACCAATGTTGCATTTCGATACAATCCATACTAATATTATAAATGCGAAAGTAACTCTGTCTGTTACTCAATCACGCATCGCCTTAACTAGTAAACCAATTTGCATGAAATTTGGTATATTTTGATACCCGAGAAAGGTTATAGGATAGGTTTTATCCCGGAAATCCCACGGGAACGGGAACTATGCGGGTTTTTCTTTAACTGCGCGGGCAATGCCGCGGCCGCGGGTGGAAAGCTAGTTTTAATATAAACTAGACTCTAGAGTCGATAAACATTCAAGATATCGTGACAATGTTCTTTCAATACAAATAATACATAATTAATTGCGATTTCTATTGTTTAATTGACAAATATATAATATGTATATCAAATAGATATGATAAACAGTTTCGTAATTTATAAATTATATGATACATATTATTATTTGACTGATGCATTCACTGCTTTCACTCACGAGTCGTGGTGTAACTAATACTTAATCTGTGGTCGTGGTGGACGACGCGCCGACTATGAAGTTAGGGTCAAAACATTTAAATTGAATTAATTACGCATATTACATGAGAACAATTTCTCTTCTATCAGTCCAACTAAACTTGGATATAAAAACATTCGCTTTCGGATTAGATATAAGTATAGGCATTACCTGCATATTGCAAAATAGGAAAAAATAGCTATGAAGTAAATGCATTCATACAAAAACAGTTCATATTTTATTCGAGTGTTAATTAACAGGTAATAAACTTATTACTGATCATTAATAAACAATGTCGTAACGAAAATGGACTGTGTAGAAATAAACAAACATATTGCATTTTCCATACAAGGATAATTACCTTGAAAACCTAATTTTAGCCATTTTAATATGTAGATATACCTAGTCAAAGTCAAAAAGCAATGGAAATATTCAAAGTGAGACCGCCATTGACCCTATATCGTGATCCGAACAATACAAATATGTATTACTATGCAGTATTTCACAAGTAATACCCGACCTTCCGAACACAGCTTTGAACTTTCAAATGCAAGTTTAAGCTGTAAAGCTGAGTGAAAGTCCTGCGGCTTACCATCGCCGTCACGCGTAATCGTGTTGGTAATTAAATTATGAGTTGGATACAGAACAATTGTTATAGTCAAAAAATTAAATCAAAATAGCAAAACAAATCGAGTCGTGTCGAGCTCATACTTCATCTTCTAGTGTTACTAGGTACTCTACCCCGATCCTCGGTTTGTTAGTAAGCCACCGATGCAAATGCTTCCACTATTTAATTATGAGGAGTATGTAGGTAGCTAACTACAAGAAGGAAATAGAAGAAAGTTCCACGTATTTTTCTAAACATCGAATATTCAATTTTACCCAAAATGACCGTATTTAAAACAAAATCTATCTATAAATAAAATACGGGCGATATACGGCATAACTAATATTAGGTTTATTTATAAGTATTTTCGCTTTCCACCAGCAAACACTTTCTCTGAATAATTAGCTTCATTAGAGACATTTGAAGTACCGACAAAGGAACAATAAGAAGTAATTTTTAGTAATTAAGTACATAGGTTAGCGCGGAGTATCTACCGTATTTTTTGAAAATTGTTCTGTTTTGAAAATTGATTTGAAAATTTGAAATTTGTTCTATTTTCAATAAAAAAAATCATTAGAAATTTTAACTAAACTTTAAAAACGGTAGACAGATATAATATGATCTGATTCTGTGCATTTACATAAATTAATAATAAATAGAAATACAGATACTAAAATGCCAAGCTTTGTCTTCTATCTGGGTAGGTATGTACCAATTTTTTTTTACCATCCTCAACATTCCTGCATAATTCGACACATTGAAATTATCCAAGTGCGTTTTATATTAAATAGACGAACAAGCACGCGTATTTTTCCATTTTTTTTTTAAATTTTAACTGAACACTCACCAGTGCTTTGTAGGTATATTATGCACATCATATATTTAATATAATAAAGAGTTTTCTATACAATACTTTATACATACAGTATTTAAGACTTTTATTAATTTATCAACTTTATCAGTACAGATGTATCTTACTGATAAATAATAATATAACATAAACGATGGATGGAACGTTATCAGCTGATTACGTCCAAGATTTAGGTAACCGTGGTCCATGATGTCACCGCATATTATATTATTATGAAGTCTCTTTGCAAATTGTCGAGATATCTTTTATAAGGATGTATGTAATTGTGTGGTCCTTAAATTAATTGTACGATAACATTTTATGTATTGTCAGGTATTTTCAAGTGTATTGGTGTAATGAAATACAGTTATTATATATTTTATAATGTAGATGTAGAATCATTATATTTTGTAATGCTCCTGCATCCTAGTATTTGTTCATATCAATTTAAACAATCGTAGACATTCGATTTTTTACAATTAGCACTCAATGTAACCAATACTCGGACATAAAATATTATATTGCAGTTGACCCGAAATATCAGTTTCTGTGTCAACGATCTATTCCGTAGGAAGTTTACTGGATATAATATCAAATTCAATATTGTTAGAATCCGAAAAGCCGACGAGCCATGAAATTAAGGTCGTTTTACCTCCACTGCTGTTCGGGTCAGTGAATACGATCGACATGGCCGACATGTTTGATTGCAAATAATCCGTAGCCAATCAAAATAATACCCTCATATAAAATTTATTGTTATTAGAAACTATTTTCTCTATCAACCAGACTCTCTCCAATCTAATTGTTATTGAAAACTTTATCTGTAACAATTGGATTAGAGAGTAAATGTTTACGTTCTTTGTGGAATTACACAATGTTGTTAATTAATATAAAAGACCTATAGGCAAATAGGTAATAATCATGGTTTTACAAACTTTGGCAACATGTTAATGACAACAATAAACCATGTAAATTGAAAATTGTTATAAACATACTTATTAATTATCTTTAAATGGTCGGTCTGTTTATTTATTAAAAGTAAATAAACAGTTATGGTTTTATAATATAAAACAAGCCAAGCCACAAAATACGCTAGTCTAGGACCTAGTTAATTAAGTAACAATTGAATTGATATAAGATATACTACCTAAAACTTTGTGTTTCGTATTTTTCTTATTTACCATTGATTCTGTTCCTGTTTAGTTCAGCCTATACTTAATGTACCTACCTGGCTTTAGCGGTTAGTCGATTTACAATTATTAGAAGAATCTAAGGCTATAATTATTAAGCAATATAGGTAAATGGGCAAGTAGGTAATTACTTGCAGGTAATTGGACATTACTCACAGTAATTCCCCACTCAATGAATAATTATTAAATTAATTAACAGGGAAAATTGTAAAAATAGACCTAACGTTTTCAATAAACAATAATTGATTGTGTGACCATTAAAATGCCACAGGAAACATATAGATAAAAAAAATTTGCAGTTAAACCTGTTAATTTTTTGATCGTACCTACCAACTTATATGCAAACATGTTGTACTGATGTAGAGCAATATAATAATATTATGTTTTTTGTTCTTGCTGGTGAGTGACATTTAATTAATATCTGGGGGCACGGTAGTGCCCCCGCCAAGACGAGCAAAGCGAACAAGCGAAGCGCACGGGCACTACCTACCTTTTCTCGAAGCGCTTCGACGTTTTTTTGAACCCTCATAACTTGGGTTTGGATTATGCTAGATCAACAAAATTTTCGGGATATATTGCCAATAGCGGACTTATTGAAAATATTAAGTTTTAATTACATTAGCTTTTATACTTCAGATTTTATTTATATCTAAAAAACGCTAATTTCGTCACTGACTCACTGATGATCATCAAAATTCTTAAGGTATTTCCTAATGTCCTAGAAAGCTGAAATTTTGTATGTAAGCTAGTATTAGCACACAAACAACAAAAAAATTATAAAACTTGTAACTTTCATCCCCCAACCCCTTAAACTAGGGAATGGGAGTTTGTATGAGACCTGTAATTTTAAATTAAATTTTGATGACGCTAGAGGTCTAATCTAATAATCTAAAACTTGGTTCCCCTAGATATATATATGCATAGGTACTCCTTGTTAAAAAAAAATTAAAAATTTAACCGACACATAAAATTTTGTTACAAACAACTTACAAAAAGAAATGAAATCCCACCAAAAACATTTTCATGTAAAATGTTGCCAAGACGATCCCATATGACTCGCACTGTCAAAAAGTTATCAGATCTCATGTAGAGCCAAGCTTCTAACACTACACGCCCTAACTCTACAAGGCCTAACTTCACAAACTCTACACCTTAGTCAAAATATGTGGCTTGGCCGTTCGTTACTACAAGAACTATTGTATAACACAAAAGTAATGAACAGTGAATTAATTAATTTTTCACCTTACGCCGATGTGAATGTAGCGAAATGAAATGAAACTCTACAAGGCCTAACTTCACAAACTCTACACCTTAGTCAAAATATGTGGCTTGGCCGTTCGTTACTACAAGAACTATTGTATAACACAAAAGTAATGAACAGTGAATTAATTAATTTTTCACCTTACGCCGATGTGAATGTAGCGAAATGGCCAAGCCACATATTTTGACTAAGGTGTAGAGTTTGTGAAGTTAGGCTTTGTAGAGTTAGGGCGTGTAGTGTTAGAAGCTTGGCTCTACATGAGATCTGATAACTTTTTGACAGTGCGAGTCATATGGGATCGTCTTGGCAACATTTTACATGAAAATGTTTTTGGTGGGATCTTATTGACATGAATTAAAAACAACGATTCGTTTTACAAAATAACTAATAAGTAGGTAAAACTATATTTTTAAATGACATTTTAATAAATAAAATTAAGAATTTAAAATTACAAAACATTCATACAAATAAGATAAACTCATACACAGAGTTCCACACTAAAATATAAATTTTACAACACTGTATAGTTATAATTGTGCAAGTTTTTCGCTAACATTCTTATGCAGTGCAGCAGACTGGTTGCTTGCAGACGAGGTTAACCTTAATACCGTCGCGTCGTCGGCCTTTCGTTTTGCTAAACTATATTGTCGTCAATGTTTTTCAATTGCATAATAAATTCAAAAACAAATCAAGAATTTAATAATTATTAATTACCTATAATGTCGCAAAATAATTAATTTTCCTGTTTATCTTGTTGAGTCAGAGTAATGTACAATTACTTCCTCAGTCTCAAAAAACGTATAGGTACCTACAAATATTTAATACAACTTGTACTTTATTATCCTGTGATTCGAAGCACGTGACATGTATTTTAGTGGCTCTATAATAGAGACTATCTATTAAATTGTCGTAAATAATCTAAAAATAGCCTATTGTCACATATTCATTTAAATGTATGATTCAGCTAGTGTTAGGTAGATCAATAATTTGTTGTACCTATGTTTAAATATAATGGAATAATTACCTATCATTGGTTCTCCGTTTCATTTTGCCTGATATGTAGAGTAAGGGTAGTTTATACAGTTTTAAATAATCTGTCGTTACAATAATATTATGAATATCAGTAAGAATCTAATCGATTTCTTAAATCTTACAAGATTGGACTAAGAGAAAAATAATAAGAAACTAATTAATTTGAGACATTTCCATTCAATTTAGCATGCAATTCATTTAAATTTCTCTATAAAAGCGTAACTCATTTATGCACTTAAGATTTTGGAAAGAGAAAGTTTCGACAGTTGTGTTATTTGTAGATTCTGCTTGACTCACCATTTTTGAATAAACTAAGTTCACTTATCTTTATACGGCAATCTTTGTCAGGTTTCCGTAATTGTAAAATATAATTAAAAACTACGTAATGAAACGTGTTATATAGGTAGATATGTAGTACGTATGTTCACATGAGAAATTCAATAAAAACCTATAAGCGATTGTATTAACTGTTAATGTTTCAAAATCTCTAGAAGAGATATTAGGTACAAGCAACGCCTATACTATGTTCCCGCAATAAAATATTTAAGCAACAATATATTTTCGAAACAATAGAAAACGTGAAAAACTAACAAAGGGATTAAAAGTAGACCACGTTCACATTTCCTCTCGCGTGTATTGAAAAAATTGGTCACATGACTGTTAAGCAAGATTTAACAAGTTTTAATGAGGTTGACAAAACCTAATACTTGGTTCTTCGAGACAATGATTTTCACAATATTGAGTAAGGTATCTGAATTATTGTAAAAAAGAATGAACACAATATTTCTGGTTAACATTTAAAATTTAATTCGTTCGTGAGTTTGTTATGATGTATTCAAAAAAATTAAGTACCTACCTTCCTCAATGAAAATAATCATGTTTTTCGAATGGATTTTAACTTTTAAGAAAGCTCAAAGCATAATAAGCTTCTTTGTCATCAAATAAAATTGAACATCCAAAGATGGCCAAACTAGCAATCTTCCGTACATTGTTATTTCGCTATTCCTTAACAAACTTCTAATAAATGCATAATTTGCAACAAGATAGAGAAAGTCGAAGTCAACTCAATCTTTTTTAATCAAATTCAATATGATTAGTTTTAAATTGTGACCAAATGTGTACATACGAATTTCACATAATCATAATATACTTACCTACTTACATATTATTTGTTTAAGGTGTTCGTGAATGCCGGGCCGCATGGATGGCGACGCACGTATGGCGCTCGATCGCCTTAATACTAGCTCTCACAACTCTAGTATTAGCTAAATGTAAGTCTTCATCAATTTTAAAACATATAACATATTTAGAATATTTTATAGAAACAAAATGAAAATTTAATATAGCGACACTATTACATACCATTTAGTGGAAGAAATTACAGCCATCCAACTAGCAAACATCAAAAGTTGGAAAATATCGAATGAAGTAGGTACGAACCTGGAACTTGGATCATATACTTACTAATAAAATTATGTGAAGTCGTAAAACATGTATGTAAATGTAAATAATATGTTAACAAATATTTATATAACATATTTTCACGCTATTTATGATTGTGCCACTGTTGTAATAATAAATAATTATCAATTCGCTGATTTCTTAAACAAACGAAAGTTACTTTTTTGTATATTTCACACTTTATTGTGTTCTTAACAATTACTTTGTAAGATAAATATTGTAGGTACATTAAAATGTGTACTTAGTCCTATCATGTATAATCAAAACCCAATAATATATAAAAAAATACTATTAGGGTTAACTTATTACCTACCTACCTAAAGAAGTAAATAATGTATGTTGCAATCTACTTTACGTCCACAATACCGAGAAAAATTAACTATCCAAGACCCAGTTGTAGAGATGCAACGAATAGTTGTTTGGCCGGATACCGGATACCGGATGTTCGGCCTGACCAACAGCCGAATGTTCGGTATCCGGCCGCCGAATATTCGGCCGACGGCATTTTGAGTTTCGTAGGTGCGTGTCGCGCACCGGCACGCCGCCTGTGCAGTGCAGGTTTTGACTTGTTTCGAAGTGAACGTTCGCGCGGTCAGTTCTTGGTAGAGACACTTTTATCGTGTCAGTGAAAAAAAATTTCGTTAAAAATAATAAAAAGCTTCAATTACAACTGTGTCTTTATTTCGATTCTATTTATAAAATCTACCAATTTTACTATCCGGTATCCGGCCTGATAGTACATTACTATCCGGTATCCGGCCGGATAGTAAAATAGGGCCGGATAGGCCGGATACCGGATAGGAACCGAATATTCGGTGCATCTCTACCCAGTTGTTACCAACTTCTAAGTCGCAATAAAAAGCTCTAAAGTTTCTCACCATTTACGCCGGCCGCGGCTGGGAGAGGCTTGCTTTCGTTCAGAGTAGGCCACACGTTACTTACGCCATACAATGCCCTACAACATTGGATCAAGGCCGACAAAAAGCCTCAGTCTTTAAGGAATTCAGGTTACCTAGTGTCCTCCGTTCTTGATTTGAATTCAATGACAGACGCTTGTGATCACAACACGTGGCTCGATTATTCGGAGTCGAAATCCTTGACCTACAGCTTGATTCTATTACTTTAGTGAATGCTATGAATTAGTTTATACCTGTTTATACTTTAAATGGATTTAACAAGGTTCTAACACATTTTTTGTTGACAACTTTGAAGTAACAAACATCCAAAGCGGTCTCGCTATATTCATTAACAAACTATTGTAAATTCGGGTCAAAGATGCAGAATTAGAAGCATGGCGAGGAGCAGGGCCGCCGGTGTCGGCCGCACAGGAGGCAGAAGATGAAAAACGTGATGTGGAAATGCTGGCAGCTGTCAGGAACTCAATCAAGCAATGGGAAATAAAAAAGTCGCGGACTAGGTAATATTACAAAATATTTCAACTCATACACTATTAAACAATAACAATGGGGTATACACATAACTGACACCTATTTGCTATTGTCGTAAATGCAAACATCGTTAAAACTACAACAGTTGTCTAAAAAAGTACTTTATAAGTGTTTTCTCTTAGACAAGCACCTACCGACACTTTACCAAATGGTTAAACGATGTTAAACATTTCAACCTTCTGTGCTTGTAAGCCATTCAATAATTACGGTATAAGTAAGACCATGCTATGCCTACATTTAACTGAAAGTCTAAGTAACGTGCTGAAACCTCTAGTTACCTTACGTAACCCAGTAATTAGAAAGGCAAGTGGTATATATTATTTCAACAACATCTTTGGGACATATGAATGCATTTTATCTAAAAGTTAATCATGCTTTCACTGAATTTCGCCCACACCACTTTCTATTGTGAAAAATTAATTTCGCAGTGGAGTGTGATTCTAGTTCCCTTCGTATGAATAGCTCACGATTCTCACGAATCTTTGTACAGAAGACTGAAGAGTGCAGATAAACTAATAATGTGAAAGCATTAGGTATTAGCTCGCGAAATGTCTCGCTTTGATCAATGTTGTGATATTTATCAGTTGTTGTTATTCATAGCGTGCTCTCAAATGCTCATTTCTAATCGTAACTGTAAAATTCTATGAAGTAGAAATTTTCTTATCTACCTATTAAGACTCGAATACGTTTAACAAAGGCAGGCGATAGGCAATAACATGTTTAGAAAATCTAAGTAAGATGATAAATAAAATGTTATTAATTTTTCAGAACTAAGCGATCTCAAGGCAGCGTTTGTTATGGTGAATTTGGATGCTTCGAAGATGCTGGACCTTTTGCTTACTTGGAGACTCTGCCGAGTCCGCCGCAAGAAGTCGGGACTCAATTTCTTTTATATTCCACTCTTAATAGGTATTCTATTTATTTTAAGCATAGACAGGTTAACGAAGTCCATGATATAATGGGCAGATGTATCTTAAGTTTCATGGAATAATTTTCAATGTTGTAACAAATTTCACACACAATTTTAGTTTCCCACCATCAGTTCAGTTAATTGCATTTTTAATGAGATAAGAACGTTACGTATCATCTCTTCCAGACATCCTGATGGTCCCCGTCCGATTAGGGCCCTTCTGGCCTCCTCCACTCAAGCGACAGCTCAAACCGAGGTTCGTGGTCCCCGTCAAGGGGGGACGCCCTTGTGCATGTCGCTACCAGGGTGAACCTTCAGTTCACCCCCGCGTCTGCGTTAAAATGTAGAAGCCCTTCTGCCTAACATTGAGAAACACCTTACAAAAAAAAAAAAAAAAAACCCTGATGGTCAAAACAATACATAAATATTAGATTTTCACATTTTAGGGGTGACCAGCCACTCCTCGCGGTATCAGCCAGCAACATGTCAGCCGCGTGGGGCTGGGCAACCCGCGCGTTCGATGCGGCCCGCCCCACACGCGTGATCGTGCACGGCTTTGGGTCCAACTGCGATAATGTGTGGGTGTACGAGATGCGATCCGCTTTGATGGCTGTTGTGAGTACGATAAACTACATATTTTAAATAATATGTAAGTATATTGTAATATAATATATGTTGTTGAGTCGATGGCTACCTATTGTAATTTGTAACGCCGATCATTTGACATTGGATAAGGAATGACATTAGATAAGGTACAACTTTCGTATGGTATGTCATCCAACAAAGATTAATTGCAAAGGATCCGGGAGAAAATCTAAAAGCAGTAAGTCAATAATGTAAAATGTTATGTAAAAGTACTAGCGGTCCGCCCCGGCTTCGCCGGTGGTACATATTATGAAAAATAGATGTTGGCCGATTCTCAGACTTACCCGATATGCACAGAAAATTTTATGAGAATCGGTCCAGCCGTTTTGGAGGAGTATGGTAACTAACATTGTGACACGGGAGTTTTATATACAAGATTATGTATTTTTATTTCTTCTTATTTTAATTTTTAAGTAACTATGTACATAAGTTCAAATAAGTAAATAATTTTAAAAATATTTTTTCCTGCTGTTTATCTATACATAATTTATTAAATCTGTAGAAGGGTCAATTCTGTACATTGAAAATATTGAAAAAATAAATAGCAGTGTTACTGGATCGAAACCAAAACCCAAATTTGTAATTAAAAAATTTTTCGTCTGTCTGTCTGTCTGTCTGTATGTGAAGACATCACGTGAAAACTAACGGTTCGATTTCGATGAAACTTGGTATAATTATACCTTATTATCCTGGGCGTAAAAAAGGATACTTTTTATCCTGGAAAAATACGTAGAAAAAAAATTAATCTTAATTTTTCAGTTTTATCCATAGACGTTGTTCTGTAGAACCGCGAACACACGTTGTGTATTATTATAGGCCTAGCCATATTTGGGTCCAATAGATATTTATAAGATGTCATTGTCAAAGTTACTCAAAATGGAGAAATAAACCATCCACGCGAAGACCGACATCCGCGCGGACGGAGTCGCGGGCGAAAGTTAGTAAACAATATAAATAACCATTAATCAATAGTTAATGTAATAATGGTTAATTTTTGGTAAAATATTAAATTCTATAAAATTATTAGCGAATACAATCATTTACGATTGATTTCGCTGCCAAAAAATAATGAACTATGAAACTAACTCCAAGCAATAAATTAATGAAAATTCAAAATTCAAATGCAAATTCAAAATATTAACTTTAACATTAAATATCAAAGGGACAGTAATATATTAAATTGAATATTAAATCAAAATTCAAATATTAAAGGGGACACTACGCATTTGAATTGTATTTAATTTATTAAGCGGGGCTAGTGGAATATTCAAAATAAATTTAACAGTGATTTGTTATATGGAATGTGGATAACATAACTGAACTGCGACTTAGAAAGCATCATTTTCAAGATGGCGCCCTCTGGGTGTCGTAAGGGAATCATGACGTGTAAGAGCGTTTTCACATTGTCCGGTCCGATATCGGATATCGGGCGCCGATAGCCGATATCCGATATCGGAGGCTAAGTAAAATGTATGATATAAGTACCTGTCTTTCACATTATCCGGTCCGATATCGGATATCGGAGCCAACACCGATATTCCCGTGAACTATCGGACGATAATGTTCAGTGTTACCAACTCAATTTTCGAAAAGGTAGTATACCAACAGCAAAAAAGCACTAGTTTGTGTATTTTCAGTCATTTCTAGGCGCTAAATGTAAAAAAAAATCCTTTCATTTACTTTAAACCTTTTTATTAAGAAAACATTCATTTAAGTATTTAAAGGCGTTAAAAATACTATTTTTACGGGAGCTATTTTAATACCGTCCTATAATATACGGCAATTGGCTGAACTGAAGTAAACAAAAATATCTATATCTTTTTTTACGTCTCAAATATAATAAATACAACAAATAAAATTTTTTATTATAGTTTGCCATGATGACCAGTGTTGACCACCTTATGATTTTTCGGGTGATCTACTGATTTTTCAAATAGGTACTAGCTTGGAAAGAAAGGTGTAGTTATAATATTTGTTAAATACTACCCAGAATATTTTAAGAAAGGAAAAGTAAATTTGCATATTATGTTAACGAGGTATCAAAATATACTGCACTTTCCAACATGTACAATAAACCAACAAAAATAGTATGACATATTTTAGAAGAAACTGACGAAATAGTTAATGGAGAAACAATTTTATGACATTCAAGAATTTATTACAATGCGGAATCTGTGACAACGAAGAATTAGTTTAGTTTAATTTATTTCGTTTAATATTTGCACTCCCAGATAATAGGTAGAATGATGTACATTCTACCTATTATTTATAGGTATAATATATATATTATTATTAGCACTATAAAATTGTAATAACAGCACCTACATTTGTAAATGTAATTTGAATTTATATTTGCCAGTTTCGTCGCTTTAATACTGAGTTGAATTTTATTTTATTTTATTTGTTTATGAACATAACAGTCGTACATGATTTAATATAAAAAAGTTCTAAAATTCACTACGACCACACAACATGTTCTATTATTAAAAAAAGAAAAACAGCATATAAAAAAAACAAGCCTCACAATGAAATTGAATATTGTGTGATTGAAACTAGATTCTGACTCTGCAGAGGGTACAAATCCAAACTCCGCAGTCAGCAGATTAAACCGGTTTGAAAAACATAGTTTATTTATTACTATTTATTTTATTTAAAATAAAGTTTATTTTTTGTAACATAAATGCATCCACTGTTTTTTTTTTAATTCTCCATATATCTACTTTTCCAGTTTCTGGCAACACTCATGATATCGGGACGATATTATCGGATAATGTGAAAGGGCAAATTGTGTCCGATATCGGATATCGGCTATCGGCTTCCGATATCCGATATCGGACCGGACAATGTGAAAACGCACTAAGGGTGAAAAAAATAATGGTCGTTCAAAATTGCTCCACTCCTGTTGGTCGTAGCGTGATGATATATAGCCTATAACCTTCCTCGATAAATGAGCTATTTAACACAGAAATAATTTTTCAAATCGGACCAGTATTTCCCGAGATTAGCGCGTTCAAACAAACAAACTCTTCAGCTTTATAATATTAGTATAGATTTAAGTTTTTATTTACTAGCCTACGGAAGTTCAGAGAAGTCAAATCAAGTTATATCTTTTCTTTCAACAGGAAGAATGTAATGTAATTTGCGTAGATTGGGAAGGAGGAGCTTCAATGCCAAATTATTTAAGGGCTGCGGCTAACACGCGATTGGTGGGCAAGCAGCTAGCTATGCTGCTACAAGGTACATCCACAAAAACTTACCTACTAACTAAAAAACTTTCAATAAAAAGAAAAAAAGAAATATGGACGTTGATTAAGATCTACGGCTATTAATTCCAAAATGGTTCCATATTTATCAATTAATCAACATGCTTTAATACGAGTATGTAATATTTCAGGTTTAGCTGAACACATAGACGTCAGATTCGAGGACATCCACTTAATTGGTTTCAGTTTGGGTGCACATGTGGCGGGTTTTGCTGGTTCCGAGCTAAAGAACATAAGTCGAATTACAGGTGAACAAAACTGATCTATGATTTCCAAAATATATTACTCATTTTAAGTAGAATGAGGAAACGTATTATTTCGTAGCTTTTTTCCTGAATAATACTTATCACAACAATAAATAAATTTTATTTAGTTTCAGTAGTTCTTGTTTAATACATAACTAAATCATATTATTTTATTACTTTAAGGCCTCGACCCAGCCGGTCCACTCTTCGAGTTCCAAGATCCCAGAGCACGTTTGGACAAAAATGACGCAAAATTTGTAGATGTAATACACTCTAATGGTGAGACGTTAATCCTGGGAGGTCTCGGAGCGGCTCAGCCGTTGGGTCATGTAGACTTCTATCCGAATGGTGGAAGGGTTCAACATGGGTGCTCTAATTTGTAAGTTTAATTCGAAATATACACTTTATTTATTAGGTACTGAATAATACAATTTATTTAAACCCATATAATATGTAATAGGTAGCAAATTTACGAAGTAAAATGCTATAAAAAAAACTTAATAGTCTTACCTTATCTTTTATTCCAGGTTCGTTGGAGCAGTATCTGACTTAGTGCTGCCCTGGGCGGCCGCTTCTGCTGAAGGTAGATCTTTATGCAACCATCGCAGAGCATACAAATTCTTCACGGATTCAGTTTCACCAAAATGTCATTTCCCTGCTTTTCCTTGTACGAATTACGACACATTTTTGGAGGTAATATTATAGTCATTGTTTTCAGCAACGTTTATATTGATCTTGTTAGAATTTTTCGCTTATTTTTGTTGCTGTTATTAACAATGTAAATAATGTTTCTAGGGTAGATGTTTCCCCTGTAACAGTGAGCGAAGATGTGGCAATATGGGCTATTATGCAGACCGATCGCTTGGAAGAGGACAATTATATTTACTAACGAGGGAAGAGGAACCATTTTGTGGTATGTGTTCAATGCATTTAAATAACAATATTATAGAAGTCCGCTAGTTGGATAGTCTACAAATACATAAAACAATAATAATAGATTTGATTAAATTCAAACATGTTTATTTTTTGTAGCACACCAATATCACGTAGAAGTATGGGGAGGAATAGAGGCAAATGAAAAACCAAATTTCGGACGAGTCACTCTGACGCTCCATGGTGATTCAGGGTTGAACGAATCTTTCCCTATGACAAAGTAAGTTTGTAAAATGTTTTTTATCCTTCCTTCCCTATTTAATCAGTAAGTTGTTTACTTGCCAACACCTCCTAAACAGGTCAGCTATGACTCTTTTGTTTATAACAATAAATATTTTTATATATACCTTTATTTCTTGTCAATCTTATCATGGCTCCATTGTGTTAGATTTCCGAGTGATTTTTTTATTTTTTTTATTGTAACCGGAAATCTGCAGTCGATCGAATTTTGGTCAATGTAGGTACTCCTGTAGTTAGATACTAGGATACACTGCCCAGAATATCAGCAACTCACTTATTAAACAGTGTTATAATTTGGTTATAATATTAACTTTCCAAACAGACGCGAAGAAAAATCCGGCTCACGCGTATCCCGCTGGACGCGCGTGCTCGTCCCGCACCCCGCGCTCGGCGTACCCCTACGCGCTACACTACACTACGCACCATATGGAGGCTGGTTAAGCGCCGGCGCGAAACGCGTGCACCTTGATAAGCTGCTTATTACCGATAGTTTTGGCAAGACGTGAGTTAATTCATTTGATTTCAATTCTCAATTTGCACAGACGATGAATGGAAAGATCACGTTTTTAAATACTTTGTAGTACTATTAAATATGGAGAGGTGCATCAGGTTTCATTAAATATATAAAAACTATAATGTCTGTATATGTTTAATTATAATGATTATTCAGGAAGTTATAGTCTCAATGCTGTGTAAATAAAAAGTCATGGTATATCATTAAACTAGCATATGAATAAAAAATTAATAATACATAGAACCTTTTAACGATAAGCATGATTGTTGATAGCCTTCAAGCAAAAACTAATAGGTATTGCTAAAAACACAACAAGCTTTTCAAGTTTTTTTATTATATCGAAAGAATTAATAGTGTGTCAATAGCAACATTTAACATTTTTATCAGCCTTGCGATTCAATTATATTTTTTTTCTTTTGTTTTTCAGTTCTTCATTTTGTAAACTACTTTGGCTAGTCACGGACGAATCGATTCAGTTGCCCTTATATCCAGGAGATTGCGAAATAAAAGAGGTATGCATTATGTTATACAAAAATTACTAAAATTAAATATAGGTAAATACCAGATTGTAATACTATAATATTATGTATTTGTTTTTCAGATTGACGAAATAACGAACGAAACAAACATAGAACAAGACGTAATTCTGAGGGAAAATGTAACCAAAATAATTGGCGACGATCCCCACGATAATGAACTACCAGAAGAATCTCCACAGCAACCATTTGCTCTTATTGACAGTGATTATGAATGGGAGGAAGCCACTGACACGGGTCGAGCCTTCGGAATGACTAATACTAAAACAGCACCTAGTGGTCTCATTGAAATAGCGGAACCCGTATTGAGACCACGTAACAGAAAAACTCCAAGACAAAGATCAGATAACCCTGATGAAATTCACGAAATATCTGAACCGCTATTAAGACCTACACAAGCCCCCAGATCGACAACCGCGCCTCCTCTACGAAAAGCTAAAAATTACGACGTTTCCACGACTCCAACAAACGATGAAATAGACATTAAGGACGAAAAGGAGGAACAAGGTTTTGCAGTACAGTTCCTTCCGGCGAGACTGGCGTCATTTATATCAAGAGCGGAACGCTACGCCAGAGATACTCTCCTGCCTTTAGTATCGGCTTATGCGCCACGACTTCCAATTTTCGGTTCTAGAGAATTACCCAGGACGACCGCCCGGTATATTCCCACGGAAGAAATAAATGTCACCAGTTCTGTACCTGTACCTACACCCACGTTAGAAATGAAAATTGAAATGCTACACACGATGGGGCCACCGGGAGAGAAACGAGAATTTGAAACGCCTGAAGATCCCGACATACCGGTAGTGATATCGACAACTACGACTTCTTCGACAACAACAACCACCACATCCACAACAGAAAAAATAAGAGCAGCACCAACTGAAATGTTACAAGTTGTTGCAGGACCGTCAGTATCGACGAGCACTGCGTTACCACCAGTAGCATTGCGTAGCGAAGGCAAGAAGATCGTTATAGTATATCCCACAAATGCAAGAGAGGAAAAGAAAATTCGATCCCACTCATATCCCGAAGAGATGCAGTTCGAAGCTCTTTATCGACATACTGCGGAACCGACAGGAGTGAGAGTCGATCTACCAACGTTCTCCCCACCGACTTCAACAACACCAAGTGCTGTATCGCCGGTTAAAAGATCGGTCGATTCTCGATACATACCGATACCTTTCCTTAAGAATTTGAACATTAACGAATCGGACGAAAGGAATAAGTAGCTGTAAATATTGAAGTTTAGTTTAGTCTTGTACAGATTGTTTTGTTTGCGTCAACTTGCTTGAACGAGATGTGTTAGTTATTTGTATAAAAGTATGAATTGGAAGGAATGATCAATATTTCAGCCGAATTGAATGTGTACATAGATTAGAATAAGAGACATTTTTTATATAATTAAACTTATTTATTAAACAACTGTTTCATTGTCGTCTAACATAACACATTTGGATTAACATAAAATGAAATGACATAAAAATAAATCACAGTTCCTTAAATGTAAACAAAACTGCACTTATGCATAAAGCTTTCGAACATAAAGCTATTTCAGTTAAAGTATTTTATTGCCTTAGATACAAAAAAAGAGTACAAAATAGATGTTTTTCAACGGCAACTTGTCTCACCTTGCAAAGTCGGCTTCGCAAAGCTGTGCACTAAAGACTCCACGCTGTGAAAGTATCCTAACATTTCTTATAGCGGTTTACTTCATGTATTTATCGGAATGTTGTGTGAGGATACGTGCGGAGGACTTGGCGTCGAGGAACAGCGTGTGCACGCCCTCGATGTGTGCGGGCGTGATGCGGGTGGAGCCGTCCGCGCGGGACGATAGAGCCGCCGGCGTTAGCAACTGGGCCGCGTACCTGAATGAAATAATTGTATGATCCAATAGGTATATTGTTATGGTTAAGAACCCTATATGTTATACTACTGATTCATTCGGTTAAAAATTCGACTATAGGAAAAAGAACCGCTGCCAGTTCACTACTGTCCAGAAAAGCCAAGTCCTTTTTTTATAATAATAACATGTCCTGTTCGTGTTTTCCTTTTTGATTAAATCCAAATCAAAATTACTTTTTATGATTTTTTACATTAATTTAGATAACATATTAATTTAATTTGTGCACTATAAGCAATTTAACTGTCCGGCAGTCTGATATTTTACTGTCTAATACAGCACGTCACAATTTAATATGACCCTTTTTACACTTTACAAACAATTCAATTATTCTTTTTTATCAAAATTACCTGAGCGTGCTGTTAGCACCAATTTCTGATAATGCAGCGAGAGCGTCTTCGTCAATTGCTATACCTTCGGTTGCTGCTCTAAGTTTCAATATCTGTGAAAATTATTAAAATGGGTTTAGGATAAATGAGAACAGTACATAACAAAATAAAATTGTATATAGCAACACATACCTGCAATAATTCAGCTTTATTGTATGGTAATGTCCTAATAATTAGAAGTCTATCTAAAAGGTCTAATGGTATTCCATGTGGAGAGATTATATCTTCAGTTCCTCTGAAAATAAAAATAGATATTATTTTAATAAATGTTTAAAGTAAGTTATACGAAAAATCTTCATTGATGAATATGTCTTCATAGAATAACAAACCTTATTTGACAGCGCCCCCTATTAGTTGCGAATATAACTATAGGTGCGATCGCGGATTCTAACGCACGATGTAGATAGGTGAATGTTTCTATATCTAACATATGGACCTGGAAGATAATTTAAATCATATATTAGACTTAAGAAATAAAAAATAGCACATGAAAACTGAATCATAAATTTAAAGTATTTAGATATGAAAAAATAAATTTCATATTCATATCTTATTGGTACAACATACCTCATCAATGAATAACACTCCAGGTACTAATTCTGCTATTCCTTGGTCTATATATTTGTTTACTACTTTATTTATTTCTTTTCTTAACTTGTCTGAAAACAATGAATATCTATGTTAGATTCAACTGTCAATAACTCAATCATAAATGAGAAAGTTTTGGTTGAGCTAAAAGTTGTGCTCGCTCACCCAAAATATAACTTGATATGACAAAATATATAAATCATGATATTTTAACACACATCAACATGCTCTATTTTAAATATTTTCATTTATATAATTCATTGTCTAATATTAGCTTGATGCATAAAACAGTTGAATCAATCAAGTATCTTGCTTTCATATAAACATACCAGTAATTTCCGTCTTTTTCGGTTTCATTAACTGTCCCATCATAGACATAATGTCATGTCCACCTTGAGGCCTGGCATTGGCACAGTCCAAATCATGTAAGGTCACATCTTGTACAACTTCCTTCTTTTTGTGTACATCACCTTTGGGCAATGGTACATATTCCTCTGCCTATAGATATTAAAAATTAATGTATTACTAAATAATCAGATAGAACAGAGAAAATATATAAAAAATGTGGTAACAATGATTCAAAATTGCTTAGAAGAAGTCTAATTAAACAAATGAATATTTGTTTGAAATACAAAAACATTGAATAAGCAGGGAATTTTCAAATAATTAAATTAATGGTAAAAAAATTTCAATTCAAAGTCTCAATCGCTTTTATTAGAAAACAATAGAAAAATAAATGTGTTCAGTATGTTTAAAACTTACTTCCAAATCAAATTCAGTAGCGAATGTATCACTTCTGCCTTGTCGTTTCACAGCCCCAGAGTTTGCTTCTATATAGATAACATCGCCCACTTCAACCTTTTCTTTTTGCAACGATTCATAGATAGTGGGATCCAGTTTCAACTGTTTTGTACCTTTGGCGGTTTTTAAACCGATTATAACATGGGACACTGTTTTACCATAACCTGGATTAAGGAATAATAATTATAAGATAAAGTTACTATAAATATCAATTTTTCAAGATAAAAAAATAAAGGAATAAGTGTAAGTCATGATACAGATACGAAAATTCAGGATTTTCACCAGTTATGATCACAATTAGAATTTACAGGTACAATATTAAATAATTTTATCATATCCCCAAATAGCAAGGTTACTAAACCTTCATAGAATATAAAATATATTTGAATTATACCTCCAGCAGGGTTTTCTGTTTCAACAGGTGTAAGTTCAGTAACTTCGCCTTCATAAACTTCTTTAGTTTCTCTGATACGCAGACCTATTGCTCTACGGAAGTTTTCCATCAGAACCTCTGTCTTCTTAATTTCTGTGCTGTATACTTCACTTCCAACCATTGGACAGAATGGTACCTAAATAATAATGTTATAATATTTACAATGTATTGAAGCATGAAAATCACACTCAATTAAAATCATCTTGCCTTGACTATCAGACTGATTTAATTTTATATACCTGAGCAGCTAAATATTTTCAACAGAATAAAATACATTCATGTATAATGTATATACCTTATTTCCTAGCTCCTGTGCTATAGCTAGCGCTATAGCGGTTTTACCAGTGCCTGGTGGACCAGCCAACAGTAATGCTCGTCCAGCCATTTTTTTACTCCTGATCATATCAACCACTATTCCAGCAGCCTAAAAACATTACAATTAGAAGTTGTTTAAAATAAGGAATGAGGCAGACAGTTGTACCAATGTTCATGTAATTTAAAAATATTATGTTCATGTTATCTAGGATATTATGTTCCAAATATCAATACATTAGCTGCTCGCCGTAGCTTTCTTTTTTAGATAGACAAAGATAATGATATGAAAGAGGAATAGATATAAACAGCACCATAGTAACGGAGACCTAACCTCAAAGTTTGATCAATAACATTCAATTTCAAAAAGACAATACTAGATTCTTAGGTATTCAGGATAATATTCAGGTAAAATTGAATAAGAGTTAATTAAAAACATCGTCCTCTTACCTCTCTTGCCGATTCTTGGCCCACGAGACCGGCTGCCATCTGAATGGGTACACCATTTTCATCTAAACCAAGTCCCTTTATATGGCTATGTGCTGATATTCTTTGAGTTTTAGCAGTGCTTTTTACTTCTTCGATCTTCATTTTACCAAATTGTTAGTATTTAATGATTTATGCTGGAAAACTTTTTTAAACCACCACCGCTACAACAACAACGCGAAACGAAAAATCTAATCAAATAACAATGCTGCCGGCTATTTTTTTTTTTTTAATAATTTATTCATAACCATGGATACAAGTCCTTCAGTCGCAATCTATTTTTGCTCTGTGTCGCAATCTTCAGTGTTACCAACTCTCAAAAATATTTATCCCTAAAGTTTGTGTCAAAAACCCCTAAAAACGCCTAAATTATTCAGTTGTCCCCCTAAAAAAACATACAAATATAAATTCATGATGATTTAGAAATAATATGCTGTAATATGTTTCAAAAGTCTTTTTATTACAAGTTATTTAATACATAAAATATTTCGTCTTCATCTGAAGATTCAGCGTTTTTGAAATCATACATGTTGAATAAATTTAACATTTTATTGGATGGATTAAAATATGTTGTACAAGATCCACCATTTCGATTTGATAATGTAAATCGGACCATCATGATGCTTTGCAAAATTTTATTTAATTACGTACTGGATGTCGCTATGAGTCGCTAGGTCAAGAAATAAATATTAAAACTAGTTATGTAATTATCAATTTAAAAATATTAAACAGTCAAAAAAAAATCCCTAAAAATACCCCTAAAAATTTCAGACCCCTAAAAAATTCCTATCTCACTTATTTACCCCCTAAATCTGGGGGAAAACCCCTAAGTTGGGAACCGTGCAATCTCGGCTCAATCGCGCAGCCGCGTTAATCGCAAAATGGCGGTTTTGAGATAAACGCGGGAAAGACATTTTTACATATTTGAGGAAGATGTTTATATTTTATAGCCGTTTATACTTTATAGCCCTTGAAATCTATCAATAAAATTGGAAAAAATACAAGCTTTACAAAGATAATTATCTTATATTTCATAAATTGTATATCCATTAATAATGCGTATTATTGCGTTGAGGTTTAGCATCAGGCCAGGCATCAACGTGACGTGCACACGTTGTGGCAAGCAATCGCGGAATGAAATTGTGTCATCAGATTGAGGGTTGGATGAATCGTGAGTAGAGAACGCTCAATCGCGACTGCAACAAATTGTTTCAGCAGATTGTTGGTTGTGTTGAACCGTGAGTAGGGCCTTTTAAAGTAATATACATTTCAATATAAGCTGCCGGCTAGCGACTAGCGAGTTGCCAGTGCCCAGTTGTGACTTGTGAGTTGCCACTCCACTAACGATTAATTACTTCTCTTCTTCCCTTTCATTAATTAATATAATACGTCCGAACTATCAAATATCAGTCTACAAACCGGTATCTATTCAATTAATTTTGTTCACTTCTAATAAAAATCACCACAAGGATAATCTTATGCAATTATAGATCTCCATATTTGTACGTATAAAAGTAAAATATATATATTTTTAGTAACATATTTAGAAATTAACAGGGAAATTAAGTTTAATAATAAGGTAACACGACCACGCGTCATTGTCATATTTAATTTATCTGTCATTTTCATTTTTACATTGACAATTGACGTTAATCAGCGGGTAGTCAATAATATTGAGATTTCTTCAATTTTAAAATCATTTAGTAAATTATTTACCACCGTTCACCATATTATATTCATGATTATCCGAACAGCAAAAGCGCAGTGGTATTAATTGTGTTCTTGAATGCTATGTTCTTGTGTGGATAAATTTTACTCGTCGTTGTAGCCATGGAGTACACAATGCAGAATTTAGAATATGCGGTGTCCGTATTTTACAACGGCGAGCAAGCGGAACGAGCAAAAGCTCATACTTGGTTGACTGCTGCGCAAAGGGTTCCTGAAGCCTGGAATTTTGTATGGGACCTCCTACAACCTACCAAGGTAATTGACAATAATTAAAGTGAGATGTTTCCTTATTTATTTTATTATTCTACCTTTTCTACTTAATTATTTTGACTTCTACTTCTATTAAACACTAAGTTCAGGTTATGTCTGTTAAACTGTCTATTCCACTTCCACAGCTATATCCAGTATTCTAAAATGTCTCCATCTGCTTATTACAGGGAACAGAGATTCAGTTTTTTGCAGCTACCACATTGCATACAAAGATTCTACGTTGTTGGAATGAATTGCCATCTGAAAGCTATGAAGAATTGAAAAATAAATTACTTCAATCTGTTATTACTTATGCTAATGGGCCAAAAATTGTAACAAATCGCTTATGTATAAGTGTAAGTACCTATATGACATAATGTAGACTTTTTCATGCCTTTTATATATGTTATTTTTCCAATTTATTAATCTGTAATGTTACATTTTCCATTTTAGTTGGCAGCTTTCATTCTCCAGAGAGGTTCGGAGGATCTTCCTAGTACACTTGTTCCATTATCATCCACACAGAATTCCTCCTTGCTTCTAGAAGTTCTTACTGTAATACCAGAAGAAGTGAGTTGCAATAGTTTAAATATTTTATTTTGTAATAATGAATAAAAATTCTGCTTTTAGATTTATAATTTAATGAATATGTACATAATGTATGTATTTGATTCAGTCAAAGTATAAAAAAGAGTATGTCTGCCTAGCACTTGTGTCATAAGTGAAACTTCTTTGGCAATAATATGCTATAATACCAAAATTGTCGCCATACTCCATGACTTGACAGTATTGCCATGAAGCGACCTTGAAATTTTACTCTCAACGTGCGTAACAAAGTTTCACTTCAAAAATGCTTCATAAATGAATATTATGTATATAAAAGTATATAAACAATAAACATAATTTAAATGTTTTTAGTACAACAGTATGACAATGGGAACATCGCTAAGGAGCAAGAATCGTGCTGCTCTGCATCAAGCTTGTTCCATGGTGATGGATGACATGTTGAGGATACTGCAAACAGTGTTTAAGTTAGTATTCTGCTTATTTTGTTCATAAATAACATTAACAATATGTTCATAATCATTGAAAACAGAATATGTTTTATGTTTTATCATTTATATGTGATTTTTATTGAATTATGGTACATTTATCTATTTTAATTTTAATTGTGTGTCCAATTAATGATTTTTAGTTATTATTGTCCATCAATAACTATAATTGTTCGACTTGTTTTTAAATTCATGAAGATAACGATTTAATATTTGTATACATTTTGCCCGAAAATTGAAACAACCAAGCAAGTTAAGCTAATTTATTACATGTTCTCAATTACAGTGATTACAGTAACAGTCCACCAAGCGAAGAAACTATAAACTCGTGGACATTGGCAGCATCATGTGCAGCCAGCTGGCTCTCGCTAGGTAGCGATGAATCTACGGATTCACCAATCTCATTCACAGATAGAACTCCTATGTTAAGAGCTCTCCAAACAGCTGTTCATGTTTTGTATGTGTAAGTTCATTGTGAAGTGTGATGTCCGATTTTTTTCGGCATTCTGTAATGACTTTGGTTGTTTGGTTCATGTATGTCTGTCTTGTCACTATTTCAATTGAAATTCATGATGATTCAGTGTTATTGGCTTTCCTTATATTTTTCTATGTGTAAGTGTTTTCTATATGTTTTTTTTTTTGAATTTTGAATTATATAATATGCATTAGTTTATAAGTTATGTAACATTTCATAATGTATGTAAAGTCTTATTTTGATGATTTAATAAAAAATCTTAAGATTATTATTTATCAAGTATTCTAATGAAGGTTTTAAACTAGAATTCAAAAATTTACAAATCAAACTGTTACAACTTTACAAGTATATAAAAATTGTATTCATAGAATTTAGATTTAAAAAAGTTGCTCGCTTTACTTTACCAAACACTACCAAAACAAAACTCGATAGTTGTTTTTTTTTAAGTTTGTTTGTTACAGCTTTATTTTATACCAACAGGAGCAACGGCGTAGTCAGCGGGTCGGCTCTAGAAGCGTGCGAAGCGTGCCTCTCAGCGGTACGAGTAGCAGGCACGCACGGAGACGCGCACCGCCACCAGCGGGCTGCGCGCGCATTGCTATCTGATCTAGCGAGTCTCGTAGCGCCTGTTATGGCGGAGTACAACGTGCCCGACTCGATTAATGAGGTACGTGTGCGTTCTAGAAGGTCCTATGAGTGGAGGGTGTGGAATGTTCTAGAAGGTTCAGTGACGCGTACCGCCACCAGCAGACCGCGCTCGCGCTGCTCTTATTTAGTAGATTTATATTTGTTTAGAATTTGAATTTGCATACTGATTGATAATAATAATTAAATATGAGTTTATGATAGAATAGCCGCTCTGGTGTGATTGAATATAAAATAAGTAACTTGATCTAAATAATTTTAGTAATTTTAACAGCATTAAAAATTTGCAATAATTTTTTCGTCTCTTTTATTGCATATATTTTTTTATAGGAATTGCTGTGCGCCTTGATCACATGTTGCGTCGCCGTAGCTGAATGTCACTCGGGGACGTTAGTGCAAATGGTGCAAGAGGGCACCGAGGGCGGGGGCGAAGGCACTAGCGCGGGGGCGGAGGCCGGAGCAGGGGGAAAACTCCTACTGCAACTGCTGCTCGCTGCGCAAGCGTCGCCGGGCTACTACCCACTGCACGAGACGAGATCGAACCTGCTGTTTGGCTTCTGGTACACTTTGCAGGTTCAATATTGCACTTATTAATGTTGATGTGCCACTATGATTTTTTTGATGATCGATTTTTTTTGTTGAAACCTTTTTATATTCCGTTTTAGAAATTAATTGATGAAAAATAATATTGTTTCTTATAAATTCAACATTATACCACGTTAATGCAATGGATTTATGATAAAATGATCTATTTATTTAAAATATATTTTGGTAACACAAATGTATGTCTTTTTACAGGATGAAATATTGAATGTGACAGATGGCACAGAGAAAATGCAACCGATATGGCGGGATGTTTTTTCGCAGCTACTTGTGACTTTAATAACAAAGTCCGAAATGCCACCAGACTCAGACCTATCGCAGGATGATCTAGAACTCATGAGGTGCTATCGACAGGATGTAGGAGACGCAATTGTAAGTATGATATTCTTTTAATTTATACTTTTTCAATCTTAATTCTCACCCGCACACTTATAAATTAGCACTATCTAACTCATGCAATTTATTCTGCTCTCAATAGTTTAAAAAGAAAAATTGTCATGGCTTTTCTACTCTTATCAGTTGTATGCTGTTGTTTAGCTCTCCTTCATAAACGGACTAGCCAGCACAAAAATAATACATATTTCAATTCAAACAACCATTTCCTGTCATTAGCGTTTTCAACCAATCAAACACTTTACATCTTTTTTATAAAAATATGGAAACGCTTTACCTCGATCTCGCTTGCTTATAAGCGAATATAAAATATATAAAATGAAATTTGTTATAATACTAGGCTTACCGCCCGCGGCTTCGCCCGCATTCTCTGAAACGATTTGAGATTTAAACTATCCTATCTCTCAAGTTGGATCGAATTGCACATGGTGTGCGAATTTTATTATAATCGGTTAAGTGGTTTAGGAGTCCATTGAGGACAAACATTGTGACACGAGATTTATATATATTAAGATTATGTATGAATCTCGTCACTAGATGTACTGCTACGCGGTGCTCGGCGAGTGGTGCTGGGAGGTGGTGGAGCGCGCGTTCACGGGCGCGCACTCGGAGGGGCGGCGCGAGGCCGTGCTGCACGCCTTCGCGGCGCTCGCCGACGTGGCCCGCCATGGCGACGCACCCGCCTCGCTGCCGGCCATGTTGAGACATGCGGTGCATCTGGTGGGAGACACGACGGACCAACGCACGCTGGATACGGCACTCGATTGTATTGGTACGTATTAGTGTAGTTACTGACGTGGCCCGCCATGGCGACGCACCCGCCTCGCTGCCGGCCATGTTGAGACATGCGGTGCATCTGGTGGGAGACACGACGGACCAACGCACGCTGGATACGGCACTCGATTGTATTGGTACGTATTAGTGTAGTTACTGACGTGGCCCGCCATGGCGACGCACCCGCCTCGCTGCCGGCCATGTTGAGACATGCGGTGCATCTGGTGGGAGACACGACGGACCAACGCACGCTGGATACGGCACTCGATTGTATTGGTACGTATTAGTGTAGTTACTGACGTGGCCCGCCATGGCGACGCACCCGCCTCGCTGCCGGCCATGTTGAGACATGCGGTGCATCTGGTGGGAGACACGACGGACCAACGCACGCTGGATACGGCACTCGATTGTATTGGTACGTATTAGTGTAGTTACTGACGTGGCCCGCCATGCCAACGCACATGCTGCGGCATGCCGTGCACTTGGTGGGCGACACGACGGACCAACGCACGCTCGATACTGCGTTAGATTGTATTGGTATGTAAGGAATCGATGATACAGTACGATTCAAACTTAATGGCGGCTTGGAACATCGTACGATCTGATGCGCAGAAAACAATTTTAGGTATTAGCGAGACGTCAAAGGATCTGTGCGCACCTGCACTCATATCTGTACCTAACTTCCGGATTGCCATTAAGTTTTAATCTAACTATACTGTTCATTAACCGATCGGAATTTATTACATGTCAAATGATTTTTATAAATTACAATAAATTGTTTTTAGATTACCAATTACAAACTCTCTCTACTATATTAATTCTATTTTATGTTAATTTCTGTGTGTGCAATAAAGTATCTATCTACAATTTTATTACACTGTTCCATTTTCTTCCACATGTTGATAGTAGCTTATTTCATATCTTTATATGTAATACAATTTAACGCGCCATTACGTCTCTTTATGGATTATATATTATATTATTATATACCATATCCATTTACAGGCACGTACGCATCGTGGATATGTTGGCTGGAAACAGAAGCGGCAGGTCGTGCGGCAGGCGCGGAGCCGCTCGGCATGCAGTGCGTGCGCGCGGCGGGCGGTGCGCTGGCCCGCAGCCCGGTGGCCGCCGCGCTGGCGCTGCGCCGCCTCGCGTGCGACTGCGCCGCGCCCGCGGCCGCGCTCGTGCACGATATCGTGCAGGCTGCGCTGGTACGGACACGACCCTTCCTATATGTTTAAGAACTAGCTTCCGCCCGCGACTCCGTCTGCGCGGATGTCCGTCTTCGCGTGGATGGTTTATTTCTCCATTTTGAGTAACTCTGACAATGACATCTTACAAAAAAAAAAAGAATCCAATGTGGGTAACGCAACGTGTGTTCGCGGTTCTATAGAACAACGTCTATGGATAAAACTGAAAAATGAAGATATTTTTTTTTCTACGTATTTTTCCAGGATAAAAAGTATCCTATTTTACGCCCAGGATAATAAGGTATAATTATACCAAGTTTCATCGAAATCGAACCGTTAGTTTTTACGTGATGTCTTCACATACAACCAGACAGACAGACAGACAAAAATTTTTTAATCACATATTTGGGTTTGGTATCGATCCAGTAACACCCCCTGCTATTTATTTTTTCAATATTTTCAATGTAAAGAATTTGACCCTTCTACAGATTTATTATATGTATAGATATTGACTGTCCCGTAAGCACATTGCACATTACTCTGTGATTGCGCGGCGCCCGCGGCCGCGCTCGTGCACGATATCGTGCAGGCTGCGCTGGTATGTGCCACTGTAATGTCTATATTTATGTTATACTAGCTATTCCCCGCGGTTTCACCTGCGTGGTTCAGCTCCTGTTGGTCTTAGCGTGATGATACAGTGGTGGTCATATAATTAAGAACGCTGATACAAAGGGAAGATTTTTTCAGACTAAGATGCATAACTAATTTCATGTAATTATTTTTATTTTGCTCGATATAGAAATACTTTTCCAATTAATCACTGTATTCATTAATACACGTGATTAGCCTGAAAATTAATACACAAACTTTTTACACTACTTCTAAACATAGTATTCCTATTTACTGGCTGGTCACGTAATTAAGAACGCTAAATAGTTTATACTTTTATTCAAATTTAAATAGTGAACACTCGACTCGATTTGTGGTTGTAGGTTACTGTTTGTATAATTCTGGCGCCATTAAGTGATGCAAAAGATTAAAAGTGATTACTTCTTATTAAAAAAATAAAAGTTGTGATAAATCTACTAGGGAAGTTATAATAATTCTTCGCAGGAAGAATTAGTCTTATAAAAATATAACTGATCATCTGCAATGTTCAAAAACTATGGTTTTCCACGCCATAAGACATTTTGATACGTATTAAACAACTTCGGATGTCCCACGTATGCCAAGACAGAGAAAAACAACTCCTCGAGATGACCTAAACATCGTCCGTATGGCGAAACAAAATCCTGTTAAGGGGTCCAATGAGCTGAGAAAAGAATATTGCGGGGAAAATAACCCTTCAGCAATCTCAGCACGCACTATTCGAAGACGTTTGGTAGAAGAAAAATTGCATGGTCGGATAGCAAGAAAAGTACCCATGTTGAAACTTTGTCACAGGCAAGCCCGGCTTAGATTTGCAAGAAAATATGAACACTGGACTGTGCGAAATTGGAAAAATGTACTTTTGTCTGACGAAACGAAAATAAACAAAGTATGTTCCGATGGAAAACGTTATCTTCGACGTCCTCCGAATACAGAATTCGACCCTAAGTACACGAAAGTTACATTAAAGCAAGGTGGTGGAAATGTGAAAATTTGGGGGTGCTTTTCTGGACATGGTGTTGGACCTGTAAAGTTGATAGAAGGTAACATGGATCAATTCCAATATAAAAATATACTGGAAGAAACAATGCTACCTTATGCTGAAGAAGTTCTACCGGTTATTTGGACATTCCAGCATGACAATGACCCAGCACACTGCACACACTGTAATTTCTAACAGCGCCGTCAGTTTCTGTTTTGGCCTGGCCAGCTAACAGCTCTGACCTAAACCCAATAGAGAATCTGTGGTTCGAAGTAAAGAAAAAGGTTTCAAATACACAGTGTCGAACTTTAATGGAGCTGTACGACGTTTTTTTAGAAGAATGGAACTCTATTTCTGTAGCAAAATGTCAAAAATAAATAGAGTCAATGCCTCGCCGGTGTAAAGCAGTAATAAAAAGCCGTGGACATGCTATTAAATATTATTTTTAGTTAAAAATGTATTAACTTGCTTTATAAATTTTTCGCGCAACATATTATTGTAAATTTTTAAATGAAAGTGTCATACAAAACAATTCCCGAGCAGATAAATTAATCGTTCTTAATTATTTGTCCAGCTTCACTCTTATTTGAATGTGTTGCTTTGGTAAAATAAATTATTTTTGAAAAAAAATTGTTGGCGATTTTATTATTTATTCTTAAACTTAGTTGCTCTATTGATGTGGCTATTTTATGACATAACTAGTTGCTTCTCAGAAGGTGCACATCTCAACTTCTTAATCTTCTACTTCAAATCGTTCTTAATTATATGACCACAACTATATATAGCCTATAGCTTTCATCGATAAATTAACTTTCTAACACCGAAAGAATTTTTCAAATCGGACCAGTATTTCCCGATATTAGCGAGTTCAAACAAACAAACGCTTCAGCTTTATAATATTAGTATAGATTGACTGTACATGACGATAGTAATCAGATTCTCTAATAAATATTAATGCAGTTAAAAAAAATAAAACACTGAATACACTAAATCTTAAGAAATTATTATATTGATAAAAACAAAGTTTGAAATAAAACTGTCCGTTTAAAATATAGGTGAAAATCGTAAAATAAAACATGTCGGTTACATATAAATTTAGAAATATACAAGTGAAGCTTATAAAAACTTGTTGAAAAGCGTTGACATTTTATTTTATACAATAAATACATAAAAATAATATGATAGTATTCATCTTTTTTAATTTTCTACATTAGAAAAAAATAATTATTTGATATATTTATATTTATTGCTGTGTCATACGTGCGATATTTCTATTGCAGTCATAATTACAAAATATTTTTAACAAGGCAAGAATACACAACAGTGCTCAGTGTGATCGTAACATATTCCCTTCATTAAATAACGTTATATAATAACGCTCAACTACGAGCAGAATGTCTAAGAACCTATAAATTTCGTACCTCAGCTATGTAACAACATTCAGCAAATAAAGACAATTTGAATTTGCATCAGAGCGCGGAGGGCACGTCGGACGCGTGGGTGCGGCGGCAGCTGACGAGCGCGGCCGGCGCGGCGCTGGCGGCCAGCGAGCCGCGCACCGCCCTGCCGCTGCTCGCCCGCCTCGCGCACCACCTCGCCGCGCAGATCGCCGTGCAGGTACACTATGCCATCCAACATGAGGGCAACGTTCAATTAACGCATTCTTTTCCACTTTAAATCGAGGTTAAACGGATAAATAAAAAGTTTTGACAGGTGTCAAGGGCCACCCGGATGGAACGAACGAACTAAAGCAAGTCAGCACATGCTTTCTATGAGAGAGAGAGACAGAAAAACACGTGCACTTCGCACGGCGTGCACGTGTTTTTCTGTCTCTGTCTGTCGCAAAAAGTGTCATTACAACTTTTCGTGAGAATTTTTTCCGCCTAGCCCCTTTTCACAACGCGCGATAAGGAACTTCGTTCCAAAAAATAATCTCAATCGTATTTTCGTATTTTCAATGATATTTATCGAAACTCAATCGTATTGTATTGGCAGTCCCAAGCGGAGAGCGGCGGCACGGTGGCGGCGGAGTGCGGCGCGGCGCTGATGGCGGGGCTGAGCTGCCAGCCGCCGCTCGCCGCCGAGCTGCTGCGCGCGCTGCTGCCCGCGCTCGCCGCCATGCCGCACGTGCCGCGCCTGGTGGAGGTGGCGCTACTTTTTCTACTTAATGGAGGGGCCTTTCGGTACCATACCACAGAATATACAAGGTGTCCCAAAAAGTAGCGCATATCACAGCGATGGATGAAAAATTGAAAAAAAAAAGTCATAACTCCGAAAATACGAAAAATCGCATAACATACATGGGGGTAATTCGGATAGCCCTCTTGGTCCTCTACCTCACAGCTTTCGTTCATCACTACTTTTTGGAACACCCTGTATAATAGTACTACGTACGGAAGGTTCACTCCCTAACAATAATCAACTTTAGGCATAAATAATAGCTAGCTGTGTAGCAAAATAGCTCAGGGTTGGTACTCGCCGCCGATTTATCATAGGTACGCGAACACACGTCACGCGACCTATGCAGTGAGCGCGCGGGCGGCGAGTGGAACATACCTAAACTTCTGGGTGAAACCCCCCTGACCATACACTCAACGCGCTTTAAAATTCTACACAAATAATTGTCCAATTTCCTGCTTTATTATAACACAACATTTGTGTACACAGACATGTGCGCAACTGTGTGATTCGAACAT
Source organism: Colias croceus (assembly GCF_905220415.1). Taxonomy (NCBI): domain Eukaryota; kingdom Metazoa; phylum Arthropoda; class Insecta; order Lepidoptera; family Pieridae; genus Colias; species Colias croceus. The sequence continues at coordinate 8,262,402 of NC_059542.1, forward strand.
AAAATAACATCCAGTGCGCTGTCATCTTCTGATTTTGCACGTGTTATTGCGTGCGCGAAGAGGTCTCTAGAACGTGCGCAATAGATAGCAAGTTTTAAGAACACGCAATGATTGCCAAAATTTATTCAACAATGCGACGCCCGCCCAACTACCACCCTCACGTGAGCTTTCTTTAAAGATTATTTTTTCATAGACAAAATGCTCACATTAGCGAAGCGGTATATGCCGGCTGCGCGAAGTTAGAAGAGAAACCATGGATTTTAAGGAAAAAATTTTGACGTAATTTATTTGTTTAAGTATTTTTGACGTGATCAATTGCAAAACTACAAGTCCCTTCGCGCTTAGTATACCGATAGTGGGACACCCTGTATATGGAAATTAATTTGTTTTTATGTTTTCAGCCGATGTTTTTAGTACTGAAGCAAACAGTGTCCACAATGATGGGCGACTGTGTGCCCTTTATAGACCAGATCTCGCAGCTCACTATCACAGCCTTCAACACGAAGCCCTGTCCTATTGGCTTGGATGTTGTAAAACTTGTAAGTTTTCAATTTCAAAATTTCTTTATATGTAAATTATAACAATAAAAATTACATCCTTTAGCATACAAAACAAATAACAAGCCGTGGCAACTTGTAATAAAAACAACACTCGGCTATCTATTTGTATCTTTTATATATGTAATCATGTAATGGTGTCTGTTTTGTAAATTGTCCTTATAAAAAAATGTCTACAAAACACAATATGTATATTGCCAAAAAAAATATATCATAAACTAATTGTTACCATAGGAATGTATGAATTTCCTTTTAATCCCTTTAAATTCATTACTATCTCTAGATACAAAAGTTTTACCATTAATTCACATTGCGACGCGAAATAAAGACACTAAAACAACACTTTCGCATTAATAATATTACAAAAAAAACACACATACACAAAAAAAATATTTTATTTCCAGCTAGTCCTAATGGTGGGTGAGGAATGCGAGCAAGTGAAGGAAGTGTTATTATCCGCGGTTTGTGCGACCGCTCGCTTACTGGCACAGAGTCAATTGACGAACACAACACCGCCCAAGTTCCAGAAACCGGATTTAGTTGAAGCGTTATTTACAATGCTTCATATGATGACGAGGAAGAAACCGCATTTTATTGATGCGTTAGAGAGTGTGGTGCCGGATCTCGTTCAGCTTGGTGAGTTGGGCTTCGCCTCATCAATCTTTTTGTTGGTCGTTGAATGACTGAGAAGACGGATTGATTTACGACGTCTCTCATTTCGATATCTTTTCTATTTATATGGAGAATATCGTAGTAGGGTTTAGAGTATCGCCAGTAATTTTAATAGTGTCTATTTTATTGCGCATTAGACGCGAATTTACTGTGAGAGTACTTGTGGTTGTATTATCAGAAGACAAAATAAAACAACGATATCTCAAGTATTCATTTATTACAATAAAACTTGATTAAATACGATAAATATTGGGTTACACGTGGCACATTCTATCAATCATATAATTGGGAACACTCTTTGCATTACTTTTATAACACATTTAAATCTTCTACTCTGTATACACTATACTTTATTAAAAAATGTATGTGTCCGCAGCTTGCGGGTGCGTGCGAGTGTGGGAAGTACACGCAGCGCGCTCGTCGTGCCTGTTTCTCAGCGCGCTGGCTGCGCGAAATCCGCGTGCGTTACGAGACGCGGCTCCAGAGCTCACGTATGCTGCGCTGCGGTGTATCGGTATGTTACACCGCTTCAATAAACTTTGCCAGTTTAAATCACCACATCGCGTCTTATTGGGTTTTAGATTACTTTATTTATTAAAAAAAAACACACTATTACACTTTTTTTCTACTTTAATTCTTCAGAATTTTGTTTTCAAATAAACTAAATAATTGTTTCTCAGGCGGTGCGAGTCCCCGCAACCAGATGGAGCCCCTAGCGGAACTATTGCTGGCACTAAACCGCGCCGCGTGGGGCTCCGGCTCGCTGGGCACGTGGCTGCGCGCGGCGCTCACGGCGCCCGACTTCCCCACGCACCACGCCACGCCCGCGCACAAGCACCGCTTCATCGATGCCGTGCTCAGGTGGGGAATGTTCTAGTGTCGGTGCCGTGTGCTGCTGGCACTGACCCGCCGAGTCAGTTCAATTTAAAACATACTACTTCAACATGTTTTTTTTTTCAAACACTGTAATTTTTTACTTTACTTCTAAAAGTCTAATGAAACGACACTGTGCATAAATATTTATTTTATATTCTACATCCCTTAAGAAAATAAAGAGTTTTCAAATCGCGCTTTTTTATTTGGTGTAGTAGATTTGTTTTACACATGTAAAAATATTTAAGTAAATGCTTCATTGCCATAACGCAATAGCATTGTTAATACTATCATTTTTGCTTATTCCTTATTTTTATATTCTCTAATTGCAGGGAAAAGACTAGCAAGCGTAAATTACTGGAGTCGGTGCACGAATTCTCGCTCGTGTGTCGCGGGCTCGTTGACACGGAATACGCGAAACAGACCATCGCGTCCAAGCAATTAGTGACCTAAATACTTTATACTTAAGGATTAAAATTAATTGTAATCTACGCAGACATAATTTTAAATTCTAAACGTTCTCACACTGTTAATTTAAAGTTATACGTTATGTTTCATGCACACACCGTTGACATCGTACGCACAATGTTTTTCCTTGTTCTATGTTAATACTTCAGCTATCTTTTTTTTTTCATTTGTGGAAATAATAAAAAAACATTTGATCGTTTTTCTGTGTGACATTTTTCTTTTTATATTTTGTATCGTTTGTAAATAGTATATTTTCTGTATTGCCTATAAATTGTATGGAGGCATGAAGCGGCCTGCTCCGTCCGGGTAAGAGGACTAATTTTCCTTGAAAATTAATTGCTTATATTCTTTTGATGTTTGTAATAACGAAATGAAATTTGTGTCAACGTTACCAAGTTGTAAATTGATATGACACATGATTAGGCCGAATTTACACCTGTACGGTAAATATTCAAATAAGCTTATTTCTTTAATAGTGTAACAAATGGCTACCTACTTGCGACACCATATACACAAAAACAGGATACTAATATGTATCTACGTTACATATGTATTGTAATTTATTTAAAAATAATACCATGTAGTTGTAATAATTTTCTCATTTGTAAATAATCATGTTCTCCTATAGACTAGATTGTAAATATAAGTTTTCTATTAAAATAAAAAGATGCAATATATTTAAGGAGTTTTATTTTCACATTCATGTAGTTTACCTGTAATTAAAATTGTACTTTCGCCACTATTTATCGTCTTCAATGTAGTTGAGAGAATTGAAATGATTTTGAAATGGCGAACAAATTCCTAAGAAAAAAATGAAGAAATATATTTATGTGCACATGTAAATTTTCATTAAAAATAAGTTGTGACGGTATAGAAAGGGTGCTTATCCACCAATAATGTGCGTGAATAATGGATATGTAGTGAGGAATGTGTTAGTAAATAACCAATCATATCGACTTGTTTACCTCGCCTCGCTCAGCCTGGCTTTAGTGGAAATGGCTCCTCGGTGTTAGGTTTTTTCGTATATATAACAAGCGCGTGATGAGTGCGAGGTTTGTTTATTAGTTCTATAATTTTGAGTAATGGCGACATTTCAACGCATTCTTGCACCGCACATTTTCCTCGAACGCCCACATTTTTCATGGTACAGGTAGACATTTTCGCACGACACATTTCCCTTGCACATTATTGATGGAAAAGTTCGCGGACAGAATTCATTCAGTGAATCCCTCATTCGTCATGTCTAAAATCTTTTTGCCGTACAATCCAACCAATTTTTCTTCCACTCTTAGGTAGCGGATTTATATCCCTACATTAGAAATATCCGGAAAATATATGTGATTAAAATTTAGGGTGCCCTTATAGACAGAGATGGAGCTATACTTAATTATGTTATTTATTATAAAATATTACTTTTAAAATGGGGTTAAAAAATAAAACGTCGATACATACATATATACTTTTAATATTTATTTCTAAATCACGCAAATTATTTTATACAGGTTTCAATGCAATATCGTCTTTATTTATTATACTTACTGACAAACATAACATAAGAATTATAAAATTAATATTAATAAGTACTTCCACGAACCGATGTTTAACATCATATGTGACACTAGGTACCAGCTAAAGAATCACGGTCAATACATCGCATGGTACTTGTATGGCGCGGGTCATAAGCCACGCTCACAATTTGACCGTGACTGGGGATTCTCGATTGACTGTCTTAAAAAATTGTTTCTCCCCTAAGTCCATTTCGCTTTAATCATTTAACGTCGCACCAAACGGATTGACCGTGAATGCCACCTGTATTGCAGTCATTGAACTGTAAAGATTACAAGAATTTAGAAGTGTACAAATAAGTTATATTTTTAAGGACGCGTTTACGAATCTGACAAAAATAAGCAGTTTTTAGATGCATTTTGCGGCAAAATAATACAATACCAAATTTGACTAATAATTACCATAGATAGATTACTCCTTAATCTTTAAGGACGCGTTTACGAATCTGACAAAAATAAGCAGTTTTTCGATGCATTTTGCGGCATAATAATACAATACCAAATTTGACTAATAATTACCATAGATAGATTACTCCTTAATCTTTAAATGGTAGGAATTATTTAATCGAAAATTTTGGTTGATAATATTGTAAAAAATAATTTCCGTTGCCTCTTCACACAAAATATTGACAATATCGTGCTGAATATAGAAGCATTTTTCTATTATTTAATAAAATAAATTTACTTATTTAAAAATATTTTAAGTAAGCAGACATGTCCAACTCAAAAAGGTAGGAACTAAAACTATCAAAATGTTACAAATAAGCTGAGAAAAAAATTAAAATCAAATCTTATTTTTTCACATATTTAACTGTAACGCGTGATACTTATTGCATGGAAATAAGGGTTATTTTATTTGTCACTATCTTGATTTATTGTACAAAAATTTGTAATGAAATATTTTTAATTTTAGTAATTTAGTCGGCGCTCGGACGCCTTTGTGAGTAGACGCTGTGACGCTTGTAGGCAGGTCCTCGTTTACGAAAAGATCGCTGTACGTATACAAAATATTTGACCTAATAAACTTGATCATTGACGCATTCTGCACCGACAACCAAGGCACACCAAGGAAAGATTTTATTTATAGTTTTTCATACTTAGGGGATTATAAATTTCATATATTTTAGTTTCTAACTTGATGGAGTGACCTGACGTGTACTTCGAAGACTGCTACTGGAACTCATAGACGAGTAGAGCTAGATGTACCGAGTTTGGGCTCGTTTTGTTAGTTATGTTGAGACCTTACCTCCGGCCTTGATGGAGTGGCCTGCAGGTGTACTTCGAAGACTGCTACTGGAACTAATAGACGAGTGGAGCTTGGTGTGCCGACTGCCGAGTTTGGGCTCGTTTTGAGTGAAACTTTTATTACATCGTCTCAAACTTTTTGGTCTGTGTAGCGCATGTCGCGTGTATCGCGGCTGCCGAGTAGGTATACCTACTCGGCACGCGACATGCGCTACACAAAGCAGTGTTCGGAACCGTTCGAACAGTTTCACTTTTACCGTGGTTTCATAAAACCACATCCTTGGATATGTCGCCATGACCTCACCTTCACCGAGTAGGCCAAGTAGGTAGACCACACCAATTTCCGAGTAGACTACATCAATTTCCGAGTAGACCAAGTAGACCGCACATTCGAGTAGACCAAATCTATTACCGAGTAGACCAATTAGACCGCTCCTTCGAGTAGACCATACCTATTACCGAGTAGACCAAGTAGACCGCACATTCGAGTAGACCAAACCTATTACTGAGTAGACCAATAAGACCGCTCCTTCGAGTAGACCAAACCTATTACTGAGTAGACCAATAAGACCGCTCCTTCGAGTAGACCATACCTATTACCGATTTACCGAGTAGACCAAGTAGACCGCACATTCGAGTAGACCAAACCTATTACTGAGTAGACCAATAAGACCGCTCCTTCGAGTAGACCATACCTATTACCGAGTAGACCAAGTAGACCGCACATTCGAGTAGACCAAACCTATTACTGAGTAGACCAATAAGACCGCTCCTTCGAGTAGACCATACCTATTACCGAGTAGACCAAGTAGACCGCACATTCGAGTAGACCAAACCTATTACTGAGTAGACCAATAAGACCACTCCTTCGAGTAGACCATACCTATTACCGAGTAGACCAAGTAGACCGCGCCTTCGAGTAGACCATACCTATTACCGAGTAGACCAAGTAGACCGCACCTTCGAGTAGACCAAACCTATTACCGAGTAGACCAAGTAGACTGCACCTTCGAGTAGACCAAACCTATTACCGAGTAGACGAAGTAGACCGCTCCTTCGAGTAGACCAAACCTATTACCGAGTAGACCAATTAGACCGCACCTTCGAGTAGACCATACCTATTACCGTGTAGACCAAGTAGACCGCACCTTCACCGATTAGTCCAAGTAGACCATACCTATTACCGAGTCGACCAAGTAGACCACACCTTCGAGTAGACTAATCCTATTACCGAGTAGACCAAGTAGACCAATCCTATTATCGAATAGACCAAGTAGACCACATCAATTTCCGAGTAGACCAAGTAGACCGCACCTTCACCGAGTAGACCAAGTATACCACACCAAATTCCGAGTAGAACAAGTAGACCGCACCTTCACAGAGAAGACCAAGTAGACCGCACCTTCACCGAGTAGACCAAGTAGACCGTACCTTCACCGAGTATACCAAGTAGACCACACCAATTTCCGAGTAGACTACATCAATTTCCGAGTAGACCAAGTAGACCGCACATTCGAGTAGACCAAACCTATTACCGAGTAGACCAAGTAGACCGTACCTACATTCGAGGAGACCAAACCTATTACCAAGTAGACCAATTAGACCGCTCCTTCGAGTATACCATACCTATTACCGAGTAGACCATGTAGACCACACCTTCGAGTAGACCAAACCTATTACCGAGTAGACCAAGTAGACCGCACATTCGAGTAGACTAAACCTATTACCGAGTAGACCAATTAGACCAATTCCAGTAGCAGTCTTCTAAGTACACCTGCAGGTCACTCCATCAAGTCCTGAGGTAAGGTCTCAACATTACTAACAAAACGAGCCCAAACTCGGCACACCTAGCTCCACTCGTCTATGAGTTCCAGTACCAGTCTTCGAAGTACACTTTGGCAAGTACTTGTTTACCAAACAATCACTGTCCAATGAAATTAGATAAATGGTATCTACTTTTGTGACCATTCAACGTTACAAACTTTACAAATCAAAGTAAAGTTAAAAAAACATAGCAATAAAAATAAGCTCAATTATCAAGTCGTGTCAGTTTACTCATAATTTCGCCGTTTCGCTCATTTCGATGTGTGTGTGAGCCGTGCACGTGTAGCAGTAAGACTCAATACCTAAAATTGATGCGCGTCAATTTGGAAATACGTCCTTAACCGACTTCAAAAAAAAGGAGGAGGTTATCAATTCGGCCGGTATGTTTTTTTTTATGTATGTACACCGATTACTCCGAGGTTTCTGAACCGATTTACGTGATTCTTGTTTTGTTCGATGCGGGATGGTGTCGAATTGGTCCCATAAAAATTTTATTCGGATTGGCCCAGTAGTTTTTATTTTATGAGCATTTTTGTCTGTAGGTATTTGTAAATTTTGCAAGTGCAAGTTTGAAGTCGGTTGTTTTTAACGCAGTTATCACTTGTTATTTTTGTACTTTCTTACAACCTAGTGACTGTGAGCAAAACTGTTCTTTGTCTTTACATTGACTTGCGGAAATACTAAGTAATATTTATTGAAAGGTGGATATTATGAAATGATATTATAGTACGTAATAGAATTTAATTTAAAACAAGAACCTCCACTGCAACAATTTTCAACAATTGTGTAATCAACATAGGTTCTTGTTGAAATATTATATTTACAAAGTGGTTATCAATACAAAATACTTAGTAGGTTTAGAGAATATAACAAATACAAGAATACATTATGTTGTATATCTTAGTCGAAATTACAACTTCAAAGCTATCTTAGTACAGTTCGATTCAAACTTAATGGCGGTTCGGAAGTTAGCTGCGAATGCATGTGCGCGCACATCCGTCCCTTAACGTCCGTCCCGCTGATATCTAAAACTGTTTTCTGCGCATCAGATTGTTCGAAGTTCCAAGCCGCCATTAAGATTGAATCGTACTGTAATGTATAAATGAAATAAATATTGCACACAGTAGCACAGTAGTGACTGTAATAACACATTATCTTAATCTTATTAGTATACAATACTATAGGCGGTATTCAGAACAATTTCAAGATTGTAATAAAATGACAAATGGTGAGTGACGAAAAGATATCTTTCTTCTTCTTAATATATATAAATCTCGTGTCACAATGTTTGTCCTCAATGGACTCCTAAACCACTTAACCGATTATAATAAAATTCGCACACCATGTGCAGTTCGATCCAACTTGAGAGATAGGATAGTTTTTATGAAAAAAAACGTAAACATGTAGGTACCACGGGCGAAGCCGGGGCGAAAAGCTAGTAATTTAATATAATAGTAGTAAGAATAACAAATGACTGAAGAATAAACCTAACACATACAGTTAAAATAACAATACCTTTGAGGATTCCGTATGAGTAACCTTTTTATCAAACATTTAATAATTCAATAATTACAAAATGTACATTGTTTAATTTTTCTCGTTGCATCTTTCAAGTGCTGAACTGTTTAAGAACGGAACCCAAAGTTATATTAAACAATAAAATACATATAAAGAAGATACAATATTAAACATATTAAGTTTGAAGACATTAAAAATATAATAATGAAAGTGAAGCGATTTAGGATTATATATTATATGTACACAAACACTACTAACATACAAGAAATTTAACAACATTAATACATAATAACTAAAATACTTTCTTTTAAGTGACATTATATTAAAATTCCTTTAATGGCAACTCATATAAATCACATCATAATTAAAGTGTGAAAATAAATAAACATAGTGTCAAATATTTGTATATATAATATGTTAAGTAGAGCGGAGTTTGTGCAATTTTTCATGTAATTCCAATGTGCAGACTTATTAAAAATAGTGTTTTATTTTTTTTATATATTAAGTACAAATAAAAATGTTGATTTTGGTATTGGGAAAAAAGCTGGTGTAACAAAATTATTTAGGAATGTATTAACCTTAAACAACAACAAAATCAACATAATGTTAATAACTACACTAAAACGTCACGTTTGTAGGCATAGTAATTATAAGATAACACACAATCACAAAGACCACACATTGAACTAGATATATCAATTGGATTAAATTTATATGAAAAGTTTGTATCTCATTAATATAATGAGTAAATACTCGCCATAATCTTTTGAGGCATACTCTATAACACAATAAATTACATAATACATACATACTAAAGTTTGATCTGCTTCTGAGTTTGGATCAAACCGAATTATGTAATAATTGCAGCATAAAATCTCTCTTCTTTACACTTCCATGCACATTTTCGATTTGACATCAATATTTGTAACAGCGGCAATAAAAACCAATCATATTCTTTTGTTACAAATTGTTGCCATTTACAGTATCTTATCACAAGGTAGAAAGACACTTTTTAAAACCACTTACAAATGGAATGAAACCTCTTATAACTAACCCTCCTTCCTAAATTACAATCTTATTTAATTCATCACATATTGGCCAGTTGGTCACAGCTCAACTATTAGTGAATCTTCTTTGGTACCTTTTAAAAGCAGCATTCTAATTTCTACACTAGCATACTAGTTTTCATCGTTTTTACAATTTTCGTTTCCGTAAAAATTTAAAGTATGTAATTAATCAACTGAATCATAATTTTTATCAATACAATAATTATGTCAAAATAGTAATGAAATTGTGTTTTGTACATTTTAATATTCAATGAAGTTTTCAAAACATAATTACTTAATTAACTGTATCTTAAAAATGTACTAAATGTTATTGCTATTTATATATAAGTCCATATTCACATCCCGCGGTCTCACACGCGTGTTTCTTGCCAAATTCCATTCCTGAGCCGATTCTCTTAACTTCATGTTGTTACAGTTAGAAATCGGTTTATGTGCTATGTTACAATTCTCTTGATGTTTCATTCCTCAAAGTAGTGGGAGCAGCAATACGACGACAATTGCCAGATGTAGCTCTATCTCTCTCTTTTACACAACACCGGGAGTCCAGCTCCACCTACTAAAATACCAAATCCTATTCTATCTGTCTAGTCTGCCTTTCACAGTTGAGTGACCCAGCTTCACTGTCCTCAAATTTAGCAATACAGCACCCTACCATTAATGTATTTTTTACTTTATGTCACTATCTATCCAGTCATGCTGTTCTTATCTGCGGAGAAATTTAGCTCCACCGCCCACAATTTAGCAATCCAGTTCCACCATCCACAATTTAGCCACCCCGCTTCACTGTCCATAACATGGCCGGCCAGCCGGCTCCCCCGTCAGCGGGCACGTCTCGTAGCGCACGACGCGGCCCTCGCTGACGTACACGACGCACTCCGATCAGGAGTCGGCCGGCTCGTCGGCGGGCGGCTCGCGCGGGCGCAGCTCGACGCACAGCTCGAGCGGGCGGTCGGGCTCGCAGGCGCGCGAGCGGCCGCGCAGGTAGTTGAGCGCGTGCTCGAACGGCAGGTGGAAGCAGTCCTTGCGCGTCACGTTCAGCGACGAGCACTCCAGGTCGCTGTGCGTGGCGCGCGCGTACACCAGCTTGCGGTCGCAGTGCTGCCCTTGTACCGTCACCTACAGCGAATTCAAATAAAGTTGGAAATCAACATTAATTTCATGAGATATTTCATTGTTTGTTTGAAAGAGGAAAAAGACGTTCTAACTGATCAACTTCCCGTTTTACCAGTATTATAGAAGAAAAACTAATATTATTGAAGAAGACGTGAAGATTTGTGCAACTAGGTACTTAATTATAAAATATAAATATTTATAAATCAGATAACTTTAGAAGATCAACATTATCCTAGATTTTGCAATATTATAGTCGTTATGGCCTGACAAGTGATCTGTCAATACGGAGTAACATTAAATTAACAAATTAGGGGAAAACTTTCGGATTTCAATAATGATACGAAAAAATACGTACCTCATAAAGGAATTTCCGGGCGTCCGCCATGGGCCCGATATAGGACACGTACATGTACAGGCCGCGGTTCAGCTCCACGTCCAGCCGCAAGTGGAACAGGTGCGGGTTCCACATGACGAGCCAGTTCTCGTGCAGCTCCAGGTTCACGCGCACCAGCAGCTTGTGCCGCCGGCCCATGCGCAGCATTGATAAGTGACGCGTCTGTAAATATAACAATATATAACATTTAAAGCGTATATTAACTATTTATTTTTTCTATAAGGGTTTTTATTGTATAAATACTATAAAGCTATTAATCGTAATCACAATATATTGCAGAGAGAGAGAGAAATAGAATAAATTAGACGTGAAACAAATTGCACATCCTCACCTTACCTCAGTTATCGCATTTATCTGCTGATAAGTAGTGACGCAACAAATCTAGTAGTGATGACGCTTGTCATCTGGCAATAGTGCGGCCGGTTGCCGTGTCATGCACCTGGCATTAGCTACGTCATTCCCCTGTAAATAGCTGCATCATTCCCCTGTCAGGAATTGCGTCATTTCCCTGAAAGTAGCTACAACATTCTCCTTCCAGAAGTTGCATCATTTCTCTGCCAGGAGCTACGTCATTCCCCTGTCAGCGATCACCTCGCACCTGGCAGTTTGTACGTCATTTCCCCGTCAGGAGCTACCTCATTGCCTGTCAGCGATCACGTCGCACCTGGCAGCAGGTGCATCACTCCCCTGGCAGCGGCCGCATCTCACCTGGCAGTGGTGCGGCAGGTCGGCGAGCGGCAGCGGCGCGCGGTCGGCGCAGAGCGGCGCGGGGCAGCGGTACAGCCGCGAGGGGCAGTTGGCCTCGTGCGCCGAGCGCTTGCGCAGCCGCTTCTCGCGCCCGCAGCCGTGCCGGCACGGGTAGCGCACCAGCTCGGTCACCTGCACGCCACCGGCCATAGATAACATGTTAATGCTTATTTAATGTCATATACAGGATGATTGATGAAATTTTTTCAAACTCGAAAATGTGACATTTGGAGATAACATAAGAGGTAAGAAATGAATATTAAATCACTGCTGAATGTATACTGTTATAAAGGGATGATCACAGCGGATGTCTCTGCGACGGGATGCCACCGCTGCATTATCTAATTAACGTTAACTTCTAATCAATCTGTATTCAATCGGTGGCAGGACTTTCACTTCAACACGCTATAATATAGAGTGTATGTAAATTGTATATGTGCATTGTGCAATTAAGTGTTTATTTGTTTATTTATGAACACCCACGGCCTCCATAGCGCGGTTGCGCACGGACGACACGGTGCTGCGGCAGATGGGGCACACGCTGAGCCGCTCGCGGCAGCGCCCGCACAGCAGGTGGCCGCGCCCGCACTGCGACAGCGGCGGCTCCATCCACTCCAGGCACACGGGGCACTCCAGCAGCCGGAGCAGTTTCTGCAAACAATCATATTGAGCACTTAACGGTCGTGTAGTATGTAGCCATAAGTTGTCATAAGCTAACATAATATGTAGCCTTAAGTTAGAATAAGCTAACATATGTAGCCTTAAGTTATTAATTTTAAATATGAGTTACACAATAAAACATTGTTTTGGATTGATCACTCGTTTCATTTGGTACCTTGCGCTGGCCTTACAATCTTAGAGTATATTAGCAAGCTATAGAGTGTTGGTCACATCTTTCATTTGTGTGACAATAGAGAAAATTCGATCTTAAGATTTTAACCAAACAGACAGAGTTGCTTTGACATTTATAACATTGAAAACGAAAATGAAAAAATCTTTATTGAATTTTTTTTAAAATAATAGTTTATGTATTTGGGGAAACTAAAGCATGTGTATTATGTTGTTTTGTTAGTTCAAAACTATGTTACAGGCTGTAATTACTCAGGCCCCAGAATCACAGACACAATAGAAAATCTATTGTGTCGTGGACAGATCGGGCCACTTGGGGCTCAATGGGTTAAAATCCATTAAAAATAATAATATTATATTAGTAAGAATATGCTCTTTCTAGATAAACACACTTCATCAGTTCTGTTTAGAATTAATAAAATGATAAATTGAATAGAAATATCTCACTTGATTAATCTCTTTTAGACTCGAAGCCTCAGAATCATCATCCGGAACTGTAATAAATATAAAGGTTATAATCAATTGTTTTCACATTAAAACCATAATATGCATAATCTTTGAATGATAAACTCTATATACAAGCGAAATAAAACTTTGCTTACTTTCTATCTTCCTCTTTATTTTACGTCCCTGCTGTCCATCAGATGTAGATTGCTAAAAAATTATAATAGACATCAAAAGTATGTCAATGCAAGAATAATATTAAAATAACATTAAGGATAGCCGGGGCGAACAGCTAGTGTGTAGGCCCTTATGAAAAAAATAATTAAACTCTTAAGATATTATGTAAAAAAAACTACCCTTTAATTAATTCCCTATAATTAATTCCATTTTCAAAAAAACTTTGCATTGCTAAGTAATAATATTATCATTATAAATAATCTTAACTCTTTTAATTCTTTATGCATAAAATACACAAATTGATATTGGCATAACAAATAAAACTGCATACATTTTACCAAGTAATAAATACCTCATTATTTTCTACTTGTTGTGCATTGTCAGAATTCACAACGGCTTCCTCGTTAGCGGCACCCTCCGGCTCAATCTCCACTATTTCTTCTTCCATCCTCACGCTGTTCAGTGCCGCATTAACTACATAATTATATACAATTGTAATATATTGAGTAGTTATAATAATTTATTTTAAAAACACAACAACACAAACACTTTACGAGTAATCTATACTAATATTATAAAGCTGAAGAGTTTGTTCGTTTGTTTGAACGCGCTAAAATGAGGAATTACTGCTCCGATTTTAAAAAATATTTCAGTGTTCGACTGCCCATTTATCGAGGAAGGCTATAGAGTATAGGCTATATTTAATCCGACAAAGACCAAAAGAAGCGGAGCAATGGGGTCAAACCGCAGGGCACAGCTAGTTTTAGATATTTTCATCATATTATGCTTGAAAAAAAGTCAATTCGTATTATTCGTATCAAATATGTCGACTATTTAATTTACTGCTTATCGTTAGTATTGCAAAAGCGAACATACTCTAAACAACTTCAAGTTTTTTGCTAATGAAAATGCATTTCAGATTACCTTTGGTCATTTTTACACGGTAAAACTCATTTGTTTTGAAAAGTTTAAGAAACCACTGACGAGAAAGTAATTTTTTGCATTACAATTCGTAAAGATGCACCCATAAAATTTACAATAAAATGAGGGTAGAAATGATTGAACAAAGCTTGTTTGTTCTCAAGAAGGTCAACGACATAGATTATTTAAAAAGTTATGAAGAGGCTTGATGTTTTGTTTGTGTTTACCTGTTAAAGCGCGTGTGCTGAGTGTAGGTAATAAATTAGGATTTGCGTTCGTATATATCTTGGTTTTAAGGTTTATTGTAATTGATTTTCGATTTAATTCATATCATTAAAAAATAATTTATACTGTTGAATTTATAAATAAGTATGAATATATTTTTTACATTTATAAATAGACATTAGTTTTAACCGATTTCAAAAAATATGGGGAGGTTTTCAATGCAACTGTTTTTTTGAAGTGAAACTTCTTCAGACGCGTTGCGTAATTTTTATTTATACAGTGGTGGACGTTTAATTAGTAACACCTAACACGATTACTTAGTCATCAAATATATTTAACACTAGCTGCTCCGCGCGGTTTCACCCCCGTGGCTCCACTCCTGTTGGTCGTAACGTGATGATAATATATAGCCTATAACCTTCCTCGATAAATGGACTATCTAACACCGAAAGAATTTTTCAAATCAGACCAGTAGTACCCCAGATTAGCGCGTTCAAACAAACAAACTCTTCAGCTTTATAATATTAGTATAGATTTGTGTAAAAACGTTAAAAGTATTAGAGATTAATTATTATTTCATACTAGGTCCGCCCCGGCTTCGCCCGTGGTACATATTTCCGTTTTCTCTCCATAAGAACCATCCTCGTACTTCAAGAAATGTAATAAAAAAAGAATTAACGAAATCGGTTCAGTTGTTCTCGAGTTATGCGCTTACCAACACACAACAATAGATGTAATAGAACACCTGTTTATCTAGTTTCATAAGAAGTTGCTTAATTTTAATCTAACATTAGCTTAAATTAATTAAAGGCCCGTAGATTTGCCCGTTGTAGTAATCCAGTGAAAATCACGCTTTTTAAAGCCTACTGTCAAAATTTCTACACGGGTAGTCTATGGTTTGACTATACTGATAGATCGCTTAATGCCTTGCGTGTCATGTATAACAATGCGTTTAGAATGCTGTTGGGACTGCCTCGCTACTGCAGTGCGTCTGGAATGTTTGCTAATGCGCATACTGACGACTTCTGGGCGATTATACGCAGAAAAACAGCGTCTACTTTAGATAGAGTGCGGCGCAGTCGCAACAGTCTCATGATGATCATTTCGGAGCGATACATGTCATCTTTCATGGGACACTTTGTGCGTGAACTTGTCCATTCAAAGAGACAAGTTTACGCATAGAGTGCCTCATCAACTGATAATAATGAGTATATTTTTAATATTTACTAACATTAGTTATTAAGTCTCGTACTAACATAAATGGATCTGTGTAATCTAATTGTTTAAATAAATAAATAAATAAATAAATAAATAAAAAAAAAAAACAATCTAAAGTAAAGTCTGATTTCAGAGTGTTTGCAGTCTGGACAACAAATTAGAAACAGCATGGTCCGAGTGTACCAAAATCAATCTGTTGAAATGTCGCCAATATTTGTTTCTTCTACAAATATTTGCACCCTTGCATTCTTCACCCCGAGTTGTGACCCTTAATAATTAAAAAAAAACATCCAATATACACAATACTCATAAATGCAGAACAGTAGTGTCAGAAAATGACTACGGAACCCTACTTTATTCGTGGTCCGACACACACTTGTACGAGCCAATATAAATAAAACTATTTATTTATATTGGTACTAGCTTTCCGCCCGCGGCTTCGCCCGCGTTTTCAGAGAAAACCCCGCATAGTTCCCTTTCCCGTGGGATTTCCGGGATAAAACCTATCCTATCTCTCAAGTTGGATCGAACTGCACATGGTGTGCAAATTTTATTATAATCGGTTAAGTGGTTTAGGAGTCCATTGAGGACAAACATTGTGACACGAGATATATATTAAGATTTTATACAGAACTTACCTTCAATGACTTCGTTTTCACCCGGCGTCGCTTCCTCTATGTGTGGAGAGAATGATCTCTCTTGTTCCGATGGTTCCTCTGCCACTGCGATCAAAATATTTCATCTTAGTTTTCCTACTCCTAATTTATTATTTACTGATATGACTAACTTATGAATGAATATCTAAAAAAATATTATAATTCGTTTTATTTGTATTTTAAATCATTATTAAGGGGTTATGGGTTCCTGCTTATATTTTCAATTTAGTTGATATGTAGATTGCTGAATTGCAAAAAATCTAAATTTACTGACCTTCCACAATATGATTAGCATTTTCTTCTGCATTATCTTGCTCTTCAGTTGATGCAACATCGTCTTGCCTCGAACTACCACCTTGCTCGGTCCTTTCTGGAGCTAAGTTTAAAAAATGAAAAAAAGAACTTATTTTTTTTTTCAAACAATAAAACATATTTCATCCATTGTCTTCAGAAATGTAAATTGCTTGTAATCTCATAGATTAGAAATAAATTATGTAATAAAATAAATAATGTGCTTATGGTTTCATGATTTTAATAACATTATGTACATTGTACATAACAAAAACGAATAAAGCATTAACTATAGCGCTTGTGCAAATATATATCGCGAATATCTGTTGACAATGAAGAATAGACGCGGACCAGGGTGCAGTCGTAAAACTAGTTAGTAATGCACAATATACATACGATTTCTAGAAGTGCCAGTGAGTCGACGTCTGGCCAGTCGCCGAATTCTTTCAACTCCCCCTGAGGACGGTCCCTCCCCACCAGCCTCATTGAAGATCACTCGCATACCACTTGATGATGGACCTATGACATAAATATAAAATATAATATACATAATATATTATTTACTAGCTGCCCTCTGCGCTTTCACCCGCGTGGCTCCGCTGCTGTTGGTCTTTACGTGATGATATATAGCCTTCCTTGATGAATGGGCTATGTAACACCGAAAGAATATTTCAAATCGGACCAGTAGTTCCTGAGGTTATCGCTAATCGCTAAACATGTGACTTCATTAGTGACAATTAATTGGAAGTTTTCCTGACTACTATTTCAATAAAATAATTCTACTCACGATTTTGTGAGCGATTCCTGTTGTATTGGTTCAGATTATTCGAAAGTTTCTTGATCGCCCAAACACGCTGTATGTTAGAAACAGGGCAGTTTAAATCCACTCTTTCACTAGGCACTTCATAAGCTGATGAAGGTCTGTGAAATTTACTCATAATTAAACAAATATATACAAAATTATAACACACAAGCAATTTAGTTTCTATAACACTTAATTGACTTTCTCAAAAAATGGATGCTGTTAGTTCATAGTTCTCTTTTAAATATTGTACAGTAAATATTCATTTAAATTTACCGTGGTGGTGCACAGGGCTGTATCCAAGGGGTGTTCATAATGGACCAGAACAGATCCCTCTCCAATCTTGTTTGGGATCTTTGCACAGCTGCTTGTGGTGGAGCTAGAGTTATAAATAGAATTATAATAATTATGAATAAAAGTAACGAGAATTCAAAATAATATATATAATTCAAAATAATTTAATAAGTGAATTGACCTAACAATAATGAACAATAAATGAGCTATCTAACATCGAAAGAATTTTTCAAATCGAACCAGTAGTTCCTGAGATTAGCAAGTTCAAACAAACAAACAAACTCTTCAGCTTTATAATATTTGTATAGATTGTTTTTGAACTATATTATTCTTAATTATGCACAGAAAATAAATCTTTGTGCATAATAAAGAATAATAAAAACAGTTGCCAGAGCTGACAGAGTACATAGTTATTTGTTTATTTGAAATAAGTGCAATTATTATCAAACCATATTATGGCACAGTTTGCTCATGGATGTAGTTGTTTTGTGATATGTCTCTAATCTCTATGCATTAATATTAATATTGGTGATACTATAATTATTTCTAACTATAGTGCTATTGTTGTCATGGGAACTGCCAATCACAACACAATTATTTACAGCTGGTAATATAGTTAGCGAAATTTTCTTCAAACAAAATATGAAATACTTACTCCCTTTTGCTTTATATATGTCGCAGGCAAATTGTATAATCTCGCCGTTTACAAATGCTCGGCATTTTGTAAAATGCTGAGGATTTACTTATTCCAAAATTCTACAAAAAGACGGTTGCAAGCCAACTGCCTATTTCTGTGGAGTTTTAAAAACACGAACCTAACCTAACCCACCCCCTTATCCAAAATTTCTGATTACGAATACTCGACATATTACAAAATGCAATTTTGTAAACGGCGAAATACAATTTGCCTGTGACACATACATATTAATATTAATTATGAATTTATGCTAGACTAAACAAACTACATGATTTACAAAAAACAAATCAACATATTATATACAAATACACTAGGTATATGATAGAAATAGTAAAAAAATATGTCTTACCACTATAACTAGCAGATCTAGGTGCATCCAAATCAACTACTTCCACTTCCTCAGGTGTGGCTGACGTATCTTGTTGTTGGTCTGCGTTTTGTCCTTGATTCTCATGATTCTCCTCGTCGTCTATATTTGAAACGATTTAACTTTAAATTATATTACATAAAATCAAATGAAAATTAAACTAATAATGGATTAATATAACACGAGCCATCTTTCTACTTAAAAGAACAGTAAAAATATGGGTATTTCTTTAGAAATTTGCGGCACGAATTAAGGGGGGGTAGGGGAGGGAAAGGGAGGGGGGAGGTAAGGGGAGACCCCCTGTGAAGTGGGGGGGTGCGGAAACCCCCCCTTCTATTTTTTTTTGAA
The DNA here is from genome assembly GCF_905220415.1 of Colias croceus. Classification (NCBI taxonomy): domain Eukaryota; kingdom Metazoa; phylum Arthropoda; class Insecta; order Lepidoptera; family Pieridae; genus Colias; species Colias croceus. The sequence goes on from NC_059542.1 coordinate 8,281,734, forward strand.
TTTATATTTATACTAGCTTACCGCCCGCGGCTTCGCCCGCTTTGTCTAAAACCTAATAAATTATATACTAAAAATCACGCCGAAATTCGTGCCGCAAGTTTCTAAAGCCAACCCAAAATATGATAATAAACACAATGATAAACAATACTCAGTCTTTGTTTTCTTATTTCTATTATCATTAGTGAAGTGATATAACTCACCGGAACTCCAGGGATATTCCGAAATACCCAAAGCTCTCCTGAGGCTCTCTTTCCTGTTAGCCATTTTAATGAGTGAAATTATTTAAATATGGTTTTGCTTCCAGCGGCTTTTAAACAAAAATAAGATAACTTAAACAAGAAGTCATAAATTATGTTTTACTACAGAACAAAACAAAGAAATATAAATGACTTTTTAAAAATTATTGAATAAACATTCAACAAATCAGTTGAATGTTTGCCAGAGAGTTGCCATCACCAATCACTGGCTGCCATCACAGGTTGCCATCAGTTGCCATCTCAGTTGCCATACGAATTACGAAGGTAGAAAATCAATGACTAAGGAATCCTATGGACAGGGCATAATGTTCTATACAAACAACTGATTATACAAATATCATGCATTTCGATACCGAAATAATAAAACGAATACTGTCTCTTTCTAACTAATGAATATTCTGCTAAGTGAAAATATATGACTATACGTCTGTCAGTGCTAATTCTATACCGTTTGACATTTGAAGTTAGCTCAAATACCTACTGTGGCCGGGCGCCATTTTATGTTCTCGTTATTATGATGTACATGCTCTGTCATTGCTCCGTAGTAAACATTGAAAAATATTGAATATTTTTGTGATTGTGACAAACATTTGTGTCTAAAACATATAGAGTGGTCAAGGACAAATAGTGGCATAATACCAAAGCGCAGTATTGTGGGATGTGGCTCCGGAAAGAATGAAAACTAGAAAAGTTTGTCTTTGCACCGGTATGTATACGTTTTGACTGAAATATTAGTTATTACTTTGCTGATTTACTTATTTTCATGTATATTGAACTGAGGAGTATTCACAGACTATGTTCAGTGTAAAATTGTTACCAAATATAGCTTTATTTTGTATATTTTCGTTCTAGTAAAATAATGAATTTGGGTGCTAGTGATGACTTATAATATCGACATCAGCAAAATGTTCGATGAAGACGTGCGTCTCCCAAGGCTGTGTCATTAATCTTAAGAATAGTTGCTTTGGTGAATACACTTCCAAAATAACAAATTAATTTTGCCAAGAGCAGCAGAAGGAAAAATAAAACACTTAAATTTACCTAATATGAATTTTAACTTAAGTAAGATTAATCGCTTTTATAGTAGGTACTTTAAAAATGTATTTATAAATAAGTCAGGTCAGGACTAAAATTATAATAACCTAAAAATTCATTTTTTGAAGGTTACCAAGAAGTGAAAATAGAAAAGGAGAATGGTTAGAAGCAATTGAAACTGAAAATATCAAGCCAAATGTAAAGGATATAATATCATAGTATGTTCCCTACATTTCCCCGAAAGTGCTTTCAATAGAACAATGGATGTGATTAGTCTGCACGATGATGCTATACCAGTATGTCTGCCGCTGCATTCACACAGGGTGAGGTTTTTATCTGTAGACACGTGATGTCTTCCAATTTACTTTTGGTCTTTTTATTTAGATTTAGGGCTGTCATTTATAATCTAACGTTTCTCCTATTTTGAAGGAGGCCTGTGAACAAACTGAGATGGTTTTATATGATTTTTTGAGTACAAACTTGGGTGATATTTGGTTGTTGAAATGTTATTGACTGAGGGAAAGTGCAATTTACTTTAAATACATGGGGTGTTTTAAGTTATTTTTCTATTCTTTATAAATTTATATTTATAAAGCATTTCAATGCCATGAAACCAAAAATATAAATTCAAGATCCGCTATTATAAGCCCTAATGTTGATATTAATTTCAAACCATCAGCATTGCCCTTTTAATTAAAATGTATTGCATTTTAGTTTAAATGTAAAGTGAACAATGCTAGTTAATGTAAACTGTGACATTTCATTTCCAGGTACCAGTTGAGCCTCAAATCCCGAACTCAAAAATGAACAGAGTGTATCCGAGTGCATTCCAGGCTGCACAAAATAGTTTAGCTCTATAATTTTCTCTATTATTATATATTATTGTTTTTTTTTGTCTATTATTTATAAATAAATAAATACAATTACTGTATATTGTGTGGTTCATCGTAATAAAATACTATTATATACCTATATTAGTATATATATAATATGTTGTTTCATTATATTACATTCCTCAAAACTGAAATTACCAAATTGTAAGTCTACCGTAATCCTTATATCGAAGTCAAAATTGAACTGGATTTATCAAATTATACAGGGTTAGCTATCTTGTCCTGCGAGGTTGCTGGTGTTTTACAAGTAACCGTCACGAGCAGCCATCGTCATACTTAATTTTATTAATTGGCATTGTCATTTTTTCCATTTGTAATTTTATTTCTATGTTTTGTACAATAAAGTTAAAATAAATAAAAAAGAGTGTGTGTTTATGTACACGCGTTAGAAGTTACGCGCCAAAAGAAGTATAACTTCAAAAAAAATATATATTAATATTATTTTTATATCGATAAACATAATAATGTTTATCGATATATTCTCGGCACTAAACACCGCCATGTTTTGTTACAAGCAATATGGCGCCGGCCACACTTTTTTTGTAGGTGTGTCACTTCCATGTGATTCCTTATTCATTGTAGAAAATATGACAATTGATAAATGACATCTGACAGATTTTGCTAGAGTCTGGCCGGCCCTCAGAGCAATAAACCTATAGCACAGAATACATAATAGTAGCTAAACGCTACAGAACGGACACTCTCCGCCTCCCGCCAAAATTAAACACTTACCTCACCCCGCACGATCAGACATGTTATGGTACCCATTTCCCCGCAAGGACGATACCAACGACGTCTTTAGACGAAACGCAACGAAGATTGACAACATTAATCAAATTGACTTAAAGCAATTTTATTATTTTGGATTTGTGATTATCGTTTTTCGTAGAAAATGGTTAGATATTGTGCTGTTTACGGATGTATTTCATCAGAAAAACGCGAATTTTTTTTTACGCTAGTCACAAATGTGCCAACCATAAAGAGTTTACACACACATTTGCAGTCTCTACAGTGTGACTGTCAAAACTATAATTTTGTATGGAGTGTCCGGGGTGTGCCTATAGAGTACTTGCTTAGATTATACACCTAGGTGTATAATCTAAGGAGTACTTGTATCGAGCGTATACTTAGAGTATATATACTATCTATAGAGTGCGAACAACCAAGTGGGAACAGTAGGCACAGGTGGGAACAACACGACGCTCCCGCCGCGAGCGCTCGCAGTCGTGGTTGAGTGCTCACGAAGTGCGTTGCTCTGGATTTTTTTCATATTTACGAATAAAAGTGGTGAAATGTGCAGTTCTATCTTGCAAAAACGATACTAGAAAATACACAAAATTGAAATCCACTATCACATTTCATCAGTAAGTCGATTGTTATACATAATTTTATGAAAATAAATCTAGCATCGCGGGGGTGAAGAGTAGGTGGGAGGCGGACACGCGCAGGCTCGCTCGCGCGCCTCACTGCCGCCACGTGATCGTAGTGATGTGACCTGACCAACGCTGTACTCGATATAAAGTTTACTAGAAGAACTATATTTTAACAAATTATTTATTTAACTTTAAAATTAAAACTCTTTTAAAAATGTATTATAAATAAATTTGTGGTGTGTTTTGTACGATACACTTTCTAAATTATGAATGCGAATGTATTATAGTGTAAATGTAAAGTATGTAATGTTACGATATATTTTCTGAACCGCTAAATTGATTTTGAAGATTTTGATAGTAGAATGGATAAAATTAAATAAAGAAATTATTAATATTATTTATTATATTATCATTTTAAATTATTAATTATTCCTTAATATTTTTTACCATTTTTCAAACATTATTATTATTGTTTGATTTATTATTAATAAATAGCACTAAACCCGATCCTTTATTTTATTAACTTTATTATTTAAAAAGTACTCACGTTTTTCTTATATTCCAATCAAACATATTTTTTTAAAGTACTTATAATTAATACAAGAAAATTTCTTATATAATATTTAATATTCAAATGGAATAAACAAACTTTATTCAGTTGGTAAACAAATTTAAAATTACATATTTATACTTTATTCATATATTTTTCCTTTAATAACTTATTGAACATAAAATTTACTTATGATACATATTTATTTACATAACTTATCGATAGTTTAACACGCAATTGATATCTACCCATCCCTATTTGTCACACACACATCTATATAGTATCTATAGCTCATCTGCCTACGATGCGCACTATGCAATTTGTGCAATACACTCGCTCTATACTATTGTAATATATACTCTAAGAGCGTATACAATTTAAATATATTTGTTTCTCTCTATCTAAAGAAAACGTCGTATGAAAGAATGAGACAGCTATAGACAACAAGCTACGTTTCAACATAGTCATGGCACCACTTTTACTATAGGTACGTATTTAGATAGATAGAAGGTGATAGTGATGGGATGTGCTTCAATCGATAAAATCGTGAATGTATTTTGCATTTACGGTTTCGTGAAATAATAAATAAAAATAAAAAAACAAAACTAATAATTAATTTCAGTTGAATACATTATTTGTTTAATCCTACGTATATAATAAATGCGAAAATGGATGATACTCTTTCACTGCGGAACCGATTACAATGAAATTTTGTACATACACACATAGGATAGGTTGTATCCCGGAAATCTCACGTGAACGGGAACTGTGCAGGATTTACTTTAAAAACGCGGGTAGAAAGCTAGTATATTATAAAAGAAATTTTAAAACTTGAAATGTAACTAATTTAAAATAAAGATAGAAATGATGATAAAGTTAAAGGAGTGAAGAGAAAGGCACAGTCAGCATGAAGGAATCATGCAGCATTTTAATTTTAACAAGTTAATAAAAGGACAGTCTTAATTTTATTTTATTTATTTATTTAACTCTTTAATAGTTGTACAGATAGGAAACCTTAGAACTACTTACATATAGAACAGAGTACAACTATTTTGGCGGCCTTATCACTTAATAGTGATCTCTTCCAGGCAACCACGGTAAAAGGTAAACAAGCAAAATGATCACTATTGGCGGGACGAGAACAGAAAAAATAATAATTAATAGCAAAAAAAACAAAAAAAAAAAAAAATGTATCCACCTTAAATAATACATGTCTATATCTGTGGCATCTGGGAGAAACCTGTTAACTCCATTTTTGGCAAAATTTTGTTAGATACATGTTTGATAAGTACAGAAAGCGCAGATTTTTTTGATCCAGGCGTGATATCTATACGACCACGGGAAGCAGGTGAAAAAAATGGTACACTCCTGTTAAATCCAAGATTTTTTGCTACAATCAAGATATATTATAATTATCATTAATATATCATAGTAACTTTTGATGCCAAACCTGATAACTAATATAACAAGTACATAAATGTTAATTCCAAGCTTTATGCCTATGGATTAAAACTTGTTAAGTCCCAGTTACCGCGTATGTACCAAAAAAATGAGATACCTACATGTTAATTATTGAAACTTATCAGATTTGGATTTATATTTCCAATTTGGTACATATAACGGTGACTACTAAATAACAAAAATACAGTGTTATTTTAATGTAAATATCTATTTATTTTCATTAATATTAATTATATTTTCAAAATAACCACTTTTAGCTTTAATACAAAGGCTAACGTTTCCTGAAGTTTTCGACGATTTTCCGTAGCTCCTCTTCAGATATTTTGTTCCACTCACGAGTAAGTGTTCCAGCCTTCAGCGCGTCTACACTTCTGTGTGAAGTTGCACAGGCCCTCGCCTCTAGAATTGACCATACGCTATAATCCATTTCATTAAGGTCTAATGAATAATTATAGAGGGCGTTGGGCTTGGAACTTATGAACTCTGGGAAATGGTCCATACACCACTGCTGCACATTTGAGGCCCTGTGAGACGGAGCAGAGTCCTGTTGAAAAGTCCACGGTTGGTCACCAAAGTGCTGCTGGCTCCAACGAAGATCTACACTCTCCAAAATATCGCGTCGGTATATTTCTTGATTCATTTTCACGAAACGAATTTTTTACGAAAACGAGAGGAGGTTTTCCTGTTGAGCAAATGCCACGGCAAACCATGACTGCATCAGGTTTTTACCGATGGTGGATAATTGATGTGGCTCCAGGGCGACTAGAAGAGTAAACTCTATCGTTTTGGAGGGTATGAGACTGTTCAATCGGAAAAATTTCTTCATCTGTGAAAAAAATATTTTTCCACGCTCCACCAGCGGAGCGCGCTTTCAGTAAGCGACATCTTTCAAGGCGTATTTTTTTATCTTTATCATCCAAATCGCTGCGCTTTTCGCAGCTTGTATGCTGTTAACTTGAGCTCATTTTTAACAACTCGTTGCAACGTTGAATACAACGTTACACCTAAATCTCAAGCCATTTTTATTACCTTGGCTTGTGGATTGCGGGTCAATCTTTATTTGACGATATGTCGAAGCCTAGGCATCCTCACAGTTCTTTTTCTGCCTCTTCCCGGAAGATCACCAAGATGGCCAAGCTCATCGTAGCGTTTAATAGCAGAAGAAACTAACTGCCGACTGATACCGAGAAGTCGCAGTATCTCGCACTGCCGCTTACCAGCCTCATATAAGGATATTATTGCAAACAATTACTATTTCTAATTTATTCTATTCACAAATAACTTTAAGTTGGCGCCAAATCATGTGAAAATAATTATTAAAAAATAAAAGCAACGCAAGTCCCATTTTTTAAATTTATTATTTTCAAATTTGTCAACGTAATTTAGAACCACCCTGTATATTACCTGTTAGGTATCTTTTGTATTGCATTGGCTCAAAAATCTACCCTCAAAGAAATCCACCACAAGTTTCTCGTACCAGGTCACACTCATTTAGAGTGTGACGGTGATCATGCGTTGATAGAAAGATTTGTTAAAGAGTACAACCCGAATATTGCAGTTCCTCAGGATTGGGTGAATGATATAAAAATGACAGGCAAAAATTTATCGGTGAAATTTATGACACAAACCGAATTTTACGGTTTTTCGAAACTACTGACTAAGAATTTTGTCAAAAAAAATATTGACACTTCAAAACTCTTTTGCTTGGAATAGTATTTTCTGGCTAAAATTTAAAAAAAAATCAGAGGAAGTAAGTTTTAAGTATTCATTGGAGAAATCAGAGCCTTTTAGGACATTTTCAATGAAAAGAAGAGGAAGGCAAAGTATCTGTTTAGAAACATTACGCCCTGAACAGGCATATGTAGGAGGATTGGCGATTGAAACCAAAAAGTTTAAAGATTTAATGGATCTTATGCAATTCATTGTTCCAGTTTATCGCGATTTCTATTCTAATTTAAACCAATCAGCTTCTGTTTTGGAAAACTACTCAGATAGCGAAGAAGATTACGATTAGTATCCAAATGAGTGATTCTTTTGTTTTGGTATTTATTTGATATGTGCCTTTATTTAAATTTTTGTTGCATGTACACTCCTGTTAAGTCCATACTTTTATTAAAATTAGCCATAAGAGTGATTCCATTGTGAAATTAACTTATAAATAAAGAAATATAACAAAAATAACATAAAATTGTTTTAATTAAATGAATAGCAATGAAATAATCATTATTTTTATTTTGCTCATTTTGAGATAAGTCCATTCCACTGCCATATTTTTTTTTTGGTGAAAATCTGATAAGTCACATTATTCGCTAAACTACTGCGTCAATTTTGTAAACTGTACATGCAAAAAAAGGGTTAATATATGATATTTCATTATAATATGACATAATTCATTTATATCTTATATCCGATTTTTAGCAGCCAATAATATGTTAAATTGCTTCTCCTGAAAATTTAACTTTTTGGAGTTAACAGGTGTCTCCCAGATACCACAGATATACAATATCACATATACTATACATATACATACACAATATATAAATAAATATATACCTATATTATATACATAAATAAAATAAACAGATATACATACCAATTACATATTATATAATATACATAAATAAATAAACACCTACTTAGAAGGAAACACACTGATATTGAATAAGATAAAATTATTATACGAATACCATCTATATCTAATACAGATACCACGTACATATTGAAACATAATGAAAATATAAAAGAAAAATAAAAAAGTTAAAAAGATATTACTGGTCCGGATCAGAAGCGGAAAGAAAATGTTGTCGCACAAGTTTTTTAAAACCCGAAGGGGTCTGGGCTTGACGAATATTTAATGGCAGAGAGTTCCATAAATTGACTGATATCGCTGCAAAAGACTTGCCATAAAAATTTGTGCGTCGGCTTGGAACACGCAAGATGAGTCTATCCTCAGAGCGAAGTGAGTAGCTTTCACTGTGCAAGAAGGAAAAATTGGACTTGAGGTAGGAGGGTGCGGAGGGGTTAAAAAGGATACGGAAGAGTAGTTGCAAATAGTGTAGATCCCGGCGAAGTCGGATAGGGAGCCACTTGAGCCTTTTCCTGAAAGAAGAAACGTGGTCATATTTTCGAAGGCCGAAAATAAATCTAATACAGAAATTTTGGAGACGCTCAAGTTTATCAAGATGCTCGACTGCTAAATCAGGAAAACATGCATCTGCGTAATCAAGTATAGGAAGGAGAAGGGATTGCGCTAGCGTAATTTTGGTAGGAATAGGCAAGAAGTTACGAAGCCGCCGGAGCGTGGCAGAAGCAGCATAGATCCTACGGCTTAATTCCTGAATATGGTGAGACCAGGACAAGGTTTGGTCAAATAACACACCTAAGTTTCTAACTACCGTTTTGTAAGGTATAACAATGTCACCGATTTTGATGTTTGGTAAGATACCCCAGTCAATTTCCGAAATTAGATAAGGACTACCGATGATGATGACATTGCTTTTAGCTGGGTTGAGTTTTAGTCCAAATTCGTTACACCAGCTGGTTATGTTAGCTAATTCGGAATTAGAAAAATGGATAGCCATAGGTAAGTCAGCAAGGGAGGACTGGGTGTAAATCTGTAAGTCGTCAGCATACATATGGTACAGAGACGTCAGCCGGGAACATAAGGAGTTAATGAAGATGGAAAGGAGGAGAGGAGACAAAACGCCGCCCTGAGGCACACCGGCAGAGACCGCACACCAAGATGAGTACTTAGTATCCACCAAGATACGCTGCCTCCGGCCGTGCAGGTAGGAATGGAACCAGTCAATTACGGAAGGAGAAATGTTAAGTACACGCAGCAGACCCAGCAGTACGTCAAAGTCCACAGTTGTGAAAGCGTTGCTGAAATCTAAAAGAGTAAGTACTGTGAGCTGCTTATTGTCCATACCAGCACGAATATCGTCAGTAACCTTGACCAGGGCTGTAGTCGTACTATGACCGGGACGGAATCCGGATTGGAAATCACTAAGGATATTATGTTTGTTCAGGAAAGAGGTAAGTTGCTGATGTATTATACGTTCAAGGACTTTGGATAGGAAAGGTAATATGGAAATTGGACGGAAATCAGAAAAGGAATTTGGGTTGGATTTTTTGGGTAAAGGGATGACTTGAGCATCTTTCCAAACAGTTGGAAATGTACCGGTGGACATGGAGAAGTTCAGAATGTGAGTAAGGGAGGGAATAATGATATCAAGGATGGGAATGATCATAGTACGGCTAACAAGGTCACAGCCAACAGCATTTGATGAGATGGACAATATGTGTTTCTTAACATCCCGTTCGGAGACTTGCTTAAAAAGGAAAGGAGGATAAGCAGGGGTAGGAAAGGTGGAGAGGTTTTTGAGAGTACGGTGTTTCATATTGGGGTCAAGCGAGGAGGATGATGTAAAGTGCATATTGAGCTGGCTTATATCGATAGTATTAGGAAAAGCATTAGACTCTTTACCAATCCCCAAGCTTTTCAGAAATTTCCATTTGATGAGATGGACAATATGTGTTTCTTAACATCCCGTTCGGAGACTTGCTTAAAAAGGAAAGGAGGATAAGCAGGGGTAGGAAAGGTGGAGAGGTTTTTGAGAGTACGGTGTTTCATATTGGGGTCAAGCGAGGAGGATGATGTAAAGTGCATATTGAGCTGGCTTATATCGATAGTATTAGGAAAAGCATTAGACTCTTTACCAATCCCCAAGCTTTTCAGAAATTTCCAATTTGTACCTGAATCACCGCTCTCAAGGGATTTGTGGATATGGCGTCGCTGAGCGTCTCTACACAATACATTGCAACGATTACGTATCCTATTGTACTTTGCCCGCGCTTCATCCGTTTGTGCGGTTTTTAACTTAGACTTGGCACGGTCTCTTTTTAAGGAAAGAGATTTTAATTCCGGAGTAAGCCAAGGTGCCGGTGTGTGCTTCTTTTTGACAGGTCGGAGTGGCGCAGATTTGTCGTATAGATTTAAAACAAATGCGTTGAATAAGGAGACTTTCTCATCTATAGACTGCGCATCGAACACCTCTTCCCATCTAATGTTTTGCGCATCGCAGCGAAGCAAATTCACGTCCATTCCCCCAAAATTACGCAGCAAAATGGTAGACGGTTTAAGTTTCGGAGAATGGAGCTTGTAGGAAAGGTAAATGAGGTCATGAAAGGAAAAAGCATCGGCTGAACACTGACCATGCTTGGATATGAAGTTGGGTAAGGAGACTATCATTAGGTCAAGTAGTGAAGGATTGCAGCCAGGAAAGTAGTGAGTTGGATTTGAGGAAAGGGGATGGAGATTGTGGGAATTCAGGATGGAAAGCAGCTTATTACTACGGCTATCACCTTTAAGCAGACAAGTGTTGTGACTTAATGAAAACATTTTCCTAACATCCTACTAATAAAGCGAAAGTTAGTGAGGATGGATGTTTGTTACTCTTTCACGCGAATACTACTAAACCGATTACAATGAAATTTGGAAAAATTACTTTTGATCCCGTAAATCCAACAGGAATGGGAACTATGCGGGTTTTTCTTTGAAAACGCATGTATATCAAGTATGTATTTAAATAGTAGTTTCTCATCTATGAGAACTGTCATTTAATCAACCGATCTACAAGTCGGGAGACAGAGACAGTATAACCAACTATCGCCCCATCTCACTTTTGCCAACCATATCAAAGGTTCTGGAGAAGCTTATTAATAAGCGTCTCGTTAATTACTTGGAAAAGAATTGCATACTTTCAATTAACCAATTTGGCTTTCGTGCAAAAAAATCGACCAGTGATGCTATCAATACTCTTGTGTCTCTTATCGCTAACAACCTAGACAGGAAGATAAAATGTTTGGGTGTTTTTTTGGATCTGGCGAAAGCGTTCGATACTGTCTCTGTCCCCCTGCTCCTGGCAAAACTTGAATCAATAGGAATCCGTGGTACTCCGCTAGAATTGTTTAGAGATTATTTATCAAATAGGACTCAATTTGTTAAAATTGGTGATGTACAGAGCCAAAAGCGGTCCATAAATTTTGGCGTTCCTCAGGGATCGGTACTCGGCCCTACGCTCTTTTTAATATACCTAAATGACCTATGTAATCTACATATACCTGACGCGAAGATAATAAGTTTTGCTGATGATACTGTTATTGTTTTTCAAGGGGAGACATGGGAATCTGCTCGTTTGGCAGCTGAATCAGGCATGCGATTGGTAATAAATTGGCTAAATCATAATCTTTTAACTTTAAATTTTACAAAAACTAAATATATAAATTTTTCTCTTAAAAATAATACCAGACCTCCCCATAATTTTACCATAAAGGCGCATACGTGCTTAAATGTAGGAAACTGCGATTGCTATACTCTTTGTCCTGTCGATACTATAAAATACTTAGGGATAACAATAGATAAAAACTTAAGCTGGAAGCCGCAAATAGATGATTTAAAAAGTAGAATACGTAAACTTATCCCAATTTTTAAAAAAATAAGACGACTTAAAGATGAAACCACGAACAAAATCGTCTACCAGTCTTTATGCCAATCACTCCTTAATTATGGTATCTCGGCTTGGGGTGGCGCAAATAAAACAACACTTCTTAAGCTTGAACGCACACAGAGATGTATCTTAAAAGTACTGCAATTTAAGCCGTTTAGATATCCAACAAATCTCTTGTACAACGAATGCCGCGTTCTGACTGTGAGGCAATTGTTTATAAAAGTAATAGTCCTGGAGCAGCACAAAGCTCTTCCATCTTCTACCGTTGTTACAAAAAGAAAAACCCGCATTGAAGAGATCTACTGTGTGCCGGGTTGTAAAACTCGTTTTGCGAAAAATTTTGCATATTATATTGCTCCCTATTTGTATAATTATATTAACAATAAAATTAAAATAAAAGACATGAGTAGATACCTTTGCAGTAAATCTTTGGACAAATTTTTGCTTCGCCTCGACTACAACGAGACAGAAAAACTGTTTGTGGCTAGTACCATCTAGAACCTATTACTTAAAGTTACCTTACTATTATTTATACTCATTAGTTTTATATGTGCATCAGAACTTGTTTAACGAGAACATTTATAATATTATATAAACCGTAGTGTACATTTTGCAAAAAATAAGTAAATAAATAAATTAAAATAATAATAAACTTCCCTGCTGTAACACAGTGGCGTCAGCGACTAGCACGGAGGGAAGTATGTTTGTTTGTACCTAATAATTGTTATGTACCTATATGCCTTATGTTTATGTGTAATAATTGTTATGTACCTATATATCTTACTGAAACGCATGTAACATGTTCTTTGTAAAAAATAAATAAATAAATAAAATAAACCGTTTAATTTTCACATAGTTACACATTTAAAGTAACTTAGGTGTAAAAAATTTCAAAATAAAAATTCACTTTCTTTAATCAAATGTATTTATTATCTATAGGATAACACGCAGGCTCGAAATGCAGTGAACACAATATAGCAAATTGTGGCGGCGTCCAATCTACTCATGTCTCATGTTTTATACCCATTTTTTATTTAGCTCTGGAAATCTAAAACAAAATGAATTTATTAATAATCTAAAAGAGAAATTAATAAACAACAAACTAAAACTAAAACACATAAGTCAAATAAAACAATCACGTGGTATTTTTTATTTTCCTGCGGTAAAAAATTTACATCTATTATTTGCAACAACAACTACATATAAATCTGATATAAGAAACAAAATAAATAAATCAACGTTACCTAATATGAAATAGATTTTTTGTCATAAATCGATATTATACGTCTAGCGTATATTATCGATTTATGACAAGTGTTACAACACTACGGTGGTAAACAAAATGCCAAACGTGTTATTATTGTGACATTTTTTAAAAATTATTTCATTATTTTGTATTCCACAACCCCATAAAGTGGGTAAATGTTACAGTTACAACATAAAATCACAAAAAAAGCGCTTGATAAAACCTTCAAATAGGTTTAAAACATAAATATTTATCAATTTGCTGAAAATCACTTACCGATGGAAAGATATTTTTACATTGTTTTTATCCAAAACTCCCATTCGACTAGTGATAGCCGGTTGCTAAACATACAATAGTTATTTTAGCACACTGACAAATAAAAAGAAACACTGTACACTTTATATTTTCTAAATATTTCGTTAAAAACACTTGACGCACTGAGCCCACCAGCTGGTTGGAAAACAAACTGACTGCCGGCGCGCTACGTTTGAAGACAGTGCAGATCGCTATCTCAATCTGGCTTATGCTGTTATTGACTAAGAGTAAGTAGATTAGAAAATATGTATTTTGTTCTGTCTTAATATAAGAACTCTATAGGTTTATTGCTCTGAGGGCCGGCCAGCCAAAACTGAACCCAGTAAAGGGCGGCAAATTTAAAAAATATGGACCTGGTAACATCGGCTTTAGTAGGAAAAAAACATTTTGATACTTTTGATATTCATAAAGGTGATCATAGTATACAGGGCTTAGATTACAAAATAAAAGACAGATTGAGCGTTGCCGAACTAAACCGAATGATTTATCGTCATTTTCAATAAAGCTATGTGTGCTGTCAGTTCGCCGCTGCACTGTACGTACACGGTGCTTCTGTTTGCGTGTAATGTTAACGGATATTGAAAAATTTCCCAAATTTTTCCCCGACTACGGAAAAAAGAGGGTTATGTTTTTCGAGTTTATGTATGTATGTATAATATTTCTTTGACACGCCCTGCAGTATAAACCGTTGGACCGATTTTGAGATGTGAGGTTTCATTGCAATCATCTGAATTATTATGTTAGTGGCGGTTGTGACGTAGGCTATACACATAAATTAGCAGTCAAGTTTTAATTTTTATTTTAATATAATTTCGGGTTTATGATATTTTTTTTTTATAATATTGTAAAAATTCTTTTATTATATAAAGTACCTGCCTACTAAAGTTATATTATATGGAGAAAATAATTATATTCAATTTTTAAATTAAATAAATCACATAAAAAAAGTTTCAATATTAACTATATTAATTAAATTATTTTTTATTTTTCAAATATATAATTATGAATGCGAATAGCGGTAGTTTTTAGTCGAGAATACGGGACATTTTATTTTCATCGTGGAGTTCACATAAATTAAATCGCTAGCGAAAATGACTATGACGTTTTTAAGCTTTATAAAAGTAACAAAATAATATATTATGCTTATTAAAATAATCTAATAATGATCATGAACCTTTAGTGCACTATACAAATAATCACATTCACGATCGAAAAATCCAATAGCATTACCCTGAAGATCTTTTAACCATTTTACCAATAAAAATGGCAAATTATTCATTTTCAAAATACTGGCAACATACGTTGAAGTTTTGTATTCCTTCATATCTGCAAAATTATTATTCGTATAAAGAAATAAATCAGCCAAATAATCTACAGAAAACCTGTGAAACGATGTTTCATCTTTTTTTTTGTTTTCGGGAACAAATTTTACAGCGTTTTATTATCACAAGACAGCATTTTTTTACTGAAATTGCAAACCCTTTTTGACGTATTGCATGACACTATATGCGCTATAGCACTGGTGCGGCGACGTATTTGCTTTTGATTTCGTATTTTCTTTGACAAGGGCGACGGGCGGTTGTCATGCTCCATCTGTACTTTATTTTGTAATCTAAGATACAGGGTTACTTGTAAAACACCAGCAACCTCGCAGGACAAGATAGCTAATATCATAAGTAACAACATTTGTTCTACGACTTTTGGCAATTAATTATTTTTAAATGATTTTTTAAACTTTTATTGTACTCTCCTAATATTTGTCTATGTTCATTTGTGTATGTTCTATTCATTATCGGATGGACGACGCGACGTTCCCTTCCCCCTCTCGATCGCTTCTTGTTTACGTAATTTTTGGGAGGCGTAGAGTTTATAATATTCAAACGGAAAATTAAATGAATATTTATTTTTCTATGACAATAAAATCTAACAAATTATCAAAAATCGTACAACAAATGTTGTTGCTTATGATGATAGCTATCTTGTCCTGCGAGGTTGCCGGTGTTTTACAACTAACCCTGTATAGGTGCATTATGAACACAACACAGCAGGATCTAGACACGCGGCAGCGTGTCAAGCCGAGTTCAAGCGAAGAGAACTGGCGAGCAGCAGCCGTGTGTATATTTACACGAACCATTTCGAGCCACTTTTCACCCCCTTATAACTCGAAAACTATTTAAGTTATATAAACCAAATTTGGTACATATCAAGAGGACCTCAAGATAAACAAGAACCTTAAATTTCATAAATACAGATTAAACAGTTGCGTAGATATTAATATCCAAAAATCGCAATTTTTAAGACTGACTGACTTATAGACATATACAAAACCTAACCCACTTCCAGATGACCTAGAAAGTTCAAATTTTGTAATCAACTAGGTAATAGTGAGTGTACAAAGGAAAAAATCAGAAAATACTGAATTTATTTACGTATTTAATTTTTTTTTCAATGACATAAATTTTGTTTGTATGGAAAAATGGAAAAGTTTAAAAAAAAAGAAAATAGTATATTCACCTTACTAGTCTTAAAAATAGATCAAAACTAATCAGTGGCCGAAAAAAATTTTGAAATCCATCAATAAATGACTGAGATATAGATTATTGAAGTTTACATATTTTAGGACGAAACATCTGTAGATTCGAAGCGCCTCTGACATCTCAGTCTACGCCAGGGGGGGCACACTCAAAACTGTCATGTAAACGCATAGACGACAGCGACGCGGGCGGTGAGTGGTATAACTAAAATTAAAAAAAAGCCGCCATCTTGTAATGATGTGCGACTGTCATTGTCAACCATAGAGGAAGGATGTATATGTTGTCAAGTGTCAACCATAGTTTTCAACTTTCGGACGGACGTTGATGCGATTTCGAGGTTATCTCATTAATTGTTTTTGTTAAATATATCTGGTTATCTTTTAAGTTTTTGTTTTGGTTAAGTTTTGTTTTGTGATTTTGTTACTTGTTTTATTATTGTTAACTGTTGTGAACGTTGTGATCATGAGTTTTCAACGGAGGAGAAAACACGCTAGAAGCTTAGAACTTTTTAAAAACTTGAGAATCCTGCCTCTTGCATGTATTTATATCAAAGAAATTTGTATTTTCATAAAAAAACATCCTCAATATTTTAAAACTAATAAAGAAATTGGAAAATTAACAAGATATCCAAACAATTTGTTTTATTGTATGTATGTATGTTTAATGTTTTAATGTATGTTTTTACCGAGGCCTAAATTAACTTTGTACAAAAAAAATGTTCCTTATATAGGTATTCAGATATTTAATAAAATCCCAAAAGACTTGCAAGGGGTTCCTCTTCCAGGATTTAAAAATAAATTTAATAAATACTTATTAGAGAATTGTTTTTACAACCTAAATGAATTTCTGTATGATATGAAAAATGTCTAAATAATATAAAATAATGATATTGATATTAATTGATTGACTGTATGACTAATGATTTATGTATAACCTAATTTTAAATGACAATACTCCTGACTCGTATTTTTACTATAAATATCTAATCATTTTCATTCATTATGTCAATTAATAATAATTATTGTATGCTATGTAGTTATAGTAAAAACATGAATGTTCCTTAATTCTGATCTTAATATCTTTGTATGTACCATGTTTTTATGCAATAAATGATTTATTTATTTATTTATTTAGAACAAAAGCTTTAGTTATTTCAGTGACTGCACTGAAATAACTAAAACTTTTGGTTTTAGCAGATTTTAGAGGTTTTAGCAAGTGTATAGTACCTATATAAATCTCAATTTCAATTTAATAAACGTGAATACCGCTAAAGAAATTGTTTTTTATTCTCACCCCTGGTTGCCCTCATTACTTATTTATTATTTACTCAACTTACAAGGCAACTTATGGAGTGAGAGTATGTTTACAAAAATATTACTAACGCCACAAAAAGAGTGTTGTCACGAAAACGACGCTTTTCTTGGTGTTAGTAATATTTTTGTAAATATACTTTCGCTCCATATCTGGTGCTAAATGTCGATATGCATACTGCATAGCTATATATATATATATACCCCTTTAAAGCATTAGTTATCCTACAAAGTTGCAGATGGCAGCACGTTCCATACATGCACTTATTACCACAGAGTAGCCACTCTATCTCAGTTATACATCCTTCCTCTATGGTCTACGCTCTGACATCACACTCACTCGCGCTAGTATCGCTAGGGCGGATTACTTCGATTGCATGATTTCTTTATTCAAAACTGTTATTAAACGTAAAATAAAAGAAAATTGTAATAAAAATATTGCCTTTATTGCTCATACAGTTAAAAATAATATATAATTTTACATATTCACATTTATTTATTCTTTATTTATGAGTGTTTAGTTTAGTTTTAATTTCAGTGTAAATAAATAAATAAAATCTTTATTTTGCTTTAAACATGGTATTCAATGGTGATACAATTATATTAATAAAGCACAAACATGTTTAGCCAATACAAGCATGCAAAAATAATTACCATAAATGGTGTAATGGAAGAAGGCTTCGTCGAAGGTCGAAATGATTTAATTTGCGTAATATTAATATGAGTGAAACATCTTTAGGCGCGTTTAGAGTAAAATTTCAAGATCGCGTCATGGCAATACCGTAACGTCATGGAGTAAGGCGACGATTCTTCTACAACGATCTTTGCATCTTGGTAATAGTGTGTGAGAGCACGCTTAACATGAGCATTAACTTAAACTGACCATCCGTTCAAAACCTGACATTGGCAGAATCCGTCCTCACTAGGATCGGGAATTGCCATTTGAAAAAAAGAAGAAGAAGAAGAATAGTGTGTGTACAAATTCACGCTGGATGTTTAGAAAATCATGTAATCTTTTAAACAGAAAACGAGTTTAAAAAATTGCAGATAATGACGGGGCAATGTGCGCTGACATTCATAACATACAAGAAAATATAGAAAATAATACTAAACAAACCATACAGAGAAACCGCAACAAAAAAAATCGTATATAAAAAGTATTATATTTATAAAGTAAATCAAATTTGCAGAGTAATTTTCTGTACAAAAAGTAATGATATCCCACCAAAAACATAAATGTAAAAATTGGAGCCGAGTTCAATCGTTGACTTAATTTGCCAAAAAAAGAAATGAGATCTAAATGTGTGCCAAGTTCTGCAGACAGTCCAGAAATTTATTTACAAAGATGTATTAAGTTCTTAGGTTGACTGAAAACTCAATTGTTTTATTTTCCCTTAGAGAACAATGTTTATTCCAAAATATAACTTTTTTAATTTGAATAATATAATTATTTTCACAAAGCAAACAACTAATGACCTATTGAACCCCATAATTTGATGAGGCTAGTTTTACATAGGTACTGTTTATATTTTGTGAGGTTCTAAAAACTAGCCTCATTCCTTTTAAATAGTTACTATACTCTTTGGTATTAGATATAAGCTTCTTGATTTGTACACATCTTAGTACACATTCGTGTTCGCTCAATGTTCACTATTCGCCTCGTCTTCACCACAGAGCAAGTAATATAGTAGTCTTCACATTCGAATCGATGATGTATTTGACCGAACTTAGGAGTATATATACTAACTAATAGATAAACGAGATAAACTAACTACTTACTATTACTTACTACATAAACTAACTACTACTGTAATATATACTACTAGCGGTCCGCCCCGGCTTCGCCCGTGGTTCATATTTCGCAATAAAAGGTAGCCTATGTTCTTCAAAATCGGTCCAGTAGTTTATGCGTGAAAACCATACATACATACATACAAACCTTTCCTCTTTATAATATTAGTATACATATAGATAGGGACGAAACATTCGTATACGACTAAGGTATACGAATATCGTCGCAAAATAGGTCGCAAACCACTGTGTGACTAGACCAAGACTAGACACAATCGTCTTCCCAGCGTCTTCCCTATATACTGTACAGCATAGCGAGCGTACTGTTTACATATTGTGTTCGTTATTCGCATCCACAGTTCGCATCGCTATTTTCACGATTGTGGTCTGAGGAAATCTTGGAAACGTACCTTAATAATATGTTGACCATATCTAGTCAGTAGTTTAGTTTTCTAGCAGTTCGTACTTCGTAGACAGAGAATTATTATGTCTACCAATGTCTACGTAGTATGACAAAGATATATTATAAGCTTCTTGACAAAGATACAACGTTTACGTACAACATTTAACATTTTGCACACATTTTGCATTACCCTCCGTGTGGTAGATTAATATGTGCGTATATTAAGATTTTCGCTATATTGGCCACAAAACAGCACAAAACAACAGATGTTGGCTATATTATAGTATGGCAACGTCGTCTAATCGTTGACAAACTGTTATTTTATGAATTTTGACACTTTGAAATTGAAAGTTTGAAGTTGAAGTTAATCTAGTTTTTGAAAAGCCGGTGTATCGTTGAATGAACAAATTTTATTACCTACCAAAATGAGTGATTTGCCGTATCAAGTTGAATATGCGAAATCTGGCAGAGCATCATGTAAAGCTTGTAAACAGAAGATAGATCAGGGGGCTCTACGAATAGCTATTATGGTTCAGGTAAGAATATGGTTTTATAGGTACCTATGTAGGGTATAGGTAAATCAATATGAAATTGATATGTACTCATACAGGAAAAACCTATACAACACTAAAAATTTTAAATATGTATACCTAAATGCTGTCTGACAAATTAGCTTTGGAGATTTTAAATGTCTCAATATTTATTATTTCTGAATATGGTTTAATAAATAAGATATAAGTACCTACACATAGGTAAGTCTAAAAAAAAATTACAAGTCTACTCTGGAACCGTACCCAAATTAAAATTTCATAAAGGGTATCCTGGGGTACAAGTGTACCCCTATGAAAAAAACAAGATTACAAAAAGATTATTAACTTTTATATTAAATTTTGACTTATTAAGGTCATCTTAACATTAATTTAAGTCTTAATAATTTAATTTAACAGGGCATTTTTATATTTTTTATACAAATTACACACACTTTACGTTGGTGATCAAGATTTATTAAAAAGGGTAATTTTGTATGGGCTAGTGGCGTCGGGCTTTCGCGGCCAGTGATGAAACTTGGATAATTTTTTAAAAGAGCAATATATTGTGTATATAAGCTTTCATATACATTGTTTTGATTAGAATTCATAAATAAATCATCATGTGAAATGTGGTATGTGAAAAACATTAACTTGAAGACAAGTTAAGAACTCCTCCTTTGTTAAAGTCATTTATAAACTATAAAGCATAGTAATCCTGAAGCATTGATTCATTTAATCATACATCTTTTCATTTTCAGTCTGCATTCCATGATGGGAAGCAACCAAATTGGCATCATGAAGAATGTTTTTTCAAAAAGAAGTGTCCAACAAGTATTGCCGAAATTTCAAATTTCAATAAACTAACACATAATGATCAGAAAAAAATTAAAGAACAAATTGGTTTGTATAATTTTCTATTACCTATATGTTTAATGCTTTGAAACAGATATTGTGTAATGTAATATCCAACAAAATTAGGTGGCTCTTCTGGTGGAGTGGTTTTACCCACAGAAAAGGGAAAGAAAGGCAAGGGAACTAAGAGAGGCAATGAAAGTAAAACTGTTCAAATCGGGCTTTCCAATTATACAATTGAATATGCTAAGTCCAGCAGATCTACCTGCAAACACTGTGATATAAAAATTTGTAAGGTAGGAAAAGTTAACATTTATTTATAGCTATACTAAAATAAAAATTATACTGACTTCTGTTATGAATGAAAATAGCTATCAGATGAAACTCTTTTTTATTAAAATCTACACAATAATAATTAAGGTTTCAACAAAATCAATGTTTTTTCTTGGGGTAAACAATGTTTGTTATTTTCTTTTCCATTTTATAAAAGTATGTACAATAGTGCTAAATAAATGTTTGTAAAATAAAATTCTGTATTACCATAATAACTAAATTTAAATTAATATCAGGAAAGGATTGTTGTTCACAAAAAAAATATTTATGTCTTAGGATGAAGTCAGAGTTGCCAAAATAGAATATGATCCAAGGTATGGTGAGGCACCAGCATGGCATCATGTTAAGTGTTTTGCTGAAAGGAAGGCTGAATTGCTGTTCCTAGCTGGTGGAGAAGACATTCCAGGATTCGTTAAACTTAGTAAGGAAGACCAAAAAATGGTTAAAGATGAAATAAAGTGGGTTTTATTTTGTTTTGCTTTATTTTGTTGTAAATCCTTATAAAACCAACAAGATGTTGAGTTACAAGTATACATCTTAAAATTATATAAACTAAAAGACAAGTTAAAGATTAATTGATAAGACAGACAGAGAATATTATGTCTGGTTATTTATAAGTTATTTATTTAAGCTTTGTATTTTCCTTGATTCAGATGGAGTTTTCAAATTCTTCATACTTAACTATTTGTTTTTTTTTTTGCATGCATTGCAATGAAAATTTTTATATTTTTTTTCAGAGCTTCTAATCTGGACGAAGTTCCAGTGAAAAAATTAAAAGCAGAACCAAAAGATGCAGCAGAAATAAAACAAGAGAAAGAATTAGAAAAGAAATTAGAGAAACAAAATAAATTGTTTCACAAATACAGAAACTTGCTCAGTGAGTTAAGCAAGACTGACTTGCATGAACTACTTGAAGAAAACTCACAAGAAATCCTAAAAGGCACTGATGAGGTTTGTGATCTATTGTGTACTTGCATTCATCATATATTTCAACATATTTATTGAAAATTGTTGATTTTGGACAAAATTTTTAATAAGTAAGATATTTTCTATATTTAAAAATATTAGGTAGGTATCTAAATTTTTATTATAAACTAGTTACCCTGACATACTTTGTTCTGCCAAATTGCCCCTTTTACATGATTTCTTATTTTCAAAGATAAAAATTAAAGGCTTAGTAAACAAGATTACATACAGTAAAAAATTTCAGTGTCTGGATCATCTGGCTGACATAATGGCGTTTGGAGCACTCCAGCCATGTCCAGAATGCAAGCAGGGGCAGTTAATTCTTGATACATTCCATTATAAATGCACAGGTATATACCCTTCTAAAATTTATTTATTTTGTTATAAACCTTGCACTCAATAAAATAGTGTTTCAGATTTTTTTTTTCATTTTCGAGAGCCCTGTCAAACTTTGATAAAATTGAAAAAATCCTCTCATTAAAAAGGTTTAACAAATTTACAGGTAATATAAGTGAATGGACTAAATGTATCTATACAACTACAAATCCTAAAAGGGCTAAAATGGTTGTACCGGCACCATATAAAGGCGGCTCAGTGTTTAAAAGCTACAAACCTAAAGTGGGGGAGCGAGTATTCGAGGTTGCTCCACCGCCAGCTATAGTCGTCGTCAAGAAAGAGGAGCCAGAGAGGTTTGTGAATAGCATGATTAACTTTTTTATCTATTAAATATGTTTAACATTGGCCACATTAATTCAATGTACACAATGTATTATTACCTGTGATTATTACATTATATTATATTCAAATAATATTATATTCGGCAAAAATTGACAAATCATAGAAATGATTAATAATAATGATCTATTTAAAATTTTAACTAGTTACATGCTTTTCTCAATATTACTAAAAAACAATTAATTGCAGTAAAAAAACTATCCCTCTTCCACCTTTGAAGAATCTCCAATTTTTCTTATATGGAAAATTTAAGGCTCCAAAAGAGGAAGTCAAAAATCGTATATTAAAAATGGGAGGTCTTGTTGTGTCTAAATTGACTGAGACAACTGCGGCTGTTATATCCACACAGAGAGATGTCGAAAATATGCCCAGGAAAATGGAAGAAATCCAGGATCAAGAGATTGAAGTGAGTCATTTTCTTTGAGCATTTGAACTTGTTTTGTAAATAGTGTCCTGTTTTATTTAATGTTGAGTATTCTTTCTCACGTGAGACTCGCATTTTTGCCTCTTCTCTATAGGTTGTGGATGAAACATTCTTGGATCAAATTGACACCAAAACGGGCACTGTCACAGAAACGTTAGAACTTATCAAACAACATAATATTGCTCCTTGGGGATCTGATGTAAGTATGAATAACAAATACTCAATTAAAAAAAATATTTCTAGATTATGTATGGAAAAAATTTATATTATATGTAAAAATTTATTAAATTTACACAGCCAACAAAACGAGTACCGCAAGATGTAATCGACGGAAAGTCCATAGAGAAATCTGGAAGCATGTATGCAAAGTCAAAATCAGCCATACAAAAGATTAAAATTAAAGGTATAATTGACAAGCTTTTTTATCTTCAAAATACAAAATTTAACATTTACAACTGGTTCGGAAAACACTTAACAGATAGAAGCCGCCTAGCGGACAGGATATCTATATTTACTCTTTTAAAATTATGTCAATATCTGCTTAATTGAGAGCGTGATTTCACATTCACGATATGGGCGTTCGAATTATCAGAGTGAGGAATGTCGCTTCTATATTAATACTAACTGCTCCAGCAAACTGTTATGCCCTTCTGACCTTTTTCATGTTTTCTCTCCAAAAACTATCCTTGTGCCTTAACAAAACCGTTAAGAAAATATCAGAAATGGTCGAACCGTTCTCGAGTTTTACGCTAAGCATAACATTTGGCGATTCATTTTCATCATATGGATTATTGCGTATTCTTCGATATTAATATAAAGATTGACCATATAGGTGGTACGGCCGTAGACCCGGACTCGGGTCTAGCGGACAAAGCGCACGTATACACGGACCAATCGGGAGATAAGTTCACCGTGGTGCTGGCCAAGACTGACGTAGTCGCGGGAAAGAATTCCTTCTATAAGCTGCAAGTGTTGGAGGCTGATGATAAGAAGAAGTAAGTTATAGAGCTAGGCTGATGTTATAAATAAAAATAATAATAGTTTTTTTTTCATTCGTTTGTTTTGGATGAACTCAAAAATTACTATTTTGAGTAATTTTTTAATAACAGTGTAGTAAACCAAACACTATCTCTGTTCTAGCATGTTTGTTCAATAAAGAATAAATAAATCATATTTGAGTAAGTGTTTAAGAAAACCATGCCAACATGTTTATTGTTTATATAAAATAATATTTCACAATTATAGTGATCCCAGCCAATTTACAGATGTTATTATCTTTTAGATATTGGTTGTTTCGAGCTTGGGGTCGTATTGGTACACCTATAGGCGGTACCAAAGTAGAGGATTGTAAAACTTTATATGATGCCACTGATAAGTTCAGAGACCTGTATATGGAGAAAACACAGAATGATTGGGAGGACCGAGAAAATTTTGTAAAGGTAAGATTACATAAAGAAAAAAAAATATATCATCAAATGTCTTCTTATATTGTTATATCGCTGGACTAGATACTGGACACATTTCTATGCTATATTGCACTGAATTCTTTGAAATGGGGAAATATCCTATAACTATCCTTCTAAGTGAAACCTGGTTAAGTGAGACATCAAGGGACCTGCAATGTCGTTTCACTTACACTTCACTTATAGAGGTATTCCACTTACCCAGTGTCTCAGATATACAGGTATAAATAAATATCTGCCTCATTTACAGAGGGTTCCATTAATTAATTTCAGTTTTTCGCGTAATGATAACGATTGTAGCTTTCGTTTTGACATTTTTCAAATAAACATCTGTAACTATGATAGTAAAGATAATCACATATGAAACTAAAACTGAAGGTAATTGAAGCTCAAAATTTGTACTTACGTACTTGGAATTACGTGTGGAATTTGTGGGTAGAATAAGAATGACTAAACAAACAATGTTATCTCAGTTACAGAGGTTTATGCATATAAAATTTACTCGCTGTCTCAGTTATAGAGGTAACTATGATGATAAATCGAAAGAACAAATCCCAGATATAGAGGTTTACCTCGTCCCACTAACAGAGGTAATTCAGTGCCAAAGTGTTGGGACCTCAGCATGAGTTCCAGTTATGGAGGTTTCCCACTTATCCAGGTCCCACTTAACCAAGTTTCACTGTATTATAAAAGCGAAAGTTTGTGACGATGGATGAGTATGTGTATGTTTGTTACTCTTCACGCAAATACTACTGAACCGATTACAATGAAATTTTGCACATATATAGAGGGTAACTTGGATTAACACATAGGATAGGTCTTATCCCGGAAATCTCACGGGAACGGGAACTATGCGGGTTTTCGTTTAAAACGCGGGCGAAGTCGCGGGCGGAAAGATAGTAAGCCATAAAATGATAAAAGGTGAACAGATGATGTTTTCAAAAATATACCACAATTCTTAGTCTCAGGTGTTCATTTTTTTTCATTTTAGATGCCAGAAGCATATTACCCCATTGATATGGATTACGGTGAAGAAGAAATTAAGAAACTACAAGTGGACAAGAACAGTAGCCTCCCAATGCCAGTGCAAAATCTCATTAAGAGGATATTCGATGTTGACACCATGAAAAAGACTTTGCTAGAGTTTGAGGTAAATATTTTAAAAGAAAGCTTGAAAAAAATATATTACTCAAAGGGTTGCAAAATTAAATCAAGTAATCAAGAAATTAATATGTTCATTTGCAATAGATCTACAAGTTTTTTATCACATTCAAAAATAATTTGTGTGGTTTTATTTTTATTTTAGCTTGACACAGAAAAGATGCCTTTAGGAAAACTATCCAAGAAGCAAATTAAATCTGGATATAATGTTTTATCTGAGCTTCTAACAAATATTCAGAATGGCAGGGCAAATAACAGTATAATTGTAGATGCTACGAACAGGTGCGCTATTTGTTAATGATATTCATATTCCAGTGCAGTGTAATAAATTATAGATATCAATTTGTTGTTATTTGATTAATATTTTTTATAAAAATAATACTAGTTTTAGCATTATTTCCACTGTTAACTGAAAACTAATGTATCCTTTTTTATTTTTTTATTAATACAATTTTATTAAAGGACTTAAAAAAATTTAATAAAAATCGCTTTAGACCATTTACACACCTATACATATACATACAATACGGTCGACGTATCTTGTATTTTGTCGTCGTGTTTGTGTTGATATCTCGTCTTGTACTCAGTCAAGTATAAATATATATGTTATTTTATGGTACTATTTCAGGTTTTATACTCTTATTCCACATAACTTTGGTACGAATAATCCTCCGCTGCTGGACAGCGTAGACGCAATCACCAATAAAATACAGATGCTTGATAACTTACTCGAAATTGAAATTGCCTATAGTCTTATGCAATCAGGTAAATTGGTTATTTGTGATGAGTATCTGTCCGCATTAAGTCTTTTATTAAGGGCATATAACTCTTTTCTGAGAATTCTTTTTAATTGTATTCAACATATATCTAAAAAAAATGAGAATCTAAAAAAAATATTTATTTTTATTTCTTGTAATATTTGTCCAAAATAATAAAGAACTTCGCAAATGTAATTCTTTTACAGATGTAAATAGCACTTGTCCAATTGAAGCTCATTATAAGAAACTGAAAACAGATATAGAGCCTATCGCCAAGGATAGTGAGGAATTCAAGATGATAAATGAATACATTAAGAACACGCACGGTTCCACGCACTCTTATTATAAACTCGAACTTCAAGAGGTATAAAGATTTTTAAATTTTTTAAGTGTAAGATAAATATAACACGCATTTAGGTCCGGTTTTACGATTTGATGGTGATGTTTGCTGAATTTTTATTCATTATTTGTCATGTTAACTGATCGATAAGATAATAATCATAGCATGTCCTGAAGTTATATGAACCCGTCGTGAGTCTTTAAACACCTTTTTTTTCTGAAGTTATTTATTTTATAAGAATTTTATCACTTATTTTGTAACCAAAAGCATTTTCTTTTATTTTTTAGGTTTTCAAAGTAGTGCGTGAAGGCGAAGAGAAGCGCTTCAAGCCTTTCCGAAAGCTTCACAACAGGCGGCTTCTGTGGCACGGCTCCAGAACTACCAACTATGCTGGAATTCTCTCACAAGGTATAATATAAATCTACAATGCTTAAAAAATATTTGATTTCTTTTGAAAATGAACTGCTGTTACTTTTGTCCTACTTAAATGGCATATTCATAAGGTATTGTGTATTAAAAAACTTATTTATTATTTTTCGTATGCAGGTCTTCGCATAGCGCCTCCAGAAGCGCCCGTGACGGGTTACATGTTCGGCAAAGGTATCTACTTCGCCGACATGGTGTCCAAGTCGGCGAACTACTGCTGCGCTCACACCGCCAGCCCCGTGGGTCTGATGCTGCTCAGCGAAGTGGCTCTTGGTGATATGTGAGTGGAAATGATAATAATTAGCTATATTTTCTGGCTAAATAGTCAGTAGAAAACAGTCTCATTAAAATTGGTAATGAAGTGTTGATTTCTATATGTGTTTGTACTAAATTTGTAGTTTGTAAGCATTTATTTTGTTTGCCATGTTGCTTTTTGTATTATGCTTAAACTGCTTATAATCAAAGTATAGTCGCCTCCGTATATCAGGCAATTAATAGATCAGTATAATAAATTTTTAATATCTTGTCCATTACAAAAAGTACTAAAGACTATTTTCTCTGAATATAATTTAACAGGAAAGAGTGCATGAAAGCGGAGTACGTAACCAAACTACCGAGCGGCAAGAACTCAGTGTGGGGCGTTGGTCGCACGCAGCCTGACCCGACCCAGAACAAGGTGCTAGAGGATGGTGTTATTGTGCCCTTGGGAAAACCAATAGAGAACCCGGTGCAGTGCACACTGCTGTACAACGAGTATCCTTTTACATAATTAGATCATTCCTGCTGTTGTGTGCTTTTGTTTCGAATGATTTTGCCAAAAACAAAGGAAGTTCTCAATTCAACTCTGTTTTTGGTATATATAAAGTACATATTTGTGGGTATGGTAAACCTCTCTGGTAAACCGTATCTTCTATGGCTTAAATTAGCCTAGAACCAAGTCCTAAGTGGATGGGCAACATTGATAAAACATCTCAGTCTGGCAGGACTTGTCCATAAATAATATTATATTCTATCTGTAAAACTTGTTTATTGCATCTGCCCCATACCCAAGAAGCTTATATCTAATACACTGGAGATTGCACTATGAACATTAACTTGTCACAAGAAAATATGACCTTGAATGACGCCTGTATGTTTTTTTTATCCCTTTCACACCTAACTTGGCAAGTTGGTGTGAAAGGGATAAAAAAACATCTTGCCCATACCCAATAAGGTGACACGGAATTTGACTTTATACCTATTATTTCCTTAAGAACTATTTCAGATTTATCGTATACGACGTGGCTCAAGTTAACATCAAATATCTGTTGCAGATCAAATTTAAGTTTTAAATAATACCAAAACAATTGTGTCACAATAATTATTGTATGTGTGCTATTGATTCGCCGTTACGATTCAAATATTTAAACTAAATTATATTTCAAATACTATTCAATTCTAATTGTTTGTGAAGTAAATTTACAAATACTTGTACTTGTGTGATGTCCCTATTTCTGTTCAGTAAAAGAGTTTTTTTTTTTTTTTTTTTTTGTATGGTGTTTCTCAATGTTAGCCAGAAGGGCTACTACATTTTAACGCGGACGCGGGGGTGAACTGAAGGTTCACCCTGGTAGCGACATGCACAAGGGCGTCCCCCCGCCACGGGGACCACGAACCTCGGCTTGAGCTGTCGCTTGAGTGGAGGAGGCCAGAAGGGCCCTAATCGGACGGGAGTTAAAGAGTGCCATAGGCGGTTTATTATGTAGTTTGTACGAATTGTTAAGTTTTGTTTAGTATTACTATTATGGCAGCAAAATCACACTATTACTGTATATATGTAATAAGTGTTTTGGTTCTCTGAAGTTGTATTTCATTACAATATTAAGTTAAATGGAAATTGAATCTTTCAAATAATATTGTGAACGTGTTTTATTAATACAGTCGATTATGTTTTGTTTAATTTTTTTTTATGAATCTGTACTTAGATGATTCGATTATTATTATTAATTGCCTAATTCTTAAAATTTCTGTGTTTTTATTAATATTTTTGGAAATAAAAAAAATGTTTTATTTTACAAAATATATCACTTATATATTTTTACAAAAGGTATGGAGAAATAATATACAATTATTATTGATACTAATTACTATCTTGTATTATGATATTAGACTGTTAATCCTGTATCAAAATGGGTATCATTTAAGCTATCACCAATTTAATTAGTTTTGTGTTTCTTAAATAATAGGGTTTGTCCTCAAAATAGTAGATCTGTCACCAAAATGTAGTCACCAAACAATGCAAAATCAGTTCCACAATAAATCACCTAAAATCCTGAGATATAAGGTCTAGTACCAAATAAATGTTTTTGTATGTATTATAATAGGTGTGTCCTAATAAGTATTTAAGCAAACTAATTTAAAGAGATCACCAATAAATCATTATGTTACTAGAAAATTGCATTACCTTCACCACTACTTGATGCCATAATCAAAAAAAAGTTTGGAAAATCCAAAAGTGCACGCCTCATAATCTCATCCTTTACAATAAAATTGATTATTTATAAAGGTGTATATAATATAAGTATGTAGATACACTTGTTCTCATGTGCCAATGCTCTTGTACTGTCTCAAAACAGTTGGAAAAGTAAAGAAAGCGGTACCGTAATAATTGAGCTATTTTTCTTGTGGCCCCACCTAGATGTGGAACTGCGCAGGTTTAAGGGACTGACTACCAACTTATTTTTTTAAACCTTGGCTTATAGTATAAAGAATCGAGTTTATAATGGTGAATTTTGAGTACACTATAAATATAAAAAAAATAAATAATAAAAAGTCGATATTTTTTTTTGTTTATTTAATAACAATTAAACCACATCGAATCAGACCCTGAAAAATGAAAGGGTTCTATTCCTGAGCATACTCAAGCGTAAGAGAAAAAAAAAGACTCGATTAGTAAAGTATTTCGGTCGCTATCGTGTTAACAAGAAAATCCTCCGCACATACAGACACACGGACGTCCAAGACAGAACTTTTTTAAACTGTTTTTTAACTAGTTTAAATAACAAAAATGACATCAAAAATATCATGAATGTTAAAAATAGTGTTTTTTCTTAATATGTGTGTGTATGTATTATCTTACAAGTGCAATGTATGATAAATAAAGACATTTTAAGTTTGAAAAATCAGATGTTTTGCGCGAAGTGACAGTAGTACCCACCTCAACGCTTCGCTTATGAGGCGTGCAATAAACATTTAAGAAATTAACTAAAACAACAAATTATCCACAACGATAATAAAATGCACCTACAACCACCCTACAACAATGAACGTGAAATCGCGAATGAAGTAAACTTGCATCTCTCTCAATCAATCTTTAAAGTCAATTTCACGCGTCCTACTATAAAATACAGATTTAGTTACGCGCAAATAATGTGCGTAGGACGTGCGAAGGTTAGCGCGCCAATTTGTCTCCGCCCCTTTGATCATTTTTTCATTAAAATTATAAATTGATGTAGGTATTAAATTGGTAACGAATACTATTAATGAACGAAATAAAATGTTACTACTGTATTGGTGACAAAATATCAAATAAAAAGGAGTCGTAGTCAGGGATCGATAATCGATTTATTTGATGACAGATCTACCATTCTGAGCACAGAGCTATTATTTTAGTAACAAAACTGTTATTATAAGAACGAAGTTTATATTCATGTAATGCAATATAATTTTATTGGTTATCGATCTCTTATTTTACACATTATATATTAACATTAATTTGATAATTCATACCTGGGAACAATTTTTGTTTATCTGAGAACGAAAATATTTCGTGGTGATAGATCTATTTATTAGGTGATACAACTTTATGACAAATATAAATTTTGGTGATAGAAAATATAGTTCCCTATCAAAATTTGATAAATTTAATAATATTGTAACTACTTAGATAAATGATATTATGCTATTATGAAAAATAATACCTTCATTAAAATTTTTCTTTCCTCACAAACCATACTAGTGTGAGACCCATTTGTAAAAAAGTCTTCAAATAACGATTTTCGTGGGACTCACCTCCGTCATACGGACTACAGCCCATAATAGATAATTTATCTACAACTAACGTCAATCTCATACATTCGTAGTCTATTCTATTGAACGCTACGCTAACAGAAAGCCACTTGGCTAGGGGGGCTGATATCCACTTAGAGCGTTTTCACATTGTCCGGTCCGATATCGGATATCGGAAGCCGATAGCCGATATCCGATATCGGACACAATTTGCCCTTTCACATTATCCGATAATATCGTCCCGATATCATGAGTGTTGCCAGAAACTGAAAATGTAGATATATGGAGAATTAAAAAAAACAGTGGATGCATTTATGTTACAAAAAATAAACTTTATTTTAAATAAAATAAATAGTAATAAATAAATAACATGTTGTGTGGTCGTAATGAATTTTAGAACTTTTTTATATTAAATCATGTACGACTGTTATGTTCTTATACAAATAAAATAAAATAAAATTCAACTCAGTATTAAAGCGACGAAACTGGCAAATATAAATTCAAATTACATTTACAAATGTAGGTGCTGTTATCTACCACAGAACAGTAAATTATCTACGTAGTACCACAGACTAATAATAATATAGCCATACGAGCCATGACAACCAAAATAGTAAACAAGCCAAACAAGCTCAAAAGTCGCCGCGCGTTCTTGACAAAATGTAAGGTCGCCGCATTCTAATTCTGAAATTTTAGAGAAAACTAAACAAAATTGCCGTATTGTAAATTTTCTTTTCAATAAAAAAGGTTTGATTTAAAAAAAATCAACTGATAGATCGTAGTTGTACATACAGTAAAAATAACTACAAAAAAGAAACCGACTACAAAAACAGCTGGAAAAGTAAAATATAAAAAAGATTTGATATTATTAATTACTTAATATTATTTAGATGTGCTATTTATTATACAGGTTTGATATCGGCGCTAAAACAAAGCACTAAATCTGTGACTCAATGACAACAATACAATAAACAGCTTACAGCACAACAGTAGTCCAAGTAGGAGGAGGAGCGGGGCAGAATGAGTAAATAAAGATAAAAGACACTAATATTTCGAAGATACGGTTGAATTTAAGAACGCAATATATTTTTGTTTACTTCAGTTCAGCCAATTGCCGTATATTATAGGACGGTATTAAAATAGCTCCCGTAAAAATAGTATTTTTAATGCCTTTAAATACTTAAATGAATGTTTTCTTAATAAAAAGGTTTAAAGTAAATGAAAGGATTTTTTTTTTACATTTAGCGCCTAGAAATGACTGAAAATACACAAACTAGTGCTTTTTTGCTGTTGGTATACTACCTTTTCGAAAATTGAGTTGGTAACACTGAACATTATCGTCCGATAGTTCACGGGAATATCGGTGTTGGCTCCGATATCCGATATCGGACCGGACAATGTGAAAGACAGGTACCTAAATCATACATTTTACTTAAGTAGCCTACTCACGATTCAATTTCAGTAACAATCTGCTGACACAATCTGCAGTGAGCTGACAGATTGTGTCGTGAATAGTATAGTTGAGGGCACGTTGGGGGCGTAACCCAACATGTTGTGTATTGGATCGGCGCGGAAGCAACCCGACAAATTGTCTCAGCAGATTGTGTGCGTGTTGGAACGTGAGTATTGTGATTCACAGATAACTATATATTAGTCAGAGATTGTGATTGCTCCAATCTCGCAGTGTTACCAACCCTCAAAAATATTTATCCCTAAAGTTTGTGTCAAAAACTCCTAAAAACGCCTAAATTATTCAGTTGTCCCCCTAAAAAAACATACAAATATAAATTCATGATGATTTAGAAATAATATGCTGTAATATGTTTCAAAAGTCTTTTTATTACAAGTTATTTAATACATAAAATATTTCGTCTTCATCTGAAGATTCAGCGTTTTTGAAATCATACATGTTGAATAAATTTAACATTTTATTGGATGGATTAAAATATGTTGTACAAGATCCACCATTTCGATTTGATGTAAATCGGACCATCATGATGCTTTGCAAAATTTTATTTAATTACGTACTGGATGTCGCTATGAGTCGCTAGGTCAAGAAATAAATATTAAAACTAGTTATGTAATTATCAATTTAAAAATATTAAACAGTCAAAAAAAAATCCCTAAAAATACCCCTAAAAATTTCAGACCCCTAAAAAATTCCTATCTCACTTATTTACCCCCTAAATCTGGGGGGAAAACCCCTAAGTTGGGAACCGTGCAATCTCGGCTCAATCGCGCAGCCGCGTTGCGGCTGGGAGTCACTTATGAAAAAGTGTAACGCTCGGTAACGTTACGATGAGTCACCGAAAGAGGCACGCGGGCATGGTTAGCCCGCCTAAGAGCGAGAGAGACAGACATAAAAAGTCGTTGTCACGTAAAACTTTCGCCCGTATACCGACTTTACAGGCAACAAATTATTTTTATTTTTGTTACATTTAAAGATCATCTAGAAAAATCTGCTTCTTCTAGAGTTTCAGTACCTGTGTGAAGAATAAATTTCTGTGATAGAAATTTTGGTGTGTATTGTGGTTTGGGCATATTTAATGTAAAACCATATTACTTCACAAAATTAATTAAAATACGTCAAGCTAGAAGCTACCCGCCGCGGCCGCAGCGTAAAGCGTTGCCAATACGTAGGTACTGACAATTATTGTTTTTGTACACAAATACAGAATAAACATAATATAACCTTTTGAATCATCAAATCATACTTTATATCAATAGTAATAAAGTTTATAATCAAAAATATTCAAGAAATAGACAAACAACGGAGAATTCCCGAATGTTCGTTGAAACAACATGACACAAAATAAATCTTCCTAGTGGTTGAATGTCGTACCTTACCACTAATTGAACTCATCTAAACCACTAGGAAAATCCACCAGCCACTAAAACCAATATTTGTCCGCTAAATGGGGGAGCTAAACCACCCAGATCTAGTGGAAATTCCACTGAGTTGGCAACACTGGTCATCAGATTGAGGGTTGGATGAATCGTGAGTAGAGAACGCTCAATCGCGACTGCAACAAATTGTTTCAGCAGATTGTTGGTTGTGTTGAACCGTGAGTAGGGCCTTTTAGCCTCCGATATCGGATATCGGCTATCGGCGCCCGATATCCGATATCGGACCGGACAATGTGAAAACGCTCTAATCGGCATGTTTTTCTGAACACAAAAAGTGCGGAAGTCACTTCCTAGGGGTATGGAGGGGGGAGCTATGACGTAGCAAAGGTGGCCGTCGGGCCGTTCTATTGTGCGGTATAACTAGATAACTACTGGACCGATTTACTTAAAAAGGGTGTGAAAGATAATTAAATAAACATTATTTGATTCCGAACATCAGAAAACTTGATAAATTATACAACATGCGTCTCGCCTGCATGTGCTAAGAGCCACCTACCAGGCATTTTATTGGCAGAATGCAAACGTAGCAAGACCCACGACTCTAGCTGAAAGGTTGAGGACAAAAAACTGTTGCCAATTACTTCATCAGTAAAGTCAGTTTATCGAAGTGATATTATCATGACAATGTAAAGCTGGGGGTTTCTTTAGTTAACTGCCGCACGTATTATAGGTTTTTTGTGGGAGGGGAGGGGGGAGGAGGAGGGGGGGACCCTCCCCCCAAAAGGGGAAAGTTAGGAAACCAATAGTTTTGGAGAAAAATCAATTTTCCTATTCTAACCTCAAAATGTATGGAATTGGTGTAAAATCATTTTCACTAAGCAATTAAGCATTAGACGATAATAACAAAAAATTTACGATACATAAATAAAATACAAACAAGTTGTGTAAACCTACGTAGTTTTTTTATTTGAGTGGGAATCGCCCTAAAGTCGCTCCTCGCTACCTATTTGGATATTAAAAATAAAAGTTTAATAGTTTTTTAACCTACGTAGATTTATTTTTTGTTTGAGTGGGAATCGCCCTAAAGTCGCTTCTGGCACTCGCCGAGTCGCCGGCCGCTGCCGCGGCACGCTCGCTTCGCTCGCTCGGCTCGTGCGGCAGTTCAAGGGTTAACCTAACACGCTCGTCGCTTCGCTCCTCGCTACCTATTTGGGTATTAAAAATAAAAGTTTGATAGTTTTTTAACCTACTTACGTAGATTTTTTTTTTTGTTTGAGTGGGAATCGCCCTAAAGTCGCTTTTGGCACTCGCCGGCCGCTGCGTAAAGTCACAGTACAGTGAAATGGAACGTCTTGGTCCGCTTTTTTTGCACAACAAAACGGATAAATGCGCTTTTTTCGTACAAAAAATTATTAACTTTAAAAATTAATAACTAAAAAACTACAAGTTTCCTAACAATAATATTTTGGAATTACAATCTTACATTACCTAGCTAACTAACAATATAAATATTTCCAACAAATTCGTGCGGCAGTTAACTAAAGCCAACCCTAAAGCTGGTTGCCGTTCATCCCGTTGTGTATGTAGTGACATGAAACAAAAGTGCTTGGAAGGGATATGCCACGTTTGATACAAATGTTTTAACCAGTCTTATTATGTAGAAGATATTAATCAAAATAATGACGATGATAATTAGATAAAAACATTTTTTATTTAATTTTAGCCTTGTTGAGTTAACTAAAAACCATTATTATTAATCTTGTAATTAATCTTAACTTAATCCAAGTAAAGTGCGCTGTCCTTATAACGTTTTATTCATTTAACGTTATGCTTATTCTATAAATAAACTAGCTGTCCCGGCAAACGTTGTTCTGCCTTACTCTTATCACTTAGGGGTATGAAAAATAGATGTTAGCCGATTCTCAGACCTACCCCATATGCACAGAAAATTTCATGAGAATCGGTCCAGCCGTTTTGGAGGAGTATGGTAACTAACATTGTGACACAGGAATTTTATATATAAGGTGTAAGTTCTTTAAATTGTAAGTTAGGCGCAAGGAAATAAGAAAACCATATTGATACCATTGATACATAATAATGTAATTTTATTCATGATCATACACAGAACCTTACACGTTAAGATGTATATTGTATGTACAGTGAGCATCAGTGAGCATTCATTAGTTGACAAAGTATGATATGGATACAAGTTAAAATGTACCAATAATGGAATGTAAATAATAATGGAATGATCAATAAGTTTGTCATCTGAGATTGTGATCTGAGTTGATAGTGATCAACTCAGATCATTATTCCACAAAAGCAGGTCGGCAGGAATTCTGACATTTATGTATCTGTGGTGTCCTACACACACCAAGTCGCTGCCAAAGGCTGGTTCGTAGCTATGGTGTCTACAACAGTGGAGACCAATGACCCTGAGTCTGAGATCAAACCTGGTATTGACCTATTGGGTCCCATCAGACAGAAGTTTGTGTCAGTAACCGACTACTATGAACCAACTGATGATGGAAGCCAGAGCCTAATCTTCATATCTGAATCTTATGATGCTACCACTCACTTTGGAGTAATTTTCTGTACAAAAATTAATGATATCCCACCAAAAACATAAATGTAAAAATTGGCGCCGAGTTCAATCGTTGACTTAATTTGCCAAAAAAAAGAAATGATATCTAAATGTGTGCCAAGTTCTATAGACAGTCCAGAAATTTATTTACAAAGATGTATTAAGTTCTTAGGTGAACTGAAAACTCAACTGGGTCAGGGTGTACCCTTGGGGGCGCTATGTAAAAGTTAAATAATATACATTTTTTATGGTTTTATCGGCAAGAATAGCCTAAAATAAACCCTTTTTATTCTTTGTATTTTTTCTCTAAGGTTGATAGTTTTCGAGATAATCGAGTTATAATATACTCATTTACAATGGGATCTGGACTTAGTCGAAATTTTGAAAATTTTTTTTATTCAGTTTAACACCTATTTTTTATGGTTTTATCAGCAAGAATAGCCTAAAATAAACACTTTATTCTGTGAATTTTTTCTCTAAGGTTGATAGTTTTCGAAATAATTAAGCGAGTGTTTTCTGGCACTCGATTATCTCGAAAACTAGAGAACAACGTTTACTCCAAAATACAACTTTTTCAATTTGAATAATATAATTATATTTTCACAAAGCAAACAACTAATGACCTATTGAACCCCATAGTTTGATGAGGCTAGTTTTAGATACTGTTTATATTTTGTGAGGTTCTAAAAACTAGCCAAGTCAAATTATGAGCCAGTATCAAGATAATAAAAAAAAATTATAATAGACTTAAAGTATGAAACCTACAGAATGTGCAATGTGAAATGTGTGCAGTGAATGCCGCGTCGTTTTCTAATATTTACCGGGACAAACGGCTAGGTCGGCAGGTATAAACAGGTAAGTAGGTACCTATGTCGGTACCAGTTAGGGTCAACTCACACCAAAAGAGCGGCGAAGCGCAGCGCAGCGCGGCGAAGCGCGGAGTAGCGGATGCCCGCGACTTCTCGAGCATTCCAGCGACTTCTCGAGCAGTCGCGGGAATCCGCGCGCCTTCCCGCGATGAATTCACGGGTCGCTCTTTTAGTACGAGATCCGGCTGCAGGATTAGTGCGTTCATCGGTTTTTTGCTGAAAACCGAATTTTTATGTATATTTATAATTAGGAGAATATATATCGACTAGGTTGCCAGTCAAAATTTGGCCGCAAGCATGTTTAATTAAAATTTTTCTAATCGATTTTTGGGAAAAAAATTCGTTCACTTGTTTTTTGAATAAAATGTAGTCTACATCACGGCAAATGATATAAAGATTCAAAAAAATCACGGTTGCCGTTTTTCACCTGGCCGCAACATCTTGGCAGCCTGGTGCAAACAGGTATGATTTCGATTCATTTTTACGTTCATAACGTACATTTATGAATCATATATCAAATTAAAGCTAATTTTTTTCTATTTATTATCATATACGGTTGCCTAATTAAATCCGGCCGCAAATAAGGGTTGCCGGCTGTTAAAAATTATACACCGACGCATTCGCGTGCGGCAGCGAAACAACGAGAAAAAGAGAGGATCGGCTGTTAATTATATTAAATCAATATTACTTTTTAAATTTGTCATTTTGAAAAGGACTACATATTTTCTTTCACTCAACCTTAAATATTCAACATCTTTAACAGCCGGCAACCCTTATTTGCGGCCGGATTTAATTAGGCAACCGTATATGATAATAAATAGAAAAAAATTAGCTTTAATTTGATATATGATTCATAAATGTACGTTATGAACGTAAAAATGAATCGAAATCATACCTGTTTGCACCAGGCTGCCAAGATGTTGCGGCCAGGTGAAAAGCGGCAACCGTGATTTTTTAGAATCTTTATATCATTTGCCGTGATGTAGACTTCATTTTATTCAAAAAACAAGTGAACGAATTTTTTTCCCAAAAATCGATTAGAAAAATTTTAATTAAACATGCTTGCGGCCAAATTTTGACTGGCAACCTAGTCGATATATATTCTCCTAATTATAAATATACATAAAAAGAATGCGTCGGTGTACTAATAGGCGTAAATATTTATAATTTTTAACAGCCGGCAACCCTTATTTGCGGCCGGATTTAATTAGGCAACCATATATGATAATAAATAGAAAAAAATTAGCTTTAATTTGATATATGATTCATAAATGTACGTTAAGAACGTAAAAATGAATCGAAATCATACCTGTTTGCACCAGGCTGCCAAGATGTTGCGGCCAGGTGAAAAGCGGCAACCGTGATTTTTTTGAATCTTTATATCATTTGCCGTGATGTAGACTACATTTTATTCAAAAAAACAAGTGAACGAATTTTTTTCCCAAAAATCGATTAGAAAAATTTTAATTAAACATGCTTGCGGCCAAATTTTGACTGGCAACCTAGTCGATATATATTCTCCTAATTATAAATATACATAAAAATTCGGTTTTCAGCAAAAAACCGATGAACGCACTAATCCTGCAGCCGGATCTTAGACTATTGCGCAGTTCGAATGCTCGCGCGCACAGACGCGTGCGGGGAGCGGGCCCGAGGGGCGGGATATTGCCAGCGGCCGCTCGCGAATGCTCGAGCATTCTCTGGAATTCCCGCCACTTCTCGCTCAGTCGCACGGTCCGTCCGCTGGAATTCCACGGAATTCCAGCGGCGCCGCGGGCATCCGCGCGACTCGTTCGAGCTTCTCATGCGATAATGAGTATTATAGTAATGACAATAAAGTTAAAATTCATATGACACGGAAACTGCGCTCCGCTTCGCCGCGCTTCGACGCTCTTTTGGTGTGAGTTGACCCTTACTTTCACTTGATAGGTAGGATGATGAAAAAAAAAAATTAAGTCAGCGCTGTTTTATTACAAAATTCTTTTATTATCTCGAAACTGCAATTGATAAAAAATGAAAATAAAAAATTTTTTAATAATTAATTTAAAAATATCCTGTCCAGGATTTTCCCAGTCAACCCATTTTTAATACATTTTTTATACACTAAATTTATTATAAAATTGGTCTCATTCTATTATCACGCCGGCCGCGGCGCCGGTGAAGGTCGACCTTGAGCACAGAACATAATATATACTGACCTTGAGGTTTATTATTTACTAGCTTCCGCCCGCGACTCCGTCCGCGTGGAAAAATTAAGATTTACTTTTTTTCTACGTATTTTTCCGGGATAAAAAGTATCCTATTTTATGCTCAGGATAATAAGGTATAATTATACCAAGTTTCATCGAAATCGAACCGTTAGTTTTCACGTGATGCCTGAACATACAGACAGACAAAAATTTTTTTAATCACATATTTGGGTTTGGTATCGATCCAGTAACACCCCCTGCTATTTATTTTTTCAATATTTTCAATGTACAGAATTGACCCTTCTACAGATTTATTATATGTATAGATAGATACTATAATACGTAGTAGGTATGACAACGATACAACGCGACGTTTACACACACATTTACACACGTACCTACACAAGTACAACATTGAATGGTGGCAGTACACATGGGGCCAACGTGTTGGGCCTACGTATATTACTTGCTCTGTGATTACTTGCTCTGTGCTTGTTATCAGTATATATTACTTTCCTCTATGCTTGTTATTTCTAGTTTTTGAAAATGAGTGATTTGCCGTATCAAGTTGAATATGCGAAATCTGGCAGAGCATCATGTAAAGTTTGTCAACAGAAGATAGATCAGGGGGCTTTACGAATAGCTATCATGGTTCAGGTAAGAATATGGTTTTATACCTAGTTAATTAAGTATATCAATATGAAATTTATATTAGGTATGTACTCATACAGGAAAACCGAAAACCTATATAAAACTAAAAATTTGAAGTATGTATAGGTACCTAAATCCTGTGTGACAAATCAGTTTT
The DNA here is from genome assembly GCF_905220415.1 of Colias croceus. Taxonomy (NCBI): domain Eukaryota; kingdom Metazoa; phylum Arthropoda; class Insecta; order Lepidoptera; family Pieridae; genus Colias; species Colias croceus. Next base: position 8,322,743 of record NC_059542.1, read on the forward strand.
GGAGATTTCAATTAATGTCTCAATATTTATTACTAGCTGCTCCGCGCGGTTTCACCCCCGTGGCTCCACTCCTTTTGGTCGTAGCGTGATGATATATTAAAGCCTATAACCTTCCTCGATAAATGGGCTATCTAACACCGAAAGAATTTTTCAAATCAGACCAGTAGTTCCCGAGATTAGCGCGTTCAAACAAACAAACAAACACTTCAGCTTTATAATATTAGTAAAGATTTCTGAATATGTTTTAATAAATAAGATACCTACATATATAGGTAAGTCTAGAAAAAAAATTACAAGTACTCTGGAGTCTGGAACCGTACCCAACTTAAAATTTCATAAACAATACCCTGGGGACTGGGGTATACCCTGGGGTACAAGTGTCAACAAGGTGTCAACTATAAAAAAAACAAGATTACAAAAAAGATTAATAACTTTTTTAAATTTTGACTTATTAAGGTAGATTAAGGTCATCTTAACATTCATTTAAGTCTTAATAATTTAATTTATCAGAGAATTTTCATATTTTAAGTACAATTTACACACACTTTATAGTCCATTGAAAAGTTACATTTGGGGTCGCATTTTTTAGAGGACGCGATTTTATTTTTTTGATGTGTAGACACCCCCGGCACAGTATTACCATATTTCCTACACTCTACAGTATTCAGACGACGAATGTACTTGTGCAGAGAAACGGAGGGGAACTGGCGGGGGGTCGGGCGACGCGGGCCGCTTAATGCAATCACGCTGAGTTTGCATTAACTATCGCGAAAGGATGACGCAGTAGTATTTTTTGTGTAATAATTTTATTATACATAGACCGTACTTACATATTCTATTATGGCGCCCAAAAACTGTTCCGTTTACGGATGTAAATCTACATTGAAATCCCAGAAGGAAACAATATTTCAGAAAGATTGTATTAATTTTATCTGTTGAATTAAAATCATAGCTATGTATATGTTGTCCTCATTATTTTCTAATCAGATTGTACTAGGTACATCCCAATGCAAATGCATTACTTAGTTAAATGGTATAATATACAATTAATAACATCCAAAAATAAAGTGTCCACGTAAATAATATTTAGCAGTGCAATATCTGTAATTATATAATAATGAACGAATAATTACATCAGATTTAATAATCGCAATTATTTTGAATGTACATATGAATAAATGATTTCATCATAATATTAATAACCACAATTGTTTTATTTCCCATTTGTTGCAACCCTAGCGTATTTTCGTGTGGTAGCGTAAGTACCTACGCTGGCGGCGCGGCGGCATCGCGCGACATCAAAGGCGTTTCCTTACTGTAGGAAATAATATTGTAATACTATGCCCCCGGTCAGCGTGAAGCTATCACCAAGTTTGTGGGGTCGCCACCCTTGTCCCACGGCCGCCACCTTGAAAAGAGCGGTAGATATGGTTTTTACGATATATCTCTTAAACTATTTATCTGATAAAAAAAACATTGTTAGCATTATTTGTTGCAAATTAAATTCTCTATAAATTTAGTCCAGTAACTTTTTATCGTAGAACTATAAATAAAAAAAATATAAGCGAAAATGTTCAGAAATTAGATATTTATATTTTTCAATAAAACTTTTTTTTTGTCATTTTACGAAGAAATGATATCAGACCATTTTTGTAGGTTGTTTTTCGAGGAACAACTTTTATACATAACATTTTTTCATTAGGTCAATAGCTAAGGTTTTACAGCACTTCGAAGTGAGTACTATTTTTCAGTGCTATTAGCATAGCATACCATTATACATATAAGTATATTATGTGTGTATAAATAATAATTTGTCATCAGTAGGTAATTGTTTTTTCTGTTATTATAATATTTTTCATAATTAATTTTGCAATATTATTAATAATTATTTATTGACTATTTTCCCCACCTCCCAGGAGGTAGAGTCTGGAAGCACGTTATTTTTTACGTCGAAAAGCAGGGCTGAAACGTTTTGCAGTATGCTTCCATTGTTCTGGAGTCTGGGAAAAGAGTCAATAGCCAATTTATGTCTAGTTAAGAGTACTGAAAAATAGTACTCACTTCAGATGAAATGTTGAATGTTGTAAATAAAAATTGTTCCTCGAAAAACAATCTACAAAAATTGTCTGATATAATTTCTTCCTAAAATGATAAAAAAAATTATCGAAAAATATAAATAGCTCTAATTTCTGAACATTTTCACTTATAACTTTTTTATTTACGACAAAGAGATACTGGACTAAAGTTGTAGAGAATTTAATTTGCAACAAATAATGCTAATAATGTTTTTTTATCAGATAAATAGTTTAAGTGATCTACCGTAAAAACCATTTCACCCACTATTTTCAAGATGGCGGCCGTGGGACAAGGGTGGCGACCCCACAAACTTGGTTTTAGCTTCACACTGACCTCCCCTACACATCCAAAAAATAAAATTGCGTCCTCTAAAAAACTTAAGATTTGGCCTAAAAAATGTAACATTTCAATGGACTACCTATTACGTTCGTGATCAAAATTTATTAAAAAGAGGTTTGGGTACTTTTGTATGGGCTAGTGGCCGGTGGCGTCGGGCTTTCGCGGCCAGTGATGAAATTTGGATAGGTAATATTTTAAAAGAGCTATATACCTATTGCGTTAGGTGTATATAAGCGTTCATATACATACATTGTTTTGATTAGAATTCATAAATAAATCATTGTGTGAAATCATTGAGTTAATATGTGAAATCGAAATGTGGTATTTTTTAGCTCCTCCTTCCAGCTCCTTCCCTATTATTTGCACTCTATTAAAAGTAAAAAATGAAAAATAAAACTACAGATATAAATTTACTATTGTAATTTTTTATATTATACCTTAATATGGCAGGAATATTTTTGAAAATGAGTTTTATTTCACAAATTAATTTTCTTGTTATTTAGAAAGCATTATTATTATTATAGGATTGAAAAACATTAACTTGAAGACAAATTAAGAACTCCTCCTTTGTTAAAGTCAGTTATAAACTATAAAGAATATTAATCCCAATGATATTATTCTTGGATATCTATATATATAAAAATCAATGCCACTTTTCGTTGTAATTCCATAACTCGAGAACGGCTGAACCGATTTCGATAATTCTTTTTTTATTATATTCCTTGAAGTACGAGGATGGTTCTTATGTAGAGAAAACGTTAATATGTACCACGGGCGAAGCCGGGGCGGACAGCTAGTCTAATATATAAAAATCAATGCCACTTTTCGTTGTAATTCCATAACTCGAGAACGGCTGAACCGATTTCGATAATTCTTTTTTTATTATATTCCTTGAAGTACGAGGATGGTTCTTATGTAGAGAAAACGTTAATATGTACCACGGGCGAAGCCGGGGCGGACCGCTAGTTATATATAGAAACAAGAGGTAGATACGTTACCAACGCACCAAAACGTAAACCGTGAATTGGTCCTAATTGGGACCAGTGGAATCAGTCAGATTGTGACTTGTGACAGCGAACGCACATGCTGATATAAACGTTAAAATTATCAATAATGCCTTCTTGTGTGTTCAGAAAGTGCACAAATTACGATAGTAAAATAAAGAAAGATAGAGGGATATCATATCACAGGTAAATGTATTAAAATATTATAATTTTAGAGCAAAAATAACAATTTGCAATTATTAATGAATGACACTTGCTTGACACTTGTATTGAAATAATGAAAGGGATAAAACATTGCTTCAATCACTAGTGTGACAAAGCTAGCGCACACTGTGTTCAAAGATTATCATGTAGATACGATTATTGAAAATAGAACGGTTATTTTATTAATTTCGATTTGGGTAAATACTTGATTATTTTTATATTTAAATCCACACAGTGCATGTAATTAACAAATATGTATATCTATTTATTATATACCATGAAATCGTGATGGCAAAAATGTGTGTTTGCAAAAATGATGTTGAATATACGTAGGTATACATTAAAGAAAAGATTATCGCTACTGACGAAAAATGCTATTTGCTTTTCTGTAAATAGCTATTGAACATAAATTTTATTTGTGTTTTAGATAAAAAAGGCTTATACAGGTCAATTAAGGAAAGCTGGCATGTTCACAGTACTCACACTTATGCAATTTCACTTACAGTATGTTCAAAAATAAATGCGACTCTAGTTTCATTTTAGACTTGAATTGTAAAATGGGTGCGTTGTAGATAAATATATGCAAATATAATTATGAAAGCTCTCATAATTTACCTGTAAAATTATAATTTAAAAGTAAATCAATTGATGAACTTCATTATTTATTTTAAAAATAATCAATTGGATAAAAGTATTAATAATCATTCAATTATCAAATAATAATTAAATTTCAGGTCATAAAAACAATACAAATAACACGTGCGCTCACTCCCAAGTCCCAACACACGGATGGTTGTTTTGATAGTGATTTAAATGACGGACATTTTCTGCAGTTGCGGAGCAGTCTTGTCCTGACTTTGGTCGAGTAAAAATATCTAAGAAATATTATATTTGTACTAAGTACGTAATACCTACCAATACGCGCTAACAAATACGTGTTACATGTTTATTGTATAATTTTCACACTATTGGTTTTAAACTCAAACTCAAACATTTATACAATTAGACTTCTTCTAGAAGCACTTTTGAATCGTCATAACAGTTTAACAGTTTTAACATTTACCACCAATTCAGAAAGCAGTATCTATAGAGAAGAAGAAGAATCTATTTAATCGTAATCGTAATCTTCTACTTCACTGAAACTTTCATCGCTCGAAGAACACGATGTTTCGCCGTCGGAATTTCTTAATGTTATTATAAATGAGTCAGTGTAATTATCTACTTTTGGTTCTAATTGAATATATTTTTTCTCATGTTTTCGCGTCTTTCTCCAAACGTCACTAAACATATCCAGACTAATAGCATTTGCTTCCTTTCTAAATAATTCTTCCACAGTTTTCAAGTTAAAGTTCACATTTTGTGATGCTACTTTCCCTTTAATTATGTCCCATAGTAACTCTATTGGGTTGAGTTCTGGATGGTATGGTGGAAGGCGCAATACACTATGTCCATGATCTTTGAGGATTGCATCAAGTAAAAATTGTGTATAGTTTGGCGTATTTTTTTTAAATAATGTCATAAAGAATAGGTATTGTGTTTTATTCTGGATATTCGCTCGTCTTTTAATTCTATTAAATATGCTTAGGATATGTCACAACTAAGCGCTCTAAAAGATTTTCCGCAAAATTTAATTACGGATCAACAACTTTACGAACACTTCCAAAGAACACATACCGCAATAAGACATTGGTATTCAATTTTAAGTAAGAACAACCGATATAGTTTGTAAATTAATGTAAATGGTGATAACTCTGATTATTAATTAGTAATTTGATTTTTGAAAAAAAAAATGCCGATCTTAGTCAAAATTTATATTTTTCTAACAAGATCCTTATCATCCAAATTTCCACCTTGGTGAGAAAAATTGACATTTCTAATGAAAATGAACAAAAAATTAAATTATTTTATTAAATACTGTAAAATAGTCTATAATTCTTCTATTTACTGTATCACAAAATTCTTCATAGATTTTTAGATATTCGTACTACACCAATAACATCACCCTGTATTTATAAACAATTGCAAAATATGACACATACATAGGCCGGGAGATACTGACACAAAATTTCGGGTCATTTGTAACAGAATGGCGGTTCTACAGAGGTCTTATTACGCAATGACAAAAAGAAAAATGATGGTCAGAACGCTGGTACCGGCGGACTAGTCGCGTGGGCGTAAGTCACACTCGTCGGATAAGTAAGACCCCTCTAGACCGCCATCCTGTTACAAATGACCCGAAATTTTGTGTCAGTATCTCCCGGCCTAACATGTGCAATGTGTAAATGTGTTGACGTTCCAGCTCTTCTTAATATATCAATACTTCATCCTTTCTTTTATTTCATACTTTTTTTCATCTAGGCACCACTATTATTATATCCTACAAGTTGGAGTGATGACCTTGTACGGGTTCCGGGAACTGCCTTGAAACGAATAGCGTAAGATCGGTCCGTATGGAGTTCTATAAGGAGGACTATGCTCAGCAGTTGGTGTTTATCGGGTGAAATGATGATGACCGAAAACGAACACCACAGCTAGTAATAAATGCTTAATACAGTTATATCTCCAAAAAAGTTTTTTTCATAGTAAATGAAATTGTCACATTTGTTTACGTGTGCAGGAAACGAAACATCTATAACATTGAACCTTCTGTGTCGTTAGTCTATGCCAATTGCCATGGCAACTATTTGTTTATTTATATTTAATTGGTGAATTCTTATGACTTTTGCTTACACCTGCGCGGAAGTGACAAACTATCTTTGTCTTTTTTGTTTATATGATTTTATTATAGCCATCTCTCTTATACAGTCTGTCAATGTAATAAATTAAGTAAAATGAAACTTGTATTTGTGTGTGCCTGACACTGCATATGAAGCATTTTTTTTGGATATATTGTGAGTATATAACGTATCTATACATAAAATATCATTGATTAATCCTGAAGCATTGATTCATTTAATAACCACAGACACAATAGAAAATCTATTGTGTCGTGGCTCGTGGACCGATCGGGCGGCTGGCTCAATGGGTTAATCATCTTTTCATTTTCAGTCTGCATTCCATGATGGGAAGCAACCAAATTGGCATCATGAAGAATGTTTTTTCAAAAAGAAGTGTCCAACAAGTATTGCTGAAATTTCAAACTTCAATAAACTAACACATAATGACCAGAAAAAAATTAAAGAAAAAATTGGTTAGTATAATTTTCTATTACATGTTTAATGCTTTGAAACAAATATTGTGTGGATAAATATTACTTAATGTTATATCCAACAAAATTAGGTGGATCCTCTAGTGGAGTGGTTTTACCCACAGATAAGGGAAAGAAAGGCAAGGGAACTAAGAGAGGCAAGGAAAGTAAAACTGTTCAAACCGGCCTCTCCAATTATACAATTGAATATGCTAAGTCCAGCAAATCTACCTGCAAACACTGTGATATAAAAATTTGTAAGGTAGGAAAAGTTAACATATTTTATGTATAGCTATACTAAAATAAAAATTATACTGACTTCTGTTATGAATAGTCAATCGCTATCAGATGAAACTCTTCTTTATGAAAATCTACACAATAATTAAGGTTTTAACTAAATCAATGATTTTTTCTTGGGGAAAACAATGTTTGTCATTTTCTTTTCCATTTTATAAAAGTATGTATAGTTAATAGAGTGTTAAATAAATGTTTGTAAAATAAAATTCTGTATTACCATAATAACTAAATTTAAATTAATATCAGGTAGGTAAGGCTTGTTGTTCACAAAAAAAATATTTATGTCTTAGGATGAAGTCAGAGTTGCCAAAATAGAATATGATCCTAGGTATGGTGAGGCACCAGCATGGCATCATGTTAAGTGTTTTGCTGAAAGGAAGGCTGAATTGTTGTTCCTAGCTGGTGGAGAAGACATTCCAGGATTTGTTAAACTTAGTAAGGAAGACCAAAAAATGGTTAAAGATGAAATAAAGTGGGTTTTATTTTTATGTTTTGCTTTATTTTGTTGTAAATCCTTATAAAACCAACAAGATGTTGAGTTACAAGTATACATCTTAAAATTATATAAACTAAAAGACAAGTTAAAGATTAATTGATAAGACAGACAGAGAATATTATGTCTGGTTATTTATAAGTTATTTATTTAAGCTTTGTATTTTCCTTGATTCAGATGGAGTTTTCAAATTCTACATACCTATTTGTTTTTATTTTTTGTATGCATTGCAATGAAAATTTTTATAATACCTACTCAATATTTTATTTTCAGAGCTTCAAATCTGGACGAAGTTCCAGTGAAAAAATTAAAAGCAGAAGCAAAAGATGCAGCAGAAATAAAACAAGAGAAAGAATTAGAAAAGAAATTAGAGAAACAAAATAAATTGTTTCACAAATACAGAAACTTGCTCAGTGAGTTAAGCAAGACTGACTTGCATGAACTACTTGAAAAAAACTCACAAAAAATCCTAAAAGGCACAGATGAGGTTTGTGTTCTATTGTGTACTTGCATCCATCATATTTTTAAACATATTTATTGAGAATTGTTGATTTTGGACACAATTTTTCCAAAAAGTAAGATATTTTCTATATTCAAAAATATTAGGTATCTAAATTTTTATTATAAACTAGCTTCCGCCCGCGACTCCGTCCGCGCAGATGTCGGTCTTCGCGTGGATGGTTTATTTCTCCATTTTGAGTAACTCTGACAATGACATCTTATAAATATCTACTGGACCCAAATACGGCTAGGCCTATAATAATACGCATCGTGTGTTCGCGGTTCTACAGAACAACGTCTATGGATAAAACTGAAAAATTAAGCTTATTTTTTTTCTACGTATTTTTCCAGGATAAAAAGTATCCTATTTTACGCCCAGGATAATAAGGTATAATTATACCAAGTTTCATCGAAATCGAACCGTTAGTTTTCACGTGATGTCTTCACATACAGACAGACAGACAGACAAAAATTTTTTTAATCACATATTTGAGTTTGGTATCGATCCAGTAACACCCCCTGCTATTTCTTTTTTAAATATTTTCAATGTACAGAATTGACCCTTCTACAGATTTATTATATGTATAGACTAGTTAACCTGACATACTTTGTTCTGCCCAATTGCCCCTTTTTCGAGATTTCGTATTTTCAAAGATAAAAATAAAGGCTTAGTAAACAAGATTACATTCAGTAAAAAATTTCAGTGTCTGGATCATCTGGCTGACATAATGGCGTTTGGAGCACTGCAGCCATGTCGAGAATGCAAGCAGGGGCAGTTAATTCTTGATACATTCCATTATAAATGCACAGGTATACATACCCTTCCAAAATTTGTTTATTTTTCTATAAATCTTAATAAATTATGGTCTCAATAAATTATGGTCTCAGCTTTTTGATGTTATTGTTGAGAGCCCTGTCAAACTTTGATAAAATTGAAAAAATCCTCTCATTAAAAAGGTTTAACAAATTTACAGGTAATATAAGTGAATGGACTAAATGTATCTATACAACTACAAATCCTAAAAGGGCTAAAATGGTTGTACCGGCACCATATAAAGGCGGCTCAGTGTTTAAAAGCTACAAACCTAAAGTGGGGGAGCGAGTATTCGAGGTTGCTCCACCGCCAGCTATAGTCGTCGTCAAGAAAGAGGAGCCAGAGAGGTTTGTGAATAGCATGATTAACTTTTTTATCTATTAAATATATTTAACATTGGCCACATTAATTCAATGTACACAATGTATTATTACCTGTGATTATTACATTATACATATTATATTCAAATAATATTATATTCGGCAAAAATTGACAAATCATAGAAATGATTAATAATAATGATCTATTTAAAATTTTAACTAGTTACATGCTTTTCTCAATATTACTAAAAAACAATTAATTGCAGTGAAAAAACTGTCCCTCATCTACCTTTAAAGAATCTCCAATTTTTCTTATATGGAAAATTTAAGGCTCTAAAAGAGGAAGTTCAAAATCGTGTATTAAAAATGGGAGGTCTTGTTGTGTCTAAATTGACTGAGACAACTGCGGCTGTTATATCCACAAAGACAGATGTCGAAAATATGCCCAGGAAAATGGAAGAAATCCAGGATCAAGATATTGAAGTGAGTCATTTTCTTTGGGCATTTGAACTTGTTTTGTAAATAGTGTCCTGTTTTATTTAATGTTGAGTATTCTTTCTCACGTGATACTCGCATTTTTGCCTCTTCTCTATAGGTTGTGGATGAAACATTCTTGGATCAAATTGACCCCAAAACGGGCACCGTCACAGAAACGTTAGAACTTATCAAACAACATAATATTGCTCCTTGGGGGTCTGATGTAAGTATGAATAACGAATTTTCAATTTAAAAAAAATATTTCTAGTAATGTATTTTAAAAATGTACATCAATTTCAACAGCTTTTTTTTTTCAAATGATTATTAAGGAAAAATGTATGTAAAATGTTCTGTCTTGTAACAATTTATTAAACTTACACAGCCAACAAAACGAGTACCGCAAGATGTAATCGACGGAAAATCCATAGAGTTAATATCTGGAAGCATGTATGCAAAGTCAAAATCATCCAAACAAAAGATTAAAATTAAAGGTATAATTAACAAGCTTTTTTATCGTCAAAATACATAATTTTATATTTACAACTGGTTCGGGAAAACAGTTTTAACAGATAGTAGCCGCCTTGCCGACAAGATCTATATTTACTCTTTTAAAATTATGTCAATATCTGCTTAATTGAGAGCGTGATTTCACATTCACGATTAGGGCGTTCGAATTTTCAGAGTGAGGAATGTCGCTTCTATATTAATACTAATTGCTCCAGCAAACGTTTTTATGCCCTATTGCCCCTTTTCATGTTTTCTCTCCAAAAACTATCCTTGTGCCTTAACAAAACCGTTAAGAAAATATCAGAAATGGTCGAACCGTTCTCGAGTTTTACGCTTAGCATAACATTTGGCGATTCATTTTCATCATATAGATTATTACGCATTCTTCGATATTAATATAAAGATTGGCCATATAGGTGGTACGGCCGTAGACCCGGACTCGGGTCTAGCGGACAAAGCACACGTGTATACAGACAGATCGGGGGATAAGTTCACAGTGGTGCTGGCCAAGACTGACGTAGTCGCGGGAAAGAATTCCTTCTACAAGCTGCAAGTGTTGGAGGCTGATGATAATGAGAAGTAAGATATAGAGCTGGGCTGATGTTATAAATAAGAAAATAATAGTTTTTTTTTCATTCTTTGTTTTGGATGAACTCAGAAATTGCTATTTTGAGTAATTTTTTATAACTGTGTAGTAAACCTAAGAAACGATCTAGTGTCTTTAAATGATAAACACTATCTCTGTTCTAGCATGATTGTTCAATAAAGAATAAATAAATCATATTTAAGTAAGTGTGAAAACCATGCCAACATGTTTATATACAATAATATTTCACAATTATAGTGATCTCAGCCAATTCACAGATGTTATTATATTTTAGATATTGGTTGTTCCGAGCGTGGGGTCGTATTGGTACACCTATAGGCGGTACCAAAGTAGAGGATTGTAAAACTTTATATGATGCCACTGATAAGTTCAGAGACCTGTATATGGAGAAAACCCAGAATGATTGGAAGAAACGAAAAGATTTTGTAAAGGTAAGATTACATAAAGAAAATAAAAATATCATCAAATGTCTTCTTATATTGTTATATTGCTGGACTGGATGGGGAAATATCCTATAACTATCCTTCTAATATTATAAATGCGAAAGTTTGTATTCTGGACTGTATGTAGATTGAAAACTCAGTTTCTTCCTCGATAGCTCTTTATTCTCCAAACTTGATCTTAGACTAACTTTACAACAAAATCTTAACATATTTATACAATTTACAAGGGTACAATAGCGTAGGTAGGTAAGAGCCGTGGGAAACGATGTTGCGGGACGGAAGCACCCCCGCCGTCGCCTGCGCGCGCGCCGTCGACCACTGTGTATAACTCCGTTTCCGCTCGTTCAACACGAGCCGGACGCCTCGTTGTTTGGCCGCTCGTCGCTCCTCAACAGCTCTCCCCCCGGCGTAGCATGCGTAGCCTCCTTGGCCACGACGACGAGCTTGCTCACCGGTCTTCTGAACACGCCGCTCCGTGTTCTCACCTCTGCCACCCGTACAGCGCCATCGGGGCCGGCATGAGTGCGCACTACGACACCCATCGGCCAGGTGTTGCGGGGCAACGTGTGATCTACGATCACCACCACGTCGCCTTCTAACACGCGCCTCGCTGTGTTTCGCGGCTCGCCGCGTGGCACCAGCGTGGGTAAATACTCTTTCACCCAGCGGTGCCAGAAATGATTCGCGAGCGCTTGACTCGCTCGCCACATCTGCCGGTCTTGCACGTCGCATTGTGTCGTCGTAGGTAGGCCCGCCGATGAGCCCAACAGGAAATGATTAGGCGTAAGCGCCTCCGGGTCGTGCGGGTCGACACTCACATGCGTCAACGGTCGTGCGTTGACGGAAAACTCGGCCTCCGTAAGTAGCGTGTGTAGCAATTCTTCGCTTGGGGCCCTCTCGTGAAGCGTAGCGCCGAGCGCCGTCTTGATAGAGCGTACTAGCCGTTCCCACGCGCCGCCTTGATTCGGCGCGCCCGGCGGTATGAAACGCCACTCGGTGCGGTGTCGCAATGCTTCTTCGCTCAGCGCCGCCGCCCACTCGCCGTGTGCTTTCTTCAATTCCTCACTCGCGCCTTTGAAGTTAGTCCCATTATCAGAATAAATGAGACGCGGCCAGCCTCTACGCGCCGCCATACGTCTTAGCGCCATGATTGCGGAGTCGGTAGACAGCGATGCGACGATTTCAATGTGTACGGCGCGTGACGTGAGACACGTAAATAGCGCGCCCCACCGCTTTTCACGCCGTCTTCCAATTTTCACCTGCATTGGTCCAAAGTAATCCACTCCACAGTTAGTGAAAGGTCTGTGAAATGCATCTAATCGTGCGCGAGGCAAGTCTCCTTTGGCTGGGACTTGTGGTTTCATACGCCGCACTTGACACAACGCGCAGCTTCTTGCGACGGCACGCACTGTCGGTCGTAAGTGTATTATCCAATACGACTGTCTTAGATCGTTTGTCACACGCTCCCTGTTTGCGTGTCCCGCTGCGCAGTGTTCTTTTAGAACTAGCAGTCGTGTGACCCGATGTCGGCCGTCTAGAATAATCGGCCGCTTCGTTTCGACCGGCGCCGTGGCTGCGTTGATACGACCTCTCACTCGCACGATTCCATCTTCTAACACTGGATCCAATTTGAACAATTTGCTTGATTTGGTGATTGAGCGCGCTTCTTGTAGCTTCTTGATTTCTTCACCGAAGCTATCGTGTTGTGCGCGCTGAATGAGTATTCGCTCTGCGCTTTGAATGTGGCGATACTCCATTTTTGTAGCGGTGCGTTTAATACGCACGTCTATGAAGGTTAATACACGCGCTATCGTACGCACTAACGTTTCGTATTTAGAGAAACGTGCGGGATCCGGCAGCCAATCGAATATGGTAGGCTGCTCGTTGATGTGTAATACGTCCACGTCGTCCTCTTCGTACGCTTCTCGTTCTGTGGGCCACCGTTCTTCGTGTTCGTGTAAGAACTCCGGTCCATAAAACCATCTATGTAGGTTTACGTCGACGTTGCAAAGTCTCGTAGCGTCGTCCGCAACATTATGCTGTGTAGGCAGCCATCGCCACTCGGTTTTGTTGGTTAGTTCGGCTATCTCACCGAGCCTGTGTGCGACGAACGGAGTGTAGCGTTTCGTGTCGTTCCTCACCCATTGAACGACGGTTGAAGAGTCCGTCCAATAGACCGTACGTTCGATTTCGTACCGATGTTCCCGCTTTATCGTATCGGCGAGTCTCGCGCCGATAACCGCTGCTTGTAGCTCCAGACGCGGTATGGTTTGTGCGCGTCGGGGAGCTACCTTCGCTTTAGCCGCAATCAATTTGATGTTGTAGCTGCCGTCGTCCTTGAGCGTACGCCAATACGCAACTGTAGCGTAGGCCTGTTCGCTCGCGTCGCAGAACACATGTAGCTCGACGCCCCGTGCCTTCGTAGCGTCGTAGCACCGTCGTAGGCGTAGCTTGCTGACTTGCTTTAATTGTGCAAGCCAATCCGCAAATAACTCGCCCTCCTCTGCCGGTATCGCTTCGTCCCACGATATCTGAAGGCGCCACAAGCTCTGTAGTATAATCTTCGCCCGTATAGTGAAGTGGCTTAGAAGTCCCAGCGGGTCGTATATAGACATAACGGCGCTGAGTGCTTCTCTCTTTGTCGGCGGTCGCTCTCGCTCTCGCACCTCCGCCGGCACGCGATTCATAGATGTGTTGAATCCCAATTCGTCTCGTACGGCATCCCATATGAGGCCGAGTATCTTAGGCGTTGGTGGCGAGCCGCCTAGCTGAGTCGGCGCGGTGGCGTGCAGCTCTTGCGGTATGTTTCGCAATATGCACTCGTTGCTCGCGCTCCACCCACGCAATGTGAAGCCCGCCACAGCGTGTACTTTTCTTGTTTCTTCCACGGCTCTACACGCCTCTTCCACATTGTTGTAGCTAACGACCATGTCGTCCATATAATGGCCGTTAGTGATAGCCTCCCACGCCATCGGGTACTTTTCAGCGTGGATTTGTGCGTTATGATTACGCACGTAGTGTGCCATGAATGGCGAGCTCGCTGCGCCGAAGATCATTGATGTCATCTTATACTGTTGCGGTGGTGAATCACGCTTATCACCTCTCCACAAGAATTGTTGTGCAGGCTGATCTTCGGAGCGAATCTTAATTCGTAAAAACATTTCTTGCACGTCCGCTGTTACTGCCACGCTTCCCTCTCTAAACCGGAAGAGTATGCCCGGTAGAGATAGCAACATGTCGGGTCCCTCTAATAGCTCGTCGTTGAGACAAACTCCGTAGCTCTTCGCCGCCGCATCGAATACGAGTCTGTGTTTGCCGGGCTTGTTTGGGTTGGTAACGGCAAAGTGCGGCAAGTACAGTCACGAGCAATAATATATGCCTAGGGGGCGATGTGCAAAAATATAGGTCTACCAGAATCTGATGGCATATTTATATTTAAGAAATAAAAGATTTTCATGTGGCAACTTATTTGACAACTATCAAATTGGTTGTCAAATTATTTGTCTTTTTTGCAGTTGATAAATAATTTTTAGGATTTTGTCTAAAAAATCTTCGAAAATGTCGAAAATGCCGCTGTGATCACAAGCAAGAGGTGTTGTTTATAATGTGTATAGAAAAATATTTGATGAAGAAGGGTCAAACACATCACAATTTTCAGTTTAGAAGATTTTATTGGTAAATTGGACTTACCCGCTTTGATACTTTCAATTGAAAAATATTATAAGTAGGTAACTATAATATTGTTTGTTGATTGGAATATAATTTTATGAAAACTTATTACAGGAGTTTCCAATACGGCTATTCATCAAGTCCAAGCTGTCCAAGTCAATTTTATAATGTGTGTATCTGTTAATACTTACGAAAATAAACATAGTTTTATTTTATTTTTATTTTATTTTATAAAAAATTATAAGTAGTCTAGTTTTCTATCGATATAACATCGATATTTTTACATGGCATGTGTAAATAATAATATACAGTATTATCTGTATAAAAGTATAATATTATACGTACATGTAAGTATGTACCTACATAATATTAAGTGGATATCTCATTATTTTAGTACAGTATTGTCCACGTAGTAATGTGACTAATGATATTGAGAACAAACTAAAAAATAAGCAGTATCAAGATCGTTCAGTCCATTTTCCCTAGGGTTGCACACTCAAAATTTTGATTTCCCTAATTGCCATCAGATTCTGGTTTACCTATATCTGTCACTAGAATAAATTCAATAATATCTGTCTGCCCGTATACAGCAAAAATATCTGACATTAGTAGGCAACATAATAAAGTGGCATCAAAATAATGTGACGAAAATGTACAGCAAATAATTGTGACAACCTCTCACGGCATAAATATGTGACATCAACTAGATGGCAATAATATCTGACACAATTTCATATTTCTGTATTTTGCATCGATTCCTCACAAAAAGCATTAAAATATGTGACATCAACTAGGAAGCAATAATATCTGACACAATTTCATATTTCTGTATTTTGCATCGATTCCTCACGAAAAGCATAAATATGTGACATCAACTAGGAAGCAATAATATCTGACACAATTTCATATTTCTGTATTTTGCATCGATTCCTCACACAAAGCATAAATATGTGACACAAACTAGGTGGCAATAATATCTGACACAATTTCATATTTCTGTATTTTGCATCGATTCCTCACGAAAAGCATAAATATGTGACATCAACTAGGAAGCAATAATATCTGACACAATTTCATATTTCTGTATTTTGCATCGATTCCTCACACAAAGCATAAATATGTGACACAAACTAGGTGGCAATAATATCTGACACAATTTTATATTTCTGTATTTTGCGTTGATTTCACACAAAAAGCATAAATATGTGACATCAACTAGGAAGCAATAACATCTGACACAATTTTATTTTAATTTAATATTGAATTAATACAAAATATAAATTTTATTTTAACTACGTTGTTTTAAAACATTATTACCATATTAATTAATATGTGCCGTCGTTGTATACTACATATTGTATGTCTAGATATTATATCCTACTAGCTTAACACCCGCGGCTTCGCCCGCGTTTTCAAAGAAAAACCCGCATAGTTTCCGTTCCTGTGGGATTTCCAGGATAAAAGCTCTCATAAGCGTTAATCCAAGTTACCTTCTATGTGTGTGCCAAATTCCATTGTTTTGCCTTTTATTTGTGTGAAAGAGTAACAAACATCCTTACATGATACGAACTTTCGCATTTATAATATTAGAAGGATATCATATCATGACAAAATTAAAGTATTCATATTATACTTATATGAATACCCACTTGGGTAGATCTATTTTATTTGAAGGTTCAGTGTAACCTTCGTGTATTATTTAGAAATTGTTTTGTTATATTTGACGTTAGCGGCGTTTGACACCTTTGACACGATTGCTCCGTTATTCATTTTCTTTTACCTATAATATTGCTATTATTTTATTGAGTATCGAAAATTATGGCAAGTTAACATATGTCATTTAAATAAATTATCGTAATTTCATTTAAATAAAAAATATTTATAAAATATAATGTGTCTTTTGTTCATATTCTTACTCCAGCAAAATACAAAACACTAATTCAATAAAAAACGTTTCGCCTTTTTAAAATCCTATCCAATTTTATCCTACTAGTCCTACTATAATCCTACTTCCTATCCTACTAATCTATTATTATAAATGCGAAAGTTTGTGAGGATGTGTATGTGTGTGTCTGTTACTCTTTCACGCAAATACTACTGAACCGATTACAATGAAATTTAGCAGACATATAAAGAGTAACTTGGGTTAACAAATAGGATAGGTTTTATCCCAAAAATCCCACGGGAACGGAAACTATGCGGAAAGCTAGTGTCACATATTTATGCTTTTTGTGAGGAATCAATTATATTTTACAATACAGAAATATAAAATTGTGTCAGATATTATTGCCTCCTAGGTGACGTCACATATTTATGCTTCGAGAGGTTATCACAATTATTTGCTGTAACATTTTCGTCACATAATTTTGATGCCACTTTATTATGTTGCCTACTAATGTCAGATATTTTTGCTGTATACGGGCAGACAGATATTATTGAACCCGTTCTTATGACAGATATTTTTGCTAATCTGCAAATGGTAATATATTTATGCTTCTGACTGTACCAACACACGTTGCTCTTTGCTTCCGATCCGTCGCACGGTACCGCGTATCCTTTTGCAAATAAATTGTTTATTTGTCGCGTGTACTCGTCGGCAAACTTCGGTGACGCGTCCATTTTCCTTTCGATGTTTGTTAGGCGACGAAGTGCGTTGTTGTAACTGAGAGGCATGATAGTGTTGTCTCTCTTCCATGGCAGTCCGACTTCATAACCATTTTCTATTTGTTTTATAGTTTGTTGAACTATCTTTGTGGCTCTTGCGTCGGCGTCGCTAACGCGTGGTTCGTTAGCGATGCATAAAGCTTCTATCTTGAAATGTTCGGCGACTATGTCGTGCAGTCGCTCGTCGAGTTGTTGTTGATGCTCGCTATCGTGCACGTGCAGCACATTATTTTTTGTTATAAGTGCTCTCTGAGGCGCGGTTCCGTGCACCACCCAGCCGAGTTGTGTTCTTGACGCGGCCGGTTCGTCGGGACCGCCCGTGCGCAGCTCACGCGATACAATGCATTCCCAGTGATCTGTACCAATTAGCAGGCCCGCGTGCGCTCGTTCGTAGCATACTTCATCGGTGGGTATATCGCGCAAGTGTTCATAGCGGAGAAGCGAGTTCGGTATGGCTTGTTGATGAAGTTTAAGATTTTTCATCGTTCGCGCTTTCACCGTGTGTGTGATGCCTTCGTTGTTTCCTTTTAGTTGAATGGAAACTAATTTGCTGTTTTTCTCGCTTTGTTCCATGTTCGCCCCGTGTATGCAAAGAGGCAATGTGGGGCCCTCTGCGCCGATTTGACGAGCGATATCTTCGTCTATGAGAGATATAGTTGATCCCTCATCCAGTAGCGCATGAGTTTTGATCTCCCCCCGTGGACCAAACACGGTGACGGGACACATCTTCAATAAAACGTTGCGTCGATGTGTGGTCGCGCGGTCCGCAACCGACATAACGGTTTCTTCCGCAGATGTCGATGGCTCCTCCCTCGGTGTTTCGTTATGCAAGGACGAATGGTGTGAGCGCTGGCATTCGTTTACGCCGCACAACTTCGCCTTACAGAAATTGCGTCTGTGTTTTCTCGTGGCGCATTTAAAACAAATTCCCTTTTGTTTTACTAGCGCCCATCGCTCGTTTACGCTGAGTTTTGTGTATTGCGGGCACGCAGTGAGTTCGTGGTCACGCCCACAACACGGACATGTTTTTTCTTTCTTTTCTTCATTCGTTGATACAATATTGAAGACTGCAGTTTTCCTTCGTGACGCTGGCTTCGATGTTGTTGTCGTAGCGTTGCTCACAGGCGCGTACGTGTATCGCAGCGCCTGATCGGCCTCTCGCATAAGGAAGCGAGATAGCACGACGATTTCCGGGTCTATCGTTCCCTCTTGTGTGAGCGCGTAGTCGCACCAACGCGATCGAATGTGTGGACTTAGCTTGTCCAAAACCTCTCTCGCCAGCATCGGATTGAAAAGGTATCCTTTGCGGTCGATCGTTTGTATTGTGCAGACTATATTTTGCAACTTAACGGCGAAGCTATTCAATTCTTTCGCCGATGTCCCCGGCCTCGGCATTTTTTTCAATTCGTCCAATGCTCTATCGACGAGTATTTCCGGTCGTCCGAAGCATTGTTCGAGCGTTCGAATTATCAGCGCAGGCGACGTCGCGGTGTGTAGTAATGCCGCCACGGCGTCTCTTGCTTCGCCTCTCAGACACGAGCGTAAACGTTGAATATTTTCCGCGTCTGAGACGTTATACATTTCTGTCGTGTCTTTAAATGCAGCGTGAAACGGCAGCCACTCTTCAATAGCGCCCGCGTATATTGGGAGCTCTACGTGGCGCAGCCGCGGTTGTGCCATTTTTTCTAATGACGCTGCTAACCGTTCGATGCCCGTTCGGGACTTAGTCGGCGTGGGAGATCGCCCTCGTTGCACGCTGAACCGTAGCTGTCTCTCGTCTTTGTTCGGCTCCCCCCGTGTGTTTATGGGGTTCGCCTGCAGCCAGTCGTCCACCTTCTGATGTTCGTCATGTGCGGTGGTGGTGTCTTCTTGTAGATTTTCTTCTTCTATCGCCGACACCTCGACTTGAAGACGCTTCTTTACGAGCTCTTTTTCAAGCTCGAGTTCCTTGCGGTGAATGGCCGCGAGTTTTTCCGCCGCCTCTAATTCCGCCATTTTAATTCGTGTGGTCGTGCTCCCCGTGGACCGTGCCGATCTGACGGACCTTGTAGGTGATCGCCGCCGTGGTTGCGCTACGTCAGCCGATTCGGTGGCTGTGGTAGTCCTCAACTCCGACGGTGAGGCCGGAGGGTCGAGTATTAAGCGTCGAGCCCTCTCCTGCCGCACTTGCTCCATAGCCCGGTCTTCGATGTCCGCGGCTTCGCCCTGGCTGCGTGTGACGACCATGTTGATATTAACCCGTAGATATCGATGGCTTCTTCTTTCAGCAGGGTTTCCGTGGTTCGAATCTTCAATCCGGCGCTCGATGGACCACTGAATATTCTGGACTGTATGTAGATTGAAAACTCAGTTTCTTCCTCGATAGCTCTTTATTCTCCAAACTTGATCTTAGACTAACTTTACAACAAAATCTTAACATATTTATACAATTTACAAGGGTACAATAGCGTAGGTAGGTAAGAGCCGTGGGAAACGATGTTGCGGGACGGAAGCACCCCCGCCGTCGCCTGCGCGCGCGCCGTCGACCACTGTGTATAACTCCGTTTCCGCTCGTTCAACACGAGCCGGACGCCTCGTTGTTTGGCCGCTCGTCGCTCCTCAACAGTTTGTGAGGATGGATGTGTATGTGTATGTTTGTTACTCTTTCACGCAAATTTAGCACACATATAGAGGGTAACTTGGATTAACACAAAGGATAGGTATTATCCCGGAAATCTCACGGGAACGGGAACTATGCGGGTTTTCTTTTAAAACGCGGGTGAATTTTTTTTTGTGTGGTGTTTCTCAATGTTAGCCAGAAGGGCTTCTACATTTTAACGCGGACGCGTGGGTGAAATGAAGGTTCACGGTGGTAGCGACATGCGGGCGGGCGTCCCCCCTTGACGGGGATCTCGAACCTCGGCTTGGACTGTCGCTTGAGTGGAGGAGGCCGGAAGGGCCCTAGTCGGACCAACGCGGGCGAAGTTGCGGGCGGAAAACTAGTAACCCATAAAATGATAAAAGGTGAACAGATGATGTTTTCAAAAATATACCACAATTCTTAGTCTAATGTATTTGTTTATTATTTTCATTTTAGGTGCCAGAAGCATATTACCCCATTGATATGGATTACGGTGAAGAAAAAATAAAGAAACTAAAAGTGGACAAGAACAGTAGCCTCCCAATGCCAGTGCAAAATCTCGTTAAGAGGATATTCGACGTTGACACCATGATAAAGACTCTGCTAGAGTTTGAGGTTAATATTTGACTTTTTTTTGGAAGGAAAAAAAAGTGAAGAAAATATTTCGCAGTGGGTCAAAAAAATTGCCTCAATTAATTAATTTGTTGGTTGAAATCTTTTTTTTATCACATTCAAGATAAAAACATAGAAATAATTTGTGGTTTTTTTATTGTTATTTCAGCTTGATACAGAAAAGATGCCTTTAGGAAAACTATCCAAGAAGCAAATTAAATCTGGATATAATGTTTTATCTAAGCTTCTTAGAAATATTCAGAATGGCAGGGCAAATAACAGTGAAATTGTAGATGCTACGAACAGGTGCGTTATTTGTTATTGATATTCATATTCCAGTGTAATAAATTTTAGATATCAATTGGTTGTTATTTGTTTATTTTTTTTTATAAAAATAATACTAGTTTTAACATTATTTCCCATTGCACATATCACTAGTTAACTAAAAACTAATGTATCCTTTTTTTAAAGGACTTAAAAAAATTTAATAAAAATTGCTTTTGACCATTTACACACGTATACATTATACAATATACATACAATACGGTCGACGTATCTTGTATTTTGTCGTCGTGTTTGTGTTGATATCTCGTCTTGTACTCAGTCAAGTATAAATATATTTTATTATGGTACTATTTCAGGTTTTATACTCTTATTCCACATAACTTTGGTACGAATAATCCTCCGCTGCTGGACAGCGTAGACGTAATCTCCAATAAAATACAGATGCTTGATAACTTACTCGAAATTGAAATTGCCTATAGTCTTATGCAATCAGGTAAATTGGTTATTTGTGATGAGTATCTGTCCGCATTAAGTCTTTTATTAAGGGCATATAACTCTTTTCTGAGAATTCTTTTTAATTGTATTCAACATATTATATTTAAAAAAATGAGAATCTAAAAAAAAATATTTATTTTGATTTCTTGTAATATTTGTTCAAAATAATAAAGAACTTCGCATATATGTTATTCTTTTGCAGATGTAAATAGCACTTGTCCAATTGAAGCTCATTATAAGAAACTGAAAACAGATATAGAGCCTATCGCCAAGGATAGTGAGGAATTCAAGATGATAAATGAATACATTAAGAACACGCACGGTTCCACGCACTCTAATTATAAACTCGAACTTCAAGAGGTATAAAGATTTTTAAAATGTTAGTATTAGTTAGTTAAAATGTAAGATAAATATAACACACATTTAGGTCCGGTTTCACGATTTGCTGGTGATGTTTGCGGAATTTTCATTTATTATTTGTCATGTTAACTGATGCATCAGATAATCAGAGCATGTCCAGAAGAAAGAAGAAGAATTTTATGACTTATTTAGTATCCAAAAGCATTTCTTTTATTTTTTAGGTTTTTAAAGTAGTGCGTGAAGGCGAAAAGGACCGCTTCGAGCCTTTCCGAGAGTTTCACAACAGGCGGCTTCTGTGGCACGGCTCCAGAACTACCAACTACGCTGGAATTCTCTCACAAGGTATAATATAAATCTAGAGTGTTTAAAAAGTACAAGTTGATTCCTTTTCTGCTTTGATTGTAAAAGCTTCAAAATTATTCGAAAAATACAAAATGAACTGCTGTTACTTTTGTCCTACTTAAGGTGGATGCTACGATCTGTTCCCAGCCAATGTCCCGCTAGATGGCGTTGAATTCTACATTTCTAGTTTATTTGAGTTTTTGCGTAATTGGAAAACCTTAAAGTCGTAGGAATAGTCATGGCGGTTACTGAATATTATATTTTATTGAAATATGTCATATCATTGCCTTAAAATCTACCCAATTCGGTAAAAAAATGCATTATAACATCTGTCATTGCATACAGGGTCGTTTACACACACAGACGTATACAAAAATGATAAAGATTTAACTCTAGATGGCGTGAATCGTGAAACACAGACGTATACAAAAATGATAAAGATAAGTCTAGATGGCGTGAATGTAAAACAAGTTTTCCATTTTTCTGTATGGGTAGACAAAACTTCAAAACGCCACCTGCTACGGTTTATATTATGAACGATTAGCTTACCGCCCGCATTTAAAAAAAAAACCCGCATAGTTCCCGTTCCCGTGGGATTTCCGGGATAAAACCTATTCAATGTGTCCAAGTTACGTTCTATATGTGTGCTCAATTTCATTGTTATCGGTTCAGTAGTATTTGCGTGAAACACACACATGATACACATCCTCACAAACTTTCGCATTAGTAGGAAGTAGGATTGTTATAAAAATAAAAGTTATATTTGTTGGCGTAAACTATTTTATTGTAATTTTGGGAAATAAATAATGTCAAAATTGATTACAATAAAACGCAGTTTTATTTTATTACATTACTGATTACACTATTGTTTTTTTTATCAAAACATGTATTTGAAGTAGCATATATATTATATGATATAATATTATGCTGATCCAAGCATTTTCACTCAAAACTAATATCACTAATGATTTGTAAAAGTAAATTATTACAATATACATTTCATAACCAACAAGTAAGAATAATAATTATTATTATTCCTAACTACAACAACAAACCTAAAACACTATTTACTATGTAGTCCATTGAATGAGTCCCTCCAAGGGGGGTCTAGAGTGCGTGAGTTAGTAACGTAAGATGTTTCTTCGTAAACATGTCAAGAGTCCCTAGGTAATAAACATACTAAAACCCCGGGACACTAGGAGGAGCCCCGGAGTGGGGGGAGGGGGGGGAATGGGTACATTTTTTCATTTTTCACTTAAATCTCCAAAACGGTACATGTTAGAGAAAAACTTTCAAGGAAAAGTTGAAAGGCCATAAAATTATCTACAAGTTGTACCAAAATCATTTTTTTCTATTCGCAGCCGTTTTCGAGTTACATCCCATGAAATGTGAAAAATTCGAAAGCTTTTTATTTTACCTAACTACTCTATTAAATTCAATACCTCCTAAACGCCTCCATGGTGGAATCTGGTATTTTTATCAATGAAAGACCCAATTATGAGCAATCTATCTGTACCGGTCACAAGTTGCACTTTTGAGTTTTTTGGAAGAAAAAAATAAAAAGATCAAGTTCAGTATGTAACTCAAACTACCCTAATATAATATTTTGACAATCGATTCCTCCTAAAGGCTTCCATGGAGGAATGTGTTTATTTTACCAATTATAGACCTAATTAAGAGCAATCTATCAGTACCGGTCACAAGTTGCACATTTGAGTTTTTTGGAAGAAAAAAAATAAAAAGTTCAAGTATCGTAACTACCCTAATAAAATTCAATTCCCCGTAAAGGCCTCCGTGGTGGAATCTGGTATTTTTATCAATGATAGACCTAATTATGAGCAATCTATCTGTACCGGTCACAAGTTGCACTTTTGAGTTTTTTGGAAGAAAAAAATAAAAAGATCAAGTTCAGTATGTAACTCAAACTACCCTAATATAATATTTTGACAATCGATTCCTCCTAAAGGCTTCCATGGAGGAATGTGTTTATTTTACCAATTATAGAGCTAATTAAGAGCAATCTATCAGTACCGGTCACAAGTTGCACATTTGAGTTTTTTGGAAGAAAAAAAAATAAAAAGTTCAAGTATCGTAACTACCCTAATAAAATTCGATTCCCCGTAAAGGCCTCCGTGGTGGAATCTGGTATTTTTATCAATGATAGACCTAATTATGAGCAATCCATCTGTACCGGTCACAAGTTGCACTTTTGAGTTTTTTGGAAGAAAAAAATAAAAAGATCAAGTTCAGTAGCTCAAACTACCCTAATATAATATTTTGACAATCGATTCCTCCTAAAGGCTTCCATGGAGGAATGTGTTTATTTTACCAATTATAGACCTAATTAAGAGCAATCTATCAGTACCGGTCACAAGTTGCACATTTGAGTTTTTTGGAAGAAAAAAAATAAAAAGATCAAGTTCAGTAACTCAAACTACCCTAATGTAATATTTTGACAATCGATTCCTCCTAAAGGCTTCCATGGAGGAATGTGTTTATTTTACCAATTATAGACCTAATTAAGAGCAATCTATCAGTACCGGTCACAAGTTGCACATTTGAGTTTTTTGGAAGAAAAAAAATAAAAAGTTCAAGTATCGTAACTACCCTAATAAAATTCGATTCCCCGTAAAGGCCTCCGTGGTGGAATCTGGTATTTTTATCAATGATAGACCTAATTATGAGCAATCCATCTGTACCGGTCACAAGTTGCACTTTTGAGTTTTTTGGAAGAAAAAAATAAAAAGATCAAGTTCAGTAACTCAAACTACCCTAATATAATATTTTGACAATCGTTTCCTCCTAAAGGCTTCCATGGAGGAATGTGTTTATTTTACCAATTATAGACCTAATTAAGAGCAATCTATCAGTACTGGTCACAAGCTGCACATTTGAGTTTTTTTGGAAGAAAGAAATATTTTTTGATCGTATGGGGAAATTGTTTGAGCCAAAATCATTTTTTACTGCGTGTAACTCAGAAACGGTAGGATATAGGAAAAAATAATTGAGGTACAACTTGTAGATAATTTTATGGCCTTTCAACTTTTCCTTGAAAGTTTTTCTCTAACATGTACCGTTTTTGAGATTCAAGCGAAAAATGAAAAAAATGGACCTTTTCCCCTCTCCCCCCACTCCGGGGCTCCTCCTAGTGTCCCGGGGTTTTAGTATGTTTATTACCTAGGGACTCTTGACATGTTTCCGAAGAAACATCTTACGTTACTAACTCACGCACTCTAGAACTTTTTATTCAATGGACTAATGGGAAAATAACCAGGAAGGTGAAAAACATATTATTATTTACGATTTCGACGCACTCGACTTTTAGTAAAATATAGTAGGTAAACATATTATGGTTTTGATTTTTGCTACTAGTATAAGAAAACTGCGTGTTCAATGCACGTCGGGGTCACGCAACTGTGGAGGAAAGAAGGTGATTTCCTCCATCGAATAAGTGAAGTTTCTCAACATACTCGATTGGCAGACCGGCCTCAATGAAGTATGTCGGAAAGTTGTATATGTTCTGTGAAACGAAAAAATTTCGTTTGCGCGATTCAGATTCAGGTGTCGTACAGTATACCTAATGAAGTTTTTCACTTTTTGATTTTACAGCAAATACAAAATAAAAAATATACAATGGATAATATGTAAATTCTAAACAAACTACTACCAAAATACAATTAGAACAAAAATCATTTGACTTGTTGATTTCGGCCGCGGCGACGCGACGCGTGACGTGAACGGAGTAGAGTACCTAATAATACTAATTACTGATACCTACTTTGATAAAACAAACTACTTGTTTGTCTGTCTGAAAATTCGGAAGTACTTTGGTAGTTTACCGATTTATAATAATATTGTATATATATCGTTGTTTAAAAAATATTCAAACACAATAAAATATGATATACTGATTTATCACTGGTTTCAGTGATGAACTGATGAGTCAATGTTAGCCACTATACTTTCGTCATACGTGTGTATGATTGATGTGATTTGCAACGTGGTGATATTTCAGAAAAGTCACGGGTCAAATTGTTGTTTTCCCACCGAAAATATAACTGCGTTATAAGAATAACTATACCTACGATAAATTATACATAATACAATATAGTCTCAAATGCATACTAGTGAAATATTTTAATTTGAATCAATAAAATAAAAAAAAATAAAAAATAATAATAATACAAAAATAAATTCACAACACAAGAAAATCCGCGCGCAAATCATAGCGCGTGACAATACGAGCCGACGACGAAGGAGCCTAACAAAAGTACCTACAATCATAGGCGGCTCGTGACAAAATTGTATGGCCGTGTTCACTTGAAATAAAACAACGAAAATAGGTACTTACCATACCTACCAAATTTCATGAAAATTGTTTCAGTAGTTTAGGCGTGATTGAGTAACAGACAGACAGACAGAGTTACTTTCGCATTTATAATATTAGTATGGATTTCAAAACGAATTCAATTATTATTTAGCAATAATTAGAAAATCCCCGAATTTGCATTCGTGATCGTATTCATATTCATCATGTCATGCGATGCGCAACGTCGCTTGATTGAACGCTCCGAAAATGGCTATTTTTCCATAGTAAATCTTTTGTTACACGCGCAGGACTGATTTCTCTTTCACTCTTATTGGATTTCGTATGTAGGCAATGTACTGAATGTTGTTTCATAGGAGCGAAATCGAGAGCGCTCCGTAAGCTCCGTTTCGCGCGTTACTTATGAAATGAACAAGAGTGTATGTAATGATGTATTTTATTTGTAATGTGTAGTTACTTATTTTATTGATATTAGTATTGTAGTTTTTTACGATAGATTTTAAATAATGAGCAGGTATAACTTTATTATTAATTATTTATGGGAGTTTACTGCACCAGCGCTCCTGAGGACGAGCCGCCAAGGCCGCCGCTGTTCAAAACGCTACCTGCTACGGTTTATTATGAATGATTGTTATAAAAATAAAAGTTATATTTGTTGGCGTAAACTATTTTATTCATCAATTTTGGAAAATAAATAATGTTAAAATTGATTACAATAAAACGCAGTTTTATTTTATTATTACATTACACTATTGTTTTTTTTTTTATCAAAACATGTATTTGAGTAGTTAGTAGCATATAATAATTCTGATCCATGCCTACCTATTCACTCAAAACTAATAACACTAATGATTTGTAACAGTAAATTATTTCAATAGGTATTTGAACATTTCATAACCAACAAGTAAGAATAATTCGTATACAAGATACAATAACAAAAATCTAAAACACTATTTAGTATTTTATTATATTTTATTATGTGAAAATAACCAGGAAGGTGAAAAACATATTTACGATAACATAGTAAACATAATTATGGTTTTGCTATTAGGTAGTGTCAGGAGAGATTGCGTGTTCAAATCACGTCGGTGTTACCATTGTGGAGAGAGGAAGGTGGAATACCTCCAACGATAAACAAGCCTACCTACTCGACTGGCCGGCCGTTGAAGCCCTAATAAAAGATGTCGAAAAGTTGTATATGTGTTTTGTATGGAAAAAATTTCGCTTGCGCGATTCAGAACGAGCTGTTATATTTCAATTTTATCTTTTTATACCTGGTAGAACTGGCCGACGAATAAAAAATATCGTATTAGAATAAATTTAAACAATAAATTACGTAACAAAAAAAGGATTGTAACTGAATTAGGTATGTTTGTTTCTGGGCGCATGAATTATAAGATAACGAACGCGATTCATGCGCACGACATCTAGCGCATCGCCTGTGCGTGACTTTTGCCAAGCAAACGAAAGGCGATGTTTAAACATCGACGCGCTAGATGTCGTGCTTGGCAAAAGTCACGCACACTACTGTAAAAGTGTCGAATTTTGCCGATATTTCACTGTTGTTTTTCTAAGTAAATAATGTAAGTTATTGATTAAAAAGGTCGATCGCGGACACATTTCATTGTATAGAAGCGATAAAATGATTAGTTTTAAAGAAAGAGTGTCTGTGTTAAGTGTTTAGTCGTGTGCAAAAATGTATGGAGGGACGGTCGGAACATTCACCTTAAATGGCATATTCATAAGGTATTGTGTATTAAAAAACTTATTTATTATTTTTCGAATGCAGGTCTTCGCATAGCGCCTCCAGAAGCGCCCGTGACGGGTTACATGTTCGGCAAAGGTATCTACTTCGCCGACATGGTGTCCAAGTCGGCGAACTACTGCTGCGCAAACAGAGCCAGCTCCGTGGGTCTGATGCTGCTGAGTGAAGTGGCTCTTGGTGATATGTGAGTGGAAATAATAATTGGCTATATTTTCAGGCTAAATAGTCAGTAGAAAACAGTCTCATTAAAATTGCCAATGAAGTGTTGATTTCTATATGTGTATAGTACTGAATTTGTAATTTGTACGCATTTATTTTGTTTGCAATGTTGCTTTTTGTATCATGCTTAAACTGCTTATAATCAAAGTATCTTACTCCGTATATCAGGCAATAGATATATCAGTATATTGAATTTTAAATATCTTGTCCATTAGGTACACAAAGTACTAATGACAATATTCTCTGAAAATAATTTAACAGGAAAGAGTGCATGAAAGCGGAGTACGTAACCAAACTACCGAGCGGCAAGAACTCAGTATGGGGCGTTGGTCGCGAGCAGCCTGACCCGACCCAGAACAAGGTGCTAGACGATGGTGTTATTGTGCCCTTGGGAAAACCAATAGAGAACCCGGTGCAGTGCAAACTGCAGTACAACGAGTATCCTTTTACATAATTAGATCATTCCTGCTGTTGTGTGCTTTTGTTCCGAATGATTTTGCCAAAAACAAAGGAAGTTCTCAATTCAACTCTGTTTTTGGTGTATATAAAGTACATATTTGTGGGCATGGTAAATCTCTCTGGTAAATCGTATCTTCTATGGCTTAAATTAGCCTAGAACCAAGTCCTAAGTGGATGGGCAACATTGATAAAACATCTCAGTCTGGCAGGACTTGTCCATAAATAATAATAAATAATAATATTCTATTTGTAAAACTTGTTTATTGCATCTGCCCCATACCCAATAAGGTGACACGGAATTTGACTTTATACCTATTATTTCCTTAAGAACTATTTCAGATTTATCGTATACAACGTGGCTCAAGTTAACATCAAATATCTGTTGCAGATCAAATTTAGGTTTTACTAATACCAAAACAATTGTGTCACAATAATTATAATTGTATGTGTGCTATTGATTCGCCGTTACGATTCAAATATTTAAACCAAAATATATTTCAAATACTATTCAATTCTAATTGTTTGTGAAGTAAATTTACAAATACTTGTACTTGTGTGATGTCCCTATTTCTCTTCAGTTAAAGAGTGCCTGAAGGCGGTTTATTATGTAGTTTGTACGAATTGTTAAGTTTTGTTTAGTATTACTATTAGGCGATCTTCACACTGCCCCGCATCATGCTGCATATTGCGTGTCGACGCACATACGCGCGTTCCTGTGGGAGTGCAGATCTGCATCATCGTGCGGGTTTTTTGCGCCCTCACGCGCGTAGGTGCGTTTGTAGATTCACGCACGGCGGCTCTCATTTATTCGCCGTTCTCTGTGGTGGTCGTGCAATACTGAGCATCACGACGCGCGGCACTGCGGGATTCGGTGTGCCATACCTTGCGTCTCGCCCCGCACCTACGCGCGGGGGTGCATGTTTCTCCGCGTGTATGCGCGTGATCCGCATGAACGCGCGTGGTTGCATTTTCAGTGTGTTGGACTGTGCGTGTTTTCTATACAAACGGAGATACTTACAAGTAACGTTAAACACGCAGTCACGCAACATGCAGCGTGGTGCGGGGCAGTGTGAAGATCGCCTTATGGCAGCAAAATCACAATATTTATATGTAATAAGTGTTTTGGTTCTCTGAAGTTGTATTTCATTACAATATTATGTAAATTGGAAATTGAATCTTTCAAATAATATTGTGAACGTGTTTTATTAATACAGTTGATTATGTTTTGTTTAATTTTTTTATGAATCTTAATTATTATTAATTCCATAATTCTTAAAATTTCTGTGTTTTAATTAATATTTTTGGAAATAAAAAAATGTTGTTTTATTTTACAAATATCATTTATATTTTTACTATAATAAAGATATGGAGAAATAATAAATTAATAACAATTATTAACCGGAAGGAAGTTGGCGCGGAAAGTTTTTTTTTTTTAATTATTAATATCTCAAAAAATTGCTCCTTAAATGCTCCATCAGAATCTGTAATTGCTCCACTTCTATAATTATTAGTTTATTTATAATTAATTTTTTAAAAAATCCAAATACTGAAAACTTGATTTCCCTATAGAATGAAAAATATTCACTTTTCATAAAAAATTTTTTTGCAAAAAAATTGCTCCCGATTTGCTCTATCAATAACAAAAAAAAATTATTTAATTTTGATATTTTTTACAATAATTAACTGAAAAACTATGTTTGCATAGTAAACTACTGCGCTGTGACGTCATCAATTATTGTCGTTGCGACGCATAAGGGCTATATAGTATATTTACATGTATTTGCAGCACTGCAGCGATATATATTAAGACCTTAATATTTATGTTTTCTTATTTATATTATTTACTAGATTTCCGCCCGCGGCTTCGCCCGCGCAGTCAAAGAAAAACCCGCATAGTTCCCGTTCCCGTGGGATTTCCGGGATTGCGTCATTTTCTCGGGATAGCCTATGTCCTTTCTCGGGTATCAAAATATCTCCATACCAAATTTCATGAAAATTGGTTCAGTAGTTTAGGCGTGATTGAGTAACAGACAGACAGACAGAGTTAAGGTAAGGTGGGGTAAGACTAACATAGTTTGTTGTTAGAAATGAAAGATCGCTTCATACACTGAAATTTCACATCTTACTGTTAAATGAAAAATAACACTAAATTAAGATTTCTTTACACTTTTATACAAATCTTTTAATTTTCACGCAAGTATACTGGAATCCGATTTATTAAATGAAATCTATAGACTATTTGAACTGCTAGTCTTGCCCCACTAAACGGGGTAAGACTAACACTGTTTTTATTCTTTGATTTATAACATACTTTCTTAACTTCTGTCAAAAAACCGTTACATAACAGTTGTCACTTAGATTTGGAACTTTATGTGTTACAGAATAACGTTTAGTTTTGCACTTATTCAGTTTTTTCTTAATTTGGGGGAAGACTAACATATGACAAAAATTAGGGGTGTAGAACCTTTTTTCTTTATTTGGGGGAAGACTAACATATGACTAAATTCAGTGTAGAACCCGGGAAATCCTGTAATAAAATTATCAAAAAAAGTCAGAATTTTTAAATATCAGACAGAACATAAGTTGACCTCATTAAAAGATTAGATAATAAAGAAATAAAATCAACGTTTTATTACGTCTTTGAATATATTTTTCAAAAAAAATCAATTAAGTACTTAAACTTACACAAAGAAATTAAAGAATAATTTACATAAATAATTTTTAAAAACATTCATTAAAAACTTAGAAGTTATTTGCTTCTAATGTAATAAATATTTATGAGGATATTTTTTTAAATTAATTGTATATATGCAGAGAGAGCAATATTAGCAACCATCCAAACGTCAAACCAATTTGTTAAAATAAGTCATCATCATCATCAGCCTGTGTCAGTCCACTGCTGGACATAGGCCTAAATAAGTACCTGTACCTACCATAGATAAAAATGTTTACAACATCTGACTTGGGGCAAGACTGCCATATGTTAGTCTAGCCCCAGGTCGAATGATAGTCTTACCCCACCTCGCGATTTAGAGGTCATGTATTTGTTTTGATCAATTTCTCTTTAAATAAATTGGTTTTACGTGGGACCAATATCATTACTTAAAAGCTAGTGTTATTGCAATTATATTCACGTATGTAACGTTCCAAATTCACCACTTTTTCCCTCGAAAATTTTATTCTAATCACTACACGCTGACCTCGTGTTTTGCCTCCTCAAATGTCAACTTAGAAATGTCTCATTTTCACATTTTTTACGTTAAGTAGCGACATCTGTGTTTTGAGCCGAGAACTTCCTGAGTATTTCCTACTTTACCAGCGTATCAAACTAGAGAAAGAAGCTGTGCTTATCGAGTTAATACACTGTGATAGTCTTCCCCCTATGATTGTCTTACCCCACCTTACCTTACTTTCGCATTTATAATATTAGTATGGATAGTGATTGAGTCAACAATTGAATAACAAGTGTAAGTACTATTTTATTCAATAATAATGAACAATTAATAAATATTTCTACTGTCAATCAAGTGTCAATCATCATCAAAGTATTAAATTGGTATTACGCCTTTAGTACACCGACGCGTTCGCGTGCGGCAGCGAATCTCTGCGAAACTACAGCGTAGCGAAATATCAGCGAAACGTTAGTACACAGCAATGTTTCGCAACTTTTTCGCATTGATATGCCATTGTCATTTTTGACGACTGCAGGTGCAGACGTAATTTCAGAATGTCATCTCAGTCAATGTCATTTTTAGCAACTGGTGACACATATACAACAATATATTTTTCTTATCGTTTGGGTGAATGCACCGTTTCAAAGATAGTAACTCAAGTATGCGAACAAATTTGGAAAATACTACAGCCAGAGTACATCCCGGTTCCTTCTACTAAAACATGATTGGAAATAATAATGGGGTTTTCCTAATTGCCTCGGGAGTATTGACGGCAAGCATATTGTTATTAAATTTCCACCTAACAGCGGCTCACTGTTCTATTGCTATAAAAAACGATTTTCTACTGTGTTATTGGCAATAGTTGATCCACATTACAAATTTACTTACATAGATGTAGGATCATAATTATGGTAAAGATTCCGATACTACAATATTTGAGAACTCATCATTTTATCAGCTTTTAAAAAGTGGACGGTATCTGAATTTGCCAGCTCCAAAACCTTTGCCAGGTTTCAAACAGACTACACCACATGTATTCATTGAAGATTTAAATTAGAAACCTTTCTAATGAGACAAGAGACGCAGCAATGAATGACAATGATAAAAAAAGATTTAATAAATCATTAAGTAGGGCACGAGTAGTAGTAAAATGTGCGTTTGGCATTTTAGCACAAAAATTTAGAATATTCTTGAGGCCCTTTGAAACAGATTTGAATAATACTATTAAAATTGTTAAAGCTGCAGTATACACATACGAAAATAAACAATTTTCGGACACTTTAGGAGCATTCGTACCAATGCATGCCAATAGACATAGGGCAGACTTAGCAACGCTTAATGTTCGATCACAATTTGTAAATTATTTCAAAGAAAATTAAAAACATAAAATGTATGAAATATAAACAATAAATTTTTTACCATCTATCAGAGTCTTTTCTTGAAGTTTTCTCCATGCTACCTCTTTTTTGTACGTATTTTTATAATCTGCGTGTCCAATTGCGTATAATACGGGATAATCTCGAATAGAATGCAAAAATAATTCAGTATTTTCGGCATCCATGGCCAATGATATTTTATGTATAGATACGTTATTATAATACTCACAAATCACAATATAGTATATAAATAAACAAATAGTTGCCATGGCAATTGGCATTTTGGCACGTTGGTGGCGTATCTAGGTACCTCTTGTCTATATCTATACATATAATAAATCTGTAGAAGGGTCAATTCTGTACATTGAAAATATTGAAAAAATAAATAGCAGGGGGTGTTACTGGATCGATACCAAACCCAAATATTTGATTAAAAAAATTTTTGTCTGTCTGTCTGTCTGTCTGTCTGTCTGTCTGTCTGTATGTGAAGGCATCACGTGAAAACTAGCGGTTCGATTTCGATGAAACTTGGTATAATTATACCTTATTATCCTGGGCGTAAAATAGGATACTTTTTATCCTGGAAAAATACGTAGAAAAAAAATAATCTTCATTTTTCAGTTTTATCCATAGACGTTGTTCCGTAGAACCGCGAACACACGTTGCGTATTATTATAGGCCTAGCCGTATTTGGGAATTGGGTCCAATAGATATTTATAAGATGTTATTGTCAGAGGTATTCAAAATGGATAAATAAACCATCCACGCGAAGACCGACATCCGCGCGGACGGAGTCGCGGGCGGAAGCTAGTATATATTATTTCTATATCACTTCTATATAATATCATTGTCCATGGACGCGAAAATCTGTCCTCACCGACAGAATGCGAGCGGACGCTATGCGATGCGAAACTCACGCGAAACTTCACTAGCGAAACTTATGCGTCTGTGTAATGGCCATTTCGCAGTTCCTTGCGAAACAATACTGACAAGGACGCAACTATTTCATCTATCTATGTGCTAGAGTGAGACATATCATATGCGAAAACCTTCCATACTACTGACAGATTTTTCGTTTTTTCGCTGCCGCTCGCGAATGCGTCGGTGTACCAAAAAGGCGTAGTACACAGCAATGTTTTCGCAACTGTTTCGCAATGCGTCTGTGTAATGGCCATTTCGCAGTTCCTTGCGAAACTATACTGACAAGGACGCAACTATTTCATCTATCTATGTGCTAGAGTGAGACATATCATATGCGAAATCCTGCCATAGTACTGACAGATTTTTCGATGTTTCGCTGCCGCACGCGAACGCGTCGGTGTACTAAAGGCGATAATAATTGAATTTGAATTTCTATTTACTATAAGAAATATTAATATGCACTTTTTATTTCAGGGTGTGAAGGGATTCAGTCAAGGAGTTTTAAATTATTGAAGAGTGGATATTTAGAAGTACGGTTCGCGAAAAAAGTTGAGCCCTACTTTTATATAATCACCTGAAAATTTTTCACTAGAGTATAAATAATTCTTTATAATATATAATTATATAAAGAATTATTTTTGACAATAGGTTTTACATAAAAATTTTACTCATTACATAAATTCATTATTGAGTTTCATCCATGGTTTCATCTAGCAAAAGTTGAAAGAAACAGATATTATTATGTATTTAAAATCATTCATAATATAAGTATGTTTATAAACATTTCCCTACCCATCCCTAAACTCGCATATTACGTTTATTCGTATTATTAAAACTTCAAATAATTTTTAATTAATTTGTGTTTCAGTCGCTTGTTTCATCTTTCGGTGTCAAGTTGCTATCGTTTGCGGGAACTATGCGGGTTTTCCTTTGAAAACGCGGGCGAAGCCGCGGGCGGAAATCTAGTAAATAATATAAATAAGAAAACATAAATATTAAGGTCTTCATAGATATCGCTGCAGTGCTGATACATGTAAATATGGCCCTTATGCGTCGCAACGACAATAATTGATGACGTCACAGCGCAGTAGTTTACTATGCAAACATAGTTTTTCAGTTAATTATTGTAAAACTTATCAAAATTAAATAATTTTTTTTTGTAATTGATAGAGCAAATCGGGAGCAATTTTTTTGCAAAAAAAATTTTTATGAAAAGTGAATATTTTTCATTATATAGGGAAATCAAGTTTTCAGTATTTGGATTTTTTAAAAAATTAATTATAAATAAACTAATAATTATAGAAGTGGAGCAATTACAGATTCTGATGGAGCATTTAAGGAGCAATTTTTTGAGATATTAATAATTAAAAAAAAAAAACTTTCCGCGCTAACTTCCTTCCGGTCAATTATTATTTATAATAATTACTATCTTGTAACTATTATGATATTAGACTGTATAACCTGTATAAAAAATTGATAAATTTAATAATATTGTAGATAAATGATATGCTGTTATGAAAATAATACCTTCATTAAAATTTTTCTTTCCTCACAAACCTTAATAAGGTATTAATCACGTATTAATAATTTGATATAAAAAATAGTAGTCGGATTTGCCACGTATGGGAGTTTAAAATTTTTAACAACTACAAAAAAAGGCGATGTCGCGGCCGGAGCGCACTGCTTTGTCGAATCGAAAATAATAGGTAATTAATTGATAATAGAAGCCCAACAATAAGTGTTAAAACAGCCGTCTGCGCTATGTTCTAATGCTAGGCGTCCATTACAGGCGGATCGGGCCGGGCCGCATCGCAACGGGCCGTCTCTAATGGACGCGCTGTTTGCTCCTGCGTCCACCTGTACGGGGCGCGGCGGATCGCCTAGGCGGATTTTATCTAACAGACGCTCGCCGCTCACATCCGCCTGCCTGC
This sequence comes from Colias croceus, assembly GCF_905220415.1. Lineage (NCBI taxonomy): Eukaryota > Metazoa > Arthropoda > Insecta > Lepidoptera > Pieridae > Colias > Colias croceus. Next base: position 8,359,230 of record NC_059542.1, read on the forward strand.
GTCCACTAGACGGGTCGGGGCGGGCCGGGCCGCAGCGCACCGCCGGCAGAAATCCGCCTGCGAAGCGATATCCGCCAATGCGTTGCGGCCCGCCCCGGCCCGATCCGTCGCTAATGGACGATGTTTCATACAAAACATAGGCCGGCGTATTTTTGCGTTGCGATGCGGCCCGGCCCGATCCGCCTAGTGGACGCCAGCCATAAGAGTGAGGATAAGGAATAAAAATTTATTAAATTCTAGAACGAAACTCATTCTTGTTCTGTGTCAGAAACAGTAATGATTTATGGCAGCAAGCAAGTGGCAACACCGGTCACCGCCTGTCTTCAGTCAGACTTCAAAGTTCAAACATAGTAACCAAGAAGCTTATATCTTATACACTGGAGATTGCACTATGACCATTGACTTGTCACAAGAAAATATAACCTTGAATGACGTCAGTGTTGTTTTTTGTCTCTTTCTGTGGGTGACCACACTGGTTTGTATATTCAGGATTTTTCGAAATAGAAAAAACTAAAAATCATGGTCTATAAATAATAACGACATATATTTTTAACAGTATTAGTTATATTATAATATTACTGGTATTACTTTATAGGTACATACAATTTTAATTGGTATAGAATGATAGTTTTAAATAACTTTTGGCTACAAAGCCTGGATATGAACCGATTTATAGCATTAACATCCTTTGTAAATAGAGGAAAGTTGTGTTTTGCATCAGATGCTGTTTACCAAATTGTAAGTTCTTTTTAAACGCGTTGCTTCGACGGGTCAATTTCAAGCCAAAATCATCAAAGAAAAACTGTTTATAACAGCCTTGCACAAATTTCAGCTAACTTTACAAAGTTTATTTTTCAAAAGGTATTTTTTTCTGGGTCGTAATCCTCAGTAATTTTACCCTTGATGGGCACATATATTTCTTTTTATTTTACTTTTTGGAAAGCTGAAATACCTAAAACAAAAAAATATGAGGTAAGTTAAAAAAGTATAAATTTCAATGTAAAAACGAACAATCTTATAACTACATGTGAGTGCAATACCGATGTCGTGTGTTGTTTCATTACTAGTAACAATCTTGAAAATGGTGTTCTAAATTTCATCATAATATTGTTATTACAATAATATATTCTCTTCACTATCCATAAAAACTCGTCATCATGGTTACCTTTATTGTTAATTTTGTTTATTGAAAACTTGTTGAAAAATGATAAAATATTAGGAAAATAACAAATTTAATATCACTGCTTTCTAAAATGATGCAAAATTTTACAATTTTTGCCATTGAAATGATTCTAAACAGGTAAATGCAGGAGCATTGAGGAATATTGTAAATAACGTAAATATACACTTGCCTGTGAAATTCTAAGCCAGAATTTGGTGTCCAAACACTTCTGCAATTTTTCACAATGCAATACATTATTTATATTCGGAAAATATTTATTAAATACGCAACAATATTAACTTAAATTTTCGAAGCGACGCAATTTTTTTGACACTTATGCCATATTGTCAAAGTGAGAGTTGCTACAATTTTATTATGGTAACTACCCATAATTAGGGAGTATCGCTTTTTAATAATTGGTTCAGATACTTATTTTATTTAGCATAAATAATAATTGTCTCATCCAACAATGCTTCTGAATGACGTTGTTGGCAATTTATCAACAAACTCATGTACAAAAACTAACCTTTTGCACAGAATATTACAGCATACATAGTAGCCTTGGGAAAACTTCGTATTAACAGTGGCAATACCAAGTTAGGTGTGAAAGTGATAAAACACAACAATTTTCTTGTTACACGTCAAATGTTCATACCGAAATCTCCAGTGTTTAAGATATAAGCTTCTTGGTAGTAACCGTAGAGGGAGAATGAACTTCATTCAGTTAGAATGAACTTCATTCAGTTCATTCTCCCTCTACGGTAGTAACTAATACTTGTATACGTAGTATATTATTATTAGTCTGTGCTAATACATAATCTGTGGTTCAAACATGGGTGTCAAATTGTCAAGAAATGTTTTGGCAAAATTGGCGCTAAAGCTAATTTTGTAGTAGGTAGATAAAATAAAATTATAAAAATAATATAACGTTCTAATTTTTCTAATCGGATTATACTTGGTTCGAAAAAACCTATTCGCGTTTAAAAAGTATTGTGTACAGTTGTTTTTTATATAATACCTATCTAATGTTTAAATACCAAATTGACTACGCCAAGAGTAGTCGGTCAGAATGTAAATCGTGCAAAAAAAAGATTCTCAGCAATGAATTAAGGATTGCCTATGTCTTTAAGGTAATGTTAATCAAAAATAAATAACTGCTTACTGCAAGTATATTTGGGTGATCAAACAAAAACACGGGCGAAGTAGTACCGTCTATTTCATTACACCTCACGAATTTCAGCTTAATCTATCTTTATTATTGGTAAAGTAGAGGTGAAGACTGATTGATTTTTAATATTTCCTTTTTAATTGACCTATATTTTAAGTGACAGATTCGTCTAGTACATTCAATTTCATAAGTTATATACCTACTTCGTAAGTTAACTCGACACCCATTATCAAAATTTTAACATGTCTAAATGTCTTCATGTATTTACATCCTAATTATTCTTAATATGAACTTGAGAGTTAATGGTGTTATATATATTTTAAATGTAATGGCCAGAAAACTTTATCTGTTTCAGACAAAAGGGTTTTTTCAGCCACGTTGGAATCATGAAAGATGTTTTTTCAAAAACGGCAAACGCTTTGCACACTTTAGTGAATTTGAGAATTTTAACACTCTTCAGCCTCAAGATCAGATAAGAATTAAAGAGAACTTAGGTATTGTTTCTGTTTATTTTTTTACTAAGCTTAATCTCATTGATCCTGTAGTATATTGAATGCTTTTTATTGTAATTTGTTATATGCTATAAACATCTGTAATGCACATAATTAATATTTTGTAACTTTGCAGTTGATCCTAATGAGCAAAATAGTAATTGTGAAAATGATGAACGAAAAATTGTGCTCGATGATAGAGAGAAAGCTATTCTATCAGAGTTTTCTATAGAAAAAAGTAAAATATCTACTGCTTCTTGTAGGATATGCGGCTTAAGAATAATTAAGGTATTTACATAGTTTGTGTGATTTTATGCATGACTGTTTATGGATAACAACTTTCTATATTGAATTATTTATAAAGTACTGATTGTTACTTTTAGGATGACCTGAGGATTGCCAAAGTAGAATATTCAGTGAGGTATGGCGAAACACCTAAATTCCATCATTTGTCATGCTTTTCAAATATAAGAAGCGACTTCAAATTTTCTGTGGGAGGGGAATATATGCCAGGATTTGAATTGTTGTCTGAAGCAGATAAGGAAAATGTCAAAGATTACATAAGGTAAATATATTTCATTTTAAGTTTTAGGTAAAGTTGTAACAAACATTCTATTATGTTAGAAACGAACTGCGTCGCGCTGTTTCACCCGGCGAATGAAACCGCGGATAAAATCAATTATTTCGATAGTTTCATCCAAATCTGTCCAATAATTTTTTCGTAAATGAGTAACAAACATACATCCATCCTCACAAACTTTAGCATTGATAATATCTTCAAAGAACGCGATAGTCATTCTATCAAATAGCAGATTCAACCAGGTGACGGCGATATGTACATTATATTATTGGAAGTTGGTAGTCGAGTTTAACACATTTAATTTATTGGAAATTTTTCTTTCCTAGACCACATGTACAAAAACCAACCATGAAGCATAAGATTGTGCCCGAGCAGAACACTCTGCGGCGCGGCAACGACGAGGAAATAACACTGCAAAATGAAACCTTTCACAAACATAAGAGAGCTTTACGTGCATTATCTAAAAATGAATTGGAAAATTTATGTCAAAGGAATGATACGAAATTTTTGAAAGGAACTGAAGAGGTAATTTCTTTGTTATCATAAACTAGCTGCGCTTCGCGGTTTCACCCGCGTGGCTACGCTCCTGTTGATCTTAGCGTATTGATATATAGCCTATAGCCCTCCTCGATAAAGGAGCTATCTATCACCGAAAGAATTTTTCAAATCGGACCAGTAGTTCTCAGAAACTACTGGTCCGATTAGCATGTTCAAACAAACAAACAAACTCTTCAGATTTATAATATTAGTATAGATTAATAAGCAACTTGCCAAGCCCAGACTAATATTTTCTATGTTTAACATAAAGTCGTAATATTTATACAATACTAGGTTTCCGCGCGCGGCTTCGCCCGCGCAGTCCAAGAAAAACCCGCATATTTCCCGTTCCCGTTGGATTTCCGGGATTGTGTCATTTTCCCGGGATAAAAAATAGCATGTCCTTTCTCGGGTATCAAAATATCTCCATACCAAATTTCATGAAAATTGGTTCAGTAGTTTAGGCGCGATTGAGTAACAGACAGACAGACAGAGTTACTTTCGCATTTATAATATTAGTATGGATAATATCCAGACGTGTTGGTTATCTTTAGTCTGCCATTTGAACATTTATTGATTGAAATTATTTTTAACTGCTCCCATTTTGAATACCAAAGTTTAACAAATTTATTATCGTCATCTCTTAATTATTGGTTCTGACATTATTGTTGGTTTTGTGGAAATGTTAAGGTTATTTGAGTTATTGACGAAGCTGGGCCGGGGCAACCTTGTCAAGTAAATTGGAATATAATGTAAGAGGGTTAGAACTTAGAACATAAAATATTTACCTAAATGTTTGCATGACTAGCTAATGTCTGACTTTGTATTCTTTAAACATTTTCCATAAAACAAAGGAAGAACATTTATTTGTAATGTTTGTTTTCTTCTTGTGAAAGTTCTATCCAACTTCAGCCAGCAAAAGATGTATGAAGCTTACACACAAGCGTTAACATGAAGTTATGAAGTTAATACAAAGTATTAATTAATATTAAAACAGCTTGATCATGCATATAATTATACCTGCACCAAGTGACTAGGATTTTGCTGTTATGAGAGTTTATTTAGGTACTAAATTAGAACAAAAAGCTTGGTTATCTTGTTCTTTATTCCTGTGCACGTCATCAAAATATTCAACAACTAGCGGTCCGCCCCGGCTTCGCCCGTGGTACATATTTCGCAATAAAAGGTAGCCTATGTTCTTTCTCAGGGTCTAAAGATTGTCTGTGCCAAATTTCATCAAAATCGGTCCAGTAGTTTATGCGTGAAAACCAAACATATATACATAATTAAAAACCTTTCCTCTTTATAATATTAGTATAGAAGTATAGATATTGTTTTGCGACATAAACATAAATATAATATTATTTTAAAATTAGTATTATAAAACCTATTATTTTGGAGACTTTGGATAAGATTGCGTCAATATGTGGATAAGATGTTAGCTTTTTGTCAATACTAACATTCGTATTCGTATATTAGAATATATTTATTTATTTTGGTTTCGTTTTCTAGCTATTAAACTTGCTGGCGGATTGTATGACGTTCGGCGTATTACATAGGTGTCCGGAATGCCTGGGACAGTTACAGCTTAAAACTTCGAATTACGAATGTACAGGTGAGATTTATTATTTTTTATTTTATTACTTTTGTTGTTTGAAACAACTAAAAAAATTCACAAATGTAAATATTTATTTATCAGTGAAAATTGTTACCTGAGTAATAAAATATGATATAAATAAAATTTACAGGTCATCGCGATGAATGGGGCTCGTGTAAATATCAAACTAGGAAACCTCGCAGGAAATTGATGGAAATTCCGCTGGAATTGCTAAAGTATGCAGGCTTTGGGGATTATGTGCCAACCTTAGGAGAAAGAATATTCAACGATGAACGACTGATAGAAATACCTCCACAGCAGCCAAAGAAGTTAGTTTAATAGATACAGATCTATATTTTCGTTACTTTTCAAAACTCATTAAGGTATTGAATCATAGACTATACACTTATTGTCGATTGTCTATGAAATGTGACGTCACTTTGAATCGCATTCCTAGTGGTTGTGACCAATGCACAATTGTTAAGACGGTTATTCAATGTTCAACCCATCTACCATCATTTCGCTTACAGTCTTTGTGACTATTGCGATTTGTTATCAACTGACTACCTACATCAATTATTCAGTTTTGTAGGCAATGCTTATTACGTTTAAATTAATATTCAAACTTTTTTTATTTTCTAACAATTGTTTTTTGGATTATTTTATCTTTTTTTTTCTCTTGTGCTATGCCATAAACTTCTGACATTCCCTTCCCTACCAGGAGGCCCGGCAGAGATTGCTGTGTAGCGTGCCTTTTGTGTATTTTTTAAAGTGTTTATTTACTTTGTATAAGAGCTGCTTTCCATAAAGAAATATAAATAAATATTTAAAAAAAGACGTGTGGCACTCGGGGACTGCCGCGTTAAAGCTATTGCATAGCATGCCTTCAAGCCACACCTCCGTGCCCGTCGGAGAGGGGAGCGTGAGGTTTTTCGTTACGCAATTTCTGGATTCGGTCCCCGCGCTCAAGGCCCGCGATAGAAGCTATGCAATAGCTTAAAACACTAATGTACCATCAAAACAAATTCCAGGCCAAGAACTATACTCGTGCACGCGCCACTAAAGAACGTGCAGTTCTACATACACGGTCTGAAAGCGGAGCAGAAGGAGGCGATCAAGCGTCGCATACTACGGCTCGGTGGGCTCGTCACCAGCCAGCTGGTGCAAACCGTAGCTGCGGTTGTTTCCACACCGGATGCGCTGAAGAAGGGCTCAAGTGTGGTGGAGAAGATCGAGATTGGCGGCATTCATGTGAGATTCTTGTATATTTACGTCTAGCTGTGCGTTGTAGTCAAACTAGTTGAATGTTTTTTGAAGAAAACGTGTTTGAAAAATAAAGATAATAAGTGCGAGAAACAGATATTCGCGTTTTTAATATTAGTATGGAATACTACAATTATACTACAAACTATAATATACACTAAGGGCGCTTTCAATATATGCGTTTCGTGTCGGACGGCTGCGGTGCCGAAGAGGTGCGTTAACGCTTAAACGCTCGGTGCGGCAACCATGCTAACGCACCGCAGCCGTAAACATAATAAGTTCAGTGAAATAACCGATATTAATGAAAGATTATAAACTATTTTTTTAAATATGTAACAAGTTGCTTTGTACCAAATAAAATAAATTTTAGATATAATAATATATATGTTCATATTTTTTTTAATTCCCAGGTAATTGAAGAAAAGTATCTGGATGAAATTGAATCTACTCCTAATATGGAACTAATTGGTGCGCTGTCTCTCATTGAGAAACATAATATCGCGGATTGGGCTTTTGATGTAAGTTTTTTTTTTTTTTTAATAAAGCTTGACAACAAGTTTGTGATTTATCAATTTATATAAAAGAAATCATTTTAAAAAGTTTAAAGAAGAGCTATTTTCCTTCCGGAAATCCTGCTTATATTGGTTATGCATTTTGAATGTATGTAACGTGTTAGTACTATAGTACGCATTTTTGAAAACGCTGTTATATTAACAAACAAATTTTATGGATTGTCATATTTTAGTGGCCTGTATTTTGAACTTTTTATTGATGTTCTTAAGGTTCTATCTCGGGTACCGCAAGACGTCATAGAAGGAAAGCAAGTAAAGGTGTCAGGAAATATGTATGCAGCTAAAACGGTCGATACTGATATTGCAACCACCAAAGTTAAGGGTGAGTTTACGTATTTAATAATAATGACTCATCATTTAACTTATTATTCGAAGAAAAAATTAACAGATGACGAATTTAGTTTAAGGGCCGATTTTTCAATCCTTGGTTAAAATTTATCAAATAAAGTATTACACGAACATTTTAAAATGTCACCTGTAAACTGTCATATACGGACAATTAGAATACATTTTTGAAATGGTAGTTTAATATGTTATTCGATGAATAAGTTTTACCCAAGGATTGAAAAATCAGCCCTTAATAATAAAAAAAGACAATAAAGAATAAACAAATAACAGAATGGTCCTGGGTTCGATTCCCGCTGCGGAACAACTTTATACTTAATTCATAATGTAGAAAGAAATGCTTTAAAAGTATTATTTATTTGCCTGGTTGCAGAAGTTAGATAGACTGGTAACATGAAATATAAAATTACATACACAAGAAAGAACTACGAACATGTTTCTTTTTATTTTATAAATTTTGTTTGGTTCTGCTCACGGCTCCATATTGTTTTCTTTTTAATCCTATCTACAACTTCAAGGGTGGGGAGCGAGGGACAATTGATTTTAATGTTTTGTCATCTTGAAACCTATATTTTTAAGACCTATCCAAAGATGCCTGTATTATCGTTTGACTTCTTTAGTTCCGTCGCTGCATGTATTAAGTTTCTCAATTTATTTGTTTGACTATTTCTATATTATTATTTTAACATCAATTTACACAAAAACATTCAACTCGTTCATTTTCTTCGGAAAATGCACATTTGATTACGTATATAAGTTAATACATAGATAATTATTGTACATAGCATAGGTACTAGTATAAAATGTTATAAATTTATCTGGGAAAAAATCTACTTGGAAACTGCGTTTAAAATCATTCCACTAGCTATTTATTTAAATCAAGTATGTATACCATAGAAGCTAGTTATAAGTTGAATATCTTATAAGGTAGCACTTTTATTTTTGTTTCGATCTCTATTATTATGTTTCTGATTAGATTTAAAACAATTAACGGCTCCTAAAACATTAATAATATTGTTTTAGGTGACACCGCTAACAACAAAAGAAAATCTTTTAAAGATTCTTTTAATAAATACCTTGATGATAGTACTAAAACTGATACTGGTCAAGCGGCTAAAACTGTCGAGATGCTGCCCTGGGGACAGGACGCGTCGTTCTTGCAGCCTTATCTAACGTTGGTTTCGCCCGATTCAAACGTTCAGAGTTTCAATGAAAGCGAGGATTCCATATACGAAGAAGCCGGCCTACAGTCGCAATGTCCTCAGGGTTCAGCTCAACTCTCTTGCGAATCGCCGGCCACGTTGGCCCAATATCCACAAACCACGACACAGCACACTCACGTGAGAGTTAACGAGCCCGCCGTGCCATCCCTCCATACCGACCATAATTCTTGTAAAAGAACGTTCGATCTGAATGAATCGCAAATCGACAAACTAATTAGGTTATTAAATAATAGGAAAGACGATTTGGACCACGATGAGACAGATCTTATATTTTTGGGATATTCTAGAACATTAAAACAAATGTCGAAACGACGTCAAGCCACTGTCAAATTTTGTATAGCGAAGATAATAATGGAAGCCGAACTCGAGAACGCCGAGGAGACCAATGCTCCTGGAATGATGCCGACGCAGAATAACAAGAATAATACGTCCGAAGGTTATGTGGTTACATCGACGCCGCAATACAACCAGGGATCGACGGCCCAGAGCAATTTTTCTTTAGAAGACACTACTATGCCAAGATACACGTTTACTAATACGCTCAGTGACGACCCTAACACAGATCTTTCGAATAATGAAAGTATATCGTCCGTAAATTTTGTGGTGGAATGTCTCGAGACTTTAAATTCTGAAACAAATTACTTGGAATGATAAATAATTAAGAATATTAGGTAAAACCTGAACTGTTCGCTTGATCTACTCTTAAAATGTACCCTTACGTGTTACATTTTTCCTGTGCTGCTTCCTAGTAGATATAAAAAGTTTATTACTTTAACAAAATTAGGGTAAAATAGTGATCAAAATCGATGAAATAATTTCTCTAAGAAATTACTGAATCTTCTTATGCTTTCATGTATTCAATTGATGTAAGTTAATAAAATTAAAAAGGGTAGACATTTTATTCATAGATTCATGTAAATGATATATTCAATTGGAGTTCATTAAATTATTATAAATAATAGGATTCCATTAAAAAATAATTATAATTACAAGCCCATACGTACTGTGTTCATGTCACTGACATAATTGATATAATTAGCATTAAAATAGAACCAGTGCACATTAAATTATCTACGAATATATAAAAATAGAACATTCTGTATTGAATTAAGATAGAATATAAGGATATACCTATTATGCCTATGATACAAATAAATTAATATAAAAAGACTTAAGTAAATGTATGTGATTCAAGGGAATAAAGACTTCTAAGACCCTTTGCATTTTATTGAACACAACATGAAACATTATTTGAATTCAGTTTTAATAAAATTTATTAAAATTTAATTAAAGCTGAATTGATACTTATTTAAAAATAAAGTCATAAAAGATTACGTCGATATTTAATTCGTTACGTTATAAACATACAACTTTAACGTTAATACTTGGGCGATGGTCTAAAAGAGGTTTGAAGTCTTAAAATAAAATGTATAAACATGAGGTATCGTTGGACAGTTCTTATTTTAAACCTGAGGTTTCATATGACATTGAAATGACCGGGACGAAAATCATAGGAGTGATGTGAGCTAGTGCCACTTATAGTAAGTCTGTAAGAGATGTTACGTAAAAAAATGAGTGTGTAAGTGAAAAATTTTAATTCTATATGTGTTTAATAGTTATAGTATATATTCCATCTTTCTTTATACTATTTATTTATAGATGGGGTGCCAGTTTTGTGCATCCAGGGACTGGAACAAGTGGCGCATGTGTACAGAGATGACGAACCATTCACCGCGACCCTTAACCGAACAGACCTGAACTCTAAGTTTTGTGCCAACCTCAGTTGTACCATACAGTTGCTAGAAGCTGATTATTCTAAACGGTAAATAATATGCTATATAAACAAAAAAAGCTTCTAAATATCTGATAATATCAACTGTTTGTTAATCATACGTTCATATTTACAAAATTTCCATTTATTTATTATAATCTTATTTATAATTTATAAATTACTAGCTGTGCTCCGTGTTTTCACACGCATTACTCCGCTCCTGTTGGTCTTACCGTGATGATATATAGCCTATAGCCTTCCTCGATAAATGGGCTATCTAACACGGAAAGAATTTTTCAAATCGGACTAATAGTTCCTGAGATTAGCGCGTTCAAACAAACAAACAAACAAACTCTTTAGCTTTATGATATTAGTATAGATTGTGGAAATACCCTTCCAACAGGTACTGGGTTGTTAAGAGGACGGGTGAAACTGGTTCCAAACCTTTCTTAACTGTGAAAGAGTTTGAGGATGACTTAAGCGGAGCTAAGGAATTATTTGAAAAGGAATTTTTTAAGAAGACAGGGAACACGTGGTGTTCAAGGCATCAATTTCAGAAGGTTATCAAATATAGTTATCTATTGTTGATTATGCAGCACATGTGCTAGTTAATATATTTTTAACATTTTTCTTTTTTCTTAGAAACATGGTAAATACGATTTGGTGCAATTGGCTAATCTGAACAAAACAATTCCTGTACTACTCATGGATAGCCAAAGCTCTCTACCGGTTACATTACAGAAACTGATGATTTTGCTCTTCGATATCAACATCATTAATAAAACAATAGCAGATATTGATGTAAGTATAAAGAGTTAATATATCTACAATACTAACGGATCCTTTAATTACTAACCTACCTTACAGGTATAAGTTTCAAGAATACGAAGGCTGACGTTATTATGATTTATCCATAACTAGCTTACCGCCCGCGGCTTCGCCCGCTTTGTCTAAAACCTAATAAATCTATATAATATATAAAACTCAAAGGTGACTGATATAGTGATCTATCAACGCATAGCCAAAATCACTGGACGGATTGGGCTGAAATTTGGCATGCAGATAGATGTTAGGACGGAGGCGTCCCCTAAGAAAGGATTTTGATCAATTCTACCCCCAAGGGGATAAAATAGGGGATGAAAATTTGTATCATGTTTATTTATCTTTTTCACGCAGGCGAAGCTGCGGGTAACAGCTAGTTATATACTAAAACCTTCCTCTGGAATCACTCTATCTATTTAAAAAAAAACGCATCAAAATCCCGTGCGTTGTTTTAAAGATTTAAGCATACAAAGGGACATACGGACAGAGAAAGCGACTTTGTTTTATACATGTAGTGAAGCATACATAATGTTTTATGCTAAGTTGGTGACTCGATCGAGATTGAGCACTATTGCCGATATTTTCATGTAAATTAAAATTCACAACAATATGAGATGTTAATTTATGCTCGTTATTTTCCTAGTTATTGCTGATAATTAATCATTAAAATTTCTGCAGGTGCAGTGAAGACAATAAACCTTTTTTTCAAAATTTGCGGAAATACAATAAGTAATACGAACACTCTTGTAAGCATTCTAGTAGTTAGATAAACATAGTGTGGGATTTTTATGGTGTTTAATATTTACACATTGAGTATAACAAATATGTGTATTGTGTATATATAACCCTGTAGATTTTTTTATATATTTCGCTTGTATACTTTATGCCCCGATCAATAATCCTATTGTAAATACCCAAAACACATAGTTAAGGGTGCCTTTATCCCAAAGTATTATGTGCATTCCTACTCCTAGTGGAACTTATAGTGACCAATTAGGTAGTATAGATAGGGTGTTGGGTTTTTGTAGTTAAATATATGTAAGTGCTTCATTTTTGAAATGTTTTATAATTTTTGAGTTCTATTTATTCAGGTGGATTCGAGCAAAATGCCTTTAGGTGTCCTTGATGATGAACAGATTAGAGCGGGATATGAGACCTTATTGCATTTATTTCTTCTAGTCCAAAAGGGAAAAGTCAGCTATAATAGGATTAAAGATCTCTCTAATAAGTAAGTTCTATTTTTTTTTCTTTTGCGCCTGTGTATTGAATCTACTAAAAATTCACTGATATTCTGCTCACTCCATCTAGCCTGAAATAAATATAATTTTTGATTGCAGATTCTATACGAAGATACCACATAAGGGAACAGAAAAAGATTTAGTGGTTCTGAATAGCATGGAGTTAATTAGTTCCAAATTTGAGATGCTATTCAACTTGCAGAACACTCACTTATCGTATAGATTATTAGAAGAAGGTAATCCATGTTTTATAAGTTGTGTGAAGTAATGTTTTATAAGAATTTTTTGCTTAAGTATATAAGTGGAGACAATTCTTGTAATGGTCTCCAATCTTGTCACACTTCAAAGATCTTTTTTTCATAGGTCTATTTTTTATTTATACTTTTTTAGAAATGGACGCGTCTGTCAATAGAATGGAAACATACTACCATAGACTGAACACAGAAATCGTTACGTTGGACAAAGATTCTAAAGAATTCAATATGATATTGGAATACTTTACGAACACTCAATCAGAGAGACACTTGAATAACTTTAAGATGCACATTGAAGAGGTGAGTCTAAAAATTTTAGCTTTCTTTAGTAATATGTGACTATTAATATAATTATAATAATATTTTCGATGTCATAAAGGCCTACGAAACAAACAAAAAAAAACATATCACGCAATCCAAAAACAAATTAATGTCATTTGGTAACCGTCGTATGTATTACGTTTTTGAACTTGTCTTGTTGGCCTTACAGATCCACTTAGAATCACGCTTGAATTGTTGTTACACTTATAAGAGTCACATGTACCTTATATTGGAAGAACCCAGCCTTTACAACTATTTAATGTGACGTCGCACTATAATATATTCATTATTCATTAATATTGTTTGTGTACATTTTGGAATCATTTAACATTTATTGCATACTAGCTTTCCACCCGCGGCATCGCCCGCGCAGTCAAAGAAAAACCCGCATAGTTCCCGTTCCCGTGGGATTTCCGGGCTAAAACCTATCCTATGTCCTTTCTCGGGTATCAAAATATGTATCTCTATACCAAATTTCATGCAAATTGGTTCAGTAGTTAAGGCGTGATTGAGTAACAAACAGACAGACAGCGTTACTTTCGCATCTATTCATATAATAAATCTGTAGAAGGGTCAATTCTGTACATTGAAAATATTGAAAAAATAAATAGCAGGGGGTGTTACTGGATCGATACCAAGCCCAAATATGTGATTAAAAAAATTTTTGTCTGTCTGTCTGTCTGTCTGTATGTGAAGGCATCACGTGAAAACTAACGGTTCGATTTCGATGAAACTTGGTATAATTATACCTTATAATCCTGGGCATAAAATAGGATACTTTTTATCCCGGAAAAATGCGTAGAAAAAAAAATCTTAATTTTTCTTAATTGTTCCGCGCGGACGGAGTCGCGGGCGGAAGCTAGTTTATAATATTAGTATGGATTAATCCAGTTCTGGTTATTCAGATATTTCTAGTGGAACGGCAAGGTGAGAAGCAGCGCTATGAGCCTTACAAATCATTGCACAATAGGAAACTGTTATGGCACGGGTCACGGCTCTCTAACATTGCTGCTATACTTCATAAAGGTTATTTTAATGTTGACGCTTTTTATATCTAACATATTTTTGAAGTGAAACTTCTTTATCGAGGTTGGAAAAAAATTTAGTGTAACATTTTTTCGTTACACGTGACATTTTTCCGTTACGCCCATCTTTTTCTTATCCCTACCACGCGTGATTCGACGTATTTCTGTAAAGTTGAAGTACATAAATTATTATTTGAAAAATAAGGTCATAAAGAAGTTTCACTTCTTACATGTGTACACTAGTACACGCACACATTTTTTTATATATATCATTGATGATGATGATGATGATGATAGTCGGTTTTATTCACACTGTGGAATACAAAATTTTGAAAATACTTGAATGCAGATTCTTTCTTTTATTTTTTTTTGAGTACCAATTAATATCTATAGCATTAAGACTTCAGAGTGCTATCCCTCGATGGTATTACAAAAATCCATCATGTATCAAGAACCTAATCTAGAATCTCTCGAAATCAATAATAGTCAACGTTCACCCCTTTTCAGTAGTCTATGGTATCAGACTGCATTATAAATATTGTTTTTAAATACGTAAAACTTGCAAAGGTCTCCGCATAGCACCACCAGGGGTGCCAGCAACGGGCTACATGTTCGGCAAAGGGATATACTTCGCGGACGTAGCGACGAAGTCCGCACAATACGTACACGCTACTGCGGACCATCCCAGTGGGGTGCTTCTGTTGTGCGAAGTGGCGCTTGGTAATATGTAAGTTATACACATGTGCTTGAAAATATCCTCAACTTAAGACTTTAAGACAAGAACTGTACTTAAATTTCTTTTAGTTACTAAATATTATATCAATCGTAGAAATCTTGCTTGGTTATGATTTAAAGTTTATTTTACAAATTATATATTTTATAATTATAATATATTAGTACATACTTCTTAATTGTTAATCTGATAAGTCGAACTGCGATAAAATTTCATCTAGTCCATAATAACATTCAGTAACATTCAAATGAATACTAATTAAAATTTTTCTATATCCTTTTTCCAACAGGAAGAAATGCCACACCAAAGAATATGTTACAAAATTGCCAGATGACACCCAGTCAGTTTGGGGAGTCGGTTGTATTCAACCAGACCCCTCGCGCGCCATCACTTTACAAGATGGCACCATTGTGCCTCTTGGCAATATTGTAACGAACGACGATGTTCTCTCTGCGCAAGGTGAACTTATACACAATGAGTATCCTTTTTGTGAAAATGTTTTAGAGTAAAAGCTTGTCTTCACAGTACAGTATAATTTTAAAAGCCATAAATACTTAAAAAGTAACATTATTTAATGTCTCCCGTTACCTTATTTTAGATTCTGAAATATAATAAACAGTTCATTTTATCTACAAGTAAGTTGATCTAAGTAAATTTGAAGGAAAATAGCTTGCCTAAACCAGTAGGAAAGCTCATTTCGTGCGATTCAAGTAATTTGCCTTGTTAAATTGGATGTCTGAATATCATTGTTAGCCTTAGATCATTAAGTAATGGATAACACTCACAGGCGCTTCCCCTTTCGCCGAGGTATAAGATTATTCGAATCGAAAAATCTTATGCTTTCATAAAAACTACTTGCGTAATCGATTACAAACACTGCGTATTCGTAAAACATCGAAAGGACGTCTGCGAGTGCTCCGCTAAAAATGCCGTTTTGTGCTGTCAAGTCTTGCAGAAACAAGTCAAACACATCAAATATTTAAAAAGATGGAATAACCTTTCATTTGTGAGTATTTTTTTGTTTTTTTTTTTTACGTAAATATCATATTTAAATGCAATTTCTAATAATCGTCGATGTATCGTTTAGCGATATGATCAAGACAAATAATCGAGTCATGTTTACTCGATCATTGATGCGGCCCCACGAGACTATCATGGAAAGAAAATATACAAATTTAATCTTTATGAACTAAGAGATAAAGTTGAATTTAAAACGCGATACTGAACCGCATCCCTTACGAGACTATCTTGTAAAGAAATACAAATTTAATCTTTATGAACTTAGTGATAGAGTTGAATTTAAAAACTCGTCGCTTAAAAGATCGTAAATTTTTACGACTTTCGTGACACAAATTATTTTTGTGGATGTGTGATTGTGTTTCATAGTGTGAGTAACCCTCCCCGGACCAAAATCAGCAGAAAGTTTAGTTAGAACATTTGCCAGCGTACTCCATCCATTACTTATTGATCTAAGACCTAAGTTGTTAGCTGAACAAGGCCGTTTAATAAATGGGCTAGGCTCTTAATTAAACATCTAATTAAGGCTGTGACATAATTATTACATATATCTCTGAATTAATGGACAACTGGAATCCTATATATTACGATCGTCTCCATTTTGTTGGCGTTACCAAAATAAAAATTTTTTTGGACGTTCACCAATTCATGTTTATTTACTTATTTTCTTAACAAATAAACCAGATTTATTGTCTACAATGAAGCTCAAGTCACAATCAAATATTTGCTACAGATAACTTTTGATGTATGTACGTGAAAAAAATATTATTTACAACATTCTGTAGGTACTTACTCTTGTAATCCATTTTTTTATTTATAATAAAATTAATAAAAATGGCTCTTGTTTTTTTTTACCTTACGTCTGTTCTATACAAGGTTCCATACATGAAAGGCTAGATTGTCAAGTGAACATAAGAAGGTAGCGCGCACGAGCAACTTTGTCTCCGCAACTATTTTGTCTCTCTCACCCATGGGCTAGTATGAAAGTGCGCGCACGTAGCGACGCAACTCCGCATACAATAATTGACGGGAGAAACAAAATAGTTGCGGAGACAAAGTTGCTCGTGCGTGCTAGCTCTATACCTAAATCGTTTGAAATAATTAGACTCAGTATTAAGAATCATATTTTTAGACTTAAAACTGAAAACACCGAATCTCAGAGAATTATGACTGGTTCCAAACGTGCATTCCATGGATCTATCCATCCTCGCCTAGATAGATTTGCCTTGAATTTGATATTTTGGTTTTATGGCATTCAAATGAATTTATATGGAATAGAAAAAATTAGCGTATCGTGAAAGGATGTGGGTTCGAGTCCCGCCTCGTGATCGAATTTTTTCTATTTTTTATAAATTTATATTTATGAAGCAAAATTCAACAAAAAGGTCGGGTTTTATTTCCTTATAAAATGGCAACTCTTTTTTTCTCTGTGCAATTAGTCCATCAATTATTAATGATCTATGATCTATACCATCAACAGAAAATGTCCAATGTCAAGGTGTCATCCGTGTGTCATCTGTCAAACAACGACGGCGTAGTAGGGTAAAGAAAGGATGGGACATTGTCAAATTGAGATAATCAAAGTAAAACGCTGGAACTATGTCTTCGCTTTCTCTCTAGTCTTACAATCAGTGTTTTTATTTTTTGTTTAAATTTAGGATAAATTTTTAAGTGAAGTTTTATAAAGAGATTATTTTATTAGTGATCGTGTACACATCATTCTGTTATCATGGATTCGGATATTATAAAATGGAGCAACAAAGAAGTTATTGAATTATTACATAAAGAAAAAATTAGTAGCTTAATTATAGGAATTTGTAAATCACAAGATATCGATGGTCGATGTTTACTGAGCTTCGTGGACAGAGATTTTTACGATTATCCATTCGACAAGTTAAAACTTGGGGAACGCAAACGGTTTATATTGATGGTGAAGAAATTGCAGAAGAGCAATAGAAATGCAATGTGTGAACTAGGTTTGTGCGAAGATTCACTCTCAAACCCAGCGACAAACATAAATTTTGTGGGAACTAATTTATCACATTTAAGTTATAACCTTCATCATCAGCTACAAAATGAACTTTATAGTGGAAATACTGATTGTGTATCGAATTATACAGATGTAAAAGCATCTAAATTAAAACCAGAAATTTGGAAAACTGCAATTGCAATGGGTAAATGAGGATTGTATCTTTTTTTATAGCCTTTTTAAAATGTTGTCGTTTTATTCAATTTTTATTTGTTTCCATAGGATATGTGTTTTTAGTCACTTGGGTGACAGCAGTGGTTATGGTGATAGTGCATGATAAAGTTCCAGATATGAAAAAATATCCACCGCTTCCAGATCTCTTCTTAGATAATGTTCCACATATTCCATGGGCCTTTGATATGTGTGAGATTACAGGCTCTCTATTGTTGGCAATCTGGTTGGTTGTCCTCTTCTTCCACAAACACAGGTAATTTTTTTACATTTACCTTATTTACAGTTAAGGAAAGTTTAATAATTTGAATGATTTAATTGTTAACAATATTTGATTCCTCTTTGTGTCATCATTTTATTGTTATTTTCTTTGTGATGGCACAAAAACAATGTCACTGTTTGGCATTGGATCAAACTCTAATCTACTTTTGGAACTACATTTTTCCAATACAAATTTGTAAACACATTGTTATCAATGCAATGTAAGAAAATATTGGTTGTTATAATTTTTTCTTGGATAATCTTTTTTCTTGGGATTTCCCGACATTAAAGTGTGAATAACCACCTTTGATTTTACATAGAAATACACAGTCATTCACTAATCCATTAGATTTGTCATTTACAATAAATAATTAAATGAATAATATGAATATTTTTTTTTTCTTTATTTTGTAGTTAGAAAATGGTTATTATTGATGTTTACAGTTTTTAAAATTGAGGTTAAAACATTAGTCATATAGGTAAGTAATGCATGAAAAACAAAAATATTTTAGAAAGTTTAAGAAACTGACATTAATCAGTTAATTGCAAATTTAGCTTTCTCTTCATGTATTTTTAAAAGAAATGATTTAGTCGTAGATATGTAGCGACCACACAACAATAATAACTAGCCATTGTTCAATTTATATTGCAAGGGAAAATTAATTATTGATTTTTATTCATAAACATTAAGTCATATTAAAATCATTATGGATTGGCTAAGCATATTGAATAACCTTATCTTTGTCCCTTTTCATATTTTTATAGAAATAAAATAAATAGATTACAACAGAGTTGACTGCACTATGTACTATAAATGAATCACTGATTTTCTTTGTGCTCAAAACAAAAACAATTCAGATTTTGTAACCTTGTTTAATTGATAAGATTTTATTTACATTTTTATGTCACCCTTTGTTGTATTGTCCACAATAGATAATTGAAGTATTTCATAGATAAACAAGTAATGACATAATGACTATTCTATTACATATAAGAATAAATAATAATGAATTATTAAATAAGATATTTATTATCTTTGTTTCAATAAAGTTAGTCAATTAAATAAATCTCTAATATTTTTAAATTCTTTGTCATAATATATTGTTAATAATTATAACTAAAAAACTGACTCTTTAGAATATTTTAAAGATAACAGAATTTTGCTCCAAAAAATTTTATGCAATTCCATATTTTTATTTCCATTTTTCATATTTATACAAGTCTTCTGGCTTCTTGTGCTATCTGGGAAAGAAGCATTTCAACATATAAATTTACTGTTTTTTTATTAATCTCTATAGGAGGATTTATGTAGACTTCTGTTTAATAACAGAGATATTAACCTACTGAGAGTGCATTATCATACTTGATCATAATGGAATATGATTTTTTTTGTAACTGTACTCTTAATAATTGCTAATATTCGTCTTAAAACAAAAAAAAA
Source organism: Colias croceus (assembly GCF_905220415.1). Lineage (NCBI taxonomy): Eukaryota > Metazoa > Arthropoda > Insecta > Lepidoptera > Pieridae > Colias > Colias croceus. The sequence goes on from NC_059542.1 coordinate 8,379,251, forward strand.
AAAGGTAGAACTGTATACCGTCACCCATAACAATGGCATGTTATTAACCTTTTCTGACACTGAAACACAATTTTCACTTATCCTTATCAACATCTAACTGTAAAATTCGATTACGAAAATATTGATATGATATAAATGTAAAAAAATAGTTATATCTGAACAATTACCTAATCATTCTTAGTCAAAATGTACTTAACAATACACATACTTAAATATGTAATTCCATGTAGCGGCATTAAAATATTTCACCGCTTTTTATTTCATTTAGTTCAATTAAAACGTTTTCGCTCACCTTTCGCTGTTATGTAAAGCAGTTTTGGCCTTGTTTCTTTGAAAATTAAAAAAAACATTATCGCACCATACGTCATTTTCATAAAGCAGGCGTATGACCTAAAAAGAAGTTAAAGGCTACATTCTACTTTGATCGATTGTATTAATTTATTATGTATGCTAATCAAACTAATAAAAATAAATTACGGGATAATATATTTGTATCATTTACTTAGGTATTTCATTTACGCATTATACGCAATAATATTGCCAATTTAAAATTTATGAAAATCAATATTGTAACTAATATGTTCCCGCACTACGCAATATTTAAGGCAATTTTTCCAGGTAAAATATGACTCGGACGAAACAAAAGCTTTTTTGAAAACTACATTTATTTTATCAAATAAACAACAACGCAAACTGGCAAACACACACAATATTAGTTTACGTAGTTTTTTTGTCAATATTCTTGTGTGTGTGCTCGACTTATAGGTACATCCAGTTAAGGACTTGGGTAATACGTTTGTAACGCCTTATGTCTTGAGATCGGACCGGGTCATGCATTGTATCCACGCATTTTAAATATTCTGTTCTATTGTTATTGTATGAACAGTCCCCGGCACGTAAGTTGGCAAGGGTCGTTGAAAGCGCACAAGGCGTTTTCCACGTATTCCTCTCCTTTCTTAAATTTTCTTCTAAACAGACATTTAACATAGATGATAGCAATAATCATGAAAAAAGCAAGAGATAAATGACCAGAGTTCCACCTACTAAACTCTGGGCGAACTTTTCCTCACTACGCCAAAACCTTGCCAAGTTACGTGGTAGAATAATTATTGTACATGATGTCAATAATCTCACACCTACAAATCCTACAATGCTGTTTAGCTTTACTCCATTGACAGTATAAAGAACAAAACGGCTAAAATCAATCCGCGTTCCTAGGTTTATTATATTGCGGCGGTTCTTCGCGTTGGCGGGCACCGTGTTCCTGCTGCGATGTTTCACGATGTTGATCACGTCGCTGTCGGTGCCCGGGTCGCACCTGAAGTGTGAGCCGCGGTTCTACCCGCCGGCGGACGACCTTACGGTGTGGGGCCGGCGGCTGCGGCAGGCCTACGATATATGGAGTGGTGCCGGCATGTCTGTGCGTGGTGTGCGTACTTGTGGGGACTATATGTTCTCGGGACATACGGTGGCGCTCACGCTGCTCAACTTTTTCATCACTGAATGTGAGTAGTATTTACTGTGATTGTTTTGTATTCTAAATGTTGTGTATATTGGCTATAGATTTAAGCTACGAATTGAAGTTGCTGGTAACAATTTTATGTTCATCTACCATAGCTCAACAAATGTTTGCCATGGTTTACATTTTTTTAAACATAGTGTATAGGTATTATTTGTGTTTAATTTTTACTTCATACTTTATTGTTGCTTCTTGTTAGGAGGTAACAAGATTCAATTAGATCGGTGGAACGTCAGATTGGTTTAACAGGCGCGACATTGAGTCACAGAGAATTCAATGGACGGAATGCAACTGTATCATTAGGTCAATCGTTATTTGTATGAAGCGGATACGCGTTCGTTGTGTAGCCATCTTAATGTATCATAAGATAACATTACACGTAGAGACGTCAATTTCTCTTCAATAAAGCTAAAAATTCGGAAGATAGCCAAAATTAATATCATAATTTAACTCAAGTTTAAGTTACCGCAAAATAAAACTTTACTATTTAGTTATTACGTTTTAAATTTCTTAATATGTAAAAATAAAATGAATGAAATTTGAAATACTTATGTACACACACTTAAATTAACATACTATTTATATCTAGTGGTTTAAATTAATAGCCAAATTAATGCGATACCATTCTGAAATTATGAATCATACGCGGAAACAGCCTGATATCGCTATGTACAGTAAAACCAGATAAAGATATCTTTAATGGCAAACCTTTTCGGCACTTAGCTGCAAATTCTTTATTTCTAGTTTTCGGCGATACAGTTTTAAATTTTATAACATTAATATTATTGTATAATTTAAGTTGTTATTAAAATAATATTTAACTACTGACCGGAATTGTTCATTTAGAGAAAAATTCCAATCCAAAAGATAATTTATCAAATTACTATTATGAGAAAGACTGTGGATAAGTTCTAGAAGAATAGTTCTATTGAAATATTGTATCTTCTAGTACTTATCTAATAATACTTAACACTAATCCCAAAAGTTTTAAAGTCCACAATGATACTCATTTTAGAGTATTGAACTATTGACTCTAAAATGAGTATCATTGTCGACTTTAGAATTCAGATTACTGAATTCTAAAGTACATCGAACAACTTATTGCATAAGTTGGAAATGATGTTTATCTAAACAGACTTTGTTGTTTGATACTCAAACAGGCTAAAACAACTGACCGAGTTTTTTTAATTATAGCGGGTAGATACGTACACATAGTCCTAAAAATAGGGTTAAGGGGAATTGGATGTAATTTGATGTTAAACGTATATTGTATGGATATATTCAGTCAGCAAGAGGAAAACCTAAGTGCCCTCTTTTGTCGATTCAGGAAAGAATAGGAAGAGTATTCGCTTTGAGAAATGTATGATTAAATATTATGCAGTTGTGATCGTACTTCCAGGATGTTTTTTTAGACGTCATTTTGATTTTATCTTTAATGATGAATCGATGAAGGTCGACCAGTTCATTGTGTTTGATAAAGAAAATATTCCCACTTCAAATAAAAATCGCATAATTTAGTTATTAAATAATAGTTTCCATACGATTCAGTTGTGCAGATACGTTAAATGTATTGCTAATAAGACTTGTCTGTATCCTTTTCCTCACTTAGTACTGTGCTTTATTCCCTCACTTCATTTCTTATCCCAACTCCTTTTAAAACTGGCAATCCATTCGAAGGGCGAAAGATTTCTGCTAATGTTTATTGCGTTATACTTAGTAGTTGTTCGTTTGCTGGATATAACATAAAATAATAAAAACGCTTAAACCCTTTTGGATGAAATAAGTATATTAGGGTGTTGGCTAATCTCTTATTCTTATAGAATTTTCTAATGTATTCACTTGGGACCTGTTATTCACATCATATTTTCCGAATCAATGCCCTTTGTATTATTGCTGCTGAATGAAAAACATTTTTTTATAAACATGCATAAAAATCTCCTACTACGTATTGGTCAAGGAATTAAATTGAAAATTAGAATTATAAAAACTTAACGCACATACTTAGAATACCTATTCGTAAAATGTTAAAAATATACTTTTAAGTTTTAACATGACTTATCTCATTGTTTGTTTAGCACTTTTCTAAATTCTCATTGAAAATCGACATTCATCAATTCATTGAATGTTTTCAATAGCAATTAGGAAGTAACGCAAAAAGGTCATTATAAACATTTTGTACGGCGTAATTCGACCTACATTTCTGCAAATTGCGCACAACCCAATTCTTTATTTACCGCAAAACTGCAAATATAAAACAAGTTCCCCATAGTTAATAATTTCTTTAGATAAAAGTATCAAAATTCGCGCTAAAGAACTTCCTTTTGTCTCTCTAAAGTGCAGTTTAAACTTCCCGATACCGAAACAATGTTATCTAGTAACTGACTGTTAATCGGTAATATTGTTTCGTTCAAAGTCAATATTACACAGATAAACGCTTGAAAATTGAACACAGTCATCAATTTTATAAGAATTGAATTACGTTTGCGTTACTCACTAAAGTGATTTAATAAATATTCTACATTTGAAAGATATTGATAGAATGAACAGGTAAAACACGTTGCTTTACATATGCTTACAATTTACATTTTACATTAGAACAACTATTTTGATGATAAAAAAATTTGCATGAGACAGGGAAGGTGCTTGTTTTTGGTATACAGATACATGGAAATAGGCTGTAATATAAGTAGGCTATTTTTAATTGTAAAAATGTTCTTAGTCTCCTGTTTGCCACGATAGAATATGTTGTGGTAATAAATCATAGGTCCGTAGGAGAGACAATTAAACTTTGACTCGAGTCCCGATAATAATCTGTTAGAATGAGATAGAAATAAAAGATGTAGGTTTGTATATTACGTACCTACTTATATTATCTATTTTATTAAATAATTGCGTATATATACATTTCCGTATCAGCAAAACACGCAATAATATAATTGTTATTGTGCTTGTTGAACTGGTAACATAAATATTTAAATCTATCCATTAATGCCATGTTTGATTTGTGTCCAAGGAAGTAAATGCTATATGTTTACATAGAATTACGCTTATTTTAGCGTATCTATGTCGGCTTTATCTTAACCGTTGAATGCTTTGACAAATAAATATTTTCATATCGACCAAGCGGGTCTGACTTCCAGTACTAACATACAAAAAATAGATCTTTCATACAATAAATTGGCAAGACTTAATCCAGTTTTTACTGGTATAAACTTAAATAACTTGGATCTAAGTCACAACTTGTTACAAGTGTTTCCATCTAACTTATTCCAAGATCAGACTAAGTTAGAAATATTGGATCTAAGTTACAATAACTTCGTAAACATTAGAGTTTATAACGCACTGATTGCGTTTCAGAATTAAATAATAATATGCGTCTTATGTTGATATTGGACAAAAAAACAAATGACAACAAAAATGTTTTGTATTTATTTTAATTTAGTCTACTATCTACTGCTTAAATTACGCTAAATTAAAAGTAATACCTATTTACCTCGTTTAGTTAATAATATTATGTAATCAATAATAACAATTTTATCTAAACTTTCTAAAAAAATACATTAACTATACATTACTTGGCGATAAGAAAATAACACTCTTATGACATTAAAATTATAAAGAATGCCTATTTTATTTGTATAATATTAGCATCTTCTTATAATATGAGAATACCACCAAAATTATCTGGGTAGTCTTATGAATAACATTCCTGCAATTTATTTTTTTCATAATACCTACCTAGGATAAAAAAATCATCACTATCGACAAGGTAGGTAATCGAAAATTATATGCTCCATTAAATTCAAAATAGAACACAATAGATACAAAAAGATTTGTTACTATGATTAGACATCGGTATTGTTACCAGAAGAATACAACATAACATAACATTCTGCTTTGAATGAATAGATCAACAGTCGTTTGAATATTATCTATACTAATATTATAAAGCTGAAGAGTTTGTTTGTTTGTTTGTTTGAACGCGCTAATCTCGGGAACTACTGGTCCGATTTAAAAAATTCTTTCGGTGTTAGAAAGCTCATTTATCGAGGAAGGTTATAGGTTATATATCATCACGCTACGACCAACAGGAGCGTAGCCACGGGGGTGAAACCGCGGGGAGCAGCTAGTGTACTTATGAAACGGAAATCTCAAATATTACCACCCCGACTAATCTATCCATGCATCATACGTTAGTTTGTCTGATGTAATTTAAATAAATCTAAAATCGTCTTATTTCAATTAGTTTAACATTTTACTTCATATTTTATATGGGTTCTCTACAAATTAAAGTGAAAATTCTATAAATATGACATAGAATGCCAGCAGCACTACTACGATTCTTCGAAACTACTGCATACCATCTTGTGCGTATTAGTTTAGAATATTGCTCGGTTATTGGCGGCCACATTCCTCCGCACATAATATGTTAAGATATTCCTTCGCTCATAGGAAGGTATATTTGATTCAGATTCCAAAAAATCTTTTTAACCGAAAGCAATTTTTCTTAAATTAAATAAAAAGCTGATTTATCCTCATTCACTTTTTTTCTTTATCAATCGGTCACATTCATTAACATTACATATGGACATATCTAATCTTGATAATATTCGTTAATGTAGGTAACAGGTACTGGATGACCTTTTAGAAATATATTTAAAAAATTGTTTCGTAATATTTCATTTTCCTTTTATAATTCGATAATGTAAAAGGAGATGCAGATTATAATGGATCGAGAAATTAATGAATTCAAGGTTTATGTTACGAAATTATGTGAAATCTTTATTTTTTATTGATCAACTTAGAAATCCTTTATAAACCGATTAAATTAAATTACAATTTATTTAAATCTCATACCATCTCATCACGGAAATCCACCCTGCTATTGTAAATTCCTTCTCTAGGTTAGGTACGGTACGCTATGAATTTGATAACCAACGTTTTTGGGGACGTCAGCTATAAAAATCTCTCGAAACCAAAGAACCTTAAAAACGGAATTCAACTTACAAACAATATGAATTGACCTTTATTTTTGGGAAAATCTACTACCAAAAATGTCGTTTCTTCCAGACACATCGCGCAGTCTGTACCTCTTGCACATCCTGACGTGGGTGATGAACATGTTCGGCATATTCTTCATCCTGGCGGCGCACGAGCACTACTCGATCGACGTGTTCATCGCGTTCTATATCACGTCGCGGCTGTTCCTGTACTATCACACGCTGTCCAACAACCAGGCGCTGATGCAGAGCGACTCTTCTAGGTACCTTTAGTTAGTACTTCTAGGTTAAGAAATTGTCTGGGTGCGGTTTTGAACGCAATAGTTTTAGCGATAACGTTTTTAAGTAAAGTTATTTTTATTGAGTGACGTTTTCCCGCTTTTGTAATATTTTTCATTGATAATATATTAAAAAGGTAATATTTTATAAGATGTAGGATATGTATAAAGATTGGATTGTTTGTTTAATTGTTTCGATTGAACTCAAATATTCTCTCGTCCCTTACTAGGTTGTTTATTCTATTCATTTACATTTGGAGAAAAGTACGTGCTGCAATATGTATTCATTTTTAGAAAATGACAATTGCATTGCTAAAATAAATCATTATTAATTTCTAGTGTAGTGTCATGTGAGTGGCGTGCGCGCATTAGGTGGATATTAGAATTTATCTATACGTATATCTACACTAATATTATAAAGAGGAAAACTTTCTTGTTTGTTTGATTGTAATGAATAGGCTCATAAACTGCTGGACCTATTTTAAAAATTCTTTCATCATTCGAAAGCTACATTATCCACGAGTAATATAGACTATATATTATCACGCTAAGACCAACAGGACACACCGCGTGGCACAGCTAGTCTAATATATAGTGATCGTGTGACTTAAAATTTACTCAATTTTATTTAAAACCCTGTCAAATAATATGATGACACTGAACAGTGTCTTTGATGTACATTGAAGCGGATGAACTATTTTGGTGCACGTCTTAAAATTGCGTTGCAAATTGTCGGGTAAATTGATAATTGAGGGAAGTTATATAGTTATCTCTTGACTAGAGCCTGACATGCAATTAAAATTAATTCTATTTTTAAATTAAAAATAAACGTGTGTTCTTAAAATAGTTATGCAGGTTGGTTAATAATTAAAATAAATGTTAATTTATGATCGTATAATCCGTATAAAAGAAAGAAAATAATTTGGTATATATTATCTTGATTTTAAATGTAGGTAACGTGATAAATAGTTGTGTTGCATAACTTTACCAGTTTTGTGAAATGATTTTGAACTGAAAGATAAGTTTTTTGTGGCATTAAGCCAAATACGTTTTCATACAAACAATTCGTGCATCCATTAACAAGGTTGTCGCCGCGTTGATGACAGGAATTTTATCAATTTACATGACCCATAAAAGGGCAAGAATTAAAACTAATTCTCGTAAACATGCACACGTAATATGTAAATAGCATTCCTATTAATGTTTCCCTTATATGTGACTAATAATAAACAACAAAACTCGAAACATGTTTACTAACGAACATCCGTGCTCGAGCATATAATTGTTTTTATGTTTTTTTGCGAGTGTATTTTATCGTATCCATAAATAATATCAAATAATTGTCTATTCCAGAACAAGAATATGGTTTCCGCTGCTGTCGTTTTTCGAATCCGAAGTGGACGGCACCGTGCCCAATGAGTACGAGGGGCCCATGACCATACTGAACAACTTGCGGCAGTGGCTCATACAGCTGGTGAGCGACGTGAAGACGTCCTCGATGGCCAAGATTGCTGGCACCAAGCTGCAGGAAGGAGCCGCCATGGGGGAGTACTCCGTCGTCAAACTCGTCGACGGCATCAAGAGGAATCTCAGCCTCGTGGAAGAGTTCAAGAACTCGCGACAACGACTCGTCACACTCGACAAGAACGTGCAAGCGTGTCTGTTGGACGAGCTCACGGAAGCCGAACCGCTGCACAGGAACATCGGGGAACTCAGCGAATCCTTCCGACGAGACTTCAGCAATCCGCCCTCGCCCGTCATGAAGAAGACGATGTAAAACGTATTCGGCGTAGGAATGAGGCTATACAATATACATAATTAAATAATATCATTTAAACTTTAGATACCTGAGCGTTATACATTTCCACTGTAGATTTTATATACAGTTATTCCATATTTATGTTAAGCTAAAGATGTAGTAAATTATTAAGGAATTATTTTGCTCAAAATGATAATCATGAAAATATATTACGCTTTCAACGTAAATACGCATTTTGTTTTATTTGTGTATGTTTTCGAGACGACATTTGTTTTAAACGACATGCAACAATCATTCAATGGTCTTCGCATGAAATAGTTACTAACATTCATACAAACACTCGAGTTCATGATAATGAAATCAAATACTTTTGAATGTTACTAAATAATTATATCTTTTTTGATATTTCTATTGATTTATTCTGGGCTTATCGGTCCTTTTACAATTTGGAAAAATGTGAATATGTCAATATAACAAAACTTTCAGTTTTCAGTTTGAATATATACCTATTACATGCTATTCGGACTTATTTGCCAGGGTTTATTCTAACTGCAAATTGCAATACTAAAACTTAAATGGAACAGGCAAAGGTGCATACAGTTGAGGCCTTTTCGGTCCGCTTTATCCGCAAAAATAACAAAATCTCATGCATTTCCATTCTTTGCCTTTAATAATTGTATGTATTATATAAATTAGCTCACTTCCAACCTTCAAGGAAAATATGTTTTCAAAATTAATTGACCGTCGGATATTGTGAAAATTACGTATCCGACTATAGATACGTAATAACTTAGTTCTAACATAGGTACCCTATATACTTCCATAAATGAAATAATTAATAAAAGCATATGTATTTTAAAACAGGCAAGCCAAAGTATAAGGTTCCAATTTTTTAGCGTAGATTCGTTTTTCGTCTGTTATGAACTCATTACACAGACACACGTTCATAATGCTCGAAGCTCTGTTCGGCGCAGTGCTCAGTGTTCGAGTGTGCCTAGTAACCTAAGTTCGTGCTTTGATTCTGTAAAATATTACAATAGGTACACTCGTTGGTTTCGCATTAAACTCACGATGTAACACAACATGGGACGTCGTCTTTGATGGGCAGTTCAATAAAATTTCAAAACGATGAATGCTCGAAGTTGCTGTATCTGATGACGAGATATTTCCACGTTTGTGATATAATAAATACCTACTTACCACCTTTGTTTGGGAACAGAAATAGGCACAGAACAGGAAATAGGTTTTAGGATAAAAGGTTAAGTTATAACTACCAAGCGTATAATAAAGTCGCATTCTCTCTCCCTATCCCTATAACGGATTTTGATGCGGTTTTTTTTAAATAGGGGAATTCTCGTAGAAGGTTCATATCATTTAAAGGGTTAGACAAAGCGCGCGAAGCCGTGGGCGGGTCGCTAGTTTAAAATATAGCTGTTAGATTTATTTTTGTAGGTGTATGTGTAAAAATTAGACAATTTAGAATTGAGAACGAAACAGGGAAGAGGGAAAGGGGTTCTGTTATGTTTAAAGTTAAAGAGTATAGAATTATGTACTATTAAAACTTTAAGAGGGATTAAATAACGACACCATTTGCATTATTATAAAAAAAATATATTTGCTATAGGGGTTATAAATACGAGACTCACAAAAAAGTCATAATACCGAGGGATTTTTTATTTCAGACTGAGTATTCATGACTTGCTCTGTGATTCATGCTACAACTCTACAAGGAGCTAAATCTAAAATTGTATGACTTGTTGTCGTATTGAATAACTTTAGTATGTAACTTCAACTTAGAACGCACGAAATATAAGTTAATGTGATTGGAAAAATAAATTAACTTAACATCGCTGTTGAACAAAGTAATGTAAATCCATCATCTCTAGATATCATAATAATGCATCGCGGAAGATCAACCAATACCCGCGGTCCCATCATTAAAGCGGCTCGACGGAACACAGTGGGATTTTAGTCGGTAAGAATCCGACATAACCCACGGCTCCTTCCCCGGGGCCCTGGGTATCTTTGGAAGATTTCCCCACGTAAAAAAAAGGTATCATAATAATTTTATGAAAGGTCTAATCTTTTTTTAATTGTCTTTAAAACAAAATACATTTAACGACGTTATTAAAAAACAATTACACACATAAAAACGCAGCTAGTGCGTAACTATAATCTCTTCATTACATATTATTATTAAAATGTGCCAACTTAGAAGAATTACATATTATTCAATACAATTGGATGGATTATTCCGCGTCTTTAGGTGGGTAATGAGATTTAACGCCCCTAAAAATTAAAAAGATTAGGAATATAATGACGATGCGAAGATGTGGCTTCTCCAACAATAAGGTCACAGAGGAATATAAAATATTAGCTCGTTTGCAGTAGTCATGTTGATCTTTATAAATAAAATGCAGAAATAATTGTATTTATATAATTTATATGAAAAAAATTGGTTAAAAAATGTCTTTAATAACATTAAGAATATGATGAATAAATGTGTAAACTCATTAATCAAATTAAAAAAAATACATACAAAAAGCACTGTTTAAATAGAAGAATGCTTTTGGGTTAAAAATATCAGCACCTTAAGACTAAAAGTCTTGATATCGGCTTGTACATCTTATAATAAATGTCATGTATTAAGCCTATAAATATTTTAAACTTCATTATAATATGAGCTCTTGGATTTTCGGCTCTTTTTTCTAAAACTATCTTCTTATACCAAAGATTTAGAATAGCTAAGGCAAAATATTTAAAACTTTAACATGCTTCTAATATTCAAATTAAATCCTTGTAAATGGAGGCACATCTAGAAGTGTTAATAATGAATAGTTTGAAACTTTTAAAATTACAAACACAATTGTTACAATATAATATTCCACATTGAACAATAATGTAAAACATATTACAGTCTAATGATAAATGATCGTAGGCCACTCCATTAAATTAGTAACTTCATACAAAGCTACATAACACAATATCTCAACAATACTTTTGTTATATACAATGACTCGATATAATTTTGCAATGTGAACAATGGTTATAAATAATGATTTAGATGAGAAGTGCTTGCTTAGTGCTAATATGATTTGAGCTGATAAGCGTGGAACAAGCTGCATTTATTCAGCAGCAGCTGCCTGTTCACTTTCAATGAGAGCTTCGGAGGGATTCTCTTTTAAATTCTCTACTTCAGCAACTTCTTTTTCATTTGATTGCTCCCGAGAGCTAACTGCGCCATTTTCATTTACATTCTCATCTTTTAAGGGTGTATTCTCCTTTGAGGATTTTTTACTCTCTAAATTTGTTTCTTCTACTGGCGCAGGTGTTTCATTTTGTGTTTTTTCTTCATCTTCTTCCTCATCAGGTTTTAATCTGTCTGCTGACTCTTTTTCTACTGATGACTCTTTTGTTAATGCTGCATCATCTGTGGGAGGACTGTCTGCCTCCGCTGGATGCGAGTCTTTGTTTTGCGAAGCCTCGTTGGCTTCATCATTTTGTTGATCTTCTGCCGTTCCATTGGTATCATTTTCTGTGACTTCATCCTTGGGCTCTTCCTTTGCAATGTCTCCATTTGCAACGTTTTCCTAAAATATTGAAGAGATTATGTATATTTTTCCTATTAATGCTAAATATATAAAAAAAAACATTCAGTAATGTGTGTACCTGAGGCTCTTCTGGTGGTACTTCCACTTTTAAAAACTGCTCTAAGGTATCCACTTCATTGGCAAGATCAAACTGGTCATAGTCCTAAAATAAAATATCATCAATATTAATATCACATAAGAATTGTTTTGTATTGGGTCTTATCAGTTAATAGCAAACACAATTAGTCACACTTTACTTTTAACTACTCAATGACACCTCACTGCAGTTTAAAAACTAGCTTGGCTTTGCTCATAAATATAAAACTTGTTCTTACACCACAATATTCTTCGTCGTTGAACACTTGAGGAGGAAGTGGCGAGCGAGGGTTGGGGTCGCTGACAGTGCCGCCGTTTGATTTGGCATTGTTTTGCATAAAATCCTTATCAGACTCGCGCCCGGGCTCCGTTATGTCGATTATTTCATATTTTATGTTCTTCGAATCGAGTATCATTAAAACTCGTTGCTGTCTCTTTTTTACCTACGATGGAGAGATCGAAAAATAAAAATGAAAGAAACAGAATGTGAATCAGCCGAGCAAAAAGATGATCTTAAGCAGTGTATCAAATATCAGTAATTTACTTACTTCCTTGTTTCCCGAAATACCACTAATATACACTTTGACAACCATTGTTTTTTACTATAATTAACGTGACTCAAAAAGCTAAAACGTATTCTAAATTATACTAGACAAAAATATAGGCTTGGCCATTAGACAATCTGGTAATAATAATTGCTAGCTACTTGTCAAGTGTCGTTGTCAACTTATGTTTGACATACATTTCAGTGTGGCCGTATTTTTTTCATCAAATGAGCATGAATCTTTTGATATAGGTACCTAGTTGTTTTGCGACCTGCGGTTATAGTAATGGTCACAGCTTAGTTTGTTAAAACTTCAGACAACTATTATATAAAACTCTATGTAATATTAATAAAAACTCAATAAAGCCTTTCATGATATTATGTAACTTATGCCTTATGCGGCGTACCTATGTACCTTTTGAACATTATTCAAGAGATAAATAATAAGTAGTAAAAGTAAGTATTAAAATAGCCACTGGAACTCTCCCCTACTTATTCCTTGACAAATGGTTAAACGCACGAGCAGTAACAGTTTATGCCATAAGATGTTCAATTCCAGCTCGCCAAAAAATATTAATAATTATCTCCGAACCTGCCCGTTTGTGTTATCCGAACTATATGAGTGTGCGTGTTTCTGTGCGCGCATACTATACATGAATGCCTACTATTATAGCGCGCTATTCAAATTGTCGGTAGAAGTTGAAATATTAGAGCACTATGAAGTAAACGTGCCATAACTGTGAGCATATCTTTAGTTTAAAGCAGGTTTTTTACAGGGTTTGTAAAGGTAAATTTATCTCAAAGAAAACATCGTTAACAAATGGTCAGACTCCCATTGTTTACATTGGTAATAGGTAAATTAAAATTTAATGCGAAATAAAAAAACACAGACTTTTTATAAAAATTTATTCAATATAATATCATTATTATAATACATAGGCAAATGATGGTTCCGTTAATAAAAACTAGACTATTTCGCAAACGATACTGCAACGCGTGGAATGTTATGCAGTCTTATTAACTATGATCCTATCTCTTAAGCTGTAGGCCTAGTGCACGACAACCAGTACTTAGAAATCTTCAGTAAGTACTAAACGAAATACCTACTTATAATTTCAAAAATCCCCCATACTCATAATAAGTACCAGATTTGCTTAGATCATTACTTGTTCATACATTAACAATGTATGTATTTAAAAAACTAATGTGGTTATATATGATATGGCAACATATTATATAGAAATACATAATATATCAATTTAAATATAGCACATTCATATAGATTCAACCGAGTTCTAAAATATAAGATACAACTATGATATTAATAATATAAAATATAATAATCACTTTTGAAGGATACATTTAATTAACGTACGTATATAATATACAGAATAATTTTTATAAAATAAATCGCATAAAAATAAATAACACAATAAATATTTTTCGAAATCACTTTTGCATATGAATGTAACAAGCATAAAGTAATCAAATCATAATAAAAGGCAAAAAAGAAACAGTGTAGATTATTCTATTGTTTAAAATATATTCTATGATCGGAATCCATTAGTGTAACAATTAAATCACACGGAGACACCGTAATGTAGTCAAAATCTAAAATGTTGGCAAATTTCCAAACAGCTGTTTATTGTGATAAACAAAGTAATTATTTGCTGGTCGTAGTCCGTAGACACTGTTGCTGCTTGAACTTTTCATAAATATCAAAGTATTATCAATGTTTTACGCAACTGCGCAAAAAATAATTTACTAGATACAGAAATTCAATCCGAATTTTACCAATATTCTTATTTGTGCAAATGCTTTCCAATTTAAAGTTTCACGCACACATACGTAAATACGTGTTCTCACATTCCGAAACAGATAATTGCATATTTTCATTAAAAATTTGTACAGTTGCCATCGGGTCGGTGGCATTTTTTTTTTTGAGAAAAAAAAGCAGAGGTGCCATTAGGCGTAATTATCACATTAATTGGCATCGCGTATGTGACGTACTTGATGACTCGCGCCGATCGCCTTCACTCGGTTGTCGACACGCCAGTGTGGGCGCACCATTTAGGTAATGAAAGTATATTTCACGAACATTAACTAGCAACTACGATTAATTTTAGATTTACATACTAAAATTGCATATATTTTCTATTATGGGTAACGTTTTTTTTCGATCTCACCAACTTACGCGTACGAATTTAGCGAAAAAATAATCATAGAATTTCGTTTAATTTCATTAGCGTATAAATACAACAGTAGGGATATGACGATTAATAAAAAATATACCCTATAAGTCTTTTTGCTTATTGTATACATTTAAAACCAATGATCAGTCCGTTAAATAAAAAAATAACTAATAATTTAAGGATGTTTTAAAAGCGTAGCATGCATTGTAATAAAATGCTGCTACAAAATAGACATTATGATCTCTTACACTGAAACACAAGTACTTTAGTGTCACGTGTATACACAATGAAAACCCCAGATGCACAATGACATACCTAAATACACGAATTTTTATATTGTGCGTTTTTTAGCCAATTTTAAATATTTAACAAGGCTTCTCAATCTTTCTTTCTGTGTAAATCGTGAATAAATGTCTGAACCGATTTGGCATTCAGATATACTTCGAATGCAGCGTATTTTTATCCAACATGAACTAGTCTCGAATATTATGTAATATGCAAACAAGACTAGTCATAAGCGTATTTGCGAATCAATCCAATTTTAAAACTCGTGATATTGTACTTTGCAATCACGTTTAATCCGAATTTCATTTTTAGCCGCAAAGTGCATCCAGGGTATAACATTTACAATAAGAAGCGGCCAATTCGCGGCTGAAGCTTAATTTATCGAAACAGCGTGTCATACCAAATGCCACTGTTATGTAAAAGTGATCCAACCCGCTTATTAATAATAAAACGCTTTGTAAAAAATTGGCAGCCGTTAGCAAAGCCAATTTTCGTGTCTACTTTTGTTTCTACTGCAATTTAAGGATTATTTGGAATGTGGGCGTGGGTGGGATCACTTCTGCATAATAATTGGTTGGAGCTATCTCGCCAATGTAGTGAGCGATGTAAGCGAAAACACAGAGATTCTTTTATTTGTGGCGCGAAATCACACCGGCGTGCCGAAGTCGGGGTCTCCGTCGCCATTCAGCAGCGAGCACGCTTCCACACGACGGGCTGACCCTATCCTGTTGTATGGGAATTATTATTAAGATGATATCTACATACATATAAGAAAGTCGTGTTTGTTACACTATTTATAACTCAAGTAAATGATTTGGCTGAAAATTGTCTGGAGGTAGCTTAGAACCAGGAGAAGGACAATAATAATTATTAATACATACTAATTATTATCCCTAAAATTTTGAAGAAAAAAAAAATACAACCGAGGCGGAGCGGTGGCGAATGGCTAGCATTATATAGATTATTGCTTTAAACTCTATAGGTTTAGAATATTGACTCTAGTATTTACATTCTGAATTATATCAATGAAACCCGTGGTTCCACTTAGTTTAAAATTTAAATGCAGAGTATTTCAATAGCTTTTTTTATTGTTCGAAAAGTCAATATTATACACATACGTATACACATTTTAAAGGATTACTGCCAACCAATACAGTGCTGGCTACAGTTTTGCTTTAATGATATATTGCTTTTAATTAAATAAAAATAATGGATGATTTCAGTATAATATGGACACAGAATACTACGATGGCCTTAGAAACTACAAACTACATTTTTGACACAAATAGTTTTGGCACGAAATACAAACTTAGGTTTAAGACCATGAAGAATTCGTTCACGTTGCTAGCATAAAATGAAATTATATTGTGCTAACGTTAATGATATGAACTAGAATAATAAGTTCCGTAACGTACAAGAAGTTATATTTTGGGTATAAGGTTTTAATGGTTCGAGTTCAATTCCAGAGAAAAAATAAACGGAAAATTTGTCATTATTGTATTGTAGTTAAGTCAAGTATTGAATTGATATGATCAAAACTTTATAAAATAAACCGATTAAAATAAAAATTAAGGACACATTACCTAAAGTTTTTAATCTCCTTCCTCGACTTCGTATCACCGTTCAACTTGTTCGATTTCCAATCAACGCTCAACGGAGACGCAAGAGCCGATTGACGTCGGATCGTCGTGGTTTGTACCGCTGACGTCGACAGATCCGCTGATGACGTCACAATCAACGTCGGCGTGGTCACCGACGCTGTTGTTGCCGCCGACGTCATCGTTGCGGCGGACGTCGACGTTGCAGCTGACGTCAGCATTGGAGCTGATGTCGACGTCATCGAGTTTATTGCTGGCGGTGCAGCTTTTTCTGGGACAACATTGGTCGTTGTCGGTGTTAATGATATAATAGTTTCCTTTTCAGCCGGTGCTGGCACTTTAGGTAATACAGATCCGTTCTTGATTACTTCATCTGTGCAAACAAACAATAATAGATTACATTATAATTAACAAAAAAAATCCATTAACCCATACAACATTTCATAACTTTACTAAAATTCTGAAATTGCATTCACCAGGGAATTTTTTCACTATTCTGTATTCATAAATACTACCATAACAATAAATTTCATTCAGCATAATATGATAACTCATAATTAGGGCAAGTGTTGCAAGCCGTGTACGTGCCGTGCGTGCGCCAATCACAGTCCGCCTTTCGCCCTACCGGATAGCGGTACTGCCGACGTATTCATCCTATCATACTAATATTATAAAATGCAAAAGTTTGTGAAGATGATGTGCATGTATATGTATGTTTGTTACTCTTTCACGCAAATACTACGGAACCGATTACAATGAAATTTACGACAAATATTGAGGGTAACAACTCAGATTAACACATAGGATAGGTTTTTCCCGGAAATCCCACGGGAACGGGAACTATGCGGGTTTTTTTTTTTTTGAAAACGCGGACGAAGCCGCG
Source organism: Colias croceus (assembly GCF_905220415.1). Classification (NCBI taxonomy): domain Eukaryota; kingdom Metazoa; phylum Arthropoda; class Insecta; order Lepidoptera; family Pieridae; genus Colias; species Colias croceus. The sequence goes on from NC_059542.1 coordinate 8,396,995, forward strand.
CGCGGGAAGCTTGTCCTACAATATACCGTCTATTGAGACCGCACTGTACAGATTACTCACCGCTCCGCACTACATCGAGCAAGTCATCATCAGACGAGGGTGCGTGTTGCAATGCCGTGTACGTGCCACGCGTGCGCCAATCACGTGCGAGCATAACACCTTCACCGCCAGAACCTCACCCCATTGGACCGGTTACTGTGCCGCCAACCGGTTTAACCAGTGATATAATTATAGTCTATTGACTTTTTACTGTACGCGTTACTCACCGCTCCGCACTACATCGAGCAAGTCATCATCGGACGAGGGTGCGTGTTGCAATGCCGTGTACGTGCCACGCGTGCGCCAATCCCGCGCCGTCACACCCTCACCGGCCCCGCCCCGCGCCGTGGGGCCAGTCACTGTGCCGCCGGCTGGCTCGTCAGACGATATGCCATCTATGGAGACCGCACTGTACGCGCCTTTCGTGCGCCAGTCCTGGGGAAAAGCATGAATATAATGAAAATGTTAACAGCATTGCAATTGGATAGACTTATGATTATAGAACTTATTGTATTCTATGCAAAATGTATGTATGTACGCTGTACTTCAAACAATGGGGGCAACTGAAAATCAGTGCTGTGCTGTTGAAGGCACAGCTAAATACTGAATTGGTCCCCTTCTTGCCACACGTAAATTATTCTTTCTTTCTTCTTTCAAAATACAGTTTTTTATGAGCTGATCACACGCCAAGTCCTAGTATAGATAATAGATTATAAATTTTATCCTTAGAATAATCTATGTATTAATGGAATAGTCTATAATTAATACCATTTCACGCATGCATGTTTTTGAATTCAACTACCCCTTGTATCATCAATAGATAGACATAAATAAATAAATAGCTTTTTCCGACTTACCTGAGCTTTCCGCTTCTTCTTTAGCGTAGTCCTTGCTAAATGCACCGGCGTGGAGCGAGGCGAAGAGTTCTGCCTTGGAGACGCCGGCACCATTGTTGCAGGGACTGTTGGGACAGGGATACTAGGTACTGGTATATTTGGAATGGGGACATTTGGTGTTGGTGCCGCTGGGATACTTTGTGTTGGTGGCGCTGGGATACTTTGTGTTGGTGGCGCTGGGACAATTGGGGTTGGAGCCGCGGGAACACGTACGGGGGACGCGTACTTGCGTTTATTGTCCACATCTGGCTCGTCTAGCTTCACCATCTGAAACAGTGCATATGTTAAATGCCAAAATAACTGTACGACCGTTGTATTTTGAAGTGACACAACAAGTGAACAAGTTTTGCTATTTCTTCATCACATTGATCAATATATTAAAACGCTTATGTATGCAATAAAGGTTCGATTAACTAAAGAAAAAGCATAATGTCGTCGTCCATATCAAAAGAAGTTTTTTCTTTATTAAAAGTTTAATATATTTTTTTTAACTAAACTACATTAGTAAAAAGTCTTTGAACCTCTGAACCCACCTCCAACCGAGCTTCAATCTTAATCGAATCATCGTCCATGTCCAGTATATTGAGATTATTGTTAATATTATTATAATCCGGGTAGGGTGCGGGGTGTGTGTGTGCATTGAGCACGGGGTGTTTGTGTGCGGAGTGTAGGGGGTAGGTGTATGCGGGGGGCAGGGCGGGCCGCGGGGAGTGCTTGTATACGTCGTAGCGGGACTCGCTCTCACTGCACGACCGGTCCTCTGAGTCGCATCTGAAAGGAAAAAATATTTGTGATTAATTTACTCGCATCTGATGACGATAACACTACCCGCTGTTATTCGTTTTTAACTTAAGTTTAAAAATCTAAAACTGTAAATTACTTCGCTTTACCAAAACCAATGAAGTTATTTAGTTGTATTCAATATAAAAATAGATTAATAAAATATAAACAGATAAGCTTTTATAAAAACGAACTTATAACAAAATAGGAACATGGTCGATTTTATAAAATCGCAATAGCCGAATGATACAACAATCAATAACGATTTTCAGTTATAACTAATTAAATTAATGTAATTCAATACATTGAACCCTTCAATAAATCTAACCTATTATTATACTCCGGTGTTCTAGGCGCGGTGGGAGTCACGCCCGACCCGTCTCGCTCCTCACAATAATCCTCGCCATCTTCGGGATACAATGGAAACCTGCAATTTTTAATAAATAAAAAAATCGATGAATCCTCGTTATATAAAGACAACATTCATAATTATATAGTAACCAAAAAATAAGTTTGAGTACGACACTCAACTCGATTAGGGTTAAATAATTAACTTTGTATGGTTAGATTGTATACACACGTATTTAACAAAGTTCATTAAAGTAACAACGACACTACCAAAGCCCACCTGTAATTGTCTTCAGAGAGTCTATCGTCGTCGTCAGTAGCGATATACTGCACGCACAACGCGCAGTCACCTTTCACACTCTGTAGCGCTTGGACAGCCTCTTTATGGCATGCCTGCAAATATAAATAACAAACATAATAAAATTACCTATTCAATGTCTTAAAAATCGATATCAATCGCCAATAGCTCGAAAAAAATTTCTAATCTAATCTAAAAAAGAAAATGAACACCTCCTCTATTTTTGAAGTCGGTTGAAAAGAAATGAAAGGAGGCACATAATTTATATATTAACAGGATACTAAGACTTACTCAACAAACAATTTAAATACCACATAAAACTGTCCCAATTATCATTTCACATTTCGAATCCGGCTCGAAGGACCATTATACCATACCTGCGTGAGATCAACATCGTTGATAGCCAGTATAGCATCTCCCACATACAGCTGGCCCGTGAGAGCTGCCGGGCCACCCGCTTCTAGCTCCGATATAAGGATCGGTACACCGTGCTCTCGACCACCCTGCATAGGAATTGTGAGTTAAGTGTGAGAAATGGTCAGTATAGTACACGACACACGTAGTAACTATTTATTAATATGTGATTGTACTGTGTACATTATGTTGCAGTATTGGTACAAAGTTGTTTGATCAAAATTACGAGTTAGGTACATTTTGACGCAGTATTGGTGTATAGTAGTTGAGATGGAAATTGTAGGTATTTCCATTCAATACAACCATCGAATGGAAGAAGTGGTATTGAATGGAAATAGAATAGATACCTATAACGATACGATACTGGTCTAAAAGAATGATTGATTCATGTGAATAAATATAGGTTAGCTGTAAGCATAATATTATAACAACGACATATTAAACGGTCAAAATTCGTGTCACTATTTTAAAAAATTTGATACATTGATTGTTTCGCCACTGTTATGTAATATAGCCGAAGAGAATGTTACACGAACGTAAATATAGATACATTGTGTATATTTCTCATTTACAAAAATAATAGAGAACATTTTTGTTTTCAATTCTATTTCTATTTTAGGGTCAACTTAAAATGCGGTATTTTAGTGATATTGTTTTAGTAAAACGATGTCGTCTGACAGTTGGATCTTGTTACAGCAAAATTCAAAACATTTGTGACGATTTTTTTAACCTAAAAATGCGTAAGTATACAAAATCACAAAACAAAGAAAATATGCATTCATCATTATTCATATGAAATATTTTACACTTTGTGCCAAAAGATACAAAACGTTTCTGGTCATAGATTAAGTTCAAAATTTTGTCAAAGAAATATTTGAAAAAGTAACTCAAGAATTAAAAAATATGTACATCTTTTATCTATAGTTTAGTTACACTACTTATACCTCAAATTGGCTGAACGGATTTTAATAAATTTTGTTTAAATAAAATTTTGAAAAGCAAAAAAACAATTTAAATCCTTACGGGAATATCTATACTAATATTATAAAGCTGAAGAGTTTGTTTCTTTGAACGCGCTAATCTCAGGAATGATCTCTAATCTCAGGTCCGATTTGAAAAATTATTTCAGTGTTTGATAGCCCATTTATCGAGGAAGGCTATATATCATCACGCTAAGACTAACAGAGGCAGAGAACTGTGGGTAAAACCGTGGGGCAGAGGGTTATGTATACTCACGGTGACAGAGATGCCGAGGCCGAGGTGCGGCGAGCGGCGCACGCGCACGGTGCGCGGGCGCGCGCGCTGCGGGGACGCGGGCCGCGCCGGCCGCGGGGACGTGCCGCGGCACACGCGCACCAGCGTCTTGTGCCGCTGCAGCAGGATCTCCGCCTCCACCTGCACACACGCCACTTACAGCTCGACACACACATAAACACACGCGCAGGAGCTTCTTATGTCAGTAATTGGTCGAACCGCTTAGTATCTTACGGATGGATATATTCATTAGTTTATAAATTTACCTCGAGACGTCGCAAATTGATATATTTGCGAAAATGTGGGCGAAAATTATACAATTTATCTGTCGTTTAGTTTCCTAGGAAGGTTTACAAATTTCCTAGTCCATACATACACACACACACACGTAGACATACTTTTCTGCGCATTCTCCTGCGCACACTATTCAAACAAATCGGAAGGAATTCATCCAAATCGAAAACGTTCCTATTAATTCAATGTGTGACGTTACATTCCAAACAACGAATATTATGGATTTGAGTGCTATTGTCATGTGTTTGCGAGCCACGTGACCGTTTTCATGGTTCTAATACCCAAGAAAAATTTTATAGCGAGTTGTAGAGATTTTAAAACAAATATTTCACCTGCGCCCAAAGAGAGTCCCGCAACTCAGCACGCATGTCGCTGCCCAGCAGCTGCAACTGCTGTATCCGACCAGCTAACTCTTTATCTAAGTATTTCGTAGCTAATCTGAAAACCATATTATACGACAGATAAGAAATGACTCCATGTATAATTAATATTTTCTTAACAAATTACCTACAGATCTGATAGAATATTTGTGTTAATTAAAGTTTTTGAAAACTACCCACACACAAAGTAAATGACTCTAGTTTTATTTGTATGCTTGAACATACATTTTATAGTCTTAGTAAAGTAATTATGTATACAAATTTGCTAACCTAGCACCAAACAGTTCAGAATGTAAGGCGAGCACAGTCTCTCTAAGGGTTGCGTTCTCGCGCGCGAGCTGGCCCGCCTCAGCCCGCGCGCGCGCCGCCTCCGGCACGTTGCCGGCCATGTCGCCGCTCTCTTGACAACCTCCTGGATCAAAATTGGTATAAATACAATGTCCATATGCAGTGAATTTAAAAGAACTTGAATGTCATAGCAACTTTAAACTACATAGATACGCATGCGATGATTTTGAAGTGACGCGAGCGGATTTTTATATTTTCAAATTCAAATTATATTTATTTGTAGGTACATAATACGAAATTTGGAAAACGTTATCGCCCTTTTTATATAAACTAATATTAAAATGCTTTTCTGGTGTGTATGTAGCTTAGACTAAGTCAATAGAAGTAGAGTTTTGTGTTTACAATTTGTTTTACAAAATTTCTTATGCGTTTTCCCATTTTATTACAGTTATATTAATTATTTCCTTCAAGACCTTAGTTTTTAACACCAGTATCGACACGACTCATTTTCAATATAATTAATTAAACGATATAATAATTGAATATAATTTTAGCGTAGCTAGGTCAAAAAAAATCTTTTTGTGACTTGACGTTTTAGTCAATTGATCAAGACATTTTCAACTGCCCTAATTTAATTGCGAAATAAATCACAGGTATTAGACTAATTTGCCTTGATTATAACGCGAAATTGCTTATATCTAGGTTAAAGCAGTAATAAAATAATAACACACATATAATTACACGAAGCTTTGGCATCATTGAGAGCAGTAAAAATGCCGGAAAAGGATGTTCATGAAACATGCAGATAAATCTTAATTTAAAAGCCCAAATCATTTCGTATAATATCAAATTGCATGCTGCAAAAACTCTACATAATATTATATTAGAGACTTAGAGTAACACCAACATTGTAAGTAAAGCGAAAAGCCGTTACCACAAACTAATCTCACATTTAGGATCAGTTATTTGTCCCAATTATTGACCGACGATGCAATCTGATCAGATAATAGACACACGAGCAACTAGCATAATAGTTATTTACAATGTAGAATAGAGATTACCAGCTGAGGCAGCCCGGGTCTGCACTAACTCTGCCCTCATATCCACAAGCTCTGCCTGAAAAAAAACGAAACTTGATTCTTTTTGTTGTTCAAACTAAATGCAGTTAACAAACTGCAATCGCGTGTCAGTCGCACAATGGGATGAAACCTTAAACGTAGATTGAGAGATACGGTCATTGTTGCGATAAATAAAACGTGGCGCCTGCATAATATATTAATGTTAAAAGCATTATAAGGTGTGGTTATGATAAATTATTGTTTAACATCTCAATAAATAAATGTTTAGTGAAAACTTCTTCGAATTTAGAAATTGAAGATTTTTAACGGATTTTATTCAGTATATTGTTTTCCCGACGTTACGCACTTTGCAGGGGGAAACGTTGGGAATAATGTAATAATTAATAACAGTAAATACAGTAATATAATGAATAAATCGCGTTAAAAATCTTTAGTTTCTTCGAATTTATTGAGTCAGTCAATAAAATTATTTCTTATACGTAGATGAGATTAAACAAAACTTATAACAAGTTCATTTGAGCAAATCAATAAACGTATGCATTCATTGGGAAGAATGCTCTAGCAACCCTCTTGTAAATACCCTCATAGAAATAAACGCTGACACTGCTTCCGCCAAACATCATCATTAGAGATATATTTTATTTTAATTTATTGTCCATAAGTGGGTGTGATATATTAAAGAAGAGACAAGTGATAACCCTGCGGGTAAACATTTATATATCGACAATTGGCTAAATGGATTTTCAAATATTAGATTTATGGATATTTAACAGACCGCAACATTTGTTATTTGAAAATTTTGGTGATAATTTATCAACCATTAACCAGATTAGTTATATGAATCTTTTATTTCGAAGTTCTACGTCTCTTATGGTTGTGAATCCATTAGCATAGGGGTCAAGAACATATCCTTATACCGAATATTATGATATTAATACCAAAAACGTACATAATAAATTATGGGACAACAGGTTGATGTTGAACTTACATAATCCATATAGAGAGCTTTTGATACTAACGAATATTGCAATATTCTTTTATTTCTCAACTCGGAAGCCATTCGAAGCATCTAACACTAACGGAATGACTTAAATCCAGGGCATTTTAATCATTACAAAGATACGATTGAGTAACAAATTACCTAACTTGGTTTCACTTGTAGGCAAATAGGGATTCAATTAATGGATGTAACATGTTGAAACGATTGATGTTATATCAATATGTAGCTACTGTTCATTACAGTCAAATGTTCATTTCACATTACCTTGAAAACTGCCTATTACTTTTTATTACCACTTTGAAGTACACGTGAAAATATTACGCATAAAATAGGTATATGATTCAAAAGTAATAAATATTCATCTGATACTTCTTGTTTACTAAATATCGCTGCTATACATTTCAAAGTTTTTAACTGTATAATTATGATAATATTTCCAAAGAAACTATTATATTCCAAATATAGGTAAGTAGATAAACTTTAATGACGTGCTTTGTAGCTTATAAGAAAGTTCTCGGACAATAGAACTTATCAACGAGTATAGACACTAACGAAATGGGAAGAAAAGTGAAACCTTAATAACAACAATTGTTAATACAAACTACAAGAGATGCGTAGTCGTTGAAATAACCCGCATGTGATGTTACGCAACATTACATAAGCTTTTCAACGACTGCATCGTGTGAAGATGCTCGCTGTTTATTGACAATCTTGTTACGATTTGCAACTACATCGTTACTAAGTATTTGAGAATGAGTTATGAAATTTCAGTATCAAATTGTCTCCTCGCTTAGTAGGTATATTAAAGAAATTAATCTATGGAATTCTGCTTATATATCGTGTTTATAACCTTCCCTCAATATAAAATCTCTCTGTTGAACATAGAGACCTATAGGAAATTAATATAGTGTTAGATTTATGGAATAAATATACTAGTTCATTAGCCTTCTGTACTCTGGCCGACCTAGATTATTTATTTTATTGGACCACGTTATTACCACTGCAACTGGTCCAAAAGCTCTGTTTACAGTTCAAAAACATTTTATGATACACTTAACCCTCACATTTTATTAGTGATTTTTTTGAAATATCGATATTTTGATGTATCGATGTTACAAAAAGAACAGAAAAATTATAAAAATGAGAAATAGCGTTGAATAGTTCATTTCAAAATATACGACGGATACATAAATACATAAAACCATCTCAATATTTATGAAGAACTTTCATTAGTGCAACCAAGTCAGAGCGGTCTACAATAAGACAGACCTATTAACTAATAAACACAGCCTACGCGGATTTCAAGATCATTATCGTCTGAATATTGAAGTGGGTGTGTATTTTGACGAACGATCGTGAATATCATAATAGTGCACTCAAGTTGAAGGTTCGTTTGTTGTAAAATCGAGATGAATTATTAAACTTGAAAATGTAATAGACCGTTTCTCAAGATCATTACTATTTAATTATCAGTACATAATAGTCTTCATATAATTATTATATACAAACTTCAGTAGACGAAATGTTTAAATGAAAAATTAATTTAAATACCTCACTGGGTACAGACGTTTAGCAAATCAGACCCTCTCTCTTAAATCTCACTTTTAAGAATATCCTTAAATATACATATAATTAATTTCTATAGGTATCTTGATCTTAAATTTTTGGTAAAAGGATGAAATTCGTTTGCTCCCCTAGCTAACATCAAAACTCGCTAACATAACTCTCTTTTTCATTCCCATGGACCTTTTCAAATGAACAGTTACAGTACAAGACAATGAACAAGATCCATTACGACAACAATAGAAGTCGAGCAGTGCCCCAAGCGATTTACCGAAACATCGCCAATCACGTGGTCCGATCGCATACGAGTATCGTCTAATTAAATAACGATTAATTGCATATATTTCACTCGAGATCACGACACGCTGAGTGATCGTAGAATAGTCTTTCCTCGTTATTCCATGTGGGCTCTGATTGCAGATAACGTCACAGCCGGGAAGATTGATTCACCGCGGTTTAAACGATTTGAATATCCACCGCACGTGCCGCTCTGATCGCGCCGGAACAAGATACAATTTCATCCGAGAAATAACAATAAATCACCTTTCTTCTGTGTCGACACTTTCGGGATGCGACTTGAAATGGGAGGCTAATTTGAATAACACGTAAGGTGTCACATTTTAGTAGCGAGGCCGTTTCTGGACTCTTGCCTCTACATTTCTAATGAGACCACACATGTCGCGTTCTCTAATGTAATCATAATTGATTTATGTAATTATGCTATCAAAATACACAGTGTATATGAACATTTAATGGATTTTATAAGATTTGATAACATCGTCGGACACATAATAAGCATAACAGCTGTTGCGAGACATTTTATACTACCATTTAGAACATTATAAATTTATAAAGATTATCTTAAACAGTTTTAAACGTGACGTAATGAGTTTTTAAATTTGTACAACTTTGTTTATTTGTTCTCATGTTCAACTGCATCCAGATCGCAACGTCTGTTTAGCCAATTTATTTAAATTCGAAATTAGACATCAAACTGGAACAAGGACTAGCCGAAACAAACAAGAAGAAATCTCATAGCTCTATTTAAGAGATAGATTCTCCTTAAGTATTTGAGTTATGCGGTGTTTGTCTAATAGCCGTGGCCGCACCCTATAGGTATTGTTCATACTTGTAGCTAGAGCATGCCTCATCACATTTGCATGCGTGCGGCTGAGGCACGATTGTCCTTCGCCTTTTCACTCATTGTCACTCGGTATGCAAACACCTCACCGCGCTAACTGTTCAAGAATAATGTAAACGGCCTAAAGGTTAATAACTTGCATCTTTTCTAAACATTATTCCTTTGAAGAAAGAAAACGGACTGTATAATTTCTTACGGTATATTAAGGCATCTGCTGTTCCTACTCACGGATACATCGATGGGTGTGTTCATACTTGGAGTTAGGTTACACTATGTAAACATATATAAAATTTACAATTGAAGTTTTAGAAACTTATTTAAAACTACAGTTAGTTTATTTATTATCATAGTGTCATTGAAAATATATAGCTTCATTCGTAAAAATGCAATTCAATAAAATAAATAACATGCCTCGCACATATTTTTACATACAAATTCATCAATAAACGTCTATAAATGAATAAATAAATTGTCGGCGTCTATCAATTTAAGAGGCGTTATTTAAACCCACGCCAAAAAAATAGCTCGTCACATGTATTCCTTTAAAATTCTGGTTAAACCTGCACACCATCAACGTGTTCTCAAAAATAAATTGATACATTACCATAAAATTGAGTATGAATTCATTACCGAGTACCGATATATTGGACTGATTTGAAAGTGTCTTGTATTTGTGTATACGGTAATGAGGGCAAACAATAGTAAGGCGTTTGAGAAACATTGCCACCCATGCGCCTAACGGGTTGTCAGAGCATGTGGTCAAAATCACCGCGGGATGTCGCTTTCGACTTTTCTTGTCCCATCCGAAACAGACAAGACCGCTGTCGGCATTGTTTTCTCAGTATACGCTTTCATTCGTCACGATCTAGCATTCAATTCTGGGAGCATTTAACAAGAGGGAAATAACAGCGAGTGTTGTATGCGTCCGCGTTTTCTAAAAGTTCTTGCGTGCAGTGCAATATGTAACAATAGCGAGGTATGAATAAATTATAATGAAATGCCATCGAACGGCATATGACGAACACTGAAAACTACCTTATAATATATGTACAAACAAGCGAGCTTCAAAAACACGTCTAGGATAATCGTCCGTGATCCGTTGGAAATGTTCCAAGTAGAATACTGTAAAATTAATTTGGTTTATCTTCCTTTGACATTTGTCCGATACGTTATAAAAGCTAACGGAACCACCACGAAATAATCCTAAAGAATTACTTTAATCTGTCTTAAACGTATCACAAATCGTTTATCACGTCGTTTGTAGTGGTGGTTATGTCAGTCAACTTTCCTTATACGAGTTTTATAAATAATTGAATTAATTATAGTAATATTTTGATGTGTCCAAATTGGTTCGAAAAATAACAATGAGATCCTTTGTATTGTCAGTATATCTTTTCTACGCAACCCGGATTTATCAATCGATTCGACAATTTTCCTTATCGCGGTGAATCATAACTCGCATGCTTTTGTAGTACGGCTCCCTTGCAAGGGAATAAATCGGTTGCAAACTCAGAGCATGTCCAACGGATACATGCTGTCCGCATTACAATTTACTATTGCACTTGTTACTGACGGAACATCACGTCTCCGCCAGTGACTGTAATTTACGCGATAATTTCCACGCATAATGGAGGCGTCGATAGCTCACTCCAAATTACTGCTCTTGTATTTTGTAGCAATTTTAAACAAACTATAATTTTCGAGGCTAGTCAGTTTTATATTTCCTGGAACCGCAATTGCTTGCACTGGATACTAGTTTTTCAAAACCTTGCATGTGAACTACAATCTGTTTTTTTACTACTGGCATTATTATCTTCTTTACTCACTAAACTATTCAACTATGTTTTAAATAATAATGTTATTATCCGAATACAAAAATAAATATAAATAAAATATTGATATAACAGATTTTTTCATATTGGTTAACAATATGTATAGTAAGTAAATGATTACAAGGACTTTTGTTACTTTAGTTTCAATAGTATACATTGTGAACACATGAAGACATTTGGCTTGGTCGCTATTCGACCATTTAACAATCATCAGCAAGACTAAATATTTAGTCTAGACTTATTGCAGTGTCAACGACAATGTTTATTTTTGTATATCGAGTGCGAGATATAACGGCGGTGAAATGCATTTGTGCAGGCGAGCGACATTAGGATCGTGATCGCACCTGGCTGTGTGCGCGCGTCGTCATCAGGTCTGACACGACGGCTTCTAGGAATCGTGTCTGTACAATGCCCAGCCGAATGACGATACGCAAAAGTAATGCATTCCCATTAACATCCCGTATCCAATTACCGCTTCATCCTGCAGCTGCATACCTCTACATTACTTTCAAGCTCCAGTAACCAATTGTTGCCGAAATACTTGAGAAAGTTTCAATGCAAAACAATGGCATGTCAGATCCTAATCAATGACTCAAGTGTGACCCGAAAATGTCAACCCACGTATTTAATTAAGAATAGACTGCAGGTCTAGGCTATCAATGGTACAATGATAACTCTACATCACGACCCGTTAAGTGCAAACGTGTCTTGCACGCCCAAATATTTATTTGGTATGACTAATACACCGTATAATTATAGTATTTATGACGGCTCAGATTTTACGAACATGCAAGACCTATTTATATAAGAAGCATGGGTCATACGGTTCACTTGCTGTGGGATTATGAAATCTGGGTGCTTTTCTAAAATCAAAATCTGTACGCTTGATCTTAAAATTACCATAATAAAATTAAGCTAGCATTAGGTACCTCGAATTTACGGATATCAAAATTATTCTAAGAAATAATCACATTTAATGGGTCGTAGAATTTCTTGGAAGCCGTTAAAATAATTGGTATCGGAAGGGAGTCTAAGCTACGCCGAGAAATTCTGGTATTTTTGGTTAAAGGATGGTTGTTCCATTCGAATGACTGTGCTATAACTACGTATTATTAGATCAAAATTCATATTCCGTCGTAAAAATAACTGTTCAACTGTCATTTAAAAGTATTCAAATTAAATTCTTTTGAATATAATATGATACTTATTATTGATTACGCGACGCATGTAATACGTGGGAGCAATGTTCAATGAACATGTCCCAGAGCGATATGATGCGCCGAAACAGGTTTGCACGTCTGGAACAGTGTTTGCGGTCGCAGCCACAACGGTAGAGGATGTCTACGCTTCAGCGGACCTGAAAGCCAACCGCTCGTCTTCTGAGTCAACAAGCGTGACCTACCCGACGCCCTCACTTACGGGACTGAACGTGACAACATAACCCGGGAAGACAATCGTATCGAATAACTCACAGGATGCGGCACAGACACAATAGCTTACGACACATCGATAAAGGAGGGTAATGCTGCGAAAACGCGTACATTTAAGGTACGCCTATGACAATTCTGTATTCAGAAGTCACGTACGATATTTCTAATCCTGGTCGTGCTAAATTCCTATTACTTTGTAATGACCTCGTTGAATGCTCGCCCTACGTCTATCCGTTTGTAAGCCGTGTGCCGTATCTATACATATAATAAAATCGTAGGAAAGTCAAACCTGTACATTGAATATTTTTTTAAAAGAATACATAATCCATGATCTATAATCGATATAGAAGCCAAAAACATAGTTTTTAGAATTTTTGTCTGTTTGTCTGTTTGTCGGTTTGTCTGTTTGTCTGTTTGTCTGTATATTTGTCCGAGCTAATCTCGAAAAGTACCGCATAGATTGACTTCAAATTTTGCATGAATATTACTAACAGGTCGGGTGAGGCTTTTATATACACATTATCATGCTATCACCTCCGGGGGAGGAGCTGTGAACCTTTATTTTTCTAACGTATTCCATGTATTACACAGCGTACAATCTAAAGACTCATGTTTAAATGTAGTTTTTGGGTAAGCCACGCTATTATCTAGCTTTACACTATAAAACTACGTCATTTACGTAATTTTGGCAGAGAAACAGTTTAATGAATCTTAGTAGTATAAAGACAAATTTGAAACAGCGCCATCTATGAGACTTCATTAAAATCAAATCAATTTACATGTTTAACGCTTCTTGCAAATTTATAATTAAAAATTAAATAATATGATGTTGGTGGGGTTTTTAATTGTACTTATTTATTTAATTTTTTAACCCATGTCTTCCCAGAGTCCACTTCAGGTGCTTATATTTTATACAAGTGAGGGTAGATGTTTATTATTTGATGTCAAACAAGACACTATTAACAGTTAATTGTGACATTTTAAAAAATCCTTCTTGCGTTCCCACAAAAGGTAAGTTGTAGCTTTTATATTTATTCTTTATTAATTAATTATAAAGTTAGACTCGTGTTTTTAATTAGAATTGAAGATACGACAAAATAAGAAAATGATGAAATTTTATTTTTATGTATAACTTTTACAAGACGCCCAAAGAAGGTCACTTTAGTTCTTGATAGAATTTTATTTGTTAGTAGCTTTTTAATAAAATTAGGTTAAGTAATCTTTTCATTTTTTTATTTACAGATTCAATGTTCATAAAAATTAACGATTTGCATGAGGATGTAGTAGAAATAAGTATCCTGGCGCGTGGTCAATTGTTGACTAAAGTTAATTTCCAACGTATGGTACAATCATTGGAAGAATCTTGGGTAATTTTAGAGGATATTTTTCGGGAATGAGAAAAGGGGCAGCCAACCACGTATCAGCGTGCGTGCGTGAGAATCTACCTACGTTTTAGTACCAAAAAAAATGTTATTTTGAAACGTAAATATTGCACTCACAACTACAGCTGTACAAGTATGATTTTTAATCGTGCTTTACTGTCATCTGATTGTTTTATTATCGTTATGGCTATCGCGGTACAGATCGTACTGGGATCAGAGTACATATTATTTATCAATTGGTGTGGTAATATACGTACCACACCAAGTAAAATATTTACAATCATACCAAATGGATTAACACGGTATGTACATAAGGCGGTCTTATCGCTTACTAGCGATCTCTTCCAGACTGCCCAAGGTAAGAGATAAAGAATTATACTCATGATCCAGCAATTTTCAACCGAAAAAGAAGTTTTTCTGTAATTGGTAGTTGTTTCATTTATTTATTTTAAATACCTAATTTTACTTTTATATTTGCCCATTTGCATTACATTCAGCTTCCATAAAACTTATAAAATTTTTATGTTTATTTCTGTCTAATATAAATACTCTTTTTTAGATATAAATAACAAAAACAACTTTTTTATTAAAATTTAGTACCTTGGGAAGATATTATCTATGTGTTAATAGAACAATACATAAAGGAAATTATGTTACGATTTTATACAATGAAAATATGTAAAAAAATATTAGCAGGTGTAATTATTAAATTGATCCCGAACCCAAAACTGTAGTTAATTTTTTTGTCATTTAGTGTTTAATTCATGTCAATTGGTTCATTAATAAAAAAAAATATGATCATTTAAATAATCACGGCGAACATTTGCTAAGGCATTCATGTACAAGGTGTAATCGTTCAGTGTGCACAGGCGATTTTTTTTTGTAAGTATTACAGATAACAAAAAACTTTAAACTGATATCGAAAGTACTAAACCTAATAATGGCCGTAATCATTTTTTTTAAATAAATCGAGAAATATAAAAAAAAATATCTTTAAACCTTCCCATACATTAAGTACATAATATGAAATATGAATATCCCATATACATTTAATATGAAAGATTTTAGCTTTCTTTTTCTTTTTTTGGTTGTCTGCTTTAATTACTTCGCAAATTTGAAGTGCCACGCTCTTTCCGGACATTTTCACGCATTTTCCGGATATTTTCCGGGCATTTTATGGGCATCTCTCAGGCATTTTCCGGGGATTTTCCAGGCATTTTCCACGCTTTTTCCGGATATTTTCCAGACATTTCCCTGGCATTTTCCGGAGATTTTTCAGGCATTTTCCACGCTTTTCCCGAACATTTTCACGCATTTTCCGGATATTTTCCGGGTATTTCCCGGACATTTTCACACATTTTCCGGGGGATTTTCCAGATATTTTACAGGCATTTTCCGGGGATATCCGGAAAATGCCCTGGATTTCCGGAAAGTACTTAAGTTTTTTAGCTTAGATTAGTAATAAATTCTATTGACAATTCTATGAATTGTTTATGGTAGTACGTGTTTACTAAATAATTGTTTGTAAAGTAGTAACTGTGGGGTGCGTGATAATGGATAGGTATTAATTACACTAGGTACAGTACCTTTTGTGATGCACAAATAACCACACACTCACAGTTTTAACGTTTATTACTCCACATAGAAGGAGAGAGACAATTATCAGATACAAGCAACACTTTGGACATGAAAATACAAGAACAAAAAAGACACTGACTAGATGCGCATTCGGTAACTAAGATCGAACTGTTAGTTTTAAATTGTTAAGAAACTTGAATGCAAAATATTACGATCTACCCGCTGGATCCGTGATAATTTAGTCGCGGCACGCATACTACGCAAATACCGCGACTATGTCATAAAATAATAAATATTATAATTATTTTGTATGAGTGTAATGTATGTCTGTATTTCTTGTGATTTTGTGTAATGAATGTTTGTGTTATAATTAAATACGAATATAAATATGAAATAAAATATTTAAATACTTGTTGTGTGTAATAAATACGTATGATAAAATACATACACTAAAATATTGTGTGTTAGCCACATCACTCCCCTCCAGAGACCGGGTTAAGGGCGATAAAAGTCTGGGAAGTGAACTCTCCTCCCAGAGCGAGTGGTATATGCCACGGGAGCACTGGGAAGAGGTAGGGGAGGACTGGGAGGTGGAAGAGCGGGAGAAGGAAGGTTTTCAGGAGAAGACGACAGTAAATAGGCTGGCTTCAGGCGGTCTATGCTTACCGTCGTTGACTTTCCTTTTAATTTAATTTTGAAGAATTTGTGATCTCTTGAAATGACCTCGTATGGTCCTGAATATGCGGGTTGTAAGGAGCCACGCAGTGCGTCTTCCCTAAGGAATACGTGACTACATGTGGCTAAATCTTTGTAGATAAATATTTTTTCTTGCCATGATGCTGAGTTGGTACAGGACGAATATTCCGGGCAAAATTCGTCAACCGAGCTGATAAGTCAGTGATATCGGTAGTGTAAGACGATGTGTCGTGACCAAAAAATTCACCTGGTAGGCGAAGTGGTTCACCGAAAACCAGCTCAGCTGAGGAAGAGTGCAGATCCTCTTTTACAGCACTTCTTATGCCGAGGAGCACGAGAGGTAGTGTTTCTACCCAGTTTGCGTCAGCGTGACAGATAATTGCAGCTTTCAATTGTCTGTGGAAGCGCTCCACCAAGCCGTTGCACTGCGGGTGATATGCCGTTGTCTTACGGTGATCGAAGCCGATAGACTTAGCGAGCCGCTGGAATAGGGCCGATTGAAATTGTGCACCGCGGTCAGTAACGACGTCGGTTGGACAACCATAGCGGGCTACCCAGCAGGACACAAAAGCTTTCGCGACGGTTTCTGCGGTGATGTCGGTAAGTGGTACAGCTTCCGGCCATCGCGTGAAGCGATCGACGGCTGTTAGGCAATACCGATAATCACCGCAAGGTGGTAAAGGGCCGATTAGGTCTATATGGACATGTTTGAATCGCGCTGAATATCAGGAAGTCATCGAGATACGGATAACAGAAATCTAGGCCTCGTGTCAATTCATCGACAAATCTCTGAAAAGTTTGACCTGCGTTGCGAAGTCCGAAGGTCATGAAAGGAAATTCGTACAAACCGAAGGGTGTGGTGATTGCCGTCTTCGGGATATCGCCTTCAGAAACAGGAATCTGATTGTACGCCTTAACTAAATCGATGACAGAAAATATAGTACAACCAGACAGACAGTGTGAAAAGTCCTGTATGTGCCTGATTGGATACTTATCTGGTATCGTTCTTGCGTTGAGAAGTCTGTAGTCACCGCATGGACGCCATCCATTGTCCTTCTTCGATGCAAGGTGAAGCGGAGACGACCACGGGCTGTCAGATGGACGGGCTGTTCCGTTGGCTATCATAGCCTCAAATTCCTGCTTTGCTATTTTGAGTTTGTCAGGAGCCAAGCGTCTAGGGGAACAGGAAACGGGAGGGCCAGGGGTTGTGCGAATGTGGTGTGTAGTGTTGTGTTTGACAATACCTGGAGTACCAGCGGGGCGTGTTAATTCTGGGTATTGCGCTAAAATTTTATGATAATTACTATCACCACCAGTTACAACCTTAACACTAGAAATATTACAATTAATCATATTACAATTTATTGCTGAGCTGCTGACATTGGTTAAGCCATCGATCAATTGTTTTTTACTTACATCAACAATAATTCGGTAGTGTGAAAGAAAATCTACACCAATAATAGCTTTAGTGACGTCGGCTACAACAAAACGCCATGGAAAAACGCGACGTAAGCCTAAGTTAAGGTTTAATTGAATGTAACCGTAAGTATCGATGACGGAACCATTGGCAGCACACAGTTGGTAATTAGTTTTACATCGTTTTTCAGACACAGCAGTTATAGGGAAAACGCAAATATCACTACCGGTATCTATTAGATATTCAACATTTAGAGTGGGGTCCGTAATGAAAAGACGACTTGGGGAATTGGGGCAGTCGCTGGTCGCCATCACTGACTGCCGTGTGCATTTCCCGATGCCTTGAAGTCGCATGGCTTAATGCATCTGTTAGCCTTTGTGCCATGTTTATTATGATACCAGCAGATAGGGTAACGCCGGTAATTAGAGTGGGATCGTCGAGAAGAAGACCGTGGGCGATGGTGTGGAGAGGGACCTCTGCGCTCGCGAGGGCGGGACCGGGAACTGCTTACTTGAGCGGACAGCGCGCTCACCTGGCGCGTCAGCTCCGCCACCTGGCGTGCCAGCTCGTCCATAGGTGATGTAGATGAAGATGCCGCCGCAACATGAGCGGTAGGGGCCGCGATGTCATTCACGCGATCAGCTAACTCAGCCAGAGCGTCCAGGGACAGCGTAGGTTGTGACGCCACGATCGGCTGCAATCCAGCAGGTAACCGGCTGGTCCAGATTGTTTTCAAAAAATCTTCTGGGATTTCGGGACCAGCCAGGTGCTGCAAATGCCGTAGAAATTGGGATGGCTTGCGTAGTCCCAGCTGCTCGTGCATCAACAGCTGTTTCACTTTATTTTCTCTGGATACGGACAATCTTTTAATTAATTCTGATTTTAATTTATTATAATCAGCGGGGCCGGTAAGGATGTCTTCGACCTCGGCCGCATACTGCCGGTCCAATGTGGCCAATATGTGATAAAATTTTGTAGTATTGTCAGTTATGTTCATTATAGCGAATTGTCCTTCAACTTGTGCAAACCATATTGCGGGTTTTTCTGGCCAGAAAGGTGGGATCCGTAAATTAACGGATGGTTGCTGGGCGGGCGACACGTGCGACGGTCGTTCCGCCATTTTGACGCACCTTCGCGCTTGAGTATTAACTCGATCAGCGTTGTCGGAATCGCTTGCACTAGACATAGTTTTTATTTAAATAGTGTTCAGAGGGGTCACCAATTTGTGGGGTGCGTGATAATGGATAGGTATTAATTACACTAGGTACAGTACCTTTTGTGATGCACAAATAACCACACACTCACAGTTTTAACGTTTATTACTCCACATAGAAGGAGAGAGACAATTATCAGATACAAGCAACACTTTGGACATGAAAATACAAGAACAAAAAAGACACTGACTAGATGCGCATTCGGTAACTAAGATCGAACTGTTAGTTTTAAATTGTTAAGAAACTTGAATGCAAAATATTACGATCTACCCGCTGGATCCGTGATAATTTAGTCGCGGCACGCATACTACGCAAATACCGCGACTATGTCATAAAATAATAAATATTATAATTATTTTGTATGAGTGTAATGTATGTCTGTATTTCTTGTGATTTTGTGTAATGAATGTTTGTGTTATAATTAAATACGAATATAAATATGAAATAAAATATTTAAATACTTGTTGTGTGTAATAAATACGTATGATAAAATACATACACTAAAATATTGTGTGTTAGCCACAGTAACTACTATGCAGTCGCTATTCCACGCGGACGAAGTCGCGGGCACAGCTAGTTACACTATGTAATTGGAATTCAGTTAGTACGGTGACGGCATGATACAGGTGTAGCTAAAATGCCTTTGACAAAAATGCTAATCTTATGCGATTGTAAGCAAACATCGTGGGCTCAATTTAACAAGCGATTACATTATTGCGTATATACGCCATCCATTTAAATATGACGTTTTATGGCATACTATAAATTGTCACCGTCGGTATATTTTCCTAATAGACCTATCGAATTCGAGAAAGTTTTCACAATAGACACAGTAGAAACTAGAAACTGTGTTTTTGAGTTATTTATAGATGGCTATTCTCGATGAAGTATAGTGTTCCTCGCTTTCAAAATTTTATTCTTAAAAGTAAACAATGTTATATAATGATTATGCATAACAACCTAGTGAAAAATATCTTCTCTTAAATGTGGAAAACGTTTAATATGTACATTATATTGGACTTGTAATGCCAACCCATCTTGGCGCTAGTATAGCCATTATTCTTTTATGTCTTTTAATCTAATCGCATTTTACTCCTTTAGCTGTTGATGATCACGCATCACTGTGCAGTTTATATGATTACTCGGGCAGCCACAATTTTATTAACCATTAAAGTTACAACCGACAATATAATAAACCGCATCACTATTCGGTTAAAACAGCTCAAATAAGTTCACTGAGCTTTTCATTATTGTGTACATTTTCTTATTATTTAACAAACAAAATAATTACCATTAAATTTTTAATGAAAGTAGATATTATAAACTATATTTATATATAAGTTAATGTAATAAACATATTAAACAACTATACCCAGGGAGCACTAGAATGTCGCGATGAAAGTTTTTAAAGAGCTAACCTAAGCTCAGAAGAAGCTCTCAGACCTCTTTATAAAAGATCCCGGAGCAAAAAACACTTCAAGATGTCGTTGTCCCAACAAGCTTGTGAATAAAGAAAATCTTGTTTGAATAACTTTAACCAACATTTTTATCAGGTACCTGTGTCTAGGTATTCCGTCATGCATTCCTTAACAATACATGGAACAAATATTGCACCCAAAACTTTTTAACCCCGAATCTAATGTATAGACTGTCTGCTATGCAGTACCGTTACAGCACCTATTATAATTATTAATTACGATTGTTAGAGCAAAATTAAAATAATTATTGAGAGAGTTCAATCATTACCACCAACACAGTTCCATTCTATTCAAAGCACGTAACACGTATACGGATAGTATTTCATAGCCTACAATCATCGGGGGGCAAAAGCTCGTATATAGTGAAGTTCTAGGCCTCACCGCAAACCGCAGACAAGACAACAAAGAACTTTAATAGCGGAACCAGATGCGTTCTAACAGCAGATTGATGCGGGTCAAATAGACGATTTATTAAACCATTTTTAAATGAGCAAAGGAAAATCTCACCGACTTTGTTGCACAAATTATCTCGAATCAAATTTCTGTCACTATTGAACCCAAATTCAAAATACTAATTACTCTGTCACCGTCTTTACCAGACCCACAAATTGGCGAAATTATGGCATTACCCCTAACATAATAGGATACGAAAGGATCGTTGCATACATGTTGAATATTAATGTAACTGTCACCGAGCAACGAGTGCATAACACGTAATTGCCGGCAATAAATATCGTGTCAAATTAGATTACTTCTTAGAATACTAAACGAACCATGTAGCTAAAGAATGCACTCTTCCTATAAATCCCGGCGATGTGTAATGAAACTTGCAA
This sequence comes from Colias croceus, assembly GCF_905220415.1. NCBI lineage: Eukaryota > Metazoa > Arthropoda > Insecta > Lepidoptera > Pieridae > Colias > Colias croceus. The sequence goes on from NC_059542.1 coordinate 8,418,629, forward strand.
GTCATAAAAAGCTCAATGGATTTGTAAATGGCATTATAGATGTAATTAAAGAGAGCGTAATTGCGGCGTCGGAGACGGACCAATTAGAAATCTTACATTTTTCTAGACTTCTCAGGAATTTTAAGTAATTTAACGTTTAATTGAGAGTGCGAACATCAATGTTTTCACAGACATCAAGGAACTGAACATCTATTATAACATAGATAGCTTTTCCGTCAGAATCAATTGCCAATTAGTGTTGCCCAAATTCAGTCTTGGTCTTGCAGTCTTGGTCTTGCGTCTTGCGTTTTTGCAAGACCAAGACCAAGAACAAGACCGCGTATTTTTAGCAAGACCAAGACCAAGACTGACCGTGCAAGACTTGAGCAAGAACAAGACATAGCCTGCAAGACTCTTGCGTCTTGCAGCTAGGACTTAGCGCTATTTCACTGAGTAGTTAGGTGTAACAGTTCGGTGTATAACTAGGTAGGTACGCTTAGGAATTCTATGAGACGCAAAAAACTGTATCAAAGAATATGAAAAACTGGACCTATGCGCATTACTAGTTATTTATTAATCTGCTTGATCTTTACTATGGCTATGTTAATTCAAGCTCACAATGTTCCAATTCTAATACGTTTTTCTAAGATTTAAAGTAAACTTTAATAAATAGTAATAGACTAATAGGTAATTGCAAGACTTGCAAGACTTGCAAGACTCTTGCTGCAAGACCAAGACCAAGACCAAGACTGGGAGCGCAAGACCAAGACCAAGACCAAGACTAGGTGTATTGGCGCAAGACCAAGACCAAGACCAAGACCAGATGTATTGGCGCAAGACCAAGACCAAGACTGGCTAAGTCTCGTCTTGTTCTTGCATTTGGGCAACACTATTGCCAATGTATACCATGTAAACCAATGCACATAGAGAAAAATACAACAAAATATAAAGACAGTTCTCCTGAATTCTCCGATACCTTATGTTTATCATTGTTAAATACTTACTATTGGAGGTAAAAAATGTAAATCATAATAATGTAGTAGTGGTCTTGCAACGTATAATTTTGTCATATCTCGAGACATGTCGATATTGTAATTTCGCTATAATAACATTATCGAAAAGCATCGATCATGTCGTGACACATGTTAATAGACAAGCTTTAAACTATATAATTTATACTTTCCTGTTGATTCGCGCAATATCACAAAAATTGATAATAAATGTAGTTTCTAGCATATGGTGGCTATTACTGAGAGAACGTCTTATTAAACAACCAAGTTAAAGATAATAATTCTCGTATCATCACCTTTTTTTGTCGTTTGCTTCCTATGCGTTAATAAAACGGACAGATATTATATTCTTGCTGTAATTTCATATAAATTCGTTTTTATATAGTTTTTATACTATTTACAAAATAATGACATAGCACACGCATATCGCAGTACGGAATTAATAAACGCGTAAATTCCCAAGATCAAAAACCGTCTAGATAAACACCTATTTGACCAACGTTAAGAACACCGACAATTTCGTAACACACATAAACTTCAACAACTTCAACACATAAACTTCAACACAACTAATTCAATGTTTTCAATCCATCAAAATAATTACACGAGTTTGTTAAAAACGGTATATTTATAATCCTAAGTCTGAGGCACGAAGCTGTATGCATATTTATTACATTGAAGTGCAATATCAATCGGGAAACATCTCAGTTTATAGCAGCCATAAAAACATGATATACTAACAGACGGCGAATATAAAGTGAGAAGTGGGTTATATTTCAAATAACCTGATGTAAACTTGCAAAATATACCACGAACTTACAAGCTTTCGTGTTAAGATATATAAGATACATATCGCGTTAATATTAGTATTGATAGATACTTTGGTTATTGGTATATTGCCTGCACGAATCGCGCGTATTGCAGGTAACATCGCCAAAAATTTCCAATAAAATTTATATGCTAAAGACATTATTAAAAAACAATGACAAGTCGGGCGTGTACGTTATAATTATTACGTTTTGAGTAACCTGAGGACCTAACCTATAAATATTATAACGTACACAACTTATTTACAACCTCGACAATTACACTACAAATACAGATTTATTGTACCAACCACTTGACTAAGATGTTTAAATGCATGTTTTAGTAATTTGTTTGTGCGCTAAACCTAATTAGAATGCATAATAGAGATAAGTGTAGGACGACAATAAAAGAACGCCGTTGATATTTATTCATAGATAATATGTAGTTTCTCAAGATAAATGGGCAAGGCCAGGCTCGAGCAAAACATTTTATCCTGCGAGTGACGTAATTTTGTGCAATTAGAATAGCTCGTTGAATACGATATAAAGCAAAATTTCAAATGACGAGAAATCTCGCGATACCGCTAGAGATACGATCGCTAATCTGGCGTCTATTGATACAAATGGCCCTCTAACGAGTGCTTTCAATTTGCTGCAATTCGATAAAATATTTGCGCTAAATTACTTTAAATGCTTATTGTTCGCGTAAAGAGTCTGCTGTAACAAATAAAGCCTTTACCTACATATTTCAGATGAGTCATACATATCATACAATTTGGCATGATTGCTTTTAGTGGAATCTAACATCTTATTTCAGTGTAAACAACACGGCGGTTGAACGTAAAGCGCCTGGGGAAAAGCTTTCGATTGATTGAAATATATGCTTCTTTCGTTTCAGATGTAAAGGAAAAGTGCATCTCATTTTAAATAGTATGTTTAAATTATATTGAAGACTAGCTTTCCGCCCGCAGCTTCACCCGCGTTTTCAAAGAAAAATCCGCATAGTTCCCGTTCCCGTGGGATTTACGGGATAAAACCTACTATAGCCTATATTACTCGTGGATAATGTAGCTTTCGAATCGTGAAAGAATTTTTAAAATCGGTCCAGCAGTTTATGAGCCTATTCATTACAATCAAACAAACAAACAAAGTTTTCCTCTTTATAATATTAGTGTAGACTGTAGACTAATCGACATCTAAAAACTCGAACGTATAACATTATAGTCTAACATAATATGTTTTGTTCCAACAACAGTCTCAAAGTCGGCCATCCAACATACGACTGTACGCCTCTAAGCACCCAATTATAAACGAAAATTGATCTTTATAGTTTAGCATAGTTGTAAAGCTAGGATCGTTTAGTTAAATTGATTTATCGTAGATTGGTCATTCACACGGGCCAGACATTCTTCGTCAAATAGCTCCAGACAGGCCGTATATCATTCTGGATTATGGCTTATTCGCAGCAGCCAATATCCAGTCCCCTAAACTTTTAACCCTAGATTACTAACCTTCGTCGATTCGACGACGCGTCACCAAAAAAATCGCGATAACTTTTACGCGCGCGACCGTATGGTTTTCTAATTTCAGCTAATCTCAACCGACCCGTTGCGCTTGCGATGGACGGTAGTGTTTTTTGCGAGGAAGGCCCACACGTGCTGTTCTAGAAACCATGGCTCGTCACATCGACGAAGGTTAGTAGTAACGTGACTTTTTGTACTATTTAGTTAAGTTAAAATTACGTTATTTTCTTTTATAATGGTGCCTATTATTTTATTTTTTAGATAAGATTCATTTTTTATTATTAGAAGTCAAAAGCAATGAGGTAAATTCATCTGCGAGAGAGCCTGAAGACCACATTAAGGCTGATCCAGTGCATGAAATGGAGGATGATGATGAAGTTTCTATTGTAAATGAAGAGCAATTTCCAGATCAAGATTATGAGGCAAGTAGTAATACATCTCCGCAACGTTCAATTGAAGACGCGACACCTAGCACTTCAGCTGACCCTAGCGATTTGATTATAAGACCATCGCGTCCCATTCTTCTTGGGAAAGATAAACACATATGGTCATCAGAACAGTCAAGGTCACAAAGCAGAAGACCTTCAAGGAACATAGATACATAAGACGTAGGCCTGTACACTTTTTTCTAGATATTTTAGATCCTCTTCAATGCTTTTCAGGTATAATTACTGATGACATTACTGATACTCTGCGGGACTCAATCACATAAATTTTAAACATGTCAGGAAGAAGTAATGTGAGTGTTATAAGTGAGACTGAGCAAAGTAATGCTCCACAGCACAATAAAGAAACATATGTGCTATATGTCCCTCCGTAAAGCAAAGGCAGACTAAAAATAGGTGCACTAAGTACAAAAAATCGTTGTGTGGGGAACACAAACTTTATGTGTGTCACAAATGTTTTAGTTCCTAAGCTATTGTCAAAATTATATTTTTAATTACTTTTTCCGATATTATTTTTGTAATTAATAGTTTATTTCAAGCAATTTGGTGCTATATTTTATATGTATGGAATTTTTCAAAAAATTAAAGAAAGTTCATAAAGCGTGTACACTATGATCTTATTTTGATGATTGTTTGAATTAAAATTTTGTTAAAATAAATATTTTAATATTTCTATACGTAGATTAATACATTTTCCATAAAATAAAAACATAACTACAAATATATTTTTTTAATTAAACCCCTAAATCCCCTCCAATAAACAGCGTAGTCGAAACGACGAAGGTTAGTATTAAACGTCGAAAAATAAGGTTAGTGTTTTAGGGTTAATTGGCTCGTTACGCACGCGTGCATTTGACATACATCGAATGCTAAAATTGAAATAAAACCATTTTCGGTTCCATAAATGGGGCCTATTGTTATTACTTATTGCTTATTTTATTACTTTGCATAACCTTTTGTCAATAAATACAAAATACATACTTATTTTGCATTTTTATATCATTTTTATAATATACATAATTATTATACGAGAGCTTAATTTTTACAAAACACACTTATATACTTTAAAAAAGTACACACAGATACTTTTTTATATTCAAATATACTATAATATAGCCAGAAAAAGCAAAGTCAGAAAGGTTACTAGTATTTAAAAAATCTATCAAGTCGTTAATTACCCATAAATGTATTTACTTACTCTGCAAAAGATAAAGCAACGCATAAATTATAACTTAAAACGTTTACCGATTAAAATAACGTCCGACTTGTCTTTTTAATTCTACAACATTACATTAAGGAATTAATGAAGCGTTTTGTTGATAATATTAATTTATAAATATTCATTAGGGCGTCGTTAATACGATAGTAAAACTGGAGTGTTGACAACTTACAAGTATGGTATGACCTCGGGTTATAATGAGCAGACAGATGCAAAGTTAATTTTTGCGGGAAAGAGCAAAGCCAGTGGCCGGGTCCCGACCAAAACCCACAAAACCAGTTGTCCCGCTGCTTGGCAATACACGCGTCGCGGTCATCGAAAATTGTAATTTGCTAATTGCTATGCAGCCAGCCTGCCCGAATTCTGCGGTCAAATACTTCAATGAGCAGCTTTCAGCAGGAAGCTTTTAACCTTATTATACTTATTTGAGGGAAACATAAATTTAAACATGAAAGAATATGATGAACACGGAGAATAAAACAAATAAAGAATTCAAACAATCCGAGAGTAAACATACGATGTTTCCGTCAGAGGTTGGGTCTAGCACATTCTATCTAACGCCTCATCCATTATTTGAAATATTTCTTATTAGCTTTTGCCCGCGACTTTTTTGGATTTTAATTAATTATGAAGGAGCTTTTCAATGTATTTCTCGTATTTTTCAATGTGTTCTGTTGCCCTCACAATGTACCATGTACATACTTATAACTTTCATGATACTCAGGGGACAATAAAGATAGGAGTGAAATTATAATAAATTTATTTTTTTACGGATGTTAATAGATCGATTCTGATTCCATAAATATCTTAATAGTACCGTAAAACAAATTATATTACCATAAGCAAATTATAAACTTATAACACGAGACTATCTTTAAAAAAATTGTTACCTTTGTAACATAACAACGCTTTATCAGTTTTCATCAGCGCAAACAACAAACAATGACGAAAATCTCCGCTGGCAAAGATAACTAACTGCCTTTACATACATTCAAAATTATATCTTATGTAATTGGAATTTTCTAGCACACTCTTAACGAACTTAACCCTATTCCTAACAAGATCGTAATCCGATAATAAACTTCGATAATCTCGATGAAATTAATTGTCCATTCCCTTCGATTTATCACACAACTAACATAAGTTAATTCATGCTAAAATAATTCGATACACCCATAATTTATCTCGTATGTAAAAAGTGATTTATAATAGAAAATGAAAAATTCTTCGAATGCCCCCCAGTTTGTCGCTAATTACGCGCAAGAACGCAGCGGGCGTAAATCATCCGCGCAGGTGCGCTGGGAAATTTACTTTGACTTTTGATGATCGCGAAATCTCGAGTCTTACGCGCTTCCAATCTAACAGAGAAAGTTTTATGTAACTGAAAGCAGCAACAGCACTAATATTGATTGAGATGATCGATGGTCATTTGAATACTTATAAGTTACTACAGGGGTCATGACGCAAGCGTGACGAGAGTCAAAATTAATACTCGAGTGCACGAGTACCACCTATATGACATCGTTTCACCGAACCGTGCACAGAGATTTCATATTTTCTCAATTAGCATCTAATCAAGGGAATCATTTAGGACGGGCCGATTTATGGGCGGCTTTCTCACGCTGCTCACATTCAATTTCAGCGTGACAGTCTCGCTTTATGATCGCTACTTGTGCTTGTGTTCTGGCGAGTTCAGTAATTAACAATATCAATGGACGCCGTCGACGTTATTGATCTATTAATTACCATACATGGTTACGATAAAGATAAGTGTACCTACCTACGGCTAACTAGCCGGATACGAGGACAAATAGATTTTAATTTAGTATTTAGTGCTCAAACCGTAAACAACTCATATTCTCGAATTTCACTGCTTTCCACGACAGTTAACAAGTGAAAGCTCATAAAACAGACATGGGAAACCACTGAAAATGTTATTGAGGAAGGCTTCAGTGTGCGGCGGGGAGGTGCGCGTACGCACGGGGCGTGGTCAGCCGGCTCGGCGCGACAAGCAGTCAAGCACACTCGTCGTGGATGCTGCGACGGCCGCACCTGTCGCGCGACCCTACGCAAGACGCGACTCCACGCGCGATGTTCGCGATCGCAATATTGTGAATCGTATTGTTGTGTGTGTTGTGACAGTGACCGCATAGTAGCCCCGGGGACACTCCGTGTACGCAGCCCGCTAACGAACCCTAGGTTGGTATGATTTCATTATAATCACCTTATCAGAAGACCGCACGTTCTGTTAACGCGATATCCTTAGCAACCTCTTTTAAATATTTACGCAAACGTGCGCACAATAAAGACTTGATTAAGTGTATCAGAAATTTCTATCGCGCATAAATTATTATCGATTTTAATATATTTTCTACCTTATTAAATAACTACTATTAAACGCATACTATTAGGTGACTTGTTAAAATAATTCTGACGTTTAGTTATTTAATTAGAATAATAGATTATAATGACTCATTTATATGTTAATAGGAGGAAAAATGGCGCCACTATAATAATATATTTATAGGTACACATTATTATCATACAGATGTTAAACGTTCATTTTATGGGTTTAATAATAGCATCATGTAATGCACTTTTGAATCTGTTATTAGAGCTGTTAATGTCAATGTAGATTAGAATTAAATGTTTCAAGAATGTTTTAATTATTACAATCTGCATGAAAGTAAAATCTTCGATGACGAATGTTTTTATTTTTTATTTTAAATACTAATTTTAGTATAAATTACGATGGCTACCAAAATAAATAGATTTGTTAACATAGTTAGATTTTTCAGCAAATTTAAATTTTTTGTACAGTTCTTACATTTAACCAAGATACCTAAATCTATAATTTTCAGTAGGTAAGTACATAGGTAGTTTATACCAGTATGTATAGTAAGAAGAATTAAAACTTATTTTTCCATCTGATTATTTAATGTTTCTATGAAAACTAGTAAATTAAGAGGAAGATTCAAATAAACATTCAATAATTAATAAAAAATCGCTTACTACATTTATTCTAAAACAAGTTTAAAGGGTTCATTGCAAAACAAGTAATTATCTATACATATAATAAATCTGTAGAAGGGTCAATTCTGTACATTGAAAATATTGTAAAAATAAATAGCAGGGGGTGTTACTGGATCGATACCAAACCCAAATATATGATTAAAAAAATTTTTGTCTGTCTGTCTGTCTGTCTGTCTGTCTGTATGTGAAGACATCACGTGAAAACTACCGGTTCGATTTCGATGAAACTTGGTATAATTATACCTTATTATCCTGGGCGTAAAATAGGATACTTTTTATCCTGGAAAAATACGTAGAAAAAAAATTAATCTTAATTTTTCAGTTTTATCCATAGAGTACGTTGTTTTGTAGAACCGCGAACACACGTTTCGTATTATTATAGGCCTAGCCGTATTTGGGTCCAATAGATATTTATAAGATGTCATTGTCAGAGTTACTCAAAATGGAGAAATTAACCATCCACGCGAAGACCGACATCCGCGCGGACGGAGTCGCGGGCGGAAGCTAGTCTTTAATAGAAGCCTAAATTATGAAAAACCTAGAATAGGCTTTTATAATTCCATGTCATAAATAAAGTTAAATATAACCCGTCATCTTTTAAATGAATAAATTAATGTAGTGCACAAAGCATACAAATGCGAAGTAAGAACATAAATCATAATATTGACCGGTTTGCAAACTTTAACTACCGAAGCGTCTCCGAGCAGATATCGTAATCATCAGTTTGCTATACTGTAGATACCGCATTTAAACGTAGAAAGGAAATGCATCTTAATCAGATCTTCGTTTATGCTCCATAATATACGTGTTCATATTTATTTATGTACTCAGCCGAGATCTTTATCACGCTCGTACAATTTTATAGCGATATAACTATGTATTTTACACATAAAAACTAAAACGAAAGCGACACCTTTAGAAGTTTAGATTCATCCTCATTGAAACACAATATATTTTAATAGAAACAGCAAGATTTACGGATAGAATTATAGCGGGAATTGCCAAGTGCAGCGATTACGGGTTAATAAATCGTAAATAGCTACCACAGGGCTACCTCGATTCGCAGCTTTATAATAGCGCTGAAGCGTGGGAGAAGGTGGATAGCCTGATGGCCAATATTCATTTCCTCACATTACTATACTGTAAAGACTATTTTGCTTTGCCTCCATTTAACGCTAATTGATATTATAATGTAGGGATTCATATAATTATTACACTTCCGCTGCTCGTGATTTCATCCTCATCCCCGCGAAACCTGTTCTTGGAAATTTGACCAGTTAGTTCCACGTTGCAAAAAATGACAAAGAATTGATTGTGTGTCTTTGTGTCGATTTCTGACTCACAGATTTCCAACCTATATATTTATATTTTTTTTTACTTCTTATTACAGTTATACCACTTCTGATAACAAACTTATTTTAGCGGACATTTTCCTGCGATTCCATAAGAGTTTAAATTAGCAACATCATCTGCAATAAATTTTACTGCGTATGAACAAATTCTCAACACTCATAAAATTATGTCATTAGAAGAACCAATAGAGCTTTCGAAGAAAACGAAACTGCAGCGGTGCCCTTGAAAGTCGATTGAGTAATTTAGTATTCACACGACATCTTTCGCGTGTTGACATCGTAACCAATTCAAATATTTTCCCGTTTCAATTGCAATACGCAATTTCAATTCGAATCGTACACATTGTTCTCGGAATTAATCTCCGCAGCCTGTGGGCAAGCGGCCATAATCAATTACATCTCGAAGCTGGCCCGGGAACAAGCCTCACTTCCCATAAACGATCTAAGTTCCATATCAAATGCTTAGCCGTAATGGCACACAGTCGAGTACTGTTCTCGCACGGAATATTCAACATGTCTAACTGCGAATAACTACAAATGACTTGCGCACTCGGAAAATAGAGAATGAAGAAGAACCTATTTCTTACGCTGCTATATTAGATGGCGTTTTGAATAGGTATCATAAAACAATAAAAACAACGAACATACAAATTCCATATAGTTATAAGGTTTGAACATTACTGTTAAATCAAGCAATGGTAGGTCAAACTATTTTTTTTTTCAAGTCATTTCGTGATACGGAACAATTACGTAAACCTACAAAAAACAAGCTATTTGTACCACGTAACAAAACATAATTAGTGTAGACAATTGGGACATTCTCGGGGGGTTGTTATTAATTTGGGTGGTATGCATATCAAGGTAGACAAACATGCAACAAGTGGTCCCTGGTGGCTCCCGCGTGTCAAGTGCGTTGTATTTGCCCCTCACAAACACCGCTCCCGACACGTCTTCCGAAACTCAAATATTATTTCCACATAACTGCATAAAAACAAATACCGTATACGAATCGTATTTTATTAAACGCATATATATCTCGAAATGTTACTGATATCTCTACGATGTTTGCTAGGAAGCGAGAACACGTATCTAGAGTAATAAAAATAAATTGTTATTAGGGTTCCGTAGAGGAGATATCTGTATGATGAAAAAATAATAATTGTACAGATACAGAGGTGCATAGAGTACATAAGATAAATATAGCATAGTAGTATAACACGCAACTAGACCACCTTATCACTGTAGGGCAATCTTGTCAAGGGAACCTTAAGGTATCAAAGAATAAAGATTTATAATAGATGTTGATAAAACATCAAAGAACGAAATTTATACTTTCAGAATTTTTAAAAGATGAATTTATATTTTTTGGTTTTTATGGCATTCAAATGCTTTATAAATATAAATTTATAAAGGATAGAAAAAATTCGATCACGAGGCGGGACTTGAACCCGCATCCTTCGCGCCATTCCGGGGCGGATGCCTCACCAACTCAGCCACTCGTGACCCGCCTGAGCAATCGAATTTATTCTATCCTTTCAGTTTTATGTGTCTTAAGGGACACACCGCGCGCCATCTATTGAGATGATTTAACAACCATCTCAACCTTCATATTGGTTGAGATGGTTGTTAAATCATCTCAATAGATGGCGCGCGGTGTGTCCCTTAAGACACATAAAACTGAAAGGATAGAATAAATTCGATTGCTCAGGCGGGTCACGAGTGGCTGAGTTGGTGAGGCATCCGCCCCGGAATGGCGCGAAGGATGCGGGTTCAAGTCCCGCCTCGTGATCGAATTTTTTCTATCCTTTATAAATTTATATTTTTAAAAGATATTCAATAGCTTTTATGATACAAAATTTTCAATTAAATAGGGTACTTAATGTGTGACACAAAATCCTATATAGATTTATTGCTGTGCTATTACGTCCCCACAAACATTAAGCGGTTTATTTTAATTAAGATAGATATATTGAATGGCGTGGTGTAATCACTGTGGATGTACGATTGACAAATACAAGCTGTGAGATTTATTCAAACAACTTGAAGCATAGATGAGCTCTTGCCATTTAATTATACATAACAGCAGCCAATAAATACGGCAATTAGGTATTTAATATTCTTTTAAATCTGTATTTTGAATATGTTTTCATATAGAAAATTTTAATCATGGAAATACATAATATATTTTATTAACCGATAATTTAATATAGTCGAAATTGCTTAATTAAACTGTATAAACATATTCATATTCCATTTTCACTTATTTAGAAATGATTTAATATTGTGTAGACTGTACACTATTTTGATAATATTACTAATACCCAATATTTGTGTAAAAATGCAACATATTATCTTAATCTCCATACTCCGTATCAGTTGTGAAGTAAGAGAAAGAACTCATATTTCATCAACTGTTACATCAACTGAACCTTACCAGAAAAGTGGTGAGTAATGCTATGTATAATATAAGATTATTTATTCAAATTAATCACACGAGCGTGGCGTATAGTACGGTTAAAATATGAATATATTAACAAAATCCTTGACAAGCCATCGATCCCTAACAACATTCATAAAAGATTTCCTTTCTGTTTACATAAAATATATTAAACATCATGTGGCTTAACTGTATATTGTGGGAAAATTATACTACAGTTAAATTTATCCGTCAATAATATTACAGTTACACCATTATTTGTTTAAAAGAGCTATGCCTAAATTAAGAAGTCAATAATGGACTGTGCTAATATTATTAAAATATTCAACGGCAACATTTAACAGATCATAAAACCTCATTTTCACTTACATATCCACTTACGTTTTAGGATACAACATAAATCATTGAGATAACATTTATTTATTTGCTGATTTGTTTTTTTTTATAAAAGTAAATACGAAGATTAGTATGATATATCGATTTAAACGAGAAGGATCGCCAAGAATTGTAGTGACCAGACATAGTCATCATCATGCAAATGTTGAAATTAAGATAATGTCGCCACGGAGCCGGTTTGCGAACATTCGTTATATTATTATGTATACTTTATCAAGGTACGTCTTACGATTTCTATGAATTCCCATACAGCAGTAAATCAGCACTACATGCGCATTAAAATGTAAAACAAATTAAACAAACCACGACCCATTAATACGTTGTTAAAATTTTAAGCCTCGTGATTCTCGAAAGAATGCATGTTCGTTGAATGGAATTAAATATACGAACAATGCATTCAAAAAGCAAAGAAAGCTAGTCATGTACCACACGCAAGTATTTAAACGTTTTTGAGGCCATTGTAAACTTTGGTATTATCTTATTAGGAATATGTTTTAAGAGGCATTTTACGAACACAGGACATTAACGACACCATAATTCCAGCCGTTGAACCTGGCTCGAGGTGACCTCTTTGACACGGCTTCCACGAGCCTCCGTGAGTGAAGTATATGATTCAGACTCCTTTTTCAGCTCACATTTTTGTTAGTAATAATGTAAACAGTGAGATCACGACCGTATTATGATAAATATCACCAAATTTGCGGCATTATGTTCGCAAGGTAGCGCATCTGTATTCAATAAAATTAAGAGCACGTCAATGTTATACGCGTATTCGCAGTTAAATACCTGTTAAACAAGAATCTTCAAGGCGACATATTATTGATCTCAACATAAATAATGTCCAATATTATTTACGACAATATTGTTGGTACTTGGTACCTAATACCTACCTATGTTTCTATAAAGATTTGCAATTTATATATTTTCCGATGTTCGGTGAACAGGTGTTCCTAATAGGTATACAATTTGATACAATTTTAATACATTGAATGTGGCAAGTAATTCATAGCATTTTTTTTTAATCTAACTCAGCATAATTAATGTAGCCTATAGTCTATAGATATCCATTGACCATGCTCTAGAAACGTCTAACTTTATTAATCTCCCTATTCAAGCAATCTTATGGAGACGTTCTACTTTCACTGTACAATCTATTTCAATTATATTTTTTTCGAACACAAAAAGGTTCTCTCTTCCAAAATTTTTAGTGTCACAGTGCATTATTAAACGCTAATTAAACTTTAAAAACTACCCAAATATCATACCTAAGACGATTTAGCAATGTATTGCCAGCAAAATAAATGCTTTCAAAATTTTATAATTTGGCAAATCTTATGATACTCGGTAGCCGAGAGATAGGTACGAGAGATGCGCATTTGCAAATGTTCTCAGCAGGAACACTAAGCCCAAGATTAGAGCGGATTATATATGCCGTACTGTGATTACACAATTTCATGTGTACGACTAAACGCTGGCTGCAATTCAACTGTTTGTTAATGATAACCGAGCTTTCTACGCATTTATTTATCACCACTTTGTCACAACGCTTCGTACGCACTCGGGAAAGTGAGTGGCGTGATATGAAATATACGCCGTGAAAAATCCTCAAAACATTTTTCAAAATTATATAATATGGAGCATATTATACCACCCACACACGTCACAATAAAAAAATAAAAAGCTGCAACTGATCTGGTAACTCGTGCTTTGAAAGAACGTTCTTTTTTAAAGTCCTAACAATAACAAAATCATTGTTCAAATCAACGAGTTCAAATAATTAATATCCATTACAAATAAATTATCTTAATATATATAAATCTCGTGTCACAATGTTTGTCCTCAATGGACTCCTAAACCACTTAACCGATTATAATAAAATTCGCACACCATGTGTAGTTCGATCCAACTTGAGAGATAGGATAGGTTTTATCCCGGAAATCCCACGGGAAAGGGAACTATGCGGGGTTTTCTCTGAAAACGCGGGCGAAGCCGCAGGCGGAAAGCTAGTTTCTGATAAGTTTCAAAACCAATGCTTTCCCTAAAAAGTGATAGAATTAAAAAGCGATTCACCTTTCCGCGTCGAGTTATTAAGCAGTCCACCAAAGTGAATAACATAATAGTAATGCTGTATAATTTAGCCTGTAATTATTGTGCCTCTAGCGAGATAAAACTGTTTAGTTATATTTATTAGAACTCTATTAAAGCTTCCATGGACCACTTTCTAACACGATCAATTGGATGTTACGTAACAGGTAATGAATGGGATAATTGAGTTAAACATATTTTGTTCCCTATACAACATTAACTGTAATAAAGAGATTTTGATTTTAAAAAAATCATAGGAATAGTTCATCATAAGAATAGAAGCGCTTTTTCTTTCTTTTTCATGTCGCTTTACCACTTTTAATTTGCAATCAGAGTCCTTGCCAATAACCTTCATTACTGAAAAAGGCGCTTAATAAATACCGAAGTTTAAACAACGATTTGGTAAGGACAATCACCTATAAAATATATAGAAAACAAAGTAAAAATTTCACGTTTGGATTATGAATCACGTAACCGCATTACTGACTTATCACCATCATGTGTCATCAAAATCGTCAAGTATGACAAAAACTTAAAAGCCTCTGTCCTTTAATAATCTAGAATTGTTTTATTGACATGCTGTAACTGTCGGCTTAAACACAAGAAGAAATGCTGATTACAACAAACCCTTTTTAAAATGTAACACATTTTATGACGGCTTCCATGCATTTTATGATAATACTTCATAAATATTTTAAGCTGGGCTGAGCTGCTAAAACTTCAGGCCGTAAGTCAGCGTTATTATGATTAGACACGATTTATATTCTGTGTGACCTAGATAAGTGGTATGTTTATTAGTTATTAGTAATCAACCGAAGTATTGGTCGCAGTGAATTATAGTAAGTGCTAAAATAGTAAGAGGTCATGATTCTGGTGTTACCGGCCAATCCTCGGCCGGTTCGTGCCGCCGCGCAGTCTACAGCGCTCATTTAACCCACTTTCATGTACATTATGTACAGAAATACATACATAAAAAATAAAAACATTTGCATTCATTACTATCATATTAGTAACTTTATTAGTAACAATAAAAATTTTAATTACCGTCTGAATAGAACTGTTTCAATTAAAGTCGATAATTTTCAAATTATTTTAATTCTTTTCTGATTCTAATTTGTAATTCATATTGATTTATAAATTAAAAAGCTGAGGCAAGCTCAACGTTTAAAATCTAAAATAACAATAGGGCGACCAGTGACACGACCTCAGGCAAGAAGATAACGAGATCTAGGAGAATTGCAGCTATCTTAATTTATATCAACGTATTTTATGGCTATTGCACGAGTAAACAGGCACAAATTTTGGGCAAGATAAATTTAGAATAAGTTCTTGTTTTGGTAATGTGGGTGTTATTACGCCCCAAACCCATCGTCAGGAGCCAGAGCTCGATGACAGGCTGCAGCCGCGGGCTTTGAAAGTTTTATTAATAAGGGGCTATAACGATTTCTTACGCTGCATTTAATTTGTCCAACGTGAAGTATTGTGATGGGCAACGAATAGATAATATTACATCCTTTTCACGGAGGTCCACGAGATGTAAATATTCCGAGCGGTGAGTCACGTAAATTGCACACATAGCGAAAATTTATAATCAGCTACCCGACGACATTCCACGAACGGGGCGGTGCAGGTAAGCTCCTGTGATTTGTATTCATGATCTAATCACATTTATACGAACGAGTATCGGCAGATTTCATTTTCAATTATTTTTTTATGGAATTGAAAAATATATAAATTAAAAACAATAAAAACAACTACGTGTGGTAACGACATTTCATCATCTCTATGTGGAAGGCAAAAAATAGAATATGTAGCTCATTCTCTCTATAAAATCAAAGAACCACTTTATATTTCATCGTCGATAATCTATAATCTGTTGGATTTAGGCACATATGCAATATCTGTATTTTACTATGTCGTTCCACTTAAAAGTATATTTGCATGTCTAATAGACCACAAACTGTTTCACTGATCTCATTCGCGTACGACCTGAAGCAAGTGTATGTTGAAGTTTAAGGACTAAGCGAGTGATGTGTGATAATCAGATATAAATCTTTATTGAAATCTGTGACCTTCATAATTTAGAGCTGAGTTGGGTTGGTCCCGCATCACGCCTAGGTTTGTTTGCATTGTTACTACTAAAAATAAATTAGGAATGTAATAGAAATAAATTTAATACGACGAATGATAAAAAGATCCTTCGACGTCAAAGAAAAAGATGTTTGGACATGTACCGTTCCTACATTTTAATTATAAAACGGAAGCCGCATGACTCAGCAGGAAAAAAAATCCGATTAATTTCACTCCATATCAGGGCAGGCGATCTTTAAAATGAATTGCATTAAATTGTGGGAACAAGTGGGTATTTTAGACAAAGGACCAGACGGTAACTACGACAGAAGGAAGCTTAGAAATAAACGTGATCTCACTAGGAAGCCGATCTGTACAATAGGGCTGAGAAAGATGTAAAGGCCAACGACTTGAGAAAACAAACACAATATCTCTATTTAGGATTTGAAAATGAGTCATGTTCTTGTTGTTTTGTTTTAAAATTCTAGTACCAAAATATTTCACTATGATAAACGTGTGGGAAAACAAAGGGATTTTATTCTTGATGGAAGTAGCTACAATAATTAAGATAACCCGTGAAACAAATCAGACTTAACATGAGGAAAAGGAAATTCGAAATGTGATGTAGACATTTTGGGGTTAATGAAGTCTTATTGCATGCGATCGTTCAAGAAAAAGGAAAAGTCTAACACCTGGAAATATGCCCTAGGCGTTTTGGCTACACTCCAGTCCTACTGCACTTTGACAAACGGTCTAAAATTTATTCTATAGTATATTAGAGACTAGATATAATTAAATTACTGTTTTACCTATTGGGATTAGTCATAAATGATAGATATTTATTAATTTAGTAAGTACTTATAAGCATATCAATGAATCGCTTTCTCATGTTGTTCTAGAAATGCACATGCTGCTATAAAAAGTTTTTAGCCATTTGTTGACCCGTGTTCGTTTGAATTGTTTCCAAAAGGATCAGTTAAAAGAAAACCTGTGTCGCAACTTTTGCTAAGGGCAAGGTTATTGCACTCCCAATTTCTGCATACCTTTCCCTTTCATTAATGGATATAAGTCGCGTACTCAATAAAAGAAATTCTATTCATTTATGAAGAGTTAATGTTGTGAAATTACAAGCAAAATTAACAAATATACAAGGTAATTTCTATTTAAAAGTACTTACATATTAGACATTGGAAATTACTCTTTACAATCAATAAATAATTGATATTTAACAAGTTGTAAGCACGCGGGGCGTTTAAACGCATTTGTTTTCATCGAACCTAATTACTGGTTCGACGTTTAATAATCTATTGTTTGAAGAGCTTCCCGAGTACGATGCCTCCGTAAATCACTTAGTAGACTTTGTAACATCCAACACAATGCTTCATGTTATTTTAAACACGAAACATTCGCATTTTTTAATTTTACATAAGTACATAAACATACGTAAAGAAAGAAGAATTTTCCAGAAACAAAGGTTACACATTTCAAATAAACCTACGAGATTATAATATTTCTTTCTCTTCATTGGTGTCGTTATATTTCAATGAACCTTTTAACGTTTTTAATTAACAGACATGAAATGAAAAAAGTTTGTAGCCTTTAGAAATTTATTACAAAATTGGATTCAAGCTTTTAATTTTAGTACCTTCCAATTAGCGAAAACTTGAACAAGAAATATATTATAGAAGGAATGAAACATTCAAACGCATTGAACATATTACGAGAACATTAAATAAACTACTGAATATCAAGCAGTAAATAGTGTACCGACTATGAAATGAGCTTTTGATTCCTTTTGAAATAAAAATTTAATAGAATTAATACATGGGAACTAATAAGTACTTTGATAGGGTCGCTGCGTGACGAATCAGACCTCTACAACTAACGCGTCGAAATACGTGACTACTCACAACCAACACAGCCTTAGTACAAGTAATCTAAACAATTAAATATTTGAGCAACCCAAATGAACTCTTCTGAATAAAATGAAGCATAATCGAACTTGTGTTGAACATTATTTGATGACAGGCACCCGATACAAGTTGGGAATAATAACTAGACATAAATAGATACTGGTACAAAACGATCCAATCAGGGACCGTGACTGACGTATAATGGAAGACGGATTATGTAACCACATGAGACCAAGTTAAACTGACGAAAGGTTGACCCCGGTCGCATGTGGGCGCACTGTGACAGTCCGGATCTTTATGGTAGTTCCACCACATTAGGAGACATCTTTATTTGGAATAGAGTAAATTCTGAATAGGCTGTAGGGAACACGGATGTGCTAGATCTGTTTGATTGAAAGGGCGGACTATAAACAGTGAATAATCAAGTCCAATGTAAATACCTTTGAGTTAGTTAGCTATTAGCTCGTCATTAATTCCTTTTCTTTAAGCTATGAAACTTTCCGATCGGGGTTCTTCTTTAAAGTAACCTGTATCTTCAGAATGGTTACGGAACAATATATTTGTATGAAATCTGGAAACGCTAGACCTCGTTGGATAATGGCCAATGTGTATTGCAATAAATATAAGTGTGTTTACTTGCCAATGATGAAAGATTCATAAAACATGTTCAATTCACGCGAATTATTTATCAAAGCCCACACGCCTATCGGTCTTGGAACTGAAGAAGAATGCTAACAAATTGATTTAAATAAGGACGAGATAGCACACCTGTTGTAGCAATAAACAATGCAAATCTGCACGCGTTGAGAATGATTCGCCTAACATTAGTCACGACTCATGACAATTTCTTCCGGTCTGTACATTCACCTGAAGGAGAGGCTAGGAACACTATGCGTTTAATGCGATTAGTATTTTTAATACGTACCTATAATATTAATGGACAGCTCTTGTAACCAAACTAATTATAACAGTTATCTCTTCTGTTGAGGCAAAACACGTTTACATTTTCAGAATTACAGCTCAATAGATGGATTCTGCAACGTATTTAACATTTATATGTACCACTCTTCTAACAACTTAAAATAAATCTAAGATCATTAGTAAATATTGTGTAGGTACGGCTTTAACCTTTGTTCTTCAAACGTATTCAATAAGCAAGAGAGAATTAACAAAGGATAATGAGCTACTATAAACAGGAATAATGTTGAGATACAATGCAGAGACAGGAATGAATGGAGCTTTAAATTTCCCTGCCGTATGAATGGACAGTCTTGAAGGTGACGTGTAAACAAATTTCAATTACCTACGTAGGCCAACGGGAAGGCATTTTTCGCTTCGAATTAATTTATCGGGGTTTTGTTTTACGTCCATTCATCATCCTTCATGAGTGTCCATTATATGTTTTTTGCGGAATATTTTTCTGACGTTGATGAATTATGATCTCGCTGACGAAATTATTTTATTTATTTTCAAAGCATATAATGGTAATTTCATTCTTTGTAGGCGACAGACTCCAATTAAAAAACACCGTATTTACGTATGTAGTATGTTAAATATACAATAAATTGATGTTTGCTCTGTGTCTGGGTGTTAATTATCTATATAAATATTTATTTAAAATTATATATATGTATGTTTATCAGCCATCTGGATCCATAACACAAGCGAAAGCTTAGTATGGGATCAGATCGTGCCGTGTGTGAAAATTGTCCTGAAATATTTATTTATTTTATTATTTTTTATTTTACAGACGGGGCGATGTTAAGTGCGGCCGTCACGGCGCTCGCGTGCCTCTGCCTGGCGCGCTCCTCGCCGGCCGAGCCGCACTCGTTGCGTGCGTACGCGCTCGCTGCTTACACTCCTAAGGTATTATCGTATTTTCTTTCTTTCTTTCTATTTCGCATTTCATGGATGTCAGACGTAATACATTTGGTAATTGTAACTATCCTGTATCATATGAAATACGTATTTAGATATATCCGATCCCGTGTTTAGCCACCGCAGTTAAAAATTTTATTTAGACACGTTATTCAATTCAATGATATGCGCGCATTGCTTTTCTAAAACTATGCTTGTAAATATCACACACTTCACTAGTATCTTTTTGGAATGTGAAGTCTGAAACCTGGTAGGTATGTGATGAGTAAAATGTTTGCTTGTTTATTACAGGAACTTACTAGTATATTAGCAAACATCGACGAACGGTTACGTATGTTGGACACCATAAGCGCAGTGCAAGTAAAACAAGCGAGGCGACTCGACGTAATACAAGATAAACTGGGTGAGCGCAAATACATAAAGTATACAACAACCTCACATAAATTGCGACGACAGGCTTCAAAGTTCTAACATCACAAGCCTTAGCTCTGACTTATTGGCATGTACAAACGCATGACCGCGCAAATGTAAACAACTATAGACACTTTTTGATGTCCTGACCCAAATCGCACATTTGTGCTGAAACTAACATATTTCTCAATGCAACGATGAGTCACGATAATCTTATTGTGTCATATCCTATTTTAGTGTCTATCCGTAGGTTATGACAACTTTCGCAATATTGTTCCCGTATGTCATTCGCAATTGAACGAATAGGGCCATCAATTAATCAATTACTGGATGGAAGCGAGTTACATATGAAATTAACTATCTGTTTAAATATTTATGACGTTATTTAGTATAGGAAATGAATAATAAGCAATAATGCTTTCAGATCGCATGGAAACCACGCTATCGTTAAGGCTAGAAAGAGCACAATTAGCGGCAGAACGGTTAGAACACAGACTCCACATGTTACAAACAAGTGTGCAGGTAAGCTTTCGGAAAAATATATTTATCTTTTATGATAAAACAGGTGAATATTATGATAGGTAAAATTTTATTTTTTTGTTTCAGGCCTCAATAAAGGAAAGCAGCGAAAAAATAGAGCGCAGTCAGATAAAAATTGCTGAAATTGCACAAAATATTACCAACCAGATCAGCTCGCATACACACTATTTAGAAAAGGTAAGTGTTTTCTAATTAAATATAACTAGGAATAAAATAATATCCTATATATAGTATCCTTCAGTGTTCAAAATTCGACCTGGGAAGAATCTAAGTATGAACTTCTAACCTAGTTCCATAGATCATTTTGCGGAGACACGTACAAATTATACATAGAGATTGTGTGTAATTCGAAAACCACTAGCTACAATCATATTCATATTTACAGGTAAGCGGTGCATACGCTGACACGTGGCGTCGAAGCCTCCTGTTAGAATCCCTAATGCGAGATGGCATGGCCCTTGTGAACGTGACCAGGCGGGAGTTAGCTGATGGTCTACGAGCCCTCGCGCGGCGACAAAGAGACGCGCGACTAAACTCCGCAGATTTAGAAGCAGCATTCACAAGGAGACTTAATGATAATACATTTAAAATCGACTTGAAGGTAAGATAAGCAGTGAGCAGTTTTTGAGTCCATGACCTTGCCCTATAATACCCAATTTTTAACCATTACAATGGCCAGTAATCACATTAAACGTTTTTAATTAAAATCTTCATGTTTACTAGTCCTAAAGTATTTGTACACTATAATTATCTCATTTCAAAATCTACTTTGCGTGTTTACAATTATAATGAATGCCTTGCTATAATGTCTAACCATTCCACGAGTAAAATAGTACCTTCGGATCAAGCCTTGCAAGTAAATAAACTATTACTCAATAAACTAAACAACAACAGCATGACGCTTGCAACATTTTACATTGAACATAAACATGTAGGACTATGAATCCATAATAGAGAATTTAAAATAAGACAGCTACTTGCTCGAGCTTAAAGCTACGAAGGCCAGAGGCACGGCAAGCTGTATTACGAAAGCAATAGAATTGCTCAGTCGAGCGACTTGAACATTTTATATCAGAATGAATAAATTTAGAATAAGTAATAGGCAGATACTAAAGTCAAAACGCTTTAATTTCACAAATATCGTGAGTAAAACATGAGGTATTTGCTTTGAAACTCGATCGAATAATTAGATTGGTAAAGGGCTAAATGAATAGTTACGTTATGATAGAAGTAGAGTGAATAAATTTACAACAAATACTCAGGTCAAAATGTTCGAATCATGTAAATAAATTCGAGATGCCTGCTTTGAACAAATTACCAAGTTAGGTTTTTGAACTACAATTTGTAAGATGAGATGAGGGAGTCGGGATCAGCGGCATAATAATTTTTTGTTGCAAATTTATTCGATTCTTATTATAGGCTAATTATATGTAATTAAATTACCATCATTTATTAAAAACCTATCGAAACAATGAGTTATTTCTTATAATTAATGAACAATGGTATTTACTTTTTGTTTTTAGATGCAAGAAGTACTTAACGCACAAAAGAGATTTGTTGACTCCTGCCAGCGGGTTCAACTAGACGATCCCACCCACGTCGCCGACGTTTTAGATAAACTTATTGATTCCTTAATAAATAAGTATGTATATCAATCGCCGACCTTTTTATATTATCGTGTACATGATAACGAGTTATTTATTATCATTCATTACGACCTTTTCAGGACTGCTTCAACATTTCACGAGTTACAAAATATACAAACCACGATGCGTAATCACGACAACAAAGTTATGAAATTACTCAACAATCGTCCTGTACAGGTGATGCGAAATACGTATTTAAGTATAATTAATATAATAATTGCTATATCTAATAGTTTATTTTTCATTAATTTAATTAATTAAATTATTTTTTTAACTGATTATTTCAAATGTATAAATGTATACTTTTTAGACGGACGCAACATGTAAGCGATTGGAGAGCGTATTTCGAAACGCATCGCAAACAACCTTCAACGAAAAAGAGCTGCAGCAGCTTACAGAAAAGTTCATAGGTCTAACCAATCGTGCTGATGCAGCGCTGCAGCGGTTGGAGGCGCGAATGACAGACAACACGGAGGAGCAGGCTCCAGCGTCGGACGTCACCGCCGCGGCAGACAGATTGTTTCAAAAGCTTCAAGGAATAAAGTATGTGAATGATATTATTTGTTTAGATGTGTTACAAACTTATGTTAAAAATAAATCGTACGTACGTATGAACTTAAATATCGGATATAAGCAAAATACCTATATGAGTTTGCGTCTAATTGGCGTTCGCAATTTGCAAGTAATACAATTATTTTGAAAACTTTTTACTTTGTTTTCATAAAAGCTTAATTACTTATCGAAAAAAGCTGAAAAATAAGTCTGCATTTTCATAAACTGAAATCAGTTACTGTAACTTATGATGGGTTATTTTTATTTATTTAAAATAATTAATTAATCAAGTTAAAAAAAATCCATTAATAAAACTAAACCTAAATAAAATGAAACACAGAAGTGAAAAGGATTCCGAAGAAAACGACGACTGGGGCGACGATGAGCAGGACGCGAGTTACTTCGACGAGAACATGGACAACTTTATGGACGAGGACCAGGAGATACTCAACAGTTCCGCGGAAAAATCCAAACCAAAGACTACGACAGAGAGCGCAGCCACTCGGCCGCCGCATCGGAGACATCTACACAAACATCCATATGACCGCGGCCCTACTTGGAACAGTCCAGAACCATAATTATAAGTTTGTGATATAAAATCTTTATGCCATATTGATCATTGTTTTATTTCAACTTTTTTATAAAATATAATGTTACAAGTTCTACGAGAAAGATTTTTCTTTTTAACAGTTGAAGTTAGTACTTGACTTCATCAATACATATTATGTTCCCTCAAAAACATATATGAAATTATGAACATGATAAATTGATAATAACACTGTAACACAAATGATATAATTTGTTAGCATGCTATGGAATAAAGTAAATTAACCAAAAACTTCATTTACTATAAATTTTCACATCTCCAACAGCTTGTGTAAAGCAGTGGTGATGTTAAGATCATGCGCAGATAAATTGAAAATCAATTTATTTCCTGCACACTCTAAAGTCTAAAGTCTCAAGCCCCCAAGTTATGAATTTGAATCTGAAATCCTAATCCCATTTTGGATGGATTTGGAATAACCAAATTAATATATTTTCTCACATGAAGCAATAAGCAGCCAGATTTACATTAAATTCAAATTGGAATATATCTGGTTAATAAATATAAATTTAATTTCATATTTCCTTATAAAGCATGGGATAATATTCTAAAACCCTCTAATATATAGAAAATATATCATATTCATTAGATGAGATTATAATACATAAAAAGAAAGAATTTTCATATTTACTTTTTTCATAATACTAAGACTTATTCCTATTAGATTTTGATCTGAATTTTTATTGTTATGTTCTACTTTGAATTTTGATTATGTAAAAATAATATTTCATATTTTTTTTATTTAGAAGTTTAATTGTTTAAATATAATTATTTGGCTCTCATAACCCCTTGTACATAAGACCTAAAAATATTTATTCATTACCTAGTTACCAGTACCGACAGCAGGTCACTCAATTGTCTTAATCATGTGAAGAAAGACTAAATATTGTAACACTTCTATAATGTTTAAACTTACAACTAACTATAATTCAATACTTCATAATATACATTCAGTACACATAACTATTTCAAGTAAGATTAAATTATGACTTACCTATTTATATGACATAGGTATTATATCCTTGTTTCGATATCAATAGCTAAATAATAAGCAAAAATGTTTAAACATATGACGAAACAAGACATTAACCTGAAACACCTACCTCAAGTTTAGCACTATGTTGGAATATTGTTAAGGCTTTGTGTGTGAGCTGGGCAAAACATGAGCTAAGTGTTGCTATTTTCTGTCGTGCTGAAAACACTGTCTCCGGCTCCTCCGTTTCCAGTTCCACTGTAAAACATAACGATTTCGGCTTAATGTTTATTGATTATAGTCCATGACCTAACCGCTCATTTATTGTTTACGTAATGTGTGTAAAATCCTTACGATAGTGCATACGACAAGTTTAGACAGAAGTTTTAATGAATTAAAAAAAAATAAGCGAAAAGGAAAGGAAACTAAAGGAATTATGTTGTAAGTTAGTTCACAAATGAAGCTGTGTTTCTTGTGAAAATGTACTTGACAGATTAAAGCTAAGTTGAGAAAATTATGACAATATATAAAAGTTGCTTACCTAATGATGTATCTAATCCAACACATGCTTTATCGAATTCTTTTTCCAATATATCTAACCACCGAAAACCAACCCCAGTCGTCGCCATCTTCACAATAAACTTGTTGTTGACAACAATAAAATGTCAAAGTGACAGTCATCTTCGTTCAAAAATATTTTTTAATTCTTATTATACATACAATAGGAAATATGCATGATTTTTTGTTATTTTTTTATCAGATAGTTAACAACGTTTTATATAAGGGAGAAAAATATCGCAGCCAAAAAGTAATTAGAAGTATATAAAAAATGTTTTATAAAACCCAACTCAAATCGACAATTCAAACGACGCGGCCATTTGGCGCGCTTCGAGTGACGTCACAGTTCATGACAACAAACAAGAAATTAATGGAACAAGTTTAGAAATTTCTTTGATTCAACGTCTTTATATTCGTTTCATATAATAATTATTGTTAATAAATCGCTATGGAACATCATTGTTCAATAGAAAAATACAAAAACCTACATAGAAGTATTGGGTTGTGCATAACTGCAAAAATACAAAATAATATTGTTAACTTAAATAATATTGTTGAAATAAAAGTGTTAACATTAATATTATTAATTATTATACCCATTATAGATGATGTGATAGTGATAGCAAACGGTTTAATTAATATGCAGTATGTATTAAAAAGATGAATAATTATAAATGTTGTTTTACTAAGTAATCGTTTATTTTCCACCATTCTTTGCTACATACATTTAATGACCCATAAACATCCTAAGATAGTTATAAACTGATTCATTTAAATATAATAGAAGAAAAATAGCACTACAGCAAAAATCTGTACATTTGTCAATCAGATATTGTTTTCTACTTTTATTTACATTTTTAATAACAAAATCCTTGTGTGCAAGCACAATAGAGCACAAAATGTCTGAATTTTCCTCAAGGCTCAATGTAGTATAGTATTCATGGATTTTTTTAAAAAAGGTCTACGTTGGCAGCACTGACGCAGATTAAAATGACACCCAAGAAGCTTATATCTAATACACTGAAGACCTCAGTATGAACACTAACCTGTCACAAGAAAATATGACCTTGAATGACGCCTGTATGTTCCTTCATAAACCTAACTAACCCAAGAAGCTTATATTTAATACACTGGAGATTGCACTATGAACGTTGACTTGTCACGGGAAAATATGACCTTGAATGACGCCTGTATGTTCCTTCATAAACCTAACTAACCCAAGAAGCTTTTAATTAATACACTGGAGATTGCACTATGAACGTTGACTTGTCACGGGAAGGTATGACCTTGAATGACGCCTGGTTGTTTTTTGTCCCTTTCACACCTAACTTAGAAAGTTGGTGTGAAAGGGATGAAGGAACAACCAGGCGTCATTCAAGGTCATACCTTCCCGTGACAAGTCAACGTTCATAGTGCAATCTCCAGTGTATTAGATATAAGCTTCTTGAACTAACCTAACCTAACCTAACTTGGCAAGTTGGTGTGAAAGGGACAAAAACATACAGGCGTCATTCAAGGTCATACTTTCCCGTGACAAGTCAACGTTCATAGTGCAATCTCCAGTGTATTAGTTATAAGCTTCTTGGACTAACCACGTGGTACCTTATGCATTATGACGTCATAGTTCATGCGTTTGCTCTGACCAATGGTGTCGCGTTTTATATTTTTGAATTTCCCAGACTACCTATAATAATTTATCAATGAATTTTATATTAAGTAGGTATATACAGGGTGTAATCGTCAAGTGTGCACAGGCGATTTTTCCGTAAGTATTACAGATAAAAAAAAACTTTAAACTGATATCGAAAGTACTTATCTTAATGAGTAAAATGGCCGTAATAAATTTTTAAAAATAAATCGAGAAATATCAAAAAAATTACCTTTAAACCCTCCCATACATTAAGTATGAAATATGAATATCCCATATACATTTAATAATATGAAAGATTTTAGCTTTCTTTTTCTTTTTTTGGTTTTCTGCTTTACTTCGCAAATTTGAAGTGGCATTTTCCACGCATTTCCCGGACATTTTCCGGGCATTTCTCAGACATTTTCCGGATATTATCTTGGCATTTCCCAGATATTTAGGTATTCCAGGTGTTTCCCAAGTATTTTCCGGGGATATCCGGGGCATATCCGGAAAATGCCTATAAAATATCCGGAAAATCCCCGGAAAATGCCTGGGAAATGCCCGGAAATTTCCCGGGAAAAGTGTGGAAAATGCCTGGAAAATTCCCGGTAAATGCCTGGGAAATGTTCGGAAAATGTCTGGGAAATGCGTGGAAAATGTCTTGAAAATGCCAGAGAAATGTCCGGAAAATGTCTGGGAAATGCCTGGAAAATATCCGGAAAATGCCTGGGAAATGCTCGGATAATGCCTGGGAAATTCCTGAAAAATAACCGGAAAATGCCTGGGAAATCCCCGGAAAATGCGTGGAAATGTCCGTAAAAAGCGTGGAAAATGCGTGAAAATGTCCGGAAAAAGCGTGGAAAATGCCACTTCAAATTTGCGAAGTAATTAAAGCAGAAAACCAAAATAAAAGAAAAAGAAAGCTAAAATCTCTCATCTAATCTAATAAGTATATATTATAAAGGCGAAAGGCTTATCCATTATTATGTAGCAAAAATCGAATACAATAATTATAAAAGAGACGTGACTTCTCTATTCCTCTTATATTCTAGGAGGTAGCAACGTTGACAAGTGAGCATTTTAGTATAGTTGGTTCTTTGATATGCTGTTCCTCTTGCTATTTCGGTTACAGTCCAGGCTGTCTGGCTGGCCACAGTGGTTGCGTTTATTAGTGCGCATCTTATCTGCACAGGAAAATATCCTTAATTTAAAGTCATTTTTTAACGCGTAATTTTTAATCGTTTGCCTTTAGATAGATCCATTAGAGATACATTTTTTATTGCAAGACGTTTTTTTCGTTGTTAAATAGGTGCCAGACGCAATTTTTATTTCAAAATAATTAAAATATCATCGAAATAAGTGAAATTCCATCAACATGAGTCCCAGTGAAGGATAAGTAATCACTGTGTTACTTATACTATATATAATATTCATTTACTATTTACAGTTTTATTGCAACAATCTACCATATCGCCTCCTTTTTCCCAACGAACCTCAAATAGGACGTTAATGTAAACTTGATAAAAACCAAATTTCATCAAGAAATTAAAGACTTTTTAACGGATTTTAAACGCGATTTATTCATTGTATTATTTTCCCAAGTCTTTAATTTCAAAATGTATAATACTCGCGTAAAATCAAGCACTAGAAAATACAAATATCATCAAATTCATATTTATACCCAAAAGTGTAATAAATATGAAACCATCTATTAAAAATATTAGTTTACTAATTATTCAATATAAGTATTAAAAAAGGATAATATAATATAAATAATAAAGTTATTACTTACCTTTTAAGCGGACTCATGTTGATGTAATTTCACTTATTTCGATGACATTTTAGTTATTTTGAAATAAAAATTGCGTATGGCACCTACTTTACAACGAAAAAAACGTCTTGCAATAAAAAAATTATGTCTGATGGATCTATCTAAAGGCAAACGATTAAAAATTACGCGTTAAAAAATGACTTTAAATTAAGGATATTTTCCTGTGCAGATAAGATGCGCACTAATAAACGCAACCACTGCGGTCAGCCAGACAGCCCGGACTCTAACCGAAATATCAAGAGAAACAGTATATCAAAAACCCAACTATACTAAAATGACTTTTTTTTTAACGTTGCTAGCTCCCGTACTATTAGAACATAACTAACAAGCTAACGCGATAAAATGTAAAGTAAAATTCACAGTAAAATTAATAGGTAGGTAGGTATCGCCATAATAATATCGCTTACATAGTACTTGAGACTTATTTTGTACCATATAGGCATATAATCAAAACACTCTAACTATCTCTTCATGTCAATATTATGAATAAAGTTAATATGCAATAAATGGAAAAAGAATAGTTAGATAATATATTCATTTTTTGAGATGCTTTTTTCGTTTAAAAAATTTTTTGAAAACCTTTCTTCTGGATTAAGTTACCTGTGCGAAATTCACAAGAAACATCCTAAATACCTACCGTGGCGCACGCGCAAGTCAAAACATTAAAATAGGTAGGTATCGCCATGATATCGACATTAGTAGGTAAATACTAGGTATACTTTTTTTTCAACTATGCGTAAATAAAACAATCTTATTTTGTAATGCACATAACCCAGTGACGACTTTATTGACAAACAATTTTACTTAAAGCCACATTTTAAGTTCATTCACATTGCAACGTGATTTATAATAAATTGTAATTTAATACAAAACAAAACATCTCTCATACTCATGGAAACAAACCACTTGAAAAAATTTAATATTTTTGCTTGTATGGTAACGCACAAGAGTAGATTCAGAACTTTTCGATGAACAAGATAGAGTCATATTTTATCCTATTTTTTAAACAAGGAGATAGCGACTTAAGTAGAGTCGATAACGACCACGGGAATTATAAACTCGGATCAACTAAAAAGTTTTTTATTTGATTGTATATTTAGTTTATCTGAGATTAGGTACAAATTAGGAAAATACCTACAAAATAATTGAGGAGGAAGGTGTGTGGAAATGTTTTAAATCCACCTTTGTAAGTCTTATCCTTATTCCCTAAATAAATTACGATGCCATACATGTTTTGATTTTCCAAATAAAAAGGATATAAGTAAAAGAATTAATTATAATCGTGATCTTCCTCCTGTTTTAGCAGTACCTACGTAATAATTTTATTTTGATAATTATTACAGCAGTAAGTCCACGCGAGAGCAAAATTAATAACATAATTGAGGCTCACCAGCGCCATCTACCTCGATAGGAATTTCTAATATGCACACGCTTCACTTTTCCAAAATATTTATTGACTTGACTTGCTGAAATTCTAAATTTATTATTTGTGCCATTTACTTTGCTTTAAATAAAAATATTTACATAATTACATTCTATGCTACAGCCGATCACGCAATATTCATACAAACTATTTTACCTAGAAATAAGTCCTTTTTCTACATTTTGATTCTAGCATAACGCAGAACACAACGTTCAAATTATTAACCGTGTAAATTACAATTATAATTTTAATTCTATTAAGTATTAATAAAACATCTATTTTAAACCCATTTATCATATTTAATTTGCCAGTTTTCTTGTAACAAAACAGTATCACAAATACAATTTTTTTTTAGTAACTGTAAAATTTAAATATAATATATGGTAATAGGCCAGTGTTAATTTAATATTTTTGCAGTACTAGTACATCCACAGATTTCATAAGAAATGAGATGTCTAGAACCTCAAGAATGCTATTTGTTCACAGAATATATCAATTGATAATGTGGAAGGATTTTATTTTGCTCCCCTTCATCAAAAAATATCATATTTCAACTTAAATTAAGTTGGAAAACCTACTCCTGAGGAATTTTTCTATACCCGTTTTATCAACAATAATATGCCAGACATTATCTCATTGCTTTACCCAGTGAATTTTAAGTTATTCTTAAATCTGTCAGAGGAAAATTAAGTAAAATAATTCGAGTTTTAAAATTATTTTCAATGTAAGTTTTACCTAAAATTTTTTACATTATCTTCAAGAAAGTAGGTATGCATTAACTGGAAAATCTCAACCAAAGTACATATATGGACCAAAATTGCTGTATAAAAAGATTCCACCATATTGTGTGCTATTCTTTCATCATCATGAATGGCCCTTTATTTTTGATGTGCACGTTTTGCACACACAATACGAGACTTAAAAAATAACGTACACAAGTGTTTATATTAGTAGTTATAATTAGATATACATTGAAAATCTCCATTAACAGTGCACCCATGTATTTAAAAAATGTATGTTAGATTTAATATCCCTTTTTAAAAAATGAACTTTTGAAGCTGCACAGGTAACCAAAGTAAAAAATACATTACCTACCATTATATTGTAGTGCCATATTTCGATGGAATTGTAATTTAATTAAATAGAAACAGTAACAACATAATTTAATAAAGCATGGGTATAAATGTGACGTTAAAATCCAGAATGATCAGTTACAGATCATTTCTATACTTTTTTTAAAAGCCGACACAGAAAGCTATTAACACTATGAAATGAATAACCTTATGATATAATATACAAAGTACGTCGTAAGAGATATCCAACTGAATCATGGTGGTTGGATTAACAACTCATACCTTACAATTATGATAAGGTTTCATGTATGCTAACTTCACTAAATGCAATCAAACACGTCCTCGTAATGAAAACTCTAAAATAATTTTGATAAAATTCTTTACCAAATCAGTAGTGAGTACATATAACTAAGGCCAAAATACAATTATATTTATATTTATCCCAACAGCTTTTCAATTGTAAATAAATATGGATTTAGTCATAATATAAAAAAAATATTTATATTTCTTATCAGTGTAGTTCTCTCTCAAGCTTGGCCTATGACATACAGATTATGATTAAAATTTAAAAACTTAAGTCACACTTTAATATCTTTGCTGACAATATCTATTATACACACTTAAATCTAATTGGATACAAATAAATATTTAATATGCTTATAACAATAGAAAATACCACATAAAAACAAATTATTTTGTCATTTTTTTGAACTGTTATTGGTTTTACCATATTTTTTTTTAATTATATCTTGCTTGCTTGTACAATAATGGATCAACATAGCTAATTTATAAGTTGAAAATAAAAAAAAATATGAAGGCTATTTTCTAGACTGATAATTAACCTTTTTAATCTACATATTTTAATAGAAATTGAGTTATTATTAACATTGCACTTATTTACACCTGCATAATTCTGATATCTAAAATATTCAAGAATTACAACAGTGATACAAAGTTTAGGGACACAAAATCGTGTTTAAGTGGGTAGTGCTGGGTGAATATACACATTTTATCAAAAATTTAACAAAAAGGCTGTGAAATCATACATGTTCAAAACTTACACAAAAGAAAATTATAAAGGTGAGTTCATCAGCTCATTGCCTATTTAACACTTTTTGCCAGGATGAAACTGCCCCTTGAAGTATTTATATTTTGCAGTAGTTTTATCAAACAAACAAACTAAAATGTTATAATTTATAACATCAGTAAGTGCTCTTCTTCGCTCTTAACTATTTCAAATGAAAATTGGGGCTTCTTTTACGAAATATTCTCAATATTTCCACTGTTAAGTGGAATTTGTTAAACATATTTAGAATAGAAGCTAGAAGAACAAACAAGAGCACTGAAATTGGCAACTTATTGAATATTGCATTACTCAACTGTCTTACTTAAATATCTCTTTATACTTACTGATTGTATATTTGTGTACATACAAGTCACCTAGCCACATACGGTACTTACTACTTAACTCTGAAATTTATTGATAAGAGAAAACTTTAAACAGTTCATATCCATTACATACAAGTGAACACAACATAATTTAATTGCTAAATATAATAGGTACTGTTACAGCTGTGCACGAAAATATAATCACATTAAGCACTTTGATTGTGTCCTTTCTTAACAAATAGTACATCCACTTTTTTCTGGCATGTGCCCATCTGATCTCTCTATTTCAGAGAGCATCGCATGGAACATATCCGTAACAGACTGGAAGGAATTATCACAGATTAATATTTAAAATATTAACGTTTTTGAGTTAATATTTTGTAAATTTTAAATTAAAGTATAAGCATGCAACTATTTGTAGATTTTAATGAAAACAGTCATGAAATAACAAACACAATAGAAGCATTTACCTCATTCCGTTTAGCACTGGTTTCTACAAATGCAGCATTCCACTTTTCAGCCAATCTCTTTCCTTCCTCTGTACTGATCTTTCTTTCTAAATGAAGATCTGTTTTATTTCCAACGAGTACTATGGGAACGCTGAAAACATTCATAAAAGTATCCTCAGTGAAAGAACTAAAAGTATTTGACATATTATATGAAAACATGGTTTTGTATGAATAAAATAAAAGTGATGATAAAACATCCAAATTTAGTTCTTATTACTTCTTTCTTCCTCTGTCATTTCAACTATCTACAAATAAAACTAAAAATCAAATATGATATTTGCTCGCTTAGCAAATAATTTTAAAATGGAATTTTAAATTTTATAACTATATGATAGTTGACATAGTAGTACTGTGATAATAATGAAAATAAACATCCAGTATTATAAATAAAATGAAAAAGAATACTCACTGTATTTTTCCAACCATGTCTAATAATTTGTCATATATTATTTGAACAATTTGAAAGCTTTTACTTGATGTGATAGAATATACTAAAACATAGCCATGATAATCCATACTGTATTGAAGAGGGAATATACTATACTCATCCTGACCAGCTGTATCCACTAACTTTACTTCATACTCTGTTGAATTTAACCGGATGAACTTTGTAAAAGCTACAAAAAAATCAACAAATTAATCGCAATAAGAATTGTAACATATTCTAAGGTTAACTTACTTGTAGTTATAACAAAGAAGTGAGTATATTATTCTTCTGTTTAATTAACAATATTACTTACTATTTTCAATTGTTGGATCGTACGAATCTACAAATTGGCCTTCGACAAACTGTATAATAAGAGAAGATTTTCCTGCAAATGTGTTTTTAAAAATTATAACGTCATAATAAAAATATAAACTTAAAAATAATAGGTTGATTCCAGGCCATTACCAACAGATCTGTAGCCCATCATTGCAATTTTCCTTTGCTTCGACGGCATTTTAGTGAACAGATTTTACAATAGCCTTTAATTTAATACAATTTTTCTTCCACAAAAGTTCACAAAATCACAAAATATCAGAAGTCAGAACTGTCAATTGGGCAAAAGCAATTTACTCATGAAACATCAAAGTTCAAAACTCCATCAGAAATATCAATACTGGAAGTACAGATTAAATAAAACAAAACTTGTCCTATTGGCTATTTCCCACATCATGAGGAATTCGTCAAATTTTTTATCTTCCGCTGTCAATGTCAAGGTAGTAAATAGCAATTGTTTGTGACACTGATATACGTCAAACAAAATTTTATAAATACAAATGACGAAACGAAATGAGTGATTTACTGCAAAATTAAACATAATTACTTCATAATAATAATAATAAAGATTTTCCGTTTTTCGGATAAAATTTTACACCTAATAACGATACAATTTGAAAATATTTGAATGTTATTCATTTTATACTGTGAACTTGTGAACTAGGTACCTAGTCGGTGAAAAAACATCAAAATGTCTCTAAACATTCCGGATTGCCCAGCCAGCCTGAAGAGTATTCAATATTACTTAAAAACTGCATCAGAGCACGATGCTAGAGATCCCGTCATCGCCTATTGGTGTCGTTTGCATGCCTTACAAGTTGGGCTTAAACTTACAACGAAGAAAACGCCCGAGGAAACAAAGGTTCTCATGGGTGAGTTATTGATAAGTTTTGAAATAGCGATGAATTCAATTGCCTTGTAAAGGCAACATATAACATTAGTTAGGTTTACTCTGCATAAATATATTTATGCAAATATACAATTGGGTGACAGGTAGATCGTAGTTTTGTATATTAGTCTTAAATCAACTTGCTTGATAATTCATACTTGTTTTATGCTTTCAGCTATAATGGATTGGTTAGAAGAAGCGAAAAAGACAAATAAGGATAATGATGCCGTATCTAATGAAGTAGTGGCTCAAGCCCATTTGGAGAACTATGCACTTAAATTGTTCTTGTTTGCTGATAAACAAGACAGAGAACAGAACTATGGAAAGTAAGTTATAAGAATTTGGATACACTTTTAAACATGTAATTTGTGTAACATGAAAAGGGATAAATCTCGTAATGAAGCCTTACATGACATACGTCATTCTTAAAGGCTTGAAGTTAAATGAATAGAAGAATTAAGAATACTTACCTCATCTAAATATATACTTAATTTTTTGCTAATGCTATATTATAATTCTAGTGATTTGTTTTAGGAATGTAGTGAAATCATTCTTCCTGGCTGGTATGATATATGATGTTCTTACAACCTTTGGTGAGTTAACTGAAGAAGCAGCTCAGAATAGGAAGTATGCTAAGTGGCGAGCTGCACACATACACAGCGCTCTGAAGAATGGGGAAATGCCTGAGCCACGTAAGAAATATATTATTCTTATATGACATTATTGAAATATGAAAGTGTGCTTCATTATTTTTCATTCTATTCCATTGCAAAAGTGTAATTTTATGATATGAAGTTTGTGTTTGAGGATAGTAAGTGACATAAGACTTTTCACTGCGATAAAAGATCCCATTCCTGTGGAAAGATCCAGAATGATTCACACATATTCACATTCAAATCACAACAAAAGTTATAAATTCCGATAGATCGCGCTCTATTACGAATATATGTCACATTGACAACTTTCTTTGATCATGTGAATGAAGCCGCGAATGGTACGCTTATTTGTAGTAATGAGTTCTACCTTACCATAAAATAAACTTCATGTGTTTTTATGTTTTTAGTAGATGGATTTAAGAGAGGATAATCAAATCATGGAATATACATTTACCATCTAGTCTATCATCTCTGATTAATTCAACTAATTGTAAGCCATTTAGATGAAAAGTGTGTGAAGTTGACTGTAATTAATAATTGTACAAAAAATTAAAAGAGTAGATTAATATGAATAAAGGTGTAGTTCAAAATTATCAAAAAAATAGTCACGTAAAATTTTATTTTATTTTCCTTTAGCAACTCCACTCGCTGGTGAAGGAGAACAAAACGATACTGGATCGTTAGCTGAAGGTGGAGAAGGGTCAGCGCCAGCGCCCGCTCCCACTCCGGCACCAACCAGCTTTCCTCAAGAATTCGGTTTTAGTGACAATCCTTCTCAACCCACAATTCCTACCAGCTTCAGCAACTCCCTGCCTGATCCTAACGCTGCACTACGCGCGGCGTCCCAACTTCCACCAGTGCCATACACTCCTGACCCGAACCCCGGCGGCTTCATTCCCTACGACCCATCACAACAACCACAGCCAACGCCCCCAAGCACCCTGTATGGTGATAACTCGAACCTCGTCGCCCAACTCAGCCCAGAACAGATAGCCAAAGCTCAGAAGTATTGCAAATGGGCCAGCAGCGCCCTGAATTATGAAGATATTAAAACTGCAATCAACAATTTGAGAAATGCTTTGGAACTTCTGCAGACTGGACGTGATCCAGCATGAAATAATATGCTTCATGCTTCAAAAATTCATGTCACCTGCGTTGTTCTAATAATATTCACGCTGCGAATTTGTTGCTGTATAAATTTATTAAGATATTTTATTATAGGTGCTAGTATAAGAACGTCAAAAAAATTATAATGAGAAAAATAATTTCACATAAGTGAGAAATACTCAAAGGTATGTATAGTAGATTTGCATCTGGCTTTACATTAAATTACATAAATATTAATATATAATTTTGGTATTGGTAAACTATTCATAATGATATTAAAATTGGAGATTTTTTTTTAAGTACGACTTTTTATGCACTTCATTTAACATTACGTAAATTTAACTATACCTAAATGTAAATCGTAAATATATTGTTGCAAGATATAATATAAATATATCTGTTAATAGTTACCCAGTCTTTCTTTTTAACATTATAGAACTATATAGTAACTAAGTTTTCCTGTACCTCTTTTTTTAAAAACTACGACAGTGGTAGTGAACAAGTTTTTGGGGAAGAGTTAGTTTTAAGTGCACATGAAACTCATAGGTTCATATTATTAAGGTTATTCCTCATATTTCGATGAATAAATAAACATGCTAAGTACTATATTAATCATTAAAATGTATTAAATAAAACAATATGACAATTTATTAAATCATTTTATTGTTGAAATATAAAATGAATTTTTATCGACCGGCAAACAATGAAAATGTTTAATTTATAACAAAAAGAAATAATTGCGCGAAGAAAATGCGTGTTTATCTACAAGCACATCAAAGGTTTAAGGGTACTGGTAACATTCTAAATTATTTATAGGAACTAAATTTTGTATAATACGTAACAACCCTCAGTAAAAAAAGTTATGTACTTAATAGTATCTGAACACATTATTAACCGAACCGTGATAGAACTATTTATACTCTTGTCAATTTTTATGTAGTTACTTGTATATATATATATTTAACTCTAATTATATAAATATACAGAGTTGTTTATCCGGAGTGATATGTTATTTAGCTAAGGCATAAATCGTTCACACAGGTTTTTTTTTAAATACCCTCATGGCCTTATAATTTTATCAAAAGATTTTTTAAACGTGTAGATATTGTAGTCGACATCAATTATAATTCTAAAGACAGTGTATACCTACACGATTCAAAAATGTATCATACTATTTATGACGTAAATCTTGGCTGATAAGAAAAAATATCTTTATCGGTATATTAACCTCCTGAGACCCAGGATTTTTTTTTCTTTCTTTTTTAATAAAAATTAGCTGTATCTGTTCTAATGCAATTATAGATATTCAAAAAAATGGTAAAAAAAATCTTTCGTGGAAAACTTGGATTTTCTTTATGTCATATATATATTACAAGGGGTCCCAGTTCCAAGTGTAATGAGTTTATGAAAATGAAGAAAAACTACATGTGTTTTTAGTTATTATATATTTTTAAACTTGAATCTAAATATTTATGATTCTATCCATTGTTCTGTGTCTATTTTTTGTACCTTGGTTCAAAGATAGGTATTTTTAAGGGTGAGAAATAACCAGTTCAAGTATTTTGCACCGGCGCGGCGGTGTATTTATATTGTCACGTCCACCCCTAGGTCTTATTTCTTATCCATCCTCTCGGTCAGCCTCCTCTAATGCTTGCTCCACGTCATGTGCGTCCCCAAGATGGTCTGCCAACAACTGAAGACGACATACATAGTAACGATTCTGTCTGACATGACTCATACTCAGTGGACGAATGGAAGAAGAATCATTTTCTGGTATTTGGGCGGCTTCATCGGTATCATTTGGGGGATTATCTTCATCTCAAACATTTATTTATTCAATTAGACTTCTTCTAAAAGCACTTTTAAATCGTCATTACAGTATTAACATTTACCACCCTTTCGGAAAGCAGTATCTATGGAGAAGAACCGGCAAGAAACTCCATAGGTCTATCATATAGGTCAATATTTGACTCATCCAGGTGTTGGTAGATCTCAGTATCTTATAATCCTTGAAAATTATAATAAAATCTGTAACATAAACTAAAGAATGTCATATAGGTAATACATGGGGCCCTAGTAACCAATGCCAATTTGGCAAGAATTGAGACCAAATGTCTTACCAGTATGACATAAAAGAAAACATTTATATTTTTCACAAGTTTTAGATTTATCTTACAAAATAACTATTGCGGTTGCAGAAATAATATCTATTATCATTAGATATACAAAGATATACTGAAATATACTAATGGTTTCCCTAGAAATGTAAGATTACTGACCACGTGTTTGCCGTCGCACAGCCACCGTCAACTTCCAAATGAGAATACTTCAAATCAGTGTCACATAAAAAACCAAAAACCGTTTAGTATAGCGGATGACATACCACTACATCGATTTGAGGTATTATTCTCGCATATACGCAAAAGATGGCGTTGAAATATTTTTTTATTGTTTATGTAATATATATATGACCGTAGGCTCCAGGAGGTTAAATGAACCGGGAATACCGACTTGTATTTGAAGTCACCACCGAAATAGAAACGATGCGATAGTATAAACATTTCTGTGTGAACTAGCTGTAAATCAATTCCTTTAATCTGTAAACAAAAAATTGACCGAATAAAATAGTTCTTTATAAACAAGGCTATGAAAACTTCATTCGTGCTACACAATTATTGAGCAAATCATATTCACAACGAGAAATGTCCTTATTATTATCTCCTAAGTGCAAGTTATATTATATCTATGTATAGTGGCAGTTAATATAACCTACAACACACTCAATCTACTCCCATACAAATAAATACACCACACACACTTAAATTAATATCACTTTTACACATTACAATTCATTGCCAATATTTTATTACATGGTTTCACATTATCCTGGTAAGCAGGTTTAAATTATCCTCTACACAATTATGAATGGGCATTCGCTGATTCCGATATAAAAAAGAAGTTATTTTTAAGTAACGTTTCTTGTCACTAGTAATACCTAATTATTATTACGATGTCAGAGTTTTGACGAAAATACACCTATTAAATACGTACATGATAATATACCTATCATTTATCATATTGTACGCATGAGTATCTTATAAAGTGGTCGTTATAAAAAGGCATAATAATTATGAATCCTATCGGGAATAACATACTTGATACATTCTAGTATATTTTGGACTTTATGTGATACAGTCGCAAATATATCTTAAATTTCTAATTCCTTAACTGTTCTAGTACGAATAACTCCACCATGTCGTCTCTAATTATAATTGGATTTATTATTTCCCGCATAAGACATCGCTCATAAATCAGTAGGTACTTACTAAATTTAAGAAAAGTTAAGATTTTAAGAATAGTATTTAACGTCATAAACTTCGCATGTAGAGGTAATAAAAATAATGCAATGAATTTATATCGCTCTAAACATTAAATTATGAGGATTTCATTCAGGAAAATAGAGTAGGTACTTACTTTAATTGTAAATAATATCGTGTAGACTAGATCATAATCACAGTGCATATTAAAACAAACTGCAACCAAAACTTACAACACCTAATTCAAATTGGATTTCGGATTTTTCGTTGGTAGTTGGTATCAAAAGTGCGTATCGAAAAAAATAAATTAAACATAATTACATGTATTCTACAACAAAATAATAATATCAATCTCGCTTTAGACCGTTCCCGTTTTGAGCAGCGGCCATCTTTTCCAGCATTTCACGGCGATGCGTTTGGTACCTGTAACGAGAAACTTATTGAACATCCTGTTTATCGGAATACACAAGTTATATTTTGATATAGATGTTTTTTATTACATTAGAATAGAGAATTTAAATTGCAGTTTTCCTTACATAGCATTCCTAGAGGTTTTGTTAACTTAATAAATAGGTACTCAATTATGCACATGAGACGGGCCTTTTTGACGAACTACGTATATCTACGCAATTTTCAGTAATAACGCATGGAATGTCGTGTCGTGTAATGTAATTCGAGTCTTCCTTCATCATAAAAACAGCTAAACAATGGAATTCACTCCCTAACACAATTTTTCCTAAACAATACAACTTGGACCTCTTCAAAGCTAGCTCTGCTAAGCAGACGTGCAACCAAGTAGGCCACATCGCCGCCCATCAGGTGGGATTGTGGCCAAACCTCTGCCTACTGTTAATAAAAAAAATAAAAAAAAATGATGAAGTGATCAAATAGATTTGTTACTTAGATTTGTTATTTAATAACGTATGTAATGATCAAATAGATAGTTATCTAATATATTTTACATGACCTAACTAATTTTCTCTGTAGGATTGTGTTGAAACGGGATTAATTCGTTATTAGTGTGAGATCGCACCAGCTGCTGTTATTGAGCTAATTAGATTTTAAAGACCGGTTAATGGCTTTCTATTTATATGCTTTTGAAACAAATTAATCGTGTCTGGGAATTCATGTTTTCATATTAAAAGAAAATTTCGCATTCATTGTTTAGATTATCTATCTATGGCTGGCGCTGGCCATATTGCGTACCCGTATAGGCATTATGGCCTTCAAGTTTTGCAAAGAAAGATAATATAACTTTAAAAAAATTATATAAA
Organism: Colias croceus; assembly: GCF_905220415.1. Classification (NCBI taxonomy): domain Eukaryota; kingdom Metazoa; phylum Arthropoda; class Insecta; order Lepidoptera; family Pieridae; genus Colias; species Colias croceus. Next base: position 8,459,918 of record NC_059542.1, read on the forward strand.
ATGGTATCTACAAGTTTGGCGATTAGTCTGCAATCTTTTTTTTTTTGGCAGCGTACGATGATTATTTTTACCTAAGTACATAATACAGGTTAAACCATACCTACAGGACAAAAATAAACATAAAAGTCAGGTATCATAATTATATCAAATGTGATCCTACTGTATATAGGGTATATTAAACTTTTTAAATTCTGTAGCTACCACAGTAGCTACACTCAGGTACTTATAGATTAAAAATACAGATGAGCCATTACGGACATGATATAACATAACCATACTACCAGCAGCATAATAGCGACCGCATTCAAATATCTAAAAATGATTAAACATTTATTGCCATTGGTTCGAATTCATTATGCCCACGACAGGCGATTCGTCATAGCGGAATCTCTGGCCACACGCCAGCCCCACGCGGGTGTGATAGAACTAATTTTATTCACTAACCCATGTTTATATCATGTAAAAATTGGTCAAGGTGCGGCATTATCATATTCACACACATGCTTTATATTGACGCACGTATCGAAAATAGAAAAATTATTATTGACTATCTCTATTCGCTGATAAAACTTTTAGTGGCCGTTACGGAGATGAAACGAATGTCGTTTCGGATGGATCATATGGTTTGAGCGATATTTTAATATGGCATGAAGTATGCTCCTGTACCTAATGTCCCCTAAACTGAAACATGTATGCAGTGACGTCAGATACCCACTGTACTATTCGAAATATGATGATCGCTAAATATTTTATATCACATCAAATGTTAAATGGTTACCCTTTACGTATAATATTTTGTTTGGATAACTGAATTTATTTTTTCAAGCTCACACAAGCTGTGGCGTGTTGCTGGATTGAATGACACTTGTTTAAATTGTTATTCGGCATAGGACAGAGTGGGAGTATACATATACACAAATAGTTATTTTAAATCATTACACATCGTTTAAAAACCTATAGAGATTTAAATTATGAATTTATTGTTACTTGCGAATCTATAACAGTGTTTTTATAATGGACTAACTCAGATATTTCAAGTAATAGATACTTAATACCTTAAAAATTATAAATTGTAGGTATGTATGCTTTGAAATTATACCGAACAATAAATATTTTTTAAGCAGATATATTTTTAGAGACCTCATCTCCATTTCTGAAAGTACATTTTTGAAGTGAAACTTCTTTAGGCGCGTTGGGAGCAAAATTTCATGGCTATACCGTCACGTCATGGAAAAAGGCAACGATTTTGGTATCTTTGAATCTTGTCAAAGAAGTTTCACTTCTGACACGTGTGCTTGTTCCTTATTTACAACATTAATTATTTGAAGCGTAGATCTTTTTGCAGAAGTTACCTCCATATCTGAAAATACATTTTTTAAAGTTATATTCAATAACATTACCAAACAACAAGCCGTCCACACAGCATGAAGAAGAACACGAGCGTGGGCGCGCACCGGTCGAACGGGTCGCTGATCGCAATGTGCGAGTACGCGGCCAGCACCATCAGCAGGATGAGGCCTATGTTCGCTGCGTTCTTTATCCTCTCTGTAATAGAGGGGACTGGTTTTTAACCGACTTCAAAAAAAAGGAGGAGGTTATCAATTCGGCCGGTATGTTTTTTTTTATGTATGTACACCGATTACTCCGTGGTTTCTGAACCGATTTATGAGATTCTTTTTTTGTTCGATGCGGGATGGTGTCGAATTTGTCCCATAACAATTTTATTCCGATAGGCCCAGTAGTTTTTATTTTATGAGCATTTTTTTCTGTATTTGTAAATGTTGCAAGTGCAAGTTTGAAGTCGGTTGTTTTTAACGCAGTTATCACTTGTATGAAGACATTTTCGTCCGCGTTTTTAAAGGATAACCCGCATAGTTCCCGTCCCTGTGGGATTTTCGGGATAAAAAGTTTTATTCTGGACTTAGCAGCTACCATAGAAAATTGCATTGTAATCGGTTCAGAGTTACGGGAAAGAATAACAAACGTCCATCTAACCATACTCACAAACTTATAATACAAGTAGGACAGGTTTTATGAAATAGAGCGTTTTGTTTGTTTGAATGGTTGAAAAATTAACTGGTTACAGTTACAATTGGAAAGAATAAAAATATAGTAAGTCTAATATTGTACAATGACCGCACGCTTATATACTTTCCATCATACTGGGAAATTAAGAAAAAATGTTACGTATAACAAGAAACTCAGGAAAGAATTAAAATCCAGATACCTTCTACATTTGTCAATTCTCAAATGAAGTTTTAAAACTGAACACATTATCTACATCCAATTTATAGGAGTTTATGACCACGAAGTCTATTCACGTAATCTTTGAAGTTTAAAGTAGGTACCTACTAAAGCAATCATTTAAGAGCTATTATTTTCGAATTCAAACGCTTCAATGCTCCCATGCCTTTCATTCATGTAATATGAATGTTTTTAAAATTAAATAAGTTTACTAACAGATATGTAGATGAAGGATAGTACCTAGGTACGGTAATACAGAAAATAGTCTCAACAGCGTGTTATTACAGAATAATATATAATTTCACAGGAGCCCTAGAATTACGTGATCCTATTTAGGACATACTCACGGTGTGGAATAAGAGCAAGAGCCAAGCCGAAGAGAATTTCGCAGCCTCCGATCGTCCGTCTGTACCATTTCGATGGCACTTTGAAGTCCAGCATTTCAGTTAATGGAAATACTTTTGCGTATCTCACATACTCTTTTCTCTGCAAAAAGAAACATACTGTATACAAGCTGTATACCTACAGATTTTCTTTAAACTGACTTATAAAGTGGAAATATATATAGACTGTTTAGCAAATTATATTTACTGTGATCATTTTTCAATGCTTGACGTTCGTCGATTAATATATTTATTATCATATAATAACAAATGAACATTGTTGTTAATAATGTGATTAACTAACGAAATATTTGATTTATTCAAGCAGGTGTAAATAGATGTTGGTGGCAACCTTCCATACAATTAAAACCGATTCTAGAAGACTAGGTAAGTACCTACATAACAAAGTAGACTGTTCGTTATTACAGTGATAAAATTCAGTTACGAAGTTTATTTTATTTACATTATTTTTTTCAACAATTACCTACATAGACATTCAAATATCGTTTAACACATGTTTACATTTCACTTTTATGAACCGAAAATGAATAGTTATTTCGACGTGTTTCATCCTAGAATATCCGTCTTAATTTGTGTAAGAAATTGGAACATGGTAATTGACTGCTTCTAGATTTATTTGTCTAAACCCAATAAATGAAATACTTACATACTAAAACCTTCCTCAAGAATCACTCTATCAGTAAAAAACCGCATCAAAATCAATGATATTTTATGTATAGATACGTTATATACTAAGACCCCGTTTCCACCTGCAAGTAAACTTCTGCAAGAACTGTCCGACAGTCTGTCTGACAGCAGCTTGCATGTGTAAACTCGGCGTTTCCACCTGCAAGTAGACTTGCAAGTTGCTGTCAGACAGACTGTCGGACACTTCTCGCGGAAGTTTTCTTGCAGGTGGAAACGCGGCCTTACAATATATCCAAAAAAAATGCTTCATATGCAGTGTCAGGCACACACAAATACAAGTTTCATTTTACTTAATTTATTACATTGACAGACTGTATAAGAGAGATGGCTATAATAAAATGATATAAACAAAAAAGACAAAGATAGTTTGTCACTTCCGCGCAGGTGTAAGCAAAAGTCATAAGAATTCTCCAATTAAATATAAATAAACAAATAGTTGCCATGGCAATTGGCATAGACTAACGACACAGAAGGTTCAATGTTACAGATGTTTCGTTTCCTGCACACGTAAACAAATGTGACAATTTCAGTTACTATTTAATTATTATTATGAAGTTTTATTAAAATGAAAAAAACTTTTTTGGAGATATAACTGTATTAAGCATTTATTACTAGCTGTGGTGTTCGTTTTCGGTCATCATCATTTCACCCGATAAACACCCACTGCTGAGCATAGTCCTCCTTATAGAACTCCATACGGACCGATCTTACGCTATTCGTTTCAAGGCAGTTCCCGGAACCCGTACAAGGTCATCACTCCAACTTGTAGGATATAATAATAGTGGTGCCTAGATGAAAAAAAGTATGAAATAAAAGAAAGGATGAAGTATAAGCCTTTTTTATCTAAAACACAAATAAAATTTATGTTCAATAGCTATTTACAGAAAAGCAAATAGCATTTTTCGTCAGTAGCGATAATCTTTTCTTTAATGTATACGTATATTCAACATCATTTTTGCAAACAAACATTTTTGCCATCACGATTTCATTGTATATAATAAATAGATATATTTGTTAATTACATGCACTGTGTGGATTTAAATATAAAAATAATCAAGTATTTACCCAAATCGAAATTAATAAAATAACCGTTCTATTTTCAATAATCGTATCTACATGATAATCTTTGAACACAGTGTGCGCTAGCTTTGTCACACTAGTGATTGAAGCAATGTTTTATCCCTTTCATTATTTCAATACAAGTGTCAAGCAAGTGTCATTCATTAATAATTGCAAATTGTTATTTTTGCTCTAAAATTATAATATTTTAATACATTTACCTGTGATATGATATCCCTCTATCTTTCTATATTTTATTATCGTAATTTGTGCACTTTCTGAACACACAAGAAGGCATTATTGATAATTTTAACGTTTATATCAGCATGTGCGTTCGCTGTCACAAGTCACAATCTGACTGATTCCACTGGTCCCAATTAGGACCAATTCACGGTTTACGTTTTGGTGCGTTGGTAACGTATCTACCTCTTGTTTCTATATATATAATATCATTGATCAAAATCCGTTGCGTAGTTTTAAAGATTTAAGTAGGTATGCATAGAGATATTATAGGGACAGAGAAAATTGAACTTTGTTTTTTTATCTAGTATGATATAATATTATGTATCTAGTGATAATAGTTTTGCTTTTTCATCAGACTCCAAAATAGGAGGACGTTCTTAATAAGTTTTTTTTTTACTTCAATTCCAATTTTGATGATTCTTTTATTATTTGAAATTGAATCCCAAGTCAAAATTTTTGTGGAAATAATTCAATAATGTAAAATGATGGTGATGAGGTCTGCGCCTGCAAGATACGCTTCATAATGCTAGCATTTAAATGAATAACATCTTCTCTTTAAAATAGAGGAGAGAAATAAACATTATATTATTGAGTATATAAACACAATAAGATACGGCGCCTTCGAATCGGTCTGTCACCAGACAGCTCCACCGTGTTATTAGGCGGCAAGCCAAATACCAAAATAGCGAGGAACATCGCTTCGAAACAAAAATGTAATGCACCTAGCGACCTTTACATATTTCTTGAAGAAAATTTTTATCAAAAAATGTATTTAGAAATAATAATTCTCTTACCAATTCTTTGTGTAGCTCTTTAGATATCATTGGAGTTATTTTGGTGGTCCCCATGAAAATAAAAAATAGACCCAAAAGGATGGATAAACTTTTAAGAACAATCGAACCCATTTTTATTTTTTTTATATTTATAAATTTTCAGATTCGATAATCAAATATCGTAGGTAATCGTTCACTTCACTAGCACTAGAACAAGTCCATACAGTATAAACACAATAATATTTCAAGTATATTGAATATTAAATTAAATTAGAGTGTTAATTCTTATGGCAATTTAAAAAAAAACTTTCACAAAATGAATGCTATCATTTATTATCATAGAAAATATCATTTTCAGAGAATCTGTACTCAGACGAATGCGATTCGCGCCGGCGCGAAAAAAATCCATACTTTTTTTTTTAAACGCCATTCAATTTTATGTCACGGATACTGAGTCTAAAGCGTCTTATTCACGGTCCATCTTGACGTACGTCCCGCCAAGGTCATACACGATGCACGACGCATATTCACGGTCCATCCCCGCTGTACGTCAGCTCAAGGCTGCCAGTGTTGCCACCGAAGTATCAAGCTACCCACCAGAAGAGACCTCTGAAACCACCAGAAATCCACTGTGCTGGATGTATAAAGAGTAAATAAATATTTTTAAAAATGTGTTTTTTTGTACTTTTTGCAGTACCTAAGAATTTTTCATTATTTTTAAATGAATTATATGAATCCAAACATTCCAAATCTAAATTTATTTCAAGAGCTCATTTTTAATTAATTTTTAATGAAGCTCGGTTTCTCTCTTCACGCCACTTCACATTCATGACCGAAAAGACTATTTCAGTAAATGCTGAAGTGGCGGGAACAGAGAGTATAATATAGCTAATCATTTTTTTTAAACAAACAAATTTGTTAGGACATTTTTTTAAAATAAATTGCCATTTTTCTGCAGTGGACTTTTGCATAAAATCTTTGTTATTCAACAATTCGCCTTGGAGTTCTTTTAAAATAATAACTTCTGAATATAAACTGTCCATGTGTACTAGGTTGATCCAAAAGTAATGATAATTGGGTATTTCCTGTGTACATAAAAATATAAAATAACTGTTTCTTGCTTGCTCATGTACTCACTACGTTATCACAAAACTAAACTAACTACTAAGTTATCACAAAAAAATCATATCAATAGGCCACGTTTCCAAGTATTTACATTAATTTCTGTTGGCAACACTGATCTGCTGTACAGCAAGCCTATTCACGATCAAGCATGCACGATGCACGATGCGCTTGCACGACGTTCGCGGTGGTGGGGATGCTCGCTGGACGAAAAATTCGTCGTGCACATCCAGCAACGTAATAATAATAATTATTGACGTACGTCAAGACTATTCACGGTCGTTTTGCGTCGTGCATCGTGTATGACCTTGGCGGGACGTACGTCAAGATGGACCGTGAATACGACGTTTATTCTGTGGTTTAATCAGATAATTTTGCGGTTTAGATACGAGTCATTTGGTTTGAAAATATTCCCCGTTTTCCAATTACAGCACTAGAGCGCATTATGCGGCATAATGCTTAACGTTGAATGTTTCAACTACAGCAACGCTTCGCACAATCGAGCACTTTTAAAAGTAATGCGCATGAATTGATGCGTGCAATCGATTTATCATTAATTGTTGGAAAATAATTTAAAGCTTTCGTTTCATTGTAGTTTTTTCGAAATAATCAAAGTTAATTCAAATTGTGTTAAAAAAATAAATATAAGTATGGATGAAGGTACAAACATTGAAAAAAATGATAGTGAAATAATCAAAATCCAAATTATACTTAAAGTAACCGTAAATAGTTTTCAACCAATTATTATGTATACCACTTTATTTACACATTAATGAGGTTATTTCTAACTCTATGAATATTTTTTTTTCAACACTGAACTTAGCGCAACCTGCTGGTGCATTTCACGTTCCAATTAAGCATCAGCATAATTCGGCATTGTGCGGCACTGAGTCGCATTATGCTCTGTAATTGGAAAACAGGCATTATTGACAAATTATGGGCGGTCTACACAACACAAAATTAGTTTGCACATGACTGTCAAAATCACCAAAATGAATGACCTACAAATATAAATATTCGAGGAAGTTTATACTTGAATTGGTTTATTATTAACTAGCGGTCCGCCCCGGCTTCGCCCGTGGTACATTTTTACGTTTTCTCTCCATAAGAAATTAAGAACCATCCTCGTACTTCAAGAAATGTAATAAAAAAAGAATTAACGAAATCGGTTCAGTTGTTCTCGAGTTGCGCTTACCAACACATTTTGCGATTCATTTTTATATTATAGATGTTCAACACTTATAGGCCAGCATGGCCGGTAAGTCGTTCGAAAACTAAAATCGAAAGATTTTGTTTATTTAGTAGGTAACCAATTTTTCGTCCTAGGTTAGTATTAGTTGTGGTATTAGTCTTTCTCTTTCTTGACAACACGACGGATATTGTAGCTGCTGCTAATTGTTTTAGGTCGCAGGCGTTTTGTATTAATTCACCGTTTACAAATGCATTTTTTTGTAATATAGTGAGGATTTACGGAGTTCCTGTTTCTATGTAGTTGAAAAAGAACATGAACATATTAGGGTCATTGCGCCTGTTCGCGTCCACATGCCTATTCGCGTCCATTTTGCGGATATCTTCTAATGTTAAAAAGAATCATTTACATTTAAAACATATGAAAAAAAAACAGGTTAATACGGAACCCTCGGTGTGCGAGTCCCACTCGCATTTGGCCGGTTTTTATTAAATAACTATATTCGTAAATAAATAATTTATTAAAATCTAATTTTTATTTGCATTTATCTGACAAAATATTACCCAATACACTCATAATTCCTTTTCTAAGCTGGTGGACGCGAACTGGTCCACGGGTGGACGCAAACTGGAATTTTTGGACGCGAACTGGGTAAAACGCCTAATTCTGCTATTTGTCTAGATAAAATAAAACCACATGATATTTCCAACACAATTGAAAGTAAATCTTAAAATAGACTATGTAATGAACACGTTTCATAAATTTTGCGTTGAAATTTGTTCTGGAACATTTTTATTTTCTCCTTCAAACATTCCAACTGCACTAAGTGGACGCGAACTGGCGCAATTACCCTATGTCGAGCGTTTCTAAACGGCGTTATAATATAATTTGCCTGCGACATTTATTAGTACAATTTACTAGCTGGCATTCAAACTATTTTCTTATGCCGTGGTGGACGATGGGATTTAAACATTCTTTTTCACTTAATTGAGTAGGTAAAGCATTAGACTGATCACTGATATACAAAGATGGTCAAGACTCAGAACAGATTTATTAAGTTACCAAATTATATTAAATGTATTTTTTAACTCTCGAAAAAAAGGAAAAGAATTAAAATTAAAAAACTGTACAAGTATCAGTAATAAATGTTTCGAAAATTTATTATTTTTGATAGTTCAAAACTTGGCCAGCATACCAATGCAGGATTGTACATTATACATCACAAACTGTGTAAGTACACAGGTATTTTTGTTCCGACTGTTTAGTCTCGAAGAGGGTGCAGGTTTCTCAATGCATTTAGTCACATATGAAGTCCACAGTTAAGCAACATTACATTTAAAAAAAAGGTAATTTTCATAATATATTCTGCAATGATTCATCCAGTGTCCAAAATCAATGTCTATTTTATGCCAATGTTCTGTTGATATATACTTGAAGTACATTATTTGGACCTAGAGCATTTGCCAACCCATTGAACCTCTAAAAATCTTCTATATTTTTCTAAATATTATTTTGCCAGTGAAGTTTTTCTCAAACTTTCTTTATCTGTAGTTGGTTGTTGATTATAAATATACATCAAGTTTATTGAAAGGATTGACTCCACTTTATTTTACATGTACTCAAAACAATTTTATGTTTTCAGAGGGTACATTTTGCAACAAAAATTGACTTCTAAAGTGTTCCATAAAAGCACTAGATCCACAGACCAAATATTGATTTTTGTTTATTTGAGGGAATTGTTTTATATCTTCAAAGTTAAGACGTCTGTTTATAATAGGTTCTTCATATTTCATATCAACTTCCAACAAGCATTGACTCAAGTAAACTTCGTATTTAAAATTCCAATAAGATTTATATGCATATAATTCCTCTCTGAATAAAATTGTTTCCATAGATTGACAGCAGAAGTATAAAATAATTTTAGTTAGATCATCTTCATTCAGTAAAATGCTTTCTATTATAGACATAAAAGGTGCAATGCCTGTCCCTTGTGCTACCATAATTATATTATTATACTTATTTGGTGTAACTTCATAAGAATCACAAGGTCCTCTCCAATATGTTAAATCTCCCTCCACTAAATTAAATAAATAATTGGATACTAAGCCATTGGAATATTTCTTGACAATAATAGAGAAATCAAAATTGTTAAACTCTTGTTGCTTTAATTTTATTGGAGTGTATGCTCGTGAGCACTTCATACTCTTTGATTTGTATAAAACGAAAAAATGATCACCAGGCTTCCACCAGACTCTATGACCATCTACTTTTCGTTTGAATTTTATTATCTTGTGTGAAGTGCATACATTAAAAATTTCAGTAACAACAAATACTGTATACTCCAGCTGTAAAATACCATTGTCATTTTCCTTTTCAACATTTTTATTGCTATCTTTTAACTTTTCGTATAATTTCAACTGCTTTTCATATATATCAAAAATACAAGGATTACAACCACTATTGCAACAATCTTCTTTACTTGGTTCAACTGGTGGTATCATGATCGCTCAATAATTAGGTACCAATAATGATGATTATTGTTAATCCCTATAAAAAATCTTAGAATATGTTTATTAATTTGTATGTGTACCTTACGTAGAAAACATTATTTTAGTCATAACCTCGTAAAGTATCACCTACTGCTGAATTGTATGAATACTACATGAATACTTATAACATGAATATTGTATTATACTATGATTTGCGAATCACAGTTGCGAATTTAAAATTATTCTCTATTTTCTTTTTCTACCTATTTCTCGTAGCTATTTCCAGCTATTTCTAGTCACAACAAACAACAAAATACAAATGACAAATATGACAATGAAATATGAATGACATTTGACATTTTTTTATTAGTTAGAGTGTGTTTCACGAAAGAGTTCCCCTGCCGTTATGTTGGCATACCTGACTGTCAAAAACGAAAATATTTTTTACTAAGAGCAATAAACCTATTATATTTTCGTTTTTGACAGTCGACAGAATAACGGCAGGGGAACTCTTTCGTGAAACGCACTCTACTTTGTAGTTTGTGCCTCGGAGCAATTATAGGTAAACCAGAATCTGATGGCAATTAGGGAAATCAAAATTTTGAGTGTGCAACCCTAGGGAAAATGGACTAAACGATCTTGATACTGCTTATTTTTTAGTTTGTTCTCAATATCATTAGTCACATTACATAAGTGGACAATACTGTACTTAATAATGAGATATCCACTTAATATTATGTAGGTACATACTGACATGTATAATATACATATTACTTTTACACAGGTAATACATATTATTATTTACACATACCTATATTTGTATGTTCATTATCATTATGCCATGTGAAAATATCGATGTTATATTGATAGAAAACTAGACTGCTTATAATTTTTTATAAAATAAAATAAAAGTAAAATAAAACTATGTTTATTTTCGTAAGTATTAACAGATATACACATTATAAAATTGACTTGGACAGCTTGGACTTGACGAATAGCCGTATTGGAAACTCCTGTAATAAGTTTTCATAAAATTATATTCCAATCAACAAACAATATTATAGTTACCTACATATAATATTTTTTAATTAAAAGTATCAAAGCGGGTAAGTCCAATTTACCAATAAAATCTTCTAAATTGAAAATTGTGATGTGCTTGACCCTTCTTCATCAAATATTTTTCTATACACATTATAAACAACACCTCTTGCTTGTGATCACAGCGGCTTTTTCGACATTTTCGAAGATTTTTTAGACAAAATCCTAAAAATTATTTATCAACTGCAAAAAAGACAAATAATTTGACAACCAATTTGATAGTTGTCAAATAAGTTGCCACATGAAAATCTTTTATTTCTTAAATATAAATATGCCATCAGATTCTGGTAGACCTATACGGCTTTGTGCACAGAGGGATTATATAATTGGTTTAGAATAAAATATTAAGTTGATAATGTAGATATAACGCATTTCATTAAAGGAACGAATCTTTAAATGGCGGCGCTTATCATTCCCTCTCGCTTACACACGGCCGTACATTAAAGGGGTGACAGACGTACGAGTAAGTACGCGAACTTGTGGCTCGACGACCTTTTTCGCTCGTGTGTCACCCCAAGTACGCGTACTTAAAAACCGTCGAGTAAGTTCGTTGACGATCCAACATGTTTGAAATTTTACTCGAAGCCCGCCTTGGCTCGCACGTCTGTCACCGCCGCGAGCCGCGAGCCGCGAGCCTAGCCTGTCTAGATATAATAGGTGTTACTAAGTGCAAAAGTTCATCATATAATGGCTCAGGCATCCTTAAATTATTACGCAAGTCTTCCTTCTACATTGTAGCTCCTTCACCAAAGTTACGTGGGATAAACGCTCTCTTTTTTAAGCCAGTTTTTCACCCACTTTTTCTGATTTAGTTTTCTCTTTTAGTTTTATTTTATGAAAATAATTTAATATAAATAATATGAATGAATATAATAATATAATTGAATATTGGCGAAGGTATCTTTGAATCACGCCAAGGAAGTTTCACTCCTGACGCGTGGGCTCGGCGCACACGCTCTTTTTTTGTAAAGTATAATAATAAAAAAGAAAATATCCTTCAATTTTTGAAAGTTTATTTTGTTAGAATGCTATTTACTTAAAAATAAGTGCTGGTTATTAAATTAAAAATGTCTATATTTAATTCCTGAATAACATAAAATTCCCTCTGTTGATGACATAGAGACATTCGATATCGGTGACACGCGAGAAGCTACTGACCAAGCTCTACGTGTGTCACCGACGTCGAGCCGAGTAAGTACGCGAACTTTAAAACCGCGACTTTAAAGTTCGTACGTCTATCAGCCCTTTTACCGTACGGTATGCAAAAAAATAGGGAAAAGTAAACTAAAATGTATTTGATTTTCCCTTAATTTTTATCATAAATTTACAATGACAATAGGAGAATTATGTATTTGCCACACAGGTATTTGCGATAGAAAATAATTTATTCGAATGTGGCATAATAATATTATGTTCTTTGGGAAAAGTTGTTCGGTTTTATTCATTACGAGTATTATGGGGATTTTGTTGCATTCGATAAAAGGATAATTCATATAAATACACTAATACGATCACAAAACAGTTTGTCAACAAACAAATTGAAATAATTTATAAAATAATTATCCATTTACGTTGTTTTTCTTTTCTTTTTTGCTGACCCTTCCATATGTATGTATACCAGAGTGAGCTTTGGCTGCATTTGGCTGCATAATAATTATTGAAGATTCGTTTACGTGTATGTTTGTTACTCTTTCACGCAAATACTACTGAACCGATTACAATTAAATTTAGCACAGATTTATAGGGTAACTTGGATTAACACATAGGATAGGTTCTATCCCGGAAATTTCACGGGACGGGAACGGGAACTACAAAAAAAAAAAAAAACGGGAACTACAAATTATATGCGGGTTTTTCTTTAAAATGTGGGCGAAGCCGCGGGCGGAAAACTAGTAATATAATATAAACTGTAAATATCGCGTCATTGGGAAGTCATTTTAAAAATTACCTATGTTGCGAAACTCATGGATAATGTTGGATTTTATAATTATTATAACCTCCTCCTTTTTTAAAGTCAGCTGTTACTAAAGAATGAGCATGTAAGCCACAATGTAAGCACTTTGCAAAATTCTGTGTCAATATTGTACTATTTCCCACCACAGAGCAAGTAATTTTCCCACTTAAACATAAAATTAACGTTAACATCATGCAAACAGTTGTATTAAATACTAGCTTTCCACCCGCAGCTTCGCCCGCGCAGTCAAAGAAAAACCCGCATAGTTCCCGTTCCCGTAGGATTTCCGGGATAAAACCTATCCGGGGTAAAAAGTAGCCTATGTCCTTTCTCGGGTATCAAAATATCTCTATACCAAATTTCATGCAAATTGGTTCAGTAGTTAAGGCGTGATTGAGTAACAGACAGACAGACAGAGTTACTTTCGCATTTATAATATTAGTTTGTTTCCATCAACGCAGTTTATTAATTTCAATGCAATGAGTAAAAGTAATAACTATATTTTTAAAATATGCTTGTTAGTAATTACAAACTTATTATATTAATTAACATTTGCAGAAAATAAATAAAATTTTTCAATAAAATTATATGGTAAGTGTTGCTGCCTCAGAGCAATAAACCTATAGGATTATTGCTCTGAGGTTGCTGCTTTCAGACTTCAGACTACAGTGGCGACCTCTATACAGACGCCGGACCAGTGACCACTGCTCCTAGCCCGCCATAATCTTTTTAGCAAATTCGATACTGTTTGCTGTAAACAATTCGGTGAGTGGAATTTTATTTTTTTAAATAAAATTATTCTGCAAATTCAGTTCGTTTCAATTCTGGTGGTATAACTTTAAAATATTCCCTGTAAAATATTGTACATTCATAATTATGTTCTAAAAGGCAGACTCCATTAAATTAACATTGTGCTTGGTGAATTTTTTTTTCAATGTATGTTGCATTAAAAATTTCTTAACTATAACGTACATATTGATGCTTTAATTGTAAGTATTTTTATTTCATAAAGAGGTTTGTCGAAGAGTATGTAATTACATTCTTCAGTTATTATGGATGACGCTAGCCGCATAGCGTACCTATACACAACGTCCGAGTAGCGTCGGTTGGTTAATTATTGTCTCATTTTGTTTGTACTTACGTTATTCTAGATTGAATACGTCATGTTTACATATTATTTCTCTGTTCTTTCGTTTATTTTTATAACTACGATAGCTATTTAATGTTTACATTATGAAGGAACAATATTTTTGAGATAATGCCCAACGACGATAAGCGTCACGACTATTGAGCATTTTCCCGGCGCCTTTAAACTTTAATTATAAATATCCAGCATTTAAGTATTTCATTTTGTTTTGTTTCAGCTCTATTTTAACTAAAAACTAATTTACAAGTAAAATGTCTGATGATGGTTCAACCGCCGTTGAAAAGAAAGGCCGAGGTAGACCGAAAGCCAACGGAACACAAGCAGTATGTTATCTATAAATTTTGAATCTAACATTTAATCCAAATCATATTTGTGCATAAAAAATATAATTTGTAATTTCAGGAAGCAAAAGTTGACTCGAAGAAAAGAGGTAGACCAGCGGCAGCACCCAAAGTAAAAGAGTCAAAAAATTCTTCGGATGATGAACAGGCACCAGTAGTCAAAAGGGGTAGAGGCAGGCCTAAAGGTTCAAAGAAAAAAGCGGCACCAAAAGCTAAGGTAGATTGTCACATTTAATGCTAATTTATATATTTCTAAAGGAAATGAATCAAGCAGTAAGAAAGACAACAACTAAGAGTTAAACTTAATGATTATTTTTTATTTTTAGAGTGGTTCCGGTGAGGGAAGAGCTCGAGGCAGACCGCGCAAGGATGCACCGCCTCCTAAAAAAGATGCTGCCTCTACTGAAGAAGAACAAGAAGACGATGAAGAGGATGAAGGCTCAGACCAATAAAATGTCTCTGTGTCTAATGTCACTCACTTTAGTGTAATTTGTTTGTCATTGATAACTCACTCTGCCTGAATAACAGTTTCTTGAAAATACTTATATGTAAACTGCATCTTGAATTCATCGCAATAACATGAAGGGAGTTATCTTGACAGTACAAAAAGTCTCATTTGAGATTTCATCCTACTTTTGTTCATATAAAGTGAATATTTTGTAATTGAAGAGATTTAATAACTTCCTTTTTAAGTATTTTGACGATAGCATTTATTAAAAAAATTAAGAGGATTTATATGAATAAAATTAGGTTGACTTAGCTCTCCCTAGAAACGTACAAGTCTAAGATATAATTTGTAAGATCATTTTTTTGTAGATTTATTCTTATTATAATATTAATAGGTATTTTGTAATCTGATTTGTATTTGTAAGAAATTAATAAACATAATGTGTAGATTTTCTCAGTTTGACTAGAATGTCAAGTATTATTTTCTATAATAAATATTTTTCTTTCTATCGTCATTTTTTATTTTTTATTATTTTTCTTGCATTATTTACAACTGAATAATTGATAAATATTAATTATATTGTGTTCTATGCAGACTGATGATTTTTTTTAATATTGACGTTTTACTGTGTGTATGTGAGTGGTTGTACAATTTAGATTAATATAATATTAAAAATACAAAGATGGGTTTTTAATTCATAGCAGCTTGTACAATAAATTATCTTGTAGATACCACAGATAAATAGATTATAAATAATTGATGATGGGGAAAAGATAATTTCGTGAATTTATACCCTGCTTAGTGACAATTTACTATTAATTTAGAATCAAATATTTTTCAAAATTGTATACTAATGATTGTTAAGATTTCACTACAACTAGATACTCCACCAAAACATTTTTCCCAGTTTAGATATTAATAGAGTATGTACAATGTAGGTACCTATAGCGTCTGTGGCATTTTTAAAAACTCAACACAAGATGGCTAACATGATTCTCCAATAACAATTAGTGATTCTAACACAGAGCAAGTGATCTATGGATTCTAAGCATTGATTCAAGCTCAACGTAGTACTTACATCAAGTACAAATAAGGCATAACTCATTTTAATGCTACCAAAACGTATTCTAAGTAATTCTCCTCTTTTATAAAATAATATTTTATTAAATTTAAAATGTCTTGAAAATAATTATGTCGGTTAAAGGCCCAAAATACCTTGTATCCGTGGTATGTAATTTAACGATAAAAAGTTGCGTAAATGACTCGCTAGACGGCTCGAGTTTCGCCAAATCACAGAACAAATATACTCTGCGCCAAATGCTCGTGTTGTGTTGACTGCAGAGAATACATTATTCTAAAGTCGTTAATTCGCGTCACTAAAACAACGTTTTTATGGGAAACTTTGTTTAATGGGATTATTCGTCGTATTAATTAATCTTTTTCTACATTGAAACAAAGAAGAATATGTTTGGTGTACTTTGACGTCAATTGGTGTTTGATCATAAGTGCCTTCCAAAAGTTTTAAAAGTTGGACAAGTTACAAGTTTTAAAGTGCCTGTTTTTTTGTTAAAATGTGTAAAAATAAGTTAATTGGTGAATGTTTATAATCAAAACAACTGTGATATCTTCAACACAGGTTTGTAAAGGTTATTAATTTCATAATACCAAAATATTACTTGAAAAAATAGAGTTCTAAGTTGATGACGATCTCGTTTTGTTGTTTCGATGGATTTTGATGGACATGTTACAAACTTTACAAATTACAAATTGTATGAAATACGTAGATTTAAATTTTTTAAAGATTTTGTTGTAATAATTATTTATTATTTTAAATTAAATTTAATAATTATTGTTTGATCATATTAAATATATAATTAGTACAACAAGAACCATCAATAGTAAATTCAACAATAATTGTAATAAAATAACCATAGCATGGGAATTTACATAATTTTAACACAATTATTAAGATTTCATACTGTATGATCAGAGTTGTAATAGTTTTCTACAAAAAATGATACCTATATTTCTACAGGGTTGGTACTTCTCTCAATTGTAAAATGGGACTACCTAATATAAAATAAGTTTTCCTTTAAACACAAAAGAATCATGCGAATTGGTTGAAAATGAAGTTATTGAGAAACAAAATAATAAAAAAGACATTTGAAAAGGTTATTATCCAAACCTAATTAATATTAGAAACCTTTTTAATATAAATTCTCTAAAATCATAACGGTATTATGTTCATTATTATAAAATTCATGAACTCTACACAATTTTTCCAGCGCTTATGCCTAAAATATAAAGTGTTTAAAGTTTACAATATTTTTAGTCTGTTATTCATTCAATTTTGTTGTTTTACACATACCTACATATTATTCTTATTTAACCCATTGAGCCCCGAGCGGCCTGATCGGTCCACGACACAATAGATTTTCTATTGTGTCTGTGATTCCGGGGGCTGAGTTATTAATCCAAAAGTCAGTACTATATTCTTTCAATTCAACTACATAATATTCAATTTGTTTTAAAAAATTCCTTCTTTCAATTTAACTTAATCAATTTGTTTGAAGGTGCGTCCTTAGTAGTTTATGCACAGGAATAATAAGTTTTGTGAAATATATTAACAAATATAATGTTTACATACTGATTACAAGAACAGTGATTCTCCTTGTGCTTGCATATGAGGAGCGACCAGTGAATCATGTGAATTAAATCTGTTCTCTATATTAAGGGGGAAATTATTCTCTTTAGTAAATTAAAAAGAGTTTATAGGCCCCAGTGTTAGCATTTGAAATGTTAGTCGGTAATTAACAAAAGTGTGAGGTATGCTAGTAAAAAATGTTCTTCACTTTTAGTATATTTTTTACATGTAAGTGAAAATAAATTACTTATTAGAAACCTTTTTGTTAGGTACTTTACTAAGTATAATACATCCATACTAATATTATAAATGCGAAAGTAACTCTGTCTGTCTGTCTGTTACTCAATCACGCCTAAACTAATGAACCAATTTGCATGAAATTTTTTTTTTTGGATAAATTCTGATACCCGAGAAAGGACATAGGCTACCTTTTATTGCGAAATATGTACCACGGGCGAAGCCGGGGCGGACCACTAGTACTAAATAAATCATTTTATTGACATGCTATTAGATTTTTGAATTAATTTGGAAAAGTAATTAGAGAAGCGCTAAGAAAAATGTCACAAGGAAAACACTGAATCTATTTGAAATAGACGCTGAATTGTATTTATATTATAAATAGGTAGACAAATCTTAGTGTCTCAATCAGACAGATTCAGACTGACTGACTGATTTTTATATAGAATACTACGATAAAGTACAGTTACTGGTTTCACATCCCATTCCAACGTTAGCATTACTCATTTACCAGTTTTTCTCTAAGATCTCCCATCCACATCTAATGAACCATGATTAACATTGTTGCAATTGGAATTAAAACAAAATTGGTCTAACCTTCGAGGTTCTTAGAAAGCGAAAGCGTACCGCGGCATTTGTGTATTAATTAAATGTCTTTTTGATAGCACTTTTGCTATGTCTTTTTTGGGCATATCGTTCAATCAAATCAAATGTGTTCAGAGTTCCAACAGTTGAAACTCGTAATCGTGACACGTGCCGGTAACCGATTGTCGTGAGGGCCTATTGTATTGACTATGTGTCGTATAACGAGTTTTGCATTATAATTACGTTTATAGGGAATTTAAGCAGAGCACAAAACCTGATGCTATGACTACCTTCTGCCGTTGATATTAAGGTTCTAATTTGAATAATGAAATAAAGACATTCATACACGTTAAAATATGTTTCTACGCTTAAGTATTTTGTAACTTATAGTATGTTTAGAAGTCAGAAATTTGAGAATTGTTACCATTTGAAGAAAAAGACCCGAATTCCGAATATTACGAGGTGCTAGGTACATGAAAAGATTTAACTCTAATGAGCGTTTTCGGCGTTCCAAGTATGTATTTGTAATACGGAATACCCAAATTAATGATTAAATACCTACTACGATACTACTACTAAGCGAAACGACAAGGCCTTTTTTTTTTCTTTTTTTTTTTAAGTGGGGAAATCTTGCATAGATACCCACGGTCTCCGGGGAAGAGGCCGTGGGTTATGTCGGATTCCTACCGACCAAAACCCCACTGTGTTCCGTCAAGCCGCATCAGCGACAGTGCCACGGGTATGTGTAGAATTCATCCGTGACGAAACGACAAGGCCTAAGAAAGTAAAGTGAAGTTAGTGGTTACACTGTGATACACGATCAATATTTGTTACGTAATTTTTATTCTATCATGGCCATAGTATAGAACATTAAATTTTTGTAATACTATTTCTGTTTAATATAAGGGTACTATACAAATGTAAAAAATGCAATTGAAGTATAAAATGAAGGTTGGATTCGGTGGAACCACCCGGTCGTTGCCTCAATGAGTCAGATGCGCGTCGTGGTAATATATTCTATGGTACCTAGGTATATTATACATTGTTGGCGAATACCTTTGCATTTTGAAGGAATGTAGGATTATGCGTATTAAAACTCTATGCTATGTTTTCCATGACTAAATCTGCATTATCTTTGGTATCGTAAGCATTCAAAACACATTAAAACATTAAAAAGTTAATAGTTAGCATGAATTGATTCATTTATCATGGCAATAATAATAATAATTAATTATAAAAGTCAACCTATATTATACAACTTGTGTAACACTGGCCTGCTGGTCTACCTATTATTATCAATTACATCCAATTGCAAATGCACTGATGACCTTATTCCCGCCACTGTTAATTTGTCCATATAACATTATGATAATGTACTATCTCTCAATTTGTTGCAGATAGCATGGCGTAGATAACTGCTACACTATTGGCTGTCAAACATATTATCAATCGCTATTTATTTTAACGTAAGTACTTACATACGATATCTAGTTCAATATCTTGAAGCTATCTATGTCTCCTGTAAAAGGACAGTCAATTATCAACATAAAACTTATAAAATGTATTTAATCACGTTTAATGCTATAAAAAGTCATAAATATAAAAGTGTTCAGATCACACCTATGCGTGTAAATTAATCGTAATTATGGCGATGTCTCAAACTCTACTTTAATATAATACTTATTTAAAACATGTTCTGACGCATAAATCGTTGTAACAAATCAACAAATGGATATCAGTAGGTCAGTTGCGGATTGCCGTCCTGAATATTTAAGTACGCCATTAAACAGGGGTCTTTACCTTCTATGTGCTTTTCACCGTCGCTGATTGCGTCTTTAGACTTTCTCGAGTCAGGCACTGGTAAGAAGCGCCTGTATCAACACGTACCTTACGGGCGTTGCCCCATAAACTGTTAGAGATAACTCCAGTCAAAGGATGTTTTAGACTTTAGCGTCGTTCCACATTACCTGAGTAAACTAGCCAAAAATGTAAACACGTAACTTCCTTTCAAGAATGTTTGTTTAAAATGCTAAAGAACCTACCTAGTTAAGATTTCAACGATGGGATCAAGATGTTATAAAATAGACGTAAGTCGGTCAGTGTTATATATTTTCCAGCAATAAACAGTTTTGAAAGCTTTTCTTTTTGGCTACGCTGTGTTGTTTACAAACGATTTAATTGCTTAACCAGTACAATTTATCACATAATGTAACTTAAAGATCATTTGAATTCGTGCGTCTCCCTAACTACCATAAAAATGTTAAAAGTTCATAATAACAATCGTCTATTACCTATTCGCCAATTATACAGTAACATAACAGAATACAAAATAGGATGCTACTTTGAGGTTTCTGGGTCGATGTGCGTGTTTTTTGGTCGAAAAGGGTTCCTCGTAATTTCGGTTTAGTTTTGATATCATTGTCATTTTTGGCGAAACTTTTCATTTTTATATTAGGGACAATTAAGTTTAGAAAATAAAAAGAAATAGCGTCGTTAGGTTATTTTATACAGGAACTTTTGTGTTGGGATAGGAAACAGTAATATTTTTTATTCACGAGTTTTACTATAAGAGGTAAAAGCTTAGTGTTGACGCAGTTGAAACTGTAATTCAATTAGTTCGCAAACGTAGAATAGCGTTCGAGGAAGAAAAACTAATATAGAGCCATTGACATTATTTCCATAGTCTTCTTACACGTACTTTATACGAAAAGAGTATCTTCCATTTCTATACCGATAATTTTTATTAACGACTATGGGCATGATAATGCAATGTTGTATGCGTTATAAATTATAATATGTATAACTAAAACCAGCTTTCCACCCGCAGCTTCGCCCGCGCAGTCAAAGAAAAACCCGCATAGCTCCCGTTCCCGTGGGATTTCCGGGATAAAACCTATCCGGGGTATAAAGTAGCCTATGTCCTTTCTCGGGTATCAAAATATCTCTTTACCAAATTTCATGCAAATTGGTTCAGTAGTTAAGGCGTGATTGAGTAACAGACAGACAGACAGAGTTACTTTCGCATTTATAATATTACTATGGATATGTACGTATAAGTAGTACCTATATTCTTTTGCGGTCATCTATGGCTTTACTTTTCCACTGACGTGAAATGACTACATCGAAGGTGCTTATTAGTTATTACGATGATTTAATACCCGTTTAATTGTTTACGCTAGTATGTATGTAAAAGTTTCACTTTCTAGACACCCGGAGTGGTGCTTGTGGTAGTGCAGAATGTTGGTGTTATAGTTTTTAGCTGACACTTAGGTATTTCCTCATTTAAATATTATACATATTATGCCAGACGGATAGGAACCGTTAGTTTATATAATATAAAAAATAGTACTTACCTCTAGAAAGTAAAATATCTAAGACCGTTTGAACCCTTTGCTTGCAATTAATGCTTTTTTTTGGTAAACCTTTTATTAATATTTTTGGTCTAATTTTATTATCTTGAAGTAAAATGATAAAAAAAAAATAATTAATAATGTGGGTATATGCGAAACTGTAACCTTTTGCAACTTTGACCCTATGATAACCAAAATACTAGGAAGGCGGATTGAGAAGGCACAATGACCCGCATATTTAACAAGTAACATTAATTATACCGTCTCATTCATTTCAATGTATTAAACTTACATCTACAGAAGTGCTCAATTTAATGTACTTAATTAAAAAATAATTTAATAATCAAAAAACGTGTCGGTAAGCAGTGCTTTAATTTCGTCGTGTATATAATATACTGTATGTATTTTTGTGCTTGATCATTGAAGTCATGTCATATTTTGTGCTCTATCGCAGGTCATTTAATTGCAATTTTGTACTGGCACCATACCAACCGTGTGAACGTGAGAATGTTTCGTCACGGCAGGATTGCCAGTACACTTGCATCGTGTAGACTACGCATTATCCACCTAACTACCTTCAATAATAAATGTTTAGTAAACAATGGCTTGTTGTATTTTGTAAAATATTGGCGTAAGAACGTATTGTTTTTTATTATCTTTAACTGATATTTGGAAAAGTGGAACTTTAAATAGGACAATGGCTTGTTGCGTTTCGTGTTCAGGTATGCTGCAGATATGATGCAAGTTTGTTACGGACTTTAGATTGTGAGGTAGTTTTATTAAAAGAACGGACTGAAATTGGTTGGTTTTTTTTTATTGCATTCTTTGATAAAAAATGAAGATGTATGGCATTATTTAGTTAATCCGGCTTATACGTTTGATCGAATGTTTTTGTATCAAATTGCGTGAGATGGGGTGGCACAATGATACCACGTCGTACCTGGCTCCAGTAACCCCTCAACCTTGCGACTGATAATATGTCAAAAATTACAAATATTCCGCGTTTATAAATATGTATACAGTACTGATTATTTAGTATAATTTTCAATGTGTTGTCCTTATATTTGAAAGGATTGTACCATCAAATTTTTATCTAAAGGCAGATATAATGTTAATATAGTAAATACTAAATACCTTATGAGTGTAATGCGTTGATGTAACAAATGCTTTTTAAGAAAATTAATAATAATTATTGAAATTGGTCTATGTTTTTATGCTTTAGGAGCCATTACGCGGAAGTGAGCAATCAGCAATCACATAGGAATTTTGCCGATTCATCTCCTAAGTTTTTTGTGTCTAAGTTCATAACACTCATGACGAGTAGGTTTGAATAGTTTACATGGGTAGTCGTTTTGAATTAGTGTCATACATTAGTCTGATCCTTGGTCTGATCCGGTGAAAATGTAATATTAAATGACAGTGTTGGATATAATAGCAAACCGATCAGGGTGAGGCCTGAGGGTCCTACTTACAATTTGTGGGTCGGAAAATTGAGGTCAAGAATTAAGATAAAGGAAAAATCTGTTACACGACATGAAAGGGATTAACTAGTCTCTTTATATTAAAGAGTCGTTTTACAGATTTTGTAAGAGATATTCATAAAGATCGAAGTTTGATTTTGCAGAAAGTACTTTCTAGGTAACTTAAGTATATCCGTTTTTTTAACTCACATCAATCCATAGAAATTCATTATTGATTATATTTTATTATGTAGTAATAAAGTTTAAATCCGTGAGAAGGTTTTAGCAAGAGCAGTCAGCTGCGCCGCGTGCCTGCGATCTCTCTGACGCGCCCGCGCCGGAACGGAACCAGACTGCCAACAACTTGCCCTACTATCACTTTTCCCAACTACTCTCTAAATGTAACGTCTACGCTGATAATACTTTCTTTAGTTGTTTTTGTACGTCGCATCCCAAATTCCTTTTTTATGAATGTGAAATAGATATGGCGCTAAGTAATAAATCGAGTCTGCACTCTGCAGTTCTGTTGGTAAATAATGTATAAATTGAAGAATTTCGCAGAATGAACAAAGTATCGGATAAGTACGTTTTTTTATCATTTTAATGAGAAATATGTTGTTGAATAGTAGATAGGTACGTCTTTTATCTTATCTGTAGGATGATCATTTGGATACAAGGATATGAAATAATACCAAATAATACCAGGGTTCATCGTATTTATTTAAATTTGAGGATAGATTTGGTCCTTTCATGACTAGGTGTTGAACGTTGAAAAATGTGACTAACTAATTGCAAACTATTCGTCTGTTTCATTCAAGGGCCAATTTATTGAATTCTGAACATGATACATATTATATTAGTCCGTAATACGATCTGTATAAACCCGACATACTCCAGATCTTGTCTTCACAGTTATTGTAATCCGACTCCTAAATCACTTAAATACTAAGAGGAATGCGCATGCGCACCGGCAGGTGAGCAACGATGTCACCTAAACATGTTTTATTAAGTCGACAATTTTTAATACTTTTATTAATTTATTTATTCTAAACAGCAGATGTAGAAGTATCAAGTGATTTCTACTTGAACAGGTTAACCAATCTCATAATAAAATTGCAGTGTAATAAATTTGGATGTTTCTTCATATTTAAGTTCTCCCATTCATATTTAATGTACAATTTTTAAATCTACATCTTCAAGTTCACAGACCCATACAGAAAAATCGTAGTGACATATGCAGCACTGGCAGACATGGCGTACTTTGCCTTATCACGACATTCATAAAAAAAGAAATCATGCTTTCACGTTCAATTTAGATTCAGATAATATTATGCTAAAGCGTTTGGACATGCGTTGAAATGAAATAGTCACTGCAAAGTTGGTTGAAGCTTCGCTCGTACACTAACGATATGCGTTCTTTTTAAGTGAGTCATAATGTTACATACCTGCAATGTCGTTCCTTGTCATTCCTCTATCAGATATACATTATAGGCTCTGCTTCAAGTATAATAAAATGTTTAAAATGATTTTCACATTTTTAATTAGCATACATTAAATGGGAGCCGTGGAAGTGACAATTGCATACAGAGACAAACAAAGGTTTTATTGACCTAGTGTGAACCGCCTGACTCCTAAGCGGATTACTAAGAAAGCGTTATATAACAGTTATACCGTGAGAATTTTTCGTTGCCATTATAATTGACGCATTTTTGCGCGGAAGTTATAGCCGGAAAGCTGGGTTGACGATTCGTTCGATATTTGCATTGGGTGTGATGTAGAATTTTGTATGGATCGTTGATAAAACAGTACCCGTTGACCGTGTGCATTGAGGGCATGAATGCGTTGATACCGGAGCCGGTTTGTGTTAGCCGTGAGAGAGATAAGCGCTACGGCAACGTGCGCTAAAGGATTCACGATACGAAGTAACAAATTAGTGTTTCGTACTAATGAAACTTGTATCTCCCTTTTTTGTTACGCTCTTTCACTTTCCGTTTCGGTTTCATCGTTATGGCTGTCGACTTTCTTCTTGTAAAACACAGACGTTTACGTTTTTTTGTTACGTTTTAATTATGGATTATGCTATGGAGCGATGGAATTTTCTGAAAAACTTACTACAGAAATTGCCATTAGCTATGAATTAATTTAAGTATTTACCTACTTAACTATCTTATAATGTTATCTATTCATAATAATTAAAACACCTACTAAGCAATAAAGTATCCATAATAGTTTTAAAAATAGACTGTATTTTCGATCCTTGCTCAGTTGATATTTAGCGGCAGGTGCTTTTTAATATATATTCGTGCTCATTAAAGTCTGCAAAAAATGTGATATAACTACAATATGTAGACCTACATAATGTAATGTTTACATCGACCTTTAACTTACCTAATATTTTTAAGATACTTAAAATGGCGATGGAATATATTATTTGGATTGGTAGAGCCTGTAGGCTGTACTTGACTTATGTAGTAGGTATGCATAATAATTATCGGATCAATATAATATATATACATATTTAGGGAGGAGAGAAGATACGTTTTTACCTTTTGTTGTCATGATTGGTGATTCGGTAATATGGATTATGTACATTTATTATCATGGCATAATGATTCTTATAATTATTCAAGACTCTATCTCATATTATAATTGAAGTTACTTATAATCGGCACTGGCTTGTCTTAGACAAATATTTTCACTCCTTTACGGTGCTTTCGCTGTAGCTATCAGCACTATCAGTACTGATCACGGCATGGGATCATTTGCAGAGGGTGGCACGTTCCCATACAGCGGCGGTTGCTATGAGATCACTAAGCGAATCAACGTGGTATCACGATTCCCGTAACTCGAGCGCACGGTGCATGAATGGTGCTCACTGCACGGTCGGTGCGTTGTCGCGATGTACCGTGCAGGGTAATGCTGATACCGCTATGATGACCCGCCTTTTGTTCCTCATGACACCAGGCGCTACATGCGTATTATACAAGCGTCTGGGCTTGTGGGAGTTGCATTTGCTAAGCTAATACTACTCGATTACGCGTTACAATTACAGTTGTTACGTTCATGCAATGCTTTACATTTTTTCGAGGTCATTAATAATGGATTAATTAGGCATGCACCTAAATGAAGTGGAAGAACACTCCTAAAATGTTGAATAGTTAGCGTCGTGTCGTGTAACTAATCTTTTCAGCAAACAAGTGTGTTCAAATATAAAAACTCAAGGGCTGTCAATAACGCCATGGAATTAAGAACAGTTTACAAAATGCCATAGCTATCGAGTGGGTGGTGAAAGCCCCTCGATATCTCAGGTTCACTTGTTCCGCCCCTATGCACTTGTTGTAGGGTCGGTGTGCGACCTCATACTTTTTGCACCCTCTACGGTAAACATACTACATTCCCACGCTTTATTTTAGCTTCGCTCAAGTGAACATGGCATGGTATATTTGAAGATGAAATACCATATTTACAAGTGCTGCAGCGACGATTGTTGATCACCTAATGAAAAAACTTTTATTCTTCAATTGTTCTTTATGATCATTAAGAGTAGTTTGTAATGGGAGTTCATCTTTTTACCCTCCTGTTAATCATCAAATTAGCTCCTATTTTCTGTAATTATGAAATAAACACAATTATGTTCCACTCTGCACTTGTTTATGAAGTCGCACAAACGACAAGTATGCCAAGGACCTAAGCTCGTAAGTGAATTACGTCTAATGTGAAACACAATATGTATTTATTTTTATTGTAAATGCATCACTTTTTAATACATTTAATAATATAGGTTAGATTTCTATGTTGTCGATGTTTTCTTCAACATTGACCATTCCTGCCTTCTACAAAACAGTGTAGGGCTGAGGGCATTCTAAAACACAAAAAAATATAATTACAAATTATCAAAATTTGTGTTACGCCCATTAATCATTATGTTTCCAAGAATAATTAATTGATATAAGTAAGTCAATTAAATAGAATCTAATACATATACTATATCTCTATTGTTTTATTATAGTCGCGATAATTATGTTAATGGGCGCGATCTCTACATCACGGTCTAGTGGTAATGAAGAGATATTTTCATAGATATTACGAATAATAATTAATTAGTAATGATTATTCGCTCATAAAGCACGCGTTCTTTTTGTTAAATAAGACTACATAATAATTCTGATATCGCTCGGTTGTTCGCCACAGGAAGGGGCAAGGTCGGCGTTCAAGCGTAAACTATACCGACACCAATGACAACAAAGGTACTTCGCTAGTCCTTACGTACCTCTCGACTAATAGTATAAATTATATTCTATAGTTTATAGCGTGAGATTATACGATTAAGCGTTCGCATAAATTCCTTATTCACATACTTTTATCGAGTAGCATAGTACACGAACGCTCCATTTTCAGTTAGTTATTTTAATTGAACAGTTCCTGATCTAAATAAATAGACGTAGATAAAAATAAGCTAATGCAAGTTACGGATAACTGTGCGTGTTTATTTTTACGAGTCAGCGATCCGTGTTTGAATGGTACGCGGTTCCTGGTTACGTGTCAGCGTACCAAAGAGTCAACGACTCACGAAACCTTATTTTTTTACTATTATTCGCCATAAACTGATGGTTAAAAACGGCTGTCAAGTCTCAAGGGTTTAGTTTTTGCGAGATATTTGAGTCATGTTCAGTTAGATTGTGCGTTAGCAATCTAATCACTAATTTCGCTATTGTAATTATTTTTAAAAACAAATCTTAATGCTTTTCTATATTCTGTTACCGGAAATATTAAGTTCTTCCTCGTTGAGAATAATGTGTACATATTCCGAAAGTAAAAACGAAAACGTGTTTTTATTCGGTCAACAAATTTTGTTTCGACTAGCAACGGATGCGGCTCCCACTACAAAATACAAGATTTGGTTTCAGTCTAACATTAGCAAACTGGCTTAGGGTTAAAACTGAAACAACACGTTTCCAAGTAACGGAAACCTTAATAGGCGCTACAAGCCACTTAGCTACTCGTATATTGCATAGGCATTTCACTACGCAATCCAATATCCAGCGGGCTCGTTTATGTAAACTGTTATTATATTCGTTGGTATTAGCTCTATCCATTCATAACATGAACATTGAATTTCATGTTTGTTTAATAAGCTCACGATTTCCATACTGAAGTCTCTTTATTGGTTAGGGAGGAGCCAAGGCAGCACACGTAAAAATAATACTGTAGTTGTTCGTAGGTTACATAATATTAAATACAATATATTTTTCGAAAACTTAGGATCATGAAAGTAATTTTCATTTGGCTCAGTTCTTTACCAAATTATTTTTTGTTTTTAACCGACTTCAAAAAAAAGGAGGAGGTTATCAATTCGGCCGGTATATTTTTTTTTTTTTTTTTTTTTTTTTTATGTATGTACACCGATTACTCCGAGGTTTCTGAACCGATTTACGTGATTCTTTTTTTGTTCGATGCGGGATGGTGTCGAATTGGTCCCATAAAAATTTTATTCGGCTAGGCTTAGTAGTTTTTATTTTATGAGCATTTTTGTCTGTACTCGATGACTTAATTTCAATGTAGCAAGTAACTTTGATTCACTTCCCGGTAACCGATTGAGCTGAAATTTTGTATACGAATGTAAATTGGATAGCGATGAAACATTATCATGACATGGAGCTGATCTGATGATGGAATCGGAAGGTGGCCATAGGAACTCAGTAATATATTGACTCAACTTTATCGAGTTTTGGCTCGTTTGATTCGTGTTGAAAAATACACTAAAAAGTATTAAATAAAAATAACTGCGTTAAAAACAACCGACTTCAAAAACGGAAAAGTAAGAAATAAAAAAGATTTGATATTATTAATTACTACATATTATTTTTATGTGCTATTTATTAAATAGGTTTGAAGTCGGTGCCAAACACTAAGCACTTAGTATTAAGCCCATGCACCGACATCAAACCTTTTTAGTAAATAGCACATAAAAATAATATGTAGTAATTAATAATATCAAATCTTTTTTATTTCTTACTTTTCCGTTTTTGAAGTCGGTTGTTTTTAACGCAGTTATTTTTTGTTTTTCAATTGATGCATAAACTTGGAACCTTATCTATTTCAATTCTCTTGGTACGAGTGAGTTTAATAGACAATACTTTGTCATTGTCTCATTAACATACATTTAAGGCTCCTTTATCGACCGATGAAAGGTTCACCACGACGTTTAACGTTTCACACATCTTTGATCGCGTGTGTTCCATCGATTGTTCTGCAATAAACCCGCCGGTGTTTGTGAGAAGGGTAATAGACGTGTTCGTCTGTCGGCCGCGGCCGGTGGCTGGTCTGGAGCGCGCCGGCCGCGGCCATATGTTTACGTTATAAATACAAACACGCGAGTGTAGGTGCGCCTGCGCATGATGTATGCCAGGATCCGCCCACCAACAGAATGCTTTCATCGATTTTAAATTTGTATTGGTACTTACCTACATTTTTTTTTGAGGCCAATGTGACGTTTGGGGACATAAATATAGAGACAGAAGTTATGGAACTGTCGTTATTGTCTGGTATCTGGGGATATTTTTAATCATATTTTCTTAATTTTATTTTTGATTCAGTGTCATGTATGATTATCAGTTTTCACCGAAATAAAGCTAATCAAAAGTGAATTTTATCTGAAAAATAAACGCATATATGCTCTGCTTTTTACTCCAAAGTCTTGTTTAACTCATTAGCATTTATGCAAATCATATTACTTGCATAAATGTTAATTTAAAGTGTGATTCAGGAGATCCGTCAACGGAGATATCCAAATACATAAATTAGTTCGAACGCAGACATTGTGGATTTGTGGCACTCCGAGCGTGGCCTTTTAAGTTTTAAGGCGGGAATTGGTTTCTTGATCGATTGTGCGATTTTGGTACGGAATCGTTTTTATTGAGTCATAGGTTTACTGCATTCAATGACATTTGTCGATAAGTACAATTGCCACGCTGACCCATTTTATATCATTGGTTAATTTGTCGAATGGCACAGATTATTGTTTCCTCCCCTACATTACAATTTACAATCATCCTCAAATTCTATTGATTGAATTGGCTTCAATCGTTTATACTGAAACATCAAATGGAGCTTTTTAATCTTGAAATAATCCATATATTACGTGTTCAATTAAAATACAATCCCTATTATAATTGAATAATTTCATTACGTTTAATGTAATACTCGAGTAAAAGAGACGTTAAAATAAAACCCAGATACGAACTAACCGTTATATGTTATAACTTATAGCCATTATTTGAACTCAATAGAAATTACACGAGGGGATTAGTTGTATTGCATAAAATTAATTATGCATTATATAATCTACAGGGTGAAAAGAAATTGCAATCGAGCCATTATCCCAGCTGTTGTTATTATTTATCATTATGCGACATGTCCCTATGCGGTTACAAATCGCTGACACAATAATGCTACGCTATTTAAATGTTTAAGTTTATTAATAAGCAAGTATATCTGTAATCTGTATACCAATTAAAATGACTCACTTTATATTACAACATGATTCTATAGGAAAATGTGATACGGAAATCATCGATATTATATATCATTGTTAAAATTGTTTACATATAAAAATATAACTAATTAATCACATCCTATTGACTGGTTTAAAAGCTCATTTTTAATTTCCGTAAAGCTGAGATTTGTGGATGTAAAAGTCGAAGAATATATTATCAGTTATCACTATATTATTACCTTTACTACGGTGTTCTAGTTAGCAGGTGAACCAGGCATATACCGCACGGTGTCTTTTGAGGCTGCCTGGGTAATGGCCGGAACGCCGCCATGGGATCTGGACGCCGAGATGCTAGCGGACGTGTATCGGCGCGTCTCGGCGTCTAGGTCACATGGGGTGAATCCTTCCTATGAGGAAGTAGAGGAGTGGAGGGCTGAGGCTGTCGAGCGGCGGTTCCGGGAGTGGGAACGCCGGCTCGAAGATCCCAGCGCGGGTGAGAGGACGGTCGTGGCCATACGTCCAGTCCTCCAAGAGTGGTGCGACAGGCGGCACGGGGCCATAACCTTCCGCCTTGCACAGATACTGTCCGGGCACGGCTGCTTCGGGCGGTACCTGTGTAAAGTCGCAAGGAGGGAGCCCAGCATGGTCTGCCACTGGTGTGCCTGCCCGGAGGACACGGCAGATCACACTCTTGCCGTGTGCCCCGCGTGGGCCGAGCCCCGTGCTCGCTTAGTCGCGATTATCGGGCCGGATCTCTCTCTACCCTCCGTTGTTCGTGCAATGGTGGATGGCGACAGATCCTGGCGTGCGGTGATCGCTTTCTCGGAGAACGTGATCTCGCAGAAAGAGGAGGCAGAGCGGGTGCGCGAGAGGGATCCTCACGCGGACCCGATCCGGCGCAGACGTCTTATTGGGCGTCGTCGCCGTGTTGCGGCCGCTTTACACGGTCGTAACGTGCCTCCTTGATGAAGGGCGCCGGGCGGTGGAACGGGGAATGTAATCCATCGTCCGGTTCGGTGAGGCGGCTTGAGACGTGTTCCGCTCATGCCGCCAACGGGAGGGAAGAGCAGGCAAACCATCTTTCCTGTTCTTGGCTTGCGCCTGGCCTAGAGATGGGCTGCCGCCGAGGGGGTCGCGGAAGAATTCCAACCAATACCCGCGGCCCCATCATTAAAGCGGCTCGACGGAACACAGTGGGGTTTTAGTCGGTAGGAATCCGACATAACCCACGGCTCCTTCCCCGGGGGCAGTGGGTATCTTTGGAAGATTTCCCCACTATAAAAAAAAAAAAAAAAAAAAAAAAAAGGTGAACCAGGCATAGCATAGGTGGAATACCTATGAAAGATAACGAGTTTATTACTTAACTCATTTAATATAATGGCTGTAAAATTATATTTATATCAGATAAGATATTTCTTGTGAATGTATAGTTTTAAACACTTATCTATTTTGAGATTGAAATGTGGAAAGTCGTGGCTGTTATAACTATTATAGTGACTTATTATGGCGACATCGATTAAGCTATTTGATGGTATTTTATGACCCATAATAAATTACTTATGTCCAGTACTTTAACTTCACATACATTTTATAAAGCAACGATATTAGAAAGGAAACATGACTACGAATAGGAAATCCGCACTTTGCACTTTCTATTGACGATCATTCGATTTAATTTTATTGAGAGTATTTAAAATTAACTGTTTTGTTTCCTTTCGACCATTTTTAACAATCACATTTGTTTCATACGATTCGAACTAACGAAGATGGATTTAATGGATCCGTTAGTTATAGAAATAAAAATTGTTTGAAGATTTCACAAATAATGATTTATTATCTTAGCTTTGCTCTCGAGTCTCGATTAGGTACCAACTAAATATAAAATAATGTTTAGTCACGGTGGTTTATATAAAAAAAAACTAGGTATGACTATGAAACTATCATCTGCAGCTAGAAACTATTATGTATAATAGAACTATTGTTAAAGTTAGGTTAGAATTAATGTTTTGTAAGTAGGTATGAATAATATGCGTAATTGTAATGGTACGTTTGTTGTTCAGGTTATCTTGAAGATAACGATGATACATCAATTTAGTTATCTGATTACTATTTATACAGTAAAAATTAATTTTAGGTAGGTAGTCATTTTATCTCATGGCTAGTTCAATACTTTTTGTGAATGAAACTATTTATGGTTACATGGTAAATTAAACTTATGCAGTTTTTTAAATATTCGTTACAAACAATATTCTTCCTCTACATAAAATTTGTTTCGATACGTGATCTGTTTAAATGATCATTAATGCCTATAACGTGCTAATGTGTTCTATTGTGTGCTAAGTGAAATTCTTTCACATTGCAGGATTCCTTGATGCGGTGACAAAATGGACGCGGCGGACAAGCGAATGTTGGATCGCGAGGCGCTCCGCAACATGATCCAACAGTGGAACGCCAACCGCCTCGATCTGTTTGAGCTCAGCGAACCGAATGAGGTAAATGATACCACTGCACTGTTTTGATTGTTTTTTTTTATTTAGTCACACTTTGATATACTGTTACGGTGGAAATTTGGATAGAACGGAGAGTAATTGAGTAGGATACAGTTGATTGGTTTGAGACGCGGAGAAAGCGATGGTATTTGGCTTATTGTTTTAAAATTGACGTGGCCAGGTCAAATTTTAATTTGCTTGGTTGGTTTTGTAACTCAATTAATGCTGGTACTTAAAATTGATTTCAAAGAAGAACAATAAAATTACTTATATATACCTAGGTACTTTATGAATGAAGAATAAACGACGACGACGAAATGGAACGACCATATTTTGACCTCATCAATTCGTTGTGCCATCTTCATGACCTTCCTATTGTTTCAAATAGACAATATTGCTAGAATACCACAGCTGCTTTCAATGATTCATAATATATCCTGTTTCATCAAACGAATCTCATTGTGTATGGGTTATTATTTTAATAATATATGTATGCACATTGCCCATTTATAATTTTGTGATATGATTCACTTTACTAGTTAAATGAACAGCAACAAAACAATTATAATCATTTGCGACTTGCGAAGATTTGATAGAGGGGCCAAAAGATATTGATGCCACAAAATACGCACAAAGAAAAATAAGACAAAGAAATGAACTTCATATTTTTAAAATTACATAGATAGTTGGAATGCTTATTTTTCCACGAAAGATGCTTGATAGTTATGAATACAATATATTTAAATCTATACATATTATATTATAATAAATCTGTAGAAGGGTCAATTCTGTACATTGAAAATATTGAAAAAATAAATAGCAGGGGGTGTTACTGGATCGATACCAAACCCAAATATGTGATTAAAAAAAATTTTGTCTGTCTGTCTGTCTGTTTGTCTGTCTGTCTCGTCTGTCTGTCTGTATGTGAAGGCATCACGTGAAAACTAGCGGTTCGATTTCGATGAAACTTGGTATAATTATACCTTATTATCCTGGGCGTAAAATAGGATACTTTTTATCCTGGAAAAATACGTAGAAAAAAATTAATCTTAATTTTTCAGTTTTATCCATAGACGTTGTTCCGTAGAACCGCGAACACACGTTGCGTATTATTATAGGCCTAGCCGTATTTGGGAATTGGGTCCAATAGATATTTATAAGATGTTATTGACAGAGGTACTCAAAATGGAGAAATAACCATCCACGCGAAGACCGACATCCGCGCGGACGGAGTCGCGGGCGGAAGCTAGTTATAAATAAACTTATGCTTCTTTAAGTAATTTCATTTTGCAATACAACTTTTTGTAAGTATGTATAATTTTACTGTTTGCTGTAAAAAGCGTGTTGAAAAATTATGAACAATGCATTTGTATTTTTAAACATGAGTCAGGTATCTTTCCCTCGTCAACATATCGTGAAGATAAAAACTTATCTACAAGATGGAGATAGAGATAGGAATTACAAATTATTTACTACCGTTTAAAATTCTATTGTTTGTTTTTTCTCAAATATGAATCGTTCTTTGCTAATAATGAAAAGGTAATAATATGATTTATAAACCGTTTAATTTGTTAATGTAATTGTACAATTTACAATTCTAATGATTCATTGATAAGAACATTAAACGGTGAATGAATAAATTCTGTGTGATAAAATACCTATCTTCATTTTGAAAGTACGCTCCTATTTCCTTCCCGTCCATTTATGCAAAGATATAAAACACAATCGACACTAATTGCTTGCTTTTAGTATTTCTTTAGAACACGCGATAATGGAGTTTAGCTTCATTCCGAGCAGGATTTGTTTATTTTTGAGTTGGCAAAGTTGATACTGTAATATTTATAATGCTTTTTGCAGAACCTCGAATTCCATGGTGTTATGCGATTCTACTTTCAAGATTCGGGTCAAAAGATAGCAACGAAATGCATTCGTGTAGCGTCCGATGCTACCGTCAGCGATGTTATAGGTGAGTTGTATTTTTAATTAGTGTGAATTGTATCGAATTAAAATAGATACTAAAATTTCTAATGAAACTTACTACAAGATCAATCACTTCTTTTTCACTTAAATTATATGATCGGGTTCATTACAACATACATAAATATTAAATTGCTTAAACCAATTTACTATACAAAATAACCTTTACTTTTCCAGAAACACTCATAGAGAAATTCCGTCCAGACATGCGTATGTTATCGCTCGGTTCGTACTCCCTATGGGAGACACACGGGCCAGATGACGAGAGGAAGCTGGAGCCGCACGAGAAGCCACTGCTGGTGCAACTCAACTGGCACGCGGACGATCGTGAAGGGCGCTTCTTGCTTAAGTGCTGTAGTGGGAATGAGGTAAGGACTCTTGTGGAAGGATTTATTATTAAGCTATTGCATAGCTTTTATCTCAGACTTTGAGCGCGGCGACCGAATGTAAAAATTCCGTAACGAAAAAACCTAACACCCCCACTCCAACCGGCACAGCGATGCGATGCTATGCAATAGCTGTACCGCGGCAATCCTCGAGTGCCACACGTATTTTTTTATTATTATCAACGATAATAATAAAAAAATACGTAATTTGTCATCATGGGAACATACGGGCTCATGTGGTCGGGTTGCGGACGAATTTCCGCGGCCCTATTGAGCGGCTCGACGGACACTGGAAGTTTAGTTAGTATGAATCCGATATTCCACGTAGCCGTGGGTTTTACCAGATTCATGTCAAGATTTCCCCACAAAAAAGTGGTATCGTCATCATTAGAACAAAATTTGAGACAGGTATAGTATGGCAAAGTACATCTATTCTCCATTACAGGAGACAGCATAATATTAATAAGGTTGTTGTAATTTTTTGTTCTTGTCGCTTGGCGATATTTTGCACATTCTTAAGTACATAACACAATATTAAATTCTTTTAATCATCCACCTTACCTGTTTATTTTGTAATCGATTTTCTTTATCGGTCAATAAGCCAAATTACTTTGCAAAGATATGATAATATATAACATTAGTCATTGAAGGTGTACTACACAAATATTCCAAATTATTCCCAAACAATGTTTATGATAAATAAAGAGAGAAGTTCTTTTTACAAAGCTATTACGGGAAATATGTATAAGTAGTATATTAGGGTATTTTTTCCATTTAGTCATCTCGATTGCTAGCAGTAAAGTTGTTGACTATTCTTATTATTTGTATGTTAATTTACTCTATTAAGTAAATGTTATTTCAATCGTTGCAGATGCCTTTATCTGCTGTGAACGAGAAAGGGGACCAAAATTTTAAGCGAAAACTTTCTAAACGGGAAAAGAAAGAACTGAAGAAAAAAGAAAAATTATCGAGACTGAAATCC
The DNA here is from genome assembly GCF_905220415.1 of Colias croceus. Lineage (NCBI taxonomy): Eukaryota > Metazoa > Arthropoda > Insecta > Lepidoptera > Pieridae > Colias > Colias croceus. Next base: position 8,496,721 of record NC_059542.1, read on the forward strand.
GACACAAACGATGAAAACCGTCCAGTAGCTGAGAAATTATATACAGGTTTGTTATAATTTTGGTTTTCAATGACAAGTTAGCTTGAAACATACCATAAAGCTCTATCATACGGAAAGCTGATGAATAAATAATAATAATAATTATTTTTCGTATTTTTTGTTGACATTTAACAATTTCAATAGAGTTTAATAGCAGACAGAATTTACTAATATCAATTCCCAGAAACAGTTTACATAGAAGTACATAGATATGTTACAATTTTTGTGTAAGTGATAAGATCATATTACCAAGGAATAGTTTCTGTACTTCAAAAAAATTGTTTTTAATACTTTTTATTTGGTACCTACATCATTTTTAATTCTTATATCTAGTTCTCTAAATAAACAATATTGTAATAACTTGACAGAATTACCGGAAACGTCATTTACACGAAGCATCAGCAACCCGGAGGCTGTGATGCGCCGGCGCAGACAACAGAAACTCGAGAGGAAGTTGCAGCAATTTCGCTCTAAGGACGGCGGACCGGATACTGGTATGATTATACATTTTTATATAATACAAGGATAGTTTTAATTTTGTCAAAATACAAAAATTGTCAGAATTATCTAAATAACAATACTTAACTGTTTCAACCTTGACAATTGTAGTACATTTGCAATGCAACGGGATATAAACTTAGAAAAAGGTATTTCTTATTACTCAGGACTCCTTTTCTACAACAATTATTTGTTACAAGTTATTTATAAGTATTTGGACAAGAAGTTTTTGGGTTAACCCTTAAAAATACACAACCAAATCTTACCATCTCTGTACATATTATCATAATAATATTGGTTAGAACGAGGTATGTTAATTATTTTACGATATTTCTCTAAGTCTAAGATATTAAATGCGATTATGAGTTTAATAGGATTTTCTTCTAAGATATGCAAGACTTATATTGCAGGCTTATAAGCCTGAAATATAATAACTTTACGTTTTCTTTTAGTTTGAAAATTGCATTATTTTCAAACGATCGTTATTCATTACAAATGAATAAATTTCAAAAATTCTGTAATATTTAGCCAAATATATAAGAGTACCTACCTTATGTATTATTACCTCAAACTACACTTTGTAAATATGTATAGAAGACATAAATTTAAATTATATATTTTAAATACATTAAAATTTTACAGGTGGCACGCTAAAAATCTACGGGTCTTCACTTTGCCCATCAGTTCCATACAAGACGCTATTACTCTCAGTGGGCGACTGCGCCGCGGCGATCGTACGCGAGATGCTCGACAAGTACGGACTTTCGAGACACGACCCGCACCACTATTGTATTGTGCAGGTAATTTAAATTGGCAAAAATAATTGTATAGTATTTTTGTAGCGGTAATTGTTGATAGAGTTATTTGGTATTTTGGAGCATTATTAAATTTAGTTTTTAAATACTGGTTGATTCTTTTTTAAATAGAAAAAAAGAGCGTATGTGCCGAGCCCATGGTGTCAACCAAAATAGTCGCCTTACTCCATGACGTGACGGTATTGCTATGACGTGACCTTGAAAATTTACTCCCACCACGCCTAAAGAAGTTTCACTTAAAAAAAAAAAATTAAGTTCAGGGGCAATGAAGCTTATTTTCTTTCTTTCTTTATTTCCTTCTTTAAGAATATATATAGAATTTTAATAAAATCACATCACGAGGCATGGCTCAAAATTGTGTATTTTCACCCGTATTAATAACGTAAATTATTTTCCTCAAAAGTTGTAAGGTTCACGTCGTAAAGCGATGCATATCGTAGTTCATTTTGAGATGATTTACACTACGTATTGCACCGTGTAGCACCTTCTATGTGTCCGTAAAGTTGTTGAATTAGTTGTTTTGGCGAATGAAGTATATTACAACTGCGTGCAGAACATACAAATCTCTGTATAGTAAGAGTTCAAGCGTTACTACTGTTCCTTACGTTAACTGAGTGAACTGTATCATCACGCTTTCATATTATCAGTGTTTATCTAGTTTTCACGCACAAAAAAATGCCAAAAATGCGGTAACACTCAGAATCATATCGTCATTGAATTGGTTGTTTTGAAGACTGACTCGCATTTATTACCTGGTGCCGTCATATACATTTTATTAGCAGTGGTTATATAATACCATAAACTCATAAAAATCTATTACTTGCATGGCGACGCAAGTGGCATAATTAAGCCAAATATTGGATAATGTGAAAGTGCAAAGTGCACACACATACACTTTCACCAGAAGTTGTCACCAACTCCAGCCTAGCTTTAGGACGGATATATATTTTCTTTTTTAAATCGGAGTCGATGTGTTTGGACATTCTTTCCCGAAATATACAAGTGATTTGTTTTATGACCTCAATTAATAACTCAATTATCTTTTCTTAATAAAGTTCATAATCTGATGAGTCTTAAGCTTTTTACGTGTAAAGTTTTGATTTTCATTGTCAGTATCTGATCTAAAAACACCATTAGTTTTAATGTAAAACATACGTTACTGAACATTACAAATGAGTGAGCGCTGACGTTACAATATTCAAAGAATAGCAAACATCTTTTCTATGAACTTTTTCATCTCGCTCGATTCTTGCAAATAACGCTAGTACTTCTATTGAAATCTAAAGAAAATACACAACTATGTATGTACATTTTATAATACATATGGATATTATGTGTAATAATATAGCGTTTGTTGTGTTAAGAATGTATGATACTACGAAAAAGTTAACCATACATGGGTTAACTTTTTTTTTATTAACCTTTTTTAGCTTTTTAAATTATTAACGGTTATTATCCTGAACCAAGTGGAGACAAATAGAAACGAAAATCAATAAACTCCGTTCAGCAGTTTGACACAAACGAAATTGGTCATCTCTTTACCCGACTTCCAAACAAAGGATGAAGTTCTGGTCATGTAGCGAACATGACCAGAACTTCATCCTTTGTTTGGAAGTGTATATATGTATTTTTAATTTTAATATTTTACTTATTTAGATATAGATTATTAATTAATTTTATATTTACAAGGTGGACGCAGCCGACAACTCGGAGTACATACTGGAGGACGACGAGTGCCCGCTCGCGATCGTCATGACGCACCCGCACCGCAGTGAGTAACGTGTTCATTTATTATTTACTAGCTTTCCGCCCGCGGCTTCGCCCGCGTTTTCAAAGAAAAACCCGTTCCCGTAGGATTTCCGGGATAAAACCTATCCTATGTCCTTTCTCGGGTATCAAAATATCTCTATACCAAATTTCATGCAAATTGGTTCAGTAGTTAAGGCGTGATTGAGTAACAGACAGACAGAGTTACTTTCGCATTTATAATATTAGTATGGATGTTTTAAGTTTTACTAGCTTTTCACTTGGGGTTTCACGCGTGAAGTGAAAAGCAGTCACATGGGAATGGGATTTCACCTAGGTAAAAAACTAAAAAGCCTTTGTAAAACTCCATAGTCTTCTAATTATTTATTATCTTCAGAAAAATCATGTCTTAAATTCGCCCCATTGCGATGTGAATGAAATTTGGATTTTGCATTTATTGTAAGGAAGTAAGGAAAAGGATGCCAATCCTGTCAAGATAATCCCACCAAAAACATTTTCATGTAAAATGTTGCCAAGACGAGCCCATATGACTCGCACTGTCAAAAAGTTATCAGATCTCATGTAGAGCCAAGCTTCTAACACTACACGCCCTAACAAGGCCTAACTTCACAAACTCTACACCTTAGTCAAAATATGTGGCTTGGCCATTTCGCTACATTCAAAACGGCGTAAGGTGAAAAATTAATTCACTGTTCATTACTTTTGTGTTATACAATAGTTCTTGTAGTAACGAACGGCCAAGCCACATATTTTGACTAAGTTGTAGAGTTTGTGAAGTTAGGCCTTGTTAGGGCGTGTAGTGTTAGAAGCTTGGCTCTACATGAGATCTGATAACTTTTTGACAGTGCGAGTCATATGGGCTCGTCTTGGCAACATTTTACATGAAAATGTTTTTGGTGGGATTTCATTTCTTTTTGTAAGTTGTTTGTAACAAAATTTTATATGTCGATTAATTTTTTTTTTTTTTTTTAACAATGAGTACCTATACATATATATTATATATCTAGGGAACCAAGTTTTAGATTATTAGATTAGACCTCTAGCGTCATCAAAATTTAATTTAAAATTACAGCTCTCATACAAACTCCCATCCCCTAGTTTAAGGGGTTGGGGGATGAAAGTTACAAGTTTTATAATTTTTTTGTTGTTTGTGTACTAATACTAGCTTACATACAAAATTTCAGCTTTCTAGGACATTAGGAAATACCTTAAGAATTTTGATGATCATCAGTGAGTCAGTGACGAAATTAGCGTTTTTTAGATATAAATAAAATCTGAAGTATAAAAGCTAATGTAATTAAAACTTAATATTTTCAATAAGTCCGCTATTGGCAATATATCCCGAAATTTTTGTTGATCTAGCATAATCCAAACCCAAGTTATGAGGGTTCAAAAAAACGTCGAAGCGCTTCGAGAAAAGGTAGGTAGTGCCCGTGCGCTTCGCTTGTTCGCTTGGCTCGTCTTGGCGGGGGCACTACCGTGCCCCCAGATTAATAACAACTAGATTTAAAATTAGTTAGAAAAAAATTTGACACATACTGTACATCTAGGGTATTAGTTTTGCTGCTTTGTAAATGCGATTTTAAGCCATGTTAATAAGGTTCAATTTGTTTTGATGAATGTTGATGGGTGCACCATACAGGATTGTGTATCAATTTGTATTTAACAATTGAAAACCATCATATTTATTTGATGGAACCTAATTAATCAATCATTCCAAAACCATTGATAAAACTTGGCAGTATTGTACCTTTTTTATGAGACTAACGTTCAAGTTAAGAAAATACTAGTATTTATCGCAGTATCGTCCGCGGGAGTCGGTACAAAACTATTTTATTACTCAACTGACAATATCTATACTAATATTATAAAGCTGAAGAGTTTGTTTGTTTGTTTGAACGCGCTAATCTCGGGAACTACTGTTCCGATTTGAAAAATTCTTTCGGTGTTAAATAGCCCATTTATCGAGGCTATATATAATCACGCTACGACCACCAGGAGTGGAGCCACGGGGGTGAAACCGCGCGGAGCAGCTAGTATTATATAAAAAGCAAATTGTCATTATAATTCTAAAACTTAACTGTCCAACTATTACAATGGTATGAAACTTACTACTTAACCGAGCTTCAACTTTTTGCGAAGAGAATAAATACAGTTGATAAGGGTTGTTAAAGTGAACAATGACTCTTAGTTAGTCGTGACACATAAGATCGAATTTGGACTTAGTCATAGGGACACGAACGAAACCCTCACAAACCGAACAAGTAAATAAAAATATATAAATCCTTATCGTGATTTTTTCTCTTGTACTTTGATATCGACGTAACAACTAAATAAAAAGTACCTACTTGTTTTTGAATACATTAAAAATATCCAAGTTATTAAATCTATAATATAAAAATGAATCCCAAAATGTGTTGGTAAGCGCAACTTGAGAACGGCTGAACCGATTTCGTTAATTCTTTTTTTATTATATTCTTTGAAGTTTGAAGTACGAGGATGGTTCTTATGTAGAGAAAACGTAAATATGTACCACGGGCGAATCCGGGGCGGACTGCTAGTTTATTATAAAAGTTATAGAATTTATAAAGTTATATGTACAATTTGTATGCTCATTTAATTCCGAGCAAGTAATAGTTTATGCTAGAGCGTCAAAGCTCGTATACACCTACTTACATATTAATGCCAAAATAAGGGGGGCTTTACCGGGATTATAAGCTTTGCTCCATATTATATAAATGTCAATGTTTCTGTTTTATAAAGCCTAGAGAGTTGTGAGTTATTTTCAAAAGTGGTATTAAAATATTATGATGGGTGTAATTCAAAAGGTATAATTTTATGATAAAAATAAAAAAGTGATGATAGAACAGTATTTTGATATACGGAATGGCGTTTAATTTATTATAACAGTAGCTTCTATCCTACCCGCCTGCTTCAGAGAATTATTAGGTAAATTTTAATTTAAAAAAGAGCGTGTGTGCCGAGCACACGTGTCAGAAGTGAAACTTCTTTAGCTAAATCGTCGTCATACTCCGTGACGCGACCTTGAAATTTTACTCTCAAGGCGTCTAAAAAAGTTTAACTTCAAAAAACTTTTTTAGGCGCGCTGAGAGTAAAATTTAAAATTTTGTAGAACAGTATGTATAAGATGCGATAAATGCTGTAATTAACATTGTTGATGAAGGCAACAGCTAATAAGATTAGTTCAAATAAGTTATCTTCGTGAATATATAAATTATGAATATAGGATTGGCCTCGAACTCTGCTCTCCTTCGCGTCTTAATGAACATCAATCGCCTCTTCAGTTAATGAGCATACCACGCGAATTTCACAGCTTTTAGTATATTTCGAATATATTTACTTGCTCAAGAACTGTGACCTTATTAATTTTTAATGTTGAGAGGATTTCGCGCGTCATTCATTACGAAAAATTTCACCAAATCCTTAATTGGTTGTCTCATTGAAAATGCTATTTAAAATCGACAAAGACCTTAATATCCCTAATGAATAGTTATAAATCTAACAATGATAATTACAGTAGATAATAAATATTATATAGGATACTTTCCTTATTTCAATTTCATAAGTAGTTTGGTCACTGATTAAAGTTGTTCTATTTTTAATTTTATATTCTATCATTTGCAGTATGAATATCTCATTAATATCTCATTTATATATAACGATAGATGTCTACAATCTACATAGGTATTTAAAAATTCGAAAGAATTGAAGAAAAACGTTCTGGGTTGTATTTCAACCCCGCATTTAGTTTTATCGAAACCTTGGGCCGCCAGTTCAAGCATTCATACTGTATATAATATATGAGAATGCTATGTGAAAACACCTAAAATACAGGCATTTCTCAAAATCGCATGTGTACTTGATATTTTTTGTTATTGCACTTTACGAAGCAAAGGAGTTGCTCATTAAAATTTGTATACTAAAATAATAATTACAGTAAATTTTATCGAAACCGTAAGATATTTTAGATTGTGTAAATAGAGTAAAAGTGTTTTAAATAATATATTATTTGCACTAACAAGCGAAAACTAATCTAACTTTGATCTAATTCAATTGTTAATTGCCAAAGTTAGCGCCCAATCCAAATAACGTCTTCATTAAGTGGCAGAAGTTAATTTGAATTCTAATGTTATTCCTCGTCTACGTTTCATAAATATTTTCAAAGTTTTGATTGATTTATTCACTGTGTTTCACTAAGTCACTTTTTTATTTAAATAGAGATTGAATAAGAAAGAAGAAAATATTATCGATTAATTGTATTAATAGATTAATACATGCTTAAAATTATCGAAGTTTACCTACTGATTATGTTTGCCTTTGGCTCTCTTATTATTTTTAAAACGCATATCTAAAACGTATTTTTTTTCGTTTCATTTTTCGTGTATTCTATTCTATAGAATATGGAAAAGTAACTCATGAAAAAGTAACTTGAATACTTGTATATCTTTTGTGAAAAGAACTCTAAGAACGAAGGGTAGCGAGCATTGAAAAAGTTCGCGTGTTTATTATACTGCAACTCACTGTTTCCTGGAGCGGTTTTAACATACCATTGTTACTAAATGTATAGCATGTATAAAAGAGAAAATGCTCTATAAACCCTTCTCATGATAGTGGTGAGTGTGGCAGAGTAATCGGTGCCTAGTTCAATAAATATCTGTATCAAGATTAAAGATATTAAAAAAGTATCAGAATTACGAAAAGAGACTTATTTGAATATCTAACATTTTGAGTATTTAGTAAATTAAATAATAATATTAAGTGGAAATTCGTAGATTAGCTTCGTGTACGTATAAATATCGCTGGACTGGGATTTAAACAATGCATACTTAAATCCCAGGCGAGTGAACATCTGTATCAAGATATCAATAGAGAATCACTCTGATTAACAAAAACTTATTTGCATATGAGCAGCATGCTTAGAATTACTGAGCAACGTTATACAGATCACGTTCATAATTTCCCAAAAGGATACAATGCTCACCGATCATAATGATTTGTACTAAGTATACAAACAAGATTACTTGGCGGTGGCAATGTATCATATCACATACACTAAGATGCGGCTATGTCCGCGAGCAGTGTGTAGAAACGTCGCCGCGAACAATGGGAATAGTAGAACGGGAGTGTGCGGGCGCCGGGCGCCGGGCGGCAGGACGCCAGTTGACTAGCCGCGGCGCCGCGGGCCGCCCGCTGCGACCGCCGTTCCGACATGGATTGGGGCATTCGTCGTAAGTTCGCTTGCTACTTTCAAAAGTTCGCGACGTGTAGTGTTCGCCCAAAAGCGACTCCAGCCGCCCCCGCCGCCTCGGTGCGAGCCAGCCGATAGTAAACAAACACATGTGACAACAGAGTACAGAGTAGTCTGACCGGTGTGCTCGCAGATGCCGGTTCGTTTGCCGGTGGTGGTATTTTTAACTCGTTTCGCGGTTCGATGCCCGTCGGTTCGCCGAATCGATATGCATAATATCGTCCTTGGAGGTTTTATATCGCGAAAGTTGACAGTGTTCGTAATGTCTTAGGATCGTTTACCGATCCCCCAAACTGAGGAACTCGTAAGTTACAAACTTGTTTGGGACTCATTACGGTTGTCTTCATTCACTTTCCTCGGAACTTTCTAAGCCAGTTTTTAATCGGCAACGAAAGGTCAAATTTTATTCCTTATGTCCAGAGATTAAACTTGTTCTATTTCGCCTCTATAAAGAGCTTTTTATGGTCGCTCCATAAAAGTTGCGCGAGTAAATTGACCTATACCGTTACCGCGAATCTTTTGTTGTAGCTAGTGACAGAACACTAAATAAACGAGTGCAAAACAAGAATGCAAGGAATGTCGCTTATTTTGCATGTACTAAAAGTGGTAAACGAAACTTTTCTAATACTTAAAATAATCCTGCCTCTTTCTATACTATAGAATTGAAGCACCTATACTTAGTGTCCTAAATTCGTATTTTCTAAATGTCAAGGAGAACGAGCACTTGGCCCAATAAAAGCTCTTAGGAAGACAAATAGCTGGTAATGTGTCGGGCTCGACAAGCTAAGCTAAATTGTGTTTGGTCCGCGCCCATGCGATGCCATATACGTGAAATAGCGTACACTTTTTACTTACAGTATTTGCTGGTGAATTAACCTTCATACGTTACGCTCATTAGTTAGAGCCTCAGGCGACGGGCTAATATAGTTACAGATTTATCGTGAGGTAAAATCTAAACTTATAGCAAATTTAGCCTTGCGAAAGAAAGTACCAAGTACCAACGACTTCAGTTAGAATCGTTGTTAGATTAAACCCAAATTATAATGAACTGTACCCACTTATTAATGAAAATTAACTTCAAAGCAGTAAGGAATTCAAGAAACTCTTACATACGAAGCATGTTGCGAACGACGTCTTTGAATATTAACTTTATATTTCCTAACAAGCTTTCCTTGCACTCAAGTGCCCAGGAAGGTATATCCTACATGAAATGCTTTCATTGTTCCGCTCTAAATTGAGTTTGAAGTGTGCTACGTGGATTGCTATCGATAATACGGTCATTAGGGACGTCATTTATGAATGAGCACGTGTTCAATAATATTGGGCTAGCTATGGCCATTCAGTTATATGCTTTAAATTCTTGCTCTAATCTGAGCACAAACCCGTTCTGGCTCTACATAGTAAAATTAAAGTGTGGTATAAGTGGCTCTACATACAAACTTAAAACAGATTTAATTTTGTACCTACATATTTCCTTAACACGTTAAGCTGTACTATTTATGCATAAACGATAAAACATACAATGTAACAGTTTCTGAAGCTTTCGAGCTTTACATAAATTAAACTCGAGCTGTCGTAACAACAAATTGAAATAAGCAATTCGTTGACAATCCCTATTATCACGCGCGTTGGCGTAACATTAAACCCAACACATCCCCTGGCGAAATGAAATGATCATCCTAAAAAAGCAATAAAGATGAAAACAAAGAATACAGCGGTGGCAACGTCGTTATGTCCGAATAACGTGTTTTATGTAGATCCAAACGGCTGAGAGGTTGTCGGATTGCAGAACGAGCCGTATTCGAGTCGTAGCCGAGAACGTGAGACGAAAGTAAACGCGGTCTTACTAACGACTCTATCACAATTTCCATTTGACAAGGTTATTAACCCACATGCAACTTTGCTTACCAAATTTGACTTTCGCTTCATAACCGATATGTGATGTATTAGATAACGCTTCTCACTGCTTCCATGGCAGATGAGTAGCGTATTGCAAATCGGATATTGCTTAAATTGACTTTGTGTATAATGGAGGGTAGAATGATAGGTCGATTAGAAAAATCTTACATGTTACAAATTTCAATTTTAAGTAATGGAATGAATAATTAAAGGTTTGAGAAATTGCCGAAAATTCGTTGACTTAAAAGTGAGATTGAAATTTTCTTCAGAAAACTGTATTGAAAAATCTATATATGGGAGCGAAGCTTGAAGTAAGGGTGTGTTTTGTACGGAGACTAATACTGACGTACACATTAAAACAAAGTACCTACCGTCATAATTTATTACAAAAAAAAAAAAATTGTGAATATTAGTCACTCACAAGCGAAGCTGCCGGTAAAGCTTGTGTTAGATAAAGCTGGAAAGTAAATTGCGTAGCAATGGCGATTGGGAAATAATGTTTTATTTAAATAAAACTTCGAAAGAAAACATCACAAAGAAGCTCAATCGAATAACCAATAACGTATAAGATATATTTTCACGTTTCCATTCTTCCAGTCGAATCACACCCTTGTAATATATGGGATTGACGAATGGCTCTTTCGATGAATTTTTTTAGACATAATATTCTTTTACATTTCTTTTTCCAGTTATTTCATCTGAAATGGATAGTAAAAATAGGTAGACTAGAATATGATCTTATCTGTTAATAGGTATCTAACAATTTCGACAGAAATCCTGGTTTAAGATATTCATAAACTTATGTTTTAAATATTATCTACATTATATAGTTTTCATTCATTTTTTAAACAATGAAAAAGGTATAAAGCCAATAAATTCCGAATACAATTACTCTATTTACCCAAAAATATTTTCCTAGCACAATATAAGTCCATATTTAATAGGTCAAACAAACAATCAATGAACAACCTGAACTGACACGTATCAAACCTCGATCAAAGCTAATAACATTGAAATATATAGAATGTAGAATTATTGTTATAGCTTTAACAAGTTATATCATAACCATATCATAACTTTTCATCTGCAGAGCTTAAGCTTTAGAGGATCTGTTGACATTGAATTCAAAATGAACCCTCAAAGCGAATAAACACAACCGTCCGAATGATAGCCTTGTAAAGTATTTCACAATTCAGTTACAAAGAATTATATAATTTTCCGGTGTTACTTTTTGTTGTGTAAAAGTTTATTTTGGTTGAAATGGAAAATCAACGTTCAAATCACTGAGCGTCAAATCCCGCATTCCAACGGGTGGTGAATATTTAATAACAACGTTTAACGGCTGTACGCCACTCGGTTTCCTAGATAAATATATGTGATGTGTAGGTTAAACTGACATATCCCTACTAACATAGCATAAAAAAATATTGAAGTCGTTACCAACATGCTACTTTTTCATAGTGTAACGTGAATCGTGATAGCGAGTTTCAACGATGTTAGATAAAGTTTTATCTATTAACTATATGGAATGGAATATGAATATGAAGCTTTTTTGCAATCCATCATCTCACATGCCACATCTAAACAATTAGCTAGGTACTTGAGTCTTGACGTTCTTTCCCCTATCCCTTCGCAGCAAGAAGCCGTTGTCCTCTTCTAATAGGAGATGAGATCTTCCTGCCTTTGACTGATGTTATCTTGAATGAGTTTTTGCGTGAACGAGACAAAATATATACAAACTCACACCTTCACAAGCTTTAATAATATAAATACGTTCAACTGTGATTATGTTGATTGATAATAAAATACTTTCGTGATCGTTAATCGTTATCTTTGAATAAGTAATAGTTTCTAAGTACATACATACTTTTAGGTCGAAGGAAATTGAACCTAATTTAGATTCTGTTTGTTTAGGCGTACATAAATCCATCAAATTTTAATATTACGCAGTATTTATGCCTTCCACAAAAATATTTAGATATTAAACTTAAAAGTCTCCAATCCAATTCCAATATTTCTGGTAATCTTAGAAAATCTGCGTCACTTATGTAGCACCTACAGTCCATTTACAAGTCGGTTAAAAGCGAAAAAAGGATCCTTAACAGCCTTCACGAGCATACGAAACGAATTTTCATCTCGTCCCTAAGCTCAGTATGGAACCAGAACACGTTCTACCTTTAGAAAGGTCACGCCCGAGTGGCCTTTACTATTGTATGATATCTTTGGAACAAACTTTCGATTTCAATCTTTAGATTTTGACTCGCGACACTTTTATTTGACTCACGATTTATATGAATCAACAGCATCCGAATTCCGAACTACACCATATTTCTGCATCCGATCGTCCACATAATTCTGAGTCAAGTTTGTAGTCAATTAATCATAAAAAGCGGTTTGTTAATATTAAAGTTATATGTACATATTATAATGTATTTTGTAAAATTAAATTGTAAAACTGACATGATTAAAAAGAGCAACTATGGAGTTTCTTGCCGATTTTTCTCCGTAGATACTGCTTTCCGAATCGGTGGTAAATGTTAAAATATGTTATGACGTTTCAAAAGTGCTTCTAAAAGAAGTCTAATTGAATAAATAAATGTTTGAGTTTGAGTATATAAAAGATAACTTGTAAGTAGAGATGGCGGAAACAAAAACAGATGTACCAACGAGCCGTACACATTGTATTTGTTTGTTCACTATCGATCATTGTCGTGGCTAATCAAACAGAATTTTCGTTTGTTTGTGTTCAGGCAAGAATGACAGAACAGATAATTTACATTTTGCGAGTTTTTCCATAACCGGACAAAAAGAAAATATATTGAATTTAATCGTAGCAATAAAATAGGCATAAAATTAAATAGCGCCTTTTAAAGTAAAAGGCTACCTTAGCCTTCAAATCAATCGAATTCAATTATTCTAATGACTTAAGTATACGCTATCACGACGTGGAATATAAACTTGTAGTTGGAAATGATTTCATCTATTTAATATTGTAAATCCATAACAATTTTCTTGTATTTTATCCAATGAAAATAAGTTATTAAATATCGATGTCCAATGTTTGTTACAAAACTTTTTATGTATTTTATAGAAAATATACTCACAATTCTCCCACGCTGATCTGTTAAAGCCTTTAAAAGAAATGCCAAATTTGAAACGCTTGTGAGCTTCCACTTTATAGATAGGGAGGCGAGGTAGCTAAATGGCGTAATTCAACGGCGTCGTCGAGACTTATCAAAATCGAAAGAGAAAATAATTTCGAAAAGAAAAGCTTCTATGGTAAAAACCATTTTAGCGGTGGGTTTGGCGTGTACGGATTTTCAAAAATGTAAAAAAAAACAGTTACTTGGGCATTCTCGAGCGCGTCAGATATTCATACTACGTATGCCCCAAGTGCCTCTGATAACAACGGTATACTAATCTGCCGGTTTGCGTGGTGGGGCTAGGCATATAAATTCGTCAAAAATGCACAAAAAAAAAATTTACTCGAGCGCGTCAGATTTTCGGAAGGGGTGTTAAGTAGGCCCCAAGGAAGCTCCCCTTAAAAAAACTGACGATTACGACATGACGATAAGTTACGATGAATTTTTGAAAATGCAGAAAAAAAAAGTCCTTTTGAAATACTCGAGCGCGTCAGATTTTCATAGGGGAGGTTTATCTCGGTATCCTGAAAGCATATTTTCTTAATCTGACAAAAATGTTGGTGGGTTCTCTTAATCTGACCGAAAAAGGTTTGTGGGTTTCTTTTTTTTATCACCGTTATTTCATATCAATTTTTCTTAACACCCTCAGTTTTCGAGATATACTCAAAAAACCGGGAGTTTGAGTTTTTATGATGCTTCAAGTAAAAAAAGGTTTAAATTTGGAAAAAAATGAAAAGAGCCCTTTTTTTGTAAAATAAAATTACCTTTTTTGTTTATTTTTTGGAAAAAGTAAAGTTCGCGACATATATGCTGCAACGCGTTTTTCGGAAGACGAAATGGCTCCTCCAGACTTCCGGTCATGCGGAAACCGGCAGATTTTGTATTTTTAGTAAGTTTTAGATTATATTCTTCAAAATAAAAATAAAAACAATCGCGCTCGAGAATGCCGGATTAACGTTTTTTTTTTTACAAGTTCGCGACCCTATAACTCGGCGGCGTCAAGGACTTATGGTCAGATTAATTAAATTTAGTCTTAAAACACTAAAATCAACCCCCAATATCTTAATCTGACGCGCTCGAGTATTTCAGACTATCGATTTTTTTTTACTAATCTGATCGTCTATCCTAGGCGCGCGTCACTACATATAGAGCTAAATAGTTAACAAGGTTGTTCTATTAGGTCTAAGGTATCTCTCATATCTTAAACTGCCACGCTCGAGTATTACAGAAAATTCCCCTCTTCGCCTCCCTATCTATTACTATCGGTATTAGTTTTCATGTTACACGAGTTGTTGTCTTATTTAATTCAAGAAATATTTCTTGTAAATAAATGTAGTGAATTTCTTCAGTGTAGGCAGACTAGTGCTTAATTTGATTTCAAAATTAAATTTTTTGGTGAATTATTAGATCAGAAGAGAGGCTTAAGATAAGGTAGTATTTATAAAAGGGTTGTAAAACAAAATTTCACTTAACAATTCGCGCCTGTATTATTGATTTATTAATGACTGAAGACTAGATTGAATAAAATCAATTTTTCTAAAATATTTCCTTACTGATAATAAAAAAAACCTAAACCTAGAAATTTATAAAATACTACAGACCCAACGACCTCTATTCAATTCGAATACATTACATAGTATACCACGTTCGACTTCATAGCCGTGCCCAAGAGAATTATACACATAAGTCTATCAGATACTGTCCTTTGTACCTACACACGTACAATGATAACTACGCCACTCCTATCAGTATTGTATTGAGTTGTGGTATCGAAAAAATAATGATAAATTCATAAAGGTGAACAATTGAACATCGAGCGAAATGGTTGCATTTCCAATTGTAATGTCCAGTTTAACCACTTATAGTCCAGCCAATTTAATAGGCAACATTTGACGTCTATCAATTTTATCTTCATAGGGTGGTAACCTGCTTAAAAACATCGATTAAAGTGAATTAATCGATACGGACTTAAAACATTTGTCAATCGAACTTGAAACACATGTCAATAATTTATGATAATTTTTATTCCCAAGTAATCAATGCATTCGATTCTAGATGACAGATTTCGAATTTCGAATTTCGATTTTTAGAGTAACGTCTCTGGTATTTAAAAAGAAAAAAGGTTAATTGACACAAAATTGTGGCGACGTCAGTTTTTTAAATCAGAAATTGTTTATTATGTTTAGAATGGTTTATCAGTAAAATCAAATCCTAAAATTACTTGTATCGGTCATTATTATTATAAATATGTAATCGTAATTGAAAAAAGTTAAGCAAATGTGCAGTTCCAACAAAACGAAATATCATGTTATTCTATGTCGTCGTTACTAGATTACGTTGATGAATTTTGTTGAACTGTCAAATGTTGCCTATTAAAATGGCTCTACTATAGTGATTATCAGTGATGGCGTATTTATTACTTTCTTCGTGAATTTAATTGCCAGAAAAGCTAAACAGAACATATCCAGAAGATATCCATACTAATATTATAAATGCGAAAGTAACTCTGTCTGTCTGTCTGTTACTCAATCACGCCTTAACTACTTAACCAATTTGCATGAAATTTGGTATAGAGATATTTTGATACCCGAGACAGGACATAGGCTACCTTTTATTGCGAAATATGTACCACGGGCGAAGCCGGGGCGGACCTCTAGTTGACTATAAATCTTTTATTCTTCTTGTCATAAGTTTGCTCTATGAAATTATTAATTACTGATACGATGCCGTAGTAATATTATATTATGTTTCGTTTATGGATCTTAATTATGGTGTCTAATTTTATGAAATGATCCCAGCATTTCAGGAAAAAGTTTATTTATAAATTTATCTTGACGCTCGAGAAATAATGGAAATAACATTATTCTTATTTGGAAGAGTCTGTTTAACATCACGTTTTTCTATTAGGATCTTCTTTATATTTTAACAACGTAATTTTTGAGTTCGTTTCGTTTTGATAAACTTTGTAAGATTTACGCAGAGAGATATGTCTTGTAGACCTTAGTAGGCCCTGCTAGCCAGTTCATAGCTTGAAACTTGAAAGTTTCTAGCGGTCTGTGTGACTGTGTGTAGTATAGTACAATATGTCTAAACTCATTAATAAGGTAAGGCAACAGGTTAGACCATTAGAGGAATGTTCGTCACGTCACGCAAGGACAGCGGCACACGCAAAGTGCGCCCGGCCGGCCGGGGACGGCTTGTGATTGACCGATATATTTTAGATCACCTGTATATGGATGAAATTCTTTTAAATTCCCTTGAACATTTAAGAACACATAATAAGGGTTTTCTTAACCATAAACTGACATTAATTATATGAAAACTATTCTACCATTCGTCGATTTATGAACTAGTATGTCGACGTAGTTATTAATTATTTATTCTGCAGGTAAATTGAACGGGGCTCACCAAAATCGAGCGTTGAACGTTTATTTGTTTTAACCTTTCTCTCTATTCATTGATATTCCGCATATATTATAAATGTATTCGCACTTCTCATAAATATTTATCCGCCTTTGTATTGCAAAATTGTGTGCTCGGTTTGCGTGTAGTTAATTGTAAATACACATTGCAAATAAAATCTCATTAAATAAATCCAGTGACGTGTGATGTGACATTTTCCTGGAAATTTATTAATTGTGGAATTTCCTTGAATAAAACAATAAATTCAATCTACATAGTTATTACTAGAAACAGTATGCTTTATGACAAAATTACGTTAAACAACTCAGGTGTTTTTCACGCAGACTATCGCAGGCCAATACCGTTTTATGAATATTTACGTTATTTTTGTCGATTGAACACAGCAACGTACGTCGAAGGCAGTTGCAATTAGACCGTCGATTCGAAACCACGTGTGATGGAGTCGAAATGCATTTCAATAAATTCTTCACTTCGCGTCTACGAAATTCCGATAAAGAGATATTACTTGGTAATTTACTTATGAATTCCCATAGAATATATTATAAGTTGGCGTTATTTTTAAGCGCTACTGTAGGTATTAAGTGTATTAAAATTATTAATTACTTACTTTGACCGTTATAATACAGTCGGTAATTACTAGGGTGAAGCCATATAATGCTATGAGCCTAATATTATAAGTGTGTTTTGTCAAAATAACTATAGGAACCTGTGTCATAAAAATATATCGATTCATCCATTCTTGCTGATTATGTTTTATTATATTAATGAATTATGAAAACAAAAAAAATATATATATATATATATATATATATATATAAATACCAACTTGGGCACTAAGTTGATCCAGCCCGACTGCCGTGCATTCCTGACTCCACCTTTACCCCAATATTACTCGACTCCGGTTGCATAGATCTTGCCCGGAGTGGCAACGGCGCAAATATTTGAGCGATGTTGCCAAACGTATTCGTGGAGAAATTGATATACTCAACATTTTTATTGCTAAGATCTCGAACTGAATCGACTCCGTAACGGCCGAAATTCAGAAACCCATAAACACTTGTTGGCTCCGTTTTATATACCAAATCCAAAGTCGTATGTTGATCATTATCATTTATATTATCAAAATTACAGCTTTATTTGATCCGACAAAACGAAACTGTATATTAAGTAACGTAGATTAATTTTTCGTAAACTCTACAGTATTTGTTGGCTCCGTACACAAACATATTATAGTTAGTTAATGTTCCATACATTGCTAAATCCGCCTAGACTAGACGAACTCGACTTCGTAACGGTTCAAATTTTGAAATGCTCAAATACTTCTTGACTCCGTTTTATATACCAAATCATAGGTCGTATGTTGATCTGTTCCATTTATATGCACTTGCATGACATTGACACGGGGATATGAAATTAGGGCTACCAAAAAATCTCCTGAGTTTTATTATATTTTGAAGTTGAAGAAGTCGACCGTAATTCAATTGAAACTTATAGAAAACGTTGTGAAACTAAAAATACGGAACCCTAAAAAGATAGATTTGGACGAACCTTTCGTCATACAGTGACGGTGATAATTCTCAAGTAGTATGCAGCCTACAATTAACAACCTACCTCTTGAATCAGGGCAACTCTTTGGCGAACGCTACACGTAAGATCCATATTGTGATCCGTCAATATTTACTATCGGATTACGATAATTATTGACGTGTAGGGTAGTGTATTGACGGATCACAATACAGGGTTAGTTTTCAATGACCAGCCAAAACTTAAAATTAAGATCTAGATATTAAACCAAAGGTGCATTTGAAACATTATTGTCGAATAAAATTAAATAAAAATAATAGCATTCATTTGAAAATGTCTTAAAAATTTCCTAAATCGTAAACACCCCCAGAATCAATGCACTTGTGTGCGTGCGCGCATTGCCAAATTTATGTGTGTGCTAACTTCTACCTATCTAGGTTGTTGAACTGAATTGTTGCTTTTGTAATGTCCACACGTTCGCTTTTTAGTGGTGGACAGGAATGAAATCTAATTTAAAAAAAAAAAGTTTTTTTTTTCATTAGTTCTAAAATGTTATCGATTCTGAACCATTTCTGAAAATTTGGCCGGTCATTGAGAACTAACCCTGTATATCGCTGGATTTCTGGAACTCCTTGTGATCTGATCCCAGGACCTACATCGCAATATTTATCTTGCCGTCATCACGTCTGGCTCATACAAAGAACGTTTCAGTACTGACGCGATATGTATTTATGGTGTAGGGTGTGCTGTGATCCCTCCCAAGATACATCAGTAAATATCAAGATAATTATCATAATATTTATTGACGTGTAGCGTTCGCCTTTGCCCTGATTCTGATATCAATCTGATAAAATAATTAAAATGTTAGATTTAGGTCAAAAACAAATGACGACTCATATTCTTGCACAAATTATCCATTGCGGAGTAAATATGAGTGTACGCAGATCGCCAACACGTTTAACTAGCAGTGGTGCAGTGGGTACTGCCGGTGGATCGCATCCCGATCTATCAAAGCTAAGTTCGTTTTCTACGAGTTCTACGCCAACTGATACTTAAATTACTTACAGAAAACGGAAACAACCGCTAGAACAAGATTGCAGATGTAATGATGATATGAAGGATATTCGGTCGGAGTTGAGCCGTATTAGTACATTATTTGAAAAATATGTATGCTCAAATAAACAAATAGTAAACAAAATTCATTCAATTAAACATTCATTTCAACATTTCATTCAATTAAACAAAATCATTTCGGCGGTATGGTGACCATTTAGAATCGTCTGAAAAGTATGGCGATGCATGGCGATTTTCGTAAATGGCTGCACGACGATGGTTACCTGTGCAAAAGTTAGCCTGGTACCAATAAAATAATAAATAAAATAAAATTTATTAGCAACTTCAAATATAACATTACAATATTGCTCTGCCTTCTGAACTAGGTAATTCCTATATCTCAGAAGGCAGTGCCTTCCCTTGCAAATTCCATGTTACATTATATTTGGCAAGTTAACAAAATAAATTTTAGTGACTAATGATAAAGGATACAAAGTAAATGATTAAGAAAATAAAAGTATACGATTTGAATTGCACAATACAATGGTTGAATTGTTTTTTTTTAAATCAACGCATTCGCGTCGGTATGGCGGGCTTTATGTCACACCGGAAAAGTATGGCATGACACTACCGTCTACATCTTTTTTATGGGCTATCGGTAAATTCTAAAATTTTTGTGTTACAAATCGTTTGACTTTCGCTATTTTTCCGACGAGTTTGACTAACGCCCACGCGACTAAGTCGCCGGTACCAGCGTTCACACCATCATTTTTCTTTCTGTCATTGCGTACTAAGACCCCTGTAGAACCGCCATCCTGTTACAAATGACTCGAAATTTTGTGTCAATGACTCCCGATCTACTAGGTTTGCGAATCGACAGCTCTCTAAAATGGAATCATCACATCGACCACCTAAAAAATAAATTATCAGCACTTCTGAGATCTCTGCGTAATATTACAAGTCTTGCATTCCTCATAAATTACGCCACACCATCTACAGCACGTTAGTAAAGCCGCACCTAATGTATTTAATAGAAGTATGGGGGAGTGCTTACAAAAATAAATTAGCGCCACTCCAAATTTTACAAAATAAAATCATTAAAACTATCTTTTACTATCCTCTTTTAACTAAAAAAATCTACGACGACACTAAAATAATGAATTTAAAACAATTATACTTTTATAATACGTGTATGTTCATCCGCAAAGCGCTACATAAAAACATAAATACAAATATTATATTCTCAACATCAAATCGCCACTATCCTAATAGACGAGCTAGCTATCTTGCCCTCCCGAAGATCCGAACAAATTATGGAAGGCGAACGGCAACATACGTTTCTATAACGGGAATAAATGTCTTTAAACCTTCAAATGGCTAAGGCCGCAAGCGACCAATGGCTGAGCTCGGTGGGCTCTGATTGGCTCATTTGAATCGGATCAACAAGAGCTAAAACGCAAAAAAGGTGGATTTGTATAAAAAGCACGTAATTATTATTATTACTGATGGTTACACTTGTGGCTCCGTTCGGATCCACATACGGACGGTGGTGTGGCAATGGATCCACAAATACCAACCGGATCAACAAGTGAAAACGGATCAAATAATTACTAACTATATGGCACGTTTGATCAACATAGTGCCCGTGGAGATATCTATATATATATATACTAGAAATATTGCATCTACTACCTATAATCCTTAACTTTAAATACATAACATAGATGTAACATACAATTGATGTTATAGGCAGTATAATAGAAACTTATTATTTATTTAACAAAGGATAACTAAAGCCGCCATCGTGAGTAAATATTGGCCATCGCGGTCGGAATCGAGAAGCTGAAGTAGGTACTAAATTTCATGAATTAAACATAGTTTTGCTGGAGTTATGTTCATAAATACCATTGGGTATTTATGTAGTAATTATGTACTATGTTAGATCGATTGTGAACTACGTCCATAAATTGGTTATGGCTTATGACGCGTGTCGAAACTAAAATAATTTGAATATTAATTAGTAGTTGTATCGTATACGTTAAATATGTATGTATTACTTTTGTTACCGCCTCGGGAGAGGTAAACGCGTGTGCACTGTGCGCAAAACCAAGGCGTCCTGGGTTTGATTCCTGGCGGGAACTATAACATAGAAAGATTCGTTCAGGCAGGACACAGATGGATAATCACTTACTTGTCCATCAAGAGACTCGATCTGTGAACCAAAAGGCACCCGAATATCCTTCTTATACATAGATTTATCAAACGAAGACTAGAAACTACGTTTTGAAAACTTTCTGTGCTTATGTTATTCCTATAAAAGCTTTTTGATTGCCGCTGCACTGAACGTTGACTGTCAATTTATGAACGATTTATAAAACATGCCGCATGACATTTACACACATGTCACGGCGCCTTTGTATCTTTGGCCATAGATTGATATAGTAGACGCGGCGGGAAAAATACAGTCGACACTAATGATGTTGACACTAGAGACGCTCACTCGTTGCCGTCGCGGCGTCTGCCGTGTACCAAACGGTGAGGGCGGGGCGCCATGCCGCACTCACACCTCCAAGTTCATGAAACACTCCAAAGCTGTTAATAGACCACGATGGGGAATGTTATAAATGCAACGCTTTTAATTGACTATCGGCGAAAGCTCTTTTCCTATTTGCAGTTACTGAAATGACAATTTCTGGTTGAACTGTTTTAAGATAACGATGCTTAAAATGCAGCTCTATTAAACCACACAATGTATATATTCTAAAGTAGACAACAGAATAATTACTCCAAATTAAAAATAATCTGCTTTAGTCTGCTCCTTGTCAATTAGCCGGTTATGCTGTCAGTCAGCTGGCGCATTAGCTCGTTTATCATCTTATACTCATAGACCTAACCTTAGAGACTAAACAGAAGATGTTGAATTTTTATTTATCTCATTAAGCTAAATACTAAAATAAAACATAAAAAAATTTCTTCCTATCTTTCTTATGATGTGTCATTCGGAAATGATTTTTAAATTGCATGTAATTTACACCAGCGGGCTTTTGGGTCGACGTATCAAATATCGTACCCTCTCAGAGAAATTGTGTGGGAATAAGAATATTTTGTTATCACGTTCCATATATTGATAAAGTATTCTGTACTCGTATATCTTTGAATTCCCGCTATGCTTCGCTTTGGGACCAATTGCTCTTTATCCCAGAACGATACCATCGATGTACCTAGACTATGTATCAAACAGCTATTTTTTTATAACGCAGGTTCTATAATGTTCCACGTGCGGCGGCGGCCGTCGGACGCCCAGCCGCGGCGCAGGAAGAAGAAAGCCGGCTCGAACGCGAGCTCGAGCGCGCGGCCCGGCAACGAGCCCATGCTCATAGAGGTGACGCCCGACGGCACCGCGCTAGAGAACGGGAGACGGGTCCGCATCACTGATGTTGTGGAGGTTAGTACATGTTTTATTCTAGGGAATCGAAGATGAGTACGATGACGTCATTCCATCGCAATCTTCTATAGCTCTATCTTCTTGATGTTAAAGAACTGAAGACGGGTATGTTGTCATTGAGAATGGGATGGGAAACTGCAGGCTGAAGGGATCCCGTTGTACCACGGATACAAAGAGATTTTTATTTTCATCTGTTAGCAGATATTTCAATTTTGATACCATGGACCAGGATTGTTACTAAAAATTTCGCATCTTTAGAACTGACAGGCATTTTAATCAGATAGGAAAATTATGTGAGTATAATAATACTAAATTACAGTAAAAAGTAATACTATAAATACATTCACCTCAATACTTCTCTAATTATTATTTCACATAGCATTGGTCAGGGTTATCAACCCGACCCAACCCTAATGATATTATTTTGAGGGCATTATAATTAAAAACCCTAAATTTATTAAAATATAAAATTACTGTAATTATTCTATTTGAGGTTTATACGTACGTTACAAACAAAGGTTATAAATTTTAATAAAATTTTGAAACACATTTTGTAGAACCTTAAAATAGGCATAATTTCTGTTTGATGTAGCAAATACATCGGATTGCAAAAAACGTCATTCGTCGTAGTTACTACAAAGAATGATCGAATGTTGAACAGGAAATCAATAACACAGAATTGGGTTATAGATAAAGTCTAAACGGTCACTTTCGGCTTGCGTCGTGTTCAACACAAACTTGGATATCTTAAGAAATAATGAAACGTATATACGACAACATGCATTTCTTACTTTTAAGCCAGCGCAAGTTTAAATATGGTCCTTCGAGGTTGTTATTACTTAATACCTAGTTAAATATGCAAATACTTTATTAATATGTTAATTGCCTTTAAAAATTTTACTGTTTTTGTTTTGTAGGCAGTAGCAATAGCAACTAATTAAGAACCTCTTAAGCTTAAGATAATTCATTCACTTATATTTTGCACAATTACTTCAGTGAAAGCTCAAGGACCTTTTCGCTTCCTCTTCTTAATTCATGTTGATTAACGTTTTGTTAAAACAGGCCATTAATTTGATTAATGCGCTACGAGCTTTGCCGTCTTAGGGTCACCATTATATCCGGCCGTCTATCGTCAATATTTCGCGCAATGCAGTATCTTTTAACCTATTAAAACGTGCACAAAGTCAATTTGATTCTCACAACAAAACGCGATGCTTCAAACAAAAAAGTAAGAGCCAGAGATAAATTAAGACATGCATGTATTTATACTGTTCTGTGTGAGTTGTAACTACTTTGTACTTTGAAACAAAGTGTACCCTATAACTCACTGTTTTGAAAGGTTACATACGCATTTGTGTTAAATTGATTGAATAATGATGCACGTTAACGTTTTCCCAGTGCAAAAACGTACGAGTTCGTTACAGTCGATGAATAAACAAATTTATTTTAATACACTCCTCAGCTAGGAATTCCTTCCTCACTTTGTTGGTTGGCTGTTTAACTGATAGCTATTTATATTGGCCGCTACGGCAAAATGTTTCACGTACTCGTGTACATCATTAACATTATTATTTATTATTTATTATTCAGCCATGGCTGTCCCACTGCTGGGCAAAGGCCTCTCTTCCCTTCATCCACGTTTTCCTATTGTGAGCAATTTTTGTCCACTCCTTGCAATGAGAGTCCAGTTCGTCGCGCCATCTGATTTTGGGCCTTCCACGCAGCCTTTTTCCATTGTCGGGGATCCACATAGTGGTGATTTTTGCCCACAACTCTTCGGACATTCGGCAAACATGTCCAGCCCAGTTCCATTTGAGCTCGGCAGCTTTATGGGCTACGTCGACAATCTGTGTTTTTGAGCGCAGCGTTCTATTTTGTATACGATCAGAAAGCTTTACGCCCAAAATGCTGCGCTCCATTGATCTTTGGCAAACCCCAAGTGCGGACTTTTGGCGATCAGTCAATGACCAAGTCTGTGCACCGTAGGTGAGGATGGGCAAGATGCACATGTCCATGAGCCTTCGTTTTAGTGAAAGAGGCAAGTCTCCTTTCATCAGCTCTTTCATCGACCAAAAGCTTCTCCAAGCGTTTTCAATGCGTTTGGCAACTTCTTGATCCTGCCTTGCTTGAAAAGAAACTATTTGGCCAAGGTAAGTATACTCATCGACATATGCAACCGACCCACCCTCGACAATGATGGTGGTTTTGGTGCTGTTAGTCATAAGCTTTGTTTTGGTCATGTTCATCTGAAGTCCGACCCTGAGGCTTGCATCGCTCAGGTCTTCGAGCATTGTTTGTAGCTCAGAGGCTGTGGAGGAAAAGAGAACAATATCATCAGCAAAGCGAAGGTTTGTTAATCGATGCTCACCGATTTTAAAACCGTTGTTCTGCCATCGAGCTGCCAAGCTTCTAAATACTTCTTCCAAGGTAGCATTGAAGAGTTTTGGAGATAATGGGTCACCTTGTTTGACTCCTTTTGTTATTCGGAAGGATGGGCCATTGCTATTAATTTTTACAGAAGCTGTACTGGTACTATAGATATTTTGTATAAGGTGGATATACGTCGGTTCTATATTTTGTTCTTTGAGGGCTGTGAATATGGCATTGTGTTTCAGGCTATCGAATGCTTTTGAATAATCAATGAAGGCCAGGTAAAGGGGGAGGTTGAATTCATGGCTTTTTTCTAAAATTTGGTTAATCGAATGAAGATTATCATCATCATTAACATATTTTAACAATTTTGTTTCCTCTCACGTGGAATATAAATAACATCGCCAACGTACAGCAGACTATACACAGCTTCTACACCAACTTAATCTTAATCGAATTTGTCTCGAGCCAATTCATAAGACGGGATCGAGATGGCAGGTGCTTAAAATGTTATATAGGGGTCTCCCTCGGTTTGCTTATTGTAGACGTTTGAGGTATATTTCATTTCAAATGACGGAATATAGTGAGATATTAAATTATAGCTATCAAAATTCAGTATAACATGTTCTAAAATGGCATATTGTTGGGTATAATGCAAAATAAATTTTAAGAACATAGAGTAATCACAAAAGCAAAAGATTAACAGTGATAAAGCTACCAGCTTAGCTGCTGGCAACTTAATATAAGCTCAAAAGTAGGTCATTGTGTGCGAAGAATATTTGTGGATGTTTTATTGGCATTATCATATTTTCTTTGTAAAATATTTTTCGCTACTTTTTCTTTAGTACAGGAGAATGAAATTTTTCTAAACGAATATACTTACACTTAGCCTTTAGCTGCTATTAAGTATTCTGTGACTTAGCTTTAAAAAAAGTTCGTAACATGACTACACACTACATGCAACGATGAAAATGTATTGCAAATTAAAAGTTCAACTTGCACTCGAAAATTCCTTGTATCTCGTATGTGTAAAGTTATATCACCGTGTTACAGTCACAATAGATGGATGTTTTTTGTTCAATTCGATCGTGTGAACTTGTTCTTTTTATATAACACATTGTGACAATATGGAACATCTTACTTTCATACTTGTACCTATGTTAGAATAACTACGTTACGTTAGAATAACTACAGTTATTTAAGATGTTCAAGAAGATTGTAAAAGTTTATTCTTCGCCAATTTACATCTAGCTGAAAACGTACCGCATTTTGTCATGAAACGCTTTATTTTGTGATATGTTTTAGAATTTAATACTAAAATACGGCGGTCAACGTTGTGGTTTTGTACACATACGAGTAAATAGCTTGAGTGGCTACTGTTTACAATTTACATGATCGTTCATCGGATTTAAAGCTCAAGCAACAAACATTTGGTGTAGAGATACTTTGGCTTATTGTGTATTCGAAGAAAAAGAGAAAGAATAGAAATAGTTAAAAATGTCATGAGATTTGTACAATATTTGCCAATTTTGATGTTGGTCACAATTTCTTCTCATGTGAATTTTTATAAAAAGTTTATCGGTATGTAGCTTAGGCTTAGTGTTTATTTAGATATTGTCTTATACTACACAGTTATTCAGTAGTCAAGTGCAACTACATCAGGAAGCCCAATAGCAATATTATAAAAATGACAAGATTTTTGAACGCTTTCATAGATACAGTAATAAAAGCGGAATGTGGAGCACAAAAGAAAAGTGTAAATGGGCAAAACTATTTCTTTTGAGAGCAATGGTTCGGATAGTTACTTTATATACCAAGTAACTATACAATAATATTATTTTACACAAGAAAAATTCAACTCATTAACTGCTCGACAAATCGCATTTTTTTTAAATCAAGGCTACATTTTATCCTGTGACAAAATAGGTGAAACTGGTGCAACCAAGCAATTGTAATTTTTTTCCGTGTCAAGACATCTAAATTTGATTATTATTTCGTGCCATACCATGTAAAGCCAGTTCAAAAAATTTCATAATTATTTGTATGTATTTGATAGGTGGGCTCCGGCAACGGCACAGCACTCCAGCTGTACGGGCCGTCTATTCAGCCGCGGCACTGCGTGGTGGCGGGCGCGGAGGGCGGCGGCTACACGGTGACTCCGCTACATACGGATGCGCACGTTTACGTAAACGGCCGCAGGACTATGCACACTGCGAGATTGCAGGTAATGTGGTGTGGTGAGTGAGTGAGTCAGTGGGTATGTGGGTGAGTGAGTGAGTGGGTATGTGGGTGAGTGAGTGAGTAGGTGAGTTTGTAAGTGGGTGACCGTCGATATAGCTGCGGCACTGCATGGTGGCGGGTACAGAGGGCTACACGGTGAAGCTGCTACACACGGACGTGCACGTGTCCGTAAACGTGTGCAAAACTGCACACTGCGCGGCTAAATGTAATGGGGTATGGTGAGTGCACCCACTCACTCACAATTGAGTTTGGCTGTGAGTGAATGAATGAAAAGTACTTTTGTTTAAACAATTGTATAAACAAAACAGGGTTAACGTAAAAGTTTGAAAACTGTTTATAAATAAATTTTGTGTGAGTGGGGTCAAGTACTATGTTAGAGCCAGCGCGCACGAGCAACTTTGTCTCCGCAACTATTTTGTCTCTCCCATCAATTGTATGGGGAGTTGCGTCGCTACGTGCGCGCATTTTCATACTAGCCCATGGATGGGAGAGACAAAATAGTTGCGGAGACAAAGTTGCTCGTGCGCGCTGGCTCTAAAAGTTAGAATTTTAAAACATTTTCTGTTTAATGTCAGTCGGTATAGAAGTTTGTTCAGAAATTAATTAAACTTTTAATATAGGTTTGAAATAAATCTTTAAAAAGGTCACAGTTTTCATTACGTTATAGTTTGTATTCTGATTTGTGGTATTGTACAATAAAGTTTCATAAAATAATAATAATGGACAACTTGAAAACATTTAATAGGTAGCAAAGATGAAAGATTAATGCAGAGGGCAAATGATGAAAAATGCAATTGGTCGTGGTCTATTATTCTATTCTTTTATTTGAGAACACTGTTCCGGTAGCACGTGTTAGATTCAAACAATTGAAATGAAGCAATTGCTTATTTCTTATAAATTATTGGAAGTTTTTATCGCCACTGAATAAATAGGTTAAACGATGGACCATATTCATATTTTTTTAAAGTAATTAACTTTATGTTGCGTAATGTAAAAAAAAACCAAAGAGTATGGAACCTAACACCCTGAAAAACAGAACATATATTTTTAGCGTGTGTAATATGTTTACAGGAAATCAATACATGTGAATTGAAAAGTCGGATATCTTACTCTTTGCCGATGATGTTAAAATATTTAAAGTCATTAAATCGGATGAAGATTACTGCCGCTTGCAAACAGACGTAGATGCAGTTTATATGTGGAGTGTGGAGAACAAACTACACTTTAATATTGACAAGTGTGAATTTATGACATTTAGTCGTTCAGCCTATATACGGAACTATGTTTATAGTTTAGGACAGGATCGAATATCGCGTGTGATTAAAGTGCGCGACTTAGGTATCACATTCGTGCCTCAT
Source organism: Colias croceus (assembly GCF_905220415.1). NCBI lineage: Eukaryota > Metazoa > Arthropoda > Insecta > Lepidoptera > Pieridae > Colias > Colias croceus. Next base: position 8,525,565 of record NC_059542.1, read on the forward strand.
CTTTCATTTCATGAGCATATTCACAATGTTTCTAACGCTGCATACAAACGTTTAGGATTCTTACTGCGCAACTCTGTCGGACTTTCAGATAGCGCTATTAGAGTTCTCTACTCGGCACTTGTTAGGAGTATTCTAGAGACGAATTCCGTTGTCTGGAGTCCCTACGAGAAAAAATATATCCTTATGTTGGAGCAGGTGCAAAAGAAATTCTTAAGGTCCTTGTATGCAAGAAGTTATAATTATTACCCATATCTGTATCCCACAAAATTCTTGCTGGGTAGTTTGGGTTATAACTCGCTGGAACTTCGTAGAAGTCTATCAACTGTTAAATTTGCTCTTAACGTTTTATACAATAAAATAGATTCTAATGATTTATTAGAAATGCTCTTACGGCTAAATGTGCCTGATAATTATACACGGGCTCGAAGCCACCAACTGTTAGCTGCTTGGCGCACACGCACGGTTCAACGCCAGCAGTCTCCGGTGCCTCGCATGCTTTCGCTGCTGAACTCAATCCTCAATTCTGCACCAGTATATGATTTGTTTGTGTCAGGGATGGGAATGATAGGTGAAGAATGTAAGAGGTACCTAGAACTAAGGTTATAGTGATAAGTTTAGAATTAAGTTTAATATATGTATGGTTTGGCGTATGCCGTAAATAAATAAATAAAATAAATAAATGTGGGGGTTCGCTGGTGTTTATCAAAATAAATGCTAAAAGAATATAAATGTGTGGGAATGTAAAGCGGTTCTTCATAAAATATTCAGAATTAGCCTCCATCCCTTTAGAGAGTATGTGCTTTACGAATTAAACTTTGTTGGTTATAACGACAATGTGGCATGAATAATTATTAAAAATTACTGATTTAATAATTCTACACACGTTCACGTTACGATTTTAAGATTTGCTCTATTCAATTTTCAATATTACTTACTGACTTCGAGCCCGTGTATGCGTGGTAGTATGTAAATTGGTCATAATTATTATGTAAATACTTCAGGATGACTTTCAAACTACTGGCTTTGTGTTATTAGTGTAAATAATAGCTATTATATATAATAATTATTCATATACTGGGTAATTCCTCTTGCGTTTCGAGTCTATCGTAGTAGGAACTATTGAAATTATAAACTAAATTAAACGCTGCCTTACAACACTATTCGCTACTGAATTTGTACACAATACATTACGCTTACGCCTTACGTATTTTGTCAATGTGGATAATCATGGGAAAAATATCATTATAATAGGCAAAAGTGTAGGTGGTTAATCTATTTTCCGTCCAATCGTAGTCTGAACTTTTATTGTGTCAGTCTCTATTAAACATGAAATGAATTATATGTTTTATGTTCGTTAGCACGGGTGTCTGCTGAAATTCGGACGCGTATCCACGTTCCGCTTCGTGGACCCCGCTCAAGAGAACCTCATCAACCGAAACCTCTCCCAGTCGCAACACTACGGCTCCGGCTCGATATACGACAGGTACGCTTTTTTATTTTATTCATCAAATTTTTTATCGATGTTGTATAGTTAGAAGTGTAGATGTCACCTTAAAACTACTAGTACAGCAACTTAGTATCACGACACGAACACTCATTAATTGTTTTGTTTCTATTTCGTTTAATCCGAACGCTTGTGCCGTATGTCGTTCATCGTTTTATTTGCATGTATGTCACTGCTCACGGAACATGCGCTTGTCTATCCGAACGCTAGGTCGGGCGCGGACAGCGGCGCCATGTCGCCCGCTTCGCTCGCGGAGCACGGCGCGGAGCCGAACGCGAACGCGAACGCGAACACGAACGCGAACGAGGCGGAGTTCCCGCGCGCGGCCAGCCCCGGCTCGCACGACACGTACGCGTACGAGCACCAGCCGTACAACAACAACACGCTCAAGCTCGACAACGAGTCGCTCGTGGCGTCCGACTCGAAGGACGAGTACGTGCGCGACGAGCACTCGAACGTGTACGCGGAGCAGGACCAGTCGCGCACGCACTCGCAGTACAAGGACAACTATGAGACGACCTTCGATCTAGATGGCAATGTCGAAACCAAGAGTATATGCAGCGCGAAAAGTGGCGGCTCAGGACACGAGAACAGGTACCAATGCTTGCTATTTCTTTATTTGTCATTTTGCTAACGTATTTTCTTTTTGTTATTGTATGTATGTTTATTGTAACGAATGTTGCGCAGTGCTTGATAGATGTTGTAATAATTCATGTTTTTTCTAACCTTCAACATATCTATAATATCAGTTTTTTTTTGTCCGTATTAAATACTATTTAAAGGTACTACAAGGCGAGTATTTATAGAAAAACAAATAAGCAAAACTAAAAATATATAACACATATATCTATGTATAACGTTTATCGTCGACGGAAATAATTTATGTACATATTTGCAAAGAAGTTTCAGTACTCCCGCCGCGCCTGAGGTTTCCTACTCTCATGAGATTAAGGGAAAACTTTCTTAAATTACTCCGAACACGGGTCCGCTAAATGAATTTACAAGGTACAAGAGATCACCGGCTTAGCAGAAAGGTTTTCTTGTTATACATATAAACCTTGATAATCAAAGTAAATGTCGGGAGCAGATGTTTTTTCAGTACCATTTTCTTTCATTACGAACTATTCAAAATTTTGAGTTATTTATATCATCTGAAATACACTATTTCGTTCTGAATATTAGTTTATAAGAGCTAACTAAGGACGAAGTATCTTCTCCCGGCATTGGCTCTCAAATAATTTTAATAGTACAATTAGAGGCAACGCGCGTTGAAACTTTGTAGTTGAAGTACTTTTGAATAAATTGCTTTATGAAAATTTTACCTTTGTTAAAAGTTGTACCTTTTGTATTTTGTTAAAGATATTTTGTATTGAAGCCTCGTTATCATTTAGAAAAATAAAATTGTCTTTGACAAGAAATTATAAAAAAAGAAAAAAAAATGCCTAATACCTTTATTTTGACAATAATATATTACCAACAGCAAAATACATCAGATTATTATCTTTTTTTTTTAATTTCAGTCGTTTTTGATCATTAGAAATACAATATTCGTATGAATATGTGTGAATTGTATTGGCAAACTTTTTATAAGTACATTTTAAAAGAAAAAAATTTGTATAAAATGTCTCTTTGAGCCGATATTAATTTGCTCGGCAAAATCTTGGGCAAAATACAGTTCATAGATTAAAGATATCAAATCTATGCTTTCCAATCCGAACCGATAATACAGAATATCGTTAATTGAAATTTAACTCATATGCAAATGTGTAGCGGTGTAGTTTAAAGTTAGATATACTTTACTGTGGTTATATATAGAGATATAATAGATATTAATATCTGTTTATTGTATTAGTAGCCGTCTGTCGTGTACGTAATATCTATAACTAGCTGTGCCGTGCGGTTTTACCCGCATTGCTCCGCTCGGCTCCTGTTAGCGTGATAATATATAGCCTATAGCCTTCCTCGATAAATGGGCTATCTAACACCGAAATAATTTTTCAAATCGGACCAGTAGTTCTTGAGATAAGCGCGTTCAAACAAACAAACAAACTCTTCAGCTTTATAATATTAGTATAGATATGATGTACCTACCCAGACAAACTTAAATTTGATGTGTCAATAAAATCAACTGTACTTATAAGTTATAGGATAGTATGAATTCTATAAATATCCTCATTAATAATCGTTATTTCCCCGATGTTTGCGTTAGAAACTATTTATTACCCCATTTTAAACTCTGCAAACATGTGGAAAATATAAACTTTGTAACGAATTTAACGAGGTTTATTAATTACCTCATTTATCCGGACGATCCGAACACTTTACAGCGAGTGTAGTTACGGGGTGTTTTACCACCCCTGTAATTAATTTCTAATTGCAATATGTACTTAAAATTAAACAGAAGGGAAATACTGTGCGATTAAACTAAGACTATAAATTCTCAATGATCTTTATGTATCGATGAAAAACTTCGATTTACTCAGAAATTCTTTTCTACGTTTCAATAATGGTTTATTGAAATTTTCCTGAGACAGATAGATTTACATTATATACTACAAATTTTTATTTGATCATTTTGATTAATAATTCTTTTGAATTAACACCTATGAAGTTACAAAATGGCCTAGAATCGATCCTATCCTTAGTTGAAAAGCCTAAGCGTTTACTCTGTAAAGTGTTTATTATATTTTTCCTCATACTACAAAAACCGGTATAACATCTATTAGGAGCAGTGGCAGCTGGCGGCCGGGCCAAGAGGCGATACTCCCCGCTGTACTGGAGTTCCCAGAAGCGGGGCAGGCGCAGTTCCTCGCTGCGGTCATCACACGCCTGGACCCACACGCACCAGCCTTCAAACTGGCGCCCGTTTATACCCTTTACTTGTGCGCAAGGTGAGTGCAAAGGACAGATTTTATTTCCAGGACTATTTCCTTTAAGCTATTGCATAGCTTCTATCGTGGGCCTTGAGCGCGGGGATCGAATCGAGAAATTCCGTAACGAAAAAACCTTACGCTCCCCACTCCGACAGGCTCGGAGGTGTGGCTTGAAGGCATAGCATGCAGCTTTACCGCGGCAGTCCCCGAGTGCCACACGTCGTTTTTTTGATGCAGGGAAAGAAGTTACGAGGTTCTAGGACTAAGTTCACTATCTGTGGGTGGTCGTGGGAATTTTTCGTCCTTGGTGCATATGCTGGTTTCCTAACGATTTTTCCAATTAAGTTAAGTTGTTGTGACTTTATTTACTGAGTTAATACTAAAGATAAAATATCATTATAGATGCTTCAATCAATTTTCAAATAATTTCCTTTGCTAAGAATCTCAACATTATGTACATGTTTCAAAGGCAAATCATCAGCCGAACCAGAGAAAAATTGTCACACAAAAGTAAGCGCGTTAATATTTAATAAACTCATTTTAGATATCGCGCTTCGACTCACTATCGGCCCGAGTTGACGCCGACCGAGAGAGCTCACAAATTGACAGCTTTCCTACATCACGTCGCAACGCTCATACACGCCACCGTTCAGGTAATCTCATTTTTGTCACGCCCTACTTTGGCTCACATATATTGATATTTACACCCGACATCTTGAGCTCTTAACAGATTTATGGAAGATTGTATTTTTAGGTCAAATAAGTTTGGTAAGGCTCTGAAAGATTTAGTGGAAGTTGCTTCACAGGCACCAGTAGATAAATCATAAGTTTTCTTTAGTTTCTGACCTAATATATTTATACTGTATTGATAATTTAATATTTTTGCAGGAACGATGCACTGATTCCGCCGCTCAAGCGTTTTGGATGGCGAACGCTAGTGAACTTTTACACTTTCTGAAATGTGACCGACACATATCTTCGTTTTCAACTCAAGCACAGGAGTTGTTGCCTACAACTGTACAAAATGCATTCAGGTTGGTAAATTTATACATTTTCTCTCTAGAACAAATCATTTACTTATGTATATGACGACGCGGTTGGCGCAGTGGTAAAGTAACTGCCTACTGATCCGACGGTCCCGGGTTCGATCCCCGGTCAGGGCAAATAATTGTGTGATGAACTCAATTATTTGTTCTTGGGCCTGGGTGTTATTATCTTTAAATGTATTTATTAAATACTAGCTTTCCGCCCGCGGCTTCGCCCGCGTTTTCAAAGAAAAATCCACATAGTTCCCGTTCCCAAGGGATTTCCGGGATAAAACCTATCATATCTCTCAAGTTGGATCGAACTGCACATGGTGTGCGAATTTTATTACAATCGGTTAAGTGGTTTAGGAGTCCATTGAGGACAAACATTGTGACACGAGATTTATATATATTAAGATTATATTTATCGTCGCCTAGTACCCACAACACTAGCCTTAATTGAGCTTACTGTGGGACTAGGTCGATTTGTGTAATAATGTCCTATAATATTTATTTATTTATTTATATTTTGCATATTTTTTAATCATTTTGAAGTTGAGCGACAATAAACGCCCTATGCTCTGGTCTATTCCTCTCCTCAAACTAACTTCCTTCTGTACGTCTGGTTGTCTGGAAGAAATCGCTATTAAGCGATAAGACCGCCATTTGTTTTAATTTATAATTAGATTAAGTTCCTAGTTAAGTTATTTCAGAGCAATAAAGTATGAATAAATAAATGACAATAACTGTTTTTAAACCAATTAAAATACAATGTATTTTGAAGTGAAACATGTAAGTGCCAAAGAACTTTTACTTCTGACACGTGTGGTCGACACACACGCTCTTTTTGTTGTATTTAAATATCCACTTTAAGAAAACTCGTTTTTTGATGCGACATATAATACTTTTGTACATAATGTGCATTGCTTTAAAACTTTATATAATGTTAATTGTTTTTTTTTTGGTAAAATTGTTAATAAGGAGAACTTTCATGTATGAGGATGGGCCTCGGTATCTGTATCAGCTAATCTAAGCTTAACGGGTGTAATAGTAAATTAAATTTACTTGCATTGTGGTTATTTAGTTCGTTTGTTCGTTTCAACCTTTCCGGACGTCCATTGTAGGACATAGGCCTTCCTCCAAAGATTTCCATAAAATTATACTTATTACTTTTTTAAAATATTGGTTGTCTGTAAAGTCGGTTTACTGACGCTAGTTGAACGTGACAACGATTGTGCTTATTTGTTGCTCGTTCCGCGCTCTCGCTTGCACTTCAAGCCTTCAATGGAACGCCTCAGAGCGAGGTAACGCCGCATGAGTCATGTTTTTTCGGGCGTGCAGCCGGCTCTATCGAATTATAAGACGTTGTCACGTCTAAAATCCGGACGCGTACTAGGAAGAATTTCGTACATTAACTTGTTATTACCTGTCACTGTCACTCCCGCGTTAATATAATGTGTCTTGCTCGCACAGATGCAATGACCGCCGTCCTTAGGGATTGTAAACTTTTTACTTGAGATCGTAAGGTTTGTTCTTAATTGCATGTGGTTTTTTTATTGACCTTGAGTCACGACAAATTGTATCGAATAATATATTGTAGTTATTGAAAAAATTAAAATGTAACTAATAAGTATTGTAAATGAATAAACGACATTTATTTAATAAGTTAGTAAAAAACATTTTCTCCTACAAACATTTCATGTAAACTGCACTTCATTCAAAAATGTTTGTGACCACTGTCAGTAGGTAAAGAGGTCATTGTACGAAATTCTTCCTGCTCCGCGACCGGACTTTATAAACAATTTTGAAATGTGCATGTGCGGTTACAGCAACCTAGTGTCCTGTTTCGCGGAGGAGCTGCGCGGCGCTGTGGGTGAGATGGCCCGCGGCGGGGGCGCGCTGGCGGACGGCACGGAGGCCACCGCGCCCGTGCTGCAGGCGCTGGCCGCGGCTATGGTGCTGCTGCGGAGGTGCAGGGTGAACGCGGCGCTCACTATACAGCTGTTCTCGCATCTGTTCCATTTTATCAACGCTATTGCGTTTAATAAGGTGGGTGTAGTTGGGTTTGAATGAAGATTTTCAGGAATATAGATTTTTTTATATTGATTAATTGACCTACAGAGTAGAGATATACAATACTCATTTGTTGAAATAGAAAAAAAGTATAAGGCTGGTTGCAGAGCTTGACCGACTGTCAGTACGTACCGTCGGTCCTGACGATACGCATCAACAATTGTATGACTATGACACTAATGCGCATGACAATACGCGTGCGTATGGTCGGTCTAGCTATGAACGGTTTTATGAATTTCCATACATATGACAAACGCGACTGACGTACGCATTATGAATGTAAAAACGTGTTGTTTCAGAGATATTTTGATTTTATAAAGGAAACTTACTTGATATATAAATTCAATTAGATTTTTATCATAATGATGAACCATATTTCGAATAATGAAACTAAAAATTCAATCTTATTGAAACCATTTTAAGCGCAATTACAACAATTGTCTGTTAAGCGTAAGACTAATTACAATTCTTAACTATTTGATTAATTTTCACAACACAGGGGATCCTAGTGTGGCGTGTAATGCGACAATATTATGTTATTTCTTTGATAAATAATTTTTTTTTTTCATAAAATATCTGATGTCGCAGCTGGTGACGGAGCCGAGCAACGTGAGCGCGCGGTGGGGCGCGGCGCTGTCGGCGCGGCTGGCGCTGCTCGCCGCGTGGGCCGAGCGGCAGGGGCTCGAGCTGGCGGCTGACTGCCACCTCGCGCGCACGCACCAAGCCGGTTAGTGCATGCTTACCAGTATTCATTGATGATTTATTTATTTATTTATTTATTTATTTTAATTAGGCACACCAACAATAAATACATTTGACATTGATATAATTAACATTATTAATTAATTAATATTATGTACTTATCAATAAAAGGTGTACACAGCATTTATAAATTAAATAGAATTATTTATGAACATAACAGATAATTAATTACATTACAATATAAATATTTATTTTTTATTAGTGTTATCTATAATTAAGTATTATAAAATTATTATTAATCGTTTTACAAATTATTATTAATCAAGCAATTAATAATTTTATGTTTGTATTGTGCAAGAGATCCAAAGAATATATCAAGGTCCGGTATGATGGCTTTTACATTCCTTAGGCTGGTTGCAGAGCTTGACCGACCATCAATGCGTACGTCAGTCGCGCTTGTCATATGTATGGAAATTCATAAAACCGTTCATAGCTATGATTTAGAGTAAGCGTAACATTATTTTTGTTTGTTTTAAGAGTTAGAGACGATTAAATAAAGAGCAGATTGTGTAAAAGCTAACTAATTCAAAACTAAAATTACTATTGTTGTTTTAGGATATTTAATACGACATAATTATGTCTGATCACAGAATACATAATAGTAGCTAAACGCTACAGAACGGACACTCTCCGCCTCCCGCCAAAATTAAACACTTACCTCACCCCGCACGATCAGCCTAAAAATGGTCCGTATTTTTCTGCAAGGACGATACGCAACGAAGATTGACAACATTAATCAAATTGACTTATAGTAATTTTATTATTTTGGATTTGTGATTATCGTTTTTCGTAGAAAATGGTTAGATATTGTGCTGTTTACGGATGTATTTCATCAGAAAAACGCAAATTTTTTTTACGCTAATCACAAATGTGCCAACCATAAAGCGTTTACACACACATTTGCAGTCTCTACAGTGTGACTGTTAAAACGATAATATTGTATGGAGTGTCCGGGGTGTGGTCTGATTGAAAATAATATCTTTAAAAACTGGTACTAATTTTAAAAAATAAAGTAATTCCTTATGTATATAAAAATAAAAAATATATTTATTTGCAAAAATATCAAGTTTTCATATATAAAATACTAGCTTTCCGCCTGCGGCTTCGCCCGCGTTTTCAAAGAAAAACCCGCATAGTTCCCGTTCCCGTGGGATTTCCGGGATAAAACCTAGCCTATGTTACTCGTGGATAATGTAGCTTTCGAATGGTGAAAGAATTTTTAAAATCGGCCCAGTAGTTTATGAGCCTATTCGTTACAATCAAACAAACAAACAAAGTTTTCCTCTTTATAATATTAGTGTAGACCACAGCGGATCCCGCACTAGGTAGGCCTGTCTCTAGGGCGATATTTTACGTGAAATAGTAAAAAAAAAAAACTTCAGGTCTCATTTATATCTTTTTTAAAAGTAACTGTTAACACGTGTTCTTTTATGGTACAGCGCGTCTGATCCAAGGCGAGTACCGCACCGCGGAGGAGGTCCGCGCGGCGCTGGCGGCGTGCTTCAAGTTGAACTCGGTGCAGGTGCGCGCGCTGCTCGCGCCGCTGCTGCCGCCCGAGCTGCTCGACGCGGCCGTGCAGCATGCGCGTGCGCTCGCTGACGAGCTGTACCGCGCCGACGGCCGGGAGGTACACACGAACATTTAAAATTAGCGTATACATATATAACACAGCCATTTATTTAAAAAAAATAAACATATCGATTTCTAATATTAATATGACGTATCGTTTGCAGATACGATTGGAAGAGAATGAATGGTTGGGCGCAGCGCTACTAATCCCTGGCGATGGATTCAGCGCTGAAGTCGTTCGAGGAGTTCCACCAGGTAAATTAAAACAGCAACGTCAAGTTCGTCTTTTTAATATTTTGTTAATTTAACATTATAAAAAAATATTTCTAAATTTTCTTTTTTTATTTATTAATAGTCAACGTTAAGGACGCTATAACGTATTTTTACAAAAACACGCTGTTTTTCGGTACCATTTTAACTTAAAGCAATTACACGTGAGAACATAGTAATATCTTAATTTAAAGATAATATATATTCAGCTCTACGTTCATCTTATAAAAATTGTACGACGTCATACAAAATTGTCGCTGAAATACGTTTTTTTCATCACAATAAACGCATAAAATGCAAAAAAATGGGGTCTAAACCGGTACCATTTTAGGAAAATTAAGAGCCTAATCTATCTTCTTAACTATATCTTATTGAGGGATATATAGTCCTTTATATATGGTGTAATTTTTATGAATCTAAATCAAAATTTTATTTCAATAATGAGCTAAATTAATGCCCGGTTCCTATATTTGAAAAACGATCCGTTTTAGTTACGAATAGTAGTATAATTAACCAAGCGTAAGCGAAAATCGTTCCTATAAAAAACGTCTCGTCAAGCAACTTACCGACGGCTTCCTACTGACGGATGGGAGGGTTACTATTAACGAACGGTAAGCATATTGTATGGAGAAGACAGTTTATCGCGTTCCTATAAATATTTTTAATGTCATTATGCTGTCAAAGTTACTATTCGTATAGCATTTTGTTTACCCGTCGATTTCGGGCGGTTAAATTCTTACTATTTCATTGTTTCCGCTTCAATATCGAAATGTGGAGTTCAGATATTGATAGAGAAGTGTTTAATATTATATCGAATTTCGGAAGAAGATAGTGGGCGTGAAAGAGTATATATTATAGAGAAGGAGTGGATTTTTTTGCGACCCTGGATTCTCACGAATTTCAATTGAGATTTCGACTTGATAAAGAATCTGTTGAACAATTACTTCTTGAAGTTTATCCAGACGTACGAATAAAAGGAGCCAGGTTAGTTTAATGGAGGCATTAATATTATACCAAACACGTCTAACCTTATTACATACCTAATTTATGTTGTCATTTCAGGAATCATGGGGTATCTCCATAACATCAATTACTGTTGACGCTGAGGTTCTATGCTTTAGGCACAATATCGATATCAGTGGCAGACCTATTTCCCTTGGTCACGGCATCACGCGTGAACGGGTGGACCGATTTCGATAATTATTTTTTTATAATGTTCCTTGAAGTACGAGGATGGTTATTATGGAAAGAAAACATGAACATGTACCAAGGGCGAAGCCGGGGCGGACCACTAGTATATATATGTGTCTATGTTTGCAATGTAGAAATCAATTTTTTAAACATTGTATTGTAAATAATAAAAAATAAATAAAAGTACATAATAAAATGAAATAAAAGTTTTATTTCTTTATTACAGTTTAATTTTACATAGTAATATGTAACTACATAATATATGCCAAAGAACTGTCCTGTGATTCTTACACGACAACCCTCCATCGATTATCATCTTCTATATTATATTCCTTAACGCTGTAATAGGCTCTCTGAACTAAATACATTTTTTACATAAGATTTACATTTAGCACTACCTAACAAATTCTTTTTCTACCGTATGTCTAGATATATTGCTTAATAATATACAAAAATTAATTAGTTATTGTGTGTTCAGTATTTCAATTATTTCTTCATAATATTTGTCCATCATCCTTATTATGTTTGAATTTTTTGGCTGAAAATAAAAAGTTTTCCTGGTAGGTATTTGACCAATTTTTGCATTAAATGTGTTGGTCAACGAAGTCCAACATTCATCCTTTAATTTATTCGTAGAAGCATTAGTCTCCTTACTGGTTAGATATAATAATTGAGCAATCTCGTCTTTACTCATAGCCTTCTTCGATTTCTGTAACAGAAATATATGTTTGACTTTAAAAGTGTCCGAAGCAAAAAGTAAGCGGCAGACGATTTTAAAGAAGAAATATAAAGGCGTACTTACCGGCGTAATATCCATTTTTAATAAATATATAAACAGTGGTCGTTGTATATTGTTATTCTTTAATTATAAAACTTGACAATGAATCATCAATCAACAATGAATGACAATAATTTGACAACTGACAAGCAAGGCACGCGTGCGCGAGAAAAACGTTCCGTTTTTGCTTTCTGTGTAACGCATTAGGTTGTTTAGAAGGAAAATTATCACGCAGATGTCTACAAATATATAGTTCTTTAGTATTAGTTCTTTATTAATAAGAAACTTTATTCTTAAAGTGTATAATTCGGCTGTATATTTAACTTATTTTGTCCTGAATTTTGTGTTATTTTAATTTCAATTTGGCTTATAACGAAACGCACATCTGTGAGTGAAGAGGGCTCGGTATTTTTATGACCAACGGATGTCCGTCGATAGCACGTCAAGAAATAAAATTGTGGAACGGTAATAACGACTCGTAGTTAGTTCTAGAAAAACGGATAGTAGCTTTGATACTATGACGATCCGTTGAATATAGGAACCGGGCATAAAAATACTTGTCGATTTCTTCATACATTTTGTTCTCGCGGTTCATCAGACCGCGCTCAGTGGGCCGACACTTAGAACATCGTTTTGGTTAGCCTTACATTATCAAGCAATTTTAAACTTAATATCATGTATATAGAGTTCATATTATATTGTACTTTTCCAAGAGCTACCCGTGAATATTGTAAGCCACCATTTAGAAAAAATAAAAAAATATTTCTAATGTTGGCCTCTCCGATTTAATAATATATAAATTATAAAATTAATTTAGTTTTAATTATTTATTATTATTTCTGCTTTTTTTTTAGCCTTATTTTTGAATATTTTAGTTTTAACTTGATACATAAATAAATTATTTCTTTCTTCCTTCGATTTCTTGTCAATGGTCATAGACAACTTGATGTTGATTTGTTGTATGAAATTTTAAATTCGAAATGGCGTTTATTGTTTGTTTTCGGATAGAGCAAGAGGTAGTTTATAAAATTTGTTCGTCGTTTATCGTAGATTTTGTTATTTACTCGGCTAATAACTGTACATTGAATTATCCCAAATACATTTAACTGAGCCTGCTCTTCCAATTTGTTGTTATTTCTGCCAAAAGTGAAAAAAGTGTTATGTGTAAATGATTGTGATTGCGAATCAATATTTGCAATATGTAACCCAATGACTGTTCATATAGGAGGATGTAATATAATAATTACATAACAATTTATGAGAAAATTTCTCTAATACATGTTCTGCCTGAAGAATCAATTGGAGAAGAGATTTTATTATGTGCAAACAGCAAAGAAAACAACGGCTCTTATATAATTCCAATATGGCGAACCGAACGGCAACCATGCATAATTGCATAATATTATAATATTGGAATCGAAATTTAGAACGAGATTATCCAACAGAAATCCCGCTAAATATTTCAAGGAAAAGAATAAAATGTGAATCTAGCTGTTGTATTCACATAGTTACTATTGAAGCCGAATAAGTCCTACATCATAAGTAGGTACATGCATAATTAAGATATTCAGTAAAATTCAAATGAAATTATTCATTTTTGCTGTTAATAGTGAGTTTTAATATTATATAAAAATGTTATACATAATAAACTTATTGATCTACATTGTTGATGTTTTATTTTTCCTTCCTATAAATTTGAATAAGAAATTTTAAATAGGGTTAGTAGTGCTGTACCGAGCATCGTTAATTTTATCGATATCGATATGAAGTTTATCGATACTTGTACTCTTAAAGGGACATCACTAGCAACGTGAATTTTTTAAATGTTGGTAGCAATGTGGGTCATTTTTGACGTGAACTTCTCTATGTTGGTATATAAGATTCACGGGAAGATAAGGAATGCATATGTGTGCGTGAGCTCGAAATCGAAGTACTGAGTGCCGTCTCTTCCTATATTACTTGCTCTGTGACCGCGCTCAGAAGCGCTCTTGGAAGGACGGGTGTATCGCTCCTCGTGCCAAAAATAAAAACGAAATAAAAAATATTATTGTGCGTGCACTGTCTTTTTCGTGATTTGAAATATTTGATACTTTATAAGAGTAAACTGTATAAGTTTCATATTCCAATTATTTGTAATTTAAAATTATGTTTTTAAAATTACCTTGCCTGAGATCCCCTTTTTTATGGGTTGTTGAATAGATTGGTGGGGTAAAAAAATTCAAGATGGCGTCGACAAAAATTTGGCTTTTTTTCGTGATGGGTGTCATTTTCATAGTTTTTGGGGTAGCTATTACCGAATATGAGGTCAAAACTGAAATCCAAGATGGCGCCGACAAAAAATTTACATCTTTTCGTCATGGGTGTCATTTTCATGGTTTTTGGGGTAGCTATTAACGAATATGAGGTCAAAACTATAATCCAAGATGGCGCCGATAAAAATTTTACATCTTTTCGTCATGGGTGTCATTTTCATGGTTTTTGGGGTAGCTATTAACCAATATGAGGTCAAAACTGAAATCCAAGATGGCGCCGACAAAAATTTTACATCTTTTCGTCATGGGTGTCATTTTCATGGTTTTTGGGGTAGCTATTAACGAATATGAGGTCAAAACTATAATCCAAGATGGCGCCGACAAAAATTTTACATCTTTTCGTCATGGGTGTCATTTTCATGGTTTTTGGGGTAGCTTTTAACCAATATGAGGTCAAAACTGAAATCCAAGATGGCGCCGACGAAAATTTTACATCTTTTCGTCATGGGTGTCATTATCATGGTTTTTGGGGTAGCTATTAACCAATTTGAGGTCACAACTAAATTCCAAGATGGCGCCGACGAAAAATTTGACATCTTTTCATCATGGGTGTCATTTTCATGGTTTTTTGGGATAGCTATTAACGAATATGAGGTCAAAACTATAATCCAAGATGGCGCTGACGAAAATTTGACATTTTTCGTGATGGGTGTCATTTTCATGGTTTTTGGGGTAGCTATTAACGAATATGAGGTCAAAACTGAAATCCAAGATGGCGCCGACGAAAATTTTACATCTTTTCGTCATGGGTGTCATTATCATGGTTTTTGGGGTAGCTATTAACCAATTTGAGGTCACAACTAAATTCCAAGATGGCGCCGACGAAAAATTTGACATATTTTCATCATGGGTGTCATTTTCATGGTTTTTTGGGATAGCTATTAACGAATATGAGGTCAAAACTATAATCCAAGGTGGCGCTGACGAAAATTTGACATTTTTCGTGATGGGTGTCATTTTCATGGTTTTTGGGGTAGCTATTAACGAATATGAGGTCAAAACTAAAATCTACTAAAATAAAAATTGTTGTAAAATAGTCACACTTTTTTAAGTTGGTTGAATACACTAAAATACTTATAAGGATCGTACCTACTAATAATAGTAACAAAATGAATTTTTAAAGTTCCCAGTAATCTTCTGGAATCAATTTTAATAAAAATATAAAAAAAATAATAATATCAAGTATGAAGATGGTCTATAAAATGGAATGCGCTATGTTTACGCGAGCGTGATGTTCCCGCGAACCAGGTGGCGACGTTAGATACCTAAATTTGAGTAACGCAGATTTGTGACAGCGTCCTTAAGCTCATTTGTTATATTTTTTTGTTTGTTATAAAAAAGCTTTTCTTCCAACTTATTTCTATTTTTTTTTAATTTTATCATGTATCGTACAGGTCTAGCGGAGTTCGTGGCGCCCCTGCAGCGCGGCGGGCTGTGCCGGCTGGCGCACCAGCCGCACGCGGCGGGGCTGTGGACGGTGTACATGCACGCGTACGGCGCGCCGCCGCGCCGCGCGCCCGACCCGCGCCCGCAGATCATACAGCTGCACAAGAACACCAGCGGCATGGGGCTCAGCATCGTCGCCGCTAAGGTGCGTGTTACACTGTGCCGGCTGGCGCACCAGCCGCACGCGGCGGGGCTGTGGACGGTGTACATGCACGCGTACGTGACGTCACACTGAATGTGTTCACTAGTAGACGATTTCGTGACGCTGCTGTAGTAAGGCGGGTTATGCCAGCTCTCGCACAAGCCACACGTGATAGGAAGATAGCTTTAATGAAATGGTTGAAGTCAGAATTGCCTTGTGGTCAAAAATAGATCTATCATTCTATCAATTTTCACTTACGTTTTTGAATAACATCATTGTGATACATACTCGAACATCTATTCGATGGATTATTTAAAATCTACATCGTACTAATTATTGAAATTGAGAGATTTGAAATTTCAATTTATTCGAATTTACAAAATAAGAAGAACACACATCAGATATGCACATTAACTCTGTATTTGTAAAAACGAAAAAAAAAGAATTTATAATCACATAATATTATATCCTATAGGGTGCAGGGCAGAGCAAGCTGGGCATCTACATCAAGTCGGTGGTAGCGGGCGGTGCGGCGGCGGCCGACGGGCGGCTCGCGGCCGGAGACCAGCTGCTGTCGGTGGACGGACACTCGCTAGTTGGCATCTCGCAGGAAAAGGTACATTAGATATTATCATATGAAGTTCGTTACGTTGAATTTGTATGTTTGAATTATTCACAACAGAAAATTAAAAAAAAAAATATTTGTAAATTAGATTGGGACTCAGACTTTTTCAATTTCAGCCATTTTTATGTTATTCTTGCTAAGATTATAAATGCGAAAGTCTGTTTTGTCTTTTATCAAGTCGCAAGGAGCTATTCTATGCGATATAATTTTTGTTATAGGAGATAGTTTGAAGCTAAAAAATGAAATAAAAATACAAGACTGTAGTGATCTATACTACACTTTTATATGTCACTTATTCGATCATAATTGTCTTTTGTCTCAAGTTATTTTTTAATTTCACAGGCGGCAGAGTACCTAGTGAGGACAGGACCGACAGTTACTTTGGAAGTAGCGAAGCAAGGGGCTGTTTTGCATGGTCTTGCAACGTTATTGCATCAACCAACGTACAGTCAAAACAGACAAGGTATGTTTAATATTAATTTGTAATTCCTTCAGTATTAATTAGTTCTCACGATATTTCAGGTTCGCATAATATGTACAAGAAAATATGTAATTTTTAAGTCTATAAAAATAAAACATGAATTATGTTTACGTCTGTATTTTTCTATAATCCATAGATGAGGAAATTCTATACGAAGACCGAGCGCGTCGTAATTCAGGCAGATGTATAAATCCAATCCCGGTTTTGCTGAAGCCATCATCGCCGCTCTCCGAACTTGCTACAGCAGGCAAACGACTTCAAAAATATCTATTTGGATTTATTTTGCGATTTTTGTTTTTGTTTTTTGATGTTGAATCGGAGGTTCAATTTTCAGGTTTTTGTTTCGTTCTGTTTTTTTTTTGGCTTTCGTCGTATCGTTTTTCAAGTACAGCATAATAATATAAAAGATTTATTTAATTACAGGCTACGGTCGACGCCCGTGTCATGACCGTTGTCACCTTCTAAGAAATATGTCATCAGAGTCTAGTACTACGGATGAAAGCGAGGATTTTCAATCGTATTATCACGGTTCTATCCCAAGACTAATTATAACCTTAGACAGGGAAAACGATCAGCTTCAAGAAGAGTTATCCCCGGAAACGCCTAGTTGCCTAGCAGAACTTAACGGTGAAACAATGTCGCAACGGCAAATACCTATATTTACTTTCACTTGTGAAGACGATGATGATCCGCATTCAAATAGTTACTCACAAATGGATACTCATGTTCCATATGAAATTCCACCACCGGTACCAGAACCACCCACTAATTATGAACAGTCGAGTGATGAAAATATAATTTTACCACCCGAAATGAAACCTATTAATACTAAATTAATGTTGGATTTGTGTAATGAGCGTGCCAAAGAGGATTGCTATAGACGGAGATGTACTGGTGTAGGAGACTGCGTAAGCGCGTGCGAATGTTGTCGCACACCACAACCTGAAACACAACCTATACCGTACATTGATGAACCCAGTTTTGACCCTACCATAGTAGAAAAAGATGGAGTTCATGAAAAAATTGCAACGCCAAAAATACGTAGGATCTTACCTTCACTTTCACTGGATAAATCAGAGGAAAGAAAACCCGAAACCGCCGATGCCATGTGCCAAACGCCGCCCTCGCCTTCAGAGATAGAAATGAAACCATCGAATACGGTAAAAATAGCTCGCCAAAAATTAGAATTAGGATTAAAATTAAATAGAGAGTTTAAAAATTTACAAGACGTTCATAGTAGGTTAAGAAGAACTATTTTTAATATGTCCAAATCATTTTCTGTTAAGTCTGAAGACACAGATGATGCATCAACGTATTCAACTTCCGAATCTCGCAATGCTGTGTTTGATGAAAAGCCCCAGAATATTTTAGTCAATAAGGAAATAAAAAACGGTGGTATGAACGGAAATGTACTAGGCACCGTCGATAAGAAATCCTGGAAATCTCCAGATGAATACCGGCCGGCGTTTGGTAAAGTGAAAGCTTTAACGAAACGTTTTAATGCAATCAATCTGAAATACTGCGTAAAGAGTTATCAAAGAAACTGCCAGTCTAGTCCAAATTTAAGCGTCCGACAAGACTTTTCCCCAAAACATAAACTCAGTCTACCCACTAGCACTAGTTTAGCCGACATACAATACGAGCAGAGTAAAGCTATATCTACCGAAAGTAAAAGCAGTAAAATGTCCGAAGACGAGGTCAAAAGTATCTTAATACAACTGGAAGACTGGTCGAAATTCGGCTCGCGTGGCAGCGAGGACACTTTAGCGCAAGGGAACGAATTCGAACTACCGAATTTACCCTCGGAGGATCACACGGAGACGAATGCGTCAATTAACGGCAGTTTCGTGTTCAGTGAATTCATCGATAAGAAACCGAGGGTGATAACCCTGGAGAATATAAAGTTGAAATCTAATCAGGGCAGCGGGAACTCTGAAAACTTCGATCGGAGTAAGGATTCCTGTTTTAGTGCGAGCACGGATAGGGACGATAGCGTGCCGCGGGTGGTGGCGATGTTCGGCAAGGGCGCGTCGTCGACGGACGTGTCGACGGTGTCGGTGCGGTCGGAGCGGTCGGAGCGGTCGGGGCGGTCGGGGCGGTCGGGGCGGTCGGGGCGCGCGGGCTGGAGCGACGCGCTGGCGCTGAGCTGCCCCGACCTGAGCCGCAGCGACAGGTTTCACAGCTGCCCTACATCATTGCTTCTTTCGTCCGACACGACTTCTCGTAAGACTTCCCCACACAGCGCATGAAATAGGTGTGTTGCTGTCCGCACCTTATGCATACTTTTACGTATTTTTTTTCCTTTTCGTTCTAGATGGGCACTTTCGTTGCGTTATTTTTTGTTCGAGGTCTCGTATACTCCCGATTTTAGTTTTTATTCGTACAGTGGCAAAGTTTATTTGTTGATATTTATTTTTTGTAAAGGCATGATGTTGTGTAATTTGTCTCACAAATGTTTTATTGTTGAAGGGAATGAGTAATTTTTTATTTTTTATTATTTGTTGTAAGATTTTTTAATAGAATGTATTTAAATTTTATTTTCATTCAAATTTGTTGAATTAAACAATGCAAGCACTAGATTTGATAAATAAAATTCACTCGCCACGCTTCTGTATCGACCACATTTTTGCAAGTATCCTGAATATAATTTTAAACATAAATAAATGCATTAGGGTAATATAAAATATCGAATTTATTTGTTTGAGCGAATGATTCTTTAATATAATTTAAATACTTTCCATAACGGAATAAAAGCTGTTTATCCGTCATGTGGTATTTCACATGTACGTATGTATACTAAAAAAGTCATACATATTCCAAATGCAACTGGCAGGAATTTTATTTCACTGCATGGGATGATGTGTACTTCGACCCGACAATAATAAATCCTACAGTAGCAGTTTCACCCAATACACATATGATCGCAGTTTTGTTTTGTTACATCATCCTGTCGATGTCACTATCTGTTTTCTTTTTATGAGCATTATATTTTATTGTTCTCTATTCTTCTATTTTATGCATTTTTGAAAGTGAAACTTGTTTAGGCGATTTAAATTTCAAGGATGCGTCATGACCGTACCATACCGTTTCGTTATGAAAGGTGACGATTTTGCTATTTTTGAATTTTGCCAAAGAAGTTTCACTTCTGACACGTGTGCTTGGCACACGCGCTCTTTTTTAATGTTAATCGAACTGTCCTTACTCCAAACTTTCTCTGTTGATTTTTAGATATATTGGCTTTGCTTTTCAGTCTTATGACACTATCTACAACGTTATTATTGTATTTATCTCTAAGTTGTTCTTCTTATATTTACTACTACTTTACGAAACTTCGCATATTGGCGATATTTCGTGTTGAACATCATCTCAAAACGTTCACATATTGGTGATCTTTAGACTTATGTAGCATTAATGTCATAGGTGGGAGTGCGGGTGGGTCTGTTGCGGGTGTTGGCGTGGCGGGCGCGCGGCGCGCGTCGGAGCGCGACCTGCCCGCGCGGCTGGCGGCCGAGCCGGTGAAGCCCAGCAAGAGCACGCCCGCGCTGCACCACGCGCCCGCAGCCGCGCCTGCACACCAGGCGCACGCGCACGCCAACGTCTCGTGAGTTGAACACTTTATACATGACTAGCTTACCGTTATAGTCTAAAACTTAATAAATGATATACAAAAACCTTCCTCTTGAATCACTCTATCTATTAAAAAAAACCGCATCAATCCGTTGCGTAGTTTTAAAGATTTATGCATACAAAGGGACATAGGAACATAGGTACAGAGAAAGCTACTTTGTTTTATATTATGTAGTGAAACTGCACTTTTGTAAAGGGACTAGCTGTGCCGCGCGGTTTCACCCGCAAAATATCTCTATAGCTTATGGTACATAAGCTACATTACAAATGTCATCAAAATCCGTTCAGTGGTGTACCCGTGAAGGAGTTAATCAGTTAAACATGCATCCATCCATACTTACAGACTTTCATGTTCATAATATTAATGCGATTTTTATTAATGACATTAATTAAATGAATTCTTTTTCAAAATACCCAGAAACAGTTAAAAATAAATGAGATAAATATAGAAATACAGTATATACCAGAAAATTTTCAATATTATGGGGAAATAATATTTGAGTATTTATTTTGTACAATATGTTTATGTATATTCTTTTAGAACCTTTTTTTTTTCTACAACAAATTACTAAAATAGTTCATGATAATAATTAATACTCATTATTTTGTTTTTCACAGTGGCCCGTTAAGCCCGGGTGCTCAATCGGTGGCAAGCAACTCGTGGGCCAACAAATCCCGCAGCAGCCACAACCTGTCCACACCGCATGGCGATTCTTTCTACCAGAATCTATCGTCGGTACACGACAAACAAGACAGGTTAGTAACTTTACTACATATACAGTAGCGTGTTGATTTCAATGCGCTCTCAAAATATAATATTATGAGAATCTAATTACATTTTTTAAATTTTGAAATTAAAAACTACATCAACTATTTGTGTTTCTTGGTTTATAAGAGTTCTAATGTCCAATATATTGTAAAAACAAAAACTAAAATATCAATTATACGATATTTTATTTATAGCAGATGGTCATCTCTCCGCTCCTCGGGTAGTGGACGGCCCCAGTCCGCTCACTTTAACTCCACGGAACCATCCAACGAACCAAGTCCCGCTCAACAACATCAGGTAATAATATTATGTATTAATTGTACACATAAATAACTTGAATAATATTTAATTTGATGAAACTTGAAAGTTATACGTCTATGAAAAATTATTTCAGGTTAATCAAGCGAACGCGAGGGCCGCAAAACTTGCAGAAATGTCCGAAGAAGTAAACAGAAGACAACAACTTCAACATCAACATTTACAACAACATCAACACATGCAATACCAAAAGCCCGTAATGCCGCAGATGTACGTGCACACAGGGTACGGACAGGGCCCACAAGGGTTGTATGGATCTTCGCCACAAGGGTTGCAAAATACCCCTGGATCAATGCAAGGGTTGCAAAACGTGCAAGGTTCGATGCATGGCTTGCAAAATGTACAAGGCTCAATGCAGGGGCTACAGAACGTTCAAGGATCCATGCAAAACGTGCAGGGATCAATGCAAGCTTTACAAAACTCGCAGGGCTCAATGCACGGATTGCAAAATGCGCAAGGCTCAGTACACGGAATGCAGACTTCCCAGTCGATGCATGGATTGCAAAATGTTCAAGGTTCGATGCACGGGCTGCAAAACACTCAAGGCTCGATGCAGGGCTTGTTAAACGTGCAAGGTTCGATGCAAGGGCTACAAGCTATGAGTCCTCAGAACCAACAACCGTCACCGCAACTACACGGCTCGCAGTACTTACACTCGCAACACCAGAGCCCGCACTATCACAATCAACACGGTCAACAACAGCCTCAACGGTGAGTAAAAGTTTTCGCTTCATCAATCATTACTGTGTATTTATCAACTCTTTTTGTTGTTATGAAGGCAATTGATAATGAAGAAAAGTCACTTTTACCTAGGAAGCTCTGTGTAATACAAATACACTAATAATTAGGACAAGAATTTTGATAGTATAGCTCGGTCAGATAAAGAAGGGATTGAAAATGGCACTTCTTCTATTTCTCCATCGCTCACTTAATATTTTCATCTATACAAGTCTAGTAAAAAAATAAAAATAATTTCAAATCCTTTCTTTATTTGACTAAGTTATTTTGCTTTTTTGGTACTATAAATTCGTAATTGACAAAACATTTCAGCTACGAGTGGCACCAGCCTGGCCCGCCATCACCACAACGGTCCCAACCACCAGTGGCTCCCAAACCGCACGGCCGCAGACCCGAAACGGAAGTCGACGAGATGCCGCACCAGCATGGCGCCAGTTCTGTGCAACCGGATGATGGTGAGTAGCTTGTAACATAGTTTTGATTTATTGATTATTGTTAGTTATGCCTACAGATATTATATTCCATAGAAATTGATTTTAAGTATGATTTCTGTTATTTCTTTAATATTTAGATAATATCTCGACAGGACATATACTGTAACAACGGTTACATGTTTATTTATAGTATTTATGCAGCGGTCACAGAAGGCTTCCTTGTCTAATCATTATAACATCACTTTGTTATGTATCTTGCTTATTTGCGTGTATAAAATCTGTGTTCAGCAATAGTGTCATGCGAGTAATTCTAATGATCATTAATAATTAATATAGTGGTATGTGTTGCAGAGCGGTACGTAGCGAGTGCACTAGACCCGCCAGCTGTATCAGTGTACCCGGCGGCACCAGCGGGCGGGGCGGGCCGCGGGCTGGCGCCGCACAACCCCTGGCAGCGGGAGGAGCGCGAGCGGCAGGCTGAGGCGAGGCGGGCTGCGGCACGGGCACGCAGGTACACGTAACACGCATATTTGTCAAAAATAACAATAACTTACAGAAAAATACAATGTACAATCCTGTTAACTCGCTACGCGTTATATAGGTATGGTGTAGGCACTAGGCACCAAAGATAAAAAGAAAAATTCAAATGATTATTTGAGTCTAATAAATAATAAAAATTAATAATATATAACAAAATTATATTTGTCACTTCAGTTTATATATAACTGTCTTTTTAACAACTAGACCAAATATAATTTAATGTGTCCTATGTTTATAATGGAATTAGAAATAATAGACATGTTTTCAAAATAACAGTATTGACTAACAGGATGTCCAATTTCAGAGATGCAGCTATAGCACAATTGCTAGCGCTAGGAGCATCGCGAACACCAGTACAAAACCAACAACTACGCGCTTTGCAACTCGAGAGAGACTTCGAAAGACGTGCCACACAAGATGAACAGGTAAGCAATAGGCTCTACATACAATTTGACTGACTGACTATGACTCAGACTTTTAATGCATTACTTTGAATAAATTTTATCTTGAAAACTAATCGAAGAAATAAATTTCATTCCATAATAATAATCAATATATATATAAAATTCAATCAATAATGATTAAAATTTACTCCATTACAGGACGAAGCCGGTACTGGTGAAGGCAGCCCCGAAGAGGAATCAATACAACCAGAGCTATTAGATCACGAGAGAGACCTACGATCATCACACGGGCCGCACGTAGCAACGCAGCCGCAGCCACAACCACACATGCATCAACAACAACACGTACATACGCAACAGCAACACGTACATTCGCAACAGCAACACGTACATTCGCAACAGCAACACGTTCATCCGCAACAGCAACACGTACATCCGCAACAGCAACACGTACATTCGCAACAGCAACATGTACATTCACAACAGCAGTCGCAATCGCAGCCGCAACCTAAGTCGATATTGAAGACGAACACGCGAACCGAAATTGTCAACGGATATTCAACGCATGTTGTAAGTCAATTTTAATATTTTTGTGATTTTTGTAATATTGTTTTCTTTGTTTGTATATATGTGGCTTAATTTTAATATAGATATTATTATCAATATTACTGTGATAATTGTGAACTGTGACGTCTCTATACTTAGTTATTTTATGCATTTTGAAGTGAAACTTCTGTAAGCGCGTTGAGAGTAATTTGAAGCTTGCGTCATGACAATACTAGCACGTCATGGACTGATGTGACGATTTTGATATCTTTGAATCTTACCTGAGAAGTTTCGCTTCTAACACGTGTGTTCGGAACGCATGTCCTTTTTTATTAAAGTAATTTGACACGTAATTTGTCACTATACCGATAAAAACGAAATCAACCCTACTAATCACCTATATGAAAGAAAGAAAGAAAGAAAATAAATTTATTGCAAAATACACAGCCAACAACATAACAAAATTATCTTAAGATTAGCAAACGGATACAGCCTCAGCAAAATGCTCCCAAATATCCCTTTACAGAGCACAACAGAAGAGACGAGGATATCCGATCTCTCGACAAGCGTGTCCAACCTCTCGATGTCCGTATCGAGCACGACGAACAACACGAGTAGCGGGGAGCCGCTACCGCCCGCTCCGCCGGAACGTGGGTCGTCCTTCGCGGTGATGGCGGGCCGCCGCGCGATGTCGCCGCACACACAGCACGCGCACCAGCAGCTCCCACATGACAATGTGGCGCCGCAGTACGTGTACTTATATTAATAATTAAATTAAATGTGAATGTGTATTACTATTCCTTGACTATTATTTGACTATTCATCTTATACCTTTTATGAGCTCAATACTAATCTATACCATTTCCTAGATCACCAGTGAGTGCGACCCGTGACAAGCGCGTGTCCTTCCACGAGCGGGCCGCAGAAGCAGCCGAAGCAACCTCCCCCGGACAATCTCCAGGCTCGTCCCCCCCTCCCGGGCCAGCAGCACCCCCCGCCCCGCCCGCCTCCTCACCGCCACCGCTAGACACGCCCGTGCAGAGGGAGGACCCCGACGTGAGTACATATTATTGATTTGAGAGACATGAAACATGCACCACTTTTCATATATTATGAATTGTTGATAAAAAATAAAAAAAAATAAAATAAACTTTACTTACTACTGACACACACCGATATGCATTTTTTATGATTATTTTATTTTATTTTAAATAAATTATTAAACTAATTTATTTTACATTTATTTATTGACAATTTGGACAAGATAAAAGATGATAGTTACTCACATTGGTCCTTCGAGCCGGATTATTGAAATTTTGAGAAGATACAGAATTACGTCATTTTACACTTGACACTAACAGTTTTACATAACACACTTAAATAAACAAATGCATTTCAGCGTTTCATAGAGGAAGCGGAGAGCATGATGTCGGGCCCCAACATGACGTCCACCACGTCGCCACTCAACACTCACACGCCCGGCGTCATCGGCGCGCAGGAGGTCTACAGGTAATGTTTTATATGGATTTTTTTTTGTAACATAAACGTATGTCGAAATATACCCTCGAAGAAAGTTCATGAGACCATTTTTTTTAGAAGTCTGGTTGAATTTATATACATATTTTGGGATGCAGGTAGTAAGGATCAGTTTCAGCACTTTTTCACTCAATCTTACAGTCACTGACAGCCTATTTGACACTTTGATTACTATTTTTCGTCAATATTAAAGGAAATTTTAAACAGACTATAGTGTTTACGATCTACCTTCATTTTTGTTTTTTTTTTTTCTTGTTCACACGATTGTAATATTCATTGTCATTGTGCATTGTGTCATCTTAGCGTTTATTGGAAGGAAATAAACTCAAAGCGATACATAAAAAAGGGAGTTTTTAATCATGGTCCTTACGATTGCCGGATATAACATAATTTAACGATATTGGAGAATATATACTCATAATTATCACTATTTCCATACAGAGACCCAGTAGCGCGTCGCCTAGCCGCAGCCCGGGCCCGCGCGGCCCCAGCTCCAGTCCCAGAGCAACTATCGTTCAAGGAGAAGATGAAGATGTTCGCGCTCGAGTCGGGCGAGGCGTCCACGCCCAAGGATAAGGTACACGCTGTACGGGTGATCTTACCGTTTTAACTAATACGGGGTTTGGTGGTGCGGTAGGGATTAATTAATAATATGGGGTGATTTGCTAATTGATAAGTGGTAAAGTCTAATAACGGCTATAATAGGAATAAGTGGGAGGGGGTAGATTTGCTACTAAGTTATAGAAAATAAATTTCACAAAATTGAGTGATTTGATACTTAGTTGTGGAAATAATTATTAATAATTGGTGACTAGATACTAATTGGTAGGTAGAAATAGGTTTGTAAATAGAGCTCATAGGGGGAAGTTGTCAAATAGCTAATTGAAATTATAGGAGTCAGATAACCACACTAATATCGGATATTTTACTACTGATTAGGTAAGCGAAGGTAGGTTTTGTGCAATAGCTAATTGAATAGGTAGGGGTAGGATAATTTCACTAATAGTTAATATCTTGCTTCTAAATGCTTTCATTTGGGTAGGAGGTGATGATAATATAACTAATCTAAGCGATGGAACAGTTTTAAAGGCAGGGGGAGCAACGTTATCTTGAATGAATGAAAAATTATTTATTGCACACAAAAAATACAAGATCACAAAATAAGAGTGATACAAGTTATCATATTATTATGTACAGAGGGTGGTCTTATCGCTGTAAGTGTGTGTCTCTTCTTTATAGCTATGACTTAGAGACTGCATAGATGCCCTCTTTATAGCTATAAATTTTAAAATTTCAATTCATCTTAAGGTTGATCAAGGTGGCGCAAAAAAATAAAAGCATATTAATTATAATGAACATTTTTATTTGCATTTCGCTCGCTCTCTTTGTTTTAAGCATAGTATTAAGCTTTTATTTAACATTTCAAATTTCTTAATTTCCAGGTGAAGATATCGCGCGCCCAAAGAGACATCGACGCGGTACACTGAAGAATTCGTCCCATTACCCTTTAATATAGATAGAAATATACATTATAAATGTAGTATTTGCAGCTGATTCAGTATTAAAGCAATACGTTCGTCTATTTATAAATATCAAATGATACTGCGTAGCCTTCCACGGGCGATAAATATTTTATTCGATACGAAATAAGCGCGGACCACTCACTATACAACGAGACGACGTCTCAATTGCCTTTCTTTGTAAAACCAATTGCACCAATTTACAATTAGTAGGGGATAAGTAATGTTTTAAAACATATATTTTATGGCAGTAAATTTAAAGTAATATTTTTAACAGATTTAATGTCGCCTTAGCAGCTAGTGCAATTATTTAATAGTGATAACGATAGCAACTATTTACCACGTAACGTTTATACTTATTGTGAGCTCGTACTATTCGTGACGGATGGCACATAACATTCTAAAGGTTTTATTTTCCAAATTAGTAGTGCCATTTATTTAAATAAATTGTTAATGTTTGCCACATTAGAGTTTTATTAGAAGGACCAAAAATAATATGTATTTCTGTGGGTGCCTTTATGTGTACTTAGTGTAATTGAACATATCCATATTTATGTAAACTCATAAATTATTTATATAGTCCCGCTGCCTTTTTAGCTTCATTACATTCCAAAGAATGAACCTTTCGAATTATTTCTTCCTAAAGCATTCCTTGACTCGAGTTTTATAGATAGTCTATAAATGGAAAAAATATTTATATCTATTACTATTATTAAATACTATGAAATTATTTGTACAACAAAAGCAATAAAACAGTGAGCTTTTGTGTATATAGAAGTATAAAATAAAAATAAAATAATTAGCACTATGTTGTGCCAAAAAATTTGTACCATTACGATGCGGACGTTGGCATAGAACGATAACTATATAATTTTTGTATTGATTTCAAGTGTTGACATCGGATTCCAATGACTCGTAATTAATGTTCGATAGAAAGAGATATTTAAATTATATGACGATGAGTATGAAAACATTTGTACCGTTTTTGAGCCTAAAGATTAGTTTCTGGAATCCATAGGTGTTGTCTACATCCAAGGCACTAATATAATGTAAATATTAAATTTTGTAGTAGACTTCTATGATTGTGTTATTTGTACACATATTTTTATTTGTAAATGAAATTTATATTTAACGTATATAAAATATCTATAATACATAGAACACATAGTGACGAGAGGCCTAGACGTAGCGGTAGGTATATGATAGTTCTAGCCACTGGGCTCCTTGCTCCCAGTATTTCACCCAACGATAGTCAATTAGAAAGTGTTTAAGATTAAATTTAGTTTCTCCCCTTTATATCACTTAGCCTGTATATAAATCATTATTGATGTCTTAGTTCTGATTATAATTATTATTTAAATATTATAATTGGGAAATTGTAACACAAATTAATTATATTGTTATTCATAGATGATAGATCCTATTGTACTACATTTAATTGAAAATTTTAATAAATTAACGATACAATTGTTGTGTTTTATTTTTTCCTCGAATATTTTCAGTTTAAATGTTTATATTATAATATGAAACCTATGTATTAAATATTTAAGAATACGAGATATCCAGATACCAATTCTTACAATCTATACCACCAAAAAATTAGAGTGTATGTTTTTAATATCAAAATAACCTCTTTTTACTAAATGCATATATAGTTTTATATACCGTACATATACCAAAACAGTATTTTTTTTACTGTTTGTTCCGGAACAATCTAAGTTAGCTAGTAAATCTCTGGAACGGCTGGACCGATTTTAACAGGACTTTCACTGATAGATAGCTATAAGCTATAAGTTACTCCGGCTATTTTTTATACTTCCATTCCCACAGGAACTTTAGTATTAAAGGAAAAACTCATTTACGCGGGTACAACCGCAGGACACAGCTAGTATACATAAAAACAGTCTCCAACCATGTCTCTCATCTCTGTAATCAACTCAAAAAATACTGAATAATTTTCTTCTAGCTAGAGAACTCAACTACCTTTTATCTAATAACAGGCCAACAAAAAAAAGTTCGTAAAAACACAACTAAATTTACCTAAGACCTAAATCATATCATTTTTGTAAGCTGAAACCTTAGGTACATATTTCATAGCAGTTATTTTATTTTTCCTCTCCCACCATATTTTCACAATATGATATCGATTTATTATTTCCCATTTTTTTTCGCTAACAATCATAATTATTTAATTCAATACTCCCAGGCAAAAAGTGATATTTTGCATAGAAATCTTCGTCACAGTTCGGTAACTGTCATATTCCCGGAGCGTCCGAAGACGATATTATACTCCCTTTATACTCCAGTCGGTCAAGAGTCAAGACCATTGAAAAGATTCACAATAATTCCAAAAGTTTTCACACTTCGGTCAAGTGAATGGGTACATTGGGGCGACAATAAGTCTCATTTTGCAACCTTGTCCGCAGTCCGGAACATTGTTAAAATTGCAATTAAATTATTTTTTTGCTGTATGATCGTGAAAAAATTCCAAAAGTTCTGCAAACTTGGGAAAGTTTTCGATACAATATTTCATATCACGTATTAAATTTGCAAAATTGCAACCAATCTAAGTGTACGGAACATTGTTAAAATTGCAATTAAATTATTTACCCGGCCAAATGTGGATGACCAAATAGTGAAACGTTGACGATTTAACGATCTGGCCAAACTAAATTGGCCATTTCTCATGAAATTTTGCTCATGCTTATTGCTCATTTCATAATGAGCAAATCTACGGTATGGCCACGACAGGTATATGTACCTACCATGTGCCTACCTAATTTTTAACGAACATCATAATAATAGCTTTCGCAAAATCATGATGAGACTGTGAGAACGGACCTCATATTTACAATGAAATACAAATGTTATCCTGTCTGAAATGTTATGGCAAAGATAATTTATTTGATCTTGCAAATTCTAATTTATGTGCTGAATAATCTGCACGATTTATCACAGGTGAAGTCAAATTCTTTATTGCAATTGAAAGTAAGTAGATAATAATATGAAACGTTTATAATATCTTCACAGGTCCACTGTAGACAACTTTTATACTGTAGAAGAGTATCTATACTATTATATTATCGCCGTCCCCGGAGAACAATATATCTGCCATTACCATTATTTTATTGTTAGGTATGCCATATTTGAAACCTACGTAGCCCTGTGGCGTAGCCTAATTTTTTTTGTAATTTTTCTCCTGTAATCCACGAAGATATAACTTTATAAGGTATGTATTACAATAATATTCACTGCTTTTTCCAGAACATATTCGTACTAGAAAAAAAGATGCCGCGGGGCACAGAGCTGTAGTTTTTTATAAACCTTCACCTTCTTTTTAACCCACTTTAGAGAGTATTAGCTTAAAGGTACAATTCCGAGACGGGCCGCAGACCGCAAACTGCAACAGCAAACTGCAAGCGACAACACTTGTTTCTATAAACATCTATGAATCGCTGCGCGTCGCGTCTGCAGGCAGCAGTGTCGCCGCGCGAATCAATTTGAGACATGTACCTTGAAGCTCAAACCCGATGCTGTTTAGCCAGTGAAATAAATACAAGGGTGAGGAATAAAATAAAATGCATAAATAATTTAACAGTGTTTATATTTTGTTTCAAGGTTAATAATATTACATGTGCCATGTGGCGTGATGCTGCTACAAACTTCACTTGATCTACAATGTAAAAATTGCACCTTTGTGCAGTCGTTACAAAACGCCATCAACTTAGGGCGGTTAAGAGGATTTTAACAATTGCACCATAGAAAAAAGCACTAAAAGATATCTAAAATGCTATCAACTCCATCGTTTAACATACACATATAATTATGTAATAAACAGAACTAGCATAATATACACAGGTACAAGAATATCTCCACATCTGTGATACCAACCGCGACGGAACGCCGCACGCCTCACATTTGGTGATTTTGTGCACTACTTTATATACCATTTATTTAGATATATTTAGAAATATAAAAATCTTTATAACATCGTGCAACTAAAGCTTACAATTACACCATAACCGCTCGCACGAGGTGAATACCGTCGCAAGTTCCGCCTACAGTGATCCTATAACGAGTGTTCAACGACTTTAAAATTAAAGGCGGTTTTGATAATTGTTGATTCTTTATAAATTGGCATTGAGTGTTTAGGAAGCTGAATCTCGATAATACTTCTTAAACCTAAAACAAATTTACAATTCGTAACAATTAACTACTTTATAGTTATACTTAACGTTAAAGCTTGTTTTATTTACACACTTAAAGAGACGACGAAATTAGTTTCTATATAAAAATATATTTTTTGTTTAACAGCAAGTAAATAAATATTATATGCCAATGAGGATACAGCATATAGTTCTTACCAAATAAAAATATGGCGAACCACAATATATTATATACTGTTTATGAAATCCAGCAGTAATGTATCATTATTAAGACTTGAAGTTTTGTTTTATAATTCATAGAAAAATACACATCGACTATTATATTGAACCTATAATTGAATAAAACATACTCTTTTAACGAATACTTAAATAAGAGACGAACGATTAAATCTAAGTCGTGTACATGGTGGCACTGCTATTCGAGAATCAAGTTAAGAACATCAGTATAAAAATAAACTGCAGCATAATCTATTAAAATCTATCCTTTTCGTAAATATTCTCTGAAGTAAAATAATATTTTCGTATCTATTTATTTGAAAAGGACCAGATACAATAGTAGGGATACAGTCGCACATAACATGACAAAGACAATGATATTTGTTGTTACGCGTCGACTGTACGATACGAGGAACACCGCGTGTCAGTGGTCAATGTAAATATTATATTTGTGTGAATGTACACTGTTAAACACAACACACACACATTCATACTTTACAATCACATTTAAATAACAATGGAAGAATTGTAAGAAGCACTCGGTTACATAAAATGTTTTCCACGAACGTTTACGTACAGTAATTTCGGTGTAGTTGCACCAAACTATCGGTAACGAGCCGGGCTCGTCAACTAAACATACATTTAATTAGCCGTTAAGGGTTAACTGCTTACGGACGGTAACGTTGATTGTCAAGTTATCATTGTTACGCTAATTTCAATACAATTCTAAGATACGTTGTTCAATCAAACGACAATGATCAACAACCACTAACCATGGACCGAGCGTTTTAACGAGCGACTAATTAAATGTCTATCTACTGTATCCTAGCTACGACGTGACAAGTGTAAAACATAAACATCTGTTAATCAGTGGCACAAACCGGCCGGAGCCGACAGAAATATCCTCATGGAGGATAGATAAGACGAACAGAACGAATCCATAAAAAAAGTAAAAATAAAATCTTGCATAAAACGAATGGACACAAATGCATACAATGGAAGAAACGTGGTCAGGAATGCATCGCGTATCCATTATCCTAACGTATATCAAACTTATAAAATCCTTAATATTACATATATTCGTATTACAATATTACATCTGGCACTATCGCTAAGGTGCTAACGTATCCTAGTGTCGAATCGCGGCGTGTTATAACGTGCTGTAAACATTATAAACTACGTCCCGGAGTTGCGACGATCGCACATTCACTGTACTCTATTAGTATGACCTACATCACGCTTTGTTTTGTACTATTGCGCTGTTTGCACAAACCGTTTGTACCTTCTGTAGTCCTGTCTCGGTGTACGCATAATCGCTTCATGTCCCCATTCTTATTTTTAAACGTGTCACTTTTTGAATATTTTAATTAGATAATACTCTCAAATATTGAGATCTCGACGAAATAACTATTAAATACAATCACACATAGAAACACATATTTTAATATAATAATAGGAGCCATTTTATACAAGTAAAACATATTTCATCTCTGGATAATATATTTCTTTGTTTCAAATGGAATATTCAAAAATTGACATTAATCATGTACGTACTCATAATTTTGGCCTAATAAATAACAACTACAATATAAAATTTATTTTCTCGCCGGCGAGATTATTTATAACTATTTGTCCCTATTGACAATGTAAACAAATTTATTTATAAATTTCTTCATACACATATTATTTCAGACTAAGTTTAGTATTGATTCTATTTGAAATTTGTTTACATTATCTGACATAAAATGCGATTACGCGTCATCTTATGAAATGAATTCTAAAATATTTTAGAAATATCGACGAGACGCCAAGGGAAGTGAGAGGTGATCTATTTATTGTATTGAGGTATAGTTCAGGCGGTAGCGTTGTAGGAATATTCCAGAAATGGGACGATGGCTACATCTGAGATGTCTCAAGTGACACTATATTCTTTAAGTGTTGAAAGTGTTATTGCTAACAGGGCATTACTAATGCGTTAGAACAGGAGTTACACCAAAATATTCTAGGGTTCGTCAACGCAGCGGAATATCCGAAGTGATAATGCAGCGTGCCGACGTTCTTCAGATTTTAAGTGCATCACTATTCAGTTTTGTGGTTAGGGGAAGGTCGCTTCTAAGGCCGTGTGTCCTGAGCGAAATGGTTCTTCAATGCTTGCGCTGCTTGAAGTGGCAGGTGGTCGTGTAACGTGCCAAATAAGGCAGGCGCACTGTAGCGATGTAGTTCTTGAGATTGCATCAACATAGGCGTGTCACTTCTGGGGGAAGTGGGATGTTTTTTTTTCTAGGGTAGAGTGTCAGCGCAAAAGTCTAGTATTCTACAGCTGTCACTGTTATTTCTGTTGCAGATCATCTTGCAGCAGATCGCAGCCGAAGTGTAATTGCGGCGTGTCCCGTGCAGCGCTGGAGCGCTGCACGGGACACGCCGCAATTCTTTGTATTCTTTGTATTCAATGCTGTTGTAATTCTTCAAGTTGTGAGGTCACTACATAGTAATTAGAGTGGGGGAGAGGAGCTTTTCTTGTTTCTAGGGTAGCGTGTCAGCGAAAAGTCTACTAATCTACAAGCGCACTTCTGTCACTGCTGTTGCTGTTGCTGTTGGTCTTGCAGCAGGTCGCAGCCGAAGTGTCATTGCGGCGTGTCCCTTGCGGCGCTCCAGCGGTCGAACTCGATGCCGGAGTCGGGCGACACGCCCCCCGGCGCGCACCCGCACGCGGCCGCTGCGCCCGACTCACGCACGCCCAGACCCTCCAGCACCTAAGGCAATAGAATATAGGTACGTTAGTACGTTTGAGGTGTAAATAGGAAAGTAATTTTATAGATGGGGTTATTGAGAAGAAAGGATCTTTAGAAAAACGTTAATGACTGATAAAATATGTAAAAATTCTTCTGAATCTTGGAATATAACGCTTTAAAGAGCAAATATAATATGCAATAATGCTTAATAGACAAAATTAATATTTTCTCGGTATACGTATCTATAACAACTATGCGCTATACTTTTTTAATAAATGACATTAATTTAAACTACTAATATAAAAACTACAAATATACTAATGTAATTCTAAACTGCAAACAAGTAATAAAAACATAATTTCCAGAAAATAGTTATATGAATACTACAGAATTGATAACACAAAACAAAACAAATATTCAATAACAACACAACAAATTTACACTAAACAGCAAACAAAAACACACCACAAACATAAAAACACTACAGCGCGCTAAATCAGGACATTACACAGCAACCAAGGGACGGGGGGGATAAGGACGTAGATACAAAGCGCAGACCTTACTCAGTGGGGCGCTGCGCTCGTGTAGGCCGAGGTCCCGCTCGAACGAGTGCAGCTGCCGCATGAAGTGGAAGTTGGGCGCGATGTCCGTCTTGCGGGAACGGACCAGCTCGAACGCGTCGCGTAACGAGAGACGATGTCGTTGCATCAGATACGCGAGTGTGACGGTCACGGAGCGGGACACGCCCGCCACGCAGTGTACTAGCACGCCGCAATGCGCTGACATCGCTTCCTCTGTGGACGAGGGAATGACACATGAAATACTGCAGTGTAGTAATGGCACTAGATGTAGGGTGGGGACACCTAGAAATAATGTAATATGTTGACATGATTGTGCGTAGCGACGTCGCATCTTCTGTAGAATGCAATGCTCCTTTCAATAAATAACAGGCGGTAATTATGTGAAAGTCAATAGATATTAACATGTTAGTGTACAATTAGATAAACTTTATGGTGTCAATAGACGTGAAAATCGGTGTTGGATAGAATTTTGGTGTATCCCTAAAACTCAATAGACAGTCGACGTTTTCAATTATGCAGTTTATTTGTATAATTTTGAGATGTATATATGTATCTACTGTATCTATAACTAATGATGGAAATAAAAAATTGTAAAAATAAATTGCATTTTATTTGCAATTTTCCCACACTACTAATGATATTCATTGTCACAACTTATATTATTAAAAGTCTACATTACGCAATGGATACCCAAATTGATACTAGAACCAGGAAACTAACATAATTGTCTACTATCTTTTTTACTAAGCAATTAGCATACACCCACATATAAGAAGCAAAAAGTTAATTACACAATATTTTCAATAAAACCTTGACTATCCCGGCGCAATGAACCCATTGACTCTTAGATCCATTGACATTTTTTGTTGATAATTGATATCACATCCGCTAATTACGAATGCACCGGGCATCATTTGTTGCCACCTGCTCATTTGACTTCCGGCGATTATTGATTTATTATCAGATTATTTTCATTTATTCGAAAATGATTTCCTTCTCGTATCAGTTAACGATAATCTACAATATTATAGCCGGTGATAAAGCTGAAGGTTACAAGTGTGCTTTTTAAAGATAACTTTAAATATCATATTATCGGTAATGGATATCGTGTGCACTCGCCTTAATATATTCAGAATTGTAAAAAACAACAACAATTGTGAACGACAGAAGAATTTCTATAATATTCGTTATCCTATTAAATATCTGTAATCTGGTATCCTTTACAAGAAGATAAACAATAGGTATAAAAATAGCAAACCGCATTCAATTTCCGCCAACGAGATAACTCGGTTTCTAAGAAATAAACATCTATAATAATAGATAAAGGTCAAACAGAATATGAAATTCTTCTGAAGCGTGTAAAACCCACAATTTTAAAATATATACTTTTTTCTATTCTCTAAAGTCTAAACCTTTCTCAAGGTTAATCCTTATTAAAATATACCAGTTATGCCATAGTTTATTTGAAGATTAAAGGGAAATAGTGTAAGATTTAAGGGCAGTAGTGCTCAAAGATCCTCACCAATAAACCGTATCGCCTGCGGAAAGTGTACAGCCAGGTTCTGACTCCAGTGGTCCGCGATCGGTATCTTCAGGTAGTTGATCCCGCAGCCCTCCGCCTCAAACGTGTTGGGAAGATCTGGCGTCACGTTTAGCACGTACTGAAAACGAAACAAATTGCTCTTTTATTTCATAATTTATTCAGCGACCTTCATACGCCGCGGTTATTACATTGAGGTACCATAATTGATGGGTGAGTTAATTTTCAGACGGATGCTAAATTGTAGCGCGAAAAACGTTTGAGACTTGAAACGTTTTTTGTAACTTTACGGTTGTGGAGGTGATTATAATTATCTGTAAGTGAAACTAGGCTACATTGCTAAAGGCGTATTTATGAATAGGCTCCACTTTTATATCCTTATATGGTGACTGGATCAATATTAACGCATAATTTTAACAGAAGTATAGTTTCAAATGTGGTACATTGATATTTATACCATTCAAATGCTTGACAAACGAGAAATTTTTAAAGAATCAAAAAAAAATTCGCCCGGCAAGGCAAAAACGCGGTTTCTAATCTCGCGTCGCGTTCGAATTAATTCAATTATTTAAAAAAATTAAAGTTAGGAGTTAGGACATATTTTCAAAAAGCTTGCATTTCGAGTCTCAATCTCACCTTTATATTATGCCTGGCTAGAGCCTCACAGTCTTCGCTGTTCGTCGAGTTGCCAAGGAACAGATTGGGCAGGATCTCGATGGGGAAGTCCTGCTGCACGTGCGTGTGCGTGTCCTCGCACTCCGACGAAGAGCCAGAGGAAAGTGCGTCGTCGCTGCCCGAGCCAGAGATGCGGAGCGACCTGGAATAACGATATTGCACCATGAATATTTTGTTATTATTCTTATAGGGTAGGAAGTTGGAACTAATGTTCTAGGTCAAATTGCTAAGTTAACACTTGATGGTATGTGTCTTCTCTGTAATCAAAAGCATTGTAATACAATTTTACCAATCTATAAACTAATGATAGATGTAGATTAGAATGTGTACTAAAAGAATAATATAACATTAAGTAGAGAAAGGTTCTTTTTTTGTTTTGTCTATCCTTGTTATGTCTGTATAATGTTTAATTAAAATGTTTGTAAAATAAACAAAATAATTTGGTATGACGCTTTTGAACACCTCGATAATATATCTTATGACGAATACAGTTATATTTCCTGAAAGCAATTCCTATTAAAATTAAAATTATCTGTACACACAATTATTTTCCTCCGACAATAATAATGTTATTTGTGCAGTTTATTGAATTTCGGATTTCGTTCCCCATAATGGAAATTTATGACAAACCACATCAAGATACAAATACCGGTGCTTTGTATAACAGTAATTGTTATTCTAAACAGAAGTCAAGCAATAAATAGCTCCTCATATCAGCTCCAACCATCAACTGAGACCATTCGTCACTCGAATTTCATTTCCAAATGTACTTTCCTTAAAATGTTTCATGGCGACCTTAAAACCTAGCTACAAAACAATGAGCGATTAGGCGACCTATAAAGCGTTACATCATAGAAAGTCGTGAAGGTCTCTCGTAAGTGCTCAGGCAGGCTGGGGAGCCCGGCCGAGCGGCGATCGATAGCGGGGCTGCTGTGCTCAATGGGGGTGTAGGCCGGGGCTCTCCATTCACCTGCCCCCGTGGATCAATGGCCGCCCACACAGCGCGTCCTTACTCTACGCCCCCTCCCCCCCACACACCCACCCCTGGAGCTCGTTTGACGCCAACGCGTCTGCTCCCACGCGATACTTTACCGAATTCGCCTTCTCAACCGTCGCGCCGCCATTTAGTATGCCATTTAGAAAACAATCAAATAAGCCAGGCACGCGAGTGATCAGTGAAGGCAAGTTTATTCACTGCATTCATTGACAGCCATTTTTCATTGTTGCATTATGCTGTCGACAATTTGCTAGTTACAGCATATTATAATCCTGATGCGACCACACTGTAAAAGCTATTTATACAACTATCTGTACAGCGCGTTTTGACCCACGGACGATTCTGCAAAACCACGCTCTTCTATAACTTATGTTTTATTCTGATACATAAGCTGCATGACTGCCAAGTATTATCAACATCCGCTCAGTGGTTTTCCCGTGATAGAGGAACAAACATGCATACATCGATAAATGCTCACAAACTTTCACGTTTATAATATAAAAACTAAGTAATAAGACTATTAAATTATTTTATTTCATTCAGTTCCACGAATCCTAAATTTGTAAATACCTATTATGTATTATCTTTGTGGTAATACAAAACTAAGCAACTAACAACATAATTTAATGATAGCAGAAGCAAGTCTTGCCAACTAATAGCAAAATCATCCACTTAGGATATATTATGTCAAGACTCCATCTAGCTCTCTCTATTGAATATCAAAGCTATTAAAACAGTTTATAATATTTTAAGTGTGTATGCAGAAACGCTGTATCTATATGCATCGGAAGCAGTATTCTTTTTCTAGTTTACGATAAATAGGTGAAAGTAAACTGTACTAATAGCATGATACCTTATTACAATTTGAAAAAGTTTTATAATTGACAAAACTTTAAAACAATAATACGATGTTTTCCGCCATTTACAATAGTAGGCAGTTAATCTACGTACGACGTATGTACCTACTGCGTTATAATTCTAATTCAAAGGAAGCCAACAAAGTACATAGGCATTATTTCATTAGACAGCGAGCGCATGAATGGTGCGTGTCCTCCGACAAATGTGATAAATAAACAAAAGTATAAAGTAGTAATCAATGTAGCAGTCGGTCAGCGAATTCGCAAGCGCTGTGTGGGCACCGAGCGCGTGGGCCGAGCGTGGGCGAGCCAACACGACCATTCAGCCCGCCCACGCTCGCTGATCTAACTGATCTAATAATGACAACGCTCGTACCAGTGAATTAAATCGATTTACGTGTGGGTGAGATTCGCACTCAGCTCGAAAGCACCTGTATACACTTTTGTTAATAAATATAGCCCACGAACAATTATTATTCCATTGTTGTTACGAAAATAGAATTCAATCTAAAGGGCGAGCTTCTGTGTATATTTTTTTATGATTTCGCGTTTTATGATTCCTTGAAATTATTTCACAGTTAATTATTAATAATCTAAAGATTTTCTCTTAGGGACAAAAAAACGTAAACATATAGGTACCACAGGCGAAGCCGGGGCGGACCTCTAGTTTGATATAAATTCGACTAACAAGTCATTCTAACGAAGTAAAATTATCCCCTGTCACTCCAACGTAATATGATAAGTTGTACTTCTGTGGAAAGTCTAATTTTCATGGGAATTCACAATTATTAAGTCTTAAGGCATTTCTTCTAGCTGAAGCTGTATTCTGTTTGTAGAGGTAGAGTAGGTATTTCATAAAGATTTAAATTGTAATCATATTATATTTCTATAAAAAAACGGCACGTTCTTCAAATGTAATAATCATAATTCTCAGCCATATTTGTATTGAAGTGTCAGTTCGTTCGTGCGAATACAATTCATATATGAACGGAGGGGCGAGCACCGGAAGCCATGACACGGCTCGCTCGTGTTATTAATGAACGAGTCCTATAACGTGTTTAGTGCCTTCGATAACGCGGCCGAAATGGAAGAGCGCTCGAACCGGTCGGGGTGATAAGAAGAAAGTGGCATCGCGATCGGTTCGGTTAACATCGAGTGGAGTGTGGGTCGGATACGTGTAGGCGTGCGGTTGCGTGCGGTGCGCCAGCGCAGAGGAATGCGGACCGACCCACCCGACGCCAATGACCGCCTGCAAGGGACGCTTTTTTAATACCTCACTTACTAGTTACCATCCTGTCAGGACTTTAACGAGCGAAATCGACCGGACAAAGAAGCGAGAGCGTTTGTTGTTTGTGTTGTGTGCACATGTGTGCGTGCGTGTTGCATTCGTTTGATCATTTAGATTTTATTTGGATTAACACATTGTATTAAAACATATAATAAAGTAAAATATTACTTACTAAACAGCTTTACGTCGGTAAAAATATATTCAGCAAAACACCCATCAGTTCATTATTCTGGTCCTTAATTATTCAATACGTTTTAATAAAACATTTTTCCATTTTCACGAATCCAGATAAAGAGCGATTGTTATAACAATAAATTTCAAGATAGATACCTACATTAATTGATTTGCGAATTCCTTATTAAACGGCAGCTTATTATTTGACTGTTTTACAATCCTTGTTTTATAATATAGGCTCATTCGTGAATCGCAAGCAAGATCATTAACAAAATTACCTATGCTTGTTTAGATAAAACTCAATGTTATGATTTTCGGTGACGCCATACAAACAACGATAAAGTTTACGGTATACCGCTGCGACGTATTCGTCTCGTCTATGGCGACCTATGAATGAATGCCAACCTTGAATATATTTGCAATGTGAACACTAATAAAAACAACGCCATGAGCGGAACGACTTGCCTATGAGACAATGGCATATTAAAATTTACAATTTTATACCATACCATAGTTGAGCTGCCATTACCGTGTATGCTAATCATGTACCTACCTACTGTGTAAGAGTACGTCTATACAATTGTACACCGGTATATACTTCGCAATTAACGTTCATTATGGTATCAATTATGACGTAACCGCTATAA
Organism: Colias croceus; assembly: GCF_905220415.1. Classification (NCBI taxonomy): domain Eukaryota; kingdom Metazoa; phylum Arthropoda; class Insecta; order Lepidoptera; family Pieridae; genus Colias; species Colias croceus. The sequence continues at coordinate 8,566,921 of NC_059542.1, forward strand.
CGACGACTACTTGCGGATAGATAGTTGAAATCATAGATTCGTTTTAAATAAAAACTTGTCTTATTGCACCAGGCTATACGAGTTTGTCATTAGCCAAACATTTACAATTTTAAAACATCAAGAATTATATTATAATAAAATCCGTCAATAACGATATTTCTTTTAAAGCAAAACATAGATTATTTATGTTTTGTTTCTGCGAAAGACTGCGAAGACACGGGAGAGATAATAGAGATAAACTTCATTTGACTTCCTATAAGATACTACGGCCACCAGAATTTAAAAGATAACGAATATATGAATGATTGAATGTTATGAATAAAGCACATCCTATAACACACTCGCGAGCGTATCCTGGTATAAAAATGAAAGCGGTCATCCATATTTTTAGCTGTACGCTGGTAAAATTTATTATTAAACGTGACGATGGTTGAGTCATGATTGTTCAGGCGATGATACGCTCCTGATAAATAAATGTAAATGTGGAGTGAGACGTGCAATGCACGCAAGTGGCCGCTGTAAATTCGTGAATGAAGCATTAGGTCGCGTGCTGACGTCGCGGTCGCCGTGACGTCACGTTGATAACCTGCCGACTCTGGCCTGACTGGCGAGCAGCGAGTCAACCAGGATCTCGAAATCATCGCTCGATAACATCTGTGATCTGTCCTACGTTTGTCCTTGAAACTGTTATTTGGCTAGATTAACTAGTGGTCGCGTGAGTTACTGTAATACAAATTGATAAATTGCCGTGGAATACGAATTAAGGAATACGAATTATACATGGTTATCATCAACGATTCTCAATCAATTTCAGGCTGTGTAGATGGTTATTGGGTCCTTTTAAGCGAGACAAATAAGCGTTGATAATTATGTGCCTCCATATTTGCTTCATTTTATTTTAAAAATTAATAAGTGTACAAGGTTAAAATGAACATTGGAATGACCGTTCATCAACATTCATCACCTGCAACATTGTAGATCTTCTAACAAAGCATTTCTAATATATAAAAATGAATCCCAAAATGTGTTGGTAAGCGCATAACTTGAGAACGGCTGAACCGATTTCGTTAATTCTTTTTTTATTATATTCCTTGAAGTACGAGGATGGTTCTTATGTAGAGAAAATGTAAATATGTACCACGGGCGAAGCCGGGGCGGACCGCTAGTTTCTAATATAAATAATATTCAAACCATTTATCATTATCTATCAATAGATGTAGAATATTACGTGAATTTTGCACCATTGTTTGCTTATTTTTGCCAGCTTTTCACACTTGGAAATCTAAAATTATGTTTGTTTGAATTTCTCACTTAACAGATGCTATATTTTAATCCAATAAATACTGTAAATTTAGCATTAAGCAAACCAACATGCCGTGAAATACGAATCATTCACTCAATATGTATTGGCCTTTAAACACAGGTTTCTGTAGTCCTTCCACATATTTTAACGTTATGTTATAAACAGAACAAATACAATTACCAGATTGTGTTTACTGTCGTAATTTAGCTACTGTTAAAAGGTTATAAATATAACGGCCCTGTTTGACGTCAATCTTGCCATGCAATCAACCAAACGGGTATAGTCGAGTTACATAGTAGGTAGGTACCTACTACGCTTTTTCATTGAGCATTCAAGATTGATCCGTTCTTGAAATCGTAACAAAATTGCGAACAATTATTATATAATTAGAATGAAAAGCGCTCCGAGCTGTATCAGGTACCTACAACATTCAAGTTATTTATAATGTTACAAACCCACTCAAAATCTCGTGTAGGCCTCACCGTACGAGCGAGTCGTGGGTGTGATTAAAATTAAATTTACTTTTAGCACAAAATTGAATATATCTATTTATAGACAAGAAACGACGCCTGAATTTTGTGAACGTAGGCGTTAAAGTTCAAAGGATGTAGGTATGGCAAATAATTTTAAATTAGAACAACGTTTCGTCGTACGCTCGAAATCAATGACAGAAATACGATTCGTATCAATGAATTAAACGTCGAGCTCATAGCGACCGTGCGTTGTGTAGTGATAAATACTATTTTAGTTTGCGAGGCGAAAAACTGAATAGTGAGCGCTGATTTCCGTGAGCGCACACGTAGCATGAATGGAGCGTATGCCATTGAACGCGCAAGCCTTTTCTCTATTGCAATGGTTGGTGAGGTAAGCGCACACTCGGCTCAATGAGACCGTAGCGACGTAGACACAAATGGTAATGATGAATGGGTTTATTAACCGAGCGCTTTTTATTAATGTCAAGTGGACTGCAATGCGCCACTCGGCCTCACCGGAACACTGGGGAGAGCGGCGAGCGCTTCATGAGAAAATCATGTTCTTAACGTTTATGGTGCACAGGCACTCAACTGGCCACAACACACGACTTGCCGAGTTTAATTAACGCCGGAACATACCCATCTATGCTAAGCTATGATGTAAGCGAGTACATTTTTATAATTTGTATTATTACGATTTACGTAAACCGTCATTAGTTATTACCGAGATGTAAAGATGATGTTCTAGAGAGGTTTCAAATATCAAAGATTTAATTTGTGAAAAAACATTGAATTAACGCAATACGTGAACAAAACCAGTCATACAAGCGTTGCTAGTGAATGGAATATTTCATACAATCGCGTAAAGTACGAGTCACCTCCAGTATCAATTGACACGTGCAAATGTTAATTGCTTGTGAAACGTAACCATTACATCACCAAATGTAGAACAATGAAAGGCGTTTAATAAACAGTTTCGTATGTAGGTATTTAATGAATAACGCCCTTTTATTGATTGTTAATATTTATAAGAGTGAAACCTACGCCTTATAGTTGTCTATCTACTAAACTATTTCATAATAATAAACTCTCTTTTCAATGAGATCATCACCCCCAATATTTCCACTTTGCTTTAGTTTAAAATTATCAGAGGTGCAAATTACTTTATCGCTTTATCCTATTTATATCATACATATTATCGTTCTTTTAATTTTTAATCCTATTATCGCTTCCTCATCGTATTTATACATTATTTCAGTAATTGAGAGACTGCGGGTGGTACAAAATACTTTGAATATGTCGTATTGAAACAGATTGACCATTGACCAAGTCAACTCAACATGACCAAATGGAAATTGTTTAATCTTCTTATATATAAAAACTAGTGGTCCGCCCCGGCTTCGCCCGTGGTACATATTTCGCAATAAAAGGTAGCTTTCTCGGGTATCAAAATATCTCCATACCATACCAAATTTCATGCAAATTGGTTCAGTAGTTTAGGCGTGATTGAGTAACAGACAGACAGACAGACAGAGTTACTTTCTCATTTATAATATTAGTATGGATGAATAGCAAAATGTGTTGGTAAGCGCATAACTCGAGAACGGTTGAACAGATTTCGTTAATTCTTTTTTTATAATATTCCTTGAAGTACGAGGATGGCTGTTATGGAGAGAAAACGTAAACATGTACCTACCACGGGCGAAGCCGGGGCGGACCGCTAGTTTTTCATAAATTATAAAAAGTTCGTCGTACAAACTACATTTAATTCTGCAGTCGTTCGTAACACAATTTAATTTTGTAGAAATCAATCAAGTATAAATACTGTATATAATACTAGCTTTTCGCCCGCGTCTTTGCCCGCGTTTTCAAAGGAAAACCCGCATAGTTCCCGTTCCCGTGAGATTTCCGGGATAAAACCTATCCTATGTGTTAATCCAAGATACCCTCTATATGTGTGCTAAATTTCATTATAATCGGTTCAGTAGTTTATGCGTGAAAACCATACATACAAACCTATCCTCTTTATAATATTAGTTATATTATATTTACAAAGCTCCCACGTCGATCAAGTTCCAATAATTGATTCTTCGATTTACGGAAGACGACGAAGTTTACAAAACAATAACGTTACGTAACTAATTACTACTTCAGTAAGAAGTAATGCCACGTAGGATTCTCATTTATTAATTGGATTTTTAATAAATTTCTTATATAAACACTCGAAACGAAACTTTTAATGAAAGACAGAAGTTGCCCAGTCGTCTTCTTGCATAAATGTAATAAACGAGTTGGTACGGAAAAACCTAAACTAATTAAATTAAAAGAAAGCTACATAACAAACAACATAATATATATTTCATAATTTTGTTTAATAAATTCAACAGACCCGTATAATACCTTCACTGATTACTTTTAATCAAGTATTGTTATTACCTATTTTTAATTAAACGAACAACTACACCAAGGAAGTGCTGATAACGCTGAAGGTCCTTAATTGATTGGAAAGCAATAAATTTATCACCAAAGACAAGTCGACGCAATCGCTTGGAGAGAGTCGGCATTTGGAACGAGTAGTTACTTGGTCCGGAGGCGGCTTTTTCCGATAAAAGCTGAATGGTGAGTCTCACGCGCATGAAATCGGATTCCCACGCGTGCTAGTTTTTCCACCGTTCGCATAATTAATGACTATCGAGAGATTGCCTGCGCAACTCCTTCGACGTGGATGTAATATTGCTAATAACGACTCCAATTATACGACGTATTAAAACTGTTTTTACATCAGTCACTTTTTATGCCAATGTTGCTAAAATAGGACATCTACATATTAAATAACATATTCATAAGACCACCCGATGAGGTAAGTGCAAAAAAATTAACCTGTGAAGGCGTACGCAGATTGACATAAAAGCTCAATAAACAAAACTGCGTGATTGAAATTGGTGTGCCCCCGCGTATTGATTACACAACGGTTACCAAACATGCGATAACGATATATTTATGAAGGTATCGGTGTCGTCGACACCAAAGCTGTACTAACCGTAAGCCCATGAGCGGTAAGTGAGGTAAGTGCTGAGCCCCCGCTTCGCTGCACCATTCCGGGTAGGCCCGACGAAACTCCGCGAAATCACCTGTAAACAAACAAATTGTTTTAACATGTTCATGCTGTAACTAATATAGCGAGAATGGCAAACATCTGCTAAAAAAAGGTCTTAAAATTTTAATATGACATCAAAAGAATCATTTTACATTTTACAATTCCTCGAAGATTATCAGATTACGTTCAATAATAAGATCATCAATTTTAATGCTACTGAAATACATTTTGGTAAGGATTTTAAAATAGTTACATTTCGCTATCGTATCGCTGTAGAAGCATTCAAGTTTTTGCGACTAAATAAACAAGTTCTTTTACATACTAAAATACATCTCAGAGCACGTCCAACGTATGCCCTCCGTCATTTGAAATTCCGATAGATTCGTACTCTTCTCGGAAAGGAATTCAATAGCGAGCGGCATGTAAAAGGTAAATTCCCGGTATAAGAGACATCTTTTAAAAATGAGCACGTTTTAATTTCGAATTTATAAGGATGAGAGATGGAAGACACCGACAAAACGTCCGGTGCGTCAGGCCTACTTCCGGCTGTTCGCCATCATTGTGATGCTAATGTCGCCCACTTCGTCGTACCACGCATCATGCATACATGTTACATCTATAGATATATTAATACCCAAAACAGAAGCCTGTACGACAGTATAGGTAGGTGTCAATAATCATTTGTTTATACATAATATTTTTTATTCGTATTCGAGTAGGTCACTGAAGGTAAAGAGCGTACGATCCGTGACTAAAGCCATATCTTATTTATTCTGTTAATATTGTATTCATGGAAACCGCTATTACTCAATGTTAATGTACGAAAGAACCCTTGCTTTGAGTTATTTTTGTTGCTTTGTGTTGTTTATCACACCGATACCTGCTTAAGATTATAGCAGTTTGTAAAATGTTTTAATGACGTTCCAAAAAGTTCAGGTCATGGAAGTCCGGAGATGATTGAAACATATTTGAGCGTCCGTGCAAATTTATGCTATAGTGAACCTTGCAAATAACGAGCGCCCACCACAACAAATGCGGCGTTTAAGGCAATGTCCACTTGGGCTATCGCGTGGGCGTGACCTTGCGAATCGCTCCAACTTCTTATACCAACTTGGTTTCGAGTGGGCTCAATGTTTTGATACGTATCGGAAAATATCAAGTATCGTAAAGCAATATTATATTTATTTACATTACGTAACTACTTTTCCAACTTATACCTGTACGTTTGTACGATTCGATTGTAAAGATGATGAATACGTAACTGGTCTAAACATTTTTGTATTCTAGGTCATATTATTATGAGTACCTAGATACTGTGTAACATACAATTTCTAAAGCAAAGATAGAAGCACTATGCAAAATGCATTAACACTATTCGTAATTAAAAATCCGTATTCATTTAAAGCTACTAGGTAGCGTATCTCTTTTCTTTTACGTCGTCGTTCTAATGTGTAGTTCAGACGACCTAATTTGTATTTTTTTCTTTAGCGGTTGCAATTTGGGTGTTGTGCGCAGTCGCGTGGTGTAGCTTGCCGGCGGGTGAGGGTCGCGGGGCGCGCGGTTTCAGCATCGATCCGGTGAGTCATCGTGTCTGCCCATTCATCCGCCGCACTCAATGAAACAACGTGCCCCCGCCCCCGCACGCCGCCCGCCGCGCGTACCACCCTCCTAGCGTCCTCGCCAGCAAGGACTCCATTAAACACCCTCGCCCGCTGAACCTTGATACGCCCACGGAGAGCAAACTTGCGATTCACTTGTTCAGCTCAGCCGTGATTTCTCGTTTTCAAAGATTCCCAGTAATGAATACAAAAATAATTGAGAAGAATTATACAAAGCCGCAAAATGACTTCTTGCATTTTAACCTACTTTTAATTTTATTTAATATTTAATATTTATACATAAACATATTTTTGACGATACCTACAGAAGAGCAGGGTCATTGATTTTCTAAATTCGTAAACTATGTTCCATGCAGGAAGTGAAGTATAAAACATTAATTAAATTCTCGAATTTCTTTCTCAGTAAAGCGGAAATCCCATTCTGACGTTCGCAGCGGTTATTCTCCGGAAGTCAAGCTAACGGCTAATTGGAGTCGTGATGGAAACCAGTAAAGGAATAAATAGTGTAATGTGTGGTAACTGACAAACCACAAACGCGGTGATGTCGCACAAAAGGAAAAGATAACGGAGTGAGCCAGTTTTACCGCAAGATGAATAAACAAATCCCGTATCCCGTCCATATATTTTAAGAATTTGTAAACATATACGGAAGCCGCCTACGCCTGTATTGGATATGTCGTAATGTTTCTCGATATTATCAATTTGGAATTATTACGTGATATGATTTAACCTGCCGACGCGGACGGCTTCAATTAAAATGCTTTTTAGAGCACATTGTTTGTGGGAATGAATTAAAACAAATGCATTAAACTTAATTATAATTCTACGCTGATGGAAGTTAACGGAAGAATAAACATTTACTAAAATTATGAAACTGATAAATGCGTAGGATAAATGTAAGATTGTGCGTAATTCTAATGACATATTAATAACAAAGCTAGATAGCGTATAGGTTTAGTCCAGGTTTATAGGCGGGAGCTCCCAAGGGCGGCGGTGTAGGCGGCAGGTAACAGACCTTGGCACACCCTAGCCACTAGTCACTCACCCTTTTATTTTGCACTCAATTCAGCAATAAACTATTAAATTACATACTTCTTTAGAGCATCTCACAAAAACTACATTACAAATCCGGAAATACATATTCAAATGATATCAAAGAGTGAGGGAAAGTGTTTTGTTATGAATGACGATACAAAATTATGATGCTTAGTATAAATAAATGTTTGAGTTTGAGTTTAGTCATCACTGAATCTAAGAGTACAGATTCCAACAGACTTTATAGTCACACTAAATAAAGACCAATTAAGGCAGTTTAAGGCAATTCATGGGAAGAACATCGTAGGCGAGATATAAATATAATTGAGCTGAGATAGGTCAATTGAAAAGTTAAGTGTTCAATCAAATATTCTTAAAATAAAGCGGTGAGTAAAAGTTCGACTCATTGAATTACTGAAGAAAAAAACATACATAATCAGTTTCTGTGAAACAAGGTTTCTTTATGAAAATGTTTATATAAACAAAGTTCAAGGAATAATACGTTTTATTTTAAGATAATATAAAGAAATCGAATTTGCCGAGGAACAATTAATTTGGTCCGTAAACTTAATACCAATATCAGATTGACGCCATTCGATTGGATTGATGGTACAAACCGATGGAGGATTTTTATAGCTAACTATCCGAAAATAACTGACGTTGAAAGAGATAGAATGGAAAAACAGCGAATTGATTTCGTTCATGAAGCATTTTTCTTAGAAAAACTAAGGTGTATCTTCAGAACTACACGACCAATAATTAAATGGGTAAACATATTTTTCTTTTTTCATATTGCTTATGGTTTTATAATAATTTAAAGCTTATTTTACAACGTAAACGCACTGGCTAAAGGTGTTGTAAAGTTTTCCACTGTATTATATTATATTTCGTGATTAAATGAGATTATAATTTGGCCATTCTTATTTCTTTAAATCTACCTTAACCACAACCAGTGTGATGTGTCTGCGTATCACTAATAGGAAACAGACAATTTGATCTCCATCTATTTTTAAAACAATTTATCTCAAATTTATGTGGGGATAAATACAACAAAGCTGGGCTTTGTATACATATTGAACCAATTAAGAAGCGGGTCGATTTCAGAGCGATAATAGCTCTGGCGCCATTGAATAAATGATAACTAACAGCTAAGTACATTCATAATCATACATCTTATGTATCAGCACAGTAGTCATACTCACGCTTTGCTTACATATAATTCAATAATGAATCGCAGTTCTTATATAACAAAGCAATAACATTATGCCCAGTTTCGTTTCAAATGATAAATGCGCTGAATTTTTGCCTTTACCCATTCAACAATACAACAATGGAGCAACCTTTAAAATGTATTTTTTTTATCCTGGGTCATCGTAGCGAAACGACACAAAATTAATTCAGAATACAATGAATACTAGCAAGCTGTAAATCCGCGGTTTGGACATTACATCAGCATGCAAAAACCTTCAATGCCAATGTTACGACCGTGTAATAAACTGATAAAAGTCTCATTCACAGTTTAATAGTCAATATTACACCTTGAATTACTATAATATTATCAGTTATGATTGTGTTGTTGAGTTTGTGTAAAAATAATTGTAACACTACTCGGAATGAACAAATCTTCTGGATGTATGGTATAAATAGACGCATAAAATTACAAACTATGGAAGTGTTTAGGTCAAGGAGAGGTTTCACATATAAACTTTGTCCCGAAATTTGATCTTCGTTCCTTAGTAGCACAGCTATGACAAAACATATTCTGTATCACCTCAATAACATCAAAAGCTCACTTCAGAAACGAACGATACGATAATATAACTTCCGTGATGATTTCATTTTCCTCTATTAGATCGAGCCAGCCGGCCAGATGCGAAAGATTTCTCATACCATTAAACGGTAACTGTTAAACATTGGTCAGATTTCTCCACATCCTGAATTTGTGCGCACGTGCTGTTTGTTTGGACGAAACAATAACCATCGGTGTTTATGCAGAATTCAATATTTATTGGCAGAGATTCGTAATCGCTTCTGTTACATTTCTTTGTCCGAACCGTATACTAAAATAAAAGTGATGTAGGTATGTACCTACATATATACCGATAAATTTTAAACTGATCGACCCATAGGTAATAAGAGCACACTATTTTTTCCCGATATAATATTTCAACGTTCAAACGAAATATGGCGAGCGAAATTAAAAATTATTGATAGGACGTGAATGAAACAGGAACTTATTAATAAAATTGCGACACTCTTCCGCTGGAGGAAGACCATGCATATGCAGGCATCCGGCCGCTTTTGATCATACTTTAAATGTTTACTTAAACTCCAAAGCAAATAATTCCTTGTTAAAATACATATATATTTTACATAGTTATGTTCTTCTTAATAAACTTTGGTAAAATAAAAAATACAATTTAACTTTCATTCTCATTCCTAGTAAACGTATGCAAGTTGCCTGTAAAATAATGACGGAGTTGATAATAAAACTGAAACTGATGTTTTTTTAGATAAAATATAGATTATAGACACAAAAACGTATGAGTTTTATTCATTTACAGAGAACGCTTTAAAACATGTGCAACTAGCTTCCACCTGCGTTTATATATTCCTACGCTCTCATTACAAAAAAACATCCTGGATCAAAAATGCATAATCACATGCGTGATAGTGTAACAGACATACACATTGCACTCATATTATTATCATGGACGTGGCTGTATTTGTGTTTATAATGATTATAGTAAAACGATGACGCATATTATTTCCTCTGAGCGCGCGCAGTGCTCGCGCTATTTAGATATTCTATGGTTATTATTCGTAGAAGAGTATAAAATGCGGTGGTCGGAAACGTAATCGCGTCCGCGTTAGAGCTACGATCGTAATCTATCGTCTCGCATTGGAGAGCACAATAAGTAACAGACATCCTCTCCCACGTTTGGTAGAACGGATGCCTCAACTTGCGACCTCCGTCATTATTATGCGGCTCGAATACCTACACGACCGACTGAAGAAATGTAACGATATATTCAATGTGATTATATATTGTATTATTGTCTGCTCTATTTTAATAGCTTTTTATTTATCACTACATAGTATAAAACAAAGTCGTTTTCTCTGTCCCTGTTTCCCTATGTCCCTTTGTATAAACTACGCAACGGATTTTGATGCGGTTTCTTTTAATAGATAAGAGTTATTTAAGAGGAAGGTTTTAGTATATGTATAATTTATTAGGTTTTAGACCAAGCGGGCGAAGCCGCGGCGTTTAAATATTGGCATAACTAATTTAAAATATGTAAATCCATAAAAAAATGTGCCTCCTAATGTATGTCTACTTTGATATTCCCTGGGCTTGAAATGAGCAATTAATTCCGCATGGAGATGATAAGAATAGAAAAAAAAGTAACATATTAATTGATGAACATGCATATATATGCTATTTTTCTTATACTGTTCATACTCTTCAAATCCACTTGAAACATATTCATATTTGCATGCAAAAACTCACTATAGATATCATAAATTACTTCAATAAATGCTAACTTGGACTTAAATCATTCATTATTAAAATTAACATACATACACAATCGTAGCAGCAAGCTATGTTTATTAAATTCAATAATTAAAAAAATCATATATTTCATGTATAATATATCGATTTAGTAGCTAATTGTTATGTAATATGATTCAAAAGGAATCAATGAATGTTTGATTTTGAATATCTGTGATAAAAACATATTGAGACTTGAGTTTTGCCTTCACATGCATTATACATAGGCATTAAATTACTTTTTATGCTCAATAAAGCAATGAATAATAATTAATGGTTAATAGAAGAACTTGTAAGTGGCACATGTAGTTTGATGTAGTTATCACCGGTTTTGTATGGGACAAACTTAAATAAAAATCCTTATTTTCTAAATGTTAGTTTAATTATACCCCGATGAAGCAATGCACTATGTATACACATACAGTTTGTATTTGTAATTCTTGAAAAACATTAATAAAATATTATACCAATTACCATGATATTGATTATAGTCTAGAATCTAGATAGATAGATCTGTAACACCAACATCATAATTATAGCACATGTGCAATGAATGCGCATTATATAATTATTTTACTCAATAATTATCAGAGTTAGCTTTACTACATTTAATTATGATCTGCATGTTATCAGTGCTAGCAGGACATTAATTATATGAACCAAATGATGAGATGATAAAGAAAATCTTTATTAATTAATAGACATTAAATATTAAGAATTAGCAATACTTGTTTTACTGATTTAGATATGTACTACTACAATAATTATAAGATAGGAGTATATTAATAAGAAATAAATATTAAACAATCATGAAAATATTTTCTTAAATATATCACATAGGTATCACATAATATTATTTTAGTCATGGGGTTTATTTGTTATATTTTATTTGTTTCTTTTTAATTTTAACGATTAGGGATATTTATTTAGCAAGCAGACATTCAGTTGTCTGTACCCAAAGTATGTAGGTTTTTAGTTTTAAAGTCTCTTCATATTAATTATCATCCTGATCCCATAACCTTGTTTTCATGTTCACACTTCAGATGTGAACTAACAAAGGTGGTCAAATATATGACTTATTCATTAAAAATAGATTTTAGTTTATTTTTTGTTTTTTGGCAGTATAAAACTTGTTGCATGAAATATTTTACATGGATTATTCATATTTTTCATGATTGATTATTCTCAGGATATTTCTGTTGTGCTAGCCAATTAATGTTGAGAACATATTTTGGACCCCATATAAAACGAGTGTGCAAGAAAATTATATTTAAATGAATTGCCATCATTATAAGAAATGTTTCAACAGAGAGCAGGCAATAAAAACTTCATTGAACTCTTCGAAATCTACATGAATGATATTATGTAGATACCAAGTTTTGATTTTTGTACAATATCAAATGTCAAATATTAATGTCAAATGTAATAAAAATACCTAAAAAAATATATAAAGCATGACTTCTATAGCTCTACATATTAATAGATTTTTCATGAGATAAAATTATTTATAATGGTGCTTATAATCAACTTATTAATTTGTTAAAGGAGAATGGCGAACTCCCATAGGACTTTGGGCCTGATCGTTACACTGATGATTTATGTGGGGTTAAATAGATAAAAATATACAGATTCTATAAATATAACAATTAAAGATCTGTTCTATGGGATAGCAGAGATATTGAGCATGTAACGTCACTAAAATTGAGGTTATGTTTGCTCGAGTTCAATGAATAGCTTTGTTTCTTTCTAAGTAGAGGTAAGTATATATCCTATAATATATATTATTTAGATAGAGTGTAACAGAAGAACAGTTAGGTAATAGAGATATTGGATCGAACTTTTATTCTTTTAGAGTACCTACCAAAACACCGTAGGTACTTATAAGTATATAAAATAAAACACGTTTTTTCATAAATCGTTTATTCATCATTATCATCATAAACAATTAACACATCATCCAGAAACTGTGCTGGTGGCATTAAATCTGGTTGATACCTTGCCCAGCTAAGGTACCATATTATGGACATAACGTGACAGCAGCAACCTACAGTTCTTCTTCCTACTAAACAATTACAATAATAGACTCTATGAGAGCACTGTCGACTAAAATATAAGTAAAATAAGTTTTACTACTTCTATGCCTGGATTGAATGCGACCTCTTAAAAGCCATGTAGTACTTGATGTCGACAGTGCTCTCTGTATGTCGCTGTCTGATTCACGGCACACTTCTATAACATATTTGCCATCGTTTCTTATGTGCTCACCATAATAGGACCTTGCTTGCTTAATTTGATATGAACCTAAGGAAACCAACTGCATTGTCATCTTCATGATTTTCAATCCTCAAAGAATCATTTGCAAGTTTCCAGCATGCATCAAATAATATGTGATCAGAGTGAGTGATCTACAAATAAAGAATTAATATTACAATTGGACAAAAGAAAGTGAATATATATAAATCTCGTGTCACAATGTTTGTCCTCAATGGACTCCTAAACCACTTAACCGATTATAATAAAATTCGCACAACTTGTGGAGTTCGATCCAACTTGAGAGATAGGATAGTTTAAACATGTAGGTACCACGGGCGAAGCCGGGGTGGACCGCTAGTATATATATATATATATATAAAACAATGTGTGTTTACATTTTTGTTTGATTTCAATAGCTAGTACTAAATACCTTAGATAATACTAATCCACTAACCGTTAGAGGAGCAGCCCACCCTTGTATAATTGATAATATTGCGTTATCTTGTAACAAATGCATACGTATAGCATTGTTACGATTAGCATTAATACCACAGTTGATGCAGTTCATATTAATTGTAAATGAAAAATCGGATGCAAAGTCGGTGTCCAGGTAGGGTAGCAGTAGTGAGTCGTAAAGGCAGGTAATCAAAGTCCGGTGTGCAAGCGTTGGTTGGTAGTAATAACAGAGATCGTCAGTGTCCGTAATACGTAGCGAAAGTCGATAAAGATGAAGAAAATAAGTTAACCACAAGCACAAAGTCGAATGTAACGTAACGAAAATCCTCAATCAAATGTCAAAAGTCAAACGACAAACATGACATTGTAATTAAAATTGAAGCGGCCAGCTACATTTCAGAAATATTCTTACAAAGTGCGGCCGCCATGAGTAAAAATGTATAGAATTACGGATTACCTAAATAAATAGCGTGCTAAAAAGTTAAAAATAAAATATGTAACGCAGTCAACTTATATTTCTGATTCATAAAGCATTTGAATTTTGTATAAAACTAAAAATGAAAATAAATATTCATTCGTTTTAATCGATATATCGACTATTTTACTCCTGACAGCACTGACAATCTCTGCTTGATAAGACCGGTAGTCATAGAAATCTAAATAACAATGCCGTTAGTGAACATATTATCTTTTTTTTCAAACATTTGTTTTCCCATAGAATCAGAAGTCAATATTTTACCAAGAATTATTAAAAATAACATAATGAATTTTAAATTTATTATCATTTCTGTAAGGCCTTATTTATGTTAGGCCCAATTTCGCCATTCTCCTTTCTATATTAATCCCTCAGCCCCCGGAATCACAAACACAATAGAAAATCTATCTCATTGGGCCGCTCGGTGGTCAATGGCTTATATGGAGCATTCTATATGGTAAACAATTTTGGTCTGTGATATATACTAATAATTGATTTTAAGAGCTCATATATAAATTTTATGGTCTTTTTTCTTATTTAAATACCTAAATATATGTGCTAAAACTGTTTTCCCTAAATAACTAATTATCCATGATAAAATAAGTACCAAGATGTAAAAAATTGGCTCCAATGTTCATCATAATAAAATGCTATTTAATGTCTATGAAATTATGAATTAATTATTATTAATTTGTAGTTAGGGTGTTTATACTATTAATTGGATTATAGTATTTAAATACATGGTTAATTATTATGGTTTATACAGTGCATCAAAATATATAGAAACAAAGGTGAAAATAAAAAGCCTATTGTGTGAAACATAACATAGAACCATTCAAACCTTATAATAGTAAATTAGTAAGTCTTCTAGCTTTAAATAGAAATAATACACATGATTCATAATCTTCACTTTAAATGTTCATGCCTCATCATAGGAAATTGGTATTTACATGTAAACTTTTGTGCAAATTATTTTAATGATTTATTGTATTCTTAAAAAAAAGAAATCCAAGAAAGTAATTACCTTCGAGGCACACGACCTGCACGCCATCTTGTTTGAGTCGTTTGAGCAGGATACCATGCACGGAGTCTGGGTCCCGCGGAGCACCATCGCTGTACAGGACAAAGGTTCCCCTCGAACAGCAGTGCGTGATACGAGCCTTTAACTCTTTACACTGGACTGTTGACGCCAGTTCTATTTTACCCGCCGCTAGTCTCCTTAGCATAATACTGGGTATCGAAAAGTTAACTGCAGAACGTATGTGGGATACAGCATACTCGTTAGACCCTCGACAATCAATCAAAACTGTGTCCCTTTCGTCTGATCTTAACTTTGTTAACAACCATTCTTTCGAGACCAGAGCACATTCGCATTCAGAATCCATAGGCATCTTGAAAACACTTGATTAATTTCTGTTTACAAGGGTCTTTGATAGCCTGTTGCACTCTACACTTCAATTCTATATTTCACAAATAGGACAGTCTTTGATTTTCACTGCCATTTTTTATTATATGAATATGGTTTAATATAAACATAAGTTGAAAAATAGCCGATAAATATAAACACTAACTGAAACGCCTATGAAAAGTAATCTAAGCGACACAACAATCTGCGCTGGGCGCAAACTACGAATGTTTAGCGAAGAACGATTTCGATACGAAGTGGATACTACGATCCACGACCAGTAAAGTAGGGTTTCCATGTATAAATTTTATTTTTCCCGATATTTTTTATTTGCGATAAATATTTTATGAAACTACTGTCATTATTAGTTCTCGAATTTAATGTTATATATTAGCAATTACAAAATAAAAGATCCATCTAATTTATTTTAAATGCAATCAGAATAATTAATTTCGTTTTATAATGTATTAAACAGTATCCTAGTATGGTTTATTTTAATTGTTTTGCTTGCTACATGAATATACTACACGTTTACATTTTTTGTTGTATAATCTATTGTAATAGTTTGAGTTGTGAAGGCAAATAAATAAAGTTTTTATTTATTTTTTATTTATTTATACTTATGAGTAAAGGGATAGTTAATTTCAGTCAGTTATATTGTGGTCGTACTGGACTCCATTCTTAGCTGCTAGTAAGTATTCTGTGACTATTTCTTTTTTTCCATCGTCAATACTTTCCATAGATGCCTTACATCTGTTGGTGGGTGGTGGTGGTCCCTCACCATTAGGTCAATCATTACAGCAACTAACATAAAAATTAGGGTTAATAAATTTTTCGATACTTCGATAGGTTAAGGTTGCCTCAAAATTTGGAAATTTCGTAAAGTGGTAACACTTAATAAACTTTCATCTATAGCTATTGGCTATCACAGAATACAAAAATTAAAATAGGTAGTGAGTTTGGTAACAGATTATTAAAAAGTAAATTATAAAAAAATACGTGAACATTGAAAAAAGCATTTAATAGACGTACCAATAAATTACTCTGTTCAAATTCTTAGATTAGATCCAATTTCCAATCGTCTACAAATTTTCTAAATTTTATACGTCACGTCGCGTCGTCAGAGTGCAGCGCAGCGCCATCCAGTCAAATAGTTAAACACTTACTGTTCTGTGGTTAAACAACTAGTTTTAAAAACAGAAATCGGTTATAGAACGGTATCCTAAAATCTTATTCCTTAGCTTTCAACATTTAAAAAATTTGTTAAGACGATCAATGGAAGAACAGTGTTATGGAAAAAACACTATCCTGCAATGGGCCAATGCTACGCCACGATTCCTTTTAAGTGTCTGTGTACCCCACGTACCCAAAGAACCGACAACAACTCGATCACTCGATTGCGCGAAGAATCGAAGATTGCGCGCCAAGTTGCGCGCCATAACATACCATTACCCTGTGTACACAATGGCTGGTGAGTGCCTTATATGGGCCAGCCGGCAGCCACTGCGCGAAGAATTGAAGATTGCGCGCCAAGTTGCGCGCCATAACATACCATTACCCTCTGTACACAATGGCTGGCGAGTGCCTTAAATGGGCCAGCCGGCAGCCACAGAGGCCAGCACACGCTATGTGTATAGGGCTCTATAGTTTTTCTTCTTTTTTCTTAAATCTAATCTAAGATCTGAATAGATCTATGGCTCAGAGCAATAAACCTATAGAGTACTTGTATCGAGCGTATACAATTTACATATATATTTTGTTTCTCTCTATCTAAAGAAAACGTCGTATGAAAGAATGAGATAGCTATAGACTGCAAGCTACGTTTCAAAATAGTCATGGCACCATTTTTACTATAGGTACGTATCTAAATAGATAGAAGGTGATAGTGATGGGATGTGCTTCAATCGATAAAATCGTTTACGGTTTCGTGAAATAATAAATAATAAAAAAAAAAAAACAAAATTAATAAATAATTTCAGTTGAATACATTATTTGTTTAATCCTACGAATATAATAAATGCGAAATTATGCGAGAATGGATAACTTTCTCTTTCACTGCTGAACCGATTACAATGAAATTTTGTACATACACACATAGGATAGATTTTGCTGTGCGGGATTTTCTTTAAAAACGCGGGCGGAAAGCTAGTATATTATAAAATAAATTTTAAAACTTGAAATGTACCTAATTTAAAAGATAGAAAGGACAGTCTTAAAGAAAACATTTTCCTTTCATCCTACTAATAAAGCGAAAGTTTGTGATGATGAATGTTTGTTACTCTTTCACGCGAATACTTCTAAGCCGATTACAATGAAATTTGGAAAAATTACTTAAAATCCCACAGGAATGGGAACTATGCGGGTTTTTCTTTGAAAACGCATGTATATCAAGTATGTATTTCAATAGTAGTTTCTCATCTATGAGAACTGTCATTTAATCAACCGTTTAATTTTCACATAGTTACACAAGTAACTTATGTGTAAAAAAATTCCAAATAAAAATTCACTCTCTTTAATCAAATGTATTTATTATGTTCAGGAACAAAAAAAACGTAAGCGTAAGATTGCACAATTATTCTTCTAGAGTATCCTTATATCTTGATAACACGCAGGCTCGAAATGCAGTGAACACAATGTAGCAAATTTCGACGGCGTCCACGGTCTAATCTACTCGTCTCATGTTTTATACCCATTTTTTATTTAGCTCTGGAAATCTAAAACAAAATGAATTTATTAATAATCTAAAAGAGAAAATAATAAACAACAAACTAAACACATAAGTCAAATAAAACAACCACGTGGTATTTTTTATTTTCCTGCTGTAGAAAATTTACATCTATTATTTGTAACAACAACTACATATAAATCTGATATAAGAAACAAAATAAATAAATCAACGTTAATATGAAATAGATTTTATGTCATAAATCGATAATATACGCTGGAAGTGTTACAACACTACGGTGGTAAACAAAATGCCAAACGTGATAATATTGTGACATTTTTTAAAAATTATTTAATTCTTTTGTATTCCACAACCCCATAAAGTGGGTAAATGTTACAGTTACAACATAGAATTATAAAAAAGCGCTTGATAAAACCTTTAAATAGGGTTAAAACATAAATATTTATCAATTTGCTGAAAATCACTTACCGATGGAAAGATATTTTTTCATTGTTTTCATCCATAACTCCCATTCGACTAGTGATAGCCGGTAGCTAAACATACAATAGTGATTTTAGCACACTGACAAATAAAAAGAAACACTATACACTTTATATTTTCTAAATATTTCGTTAAAAACACTTGATGCACCGAGACCTCCAGCTGGAAGGCAAATAAAATATAGCCGGCTCGCTACGTTTGAAGACAGTGCAGATACTCTATTGCTATCTCAATCTGGCTTATGCTGTTATTAACTAAGAGTAAGTAGATTAGAAAATATGTATTTTGTTTTGTTCTGTCTGAGGGTTTCTACGGGTTTATTGCTCTGAGATCTATGGGGTAGTTGGTTTTGAAATTTGACAGATGACATTTGAAGTTTAGTGTTTCACACAGCTTTATTTGCTATACTGAGCTATACATGTAGATACCTACGTGTTTTAAATGTTGGTGAAAATTTTGTTTATTTTCAGTTTACAGGGGATATAACCAATTTTCCTATATTACTCACTATAGAAGATATTCAATAATGGATATTCTGTATGATGACTTAGAAAATTATGAAGAAGAAAATATAATACATGATGTAGGTATCAGAATAATTTAGCGCCAAAATAATCTGTCAAGTTTTTTGTGAAGCGTAATTAATAATTAATTTTATTTGCAGTTAAAAAATGAAAATAAAGAATTAAAAAAGAAGATTGAGGAATATACTGTTGCTATTAATAAGCTCCAAAAAGTAAGTTGTTATTGTACATATATTTAGTTTCTTTATTCCGACCCAGTCTGCATTGGTCTACTTATGTTTAGGACTATATTGGGCGTCATTCAACTAAATTCAACTATATCCCTTTTAAATTTTGAATCTTTTTATCAATTTTCGACACTAAAAAACAGATAACACTAACTTATGCAGGGATAATATTATATTGCAATACCTGCATAAGGTTTCTAATGTACCTATGCAATAAATGATTTGATTTGATTCCAATACTATTTAGTTCAGGTTGAGAATTAAAGTTATCAACAAATTTAAAACATTTTTTTTGTACTATAAACATGAGTCAGTGAGACAGTATTTACCACAGTACTATAAACATAAGTATTCAAATAGATATTGTATTTATTTAATATGTAATAAGTACTCTATAGAATATGTAATACTCTATAGAATTCTCTAGAATTGAAACTAAGATATCATTGATACAAACAATGAAACACTGAATTTATGATGTATTTTATACAGTTTTTATTACCTATTAGAGGATTATTTTACCAACCAAGTGTCAAGCTGATGAATTTCCTAGATATACACTTTTTTAGGCAATTGATAATGGGCTATTTCTATCATTTATACTTTATGGATAGTATTTTCTAAATTTCCGCCTTATTAACACTTCATTTTGGATATAATAACAACTAAAACAATTAAAACAAATTGATCAGTACAAATACATGTTATAGTTTTGAATATTATAACAATAATCTATTGATTGATTATGTTATTCCTATAAAATTAGATAGAAATACAATTTAAAGAAAAAAGTATAAAAAGAGGTAATAGTCAAGAAGATTTTTTGTAATTTGTTGGTAGCCATTTTGTCTGGTTTCTTTGTTGACAATTATTATGTAACATCACCTATGTGTGACCTTCATGATTGTGGAAAACTAGGAAAATAACATGGTTGTTCATATAAATGTTCTCATTGAAATACTTCTTTGTTTTCTGGCAATGATGTTAGTTGATATGAAATGGTATATATTCTTATACTTGAAGTATTACAACACATCTGTCCCTATGTCCCTTTGTATGCTTAAATCTTTAAAACTATGCAATGGATTTTGATGCGGGTTTATTATTTAACAAAGTGGGCGAAGCCGCGGGCGGTAAGCTAGTATGACATATAACATATAGAAACAATGATATTATGTATTAGTACATTAGTTGATAAGTTGTAGAATGGATGTGCATTGATTTTATAGAATATTTTGCAGGATTTTGACAAACTAAGTTCAGAATATAAGAAATTGGAGGTGAATTACTCTTCGTTACTTAAAACTGCAAAGGCTGAAATTGAAAGGAAAACAAAAATTATTACTGATCTCAATATAGAGTAAGTATTTATTTTATTAGTTACTAGTTTACCACATGATATTTATTTTCATTGCTTATGTTATTGTTTTTGTAAAGAAATATATTAAATTGATATTATAATTGTTATGTAAATTCCCAAAAATCCTTAGTAGGTTAGGATAAATCTTCGAGACATTTCAAATAACTCATAACGATGATTTTGAAGTATTAATTCAGAGATAGTGCCAATAAGACTGAATTATAATCAGTCATTGATCAGTAAAAGCAATGTTGAATGAATAATTAAGTGTTGAGTCATTATATTTGTGTTTTAATAAGGTCTTTTGAATGCAAAGTAGGGAAGGAGTATCATTTCAGCTGCTAAATGCACATCATATTGCAATTTAAAATTTTACCTTTTCCCAGTACGGTGAATACTGTATTAAGTTTTTATGATCTATAAAACAATCATTTTAAATGTAATTGTTCAAATTTAGACTCTTTCATATGCTTTGTAATATACAGACATTGGCCAGCATATGGAGTAACTATAAAATGAAAAGCTTAACAACATTCATTATGTTAATATTTCTTTTTTATTTTCATAGGAAAGATATGCTTGTTATAAAAGGCCTGCAAACACAAGGGAGAGGATTTTTCAACTCAATTAGAAATATCCACACAGGAAGTCATAAAAGTAACAAGAATGCAGTTGACAACCAGTAAGTTATTTAAATGTACAGAATATAGTAAATATTTATTTTATAAGATAATTTTTATGCAATAATTACTCATTTTTATAGAAAAACGAGAAGTAATTCTCCAGTCAACAAGGATGCTAAAAAAGATGAACAAGAAACAAAAGTAGACAGAATTAAAGATGTAAGAGATGTAATTAAAATTAGTGAAACAAAAGAAAATATATTGGATGATAAATCTATTAAAAGATCAAGGAAAGTAATGGACAGGAGGAAATCTATGCCAGCTGTGAAGTAAGATTAAATTATTTTAAAATAACTTTTGCATGTATACAATTATCTAATTATTTTCACACACAGAATCTATCTTAAAATCATGAAATGCATTTTGGTAAAAAAATTCAGGTTTATTTACAAAGGGAAAATTAACGTTTTCTGTGTAATTATGAAAAGGTTTAGTATTTTATTATTTTGTAGTTATAAATATTTTAAATTAATTAATTTTGTGTTTTTAGCAAAATTTTGGAGGACAGTAAACCTGTATGGAGTTCTGAAGATGAAAATGAGCAATGTAATCCATTAAGACACCCTAGACTGAGTCACATTGACCAATCAGACAGAAGAAGCAACAGAACATCTGAAACTTCCAGTATGGATGATAGATATTCTTACAATAGTCAGACATCAAAAGATCTCAGACATAGACGAAAAAATGCAAGGATTCATGATGATAAACACAAAAGTAATTTCCGATCTGAACCAAATCACCACAGAAGAAATGGAAGTCCGGAAAGGAGTACACGAAACAGAGGACTCGACAATTACTCTATGCAGCATAATTACGAACGACAACGAAGCCCACCGTCTGATCGCTACAGGCGCAATAAAAGTCGAGATCGTCGCTCCAATTACGACAAAGACTCATGTTTTTATGATAATCCTGTGAACGATAGAAGTGAAAAACATGCAACGAAACATAAATTGCCTCACCAGTTCCATTCAGAAGAACCTAGCCACAAGAAAATTAGAGTAGATTCTTATGGAGAATACCTAAGTGGAGATCGGGATCGCGGCGCCATCTACAATGAACATATTGATCCATCCACAGCACTTATATCTCCTGACGATCCATACAGGAACTGTCAATCACCTGATCATTTTATGTCCGAGACCAATGATTATAACAAAGTAAAAGGTAAATATTTAAAAGTAATATTTGAACTTGTAAAACATATTACTATTGCGATTATTATAGTTTTTCTGTTTCTTTTTCAGAAATAATGCACACAGCTGCAACACCATTAGAAGATCCTAGGATTTCAAGCAGGAAATATATTTTAAAGACTGAAAATAGTAAAGCTGTATTAAAGACAACATCTAGTCAAGACATTGATATTAGAATGGTAGACAAATCATTATGGAAACTACCAAAAGTAATAGTACCTGATGCTTTAGTAGATAAACCATCATATCATCATAATATGAGTGAAGAGATAGTGGATGAATTTTATATGAATATTCAAAATTTAGAATTGGATATGTCTCTGGAATCTGGTGAGATAGGAAGAATAGAAGACGAAACTGATTATGGAAATGATATTGTTAAAGAGAGGCTTAAAACTAAACAATCAGATGACCAGACATCTTATTTGGAGAAACCAAAAGAACCTGTGAATAAATATAACATACCTAAAATGAAAAACCAAACATCAACTGAAGTTAGAACTAATGAAGAATATGCAGAACCAATGTTAGAAAACGAAGGAAATAAGAAGTTAAACAAACTTAACGAGGAGTTACAAGATACAATTCAGACTGAAAATCGACAATTAGATGACAAAATATGTGTAAATGAAACTACTGCCTCAAAACCTTTTTCGGATCAGGAAAGTAATGACATTGACATGGAGAATCAAGCTAGCTCCCTGGGTACTGTAGAAAGAGATTTATTGTTAAGTGATGATGATAACATGGATTTACCAACGCAAAAAACTTCAGATGAGCACAAAACTGACGGAAGTCAAAATAACACGAAGCAAGATACAGTTGGTAATGTATCATGTGGCGAATTCAAGGACAAAAAAGAAAATATAGAGGAAGTAAAAGAAGATAATAAATCTACAAAACGAAAAGATAGATGTCGTGAGAAAAGCACTAAGAAAAAATCAGTTAAACCTGTTTCATGTGATCAAACTAAAAACAAAGTGGGTATAATAAAACAGGAGAATGATGCGGCACCAAAAAGTAAAAAAGTAAAGAGTACTGATAATAACACAAAAACCATAGACCCTGTTTCTAGTGAAGAATCTAAGGCAAAAGGTAGTAACATAAAGCTAGAGAAAGTAACAGACGTATTGGAGTGTATTAATACTAAAATAGATAAACTTAGTGAAAATAAGTCAAAGAGAAATACAGCAGATCCCTTACCATGTGAGGAAACTAAATGCACAGTTGGTAATGTAAAGCAAGAAAAAGGTTTAGGTAAGTCTACAAAAACTATGAAAGATAAGTGTAGTAATGATATAAAGTCGCACAAATATACAGCAGAGACTGTGTCATGTGAGGAATCCAATGTCAGTAACTTAAAACAAGAGAAAGAAGTTGAAAAGTCCATAAAAACTACAAAAGATACATGTAGTGATGTTATATCACAGAAAACTACTACTAAGCCTGTCTCATGTCATGAAATCAAGGACAATACCGTAAATCAGGAGATAGAAGTGGACGACACAGTCAAAACTGAACAAGAAAAGAAATCAAAGAAAATAACATGTGAAGTGTCAAAGGCTGGAGTAGCCTATTTAAACCAAGGACAAGAAGTGGATAACACAGTAAAAACTAAACAAGAAAAGTGTAATGAAAAGAAAGTAAAGAAAATAACAGTTGATACTGTCCCATGTAAAGTATCAAAAGTTGAGGTTGTCAATTTAAAGCAAGAGAAAGAACTAATGAAGTCTACCAAAACTAAAAAGGATAGTGATGTAACTGCTAAAGAACCAAAAAGCAAAAGGAATAAAAAGAAACTAGAGACAAAAACTGCAGAGCAAACTAAGGATACAGTTACCAAGAAATCCAAA
Source organism: Colias croceus (assembly GCF_905220415.1). Taxonomy (NCBI): domain Eukaryota; kingdom Metazoa; phylum Arthropoda; class Insecta; order Lepidoptera; family Pieridae; genus Colias; species Colias croceus. Next base: position 8,591,602 of record NC_059542.1, read on the forward strand.
AGCAAAAATGAAAAATATGTTAAAACTGAAGAGATTAAAACGAAATTTAGTGACTTATTTGGTGAAAGTAATAGTTTAATTATGCCTGAAGATTTAGGTATTGCACCCGCGGCTACTGCTGCGGTAAAGCAAACCGTATTTGAATCTATTTTCGATGATACTCAAAGTGCTGTGGACATGAAATTAGTACAAACAGATGGTCAGGAAAAAGTACTAGAAAATGTACAAAATGTAGAAACTGGTCACAAACAAAATAAAATAGACATTAATAGCTTAAAAATGGATTTCATTGACGACGTAACTTTAACTAATGCTAAGAAAGAGGAACAACAACCAGAAGATAAGCAGGTTCATGATAAAGAAGTTAATATGGATAGAAATAATTTATATGCAAACCTAAACCCTGAAGTGTCAATGGATGGATCAAATGTTGTTATAATATCTACAGGTGTTCAACCTCATATTGACAGAATAAGTCCAAGCACTCATGAGACAGAAGTCAATACACAAATGCCTACAAAAAGTTACTGCTTCCCATCATCATTCATTGACGACGTAACTTTAACTAATGCTAAGGAAGAGGAACAACAACCAGAAGATAAGCAGGTTCATGATAAAGAAGTTGATATGGATACAAATAATTTATATGAAAACCTAAACCCCGAAGTATCAATGGATGGATCAAATGTTGTTATAATATCTACAGGTGTTCAACCTCATATTGACAGAATAAGTCCAAGCACTCATGAGACAGAAGTCAATACTGAAGTGCCTACAAAAAATTACTGCTTCCCAGTTTTAAAAGCTTTGGCAACATCAACACCTCTAAAGGTTAGCGTTGAAGCATCGGTGCATAATGATGATGACACTGCAAAGAATATGACAAGTCAGGATTCAAATATAGATTCATCAAACAACTCAAAGACTGCTGAAGCAAATGACCAGGATGTGCCTGATGTCAGAATATTTGTCAAACGACGAAGGAAAGTGAAGAAATAGGCAATATTTAGATTTTATGTTATATTTATTTAAAAAATAGGAAATACATAATGTATTTAAAGTTTATTAAGTTTTTAAAGAATCAATTTTAATTTGATAATGATAAATATTACTCAATTTTAGAAGCAGCGGGCAGGAATAGGACAATGATTTCCTTTGTGTATTTAATTATTTTTAATGATAATGTACTGGAAAGGTTTTGTAAATATTATGATAAAGATCTTTATTTGAGTAATTGTGCTCCAGTATTTAATTTGATAAATAAGTGTTTAAAAGTATTCTGGCTAGCACTTTGTTTCATAGCTGTCACACGACAACCTTTGTTTTAAGCAATGTTGCTGTCTCATTTATAATATAAGATGTACAAATGATACAGAAATAAAAAATATATTTCATTCCCATAACAGTCTTTATTTTCTTTAAAAATTAGGATAAAATTATATTTACATTACATTTTATTATTTATATGATTTATCCATTCATACAGTTGATATATTAATAAAATAATAATCATTACAATATATTTGGAAACAATATTTGATAGCGGATTAAATCATTAACATTACACCTTTATTCTGAATATATAACATATCTATTGTCAATTCTTTACCAGCACGATACACTTTCACGTAAACCTAAGTTTAAAATAAATTGCATGATACAATTTGAGACTTAAATAACTTCATTTCAATATATATTGTGATTATTTATCCTGAAATATACACAACTTAATTAAAATGTACATGGCATTCAATGGCAGTATGCATTAATGAGTTACATTTGTGAAATATAACATTGTATGTGACGAGATTATGAGCGATTCACGGAAAAGTCAAGTCACTGCACACACTAATAGACTACAAGCCCGCATAGGAAAAAAATATGGGTCAAATGAACCACCAGGGGACATATCTAGAACGATAGCAGAGCAAAAAATAATAAGATTCATCACTATGCCGTCACTTGTAAGCTGTCCAACTGAGTGCAGATGAGAATTGAAAAGTACAGGTAGACTCTGTAAATTTTGGTCATTTGACCATGTACGGCATTCTTAACCATCGATAGATCCATTAAAAATAATAAGAAACCGCTCAGTGCCGTACAAAAATGGTGGTCCACAAAGTCGGAATTTTTATTTAATTTCCGAGAGTTACCGGGGGTAAATTTGGTCATTTGACCATGTACGGCATCTGTGTCATACTATGCCTATACTGCTTTTAATCCATTATTCCGCAACGCCGTACAAAAATCATGGGGACAAGGGGAAAAAATCGAGAGTTGTAATCCCCTCTCTTTCCCCACTCCAGGGGGTCATTTGACACAACACGAAATAAATTTATTTTTAAAGTATTTTATGCATAGATAATATTTTTTCATGTGCCGTACATTTTCGTTGGTTCAAAGGGGAAAAATCTGAAAAAGAAAAAATCCATATAACGAAATGTTTGCTTTATATTTTGATAATAAAATATAAATATACATTAATATTAAGAAGCTCGAGGTGGTTAATTATCACCTTGGAAAGTCGGAGTCAGGTGGAATGGACTCCGTTAAATTGATGAACTAATAAAGAAGCTATGAACGAAAAGATGTGAATTATATGCAATCAGCCCATGAATACAGGTAAAGTCACAAGCAAATGCTAGTAATATATACATATTCAAAATGTACAAGTAAAGCGCTTTCAAATGATACCAAACACGGCATATTTATCTTAACTTTATTTTTTTACTCTGTATGTTTTGTCCGCTAGAGGGCGCCACATTAGATTTTGTGAAACTCCATATAGCCTTTAGCTAGCTGGTCGCCGGTTATCCAGTGAACAATTCAGACGCTTCTAATGATATGTCATTTGTCGAATTCTGATAAGTAGTTTAGAAGTTACGAGGGAATAGATGAACATACATACATGACCTGTCAAAATCATAACCCTCCTTTTGCTTTGCCGTAGTTGGGTAAAAATATGTTAATGCCGTACTGTATCAAATGGCCATAAAGCACCCTTAAAATTGTAGCTTTCGTCGCTTTCATCAGCCTAAAAGATGTGGTCTGCACAAAAATGTACGGCATCGTTTTTTCCTAATTTATCTATGTTAATACTATTTAAAACAACGAATAAAGTGTAGAAAACTATTATATTTCATTAATCTACGATGTTTAAACTTTTACAAAATTTCTGTTTTTGCATTTCTCTATAACTTTTTTTAGAACGGTTTCTTTTGAACGGCAATACTATACAACAATTGAATTTTACAATATCATGTTAAAAAAAAAGTTCCCGTACAGGGTCAAATGACCTTACAGCTCTTTATATCAAGAATTCGATGAAATTAAGATGATTATTGGTATACATTTAAAAGAACAATTATTTTTTGACGGCATTGCTTTTAATAGCAAGTACTTTTGAGTGCTAGATAATGTTTTGGAACCGAAGCCGTACTTAGTCAAATGACCCCCTGGAGTGGGGAAAGAGAGGGGATTGCAACTCTCGATTTTTTCCCCTTGTCCCCATGATTTTTGTACGGCGTTGCGGAATAATGGATTAAAAGCAGTATAGGCATAGTATGACACAGATGCCGTACATGGTCAAATGACCAAATTTACCCCCGGTAACTCTCGGAAATTAAATAAAAATTCCGACTTGGTGGACCACCATTTTTGTACGGCACTGAGCGGTTTCTTATTATTTTTAATGGATCTATCGATGGTTAAGAATGCCGTACATGGTCAAATGACCAAAATTTACCGAGTCTACCTGTACTTTTCAATTCTCATCTGCACTCAGTTGGACAGCTTACAAGTGACGGCATAGTGATGAATCTTATTATTTTTTGCTCTGCTATCGTTCTAGATATGTCCCCTGGTGGTTCATTTGACCCATATTTTTTTCCTATGCGGGCTTGTAGTCTATAACCAGAATAGACAAATAAAACCAGTAGTTCTTATATCCGTCAACAATTGTCATAAATATCCTTACAATTCTCTTAAACACGCTTGCTTGTGTGCGTGAGCCATTTCGAACGTGTTGTATGAAGTTTCCCTACTGGTTGTATCTGTATATTGTGCACTATCCCTGGTCGGGTTATAACTGTCTCTAGGAGGTGGACAACATGTAATAGTCACTGCATGCACTATCAGGATTACAATTTCTCCTTTTCTAAATTATAATTGTAATTTGTTAGGTGGATATATGACCATTATCACTGCTCACTATCCCTGGTCGGGTTATAACTGTCCTTAGGAGTTGGACAACATACGATTGCATTCACTACACACTATAACTGTCCTTATAGACATGATCACATTCACTGCACATTCCCCGTCGGGTTCTATGTCCTTTCAGTCGGGTTATAACTGACCCCGTGACGTAGACAACGTCCGTATGATGTTATCCGGCATGGGCACGTCATCTGTATGTGAGGAGGTGGCTTGAGGCGAGCGTGTTCGTTTGTTCAGTTTTTTGAGTACTGCGGGTTTGGTCTCGCTCTCTAGCGGGGCTACGTGTTGGTAGCACACTGCAGACGCGTGGCCGGACCTCGCCGATGTTAGCGGGGTCCCACTCTCCCACTTGTCCGTCACCGGGTCGTACACTTCCACGATGTCGAGGAACGCGGCTCCGTCGTAGCCGCCTGGAAAAAGATAATAGTTAAATAAAATCACGGAATTGTCATCGAATATATAAATGAAATTTTTGGCACAGTTCAGATACTAATTTGGAAAAGTAAGAAACACTTAATATAAAACAAAGTTTCTGACCGATGTCTGTCCCTTTGTACGGTTCGATGTTTAAATCTAAGCAATGGATATTGATGCGGGTTGTTCAGTGATTCAAGAGAAAGGTTTGTGTCTTTAGTAGCATAGTTGCACGGGTTCCGTAGCGCTCCGCCGCAGGGCTGCCACTCACCCATGGCGTACAGCTTGTTGTCCAGCACGGCCACTCACCCATGGCGTACAGCTTGTTGTCCAGCACGGCCACTCACCCATGGCGTACAGCTTGTTGTCCAGCACGGCCACTCACCCATGGCGTACAGCTTGTTGTCCAGTACGGCCACTCACCCATGGCGTACAGCTTGTTGTCCAGCACGGCCACTCACCCATGGCGTACAGCTTGTTGTCCAGCACGGCCACTCACCCATGGCGTACAGCTTGTTGTCCAGCACGGCCACTCACCCATGGCGTACAGCTTGTTGTCCAGCACGGCCACTCACCCATGGCGTACAGCTTTTTGTCCAGTACGGCCACTCACCCATGGCGTACAGCTTGTTGTCCAGCACGGCCACTCACCCATGGCGTACAGCTTGTTGTCCAGCACGGCCACTCACCCATGGCGTACAGCTTGTTGTCCAGCACGGCCACTCACCCATGGCGTACAGCTTGTTGTCCAGCACGGCCACTCACCCATGGCGTACAGCTTGTTGTCCAGCACGGCCACTCACCCATGGCGTACAGCTTGTTGTCCAGTACGGCCACTCACCCATGGCGTACAGCTTGTTGTCCAGCACGGCCACTCACCCATGGCGTACAGCTTGTTGTCCAGCACGGCCACTCACCCATGGCGTACAGCTTGTTGTCCAGCACGGCCACTCACCCATGGCGTACAGCTTGTTGTCCAGCACGGCCACTCACCCATGGCGTACAGCTTTTTGTCCAGTACGGCCACTCACCCATGGCGTACAGCTTGTTGTCCAGCACGGCCACTCACCCATGCCGTACAGCTTGTTGTCCAGCACGGCCACTCACCCATGGCGTACAGCTTGTTGTCCAGCACGGCCACTCACCCATGGCGTACAGCTTGTTGTCCAGCACGGCCACTCACCCATGGCGTACAGCTTGTTGTCCAGCACGGTGAGCGAGAGCGCGGACCGAGCGACGGGCACGGGCGCGATGCTGTCCCACGCGTCGCGCTCCGTGTCATAGCGCTCCACCGCGGACAGCTGCTGCGTGCCGTCGTACCCGCCCACCACGTAGATGTACTGGTTCAGGGCTGCCACGCCTGGTGAAAATAAACAATAACTGTTTAGTGTTGCGAAAAAGAAACGGAGTAAAATTAGAAAAACCTTTCACAAACTAATAAAGGATTAATCGTTATATATTTTTAAAATACATATTATTGTGTTTTATTTAGGCACAATATTAATGATGTGTTCTTGGCATTTCCCCCCCCCCCCCCCCTCCCTACAACACGCACCCGCACCGCTCCTAGCCACGCTCATAGGCGCGACTTCAGTCCAGCAGTTATTCTCCGGATGGTAACACTCCACAGAGCGCACACGTCTCGCGCCATCAAACCCGCCCACTGCGTACAACAGCCGGTTGACTACGGCCACGCCCACGCCGAGACGCGCACTGCCCATGGACGCTACGTACGTCCACGCGTCTTTCTCTGGGTCGTAACTGGAAATTATACAACGTTTTTAATGTATCACAAAGATCTATCCATACTAATATTATAAATGCGAAAGTAACTCTGTCTGTCTGTCTGTTACTCAATCACGCCTAAACTACTGAACCATATTTCATGAAATTTGGTATGGAGATATTTTGATACCCGAGAAAGGACATAGGCTACTTTTTATTGCGAAATATGTACCACGGGCGAAGCTGGGGCGGACCGCTAGTGAAATATATATTTTAGAAATTAATTACTAATTGAAACATTCACGTTGTATGTGCTGAAAAATAATACAGACTCTAATATATAAACGTCATGGATATTCAATCAAGGTTTGCGCGAAAACGTTAAAACGTCCATCCTTAAAAAACTTTCACATACAACATATGAATTTTACCATAAAATTTGCTACAAACAGCAAATTGCTTTTCAATGCATTTAACAAACTGACAAGAAAACTTTTAATATACTTATTAATGCTTATAATATTTTCATGTACATGATAGATTTCAATAAATACCACAAATATTCAACACTAAAGCATAAATACCTACCATTCGACAGACTTATGATATTCAGATCCAGCAGAACCCCCCACAGCGTACAGCAATCCATCCATCACTGCGACACCTACCTGGAAAGGATAGTAATCTAAATTAGTGTTCGTTTGTCTTGATGCCTTTTTTGCATGATGCCTTCCTGGCTGGTTTCGGCTTCGGTGACTGCATTTTACTGTAAGCACAGTATTGAACATTTCACAAGCTCTTATTTGCACCTAATATGGTATGTATAGATATTTTTGTATGTAATTATATGTAAGTATACAAGATTTTTTTACGAATCAGTAATTTAGACAGTTGGATAAGACAAATGTATGTTAAAAATTTACACAACAATAAATTACCTTATTTATTCTAGATCTTTTCAAGAATACTACTATCTTTATACCTATAAAATTTATATTTTAAATTAAATGCTATATTAATATATCAATTTATATAAAACTCACCCTATGCCTAGGGGTGGACATGGGGCTACATGGTCGCCAGCGCTCCGTAGCGGGGTTGTACACATCTACCCAGTCGCTGTCGTACGACGAGCCGGGTGATGTGTTGCGTCCCCCCACCGCGTAGAAAAATCCCTGAATATTATATATTGTTTTGTTATTATGTTTGTTTTGTGGATGAATAGGTGTCAATATAGTTGTTCCTTATTCCTGTCAGAATATAATTAGCTGTCGATTCCTGTAAAATCCCGCCTTTCTCGGAAACGTGGCGCATTCGTACGGATCGTGCCTCAATTATTACAATCAAGCTAATATACAATCCAACCTCCCCTTAAACATTTACAAATACATTTTTCTCATACAGTACATTTTGTAAGCAGTTTATTTTAATTTACGGTCATAGTTAAAATTATAATTAATAATTTGTATTGTGATTTTAGTGTTTGGCATTAGAATAAATGGGTTACAAAATAAACTAATTTGAATTATGTTTCTAAAATGACACGGCATTTTCATTAATCGGAATTTAGCTAATCACCTAATAATGTAACACATGAATATTTATAATGTGTACTTAGTGATTAATAGCACAGCTTAACTTACATTTTTACGTTAATATACATATTTTTTAGGTAAAAAAAATGCGTTTTTTTTCAATATTTCGTGTATCCAATAATAATATTTACACATATTTGACAATATCATTATTTGTCAGCATTTTTACGTAATTTCTGAACTTCCGGTCAACGAGCAATTCAATCATGATGTATGTAAGTTTATCAGTACCTATATCCTTTGCATTACCGAAATGTGATAAAACAAAAGCCGCTTAAAAACACCAGTGTAGTTCTGCAGACTTGGTCACGCACTAAAATTTATTTTTAGATAATTCAAATACGATAATAGAATTACTTGAAAAAATTATAAATTTAAGTCCTAAACTATCGCGAAAGGTTATGTTTTCTGTCTCTCTGTTTCGGTTAGTGGCTACAATTGTATTCTAATTCCAAACTCGTAATAAATTAACATGAGATATGATGATACAAAAGACAATAATATAACTATGCTTTTCAGATGAACTTATACCAAATGTATGCATACGGTACAAGTAGAAGGGGAGCTTTTGACTGAATGTATTGCGTGTATCTTTTGACATTATAAGCCGATTATTTCTACAACAATGATAAATAATGACTGAAAAACACGTGCCGCGTCATCATCAGTATATAAATATCTTACAGAGAGATTTAAACTTTAAAGCATTGCAGCATTTGTCCAACACAAGAACAAATCCTTTCACCCAGATATCCTAAAAGATAGGAAAGATTTCTGCAGGAAATATCTCTAATGAAAGAACAAATCCGCATGCTTCAACAGATAAGAAAAATCTACTGAAAAGTTGTACAATTATTGGATAAAATACCTTTAAAAACACGGCTCCCAATCCAGATCTAGGCACAGTGAGTCTTGGTAACGTGGTCCAACAGTTATCATCCAAGTTAAACGCTTCGAACATATCTATAGAATGCCTGAAGTATCCCCCAGCCACATATATTATACGCGGCGTGTTCGGCCTCCGCTCTTTTACCACTAATTTCTTGTGTAACGTCAGATCCTGAAAAAATATATATTTTTTATATAAGGTTAGGGTATTCATAGGTATACTTTTTGTTTAAAAATAATTAAATAATAAATAAATATTTCAGGACAAATTTCACACACGGCACTGATCCCATACTAAGCTTTCGCTTGTGTTATGGAAACCAGATGGCTGATAAACATACATATATAATTTTAAATAAATACTTATATAGATAATAATCAACACCCAGACACAGAGCAAACATCTATGTTCATCACACAAATATTTGCCCCGGGTGGAAATCGAACCCACGACCTCTGGCTTGGAAGGCAGGGCCACTACCGACCAAGCCAACCGGTCAGTCAGTAGTATATATAAGTGTATGCCCTTTCAGGCCAAACAAAAGTACAATGTTAACATGAAAATGCCGCGTCCACATTTAGCGGTTGAGTCGAGCTCGAGAAGGAAATATTCAGTTTAATTCGGAGATGAAATGTACTCATTAATAATAAAAAAAGGAAGACAATTTATTGTATCTACGACTTATACATAAATAACGAATAACGATAAAGATACGTACGGTTGTCATTTTGAATGTATAATTTATTTTCGCAGTATGCTATACGTAACACTTCACAAACCTATAAATTCATCACGAAAGTGCGCCTCCACGAATATCTACAGGTGGTTTTATTACCTTACTTGAGCCATAAGAAGCAAATTTTGAACAGTTATAAGTGCTTAGTCATGCTGACTCGCGTCTGGTAAAAGTTTGATCACCTCTGTGTATTGTACAAATAAATATCAAGGATACGCTAATATTTATGCTCGATATCAATAAATTTGGTACAATTATTACCCTTAAATATGGATAAACGTGTAATTCCGAAAAAAGGCTTGAATATGATTAATTATAATACACTAGCGGTCCGCCCCTGCTTCGCCCGTGGTACATATTTCGCAATAAAAAGTAGCCTATGTCCTTTCTCGGGTATCAAAATATCTCCATACCAAATTTCATGCAAATTGGTTCAGTAGTTTAGGCGTGATTGAGTAACAGACAGACAGACAAAGTTACTTTCGCATTTATAATATTAGTATGGATTTAACAAGGTCAAGCCTTGATCTTGTAAATTTTACAATAACATTATTATTTTATCCTAGATAGCACTTTCCTTATCTCTACATTTTTGGAATTCTTTGTCTTAAAATTTCTACTATTTATTTTTATTTTAACTCATTCTTAATATCTATTTGTAATTTAAAAAATATGTACAAATTATTTGATGAAGGAATATTGTAGTAAATGTTTTTTTTTATTCTTTCAATAAAGTCGACATTTGATTTGTTCCCGCGCTTTAATTTTTGCACAATCATTGTGGGTATCTTATATTTATTAAAAATGCAAATTAGCGAAACAATACAATCGTATTTTTTTGATACGCTCATTAAGATTATGATAATGAATCTATATTTCATGTTATGTAATTAATTATTTGAAAATAAATGATGAACAATTTAATCTATACTAATATTATAAAGCTGAAAAGTTTGTTTGTTTGTTTGTTTGAACGCGCTAATCTCAGGAACTACTGGTCCGATTTGAAAAATTATTTCGGTGTTAGATAGCCCATTTATCGAGGAAGGCTGTAGGGTTTCATGTTATGTAATTAATTATTTGAAAATAAATGATGAACAATTTAATCTATACTAATATTATAAAGCTGAAGAGTTTGTTTGTTTTTTGTTTGAACGCGCTAATCTCAGGAACTACTGGTCCGATTTGAAAAATTATTTCGGTGTTAGATAGCCCATTTATCGAGGAAGACTAAAGTCTTCCTGGCTATATATTATCACGCTAAAACCAACAGGAGCGGAGCCACGCGGGTGAAACCGCGAAGCGCAGCTAGTTAAAAATAACCTTGGAGTTCTTACCTGAAATATTTTAGCAAGGTATTCCCTGCAGGCGGGCACCTTCTTGAGCACCGTGCACGTGCTCATTTGCTCCTTGAGAAAGCTCGGCGTCAAGTACTGGCATCGCACCGCTTGGAGGATATGCTCCATACGGGGATACCTTTTGTCCTCGTCGTATTTTACCTGTCAAATATTAATTTTATTATTTGTGATCAATTTGACTAGAAAAGGTTTTAAACTTAAATATGCATTTATTCAATTACACTTCTAAAAAACAGTACTAAATTGTCTTAACGCATTGGGCATTTAGGCACATATTATCGGTTCCGAAGCAGTTTCTACAGAGAAGAGCCGGCACGAAACTCTGAACCTAGTCACTCTTATAATTTATGTCAATTGTCACGCTTAATAGGCCATCCACACGTCTGCCGAACAACGTGACAATCAACGAACACACAGGGACAGCACTATACGAAGAAAAGAGATGTACTTATTTCCTTCTTGCTTCTCTGTATAGCGCCGTCCCTATGTGTTCGTTGTTTGTCACGTTGTTTGGCAGACGTGTGGATGGCCTATTATATGCTCTAGACAGTGATGTTTGTTCATTGATATTATATTTTGCCAATTAGAGTACAAGAGAAGCTCAAGCGGATTCGTTTCTGTGGCCATGTCTGTTTGTTAAACATGATTTGGGATAAAACCCAAGGGATTAAATCGTGAGTTCACAAGAGACGGTAAAGGAGCATGACTCAGATGTTGCCCGTTTTGTTCTGGTTTGATCCAGTTTTTTAGTTTTTTCCTTGACTTGTTTTTTATCTGTGGAGTCAAATTATCGTCTGTCTAATAATAAAATATTTTAATCTAAGGTATACCTGTCGTAGTCTGATTAGTTGTATGATACTTTTTCTTAATGTCTGTGGTTTAGTTTACTGACGATTTCGTTATGTATTTTGCCCGGAATTTATTTAATATTTGAATTACTTTTAAACAGTTATAGTGTTTTGAATATTATCGTACATGACACTATCTACCAACGTTATATTTTATGTAGATAAGACGACGATCGTAATTCGTTCCTAAAGTTTTGTGATGATTTGGTTTATTATTGCAGTAATGTTTAGTCACGATTATTGGGTCAGCAGATCACGTAATAATTAAAGAATCAATTATATTAACTATTACTATAATTTGAACTACAATGAACTTTGGTCGAAATGTTGATTTGGTGGTTCAGACATAAAAACGTAATAGGTACAATATTTCTTTCACATTAATTATTAGATTATTTATTAATAGTTTAACCTGTCCCTTAATCAGTCCATAACTTATTAGAGTGTCATGTACACATTATGACAGTATATTTCTTTATAAATTTATAAAAAAATTCCTGTTTATTAAATGAGTAAGTATACACTAGATAATTTAATACAATTTGCCGTGATAAGACGTGTTTTGGTGACGCGTGTACTATTTTATCAGTCAGTACCTATAGGAAAACGTCGTTTGTTTTAAGTGTTCTTTAGATAGAATGCAATATTTTTAATTCGATTTTAATTCAATTCTAGATATATTTTTTCAAAAAGATTCATAGTATAAATTGTATATATGTACTTTGAAAAATGTTTAGTTACCTATACTGAGCTTTGTGATGTCACTATATTATGTATAATAAATGAATCAAAACGGACCTAGATTTAAATATTTACGCGAATCCGTGACGTAGGTATTTGTATCATACTTTCGTCATGTCATTCTCTCTGTGCGTATGGATGGGGAAATATTGTCAGCATATAGTTGACTCATGTGTTTGACGTGTTAAGTCTTTATTATGTATAGTCTAAGATACAAATAAACAAAATCATATTATGTGTATAGACCCGTCCGACTAGGGCCCTTCCGGCCTCCTCCACTCAAGCGACAGCCCAAGCAACTATTGCACGCCTCATAAGCGAAGCGTTGAGGTGGGTACTACTGTCACTTCGCGCAAAACATCTGATTTTTCAAACTTAAAATGTCTTTATGTATCATACATTGCACTTGTAAGATAATACATACACACACATATTAAGAAAAAACACTATTTTTAACGTTCATGATTTTTTTGATGTCATTTTTGTTATTTAAACTAGTTAAAAAACAGTTTAAAAAAGTTCTGTCTTGGACGTCCGTGTGTCTGTATGTGCGGATCTTGTTAACACGATAGCGACCGAAATACTTTACTAATCGAGTCTTTTTTTTTCTCTTACGCTTGAGTATGCTCAGGAATAGAACCCTTTCATTTTTCAGGGTCTGATTCGATGTGGTTTAATTGTTATTAAATAAACAAAAAAAATATCAACTTTTTTTTTTTTTATAGTGTACTCAAAATTCACCATTATAAACTCGATTCTTTATACTATAAGCCAAGGTTTAAAAAAATAAGTTGGTAGTCAGTCCCTTAAGGCTGCAGTCTAGCAAAATTGCGTTTTCAACAAGTTATTTGACAATTTTTTCCCGGCTATTGAAATGATAAACTGATTTTTTTTTCTTGTTTATCAATTAGTGTTATATACGCAATGCGCATGAATTTTTTCACATTTATAAAGTTACTTTATGTTACCTTAATCAGGCCTTCAAGATAAGTCTCTTTCCCCCAAAGACATTTCGAGCTAAGTTTGTGCACTCACTACGTTGCAACCGATTACAATTTATACAATTTGATCAGCGCATTATTATCCTTATATAGTCGTTATTAAAATCTGCTGAATACAATTGCCGAAAAACTTATGATTTTCCTAATTAGAACGTTATAAATTCATTAAATTTCCCATTTTTTGCCTTACAAAAACTATTGATAAATACTGCTAAAAGTTATTTTTTCCATTAATTTATTCGAGTTGAATGAGTATTAAACCTTTAAAAATTTTTTTTTTGAATTTTGATAATTCTTTAAATATTAAAAAAATATTTAAAATAAGTAGGAAAAATCCTAGCGAATTTCTTTAGTCGCGCTCCTTGGGCCGGAGCGTTCTGACTAGAGATGCACCGAATATTCGGTTCCTATCCGGTATCCGGCTTATCCGGCCCTTTTTTACTATCCGGCCGGATACCGGATGGTAATGTACTATCAGGCCGGATACCGGATAGTAAAATTGGTAGATTTTATAAATAGAATCGAAATAAAGACAGTTGTAATTGAAGCTTTTTATTATTTTTAACGAATTTTTTTTTCACTGACACGATAAAAGTGTCTCTACCGAGAACTGTGACCGCGCAAACGTTCACTACGAAACAAGTCAAAACCTACACTGCACAGGCGTTGTGCCGGTGCGCGACACGCACCTACGAAACTCAAAATGCCGTCGGCCGAATATTCGGCGGCCGGATACCGAACATTCGGCTGGTGGTCAGGCCGAACATCCGGTATCCGGTATCCGGCCAAACAACTATTCGTTGCATCTCTAGTTCTGACGTGTGCTCTACGCTCGATTTTCCTTCATACCGAAGTGAAAGTTGCTCTACTTCATTAAATTTAATATTTTTGTTAATTGATTATTTTTATCTTAGTTTTGTGCAAATATTCGTATTTTTAAACATTTGATTTCGATATGGAAAATAAACGAAAAAATATGCGTGTAACTACTAGAAAAAAAATTATCTTCGAACATAAAGTTAATGAAACCAAAGGTGATTGGCAAAAATTTCGTTATTTTACGGGGTGTCAGTAAAGGGATGTATATTTCTTTAAAACTAAAGTAAGCTCATAAATTTTCTTATAATATAATTTTTTTTGAAGTTCCAAAAATGTTTATTTTTCGTTTGAGAAATACGAAACATAATATAAACTTGTATTGAGAACTTGAACTTGGGACATACGGGAAAAATGATTTGTTTACTCCAAAATTCCAAATATGTCGAGGTGTTTTAATTTTTTCTTCTAGTCATTTTGAACGTAGCGGCATGTTATTTGATTATTAATTTTGTAACTTAAATACAGGATGTTGGTTTTATATTCTGATCTTACAGACGCGCTGACAAATTTAGTCTACCATTTCTAGTTTAGACCTCTAAGTACCAATATTAAAACGAATGGATTATCATCACATCATCAAAACTCAGATGTAATGGAAGATCACAATAACATAGAAAATTCAATAGGTGTTGAGAACTAAACAAACACAAGTAACAGAGACGCGAAGAATAAAAAAAGAGGACGAAAACGATAATTCGTTGATGCTTTCCCTTTTCGACATCACCAATCTGCAAAAAATAAAACTGATGATTCCCAATTGCTGATTAAAAATGAAAAACAAATAATCGACAACAGTGGTGAAAATTTGCTGATCACAATGAAACATCCTTCAGTGGTAGCAGATTTACTCATTTAAAATGTAAAGGAGAGGAGGACAGGAAAACATTATGAATGTGGATGGTGGATTGTATACAGGGTGTAATCGATAAGTATATGCAGGCGATTATGACGTTATTATTGCAGGTATCAAAAAACTTAAAACTGATATCGAAATTACTTTACCTAATGAGCAAAATGACAATTATAACTTTTTAAAAGTATAACGAGAAATATCTAAAAAAATTACTTTATACATTCCCATATCAAGAAGGGAAAATGGGACTAGTAAGTAGAAGTTAAATGTCTAATTCCGGCCAAATACATGAATGCGGAAGATGCGGTTAAAAATAAAAAATTTAATATTTGAAATACAATGCAAAAAAATAACACTTTTGTCATAGATAAGAAACATGACTATTTTTTCCAAATTCAGGGACAACTAAACGTTGCAGAAGCAGAAGCCTGCTTATTTGCTGTTTGGACTGGAGTGAATCATAATCGTCTAATATTAATTTAGTGAGAAACGTCTTCCCAGTTCAAAATGGAGAAATAAACCATCCACGCGAACACCGACATCCACGCGGACGGAGTCGCGGGCGGAAGCTAGTCAAAAATAAATATCTTTTGTTTTCATTTGCGCATTTTTCTATTTTATAATTTTTTACACAAACATTACATTTTTTTTTATGATATACAAAATTTGATAGAACGTATTCGCAAATTTTGTGTACTGATAAAAAGAATCACCCGGTGTAATTTTCACGAAAATTGTTTCAAATTGTCATTTTAGGTACTTATTACGAATATTAAATTATGCATACGAATGATTTAATTTTTAAAAATTAAGTGGAGCAACTTTCCCTTAGTACATTTGTATTATTTACATATAGGATGACAGGATGCATTTGTTTGCACTACTAGACCAAACCCTTAAACCTGCGCAGTTTCACATCTAGGTGGGGCCACAAGAAAAATAGCTCAATTATTACGGTACCGCTTTCTTTACTTTTCCAAATGTTTTATTTTATTTCATTTTTATATTTATAGTCACGTACTCTTTATAAATAATCAATTTTATTGTAAAGGATGAGATTATGAGGCGTGCACTTTTGGATTTTCCAAACTATTTAAATTTTAAATCATTTGTCACATTAACTATGGAATAATATAATTTGCTCTTGTATAATTTTTATTTGTACTTGAACTGTTGGGAATTCCAGTGCGGAAAAATGACAGAGCTATATGGGTCATCTAGCGCCATCACTTTCCCATGCAGGAAAAAAATACTGGCAACAGATGTTGTAAACAGAAGATACTTAGGTAACATAAGATACTTAGTACATTTTCCTCATACATAAAGGTAAAAAAAGATAGCGTGACATTTATACATCTCAATACCAATACCTAACAATAGAAACGCAGTTTAACAATGAATTGCAGATATTCAATGACGCCATAGTATAAAGAGAAAAGTAGGACGACTCCCTACGACGACGCGGCTGCGGCGTTTAGGAGTGCACGGTACCTAAACTTGCAGGGTTGTCACTGGTCACGTTATTATTTTAAATAATTGTATAAACAAACACCGACCGCTCACAGTAATGGCGCAGCCCTCACGAGAACGGTCCATGAGAAGTAATCGAGCGGCGTTGTGTGCGTGCGTCATATTGCGTACGTACATGAACGGGGGGCGTGGCGAAGCGCTGCGCGTACATTAAAACGGCTCTATTTACCTTTGTTCGAAGACAGTTTACTTTATAAACAAGTGATAACTGCGTTAAAAACAACCGACTTCAAACTTGCATTTGCAATATTTACAAATCTAGACAAAAATGCTCATAAAATAAAAACTACTGGGCCTATCCGAATAAAATTATGGGACCAATTCGACACCATCCCGCATCGAACAAAAAAAGAATCACGTAAATCGGTTCAGAAACCTCGGAGTAATCGGTGTACATACATAAAAAAAAACATACCGGCCGAATTGATAACCTCCTCCTTTTTTTTGAAGACGGTTAAAAACGGCTCTTTGTTCGAAGACTTTTCTCTTTATACTATCATGATTCATGACGCTTTACAAATGATTTCAGGGGTGTAACCATGATGTCTGTTAGCAGTATTATTGCCAGTGTGGGAAAGTGATGGCGCTAGATGACCTATATAGCGCTGTCATTTTTACAAATACAAATAATAGCTGTGTTTTACCTGAAATAAAACACATATTAAATACTTACCTATATTTGAAGCTTACTTATTGAGAAGGTACCTAGCTTTTTCCGCCTATTTTCCCTCTCTTTCTCGTTGTATATATGCTATCTCTCTCGCACACGGCACACCTCTCACCAGGTGGCGCGGCCGGCGCACGATAATGTGCAGGCGCTAGATCTTCTTCATTGAGTCGAAATACTCAACAGGTGGACGTTAAGTGTAAGCTTCAAATATAGGTAAGTATTTAATATGTGTTTTATTTCAGGTAAAACACAGCTATTAAACACTTGACCGTAATTTGAAGCTTACTTATTGAGACCTGTTTGTTACCCACCTGGTGTACAATATATGGACGCCAATGTGAATTTGAATAGGTACATAAGTAATTACTTATTTCTTTATTTGAAAGAGTAAGGTGTGCAGATAGTATACCAATAAATCACACAAATTTTTAAATTTTTATATTAACAATAAAAAGTTAATCAAATAAGAACCAAAAAGTAAATCATAATGATTAAAAGTATTAGAACTTATGAGATTGGTTCAAGCGTACCTTAGTTAACCTTTTGGGCTTGAAAAGTTAAAGTTACTACAATTTCCACTATCTTTAGCGTAAATCTGCGAAAGAGCAAGTAACGACTTAATTACGCATTTAGATGTTACTTACAAAATTAAGCAACAGCTCATCACCGACGAGGCAAGAATACCTCAAACTCAAACCTTTATTTATTCAATTAGACTTCTGTAGAAGCACCATTGAATCCTCATAACATAGATTTACCAGCTGTCTCAACTCACACAGTTCTAACCCAACCTGCTACTAGCGGACAAGTAGAGACCTTGGTCTTTACTTTTAGGGTCAAATAAATTAAAAGGTCATCCCTTGGATAAGGTAATAAAATAAACCAGGTAAGCGGTTTAAATTATAATACAGATAATATGTAACATCCAACCAAAGCGTGCGGTGTCTATTAATGTTTAGAGCCAACGCCACCGATCATAATATAAACATGGCTGGTACTTTCAGTGCAATGCATGAATTATTTATTTAAAACTGATAGGTTTTAAACTCTGTACTGGAAACATATAATGAACTCAAGAAGTTAGAGACTAAAATGATAAGAGCTTATCTGTGTCCCAAACCTGCAATTACTACAGCTAAGTACGTTAAGTTTTAATCAAATTAATTTTAAGGTATAGTTATGGTTTACATCAGAACTTATATACCAAAAGTCTCGGGACTACATAACGTGACTTATTTATAATGAAAGTGTTTGTGCATAACATCTAGGCCATCAACAGCTATATGAACGTCAGATAGGAAATGAGCCAAATTTATCCAGTAAGTAACAATTTAATTATGTAAAATTCTAATTCAACCAACTTCTACTAGCTACTCCGTATGTCTTTTGGGTAGACGGAGGCAAATAGGATTTTTCTTCCGACTATAACATTTGATATTTGGAAAATGTATACATTTCTGTATACCTTCAGAGTCAGATTCTAGTGGTGCAGCACTAAACACTGTCTATTAGGTGAATGGTGCTGCTGACCGGGCCTTCAGTTCTGCTTTCCAGAATACCTTCGCCCTTCTCGGTGCTACTACTACTGAAATAGCAGTACTCTTACACGTCGTTCAGGCCTCGAACTGACTAGGATTTCTCATATTATCGTTACAACCCTCGCTCGCTCTAACGAGAACAAATTATCGCTAAGGAATTCTGCTGCAGGACAATGGCAACAGATTAATATGCATTATTATGTTCAGGAATATGGTGCGTTCTGAATACTATCGTCGTCTGAAGGTATCTCCTTTCGATTAACTGCATTAAGGGTGCAGATCTGATCCCATTTTTGTTCCGTAGGAATGCTACGACTGCCTAAACGTTAAACTGGACAAAGAAAGTTGCCCTGAATATGGTCGGTTGTTCCAACATCCCTAATATGGCTAGCTTACCTTAGTTACCCCTTGATTGTAACTGCTACCAATGGAGGCACTGCTCGTGGGTTGTCCACAGTTTTTCGAGTGCAAAAATGAAGAACTGAACTCGTGGGGATCTATGTCGAATGAATCTGTTTTAAGATTATGAAAGGACAGTTGGTTGTGGATGCGAAGACAGGACGTTACTTTAGTCATCTGTAACCACCACGAGAGGCAGCCACGGACAGTGATATAGTAAGAACTAAACTAGCAAAGTTTAGTTGGCTTACTAGACTTTGTCATGTTTAAAATGCAGTATATCATCTGTATAGAATTGCATTTATGACCATTGATAAACTTAATTCAACCGCAACCACGAGAAGCAGGCACGGATATCGATATAGCAAGAACTAAACCAGAAAGGTTTAGTTCGCTTATCTGGTATATTTATAATGTTTCAAAAGCCGTATAGTCTGTATTGCATTGCATTTATTGCCCCCCCCCCCCCTTCAAATCAAAGAAATGTGAAGTCATCTGGCTGAGCTTTCTCGTGAAGGGTAGGGGTTCCAAGTAATATCTAATAATACGAGGCTTTTGTTTGGAAGGATTGACCTTCCGTTATTAATTATCCTCTATCCTAAGTAACTCAATAGTCAGAATTCACAGCACTCGTTGAGTCCTTAAACGTTTTACGTTAATAGTTGCATATAAGTTTATTATATAATATAATAATCCTGGTGGGATGACAAGAAACTTGTCTAAGCAAATGATTATCCTAATCCCTCAGCGATTTATTGTTTGAGCCCTGAAGAAAAACTCATGGGTGCCATAATGAGGCCAAACGGGTTGATAAACGAGTCGAATAAATTGCCTACAAGATCGGGCAACTAAAGTAGGCCTATGAGAGGTCAACTATACATAACCAATCGTAATTTGTTACATTCAATCGCTTTGCGATTAAAAAATCTCTTCAGGTGATTTTATGTGAAAATTGGTCGGCTAGTGCCATGGAATTACGATAACAAATATACCATTGACACAAGGCTTGGTGACAATCCTGGAAACCACCGCCACAAATCATCTGCGAGATGATATTTGATCCGACTCGCCTCCCTTTGTTGTGATTCTCTGCATTGTGAGGCTCTGCATTGGTAAATACAATTTGTTCAAGTCGCAATTTCCATAATTGATAAACCAATGGTGGTTTCCTGATTAAATAAGCGTAAGCTAACCTTTTAGGATACAAAGTATTCATTTCATGCGTTCATTATTTAACGTCTCTTACCTATTTTATTGTATTTATTAGGTTATATTACTATACTTATATTGTATAGATGGCCCACTGTGAATTAGATTTCAAAACCTTTTTCTACCTACCTTAGAAGAGTGAAGATCCGTTACTGTCATCTCTAACATTTTCGTGGGTCCTCGTTGACGAAAGCAAATATCTATGATCATTTTAATGATCAATCCTTTGTATATTTGCACCAACCGCAATCAAAGCCCCGCGAGGGCCGATATATATTTGCACCATTTCCCCGTGAGGGACGGTCGTAATCAAAGCCCCGCGAGGGCTGATATATATTTCCACCATTTCTCCTTGAGGGCGGTTGTAATCAAAGCCCCGCGAGGGCTGATATATTTGCACCTATTTCCCTGCGAGCGACAGCTGCGCGAGGGATGTTTGTAATTTGAAATAAGTAGGGCCTTCCCAAAAATACTTAATAGTCACCCTGCGAGGGTGGGTTTAACCTGGCTAACGAACCTAACCTGCGAGGAGTAGCGGTTAAACCTAGCGGCCACATTTATGTAATCTGCTTCGAGCAAGATTTAAGGTGCTAATATAAAATTAGAAGTTAATAATCATTTAAAATAATAATATAGTAACAAGGTACTTTAACTTATTTTCCAATGCTAGCAACAGCTGTCCAGGATGAAATAAGAATTGATTTGACAATGGTAATTAATTGTTATGTATATGTATATAAAAAGAAGGCTTTAACTATTTAATAAAGTCAAAATTCAAATCATTTACACAAAATTTTAAAATGAACTTCGATTCATATTTAATTTAGTTCATACAATCGATGTCACATTCAGTTGCTTTATATCCGTTAACATTCCTTACGAACGCAGCCATACGTGGCCATACCATCGTAGGACGGTTTTATTGCACAAAATAATCTCCGCTCACCCGCAATTTTTTACTTTTTGTCAAGGTGTACAAGTTTATAATATTATTCTAAAACGTTAGAATATGTGAATAGTAAATCCTTTGAAATGTCTCTAAATTTAATTTCTAATTAAGGTATCTCGATAACTATACGATAACGTCTCTTTCCAAACTAGAAAATTTAAATGTAAAATTTTGGCACTTACTCGTTTTAACCAAAAAGTTGCATCATTTGAAACATAGGAAACGTAATATAAATAAAAGTAATTTTCAAACCAAAATTGCTGTGTGTAATACCTATGTCTATTTTCGCTTATATACGGATCAGATTAATACTCATAAAAGGACACGTATAGACTACGGATACTTTTGAATGTGTGGTACGTGTTCATGGTACCTACTGAACATGTGCATTGTGCGTATTCCATCATTATTCAGATGAGCGGCTAACTCCCGGACGATTTATAACATATCTCGACATGTTCGGACACGTTGTGATTCGTGCAATTACGCTAACATCAATTTGTTCCTGTTATAGGTAATACCTATATAATTTGTTCTTTGAGCTGACTCATCTCGTTCGATAATTTTTAGTTATAAACTATACTCCGAACCGTTCCTAGTGATAACGACAATGTAATAAAGTCGTAGCAATGGATTGCATGCCTGTTAAGCTTTGAGTTGGCTCATAGGATTAGCCTTGGATTTATCCATACATACTATTAATATTCACTTGTAACCTTGTAATAAAAACACATTAAAAATGAAATAAAATAAAAATATCTATATAAAAGAGAGGGTATTTGATATATTTAGTCAATATCAAATAATCACAAAAGTAATATTAACGATACGAGTAAAGCCGAACGGTAAATCCGTTAAAATCTGCTTTACTCACAGTATTAGAAATTCAAATATTCATTAGTATAATAGGTATATTGCATTACTTATAAAATATTTCAAAAGAAAAGTTACTATTTCACGTAAAATGTAACGGTTGTATCGTTAATTTTAAATATCTAACATGCTATTAAGTATTTAAAGCATATTGAAAAATAAACTATTGCTGAAGGATTCACTAAAAGACCTCAGCATTTTAAATAAAGTCCAACGGATATACCGTCGATTTAAAAGATTTTTGCTCATTTTTAAGTAAAATGTCATTACAATAGATGTAAAAATAACTCACTGTACCGATCCGACGGGATACACTTTTTCACACTTTTAGCACTTGCAATATGCAATAGCCAATACTTAATACTTAATAGCACCAAGGTTGTAGTCTTGTAGACAACCTTCTCGCGGCGGAAGCTAGACGCCAATGAAGAAGATCTAGCGCCTGCACATTATCGTGCGCCGGCCGCGCCACCTGGTGAGAGGTGTGCCGTGTGCGAGAGAGATAGCATATATACAACGAGAAAGAGAGGGAAAATAGGCGGAAAAAGCTAGGTACCTTCTCAATAAGTAAGCTTCAAATTACGGTCAAGTGTTTAATACTGCGTTAAGACAGCGTGGTAGATGGGCAGGTTTTCATAAACAAAATGAGTAGCATTTACGTATATTAAGAGGGGTAAGGCGGTCAGCGAAAATTCAGCTATTCGCGCCTGAGGTGAGGGGTGAGGGGGTCCGCGTTTAGTATGGAATCAACGTGCTCGAAATTAAAAATCGTAAGCACCATTCACATTTTTATCAAAACTGAATGAAAATATTTAGTATTTCCTAAATCTTAAACAGTCACGAAATCCAGAAGAATGATTGAAGAATGATTTTATACGAATTATTATCGTACAATACGGTTGTAATGAGCATTTATATGATATTTTATAGATAACTTCAGGATTTTTTTTATCGAGCAAAATTATTCCAATCTTGTTTTGGAAACAGTCATCCCATTACACATACGTTCAGTGCGAAACAACTTCAATATTTTCAATTATAGCTCATAGATAACAGTCCATTATGCCGTTTTCACCTACTAATGGCCCTTAACAGGATAAACTTAAATTTTAAATATAGCCTGTGACGATTGAGGAAAATTGTTGCCTAAAGAAAAAATAAAACACTACGCTACATATTGTGAGACTGCTCGCGTCGATCGAAACAAAAATACAATGTTATTACACACACGGTTATATGTTCAGAGAACAAACTTTTTTTTAAACTAAAAATCTCACCCAACTCAACACAGCATTGTACACTTCTCTCTCCTCTCGGACATTGAGTTCATCTTTCCGTATGAGGCATATCAATTCTGGCGCAGTCAACTGAAGAAATTCTTCTTCTTGACATACCTAGAAGAAGTAAATAGTGAATAAAAAAATAAAATAATAAAAATGTATTTAACAGTTTTAAGAATATAAACCAGTAATGTATAAGTACTTTAGAACATAAAATTTTGGTGTATGTTTTTAAATTATTAAATTAATTTTCATTTAAAAATAAAGGTCACGATTCCATTTTTTGTTAAAATAATAAACACACTTAGAAATTAACAGAGAGCTATTTCTTTGGAATATCTTATTATCAATACAATATAACAAGTAGACAATATGCGTCGAAATATAGATTTTGCGATGTCAGGTAATAATTTTAATAGTAATAATAAAACCGATATTCATATTGTACAATAGCCTCTTCCACCTCTTATGAACACTTTACAATGTCAAGAGGATAAATAGCTTTAGAATAATTAAACGCATCAGAAATTGGAATCGTGACTCGCGATTTATTTCCCGCGTAAAGGAATTGCAGAAATGCCTCAGATTACTTAATAGTTACTATAGTAATGCGAAGACAATAGTATACTGTATTTTAATTAATTTATTAATTAACTATCTTCCGCCCGCGACTCCGTCCGCCCGGAAAAATTAAGATTTATATTTTTTCTACGTATTTTTCCGGGATAAAAAGTATTCTATTTTATGCCCAGGATAATAAGGTATAATTATACCAAGTTTCATCGAAATCGAACCGTTACACACCCACAGTAACACCCCCTGCTATTTATTTTTTCAATATTTTCAATGTACAGAATTGACCTTTCTACAGATTTATTATATGTATAGATTATCACGTAATTATTATCTGCGACTTCACCCGCTTTGCCTAAAACTTTACAGATCATATATTACTATAATCATCATCGTGAACTACTTTTTTATTAAAAAAATGCGTATAAATCAGTTGTGAAGGTCTATGCCTACATAATTCATATAGACAGACAAATAAAGGGAAGCGATTTTGTTTTATACTAGCAGAGTAATAATCTAATAATTGCGACGAATCGTCAACATACCAAAGGAACAATAACTTTTAATCTATTTGTTTCAATTCAATCTTGTTTGCCACCGAAAAGCATTAATCGTTTATCAAAATATTACATATTCATTGGTATAAGATAAGTTATTTCATAATAATATTTTTATCACACCAAATAAAATAATGTCACGAATGAAATGTACATACATAAAATTACAAATGCATGCTTTTATCATCTAGTAATCATATTGATTGAACTTTAATATTATGTATAAATAAATAGTATACTGTTGTTGATGCAACAGGCATTGACAAAGACATTCATGAATATAAATATTAAATGGAAATGTAAACCCCTACGTTCGTAAGTGACACAGCAATTTTACAATCCGGTTTTAGATATTATTGCGATTTTATCAAGATTTTTATCTTGGAATGAATTTAAAATAGTCAAAAGATTATTTCACTAATATCCCTTCCTACTACATTAAATATAATTTATAAACATTAAAATCATAAAAAAAATCCAAAAATTCACACTGTATATTTTATCAAAAAAAGCTTCATCAACAAACTTACTTGTATAAAATTCCTCTCAATAAACTGGTTGGCCTTATTCTTCAAGTCAATGCAGCCGTGTTGTTCAGCGAAGTTGGCAATGCCGATCGCGTTGGACGGGTCCAGTTGGCGCTCGAGGAAGGCGCAACAGGCGTCTATGACATTTGATATCTGCGGCATATGACTGCAATATAATGTCCCTTGATACACTATTACCAAAGGGCATATATTGGAATAGTGCGAAGTGTGACGCTATGGTGTTGAAGTTACAGGATACTATTATACAGCATTTTAAGATTGGAAAGAGATAATGTTAAAGAAGTGCACAGATACTTAAGTTAATAATACAAGGTTAAAAATATAATATCCATTGATTCACGTTATTGGAATTTAAAATTGTTATATTTTTTACTAGCTTCCGCCCGCGACTCCGTCCGCGCAGAAAAATTAAGAAAAATTAAGATTTATTTTTTTTCTACGTATTTTTCCGGGATAAAAAGTATCCTATTTTACGCCCAGGATAATAAGGTATAATTATACCAAGTTTCATCGAAATCGAACCGTTAGTTTTCACGTGATGCCTGAACATACAGACAGATAGACAAAATTTTTTTAATCACATATTTGGGCTTGGTATCGATCCAGTAACACCCCCTGCTATTTATTTTTTCAATATTTTCAATGTACAGAATTGACCCTTCTACAGATTTATTATATGTATAGATGTATAGATAAAAATCGTTACAGCCTTTTTCGCACCGCATGTATCATTCTGAAAATCTGAATAATACATTCAGAATTTCAGAATGATACAGCTTAATTAATTAATTTAATTTCCTTTTTCCTCCTTTGATAAAAAATCATGTTTTAGTAACAACATCGTAAAGTTTCTAGACCTTTGTACACATTTTTATACACAATAATTTGGTGAATCATTTTATGAATGATTTACCCTATTTTTGCGCCACAATATTTGCTGATTAGAGTAATTAAATATTTGTACCAAATGAATACATGCTAGTATAAGTATGCAATTGTTTAATTACTATCGTAGATAACGCACACAATTTTAAGAAACGATTCGTTATGAGGAAAAAATTATACGTTTTTATTTAGTTCGCATTCAATAAAATATATTTTATATTCACAAGTGATAACTGCGTTAAAAACAACCGACTTCAAACTTGCACTTGCAAAATTTACAAATACCTACAGACAAAAATGCTCATAAAATAAAAACTACTGGGCCTATCCGAATAAAATTTTTATGGGACCAATTCGACACCATCCCGCATCGAACAAAAAAAGAATCACGTAAATCGTTCAGAAACCTCGGAGTAATCGGTGTACATACATAAAAAAAAAAAAAAAATATACCGGCCGAATTGATAACCTGCTCCTTTTTTTTGAAGTCGGTTAAAAATATGAATAGGAACTACGAACTGGTACTATTACCATATAGTATCGATTAAAAAAATATCAATAAAAATCCATACTAATATTATAAATGCGAAAGTAACTCTGTCTGTCTGTCTGTTACTCAATCACACCTTAACTACTGAACCAATTTTCATTAAAATTGGTATGGAGATATTTTGATACCCGAGAAAGGACATGGGCTACTTTTTATCCCGGGACAATGACGCAATCCCGGAAATCCCACGGGAACGGGGTTTTTCTTTGACTGCGCGGGCGAAGCCGCGAGCGGTAATCTAGTTATCTATAATTACTAAAGTTCACTATCTATAACCGATAATGAAAACCCGATAACACATATTATAATTTAACTAATAAAATATTTATGAAAAATACAACATAGATTGCCATTCGCATTGAAAGATCTAGTTCCTATGACAGAAAAGTTTATTCAATCTATTTAATTAGATTGCTTTGGCGGGATCACGCGGCAGGCTGAGAGTTCAGGCGTTACCCGGGTAAGTCGGAGGACGCGAGTTCGAATCCCGGCTCGTGATCGTTTTTATTATTCTTTTAAAACATACATCTATTCACTACAATAGAATACCAATTTAATATTTACCTGGAACATAGTAGCAGCCGGTAAGAGTTGGCACACGGTGACCTCGGTAATCCTAACTTTGCCCGTGTACATGAAGTACACGAGCCACGCCATGGCTGAAGGACACACGCCTTGTAAGCGGACGCGTGACATCTCACACTCTTTGAGACCACTCGTGAACATTGCCTGGTGACAAAGGTTATAGTCAATTTTCAAAAGAGAGATAGTTAATTCCACCACACACATTTAAAACGACAAAAACAAAACATCACAACTGCAAACTTAAAAAAAATAAAAAAAGAAAAAAAGCATAAAATTTTGACAGTAATACTTGTGTTGTAATCAATAAAGTTACAATAGATGAAGATTTGCTTACGTTTCACACAAAAATGTGATTGCATCTGGTTAGACTTGCCACATGGAACGAAGTAGAGGCCTAATCGTAATAATATATATCGAATAGGTATTATACAATTCAAAAATTATTTATTTGGACCAAGCACAATTTTGAATGATTAAAGAAGAGCCTTCCATGAGCTGATCATGATCGGAAGAAAATATATACCTTAAAATAAGGGCTGCCAGCTGCTAACACAACTTTGTGTACGTGAAACAATTCATTTCCCACCTCCAGGACGACGTCCGTCAGCATGTGGTGTGATCGCATCGTGAACAGCATCTGTAGCAATTAACATATCTATACTAATATTATAAAACTGAAGAGTTTGTTTGTTTGTTTGTTTGAACGCACTAATCTCGGGAACTACAGGTCCGATTTGAAAAATTCTTTCGGTGTTAGATAGCCCATTTATTGAGGAAGGTTATAGGCTATATTTCATCACGCTACGGGCAACAGGAGTGGAGCCACGGGGGTGAAACCGCGCGGAGCAGCTAGTCGGTTATAAATCTTTTAAACACCACAGATTATAATTTATAGTTTATCTCGTCTGTATAATTGGTTTAGAAATTTTTATAAAGAAGAAAATATTGTTTTTTTCTGAACTCATTCTCCTAATGGTGCGTGCGTAACTTCAACAATCGAATGCTCATTCTAACCCCACTATGTCAAATTATTTTAGTGTAAACAGGCGTAGGGCATTCTTTCGTTCTTAATAGTGCATTCGAAAAGATCTATATTCTATGTAATGTTATAATACTGAACAACACTGAATACACTGAGAAAAATTTTCTTTAGCAAAGTACCAATTTAGCTCGGTTAAAAATTATTCTGCTGCATTCAATTAAGACATATTTAAAATATGCATTAAAGCTTTGCTAGTATTATACAAGCAAGTATTGCTAAATATTCTTGGCTATTATTAACAAAGTACTTATTTATTTCAAAATTACCGACTCGGTCAATATTACCTTTACCGAATTAGGTTCAAAATAGACAAGCTTACGTTATTATTTAATGATAAGCAAGTTATTTAATTTTAGACTTAACCATAGTTGGCTACTATTTACACAGAGTTCGGTTAAAAATAAACAAGCTTACATAATGATTGAATGACAAGTAAATCATTTAAATTTAGACATAATATTATTTGGCTAAAATTAAATAACTTTCTATGATGCATATAACCGTGTTTCTTACTTAAAAACAAACAAGTAACTTATCTATTGGGAGATAAGCACAGCTCGGCAATTAACAATGGAGCGAATACTATTTTTGACCGAGTAACTTGATAAAAATGAAACAAGGAATTGGCTGCGTAGCCCGCAAAGTCAGCCATTTCTATCAAATCATAGTCGAGTGACAAACGTGTCTGTTGAAGCGCCGCGGCCGCCTCAGCACCTACAAGGCAGATTCAAATTTACATTAAAAACTTTTCATCATCATTTTGAATTTTAATCAAACTATTATAGAAGAGCAAGATGCAGAAGACAAACTATTAGGGCTCAAAAACAGCCATGGACAGCCGTAGAACTAAAGTGGCAAGACTCTACAGAGACGAAGCTAATTGCTGCAAAATAGTTAACTAAAGCTCCAATACCTCAATACAATGAATATGCGGCTCTTAAAAAACCCAAAGGATATCTTCTGGTGAGTGCAGTTTTTTTGAATTTTTTGTCTGCTTTAGTTTAATTACTTTTGTATAATATTTACTTAGGTTTTTTTTATTTTTTACAGCTAGAAATAGATTGTGAAAACCACAGAACAGTGAAAACCAAAGGACAATACATATATCACTGAAAGCTTCCCCACAATCAAGCCAAAAATATGTGAATTAGTAAGTTACTTCTGATCAAGCAAGATATTGTCATATACTTATTACTTTATTAAATACCTATTACTTTAGTAAATTACATTAGGTAGGATATAGTTCCCATATAATATGTAAAGAGCTTATTGTACTTTAATTTTTTTTTGGTGCAAAAAATGTTTAAGTTTTAGCATTTATGATCATTTTCCCGATGACGAATGTGAATTATGTTTCAATGAGAATAAATTCAAATGTTTAAAATAACGGTTTTACTTGTTGGGTTGTAATAAAATTATTAGATCAAAAAGATTACTTATTCTCCTAACTTATTCTATAGTTTTTGCCTAAACTTTTGACTTATCAAATACATATAAGTACAATATTTAGATGTAGTAACTTGCTTACATTACCATAATGGTTGTTTGTTTTTATGTAAACAAACCTAAACCACTTTCATTATAGAACAAACTCCAACATCGCGAAATAAAATCAGCTGTTCCATAGATTTTGGCAGAGTAGATAATTCCACTTTTGTATATGAAACAGCTGATATTTCTTTTACGATGTTGGATTTGGCTTTGGATTAGGTATAGACCTAATTAAAGTTGTTCAGGTTCGTAGTGTGAGTCATTCCTTAAAAGTTTACTCATGATTTATATTTAACCCTGTTATTGTGAAAATTAAAACACAAAATAGTTATTGTTTCTTGACATTGTGAATTGTGTACTATTTTTAAAAGTAGTAGTATCTAAGTGTAAGTAGTATGTTACTTGAAATGATTGTATCGTGTACTGAATAAAGCTAATTTCATTAATGTGCATAATTTTCTTTCAGTTTCTTATAAGTTTTTGGTGTGTCGGTAAAATGAGTGTTATTTTCCTACATGAACGTTTCATTTGCTTTTTTTCCGACATGCCAAAATTTTGCCCCCTGCACTGATAATGGTACAAATGACAACATATCGAACTAGGTAAATATTTTCAGTATGAGCTGACTTCACATTGCATACAGGGTGTAACAGAAAGGGGTTACACATCTAAGCAGGGCGTGATGTACCTACTGATGAAACTGAACAATTTTCCCAAAGAACATAAGGTCAAAAGATGAAAATAATGGAGAGGTTTAATTTTTTTTTTCATCTTTCGACCCATTTTCCTTGGGAAACGTTGTTCAGTTTCATCAGTGCATCACGCCCTGTTCGGATGTGTATATCCCCTTTCTGTTACACCTTGTATAGGTTTTACAAACATTCACAGGTCAGCTTATACTGAAAATATATAGCTTAATATGTGTCGTTTGAATTAGTACTTGCAACAAAGTATTTTAGCTATGGTTACCTAATAAACCCGCCTAAGAATACAAAGTAACTTTGCTAAATATACCAATCTTAATTGACTAGAAAGAACAGAGTATATTTAGTTATAGTTAACCAATGAACGCGATTGACAGTACCCAGTAACTTTGCTACGTATACAAATTTTCAATTGAGTAGAAGTAACAAAGTAGATTGGCTGTCCCTACCCAATAAATATGATTAACATTATCGTGTTACTTAGCTAGTTTTACGAAACAACTTTGCTAAAAACAACAGAGCACGTTGGGTATTGTTAACAGAGTAACGCGATTCACTATAGTAAGTAGGTAAGTTATATTTACTGAGTGAATAGGTTAAAAGCAACAAACCTTTAATACGTATTTTTTGACCAGCTTAGTGGGTTTATATTACCAACATACGTTAACAAAGTTGACTTGTATAATTTTAGCCACAAACTTTGCAGGCTCCCTCCGAAGCAAGTTACTCGGTTGTAAATAGCAGCAACTTGTTTATTTATAGCCGTCACGTTTTTTCAGTGTACGAGTTTTCGAGATCACGAAAGAATACTCTTTCTCTAGCTCTATGTTCGTTTGATGTAAATTCACCGTAATATAATAAATGCGAATGTTTGTGACTTGTGAGTATTGATGGATGTTTATTATTCTTTCACGAAAAAACTAAAGGACGTATTTACAGAGTTAAGTGAGAAGCAAATTTTATTAAGTGAGAAGTTTATTAATTTATTAAGTGAGAAGAATTCAAAATTTTCTTGGTCTTCAAAAGTATGTAAGTTTCAAAGAGCGATAATAAGTTCCTTGTCGGCTTTTTAATTATTTGATTTAAATTAGCCAATAGATTATCGGTTGGTTGTCCCTAATATAAATACAACAGTTACACTAAGAATTGCCATTCATTGCACTTGCATAAAGTTTGTGCGTTTGAGATACTTTAGCTGGCTAGCTAGCTGGATAATTGAGATAATAGCATAAAAAGATTACTTACGAGTTTTTCTAAAGAATTGTATTATCTTGTCATTATGTAAAACAGGCATTATAATTTATAATATGCAAACGTGGAGGTACCCAGTATGCAGGCATGCATTATGTAAGTACGTATGCGAATAGTTCAAATCGTAAATGAATTAAAAGAATCTTAGTAATTTATTTTTATGCAATCCGATAAGAATAATATACTATAATCTTATATGTCTGGAATTATTACTTTTTTTTATTACTAGTATATTTTTTACTGAATCCAATAACTGAAAGAAGGTTTATGGACCAATTTAACAAAATATGAGTAAAAACAAAAAAACTAATTATTTCTAATAAGATTTCATCACATAGGTTAATATATTATTTAGTGATGTAACCGATACATGATTTCGCCGATACGATATCGAATACCGATATTTGTAGTAAAAAATCAGCGATACCGATACCAATGCCGATATCGATTGCTTGGTAGAAAAATAAATAGTGAATTATGCATAAAAGTTACTAACATTTAACAGAGACTCAACTGTAAATCGTATTCTTTTAAATAAAAATGCCAAATCAAAAAACAAGCTAAACATTTATTTTAGTATTATTATTTTACAAAGACAGTTAAACTTTAAATAATACACATACAATCAGTAATCAAAGTTTAATATTGATAGAGTTTTTTCAGAAAACAAAGTGCCCACGCGCGGGCGACCTCCCGCATCGTTCATTGAGCGCGGTTTTTTGAATTGTTTGATTTCGATATCGGTTGTTTTATAATCAGCGATACCGATATATCAGCCGACATATCGGTATCGGTATCGTTACATCCCTAATATTATTATAATCGTACTTTTTTAATATGTAATATAAAACAGTTGGATAGTCTGATCCAATTATTAAATCCAATTACAAAACAATTAATGAATTGATTGATCACACTTATGATTACAGTCTTATCGATAAATGTTATAAATTATTGCTAATCAAATAAATATAATTTCATAGTATAACATGACCTATATCTACAGTAATATAATATTAAAAAAAAAAACACAATATGACCCATATCTGTACTCTGTAGTAATCATATATAGCTGAAAATATTATTTGTTTATTTGAAAGCGCAAATCACAGGAACAACAGAATCGTTTCCAAATATTCTATCACCGTTGGATTACATAAATCGCTCCATTGCGACGGGCAAGAAAGACAGACAAACGGACAATCAAACAAACTTTCGTTCTTTGATTTTGTGTGTTCATTCTATATTTACTTAATACTTCTAAACAATCTGTATTAGAATACAAGATAAATTACATAACACCGAATACAGACACACTCTACGTTCCCGAAAAAATCTGATAAAAATAATTAATTTTTCCTTTTAACCTTGGAACGTTTCAGATCCTATCAGCAGGTAATAAAAAAAAACAATGCATATTATGAAACTAAAAGTAACACCGCCATACGTGGCTTAGCAAATGTGCTTTGTCATGATAGCTTGCGTTTTGTAAATCATTCGTTAACAACACAACTCGCTTATCTTGCTATGTAAATAAAATTATTGAAACTGTATTCGTATTATTCAACACAATTTAGACATTGGTAGTCAACTTTATTCCTATTAATATAATATATTTTAATATTAAATCAGAAAGTTTCCC
The DNA here is from genome assembly GCF_905220415.1 of Colias croceus. NCBI lineage: Eukaryota > Metazoa > Arthropoda > Insecta > Lepidoptera > Pieridae > Colias > Colias croceus. The sequence continues at coordinate 8,625,135 of NC_059542.1, forward strand.
TATTTGTTTGTTTTTACTTTTTATAGTGATTAACCCTTGATCCTTGACCCTTCCAATAAATTATATATAAAAAAAGTTAATCATTATATCTTATCTAAAATCGTTGCATTTATTGACGTCTTTCTTTTATATAATAATAAAGATAAAGATATTATTATTAGGATATTAAAAAGCGTGCTATAGGCAAAATTCTAAACAAAATAATCACCTATAAATCGTATGGCTACAATTCCATATTATATGTCATTATAAATCATACATTTTAAAAACGTTATCAGGCGAATATTTTCCTGTCAATAATATAAGTAGTCATTTCACGAATTGAATGCGTGAAACTAGCCGAATTTATGATAACTATGGAACTAGCCGAATTTATGATAACTATGGAACTAGCCGAATTTATGATAACTATGGAACTAGCTGAATTTATGATGACTATGGAACAAGCCGAATTTATGATAACTATGGGCGTATTCAGAAAGAAAGCTTGAAACTTATAAGCGCTTATAAGCGCTTATCGGCGCTTCTCAGCGCTGGTAACCTGCGCAGGAAAATATATGAACATGCGCCTATAAGCGCTGATCGGCGCCGACAAGTTCCGACAAGCTTCAACAAGCGCTGGTCGCTGCCATATAAAATTTGTTTTGGTCTGCTTCAACCTGCTTCCTTTGTGTAGAACGAACCAGCATTGACAAGCGCTGAAAAGCGCTTATAAGTTTCAAGCTTTCTTTCTGAATACGCCCTATGGAACTAGCTGAATTTATGATAACTATGGAACTAGCCGAATTTATGATAGCACGGGGACGGGGGAATCCCTAGAGCTTGAAGGCTGAAGCTCAATTCAACGATTTCTTTTTAACACAACGTTAAATAAAAGCACACTTTTAGTTTTATTACAAGGCCTTGGCTCACCGACGAGATACGAAAATAATAATAAGATTTGTGCTGTTTTTTTAATGTTCCACAATTTAGTCTCTATGAACATTATGTAGGTATATTTGAAGAGGAATTACATTCGCTGTATTAATTCTAATTTGAAGAAACATTTTGAAACGCTATATTTTCATTGTATAACCCCTTCCAATTTTTTTGTTTAAAATTTAAAACGGAGTGATAAACTACTACTAATAGACTCGTATTCTTATATTTTTATTCGTAACACAAAACGGGAATCTAATCAGAAATATTTCAATACAGGCGATAACACAAATTATTGTGTAATCTAAGTGTGTAATACTGTAATCCATCAGCACAATAACATACATAGAATTTCGCGCGTTACATAATATTTAAAATGGTTTTTGACCTTAAAGTTAAACAATGACTTGCAATATCCAACGATGAACGAAATGGGAGTTGGATCTCGAATCATTACGGGCCCTCTGCACAATGGGCAACATTGGCCCAACAAATTATCGACGTTTGCCGCAATCACGGCGATTATGAAGAAAAATCTAGTGACGGCCTTTCATGATAGACACAGTCTACACAATCGTGATTGCCTCTACCTACTCGCCCTACACTGCCCATTATGTAGGTTGGCCATTACATGATCGTCATAGATTGTGACATAACCGTCTGGGTAGTTGACATTGTAATTTATCGTATTATGAGATATCATAATCATGTTTAGCTGTGTCAGTTTATCCTTAATAGAAATCGTAAACATGATAATGTTAATAAAACTGATTATCTGCTTTCCATGAGTACATTGAAAAGCTAAGTCGAAAAGACGTCTCCGAACGAGATCATTGTGCTGCCTTGTCACACAATGTAAACAATCAACAATGTAGGTACCATACCTCAGAGAACGTAGCTAAGCTGTTAATATAAAAGGTCATTGTTTTTTCTTCATTCCAGTTACTTCTGGAGTACCTCAAGGTTCTCACCTAGGTCCTTTGCTGTTCAATATCTTTATGAATGATGTTATTTGTCAGTTTAGACACTGTAATATCTTACTTTACGCGGATGATGTGAAAATATTTAGAGTGATCAAAGTACAACGTGGCTGCTCTTTACTACAGGAGGATCTTCTAAACTTGTGTCGATACTGTGCTGCAAACTCACTGCACTTAAATGTGAATAAATGTAATGTTATAAAAAACGACGTGTGGCACTCGGGGACTAGCTTTACTCTCGGCGGTAAAGCTATTACATAGTATGCCATACATGTTATGCCTTCAAGCCACACCTCCGCCCGTCGGAGTGGGGAGCGTGAGGTTTTTTCGTTACGGAATTTCTCGATTCGGTCCCCGCGCTCAAGGCCCGCGATAGAAGCTGATGTCAATGTAAACGATGTAAACGCCTCCGTGGTGGAATCTGGTATTTTATCAATGATAGACCTAATTAAGAGCAATCTATCAGTACCGGTCACAAGTTGCACATTTGAGTTTTTTGGAAGAAAGAAATATTTTTTGATCGATTGATGTGATAAACATGGGTATGTAGTATGGGGAAATTGCTTGAGCCAAAATCATTTTTTACTGCGTGTAACTCAGAAACGGTAGGATATAGGAAAAAATTATTTAGGTACAACTTGTAGATAATTTTATGGCCTTAAAACTTCTCCTTGAAAGTTTTTCTCTAACATGTACCGTTTTTGAGATTTAAGCGAAAAATGAAAAAAATGGACCCTTTCCCCTCCTCCCCCCACTCCGGGGCTCCTCCTAGTGTCCCGGGGTTTTAGTATGTTTATTACCTAGGGACTCTTGACATGTTTCCGAAGATACATCTTACGTTACTAAACTCACGCTCTCTAGACCCCCCTTGGAGGGACTCATTCAATGGAGTATATTCATTTAAAAGTATTGATAATAATTTAATTAACACATTTTTACAAGTTTTTGATAACCTATTTTTGATAACCCGCAGAGAAATGATAAGGATCGTCGTTTGTCTGTAATTGCTGTTAGCTTAGTATACCTAATAATTAGTAATCCCGAACTTTTAGGAATATAAAATATAAGTTCCTCATTGAGCAAGGATTAAATATGTTACTATCAGCTTTTCCCGCGTATTCTAAGGCAATGACCAGGGAAATGAGATGTTTCACCGCGGTAAAAAGTTGCCTATACATATATCAGTCGCTTGCTCTAGCCTCCTGTCTTTAGACACACCACCACTATAAATCACTCCGTTCCGACGTGAAACAACACACTTTTACACTTATGATATTAACTAAAGATTATTATCAAAGATAAAAAGCTCACCTTCATAAAATCTGGTATATAATTCCCCAAACAGAAAGTAGTATCACCGATGTCCTTACTGCTTCCGTAAGTACTCTCTGTCATCATATCACAGTTAAAAGGCGGCATCTCGTCTAATAGATTCCCTTTCTTCCCTATATCGTCAACCTCCATGTCGTCTGCAAGGTAAACAAATTCAAACATATAATAACGTACTGAAATTAATAACATGCTTCTTTATCGCAACGATAAAAATCATTATCTTCTTTTTATATCTGAACTTTACTTTAATTTGAACTTGGGCGTTACTGCCCATTTTTTTGTAAATTTTTTATGAGAAGAATTTTAGATTATTACTTTCTATCATTTTTCTTGCCTAACGGATTCAAAACAAACTATGTATCATAGATGTTGTGTGTTCTACTATAATATATTTATTCAATTACTATTGGAATATTTTCGAGTATTTATATTATTGTATTATAAGTATGGCAAGGAATAGTCTATCTAGTACATAGAGTTTCTTATTTCTGTCCCAACTTCGATTTATTTTATAATGTTTCGTAGAAAAATTTCTCAGGTAGGTAGTACCTAAGTGTATTTTACCGCCTCCTTAGTACAAAGGTTGATATAGATTTGGTTATTAATATTGAATATGTGATTATGCTTTATTTGTTTATATTTTTTATCTCTTTTATTTGGAATGGATGGTTATTTCAATCTTGACTTTAACTCAACTTTGGTCTGTGGCACTAGATAAAAAACAAAAAAAAGACGCCCGCCGCCCATGCATTGAAAGGAAATCTTTCAGACTGTAAAGTTAATTCAAACTCAATCTTAGCGTCAAATGAATAACGATTAAAGTCACAAAACTTAATGAATATAACCGCAAAATTAGTTCATTTGCACTCGTAAATAAATAGGTTTCAGAAATAAGTTTTAGTCAGGTGGGATTTCCAATTTACAATATGTATTAACTTACTTAACTAGTAACTTTGGAATAGGTTATATAAAATTATTATAGATTAATACTAAATAGTACCTAATATTTACAATCTACATAAAACTAATATGAAGTTGATGAATCAAACATTCGAGCGATTTCTAGAGCAATTCTTTAGATTTTAACCTTTCTTATTTCGAAATTGTTAGATTGGAAGCCTGAATGAATTAATAGTCTTGTTCGGTGGAAAAGAAAATTGGCCCTAAGTGCCCTAAGCCCCAGTTAACAACCAAAATATAAATACATATAAAGCAGAATTTACCCTAAGTTTCTTCCTCATCTTATTACAAAACACTAAACCTACGTATTTGTGCATGAGATGACAAAATTGAAAATACGCTTTAAACATTTTATTTCAACGTACCTAGGTAATTCAATAAAATTGTCGCTCATCAATTTTCCATAATTCATTAGACTTCCAACAATAAAAATTATATTCAGCTTGACACGACGTTTAAGGTGTTTAAGGTGCATTTATTATTTTGTGAAAGAACCATCATGCTTACATAATAAAAATAAAACATTTCATATTGTCTAGCAAAATTTTATCGTCACGAAAATTATTAATCACATGGACAGCAAATTTTAATGACGAATTTGGTAATGCCGATAAAACCTATGATAGCCTAGACGACATCGAAGAATTGATTTTACCGCATTCGACACTAATTCATAGTACAAAATTAGTACAAAACAAAGTCACTTCCTGCTGTCTGTCTGTCCCTATGTTTAAACTTTAAAACTACCCAACGGATTTTGATGCGGTTTTTTTAATGGGTATTGGCATAAAGACATTCTCGAGGAAGGTATAATCCATACTATATAATATTATAAATGCGAAAGTAACTCTGTCTGTCTGTCTGTTACTCAATCACGCCTAAACTACTGAACCAATTTGCATGAAATTTGGTATGGAGATATTTTGATACCCGAGAAAGGACATAGGCTACCTTTTATTGCGAAATATGTACCACGGGCGAAGCCGGGACGGACCTCTAGTAATTTATAAGTTGTTTTAGACAAATCGGTGTTTTTTATGGAAAAATATAAGTCTAATCCATGTCAATCCAGTATGAATAATCTGAAGTGCTTCAGGGATGAGAAATCATAAAAAGGACACAATTAGGGCATATTATATGTAGTAAGTTTGTCTAGTCAGCACTTTAAGATAAACCTAGGTCACTTATATTTAAAAATATCCAATGAGGAAATTATTTTATAATAAACATAATAAACATAATATTTTATATATAATAGGTATAAAAATTTAGGCTTAGATAATAAATCCTTAAAGGGTTCAGTTATTTTTTTCTCCTAACTATTACAACTTTACGCATTCCAAACTGCTCGTATTAATTCGCAGCCCGCAGGTCAAGTGAATTCAAAAACAGTTTGAATATTTACCGTCAAATGACACAGATCGCGTCATGGTATTCGCGCTGTATATAACAGACTTTATATTTTTTATATGCATCCAGAAAGTATCAACACTATTTTCACTAAACACTCACTTTTACACTTTACACTACACACTACACAAGCAAACTGAAATAGTGATAAAAAATATTTATTTTGAATTAATGAAATCTTAGTTTATTCTATGACCAAGAACGCCACTTCAATAGGAAAAGGTAGTACATAGTAATAAACTAATAAGTGAATAAATAATTTTGTCGATATATTTTACGCGGTTTTCAGCGGAAGACGCGGACGCCGCGGCCGGTGCGACTTGCGTGCGTGTGTTAGCGCGACAGACCGCTGTTTGATTTTCGACCAAAATGACTCAGCAAAACAGAATATTTTTCATATCTTTAATGTCATCAAATACCTGTATATTGAGTACGTAAGAATGACTTAGGTAATAAAAAAATATTATTATCATTTCTCTATGTAGAATTGTTTTTGTTATGAATACAATCTTATTGCTCAACACCCTATATGGCTAAATTTATAATTGATTAATAGCAAAAGAAACTAATTGGAGTGAATTAAGATTTAACAAACATGACACAATATGAGATAGAAAATAAGTAAATGATATATTTTGCAAAACAGGTTAAATTCATGGAAGCGTTTTAACTAGGTTGTTTTAGTTATTATTAGATGATATTTTTAATAAACTTTGTTGGTAAGTTTATTCATGCATAGAATATGGATAAAAACAGCTCAACAACTCTCCAATTGTACTTCAAAATCAGAAACAGATTATAAATAAAACATAATATGTATAATAAAATTTTCATTGCCGACCACCAAAATTTGATGATAGACAAAACATGTGATTTCTGTTGTCATATACTAATCAAATACTTAAAAAATAGTAGGATACTAAGATTTCATAAATAATAATTAAATATGTGTAATTAAGTAATCAATGCCGATCAATTTTTATCAAATTGCTGATATCATTTATATTTAGCAATAATATTTGCTAAGAATATTTATTAAAACTTTTCCATTCAATTTTTGTACATACATATAACTATTAGGTATGTATATCTAAAAGTATTTATTGTTTCAATAAATAATCAGTGATCAAATCTTATCATTGTGAAACAAGTTTCAAATTCATGGAAATTTTTTTGTATCAAAATTGTTAAAGAATTTTCAAAGCCATATTCAATAGTGATGCAATATTTGTTTTGTTTAAATTTGTACCTATATTGACTTCACTACATAGTATATAAAAATAACTGCGTTAAAAACAACCGACTTCAAAAACGGAAAAGTAAGAAATAAAAAAGATTTGATATTATTAATTACTACATATTATTTTTATGTGCTATTTACTAAAAAGGTTTGATGTCGGTGCATGGGCTTAATACTAAGTGCTTAGTGTTTGGCACCGACTTCAAACCTATTTAATAAATAGCACATAAAAATAATATGTAGTAATTAATAATATCAAATCTTTTTTATTTCTTACTTTTCCGTTTTTGAAGTCGGTTGTTTTTAACGCAGTTATTTTTATTTAATACTTTTTAGTGTATTTTTCAACACGAATCAAACGAGCCCAAACTCGATAAAGTTGAGTCAATATATTACTGAGTTCCTATGGCCACCTTCCGATTCCATCATCAGATCAGCTCCATGTCATAATAATGTTTCATCGCTATCCAATTTACATTCGTATACAAAATTTCAGCTCAATCGGTTACCGGGAAGTGAATCAAAGTTACTTGCTACATTGAAATTAAGTCATCGAGTACAGACAAAAATGCTCATAAAATAAAAACTACTAGGCCTAGCCGAATAAAATTTTTATGGGACCAATTCGACACCATCCCGCATCGAACAAAAAAAGAATCACGTAAATCGGTTCAGAAACCTCGGAGTAATCGGTGTACATACATAAAAAAAAAAAAAAAAAAAAAAAAAATATACCGGCCGAATTGATAACCTCCTCCTTTTTTTTTGAAGTCGGTTAAAAACAAAGTCGCTTTCTCTGTCCCTATGTCCCTTTGTATGCTTAAATCTTTAAAACTTCGCAACGGATTTTGATGCGGTTTTTTAATAGATAGAGTGATTCACGAGGAAGGCTTTAGTATATAATTTATTAGGTTTTAGAGAAAGCGGGTGAAGCCGCGGGCGGTAAGCTAGTTTTCTAATAAACTGTTTAAAATAATTAACTCCAGCTTTTGATAGAGAAAACATGCATAGATGATAATAATATTAATTAAGTTGTTGTGATTTACAAATGAAAAGATTCAGATAAGAAGTAATACATTCCATATGATATATAAATCAAATAGCAGTCTGATACATTAAAATATAATTTATCTGTTTTTGCTAATCATATCTCTCTTTTTTCACCACTATTAAAATTTTCACTTTCTTTTTAGTTTTATATGATCTGTATAGTACCTACATAATATATTATGAAAATACGGTTGGATGATTCAGTTTGAACCATTTATATAATTTATGCAATCATATGTTAAGTAATGTGAGAATTATATGTGTATGTCACATAAGTTTCTGTTACTTAAATTTTTCTGGATTGTCTGATTTGAATGTCTGAGAGATTAGAACAATAATTATGATTATGTGAAAAAAAAACTAGTGATAAGAATATTGAGTTTAGGTACATACCTGCTGTAATGTTGGCCGAAGTTTTAGAAAGAGCTTTCCTTTATATTTTTTTATTAATAATTTGACAAAAAAATCACTTATATTAAGCACTTGCTTTAGTTGAACTTTTACATATTTTTTCATGTATCACTTATAACCTGTAATATCTTCCGCACACGAGATTTAAATCAGAAGTTAGACGATCGCAGTTTTTTATTTACTTCCTGGATAAATGGTAAACAGAAGAAGTGCAAAAATTTAAAAGATTATATAAAATCAACTTGTAATAATTGAACCATTTATTGGCTAAATCAAGATATAAATAAGAAATTGATACATCATATAACTTTTTATTTAAAATACAACAAAATCAAAAAGCGAGACGATGAATGAAATTGATAGAATTGACAACGAATAAGATTGACATTGACATTTAGAGTGGAATATTTTTACTTAATTCACAGTGACACACGGTTGTTATAGATTAGAGTAATTTAAGCCATACACGTTTACGATTCCCTTTTGACTTGGAATCCTCCATGGAGCATAAAACCAACTCGATATATTTATTTAGACTAATAGAATACCCAAACCAAACTCAATTCTGATGATTTTTTTCTTGTAAATTTAGCTTTCTCTCACGCGTCCTACTATAAAATACAGATTTAGTTACGCGCGAATAACGTGCGTAGGACGTGCGAAGGTTTAAAAAATGCGAAGAAGTAACTCTATCTGTCTGTTTATCTCTCTCTTCTTCGCGCTTAGGCGAGAGTTTATGTTTAGACAACTAAACCAATTTAAGTGGAAATTGGTACTGTGTATGTTTTTACGCTGTGACTATTCAATCTTCTAACTTCTAATTAAGTTTTCTTTTGACTACGCGGGCAAAACCGCAGGCTGAACTTAATGATCTAAGGGCTGAACAGTAGTGCTATAGGTATATTTTACCCTCTTTTACACAAAGTACCCAACCAAATATTTTTGGATATCGGTGGACAAATACATATACATATCAAGAATACATATTATATTATAGTTATCACAAGTGCCATAACTGCGTTAAAAACAACCGACTTCAAACTTGCACTTACAACATTTACAAATACAGACAAAAATGCTCATAAAATAAAAACTACTGGGCCTATCCGAATAAAATTTTTATGGGACCAATTCGACACCATCCAACATCGAACAAAAAAAGAATCACATCGGTTCAGAAACCTCGGAGTAGTCGGTGTACAAACATTAAAAAAAAAATAAAAAAAAAAAAATATACCGGCCGAATTGATAACCTCCTCCTTTTTTTGAAGTCGGTTAATAACTTATTCATGACGTGTATCATAGAATAATATTCTAACAATATTATTAACATATTTTAATATAACTACACATCGAATTGATAGCTCTATTTTATACAATATATTATACCCCGGTTTATTATATAAAGAAATCTAAAAATGTCGGTGCTCTCACTTGCACACTATCGCAATATCTATAATCTACCTACACCTACAAACGAAAAAACAAGCCGCTCTAAAAGGTTCCTACTTACCACTACTTACCTACGGGCGTTTACAATTTTACAACTAACGCTTTGAACTTACACAAACTTTCACCCTCCTTTAAAAACGGTTTATTTTATTTTGCCACACTCAAATCAGATAATTTAATACGTAATACATAAATGTTATTACTTCAGTTAGATTATCAATTTGTTTGAATTAACAGTAACTGATACGACTACATAATTAATAAAAGTGTTGAATGTGTTGAATACTGTGGTTGAATATCTGATTTAAATGTTGAAAACTGTGGTTGAAAAACATATTATTAATATCCTAGTGAGAGTACCGATAATAATCGGTTTTTTTAAGTTAATTTTAAGTTGATAACGTCACTATTCCGTGCAAGTTTGCTGTTTGCGTCGTGCGACAATGGCAGATGCTAAGCAAGGTATGGTAAAAATCTTTTTAGTTTATTCAGTAGAAGGTAATCGAATAACACTTTTTATATATACTGTTTAATAAAATAACTTGTTTATTTAAAGAATTGAATAAAAGAGTTACATAAAATGTTTCCAAGTATGATTTATAACCACATTTATGTTGACAATGCATTACCTTCGCTTTTTTTTGGAACTTCTACTCATAAATTCAATTTCTGTTTAGTCCTATATTGTTAAAATATCTCATATTTTAAGTGAATGCTTGAATTACAATATCAAAGTGTTCTCGTATGCTCCTGGAAATAATTATTTCCACTTTGAAAGTAATCTAAACATTAACATTTATAGGTACCTGAAATGATAATGACATATCATCGAATGTAATGTAATGTAACGCGATTAAATTGCATTTAAATTCAAACATGTTTTATCTTTAATTATATTAAATATCTGGGTGTTTACAGTTACACCAATTGATATGTAGTCTGAATAAATAAATTTTGTCACTAAAACTATTACAGGAAAACCATCTGAGGATATTTACAATGGCACTCAGTCCCGAATTGTCCTGGCAAAACCTAAATTGGGAGGTTTTGGTGCATCCGGATTTGCTGCTAGTTCTAACAAGGGAAATAATCCTTTTGGTGAGTAAAATTAAAGTTATTAAGTCCTACCATTCGTTACTTGACTTTTCTATTGAGATGGATTATTCTTAATATATATAAATCTCGTGTCACAATGTTTGTCCTCAATGGACTCCTAAACCACTTAACCGATTATAATAATATTCGCACACCATGTGCAGTTCGATCCAACTTGAGAGATAGGATAGTTTAAAACTCAAATCGTTTTAGAGAAAGCGGGCGAAGCCGCGGGTGGTAAGCTAGTATATTATAGATAAATGAAATATGTGTAAATAGATACACAAATGTGTGCTCATAATAAAAAATGCAAGAGGAGAGCCTCTTGGAAAATACTATTGGGAAGCAGGTGATTTATGTTAAAGTCGTGTTTACTAAAGTTGTGTACTTATCGCTTATATTATAAACAAACCGCATATATTATACTGTATAAAATAAGACATAAGCCTAATAAGAAGTATATGTACTAAATCCAGCACAAAATAATTTAGGAACTAGCATGAAGAATCATGTTTTATTTATGTGCAAATTTATAAAAGCAATATTAATCACACATGAGTTGACCAATTTTAAACTTGTGTTTTGTGTTACAAAGCATTAATACATAGGTTTTTATTTTTTACTAACAAATGGATCTGCAATAAATAAACTATAGCAAATTAATGATGAGTATCAAGTATATTTCTGTGATTACTAGGTAGGTATATTGTTTTGAATTTACAATATTGAATGTACATAAAGATCATAACAAAGATATCGGTAAATTCCACCCTTTCAATGTTTATTATGCATGTTTTTGAAAATAATTTGAAGAAAAACCAATGAGTACATTTGTTTATCAAAATGTTAGCATAGTATGTACTCAATGTATATAATAGCTCATTTCTGTATGAAACAAGTATATTATTTTATTTTTAAATCAGTAAAATAAGGAAACAGTATACTTTTTTCTCAAGAGTAGTTTAACAAGTGATACCAACCATGAACCATCTTTATTTATGTTTGTTGTATCTGATATCCTTTCACAATAATTAGTCAACTTGTTTTATTATAGGGAAAAACAAATAACAAATATTGCAAGTTTAAATTTAACAAGCAACATAATCCATACTAATATAATATTATAAATGCGAAAGTAACTCTGTCTGTCTGTCTGTTACTCAATCACGCCTTAACTACTGAACCAATTTGCATGAAATTTGGCATAGAGATATTTTGATACCCGAGAAAGGAAATAGGATAGGTTTTATCCCGGAAATCCCACGGGAACGGGTTTTTCTTTGACTGCGCGGGCAATGCCGTGGGTGGAAAGCTAGTATGATATAAACTTGGCATTGTTTATACTTGTCTTAAATTGTTTAGAATGCATTCAATTTGAACAATACTATCTTCATTCCAGGATCACTCTTACGCCCGTCGCAATTGAAACCTGCCAGTAACCCATTTAGTAAAGTAACCACAGATGATCTCAGCCCTGAAAAGAAAAAAGAGAAAGAAAATGAAGCCGACAGTACTAACGAAACTAGGTTACAAGAAACAGAGGAAGGTGTTGAGACGCCTAAGTTTGTTCCCCTTGGATCTGCTAATGTTACACCTAGGACCAACACAACGGTGCCCGCACCAGTGGGTGCTGCGACGAGCACATCTTCAACCGGATTTGTCTTTGGACAGAATTTAAGTGAACGGGTGGTGATGAAAGAATCTGTGAATAATGGAGATGCAAGTCCCGCAGAACACAGTTCTTCAAATGGCACAGCAAATTTATTGTTCACAACTGCGGCAGCCACAGTTCTGGAAAATCATCAGGTTAGTTTATAATACTGATATTTATAATTTAATATATCCCAGCTTAGCTTAGCTTCTTGAAACATTCAGAACATTTTTATTGGTAAAAAATTGAGAAATTCATGGGCATATTGAAAACTGTCAAATCGGGCCTTTTATTTTGGGATAAGAAGAAAAGATGATGGATGAACTGGACCAATTTAATAGAGACTGCTCTACAATAGTACAAGATCGTGATTCATGGAAGCGCTTTGGGGAGGCCATTGCTCAGCATTGGGACACAACAGGCTAATACAATACACCAATACAACACATTCAATAATTCTTAACACTTATAATCCTTACACAGGCTGAAACAAACAAAGCAAAAATCATTCAAATCCAATCAGTTGTTCTTGAGTAATAAGTATTGTAGTTCAAATACATTTTTTCCTTTTATATAAATAAATAGATATATTTTTGTTAATCTGATTTGTTATAATGTAGCAGCTAGCACTTACTTTATTACTCACTAGCTGCGGTTTCACCCGCATGGCTCCGTCCCTGTTGGTCTTAGTGTAATTATATATATCCTAATAGTCTTCCTCGATAAATGGGCTAACTAAGATTGAAATAATTTTTCAAATCAGACCAGGAGTTATTGAGATAAGTGCGTTCAAACAAACAAACTCTTCAGCTGTATAATATTAGTATAGATTAAACTATATACATTTTCCCAACAGGACGAACCGGGCCCAAGCGAATCTCGAACAGAGAGCCTAGCGGCGGCGGCGGCAGAGTACGAGCGATCGCACGCGCGACCGCCGCCGCCCACCTCCAACTGTACTATGACCGGTGAAGAGGACGAAGTTAATGTATTACAGGTATTTAAAGAATAAATGTATTTTGAGAATTCATTTTCAACTAATTTGAACAAAAAAAAAAATGTATTGCAGGTACTAAAAGATTGTTTAACTTACGTCTTGAGACTTTTCTTACTGATGGCTGTACTACTACTATGCAATTGGATGTATTAAAGCAGTTGTAAAATTGTTAGAACTTCTTTGTCACACTAAGTTTTGATATAGGTTATATTGTTAAATAGTAAATATGTACCTAAAATTTATCCGGACTCATATTATAGCCTACAATTGATTTTGTTGTATCAAAGATAAATATGTCGCCTATTGTGCAATTTATGTATATTTTACTTAATGTTATTTTTTGTTTTGCTATGTACAATTACATATAATGCTTTCATTCATTCATTTATATGTAAAAACTTTAAATGTTGTGATAATGTTAAATTTCAATGGCAATGTTATGAAAAAATTGTAGCTTGAAGTTGTTGTAATATAGGTCATAAATAGTATAAGACAAATTCACCTCGTTATTCACAAATCATGCGCACGCTTCCGTTGACGATTGTGAAATAATCAAAAGTTTGTCCGCGGAGCCGCTCGTCTTGCGTTCGTTGTGCGGTAGTCGTACGTATAAGCTAATAAAATATGTTATCTATTACAAATTTAATATCCCATTTCAACGCAGTGACATATATTTTTATATGATAATGTCACTTAATTAAATGGAAATATAAATGCATTACAAAAACACACGCATGTTTATTATAAATATGTGTGCACCTATGTTTTGCTACAAGTTGAAAAGTATACATATGGAGTACCTTTTATTTTATTCATACCTTTGATGTAACTCATAGTTATCATTTTACTGCAAACCAAATAAGACTATCAAGATGCAATTTTTCAGTAATACTCTGGAAGCGTAAGGTGTGCAAAATATTAAATAAAAAAACGTATGCTCTGTTAATTATTTTTTTGTTATTGTTAACCAATTTAACGCCAAATTGTAAATTATTGTTTTTAACAAAAACCTTTTCCTTTTTTGATTCAAATTTTTTGATATATTAAAAGAACCCAGTCAAAAGTTCAGAGGTAAGAGCGCAAAAAATGAGAATGAACTCATATTTATGGGCTGCTGAAAATAAGATTTTATACTGCCGTTACTGAATAAACGTGTTTTGCGCAGATATCGTGCCGGCTGTTCGCGTGGGAGAGCGGCAGCTGGCGGGAGCGCGGGCGCGGCGTGCTGCGGCTCAACGACGCGGCGTGCGGCGGCGCGCGGCTCGTGGCGCGCGTGGCCGGCTCGCTGCGCGTCGTGCTCAACACCAAGCTGTGGCCCGACATGGTGGTCGAGCGGGCCGGCGCCAAGTCGCTGCGCATCACCGCCGCCGACGCGCAGCTGCAGATCAAGCTGTTCCTCATCATGGTGAGTGACGTCAGCAAGTCACTGCGCATCACCAACTGCGCGGGGCTTCTACAACTGCAGGGACACTGTTCATAATCCACCAGGCAGCAGGCTGGTCAATGGACATTTCATTATTTGTGCAAGAAAAACCATTTCTTAATTTTGCTATTGTGTCCACAGAAAATATTTTATATCATTTTTTTCGAAAATGTTAAGAAGTTTCAAAATGACGTAGTTAACCCATTGAGCCCCGAGCGGCCCGATCGGTCCACGACACAATAGATTTTCTATTGTGTCTGTGATTCTGGGGCCCGAGTAATAATTTTTTGTCATTTCATTCCAGGGAGCACCCGGTGATATAGCACAATTACATAGAGCCCTACTAGCCCGCATCGCGCGGAGTAAACGAATATCAAATAGCAAAGACGACAAAAACCAAAGGCACGACGAAATCGATGTTGATGAAGGCAAATCTGTTGATGATGATGATTACATTCAAGATGACGGACACGATGATGGAAACGATGATGGTCACGACGACGACAGTGATGAAGATGCCGCAAATAAAATAAACCAAGATAAACCAGACGGCAGACTCGAAGCAGACTCTAAAGATAAGACTGAAAATGAAGAAGCCACTGAAAGTGTTGAAGAAAAGGAATCAAAAGCACTAAAACGAAAAGAACCAGTCGAAGACGAAACATCCCCAAAAAGACAATGCCAAGATGTATTGATACAGTGATTTTATTCAAAGTGTATGTGATGCCAACGAGAAAAGAGACAGAATGAGTTCAAAAATTTATGAAGTATTAGGGTACATACTATCAACGGTTAGCGTGATGATTTCTGTAATATTAGGAAAGATATTTAACATTATAAATCTAACTGAGAAAGTGTAATTTTTTTGAAATATAACATTTACTGAAAGTAAAATTGTAATTTTTATTAACACATTCCAAAATTTTGCTGTGTAAATTATTGTGTCCGAGCTGAACACCAAATACTTGTGTACATAATTTTCTCAATAATGATTGAATAAACCTAAAAAGTCTAGATTTATATCTTTTTATTTCCACTAAATCTCTTACAATCTAACACAAGTGTTGTCTACTAACTTTAGGTTACATCTTTGTTAATGGAACAACAACTATAGTCTGTCATTGGCACATATACAAAAACGCCAGTAGACTGAATAATTATAAAATAAAATGTTAATGTTAATTTTGATGGAGGGAGAAAAAATCACTACTCACCACAACACTATATTATAAATATTTACATTAAAAAACAGAAAATTTTCCCTAAACTTTGCCGGCTTCGGTCTCATAAGGGCTATCGCGCAAAAGCAACTTTTGTCTCTGCAAAGATAGAGACAAAAGATGCTCTTGCGCGCTAGCTCTAACAAAATATACCTAAAACAACTATACTACTAGGCTCATAACCACGCTTTTTTTTTTTGCAGCCAAGGGCTGCCTATAATATAATATACTTATAAGCACTTATAAGTATATTATAAAAAGTAAAGAATTACCTAATCATTAAAGGTAATTCTTTACTTAGAGATTTTCTCTGGTTGATAATAATAAATAAACAATTCATTAAAAAATTCATATTTTCTTTTTATTGTTTCTTATAATTTAATGATTGTATTGCAATAAAGTGTAATCCATACTAATATCACAGTATTACAATATTATTTCCTATATTGTAATACTGTGCTAATATTATAAATGCGAAAGTAACTCTGTCTGTCTGTCTGTTACTCAATCACGCCTTAACTACTGAACCAAATTTGGTATAGATATATTTTGATACCCGAGAAAGGACATAGGCTACTTTTTACTCCGGGAAATAGGATAGGTTTTATCCCGGAAATCCCACGGGAACGGGAACTATGCGAGTTTTTCTTTACTGCGCGGGCGAAGCTGCGGGTGGAAAGCTAGTTAATAAATAAATCACTGGATGTCTCAAAAACGTGCTAACACAACAAACATATTTAATTATAATAATATGTACTTAAAGCATTTTCGAAGCAATTATTTCCGTACAATTCCGTCTGGTAAAATGCCAGGTTTGATATACATTTACAGCCATGAATTTACAGATATGCTTACTTTAACGCATTTTAAATGACTTAAATTTGTTGAATACGTATAGATATTTTAATGTTTATAATCATTATATAAATAAAATATTATTAGTAATCTATGTTCCTGTCTTCTTTTATCATAAAGGTGTAAAGTGTTAAGTTTGTTGAACTTCATTAGTATAATATTTATCAATTGGGTAGTGAGATAGACAAATACAATGATAATTAATAAATCAATGGTTAATTACCATTCATTCAAATAGTAATGCTAAATTATATAATGCTATATATTTTAATGTATGTATTTATGTCTTCTATATAAGTATATTTAGATTTATCGTTATTTCCAATTCCTTAAAATTTCAGGTTATAGCACCTACCAATCAATTAAATTGATTTGAATTGAAAACAGTTTCATCAAGATAAAAATAAAGTCAAAATAAAACATCAGTGTAAAAGCGCCTCGTCTAATTTTAATTCAATAAACGCGTCTTTGATGTTTTCTCGCCGCAATGAGTCGAGCGAACGTTTTAAAAACACTTTCCCGATGTTCCGTCGTCTATTGTCGGAATATTTAATGCAATAAACATCGTATTCAACTAAAAATACGTTTTCTATCGTTGATTCGTCTTCAGTATGAATTTATTTTAGTGAATTTGTATGATACTTTTGGAGGGCGAGCGCGGTTGAGTCACGGAATCCGCAGACAATCCAGGAGCTTGCCCCTTCAGTGTTTCGTACGTCGTAAGTGCTGAAAGTCGTGTAAAAAGTTGTATCCGGCCGTGAATAGCGCGCAAGGAATTTCGTTTATAAATACGCGGTTGCGAGAGGAGCGCGGTGTGCGGACGCGGTTCGTCCGTAGTGCGTGTGCGACGTTGACAGCGGCGGCATGCGCGGCCGCCGATGATATTCACGGGCGGGGGTGCGCGCCGCCGCACCTCGCCCGCGCCGCCGCGCCCTCGCCCTCCCGCCTACCAGCGCCTCAATGTAGACAATGTAAGTGGACAGTCTTGGTTTGCAGATGCTACCATGTATCTCTGAATCAAATCCCTTGCTCACCTGCCTGTACTAAATGTTAGGTAGCCAAGAAGCAATACCTAACGTAGAAAAGTACCTACTTACATGAAGTAAACAAACAAAAAAATCTCAATGATCCGCGATTCAAAGTATAAAGTATTTTCAGTTTTCATACGTTTCCCATGTCTAGGTGCTTTCGATAAGTCGACAATCGTGTCTCGATATAAAATAGTCATTCCTAAACTGAGGTCAATATAAATAGATTGCAGATGTTCAATTCCTGTTGTTTTCAACAATGAACGTATTGATCCGATATCCGGTATTCAGAGTCTTATTTATTTAGTTAGTAGGAATGTGTTGTTATACCTACTACGTTACGTTTTTTTTAATATTCATATACATTCATTCATTATTTAATTAGGTACCTATAGATAATAATGAAATATTATCTCTATACAGGGTGTTCCACTATTGGTATACTAAGCGCGAAGAGACTTGTAGTTTTGCAAGAACTGATCACGTAAAAAATACTTAAACAAAAAAAATTGATTGCTAAATTTTTTCCCTAGAATCCATGTTGTATTCTCTAGCTTCACGCAGCCGGCATATACCGCTTCTCTAATGTGAGCATTTTGTCTATGAAAAAATAATCTTAAACGATAGCTCACGTGCTGGTGGCAAAGTTGGGCGGGTATGTTTTGGGTGTACACATAGAGTTTTAAGAATTCATCTATTTGAAAAAAAATGGGTCAGGAATTTTATAAGTACTTTTTACGCACTCAGCGTATGCAAACCTATAACCATACCTAAAACCTATAACCTCCTTTGAGCTTAGTATACCAACAGTGGGAGTTGGGACACCCTGTATATAAAAATGATCCCTATTTCCCTTGGTCACGACATCACATGTGAACGGCTGAAACGATTTGATAATTCTTGTTCTTTAACGTTGGGAGAAGGATCTTATGAAAGAAAACCTCTAGAAACTTGCGTAAAAAATGAAGGAAATTCGAAAACTTAATGGGCCTTATCGCGGGTTTTACTATTTGCGCGAAGGCGGATAACGTCTGTCAGGTCAGCTCGTAACTATCAACTATATCTATACATATAATAAATCTGTAGAAGGGTCAATTCTGTACATTGAAAATATTGAAAATATAAATAGCAGGGGGTGTTACTGGATCGATACCAAGCCCAAATATGTGATTAAAAAAATTTTTGTCTGTCTGTCTGTCTGTCTGTCTGTCTGTCTGTATGTGAAGGCATCACGTGAAAACTAACGGTTCGATTTCGATGAAACTTGGTATAATTATACCTTATTATCCTGGGAGTAAAATAGGATACTTTTTATCCCGGAAAAATACGTAGAAAAAAAATAAATCTAAATTTTTCTTAATTTTTTCCGCGCGGAAAGAGTCGCGGGCGGAAGCTAGTAAGTAATAATTTTGAGTGACCAAGGAACCTTAAATACCTAGTTATATTTATTTTCCAATAGTGCCTAGGTCTCATATGCATAGTTCTTGAGCATAATTCATTAACAAAATATTCTTCATAGAAAGGGTAAGTTTAGATTAATTAAGATGGGAATTTTATTAATTTAGTATAATCATAGATTGAAAAATATTTGGGATAATGCTTCTGAACGAAGATATCTATAGTAGATATGTTTTATCCTGGAAATCCCACGGGAACGGGAACTATCCGGGTTTTTCTTTGAAAACGCGGGCGAGGCCGCAGTTTGAAAGCTAGTTTTAAATAAAGTCCAAACAGACATTTTCAAGATAAAAAAATTATATAAAATTAAATCGATTGCACATAAAAAACAACTAGCATGCATGCCAATAATTATTGAAAAAACACTAGCCTGGTCTATGGTCCTATAATATCTAAACTTATCTAAAGACTTGATAAATCACTATTTGACAAAGTTTTGCGTTGATAAACCACTATGAAAGGCTCTCGTACGCAACATCATTTAACAAATAACAAGGTAGTCTCTAGGTTTGTTTATATATATTTTAGTTTATATATATTTATTTATATGCGTGAAGTTATTATAAACACATTTAATTTTATGATAGACCTGTCGGACGCTGTCATTTGTAACTGAATAAATCTTAGAGCTAGCGTTACACAGGAAGTAAGTGTAAGCACAAGGTTACAGAGCTAGCGCGCAAGAGCAACTTTGGTCTCCGCAACTATTTCGTCTCTCCCATCAACTCTATGGGGTAGTAAGAAAGTGCGCGCAAGTAGCGACGCAACTCCTTGTGTTGATAATTAATGAAGTTGCATATGTATTTAAAGACTTTAAATTAAAGTAACTATGTACTTAGTAACTTTTTAAAAGACATCGCGTTATATGAACGCATGCCTAGAATTGCATATTCTGGTACTGAATTTTGATTATTTACAAACATTTTTAAAATTTGAACTGTATTTGTTATTAGAGCAAGTAAAAACCACCAGGCAACATCATATGATTAACTAGCCGCACTCGTTTGAGAAGTTTTGAGTTTTGAGTTTGTGCGAAAGAAAGTAAAATAAACAGACAATTAATTACTACATTGCGTTTCTGATTACAATATTATGTTAGATTTTAGAGGTATATGTTGAGGTGTATAGTTGTGTAATAAATTATTTACTATTCATCCAAAACTAAACTTACATTTATTTATGAAAGAAACATGAGAATTTTCCGATATTTTCCAAGGTAAAGCAAACGCAGAACGTATATGTATCTTTATACTCCGTGACTGATATTCAACAGGATTAAATCTGGTGAAATGTAAAACGTTCAAATAAGAGCGAAGGTTGAGTGGCGTAGTATCGAGTAAATGCATGGATATAAATAGAGAGCACTAACCGCGTGCGCGCCTTAAACGTTTGAACTTTGATGTAACTACACACGATGTGGTAGACCTTTTATTCCTTGTTGTGCACAAACTGTGTAATGAGGAACACGTAAAAACTGCATAGTTAGATATGTAGTAAAAGTAGTACCAATTAGAAAATTAAATGTTAAATGCGAACGTACGTATAGGCAAATAGGTAACGGTCTTCAGGTAGCCCAAGTTTACTTGTTACGACCATGTTAACTTAGGTTAGATTCGATCGAACTTAACTTTCAAAAATTTCTCCCATTTTAAAAGCTATGGTTTTTTTCGTTGATCGTTACAGCTGGGAACGCCAATCCGTCTAACACTACGTCTTTACGTCAATTCAACATAAAGTACAACTAGAACAGGAAAAATACGTACCTAGTAGTTAAAATTCATGAATGACTAAATTATTGCTGATGAATCATATTGCCAATCTCTCTAATGAGACGACTTCGAGCAATGACACAAACATGCGTCGATATTGGCTCTACGTTGCCCAAGAAAATCGTTTTCACGATCGAATACATGCCAAAAAATCTTCAAAAAAGACCTTGAACGGTACGAACTTGCGGTTTTACAGCAGCATATTGCCCGCTTTTGTAGCTTTAGCTACAGGGCGCTAAAATAATAAAAAAACAATAAACATGGTGTAAAGTATAGAAACGGCTTGCGGCACCCTAGTTCGATTGGCGATGTGTCAAGATATTTGGGAACCTCATTGATGTCGTTTTTGTTTCGGGTATGTTTACTAATAATAATGTTTTTGTTATCACGTTGTTCATGCAAGCGCCCGGGCATGTGCAAGCGAGGAGAGTATGTAATGATTGTGATTAAAATTGCATATTGCTTTTGAAGCTTTATGAATGCAATGCATAAAGAAGATGTAGGTACCTACATGTACATTCACATGATTCCGAACTGAAAATGAATTTATTTGTATTGTGTAGGTGTCTTATCGCAACGTTCTGTAGAACATTAAAAAAAAGAAAAATTAATAAAAGAGGAAAACGAATGCATAAAATAATAGAATAAGGACTAATACAAATATACGTTTATTCAGATAATTTGTATGTTCATTCATTCATAGTTTATTAAAATGAAAACTGTATTTGCTTGTGTTTCCAGTGGGCGTCGGGTGGCCGGAACCGCGCGAGGCCTGGCGAAGTCGGCAGCGGAGATGTGCGCTGCTCCCGCGGCAAGCGCATCACGCAACGACGCGGCGCTATCAAACATCATAAGTATGTTATTATTTAATTATAGACAAATAATATGACACTAAATTAATAATAGTATTTAAAAACAATGAGGCGCGCCAGGTGCCTTACGAGTTTCAAGGCATATGATAATTATACGATAATCATAAAAATATTTTACCTCGGAAGCGTGCGCCTACATCAAAAATGGGCTGACTGATGATGATAAAATAATGATATTTTATCATCATCAGTAGTCCTAGTCCTAGTCGTTGCATTTTACTATAGAGTGAACGTCTCTGTTTGCTATTTGGTATATATTGAAGTTCTCGAAATAATATTACCACTAGCAAATCTTTAAAATCGAATGCTCGCAGTTACCTGGTATATTCTAATTTGAGTTTAGTTTTCATATTTACATACCTACATGTATTTCACGTATAGATATTAAGCGCTATACTAATAAAAGCACGAGTTAAAATAATTCCTTCGAACAAACTGAGAACACTCGGATTATGAAGCGAAACCAATGCTTCCATAGACATAAAATATTATACCTACGTATTTGTTGCTCGTGTTTGCGATTATTCCTTGGTTTCTACTCATATATTTTTAGGTTTATTCTCGGATTTATTGTTTTTTTTAAACATTCACGTTTTGGCTCACTCGAGTTCTATTTTCCTTCTGCAAATTATCGCATTTTAGCTCATACAGAGAATTCGAAATTTCGTTACTAATATATTTTTATCTATCTTTGCAGGGTCCACGAAGTTCAGGGGCATCGTTTCGTCGCGAAGTTTTTCAGGCAGCCGACGTTCTGCGCGTTCTGCAAAGAGTTCCTGTGGGGTTTCGGCAAGCAGGGCTACCGGTGCGTCGCCTGCCAGACGGCTGTGCACAAGCGGTGCCATGACAAACTGCTCGGCAAATGTCCTGGCTCGACCGCACAATCTGATGCTACTGTGGTACCTACATATTTACTTTACCGATACGAAAATAGACTAATGTAAAAAAAAATATTATAAATTAGAAATATTATGGTGTTTATTATTATTGATAAGGTAAAAATATCGGGATATTCTGTAAATAAATGTAATAAATTCTAAATTAACGTAGCTGTAACCGTAGGTACTTGATTTGCAATTGTCGACTGCAAAAAAAGAATATTAGGTATATTAATCGATTAATACAAGGCATACATTTTCATATTATATAGTTACCCTAAAATCAACAGATTATATTAATCAAAATTGGGTACTTATCTACTTATATCA
Organism: Colias croceus; assembly: GCF_905220415.1. Lineage (NCBI taxonomy): Eukaryota > Metazoa > Arthropoda > Insecta > Lepidoptera > Pieridae > Colias > Colias croceus. The sequence goes on from NC_059542.1 coordinate 8,648,464, forward strand.
TTTGTGCAAAGGTTATTAGCGCTACGTACGTAGTATGTAGAGCCTCTACGAATGTAGAGTCTAGTGTCTACATCCGTAATCTTTGTACAATTCGTTGAAAATAATTGTAGACAAAAGATATCCTAGTAATTTATACCTGTTATATAATATTCGTACCATATCATTACCGTACCATTATTAAGTTGATTTATCTAAAGTCTTCGATGTTTTTTAATAAATTGGATGGTAAGGTGTAAAATGTACTTACGAGACTTTCAAACAACTTACAACTAATTTAGCTGAAGATATGCATAGATTTTATTAGATAGGGCATGATTAATATTGAAAGCGTAATGTTATTTTTATTAGGTTACGATGCAGCCAACATCAGCAATATCCTGAATAATAGAATAATAAAATCAATAATTCTTAGTTATTTAGCAGAAACAATAGAATATAAATAAATCGTTTATTTGCAAGTAAACATGGTATACATAATAAAATCTAATTCATAGTCAATATCTTAGTTAGTTAGTGATACCTTAGTGTTAGTGACCTTTTTGCTCGTTACCTTTTACCGTGGTTGCCTGGTAGAGATCACTACTTAGTGATAAGGCCGCCAAGTTTATTTGTACTCTGTTTTTAGCTGTAATTCTAAGGTATTCCATTTGTACAACTAATTAAAAGTTAAATAAATAAAATAAGCTCTAACTCATTTATAGTAATTAGTGAGTGAACAAGCAGAGGCGTCGCTAGAAGATAATTATTGTAAACTAGCTTCCGCCCGCGACTCCGTCCGCGCGCGGGTCTTCGCGTGGATGGTTTATTTCTCCATTTTGAGTAACTCTGATAATGACATCTTATAAATATCTATTGGACCCAAATACGGCTAGGCCTATATTAATACGCAACGTGTGTTCGCGGTTCTACAGAACAACGTCTATGGATAAAACTGAAAAATTAAGTTTATTTTTTTTATACGTATTTTTCCAGGATAAAAAGTATCCTATGAAATGAAATGAAATGAAATGATTTATTTTGCAAGAAATGTGGAAGATTTACAGATGTTACATAATTCATTGTTCAGCACAAATCGCCAGTTGATTGGCATGCAAAAATTAACAATAGAATGTCAATGTCTTACTACATAAATATCATTTTTATAATAATTATATATGTCAACTATTATGTACCCTTTTTCACTTACAATTTTTACAATTATATGTCCATTACTACAAATACAATTTAATTTATATAAATAAGTAATTACAATATTATAATATTATGTCATTATTTTGATTTTTGAAAAAATTCTTTTAAGTTATAATAACATTTTTCAATTAGCCAGGCTTTTAAACGCTTTTAAAAAATATTAAATGGCAATTCCCTCAAAGATTTGGGAATTTCATTGAATATATTTATACACATAACAGATGCATTTTTTTGGTGTAAGGCCGTACGGCATTTAGGCATCAGCAGCCTTGTAGGGTCTCTATTGCCAAGTTGATATCCCTCTTTTGCAGATCTAAACAAATCCTTATGTTTCTTAGTAAAAATACAAGATTCCACAACAAGGTACAAACCAGTTAATGTTAATAGTTTGCATTTTTTGAAGAGTGGTCGGCAAGAGTCCATTGGGGACGCATTACAAAGAGCCATAGCACATTTCTTTTGTCCAATAAAGACACTCTTTACTTTCGTTGAGTTTCCCCAAAACAGTATACCATACCCTATGACCATACCTTAGCACCTATTTTACGCCCAGGATAATAAGGTATAATTATACCAAGTTTCATCGAAATCGAACCGTTAGTTTTCACGTGATGTCTTCACATACAGACAGACAGACAGACAGACAGACAAAAAAATTTTTAATCACATATTTGGGTTTGGTATCGATCCAGTAACACCCCCTGCTATTTATTTTTTCAATATTTTCAATGTACAGAATTGACCCTTCTACAGATTTATTATATGTAATATAGATTTACTTTTCACGTTATTCAAAAAAGATTTTCAATCCACCGTGCACCTACATATATTTTTATACGTTTGTAAGGGATGTATTGTATTGTGTCAATGAACCGATACGATTTTGACGAAGAAAAATTATTTCTTTTATCTTGCGTAAAACAAATAAAACACCTGTTAGTTAAAATGAAGCACCGATTTCGATTCCAATTTATTTTTTGCTTTTTGAAGGCGGTATATACGAGTGTAAGAACTGTTAAAGAAACAAAAAATAAAATCGGGTTAATTCAATTCAGAATGTTAAACAAATTTTGTGATAAATAGTGTATTTTGGTACAAATTTTTACTTCACACTACATTTTTTAAACAAATTCCGTTTATCAAGTCACATATGTGTTTCATTTTTTATAATTTTCTTTGGTAACTTTACGTTGGTTTTAGAAATTACATAAAGTTAACGGATACATTAAAAAGCATTTTCAATATATTTTCACAGATACCTAAAATCGCAATCATTGAAATATACATGAATATTAGTTTATTTTGCTTACTATTTTATTTTTCGTTTCATATACATCGTGAATTATCATAATAATTCATGCGAGGCGTTGAAAAAAAAATATATCTATACATACGTAAATAATATGTTTATGTAAAAAAACCGGCCAAGTGCGCGTCGGACTCGCGCACGACGGGTCCTGTACTATGGGGACCCCCCTTAATATTTTTTTTTTTATTTTCCTTACCCTTTCGGTACGGAACCCTAAAAAAACATGGTCTTATTCAGTAGGCCTATTAAGAAATACAAACAATTATTATTCTATATCTATTTTATTGTACAGGATATAATAAATATCCTGTAGTAAAAAAATTATATGTTCTGTAAGTCATTAGAATTTTTTAATAATAATAATAATAAGGGCGTAGGGATGTGACGACCCCATCGCCCACGGTTGGAATATCTATTGTCTACGTGACAGTAGATATTCCACCCGTGCAATCAGTCACCCCGCAGGACACCTTGTGGCGGGGTGTCGGGGAGTAGCGACCCCGCGGGAACCGAGTGCTCCCGGGGGAGGCCCCTGTCTTCATCTCCGGCTTGCCTTCACCGGCCGGTCGGAGTGAAGCCTGACGAGGACAGGACCCCCACCTCTGGCTTGCCTTAACCGGCCGGCCAGAGTGGAGTCGCGAGAGCTTTTAGCTCGAAGGGTGGATGCGAAGCGTAAGTGGCGAGTGGGCACGTGATGCTGGACCCTCAGGGAGCGCGTGATCGGAGTTTAAAGTCCAGGGACGCCTCTCCACCCTTAGCTGCTCACAATATGTTGCCCCCTTGTCGCACTATTGCAGCGGCTTATTTCGGGGGCCCATACAGTGAGAGGGCGAGTCACCACCTGCCAACATATTTTTACTTTCTTTTAGTAGAAAGGCAGGTGCCATAGTTTCCCATAGTCCCCAGTACCAGTCCATTTAGCATCCCAATCCATAGCCCAATTATTAAATTTCCATACCCTGCAATAGTCCCACATCGGCCGCGGACTGCCTAGGGCTGTATTTCTATAGTGCAGTCATGGGCAGGCTGCGGCTGGTGTCCCACAACACATTAAAATTCTCGAAAGGGCCTCTGCGTGTTGGATCCGTGTCCCCACGTAAGCCTTCCAAAGATCCGGGTACCGTCCTTCTGGTGGTACCCGAGTATTATGGAAATGAGAAACATAATAATAATAAATTCTTTATTTCAGAGTAACAAAGACCCAAAATTAAATAGAAATAACAATTAAAATTAAAATACGCAATAAAATTAAATCTAGAAATACAAATTATAAAATTGACATGTCACAAAATAATAAATATAATATAATTAATATTTGTTTACTTTCTATAAGTATGTTTCTTTGTTATTCTTCACAAAAATTGAAGGAAAAGAACTTATTCATATAACCAAATTTTCTAATTCAATTAATTTAGAAATATTTATACATATGTATTATGTACACATCATTTGTGTAAGCAGGTATAAAGCGCTACGTACGTAGGCTCTACGAACTGTGTCTACGAATGTAGAACCTACATCCGTACCTACTCTATACAATTCGTTGAAAGTAATAATATGAGACAATACAAATTCTAGATACTATGTAAATCATACATGCTATGCTAATATTCGTATTATTTTTAAGTTGCTTTTTGATATTATTGTACTTACAGAAGTTCTTTGTTCCAGTACCTGAGAGAAAGATTTAAAGTGGACGTCCCGCATAGATTCCGTCCTCATCAGTTTATGTCACCAACATTCTGCGATCATTGTGGAGCTCTTTTATACGGATTCTTTAAGCAAGGACTTAAATGTGAAGGTAATTATTTATGTCTATACTTATATTTTAAAGAATAAAGTTTGTATATATGTTAGTTTGTGACGTTCTAGAGGGTAACCTCGGGATCGACTGAAGCGATTTTAAAAATCATTTTACCTACCCTATATTTTATTTCGTTGCTATCCCTGGTCAAACTGGGTGAAACAGAGACGATTGGTTAGTATGATATTATAATAATGAACCTAGAAATTTTTTCAAAGTAAATAAATTTAAAAAATTGAGCGATTACTGATTTTGCGACCATGCAAATTTTGATTTTAATGAATTAGAACAATATACAGCTGATTTACAATAAACTATAATATTGTTTCGTTATTGTAATACACATGACTATCTCCGTCGAAACTATAGGTATATTGTGCTATAGGTTATGAAAATATATGATGCTGTCTAAATCTAGAATGTGAGAAGTGGGCAATAATAATAATAAGAACAAGATAGAACTCCCTCTACGAACTTCCACAAATAAAGACTGAAGAAAACTTATATTTCCACAATTTTATATTGCAAATACTTCCTACTCAATTTGCTAGATTTTTAACCCTCTTTCATATTATTTAATTGTGTTATATTTGAATTTTATCTTTAAATCTTATTGTGCTTAATGTTTTGCATTGCTTTAGCTTTGGCTACATTCATTTATTCATATAATTATTCAAGAAATCGATAAATAAATAATAAATATACATAGATCTTTCGATAAAAATTATTATATGGAAATTCAATATTCATCTTGCATGCATGCATCGTGATTGCATGTTCTTCGTCGTATAGTATAGAACTATAGAGGTATAGAATAGTATTATATCATCTGTGTCTGCGGTATTATGATTATGATTAAGTATGTTGGATGTGTGGTATGATTTTACAATCTAACTAAACATGGAATTACTTAATTGTCTTAAAGGATAAAATATTTCAAAATATGTTTGAAACTTTTCATAGGTATCTAAAAAATATATGAATATTTTTCAAATCATAAATCGTCACACCGTCATATTAGATGTTAGTTTAGTCTTTCTTACGAAAACGCTACGTCACTTTTATTAGGTACTTTAATCTTTATTGTTAGGTATTACGCTTATAAACTATTTTAATGAGAGTCACAATTATTGTTATGTAATTTGGAAACATTGACCATTAAATAATAGGAAGGTACTTAATACATAATCATTTTTGCACAAATTAAAAATATTTTCTAAATAACACCTCATGAATCATACAAACAATGTACCAAATAATTGAGGTACATACATATTATTTTCGTAAAAATTCTATTATTGTCATGTAAACGTCATCCATCAATCACCTGGGCCGTGCCACGGTATTGTTGGGTGGGCGGATCGCACCTGATGCGCAGGCGTCGCGCGGAGAGCTGTCCCGCGCCAGTCTGCGTCGCGCGCTCGAGTCGAATCACCGAGCCCGTGCGCTCGGATATCCCGCGATAAAATGCCGCTCTTTTCGGAGCACATCACAAACATGTATTACAGTGGTACTCCGTCATATAGTTCTCCCTACAGTTATAGCGGATCGCCGTATGGATCTTCGTACAGTGCATCATACTTGAACTCCGGTGGGAATTATTCAAACCATTCTTCACTTAGTCCTTATACGAGAACCTTGTCATCGCGTTATTTATTAGGAAGTGGCAGGACATATTCGCCTATATTAAGTACAATCTCAGAAAAAGGGACATCGAGTCCTGTTAGAATAAACAGTCCTAGAAGGACTCCCTTAACAAGTAGGACTTATATACCTAGTTATACTTCTAGGCCTGTCAATATAAACACTGCGGATATTGATGTGTCACGTGAAAAATATCGCAATAAAGCTAGGAGTGCAAATATAACGACAGAATCACAACGGCTAAGCTCTCCAATAAATACTGCAAAAGAATCGTCGTCTAACGTTGCTGATAAGCCTGATACAGGCGTTGATTCTTCTCCAGGTACTCCTCCACAAAGATCAACAATAAAACGTGACCGCCCTGTCATAAGATTACATACAGTAAAGAGAAAAGATAGAGATTCGCCTCGAAAACCTATTGATACTTCAACCGTTGTAAATTCTTCAGACGAAACAACAGATAAAGACAAACTTGAGCCGTTGAAATGGCGAGAAAGGTTAGCTGACGATTTAGCTTTTAAAAATAAAAAAGAAAAGAAAACTATCGGAGAGAAGTTAGTTGAAAAATTTACTCTCAAAGATAAAGATGATAATGATGTGGAAAATAATGCAATGGATATCTCAAAAGACAATATTACTGATATTGATCTTAAACCAGCTTCAGTACAAATAAGTGCAAACGACACACCAAGTGATAATATGAAATTGGGTAGACGTTGTTCTATGGAATTATTAGCGGAGCAAGCTACACTATTGGATTCTTTAATAAGGAGAGAGAATTTAAGTACTGCTACTTTAGATTTAAGTAAAATTGGCACCGAAAATATTGAAGAAAAAGTAAACAAGGCAATAGATAACAAAAAGAGAAAATTTATCCATCAACCAAACCCACTTACAACCACCAAGTCAGACCATTCTTTACTATCTCAACGTAGTTCAAAAAGAAAGAGTTTAAGAAAGTCGACATCTGGTGAAAATATTCGCAAACTGGACTGTATTTCGGAAACTCTCCCATTACCTATCACTGAAAACGTTATAAAGAGCGACGAAAGCAAGACTTTAACTGAAAACAAAATTAAAAAAACAAAATTGAAACAGAAAATTACAACCAGTGTGGAAATTTCGCCACCAGCTAGTCCTTTAAAGTTTGTTGTTGAAAATGTTACTGTAGAAGAAAAACCTGTTCCAAAAAAGAAAGATATTATATTCAGTGCTGTGATAGAAGATGTTAATGTAAATATCAAACCCAAAAAAGCTACTTCAAATGCAGTTGATACAGGGCATCGAAAAAGTGTAAAAATAAAACTGAAATCTGATCAGAATAATGAAACTTCAGACATTATCGCTTCACCTGAGCCAGACGATGGTAATTTTTGGGGTAAAATAGGAAAACGAGAAACGGTCTATTTAACGAATAGAAAAAAGGATCTGGATAAAGCAAAAGAAGAAAAAAAGCGATCATTTTGTTGGTTCCCTGAAGACAATGAAAGTGAATTAAAGGATAGGAGTGATAATATCATTTCCAGTCAGAGCGATAGTCAACTAAATATTAAAACTAAAAATGAAAATCACGATGTTTTAAACAAAGCAGATGGTAAAAAACCTAATGAGTGCAAAATTCAGGAAGATCAGCAATCAGTGAAAGAGATCCCTATCGTAGAAAACATTGATGCAAAGATTAGTGAAACTAAGAATATGCCAAATCCTGAAGAACAACAAATAATAATGAATCAAACAAATGCAAATGAGTTTGAAATAAAGGATCGAGAAATGAAGAATAATTGTGATTCAATTATTGATTCAGTATTAAATATTAATGAACCTTCAGATCTACCGCAAACCAAAGGCGAAATACCAGAAAATGACACTAAAAAAATAAAAATTGTTAAGAAATTTCCGGGTACTAAAGAAAATGTAGATAAAGAAAGTCCTGAAAAAAGTATTTCAAGTTTACCTAATAAAGGGGGGAATGATAAAAATGATATCAAAAAGAAAAATATTAAAAACAAATCTTTACCTAAAAGTGACAAATTTTTACCAAAATCGACATCGACACCAACAATACCCAGTAGTAGTATAAATAAAAACGATATCTCGACCCTTAAGGTTGAAAAAACTGATTCTGCTACGGAAAATGGAAAAAAAGGAAAAGATCTAACAATTAATCATGATTTAATCCAATCTACCCCGGAACGAAAAGTAGATACAAGTATCAAAAAAGAAGAGTCCCCAAAAGAAGATATTAAGAATGATCAAAACATACAAAATAGTTCCAATACAACACAGGAAATTATTGAAGTTCCTAAGATTGAATCTAAAACTATATCAGAAGAAGTTAAAAATATAAAGGACAATTCGGCCTTAAAAGTTGAAACGTCTGTTCCTGTATTACAAAATGAGTTACTCTCTACGGGATCTGATAATATCACATGTGAAAAAGATAGTGAAATACCCCCAAACATTACACATAATACAAGCAATAAAGAGGTAATAACAACACTTCCTGAAAACAATTCAACAAACGAATATAAAACAAATGAGGTAGATTTACTTCCTTTAAATGATAATACACTTGAAGAAACAAAAGAATTGCGAACAGAGGAGAATGAAAGTATTATAACTAAAAATAAAGATAATGATTTATCAAATAACAGTATAAAACAAAAAGACATTCCGCATATTAACCCTGAGTTAAGATTATCACAAAAAGAGAAAACTGATAATATTAAGACTGACATAGAAAAAGAGAAAGAAAATAAACGTGAAAGTGTTAAAAGACCTATTCCAAATGCCGGTATTAACTTATTCCTTCCTAAAAAGCCCGTAAAAGATGTTCCTGCTCTAAAACCGCTTATAGCGACACCGCGACCGCTTCAAAAGAAACCTCCTCAAGTAATTCGTTCAAGTAGTTCCTCAGAAACATCATCTACTGAAGATTCTTCTGATGAAGATGAAGACGATTCTAGCGAAAGTTCAAATGACTTTTATGAGTGTGAAAATAACGCTGACGGTAGAACTTCGACTGGTTCAAACGACTCAGGATTCGATTCATCGGCGCCTACGTCTCCATCCGGATTCAGTTATGCTAGAAAAGGTAAAGAAATATACTTTTCAATTCTAATTTTATCACAGACACATTCAATATTGACGTCAACTCGTAGAATATCAGACCATAAATGTAAATAAATTCGCAACAAAAAATGCCTAAACGCACGATTGCTTATGCATGGCCTGGCCTCGGAGCTCTGTCGTAGCAAATGGTTACGCATTTCCCGTGGTAGCAAAGTAAACCCTTTGTTATAGACTGCGATGTAAATTGTCATCGAAAATGTGAAAAATTGACGGCGAATTTGTGTGGAGTCAATCAGCGCCTATTAGTAGAGGCTTTGGCGTCGCGAACGGCATCAAAACGAGGTGGGTTTGTATAATTTGTTTTTATAATTTGATCGAGTAGGTATTTGAATTTAGCTCATATAAAGCGTTAATCTTGTAATGTACATTTGTTTTTGTTGTTAAATGTTAGTAAGCGTGGGTGTACACGAAACCAGATTCTGGATTCAAGCCAATCATTTGCTCACCTGTACCTACACGATTATTACCACCGATAGATGTGGTAATTAACAAACAATTGTAATATAACATAAAGAATTTATAATTGCTTATGTGTAGTGGGCGATGATCTTACCTACAAGCTTATGTAAGACGCATAAAGTATAAAATATACAATACAGCTAACAATTATTTTCAAAATAAAAAAAAATTGTAGACTTGAGCAGATTAATACATATTTTATTTTATCTATTTTTAAGAAGAAACAAAGAATTAATAAGATTAACATTGCAATTTTTTATTATAAAAATAACAATATATATACAATAGAATTTCTTATATTCTTCTTCCATTTAATCGAAAAGTTTTCTACCAGAACTTTTATGACGTTATTTTTGGCCAGACGTAAAACGTAATGTATTTTTATAATCCAAATAGCCTACTGTACATTGCCAATGTTTAAACTTTGCTAATAAGCCGTTATTTGCAAATTTTCATAAATAAAAAAAGCAATGAAAATGTACAAAATAAAATAACTTTTTTTATATGAATAAAAAATATAAGTACATAAGTAATTTTTTCTTATTATCTTAGAAAATAATAAAAAAAGCTATACCTACTTTACTGAAAATATTTTGTAGCATTAAAAAAAAAACTTTAATAACTATAAGTCACACTTTTTTATTAATTTAGTGTAATTTAGTGTATATTTATGAACATGTGCCGATCGAACACATGCAGTCGTTTTTATCGAAACTATGTACAGGTGCGGACCACCCCAGCACGTCCACAAATGCAGTACAAAATAATAACTCGGACATCGTCCAACAAGAGCTCGGTGAGCTATTTTATCATACTAGAAATTTAAAATATCTATTTTCCTCTATTTATTTTAATTTCAATATACAGGGTGTAATCGTTAAGTGTGCACAGGCGATTATTCCGTAACTATTACAGATATCAAAAAACTTTAAACTGATATCGAAAGTATTTAACCTAATGAGTAAAATGGCCATAATAAATTTTTAAAAATAAAACAATAAATATCTAAAAAATTAACTTGAAACCCTCCCATACATTTAGTATGAGATACGAATATCCCATGTACATGGGTTGATCCAAAAGTAATGATAATCAATATTAAACAAGGTCATTACAGTTATAATAATTATGTAGTTCTCTAGATAGTCTTCTAACTAGAAAATATACTTCAATATTTTTTTTCCTAAACTTAAAAAAAAAAACTTTGACTTCATCCACAAAAACCCCTCCACACGGCCATCACTTCGCTGTCGTCTTAAAATAATTTATTGCTAAGAAAGTGTTTCTTGTGCCGAGGAAAGAGATAAAAGTAAATAGGAGCTAGATCTAAAAATAGGGTAGGTGTTCAAGCATTTGGAATGCCGATTTTTGAGTGGCAGCCATCGCAACTGACGCTTTGTGATCTGGTGCGTTGCTTGATGAAACAGCGTTCAGGTCCGCAGTTTGCCATGTCTCTCTTCCTTACTAACCTACCGCAATCTTTTAATTTGGTCTGTTTAGTAAGAGCCCAATAAAGTGGCTACCTTTTTAAAATATTCCACCATAATTATTCCTTCAGCGTCCCAAAAAACTACCGCTTTAATCTAACCTACTGACTTTCACTTTGAATTTCTTCATCGTCACTTTGGAAGCTCGCATCCAGGACATTGATTGTTTTTTTGGTTTCAGCATAAACATGGTGAACTCGGGTAACGTCCATGATCACAAAACGTGACAAAAAATTATCCTGATATCATTAAAAATTTAGAAATTTACCCTCTACATGTCGAATCGTTGTTTCTTCTTTTCGTCGGGAAACATTCTGGCACGCACCGTTCACATTCAAATTAATGTAAATAATTGGAAACGTGGCCTGTTGATATGATTTTTTTGTGATTACTTAGTGAATACATGAGCAAGCAAAAAACATTTATAATAATAATAATAAAGCCCTTTATTCTGAAATCAGTAAACAATTCAACATAATCTAACACTATACATAAATAAATTTTAGTTTATTTTACAATATGTCTCTAATTTCAGTGTGCCTGTTGGCATAGGCCTCCTCCAAAAACTTCCACTGGTTTCTGTCATTTGCCACCCTTCTCCACTTTGCACCTGCCGTCAGTTTCAGATCGTCTTCCCATTTTACTTTTTGCCTTCCTCTATTTCGTTTTCCATCTCTTGGGTACCACTCTGTTGTAGCCTTGCTCCATTTCTCATTTTTGTCACGCATCATGTGCCCTGCCCATCGCCATTTTTGTTTGTCTATTCTTTCGAGTATATCTGTCAATTTCGTTTTCGATCTTAGGGTTGTGTTTCTAATCCGATCCTGTCTTCGTGCGCCTGTCATACTTCGCTCCATTGCCCTTTGACATATGGCTAGTTTTTCCCTGAGCGATTTGGTCAATGACCAGGTCTCGCAGCCATAAGTCAGACACGGCAGTATACATGTGTTAAAAGTTTTTGTTTTTATCGCCATTCCAAGGTCTTTAGACTTCATTATTTCTTTTAGGGCCCAGTACTTTTTCCACCCAATAGCTATTCTCAGATTTATCTCTTTTATATTTTGTTCTGTGGTAGAAATAACCTGTCCCAAGTATGTGTATTGTTCGACATATTCGAGATGTTTATATCCAATTTTTATGTTCGTTTTTTGGTCATTTGTCATAAGTTTAGTTTTTTCGGCGTTCATTTTTAATCCGACTTTCAGACTTTCATTGTTTAGGCCTTGAATCATGACTTCTAAATTTTTGGGATTTTCCTCGAAAAGGACTAAGTCGTCCGCAAACCTGAGGTGGTTCAATTTTTTTCCGTTTATATTTAGACCGAAATTTTCCCAGTCTAATTTTCTGAAAATATTCTCAAGAACTGCCGAAAATAGTTTGGGTGAGAGCGGGTCGCCCTGTCTCACTCCTTTCTCTATGTTGAATTCTCTACCTAGAGACTCTAATTGGATTCTGGCTTTACTGTTTGAGTAGGTTTTTGTAATGATGTTAATGTATACTGCCGGTACTCCTTGTTGTTTTAATGTCTCCCATATGTACTCGTGTTTTATGCTATCGAAGGCCTTGGCATAATCTATAAAGGCTATATATAAGGTTTTGTTGTATTCATTGTATTTTTCCAGCACCTGCTTGACTGTGTGGATATGATCTAAAGTTGAAAAACCTTTTCTGAATCCCGCCTGTTCAATCGGTTGCTGTTCGTCAAGCATTGGGGTGATTCTATTTAGTATAAGTTTTGCAAAAACCTTGTATACATTTGACATTAGGCTTATGGGCCTATAATTACCAATGTCTTCCTTATCTCCTTTTTTGTATAATAATATTATGTGGGATTTGGTCCATTGTTCTGGAATATAGCCACTTGTCAGGATCTCGTTGAATATCTTGGTCAGAACTGGTACTAACTCTTCCATTGTTCCTTTTATTAATTCGTTAGTTATTTTATCTGGCCCTGGTGCTTTGCCCATCTTTTGGCTTGTAATGGCCTGCTCCACTTCTTTCTGTAAGATGTTAGGAATAGTTTCTTCGTCATCTGTATTGCAACATTTACTAACTTTGGATGGTTCTTGTTCTGCGTATAATTGTTGATAGAAATCTGTTGCTGCATCCTTGATAGATTTTCGCTTCGAGGTGGTCTTTGATCTCTTTTTCAGTCTTGTTATCCACTCTTTACCTGTCTCTTTTAATTCACTTAATGCTTTTTTAACGCCTCCTGTTCTTGATATATGGAATTCTAAGGTTTGTAATCTTTTCATCTTTCGGTCTTTCCTTATGTTCTCTCTTATTTTCTTGCTTAGTTCTGTTATAAATTTTATGTTTTCTTTCCCTATTTGGTTGGATATTAGTTCTTTTCTTTCATTGATTAGTTCTAGAGTTTTATCACTGAGTTGATATTTGTTGTGGTTTTGGTTTCTGTTTGTGGTCGCATATTTCTGTAGCTGTTTCTCAAGGTGACTATATTTTTCTCTCACGTTATTTGCACCACTGATCTCCATACCTTCTAGGTAATTTGTGTTAAAGCTGCTGTAGTCAGCTTTCAGCTGTTCTATCACAGAATTTTTAATATGCGTCCGAGAAGTTTTATTTGGGTGTTTTTTGAGAGAGCTTCTTACCATTCGATGATTTGTGTTGAAATTGAGCTTAGATATAACTGTGGTATCTGTAAAAGCCTTTGGGTAGCTGCTTATTACGTAGTCAATCTCGTTTTTGTAAGATCCATCCGGAGAGATCCAAGTCCACTTATTTTTTATCTTTTTCTTAAAAATTGAGTTAATCACAGTTAAGTTGTGTTCCATTAAAAAGTTGATTAGCTTCTCTCCGTTTTGACTTCTCTTTCCTTGTCCATACTTTCCAAGAACATGTTCTTCGCTGTTTTGCCTTCCACCCACCTGAGCGTTGAAATCTCCCATTAAAATTATGTGTTTGTCAGAGTTGGTTTTTACTACTAGTGAAATTTCCTCGTAAAAGGCATCTATTGCTGATTTTTCCGCTTGTTCTGTAGGTGCGTATGCTTGCATTATTGCCCATTGCTTCTTGTATCCTGGGAATTTGATGATCAGCAATGCCAGCCTTTCGGAGATACCATTTAGTTCTTGTATATATTGTTTTAGAGATTTCTTGATTATAAAGCCCACTCCTCTTTGGCCTGGCGTTTCTCCCTTTTGAAATAGAATGTAATCTTTATGCTCTTCAATTTTTTCGCCTAGTCTCCTCATTTCGCTTATGCCTAATATGTCTAGTCTTATGTCTTCTAGTGCTTTTTCCAGCTCCATCAAGCTTTCCTTTGTCCTGAGGGTTCTCACATTTAGGGTTGCTACATTGAATACTTCGCATCTTTTGGTTTGTCGGGCTGGTGACACTACAGGTCCATTTCGGATTGTATTCTGTTGTGTTTGTGTCTTTAAGTTGTATAATAATATGCTGTTGTTTCTATTTGTATTTGGAGGGTTTTGGTCTGCTTCTCCCACGGTGACCGGCCGGATTGGGATGCGATTTTTGTTTGTTTGTTTTGACGTGTTTGTGCATTTTGACATATTTTGGTTCCGGGTGCCTATGCCCATCATTAGTTTTTTGGAATTTCTGTAGGTGAAGCTGTTCTTCCATTCTTAATATATTTGAGTATGCTAGGTTTTATCACTTCCTTTGCTGAGCTTCCCGCTTGTGATAATACTGGTTCACTTTCCAGGGTCACTTTTTTCTGTATTGGTGTGTTTGGGGAGGCTGACTCACCTCGCTTTCTTTTTTCTCTGTTTTTGTCTGAAGGTTTCTTCACTACCAGTTTATCAAAGTTAATGTAGGCAATATTTCCTTTCCGTTTCTCTTCCTTTACTTGTTCCTTCAGTTGCTTCCTTATTTCTAGTACCTCCTTAGGAAAGTCCTCATTTACATAAATTCCTGGTGGGAGTTTCGACTTATTCTTAAGTATTGTATGTTTTTTCCAAATAGTTGTGACTGTAGCAACGACCGGGCGGTTTTTGTTCTGAGTCTTTTGGCCTATTCTATATATATTGCTTATCTCTTGGCTGTCCATAGGTATTCCAGTTTCGATTATAATTTCCTTTAAGTAATCTACTAACTCGTTTTCTGTTTTGCCTGATTCGTCTATTCCATAGAATACTAGATTGTTCTTCCTCTTATCTTTTTCAAGCAAGTTAATTTTCTGTTCCATAGTTGCTACTTTAATTTTCAGGACTTCGTTCTCTTCTGTTAGGGATTTAAATTTTATATCTATCCCTTCCATAATGCTTTTCGTCACTGCTGTTGTTATTTCTAAAGTTTGTTGTTTCATCTTTTCCTCCATTTTCAATAATAATAGTTCTATGTTTGCATCCATTTTTGGGGTAATTTTATTTCTTGATGTGGCCACACTACTTTTGGTAGCTTTTGGAATTTGTTACTGGCAACTTCACAAGTGACGATGACGTTTGACAGTTTGATGACAGATCGTCTCTTATCTATGAAATGATCGTGATTCTCACTTTTTAGGTTGTGTTGTCAAATGAAATTTGATATTTTCTTGCCCAAACTTGTAACTTTGCACGTTTTTCACTTGCGGATATTGCTTATTTGTGTTTCTGTGATACTTTTGTGACTCGGCACAACTGTTCGATCACTATTTACCACTAGTTTAAATGTTTAATTACGGAGCTTCGTGACGCACTTGTTTACAGTATGGACACCGGAACCGGAACTCAAAAAACATTTATTTTATATTTTTATGTGCACAGGAAATATCCAATTATCATTACTTTTGGATCAACCTAGTACATTTAATATGAAAGATTTTAGCTTTTTCTTTCTTTTTTTGGTTTTCTGCTTTAATTACTTCGCAAATTTGAAGGGAAGTTCATTTAGAAACTGTAAATAGAGCTCCTCATTGTATTTCACAATGAGGACATTACTTCGAAAATCTGCTATGAATACAAAATGTAGGGGAAATAAAATGTATGGGAGCGTTTAATGTAACATTTTTGGATATTTCACGTTTTATTTTTAAAAATTTATTATGGCCATTTTACTCATTAGATTAAGTACTTTCGATATCAGTTTAAATTTTTTTGGTATCTGCAATAGTTACGGAATAATCGCTTGTGCACACTTAACGATTACACCCTGTATACTAATATGTACATAAAGTTAAATGCTTATGGCGCTACTAACTTCATAATCAACATTAGATTTGCACTTAAGATAACTAATTAATTGACTCTTAATGCTGCGCTGACGACCATTCTCTAAGGTGAGTTGTATTTCTTACTTATTTTATTCATACTATGATTATGTAATAGGCTTATACGTAATATTTTATTTCGGTTTACAAAAGCTTCTGAATTCTATTTCAAGATAAGCTCATAGTGCGTAATAAATTCATGCTTCCTGACACGATTGGCAAAAAGCGAATAGTATTTTGAATCGTCTATAAATAATACTGAAAGCGCTTCAGGACTTTCTCTCAAGCTAAACGTGGCAAGGCTCGCAATCCGCAAATCAATTAGGAAAATCTTAAATTTTCTAGATATATTTATTTACAGGTACATATTTGTATTATCCTCCTTAACGCTTACTAGCTAATTACTTATGTCTCGGATGGGCCATTAGTGACATTACTAAGGTGCTTTTTTCTTAAATACTATTGAATCAGATACTTACATAAAGTCGAAGAAAATTGCAACAAAAAAATATCTTTAAGCCTTTTATATTACTCATATAAACTAGCGAACAAGATATTCTAATGATCTTATTGTCCTATAAACTGACAATTCTAGAGACAACACAGTGAGTAAAAAAAGGAAAATAAACTAGATTTTTTTCATAAAACCTAAAACGTTTTGGCTAACACTTCTGACTCAATTTCAATCGCACACATAATAAACACGGAAAAATACGGGGTAACCGTTCTGAGAAGTAAATAAATATATTCGCGAAATTGTTTCCTGATGTACCCACATTGAGATGACCCGGTCAAACATCTTTTGTGTTGGCTACAGTTTATTAGCTCTCGTGAAATGTTCTGGATGTGAAGTATGACGCAACGACGGCTCTCCGTCTCGGTTGCAATAACAATATTTTATCTTTCTTTGAAGTATCTTTGGTTTTACTTCTTGTATTCATAAATGTGTAAGCCCAGTAAATGTAAAACATGATTTATTTAATGTCTTTTAGTAGAAGGATTTCAATAAAGCTTAACACCTAGACACGCGTCCTCAATATTAATATTAGTGGTATTCAGCCTACTTACTAATAATTTATAATAACGGGCTTGTTATTCGTACCTATTCCAATTATTATAAAATCTAGATAGTACTCTGCAAATAAATCCACCAACTAAATTTTACCCACTGCACATACATATTTTACCCACTGCACATAGGTACATATTTTACACAATGAACTGAACATATTTTACACAATTAACTGAACATATTTTACATAATAAACTGAATCTTACAAGTTATAATTGCACGCAAAAAATGGGCTCTACATATTGTTGAATGTGCCAATTTCAATATGTTTCACGTGACTTAGATAGACAATCAGACAGTTTTTAATAATAAAGCACTCGCAGTTGTTTCCAAACGTAGTAACAACATACTTCTATAAATAAGCAATGGAGAGATTTATTCAGATATAAAGCGAATGTGTGTTCTGTGATCGATTTATTACTCATTATTTATTTCCATTCGTATCGACCGAGTTCGTCGAAAAACTAAAGACGTCTGTGAGTTGCGTCATAAAAAGAAAAGAAAATTTCCCAAAGCTCAATTGTTTGTTGTTTTTTCAACAACAGCTTTAAGTATTACTTGGAAATTAGAAATATCGATATCTCAACGAGCGATTACAGATGCTTATATCTTGCCAAAATGTACGAACTTTGTTTCGTAATCATTTATTCTCAGAATAATCATAATAACAAAGAATAATATAAATTTACCAAATACCACATTTTGGAGGTACAGTCAATAAAAATATGCAATGAATGTAGGTACGTTCCTTATGTTACATTTTTTCAATTTTGGCACCTTCACGGAACATATATACAAACGGCGCGAAAACATAAACTTTTCGAATTTATTACATCATTTGTGTCTGTTTAATTGTGTGTGAAAACACCGCATAGAGACAACATGTGAGAGTATATGGAAATAATCATAATTATTATTATGACTGACAGTAAAACGTATGCAATAATTCAGTCGTTGAAAGCAACACTCGCAAAGCGTGCCAACCGCGTTAATATTGATTAATTTATCTTCAAATCTTAACTTATTAGAGATTAATTAACTATAATTTAAAAGTTCGTTGTGAAAAAGAAAATAACTCAATTAGGTTGGTACAAGGTTGGTAGATTAAAAATCGTAATTTCTTTAGTTTCAGCGTGCTACAGACAAGATACTGAATTTGTAAACCATAGGTACCATAGGTGTGCCACAGGTAACTGATTAGTGACCGTCGACCGCACGCTCTAGAAATTGAAAAGTAATCCCGCATTTTCATTTATTTTTTAAAACAATCTTGTTTAATTTTAAACATTACGTTTCTTGAAGAAATTCTTCTAGAGGTTATCTAAAAATATATTACTACAGGTTTAATTTTCACCGTATCCGTTATTAGGTATTTGAAACGTAATTTTCGATTTAGAAATTCAGATCTATTTTTGTATCGAATTTCTTATTGTATAATGCCCTTGATATTGTTCAGTAGGAGGAGAATATTTTTAGCAAAGCGCGTGATTCTTCATTATGTATGAATTGTCTATAAAGTATAAAGTAGTGTCATTATGTGGTTATTTACGCGGCGTAAATATACCGTAAAATAAATTTAAGTATTTAACTATGAGATTATCCATCAATCATCGAAGACTCATTATTAAGACATGTATAGAGTCATAAAATAAAATTGTTTCGTTAGTGTACGAAGCAAAAATTAAAAATAAATAAATTGAAAATTTACGTAGGTAGTAAAAATAAAGATGCCATAGCAATCGCAACAAAATTTCGATTAAGCTTACCAAGATCGTTTTTTATATCTGCCGCTACATCCGCGTTTACATACTTAAAATGTAAAAGAATTTACATATTATATGTAATAATTATGAAACATATTCGCTTAATTTGTTTTTTGCAGAACAATCGACAGCATACGGCATTTTCAGGAAGACGGGAAGATTCACCCCTCCCGCTCGCAGCATTCCTCGTTTTAGGAAGTACACCATAGATGACTTCCAATTTATAAAGGTGCTGGGAAAAGGCAGCTTTGGAAAGGTGAGAAAAATCCTAAGATAAAGCTTAGGCTGGTTGCAGAGCTTGACCGACCATCAGTGCGTACGTCAGTCGCGCTTGTCATATGTATGGAAATTCATAAAACCGTTCATAGCTAGACCGACCATACGCACGCGTATTGTCATGCGCATTAGTGTCATAGTCATACAATTGTTGATGCGTATCGTCAGGACCGACGGTACGCACTGACGGTCGGTCAAGCTCTGCAACCAGCCTTAAACTAACAACTTTTTTGACAAAATAGGTGAATTATAGTCATGGTAGAGCTTTTCAAACTAAATTTGGTACTTTTTCGTTTACTGTTCGACATATAGACAAATAAATGAACTTATAATTTTATTTTATGTTGTTGTCGTAATACATTTTATAAATACTTAATATACTTCTGTTTCTCCATCAATGAGGTTGCTTAGTTTGGATGTTGAGTATAAGGATTATGGACAATGTTTTAATTGGTCTGAACACTTTTTAGATAGGGAGGCGAAGAGGGGAATTTTCTGCAATACTCGAGCGTGGCAGTTTAAGATATGAGAGATACCTTAGACCTAATAGAACAACCTTGTTAACTATTTAGCTCTTTAAGTAGTGACGCGCGCCCAGGATAGACGATCAGATTAGTAAAAAAAAATCGATAGTCTGAAATACTCGAGCGCGTCAGATTAAGATATTGGGGGTTGATTTTAGTGTTTTAAGACTAAATTTAACTAATCTGACGATAAGTCCTTGACGCCGCCAAGTTATAGGGTCGCGAACTTGTAAAAAAAAAACGTTAATCCGGCATTCTCGAGCGCGATTGTTTTTATTTTTATTTTGAAGAATATAATCTAAAACTTACTAAAAATACAAAATCTGCCGGTTTCCGCGTGACCGGAAGTCTGGAGGAGCCATTTCGTCTTCCGAAAAACGCGTTGCAGTATATAAGTCGCGAACGATACATTTTACAAAAAAAAAAGTTTGAATAAACAAAAAAGGTAATTTTATTTTACACAAAAAAGGTATCTTTACATTTTTGTCCAAAGTTAAAACTTTTTGACTTGAAGCATCATAAAAACTCAAACTCCCGGTTTTTTGAGTATATCTGGAAAACTGAGGGTGTTAAGAAAAATTGATATGAAATAACGATGATTAAAAAAAAGAAACTCTCAAACCTTTTTCGGTCAGATTAAGAGAACCCACCAACATTTTTGTCAGATTAAGAAAATATGCTTTCAGGAGACCGAGATAAACCTCCCCTATGAAAATCTGACGCGCTCGAGTATTTCAAAAGGACTTTTTTTTTCTGCATTTTCAAAAATTCATCGTAACTTATCGTCACGCCGAAATCGTCAGTTTTTTTAAGGGGAGCTTCCTTGGGGCCTACTTAACACCCCTTCCGAAAATCTGACGCGCTCGAGTAATTTTTTTTTTGTGCATTTTTGACGAATTAATATGCCTAGCCCCACCACGCAAACCGGCAGATTAGTATACCGTTGTTATCAGAGGCACTTGGGGCATACGTAGTATGAATATCTGACGCGCTCGAGAATGCCCAAGTAACTATTTTTTTTTACATTTTTGAAAATCCGTACACGCCAAACCCACCGCTAAAATGGTTTTTACCATAGAAGCTTTTCTTTTCGAAATTATTTTATCTATCGATTTTGATAAGTCTCGACGGCGCCGTTTAATAACGCCATTTAGCTACCTCGCCTCCCTATCTATTTACCCTGCATATTATTTAGTTTCTATAACATGTTCAAACTTCATGGATTAGATCAGCACTGGAGCTTTGCCATAAAACGTACCTACATATTATTGTAAAACTCTTTAAAACATTGCTGTCTTCCCCACTACCTATGTCATATGACATATCTGACTACTCTCCCGTGTACTACTATGTAAAAAAAAAAAAAAAATATTATAGGACATTATTACACAAATCGACCTAGTCCCACAGTAAGCTCAATTAAGGCTTGTGTTGTGGGTACTAGGCGACGATAAATATAATATTTAATAAATAAATATTATATAGATAATAACACCCAGACCCAAGAACAAATAATTGAGTTCATCACACAAATATTTGCCCTGACCGGGGATCGAACCCGGGACCGTCGGCTCAGTAGGCAGTTACTTTACCACTGCGCCAACCGCGTCGTCAAATATATTATGTGTATGTGAGTAAAAATGGTCTGGTAACCCTTTAGACTCTACATTAGTCTTCGAAAATCTATTGTTTAATTTTATCGCATAAGAAGATGCATCTCGGAAAAAAAAAACTAGTGACGTAGTATAAAATGAATGTTACCTTCGAGAGAGCTCTACATTTGCAACCTTCATTGAATTTTTAAAACCTTTTCACGTGACAATAGCAGGTATCGATTGATATGATGTATTGTTTTAGCGTTGACCTAATTGCTCGTGTTTGTAGACGAGTGCCAGCACTAATCACGTTTGGGCACAACACACATTCGAAGTACAATTATATCTATCAGTATACTGTATATGTATATGTATAATGTATATGTATTGATACGTGTTGTGTCTAACAGGCAACAAATCTACAGAATTGTAAACCAAATATTATGTAAGCATCAAAATATTTTTAATATTATAATTTTTTACGAACATAAACAAACATACTCGAGTGATAGTTCCAGAACTTTCTAAGATACTAACATTTTAAAATATTATCAAACATTGCCCGAAATTCTAACAATTAAATTGCTAATATATGTGAGCTTGTCTCACTAAAAATAAATACGAAAAATGAAACAAGGGTTTTTGCCAAGAAAAAAATAGCATTTCTGTTTCAAATACGATAGAGCCGGCTTGTTGACTTGAGATAAATGAGTACGATGAATGTTTGGGTGCTGATTGAAGGAGCTATAAGTGACTGTAGCATTACTTAGGATTAGAAGAAATTAGGATAATAGATAAGAATTTTAATTTTTAAATAGCTATGTGCTCATTTTATTCTACCAGACAGGTAGGCGAGAATTATCGAGGTTATTTATCAATTTAGAGCTCGATAAAATTGTAAATTTGCTTTGTTATTCTTAATATTATGAGAAGATCTTGCCATAAATTCATTTTATAGTGCTATTTATTTTTCTAATATAAAGCAATTCTGAACAAAATATTTATAATGTTATATTAATTGAAAATTTTCTCAGCTACCTGTGTAGCGAGAATAGATTGAAAATGGGTCACTGGAAACCGATTCCATACAGGCACACCTAAATAACATTTCTATACCGGAATTATTTGACGACCATTTCAACATGATTTTTTCAAAAGAATCTGGAACGGTATTTTGACGCACCTAATTTCTATCACTTAGTTCACGACCCATTAATGTTATAGTTATACAGCTAATGTCGTCGTAAATAAGATATACTACAAATTAAACATCATGATTACATTAAATTTAATGCCTATTATATAATTCCTTGTAGGTAATTCAAAAATCATAATAAGTGCAACAGCTCTAAATCTTATTAACGTTAACAGAAGATTGTTTATCACTCAATACTCCTGACAGGTCGAGGTCATCCCTTGTTCCAGGGACATCTATTATTAACTACAGGGCAGCGTGTCGTTAAAATGCATATTTATAAAAAGTATAACAGAAATTCTTCATTACAATCGTCAAATTTTATTTTAGAAAAACCTTACCTAATAACATCTCGTAAGTTTAGATAGACCGCTGCTTTGGAAGATGTCTTCAAGCTCCTGGACTGGCAAGGACTTGGCATCAATGTTAATGGCGTCACTCACCTTCGATTTGCCGACGATATCTACGATATCGTAGATATCGTCGGCAAATCATGGCAGAATCCCTGGAAGACCTCAATACAATGCTCGGTGGCCTCTACAGAGTTTCACAACAAGTGGGCCTTAGCATGAACCAAGTGGCTCTGTACATGACAGACGAAAATCATGTCAAATGTCCATGTTGTGCTCACTCCGGAATCAGTTGGAAACTCTATTCTTGAAGTTGTTAACGAATACGTTTACCTGGGACAAAGCGTCCAATTAGGTAAGTCCAATTTCGGGAAAGAGGTCAATCGTCGAATCCGACTCGGCTGGGCAGCGTTCGGGAAACTACGCAACATCTTTTCGTCCAAAATCCCTCAGTGCCTGTAGACGAAAGTCTGTGAGCAGTGTGTGTTACCGGTGTTGACTTATGGATCTGAGACGTGGTCC
Source organism: Colias croceus (assembly GCF_905220415.1). Classification (NCBI taxonomy): domain Eukaryota; kingdom Metazoa; phylum Arthropoda; class Insecta; order Lepidoptera; family Pieridae; genus Colias; species Colias croceus. The sequence continues at coordinate 8,671,957 of NC_059542.1, forward strand.
CTAACCGCGGGCATGGTGCACAAGCTTCGTGTCTCTCAACGAGCTATGGAACGGGCCATGCTCGGGGTTTCTTTGCGTGATCGAATCAGAAATGAGGAGATCCGCTAAAGAACTAAAGTCACCGACATAGCCCACCGTATTAGTAAGTTGAAGTGGAGCTGGGCTGGGCATATAGCCCGCAGAACCGATGGCCGTTGGAGCAAAAAGGTTCTAGAGTGGCGACCACGTACAGGACGTCGCAGTGTGGGACGGCCTTCAACGAGATGGACAGACGACCTGATCAAAGTGGCGGGGAGCCGCTGGAGTCAGGCCGCTAGTGATCGGTCGTTATGGTAATCTTTGGGGGAGGCCTATGTCCTGCAGTGGACGTCTTGAAGGCTTTAATGGAATGGATGGATGGGAAGTTTAGATAGGTTAGGAATAATACGATTTTATAGGTTGCGTCTGACATATGACTTCTGGTATGACACGGACAGCCTTAAGTAGGGAAAAAGGCATTATAGGTTCAATTGACCTTAAATAATAATTGTCTCTAGAGAATAAAAATGAAAAGTCTAATGTAGGTTAATTGATTCTCTGAAATCGATATGAGCAAGTATTCTACAGATATTATACTGTCGTGGGTAAAAAACAATCATAGATAAAAATGTATCAACTAATCGCTTTAAAATCATTTCATATCTAATAGGTTTATTACGACAATTTATATAATGCAGTGGGTGTAAAACACGTCCTACATCTCTCTGATGTCATTATAATAAAGTCTACTGAAATTCATGAAATGTAAACCAAATGTTCATTTCACTACTTGCTAAAGAGAACAGAAATATCGTAAATAAAGCTGATCTGATGGCTCGCTTCCGAGTCACAAAATGTCAAATTATTTATATCGTTCTTCGGGTAGAGTACGATGAACCTAACTGAACGTTCTACATCTACATTATTGGATTAAGTATATTGCGATGAAACGTTTAATGCAATTAAATTTTATTGTAAAATATATTAATATCTTTGACAAATAACAAATGAAATATTTTTTTCGTTCATTATAAAACTTAATTATGTAAACAAACGTATAGTACCTTATGTAGACACTTAAAGTTATGTGATGGAAAGGATTTGTAGAATAAAATCAAAATATCGCTCTATTTCATTTGTATTTTTGAATAGTCTTGCATAGGTAATTAATTACAGATCTAAGGTAATTACTGAACCTGTAAATCTTGGATCGGTTCAGTCGTTAACATATTATTGTAATACTTCGATTGTGTCATCCAAATAAATAACCATTATGTAGTGTTGTGTTTTGCAAATAAGGGTAATTCATTTTGACCATAACCCTGGCGTCTCATAATATGGCAGTGTGCCCGCAGCCTGCTGCGGGTCACCTGTCACGCCAATCCATTTTACATTCGGGCTATTCTTGGTTTTGACATCATTGGACACATTTGGACGTCAGGCACCACGTGGGAAATCTACAATAAATTAATCATTGTACTACCGACTGCGACGTGAATTATAATTGCGTCACGGCAATGCGATATTTTTACAGTTCAGTATATATATTTTTACAAGCTTCTTGAGTTCAGTATATGTGATGACAAAGGACCTGATGCAAAACTCGAATACTAGATTTATATTTTCTTTCAGTTATGGATGATGGGATTTACGATTAGTTCTTATTCCTTTGTCATGAAAAAATATTCATACCTACCATAAAAAGGCGATTAGATACCATAAGCTTTTTATTAGATACCGTAAGATTTCGAGCAACAAGCTTTTTGCTTGAACTTTTACTTTTTTATAGGTAGGTACCTAATTGTAAAGTTTTGAAATCGATAATAAACTTTAACATTTTTTTTGTTGTAACAAATGAATGCGTTAGTGAAGCAGATTTCGAAGAAATGCCTTTCGTGCAAAGCGCAAATGCTGACTGAAAGTCTGAAAGCTTAAGCTTCCGACTGTCAGATAGCCGCTTTAAGATTAGGCTTGTAATTATTTTCATTTAATTTTAATTCTAGTGCATTCAATGGATCTATCGTTGCCGTCCTTAACTACTACTAAGAGAAAATAATGATACCACCATATCGTACCTGGTACCAGTACCCTTTCAAATTTGGATTATATTCTATTGGTTCCAGGTAATGTTAGCTGAACTACGGGAAACGGAGTACTACTACGCAGTGAAGTGTCTGAAAAAGGACGTGGTGTTAGAAGACGATGATGTCGAGTGCACCCTGATAGAGAGAAAGGTTCTGGCGCTCGGCACCAACCATCCGTACCTGTGCCATTTATTCGCTACGTTTCAGACTGATGTAAGACCCTAATTAATCTCTACTACCTACTGCAACAACTACTGCTACTACTAAGCGTATTTTATAAAGTGCAACATTTTAGTTGGAATTTTTATAGTGCAGGCAAATTTAGCTCTTGGCACGTAAAGTGATTTGATTTTTTACCATCTCTTAACTCCATTTGATACTTGATGTTCTACTCTTTTCTGCCTATTTTTTTCAATTGAAATAGCCATATTTTTAAAATGCTACATTTTATGTCATTACTTTGTAGCATTATGAAATTAAACCTACATAGGTAAAGAATAAAATACGCAACTCTGATAACAAAGTTAAAACGGTTTGGGCAATTATTAATGGTGAAATGGGCAAAAGCCAATCAAATAGTACCATAAAACTAGTTAATGCTGGTAGGGTCATTGACAAAAGTGCTGATGTTGCGCTTGCTTTTGAAGATTTTTTTAGTAGTGTCCCTGCTAGTATTACCGAAAAATTAAATTCGTCATCAGCGCTTGCGGAGTCCTACTTGAGGGACCATGTTGCTGAATGTAATGTATTATTTGAATTGCGACATGTGACTGCAGAGGAAATTGTTAAAACTTTTAAAACATTAAACTTAAAAAAAACATGTGATCTCTGGGGAATGTCTGTAAATCTAGTAAATAATATTATAGAAAACATTGCCAACCACTTAGCGTTTATATTTAATCAATGTTGTGACTGTGGTATATTCCCTGATTTATTAAAGTTAAGTAAAGTTATTCCTTTATTTAAAAGTGGTGACCAAGAAGACTGTAATAACTATAGGCCAATTTCCATTTTACCAACTTTGAGCAAAGTCTTCGAGAAATTAATTTTAAACCAATTATGTAGTCATTTTGTATCAAATGGTTTACTGCACGCCAAACAGTTTGGTTTCACAAAGGGGCGCTCTACCACTGATGCTGGAATAGCTCTTTTGTCACATATATATAAAGCATGGGAAAATTCAAAGAATGCTTTGGGGATATTCTGCGACCTTTCTAAGGCTTTTGACTGTGTAGAACATACCACTCTATTACGGAAACTAAATTTTTATGGTATTAAAGGTTTATCTCAGGACCTCATAGCTTCATATCTTCAGAACAGGGTACAAACCGTTGTTGTTAATGGAGAGAAATCTCGCGGTGCGCCGATTAACATAGGTGTTCCGCAGGGATCTATCTTAGGACCGTTTTTGTTCTTAGTATATATTAATGACCTACCTTATTATTTGCAGGATATGTGTGAAATAGTACTGTTTGCAGATGATACCTCATTAATATTTAATGTGGATAGACATGACACAAATGTTGACGAAGTAAACTCTGCTCTTTTACGCATATCCAAATGGTTCACTGCTAATAATTTATTATTAAATGCAAAAAAAACAAATTGTGTTGAATTTATCCTTCCAAATGTAAAAAAGGTGAAAAGGGATATTATTTTAAACGGGGAGGTATTATACCCAGTGGATTCTACTGTTTTTCTTGGTTTGACACTAGATGAGAAGCTACAATGGGGGGCCCATGTTGCCACCACCGCTGCTAAGCTTAGTTCAGCTGCATATGCAGTTCGAAGAATAAGGCATCTCACCGATGAAGACACGGCTAGATTGGTTTATTTTAGCTACTTTCATAGCATTATGTCCTATGGAATTCTGCTATGGGGCAGGGCTGCAGATATAGAAACTATATTTATATTACAGAAAAGAGCCATACGCTCTATATATAATTTACGTGCTAGGGACTCACTAAGAGATCTCTTTAAGAATACTGGTATCCTCACAGTACCATCACAGTATATATTTAATAATATTTTATATGTACACAAAAACGCAGACTTACACACAAGAGTAGGAGATAGACACCGTTATGGCACAAGGAACCGAAATAAAATTGAAATGCCATTTTACCGGTTAGCTAAAGTTAAAAATTCATTTATGGGCCAAGGTATACTTTTTTACAACAGAATTCCTCATAGTATTAAAGAGTTTAGTAGTGCTAAATTTAAAAATTATGTAAAAAACGTATTAGTTCAGAGAGCCTATTACAGCATTAAGGAATATATGGAAGATAAAAACCCATGGAGGGTTGTCGCGTAAAAACCACAGGACAGTTCTTTGGCATATTATGATATATACGTACAGTTACTTACATATTTTGTAAAATTAAATTGTAATACTGAAATGATTTAAAAGAGCAACTATGGAGTTTCTTGCCGATTCTTCTCCATAGATACTGCTTTCCGAATCGGTGGTAAATGTTAAAAATATGTATTGACGTTTCAAAAGTGCTTCTCGAAGAAGTCTAATTGAATAAATAAATGTTTGAGTTTGAGTTTGAGTTTGAATACAGTTTAATGTACTTAAATATTTCCCATATATTTCTTGAAAGCTAATATTTTTGTTACAGTCCCATTTATTCTTTGTAATGGAATACTTGAACGGCGGTGATCTCATGTTCCACATTCAACAAAGCGGCCGCTTCGCGGAGCCCCGGGCGAGGTTCTACGCGGCTGAAATAGTTTCCGGGCTTAAGTTCTTACACAAAAGAGGAATAGTTTATAGGTAAATGGAATTAAGATAGACATAAAGCTTTTCTCGTATATCCTATCTCTAATGATCTAATTTATCTTTGAAAAGCATTAAAATATTATGTAGAGAAGTGCTTAAAATATTTTATTTATCAAAACAAAAGACACCATGAGGCGCATCAATCTATAAAAAATCCAATAAAAAGAGCTTGTCTTTTTCTTCCAGGGATTTGAAATTAGATAACATTTTGTTAGACTTCGACGGCCATGTTCGGATAGCAGACTTCGGAATGTGCAAGCTTCAGATATATTTGGACAAAACTGCCGATACCTTCTGCGGGACACCTGATTACATGGCTCCTGAGGTAATAGTAAATCCTATAGTAATCACTTATCACTACAACATTTTGCAATAAAAAATCCGTACATCTGTAGGTAAATAAATTGGAGCGTTGTTCTGGAATTTTTCAAAATAAGTATGAATGTTACTTACAAGGATTTGATTGTGCTGTTAATTTGAAGACGATTATTAATTTATTTGGCAAAAGAAGATTCTTAATTAATTTAAGTTTTTAAATTCTACAATAGGAATATCATAAATTAATTTCTCACATACAAGCAATACACACACATTAATTATACATATAGCGTAGATACTCTATATACAGAAAAAGAAAAAAAGGAGTTACGAAACTGTTAAGGTACTATACTAAGGTACCCATCCTCGCCACTACGATCCTCCCCATATCAATCCTCCCCAATACCATCCTCCCCATATTCATCCTCTCCACACCCATCCCCTCCAGTCCCATCCTCCCCACAGCCATCATCCCCACAGCCATCCTCTCCACCGCCATCCTCCCCTATCTCACCCTCTTCACTCCCATCCTCCCACTCCTCCCCACATCCATCTCCCCACTCGCATCCTCCCCACATCCATCCTCCCCAGTCCCATCCTCCCCACTCTTATCATCCCCATCACCATCCGCCCCACTCCCATCCTCCCCACTCACATGCTCCCCACTCCCACATATACCAAAAAAAAGCCTATACATATGTAACCTGAAACAACCATATCCATGTAGGTCATCTTCTGATTAGCATTATAATCCAACTAGAATTCCGCCCGCGGCTTCGTCCGCGTTTTCAAAGGAAAACCCGCATAGTTCCCGTGCCCGATTTCCGGGATAAAACCTATCCTATGTGTTAATCCAAGTTACCCTCTATATGTATTCTAAATTTCATTGAAATCGGTTCAGTAATACTTGCGTGAAAGAGTAACAAACATACACATTACACACACATCCATCCTCACAAACTTTCGCATGTATAAAATTAGTAGGAGTCTTAAAACTTTGCAATCTTTACGTTAATTGCAGATAATAAAAGGCTTAAAATACAACCAGACGGTAGACTGGTGGTCTTTTGGCGTTCTGTTATACGAAATGCTGATCGGTCAGAGTCCGTTCAGCGGCTGCGACGAGGACGAGTTGTTTTGGTCCATTTGCAACGAAATGCCTTCATACCCTCGCTTCTTATCTACGGAGAGTCTTAGCATACTGACACGGGTAAGTTTTGAATCTAGAGGAATCTCTACCAATCTACCATCTCATATGATCTACATTTCAAACCCTTATATGTATTCTAATCTTTCCTCGTGTGTACGTACACGTTAAAAATATACCTTTAAATAATTACAAAATCACCATGTAACATTTTGCGGGTAGCATATCTATGTGGTTTATGAACTTTAAATCAAGTATACATTGAGCTACCACTAAAAGGAATAATGGTCTAATAAAAAAATGTATATCCAGCTATTAGACAAAGACGCGCGAACGCGGCTGGGCGGTGTGGAGTGCATGCACGGTGACATTCGGGACCAGGACTTCTTCAAGCCCATCCAGTGGGACAAACTTGAGAGACGGGAACTCGAGGCGCCGTTTAAACCTAAAGTGGTGCGTATTTACAGGAATGGTTTATTGAAAAGTAGTAAAAATATAGATAGATAGATAGATAGATAGATAATTCTTTATTGCATACACACAAGATTTACAATACACACAGAAAAGACAAATAGATGCAAGTATGTACAAATGGCGGCCTTATCGCTAGGCAGCGATCTCTTCCAGGCTACCATTAATATTAACAGGGAAACACATTTAAAGGAGGTGGGTGAGCAAAAATTATTGCGTTAATATACCTAATAATTTAATTTTTTAAATAGCTCTACGAGCCTTAGCTCGAGGGGCCTTAGCTAGAGGGGCTACATTTTTTGTGTGTATATGAAAAACATAATATTAGTTTAGTAAACACAAGTTTTAGATCTAGACCACAGATAAATTATAATAGTGTGTATGAGTAAAGTTTTTAATTATAACTATAGTTTTAAGAACGTCTGAGAAATTTCTTGTCTGTAGTTGCCGACTTGTCGTTACTTATGTTTCGTAAAATAATATCATAAACTTATTGTGATACAAAATGTATATTTTTCCAGAGACATCCATTGGACACACAATACTTCGACCGCGCGTTCACGGGCGAACGTCCGCGCCTCACGGCGGTCGAGCCGCAAGTTCTGCGCTCTATGGACCAAGAGCCCTTCCGAGGGTTCTCCTACACTAATCCTAATGCTACAGATCGTTGAAAATTTTGATAAAATGATCATTTTCACGGCTTTATTTATCCCTTTTCAGGTTTTCCCTACAGGTTTTGAAATACCTTAGGTGTACCCTGTAGTCTATGTTGTCTATGGTGTAAAAACAACGCACGTTGAAGTTCAAATACTTTATCTAGTCATTTTCTTGTTACCAATGATGAAGTTACAATTTAAACTTTCTATGTTAAATATTTTCTAGAATGGATTTATGTTTTATCTAATAATTATATGTATCATATTATGACGAGAAAATATTGATGTTAACCACCTCGTATGGTTTATAAACGGTTTATATTATTTTTTGGTTGAAGACTTAGTTCTTACAATATCTCAACTGTTCAACTTTATGTAATAACCATGCCATTTCCAGGATGGATGGTGGGTGTCATGTTACATTTTTAAAGATGTTCAAGTAGTTAGATAATTATTATTCAGATTTCAGATGAATTGTTGAATCAATCACTTTTGGCCTGTCGCACTCGAAATTTAATGATTTGTGCTTAATTATATCAAATTTAAATATCTCTAAATATGTTATACTTACCTATTACATGTGTTATGATATTCATAAAAAATGTACCCTTAAACTAGTCCATACCATATTATATCTCATTAAGGACCGACTTTGAGAAGCTTATGGCCTTAATTAAATAAGAAACAAAAAAAAAAAGGAAAAATATAATAAAATTGTACATATCATTTTATTCACGTGTTATAATATAATTCAATGTGTCTGGAACACAGTGTTATGTTATTTTATATTTTAAGTAGGTTGTAAAGTATTTTTTAAATGTAATTAGGTTATTAACCAGCTCAGCTATAATTCTTTTATAAGAAATAAAAAAATACCGAAACGATTTGTAATCGATATTTTTTATGTTATTGTACTTTGTAATTATTTAACGTTAAACTTTGTAATTAAGTATTAAATTTTTGTAACAATAGTGTATAAATAAATTGGTAAAAATATTCTGTCTTTTATTGGTTTACCTTTTCAATATTTTATATAAATGACCATGACAAATTACAAAATGAAATGGCTAAGTCTTAGGGCTAAGTTATAATCACAGAACATAATATAAAGAGAGTTTATAATAATAGCAGCGACATTTTTTTTAGATAGGTTAAACAAAAAACTTCACAATTACATAAGTATGTAATGTAATATTCATAATAGAGAAATTGAATATTGAACTTTGTTTTCTTATCTCTAGGTAAGTAGGTAGATATCTATGTGGTTTATGAACTTTAAATCAAGTATACATACGATCTAAATGGGATATGGAATGAAACATGAAAATATTTCTTCATACTTTTCTTTATTTTCCAATAACACATACTAACATATAGGTACATTCATTATTTAAACACACACAAAAATATATGTTAGGGATACATAAATGTGTAATTATATAAATAAATAGACTTATTTCTAAACATTTATTCCTACTACAACAACCAGGTATAAAATATCCTTATAGCGATAAGGCAGTCTTATATACAGAAAATTGGCCGGAAAAAATAATATAATTTGCAAACAAACAATATTTTTTAAAACAATTCAGTCTTAAATAATAAGTTAGAATGAGAGAGATATAAAAACGACTATTTTTCCTTTTTATTAGAAAGCTCAGCAGGGTTTTAGAATGTCACTTAGACAAAAGATACGAACGAATACGATCGTGTGGCTTAAAATAATTTGATTGGTCATACGACCATCCGTCAGCCAACCGAAAGCGTTCTATTACGAGTGCCGTTTATCTAAAGCCTCCTATACACGTCTGCGGATGCGTTCGCGGTGCGTTATAGCTGCGGCGGCTGGTTTTAATACGGTATTAATTATTGTTACTAACAAAATGAGTCCTGCTTGCTTGAATAAATTATTATTAATATCCATTATCCATGCGCACGAGTAGCGTCTGCCGAGTTTGAAATCAGACAGTGTGCCTAGTGCGAGTTTTCATCGAGTACGAAACGTTACTATCGCGTTTGCGTCACAGCCGAATTAGTATGGGAAATCGAACAGCGCCCCTAGCGGACGTATGGGGAAGCTTTGATTCCCCATACAAATTTCGCTGTGACGCAGACGCGATAGTAACGTTTCGTACTCGATGAAAACTCGCACTAGGCACACAGAACGATCAAGAGACGTGTGGTCGGTTGGTGCAATTTCGTCTGCGGTTACATTAACGTACGTCCGCGGTTGCATCTGCGGACGTGTAGTGGAGGCTTAAGTGACATTCTAACCTTGCTAACGCGCATTCTTTTAGAACTGTACTCGTCTTCTCATCCATCCAATCCCGTTCCCGTTCACCAAAGCACATTTCCCAAACAGTCTTTCTGTTATCATAATATCAGGCGGTATCATACTTATCCTATAAATTCATCGAAATTCACGCGTATTTTTGTATCGCCTACAATATTCAAGCGTAACATAATTAAAACTTTTAGTAATAATAAAAAAAATTATAAATTAATACAAGTTTTAAAGCTCCTTATTCTATATAATGTATTAACTAATAGGTATTCTTATAATGATTTGGCTAAATAGACATTGAGATCACGTGAGAATAATGTATAATGCTACATATAGAACCTTAGTACACATATAAAATCAATATCTTGATATATTGTGTTTAATAACGATCCTATGAAGCAAAAAAAAAAACACTTTTTAATACAAGTTAACGTTCTTATCTTTAATTTGTACAAAATAATGGAAAAACCAGCGAAAGCAAAAAAAAAATTCTTAAGAACCAATTAGAAGTTTTTAAAAATATGTTTGGCACACTGCTACATTGGTGTGACTGAGTATGTATGTGTAAATAATAAGTAATCCAATTAATTACTTATTATTTATAAATCCACTATTTTTTCTATTAAATTCCTTGTGTATTTGATTCTTTTTAGGAAAAATAAATATTTATAAACTTTCGTTTTACTACCCCTCAGCCCTAAGTATAAATTTGATGTACAATCATATATTTTATCTCCTATGCTTATTTAAACGTAAATAGATGAACATTCATTTGAGTTTTGATATACATCCACGTCTTAAATCTAAACAGATAATAATTATAATTACATATCATAGAGCTATAAATAAGATATAATTTAATATAATTACGTACGTAATCCGAATTTGGTAAAAATGTAAGTAGGTACGTATGTATAAAAATAAATACCTACTTACAATAGTTTATATCAAAAATCAATTATTATCAATATTAAAATTTTGAATATGTATATATACAGGGTGTCCCGTAAGTAGTGGACCAACGGGTTATGGGGAGTAGAGGGGCTTATTATCTAACAAAAATACTAAAATTTATTGTCCTAAACCATATAGTTTTTGATTTATGCTTTATTTTCAAAATTTGATAAAAATATCATCCACGTAAGCTTAATATGAACTTTTACCATTTCTGTTTTTATTTTATTCTTATTTTTTTGTTCAACGTTGTTAAGAATACATAAGTCTTCCTAATTAAAATGATACTCAAGCATAATTAACAACAACAACAAAATTAGACCAAAAAGTAGGTAAAATTTTACGTTTTAAAAATTTACGGACTGAAGTTTGAACAAAGCTGGTGTAAAAAAAATGTATGGTGACCCTGTGGAACTTTGTTTTAAAAACTTCTACATCTCATACAAATTACAAGGTATAATTGTGTGGTATAAAGTATTTAAAAAAATGTTAAATTGGCGTTCAACATTCAAATTAGAAATTATCAGGTAGTCAACTCATTAAGTTATTCCGAGAATCATTGCCTTTATGGGCGCGCGCTGGAATTATTTTGTATTGTTTCTGGCCAATCATAGACGATACTTGAACCCACTATTATTTTCTTTGACTTTCAACTATTTCAGTGACTTGCTTATAGCTCGGAACTACACGCGTGTTTAGCTTGAATCCGTCATTACGATATTATTCTTTGTTGAAGTGCGATTGAATTGGACACTGATTTTGCTTGTGATTTGGATGTTGTTCGACTTTGGTTTTTTGAAGAAAAATGCCTAATACGTACACTCCATGTGAATATGCAGAAAAATGTTTTTTATTTATGGACTCAGTGATGGAAATGCTCGACAACAACACGTGTTTATCGTGAGCGTTATCCCAATCGGGTTTGCTATCCTGATCACCGATTTTTTCTCAGAGTAAATAAAGCATACCATGAAGGTCGTATTCCTGGAATTGGAAATCGAATAGGAAGGCTTAGATCAGTCGATGATCGTCTAATATTGACAGAAGTAGAAGAAGATCCTTCAACTAGTACTCGCCGTAATGCTAGACGCACTGGTGTACCAAGAAGTACAGTGCATCGCATATTGAAGAGAAGTAATTTACACCCGTATCATGTACGAGTGAGCAAGCATTAATACCAGGTGATTAACAACGACGAATAAATTTTTGTCGAGAGATGCTTATGCTTGGATCAGAATTTTTTTAAGTCAATAATTTTTATAACATTTTATCAAATTTTGAAAATAAAGCATAAATCAAAAACTATATGGTTTAGGACAATAAATTTTAGTATTTTTGTTAGATAATAAGTCCCTCTACTCCCCATAACCCGTTGGTCCACTACTTACGGGACACCCTGTATATATATTAATAGAAAAATCATTCCAAGGTTGATTAAAAGGAAATATATTTGTATGTATACTAAACTCATTTGCTTTGGAAAAAAGTTATAAATCTATTTAGTTACTAGTTAATTAGTTATGCTAAGATTTTTTTTTTTAATTTCATACACCTACAAAAAACATGACATCATCGACAACATAGAATACATTTACGTGACTACAATACATTAAATACCTACATGTTAAAAGATAAGAAATATAGATACGAAATAAAATTCACATTTAATACCACATGTATTTGTGATTTAACAAAAATAAATTACTTACTTTAGAAACAATAAACAAAAATAAAAAATTAATATATAGGTAAGTACGGTCGAATTGAAGACTTCCTTTTTTTGAAGTCGTTAAAAATACATCTAAATTCAATAATTATAGTACTGCGGGTAGGTCATTACGATTTTCGCAATCCGGTTGCCAATGAGCGCGAATATAGTGTGTTTGCCGAAACATTCGTGCACGTCCAACTCACGAATGGTTACCGGCGGCTGGTCACTGAATTGTATACGGAACTGCAGTTCCGGGGCTCCACCAAGCTCAGTGGACATCGTACCAGGCTTGTATATGCCGAACTAAAGAAAAGAAAATGATACATTAACGTACTATGTGATTCAGCTAAGAATAGGGAAGTCAAAAAGAATGTCCTAGGGTTTATACGAAACATTCATTGTATTATTTATTGTTCATTATTCATTGTATGTAACCTTACTTCGTGGCAGTAATGTTCAAAGTCGCGAATGGTAGCGCTATAAGAAAACTTTGCCTAATAGACGTGTAGGCAGAGTTTTGTTTCAGACACATTTTATATGTGATTGTGGGTGTAGTTCTTCATTGTATTTTAATAGCTATTGAAATTGATAGAAAATGACCGTCGGTTTCACCGCTTGCTTATTGTTCTTCATAGCCTATTCGATAAATTATTACGTTGTCTTTCATAATTGACTTTTACATGGAGTACATAATAAGAAGCTGTGAAACCAACCCTAAATGTTAAATATGCGCTATGTACACATGTATAGTATTTAAGCCTTAAGGAGAATGGAGAAGTAAGAGATATACAGAAAAAGGAGTAGTTTCAAAGAAAGGTGTAGTTTCGCTGTACACATTTTGATGGGCAATTGCAATTAATATAGTAGTTTATTTTTTGATTCTTTCATATGTCCCAAAAAACACACAATTAAATGATAATGTGATAATATAGATTAGTGAATAAAAGGTCCGCTCATGCTGGTGCTATTTTCATATCATATCCAAAGAAATACATGCAAATTAATAAATGTTAATCATGGAACGTAAGGATCGTGATAGAAAATGAGATGATTCGGTTGAATTATAATATTTGCTTGGTACAATGAGAAATTTCATTATATTTCGTATTATTATTCAGTATAATATATAAATAACACTAGATAAACACTAATTGACATTTAAAAGAACAACATGAACATGCATTCGCACAAATAGCCAAGTTTTCAACATAATTGCTGCCTTAAAATTCGCGAAGCTCAAATAAACACATAAAAATAAACTGTAAAGTCTGTAGCTAGAAAAACATAACTTTTGAAAAAAAAAACTATCTTGTTACGATTTATTAAGCAATGTAAGCGAAGCTTGGAAATTGAGTAGTCTTTAATAGTCTATCATAAGTCATACCGCTCCATCGTCAAACCCTAGCAGTAACATATCGCCGTGCATGACGGCTGCGGACAGGTTAGGAAATACCAAAACCTTCGAATTCCTTATCTTATTCTCATATATACTCGGATCGTGGGAGTCGTTTGCTGAAGAGAGCATAATGTTGAGAAAATTTTGCATATTACAGACATTACAATTTAGCATAGGTGCACAATGAAACTCGATGTTCAAGTTGTCAATGTTGAAGGAAATTTTAAATATTGGCCATAAAAATATCAATTCTAAGTAAAAATTGTTTATACAGCATGTTTCCATCTAGTGTATATCTTCATTACTCTATAAAAATATTGATGTTTATAGCTATAGAAACCTATATGAATCTACTCAAAAAAGATGTAAGAAACTAAAAATCAACTTACTTCCATAAACAACAGTCAAGCGATCAAAAGTAAGTGGCTTCAAATTGAATATCCACGCTGGTGCATTCACACGGAATATTATGCTTATGTTCCTGCTAGTCTTATCCACAAAAAGAACGCTGCCATTAAGCAAGTAGATGTATACGCCATTTGTGTGAATAGACAGGCTGTAAACAGGCTCCCTCTGACCGTAGTATCGGCCCATAAGTCGTAAGTGCCGACCGCATTTTGGAAGGAACGCCCAGAGCGTGTAACTCTCGTCAAAAAAGTAACAACCCCTGTCATGTACACTGTACCTGTGAATTGATTTAGGAATGTGTAAAAGTATCATCATAACAAAAAAATTTAGACTAAAATTTTTCTAATTCAGCCATCTAATTATTATGTTAATATGTATCAGGCAAAAAATAATGCACAGAATAGAATGTAGTTTTCGCAGGTAAAACAGTTGGTTATATTCCCTTTGGCAGTAGGTGAGGTTAATTTTTATCTTGTTGCTTATTGTGTGTGCTACTGTTTATCATTAAAAATTTAATTTTATAAAAATAATTCAATTTTCGGTAGATAAAATATACAATATTTATTCTTACAGAGTTGTCTTCGGAATTGGATGACTGTATTCGCTGTCAGTGCAATGGCAGGTTCCCTTTTTGTATATTTTTAAAGTATGAGACTCCTCTACACCAGGAACGGGTGCACTGAGTATTGTGAACAATGTGGCAGACTCTTGATAATCAACACCTGTTTTGGATCAATGTCTTTATCAAAACACAGAAAAGTGTTTAATCCTAAAGTACTATATGCATTTTGTCACCATCATTTTGCGACAAAATGCTCCCCATGTTACCAGGGACACTTTTCAGAAATATGTGCCCACTCTAAGGTTAAGAAAATTCTATAAAAAAAAATTACTAATGGTAAATAGTTGCTAAGATAAATAATTTTTATATTCAATTTATAGTTGCTATAAGATGTAATAATTATATTAAACATAGCTACACTGAACTACCATTTTTTTATTTGACTGAACGAAATAATTCTATCCTTAACGTTTACCAAGGCAAGCATTCAATTACACAATACTTACATTTAATATTCATTGATTTTATCAATTTGAAGGTATATACATTCAGTATCTGTACACAGTTATCGGTAACCACAATAAGCATTTCTAAAAAAAAACAATATGTTATTTTTGTAAACAACAATAATTTTAATTTATTTGTAGTACAAAACCTACCCTTGCAAACATGTATATGTTTAATGCCATCCTTTTGGTAATAATCTCTTATGTGTCGCTTTGCTTTTCCTACATCCTGCCATAATAGAGCATTTAGATAAGTTTCTTTACTGGTCATACATGATCTTAACCGATGGCTCTCTCCATAATTAGAAAGGCATTCTTGCACCATTCTGTCCCATAATCTATAATGCTAAAATAATAAATAATTTAAATAGTGTGTGGATAGTTAGTACTATAAATAAAATTAGTGTAATAATTATTATAAGTTCAACTCACATCACAGTAATATATTCCCATGTCCCTCCAAGCTTTGTTCACTCTAAAGCATGTAGAGAGTGTTTCAAAATTTAAATAACTATAGATATGCATTAATACATCTGATGGAATATTATTCCAGTAAGAATAATTTGCACGTTTGATTTTCGCACAAGCCATATTTACTTTCACTTATCTACTTTTAATAGTGAGTAAAGAATATAATTGTTTTCTGTTATTAATTAAAATAGATTTTCCTCTTTTCCCTCAGATTTTAAGAGAAGTGTGTACTGTAGGTACTGTTAACTGTAGTTTGTTTAATTTATTATGCCAATTCCAATAAAATAAATCACAGATTAGATCGCCAGACGCCAAATGCCAATACCTAGATGTTTTGAGTTTTGACATTGACTGACGTTTTAATTATTGATCCACTCACAGATCCACTACAGTACACAGAGTAATCTAAAGCCTAGAGAACATTTCACAGAGTAAGTAATATACTACGTGTAGAGTCATGAAATAATAATAAGAAATAATACGAGAGAACAAGCGAGAGAATCTTGCATGTAGCAACCTTGTTTATTGAGACTATCTCAATCTCAAGAACGATTGCCGACACGAAAGCATATAAGTATTCTATGACGAAAGTCTCTTTTGTATAGCTGTACACAAAACAGTAAAAACAAACTTTGTTTTTACCTTTCTTTATTTCAGGTTATCAGGGAATTAAAAAAAAAGGCCGTTTAGTAAAGCCCGTAAAGCTAAATGGAGCTAGTTATATGGAATACGGAATTTCTCGATTCGGTCCCCGCGATCTAAGCCCGCGATAGAAGCTATGCAACACTTACAGAGTTTACTTGCAGAACTTATGCTGATGCTTAATTGGAACGTGAATTAGTTTTCAAATTCACCAGCAGGTTGCGCTAAGTTCAGTGTTGAAAAAAAAAAATCATAGAGTAATAGGCCCTACTCACGGTTCAACACAACCAACAATCTGCTGAAACAATTTGTTGCAGTCACGATTGAGCGTTCTCTACTCACGATTCATCCAACCCTCAATCTGCTGATACAATTTCATTCCGCAATCCGCGATTGCTTGCCACAACGTGTGCACGTCACGTTGATGCCTGGCCTGATGCTAAACCTCAACGCAATAATACGCATTATTAATGGATATACTAATTTATGAAATATAAGATAATTATCTTTGTAAGCTTGTATTTTTTCCAATTTTATTGATAGATTTCAAGGGCTATAAAGTATAAACGGCTATAAAATATAAACATCTTCCTCAAATATGTAAAAATGTCTTTCCCGCGTTTATCTCAAAACCGCCATTTTGCGAATTTGCGATTACTGCGCAGCGCGATTGAGCCGAGATTGGAGCAATCACAATACTCACGTTTCAACACGCACACAATCTGCTGAGACAATTTGTCGGGTTGCTTCCGCGCCGATCCAATACGCAACATGTTGGGTTACGCCCCCAACGTGCCCTCAACTATACTATTCACGACACAATCTGTCAGCTCACTGCAGATTGTGTCAACAGATTGTTACTGAAATTGAATCGTGAGTAGGCTACTTTAGCAACACGCACAGGCAACACGTTAGCAATAACCTCATTATTGTGTAATAAACGCTCGGTAACGTTACGATGAGTCACCGAAAGAGGCACGCGGGCATGGTTAGCCCCTGTGGTTAGCCCGCCTAAGAGCGTGAGAGACAGACATAAAAAGTCGTTGTCACGTAAAACTTTCGCCCGTTTACCGACTTTACAGGCAACCAATTTTTTTTCAATGTTTGTACCTTCATCCATACTCATATTTATTTTTAACACTATTTGAATTAACTTTGATTATTTCGAAAAAACTTTAGTGAAACGAAAGCTTTATTTTTTTTCCAACAATTAATAATATTACTAACGATAAATCGATTGCACGCATCACGTGAAAACATTACTTTTAAGAGTGGTCGATTGTGCGAAGCGTTGCTATAGTTGAAACATTCAACGTTAAGGCGCTGCCCTGAGTAAGGGACCTTGAGCACTCACACACACGCCGCGCCACAGCTGCAGCCTGCTGCCTAAATAAATATATGATATTCTTCAGGAGATATACTAGCTATATAGTGTGTTGAAAACACAATACAACTAATTTTACTGGATAGAAAAAAATCACAAAAGTACCTCAAAAAAATCTTTTGATGCTTAAAAAACATACTAAACTACATGCAATCATTCTGTTTTTTCGGCAAATAATTCTACAAGCAACATACGAAGATAATACTGTGTTATTTTTTTAGTCCAATCAATAGATTTCGTGTTAAATCGCAAATTCTTATTCCCAAACCAAAAACGTACGCATGTGTGCGTGAACGCCTGTGTACCGACACTACCGGCCGAGGCCTGTTCGAAATGATGCGCGTTAAGGTAGAATTCCGAGACGGGTCGCAGACCGCAAACTGCAACAGCAAACTGCAAGCGACACCACTTGTTTCTATGAACATCTATGAATCGCTGCGCGTTGCGTCTGCAGGCAACAGTGTCGCCGCGCTTAGAATCAATTTCGTTTAGCTCTTATTACTTAGTACTTATTGCGCTCTAGTGCTGTAATAATTGGAAAACTACCATAGTGTCGAAAGCAACGGAAGTGCCGTGTACAATAGGTACTAGGACGCTGAACATGAGATGTATCTGTGATGAGATGTCATATGGATGACATTGACATACAATTCTCAAAAAAGACAACTGACATGTGCTAGTTTCTGTGGATCTGTCAATTATTGTCAAGTGGTGTAGGTAAAGTGTACATACTCGTTGTTATCTGCTTATTTTTTATTTAATTTAAAGGTGTTCAGTATAATTCCGTATAACTAATTAATGAACCCCAAATATCTTTGGATAAGACTGTAGTAACGAATTAAGATGGTAAGTTGTTCTAGCTTTATTATTCTCTGTTTTGTACATTTTGTAGCTTTACCTTGTATATTGTTATAAGGTTATTATGTATAAAATACAGTTAAGTTAGTCGTTTTCTTATTAACTGATAATGAATTCTTATTTTTGTCATGTTTGTCAAATGGTTCGATTAATATATTTTTATTTTCTTTTAGGCAAGGAACGCAGAGAAGGCTATGTGAGTAAAACAACTTTATTATGTTTTAGCTATTAAGGAAATACTTATATGTTTTATTTTAAGCACCTAACCAAAACATAATAATACCTAAATAACAAATCATATTTAATATAGCTTCCTGAAAGATACACCCAAAACAATTATACAAATTGAATTTTATATTAGCTTATTCATTTTATGAATTTAAGTTCTTAATTTTACTCAAAAACATAATATTAACTAGATCTATGAGTTAATCAATACTAGAGGTACATTTTTCATTCAATCCAACCAATATAGTTCAGGATACATCGCCCATTTTCAAGTGACTACTATCAAGCTAATTTTACATTTGTAGCTTTATTTTGATGAGACGCCCAATAATTTCGTGTACGAAAGTCTCGATTGTGGTAGCTAACAGACAGGGCCGTCTTAGACTATGCCGGGGCCTTTGGGCACACAAGAATTGGGGGCCCTTTGAAACCAAACTAGTTATACATATTTTTTCCCATAAATATATGTGTTTTTGCCCTAAATTGAAACTTATAGAAGTAACCAATAAGAAATGAGAAAATTTTTGCTCCATTTTTTTATACATTTTACAAAAAAGTTACTTCTGACCAATTTTGTATTAGGTATATGGTCTTTTGATGAAACTTTTTTTCCTTATTTTTTGCTGCTGCTGTAATGGCGCTCCAAAGTTGACTTAAATTTAATTTAATTAAGAAATATTTTAAGAATTACTTTTTCAAATTACCTTTCTCTTTTTCAAATTTATCTTTTTAATATTAGCATCTGGATTTTTTGAAGTGAAACTTCTTTATCGGGGTTGGAAAAAAATTTAGTGTAACATTTTTTCGTTACGCGCCATTTTTTTCTTATCCCTACCACGCGTGATTCGATGTCTTCGACGACGTTTCTGTAAAGTTGCATATATGTATATAATTTTTGGAAAAATAAGATTATAAAGAAGTTTCACTTCTTACGTGTGTACACAAGTACACGCACACATTATTCTTTCGTAGCCGTTTCTTATTAAAATGGTAGGAAGCTACATCTACAAATAATGTATTGATTCTTTTGTATAAATAATTTTATGATCTACAAGTACTAGTTCGCGTTCGCGTTCGCGTTCGAATTCGAATTGGTGTTGGAGTTTGAGTTTGTGTTCGCGCTCGCGTTCACGTTCGCTTTCGCGCTCGCGTTCGCGTTCGCTTTCGAGCTCGCGTTCGCGTTCGCGTTCGCGCTCGCGTTCGCGTTCGCTTTCGCGCTCGAACTCGCGTGCGCGCTCGCGTTCGCGTTTGCGTTCGCGTTCGCTTTCGAGCTCGCGCTCGCGTGCGCGTTCGCGTTCGTTTTCGCGTGCGCGCTCGCGTTCGCGTTCGCGTTCGCGCTCGCGTTTGCGTTTGCGTTAGCGTTCGCGTTCGCGTTCGTGTTCGCGTTCGCGTTCGCGTTCGCGTTCGCGTTCGCGTTCGCGTTCGCGTTCGCGTTCGTGTTCGTGTTCGTAGTTTAGTTTTACCTAATTTCAGTGTAATGAAAGAAGGCTTCGTCGAAGGTCGAAATGATTTAATTTATATAATATAAGTGAAACATCTTTAGGCGCGTTTAGAGTAAACTTTCAAGATCGCGTCATGGCAATACCGTCACGTCATGGAGTAAGGCGACCACGGCGACGATTCTTCTACAACGATCTTTGCATCTTGGTAATAGTGTGTGTACAAATTCACGCTGGATGTTTAGAAAATCATGTAATTTTTTAAACAGAAAACGTGTTTAAAAAATTGCAGATAATTTTTTGCACAGGGCAATGTGCGCTGACATTCAAAACATACAAGAAAATATAGAAAATAATACTAAACAAACCATACAGAGAAACCGCAACAAAAAAAAAATAGTATATAAAAAGTATTATATTCTTGAAGTAAATCAAATTTGCAGAGTAATTTTCTGTCCAAAAAGTAATGATATCCCACCAAAAACATGAATGTAAAAACTGAACTCGGCTCCAATTTATACATTTATGTTTTTGGTGGGATATCAATTATTAGTATCAATAGCGGATTCTATTCTCTAGCGTTTCTGCCACTTGTCTACAGGCCCAGAGATTAAAGTTTTGTCACAACGCCCATATTAAAAGCTAGGTATTCTGTAAACTTATACTTGTTATTATTTTCATAATTCCGAAAATAATTCAAGTAAATGTCTGATAAGTTAATTATAATGGTGTTCGAATCACTCGAATTATTTCTATACATAGATGTTTTGATTCGAATAAATCTGAAAATGATCTGACGTTCTGGCAACGAGAAAAGTGTATTGCTTTTAATAAAATATTTTGAGATATATGTGAGAAAAATTGTCTCCAAAAATCTCCTCCAGGGGGTCCCCAGACGATGGGGGGCCCTGGGCACTGGCCCCCTGTGCCCCTATGGTAAAGACGGCAATGCTAACAGAGATAACAAGGATAAAAAATTTTGATTTGATGGTTCTCAAATATTTATTACGCAATTTGTAGGACAATATGTCTGTTGAATTATATAAACATTAACTAAGTGAAAACAAAAAAATCAGCTTGTTAGTAATCATTTATGATGACCTCGTTATCGATACACTTTGGAAAGGGGGACTCTTTGAACCAACCGTAGATTTTGTAGGACAAATATTTTTTCGAATAATTTAGGTAATTATCTTGAGATTGAACAAAAAAGAAAAATTCAAAAGAAAAACAAAATATATAATATATTCAGGGTGTAATCGTTAAGTGCACACTTAACGTTTACACAGGTGATTATTCCGTAACTATTGCAGGTATAAAAAAACTTTAAACTGATATTGATATGAAACTTTACGTAATGAGTAAAATAACAATAATAACTTTTTTTAATATAACGAGAAATATCTAAAAATGTAACTTTAAACCCTCCCATACATTTTATTTCCCGTAACGTATGACATATATTACGTTCCCACTGCTGGGACATGGCCTCCTATGAGGTTACAGGCCACATCCACCGCACTGTCCAAGTGCGGGTTTAAAATGAATGTTGCATAATATCTTCGCTTTTTCAAAACAGGATATTTTTAATTCTACTATATTTAGCTATTTAGCCATGTATTACGTTCCGCTAGATTGGACGGAAACCTGTAAAGAGAAAAGAAGATTATTTGCAAAATATAAAAAAATGTCATTTAGATACAGAAAACACAAAATTTGTGCTGTTGTCTAGTGCCTCTATTTCAGGTAGGTAGGTACTATATATTACGTACTTTGAGTTTTTGATTTTACAATATATTATTATATAAAAGTAGTAAACAACGTTTTTATACCATTAACTGTCACGCCAATTAAGACGTAGCCAGTGGAGAAAGACTTCTCTTTTTCTTTTACCTCATATAAAATACCGTACCGAAATCTATACATATAATAAAATCGTAGGAAAGTCAAAACTGTACATTGAATATTTTTTTAAAAGAATACATAATCCATGATCTATAATCGATATAGAAGCCAAAAACATAGTTTTTATAATTTTTGTCTGTTTGTCTGTTTGTCGGTTTGTCTGTTTGTCTGTTTGTCTGTATATTTGTCCGAGCTAATCTCGAAAAGTACCGCATAGGTTGACTTCAAATTTTGCATGAATATTACTAACAGGTCGGGTGAGGCTTTTATATACACATTATCATGCTATCACCTCCGGGGGAGGAGCTGTGAACCTTTATTTTTCTAACGTATTCCGTGTATTACACAGCGTACAATCTAAAGACTCATGTTTAAATGTTGTTTTTGGGTAAGCCACGCTATTATCTAGCTTTACACTATAAAAACTACGTCATTTACGTAATTTTGGCAGAGAAACAGTTTAATGAATCTTAGTAGTATAAAGACAAATTTGAAACAGCGCCATCTATGAGACTTCATTAAAATCAAATCAATTTACATGTTTAACGCTTCTTGCAAATTTATAATTAAAAATTAAATAATATGATGTTGGTGGGGTTTTTAATTGTACTTATTTATTTAACTTTTTAACCCATGTCTTCCCAGAGTCCACTTCAGGTGCTTATATTTTATGTGAATATACTAAATAAAATTTTACAAGTGAGGGTAGATGTTTATTATTTGATGTCAAACAAGACACTATTAACAGTTAATTGTGACATTTTAAAAAATCCTTCTTGCGTTCCCACAAAAGGTAAGTTGTAGCTTTTATATTTATTCTTTATTAATTAATTATATAGTTAGACTCATGTTTTTAATTAGAATTGAAGTTACGACAAAATAAGAAAATGATGAAATTTTATTTTTATGTATAACTTTTACAAGACTATATTAAACGCCCAAAGAAGGTCACTTTAGTTCTTGATAGAATTTTATTTGTTAGTAGCTTTTTAATAAAATTAGGTAAAGTAATCTTTTCATTTTTTTTATTTACAGATTAAATGTTCATAAAAATTAACGATTTGCATGAGGATGTAGTAGAAATAAGTATCCTGGCGCGTGGTCAATTGTTGACTAAAGTTAATTTCCAACGTATGGTACAATCATTGGAAGAATCTTGGGTAATTTTAGAGGATATTTTTCGGGAATGAGAAAAGGGGCAGCCAACCACGTATCAGCGTGCGTGCGTGAGAATCTACCTACGTTTTATTACCAAAAAAAAATGTTATTTTGAAACGTAAATATTGCACTCACAACTATAACTGTACAAGTATGATTTTTAATCGTGCTTTACTGTCATCTGATTGTTTTATTATCGTTATGGCTATCGCGGTACAGATCGTACTGGGATCAGAGTACATATTATTTATCAATTGGTGTGGTAATATACGTACCACACCAAGTAAAATATTTACAATCATACCAAATGGATTAACACGGTATGTACATAAGGCGGTCTTATCGCTTACTAGCGATCTCTTCCAGACTGCCCAAGGTAAGAGATAAAGAATTATACTCATGATCCAGCAATTTTCAACCGAAAAAGAAGTTTTTCTGTAATTGGTAGTTGTTTTATTTATTTATTTTAAATACCTAATTTTACTTTTATATTTGCCCATTTGCATTACATTCAGCTTCCATAAAACTTATAAAAATTTTATGTTTATTTCTGTCTAATATAAATACTCTTTTTTAGATATAAATAAAAAAAACAACTTTTTTATTAAAATTTAGTACCTTGGGAAGATATTATCTATGTGTTAATAGAACAATACATAAAGGATATTATGTTACGATTTTATACAATGAAAATATTATGTAAAAAAATATTAGCAGGTGTAATTATTAAATTGATCCCGAACCCAAAACTGTAGTTAATTTTTTTTGTCATTTAGTGTTTAATTCATGTCAATTGGTTCATTAATAAAAAAAATTATGATCATTTAAATAATCACGGCGAACATTTGCTAAGGCATTCATGTACAAGGTGTAATCGTTCAGTGTGCACAGGCGATTTTTTTTTTGTAAGTATTACAGATAACAAAAAACTTTAAACTGATATCGAAAGTACTTAACCTAATAATGGCCGTAATCATTTTTTTTAAATAAATCGAGAAATATAAAAAAAAAAATCTTTAAGCCCTCCCATACATTAAGTACATAATATGAAATATGAATATCCCATATACATTTAATATGAAAGATTTTAGCTTTCTTTTTCTTTTTTTGGTTGTCTGCTTTAATTACTTCGCAAATTTGAAGTGGCATTTTCCACGCTTTTTCCGGACATTTTCACACATTTTCCGGATATTTTCCGGGCAATTCCTCACGCATTTTCCGGGGATTTTCCAGGCATTTTCCACGCCTTTTCCGGTCCATTTCACGCATTTTCCGGATATTTTCCAGATATTTTCCAGGCATTTCCCAGGCATTTTTCTGACATTTCCCTGACATTTTCCGGAGATTATCCAGGCATTTTCCACACTTTTCCGGACATTTTCACGCGCTTTCCAGATATTTTCCGGGAATTTTCTGGGTAATTCCCAGGAAATTTCCGGGGATTTTCCATGCATTTTCCACGCTTTTTCCGGATATTTTCCAGATATTTCCCAGGCATTTTCCAGGCATTTCACAAGCATTTTTCGGACATTCCCTGACATTTTTCCGGGGATTTCTAGGCATTTTCCACGCTTTTTCCGGACATTTTCACGCATTTTCCGGATATTTTCTAGATATTTTCCAGGCATTTTCCAGGCATTTTCTGAACATTTCCCTGACATTTTACGGAGATTTTCCAGGCATTTCCCACGCTTTTTCCGGACATTTTCATGCATTTTCCGGGGATTTTCCAGGCATTTTCCAGACATTTTCCTGACATTTTCCGGGAATTTTCCAGGCATTTTCCACGCCTTTTCCGGACATTTTCACGCATTTTTTTAATATTTTCCGGGCATTTTCTGGGCATCTCTCAGGCATTTTCCGGGGATTTTCCAAGCAATTTCTACGCTTTTTCCGGATATTTTCCAGACATTTCCCTGGCATTTTCCGGAGATTTTTCAGGCATTTTCCACGCTTTTCCCGAACATTTTCACGCATTTTCCGGATATTTTCCGGGTATTTCCCGGACATTTTCACACATTTTCCGGGGGATTTTCCAGATATTTTACAGGCATTTTCCGGATATCCCCGGAAAATGCCCCGGATTTCCGGAAAGTACGTAAGTTGTTTAGCTTAGATTAGTAATAAATTCTATTAACAATTCTATGAATTGTTTATGGTAGTACGTGTTTACTAAATAATTGTATGTAAAGTAACTACTATGCAGTCGCTATTCCACGCGGACGAAGTCGCGGGCACAGCTAGTATATTATAAACACAATTTATAAAGTATGGACACCCTAGTCTAATATTTACTACAATCATGAAACATTTAATAATAAGCAAATAACGATGCTAAATGGAAAAAACATAATCGAAATTAACATTATAATCAATTAATCACAACTTCGATCTATTATTCCAGATTTAACAACAATTATAGTAGAAATATTACTAAACTACAATTTTACATGAAGCGTAGTTTATGGATAGTTTTTTGTACTTACGAATGAAATATAATATCACATCCTGGCTGCCACTCACTTTTGCAACCGCGCACAATATATTTACAATCATTTATTTTGATGAGACGCCCAATAATTTCGTGTACGAAAGTCTCGATTGTGGTAGCTAACAGAGATAACAAGGATAAAAAATTTTGATTTGATGGTTCTCAAATATTTATTACTAACTGAATTTTTCTTTTTTGTTCAATCTCAAGATAATTACCTAAATTATTCGAAAAAATATCCAAAGTTTTTCTTTCCAAAGTGTATCGATAACGAGGTCATCATAAATGATTACTAACAAGCTGATTTTTTTGTTTTCACTTAGTTAATGTTTATATAATTCAACAGACATATTGTCCTACAAATTGCGTAATAAATATTTGAGAACCATCAAATCAAAAATTTTTATCCTTGTTATCTCTGTTAGCTACCACAATCGAGAGTTTCGTACACGAAATTATTCGGTGTCTCATCAAAATAAAGCTACAAACGGAAAATCAGCTTGATAGTAGTCACTTGCAAAAATGGGAGATGTATCCTGAACTAATAATGATTCTATTATAATTACCAAAAATGAAATGTTATTACAGTAAAAATCACTTGTTCAAGTTTCACTAACTCATAATAATAAAATAGGACCACATTAGCCCGATGGCGGGCAGCACAAGTGCAAGAAGCTGGCGGTCAGAGGGAGCGCAGACCATACCTTGCTTCAGAATGCAATGACCTTCAACAGGCAGAAAAATGGAGACTACAGATTGTGAGAGAAATCGCAAAGAAAGTAGCGCAAATACAGAATGGTAAGCATTTTTATGAATCAAATACAAATGTTAAAATATTTGTTCCTCTTCCTGTAGTTTTTAAATATATCTATTTAAAAACTGAACTGCTTTCATATTTTTGTATTTCATGGTATTATGCGTTTGTATGCTAGTAATAGAATCTGTTTGATTATTTAAACTGCAAGTATTTTACTTATTCACTCCGCATTTCATTGTGTAGTAAGTATAAAAAATTGTATGCATCATACAGATTATTTATTTACATCCTTTAATATATTTTTAACGCTGTCAACCCACACTTGCCCAGCATGGTGGGTTATGGCCTGATCCCTTAAGGAATGTACCCAGGGCCCATGTACCAGCAGTGAGAACATAATATATAGGCTGATGAATATGATTACATATTTTTACAATAACAAATATTATATTTTTAACAAACACTATAGTTCAAAGTACCTTGATCTGATCAACAAACTTCACTGACCTTGCTTACATTATCTATTATATTCTGGAATGATCTATACATGTTACCACACACATTGTTGCAAAAAAACATACAAATTTTTGGATATTGTGTTACATAAGAAAAATTGTTGATTAATTTGCCCTGATTAAACCTTCGTAAATCATAATGAATAACGCACTTTTCTAAAATCACGTCGTGTATAGGTACTTTAATAAAATAAGCTTCATTCTTATATTTAACTTTAGTGTTCTAAATAAAAACCATAGGGCCATGGCATTATTTTACAACATTTGATATCACATTAATTTCAAAATTATGTAATTTTTCCAATTAAGTCTTTATTCACAAACATGGACCAACCTAGTACCGAAGTATTTAAAACACCATCTCCCGTGATAGCTAGTCCGCGTGAAGCCAGTATAAAATCGCAACACGAGACAAGTGTAAAATCGCAAAACCTCACTATATTGGACGTGCCGCCGACCATTGAAGATCAAGTATTCCTGCAATCCAGTCCCCCGTCTTCTCCGTTAATAATGCCAATTAGCCCTGTTAAGAAATCCCCAAGTCCACCTCCTTCAAACCGAAACTCACCCCGTATATCGTTAAAAAGTGAAGGAAGTCGTAGGAAATCAAGTCCGGAAAGTCCTCGAAGTGTAAGCCTGAAATCGCAATCCGTCAAGGAACAACTCAATCTCTTAACTGAAAACGAACAAAATATGGATGATTTATTGAATTCTTCTAAGCTTTCGGAAAACAAACAAGGTTCCCAAATACCTGTACTGAGCAATATTAATAAAATCGCCAGTATGAGTAGAAAATTAACTAGTGAAGCTAACGCACTTAGAGAATCGATAAAAAGTTTAAGCGATGATATCATTAAAACGAAGAAAGAACTTTCAGTTGATGCTAGCGAAAACGTTAATTTTCCATATCATTTATTTCTAATTGAACTTATTATTAACAAAATACACATGAAGTGTGATTGTTTCGAATTGGATTACAATAATCTTGTTATAGCTGCCACATTTTTAGGAAAACAGCCCATAGTGCTGTACGATTCTTCGTATGGCAAAATTGTAGATTTCAATAATTTAAATGTTGGAAAATCTATTCTTTTCGCTATGACCTACGATAAAATATGTTGTATAAAAGACTTCATTATACATTTACAACTTACGAAACAACCTCCCTGCTCTAGCTGCGTTACAAAAATTGCTGAAACAAATATGGATTACACCAAAGATTTCGTGAGTTTAAGAGAAGAATTATGTAAAAAATGGACAGAAGAGCAACCACAAGATAATATAATATGTACGACATCAACACCGCTTACAAAACAACTGTTTCATTTATGCTGCGGAGACAGTGACCATTGTGATTCTATAGGTATGATCGAAATTACAACGCGAATGTCATTTCTTGGTAAAGAAATCACTACAGCATTCAGTGCTTCATCGAAATCTCACGAAACTTCTTATCTTAAAAAAGAAGACAACGGAATGGCAATGTATTCATGTCAGAATGTAGAAATGGATTGTCAGGGCAAGGTTCTTTTAGACGAAGATGTTCTCACAAAGAGAGAAGTACAACGTAGCATGCACACTTTGTCCTCAAGACGAGCAGGGAGTCCGGTGTCCCAGCTATCAAGTGGACAAGCATCTAATAGAGGATATGTTGTGCAAAATAATAACATGTACCAATATGATCAGGGTAAGTACATTAATATAAATTAAAAATATGTGGGAGACATTTACTATTTTACCTAATTAAATATCATAATTGATTTTAGGTAGTACTAACAACTATGATGAAATATTCTCAAAAGTTAATGCAAACGAATTAAGGATCAGAGTACCAAAAAGCACGAGAGTTGAGAGAAATGGTAAATACGAAAGAATTCAAGAGCTGTGTTCCTGTGAAGAAACACCATATAATACAGGCGACCAAATACAGTTTCAATTGCCGAGAAATAAGACTTCAAATACATATACTTCTAACTTAATGTATACTCATAAAACATCGGACAGAAGATACGACAGCAGAGATAGAAAAGTGATTAATGTCACACCAACAAATTGTCCAGTGCCAGTTGATATGGCAAAGCAGTTACATCCGCAAAAGGATGTGTTCATTCTTAAAATTGGAAAGAAACTAGAAACAAAAGACAAAAAGACGGATCTCGAAATTGAGCTCGTCACACCGAAGATTCCTCAACAGCAGCAAGTTAACAATAATATATCTCAACAATGTATCACAAATGAAATTAAGTCCAAGGCATCGAAATCAAGCGTGAAAAGGGGAAAGAAGAAAAAGGGAAAGAGTAAAACAGATCTAACGAAGAAGAGCAAACGCAAATCTACAAAGAAATCCAAAAAAAGCAAAACATAAATTGATTTATCAATTTGCCATTTTCATTGATAAAACCACATACAGAAATATTAAAACTTATACATTTTTAAGTCACATGTTTTATTTTCTACTTAGTTAAACTGCAATTTTCAACATACAATTGGGAACATATTGTAAATCCATAACTAATCCATCAATCATTATTATCCAACTTTCAGCTGGTTTAGGTGAGTTTCGAATACGGGATCTCAACGATGAGATAAATAAATTGATGAGGGAGAAACGTCACTGGGAGGTGCAGATCAAATCCCTCGGAGGGCCGGACCATGCGCGCGTGGGACCGAAAATGTTGGACCAGGATGGGAAAGAAGTTCCAGGGAATAGAGGTTATAAATATTTTGGTGCTGCAAAAGATCTACCAGGTAAGAACGATTGAGAAATATTTACTTTTCTGTTTCCTTTTTTTTTTAATAAAAAATTTATTATTACCACAATTTTTTACATAGAGATAGATCTAAAAGCATGCTTTCAAGTACCGATTGTCTAACATTTCCAAAGAGAAACATAATCCGTAGATACAGGTGTGCCTTCGTCGTATTGTAATAATTCTTAATTGTACTGTTTTTTTTAGAATTTTAAATTTCCAGGCCCTTTATAGGACACATTAAAGTCTTGTTTTTCCCCAGGTGTCCGTGAGCTATTCGAACAAGAACCGCCGCCGCCTCCGCGCAGAACTCGCGCGGACTTGATGCGTGACGTGGACGCGGATTACTACGGGTATCGAGATGATGAAGATGGTCTATTGATACCTTTAGAGCAAATTGCTGAAAGAGAGGGTATGTTCATATTGTCTGTTGCAGTATATAACACTAGTATTTCTGCCATTTATGCACTTACCTTAAAGATAAAGATGTGATTTTCATCAAAACTCTAAAGCATAAACATGATATTAACATTGTCTTTATAATTTTTCTAGCCATAGCACGAGCAGTGGACGAATGGAAACGAAATAAGGAAGAAAATAAAGAGCAGGATGTACCAGAGGAAGAGAATATATATCCTGAAGATGTAAGAAATAATACAGCTAACACTTTTTATCATTCTTTTTACTCCGATGCTAAAATATATAGTAATTTAAAATATTTGATGCTATTTACACATGACTAACATTATTTTTAATTCTAGCCCGAAGATAAGCGAATAGAAGATGACAGTGATTCAGAAAAACCAGTATCACATGTTGCAGTGCCGTCACAGAAGGATGTAGAAGAAGCGCTTCTTAGAAGAAAGAAACAGGAGCTTCTAGAAAAATACGGGTGTTTAGACGTTAAAGTCGAGGAGAGCTGACGTAGATTGTAATTTAGGGCTTTAAGAATATAATATTTTTCAAATATGCAATGATTCTTTTATTATTTTTCCCTTTTCGTCTTAATTCTAAGATTTAGACACACGATACTTATTAAGTACACATTGTGACTAAGTATTGTGAACTTCGTATTTAGTGAAGAAATAAATTCAGAAGAGCAGGCTGCTATTATAGTTCAATAACACTGAACACACCATTATGATTCAATTGACGGGTCATTAAAATCTAATTTTCTTCTTAATCCAATCTTACTATTGATGTATGTAGGTACGATTGATAAACGACACCTTTAAATGAGATAATTAATGAGAATCGTTGTTGAGGAAAATACTTAAATTGTATTTTAATTCTATACTAATTTATACTAATGACTACTATTACCATTAGTTGAATCAACGAGAAACAATTATAACACGATAACAATAACGATAACAATTATCTTAATATATATAAATCTCGTGTCACAATGTTTGTCCTCAATGGACTCCTAAACTACTTAACCGATTACTACAAAATTTGCACACCATGTGCAGCTAGATCCAACTTGAGAGATAGGATAGTTTAAATCTCAAATTGTTTTAGATAAAGCGGGCGAAGCCGCGGGCGGTAAGCTAGTATTATATAGGTATTCCTTTTTATTGGCGTATTGTTTCATTAAAGTTAAATAAAAATATTGTAATACAAATAGCTGTAAGGAATCTATGTATGTAAAAATAAATAAATAAACACGATTGAAAAGCAGAATAGCAAAAATTACAATGGCTATTCAGTTTCGCTTCGATGCAGACTACCAAGTCTGTCAAACAAGTATGAAGCAAACCAATTGAGCCACAACTGAAGCCATTTTAAGTTATCAGACTTGGAACCCAGACCCCAGTGTTTCTTTTCCACAATATTATTTTACAAAGGCAAGCAAAAATGTATATCTTTTTGACATTTTATTTTTATTTAGTCGATAGAGCTATAAATCTTAAGCACAAGACTCAAGAGGATTGGATCATCAATAAAACAATAAAATATATTTGCCATTTTATTTTCGAACAACTTTGTTTTATATACTCGATTCAAGCAAATTATACACAGATTGGATACACGTCACGTGTGTCCGCGGCCTTATACCTTGATATATAATTACATTGTAGGCCATCACAAGCATCTATAAGAATACTAACGCTAGGAAAAATTGCACTGGTTTCAATAAGCGGACTGTAAGAAATAAATATTAATAAATTGCATTAGGTATCGTAAATGCAACAATTTTGCCTTTCAAAATATACATTTTATTTTTCGTTCATAAATAAGTTATTTTCGTTATACTCGGGTTATTTCTAAGAAGCTTGAAATATCGACAAAATTATATTCATCTAAGGACGAGACAACGGAATGTATAAAATTCTCCCACTATAAGCTCAATGACGTTTAAATATTTTCAACCACCAAAACTGTTCACCATTTTATTATTTGGATTAACATAATACTTATTCCATCACGCGCACTTAACACTAACAATGAGAAAATATAACTTCTACAATACGCTATACGTGAGAAAAATTATTTTTAATATGTACTTGTATTTATAACGATCTACTCTATCTAATAAACGAATTTCGAATACAAGAAAAAACACGACTATAACATTTAAGTTACTTAATATTTTACATAAGTACCAGTTCAGACTTTGTCTAGAAGAATTATAAAATTTTAAACTAATTTAAAAAATACATAGAATTTTATCCCCGCAAAATATATGTAAATAATTCAAAGCTATATTTATCTAACTATACATAAACGCGTTCGTGAAATTATTATCAAGAATTTTTGCAATATAATTTTTAATACTTTGCACTAAAGAAAATAAAAATTATGAATGCTAGATTTTTTTTTTCTATTTTTAAATTTAATTTAATTAATTGAAAAGCGAATTAACGTTATGTACAATACTCTGTTTAAATTCTGGGACGTTTGCCTATCGATCATTTTATTTTTCTATTTCAACTAGTTCATAATTACGTATTAAAATCTATAAATGTTGAGTATATTATTTATTCGTCTAGCAAAAATTATACTAAGCATTAATTTTGTTAACTGCCACAAATAAAAATAAATAAGACAGCCCGTTGATGATGATAATAAAAAAAAACTTAAGAGGGTACTTTACAAAAATGAGACAATTCTGTATTCATACGTTATTTAAGCACATCTTCAACACATATTGAAATAAATAAAAAGTGCTGTTCTTTATTTTCGTGTTCAATAAATAATAATTTTGTGTACTATCTTCGACTACCGTCATTTATAATTAAGTAAAAATGTAAGTACTCTCTAAAAAGAAAATACGAAGTTGACAACTAAATTGAGTTGTTTTCTCTTCGATCCTAGCTCTTACATCGTAAGAACGCCGATTTGAAAGAGTATTAAATGATATAAATTATATTTAACCAACATAAAAAAAAAATATAAGAATGCATAAGAGTCGAGCGCTTTTTTTAGAACTAAAGAATATAATTTCCGTGGTATAAATAATGTAGTATTCCTAAAATAAAACGAAATATTTGTATCGAAAGATCTGGAAGTTACGCTCAAGATCACTTCGATATCTTTTGAATTAAGATTGGAATAAGTTTTGTTGCTTAGCGTCATTCTCGAATTCGCTCCATGCGTTATTAAGTTCCATGAATATCATTTTAGCTATGTTCTCGTTCTCTGTTCCCATTTGCTGAAAAGAAAAAAGTAAAATTATAAAGAAATTCTTGGCAAATGGTAATACTAAGCACAGGAATATCTAATACCTGTATGTTTCATTTCAAAATACGATTTATTTACTTCCTAATATATAATCTGTTATGCATAATAACTTTTACATCAATTTTTGTACGCCGCTTTATTGGCCTCGGTTGCTCTTACGAGCGCCATTCATTATATGTCTAGTGTCTACTCCGCGACTGTCAGGCGAAATGCAGACGAAAAAGTTTGAGACGATACGTAATAAAAATTTAATAAATAAAACATTTAAAGTTCCATACAACTTTGGAGTGAAACTTCTTTAGAGAAAAATTTCAAGGACATGGCAAGACCGTCACGTCATGGAATAACGCGGCCATTTTAGTATCTTTGAATCTTGCCAAAGAGGTTTCACTTCTGACACCTGTGCGTGTCACACATTTCTTTTTTTTATTCGCCTCACCTTGTCGGGATGCACGGCGAGGCATGCGCGGCGGTAGTTGCGCTTGACGTCCTGCGCCGACACCAGCTGCGCCATGTCGCAGCGCGCCCAGCGACAATCCGCCCATACAACTGTGTGCAGCGAGCACAGTAACGCACGGATGTTGGCTTTCTTGCCCTCCGTCTGAAGAACATTTTAACGTGTTATTGAAGTGGAACTTCTTTATGGGGAAAAAAAATTAGTGTAACATTTTTTTCGTTACGCGTGACATTTTTCCGTTACGCGCCATCTTTTTCTTATCCCTACCACCCGTATTTCTGTAGTAAATTATTTTTTGAAAAATAAGGTCATAAAGAAGTTTCACTTCTTACGCACACATTCTTTTTATGTACAATGCGATCAAATAAGAATAAATTTGCACTGAAAAGTATAGAACTGCCACCACTTTTTGAGGCAGAAACGTACAAAGCATTTTGAATCTTATGTTTGTAAACATAAAGTTGCTACAAAGATGGCAAACTTGCTAAAGACTGAACGAAACTAAATACTGTAACAACTAAATGCAGAATATAAATATTATGTTTTATATCACCCCATATACTATACTGCAGAGCAAAACCCCTTACCCAGTCATGAATCTTCAGTTTATCCGGGTCCATTTCTTTAACCATCTCTTCCTTCCTCATAGCGTTCATTGTCTTCGGTCCAGTTTCACGCTTCGCAAAGTCGTAGCCTTGACTACCGAGGAGATCGCCGAACACGTCCATTGGCTTCTTGACTTTTTCCTCGCCGGGAGCTTTTGGCGGGTCGAAGTGGCTGCGGCTGCAAGAATTGAAACATTGTAACATCATTGGTCAAATTTAAGATGGAGGAAGTTGCTTAAATGGTGCCATATTACAAGTCTATATAACTGCGTTAAAAACAACCGACTTCAAACTTGCACTTGCAACATTTACAAATACAGACAAAAATGCTCATAAAATAAAAACTACTGGGCCAATCCGAATAAAATTTTTATGGGACCAATTCGACACCATCCCGCATCGAACAAAAAAAGAATCATGTAAATCGGTTCAGAAACCTCGCAGTAATCGGTGTACATACATAAAAAAAAACATACCGGCCGAATTGATAACCTCCTCCTTTTTTTGAAGTCGGTTAAAAACTATAGATAATACATACAAGACATCGTGTGTAAGTAATTTTTTTTCACAATCAAAAGTTAAGCAACTGTGCAGTTCTAACAATAAGAAAAATATGCAATTTTATGCCCGCCGTTACAAGGTTACGTTGCTGAATTTTTATGACGTGTCAAGTGTCGCCTATTAAAATGACTCTAATGATACGAACTACATATTTTCGGAAGGATGAAATGAATCTTACCTATAATCAGGTTGTTGTGGTGTTTGCGCTCGATGCGAAGGTGTATGTGCTGGGGAAGCTCTTGGCGTAGTAATCGGTGTTGCGCCAACATTGGCCGCAAACGCACCAACACTCGCGTTACTTGGCGGCACAGTGGGGATCACATTGGGGCCAACGTTGGCCGATGTGAGAGGTACATTTGGTGCTTGGCCAATGTTGCTAGAATTAGAACCAGTATTCAATCCCGTTCCCAATGAACCAAGATCAGCGAATGGATCCTGACGTGCTTGAGCCTTTTCGAGTGGTACGCTTTGTGATCGACCTGTGTAACAAAGCAATAATTCCTAAGTACAAATTATCTAGTAAAAATAAAAAAATGATCATCATGGAGAATTAAAGGATTTGGTCAAGTTAATTTGAGTTTCCAATACAAAGTTTTTGCTGCACAATTTATTTTAATCAAAATTTGTATGTGTATCAATTCAACAATGTAATGGAGCATCATTCAAGTACGAAACTTAATAGAAAAAAAAATCATAATTATTTCCCTAAATTAAAATTTTCTTTTTTGAACTCACCTTCCTCTTTAATCAATTGAGGAGTCAACAGTGGTTCCTGTTTAGGCAGAGGATCGTTCAAACCGAACGGGTCGAAGTTAATATCGCTGGAGTTAGCTGCGGCTGCTGTAGGCGGTGGTGGGAGGTCGCCGAATATGTTCTCAGAGAAAGGCTGGAAATATTAACACGAACATGATTAACAAATTCAAATTGCCTTAAATGCTAAATTTAGTAACATAGATGGTAGGTGCAAGTTAAAAAAATTATTTTAAACCTCGTAATTTGAGTGTACAAATATATTGAAGTACAAACGAAACACAAATCTATTTCAATCAACATAAAGTATGCAATTGAACTTAGGTAACAAGAAAATTCTAGTGAACTTAAGCAATCTTGGGTGAATATTTTTTTAACATACTTTGTTAATGTAAGAGAACGTACCAAAATTTGTCGGAATCAACTTACCGCTGGATTATCCTCAACTTTCTTGCTCAGGAAGTCGCCAAACGATTCATCCGCCGGTTTCTCCATCATGCCAAAGAAGTCGAACGAGTCTTCGGTCTTCAGTTTGGGTTTTGCTTCCTCTTGCGGTTTGCTTAAGTTCAGGAAATCAGCTGTATCCGTCGTGTCAGTAGGAATAGTGGGATTGGTAGGAACTGTGGGATTGGCAGTAAGAGTGGGATTGGCAGAAAGAGTGGGATTGGTAGTAATTGTGGATACTTTTGGTGGAGGAGGACGTTGTGGGGACGGTGGGGCTGGACGGTGGGGACGTTTTTCTTCGCGTGGTGGATAATCTGCTGTTACTGGGAGTTAGAAATATAATAAGTTTGGTGTTCGTAAATTTGTGCTAAAATTGATTTGCAGAAATTTGTTTTATATCTAATTTTACGAGAGAAAGCAAGAATTTTACATATGTGATCAATTTATAATGGTTCTTACTACTTTAGGACATTCTTTTTAAAGTTTTATCTTTTTGGGTATTGTCATAGAATAAATACTGTTACGTAATCGAAATTATTCCTAATTATAAAATGTAAGCACATCAATTTGACATTATTCTTTACTAAATATATAAAAGCATGATTTTTTCCCAGATAAGCATTTACGCACATGATACTATGTCTATAAAATAGAAGGAGAAAGAAAAACGATTTATTAATAATGTTTTAAAAATCATAAGTTGTGCTTCATGAGGCTAACATTTGAACTTAATTTGTGCATGAAATTAAATGTAGAATTATATAGAAACTGCCAATGAAGTTTTAAACACATGCACACTAAAATGCCTATTGCATTAACATACTTGTTGGTGGAACTGGGGGCGGGTTCCTTCGGAGATTAGCTGCGTAATACATTTCAATTTATTTCTTATGTCTATAGCCATAAGGTCTACTTATTCTTATTTAACTTATATATTATGTCGCACGAAACTTTAATCTATAGTAAAAATATAAAGAGTTCTGATTGTAGGTTTATTACGAATCAAAAGCTGCTCGATCTATTTTTAAAAATTTGGTACTTGTTCGACTTTTGAAGGTTTCGCATTGAGACAGTAGGTAAGAATAATTACAATTATTCTTACTGTCTCAATTAAATATTTTTTTTTGTAAAATATTTTTTCATGAATTACGAATTTCTTAACGTTACCATATCCTTAGGTTCAAAATGGCACAGACAAATACGTTTGCCAGAATACACCATAATTTAATATTCTATTCAGTTTTATACCAAAAACACATAAAAAAAAACACTCACCAAAGTTATCCACCGTTTCATCTCTCTCCAATGTAGTAGAGAACAGAACATCAGGTGTCCGTATGGCAAAGGAATGGTCCTCCTCCCATACGTCACTGCGCGGTTTGCGCCGTTCCCCGTTCTGCACCACGAGGCTTATCACCACTGACACGTTTGATGAAAAGTGCTCGTTCATCGGTGATGTCTCGTCTATACCGTCTATTTCTGATCTGTAAGTTTGTTTGCGTGAGTCTGGTGTTTTGATTTTAATATTTTGTTTTTTAAATTGATGTTAAAGAGTTTAGTAGTTCTAAATTTAAAACTTATATAAAAAATATACTAGTAGAGCCTATTACAGTATTAATATTTGGACGGATTTGGATTTGGATTTATGAATATTTGATAAAAACCCATGGAGGGTTGTCGCGTAAAAACCACAGGACAGTTCTTTGGCATATTACTATAATATATGATGTTACATATGTATTTTGTAAAATTAAATTGAAAAACTGACATGATTAAAAAGAGCAACTATGGAGTATCTTGCCGGTTCTTCTCCGTAGATACTGCTTTCCGAATCTGTGGTAAATGTTAAAAATATGTACCTAATGACGTTTCAAAAGTGCTTCTAGAAGAAGTCTAATTGAATAAATAAATGTTTGAGTTTGAGTTTGATGTATTGTAGAAGTGATCGGCATACGAGCAACGAAATGTTAGAGGAATCATTTTTTTTTTCTTACATTTGTTGTGTTATTGATTCTGAATATTTTTTTAATAAGTTGCTATTTTATTTAAAAAGTTATTTATGAAAATAGTGTTTGAAATATGTGACTGAAATCTTTTGTTTGTAAGATTTGTGAAGCAGAAAATGTATATTTGATAAGACATTACAAATGCTTTATTACTTCTGTAATCTTCGATTAATGTTGCTAGAATAATTACAATCGGCCGCCTGGCGCACGTGGTAAGCTAGTACTAGCACGTCCCCTTTGAGTTAATTAGTGTAGTATCACAATATACAGTTGTTTCATCATCATCAGCCCATATACGTTCCCACTGCTGGGACACGGGCCTCCTATGAGGGTACAGGCCATAATCCACCACGCTGGCCAAGTGCGGGTTGGCATATACAGTTGTTTATGTGTGTGTTTTTACGAGAATCATAAGGGTATTATTACAATTGACAGAAAACCTTACGATTCTCGTAAACACGCTTGCTTGTGTGCGTAAGTCATTTCGAACGTGTTGTATGAAGTTTCCTACTGGTTGTATCTGTATATACTGTGTTAGTATGAGCACTACGGCATATGGTATGTTAAAAATATGTAATGACGATTCGACAGTGCTTCTAAAAGATGTCTAATTGAATAAATAAATGTTTGAGTTTGAGTTGAGTGTATGTTTATCAGTCACACTCGCCTGGTGAACTTGATGGCGTGTTGGTCGTACGCCAGGAAGCCAGTATGGAAGGACACCGAGAGCATCGGCACGCGCTGCAGGCGGCCGAGCTGCTGGCGCGCGTGGTACGCTACCACTAGCACGTCGCCAGTTACGGTCGAGTCTAGCGGGAGAGTTACCTGCGATGATGGAAACGAATCTTAAAGAAAGTACGTTACAAATAAAAACGCGCGTGGTACGCCACTACTAGCACGTCGCCAGTTACGGTCGAGTCTAGCGGGAGAGTTACCTGCGATGATGGAAGCGGAACTCTTATGTAAAGTAACATTAATTGTGTTACAAAATAAAAACACCACAAAACCAAAAATACGATGCAAAAACATATTATAAAGAAGTCACGATGTCCAAATCACGTTGTGCTGTACGTTCTTTAAGCCCCGCCCCTTTAGCATTATCTTATGTTTGCCATTTATGAGCACACTATCCGTAGATCACTATCCATACTTTTTTAACTTAACGCTACGCTTTATGACACCAAACACTACAAGACTTTATTAATTATAAAACTTGGCTATAAATCGTTACATACCTTTCCTTCTGTCATATTGTAAAGGTGTAAACTCTCATAGCTCCGTAACGGGGGAGATATTATTCTATCTTCGTTGAACACTTCTAGGTACGGTCGGCAACCATCTCTGCGAATTTAATTTATATAATAAATTGATTTTCTAGTTCTAGATTAGAGAAATAATATGTGATATTTTAAAGAAAATTACCTTGCTTTTGTAAATAATGGCACTGGCTGTATCGTAAGCGATACTAAGGAAACAGGTCGGAAGTGAGGTAACACTGGTTCAGGTCTGAAATAAAAAAGTTAGTTTACCAACATACATGGATAACATACGGATAAATAACTTAATAATGAACATGTATTTCATTTTCTAATTGCTTACCTGACAATATTATGTAAATAATATAAATATCTCAATTGGCTCGGTGTCATATTGATAGGTGTACGTTTCACAGCGAATATTTGAAGGGCGTCTTCAGGTACGGTTACCAATTTCGCGTATAACAATAACCCACATAATAACATAGCAGATCGAGATTTTCCATCCTGAAAAAAAAAACACGTTGTAAAACTTCGTTCAACCTCTATCTTAAGCTTTTCTAAGTAAACACAATTTTTAGCTTGATGGAAGATGCTGACAGATATCTTTCTGCAATGAAAGTCCTTTGAAAATCGATCCTGATTAGCCAGAACAAACCCGGCACATATACAAGCATGATATTTTATCTTATGTAATCGCTACATAGTATAAAACAAAGTCACTTTCTCTGTCCCTATATACCTATGTCCCTTTGTATGCTTAAATCTTTAAAACTATGCAACGGATTTTGATGCGGTTTTTTTATTAATAGATAGAGTGATTCAAGAGTATATAATTTATTAGGTTTTAGACAATGCGGGCGAAGCCGCGGGCGGTAAGCTAGTCTGTATATATACTTTAATTTGATAAACAGTGTCAGTAACAACTAACGAGGTACTCATGGAAACTATTATTATGTACTTACCGGACAGGCGATAACGAGTGCGCTCTTATCATCCCTTCCCAAGTATTGATACATATGCTGTAATAGCGAGTAGTAAGGAGCTAGTAATGGTGCTCTATGCTCTTCGCTCGGCCATACTGATGTATCGGTAACGAGTTGCCGTCTTGGGAAACGAGCTTTTGCATCGTGCACTGTGTACACGCAGTACTTGCCGCCCGGGTGATGGCTCTCGAGGTATAGCTAAAAAAATGGTAAGAAAAAGTCATAATATAATACTGTAGATTCGTATAATAAACAATAAGGCTCTCGATTATGCTCAAAAAATGTCCGAAGGAAAACTCTGCCTACATGTGTATTAGGCAGAGTTTTTTAATGAAAGATTTAATTTTAATTTTACTACCGCGTAATAAGGTGTAAATTTCAATGAACATTTTATACAATTCCTCTCGGATATTTTTGGACGAACTGTCTATAGTAGTAAGTAGAAGACCTTGCTTTTGTTTCTAGTTAGTAGTTAGGCTTTACGTATACAATTGCGAGTCTCCAAATTAATTTAACATTTACCGTCACAGAACAATATTTTTACTTACCCGTACATCCTCAATATGGTTGGTCTTGTAAGCGCTCTCCAGTAAGTCTGATGGGTACGACATCACAATAACACGACTAGTTATATAGCTTATATCTAAATCGGCTCGAGCTATTGATCTGAAATACAAAAAACATACACATATAGTTTTTAAGTTTCAATTTAAATACGAATCAAATTAAAATTTTACAAGATTGAAAATTTATCTAACATTTTAAGTTAAAAACAGTACATAACAAATATGTAACAAATAATAATAATTTCTTAAAACCAAGTTAAGCATAGCAAGAAGTATAACCATAAAAAATAATACCATTGAACCATAAATGGCCTTATGAACATAATTATTTTCAACCAACTCACTGCTGCACAGTCTGCATGACCTTCGACGAGGTATCCTTCAAGTTCTTCAAGAAGCTGCCAGCGCCATCTTTGATCGAGGAGAACAGTCCCCCCGAGGGGGGTTGTGCGGCGTAGTGGGGCGCGGCGGGGGGGCGCGCGGGGGGCGGGGGGCGAGCCGGCTCCGGGGGGCGGGACACTTCGGGGATCGTTGGGCCGTTGTCTTTGACTCCTGCAATGGAGGTGAACAGTATTAGTTGTGATTAAAGATTTTAACGGATTCATTATATTATTATCCCGAAGTTTCGCACACTTTGCAGCGAGCGTTGTCACGGGAAGACTAAGATGTTATGTTGACGTATACGAGAGTGTAATACTCGCGTAAAATCAAACAAGAAAATACTATTAGTATTGGCTTGTGTTTGTAGTTACATGGCTTGTCTTTACAGAGATAAAGCCTCGTAATCATGGTCCTATAAAATGGTGAATCATGTGGAGAGAACATGTGGAGGTGTTGCAGTCATACATGCAACTGGAACCACTGCGTATTGCATAGTTGACAAATGTTGACCATATGAATACTTTATAGTGGTGGGTCTACATTGTTAACAATCATCAGGTTCGTGGGTCGTCCGAATTGAAACCAATAGTCTGTAATAGTCCTTGATCTGCCAATGGTAAATATATTTTGCGAAAGAAGTATGTTGTTTGGAAGTAGCATACGAGCATTGATTTTGACTGACATTTAGGAGACATGTTCTGTAAGGATTGTGTGAAGTAGTATTTCATGAGAAATTTCGTTTAATTTTAATTGTCTCATAAAAACCTGCAATGAGAGATATGTTGTAAAATATCTATAAACGATGTCAAATGTAGGTGTACCTATTTATAATGATAAAATGTATTTTCGTTGTTGGGAACATTTGCTGATATATTTGTTTAATCATTATCAATAAAGTAATATAAAAGAAAATGTAATCGTGTTGAGTTTGTAATGCAGCTCAGAAAATTACATATTGCATAGTATACAAAAATTGCGATGACTAAATCTCATACAAAAAAATTAAAGGATACATTTTTTTATAATCAACTCATAGGGAAACCTCTGTTGACAGAACACTGCATGAGCTGCGATTACAATGTGTAGTGAATTGTGAATTACCACCTCAATATAGTTGATTCACTTATATCTATGTCTTAAAACTACGTCCAATAAAACTATGTCATTATTTTACATATTTATTGATAATTTAAATACCTTACAAAGTTCAAATCACTTACATTACTAATAGTAACAAAAATATTGCTCATCTATCAACTACGTAACAAAATTTAAATTTTAAATAAATATTTTAGATTAGAGAATCATAAGTTATATTATTGCAAATGTTAAGTTATTTGTACGAAAATTTCAAATTTTGAGCCTTACAACGGTTTTTCGCATATAAGCAAACCACATTTTTCAGTCCTCTATTTAACTACAAATGTAATTATTTTAGACAATTTATCATGTTTTATAATAACGAGTAAATTGTGAGCAAACAATCTAATCATACCTACTCGAAATGTTTAATGTATAGAATATTAAAAGCTCTCATAGTTTTACATTAATTCAGAAACATGATACATAGTCTCTGCGATTAGAGCATATTCATTAATTTCACTTAATTTATGTACTATCACAAATATATCAAATTTATTATTGTATCATATTATGAAACTAAAATATGTAATAATGGAATGAAAACCTCTTTTAATAAGAACAATTCCAAGAATAACAGCTGCCTAAGAAACGAATAAGCACATATAAAAAGGTATATTAGTAATAATACAAATTCAGTGCTTTTATTAATAAATTAAAAATTAAAATTAAAAAGGAATATGTCCTAGTCCCGTGACGTTCAATAAAACGTTCTATTAAAGTCAGGCTCGTGAATGTTATAATATGTATAAACACAAAATTATAAATACGTTAATATACGATAAATAATATGTGATGTTGGAAATCCTATTCTATATTTTATCTTATTCGTTAATAAAATAATAAAAATTATAAACTAAATGGAATGATCACACGATGGTAACACACTATTGTACGAAGTGTACAATATTATTAATTATTGTTAAGTACTGTAGAAAGTAATGGTAAAATAGGATATTGTTAAAATTTAATAAAAAATAAAATTTTAAATTATT
Source organism: Colias croceus (assembly GCF_905220415.1). Lineage (NCBI taxonomy): Eukaryota > Metazoa > Arthropoda > Insecta > Lepidoptera > Pieridae > Colias > Colias croceus. Next base: position 8,715,689 of record NC_059542.1, read on the forward strand.
TGGACAGTCGTTCAACAGCGTTCGTTATTTGGTACATTTTGCAATTGTACTTAACCGAATTTATTTTACTCCATCAAATAGTTGCAGTTTTTATTGTATAGCTTGTAATAGAAGAAAACGAAAGAAATTCCTGTGGCGCTCAACACTTAGCACCGATATTATCCAAAATAATCTTGCATAAAAATATGTATTCACTTAATTTCTAACAAATAAAGATGAACAACAAAACAACACACGATTAATTCACAGCACGAAAAATAATCACTCAATTAAATTCCTTATTTAAAAAAAAAACACGAAAACAAAATATTCTTAGAGCTAGCGCGCAAGAGCAACTTTTGTCTTCGCAACTATTTTCTCTCCCATCAACTCTATGGGCTAGTATGAAAGTGCGCGCACGTAGCGACGCAACTCCCCATAGAGTTGATGGGAGAGACAAAATAGTTGCGGAAACAAAAGTTGCTCTTGCGCGCTAGCTCTTAATATACATATGGAATTTTTTTGGAAAGTTTTCTATTTTATAACAACAAGGTTACAATACTGATCGACTTATATGTTATGATATAAAAGTATATCATATAATACTTAAGTTGGAATGATTAACATTATTGTCTTATTACTCTATTAAATTACAATGAATTTAATGTCATTTGAGCTTTGCGTTTCCATTAATTTAAAAATATTAAGAAGTACCAATCAAACGTTAGCACTTCACAATAATAAAATAGTATTTTCGTCAATATTACAAATATATTACTTATACATTTAGCTAACAAATTAATAAAAACAATAAAATCATATTAAGTGAAATAAAAATACTTTTAAATGAAAAAGCTTCAAATGTCTATATAGGTAACTACACATACTCATGTAATTGGTCAAAATAATATAGTCATCGTAAAAATTAATTATTATTCAAAAACTGATTTAAGCGATCTTTTAAATGTATTTTTTAAGGTTTTTTTTATACGCGATTAAAGGTTCATTTAAAAATAGTTGAGCAATTTAGCTACCTACTAGATCATTGCACATTGCTCTTATGTTTTAGCAAATATAGTTGAGAAACATCACCAATGCTTGCTTCTTTTGCAATTTCAGATTTCAATATTCCTATATTTTGATGGTGTGGATATTCAATACTTAATTAAAATTTCAATACACTGCGTGTATTTCCCAACAATATTTGCCCTAAAAAACACAATCAAAACTATATAAAAAAAAACTAATAAATGAAAACAATACTCATCATTGCGAGCATGTCCGTAATCTAGCAAGCGGTCAAGTGCGAGCGGCGCGGGACGCATGCGTAGACGAGGTCATTTAAACGAGAAAGCAATCGGGCACCCGAAAAAGTTGAAAACACCTAAAATGAAAAGAAAACGTGATACATATGGATACAGTATCGTGGCGCACGATCAAAAAGTCTCGTCAATAGCTTAAATAACCTCATAATAATAATTTGATACCACATAACTCTTTATATGTCTTGTATTATCATCTGTAAACCTTTGTAACAACATTTCTTGCAAATTTATAATATGTCTTGATATAGTTATTGCAGAGGCTGTACATAAATGTTGCCGTATATATAAAGGAAAGTATGATTTCGAGACTTTTTGATAAGCAGGCAACAAACATGCAATAAATGAGCTTATCTCTAACAAAACAGAAGAAGCTGACACTAAGAGATACATGCAAAGGAAGGTAGAACAAAAATTATTGTAGGTTTCAAGAGTCTAGTGAAAATAGCTTCTAATATAAAATACATAAAGTTGAGAATTGGTTATTTTCATATTTTTATAATATTTAGTTTATTCTATAAAAATCGATAAACAAGAAACTACAGTTTCTGATGTACAAATATCATTTACAATTCAGATAGTTGTCGGGAATATCTAATGATTGTCTCCAGCTTGCATAACTTATTTTTCATTTATTTGATGAAAAATACATTCCTATATATTTAAGGAAATCGGTACAATGCAAGCAAGACGACAGGGAATAACTATTTTATAAATTTCCTTATACAGGGTTACTTGTAAAACACCAGCAACCTCGCAGGACAAGATAGCTAACATCATAAGCAACAACATTTGTTCTACGACTTTTGGCAGAACACAATAAATTATTTTTAAATGATTTTTGAAACTTTTATTGTACTCTCCTAACATTTGTAAGTCTATGTTCTATTCATTATCGGATGGACGACGCGGCGCCCCCTTCCCCCTCTCGTTCGCTTCTTGTTTACGTAATTCTTGGGAGGCGTAGAGTTTATAATATTCAAACGGCAAATTAAATGAATATTTATTTTTGTATGAAAATAAAATCTAACAAATTATCAAAAGTCGTAGAACAAATGTTGTTGCTTATGATGTTAGCTATCTTGTCCTGCGAGGTTGCCGGTGTTTTACAAGTAACCCTGTATTATAATAACATCTAATAATAATAATTAAAGGGGATTATATTTTACACCTGCTTTTAGCACTTAATTTTCATAATCTATTGAGATGTTAATCGATTTTATACTGCGAAATATAGAAAGAGTGCTGTACCTACTATATAAGCTAACGCTAACAACTTTTAAGAAACACCAAACAGTGAAATGCAGAAAGCACAGTAAATTTTATCTTCTAATCAGACATATGTGCTTTGATCAACAAGTAAATTGTAATGAATCTAATGATGACCTCTAATTGAGTTCTTTTCTTTGTGCTCTTAGATTACTCTGGTACTAATAATGGTAAATACTCGAGTACTTTTTAACAAAATAATATTTTTTATCGTTTCTTAGATATTAAGTTTACCAGCGTAGTAAAGTGAAGTGCATATATTAGTCACCCATGCTTAGGTTATATTAATAGTGTTGCCTTTAGCGAAATGTTTGTATGTCATAAGGTACATAATATATTTCCTTTGGCTTTAATAAACTTATACTAATTTTTAATTACAATTTTAAATGAATTATATTAAAGATGGTTACAATTATAACATGACTAAGTGTTCAAAAAATTATTTTACACCAAGTCATAATATATTTATATAGTATGTTTATATGAAATAAATGTATAATGTGAAAACAGAACTAAAAGTTAACTTACGACATACATACATGAACAGAAGTTATTACCAATAACAATAGCACTATCATAGTGAAAGATTGCAAAGAACAAACAAAAACAATGACACTTAACACTTAAAACCAAAGCATTGTTCCTGTAAAGGTGTTACTATCAATGCTTGTGTTTCTTGAGAAATATTACGATTCTATCTGCTTTATATAATGAATTTAGCCATAAAGCGTTAGTAATACATTTAGGAAAGTGTTAGTGATAAACATAAACTGATATATTTTACCCTCATCCTCGTGAACCGCCCAATCACTTGTAAGTATTCCTGCTATGAAGTATTTATGTTTAAAATAAAAAACAAAGCTAATGATTACAACATTTTCATTTATTTCTCTTTAAACACAATATGTGATTAAATAAAATATATGAAATAGAACATTGTTCATGACTATATGACCGCTCGCATGTGATGAAGTGACATTATTATTTGTGATTATATTTTTTACATATCATGTTAATGTTAAAGATAAGATGAAGAGAGAAGCTATGTTTATTTTAATCTGCCAAAGAACATAGACAAAGAATAATATTTTCTACAGCATATTTCTGCCCACATTTTATGGAAGCAGAGCTTTAGCATTAACATAATTTGTCTCCACCTAATAGCGAACACTTGTACCAAATTACGTATTTATATTGTCCAAAATTTGGTTAAGACACTGGTGTTTACTTATATATGACACCGAAAGTATACATATAAAATTTTTGGTGCGATTTTATCAAGCCACCGTATGTTAGTGCAAAATGCAAGTTTCTTATAATTATAGGTAACCAAATGTTAAATAATTTAAAATCACGATGTTAATAACCATACCACGGTCACAATATTAGTATATTAGGTTCCAATTTAGGCCAATATTCGTTAATAATGTATAATTTTAGTTAAGCAACTTAAAATTCTAATAGTATTTAGACATCGATTTCTAATATACAGAATTATTCGTTGAGAGTAGACGTAGTATTACTAAAACAGATATAAGGCACGATTAGGATCCTACTATATGTATAGTCTACTAGTATGTACCGTTCTTACGCTTTGAGCGCTGGACGGATTTACATGAAATTCTATACATAAGTACCTAGATGAAAAGATTAAAAAAAAACACTTTTCTAGGAGATGTAACGTTATTTTCGATAACTAAGATATGATGACATGATGTGCAAGTGGATGAATATACGAGCCGAAACACACGTCATACACGTATAAGAACTTAATACATTTTAGATATGGACATTATGACGTCACTAACTCATCAAAAGTAATTTTTTCCGGCATTTCATCTAAAAATTATGATAATGTTTATATTTTACGTGCTCTATCTAAAACTGTTTGTTTGGAAATCTGCCAGGTCAAGTGTCATGGAAAATGAAATTTATGTCCCTTCTCGAATAAATCCGTATAAATCAGGCCGTTTTTTTTTGCTCTATCTTTACAAGTAAAAATGGTAATAAAAACTAATATTGTGACTAGTATGATTTATATACAAATATAATAAATAATTATGTTTAATAATAGAAAAGTGTTACTCTATCCCCTATGGAAATTATATATTAGAATCAAATTAAATGATGGAATGCATTAATATGTCTAGGCACATAATGACTTTCTAAGTAGAAACAATGTCTTATATTATAAAAAATAGGTTTTATAATTATACCTATAATATTATAGCATTTATAATTCAATGGCTTTTGGGAATTAACTATACGCAGGAATGTACAAAGCTTTGGAAAGTGCGATGTGTTCAAAATATTAAAATATATTTTGTATTAGTATAATAAGTAAATTTTTAAAGATTTTATCTAATTTTTAACTTGCTATAATCCCAGCATGAAATTCGTATTTAAGACTGCGTTTTAAGTTAAATATGGTAATCGAGCTATAAATATATTTTGAAAAATACATTTTTTATTATTTAAAGCTCATTTATACCAATATAATTATAATAATGATTATTTAGCCTTATATTGCACTTGTGACAATTGTTTATAAACTATACCTACTTAATAATGTTATTGAAAAAATTATATAATATGGTAGCTAATTTAAACACATTTATAATGTAAAAAAATATATATGTAAAAGTCAAATAAATGCTATACTACCTTTTTTCGTTCGACGAACAATGTCATTATTCTTACCTTTGGCGATGTTTTGTTTTGTCGAAAAAACATTGGAATGTAAAGACATCTCACAATAATTTACCGTCAAATAAACCTCTATGAAACTATTCAATTGAAACAAAACGAAATTGAAAAAATAAATTTGAGTGTAAAAAGTCAAAAAATACTTGACCATTTTTAGCTCGATAAATGCAAAATAATAAACCGCCGTTTATATACGAATCGACCGCGTCAAAATTAAAAATAAAAAACGCATTATTTCGTTCGCGATTGGTAGCGCGTCGCGTGTTTAAGATATGGTAGTGTAATATTTACTTGACTTCTTATTACCTGGCGAGCTAGTGGCCACAGATTGTTCAACTTTTTTACGCTCAAATTTGAGTGGTTGCTTCATATTGACGTTTTGTGTCTCCGCTATGGCCGCCAGCCGCTCCAACACGCCGCTGATCGACATCCGCATCTCGGGGTTCACTGTCAGACAACCACCTAACAACAAATAATACGAGGTTTTAGTGCGAGGTTTCACATAAATAATGTTTTATTTATTTTTATTAATTTTTTTTTTATGTGACTTGAGGGTAGTTAAGCTATCAAAAAAATTACGGAACGGAATCCACATACAATATGAATAGATTTATTTTAAACCGAAAAACAAATAATGAAAATCCTAAATAAGATTGAATTTAAATATGCTTTTGTAATAACTGTCAAATTTGATAAAAAAAAATCTAAAACAACATCCCAATCGAACAATAACCATCATCGATCTAAATCACCGCACACTTACTTATTATTTCATGGAAACATTTGTAGCGCTGATCATTTGGGTTCAAAGTGTAATTGCCGTTCAGTATAGCTAATTTGGCAGAGTCCTCGAACGGGTGTTGCATGTAACACAGAGTGTATAGAATACACCCGAGCGCCCAGATATCGACCGCATGATCTATCTTTCTATTGTCCCATGTGTCCAACATCTCTGGCGCTCTGTACATCGGCGTTGTGAATTGGGCCAACTGAAATGTGAAAAGGAATTTAATTAAAAACTAGCTCTTTTTTAATTAATGATATACTAAAACCTTCCATAAGTAGTACGATATCGATTTGTAAAAAAATAATGAATATTGGTGCAGTAGTTTCTGAGGTTTTTTCGCGAGCCGCAGACGCGGCGGAGAATTTTGTACAATAATATGAATATGATAATTGTGGCGTTAGTATATACCTTAAGAGTCAAGGTAAGTTTAAGACAATGGTCGGAAAACGAAGAGCTAAGCAAAAGGTGGCAAAAGTAAGGTCAGTCTATTGATTGTGTTCGATTATTTATCTGAAAACCTTTTATTTTGGAGACACATTAAAATTAAATCTTTACTACTTTTTTTTTACTACTCTCCACCGGGAATCGAATCCAGGACACCTTGGTTCTACGCTCACGCGTTAACCACTTTGCCGATCAGCCGATGTACTGGATGCGGCTACAAAAATAATGTGGGACGCTTCACGATTTCGCGTGTCCTGATATCCGTCCGTCGCATGGATCCTGTGATCCAGCAATGTTAATATTGTTTTTAATTTGAAATTTGTCGACGACATGTAGTTCGGAACTGTGCCCAAATTATAGCAGTTAACTCACCGCCAATTCCATGGAATATACATAATTGGCAAAATATTTAAGTAGGTGCTTTATGAGTAACGCCCACAAGGGTGGTTGTGCATTTTGGAAAAAAAAATCAATTTACCGTTCATTATGATGTAAATAAAACACAATTTGTTAGACTAGCAACTAATCCATAAGAAATGTACATTATAATGAGCAATATATTTAATTGCAACAAATGATAGTATAATTAATCCATTTTTACATGAACATACTGTATTACTAGCTGTATTCTGTTTTTATTACAATTTACGAAAGTAGTTATGAGCATATATTTATTTACACAGTAAAAAAAGTATAATGTTTCCTACTTACATTTTCTTCTAGCATGTTCCTTTGGTTTGCACTCCATGAGGGGTTGGGAGTATATACCTCAGTTGTTGCAGAACCAAAATCACATAATTTTATTGTACCTAAAACATTGCTCATTAAAAATGACATCCTCAGCATTTAAGGACGAATCGAATCTTTAGAAGTGTTTAGAGAATTTTGGAATGTTTCTTTCTCTTAGAGGAAACAAAGCTTTTACCAAAGCTCTAATTAAAAAATTCTATGCATCATAAGTGATAACTGATAGTGATAAGTGATAACAGAAATAAAATCGTATTTTTTATGATCCTAGGTAGCATAGTAGGAGAATAAAAAAAACGATTTGATTTCCAAATTAAAGCAAAATTTTCATGAACCAAACATTCCAAAAGCAATAATAATACTTGATATATTTAATAACAATATTGGCGACTGATTGGCGCAATGAGTAGTGACCCAGACTATTGCGTCAAATTGCGTCGAATCCAATCCCGCAATTGTACAGATCGTAATATATTTTAAAACTCTTCAAATATAAGTTTTATAATACAATAAGTTAGGTACATTATCCTATCCTACTAATATTATAAATGCGAAAGTTTATATGGATGTATGGATGTTTGTTACTCTTTCACGTAAAAACTACTGAACCGATTACAATGAAATTTAGCACACATATAGAGGGTAACTTGGATTAACACATAGGATAGTTTTTATCCCGGAAATCCCACGGGAACGGGAAATATGCGGGTTTTCCTTTGCAAACACGGGCGAAGCCGCGGGCGGAAATCTAGTTAAAGTATAAATTATTAACCATCAGGTCCACCAAGCAGGACCAAGCAGGTCAGGCCCGGCTTCGCCCGTGATACATGTTTTCGTTTTCTGCATTCATACCATACTATACTCGTACTTCAAGGAACATTACAAAAAAAGAATGAACGAAATCGGTTTAGCCATTCTCGAGTTTTGCGCAAACATAGTAATTCTAATTTAGGGTAAACAAAAAATGTGATACTACCTTCGTTAGATATAAGAAAATTTTCTAATTTGAGATCACGGTGAGCTATCGGCGGCACTTGGACGTGCATGTGTTGCACAGCCTTACAAGCTTGATAGAACACTCTCACTATTGTCGGCAACGGGAACGCCTGCCCTCTATTCTGTAAAGCCTCCATAAGACTGCCTCCACTACATAGGTCTGTTAGCAACAAATATTCACTCATCCCATGAGTTGTTTTCGTTTTATCAATAAATGAGGCAGCAATATATTTAATTATATTCGGGTGTCCGGAGAGCTTCTTTAGTAAACTAATTTCTTGTATAATATTTTTATTAGCCTGCTCATCAGCTGCCATTAGCCTTTTTAAGGCATATTCCGTTCCAGATGCGACATCTTGTGCTACAAATACAAATGCGAAACCGCCTGCAAGAAAGCGAGAAATTATAATTAATTATTGTTTCAGGCTAAAGGCTTCACCTCAATTACTAAAAATAGTTGTCCTATTGCATATAAATGAGTGCTATTTATAAAACACATGTACACAATTTTATCATTATTTACAGTCAGTGTATTGTTGGGAGTAACAAATATTGTCACTCTATTAATGCAATGCTATTGGATTTTTCTATCATTTTTCTCCCTCCTCCTCATTTTTCTAATGTTTAACCCTTAACTAGAGTCGTGGGTCCAATGGACCCAGGTTGAGTTTTTAAAGTCTCGTTTACTCCACGGCACTTACCGCAGAACCTCCCAATGCTCAGTACCTTCCTGTAGTACGCCGGAGAGTATCCTGTGAGACAGATGTGTTCGGCTCGGTACTCCTTAGGTAGGTACTGACCTTTACAGGGGTCCACTGGACCCACGACTATAGATACGTAACTTTTTTATTTTCGTTATTAAATTTATTATTGTATTTTTTTTTAGTTTTTCGCTATGTCGAATCCCAGAAGTGTACATGTTGATAACGAAGAGATGTTAGAACAATGGTTAAATGAAGAATTGCTAAGAAATGATGAAGACTCCGATGAAAACTCAACACCTACCCGTATTGCAGAAACTAGATCAGATAATGAGTTTTCCGATGATGATGTAGATTTTGTTGTCGAGAGAGAACATGACGCGAGCTCTGAAATATCTAATTGTGAAAGTTCTGATCATTTGTGCACTAAATGCAGGGAGCCCATATGCATGACTTGAGCAAATATAATTTGTAAATCTTGCATGTAATTAGGGATTGCTATTTTCTTAATATAAGAGTTTTTAGTTTGTTTTTGTTTTTTCTAGGAAGCAACATACTTTTTTTAGTTAGATAAAAAAATTTTGATTTAAAAAAAATAAAAATTTTGTTGAGATTTACAATTTTTGTAAGACGCCTTTTTGTTGTGTAAGAAAACAACGACTGATTTTATAAGTGAAATTATGTTAAGTAAATAAAAGTTCTAATTGTTGATTTTTATAATATGTATTCTTTATAAACTAAAATATCATATTTTATTTAAATTTACCTAAAAAAATGCATAAATAAGTAATTATGACCATTTCAAAATACATGGGTCTAATGGACCCACGACTATACATACGTAACAATGTTTCACGACTCTAGTTAAGGGTTAAAAATACAATTTTGTTTAAAAAATATACTATATCTCAGTCACAGATTATCATCAATCACCAATACTCAGGTGAAGTATTTTATAGTTTTTTTTTAATAAGCACTTCTAGTTTGGATAATTAACAAAATACACCTATAATTGACTTTTAATAATTCAATATCATCATACTTAAAAATTAACTGAGTATTTAATGATCTTCAAAGGTAAACATTTAATAATTACCACACAATTTGTTGAAAATATTCTATATCTTATAATATGCAAAGTAAAATTAAAGTTGTTGCATGATCAACATAGCCTTTAAACTTTTCTGTTATTAACCTTTTATTTCAGCTGAAATGCTGTATAAATAAAAAAAATAAAAAACAGAATAAATGACAAGGCCAGATAGTTATGACCCTGCATTTTCTGCTCATATAGAAAAAAATTGAGCAGTAGGTGAGGATAACTATTTTTTATTTAATTCGTCAACTTACCGTTAACCTAAAAAGGGATGATTGAAATCATGAACTATAATATTTTCTGATTTTATTACATGTTTCAAAAGTATTCAAAAGTGACTGACTAACAGATAAATCAACACAAAGCTACATAGGATAAAATCGGTATGCAGATAGCTTCTATGATGCAGGCATCCACTAAGAAAATACTTTGATAAATTCTACCCCCAAGGTGATAGAATAGGTGTTGAAAGTTTGTACCATGAAAAATTTAATTGTTTAATTCATGTGACCCATTAATTTATAATGTTCCAATATGAGTTCATAATAAAATACAAAATAAACATAAATATACATTTATATAGTACATATTAAGTAAGTCATTTTGACTTGAATTTAAAGAAGAGTAAATTGATTAAATTCTTCATTGTATATTTATAGTTTAAACCCTTTATAATACATATTTATTTCAATCAATAAAAACTGATTGGAAACCTTCCAAGTGCTATTTATGCATGCTTAACTCTTTTTTACAAAATCCATTAGGATGTGAAAGTATTATGAATTAAGGAATGAATATAAATTACTCATAATTAAAATTAAACAATATGGTACTTTCAAATGCTCTTCAAAAATAATTTTAAAATAATCATAGGTACCTACTTTATAAAATATTATTAATTGTATTATAAAACCACAAATTTCTATTCTTTATGTATTAACTACCTATAATGTAAAAGGTAATGTGTGTCATTTGAAAATCAGTAAGCTAAGAAAATGTACAACTTACAGGTGACACACCAAAGAACATTGGTGTAAGAACTTATAGTGACAAATATACCTACATCAATGAAGTACCTAACAAATAACAATATCAAATCAATTTCGTTGGAATGTTTTTTGTTAGACAATGAACCCGCCGCCCCCTAATGTACGTACATCTTGAGTGTCTCGATTAGAACATGAATAAAAATATATTCCTAATAGGTAGTTATAAAAGCTATTTTAAGACATTGAGCTACATATATGGAGCAGACACCACGAACAAAATCTGTGCGCCAAGCGCGGCGGCGCGGGGCGCGCGAATGACGGCTAGACAGTCATAGATTATGCGATGTCACTGACTCACCGCTATAGCGGCGACACTTTGTTTCATTCTGTCTATTTTATTGGGTGCCACTGATTACATGCACGTTGACTTGAAATTTTCTTTGTACTTACTTAATATTTATTTTAGGTATAAACTGACTTTACTACGCGGGGCTAACTATATCTGGCATATAATATAGGATGATGTAAATAGTGACGTCATATGGAATAATTTAATTTTTTTCGTGTTTTAGGTTCAGTCAGGGAAGTTTTATTCCTTACAAATTGAGCCTTTTTTAGAAAAAAAATAATTTTTCCCTTTCTTCACGGCCCAGACATGGAAACCTTGAATAGAAAAAATATTAATTACTTATCTCTGAACTAGCAGTCCGCCCCGGCTTCGCCCGTGGCACATATTTCGCAATAAAAAGTAGCCTATGTTCTTTCTCAGGGTCTTAAGATTGTCTGTGCCAAAGGAGAATGCCCATGAAAGTATGGACCACAGTACAGTGTTGCGTCAATGCCAGAGTGGTTTTGGAGGGTTCTTCGATATTCAAAAGATTTTTACCAATTGATTTTTTTGTGATAAAAACAGGGGTTTTCAAGATATTGAGAAAAATGTGAAATAACCTCAAAACTTAAATAACCCCAATTTAGTTAGGTTTATGTGTGATTTAGGTAACATTTTATCGTCCATAGGTTATTTTTCGATTAACATATTTAATCTATGCGTAGAGCTTATGCTTTCAGACAAAGTCTATCTGTTCATCGGCTAGTGTAGGTAGGCACCAGAAATCTTCCGGGACGGATTTCAAGAAAACCTAAATATATACTTAAAAAATGCCAATTGAGTTTTTATTCGGTTTACATGTTGTTGTTGTTGTTATTGTTTGAATCATTTTTTCACTACATATTCGAAGAAAGAAACAAATAAGAAATAACTGGTTACCTACCAAGCTATGTCATAATAATATTTTTTTTTATATATACATATTTATATTATTTTACTTCACTATCTTTGTTAAAACAACCTATAAAGTATAAACAATACCTTAAAGAGTGATTTTATGTTAATTGATTTTTTTTTATAATTCAATGAAAACAATAATCGATATTAATACATTTAGCTATTTACCATAGTAAATGTAATAAGTTACCGCTTGGTTACCGTGGTAACCTGTAATGGACACTAATTAATCTATAATAATGGATCTAAACAATTACATGTCTTATTAGATTTTACAAAACATTCCCTGTTCAAAATATATTTTCCGATGGTAAGAAGGCCTCTAAATTGCCGAGATTTTTTTTTAATAGTATTGTTGTCTTGATGCATGAGAAAAACCAGTACCAAAAATGGGCATTCTCCTTTCATCAAAATCGGTCCAGTAGTTTATGAGCCTATTAATTACAATCAAACAAACAAACAAAGTTTTCCTCTTTATAATATTAGTGCAGATAAATAAATAATAATTCAATTATACGTTCAAGTCAGTAGCTTATACAATATCAATTAAAAACTTGATTAAAATCAATTAACAAAAAAAATTGGTGATTGAGTAATTGATTTTCATATTTCATGATTTCACCTTTTTTCAATTAACAACCAGTCTATGCTTTTCTAAATATGTAAAATTATTATTTTAAACTATAAAAATATACGCCAGCAAATATTACTAACAACACTTATTTCATGCCCAATGTCATATCTTAAATTTTTAATCTATGACAAAATGTCGCCCGCCAAAAATTTTGCTCTCACTAAGTTTTAAAAATTATTATCTAGTTACTTACTGATGAAAAGTTATTCCTTTGCACTTTTCCGTATTCTTTGTATTATTTGTGCAATATCGTAACACACACGTAGACATATTTGATGCGTTTCACTTTAAAACAAATAAAAAATGAGCGTGACGTTCGCGCCAATGAGCGGAGCAAGCGACTGAGTGCAGTTACGCCAGATGACGTATGTTGAGCGGAACATATGTGATGTAGGCGGTATCGTCTCCATGTTAATATTATCTCAATGTTTTAAGATTGATATATGACTTACCCTCTGCTATAACTTTTTTGACCCTAAGTTTCATATTTCCGATTTCGACAAATTGACCAACAAAATCATTATCACTGCCCCCGTTGGCACTTCCAGAGCTGAAGTACCCCATTGCAGATTTGAACACACTCATTTTTGCTTATTACTTCGAAACATTAAAACAACATAAAAATAAAAACAATAATGTTAACACTTGTACATGGCCCTATCCATTTTATAATTTGCGAAAAGATAGTGATTGAAAAGAAAATTTAATAGAATGGCAGATTGGCAGACAGATACGACAAACGACATACGTCACTCCACTGAATGCCGATTGCTGACACTATAGTGATGCTCTAGAGACGTAGAGTATGTTTTTTATTCCATCGGTCTATCGAAATCGATAATATCGTTTTATAAATTATATTAGCACCTAAAATATGTTTAACCAAAGAATTAGATACATAGTTAAAGAGTAATACATAGTGTTGGATTTTGTACACCGTACCTACGTATTTTGCACATATTTTTGTGAATATTTTACATCCGATTATGACTTTTGCTTACCGGTTATGCCTAAGTTGCCAGTTTCTATCAAAATGGAAAGAATATGCAATGCAACACTCAATTTCACATCACTATCAGTTGCAAGTGTGAAGTGCATTTTGTGTGCTATTTGTATTATTTTTTTGTTGATGAATGATGTTCACTTGGATTTAGCGGAAACAAATCCATAGATAGAGTCTGAATTTTTAGGTGTTTGTTGGTGAATTTTATAAAACAGTCTAGAAAATTATAGCGTGGATGATTCATGACATCCATTGGATATAAGGATGGGCTTTGAAATCAAAAGATTTCAAGGTGACGTTGACGAAGAACTTATTTGTCCCATTTGTTCAGGGGTTCTAGAAGATCCATTACAGGTATTTCTTGAACTAAATAAACTATCAAGTTTGTGTTGATAAACTTTATAAAAGTTCCGATAAATAATTTTATACAACTGTTTTAAGGCACCTGCTTGTGAACATGCGTTCTGTCGTGCCTGCATAACTGAGTGGATAAGTCTCCAGCCAACTTGCCCAGTAGACCGGCAGGCAGTCACAGCAAGTCAACTAAGACCAGTTCCAAGAATCCTACGTAACCTACTTTCAAGGTATTGCAGTTACGAAATTATATTCGAATCTAGGGCAGTGACTTTTAATGTTTTTGTAAACAAGAAATGCAGGATTTCCTTATAGGTTTTCATTATGAATGGATGTATATTAATTTAAAAATGCATGCCCCTAATATAATATTAAGGAATCTAATAAGTTCATTTGGTTTTCCTATTTTAATAAATTTATAGAACAGTAAAATAATATTTATATATTTTACATATTAAAACTTTTAGGACTCATGAATTATTTACTAAAAACTATAATTAATGTAATAAATAATAAACAACTTATATTTGAATTACAGATTATGTACAAGCTGTGATAATGCACCACATGGTTGCAATGCTGTTTTAAAACTGGATTCTCTTGTTTCTCACTTAGTGGAATGTAAGTGTAACATTTAATGTATGAATTACTTTCATGTCATTATAAACAAAGTCATTTTATCCAACTTTTTTTAAGAATTTTATATGAAAACCTAACTTTGCTGCATGCATAATAAGCGGTTGGTCAATATAACCGGCGTCATAATAAAAGGATTCTACTGTATTTTATTTTAATTCTCATAAGAATAGTTTTTAATATTTATACATTTAGTCTTTTAATCAACCAAACTATACAGTGGTGGTCACATAATTAAAGACACTAAGAACATTTTATACTACCCAAGACACTTTCCTCAACATTTTTTTTACACTATCATTGGAACTTGTTAAATAATTTTAAAATATTCAGGTATGTGTTGTCTTATGCTAAACTAAATTTTATCTACAAAACTTGTCAGTTTGTTAAATTTTAATCGGTTCATCCTTACTACTAGCAGTTTTAACCTATAATTAAAGACATAAGACTCGCTTATAAGAAATATAAAAAATTATTGTTTTAATGAGATTATTTTTCCAACACAAAATGTCTGACGTATTTACAAAACATTTTTACACTTTTCAATATTTGGTTGCATGTCCTTTGGCAGTAATGACGGTTTACATCTCTTGGGCATTGAGGAACTAATTTTGTACAAGTTGCATCTCTAATTTGGTTCCATTCTTTGAAAATGCTTTGCAAAGATAGTCAATGTTTTGTTGACCGCTTTGCCGCGACTTCTTTCTTTCTTGATTCCATAAGTTTTCGATCGGATTTGAATCCGGACTGTCAGGGGGCCAATCCAAAACAGTTACAGATTGGTTCCTTAACAAGCACTTCACTACTTTTGCTGTGTGCTTGGGATCATTATCGTGTTGAAAAGTCCAAACAACAGGTAAATTTTCCTCTGCATAGGGCAGCATGGATTGCTCTAAAATATACTTGTACTGGAATTTATCCATGTTTTCTTTTTGACAGGTCCAACACCAAGTCCAGAAAAACAGCGCCACACTTTGATATTTCCACCCCCATGTATGACTACTTTTTAGAGTATCTTGGATCCATTTCCTTATTGAGATGGCGTCTTAGATATTGTTTTCTGACAGAATTAATCATATTAATCTTAGTTTCATGCAGAAACAGCACATGTTTCCATCTCGTTCAGTCCAGTGTTCGTATTTTGTAGCAAAGTGAAATCTTGCCTTCACATTTTGTTTTTTCAAAAGTGGTACTTTCCGAGATACTCTTCAGTGCAAGTTTTCCTCACACAGTCTCCGTCTAATTTTGCTTGCAGACCCCCCTTCAAGCCTGCTGCACCATACAACTCTGAACTGTATCAGTTCCGACCCTTTAAATGGATCTTTTTAGCCAACAACACCATTTTTGAATCTTTCGGCCGAGTAGTTTCACTTGGTTTTGCTTTTCTGAGTACGTTTTTTGTCGTGTGGAACATCTTGACATATTTTATAGCATTCATAACCATATCCTTGAAACAGTTTAATTATCATGGAAGTTAGAAATATTTTTTCTTGCGGAGGAGTCGCAACTCTTATTTTTAACCTAGTAATTGATATTAAAACTATTAAACGTATGAATTTTAATTTTAAAAGTTAATATTATGTAATAACCAAAAAAATTATAGTGTCAACGATTTATGAAATTACGCGACAAAAGGAAGTAAAGCACAATGCTGTTTCTTTTTATTTATAAAAAATTGTAACTCATTTCTTGTTGTCTTTAATTAAGTGGCCAGCTAGACGTACGTTAACAAAGTTTGTGTTACATTTCCACAGAGAGCAAGTGTCGAAACTAACAAGGAATATAACTATTTTTTGTCCCTCATTTTAAAGAACGTATTGTCTTGTATGATTTAATAAAAATAATATTAGATTAAATACCTTTTTCAGATAATTGTACTTCCTAATGTAAATATTTTATGGTCAATTAGAGGGTGTCTTTAACCCTTAGCTGGTATCGCCTTTTTTGGCAACACTACCGGTATCGTGGGTCAAATTCTACCCATACCAAACAATCTGTTGTAGAACGTAGATTTTTTATTATTTGTATAAAATATGGTTAGATAAGAAATAAAAAAATATTTTTTTACAAAATAACCTTATTTAATTTTAGAATATAAAAAAAAAATATCATGTTTTACACACATTTGTAAATAACCTTATTTTTTGGCACTTTTTGGTTAATGTGAACTTAAAACATAAAAAAAAATAGAAATGTTAGAAAAACTTTAACTAAAATATATTTATGGCACTTCTCATATCTTTATTATAACAAAAAAACAAATTGCTTCTGAAATCAGCATAAAATAAAAAAAATGACAACCAAAAACAAAATGACTTCTACCATCAACTATCATCCTCATCTTCTTCACTCTCATCTCTCGTATTTTCGTTGCTCGTATATTTTCTATTATTCTCGTATCTCCTCTTCGTTTTCATCGTCGTCAGAACTTACTCCAAATACACTGTCTTCTAAGCAACTAACAGATTAGGGATTGTCTCGATCGCTGATGATTTCGTCGTCACAAAGTTGGTTTACATTTGGTATTCTTTCACTTTTCAATTCCAAATCATCACTTAAGTTGTTCATCAACTCCTCGATTTGTCTGTCGTTCAAAAAGCCCTCCAATGTAGTACAAATAAACAATAAAACCAAAAAAGTAAGTAATTACACTCAGTGAAAAAAGTTACTTATTTGGTGTCGTGGGTCGAACGTGACCCAGAAAGCTACTTACCTCCGCTCCTAAGATAGTCACAGTTCTGCACATCCACCCCCCGCTGCAGCTAGCGACGCACTGAGAATACTTAGAAGCGCACAGTCGTTGCATAAATATTTAAAGAATTATAACCGAAAATGTTCGCTTCTGGGTCAAATTTGACCCACGATACCTGCTAAGGGTTAATTATGTGACCACCACTGTATATGATTTTTTTTTAATGATATAACAATGCAACAAATAAATAATACAATAATTATTCAAGCTTTAGGCCTTATATACCATTTTCAAAAAATATTTACAATTCTGAATCAGTTGTAAATGTTAAAAAAAAGTTGTGACGATTCAAAAGTGCTTTTATAAGAAGTCTAATGGAATAAATAAATGTTTGAGTTTGAATTATTATTAATGACAAATTTTAAATATATTTATTGCATCTATATACCATAAAATTATGTTTTATCAAAAATTATTTGCCTAGGTGAATTCAATCCAAAGCGGCCAATGCCTTGTGAAGCTGGCTGCGGTCTTGTTATACCCAAAGATGAGTTAGCAGACCACAATTGTGTGCGTGAGCTGCGAGCTCTTATAACCACACAACAGGGGAAACTGACAGAGTACCAACAGGAGCTAGCTGAACAGAGACTTATTATCAATGAACATAAGCGGGAATTAGCTTTGCTAAAGGTACATCTATTACTGATAGATGAATACATTATTTATAAGTCTTAAACGGCCATAGTCAAGAAAATAATATATAACTTTAAAAATAAAATCAGTTATGTTCCAGGCTGACCTATTTTACTTTCATATACTGTTTTTGAATTTTTATCTCCGTTCCTTTTAACATTTATGTATATATATATAAGGTATTTTCCCAAGTTTTGGGCGACACAAAACACAATTGAGTTTCTCTGTAAATAAAGTTTTATTGTAATTAGTTTACATAGTTCACATTTAGTATTCATTAGTTGAATTTCACATTTAGTATTAACACAAGATCGTACCTGTAAATAAAGAAACAACATTTAATGTTTATAATTGTGTCGTTTCTTAATTAAATCACAATAAAGGATCAATAGTAATTTTATCCACAATGACGAGCGCTTTTTGTGAGATCCATAGATTACCTTCAAGTTTTCTTTACCACAGATTAGACTCAAACATAGAATTATAAATTACTGTTTTGATGTTTCGGTCAGATTGCGCGGGAATTCAAATTAATGAAAAATATATTTTTCATTACATCTCCCTCCCAAAGAGAAAATAATGAGCTTAACATACATACTCTTCAAGTGCAGCCAGGGGCTGGCGTTAGTTTCGAGATGTGGAAAAAATTTGACTCTGACTTCCTATGATCCGTGTTTATCCTGTAAATTGACTTTGATATTTTTTCTAAAATTTTGTAGGGCCCAAGTTTTAATACATCAAGCTTCTTCCTATTAAGTCTGTTTCCATTCTCCACAAAAACGGTATCACCAATTTTGAAGTCTATATGTCTGCGATTTTTATCATAAATTGTCTTGTTGTAATCATGTGATCTGATTGTATTTTCAAGAGCTTTTTTCCTAGCCTGGAACAAATTGTATTCTGTCTTCTCCTGCTTCAGCTCATTTGGTAAAATTGTCACATCTGTGCCATAGAGTAGGTATTTTGGAGCATACCCTGTAACAGTGTGTTCTGTTTCGTTGTAATTTTTTACACAGTTGTGGGCTATAGTTGACCAAGCTATTTTTGTTTCACGTTCATTTATCCGGCACCTGATTCTATTGACTAGCGTTTGGTTTAGTCTTTCATTTATGCCATTTGAGAAAGGAGAGTTCACTGCAGTAAAAATTAATAAAATATTCTTTTCGTCCAAAAAATTCTTGAACTCCTTTGAATTGATACCTGGGTACTGGTCTGAGAGTATCAATTCAATCTCATCTGTTTCTGCACAGTTTCTTATCAGTTTGATGAAATCATTTGCGTTTTGAGTGCTTGATGTTAAAATATATGCATACCTAGTAAAGTGGTCTGATAGCAGGTGTAAGTATCTCTTTGTTGATCTAGAACCTCCAAAACCCCCAATGGTATCAATAGAGCATATCTGAAAAGGTTTTGTAGCAGGACCCAAGTGGGACATCAATCCATATTTATTTTGTCCTCTTGATTTATTTTTTAAACATACTATACAATTTTCACAGATACTTTTTATATTTTTTGACATGTTTTCTGCTGTATACACTGAGCTAATCATTCTTTGCATCTGTTTAATTCCTATGTGACCAAGATCTGTATGGACATTTTTCATAAATTCTAAGCTGAATTTCTCCGATATAATTATTTTCTCTTTTTTGTTTACTTTCTTGTAGTAAACATTGTTCCTTATTTGTAACTTATCTTTTCTGCACTGTATATATTCATTTTTTATTTGATCTTTTAAGATGTCTTCTAGTGTTATTGTGTTAACTATTTTTAACTGTTCATCTTGGTTTTCATGGGGTTCGAGGACTGGATTCCTACTCAGGCAATCAGCTTCAGTGTTGTATTTTCCAGGAGAATATTTAATTTGGAAATCATATTGTGATAAATAGTATGACAGATCACCTAATTCTTCGTCTGTTCTTGACCTTATGTTCATATTCTCCAGTGGCTTGTGATCGGAAAAGACAATAAATTTCCTACCTATCAATAGATGTTGCCAATATTTTACACATTCTTTAATTGCAAGACATTCCAGATAAACAGCTTTCTTTCTTTTTTGTACTTGATTCAATTTCTTTGAGAAGTATGCTACTGGTTTCTCTTCGCTGTTTTCTTGTGGTTGTTTTAGGACAGCTCCCACTCCTAGTATACTGGCATCTGTGTATATGTGAATAGGTAAGTTTGGGTCAAAGATTGTTAATATTGGTTGAGAACACAATATTTGTTTCATTTCTTCAAATGTTTTTTGGCACGATTTCGTCCAGTTAAAAGGTTGTCCTTTTCTCAAAAGGTTATGTAATGGTTCTAATTTTATTGCTATATTTGGCACATACTTATGGTAGAAATTTATTTTCCCCAAGAATTGCCTCACATTTTTTTGAGTTTTTGGGGTTGGAAAATCTTTTATTGATACTAAGTTATCTTTCAGTGGCCTGACTGAGTTATTCTGTATTACATGACCCAAGTATTTAACTGAGTCTGTTGCAAACGTGCATTTAGAGAATTTTAGTTTTAAACCTTCACTTTTAATTGCTTGAAATAGTTGTTTTAGGTGCCTGACATGATCCGAGAAAGATTTTGAGAACAGCAAAATATCATCAATGAAACATACCGTAAACTCTGTGAGCTTGTGCTTCCGTATTATATTACACATTATCCTCTGGAAGATGGCTGGAGAAGTTTTCAATCCGAATGGTAAGCAGGTCCATTGATAGTGACCTTCTTGTGTCACAAATGCAGTTTTGTGTCTATCTGAAACACGCAAAGGTATAGACCAAAATGCTGAATTTAAGTCAAGAGTTGAAAAATAATTGCAATCTCTTGTTTTTATTATGAGGTCCTCAATAAGAGGAAATGGCTGTGATTGAGGTACCACTATTTTATTTAAGTCACGAAAATCGATGCACAATCTTGATCGTTTGTTTTCATCTCTTTTAAATGCTAATGTGACTGGTGCTGCGAATGGGCTATATGATTCTTCTATAATATTTTTTTCTAATAATTTTGCTACCTGGTTCTCAATTTCTTTTTTGTCTTCCATTGTGCAACGGTATGGCCTTTTACTGCAATATTTTTCTACTAGCAGATCAATGTGTGCTTCATAATCAGTTACCTTTCCTATGTCATATTTGTCCTTTGCGAACACTGTTTTATTTTTGGATATTAATTCATCAATCAAAGCCTTTTCCAGATAGTCCAGATGGTTAATACAAATTTTGAAGTTTTCTTCACTGAAGTCTTCGTTGAAGTTTACTAAATTTTCGGATTTTATTTTCTTAAAATCCGTATTTCTTTTATTTGATTCCTTAGAAACAATTTCATTTCTTTGTATTGGTATTTTCTGGCTAATTTCCAAGTTTTCATTTTGAACTAGATAAAATTCCTTTATGCAGTCTAGTCCCACTAAAAAATCATAATCAAAATTTTCTTTGTCTATTACAAAAACATTCATTTTTTTTTTCAAATCAAATATGCCAACATCAAGAGTAATTATTCCATTTGCCTTCTTAACGCCATTAATCGTTTTTAAATTTGTCTTGTTGGAGAGACCGGTATCCTCATTCTTTATCTTTAATAATTTTGAGTTTATCAATGAGACATTAGACCCCGAGTCATAGATTCCGAATACTTCAATATTTTCATTGAGTACTAATTTTATTTTGATCAATGGCGGCACTATTAGTTTTTTTGGTCTTCACACTGTAATTCACATTCTAATTCTGAATTGTTTATAAGTTTTATTTGCTTTTTATCCTTTTCAATATTAATTGTCTTTTGTTTAAACCAACAGGAATCTTCTGAATGAAAGCGTATGCCTTTTTTTAATTTTTCACATATACTGCATTTTTCTTTAATTGGCTTTAAATCTTCTTTTTTCTTGAAGATATTTTTTTTCTTTGTGACCAGATGTTCTAATTTGCCTAGTTCATTGAATAAATTGCTTGTATGTAAAATTTCTTCTTTGTTAATTTTATCTGTTATAAAATCTGGTAAGCCTGCAGCAATTATATCAATTAGGGTGCCTTCATCCATTGTTTTCCTTATCTCGAGTAAAAGTTTTTCCTTTTTCACTGCATACTCTAGTAAAGATCCTGATTGATACTTGAACGATAAAGCATACTTGCTAGATGTCCAACCTTTATTGGCATAAGTTTGCAAGAAACTTGATTTCCATTTTGACCATTCGGAGTGTAGACTTAACTTTATCATCATGGAAGAATACCAATCAGTGCATGATTTTTCTAAAAATAGTCGGAAGATTTCAATTTTTTCTTCATCTTTTATTATGTCAAACCTTGTACATTCTTTTTCAAATACATTCATCCACTCATATGCACTTGAGTTTCTTCCGTCAAACTTTTCAATAACAAATCTCTCGGCTAACTTTTTTACACTTTGTTTTTCTTTGTTTTGTTGATCTTCAACTAATTTTTCTAAAATTTTTATTACAGGATCTTCAGAATACTTTTTACTCTCAAAAGATAATTGTTCTTGGGTACTTTCCTCTAGAAATTGGTCCTGGAAAATCATGTTGCCGTCCTCATCAACATATGTTTTTAAAATATCCTCTGTAGTTTTTATCCAAACATTTCTGGTTTGATATCGTTTTTTTAATGTATTTTTCACAGTGGTGAAGCTTTTCGAGGCTAAGATATGTTTATGAAACGATATTGTTTGATATTCTTCAGGGATTAAGTAGACTTTGTCATCTTGCGTGGCAATTGAGGTTATGGCAATAAAGTTTGACTTTCCATCTGTTGTTGGTTTTACTTGGAACATAAATTTAAATTTTTCCATCTTCTTACAATAAATGTTGTTTTATAAGGTATTTTCCCAAGTTTTGGGCGACACAAAACACAATTGAGTTTCTCTGTAAATAAAGTTTTATTGTAATTAGTTTACATAGTTCACATTTAGTATTCATTAGTTGAATTTCACATTTAGTATTAACACAAGATCGTACCTGTAAATAAAGAAACAACATTTAATGTTTATAATTGTGTCGTTTCTTAATTAAATCACAATAAAGGATCAATAGTAATTTTATCCACAATGACGAGCGCTTTTTGTGAGATCCATAGATTACCTTCAAGTTTTCTTTACCACAGATTAGACTCAAACATAGAATTATAAATTACTGTTTTGATGTTTCGGTCAGATTGCGCGGGAATTCAAATTAATGAAAAATATATTTTTCATTACATATATATGAATTATTATTTCATACTGATTTAACTTCTTCATTTTATTAAACTTTGTCTACACTGAAGCTATTGTTATTATTTTAAGTGTGTCTCAAAATGTTTATAATATTATTCATCCATAAATAATCAGGAGTTCATGCGGGCGATGCGTGTCTCCAACCCAACGATGCGTGCGCTAGCCGATCAGATGGAGCGAGAAGAAGTGATACGCTGGGCAAACTCACTGTCACGGGCGAGAGTCACACGCTGGGGCGGTATGATCTCCACACCTGATGACGTCCTGCAGGTGGTAATAGTCTGAGATATGTGTAGCTACTTGTGTACTGGGCTGTGGTGTGGGATTTTCTTTACGTCTGCTGTGGGCGGATTTTCAATTTTTGATTAAATCTTATCTGAAAATCATATATTTAAATTTTCGTATTGCATATTATACAAAATTGAAAATGTGTTTTAACAAATTTCAAAGTGTTTGTTTCATAAAATATACAATGAATAAGTATTCTTTATGTTTTGGTCGTTTTATGTATCTTTTTAGGTGTAGTATGAATTCATAAAAGGATCCTAAAACATTGAATTTTTCAACAGATGATGATCAAGAGAAGTTTATCGGAGTCAGGATGTCCCCCTCACATAATAGATGATCTGATGGAAAACTGCCATGAAAGGAGATGGCCACCAGGCCTCTCCTCACTAGAGACTAGACAAAATAATAGAAGGTACAATGCTTATTATACTTTACCTAATAGTCTCTAAGGTAATTTTTTTGATATTGCTGAAGTAATACTAATCAACACATAATATATTTTATTCACAGATTGTATGAAAAATATGTATGTAAGCGAGTGCCTGGAAAGCAGGCAGTATTGGTGCTCCACTGTGATAATACACATGTCGACGAACACATGATGGTTGAGCCCGGGCTTGTCATGATATTCGCTCATGGCATAGAATAGTCATAGATATTAAGTCGGTCAGCGTTCATCAAACTACTGCATTTTTCAAAATTATGCTATTTAGAAGGCTGATACTGGGAAATTTCCGGATAAAGAAGCACGGACTAGAGAATTGAGGCGATAAAATTTGGACTGTTAATTTACGCAAAGCAAATAACCATGACTGTTGAATACACTCTTTGGAGTTGTGTTGGTTTATTGTTTATGAATAAACAAAAATCATGTTAAGATTTTGGATATGGATGGCACGTTATAAAGCATATTGAAAGCTGAATAATACAAAAGTTGTATATTTGAAAGAGATTAAATGAGGCACTGAAAAACGAACATTCCGTTATGATACGGCGTTTGACCTTAGTATATAACATCATAACATTTGTATAATAAAGAGTGCTGTGTTGTTAGTTTTTAAAAACTAGTAATAGATTCTTTAATAAAGTACGCAATCATATTGCTATTGAAAAAAAAAACAAATTATTGTGTAATTATTTTAAAAACTGATTTCTCATAATACCAACGAAATAACTTTATGATACATAGTTACTCATACATGTTTATTTTATCAACAGATATTTGTTTCAATAAATTTTTATTTTTAGCTCAATTGAGATAAATAATTATCATTAAAATTGTTTTTTCCAAAAGCATTTGTTTTATTTCCTACTAGGTTTCCGCCCGCGGCTTTTCCCGCGCAGTCAAAGAAAAACCCGCATAGTTCCCGTTCCCGTGGGATTTCCGGCATAAAAAGTAGCCTATGTCCTTTCTCGGGTATCAAAATATCTCCATACCTACCAAATTTCATAAAAATTGGTTCTGTAGTTTAGGCGTGATTGAGTAACAGACAGACAGAGTTACTTTTGCATTTATAATAATACTAGCTTACCACCCGCGGCTTCGCCCGCTTTCTCTAAAACGATTTGAAATTTAAACTATCCTGTCTCTCAAGTTGGATCGAACTGCACATGGTGTGCGAATTTTATTATAATCGGTTAAGTGGTTTAGGAGTCCACTGAAGACAAACATTGTGACACGAGATTTATATATATTATAAGAAAGAAGATTAGTATGGATTCAACATCATAATATCATATCTTATTTGCAAAATGTTTGCAAGGTTTGAATAATGCACATGCTTGTTGCTGTTGCAGTTGCTGAATAACTGGTAAATAACTTAGTTGTATGATTTTTAAGGATTTTTAGGTACCATTGGCATTTGTCAGAACAGATAATATGATATACTATATTTTTGTAAACGGGTCAAAATTTATCCATTTATGATGCATGTGTAGCGTGGCGTACCTATTACGAGAACCGACAGATTTATAACGTAGTGATTATATCCTCTCGCTCTTCGTCTATACGGTTTAGTGTTTACTAACTGATATTCCTATTGTTGGAGTGTGCACTATAATATATTATTTTTAAACCATCTTAGAATGGCTATCATAGAAAAAATATCTATTCAAATGCCTTGAGGAATGATAGGTACCACATAGGTACTTTAATTTTCCTCAAGAGTCGCTCAACTATAATTTTGAGATTCACTGCCTATATTAAATGAGCTCTATGCAGGAAACTTTGTCCTGTTAAGTTAAAAAAAAATGTTATAGAAATGATAATATGTTTTGCCTTGGTAATAGTGCCGGGCTATATCATTCTTTAAAATCTTATATCTCTAGCTAGTCACAAAAATCATAATGTCGCTCCGTTGCGAGTTGCTACTTGAAAGAGAGAAAAACAATCACAATTGCACATTTAAATGTGGTTTAAACCAAGTAAGGATTTGGCAAGGATCACAGAGCAAGTAATATGCAAGGATTAACCCTGTGAATAAAAAAAATCCTCTGTATTTTCAACGTGGTCAGATACTTACCCGGCTAAACACCAAAAATGAAATTGACACTGTCAAATAAAAAAAAGTTAAATTGTCAATTTTGTAATGTCAAAATATGCATTTTTGTATGTCATTGTGTCTATCTGAGTAAACATATTTGAATGTATTTACTGTTTGTAAAGATCTTTAAAAATACTCTAAATAATGTCTGAGATGGAAGTTACAGAGAGTAGCAATGATTGCTCAAATGATCTATGTAAGTTGTTTGGTTAAGTAACGTATACTTCAATTTACAAAGACATGTATACGTTTGTAACCTAGCTATTCTATAACCGACTGTTTTAATTAAACATAATCTCCACTGTTTTAGTGCTTCTTGATCGTGTGTTTCTCCGCCTGGGAAATGCCGATAGTGATGAACAGTTGGAGAGTTGTCTTAACCGATTCCTACCACCTGTAATGTTGAAGTTATCATCACCTTTTGAACAGGTATGTTAGGAATTCTACTTACTTGTTGTTACTGTTCAACCATGTGGAATTACATAGTATTAAAGACGACACAGTTTAATTACTTAACATGTTCCAGGTTCGCACAAAAGTGATGGAATTGTTAGTTCATGTAAATAAAAGAGTGAAGTGCAGATCCGATGTCCAGTTACCTGTTGAAACTTTACTGCAATTGTATCGAGACCCAACTGCCAACAGCTTCATTATTGTAAGTACATTTGCTTTTTTTATTCTATTATCCTCAGGTTTAATTTTTTTCAAACTAACTTCAAAACTAGTTAGCCTGAAAAATAATCTATGATTCAAGGAAACAGTAAGAGAGTCTATATTTTATTTTATAGTTATTGCCTTTGATTGATATACATAATATAATAGTAATCATTCTCTGGATAAATGAGTACTTATGTATAATAATTTTTAATATACTCATCTTGGTCATTGATTAATAAATAATTATTTTATTGTAGAATTTCTCAATCATTTATATAACAATGGGATTTCCGAGATTGCCTCGAGAGCTGCAACTGAAGTTAGCCCCTTCGCTACTGGAATCTATTGAGAACAGACCTCAAGGACATCAAGATCAGTAAGTTTATAGAGATCGGTTAATAATAGTTAAATCATATAAAAATATAATGTGTGATGTTTTATTATTAGAGTATCTGCAATCAATTATCAACTATGAACTGAATCAGTTATATGTATTTGAAAGGAAGCATTTAATACAATAATTTTCTAATAAATAATTCATTGCAAAAATCTTATAACAATACTGCAATGTTAGTAGTTCCTACTTTAAACTATTTTTTTAACTTTACTAACGTTAATAAAATTATTAGCAACTTCAAATATAACATTACAATATTGCTCTGCCTTCTGAACTAGGTTATTTATTACCTGTATCTCAGAAGGCAGGATGTTTTTGAGTATTGCTAATAATTTGATATTTTCAGATTATTGATGTTGGTCATCCCTCTGCTTGCTGATATAAAAGAATCAGACCTTAATCTGAAAGCAAAACCAAAGGTCGCTACTTTAATTCTTAAATTTGCAACAGATGTCCTTTTGTTACCATACAGGTAAGTTCTAACATAGTAATACAAAAATCTTCATGCATCTATGTAGTGTTACTCTTTTTTATCATTAGTTAGCATATTTTAAGATTTCTGTAAGTTTTGAAATTTTTCCAGAATCCATATTTAATTTAAATTATTTAGATTTTTGAAATTTGTATGTTGTAATTTTGTTTGTAATACTTAAATTATAGTGATTTTAAATATTTATAAAGCTATTAAATAATAAGTGGGATATGCAAATCTAAATTGTTTTATTATTATTAATTGTGTGTATTGTTTCTCATATTTGTTTTTTTTTTTTTTATACAAAAGGGCTCTGCCCAACGCAGGAGAGAGTGATTTTCAAGTGCCACCAGGTATGAGCGTCAAATCATATAAAAGGATTGTTGAAAAGAATCAGCTGAATCCAAACCAATTAGAGGAAGTAAGTTAAGGTTTGATTTTGTAAAGTTTTGATGATAAATATTTAAAAAAGTTTACTAACACTTGAAAAAGTGAAGACTACAATCAAAAATATGTTTAGTATTCGATTTATATTATATAGATACAAAACAATAAAAGGAGAACTTAATAATGCTTGAGATTATTTTTAAAGAATAGACCTGCGTCTTTCGCCTTGCTGGAGCGACGATAACTCAATATCTAATTCATAGTGCTTTGTTTTAATCTGCAATCCATTTGAAGAAAAGATCAGCTTCATGTAATATTACGTTTTTTTATGTTTTGCAGATGAAATTGTCTATAGTGAATTTTATTAGCAAGGATATATTTAACATGAATGATATTCTGTTAACACTGATTGTGGCTGCAGCTGATTCTAGGTTCAGTGTTGCCAACCACGCCAATAGCCCCTTGATAAGAGTTAATAGGTAAGACATTTGTTTTGATTTTTTTTTATATTTTATTATATTTCCGTCAATGCAATAAAAAAAAATGTGTGCGTGTACTAGTGTACACACGTAAGAAGTGAAACTTCTTTATGAACTTATTTTTCAAAAAATAATTTATAATATGCAACTTTACAGAAATATGTCCAATCAAGCGTAGTAGGCATAAGAAAAGGATGGCGCGTAACGGAAAAATGTCACGCGTAACGAAAAAATGTTACACTAAATTTTTTTCCAACCCCCATAAAGAAGTTTCACTTCAATAAATATCTGTTATTTGTGAGACCTTTTTAAAGAACAGGAAAAATTCTATAAAGCATTTGAATGCTATAAGACTAAAAACCTATTTGCTTATTAATTTATCTTTGATCATGTTTTAATGTGCTTTCTTTGGTGCATAGTGATGATAAATACAATATAAGTTGTGTTCATTCTGACATTGCAAGTTAGATTTTACAAGTGTAAATAAATTGTAATGTACTTTTTCAGTTCTGTAGATTGGTCGCAACCATCAATAGTGGCACCCTTGTACTCTTTATATTTGGGTACTTGGGGTGGATTGAAAGTACCTCCAGATGATCGCAAGGTAATTATTTGAGTATTTTTTAAATTTTAGACAGTTACTGTACGGTGTTACTAGTAACAAAAATATACCATAAATTTTAATGTTTATTTTATAGGTACCCGCATGTACGAGACTTCGTCTAAAACTTATCCAGTATTTGAATAAAGCTACTGGGCCTGCTATTATGTTCCCACATTGTGTACAAGTGAGTTTTTTTGGATCTTGCAACATTTGTTTTTTCTTTGTTAATTGCCAGAGACATTATGTTCATAAATAAAAATATTTTACGATTTAATATTCTTTTTCAGGTTGTATTTTCTTCGTTATTTGACCCCAATACTAATTCACGGTTGAGGAATATGGCGCTTATGTTTTTGTTGAATGTCATCAATAAGTGAGCATTTTTTCGTGTTTTTCTATGAGTAAGCTTTTAAAGTGCAGCTATTATCTTGCTTCTTATACAAAAAATTGTCATATAAATTATTTTAAATTGTTTTTTTTTCAGTGGTGATCAAGTACAACTCAAAAAGGTAGCCACAGTATTTCTCCAAGGTCTGTTAAAGTTGGTACGAGCTGAAGAACACGCAGAACATCATCAGAAAGCTTACATGTGTTTGGGTAAATATAATATTATATTAAACTATCTGATTGTCCCCGTTTCTTCTGGGTTGATTTGGGATAAATAATTGAAATGTACTTAGTCTATTTAGTTGGTAAAGATGTACCTTTCTTATGGTATGTTTGGATCAAATTTAAAAAAGCAACAAATATCTATTTAATTACCAATTATTGATTATTCCACTAAAAACTTTAATTTTTTTTTCATTTACGTTGTGAAGATTCACATAAAAACTTTTACATGGATTTTGAAATTGTTTTCATATTCGTGTGTTTAGGTAGACTAGCAATGAAGTCCCCAGAATGCTTCAGTAACCAGTTTGCGTTGCTCGAAGAATTGGTAAAGAAGATTCCAGAAGCTGTTCCCGAAATTAAGACGGCATTGAGAGATGCATTGTTGGAGATGGCTGTGGCTTTTAAAATTAATAGTGAAGGTACAATTAGGTGTAAGAATAAATAGGGTTGATATATGTTTTATTTCCATTTCTCATTTAGATTTTATTTAAGAACTAGCTTCCGCCCGCGACTCCGTCCGCGCGGATGTCGGTCTTCGCGTGGATGGTTTATTTCTCCATTTTGAGTAACTCTGACAATAACATCTTATAAAATATCTATTGGACCCAAATACGGCTAGGCCTATAATAATACGCAACGTGTGTTCGCGGTTCTACGGAACAACGTCTATGGATAAAACTGAAAAATTAAGATTAATTTTTTTCTACGTATTTTTCCACGATAAAAAGTATCCTATTTTACGCCCAGGATAATAAGGTATAATTATACCAAGTTTCATCGAAATCGAACTGTTAGTTTTCACGTGATGCCTTCACATACAGACAGACAGACAGACAGACAGACAGACAAAAATTTTTTTAATCACATATTTGGGTTTGGTATCGATCCAGTAACACCCCCTGGTATTTATTTTTTCAATATTTTCAATGTACAGAATTGACCCTTCTACAGATTTATTATATGTATAGAAATGATTATTTATTGTCTTTTGTTTTATGGTATAAAAATAATGCTGAATGCTGTGAAAATGCTTAGTATTGCTATTTATTTTGTTATACAATACATATTATATACATTTTAAATTTCACTGAGCCATACAATTAAAAAAGTTTATATCAACCCTCATCAACAAAAAACATACTAGTGTACCTATGTAAATCTATAAATATTTATTTTAGAGAAAACAGAAGATAAAGAACAGTCGTCTTCTGGAGCGGGAACGTCACGAGATGAAAAAATGGATACAGATGAAGTAACCGAAAAGAATACTAGTCCATTCAACCAGCCGCAAGCATTAGCACTGTTTGCGCTTTTGGATCAGTAAGGAACAACGTATTAGTTAATATTCAAATAATATAATAATTCACATCATTCAGAGTGTTAAAAAATAACTATATATTAAAATTAACTTTGTATTTTTTTTATAAGCGATATTTTCATAATTATTATAAGATTAAATAAATTTAAAAATGAAATGCTAAAGACCTTTCATCAATTAGTAGTTGATTGTTAAAAATCATGGTTAGTTACTGTGAAAATTATATGAGGGTAGTTATACAATATACGTGTTTTATTCGTGTTCAACATTATTTTAAAAGAAATAAATTATTCTTAAATCATAAAGAAAATAATTCATTATTAGCAATAATTATAATTCATTATTCGTCCACAGTTACATGCACAGCGAAGAGCCAATGATACGTTACGTCGCGATGAGATATTCAGCTGCTGTGTTCCCTCAGGACTATATTCCTTCTAGATATCTGCTATTGCTGGCCAGTGGAGACAGGTATGATTATAATTTGATTGATTTTTGATTTGAACATTCTTCCGTCCAAAAATAGAGGCTAAATTTTCCCCAATTATACTGTATATGAATTAGCTTGTAACGATAAAAGCCACAAAAAGTTGAAACGAAAAAAGTTTAAATGAATTTTCCAAAAAACAATTTAAAAAACCTAATTTTGTGTATAATATTTGATACTGTTTCTGGCTGGTTCCTTCTATAACTTATTATAACATTTTATAATTTACTTTATTTAGCCAAGACGATATATCAAACGAAGCACTAAAATGTTTATACGGAACGTCACGGCCGAATGAAATAGATGACGTCGTTAACAACGTGTCGAAGAAAGAGACAACAACAGTCAACCTAGATGAAGATTCCTCCAAGCGAGACAAGGACAAAGTACAGGAAGATGTGTTCAAAGCGCCGAAGTTTAACGAAATGTTGAATTATATTTGGGAACAAATGCAGAAACGAAAGAAGGGCTCGAACTCTAAGCATAGGTTTGTTATTGGAAATCAGGTTTTGCAGTTTCATCCTCAGACTTATCAAGAGGTAAGAAATCTAATTTATCTATATATATATAAATGAAACCTGTTTCGCGTTGTCACGGCATCACGTGTGAACGGCTGAACCGATTTGGATAATTCTTTTTTTAAAGTGTTTGTGGAAATCCAAGGATGGTTCTTATGTAAGGAAAATGTAAATATGTACCACGGGCGAAGCCGGGGCGGACCGCTTGTACTTAAATAAAACACATTTATTTAAGTTAATAACGCATGTGATTATAATTAGAACGAAGTTCTTTATCGCGCGTTGCAAACGGGGATAGTCGGAATTCAGACTAAAAGTTATAACGACATTTTTTGCTATAGTTGTAAGCCGTGTGGTGTACGCGTGTTTCTCTGTCTGTCTCTCTCTCATAGAAAGTAAGTCAGTTATTTTAGTAACTTCGTTCCATAAAGGTGTCCCTTGACACCTAAATTTTTTTTCTAGGTCGATTACTGTGTGAATTTTATTTTAAACTACCGTTTCACCCTGGCTTGGCCAGTGGTACATATTATGTATTTACGTTTTCTCTACATAAGAACCATCCTCGTACTTCAAGGAATATAATAAAAAAAAATATCGAAATCGGTCCACCCGTTCACGCGTGATGCCGTGAACAAGGAAAACGGGTTTCATTTTTATATGTATATCTGACTGTTATAAATATTGTTGTAGATATTACGCTACTTCCGGATGTGTCTCAACCATGACGCGAATCTCAAAGACTGTTCCAATCATCCGAATGCGACATCACCTTTATTGACCAAATACCTGTATAGTAATCTGCTTGAATCTGAAGTTTTGGAGAGATATTTGGCAATGATCACCTCTTTGCTTAATGCTAGCCCAGGTAGTAAATAAAATATAATTAAATTGTAATTTGTTTCTTATAGTGTTGTTTAGTATAATGTGTAATACTTATTCTGTAGAAAAAAAAGAGCGTGTGTTCCGAGCACACATGTCAGAAGTGAAACTTCTTTGGCAAGATTCAAAGATACCAAAATCGCCTTACTCCATGACGTGGCGGTAGAGCCATGACGCGACATTTTTACTCTCAATGTGCCTAAAGAAGTTCCACTTCTTAAATATTTTACATGTTATGCAGTTATTTAATAATTCAGAACACTTTACACATTGAACGTTTACAGGTGTGATGCCGCTCACATGTTTCCTAGACATAGTGGGATGTGTGCCCGACGAAATGGCGCCAAAATACACGTCACTTCTACCATTCTTACTGAATCTCTTAACAACCAGTACCAAGGAGGAGATCCGCGAAACGGCAGCGACAATTTTCGCGATAATTACAGTACATACAAGCGAGAAATCCGCGATAGATAAACAGATAAAGGAGTTCGTGGTACAGGGTGTGAATAATAAAAGTTTGGAAGCGCAGTGTGGGTATATAGCTGCGTTCACTAATATGTGCGAGCGGTGTATAATGCAGTATCGGAAGGGCAAGTTCGGTGGTAAAGGCTTCAATCCAGTTAATTGGGAGCCTTATCAAGAAGCAGCTTTGTGTTTAGGTAAGATATTTTTATATAAATTTTGAAAACGCCTATTTTTTAGTTATACAAGTAACTATTTATCTAAAAAAAAAAAAATGCCAATGAATGTATTAAGATTTAAATGTTTTTGTTCTTTAATTATTAGTATCTTCACTTTACAGAAAATATTTCACTTATTTCATAAATTTCAGCAAATTTCCTCTCCAACTCGCAATCATTGCTAGTCGCGACATCTGTAACGGCTGTATCCCTACTAGTGCGATGTTCTGCATTACCATTACCAAACAGTTCTTCAAAACAAGACGCGCTCATACAAAGCGATAATCCCTTCAACATAAAAGCAGAAGCGAATGATAGTGATGACGTCACAAAGTTCCTCGTCGCTGATAGGCTGTTCAGGATTGTAGGGAATGCCAAATTGCCGACCAAAGTTAAAGAGAGGTCGTTGTATACGCTAGGCCTTATGTGCTGTGGGGAAAGGTTGGTTTTCGCGAAGCAGATTGTTAAAGGCTTCCTGCAAATGGCTAAAGATGTGAGTTTGTGATTTTTTTTAAACATTAAATTTCAAAATCAATGAAACAAATATTAGAAAGGTTCTTATTTGGTCAAATATTGTAAACTAATATGATTATAACGTTTTTATATGCTAATGTTACCTATAAACTTGTAATTTGGGTTATAAAATAATACTACAAATTTTAGATTTTAAATATTGAACTTTTTTATTTCCTAGAGCAAAGAATTCGAGATCCATCTACAAATCGGTGAATCATTAGTTCTGTGCGTAGAAGGCGTAAACTCAAATGAAAAACGAGACTTGTGGACAGAATTGCCAAAGGAGGTAAAGTTTGTTTCATTAAAATCTATACTAATAAAACTGAAGATTTTGTTTGTTTGAACGCGCTAATCTCAAGAACTACTGGTCCGATTTGAAAAATTCTTTCAATGTTGTATAGCCCATTTATCGAGGAAGGCTATAGGCTATATATCATCACGCTAAGACCAACGGAAGCGGAGCCAGGCGAGTGAAACCGCGGAGCGCAGCTAGTCATCAATAAAATTTAATGTTGCAAATATTATGTATTTATATATTTTTATTTGTGTAGGGAGACGCGAAAATAAGAGACGCGGAGGCTTTGAAAGAAAACGATGAACTATTAAGCTGGCTGTTACAAGAATTGTTTAAGATTGGCAGACACCCACATCCACATTCTAGACAGGTAAGGCAATTTTTTTTAGATATGAAAATTATTTTATTTTGAGTGTCACAACAAAAGTTATAATCCATACTATCTATACATATAATAAATCTGTAGAAGGGTCAATTCTGTACATTGAAAATATTGAAAAAATAAATACCAGAGGGTGTTACTGGATCGATACCAAACCCAAATATGTGATTAAAAAAATTTTTGTCTGTCTGTCTGTCTGTCTGTCTGTCTGTCTGTATGTGAAGGCATCACGTGAAAACTAACGGTTCGATTTCGATGAAACTTGGTATAATTATACCTTATTATCCTGGGCGTAAAATAGGATACTTTTTATCCTGGAAAAATACGTAGAAAAAAATTAATCTTAACTTTTCAGTTTTATAGACGTTGTTCTGTAGAACCGCGAACACACGTTGCGTATTATTATAGGCCTAGCCGTATTTGGGTCCAATAGATATTTATAAGATGTTTAATTGTCAGAGTTACTCAAAATGGAGAAATAAACCATCCACGCGAAGACCGACATCCGCGCGGACGGAGTCGCGGGCGGAAGCTAGTCCATACTAATTTTATAAATGCGAAAGTAACTCTGTCTGTATCTGTTACTCAATCATGCCTAAACTACTGAACCAATTTTCATGAAATTTGGTAGTGAGATATTTTGATACCCGAGAAAGGACATAGGCTACTTTTTATCCCGGGAAAATGACGCAATCCCGGAAAACCCACGGTTAACTGCGCGGGCGAAGCCGCGGGCGGAAATCTAGTAAGAAATATTTTTCCGACATACAAGAAGTAAGTATGTCATTGTTTTTCAGTGTCAATTTTTTTATATCTATGTTCCATATTTTAGAAGTAAAGGTAATAAATGTAGTTTCGAATTTTTAGGCAACAAGCATCTGGTTATTGGCTCTTCTAAAGAATTGTCCAGAAAGGTTACCAATAAAGAATTCACTGCCGAAACTACAAGACGTATTTATGGACTACTTGTCAGAGAATAGTGGTATGTATTTTATAAATAAGCAAAAAAATAAAACGTTGATTTTCCTCCTTTTATGAGTACTATTCCAGCGTAAAACATGGTCCAATTTTTCTATAAATGTTGTTTCAAAGAATTAATTTTCAAGTTCTAAAATGATAAGTCAGTACAGAGAAAAATTTCATTGGTGGTATATGTCAAATGGAAATAAAGATTGCCTTTTGGACGGAACAATTACTATTCTTATTATGTCAAAATTTTTAGATATCGTTCAAGACGTAGCCAGCAAAGGTCTCAGTCTTGTGTATCAGAATTCCGATGAAAGCCAGAAACAAGCGCTAGTCGCTCAAATCATCGACCAATTGACGATGGGCAAGCGATCAGTGGCACAAGTCACTGAAGATACCAAGATATTTGAGGAAGGACAGTTGGGAGCAGCGCCTACTGGGTAATGTTATTATTATTAATAGTGATAATTCGTTTTGGTTTCAGATAAATTAAAGACTTAAAACTGCATTGTATTTTTAATTGATTCTTATGAATATGTGTTTTTAATTATCAATTCAAAAAGTAAGTATGTTGTAAGTATCAAAGGTGGAGAACAGAGACTAGTACCAGTAGATAGTTAAGACGAAGAAGTAAAAAGATAAAAGTATGTTTTGTGACAATTGTTTTTAAGGTTATAAGTGAAAATAATATAAATTATATTCGCAGCGGAAATTTATCAACCTACAAAGAGCTCTGTTCGCTGGCATCAGATCTGAATCAACCGGACTTATTGTACAAGTTCATGCACTTGGCTCATCACAATTCTGTTTGGAATTCTAAGAGAGGTATGTAGATTAATTATTGTAATATTGATTTATTACAGTTTCACATATAAAAATTAATTTAGTTTCAGTTATTGCTTAATTTGTCATATTATGTATTTCCTAAAATAACAACATTCCCTTTTTCCATGCATTTTTTTAATATAAAATATTGGAACTATTAAAATACCATAACGATTTTTCAGTCCATTGATTATACATCTCAATACTTCAACTTCAACTTTATTTGATCCTTCAAGTATTCATAGTCCTGCCTGAAATAAGCCAATAAGCATTTTATTTGAACATTAATAAACCACTTTATATATTATCAGGTGCGGCCTTCGGTTTCCACTCCATAGCACTGCAAGCTGGTGCACAACTATCAGAACACTTGCCCAAAATAGTGCCGCGTCTTTATCGTTACCGATTCGATCCGACACCGCGGATACAAAACTCGATGGCGAGCATTTGGCACGCTATTGTGCCGAATACGCAGGCTACGGTGAGATATTTATATATAGTGGGCTTTTTGTCTCGTTTTTTAGGTTCCATTGAGGTATTTGTAAGTGACCTACAATATACAGTTAGGCTCATAATTACGCTTCAAAATTGTCCGAAAAGTAACTCTGCCTGAGCAGATAAGATAAATAATAATCTATACATATAATAAATCTGTAGAAGGGTCAATTCTGTACATTGAAAATATTGAAAAAATAAATAGCAGGGGGTGTTACTGGATCGATACCAAACCCAAATATGTGATTAAAAAAAATTTTGTCTGTCTGTCTGTCTGTCTGTCTGTCTGTCTGTCTGTATGTGAAGGCATCACGTGAAAACTAGCGGTTCGATTTCGATGAAACTTGGTATAATTATACCTTATTATCCTGGGCGTAAAATAGGATACTTTTTATCCTGGAAAAATACGTAGAAAAAAATTAATCTTAATTTTTCAGTTTTCTCCATAGACGTTGTTCCGTAGAACCGCGAACACACGTTGCGTATTATTATAGGCCTAGCCGTATTTGGGAATTGGGTCCAATAGATATTTATAAGATGTTATTGACAGAGGTACTCAAAATGGAGAAATAACCATCCACGCGAAGACCGACATCCGCGCGGACGGAGTCGCGGGCGGAAGCTAGTAAATAATAAGGCAGAGTTTTCTAATGAGCGATAAAAGGACTTTGAACGTGCTTGTGAACGCGAAATTCATTACCTTCTGTTATACCTTCACGAGATTTCTAAAAAGATAGATGCCGGATGAATTATCATTTACCAAACGAATGTATTAGCAGAGTAAAGTTAGTATTTCTTTTGTATAAATTGTAATATTCGTTTCCAAAAATCTTATACGTAAAATATTTATTATAGGTACAAAAATATCACAAAGAAATATTGGCGGATCTCGCAACCAACCTTACTTCTAACCAATGGCGCGTCAGAATGTCTTGTTGCAATGCTCTCTCAGATTTACTAAGGTAAGATGTTTGAAATAAAATGTTGTGTTATATTTGGTTATTTGATAATCTGTTTCTTTCGCCGATATGATAGTACTTACAAATTTTAGCAATAACAAAAGTTAACTTGCCTCTAGCAATTTATATAAATTTTCGAGTTGTTCTTTTTTATCATAAAAAATAAAATTATTTTTTTTAATATTTTTTCTCTTTTTTCCAAACAGGGGTGCAAAGAGCCTCCACGAGTCGTTAGAACAATTGCCATCTATCTGGTGTCAACTTTTCCGCGTGATGGACGACGTGCACGAGGGCACTCGGCAAGCAGCCACCTCTACTGCTAATGTGCTGTCTAAAGTTAGTATAATCTAAATTAGTGCCTTATGTCATCAATAATGAGGTTCTAAATTCTGTATACAGAATTTAGAACCTTGTCATTGGGATGAATTCGATAGCCTGCGCGGTAAGCAGCCACTTCCACTGCTACTGTGCTGTCTAAAGTTAGTATAATCTGTATATGAACTTTAAACCTTATTGTGTATGTATTAAGGAACTCGGCTTGGGATGAATTCGACACTATAGGCGACAAGCTAATGTGCTATCTAAAGTTTTGTATATTGTGAAATTAGGGAATTTCGAACCTTATTGTATATGGTAGCAAGAAACACATAGTTTGTGGAAAAAATCTAGTCGACTAAACCTTGGAGATATACAATAATTTAAAATCTAGTCAAAATGTGAGAGTATGGTCTTCTGAAACCTATTATTTAGGAATGTTTCACGTGTGTGCGTGTAGACTATTTTCTATTTGACTTATCGTTTTCCTAATTCGGCATTATATTTTTTAGCTATGCATCCAAGCGTCTGATGTGAGTCAGGGTAAAGATGGGAAGGAGATAGTGTCGGCCATTTTGCCGGTACTATTGGATACAGGGATCACTAATCTAGTCAAAGAAGTGAGGAGTGTGAGGTGAGCAACATTTAACCCAGATGTTACTGAAACAATTTTTGTTATCATATTAAGGTGAAATTTACATATTGTGTCCATATAGCATAAAGTTTCACTGGAAAAATAATATAAAAATTTTATCTGTTGTGGAAATCCCGGAAAATGGTGTACTTTTAAAAGGACGGTAGTAATATGTACTACTAAGTAGGTAGACTGTGATATTAAAATGATAACATACATTTCTCATATATTTATTTAGCAATATGAAAGTTTTCAAAACATAATTTAGGATGCAAGGTTACATTACATTTAGGACAATAGAAATTGGCTTTTTTGTGGCATTCTAAACACCGAAGTTGCTTTTCTCTGTACCGAATGATATGTTCTTTTCCATCAAATCGAGAGGTTTCGCGGAAACTTTGGGATACCCTAGCACCTTTACGTTCCATATTCTTTTTATATGTTTCGAGCAGAGCAGTTCCAACACTTCTGCGAAAGTGGAGATAGTCATACTCGCCCCCGTTTTTCTTATATATTTGCCAAGAATTATGTATTGCCATATCTAGTCCATGACAAATCAAAGAAAAATACCACTTCTTGCCTCTGATAGATGTCCTGTACAAACCGATGTTTTGGTCGGATCTGTCCACCCCTCCCATGTTCTCGTTATACTTTTTTACGACAGCAGGCTGATCTACAAGAATATGTTTCTTCTGTTGTTGTGAAAATCTCTTTACCTTAGACACAGGCTGAATCGTATCAGAGTTTGATGCAACAGTCACAACACTGTTATCATTCCATTTGCAAACTAAAATTTGTTCTGCCCTGGTTGATTGATGCTTGATTGTACCTCGTGGTGTCTTTTTTAATGCTTTGTTAGCAGGCAAAGGACATTTCGCGACGCGATTTTCACGTACTGTGCCAGTAGCCTTTATTCCTCGTACTCGAAGTTCATCGATGAGATGAATGGATGTAAAAAAGTTGTCAAAAAACAAATGGAATGCAGCTTTGCCATATATTTGTCGCAGTACATCGGCATACTGTAATACAACGCTTGCACCCAATCCCAGAGGCTTTTGGTATTTGTTTTGACTACCAACATCATTCGATTGTCCTTGGTATGGATCAAACCAAACTATGTAACCTAGCCGTGTCGCTCCGACCCAAAATTTATACCCCCATCTTATCGGTTTCCCTCTTATAAATTGCTTGCATGGATGGCCTCCATAGTAGGGAACCATAGCTTCGTCGATGCTGTGATGCTCTTCAAAGAGTGCATGCGCAGAAAAGTTTTTGTTGAGCAAATCAAACAGTTCTCGTACCTTAGCAAACTTATCATTAGTCTTCAGGGTTGTGTTGTCACAACAATGCAGATTTTTCATAATGTAAGTGAATTTATCCCTAGATATTGCGTTGTATACTATTGGCATGCCGCAATCTGAAGAATTTTCCCAGTACATATACCTTCTAGGCAAAACGACGTATCCGCTATAAAGTAAAACTCCAATAAAACAACGCATATCATCGGTGCTAACGCTGACAGGCTTGTTGGAATTTTTTTGAGCTGCGTATAGATTGGTGTATTTTACAAGCATGTTTATAATATTATCTCCAAAGAGCAATTCAAAATACTCCAATGGATTCAAATGTGTAGCCGCTGTCTTCAATTCCTGCCATTGCTCAAAAGAAGGTTGAATGTCTCGTGAAACCCATTTATAAGTTTTGTTTTTTTGAATAGTCACGCTAATCGTCGTCTCCTCATTTGAATCTGAAATTGACCGAGGTGTATGGGTCTCTTCTTCCGGCCCTACACGTCTGCGCTTTGATAACTGTATCAGGGGTATGTTGTCTTCATCGTCATCACTACAGTTACCTGCCAATGTGTCACTTATTTCAGCCTGTGCTCGTAACTGGCTTCCTGGCAAATTACTCAAAGCTACATGGTTTTCATCTCCTGAATCCTCGTCAGTAACATCATCGTTACAATTTTCAGGTGGCAAGATGATTATAGAATCGGGTACTTCGCTTTCTTCGTCCTCTTCTAACTCGGTAATAATCTCATGCAGTCTCAAAGGACGTGACCGTTTCGCTTTCGCCCTAAAATACAAAACAATACTCTGTAGTAGTACATATTACTACTGGTCGTTTAAAAGAACGGCAATTAAAACTGCATAAATATCACACATAAAATGTAATCTTATACTAGGTGATATATATTTCTGATAAAACACGTTTCGAATTAGGTGTATTTAGAATCATTTACTAATTTGTTATAATTTTAGTGATAATACACTTACCTTGAATTATCCATGGAAAATAACAGAAATTCGAAATTAATTTAAAAATATACCACTGTTATAAAACGACACAATACTTTAATTGTCCACTTCCTACAACCGTGAGGTGTCGAATGAATATAAACATTTTTTTCAATAATGCCCTCATTGTTTATAATAATTTTATTTATGCTGCGTCCTTTTAAAAGAACGATAGTAACAACTGGGTTAATACTGTCAAATTAACTGTTGTTGACTGTCAATATTTTTGATACTGCTTTTTTCATTGTTCTATGTTTATTAGCAACGAAGGAGCTTGAGAACGCTACAATGCTTTATTTTCCAAGATTTAAGCTAGGATATTACCGTCTTTCTGCACCGATTTGCACTGTTATTTTTACAAAATTATTAAAAAAAAAACGACGTGTGGCACTCGAGGACTGCCGCGGTAAAGCAATTGCATGCTATGCCTTCAAGCCACACCTTTGCCCGTCGGAGTGGGGAGCGTGAGGTTTTTTCGTTACGGAATTTCTCGATTCGGTCCCCGCGCTCAAGGCCTGCGATAGAAGCTATGCAATAGCTTAAACATATTTATTACAAAAAAATCCGTATATTCGCCCCCACAAAAAAGCAAACAACAAAATGTATTTATTTTAAACATTACAAATATGTTTCTCAGTCTCCAAACAGTATCTAAGCTGGTAACAGCAGCGGGCAGCAGTCTCACACCATTCCTCAGCAAGCTAGTGCCCGCGCTAGTAGCGGCGGCGGGCGAGCTCGAGTCCGCTAAACTGTCTTACCTTAGTACAGCACTAGCGGATAGTGGTTCAAGGGAAATGTTGGACGATTTGCGCGCTAGTGCTACGAGACAGCATTACACTACGGACACTGTTGTTAAGGTTGGTGATGGTAAAATAACAAAAAATATGAAAAAATAGTTGTTAAAGTTACGTTTGAGAGGAAATGAAATGTTGTAATGAATAGTAAAATATATTTATTAGACTTCTTTTTCTGAATATGGTATGTTTCGACTTTCAAGTAGTTGCATTTGTTCCATAAAGTCACTGTAATATCTTTATGGTATGTATTTTTCTACACAAATCAATTAAAAATACTATAGATTCCGATGATCGCTTATACTTGTCTATTTACATTTAGTTTATGTTTCATTCTGATTGCATTTTGTTTGATTTTGTTTTAGTTTATTAAAAATACAATATTCATTTTTTGCAGTGTATGCCATTCATAGACATAGAGGCGATGAAAGAAATGCTCCCAAAGATTCTAGAACTTGCCAAGTCACCACAACTAGGTACTAAAGTGGCCTGCGCACATTTCCTAGTGTTAGCCGCACACTATCTAAGGGCAGAATTGGAGCCAGTTGCTGGAAAGATTATGACCAATTTGTTGAATGGCACCTTTGATAGGAACGCAACTGTAAGAAAGAATTATGCGGAGGCGCTGGGACAAGTGTCGGCGTTTGCTAAAGTGAGTTTATTTCCTAATATTTATTGCATGGTTGTTGCAAAAATAGTGATGAATTAATAATAAGGGAAAATGTCTTATTGTTTTCTTTAACGAGATCAGTCACATCAAAATTTTGCAGAATAACCACAGAATTCGATTTTAATAATTCCATCCATTCATAACCAATGGATGGAATAAATGAAATTATCGCTTACAATGTTCCTAATCTGAATATGAATTGAATTAAATGATGATAATTGAATTAAATGAAGATACTTGAATGAAATGGAAATATATTTATGGTATTATTTTTATCTTAAAATCATTTTTCATTGTAGCCGCAATCCATCGAAAAGTTAATGAAAAAGTTGATAACCCTCTACGAAACAAAAGAGGATGATTCTGCGAGGTCAGCCATAGCCCTCACGTTGAAGTCTATCGCCAAAGCCAAGATAGAACACATTAAAGACAATGAGGCCATACTAGCTCCTATTGTGTTCTTGGCCATGCATGCTCCTAAAGATGATGGTAAGATGAAAAACAAAATACGGTCACACTGAATGGTCAGCTCTATTGAATATTTTGATAATTTTCATGCGTGAGATTTAAGAATAACTGATGTAACTTTTGAAGTATGTATCAGAAAATGTGATGATAATCAACACAACCAAAAAGAAAAATTCCATTAGAATTTTCGGTATGACGTTCGAGGAAATGGTCAAACAGCATTTTTCATTTATCTCATGAGCGGAATTGCTCAAGCTATTACGAAATTTGAGGAAGGTTCTTGCAAACATTGAAATTAAATTAGAGTTTAGACCTTATTGTACATTGTTATAGATTCGAATACAGTGGAGATGTTCGAAGAGATATGGACGGACATAAGCCCGGGTCGGGAGAGCGGCATCAAACAACACTTGCCCGCGCTACGGGAAGAAATTGAGAAGGCGCTTAATTCGAGCAGTTGGACTAAGAAAGTAC
This sequence comes from Colias croceus, assembly GCF_905220415.1. Taxonomy (NCBI): domain Eukaryota; kingdom Metazoa; phylum Arthropoda; class Insecta; order Lepidoptera; family Pieridae; genus Colias; species Colias croceus. Next base: position 8,759,653 of record NC_059542.1, read on the forward strand.
AGGTAAGGAAAAAAAAACGGGATAGTTGGAAAAAAAAAATATATGTAGGATTCGAATATTAACTTGATAAGGATTATTTATTAAGAGAATGACTACCTAAAGTATCGTCATTTTTTATTTAATTTTCTGATGATTTACTTATTCCTTTCAGGAATATTCTTAATTGTAAAATCCAATTTCAAGGACAGAAATTAATTGACCATTTTCATATAATCTGTGATTAAATGTTATCAAGTACGTATAACTTCTTTATATAAACAATTATTTTCCAGGCGGCAAACGCAATTAAAACAATAAGCAAGGAGCTATCGAGTGGTCTGGGCGATCAACGGGAGGCGTTTATTCGCTCGCTCCTCGCCGCAGTTCACGGGAAGACGTTTGATGGGAAACAACATGTTGTTGACGCGCTTGCTGAACTTTGCAGGTATTTTTTTATAACACATTTAATGTATGTAGGCAATGAGATTTTTTAAGATTTTATAGTTTTGACAACTTGTTATTTGACATGATTTAGAATATCGAATAAAGCCTTTATTCAAAGTTACGAGGTGAATGACCAATTGAAACTTCTTTTCAGTGTAAAAGAAGGAGAAACACCCGTTTCCCAAGCGCTCAGCACAGAGTGTATCAACGCTTTATTAGTTGAAAGCAGAAAACAAGAGATGGTGTACAAGAAGCACGCGATCACAGCGCTCGGCTCCGCGCTCGCGGCCACCGGCTGCGATGTGTTCCACCAAGTGTATGATATCGTCAAGGTCATACTGTCCAAGGTCAGTTGGTATTCAGCTATTTTTGTACCTTTTTATAATGTTAAAAATAATAACCAATCGCTCAACGCAACCGATCGCTGCCTAGCGATAAGGCCGCCATTTGTACATACTTGCATCTATTTGTCTTTTTCTGTGTGTATTGTAAATCTTGTGTGTGTGCAATAAAGAATTATCTATCTATCTATCTAACCAACCTAACCCATAAATTGTTCAATAAATGATTTATATATTTATTTATACCTAGTAGTTCGCCCCGGCTTCGCCCGTGCTACATATTTCACAATAAAAGGTAGCCTATGTCCTTTCTCGGGTATTAAAATATCTTAATACCAAATTTCATGCAATTGATTCAGTAGTTTAGGCGTGATTGAGTAACAGACAGACAGACAGAGTTACTTTCGCATTTATAATATTAGTATGGATTTATTACAATCCAGTACCAAGAAGTTACAAAAGTATTGGAAAAATAACTTGTTATGATATTCAATCTTGATAAAATTAAGCTTTATACGGCATTATGCTGAAAATGAATTTGAAAATTCAATTATATCTGTGATCCTTATAGAATATTAAAGGAACAAGACCTTCCCTTTTCTGATATTTTGGTGAATATATTGTTGTTCAAAGCGACTAAATCTATCCTTAAAATATATAAATATACACTAGCTTACCGCCAGCGGCTTCGCCCGCAGCTTCGCCCGCTTTCTCTAAAACGATTTGAGATTTAAACTATCCTATCTCTCAAGTTGGATCGAACTGCACATGGTGTGCGAATTTTATTATAATCTATTAAGTGGTTTAGGAGTCCATTGAGGACAAACATTGTGATACGAGATTTATATATATTAAGATGTATATTGGTCATAGAACGAACACTCAATGGACAAGGACTCCGACGAAGAAGATAATGAAGGCGCCCGCCAAAGGAGGGAACAGTTAGCGGCGCTTAAGGAAGCCGCTTACGAGCTGCTCGGGAAGGCGTGGCCTAAGAGCGCTGATACACAGAGTAAGTAAATATTTTTACGAACGAATTTTATTAGAAGAAACACATTAAGGGCCGATTTTTAAATCCCGAGATAAACAGTCTAATAACTAACCCTCGAATAGATTTATTCAATTGTTTATCTAACTCATAACGGCTCGCCTATTTTTCAATCGTGATTTATTCCATGAATAACTTAGAAGTGAGTCAGATACTGACCAAATATTTCCATATTGGCAGCTCTGCTCTCGGAGTGGCGAAACATACATATTAAATTAGTCAGGTTAGAGCGGGATTGAGTCAACTCTTACAATTTGTCAACAACCGTCATTATGACTCACGTCAGGAGTGCATTTTAAGTTTGTCTTGAATTGCTCTTGTGTTCTATGATTGTTGTTTTGATTCGAGTGAAAAGTTTTGGTTAAATTTGTGTTTAAATTTATATATTTTACGATGGAAACGACATAAAGGCAGCGTTCGGCAAATTTTCAATGACATGGTCATCAATACTAGCAAAAACATCAATTTCAATATGATTTTATTAAGATTTTAATTGATAATAAGTATAAGTCATGTCTTAATCGTGTTTTAGTCTTATACAAAACTAAATATTACATTCCAGGTAAATACCAAGACGTGTTCTTCGGGCACTGCTCCCAATCGTACCCCACAAGTTCCCGCTCCACGCAACTGGCGATACTGTCGAGTGTGAGCCGCGTGCTCGAGCGGCTCGCGGCGCTCAACGAGGAGCCCATGGACACCGACAGCCCGGCGCTCGGGGGCAGGGACCAGGCGATTAGTGACGTCACCGCACATGTCGCTACTATCGTCGAGTTCACGCTTAGTGAGTATTTGCTAATAATGTTGTAAGTGTATATGTTTAGCTCAAATGTACTGTGATTTTTATACGAGACTAGTAAGTGAATGTAAGTGTAACTAATGAGTAGATGACTGGTTAACATACTTTAATATGATACATTTTGAAGAAAAGAAAAGAGTCGATCATGCGAAGCGGCATGAATGCATGCGGGATTCCAAGCCAACATCTGACCTGTCGGCCAACCATGGCACATAAAACCGAAAGAGAAGAAGAAATTATTCAATTAATTTTTTAACAATTTTCATTTATTTTACAGAAAACAGTAACCAAGTGAGGCATAGAAGAGATGCGCTGAATATCATGGAAATATTGATAAAACGCCTAAAAGGTTAGTTTTTCAATACTGTAAATTGATTGTAGAATCAATTGTTGAATAGGTTTTTATTTTTGAAAAAATTTTTTCTAAATACTGTGTAAGAAAAAAAAAATATATATTCCCTGATAATGTACACTCCTATTTCTTTCAAACTCAAACATTTTTTAACATTAACCACCGATGTTACCTTTCGTTAAGATGGTAAATGTTTTTTTTTAAATTTATTATTATTGTTTTACAGATTTGAAGAAAACGGAAGAAATCAACAAGCTAAAACAAATTTACCAGACGTATGCACAAGATCTGTCAAAGGACTCGTCACACGAGCTACGGTCCAAAGTAGACAACATTAAAGTGTTGTTCTAATAATGTAGTAATTTATTAACTATTCCTTAATAAATGAATGGAAAATGAAACACTTGTTTATTTATTACAACATTTTATTTAATTTACTTAAACTATGGAATGAAACAACAATAAATTCAAGTATTTACATAAATAGCTGCAGGATGATTATATAGAATAACATAAACCATATTGACAAATTCATTAACTATTATTTTCGTGATTAATTTTATACAATAACTCGTTTTATAATATTGCAAATAATGAGTCATATGACAATGGAAAAATTTATTATAATAAAGCCATAATATACTTAAGCATCACTTTAACTAAGAGGACCTAGTGTTGTTCGTAGCGCTACATCCCTATATTTATCTATCATCGTGAATGGTAAAGACAGTTTTCCTTATTTTCAGACTTATTTACAAAAATATTTAATTGAGAGATCCATCTTGTTCGACACGAATATTCATCATTCATCATCAATCCAGTCTTTCAGGACGTCCACTGCAAAGATTTCCATAACGACCGATCACCAGCGGCTCCCCGCCACTTTGATCAGCCCCCCTAGCCAAGTGGCTTTCTGTTAGCGTAGCGTTCAATAGAATAGACTACGAATATGTATGAGATTGACGTAAGCTGTAGTCTATTCTATTGAACGCTACGCTAACAGAAAGCCACTTGGCTAGGGGGGCTGGTCGTCTGTCCACCTCGTTGAAGGCCGTCCCACACTGCGACGTCCTGTACGTGGTCGCCACTCTAGAACCTTTTTGCCCCAACGGCCATCGGTTCTGCGGACTGTATGCCCAGCCCAGCGCCACTTCAACTTGGGTGGGCTATGTCGGTGACTAGTTCTTTTGCGGATCTCCTCATTTCTGCTTCGATCACGCAAAGAAACCCCGAGCATAGCCCGTTCCATAGCTTGACACGAATATTAATTAACATATATAATTTGATGCCTGTTAAATGATTTTATGACTATTGATTATTATTTTTACAAGATTTTAATAAATTTTGTACAAAATGTATTAATTTTTTATGCCCTTGAACTAATATAAATAAATAAGTAAATGTAGTTATAAGCGACTGGCATTCGTAATTGACGGCATATTCATTATTCCGCCAACACTTATACGCAAGGCTTCCAAGGCGCTATAATTATCCTAAAAACCTTATTAGATCATTTTGTACATTAAATCACTACTTAACATTGTATATTTAATATTATAATCTTATTTTTACATGACTATTCTACACATTGCAAATATTATTAACTAATTAGTATAGTAAGTATTTATTTCAATCACTATGATTTCATTAATTTATATTATATTATTGTTAAAATTTACACAAATATATTAATCCACATAAAGAAAGTTTAGCAATAATTGATTATGTTATAATAATACGGTAACTGTTATACATAACGTATATGCGAAAAAAATAATATCTTTATTACGTCAAAGCCTATACCCGGCGCGGCCTAAAAGCATATACAGACGCTCCGATTTGGTTGGTGCCAACCATCCGACCACGACCAAATCGGAAAGTGAAGAGAGCGGTCGGTCCGACATAATTATTATTAAGGCCGTGTACGCGGTCCGTGCGCTGTTTGGCTCAAATATGTGATTTTTCAAACCAGATTGTCCATCAACCACTTATCTTACAAACATATGAATTACTAATAATTTTAGGGAATTTTATTGTCTATATAGTTAGTTAAGAGTTTTTTTCAATTAATACAGTATTTGTGAATACCATCAAGATAACTGAGCCGATGATTACTTGATTTCACTTTTAGTGTCAATTTCGAAGCTAAAAATATCTGAAATTGCTGACAGATCTAACACACATTTTTTTTTAACTAACTGCAAAAATCCTTATTAAAATAGTTAGTTAAAAGATTTTTTTAATTTGGACTCCTAACTTACGAAATTAAAATCCGAACCATGTGAATTTTTTTAGAAATTATACTCGACAAAATGATTATTTTCACCAAGATATTTGACTTAGTTGAATATAATTTATACATATTGCAATAAAAGAACGTATTACTTATAAGACAAAATTTAAAAAATCAACTAAGGTACCTCTATTATTTTTCTACAATTTTTTTTAAAGTACTATAAAACACTGCGCGCGACCCGATTAAAATCAGTCGGCAGCGAGCCTTCCCAGAGAGAGGACATGTTGCTCGGCGCTCTCCTGTGGACCTATGCTGTTCATAGTAAAAGGATAGCGCAAGCCGCGATCTATCGTAATAGATCGCGGAGATTTTGACTTGCGTTAAATTGAATAAGCGCTCTTAATATTGGTTTGACGTGGTCGGATGCGCCGGCGATCCCGACCAAACCAACTTCCTATCGGATCCAACCAAATTGGAACGTTTGGAAGCTTTGTTCCGACCAAATCGGCTCATTCCATAGAGTAATATAGGTAATTGGCTCATTCGCATTCGCAACGCCGCCGGTGTAGGACGTCAACATGAACGCCGAGGGAGTTACGGTTACCGAACGTGACATAATAATAAAGTAACTTGAACTTTATAAAGAGTTTCCCTGTTTGTAGAACTTATGTGAGATTACGCTTAATAGAGATGCCAGAAATCAAGCGTATTTGATTATGCTAGAAGTTTTAAAAAAACGACGTGTGGCACTCGGCGACTGCCGCGGTAAAGCTATTGCATGCTATGCCTTCAAGCCACACCTCCGCCCGTCGGAGTGGGGAGCGTGAGGTTTTATCGTTACGGAATTTCTAGATTCGGTCCCCGCGCTCAAGGCACGCGATAGAAGCTATACAATAGCTTAAAAAAATTGACAGTGCGGCTACTTTAAAAACATAAAGAAAAATAAGTTGTACAATATGCGTACATCCTATAACGCTATTTTAACATTTTTTGATAATACCGGTGGCATGAGGCAAGACGTCCGTTCACTAATTCATAGCAAACACAGAGCAAGTAATATAGTAACAGAAAAATCAACTGACAGCTGGAAGGCCAACCGTCGGACAATCTGTAGCAATGTTGGAATGGTTGCTATGTCGGTTCCAATATGGTTGGCACCAACCAAATCGGAGCGTCTGTATATGCTTTAAGATGATCCCTATGACACTGACAGTTATTCTCAAGAGACAAACTTGTAATGGCGTCACCATTAAATTAGAAACGTATTGGAGGCGTCTAAAAATGGCATTTATTAATTTTTACGTAGCTTTATGCTATTACAATGATATTCCGTTGGAATTATAACAATTCTTATCATTTACGAGAAATTATATCAATCTGACTTTACGTTTACGTCCTTCAAAACTTACATCGTTGGCATTTATCGACTAGTGCGGAAAGTATCGATAAACAAATTTCGATAATGGAAAGTCACATTTCGAGTTCACATTTTTTCCATGCTTAAGCTATAGTTCATTCACTATTAAATGGAACAGAAGATCGCAGCATAATTAATTAATTAATTACCGTTCGCGTTAATTTACTTACCTATGATAATATAAGTTTTTTAGAAAAATTAAACGGGGGATTCCATTTTCATGATAAAATAATATACACTGTGTTAAACGGGTTAAAAATAGAAAATGATAAGGTGCATTTTTATGTTTTGGAAAACTTTCGTTTTACTTACCGTTTCGTTTACTTAATAGACGTTAAAAATTCATTTTATAATATTTGTAAAAACATGTTTACCGACGTGGCTGAATGCAAACCACGCCTTTGCCTATAAAATAGTAAAGTATCGACACGATCCATCATACGAGCAATCACTAAGACGAACTGTCATAGGGATCATCTTAGGCCGCGCCGGGTATACATACAAAACAAGGCCTTTATGTATGTAGGCAGAGCAGCGTATGCGTTTTGGAGTCTTTAATATTCTTTAATGTAATTTATATGTTTTTTAAGCAATGAAAAATAGATTATAAATATTCAACCAACTCTAAATATAGCTACAATGAATAATTTGCGTGTGTCTATGTAATCAAGCGTGCTGAATAAAATGAAGTTTATCTTCTATCTATCTAAAACGTTAGCCATCATAATCTCAGATGCAGCACCAACGCTTATTGGTGAGCTGTTTTATAACAATTATACGACAATAATTCGTATTATACTATATTACGCAAAAATCCTTGTCAATGACGAAATCCTCAAATGAATAGTATTAGAAATTACAGTTAAAACAATTATAAATATACATTTTATGTATTACTACTCAAAATGTATATTTTCTGAAAGAAATTCAAATGTAAAGAGATTGTATATCTTTATTAACTTGTACATTTTATACTATGACAATAATTTAGCTACAAATTATTAACTACACACACAATATACACCCTGATAAAAGCTTTTAAATATTAACACTATCATTACTTATATTATATTAGGCAATTAATATAAATATATTTTACGCGTAGAAAATTGCCTTAATTGCACTAGATGGTGATAACAATTTGATCTTAGTATACACTACTTATGATTGGTCGTATGGGGTCGTTTATGTTTTCAATATTTACAAATAATATATCTCTATACGTAAAGTAGCAAACTACATTTATACTGGCTTATGTAAATACAATACAATTACTGAAGTATATTTTTATATGCATAATTGTTAAAATTACGAAACAGTAGCGGCTGCAAAAAGCTGCAATATAAAGACTAAATTGTCCAACCTTATCTAGAAAACTCCATCAGCAAGTAGCAACACCTAAATATCTTCAAATAAATATACTTATTTTTATAGGACAACGTTGCAAGGCGTTCGTACTGATGTTTTCTTTGCTGCATATCTATATATCGTTGTTATAAAGAGCTTCTTTTTCGAGCTAACACATCTAAAAATTATTATAATAATAGGCCATAATATAGAATACTTTAACACACGACATCACTTTAATACGATTGATTACATAAAGTAAAATCATCCTTAAAAATTATAAAACACGAAGAATATCAGCATATTTTTGCATAATAGATAATATAAGAAATGAAACACAGTTAAAACATTTAATATATCTATTACATTAAACGCATTGACGTCCATAAAGCAACTGGCATCACAATAACGCTCAAAAATCTTCTGAAGAAAAACTCTGCCTACCGTGTCTATTGAGCAGAGTTTTCCAATGAGCAATACAAAAGTCCTTGAATCTTATTGCGACGAAATAAGGTGTTAATTTCAATTAAATCTTTTTACAACAGGCATTGACGATCTTCTAACAGACGATTATAAGTCTAGCTGTCTATAGTAAATGATTAAACATCATCAAATAGTCCCCTAGGTGGCATGGTCAGTTTGTCCCTCCTATCGAATTCCGTTCTAACCGCCGGTAGGGTACTTTCCCCGAACCTACGGTCTAGTTCATCTTCAAGGGTCAGGTTGGGTCTATTGTAGGGTTGTTCTGCTTGCTGATAACTGTGTATCTGTCTGTCTGTTGGCGCGTAGTAGTCGTTGTCGACGTCGTGCAGAAGCCCGGTGTGGGCTGGAACGTGACACACATGCACAATAACTAATGCATTACTTGTATATTGTTTGAATATTATTGAGTTCAATTGGTTTGTCAGAGAAAAGCCTAGTTTTGATAATACATCTATACTAATATTATAAAGCTGAAGAGTTTGTTTGTTTGTTTGAACGCGGTAATCTCGGGAACTACTGGTCCGATTTGAAAAATTCTTTCGGTGTTAGATAGCCCATTTATCGAGGAAGGCTATAGGCTATATATCATCACGCTATGACCAACAGGTGCGGAGCAATGCGGGTGAAACCGCGGGGAACAGTTAGTATTCAATAATCGTTATAAAACAGGCGTTTGATAATAATAATGAAAAAGGCTTTTCTACTAATAATTAAGTTTAACATATTATGACATTACAAAGTCAAAGATAAAGAATATTAATAAATGGATCGAATATGTTATGAATAACACTATGATAGAATAAGTTTCAAATATATATAACATACAACGACATCAGTGACTACCCACCGGAATTTTCTTTCCCATATAAGAATAACCTAGCCTACAATCTAAAAAAAAAAAATGTGTGCGTGTACTAGTGTACACACGTAAGAAGTGAAACTTCTTTATGACCTTATTTTTCAAAAAATAATTTACTATATGCAACTTTACAGAAATACGTACGCGTGGTAGGGATAAGAAAAAGATGGCGCGTAACGGAAAAATGTCACGCGTAACGTAAAAATGTTACACAAAATTTTTTTCCAACCCCGATAAAGACGTTTCACTTCAAAACCAAAGTCACACTAAATTCCCATAAATAACAAATCAAATTCGAGTGTTACCTCCGTCGTTGTCCCGTGCGGTGCGGTACTGCGAAAACCGCTCGCTGTAGTCGCGACGACGTGACATCGACTCTTCTACGCGCTGACGACGACGCTTCTCTGTAACAATATTAAGTATACAGGGTGTAATCGTGTGCACAAGCGATTATTCCGTAACCATTGCAGATATCAAAAAACTTTAAACTGATATCGAAAGATCCTTAGGTTTATCGAAAGATAAACCTAATGATTAAAATGGCCATAATATTTTTTTAAAAATAAAAACGAGAAATATCCAAAAATGTTACATTAAACGCTCCCATACATTTGATTTCCCATACATTTTGTATTCTTATCAGATTTTCGTAATGACGCTCTCATTGTGCAATACCATGAGGAGCTTTATTTAAAGTTTCTAAATGAACTCAATTTTTTTTTTCAAATTATTTATTTCTTCCTTTTACAATAGGTCCTTAACTAATTTGTGATTGGAATACTCCTAGTAAGCAAATAAATGCTTGTGTCAGGAGGTTCCGCTCTTCCTTAACACTATTAGACACAGAAACAGAAATAAAACAATATGAATGAATACAATGCAAAAACACAAAAGAAAAGAAAGAATTTAACAAAATCTCTGTATGAGTGTGTGTGTGTGTGTGTGTGTATGTGTGTGCACGTTTATTTTTTATATTGGAGCAACTTCCCTTCAAATTTGCGAAGTTATTTCAAACTCAAACATTTATTTATTCAATTAGACTTTTCGAGAAGCACTTTTGAAACGTCAATAGTCAATACATATTTTTAACATTTACCACCAGAAAAGCAGAACACCAAAAAAAGAAAGAGAAAGCTAAAATCTTTCATATTAAATGTTCATGGGATATTCATATCTCATACTAAATGTATGGGAGGGTTTAAGATAATTTTTTTGATATTTCCCTTTTTATTTTTAAAAATGTATTACGGCCATTTTAATCATTAGGTTAAGTACTTTCGATATCAGTTTAAAATTTTTTGTTATCTGTAATAGTTACGGAAAAATCGCCTGTGCACACTTAACGATTACATCCTGTATAGTAAATAGTATCAACCGCCTCTGTTTATAATTTGACCTTGACGCAGACATGATAAATACTTAGTGTGGAGGTAGAAAACTGAAAGCATTTCACCGAAAAAGGGTCGACCAGTCGATAAGATCCTGTTAAAGATGTGCTCGGGTTATATGTATGCTATGTAGCGATTCACGCAAAATTCGTAAGTCAAGACTTTCAGGTGTGCTCGGCACTCACGTTTTTTTTTAATTTCTCTTAGGCAATAATGTAATGAAATTATCATAAAATACGCATATCTGAAACAGCCATCTGGCAAGAGAGAGCAGTATTGCCAACTTTTGTGGGTTTTGTAAATTGTTGCAGCTTTTTTCCTTACCACGTTTAACAATCTCCCGTCCCTCATCCACCAAATCCGTAGTGAGCTCATCGTCACCAACGAACTGCTGGAAGCCGCACATGGAGAGCAATCTGCTGCCCAGTGAGAAGTATGTGGCTAGGCAGAGGAATATCACCAGCATCGGGAAGTATATGTTGAAGCCCTCCGCTATGATCCGCAGTACGTCCATGTGGCCCATTATCTGAGAAGGTTATATGGGTTAATTTTTTTTTTTATTCATAGATAGGTGGACGTTTGACCCCAGTCCCACCTGATGGAAAGTGGTGACGAGATCTAAGGTGGTAAATCACGCCCGCCTAGAAAGTGCCTGTTAATTCGTTAATTTTATTAAGCTATTGCACAGCTTATATCGCGGGCCTTGAGCGCGGGGACCGAATCGAGAAATTCCGTAACGAAAAAACCTCACGCTCCCCACTCCGACGGGCGGAGGTGTGGCTTGAAGGCATAGCATGCAATAGCTTTACCGCGGCAGTCCCCGAGTGCCACACGTCGTTTTTATTTTCTTCATTATTAATGTGTAAAATAGCGACTTTTGGTCTTCATTTTAACATGAAAAATGCTGATTTACTGAATTAAGGCAGTAAAGGTATTTTTTGCAATTTTTTGTTGCATAGAATTTAGTGTATTTTAAACTAATGGTGAAAATAGTTTTATGTCTATATTCTATATAAGCCGTAACGTTAAATAATCTGTTGATTTAACATTTAACAGTCGTAAGCAGAAATTGTAAAACACTTATTAAACTTCTCCTATAAGAACAATTACATATAAATGAAACAAAATACCTACTACTATAATAATTTATTACTTTTAAATGTAACTATTTTATTATTTTACCTGTGTATAATAAGTCTCCATGATCCGTGACGTAATAATATGAGAATCTAGGTGCGTCAAACTCAGAAAGTTCAAGCACATAGCGGGTGTGAGTCTACACGCCATCATGCCGGAGAAGATCAGACTATATTCATTCGTTTGGTGATGTGGAGCCAAATAATACAGGTTGAGTACGCGTATTTTCAGTACGGTTGAGTACGCACAGTAGAATATGTACCCGATTATGAGGGTTGATATCGTCTGTAATAGAAATGTTTAGTTTATAACAGAGTGCGGTTTACGATATTATATTCACGGTATATTTAAAAAGGTCGATTTACGTTTCTGATTTTTTTTGAATTTACAATTTTTTTGATTATTCATTTTACTTCACTATGTGAAACAATAGGTAGCTATTTAATTACTAAATGAGGTCACCCGTTCAAAATATACGAAAAAAAAATATAAATAAATAATACAACAATATTAATAACAACTTATAGATAGTATAAACTTCATAAGGTTTCATCCACAGTATTTAGCTAACATTCAATAAGCGAAAAAAATCTAGCCTAAAATATCAAAATTAAATAAATAACTCACCACAATAGCAACGTAATTGAAATTATCCCCCGCCGCGTTAACAAAGATGGCGAACAGCGACAGCACGGGCGACTTGTTGAAGAACGTTAACTCCGACCACACAACCATCACCGATAGGATGCAAGTGATCACCGCCATTGTCTTCAGGAAGTATTGCTTGAGGAAACACTCCCAGTACCATTCTGTTACAATAAATGTATGCTTTCAAATCTATATATGTCGCTAACTACCTTAATTTGACGTTTGATTAACTGCCTGAATGATATCCAGCCATTCAATAAAACAGCTAGCCAAATATTTAAAATTTACCGAAAAAAATGTAATGTCTAATATTTTACACTTACAAAGAAAATGTTTGTCTTGGTATAGTTTTTAAAGTCATATTTTTTTAGTACCTGCTACAATACATTTTGAAATTAATTAATGGCAACACACACACTGTATTTACTAAGCTATAATATCGATCTTTGATATTTAACCAACTTAAAAAAAAGGAGGAGGTTATCAATTCGGCCGGTATGTTTTTTTTTTTATATATGTACACCGATTACTCCGAGGTTTCTGAACCGATTTACGTGATTCTTTTTTTTGTTCGATGCGGGATGGTGTCGAATTGGTCCCATAAAAATGTTATTCGGATAGGCCCAGTAGTTTTTATTTTATGAGCATTTTTGTCTGAATTTCTAAATGTTGCAAGTGCAAGTTTGAAGTCGGTTGTTTTTAACGCAGTTATCACTTGTTGAACTATTGTACATCTCCCTCTATTTCAGAAAACTGTTTAAACTGTTCTGGAATAGCGTAGCGAAAAAGTAATCAGAAGTATTAAAAGGGCTTTTTCTATATTAATATTACATACCTACTATAGGCGGATAGAATAACCGCTGCAACCGTGGCCTTGGCATATGAAACGTGTGTTGGAACCGATGGTCGGGGGATCGGCTGTTGGTAGCGACGTCTTCTAAATGGTAGATCTTTTCTAGCATCAGGCCGTATTGGGTCTCCGTGCGTTGTAACACGTGGAGTGCTTTGATTGTCTGTGAGGAATTATTGATTTTACTTTAAGTTTTTTTGCCGATTTGATTAATTGTTTGATTAAAAAATTAAATATTAAAATTGACTCGATAAAAAAAAAATCACGACGTTACCTCTAATTATATTTTTTTTCATAAACAATTATATTGGAACATTTGCGAGGGCTTTGACAAAGCATTAAGTGTAATTGCCTTTTGTTTTGGTTATATCACAATAAAAGACTTTTGACTTTTTTTTTGATGTTTGTGATAAACCCAAATGTTTTCACAAGAAAAAAAGGAAGCCAAAATTGTTTAAAACTTGAAAATATCATCTAGTTTGATATAATTATATGTATTTTATTTTTCAGCCCCTCCTAAATTACTACTTATTTGTATTAAGTACTTTAAAGAACTGTAAAATCGATTTTTTCATTAAAAAAAAATTAGGACAAACCTTTTTGTGTAAATTAATTAAGCTCTTCAAAGATGGCGGCGGGGCCCTGTCGGGTGGAGCCCTAGAATTCAGTTTGTCGCGAAGTTGAACTGGTAACTTCTGAACAATTGTTTCCACATGACGCTGCAACGGATGACCAGGCCCTACTGCTGCTGTGATTGTGTTTAAACTCTGAAATATAGAAGAAGCAATTTGTTTATTAATTTAGAATAATTTAATTTTATTTTATTTTATCTAACACACAATTATTATAATAAATTATTAAATAGATTGTTACAGTAGCTGTTTTTGCAGGATTTATTTTCAACACACAAATTGGCATACATTTTAGACTTTTAAAGGTAGTTAATGGCATATAAAATATTATAAAAAATGATTACATCCGTAAACATGCAGTAATTCGCAAACAATTTTGCTCGTAACTTAACTTATTATATTACATAGCCCTCACCTCCAATATGTCATCAATTGTCTCTTCCGCTTCACATTTATCAGTACTCAATTTAGCGATCTTGAAGTAACAGTACGACAGAGTATAATTCTTCTTCGAGTTATTCCACAGATTCCTCGGAACTTCCACTAGAGCGTACCCAAGAAGCAAGATCAATAGAAACAGACCCCATGTGTTACTTGCTGAAGATGCTATGGCCTTTATTTTAGGTCCGTCTAGTTGTACTCCAGATGTGAAGGCTAGGTATATAAGAAGTATGCCACATATGAATAAGTAGGATCCATAGTAAATGGCATTGTCGACGAGCGCTGATTTTAACTTCCCTTTCACTGTGAAGTCACCAGCTTTACTGTATGATTGCATCATTGGCATGATCAACCTGAAATTTTTATTTTATAGCAGGTGAATAAATATATTGCTATGTTAATGCTATCCAATTTATATTATTCTCTGTATAGTAAACGGCCTATTATATTAATTACTAGGTTTACGCCCGCGGCTTCGCCCGCGCAGTCAAAGAAAAACCCGCATAGTTCCCGCTTCCGTGGGATTTCCGGGATAAAAAGTAGCCTATGTCCTTTCTCGGGTATCAAAATATCTCCATACCAAATTTCATGAAAATTGGTTCAGTAGTTTAGGCGTGATTGAGTAATAGACAGACAGACAGAGTTACTTTCGCATTTATAATATTAGTATGGATATAAAAGATATTTTATTATAGAAAGATAATACTAAAATGTTTTTAAAGATAATTCAAAGTACATGTATTTAGTGGAAAAAGTATCTTAATAAAGATTAGTGTGTATCAACACACTAATCTTTTTCTTCTGAATCATATTCACAAGTATAGCTAGAGGCTGAAGCAAGACCTTGTTATAATTATTTATTAGATGCTTATGCAATAGCCAACCATGAGAAGTTTTAATAAGCTGATGAATCCAGCACAAAATTGTATAAAAATAATAGTTGAGCAAATTATTTGTATTATGTTTATAACTAATTGTTTGCCCCAGCTCTGCATGGGTCATTTTTTTTTAATTTTATCGGTTCCGTGAACCTCATGGAATAAATCTTAATATATCGCACCTTCGGTAGAACAAGGGCATAATTGTCATAAATTGCCAAAATGACTTAAATATGCAGAAATGCTTTAAAAAGGCCCTTTCAACTGGAGGGACAAAGACATTCGTTTAATTCCTACAAAAAACAGCCAGATTGAAATAGTGGCGTTGTCATTTTGGCGCTATTTTGTTTCTCTCTTGGCGAGACAAAGTCTCATTGGTTAGTTGTGCCATCGGCGGGGACTGAGCTAGCTGTCACTTGGAGCGCTAACGTCGTTTATGTAAATAAGCCTTATAATGTTTTTGATTTCTGGAACGACAAGGCCATATCTGTCACACTTATGCCTAGTTTACGATTTAAAAATTGGGAGGACAAAGTCGTTCAGACAATTGTGCCCTTGTCTGTCCAAGATTTGTTATACTCCATGGTCTTAAAAGTAACATTTTATTCCGATAATTGCTGTAGAGAGCAAAAAAACAAGTTAGTTTTTTAGAAATTTAAACGATAGGACTGCCAATCAAAATACAACAAACATACCCTCACACCCACAAATCTATCCTCAAAAACTTTCGAGTTTACATAATAAATAATAATATTAGTAAGATATTTATTCGTAAATAATTATTTTTCTTTTTCAAATTTGTTTTTGGAATGTATTATTTTGCTGTGAACACATTGCCTATAAAATCGATCATACATAAACTAGGGGACCCAGCATAAAGCCGATGCCGTCAATTCTGGAATGTAAAACGTGCAAAAAAAGCTGGCCCAATATCAATATGCACTCCGGCAGAATACATAAGCCTTATAAAAAATGCCTCGAAAAAGGAGGAATTATTTAATGTCAAGGAATTGAATTATGATTCTTTCTTGTTCTGTTATCTTAATATAATATTATTCCAATTTTAAAGCGATTCCAAAGAATTTTGCTAGGAAACATAATAGTTTCAGATTGTTGAAGATGTGTAATGGCTGATTAGTAAGTTTTGATCTCTATTTTTGTGATAAAGTACTGCGGCTTTCTAAAGTGTTTAAGAAAATAAAACATTTATACAAAAAAACACGTTATTATCATTCCAAAATTATTAACTTAAAGCTTTAGATATGGCCATATTTACAAATTAATTTTCTTGTTGGTGGAACAAGGGCACAAATGTACACCTACTTAAGAAAAAAATATTATTAAAAAAAAACTAGCAGTTTTTAATATTTGTAAACGATACACCTAAAAGAATATAGTATATAGTTTATGTCATACAAAGCAGAACAACCATAAAAAAATTATTATCATAGCTAGACCACATTAAGTACTACAAATATCTTAAAATGGCTCTCCTGTAAAATTGCAAAAACTGTAATTGTGCCCTTGTTCTACCGAAGGTGCGATATATAAATCTCGTGTCACAATGTTTGTCCTCAATGGACTCCTAAACCACTCAACCGATTATAATAAAATTCGCACACCATGTGCAGTTCGATCCAACTTGAGAGATAGGATAGTTTAAACATGTAGGTACCACGGGCGAAGCCGGGGAGGACCACTAGTATTTAATATAAATTAGCCAAATTGATTTGGCTAATCATGTCAACATTCTTTTTTATGTATATAGATTTAACTGAAATTTTAATGACTATATAATATACAAACCATGTCAAACATTGTGACGTCCAATACACCACTCTCCACAGGCTGGGGAATACATTATCGGGCCATGATATTGGGCATACATTGACAGGTGCCGGTGTACTTGATACATTAACCTGAGTTGGTGTGATGACTGGTGTAGAGGCGTTTAGGCATTGGTGTTGGCGGTATACAGTCTGTAAAATAAGGTTTCTTAGGAGAGAGGAATAAATATTGATGATAAAATTATAAATTATATCCTTTTATTATATAGTAATAGTAATAAAAACAATAGCATGAATACTTTGAAGTTATGGAAAAATGTACATTTTTTTTATGATTCATCATTATAGTCACTGATACAAGTAATAAATGATAAAATTTACTCTTAATCTAGATTCATTGTGTGATACATAATTTTAAGACACTAACTTGGCAAATCGGTCATGAAATTTGTTTAGAATGCTTGTGCATGTTACAGTATTTAGAAAATTTTGAATCGTTTAACATTTTAAAGCTTTCATAGCTTTGCACTCGTATTTATAAATTAAGGTTCATTCATGTGAAATAAGATATATTATAAAATAGTGAATTAGCAATTAAAATTAATAATAAGAGTGCACATACCCAAGAGATATCCAATGGCAATATAAACATAATTAGGAATGAAAAGTACCACGCCGTCATCACAGACACTGTCACAATAATATGATTTCTATAGCAATCTCCATATCGGTACAATAATGTTCCTGCTAATATGAATGCAGATATAATTTCTACAATAAATAGGTTATAGTACATCTTGAAGCTTATCTTTATCAATCAAAACAACAAAGAAATAATATTTTCAATTCTTATCAGAAGATTTTTGTTTTTCTTTCCACGCTCGAACTGCCTCGGTTTGAAGCTCTTCAAAATGTGTTTGGGAGCTGCTTTTCAACGGCAATAATATAGGACGAGGAATTTCATATTCTGCAGGACATTCTTCGTAAAACAAAACACCAGAATCTGGCAGAATAGGATCGAATCGTATTGCTATGGTTTTTTCCGTTTTCTCTGCCGACATTTTACGTATTACACTGATGTTTTTGAGTCATTGTTACCAATTAAACGACTCTGATATTAATACGAGTAGTTTTATTATTATTTTGTAATGCTTCTTGAAACAAGTATTTACAGCCCGAATTAGGTACCTACACAAAAATTCAACAAAATTGATTTAGCATGAGTGATTGAATCGAATGATGTTATTTGACAATTGACATGTACATTGTACACAATTTGACATATGATAATATAGATTATAAATAAATAAAGATAAAAATTATAGGCATGCATATATTTTGGAACAGTTTGGAACGGATCACGGATTTTTATCAATTGGAATAGGACAGAAATAAAAAAAATATAAACCTATTACTTATCTTTGTAATATCACAATTCTTTCCTAATTTATAAACATAATAAAATAATATAGCCTTTATGTACCTCCACGTACCTCATATAGCGCCCGGCAAACTTCTTGGCCATAAAGTAAGGTGGCATTGTAAATAGTGGTCAAGTAAGGTGGCGCATTTTTATATGCGCAAGCGCAAGCTTCCCCCACCACGCTACTTTTTGGCAAAGAAGTTTGCCGGGCGCTATAGCTACACAGAATTAGACAGAGAAAAAGAATCGGTATTATATCATTTAGGATTTCTTGTATCAGAAATTAAAATATATATTATATGTTTGTATATAGTTCATATTGGTTCTATTATAATTTATGCCATACATCTTCATATTATCATTATTATGATACCTACTGGAAATTGGGAATAAAAAAATAATCTAGATTGAGAGAAATACTCTTGAGAATACTGTCTTACTCCTCTATAAATAATTAAAACTGCAACCAAAAATTTTCAGAAATTCGATTATCTGGGCAGGCGCGGCGTTATTTTGAAGAAATGAAAAAATATATAATTATAAACATATAACCACACCCCGGACACTCCATACAAAATGATTGTTTTGACAGTCACACTGTAGAGACTGCAAATGTGTGTGTTAACGCTTTATGGTTGGCACATTTGTGACTAGCGTAAAAAAAAATTCGCGTTTTTCTGATGAAATACATCCGTAAACAGCACAATATTTAACCATTTTCTACGAAAAACGATAATCACAAATCCAAAATAATAAAATTACTTTATGTCAATTTGATTAATGTTGTCAATCTTCGTTGCGTTTCGTCTAAGACGTCGTTGGTATCGTCCTTGCGGGGAAATGGGTACCATATCATGTCTGATCGTGCGGGGTGAGGTAAGTGTTTAATTTTGGCGGGAGGCGGAGAGTGTCCGTTCTGTAGCGTTTAGCTACTATTATGTATTCTGTGATATAACTTAAAAAATAATAATAAACATATATAACTTAAAAAATAAATTCAGCATTTTAATATGTAACCTAACGCACAATTTTACGGTTTATTTTAGAATAACATCCCTAGGTTCATGAGATGTTTTGTTTCTTTTTGCTCAGAAAAATACAAATACGAAAAAATTCGGATTTTCTATAACAGAGGGCGTTAATTTTCAATAGATATAATATTAACTTTGAACCTAAACACATATATATAAGGTTGAAATTTGTGTTAAACGTGATAATAAGAACGGTCGACAATGTCATTCATTGTTATTTTGATTTCTATGATGACATTCGTATTACTTGAAAAAACTGCATTTTTTTTTAAAAAATAATATTAACCGATGAAATGTTATTCCTATTTTAGTATAATTACAATTTGTGGAAGAATTTCCGCAATGGGAAATGCTGAAACACACCATGTTTACACACGCATGTCTTGAGAGCAACTGAACAGCGACGAAAGCACTGGTGGCTTGAGAGTCACCTGAGTGGCGACAAGGTCACGCGTGCAATACGACTTCTAATAACAAAAGGAAGAAGAGGTGATGGGAAATAAAACTACATATTTTGTAATTGTATAACAGTTTACTTAAGTCTTCGTATATGTCCCATTACAAGATTATAAAAAGCAAACTAATTCGGCCTATGCGCCGACGTAACACTTTGGAAAAAAATCTTTAAAATAAGTTTATATTAACACATTTTCCCTTTTTTATTATAATGTTATATATACAAGGTTTATCCGATATCTTATAAAGCTTCTTTGATAACAGGTAACTTGTCGTTTTAATTTTAGTTAAACATCAAGGTAACACGCGTTTGTAAACAATGAACAATTTACGAACTAGCTATGAAATATTATAAGTAATTTGGAAGACCTAGATACATCACCATCATAATATAAAAACAGTAAAAATTTTGATACTTTAGAAGGCAATGAATAACATGTTGTTATTAGTATAAAAATATTTAAGGGAGGATTAATCTAGGTTTACATAATATAAGCACCAAAAATCCATTATAAGTAATGATAGAGCTTTGATAGAGTATAAAATTAATATTGAGCAAAAGGCTGAATTAATTCTAATCTATGTACAGTTAATGAAACATTAACTTTAATAAGAATAATATTATATAGAAAAGTATTTATTTAAAAATAAATATTTTTCTTATGTTATTCTTTGCGTTAATGCGAAATATTTAATTGTTGGCATCTAAATCCAATAAAAAATATCCTATGACATTAAAAGTACCTATAACATTACATGACTCTCCCTACTTAAAAAAATATTTGTATTTTTATTCACTATTCCCTTCCTTATTAATTTATCCTTAAAGAGATAAAATCGTAAATCTATTCGTAAATGTACATCATGTCTATATTCTTGCTTTCCTCCAAATCTTAAATTATTATTTACAATTTATATTTTAGTCGTATTGCTTGTATATTATATTTGAAAAATACAAAAGTATTCGATTATTCGTCTTTCTTTGTGTAAGTTGTCCCATTTGAGGTACCGTTCGCAACGACGCCATTTGTTTTGTGGCTGGTAACACCGTTGGTCTTGCAATCCGTTACTGCGTTGCCATTGGCTACTTTATTTTTGCTCTCAGGTTTGCCATACGCTTTGTAATAGAAATCGTAGAAGAGGTAGTAGAAGAAGATCGAGTTAGGAAGCGTGAAGACAACAGACCATCTTGGGTAGCCGCAATCGTAGAACAATAGCTGGGATGAGTGTAGGAATGCGATGCAGAATTGCAGCTGAAATAATAATAATAAATTATTTAAATGTAATGTGGCGATAAAAAATCTCAGAAAATGTAGTGGTCATTACATTTAAATAACAACTACTAATGGTCTATTTGATGTGGAATGACTATATATATATAATATAGTTAAGTCTATTTCTAAGAATTACTAAGATAAAAAAGTAATGTACCTAACATAAAGTTGTATCATTGAGGTCTAACAAAAAATAAAATTCACCATAGTGTCTGTGTTATTAATTATAGTCGACATACCATTTGAAGCGTAGTGATGTGACGTTTCCAGAACAAGAACCTCTGGTACTGCGGTCCCATGGCTGCCAACATATAGTAAGTGTACATTATGATATGTACGAAGGAGTTGATCACACCAATGAGAGTTCCATGACCTCCGGGGTAGTATTTAGTGGCGCCCCACGATATCATTGGCATCACTGTATGGTGGTACAAGTGGAGGAATGTTATTTGTCGATCCTTTTTCCGTATCACGAAGAATATCGTGTCGAGAAGTTCAGTCATTTTCGCGAGGAAGTATATGTAGACACCTCGTGCTACCTGAAATGGAGGTTAAAAAAAATAGTATAAATCTAAGCTACAAAGCACAATCTGATCAATAAATTTGAATAATCTAATTAAATTCAGAAGCTTATGAATAATTTTTCTATAGAGTTCACGGAATGAGAAATTGTTTCTCTTTCATCTTTACCTATGTTCTGAAGAGAGGCTCTCAATTCGTAGCGTGTTTATTTTTTAGATATTTGTGGATAAAAATTAAAATACAATCAATTTCAAACAACAGATTGAAATAAAACCTTTTAATATTTTCAGGAACATAGGAACGTGCAAAATATGATGTCTATATTTTCAATGAATGATTTATTCAATGGTATGGAACTATGAAACTTCAATGGTAATTGAATAGGTACTACAATCTGATTGAAATAGCTAAAAAGTAATAACCACCGACTAATAATAATATACCTACTACGTATACAATAATAACTATAAATCAGTAAACTGTGATTGTTATTGTGAATTAACAATATATTCACGCTTTATGAGTTATCTTCATATCGTAAAGGAAGTAATATAATTCTTTTATGAGTATAGAATATTGCATTATTGAATTACTTGTTAAATTACTAATGACTCGTTAAATAATTATTTACCATGTCATCTAAGTATAATAGGGGATTTAATTTGATTTTTACGCTATGCAATAATTTTGCCCTAATGCGCGCTATGCAAATCTATGTTGTTATAATATGTTAAGGTACATCTTGGTACTGAAAGGAATGTGAAATTTCCTTTTCTACGATGCAAGAGATAGATCTCTTTGTGCATGTAAGTTATTGTGTGCAGTAATGTTAGAGTCTATACATCTGCTTCAATGATTTACATTGGGCTTTGAATAGGAATCATATTATGCTATTGTGTTATTATTGCAATTGTACCGAATCATAAATCGCGATTGTGCTAATAGGACGTAGACGCAGTGTGCAATATTATGCGATGCATCCTGTATGTTTCATAAGGTATACTGGGTCAAGTGACCAATTATTGATATAAATGGAATTTCCCTCCAAATTCCAATACATGACTGTTTCTTTGCATGTAGAGTATGCAAAGTAAATATTTTTTTTATGTTTTTGTAGGTATATGTACCTACTTCGTATTGTCTTCTATTCTTATTTTAAAATCAGTTACTTCTTTCAGCCTAAGACCTTTCTGACAGACCTAAGATTTTTTTAAGATACAAAAATCAAAGCAATCTCATAAAGAATCGGCAAAGGGCATCAGTGAATAAATACCTACATGTGCAATTTCTGTAAAACGTGTGTAATGCATGCGTAAATAAATACTAATTGCGAATAGTTAGTTTTCTATTACCTACTGACAAAAGTGTATATTGCGGGTGTCATATTGTAGGTATGTTATTTATATTATATTAAACTCAAAGGTGACTGATATAGTGATCTATCAACGCACAGCCCAAACCACTGGACGTATCGGGCTGAAATTTGGCATGCAGGTAGTTGTTAGGACGTAGGCATCCGCTAAGAAAGGATTTCCCGAAATTCTTGCGGGAACGGGGAAAAACGGGGATGCACGTACAAAGTCGTGGGCGGAAGCTACTGTTATTATATTTATCGAAATATTATTATTTCTTACCCGCATTGCTTCTGGTGTCGTAGAGAAGTCAACTGGTTGACATTTCCAACTGTAAGTCCTCAACCATCCTGCGTCGAGGCCCTGAAACCGTTGCGTTATTCATTAGTTATGTACTTTACTAATAATAGGTAAAAAAATAAAAATATTAACTACTACTGATTGACAAAGTGGTAATGACACACGAAAAATATCTAATAAGTAAGGAGAAATATCTGAATAGTGAATAGGTACTTAAAAGTAAAACTGCTCTAAATTATTATAGAGGTTTCAAAAAGGGTTCCTAATATCATAGTAGACAGCTTTTATCAGTACCTTAGAGCAAATATTATCATCATAGTTTGCGTAAACGGTCTTTTGACTAAAATTTCGATTTTAATAAACATACAAAATGTGTACAAACCTCGTAAAACAACCAGATGCTAACTAAGACTTGTATGAAGTTGTACACGACTAAGGTTTTCTGTAACTGTAGTGGTTTCTTGTCGGCCATATACCGAGGTCCCCATTTTAATGTGAAATACAGGTATAGTCCTAATATTGTTAATCCTGGCACTGGGCTTTTGATGAGGAACCAATCGTTCGTTCTGGGATCTGAAATAAAAAATATGTAAATGAAAAATAAGTATTTATTAATAAACGACGCATATATTAATCGAAAGATAACGGAGTAACATACATTGTTAAAAAAATACTTTCATATATGTAATTTATTTAAGCCTACTGCAGAGTAAAAAACCAACACAGAGCAACCTACGTTGGATGTTGTATTTGTATGTCTGGATTAGGATAAAGATAGGATAGGATATAAAAAGGGTGCTTCTCAGTTTTGTCTTGCAAGTAAAGAACGAGAACGAGATTAAATATAAATAGAAACTGGGCAATAAGGTCATCGTTATAATAACATCAATCAGAATAACGCTATTTAAATAATTGTAATATAAAATATATTGCCTTGGCACTTATTCATAAATTTTATATTCTACTTTAGCTTGAATGAAGGGTCGTTATTTTCATTGTAGTATACGTAAGTATATAGGTGTTCAAATTCATATGAAAAAGTTTTTGCATTATGTTTTCGCATTGAGACATATGATCAAATGTGTAATTCCATGTAGGTATGTAGGAATATTTCGATATAAAAATTTAGAAACTAAGATATCATAAAGTTAATTAATCAGATACTAATCTGTATCTACTATTCTAATAAATCTGCTAGGGACACTTTCAGCATGGAATCAAAAATAATAAATAAATTTTCTTTCGACTACAGTTATGATTTTGGAATTAAAATGATATATCATTTGTCGATTACTGGAAAATCCTTTGTTGTTTTAAATATACCGTATAATATTATTAATTATATTAGATATAATTATTAGATAATTTTGTTTAAAATAACAGTCAAATAAACATTTACTTAAAGGTCACAGAATTGCAAGCGTTACAAAAAAAGTTGACTACATTAAAAATGCGTGTTTACCAGACAAGAATATACGAAAATAAATGTGCGACTAATTCCCACATTAACTGATAAATTATACATGTAGGTACTAAGCATTTTCCATTGCCGAGGTTGATTATATTAACCGCTGGTGTTAGTTGAAACGTCAATAAATAACTCATTAGCTAATTAACAATTATAAATTAGAAATTCCTATTCTTTTTCATTGTTAGTATGTGCTAAGTTGGAGTGTAAAATGCAGTTTGAGAATTGTCTCCTTATTACCATTTTCTCTAAAGAATAAGTATCTGTTTGGTAAACTAACACAGAAACCCTACCTACCTATTTCATCGATCTTATAATAACATCGTAGTTATGAGATTGTAAAAAAATTAAAATACATGATATAGATATTATATTATTAGCTCAAATAGTAAAGTAGAGTTTCAGTAGAGTCGTGTTAGTTTCGTTTTATAGTCATTGTTGAAATTATTTTTTAATTAAATCATAGAATTTGTAAATTGTGTCACATACAAAATACTATATTATTCAATATGGAGATATTTAGTAATAAAGTTATATGCAATACTGAAAGTTGGAACCTTCATGTAAGAATAGGTGTCGTTTGGCGTAAAATTTAAAGGAAAAAATAAGCAAAAACTTTTTGGCGTACAAATGTAAAAATATCTATGTTATAATTTTGTGCTGCTTGCCTCTAAATTAAGAAGTATAAGTATTAAGTATGCTTTTTATAAACATTCCCCATCCCCTAAAGCTAGATAAAATAATCCAATAGTGTTTAATTATATGTAATTATTATAACGGCTAAGTCCAATTTAAATCTAACCATAATTGCTTCCAGCTAATAAAAAAGCTAATAAAGTTAACTACATTACAATTTAATTTGTAAAGCATAAAATAAGGTTATGATCATTGTAAATCTTAAATATGCTCAATTAAAAAAATGAACTGGGGAGAATGAATTTCCTTCAACTTTTCCGAATTTTTTTGATTGATTGAAACATGATGTTTCAAATGTCTCATTGGACGAATTTATAGCGTATTTTTTTAGATTAAAATTAAATATATATAAAATAAAAAATACTTACCAGCTAAGTCCACGAATAGCCGTTGGTAGGTCTTCGCAAAAGTACTGTTTGACGTAGCCATCGCGGCTGTATTCCAATTGTGTTTTTTCGTTTTCTACACTCGCGTCATAAGAGACCTTTCCGCATCTTATTTAGAAGGAAGCTCTATGTGGACTCTGTGAACAATAATTTTTTGTTAAACAATATATACAGTTAGCAGTAAAGAAACGAAATTATATTGTCGCTTATTATCTATAAATGAAATGAATATAAAAATATTTAATACACTTTAAAATTTATTGAACGTGTAATTCCTGATCCTTTTGTATATGCTACACTTCTCGTTTATTTACTCGAGTTAAATGCTGTTATAATTTTAAAATGTAGTTAGTACCTATTAATGTCTATAATTTGTTTTTTTACCATAATAATAGGTAATTATCGCTAATCATAATAACAAGGATAGTATGATAGTGTAACTTTCATTAGAACTAAAGTTAGTAATATGAAACGCTTAACATATAATTTTAATTAATATATAAGATCATATTTTATGTTTAGACAAAAATTGTTGTTAAGTGTAGTTTCATAGAAACGTTGCTCTAAAAAGTAACGATTAAATAAATTAAAATATTGTAAATTTATATTTATATTAAAACTCTACTCTTTATTCAGCTAATACTTATTATTCATAGCCGTTTTGTTAACCAGCTATTTAATAATAAAAAATACATTAAAGAAATAAGTCTTACGGTCAAGTCACTTTAGCACAAAAAATCATATAAAATTATTCACAAATAAAATTAACGGTAGAATTAAAATATTCACGTAGAGCAACGCTTTTGACACTTCCTATTTTGTATAATAAAAAAATACGTTTATTTATATCACAACCACTTCACAGTAGTGTTTTGCCGCAACTGAGCTTTTCATTTTCCGACCCTTTGACGTCCCTATCCGTCCGCCATTTTGAAATTCAGCGAGGGCGGCGCGGTGGGGTCCTACGTACGTCATACGTTGATTAAAACAGTTTTATTAATAATAATAAATAACAAGACACGTATTATTAAATTTAATTAATTATATTGCAATTTTGAACAATTTGCTTTGGTCATCGTACGTGAATATTTTCAGAGCAATAACATTTTAAATATTTTGATTGTTTAAATATTTTACATACAGGAAGTTTACGCGTGATTTAGCTGTAGGTACCTAACAACTGCAATGTAATTACATAGTCATTGTTTTAGTTTACTAGAAACATTAACCATTTTGAACTTTACTGGTCACGTAATAATCCTTGAATTATTTTTATGAGTGATGTTTACAAAACTAAATACTTATTTATTTGAATGAAAATATGAAAGACATTTTAAGTTTATTGGCTGTGTATTCTAGGAAGACACATGGTCTAATAATAGTACTCTTATAATAATACTTCGGATTAATTTAGTGAATAAAATAAAAAAAACTCTTTAACTATTTTGTGAACTAAATCTAAAATTATTATAATAAATACTATATATTCTTTATGTATATCAAATTAAGGAAGCGTGACTTTATTTTTAGCTTAATTACAAGGCCCCGAATAATTAGTTATTATTTCAAGAATCATTTAGCATTATGGATAATATAAATTATGCAAATTTATAATTCTGAATTATTTAAAAATGAAAAACAATTAATCATGCATAACAAAGTATGTACCTATTACCTACCTACTAGTATTATTTTTATTTTCATAATTTCTACGATTGTAAATGATATGCAGGAATATTTGTACGAAGAATAAATTAAAAGTACCTCCAAGGGATGTAACAGGTAAAACTGTTTTCTTTTAATAATATCTTTCATAAAATTATATTTTTTCACCACTATGGTACGTGCGCTACCGTGAGCTCTGAAGAGTATTGCTTTTACTTTCTTCGTCAAATTTCAGATTGCAAGCTTAGGTATAGTATGTATGTATGGGATATTTTACAATTATATTATTTCAATTCAGTATTCTCAATCATTTGAACAATCAAATTATAAAAAGGAATCATATAAAAACCCTTTTTATTTTAGAGTTATGAACCTAAGCATGCCGCATACAATCTCCTGATTGTAAACAAGTTAAAGAAGATCAAGAACACCCATGTGTTTCTTTTTTCAAAAATGTTAACGACTTTCACTATTTTCGAAGGAACTCACTCTTGATTGTCGCGGCCTTGAATATTTTCTGTAAGCTTATGAAACGAGTTTCTTTACGGAAGTCAAGGGCATTAACACGATGCGGTAAAAATAACGTTTATTGTGTCCAATTATGTAATTAAATCGTATTAATTATTATATGAGTGCAGTAACATAAGACACAATAGGTATGTCATGTTTTTTTAATTGTCTCTAACGATTTTTATTTCAATATTAATTCGGTACATGTCTTATCTCTATGTAGTCGATATCTACTTAGTCTAAGATTCCAATCGAGGGATGATATTTTTGCTTATTCAACGTTATTTGAATAAATTTTCACGATTTAAGTTATCAATAAGAATATAGGCGATAAAATGAATAGCTTTCGGTAAAAGGATTAGATAAAATGCCCATCTCACTATGTTTCGTCAGATAAAACACCTCCATCCTTTTCCTTTCTTCCTTCTTCCTTTAGAGTTTTCACACTAGAGAAGTGAAGATTATTATAAATAGATTTGCAACCTTTGATGGTCAAAACAATTACTAATTATGTATAGTTTATCACCATATAATAAACGGATTGGAGTAATAATTTTCCTACAATGGAAGTAACATTTTAAACGTTGATAGATAATTTATCAGTAAATGAATCGAAGCATACATTATTGGAAACACGAACTACGCGTGAATCGTGAATTTGCAACGATTTATAAATGCCGAGATCCTTTCGTTGCGTCGCAATTTCAAAATATAACGATTCTGTCGGTCGTAATATGAAATATTGTGAAAACCTACACCTGTTGCTAATTATTATTAGGTACTATCAGTTTATTAGCTATCATGATATTTCATGCAATTTGAACATCTTATTAAGTGAAGCAATTAAATATAGCGTCGTAGAGAATTCATCTTTATTCTTTGTTTCCCCTTTCCTATTGCATCCGAAGAAGGTTATATCGATTGCGTATCGATTTTCCGCAGACCATAAAATAATGTCTCATTGACAGGTATTCAAGTCTAAACATTATCTCTGAATGCATTGTACATATTTTTCGCAACATTCATTCATACTGACACCGTATAGTTTAAACGCTATCCATTTACTGAGAGCCTTACCGCAGCTTGGTTACATTTGCAATGACTCGTCCACTCTTTAGACAAGAGATCTTGTGGACTGGTGGCTGCGGCTCTTTCAATATTTGCAGCAAGAATGCACTTTAAGTATCAATTCTTAAAGGTCATATTTGCTTATTAACATGATCTTTCGACACAGTCTCGGTTCGCTAGCTGTCCTAAATACCTCGGACCAAAGAGGGCCGTTCGGAAATCCCTACATCGGTAGATGATTACAAAAGATGCGTCCTTTTTACGAATAACCTTATATTTCATTGTTTTCAATTGACATCAAAGTATAACTCATATCTTTAATCTCAGGAAATATTCGTGTATATTCAAAATCATTTCCTACCAATTTTAAATTTATATGTCATGTAATGTACATTGTTCTCTCAAATCTTCAGTTTTCGACACAATGTTACCTACTTATATGCATATAATATACTATCAATCGTTTTCATTGTTTCTCTACAATACATAACGATTCTAAATAATTTTTAAATTTCTTCCCTATCTGAATAATTAGAATCAATAAAGAATGCATATTTAAAAACACTAACCTGCTTTTCACGATGTTCATGTTCATTGCATATTCAAATTGCGTTTATGAAAAATACGTAAGTAAAAATTGAACATAAAACATATTTTATAACTGAATCTTCTTTGTAAACTGTTTCTGATCGCCTCCATCGATGTCACATAGCGTAAGTGATACTAGAGTTTAGTTTAGTTTAGAGAAACAGGAAGGTTTCGTCACTCAGTTCAACCGACTGAGCAAAAACCTAATGACTTTACAATGACGACCTTTCCTTATAGATGCCACGTTGTATATTAGTTTCCTTGCTTCATATTATGAATTATAGTTTTAGTGAGCAAAAATTATAATTAGGGCCTTCAGCAATATTAAAATGGCACACGCAGTGGGAGTGTTATAATGTTAATTTAAAGTTTATTGAATTAATTTGTGTAATATTGTTAACTATATTTTTTATTTGATATGTAAGGGAATAGTCTTCAACAATTGTAAAAGGTTCTGCAAATGCACTTGCACCGTGCTTTCTTGCACCTAAGAGATGAAAAACCTGTATATTTAAAATTGTTTAAAAGCCTAATTTGTATATATGAACTTATTAGTAAGTATTATCTATAAAATCCATATCTAATATATAGAATCTCTTTCACGTAAAAACTACTGAACCGATTACAATGAAATTTAGCACACATAGGATAGTTTTTATCCCGGAAATCCCACGGGAACAGGAACTATGCGGGTTTTCCTTTGCAAACGCGGGCGAAGCCGCGGGCGGAAATCTAGTCATTTAATAACTATGTAACATAATGACCTTGTTTACATTCTTCGCGTTTAACCTACGAAATTAATAAGCAAATAAATTTAAGATTATCGATGTTATGTGGATGAAAACCAGTTGCAATACCTTTTACATAATACGCTTGCCCTGGTTTGGCATTTTCTATGTTACTCGTGTTTATAAGTATATGTATAGAAGAAGATACGTCACAGTTTAAAGAACCATCTATAAAAAAAATACGAGGGATCTTGATTCTTGTGCTGGGAGTTGGGACATAGGGAAAATGAATATTAACGTATTTTCACACACGTAACACGTTCGGTTGTAACTGTCACACTTTTTATGACTATGCTAGAGCTTTTATGGTTTATGAAAATACAAGCATGGTAATGCATAGAAAATTGCATTTGTGCTATTCCAAACTACATCTATAGATGCGAACCATTTAGATCCTATCCATTATTATTTTTAAATTTAATATAAAATATAATAAGCATCAATCCATCTATCCTAACGGCTTATAAAAAGTACCGTATCAACCGTGGAAAGTACAATAATTACGTATACTACGATGAAGTTTTTGAGTACTTCAAAGAGAACCGAAATCATATACGTACAAATATTTCAATGTCTGTGGTAGGTTCATTTTATAATAATAGACTGCGGTCGTGTATGCAACGGCGCGGGCGCTCTATGATTTGTAAGTGGTCGCCATTTTTGAAATACTTGGGTTATTGACCTGATAGGCGGGAACTAAAAATCAAAAGTTGGAAAAACATTTTTATGTTTTATCACTGTTGTTTTGATTTTATCATGTTTTTTAAGCAATATTTATCATGCTTCTATCGCGGGCCTTGAGCCGCAACCGAATCGAGAAATTCCGTAACGAAAATACCTCACGCTCCCCACTCCAACGGGCGGAGGTGTGGCTTGAAGGCATAGCATGCAATAGCTTTACCGCGGCAGTCGGCAGTCCTCGAGTGCCACACGTCTTTTAATTTTTATACGTCTTAAACTAATAAAATACAATTCATTTTTTTACCAGTTCAATGCCATTCAGCATAACAAAAAATATTTTATAAATACTTTGTGTTATATTATTTAATGAAAAAAATAAAATATTAATGTGAAATATGTAGTAGGTAATAATATAAATGTAGTTTTATGATGACGTCTTGAGTCTTTAATAGTTAGATAGGTATATATATAATAAGTTATGTTAGTAAGTAGTTAGTTTAGTTTATGTTTTACAGGTTTAATAAGTATGTAAGTAATAAATTAACTAAATTTCGAACAATGAAAAATGACTTATTGTATAAAAATATTCTAATGTTGGATAAGAGGCATTATCCACCTGTTCCGTTGAATTCTTTGGATTCTTGGGATCCTGGGTTCGATGCTCATCCGTGAACTGCTGTATGATACCAATAAAAGTATATAATAATAATATCTGTATAAAATTGTAGTTTGTACCTACACGTATATTATGTATTCTCAATTGGTCCATTATAAATATAATAAACATAAAGTTCAATGTTAAATTACATATTTTCAATTCTTATTAAATGCATAATCGGTCACGAATACAATTATTATTAACATAAACTTATAATAGACGTTACTAGCAATGATTTTAATAATATATAAATTAAATCTAATATAAATCACACAACATAATAATATAACATATTATGTATTTCTACAAATCCGTGGTGTAGCATTCCACAAATATTTTTAAACTGAACATTGCATGAATTATGAAAAAAAAATAGAATATATTCGAAATTCAAAGTTCATTAAACTATGGCATAGACAAAGAGCGATATAGACAAAGATTTTAATTTTATAATATTTTTGCTCGATAAATATTATTGATAAATCGTTCGATAGATTTTAAAAATGCTCTTTGTTACACAGATTAACTAAACTCGGTTGAATTTAAAGGTAGGTACATCGCACCTTTCTTTCGGACAGTAGTTGCGTAGTGGGCAGTGGCCGCAAGCTAAACAATTCGGTAGTAAAAACGAGAACAAGCTCGAAATGATTTTATCGAGCAGAGAGGAAGGGCACAGATTATCTAATACCTTCTACGTAACACGACCACAAAATATTCTTGCTAACTACATAACTTGTTTTTTTTTTATTTGGCGTAGCGTTGCACAAATTGGGCTTCATTTGTTTAAATGGATTGTTTTAAAGTTAGATTGTATTTGTTATATGAAATTATCATGGAAGAGACTGTAAGGATTTATCTTATTTATTATTTGACTAGCTGTTGCCCGCGACTTCGTCCGCGATTACGTCGTTTTTCGTCATTCGTCGTTTAAAAAAAAAATACGTGACACTTTATTTTTGAATGTTCTTAAGGCCGTGTACGCGGTCCGTGCGCTGTTTGGCTCAAATATGTGATTTTTCAAACCAGATTGTCCATCAACCACTTATCTTACAAACATATGAATTACTAATAATGTTAGGAAATTTTATTGTCTATATAGTTAGTTAAGAGTTTTTTTCAATTAATACAGTATTTGTGAATACCATCAAGATAACTGAGCCGATGATTACTTGATTTCACTTTTAGTGTCAATTTCGAAGCTAAAAATATCTGAAATTGCTGACAGATCTAACACACAATTTTTTTAACTAACTGCAAAAATCCTTATTAAAATAGTTAGTTAAAAGATTTTTTTATTTTGGACTCCTAACTTACGAAATTAAAATCCACAACAATGTGAATTTTTTTAGAAATTATAGTCGACAAAATGATTATTTTCACCAAGATATTTGACTTAATTGAATATAATTTATACATATTGCAATAAAAGAATGTCTTACTTATAAGATAAAATTTAAAAAATCAACTAAGGTACCTCTATTATTTTTCTACAATTTTTTTAAAAGTACTATAAAACACTGCGCGCGACCCGATTCAAATCAGTCGGCAGCGAGCCTTTCCAGAGAGAGGACATGTTGCTCGGCGCTCTCCTGTGGACCTATGCTGTTCATAGTAAAAGGATAGCGCAAGCCGCGATCTATCGTAATAGATCGCGGAGATTTTGACTTGCGTTAAATTGAATAAGCGCTCTTAATTATTGTCTCTTATAAAATTTAACTACATTAAAATTGAACACTGATAAAAAAATCTTAAAATCTAAAGACAACATGAATGAATGTGATTTAAATTCTACAGTACTTAGTATTTCAAATAATAATCTAAATTAAATGTAGATTAACAGTTTGAGCGCACCATTATAGAATATGTACCTAAGTATTAAATTACGTCAGTATACATAGGAACTTTACTAAAAACACGATGACTTTCTTTCGCGCTCGGTACCACAAACTAAGCATGTTTGTGGTACGTGGCCCGCGTCCGAGTTCCCCTCCGTTGCTATGCGAAAATACATTCGTTGCTCTACGGTAGGAAAAATTGTAATACTGTGGCCTGGGCGTTATAACACGTCCAGGGAGTTCCTGAGTGCCGATATAACCATCTTGAGGAAAAGCTTCTAATGTCGATTTAAAACTGCATACATACGAATTAACCTGTTCTAAAATTGTGAAATGAGTTCAGTTTTAAATTTGAGAAATATTGATTTCTTGTATTCCACTATTCGTTGTAGTCGAATACAAAATATATTTAAACAAACTTAGGTTGGCCTTCAGGCAAAAGGGATCCTATCAAATGGTAAACTTGACCTTGTATCTTAAAAGTAAGCATGAAAGGACCTTCTGATAATTATTGAGCACCAAAGGATCATTTGAAACTCACTACTATAAGAGCGAATATTGTGTAATAACAGTTTAGATTGCACAGTATGTTCCTCTAAAAGTAGTGATTTCAAAGGTTCCGGTGTATCTTCAAACGAAAGCCGTCTCCTTACTCCACTTTAAAGCATGTAAAGCATGCAAAGAACATACTACGTTAATATCGCCTATACAGAAGATGATCTGTAATAAATTGTGAGGTTATAAGCAAACCCACTTTTATATTTGTCGGACCACACCACCGAATTCGTAGATTGTTTACCTCTAAGTCATCAAGACTATGACGAAATCGTCTGCAGTAAGACGGGCCTCTCGCAATTCGTCCGTTTTCAGAGACTGAATAATTTCAATTCTTAATCTTTCATTAAACAAATATTAATCGTTCTTGTCTCAAATAATTGTAATATTCGCGTCCCTACTCTAGTCATTGCTTATGCTCATGTTCATCTTCAAGAGATCGAATAATATTATGATGCACCCTATCATTTGTCAAACGGTCTTCATATTGAGTAAAGTTTCAGATTCTCGAGATAAAATATGACTGTCGTGATCAGTAGTGAGACGTAATTCCCTCTCAGTGAGGGTTTCGGTCTAACGGGATAATAGGGGAAACCGGGTTTGTTTGTCTCACGGGTTGGTTGTCACAGCGGTCTTAACACAAAACTGAACTATCGAATAAGTCTGTTGAACAGCGCAGCGTGGCAAAAGCGATACAGTGACAACGCTGTCCCCACTTCGCGTCAGACCGCCCCGATCTGCCGTGAGGGCCTTTTTTTTTAGTGGGGAAATCTTGCATAGATACCCACGGCCTCCGGGGAAGAGGCCGTGGGTTATGTCGGATTCCTACCGACCAAAACCCCACTGTGTTCCGTCGAGCCGCATCAACGACAGGGCCACGGGTATGTGTAGAATTCATCCGTGACTGCCGTGAGGGCCTCACAAGTGTTTATTGTTTTCGCACAGATTTTTGATGATATGAGGACCGAATATGGTCCTCATAACATCACTTTTTGTGAACGACAGCGCCCTTTAATTCAATGCGAACACCATCAGAAAAAAGGAAATATTTTTAATTGTGAAAAAATATTAATATGATTTTAACATAAAATATTATGTCTGTGAGTGTGTAAAAAAAAAGACGGGTTGCACTCCGGGAGTGCCGGCAGAAGTGAAAACTTGATTATTAACGTTCAGCATGTTTGATATTTTGGAATGGTATCTGTCTTACGCCACAGAATACACAATAGTAGCTAAACGCTACAGAACGGACACTCTCCGCCTCCCGCCAAAATTAAACACTTACCTCACCCCGCACGATCAGCCATGTTATGGTACCCATTTCCCGCAAGGACGTACCAACGACGTCTTTAGACGAAACGCAACGAAGATTGACAACATTAATCAAATTGACTTAAAGTAATTTTATTATTTTGGATTTGTGATTATCGTTTTTCGTAGAAAATGGTTAAATATTGTGCTGTTTACGGATGTATTTCATCAGAAAAACGCGAATTTTTTTTTACGCTAGTCACAAATGTGCCAACCATAAAGCGTTAACACACACATTTGCAGTCTCTACAGTGTGACTGTCAAAACGATAATTTTGTATGGAGTGTCCGGGGTGTGCTTACGCATGGAATATAAGGGCTAA
This sequence comes from Colias croceus, assembly GCF_905220415.1. NCBI lineage: Eukaryota > Metazoa > Arthropoda > Insecta > Lepidoptera > Pieridae > Colias > Colias croceus. The sequence goes on from NC_059542.1 coordinate 8,795,608, forward strand.
AAAAAAACATCGGTCTTACGCTTTTTCGATGGTCACGTGTCCTGAACTCCTGACGCGAGTTTTAGATTTTATACCCAACGCCGCTAAAGAAGTTTTCACTTCAATAAATCCAGCTAATAACACATCAAACTTATGTTTATAATTAGGTATACGACATGAAAATATATTAATTACCAAGCAATAATAATACAGATAAATACTGAACATAATTATAATAGTTAGTATTAAGTAGTATTAGTTAAAATATACTTTGACTGTTAGTCAAAGTTTATTTTTACTAACAACATGTAAATGAAGAAGAAATAATAATTACCAACGAACTAACCTTTTCTATAATACTTAACGCGGCACATTTTTCAAATTATCTTGCTCAACTCTGCTCAAACATATGAGGGTTTTGTTGGAACTTTAATGTGTCAAAACTATGATATATCTAAACTACGATACTACTTGAAATAACTTGCATGCGGAAATGCTCATTACAATTGTGAATCTAAAGAATAACTAACAACATACTATTCAATTTTATTGAGCTGATGAATATCTTTTGCCTGGAAGAGATCACCGTCTCCTAATAAATATACTGTGTTTTCTTATAAAATCGTTACATAATTTATTTTATTTAGTAGTTTAGTTTTTGTTATTTTTATGTAAAAATGAGCTTGAGCAATGAGCTTATACATATTTGGCAAAAGTATACATAAAATTTTTATAATTTCAGGACCGCAACTTAAATGGGGCGCTCGGAAAATATGCCTATGGGTTATTAATAGAGAAATGATACACAACAAAGTTATGTTGGATCCATTTTATTTATAAATAATGAAAATGATATATTTATAAAATATAAAACATATTAGTTATGTAAAATGATTAAAAATAAATAAATGAAGCAACTACGATTCAAAGAAAACATCTTTTTCAGTGTGAAAATGCTCTTAGCAATCCTGGATGATGAACTGTATATCATGTACTCTGATCCCAGTACGGTCGGTACCTCGATAGCCATAACGATAAATATTATAATCAGATAACCGCAAAGTCAAAATAAAAACATTACTTGTACAGTTGTGAGTGCAAAATTTACGTTTCATTTGGCAATAACATTTTTTCGGTACTAAAACGTAGTAGTTTGATATGTGGCTGGCTGCCCCTCCTCTCCTTCCTGAAAAATATCCTCCAAAATTTCCCGAGATACTTCCAATGATTGAACCATTATGATTAACACTATTATTGATATTGATCAATGATTGAACCATTGGACGTTGGACATTAACTTCAGTCAAAAATTAACGAAGCGGATGATTACTACTATTTCCACTTAATCCTCGCTGCCACTATCTTTATCACCAAATCATCAATTTTCAAGTGGTGTTGTAAAATTGTCAGCAGAAATTGTCTTCCAAAGGCGATATAATTTTATGAGCATTGAATCTGTAAATAAAAAAATCAAAAATAAATGGAAATCTATAAAAAAAGCTACTTAAAAATAAAATTTTATCAAAAACTACTGTTCCCAATGCACCTCAAAATCGTGTAAAAGTCATATATAAAAGAATTCATCAATTCATCATTTTATTATTTCATTCTAAAATTGTAATATAATACCAACAAAAAACATGAATTGAAATGAATTATAAAAAAATAAATACCTGTATGTAACAACTGACCTTTAGTGGGAACGCATGATGGTGAAAATTCACAAAACACGAAGATTGCATTTGATATTTTTGGTTTTATGGCATTCAATAGTCAAAAGTCGATTTCTCTGTCCCTTTGTCCCTTTGTATGCTTAAATCTTTAAAACTACGCAACGGATTTTGATGCGGTTTTTTAAATAGATAGACTAATTCAAGAGCAAGGTTTTAGTATATAATTTATTAGGTTTTAGACAAAGCGGGCGAAGCCGCGGGCGGTAAATTTATAAAACACGAAGATTTTTAAAATTGTAACTAATGAACACAATCAATATTAGATTAATTACTGTAGATAATGGTGTTTAGTTTTACTTAAAATAATAAACATCTACCCTCACTTTAAAAAAATGTAGTATATTTATTATTTACACGAAATATACCTTATAGGGAAGGGAAGATATGGGTTAAAGAGTTAAATAAATAACATGATTATATTTAAATTATTAATTTTCAACAGTGTATTCAGTAGTGTTAACATGTAAATTGATTTGATTTTTACGAAATCTCATAGATGGCGCTGTTACAAAATTAACATTATACAACTTACATTCTTTAAACTATGTTTCTCTTCCCAAGTTACTTAAATGGCATAATTTTTATAGTTTCAATCTAGATATTGTCAAACAACATTTATATATGCGTCATTTAATTATGAATTTCCAATAGTTTCAATAATTGATTTTTATAACACTTCATAGATGGCGCTGTTTCAAATTTGTCTTTATACTGCTAAGATTCATTTAACTGTTTCTCTGCCAAAATTACATAAATGACGTAGTTTTTATAGTGTAAAGGTAGATAATAGCATGGCTTACTCAAAAACAATATTTAAACATGAGTCTTTAGATTGTACGCTGTCGTAGTACACGGAATATGTAAGAAAAATAAAGGTTCACAGCTCCTCCCCCGTAGGTGATAGCTTGATAATATGTAGCCTATAGCCTCACCCGACCTGTTAGTAATATTCATGCAAAATTTGAAGTCAATCTATGCAGTACTTTTCAAGATTAGCCCAGACAACCATACAGACAAACAGACAAACAGACAAACAGACAAACAGACAAAAATTCTAAAAACTATGTTTTTGGCTTTTAAATCGATTATAGATCACGGCCCAAGTATTCTTTTAAAAAAATATTCAATGTACAGTTTTGACTTTCCTACGATTTTATTATATGTATAGATCAGAGTAGTTGTATCACGTATTGACGAACCCACAAATCAGTGGCACCCATCCTAGCGCCAGAACCGGCGTAACACGTATTGGCGAACCCACAAATCAGTGGCACCCATCTAAAAAAAAAAAAAAAAAAAAAAAAAAAAAAAAAAAAAAAAAGTTTGGACTCTTTTCCCACTAAAGCGACCACGCTGAGTCGATAGCACTCACTCCCAAAGCGATAGGATGCACGGTTTCGAAGATGTGCAGATCGATTAACTCATATCTAATTGATATCCGGTGGGTCATTAGCGTCCCATTGTTCACCTTTTCCTATTAGCTAATTACACCGTCCGGCGTTCTTATCTATTACTCATTGTGCACCTCGCTTATCACTGCTTTTGTATTAAACTTCTTTGTTATGACCTACCTCACTATTCTAACCAAACGATGTATTATTATATTCAAGAAAAAATACGTCTAAAATCCTATAACTAAAAATTTGTACTGATTGTAAAAAAAAAAAAAAAAAAAATTATATTGCTATAATGTTATATAATAGTTTATTAATAGTTTTATAATAGTTTAGTATTGTTTGATTGTAAATTTGTAAATAACGTAAAATACCTATTGTAGTTTTTATTTGTGTACTTAAATTTGATGTTGAGGTGATTGTGAAATTCTGATAAGTACTAATTGTGTTAGAAATAGTAAACAGATCATTTTTTTAGCAATATAATATTATATATATATTAAATTTTTACACCAACATTTTCATTTTTTATTTCATCCCTTTAAACTCTAGACGTGTGAAATGTTTCACTTTATCCATCCGTTTACTGCTATTGTGGCCGGACCAAGTGGATGTGGGAAGTCAAATTTTGTAACAAATTTCATAAAATCAGTTAAAGAAATATGTAATTGTGATTTTAATCATATCACATGGTGCTTTGATGAAATGCAACCTTTATATAATTTACCAAATGTTAACTATCATCAAGGAATTCCAAATCTTAATATGTTTGATGGTGAAAACCCACACCTTATTATTATTGATGATCTAATGAGAGAGTCTGATGGAAGAATTGTGGATATATTTACAAAAGGTAGTCATCACCGGAATCTTAGTGTATTTTATTTAACACAAAATTTATTTCATCAAGGTAAAGGTCAAAGAGACATTTCTTTAAACTCAAGTTATATAATTTATTTTAAAAACCCTCGAGATAAAACTCAAATAAGATATTTAGCACGACAAGTGTCACCAGATAACACAAAATTCATTGAAGACGCCTACAGGGATGCAACTTTAGAAGCACATGGATATTTAATGGTAGATTTAAAACAGAATACAAATGATTTTTGTCGTATCAAGACAAATGTATTCCCATTTAATGGTCACTGTACAGTCTACGTCCCCACGAAAGAGTTTAAATACACCAAGAATCAAACAATTCAAATCATTTCTAAATGATGCATCGTCGAGTCACAACGCATAAACATTTGCTAAATGCTTTGCATACGCTTAAACCAAAACATCAAAGAGCATTACTTAAAACGTGTGATGAAAAAGAAATAAAACGTTTTACAAGGAAAGATACCACTTAAAGATCAAGATAAACAAAAATTGAATAAACACAAAAATATACTCCGTAAACTGGTGCGTAAGTGTAAACATAAACTAAGAAAAAATATTATTATACAAAAAGGAGGGACTTTCTTACCAATAATATTAGGTGCAATATTGAGTGGATTAGTAAGTGGACTAGCCAGTTAACATGGAAAATGCTAAGAAAATGATACTTATTGAACCTGGATTGATTGAAAAATTAAAACAAGAAAATAAGGATACAAGTAATTTGTCTCGATTAGATATTGAAATGCAAAATATTATGAATAGTAAGACGGAAGACCGAAAGAAGTGGATGTTATATTTACAAACACTACAAAGATACCTTCACTTTACCGAAGAGGATCGTCAACCACTCAGATTACCAATTTATTCTGTTACATCTAATGAATATTCAAATGAGTCTAAAATTGGTTTTAAAAATAAAGATAGAGATCTAAAAAGTTCAGTTGATGCTGAATCTTTGTTGGAGGAGAAAGGTTCCATTAAAAGTATAGAAAGTGAGGCAAATCCACTGTATTCACCAACACAAATACTCAGTTTAATACCAAAAACTTATAATAAAAAAGGTGAGTCATTATTAAACTTAATTGGAACAAGTAAAAGTAAAATACGTTGGGATAATGAAGGCACAGTCATAATTGATAATGAAAAAATTCCAGGAAGTAATATTGTTGATTTAATAAATGATTCACTTAGACCCTTAAAAAAAAGTGATCCGATAGGGTGGGATAGATTTGCTAAAGCATTGAAAGATATTAAAGTACCACTTACTTATATTGGAAATCCAAAGAGATGTGAGTTTATTAACCAACTTCAAGCGAAAGATCTGAACAAAACCTCTGAGATTGAAGTTCAAGAATTTTCTACACCGAGCAGTGGAGATAAAAGATATATAACTAAAATACGTAAAAAGATCGATTGGGAAAAATGGACCCCGTACTAGAAGAAATTAACAGGATTTATTATGATCCATCTAACCCCGCTGGTTTTGGTAGTATTGATAAATTATCAAAAGCTATGAAGGGTAAAATGGATAAAAAGCAAGTAAAGGAATGGTTACAATCACAAGAAACATATACATTACATAAACCCATTCGGAAAAAATTCCCGCGTAATAGGTACATTCTATCAAATATTAATGAGCTGTGGCAAGCTGATTTAAGTGATATGCGAACTTATTCTCAATATAATGATGGTTTCAACTACATACTTTGTGTTATTGATGTATTTAGTAAATATGCTTTTGCAAGACCAATGAAAAAGAAAAACTCAGAAACAACTAAAGAATGTTTTGAAAGTATATTTACTGAAAGTAATTCAACCCCTACTCACATACAATCTGATAAAGGTACAGAATTTGTTTCAAAAGATGTACAAAAATACTTTAAATCCAAAAAGATAAATTACTATACAATAACAATCCTGATATTAAGGCTAGTATTGTTGAACGATTTCAAAGAACTCTAAAAATGAAAATGTGGCGTTATTTCACTCATAATAATACTTATAGATTTATAGATGTTTTACAAGATTTATTATACTCTTATAATCACAGCATTCACTCGAGTATTAAGATGTGCCCATGTGATGTAAGTTCCAACAATATTATGACAGTTTGGACTAATCTTTATGATAGAGGGTCAAACAAACTTTCTTTAGTAAATTCAAAACCAAATTTCAACGTGGGTGATTATGTTCGAATAACTAAATATAAACATGTTTTCCAAAAAGGATATGAATCAAATTGGAGTGATGAAATATTTATTATATCTTCAATAATTGATAGATCTCCATGGGTTGTTTATACAATTACAGATTTACAAAATGAACCAATAGTTGGTACTTTTTATGAAAGAGAATTACAGAAGGTCACTTACAACCCCACCTCACAATATAAAATAAATAAAATAATTGGTACTCGTTATTCGGGCAACAGAAAAGAAGTATTAGTGAAGTGGAAAGGTTATCCAGATAAATTTAACAGTTGGATTTTAGCTTCTAGTTTAAAAGAAATATGAATAAAGAAAGTTTTTATTTAACTTTGCTCAGCAATAGTTCAATGGAATACTTTCCTGATAACAAGACCACAAATTTTTCAACAAAATTACCAAAAGCTATGAAATTAGAAGGTGAATGGTTGGTTGGAGTTGTGGAGTTTCAATATCCATGCACAATGTTTACTGTTCAAGATCATGAAAATGTTGTATACATCTCAAAAACCATGTTAATTCCTAATGAAGATAAACCATCATCAGTGTACTACAAAAAACATATTCCCGCTACCAACTACGATAACGTTGAACATATTTTGAGAGCGTTAAATGGTATCGGAGAGAACTTGAAATTTCGTTATGATGAAATAACAAAATTTGTGTCTGTTTCTGTTTTGGATAAAAATATAACATCCGTAACATTATCACCCAAATTAAGTTTACAACTAGGTTATGAACCAAATACAAATCTCCTAGACAGAAATTTTGGGAAGTGTCCTGCTAATTTACATTTAGGGTTACCATCTCAACTATTTCTATATTGCGACATTATCGATCCTCAGATTGTGGGTGATGTTATGACTCCACTATTAAGAGTCATTTCATTAGATCCTTCAAAATACATTTATGGTGCGTATAAAATGCACGTTTTCTCTCCACCTCACTACTTACCCGTTATGCGAAGAGAGTTCGATACGCTGGAAATGGATATAAGATCGAGCGCAGGACAAAAAATACCATTCCAGTTTGGAACCGTGTGTATTAAACTACATTTCCGCAAATTATAATAATGTATTCTCCTCATGATCATCATAAATGTCCATATGAAAATTATTATTCACATCAAGCTGGATCAGGAGTTGGAGTAATTTATAAGGGTTCACCATACCAACGCGGTCATGGTATTGGGAGCTTCTTAGGAGGGTTATTTAGATCAGTTTTACCTTTACTTTCAAGTGGTGCTCGAGTGGTTGGTAAGGAGGCATTAAACGCTGGAGTAGGACTTTTATCGGATATGATTCAAGCCCGTCCTATGGAAGCCTCAATAAAAGATCGTCTAAAGCAAGTTAGTACGAACTTAAAACGAAAGGCTGATAACAAAATTGATCGATTAAACATGACAGGATCTGGGTATATAACTAAAAGAAAACGATTGGCCTCGTTCATTCCACCACTAACAGCTAAAGTGAAAGCTACGAAAAAACTTGGCCTAAAACCAAAAAACATCAAAGATATATTTTCAAATTAAGTATGTCTTTCCTTCATAATCATTCTTGTGAGTGCGTTAAGTCAGAATTAGATTTGTTTGCATTACCGTCCACACAAACAAGCATTGAAAATGGATTGTGGATTCACTATAAACCAATTTCATCTCTTGCTGATGATGGACCTATCGAGTTTCAAGTTCCTGGAACAGGCGATGACTACATAGATTTGTCTCATACATTACTCCACATAAAGGCAAAAGTATTAAATCAAGATTCAACAAACTTGTTATCAACTATAGTAGTAGCACCTGTAAATAATTGGTTGCATTCACTTTTTAGTCAACTCGATGTTTATTTAAACCAAAAACTTGTATCACCACCTAATAATACCTATGCCTATCGAGCATACATGGAAACCCTTTTAAACTATGCTCCTGCTGCTAAACAATCTCATCTTACTTGTAGTCTTTGGTATGATGATACAGCAGGCAAAATGGATTCCACAGATGGTAAAAACACAGGATTTGCTAAAAGACAGGAATTAGTTAATGAAAGCCGGGAAATAGAAATGATTGGTCATCTTCATGGTGACATTTTCAATCAAGATAAATTTTTAATTAATGGTGTTGAAATGAGTGTAAAATTAGTTCGGTCAAGAGAGAGTTTTAATTTAATTGCTGGGTCAAATGATGAAAAGTTTAAAGTTTGCATTACGGATGCAACTCTTATTGTTCGAAGAGCACGAATTAATCCAAGTGTATTACTCGCACATCAGAAAGTTTTAGCTTCTACAACTGCTAAATATCCTATTACTCGTGCTGAAGTTAAAGTTTTAACAATTCCATCAGGTGTTCAAGGAAAAACTCTTGATAATATATTCTTGGGACAGGTACCCAAAAGATGTATTATTGGATTTGTTAACAATTCCGCATTTAATGGCTCACTTACTAAAAATCCATTTAACTTTGAAAACTATGGTATTAACTCTTTCAGCTTATATATTGATGGTCAACAAATACCTTCAAAAGCATTGCAACCATCTTTTAATAATAATATATTCACATCGGCATATCATACTCTATTCTCGGGGACTGGTATTCACTTTCTTAATGAAGGAAATGCAATCTCTCGTGAACAGTATGCCAAAGGCTACTGTCTTTTAGCATTTGATTTAACTCCTGATTTATCAGCTAACTCATCAGCTCATTGGAATCTCATAAAGCATGGTTAGAAGTACGATTTGAATCCTCACTAACACAAACAATTAACTGTATTGTTTATGCTGAGTTTGATAATATTATTGAAATAGATAAAAATAGAAATGTTACTGTAGACTATAGTAGTTAAGGTTATAATGTGTGTTATATTTTAGATTTATGTGTTATGCTTAATGCATTTTGTGTATATGTAACTAAAGGAAACATTATAAAATTAAATAAAACAAATTGTATGCAATTTACTATTTTTTATTTCATTACAAACTTCCTATTTAATCTTATACAAAACACTATAATTGAACATTCCTATGACAACCATTGAATAGATTGGTACTGTAATAATCTGCTAATAACAGTAATATCATGGATACACTAGAATTACAAAAACATATGAAAAAGATTCATCCTAGTCTAGAAAATAATGTTTATGCTGCTAATAGACTGCCTATGTATACCCATGTACCAACGTATATAATATGCAATTTGGATGCGGATGATAAACCAGGTTCACACTGGGTAGCTGTACATATCGATACGAATGGCATCGGTCAATATTTTGATTCATATGGACGAACACCTGAGCGATATCATCTCCAGTTTTTGAAAAGGAATTGTAAGAGATGGGACTGGAATGTTGATAGGATTCAGAATGATTGGACTTCAGTTTGTGGTGAATATTGCTTAATGTATTTGCTATATAAGTTTCAGGGATATTCAATGCATAGTTTTACGAGCATATTTACAGGGAACACACTGTACAACGATATTTTAGTGGATGAGATGTTTCGCTCCTATTTTATAAGTAGATAAGGCTACAATTCAAATGTTCATCAATAATTATTTTTATATAGCAAAATGGACAAATGGTCGCTAAATACACAAAGCAGTAGATAATAAGCAACAACATTTTGGAAATAAAAATGGCAGTAAAATGAATGTGTTTTATTGATGATTCAGAATAGCGAGGTAGCTCGCAACAAAGTTCGATACATCAGATTACCCGGAAAAATAATTAGGTTAGGTTAGGTTAGGTTAGATTTTGATAAACAACGCCAGAAGCGAATCGCTTTTTAAAAAAACAACAATTAGGTTAGGTTAGGTTAGACTTTGATAAACAACGTCAGAAGCGAATTGGTTTTTTAAAAAACAGCAATTATAATAATATAGTACGATAATATATAAATATAGTTATAGGATTTTAGACGTATTTTTTCTTGAATATAATAATACATCGTTTGGTTAGAATAGTGAGGTAGGTCATAACAAAGAAGTTTAATACAAAAGCAGTGATAAGCGAGGTGCACAATGAGTAATAGATAAGAACGCCGGACGGTGTAATTAGCTAATAGGAAAAGGTGAACAATGGGACGCTAATGACCCACCGGATATCAATTAGATATGAGTTAATCGATCTGCACATCTTCGAAACCGTGCATCCTATCGCTTTGGGAGTGAGTGCTATCGACTCAGCGTGGTCGCTTTAGTGGGAAAAGAGTCCAAACTTTTTTTTTTTTTTTTTTTTTTTTTTTTTTTTTTTTTTTTTAGGATGGGTGCCACTGATTTGTGGGTTCGCCAATACGTGATACGCAACTACTGATCAGGTTGATGAAGTAATTATTAAAGAAGAAGTATTTATAAATGCCAAATCGACGTGATAAATGAATTTTGTCTTTATTTCAAATTAATTCACCAAATAATTAAAACACTTAAAATCTTAAGTTGCATTTTTGTTAATGCACCTATGTATTAAGCAGTATTTTAAAATTAAAAATTAAAGTAGGTATCATTTCAAAGGTCACATGCAACGATAGCCTTCGAGTTTAGCTTCCGTTGTCAAAAGGATGATGCATTTTCCTAACAAGAATTTACACGAAACTTCTATAAGTATACTAATCAATCAAAACTAGTCATTAAAATTTCATTAAAACGAATAGATTTAGTATTGCGTTAAACCCAAGACTTGCGAAGTGCAAACAGCGCGCTAAGCGAGCAGTGTAGATATTTCTTACTAACCCAATGGCCTACTTATATTGCTAGCAAGCATCTAGATAATATGTAATAAATATCCACCTACGATCAAATTTTATGGGGATTTTATTCACGCTTCTTTTGATGATTAATAGTTATGGACAAAGGCTACGAGAAGAAAGCAAAGACAAGTAGGAAGATATTCGAAAATATTTAGCGCGTATTCACATTTCACAGTTTTTGATTTATTTTATTAAATATCATATTTGTTTCATGAATATAACCTAATATTTACATTTCGTGTGCGACAACACAAAATGTATAAATATTTGTTTGTTTCTAAGTTTCTGTCACTTCGCAATTATTTGATACTATGAATTTTTATCTATCTTTGTTTAGCAACTACATACTAAGTACCTATTCTGTACTATTTCTCCTAGTTGGGCTTTTAGTTTACAAGGGGTGGTATTTTGTGTTAATTGGCTATTTCATTTAGACTTTGTATTATAATAAGGTTTAATCTCCCCATGCCTAACTAAGAGAACCCATAGAACATGCATTTACTACAACACTTTATGAGTTATGTTGTGTATTAATTAATATGAATACAAAATTAATCAACTCCATAATGTTAATGGGAACATTTTCGTTGGCTGTACATATTTAACTTCTTGTATGGAACAAGTTGTGATTGCCAATCTATTCAAGATTATATAACATGCCAATATTACTTTTTTTGTTGAAACATTACGTAATTTAATAGGCCTATGTTTTTAATCGATGGTGGATTTAAACGTTGCATTAATAATTCAAAGCAAATTATCAATTTGTTTATTAATAGAGGCTTAAAGCTTCAAAGCTTAAATATTATGTAAAATGTTTTTTGTAGAACTAATAGTATGGCAATGAAAATAATTACGTATTGATTACACTTGTAATGATAAGATAAGGTTTCCGATGATTTTGTTTTAACACCTATATCTGTACTAATATTATGAAGCTGAAGCGAGTTTGTTTGTTTGAACGTTCTTACCTCAGGAACCACTTGCACTGGATTTGAAAAAAATCTAGATAGCCCATTTATTCAAGGCAAGAATACAAGAGCGGAGCAATGCATGTAAAGCCGCGGGGCGCAGCTAGTTATATTGTATCTAAAATCATTTTCATATACCTAAGCATGCTAAATTAGTATAATTATGCATATAAATGGTTGCAAATGAATTAAATTACCATAGAGTATATTATAACATAAACTGCGTTTTCGAGCGGAAATCATAAAGCGTGGATACACACGTGAGCACTTTCGCTGGTGTAGCCCACTTTCAACTAAACAACCAATTTTGTGGAACAACCATCCGCGTTTATAAGGCCTTTGTTTTGGGAATTAGCGGCATATAAGTGCACTTGTAATACATTCCAAGACAATGAATTTACGCATATTACGTAGAACGAGAAAAGGCAACAGTATGAAAGAATTCAATTGATAAAATGTAACAGTTACATAATTAGATACTAGAATGCAGGAGGTGCATTCTAGATTAGATATTGGTCAGTTTCAAATAAGTTTCGTTTCATAAACTTTTTTTATACTATTTATAAAATATTGCTCTACATTTGGAAATCAATTTATTTCTGTTTAACTCAGTGTCCGCCAAAACTAAAGAATACGATTTTCACTAATATAGTGTAATCATCGTATAAAACATATCCATAGCTTCACATCCTATGTATCTTTAAAACTATGCAACGGATTTTTATGCGGTTTTTTTAATAGATAGGTAGAGTTATTCAAGAGGAAAGTTTAAGTAAATCATTTATTAGACTTAAAACAATGCGGGCGAAGCCGCGAGTCGAAAGCTAGTGATATATAGAAATGTTAGGTTGTCATGAGCGAAGCTAAGCTACGGCGGAAAACTAATTCGACGTTGTATATTATATATGTATATACGTTGCCTGTCTTTGTATCCGCTTGTAATTATTATAATATTGAGAAATACAACACACTATTGCATAGAATGGATACAACAAAATTATTAGTTGTATACGTTACGCAAAAAACAAACGCTATAAGCGATTTTAAATAATCATTTAAAAACAAAATTAAATAAATATTCATGCATGACATAACATATAAATACTACAATAATTTAATTAAGGATTGTGTTAGAAATCTTTAACCATTTTGCCTTAATAAAGAAACAGGAATTCAAACCAGGTGCTCTTTTCAAATCCTTTGAAAAATGTTAAGGATCATGAAATTTTACACGAAAAATTTTCAATTATATTATTGTATTATTGTGTCAATTATATGAAATACTCTTGTAAATTTATTACGATTATCTATCTGTGGTTTTGATGCACGATAACGTAGATTGTATATAAAGTTTTCAGTTGTAACAAAATTAACGAGTTTACAAGAGTAAAAAGTACGTTCAATGTTGTTATTTGAACTGATGAATTGCGTCACATTTACTGACTCTAGAGACTAGATGCACACTAGATGCATGTTTTTCTTTTATTTTAATATGTGTAAAACTTGTGTAAAATATCAGATTTAATAACAGTATTTTATTTTGTAATTGAATCTATTTTGTTAGACGTCGTTGTGTTAATAATAGTGTACCTTGTAGTGTACAATAAAATATGCGAGTATCAAACAAATAAGTCCAACTATATGAATCTAAAATAAATAAACTTTACTTTAATAAATATGACTTCAGCTATTAGTGAGAGAAGATAAAACTATATTTTTGTAAAATTACCATAGAAAAAATTAGGCCTATAGAACAGATGTAGGTCAAAGATGATTAACGACCACCTGCTTTATGACTGGTATAAAGTATTAATATTAATATGCTTTCACAATAAGTACTAGGCCGTTTCACAGAACATTTATCCGTCCATTAGATATTTCACATTGCTTCATCGAAATTTAATCATTTATCTATAAACAACAAAATAATGCTCTTAACAATCTTTGTGCCCTAGGTCATCCAGTATAATCTACAAGGAAAACCGAAAGCATAACAGATGATAATAGTCAAGATCATTTAGTCCTGCAATTGCGATTTTACGTAGAAAACAGGAAAAATAATGCAACGTATTGAAGATCACCTTAAGGTCTAGTACCCGAACGACTCTAAAGAACTTATCTGCATAGGAAATTTATACAATAGTGACTCTTATTTAAATAGCTTTAGTTATTAAAGTTATGTTTGAGATATATGTGAAGTTCGTGTTGTTTCGACATTGATTTTAATTGTTAGTTTGCGCTTAGAATACTGTTAACGAATAATTACGAAAGTCATTTCGTTGGCTTGATACACGTGTAAAAATGTTTTTTTAATCATATCACGCGGCTCTGATTTACTTATGTAACGTGTATGCTGTAATAGTAATTAAGGGCAGACTGTTTCTCCACATAACAGTTTAGACAATGATATTAATGAGATTCAAATTGGTTCATCATAATTTTTTTATTTCGCATTTGAAAATGATAATTTCGGAAAATCTAAATGTTGTGAGATTTTCTTATGGAATGGATTGTATCACAATGTTGTATTTTAGTTATACTAGATTGAAATTCTAAACCATTCTCGAATCCATCTGATACATAAAAGATTCAATAAAACGGTCCAGTCGCTTACGAGGATTGCAGTGACAACATACGAAGAAGATATACAGGGTTACTTATAAAACACCAGCAACCTCGCAGGACAAGATAGCTAACATCATAAGTAACAACATTTGTTCTACGACTTTTGGCATAACGCAATAAATTATTTTTAAATGATTTTTTAAACTTTTATTGTACTCTTCTCACATTTGTAAGCCTATGTTCTATTCATTATCGGATGGACGACGCGACGCCCCCTTCCCCCTCTCATTCGCTTCTTGTTTACGTAATTTTTGGGAGGCGTAGAGTTTATAATATTCAAACGGAAAATTAAATGAATATTTATTTTTGTATGAAAATAAAATCTAACAAATTATCAAAAGTCGTAGAACAAATGTTGTTGCTTATGATGTTAGCTATCTTGTCCTGCGAGGTTGCCGGTGTTTTACAAGTAACCCTGTATATAATATGATAATAAATATTGTAAAAATCGATGACTCTATTAACCTGATAAAATTAACGATTTATAAAAATATTTTATCATGTCTGTGTCACGTCTAGAATGTGTGTTAATGTGAAATGTAATTCATAAAGAGCTAAATCAAAACAATTCTTACGAAACTATACAAAGAAGACTGAACTAGCAGCAAAAATTTTAAAAGTTCATCGACTTATACACGATTCTTTAAAATGCGGAAGAATGTTACCGAATTTTGTTCGATACTGAATTTTTTTTGACTCTGTTTGTCCTTGACTTTATTATGCAATTAACATTTATTGCAACCTTTCGCAACTTTCTTCATGTGGACGTGACATTTGGATATAAACTCACATGACAAAGCTGCGGTCATATCAGCATAAAAGGTTACTTCCCTAGCCATTGATATAGCAAGGATTTTTCAAATCTCCTTCAAATTAAGAAATTTTTAAAACTTTCTGTTTCTATCATTCTTCTTCTACTTTTTCCCTTCTTTATTAAAAAATGATTAATAAAGGAATTATTAGTCAATAGTTCTTTTTACTAACATGCAATAGACGTTCGCGAAATTTCCATGAGAGAGGCTTTTTCGAAACCGGTTTAAATATAATACCGCCTTTCTATAACTGATACGCGATATCGGAAAAATGTTGTAATAAAATGCTGACGTAGGCGTGAGTGCTAAATTCTGGTTTAATCGTAACTTTAGCACGGAAAAGCTTTTTACTTAAATATAAGGAAGGTTTCATTTCCTAGGTAGTTCATACGATATTGCATTACTGTTTTTAGTGTTTATTATTATGTAGAATTAAATAATTCGTATATTTTTACGTTATTAATAACTCTGTTTATTTTTGTCTCGCTTGAATTGAATGATGTAAATGGTAATTAAACTATTGTAACGTTATTCAACAACCATACCATTTACGTCATAAATTGGCGTTGGATTTTCGAACGTAAATTAAAACTTTGTTACACTACAAACGTTACTTTTACTACAGGTAGGTACACGAAAATAACTACCGTGACTAATAATAGTATCTAATAATAGATGGTATCTATTCGTTATGAATGTAGAAGCTGAGATATGAGTTGGTTATGGTAACACAAATAGTTCCGAATTCCGTAGTATGGAGTAGGCCACTGGGTCAGAGCAATTTTGATGCAATGAAACAAAACAAACTGCTCAACTAGTCGTCAAGCCGCATAGGATTTCACTTTTTTAAATGAATGAACCATTCACCATCATTTTTTGATGTTGGAGCGACGTGCATCTTGCATTCTGATGATTTAAACCTAAATTGAGCATAATATTGTCGTAATTATTATAGGATTATTAAAAAATTGCTTATAAAGTTGATTTATTATCTATATTTTATACTAATATTATAAAGGTAAAGAGTTTGATTGTTTGCTTGAACGTGCTAATCTCGTGAACCTGCATTTGAAATATTCTTTCGGTATTAGATAACCCATTTATCGAGGAAGTCTAGGCTATCATCACGCTAAGACCAATAGAAGTGGATCACTGCGGATAAAACCACGGAGCACAGCTAGAGAAATATAAGACAATGAAAACAGTATAGATACATAAAGTAATCAATCCTCTGAATGTTTAGAAGATATTCTTTTACAACGGACATGAGGCGACGTAATTTACGATGGAGTCTACTGAGTTAGATAAGATTACACATATAATATTATGAAATACATGGAGTGTGTCTATAAATATTTTATATCATATGACATGTTACCATATGGCAATTCTATATATTATAAACACGATAAAAGTTTAGTATATCTAATTATATCTTATTTTTAGTGTATTTTTAAGCGGCTACATATTATTATATACATCTTTTTGACAAACAATTTTAAAGTAAAAGGGAGTAAATAATACTGTTAATATTAATCTACTAGTAACTAGACGATCGTGTCGCAAGTTTTATGAGATATAATGTTAACTATAAAAATATTATGCCGCTCTACACAGACTCTATCGTCCAATAAAATCTCTAAAATTACATGACATGTAGACATACAGAGTTAAAGGCCATTTTTAATATAATTATGTATTTATAATATATTTTTAATATATTTATGCATCATTATGTACATGCCTATATTTGCTTGCTTATTACCTACTAAGGGTAAAAAATAGTCAACGATCTATATTTGGACATGCCAAAAATACACAAAAAATTGCGTTAAAATAGCTCACGGCGTCTTGTATGATTTTATTTAAGAATGCTACGATATCAAAAATATAATTTAAATATATTTTCCATAATATTAGTATGGTTATATAGACGAGATTTTAATTTAGAAATAATTATATCGCATGATAGATTTAGTGGAAATTGCACATTTCCGCCTCGGTGCTTTGAGAAGATGTTATGAAATATGTAATGATTACAAGTAGCAGTAATTTGAGAGTTATTTATAACAAAATGTATGGTAGGGTGTACGAGAAGTGAACGGATCTAGTTACGTCATTGTGCCGAGGAAGTGGTTGACAAGTCGGACAAGTGCGTAGTGCACACTATGTAATTTGTCGTACTACATTCGCAAGTGTATCGAATTTTCTTATGTACTTTTCTTCTATGTGTAGTGTGTACCTAGATGAAAATATGTTATTTGTGGAAAATATTCGATTTTATGCGTTATTTATTACAATCATTGGTGAATAATAATTACATAATAGAAATTAGGTATGAATCGCAAACGATATATTTGACCCGTAGGTTCAATGTCAATAAATTAAAAACTGAATAGCGGTTTCTATAATCATAAGTAATCGCACGTAGTATTTAAATGATCCAAGTTTATGAAAAACAAAGAATCAAAAGTAACTAACTAGGTAGTTTGAATACATCTTTTCGATACCATAGCTCCTTGATAATTATATCAAGAAGCTATTTTATCGATTGGGTTAAATTTGGGAAAAAAAAAATCATTAAATTTCTATAATAATATTATAAATATGATTTAATATCTATACTACTATTAACGGACATAAAAATAAACATGACAAAATACGCGCTAAAATTCGCTATTTTTACGATAGGTACCTATACGAATTTTTGAAGTAAGACGTCGGCACTGCGTCAGCGTGGCGTCAGCGGAAGATATCTTTGAGATACTTTCCCGTTTATATTTCAAGTACAATATTGTTTTAACGCTTGTTACGGAAATGTCACAGCATTTTGAGAACTTTTGTTTCACCTTTTGCCCTTTGGCCTATAAACCCGGAATCATCGGATGCGAGCCTTGGAAAGTAAACGACTTTCACACAACTCACTAAGTAAATGCTTTGTAAAATTGCTAAGAGAAACATTGTATTTGAAACAGTGCTAAAACAAATGATTACAAATTTAATAATAACAATCAAGAGCGTTACAATCATGAAGAAATTATTCGGTTACACCAATTACCACTTGTATTAATTAATGTTTTTTACAGATGAAGATTTTCCGTGTACAAATTCTTATTGACCAATAATATAGAAGATTAGAAACTGTATTAAGTAATTAATTTCTTGTCGTAGAACATTCTACGAGCAGACAAAGTGCAAAGAGCAATTAATCATAATAACTCTACATTTATTATTGTAATTTTAACAAAAAGCATTCCTT
The DNA here is from genome assembly GCF_905220415.1 of Colias croceus. Lineage (NCBI taxonomy): Eukaryota > Metazoa > Arthropoda > Insecta > Lepidoptera > Pieridae > Colias > Colias croceus. The sequence goes on from NC_059542.1 coordinate 8,814,207, forward strand.
CATAGTTAAATAAATTATCACTACATAGTATAAAACAAAGTCACTTTCTCTGTCCCTATGTCCCTTTGTATGCTGAAATCTTTAAAACTACGCAACGGATTTTGATGCGGATTTTTTTAGATAGATAGAGTGATTCAAGAGGAAGGTTTTAGTATATAATTTATTAGGTTTTAGACAAAGCGGGCAAAGCCGCGGGGGGAAGCTAGTTATACATATACATATTTCTGTAGGAAATTAACCCAAAATAGAATGGATTCATTCCAGTGCTGGTTTATACATAATTGAATCGTAATTGGTTGACACTTGATATAATAAGTAATAACATCTTGTATACAAGATTGACCGTAAAATCCTAGAAGCCAATCATTGTTATTAACTTGTGTTTACGTTTTTTCCATGATATAGACCTTACTTAATAATCTAAGTACAGACCTGACTCTTCGACCTGTTCTATGTATATTTCTTCCTCTTCATATTAATTATTTGTTCATGTGTTAAGTCGAATAATGATGAACAGAGATTACCCTTCTAAGAACAAGTTTTAAAGTCTAGATTCGATAGTGTTTCTGAATAATTGAAGAATGTATCGCGAATAGTTATAGGCTATGCAGGGTGTAATCGTTAAGTGTGCACAGGCGATTATTCCGTAACTATTGCAGATATCAAAAAACTTTATGGTGATATCGTTTTACTTAATGAGTAAAATGTCTATAACATATTTTTAAAAATAAAACGGGAAATATCCAAAAGTTTTACATCAATCACTCCCATACAATATTTAGTATGAGATATGACTATCCTAAACATGTAATATAAACAATTTTGGTTCTTTTTTTGAATTTGTGCTTAAATTACTTCGCAAATTTTAATAAAAATTTATTTAGCAACTGTAAACAGAGCTCGATGTGGAATACAATGGCATTCCAAAACAAGGACGTCTCTTCGAACATTTGCTTTGAACACAAAATGTATGGAAAATTCAATGTATTTAATCTAACTTTTTTGGATATTTCCCGTTTTATTTTTTAAAAGTTATTATAGTCATTTTACTCATTAGGTAAAGGGCTTTCGATATGAGTATAAAGTTTTTTGATATCTGCAATAGTTACGGAATAATAGCCTGTGCACACTTAACGATTACACCCTGTATGAACATGAAAACATGTCTTTATTTTTTATGCAAATTCTGTATTACTGGTTAAGGTCAGTATAATGCTTATGTCGGATAATAATAGAAGTTAATATCATCAAAATTATTTGCTATTGGTATTGGTTATAGTGAGAGTGGCAATTTTAAAGAAGATTAATAGAATTAAGGACGAAGTAGAGTAGTATTAGAGGTTATATGAAATATTATTTTAAATAGAGGTAAAATAATTTAGGTACACATGAACAGAAAAAATATAAATAATCGAGAAGAAATGTAAACACATTCGTGTACTTCTTTATGAAACTATTTTATACTATAGTTGGTACAAATAATTATAATATGTTTAGTGTATATTTTAGAAGTATAGGTATATCAATTTTAATAAAGAGCTTTTCATAAAATTTATTTTTCTTATACTATTTACACAAGTCCTTGTTTTTCAGGTCACAAAGTCAAGGTTTGAAATGCACTCGTGGAAATTGTTAATTTGTTTTAATTGTTGTTGGTTATTTTTTGTATTACATATTTAGAAGGAAATCGACTTATTTAAATTTTCTGTATTTAAATTGATTAATCTAATAGGGATTGAATCTAATTGAAAAAATTAATGGCTTTATTCTAAATATATTAATAGGGTGACTATGTTTCCGCCCGCGGCTTCGCCCGCGCAGTCAAAAAAAAAACCCGCGTAGTTCCCGTTCCCGTGGGATTTCCGGGATTGCGTCATTTTCCCGAAATAAAAAGTAGCATATGTCCTTTCTCGGGTATCAAAATATCTCCATACTAAATTTCATGAAAATTGGTTAAGTTGTTTTTGGCAAATAAAGATTTATTTTATTTATTATTTATTTAGTTAGTTTAGGCGTGATTGAGTAATATTATAGTATGGATTTAAAATTTCGATTTACAATGTAAAATCCACTTTTACGAGGATATCTTTAGGCCTTCAGTGGACGCCGGACACACAGTAATATGTTCGCATGACGGACGTCTAAGATAGATCAATTCGTAACTATGTGATCTGCACTATGATTGATGTTTCTTATGAGTAACTTTCGTTTTAGTCAGTGGATATAACTTGTGAATATTATATACGCATTATATAAATACATGGAATATTACTAGGTATATTTAGATTCACATTACGTAACGTTCGTCTGGAAAAATTGAAGCTTACGATGGGAAAAAATATCCTAAAGTGCCAAAAACAAATGTAAATCTATATATATATAAAACTCAAAGGTGACTGATATAGTGATCTATCAACGCACAGCCCAAACCACTGGACGTATCGGGCTGAAATTTGGCATGCAGATAGATGTCATAACGTAGGCGTCCCCTAAGAAAGGATTTTAGAAAATTCGTCCCCTAAAGGGGTAAAATAGGGGATAGAAGTTTGTATGAAACTTTTTATTCCTTGGATGTATTTGCATGAAATTGGGCATGTAGATAGATCATATGACCCGTAGGCGTCCGGTAAGAAAAGATTTTCGAAAATTCATACTCTAGCTTTGCCCTGCGGTTTCAGTCAGTAATCTATATATTATATAAAACTCAAAGGTGACTGATATAGTGATCTATCAACGCACAGCCCAAACCACTGGACGTATCGGGCTGAAATTTGGTATGCAGGTAGGTATCCCCTAAGAAAGGATTTGGATCAATTCTACCCCCAAGGGGATTAAATAAGGGATGAAAGTTTGTATGAAACTATGTCAATTTTATACCGATCGGGCTTTGTAAAATTCCACCTCTAAGGGGATAAAATATGTGATTAAAGTTTTGTAGTTTTGTAGGCCCTAAGTTTTTACATACGCTAAAAAAATGTACCAAAGCCGCAAAAAATATACCTAATCAATATTAATACTTCTTAACGCGAGCGATGCCGCGGGTAAAAGCTAGTATGATATATTTTATTACGATGTATCGGATTCTTTGTTGTTTTTTTTATAATCGGGGGTAGGTAAAGACCATTAATTGAACCGTTTTATAATAAGTAATATTTGCACAGTCTAGCATTGATTACATTAATATGTACTTATCGATTAATTATTTTTTGTTGATTCATATTATTTTCTTATATCTTAGGTGTATTTATACTAAGAATTTCCATTTGTTGGCTAGTTAAAACCAAGCCAAGTTAAGTTGGTAAGAGTGCCTATAACGAAAGCCATTTTACATGGTCAATATATACGTATAAAGTAGAACGTCCCATACAAATAAGTCGCCTGAATTTGAGTTATAATTATCAATATTCTTCTTATAAAATCACAGAATAAATCAAGCATATTAGGTTGAAAGGTAAACAGTTACTACGGATATTCTCCTAAAACTACTTTTGCTAAAACCCGACTTAGAAATAAAAGTGTTAAATGACCTCCTTGTTCTTTCTATAGATACCATTATCGTATAGACGCTAATTTGTAGTTAACCTATAAAAATAAGTCATAATAAAATTTTACTTTTTCTCTACTTTGCCCATTTGAAAGAAAATTATGGACATGCCTAAATTACTAATGAATACAATCTATACATATAATAAATCTGTAGAAGGGTCAATTCTGTACATTGAAAATATTGAAAAAATAAATACCAGGGGGTGTTACTGGATCGATACCAAACCCAAATATGTGATTAAAAAAATTTTTGTCTGTCTGTCTGTCTGTCTGTCTGTCTGTCTGTCTGTCTGTCTGTATGTGAAGGCATCACGTGAAAACTACCGGTTCGATTTCGATGAAACTTGGTATAATTATACCTTATTATCCTGGGCGTAAAATAGGATACTTTTTATCCTGAAAAAATACGTAGAAAAAATTAATCTTAATTTTTCAGTTTTGTCCATAGACGTTGTTCTGTAGAACCGCGAACACACGTTGCGTATTATTTATAGGCCTAGCCGTATTTGGGTCCAATAGATATTTATAAGATGTCATTGTCAGAGTTACTCAAAATGGAGAAATAAACCATCCACGCGAAGACCGACATCCGCGCGGACGGAGTCGCGGGCGGAAGCTATATTTATTATTTATTCTTTATTGTACCACAGTCTTATAAAATAAAAGTACAACAAAACCATTCAAAATGTACAAATGGCGGCCTTATGGCTCTAAGCCATCTCTGCCAGGCAACCTTCAGGTAAAGGACAGAGCAGTATATATATAAAAATTAAAAATCTACTAGTATATTTATAGTGCCTTGTCAGAACTGCTTATTGTAACAAAAAACTGTTGAAATGTTTCATACATATCATAACTTTAAACAAGTTATTTTTGAAAATATACATAGATTTTTATAAATAAGCAAGATAGAGCGTATTTATAAATGACAGTAGACACTCTAGAAAAAAACTTTATTCTCTATATAGATATTTATCCTACTAATATTATAAATGCGAAAGTTTGTATGGATGTATGGATGTTTGTTACTCTTTCACGTAAAAACTACTGAACCGATTACAATGAAATTTAGCACACATATAGAGGGTTACTTGGATTAACACATAGGATAGTTTTTATCCCGGAAATCCCACGGGAACGGGAACTATGCGGGTTTTCCTTTACAAACGCGGGCGAAGCCGCGGGCGGAAATCTAGTTTTAAATAAATATATAGACAAGACTTGTAACATTTAATCAAATTGTGTTTCATCCATTTCCATACGTAATCAAAGTTTAATAATGTATTGCTTATAAAAATTGTGTGCTTAGTACTTGTGAAATATGATTATATAAGTATTTAGATCAATCCCTGGGCTTAGATCTGAATAACATATCAGTATAAATCATATCTTATAATATAATTAATGAATTTCAAAATGGGTTGGTAAGCGCATAACTCGAGAACGGCTGAACCGATTTCGTTAATTCTTTTCGTTATTCTTTCCCTTGTAGTACGAGGGTGGTACATAAGGAGAGAAAACGTAAACATAAACCACGGGCGAAGCAAGGACCGCTAAATGTTTATAAAATAATGATTATGCCAAGAATTAACCATAAACGAATAATGTCAATATCAATGTACTGTTAACAAAACGTATTCGTTCACACGATTGTTATTCATTTGCGTATAATATTTTTGCATTGTAATAAATAATTATTGGTTTTTCCTTTAATGTTCTTGATGCTTTATGTAAGAACTTGCTTGAGCTTCAGAAGATCTATGTCATGTTAAACTAAGTTATTTTTTTAATTAACTTGATATTTTTTATCTGTTAAAACAAAGTAACGAATATGACTACACAACAAAAAATAAAATTAATTATTATTTTTTATCAAATATTATTTGCGTATTATATTACCGAACTAACTATTTTTGTTCAGTTCACGTCATCCATTTATCATTATTAATTTGTGAAAAAATTTAATTACTACGTAATACGTATTTCAGATAAAAAAATAAATAAACAAACTAACGCAAAATATAATTTATTGTGTATAGCCGATATATCCGTATGTAATGTATGTATGACATTTGTATGTAACTGACTCCAATAAGGCTTGATTTTACCCACTTTAAAAGGACAGATTTAATTCATATTTTGTACACTTTATGAAGGATCGACGACAATGTATTAATTTCATGAATTTAAGCATGTTTTCTACTTTTTTTTCCTGTATTAATTAGCCAAATAGGACGTGATAATGAAGGAAATAAATAGGCTCTGGATTAATTGTTTTGTTAGATTGAAAATGACGTCAACCATATTTTAGCAAGTTTAAACTATTGAATGTCAAGCTCTTCATTTGAATATATTATTGCATTTATTTATTACATCTATAATTATAGAATAAGTTACCGCCAAAAGTATTCGTTGTTTTCAGTCTTCGATATTATTTATAACCCGATTTTATAATTATGGTGCGGTGGTATGCCGTTTAATTTTTATCTAACGCATCAGGCTGTTTTGAAATTGGTACCTATGTATTGTTTCGGCCCTGTGCACCTGTTTGGTTCTAAATAAACAATAAACAACCCTAAAATAATAATTTATATTACGAAACAGTTAAAATAATCTAGTTTACGGATAAATATTTTGATCAGGTTTCTATAACAATTGCAGCGTAGTTTTCGTAGTTGTCGAAACTATTATATCTTACTAAGGTATTGTGAAATAAATTTTCAAAACAACACTGCATTTAATATTTAATATTTTTTTATTAAGTATTTTCAAGGTCAATGTAAATTGCAATAAGAATTTATGTTTATTTTTATGTAGTAAAATAACATGAAAGAGTATTTTTACTCCCTTTGTAAGAAATTCTTTAATTTTTAACGGTTATATCATGGAGCATTTTATATTTAATGTATGACGATGAAGTAGTATCTAAATATTCAAATTAGTTCGTTATATGGTGTATGACACTTTTTACACATTACTAAGATCATAAATATTCAAAAGCGCGATATTGAGTTTAGAAAATTTAGCTCTAAGATATTTATCATAGATATTTTACTGCAATAAAGGTGATACGGTTTTGTTACTTGTATATATTAATTGTAGCAATAATTTTAATATTTGACTTCGAATATTATAATTGTATGCTTTTATTCTTAACTTATGGAAAAAAATTATTCATTTTATTATAATTAAAGTTAAGTTCTAATTCAATTATATTCACTCAAGATTATATGGTTACCTACACAAAAATACAGAAATAATTAAAATTTTAAAACCTATGTTTAATTAAAATTTCAGGTCAATCCAATAAAAAAGCTTATTTGACAGAATTCGTCTATTGAAGCATCATTCTAATAATTAATTGCACAACTGGGTTACTATTGTTACACTTATCAATACAATAAATTTAAATGATCTTACAAATATTAACTAACCTCGTATTGCTGAAGTAGGCACAAAACAAAAAGTGTTATGTTTATTTTACGATCACCCACGATAAAAATCTAACGTTGAGGACGACCTACCAAAGCCGTGGTTCAAAAGCAACTAACTTGATTTAGAATTAAGCTTACCAACTGCAACCAACGTCTTGTCTTGGGGTTCTACACACCGAAATCTAGTGTTATGCAACGTAGTACTATGATCATAACTTGGTAGGTGTTAAAGGTAAATGTGTTTTGCAAGTTTACGTTTTGGGACAGTTTATATGGGTTTACTCACAGGGTTTACTACTCAACTTACGTGCTCTGTTCATTCTTTACTGAGAAAAGTACCATCGTTTCTTGTATGCTATGAACAATGATTAAATATTTGTAAACTGCATTAAACTAAAGTAGAGCAGATTTACTTCTATGGTAGAGTCAGATGGTTCGGTAGATTTGCATCGAATACATCATGGTTCTACCTACTAGTAATTTTAGTAATAAAATCTTCTGAAAGATTTGATGTGGTTTGAAACTGAGAATAGTCACAGTAGTACAATATAGGACATATATTATTATACCGTTTTCAATTAAGCATTTAAAAAAATGTAGACATTAGGTATATCTGGGATATACCTAACAAGAATCTGTACGTGTGAATATATTCTATTTTACTGAATTGAAACGTAAACAGGTTACCAGATAATAATAATAGATATTATATTTTTAGATTCCAAAAAAACTAGTTTCCGCTGCCGTCGGTTATATTTTGTTTATTCCAAAATGGGTCGATCACCTTGGTGTGTTTTGCAAAATTGGCATTTTAGTAAAAAATTATTCTGTTTCTCATCCAAATAAAGAAGAATAGAGCTGCACTTGGAAAAACTATAGAGAATATAAGGAGGAGGTAAAGAGGTTAACTATAGAGGTTCTCAGTATATAAATCATTCTAAAAGCCACTAATAAGATATAAAAGGATTAATTTACGGTACTAGATAATTGTGTTCAAGATCAGTTTTTAAACCAATTTTGCTTTTTAAATTTTGGAATAAGGTTGAACAACGTTATCAAAATTCAGGTGCGTCATATTATTTTTTCTTGTTTATTTATTGAATCGTATGCAGTGAATAATACCCCCACAGTATTTATTACAATAATACTTTGCTACCATCTTGCTACAGTAGTATACGAGCGAGCGTAGGACCAAGGGCTTCTGGAATCGATTCCCGTTGAGGTTGGTCAGTGAGATAGTATATAAAGGATCCCATGGTCCACAAAGGGACACGGAAATTCACATATACCGTGGATATTTCATCAATTTTATTTATCGATAATGACGGAACTACTTTCGAAGACTTTAGAGCAAAGGTTTTTTAGTTATTTGTAGTGATTACATAAACCTTACCTTATCAAAGTAGCCGTTAATTTTTTATAACACGCAGCTTATATAAGTGTTAGTTATACCAAGTTTGGATTTATGTTTTATACATTAATATCTCTATACAGATTCAATGTCGTTTATTGTATTATTTCGTTAATAATATAAAGGCCATTTAACTAAATATATTAAAAATCCTACGTAAAAGGTTTGGAAAATCACAGATATATTTCTGTATCTTTAAAAAATTTTATAGAATAATAAAAACTATAGTGTGGATTAACTGCCGATTAATAAAAAAAGCCTCGAAAACATTCCAATTATAGTATTATTATAGTATTAAGTATTAGTATTCGAGAAGCTTTTTAACTTAATTTTGATTTTTCCATGACTAAGTTTTAGTAATAATAAGTATATAAGTAACAGTTTTAGTAAATAAGTATGGGCAATCTAATAAAAATTGATTATTTTAAAATACTATTGTTGAGTAGTGCTTCTGCCCCCAAGGTTGCCCAAATAATAATGCTTTTACTGAACAATCTGGACGCACACATATACAATAGCTCGATCAGCGAATTGTACATGTGTGTCCCTACCACAGATGTCTGTGGTCCCTACACTATTATTTCAAAAATAAAACGATAAATGATAATTCTATGTGGGCAACTATGAGTACTATTACTGTTAAGTTATCAATAGTGCACCAAATGCATGTAAAAATAAAACGACTAAATTTTTCCTTATTTTTATTTTATAACAGAAGATGTTCAATGTACTTATACGTAATTTTTTATCATTTAAATAATATATTATTTCGTACAATTAATGTAAACTTTAATTGCTATAATCCTCTTGTTTGTATTTATATTATATCGTTGGCTATATTTAACAGTTGTTGATGCAGTAAATGAATTTTTAGTTTCTTTACCATACATATAGTTATCTATTGTACCATATACACATATAGTTATCGTATCATGTATACAGGTATAGTTATTAGGTTTCTCGCATATTGTGTTTTTTTTTAATTCCGCGATGGTTTATCTTTTTTAGTAGGTAGAATTAGTTTTTAAATGATTCAGTACAAAAGCAGATTTATATCTTAGATATGATTAATCCAATATGAGGATGCTCTTCGTCGTCGTCGTCGTCGTTTCAGCCGTGGGACTCCACTGCTGGACAAAGGATGCTCATAATACTTATCAATTTATGTAAAGAATGACTTAACATCTGATGGCTTGCTTATTTTATAATAACAATTGATTGCATCCAGTGTTAAGAAATTAAGTATTATTATTGATATTTCATTTCAATTAATTAGTTTCAGATATAGCAGGAAATTAGACAATATAGTAATGTTCGTAGTCGACGTGTGCATGTGTATAATCGTTGTTGGCGCTATTATCCAATTTTGTAATAAGATATTATTTACATTTACTTAAAGAAGAGGTTAATTTCACAGCAATACAATGCTTTTAGGTTCTTCTGACAGTCAATACGTATTTTATATGTATAACGGGAAAATTAAAATGTTTTTACAAAATCATATACTTAAATTGTCGACGGTTAAGTTAAATTGCCACTGTGCCCTTTGTTTGCTTGAATTACTTTGAATAGGCATAATGTGTATGCTATTCAATTGTTTTGCATTGAAAATATATGATTTCTAAAAGTTAGTTAAGTAAAGTTTAAACTGTATGAATTGTTTAGAATGGTTATGACCATCAAAGATGTTAACAGTAAACGAACCAATGAACTAGTTCAAATGTATTTCAGCAAACGATCAAATAACAAGGATAACTTTCGTATCCGCCGCAGTTGCATCGGTTGCATTTCCGATAGAGTTGGTACACTCTGTGTACATAGAATGGCCTTGGGCACTATTATTCTATTGTTTAAATTGTTTATTACATTCGTTTAAACTCAACTCATATACTTTTTTACCCAACTGCGTATGTGTATATTTCTTTGGCCCTTCAGGCCAAATCGCTGGACGGTTTTTAACTTATGAGGTCTCGTTGTAAACATTAGGTGACTGGCTATATAAATTCGCAGTTGGGTTATTTGTTTTTATAATAAAAGTAATTATTGTTATTTATGTAAACTTTTGTAAGCATTTTTGTCTTAAACATTGTTCGATATTTTATTTACAGTAGACCCGCGTTATTCAGACAATCGTTTTGCAGGGCCTGACATAAACCACGGCTCCTTCCCCGGGGGCCGTGGGTATCTTTGGAAGATTTCCCCACTATAAAAAAAAAGGGCCTTGTCGAAGTATCGGTCGGATTTGTTGGTGCTGTCTAGAGATCCCCCTATAGTCCAGATGTTTTTAGGCAAGAGTACCGTGTAATTCGAGAAATTACGTACCTAATGATAAGATAAGATGTTATAGGTAGTTTCCGAAGTAGGTACAAATCATGTTTCATTGTGTATTTTTGAACTAAAACAATATCTTCGAGTAGAGCACAATAGTAGTAGAACTTTTTTGTACAGGTTGTATACTGTAAAATCATGAATGATCGACGTAAAAATTGTCCAAAAATATGGATTTAGCAATTATAGACATGTCGGTTAATAGGGGGCGACGGATAGGCCAGGGGCCGGTGTAACGCGGGTCCACTGTATAAGGAATTGATAAGGTGCAATTATCTGTTGATGTGGAAATCATTACATTTATTCACAACTTCACATTTATAATTGATATGTAGAGCAAAATTACTATAAAATGAAGCTAATTATAATTTAATTCTTCAATTGGTTATCCAATTCTTGTGTTATTGTGTAACATAGCGCCCAACCCAGTAGAGTTGTTTGTTCTGCATGTCACTTATGTGCTTATATATTCGATGTCTGAACATTGATTTCTAGTATAAATGTTAAGTGGTTTTAAAAGTGACAAGGATTGCAATGCCTTTATATTACAAGACTCGATGCAAATATTCCTATATTAACTTCGTCTACGTATGTCTATGAGCTGAAAATTATTAAACACCTTCAAAAAATAGTGTATGTAAATTGTTTGTTACTTATAAATATTTTCGAAATTTGAAGAAAAGATGAGAAGAGAAAAGAAAGGGGACGATCCTTCAAGACGACAAGTAATTTAGTAAAAAATATTCCACCTTCCGGTGAAAAATCTTCCTCTCCATTATCTATAATTTTTAATTTAACGATGAAAATTTAGCCCTCCGCGCGCCATTGTAATTTATAAGTAAGTAGTAGGTAACGTAACGTAGTACGTCACTAAAAAAAATCTAAAGTATAAAGATACTTAATTGAAACATCTAAAAAAATAAAATCTAAACACTTTCTATAATTGATTTCCGTAGGAACTGTTAAATGAAAACAAGGTTTTCAGATTGCAAGACGATTATTTTTTGCCTCTTTCACTAAAGCGAAGACTCATGGACATGTGCATCTTACCCATCCTCACCTACGGTGCACAGACTTGGTCATTGACTGATCGCCAAAAGTTCGCACTTGGGGTTTGCCAAAGATCGATGGAGCGCAGTATTTTGGGCGTAAAACTTACGGATCGCGTCCAAAATGAGGTACTGCGCTCAAAAACACAGATAATCGATGTAGCTCATAAAGCTGCTGAGCTGAAATGGAACTGGGCTGGCCATGTTTGCCGAATGTCGGAGGAGTTGTGGGCAAAAATTACCACTTTGTGGATCCCCAACAAGGACAAAAGGCTGCGCGGCAGGCCCAGGACAAGATGGCGGGACGAGCTTGATTCCCATTTAGCAGATTGGAGCAAAATTGCTCAAAATAGGGAGAAATGGATTGAGGGAAGAGAGGCCTTTGCTCAGCAGTGGGACAGCCATGGCTCATAATAATAATAATAAATATAACTTGCTTCATCGCTCTAAACAAAAAAATGCATCTTGAAAGATTTAAAAATGTTTAATCTCACCGGCAATTAGTTGCCTACAAAATGACGATCAAAACTGTTTTGCTAGTAATTGTTTATTAGTGTCTGTATCTACTATTCATTTTGGGAACCTGTCTACCTAACTTAACCTAACAAAGCATTAGCATTGTATTAGCAATTCAGATTGTTAGTTAATTTTGTTTTAATTAAAAACTACTTAGGTACATTCAACTAATCGATTAAACATTTGTTTTATTCTAACTCTATTGTGCTGTTGCTGGATTTGTTTTCGTCCGAAATGTAGATTAACTTCAGTCTACATAATATGTACCTATATTTTTACCGTGTCTTTATCAGATAAATAAGCAATTGTTATTTATGCCTTCCTGAGGTTAATATGAGAGAACATCTTCCCTTCTCTAGTGCCTATCGAAGTACGACATTAAACTCTAACATTTACCTGAGAAGAAATAATTATGAATTTACGCGCCTGTACGTTTAAGATGGCAATAACGCAGTAATGCATCGTAATATTCTTTTTCTATTATTATAAAATACTAATTAAATATTAGCTGTACCGCTGTAGTAATAGCTCTTAAGTTATTCTGATGTTAACCTATATTACTGTAAATTCCAAATCCGTCCAGCAGTTTTATCGTGAACGAGTATCTAACATCCAAACATCCTCATAAACTTTCGCATTATTATTAACTAGCTGTGTTCCGTGGTTTCACCCGCATTGCTCCTGTTGGTCATAGCGTGATGATACATAGCCTTCCTCGATAAATAGGCTGTGTAACGACGAAAAAATTTTTCAAATTTTATAATTAGTAAGACCGTTAATCTTTAAAAAAACTTTTGTCGCTCAAGAGAGTATCGAATATTATTAATGTCGATTATTAATATATAATTAATATATTAATTAATATATATATGAATTAATTTCAAGCTTATAAAAAAATGTATATACGTCGTTGTTTATAAGTACAATTATTGCTGATTTGAATATCATAATTTCCATTTTTTATTTGCATTGAATGTAGGTAAGAAAGATCAAGGTTTATTTTAACACATTTCTAATTATAATTAGGTAAATTAGAAAATAGTCTGATTCTAAAAATAATTGATAAATAGAGGCTGATTTCCCTGCACAGTATACATACATCCAAATATTTTTTTGTGTGAGCATGAAACTTGTTTTAGTTTAGGTTCTATTCATTCGAAAAGACCATTATTTTGTAGAAAAAAATGGTAAAAATTATCCCCATATGGTAAGATCCTAAACATTTAATGATTGGTTACATGATAGCAGAGATGTCTTTGTCATTATTCTTAACATCTTAATATTTAAAATGCTAAAATATTTTTAATGAGGCAGACAATACCCCATAATAAAATGTATTGAAAAAATGTTCCTTTGTGAAATAGTGTTCGTACAAGTGTTAGTTTTATTAATACGTAAAGTCTATTATTTATTAATTTTATTTGGAGTCCTACTGCTCTTTATTATTGAAGACTAGCTTCCGCCCGCGACTCCGTCCGCGCGGAAAAATTAAGAAAAATTAAGATTTTTTTTTTCTACGTATTTTTCCGGGATTAAAAGTATCCTATTTTATGCCCAGGATAATAAGGTATAATTATACCAAGTTTCATCGAAATCGAACCGTTAGTTTTCACGTGATGCCTGAAAATACAGACAGATAGACAGACAGACAGACAGACAGACAAAAATTTTTTTAATCACATATTTGGGCTTGGTGTCGATCCAGTAACACCCCCTGCTATTTATTTTTTCAATATTTTCAATGTACAGAATTGACCCTTCTACAGATTTATTATATGTAGGTATAGATATGCAAAGCAGTAGGCGTAGTCTCGACACTAATCGACATCGATATCGACCGAAATCGGTCGGTAACTAACGATTATCAGTAACCAATCAGTAACTATAGTATAGACCTAAAAAATTTAGTGTTCTTTTTCCAAGAAATTTAGCTTAGTTTTAGGGAATAGATAGTAAATTAAAATTAGTTATATTAATATTCGCATTATTACAATTGCAATTGCATATAAAAAAAGCAAATTTTATGCACAAAAAAACATGGCAGTTAATTTAATTTTAATCAAATTCGATATTTTTTATATCAATCGATTAATTAATGTTCTATTAATTACATATTCATGGAATCCAAAATTCCATGTACGGCAATCTCTTTATTTACTTTTTTGACATTTGACATCAATCATCAATCATGAAAATAATATTTCTATCAAAATAAATATAAATTGTGTGTTTTCAAGAGGATAATTTTTAATTATGTTCTTAAAAGTCCTATAAATCTATTGGATAACAAATATCCTAAGAAAATATCAATCTGCGTTATGTTTTTATATAGTTAAAGCTATTAGTTTTAGTTTAGTAATATTTTGTTATTTGTGAAGTGCAATAAAATTCTAATCAAAAGACTCCAAAAGCTCTACAAGATAATTCTGCTCAATTCGAAGCCTTTTGAGAAATCTTTAAGACATCATAGAAACTGACGGAACTTAAACTAAGGACGGAACGGATAATTTGTATCACTTGTATTTTTAGCTTGTATTATTATATTATGTGCATCATTGTATATTTTATTACAGTTAATAAGCAAAGGATGCAATGCAATTGATTTAGCGGTTCACGGTTAATATTATTTATGTGTTAAATATAAATATTTATCTATACCTAAATTTTATATTTTACATATGAACAAGTTACTAGAATTATTATGTTGGTGAGGGGTGATGGTTTTGAGCCAAATTTTCAACTACGCTAATTATAAACTGTTAAATTAAAATTTTCTAATAAATTTTTTTCGTAATTGGATCGTTTTATTTTATTTGTATTATTCATCTGTATAATTTTAATATCCTAGAAGTTCAGAAAGAAATTTATCGAATTTTTAGGCTGAATAAATGCAGACAGCAGTAAACTATTCTAATATTTATTTAATACTA
This sequence comes from Colias croceus, assembly GCF_905220415.1. Classification (NCBI taxonomy): domain Eukaryota; kingdom Metazoa; phylum Arthropoda; class Insecta; order Lepidoptera; family Pieridae; genus Colias; species Colias croceus. Next base: position 8,829,421 of record NC_059542.1, read on the forward strand.
GTCGTCCGCCCCGGCTTCGCCCTTGGTACATTTTTCGCAATAAAAGGTAGCCTATGTCCTTTCTCGGGTATCAAAATATCTCCATACCAAATTTCATGCAAATTGGTTCAGTAGAATAGGCGTGATTAAGTAACAGACAGACAGACAGAGTTACTTTCGCATTTATAATATTAGTATGGATAAGTAATATGTACATATCATAAGAGGCTTCTGAACATCTTCTTATAATATAAAAATGAATCGCAAAATGTGTTGGTAAGCGCATAACTCGAGAACGGCTGAACCGATTTCGATAATTCTTTTTTTATTATATTCCTTGAAGTACGAGGATGGTTTTTATGGAGAGAAAACGTAAATATGTACCACGGGCGAAGCCGGGGCGGACCGCTAGTTTTCAATAACATTTTGAAACCATCTTAAAAATAAAACATTATTTGTGTATTTTATTTTAATTGCAATAACATTAAATAAGAGAAAAAATTATTGCGTTTAATCATATAGCATCGGAAGTGTGAAATATCTTTTTTATTATAAAACTAGCATCCGCCCGCGATTCCGTCCGCGCGGAAAAATTAAGAAAAATTAAGATTTCTTTTTTCTACGTATTTTTCCGGGATAAAAAGTATCCTATTTTATGCCCAGGATAATAAGGTAAAAAGGATAATAATTATAACAAATTTCATCGAAATCGAACCGTTAGTTTTTATGTGATGCCTTCACATACAGACAGATAGACAGAAAGACAGACAAAAAAATTTTTTAATCACATATCTGGGTTTGGTATCGATCCAGTAACACCCCCTGCTATTTATTTTTTCAATATTTGCAATGTACAGAATTGACACTTCTACAGATTTATTATAAGTATGTATAGATTATAATAATCTATAATTTTTCCGATATTTTCAACCGTATCTACAAACCCACACAAACCGTAAGGCCCTTCTCCCATTACGATACGCACAGGCGATTCAAGTATCCTGCAAGTCTCGGAGACTAGTCGCCGCGGAGTAACTCACATTATCACATACATTTGTATGTAGGCTCGCACACTACGCTATCGGTATCCTACACGTCCGCGACTAGCATCGCACGACTCACCATGTTGGTCGCTTTTGCGTCACGTCTCCCGCGTATCTCTTCGGTAGAAAAATAAAAATTTCTAATCATCATGAGTTGTAGTTCTCGTGCGGCTACAAATCTCTACAATTTATTTTTATTTCAATATATGGATGAATCCAGTACTTCTTACTCTTATGTTGCCGTCTTCTATTTCAATAAAAAAGAAAAACTGCAAGAGCTTCTTCGTCACTGGAATCGCTGATTGCTCGACATAACGACCTAACTGTTGTTACAATAAATAAATGATTATTATTATTTGTTTCTTTTCTTTTATTTCTCCCTTTTCAGGGGTTTGTGTGCTAGGGGCGCGGGCTATTTAGCCAAGAGACCCTAGGTAACTTACGGTTCGATTTAAATATCGGTTACAGTAGTTTCGCTGTCACTAAGAAATTTTCGCACAATACGGCAGGTATTTAATATAGCTGCCTTTTGCATTGTAATGTATGTATTTTTTGGTAGATCTAGAAGTTTCAGGCTATGGTGTAAATTAGTTGGGATAACTCCCGTACATGACAAAACTATTGGAATAATGTAAACAGTCCTAAGGTTCCATATTCGGAGGATTTCTTCTTTTAGTTCGGTGTATTTGTGAAGCTTTTCGCTAATTGATTTTTGTATGTTGTGTGTGTTGGGTACGGTGACGTCAATGAGATAAGCAGTTTTTGTGATTTTATTTACGAGGGTTATATCTGGTCTATTAAAATGAATAGTTTTATCGGTTAGAATAGCGCGGTCGAAATAGATTTTAGATGTTGGGCTATCTAATACGGGTTTTGGTTTATAATTGTAATATGGTATAAGCTTTCCTTTATTAAAATTATATTTTACAGCTAACTTTGATGAAGATAATGAGCTACCTGGTTGTGTCGATGTGTGTAATCATTTTGTGCTAAACTAGAGCATGCTCCCGTAATGTGCTGTATGGTTTCGGGCTGTCTCTGGCATTTGCGGCATCTATCTATTGGTATATTTTCTTTTAGTATGTATTTTTTGTAATATTATTATATAACGTCCGCCCACAAAAACGAGGCACAATAATGATGAATTTAGTCATTTTTCAGTTGCATAATATGCGATCATCGGGTAGCGAGCAAATATCTTACTAGTATTCTACTCGAGTATCGTACCTATTCTAGAAGTATCGTAAATCGTAATGGGAGAAGGGCTTTAGTTATCGAGATTGTCGAGATCAAAACGTCGGTATCATAACGATTGACAATGTCAAAGAATAATTTGTTTTGACAACATTCGAATGTGTTGCAAAGAAATGATTTTCCAAATCCATGAAATCTATATTTTATTTATTGTTCATATATTTACGGAATTGAAATAATAATGTTATTAATTTAGATAAAAATGCATTACTACAAGGCTATTATTATATAAATATTTTGACGCATAACGGAAAGTTTTGTGAAGAATAAAAATTATAAACAAATATGTATCCATTGTATGCTTCCATCAAATTGGGGAGAGGTATTAAGCGACATCATTTTCATTGCTGAAGACGGGTCTATAAATTAGTTGTCGGTAATTACCGACTAATTTGTACAGACTACCGGTACAGGACTCTAGCACAGAATACTCAACAATAGCTAATGACTCTAGGGAGAGGGTTAATTATTAATTATATATTAGTCAAATATTTTTTTAATAAAGTTACTTAAGAAATATTTATAAGTTATGGTAGGTAGGTAACTTTCAATATATACATAAGCACAAATAATATTAATAGAATAGCTTCAAAAGTGACTAACTGATCAACAGTAGAAGGTAATTCCCGAAATTTGTAAGTCATAAAGCAAATTAGTGTTTAAACAAATTTCAGCTTTCTTTAATTACATTTAGATGCCATAGCATCTGTTAATATAACTTCTGGTGCAACATCACGTTTCTTCATTCTGTTCCCATAGCTTCGGAGATAAAAGTTTATAAACAGGAGGAAGAAGGAGCCGATGCTAAACAGGCAAAAGTAGTGGAATGCAGCTGGTATCGGGCATGGCGTCAACTTTTGTTGGTAATACAGGTTTGATATTACTAAGACGAATTGCATCTGAAACAAAAAAAATGTTGTAAACAATATTATGGTATAACACATTTCTTAGGATATATCAATTCATTTTGGCCACGGTCACGATTATGGAATTCATATTTGTCAAGACCATTTACTTATATTTTACAAAAATATTATCGTAAGGTAGAGCTAATTAATGTTTGTTATTTGTTAAAATGAAGGATGACCTTGTACTAAATATGCCTAAATAGCAAAATTTTGTCTAAATAAGTATATCTTTATCAAGATTGCGTATCTATGACAAAAACGAATACGGTCTACATCTTTTGATTCTCGGTCTTTCTAATGGGTTTCATCCTACTGTGATTTGTTTTTGTTTCAAACATTATCGGCCTTGGGGCCGTATTATACCATAGGCAAATTCATATTATGATCGCAATAACCAGCCACGGTTAATTATGGTATAATATGAAGTTGTCAGTTAGTTCAATTCACGGTGTAATCTATCTGGAAATGAGGTCATAATACGGCCCCAAGTCTACATTAGCAAAGTCAAAGATGAAAACGAAAATTCTATTTAATGAAAAAATAATACACTCCGTAACGTTAAACGTTTTCACTTTGCAATATATATTTACGTGTATTAATTCTGCAAATGTACTCACCAGTTGAACTTTCGTCACGTGTTTCTTCCACCATACAAATTTCGCATATTCCGGGCCCAACGAAGCCAGGCCATAGTACGTATACATAATCACATGGACGAAGCTGTTAATCAAACCCACTACCACGAAATGGTCACAAGGGTGGTACATATAATGGAACCAGGTCCAGGTCACCATGGCACTGTGGTGGTATACATGGAGGAAGGTCACCTGATTCTGCTTCTTGCGTAGTATGAAGAAGATTGTGTCAAGCAGGTCTATGTGTTTCGCTATGAAGTAGGGTAGAATGTCGACTATAACCTGCAATTGTATATTTTTATAATTATTAAATGCTTAAAAAAGCAAATTTTGGCATTAAATTTAATATTAGAACTAATAAATGTTTTTAATTTAAACGATATCTACAAATAAGAAGATACTTTTGCACGCCTTTATGAGCGAAATGCATGAGACGTAGAGCCATGGTAGAGCTGTTCGCGCCTTACGAAAATCAAGTGACTTTTTGAACTATTTTAAGGTTTTATCACAGTGTTTTATTAACAATAAATGCATAATAAAATTTGTAAATTGTAAATAATACAAAAATCAATCTCCATATCGAGTCGTAGGTAACTGTAAAAAGTAGGATAAGTTATTGTTTTGAACTAAACTATTGGACTTTAAGCTGTAATTTATATTTGATCTAAATAATAAATAGGTAATACTAAATATTTCTGGCACAATAGAATAGAGAGGTGAAGAATATTACAGAGTAAGGTCTTACATACTTATCCCTAATTCCTACTTATTTATTCTTTTAGGAAGTAGGTAATTGGATTCATTAAAAAACAATGGAAATAGGTAATATATTACAATATAAGGAAGAAACAGTGTTATGTAAATAATGTTTATATACCTACATTAAAAGTAAAATGTTGGCAAAGCATCGAATTGTAATGAAAATTTATTAAAATATATCCAACGTGTTTGTGAGTAGGTATTTATTTTAACTTCAGTGAAAAATATTCCTTTTAAATTTATGCCTCTTTTGTATAGCTTACTTTACATTATTGTTACTATGTATTATGGTGTACTTTACTTATAAAAATTTACGTTCATAACATACCTACCTGAAAAAATAATACCTAGGTTAGTTCATATTTATATATCCCTACGTATCGTAACTTCCTGTTTTATTATAATGGTGAATGGTGATACTTATAAATTATGATATATAATACACAATATACTTAAATACTTATTATTTATAACATTCACAGGATCCTCACCAATTTTAAATCATCTCCTCGTGGACATCTTGTCGTTATTACACCATGCTGCAGAATGTATTTTGCATACTGGAAAAAAATTACAGTTTATATTATAAAGTATTCATCAAAGTAAATAAAAATTCGCATTTTTGATGTAAATATTTATAGGATAGAAGATGTATTCTTCCTGATGAATTTCTTTAAAATATTTTCAGCCAAAATGACGCTTGCTTTTTCGTCATATAAAATTTAATTATTGGAATTTATTACAAACTAGCTGTGCCCCGCTGTTTTAGCCGCATTGCTCCTGTTGGTTTTAGCGTGATGATATTAAGCCTTCCTGGATAAATGAGCTATCTAACACCGAAAGAATTTTTCAAATCGGACCAGTAGTTACTGAGATTAGCGCTATCAAACAAACAAACTATTCAGCTTTATAATATTAGTAAGATGTGTTTTTCATGACAAAGAGACATAATAGATATACCTACATATATGTAACCTTCCTTATCCCATACCCCTAGAATTAATTATTTGAAGTAAAAAACAAATTTCGTTTCTTATGAGAATGTGTGGATAGTCATGCTGATGATAGTCAGTATTTTTCTCGTAAATTTACTAGTAATATCATATTATGATCGTAATAACCAGCCATGATTTCTTGTGGTACCTATTATATGAATTATTTGCCAGTCAGTTCAATTCTCGGCGTAAACTGACTGGGAATAAGAGGTCATACGGCGATAGAATTTATTTTTATGACGACTAGAATCAACACTTAATTGTATACTCTAATTGGGCTGCATTATATTATTATATTAGGCACATAAAATGAAAACATATGAAGTCTAGAAATAACTACTAAAACGATTGTATGTAAAAATGTTTAATTTAATAGACGTAGGTACCTAATCTATATACATAAAATAAATCTGTAGAAGGGTCAATTCTGTACATTCAAAATATTGAAAAAATAAATAGCAGGGGGTGTTACTGAATCGATACCAAACCCAAATATGTCATTAAAAAATTTTTTGTCTGTCTGTCTGTATGTGAAGGCATCACGTGAAAACTAACGGTTCAATTTCGATGAAACTTGGTACAATTATACCTTATATTCCTGGGCATAAAATAGGATACTTTTTTTCCAGGAAAAATATGTAGAAAAAAAAATAATTTTTCATAATTTTTCCGCGCGCACGGAGTCGCGGGCGGAAGCTAGTAGTAAATAATATGTAACGTCGTATTGGATAAAAATTGTTTGTTAATTTGCGGTTATTTTAATAACCTTATTAAAATTTTCATACTAATTCTTTATTTTTTATGGTAATATAATCGTATTACGCATTCTTAATTCGTAATATTTAACGGGAATTTTTAATAAATTATTTCTAATCATTGTTTTCTTCCACATCATAATGAATTACGTAGTTATACATAACTGAAAAATTGTAAAATATATCCGGTCATCATAGTTATTGTATGCAAATTATGAAATAATAGATTAAAATGTTATAACTGTATAATAAATCTCTTCAATGTATAATATATAAATTAAAGTATATAATTTTTATGGACATTAATTTGATTTTACTCTTTATTTATATACTAGCTTCCGCCCGCGACTCCGTCCGGATGGTTTATTTCTCCATTTTGAGTAACTCTGACAATGATATCTTATTTAAATATCTATTGGACCCAAATACGGCTAGGCCTATAATAATACGCAACGTGTGTTCGCGGTTCTACAGAACAACGTCTATGGATATAACTGAAAAATTAAGATAAATTTTTTTTCTACGTATTTTTCCAGGATAAAAAGTATCCTACTTTACGCCCATCGAAATCGAACAGTTAGTTTTCACGTGATGTCCTCACATACAGACAGACAGACAGACAGACAGATAAATTTTTTTTTATCTCATATTTGGGTTTGGTATCGATCCAGTAACACATACATGTGTTGCTACATATTTTTTCAATATTTTCAATGTACAGCATTATCCCTTCTACAGATTTATTATATGTATACTTGGGTAGATTTTACTCGACGTGGTTTAAATATTGAACTGCAGGCTATTTTTATTACCCATAGCCCTATTAAACATTCTTGGAAAAGTACTTGAAAAAATTGTAAACTACAGACTGACATCTTATTTAGACAAATTCCAACTTCTTTCAGATAATCAATTCGGATTTAAAAAAACAAATCTACAGAACATGCTATCTCCCTACTTACCAATCTTATATCTTCACATGTAGAAAATAAAGAATGTTGCATAGCCGTATTCTTAGACCTGGCTAAAGCATTCGATACAATATCACTTGGACTTCTCACAAAGAAACTGGAGCAAATTGGAGTTAGAGACACATCGTTAAACTGGTTTAAGAGCTACTTAACTGATCGCAGACAATGCATAAAAATTAATAGTAATCTTAGTTCTGAACTTAAAATAGAATTCGGTGTTCCACAGGGAAGTGTTCTCGGCCCCACACTCTTTATCATTTACATTAATGATATACTCAAAATTACTTTGGAAAATGCCCATATAATTGCTTACGCTGACGACACTGCTGTTCTTTTTCATGGTAAAGATTGGGAACATGCACAGAATATTACAGAACTTGGACTTTTAACCATAGTAGAAGCACTGAATAAAAATTTGCTCACCTTAAATTCTAAAAAACTAAATTCTTGTCTTTTTCAAAATCCACCCGCCCCAATCCTTTACTAAACCAGACTATTAAACTACATTCTTGCACCAACCTAAACACAACTCACTCTACATGCAATTGTACTAACATCGAGTACATTCCGTTTATAAAGTACTTAGGCGTTACTTTAGACAGCAATTTAAACTATAGTCAACATATAACAGAGGTATCAGTAAAAATAAGAAAAGTCATATTCATTATGAAGAAACTCCGCAACTGTACCCCCATTACCATTTTAAGACAAGTTTACATATCTCTCTGTCAATCCGTAATAAATTACAGCATTTCGATCTGGGGAAGCGCCGCCAAATCTCACCTTCTGCAGTTGGAGAGAGCTCAACGTGCACTAATTAAAGTAACTCTGAAAAAGCCTTTCCGCTTTCCAACGAACGAACTGTATCGGGAGTTCAAAGTTCATCGAGTTCGTCAACTATACGTACTATCAGCAGTTAACCTAACGCATAAATCTGTTTCTTCACGCCCCGATTACGAGGAACTACTAAGGAAAAGAAAATTTAGAATCCCACTTCCTGCATATAACTCAAAAATAGCTAGACGAAGTCCATCGTACTCACTTATCCATACCTACAATAATGTCTGTAAAACGAAATCACTGAAATATTGTAACATGCACAAATGCAACAAAATAATGAAATCTTGGCTTCATGAACTATCCTACAGCGATACCGAAGACCTGGTTTAAACATAATAACTTAAACTAATACAATAAGGATAAATTTTATTCTGGCTAGTTTTCAGAATATAAAAGGTACTCATTTACTGTAATATAAGATTAAAGTATTGATCACACTCACAAACATAAACACACTCACTACCACTCTCACACACCACCACACACACACACTTCCACACACACACAATACTCACCCTCACACACAACCCTATTACTCCTAACTCCACATTTGTTAGATAAATACGTTTTTTTCCTATTCTAATGACGATGTGTTCCTATGTAATTCAACATAAATGTATACCGTTTCTGAGATCCAAGACACAGGCAACAGCCTAGTTTGGATCTCCAGTAACACTGTATGTTCTATACTTTTGGTTAATAAAGATTTTTATTATTATTATTTTTTTTTTTTTTTTTATACAGTGTGGACATTTTCGATGGGCCCTGGAGGGAAAGTACTCAAAATACTAAAGATAGCGAATTTTGATGAAAGGAAACATTCCTTTTTTTTTAAAAGAAATAGAACTGCATTTAAAGATTTTTGAAAATTTACTTGCATCGACCGGGAATAGAATTAACTAAAAATGAAAAAATTGAAATTTGTTATTTTATTCTTAAGATCGACTCAAACAATATTAAAGATAATTAATGTATAATTATTGTATAAAATATTATAATTATGATATAATAATATTATATAGTAATATATACATATAATATATCATCTGTATTATATGGAGTAGAAGTATTTATCCATCCACTAGTTCAAATAACACTAACTAAATAAGTCCTAACCATAGTTTTTCACGACATTCTTTAAATCATTTAAACGTAGATTTTAATGTAGAGTAACGTATCCTTAAAAGTAACTTACAAAATAAACGCCTGCATGACATGAAAAGTAATTTTTATACTCACAAGAATGACGATATACATCGAGGAAGCGACTTGTAACGTATTGTATATGGACAGCAAACGGTTGAGTTGGTAAGCCTGTCGATTTTTCATTAACCGAGGTAAAATCTTTAATACTAATGCCAAATAAATAATAAGAACCAAACTCAGAGCTCCTACTGTTTCACTGAATGTCCATGTCTGTATTGATTCTGAAAATTAAATAGGAGTTACAAAAAATGTTAAATTTATACGCCTACAAAATTTCCAATCGTCGTTTTTGCTAAATTGCCTAAGGATATAAAAATAGCCAAATAAAGTAAGGTAAGAAACAATGACATTATATCTAAAAGTATACTTTTAAATGTAAATCCATAAGTATTTATAACTATGATATTAATAATAGTAGTTAATTGAAATTCAATCATTGAATAGCTTGAAATTAATGAATGCTAATCATAAACCTTACACCTTTTAAAACGAAAAAAAAAAAAAACAGTAAGGAATGTTTATTAATTTATTTAACGCTGAAATTAATATATCAACACAGTTCATAGGTACATCCATAATCAAATAAATTTAGTTTACGTTAAAAGAGTAAATTTTTAGCCCTTGATATAACTTTGTCGAACAAAGCAGTATTATTCAAATACATATTTTGCTTACCTAATTGCTTTTCTTCTTTCCCTAACTCTTCAGATATTAATTCTAATTTACTATCCATTTTAGTGTCTAAATAATTTAATATAACACAAAAACATTCGTTTGTCACCACATGTTACAGAGTTTTGTTAAATTAGACAAACAAGAATTCAATTTATATGTATCACAAAATTGGGTCTTTGAAGACAGTATCTAATTTATATGCGCCTAATTACACTGCAACTGTAAGCATCGCTCGACCTATATCCATACAAAGATATTTGAATTATTTAATTTAGATTTAAGCTGAATAATCAGTAACGTTATTTGTGTGGAGGTATGTTCGTTGTCTAGGCTGTCGTTGTTTTATCCATTTCACATATTCCGATAACTATCTGGACTTTTTGTCTCTACAAGCTCTCTGTCTTCACAAATTTAGCCACACATTTGCTTTGTCAAGAAACTGAGTCATTACGACTAAAATATTAATATTATCTTAGTTGTTTTCTACAGGTATTTTGTTAAAGCCTAGTGTTTTGATAGAGGAGAAACGCATTGTGGATATGATGATTTTTTTTCATATAGAAAAATACCATAATATAACAGTGCGTAAGTATGAAATTATGTGATTTTCATATTCTATTCGACAAATTATATTATTACAATTGACATAAATTGGTTCGGTCGGATTTTTTCTTTTTATTTGTCTCGTAAAATATATTTTTTCTGAAATTTCACGATTCACGCCGATATAAATATTTGCTATATTTGCTGGGCAGGATAAAGCAAATTTTACTTAATTAAATCATTATATAATATGGAAATTACGTTCACTCATCATAACCTAACTAAAATTTTCAAAATGCTACAATGTTGATGTTGATATAGGTCAGGATCATGAATAATTTGTGTTTATTATTAAAAGGTCACAAGTTTAAATATCTTTACAGAAGTTGAGGAAGCATAATGTGCTGTATCGCTTCGCATTCGTATAGAAAAGGTTCGTGTGAGGAATATTTGACAATTAGATATGTACCTAATTCTCAAAAATGTAAGCTGATGCTAAAGAACAGAAAGGTATGGCCAAATTGATGAACAGGCCTATATATTTTACAACTTTAGGCGAAACCGGACTGAGGTAGAAGAAGATGTTACCCTACTTTATGAAATGCTACTAGTTAAGTAATTTACAAAAATCTTATTTTGTAAATTTTTAAAATTACAAAACCCCTATTGCCAAGTCGACACTCTTCGATCTTAAGATTTCTGTTTTAGTTCTAAATAAATTTACGCTACAATAATTTTTATTGTTATTTAATACCTAAATGCGAAACTTTCGCAAACAATTACGATCATTACGGTTGCGGTATAGCCTCGGATTCATCTAATAAATTCTCAGAAGTGTGAATTAAGAAACGTATATTCCACATAATGACAGACGTTTTGACTGTTTCGCGTCAATCAGTGTTATTGTTGGCTAATTGTTGCGCATCGCCACAAAAAGAGATTTGTAACATTTCAGCTGACACTTGAGACTAGTAAGGCTGTATTTCCATCAGTGATGTGCGAGGATGTCTAGCTGTGCTGTGGTAATGTGTGGCGGTTTTCACGAGGGAACTTTGTGGTGCGATTATGCGTTAAAAAGCTGTGAAATGTCTTTGATTGCTCAACATCATGGATATTAGGGTGCTTATCCACTAATAATGTGGGAGAAAAGAACCAATCATATCGCTTTTGAAGTTTAAAGCGTTTAGCTTTTGAAGCGATACTATTGATTATTTACAAACACATTCCTCGCTACACATCCTCGCACATTATTGATGGAAAAGCACCCTTATTATGTGTAAGAGCAAACGTTCCTCGCACACATCCCTCGCTTATTTTGTATGCACAAAAATCTAGCGCCGCTGAGTCGTTCCACCATAGCTGTTCTGACCAAGGCAAGCTTAATGAAGCAATACTATTGGTTCTTTACAAAATCACCCTTCGCTTCGCATCCTCGCATATCTCTGGTGGAAACGCAGCCTAAGTATATATGCTTGAGACAGTGTCCTCGCTAGCTCTAGTGTCGATACCTGAACAAATACAATGTTTGTCTCGATGTTTGACTAATTTATGTTTATCTAGTATTATTATGTATGCGTCTGTTTAATTGTGTTTGTGTGCAAATAATGTGTGCTCATTCCCGCTATTTTATTTACATCAATTGTTCGTACAATAACAGTAGCTAATGCATGTGTTAACCGTAACTTATTTATTTTGTGTAATATAAAACATTATTATTTACAATTTTTTGTCGTAACTAACCTGACTTTATAATATAATATTCAATTAAAATTTCTAGCATTTTACTCAAGTAACTACCTATATGGATTGGATTATGGAATATTTTGTCATCGCAGCTGCTAAAATATGCATACTATAATTCTGTTTGTTTGTGACTGATAAAATAGTATCTATTGACCGCATATAAATGTGTTAATTATGTTTATGAGGTGAACAATACTAACTTGGTGACACAACTCTTAGCCCGAACAAGTACTATTATAGTGTAGCCGGCCGAGCTCTTAGAAGATATGATATATCTATGCTTATATTACATTATCTTTATGTACTAATATGATAGTGCAACCTTGTTAGAAACTACTGGTTCAAATTAAACCACTATCCTTTCGTAAGTGGCTTTTATCGAAGATATAATAATATATGTAATATCTTGCTACGGCTGTAGTGGTACATCAATGTTGTAAAAATCGATGTTGATGAAATGACGATGTTGGTAAAAATCAATGTCGTCTTTAATATGGGTTAATCTTAAATAAAAATACTATTTATGTATGTACATTCATGTATTACATAGTTACACGACCGCCTGCTAAGGGAGTTTTTTACTAATGTCATGTGTTTGAGTAACAATAATTTTAATTATTAAAATTCCTCAACAAGTTGACACGTAGATGTCATTTTTATCATCAAAAATAAGTTATTTCTTCAGTTTTTTTTGCAAAATGTTTTTATTTTTTTGCATTTCATAATCGCTCATTATATTAAAAATAAAAAAAAACATACCAACAAAACTCAAATTTAATAATGCATTGTGAAATTTAAGGTATAACCACACAAGGTCATAATTTCTTTTGTTATCGTCAAGGCTGCAATCACATTTCCTTTTCGGCTCGTTAGATAGTGGACTTGTGTAAGATTTTATATGCAACATTAGGAACAATTTCAACGCATCATATCATGAATTGCGTATAATGGGTTTATGGCTAAGTCATAATTTAGTAATTAAATCCTATGTATGATGTATGTTTCTCAATTTACAATTGCATTATTTTTCTTCATCTTAAAACAGTAGTCATCTGTTCACTGAAAGTAATTATAAAAATTAAAAATTAAAAAGGCACAGTACTCACCATTTTTTAAGTCAGACAGAGACTTTGCAGCATATGGAAAAACTAAAACGGAACTATTCTGGGACATCGGTGACGTTTACTCCTTATGCTTGTGCCTTATGCTCATAATACTACGTCATAGGTCCTATACCTACACATGGCAGTATAATTTGGAATTTCTATTATATTTTGTATATTTTATCTTACTTGGAACTGTTTCTGAACAACACATTACTGTACAAAAGGTCAAAAGAAGGTAAGGACGTATCTGGAGAACCTGTAGCCAAATACTTACACTGTATTACATTGAATCCCTATTGAACAAGCATTGCATCCTCTAATTTGTTTATTCTAGAACATCAGTAAGCCCTCTATTAGCACCGATGCGTAGCTTCTTATTGCGATACCGAACTTGCGACATGTCCCCAGTATCTTTCGAAACCGGTCCCTTAGCGTGACGTATGACCTAAGTGAATTATCACTAGCCTGTCAGCTACCCATGATAGTACCTTTTATTGCATATGTAGTTTGAAGCTTGCGTATCAAGGAAATACGCAGCTAATATTGAATGGTGGCACAATTCTTTATTCTTATTTGGAAATCCTTGAGAATAGCATGTCGCCACCAACGGTAAATTGGTAGTACAGATGTTGTTTATGTAATAACTCAATTATCACAGATGCTATCTTACATTTTTGCATTATTGCCTTAAATGAATTAACCTACCGAACACAACTTAACCTGATGTAGAGCAATCATCAGAAACTTTCTGTATGTTTTATGTACGTTATTATGTTTGTTCCTATGAGGTATTCTTTTTTTTATGTCAGAGCAAGCAAAGGGGCAGGTGGACCACCTGATGTTAAGTGGTCACCACCGCCCATAAAAACTTGTAAAACTAAAAGTGTTGCAGGTGCTTAGCCGGCCTTTTATGGACAAATAAGCTCTTTTCTCGAAGGCCCCAATGTCGAATCTTCTTAAATCTTCTTAATCAAATCTTCTTAACTTAACTTCGTGTTACGTGGTGTTACTTCTTTACTTCAAAATAACTTAACATATCATAGAGCCATGTGCTATAGTAATTGAAGGAAAAATGTTCCTTGTCATTTTAATTAATGGATCTGTAAACGAGATGAATTGTGTACTTTGAAAGTAAAGAAATGAAAATAAAACTACAATGAGAGGCCTACGTTAAATAAAATTTCCGGATAATATAAATTTTGTCTGACTATGTGGGAAGACAAGATAATATGATATTACGAAGTCGCAGGCATCAGCTAGTTAAACATGATATAATGATAATGATGATTAAGGTTCTTTTTTATTAATCCTCATTCCATAAAACATATTATTTATATACAATTAATTTGTAATTACACAACGTGTCAATCCAATGCCTTTGCGATGTAAGTAAACAATTTATCATAGCATTATTAATATTTTATTATTTAGATAATTAAATCCGCTGACGCTATCTGTATAGTTTCATTTATTTTAATCTACAGTGAATAAAAGTAATGATGATGTTTTTATAGCTATATAATTATATCTTTTATTTGGTATCTATATACTTTATGCATGCTTATAACATTGGGTAATTAATTATTTGTAAGATTAAGTGTTAAAAACTTTGTAGAAGGTCTAAAATAAAGATAATTGCGCTGAAAATGGGAAATTTCAGAAAACTGACAACTTAACATCATGACCTCGTTATGTTGTTACGCATCCCTTAGCATCGGAGCTTGATTTTCCACCGTAAGCGTAAGTCTATCACGGTGCATTTACATCAAACAAACATAGAGTTAGATTAGTTAGATTGATTTTAAGCAATAAGCCGCCAATAAGCAATTTACAATAGTAAACTTTCCAAGATTATGTTCATTTCTTTTTTCAATTCTTGATAAATGTACAATGAAGTATCATAAATTAATAAAAATAGAGCTAGAGCGAGAGCAAGAGCAACAGCATTATTTCATGATCTTTTAGTGTAAACGCAAACTCGTTTTCAGTATTTTTAACCGACTTCAAAAAAAAGGAGGAGGTTATCAATTCGGCCGGTATATTTTTTTTTTTATGTATGTACACCGATTACTCCGAGGTTTCTGAACCGATTTACGTGATTCTTTTTTTGTTCGATGCGGGATGGTGTCGAATTGGTCCCATAAAAATTTTATTCGGATAGGCCCAGTAGTTTTTATTTAATGAGCATTTTTGTCTGTAGGTATTTGTAAATTTTGCAAGTGCAAGTTTGAAGTCGGTTGTTTTTAACGCAGTTATCACTTGTTCTGTATAAGAACATTGCATAGAATCTTTCGAAAGCACTAAGAACAACGAAATAATGCTCTACGCCCGTTTATACTTAAATAATTTGACATGGTGGGGTTAGAATGAGAATTCTCTCGTTTGATGTAAATGCACCGTCAGACCATCAAACTATGAGTGTGAAAAATCACTCCTCGAAGTTGGCTAGTCTCTGTCGTGCTAGAATTTTAGATTTTTGGTCTGTCTCTATAACTTTTAACTAGATTCAACAATTAATTAATTTTATACTTATAATTATAAATAATAAACAGTTTAAAATGACTAGACCGAAAATTTTGGTCATTTTAATATACTTAGAATAAAATAAACAAAAAGGATGAACAATGACTGTTGTCATAAGTATAAAGTATAAATTTAGACAAAATCGAATAGTGTATCTTTAAAGTGCAGTAAAATAACATAATGCATGGCCCATTTTAAAGGGTCTGATAAAGCAATTATATGCTTAACCATTAAGACGAATACATTTTTGAAGTTATACTTCTTTTGGCGCGATGGAGAAAAATGATGAGAGTGAATTTTTACGATGCGCGCGCACACCGACACCTAAATTTAACAGCATGAAGTTAGTTCTAGGTGGTATGAAAATTCATAACTTTGTTCAAGTTGTATATTCTAGTATTTTTTTCCATACGCCAAAGAAGTATAACTTCTAAAGCGTGTACATAAGTACACACACTCTTTTTTTACATGATGAATGATGATACATTATTTGCATTAACTGCACTTATAATGTGTTTGTATTACAATGCTTTATAACAATTTCAAGTTAAAATCACGAACGCGCGATTCTAGTAGAGCACGAGCGGTAAAACCGTCGTCAAACAATCACATTATACATCAAAGTTATCTATTGCGTCTTTATGTTCGCGATAAACTCTAAAACTACTTTATCGATTTTCATTTGGTTTTCATTAATGGATAGTTAGTTCTCGAGGAAGATTTTAGTATATAATTTGTTAAGTTTTAAAGCACGCGGGCGAAGCTATGGGCGGAATGCTAGTAAAAGCTAAAAGTCTATCTGTCTGTCTACTGAATACAGGTAAGAACGATGCTGAGCCATCAAAATTAAAAATATAAGGTACCTAATAAATGTGTTTAAAAATTAACTTATAACCTGTGAATCACAATAAATCATTTAAATTTGAATTTGAACTGTCATATATACTCGAAAGCTTCGCATCGCGTATTCTTAGTTGTACTGAAAAAATTGTAGGTACTGAATTCGTTTAGTTTGTCTTTAAAAATGAACACAACTCGTTTCTTCGGTCATGAAGGTGTATATCGAATGTCATTAGATTATAATAAACATCTTGTGTGTTCTTACTTTAATATTGTTTTTATTTCATTTTTAAATAAAATATTAAAGTAATGACCGGTTTCGATGCATTATATCATCAGGCAGTGAAGTGTGTGCAGTTTATTTTTATGTAAGTATAATCTTATAGTTTTTAATGCATTTCCATAAAGAAATATGCCTTGTAAAGTATACTTTGTGTCTAATGCATTTGTCTGCTCTACAAAAGGATATTTTTCGCAATTCTCGTATAAGTTTGGGCGGGCATCATGGTGGTGAATTTCAGGAGCAAAAGATTGACTTTCCGGTTCTTTAATCATTGCCTGGTCGGTGGTCCCATAGGAAATTTTATAAACATTTTCTATCATTTTTGAAAAATGATATAAATCTATGCAAAAGGTTCTTTTAAATACTTTTTAGATGCAGGAGGGACTCAATTGAGGAATCCATCAGGGTTCTGTATTAATTGTACTACTTTTAATGCTATAAAATTATTATATATCACACGCAAGGACAGTGATAGGTAATGACGTTGAAGGTAAAGTATTCAGTGGACGTCGCGATCGACAATAATATCTATTTAAAAATATATGTCTGAAGTTAAATAAATAAAAATAAGAAGCAGTTTAACAGCTAGCATTTAAACAATATTTTTAAGAGCTGAATTTACTCACTCTTTGGAATGTTCCAGAAATCGTGCAACGATTTAGATTATCAAGATTAGGTTATGGTCGAATTTTAAAAATTCATGGCTGAAAAATGTCCCTAAAATTTACAATCACTATTAAGACACCACCACACAGGGTTGTGAAATCGTTCGGCCGGTCCGCTGGCGGTTCAGTAGTGAGCGAGCGTTGGCAGCATTTGCTTTGTGCCGAGCGCAGGAACCTTCTGACGACCTTGAGGTGAGTGTGGCAACGTCTTAAACTTAACCTTGAAATTTTGTAATATTTCGCTTTTATCGCGCAGTGATATTAAATTATTTCGTTCCACTATGGTCGTACTATATATGAATACATTATAATCCGGTTAATACACTTATAGGATATCAATGTGTCATCTTCAGTCTGTTTGCGGCCGGTTAGGGTCAGAACGTGGTTTTGTTTTTATAGTGTGTAGTCATCGGAGATAATGCTAGAACTAACAATGGTATTAATTGGATGCGGTGGTGTGTATCTATTAAGGCGAAATAGAAGGGATGCGGCGATTTAGCAATCACGTGTGTTGCCGGTTGGAGTATGCAATGTTTACCTTTTGTGTATCAACGATCAGGTGGGGCAATGTTTAAACCACGTGGATATAAGTACCTATATATCACATACATATATTATATTAGTATTCACAATTCGTTTAAAATCATTACCATAACATTCATTATTATGACATGTCTCCCGCTTGCATTTTCATGGAATATAGGTACTTTATTTTATTTAAAGCATTTATATTAAGAAATATTTTTGTAAAAATTTACTTACTTATGTCACTGTTTGTTTGTTTGCTATCAGATTTTATAAAGTGGCGATCGCGGAGCTCTATGTTTTTGTTTCTCTTTTTACGACGAAATATTCACTAAAAATAATGCAGATAACTTGTACCTTAATAGTTTTGATTTTTTTACTTATAACTGACTACAAATCATTAAAAATTAATGAGACTTGAGTTGAGAATTGATAGATTAAAACACATTGCAAAAATATGTTTCACTATAAACGTCGTAGGAAGGAAAACGCACAATATTCAAATAACCTAAACCATTTTAAATATCAAAAATAATTTGCAATTAACAAATAAATTTTAATTATATTAAAAGCTTATTTTTATCTATTAACATTTTGACGAAATAGCTGATTCTGGAATCGTTGACTATGCGCAGATAGGTAATTGAATACGAAATATTTCTTTTAACTGCAATCTAAGTTCTAACCCTTTCTTTCGTCGACTCTTTCTACATCGTGCATGCATTATTTTACTATTTAGATAAATTTACACCCAATGCTAACTCTACTACTGTATCTCAATAATTTCTCACATAGACTATAGAACTTAGCTTTATTACGTTTATATTTAAATCAATTATTTCGAGAAATAATAAGAGTAATATAATATATTTTATATAATGCGGTTAATTGAAGCGGGTAGTAGAGCTACAAACTTATTTATGAGTGTTCAGAAAAGCTTATGAATCCGTATTAAAAATTGATTAATAAAATATGTGATAATACCTGTACCTTGATAACACTTCGATACAAAAATGCTGTATCTGGTTTTTCTTGTTTTTGACGTAAACGCGATTCTACCTTAAGTAACCTATTGATTCATAGTACAATAGAACATTATTTTTTATATCAGCATTTAGTCAGACATTTAGACAGACCCATAAAAATAATAAGAAAAAATGTTAATACCAAAAAGCAAGGAACCTAACTGGTATACCTAAAGTTGGAAATTTTGAAAAAACTTCATTTTGGCGGCAAGAGATGAAACATGTGCCAATCGATAGTACATCAAAATACAAATAGGAAATACTCTTTGGTAAAATGTCGTAATTGATACGGTTTCGGAATAAATAAGGGTTAAAAAAAAATATTTTTTTTTTCAGTTTTTTGAATTATTTGTTACTTCTTACACTTAAAGGTTAAAACAAAGCATATAAAACTTCTAATTTGTAAAAAAAGGGTTTTAAAATGTTGCATTACTATCTAAACCAAAGTAATAAACCAACTTTGGGCTAGGGGTAGGGATACGCACGTGCGGTGCGTCACTTATTACAAATTAGAAGTTGTATATGCTTTGTCTTAACGTTTAAGTGTAAGAAGTAACAAATAATTCAAAAAACTAAAAAGAAAATTTTTTTTTTAAACTCTTATTTATTCCGAAACCGTATCAATTACGACATTTTACCAAAGAGTATTTCCTATTTGTATTTTGATGTACTATCGATTGGCACATGTTTCATCTCTTGCCGCCAAAATGACTTTTTTTTTTATCGCAAATTGGTAGGTATACCAGGCTTCATACTAAAATGTCCCATGCTATTTTGCACGTGTATCTCAAATCTGTATTTATAACTATACTAGCGGTGCACCGTGGTTTTACCTGTATTGCTCTGCTCCTGTTGGTCTTAGCGTCAACAAACTCTTCAGCGTTTTAAATTTTAGCATAACTTTATTTACGTCGTATACGTATTTAATGTCCCACTATTGGTATATTACTAAGCGTGAAGGAACTTGTAGTTTGCAATACACTGATCACTTAAAAAATACTTAAACAACAAAATTACGTCAAAAATTTTTTGCTACATTTTTCCTGAAAATCCATGTTTTCTCTAGATAAGCGCAGCCGGTATATACCGCTTCTCTAATATGAGCTTTTTGTCCATGGAAACATAATCTTAAACGATAGCTCACGTGTTGGTGGCAAAGTTGTGCGGGTTGCTTGTTATGGGTGTACACTTAGAGTTTTAAGAATTCATCTATTTTAAAAAAAATGCGTCTGGAATTTTATAAGTATTTTTTACGTACTCAGCGTTTGCAAAACTATAACCTCCTTTGTGCTTAGTATACTAACAGTGGAACACCCTGTATATATACGTATTTGTTTTGTTTCATACACTTTTACAGGAAAATGCCACGAGAAAAAAGTGTATAAGAAAAACTTCAAAATACTTATGTAATGGAAATAATAATATGTCTACAAATATTATACAATTGCATTGTCATCGCCGTTTATTTAAACACGTCAATTTCAAAATTCAACAATGCTAAATAAAATACAATGTATGTACATAAAATATTATGTAAATGTTCGGATGATCTATCAGTAATTGTATTTTTTTGTTTAAATTTTAATGTTTATCTTTTGAGTGGATTTGTATCGTTTAAATTTACTGAATTATTTGTCTTAATACAAATAATTCAGTAAATTTAAACGATTTTAATTTATCAATATTATTTACATTTTTGAAATTTATTTATCCATTGTATTGTTAGGTATTTATATTTTCATTTGGATATTTAAATATCAAAATAATT
Organism: Colias croceus; assembly: GCF_905220415.1. Lineage (NCBI taxonomy): Eukaryota > Metazoa > Arthropoda > Insecta > Lepidoptera > Pieridae > Colias > Colias croceus. The sequence continues at coordinate 8,850,462 of NC_059542.1, forward strand.
TTCCTTGTTTATATTTTATTTTAATAATTTTAATACCAAATTGAAATAAAAATCCGATTTGAAATTGTGATGCATTCACCTACGTTAAATACCTACGTTTAAATAAGGATATATTTCAATAGTCTACTAATCAGAAGAAAGAAAATAATTATTAAAATTAATTTACCCTCAAAAATATATGAAGCAAGCACATAAAAAAAAATAAGCAAAGCCCGAGTCGGACTTGTACACCAAGGCCTCCGATCAAACCATTTTTTTACTAAGTTGTGACTTTAAAATTTACGTTTTTAGCAATTGATAATTGCAAAGGCGTTGCTTCTTACCAAATTTCAAAGCTCTGTATTCACGGCAAGTACCCTGTAGGTTTTGATTCGCTAGCGAATGTCGAAATTTGCGAAAATTCGCAACATAAACGGCTGCATCTTTTGATTGCATTTGCTTATGAGCAAATTTTTCTTTTCGTAAAATTGTGACAGGATAGGAAAATATCTTTATCAGTAAGGTTAAGGTGGAGGATTCATATTCATAATAAACTACTTAATTTTGTTGCAATTTTATTATATGACATTATCGAGGTCCACATTATTAAAATACTAGCACATTTGTTAGACCTTAAACCTGATATGACCGAGAACTCACACGTTGTTTAACGTGAGTGATTATCCGGCTATTAGATGATTTAACAATTAGTGTTTCAATGCATTGTACAAGCCTTTAACTGAAGTTCATGTTTAATTTCTTTTGATAATATGTAAACAAATGATTACACATGTTTTTTTTAGATATCGCCAAGATGATTGTCATTCTTCTTATTCTAATTAAATATCAATAATTTTTTTACCACTCAGAATAAAAAAAAAATACCTTCGCCTGGCTCTATTTTACGCCTTTATTCTAGTCTACGGGATATTAAACGACTCTAACTACGACTATGTCCCCAGAAGTAGTATATATTAATATTGTAACGTACGAAAAGAATACGATTTCTTTTTCATAAAAACTTAAACTCTTCTATATTTTATTTTAGTAGGTTACAAGTAAATTGAATCGAATCTATTGAACTGTTAATCGTTCTTATTTCATAATTATTATTATCAAAATAATTGATTTTTCATGTAATCTATAAATATATAAAAATGAAACCCGTTTCGCGTTGTCACGGCATCACGTGTGAACGGCTGAACCGATTGCGATAATTCTTCTTTTATTACATTCCTTGAAGTACGAGGATGGTTCTTATGTAGAAAAAACGTAAATATGTACCACGGGCGAAGCAAGGCCCAGGGGCGGACCGCTAGAATATAGATAATAAAATAAACCTTAGTAATTTAAATAACACAGACCGAATACAATAGTTAAAATCGTATATTTATCTAATCTTGAAACATTACCATTTAATGTAATTATATGATAATTGCTATATCCGCTGTTTCTATTATGATAATTATCTAGGGTCGGAAACACAACAAAGTGCATCTGAACGTTTACATAGATTAACCTAGGTTATCTATGATTGTGTTATTCTAGTGTTTGCCTACGATTTCGCCTGTAGTCAGCACAGGCAAAAAAGTTATCAAGCTTTAGAATACACATATCTTTCTTAATATATATAAATCTCGTGTCACAATGTTTGTCGTCAACGGACCACTTAACCGATTATAATAAAATTCGCACACCATTTGCAGTTTGATTTGATCCAACTTGAGAGATAGGATAGTTTAAATCTCAAATCGTTTTAGAGAAAGCGGGCGAAGCCGCGGGCGGTAAGCTAGTAATTATATATGTATACTAAGCCTTAAGTACGAAAATGGGGCATGGGGAAGGCACTATTTAGTAATCTGATTATAGTTAATAACTGCGTTAAAACAAAACTTCATTTAAACTATCTGAATAAATTTTTAAATGTATTGAAATTATTTTACACATAGGTATATAATTATTATATTGTATATGCAGATATGTATATATATATATATATATCAATCAATCACCCTTTCTCTCTTTCTTTATACAGTCGAAACTACGACAAATAGCGACTTGTCTTATGAATTGTACAATACATTAGTAACAATGCGTTCATAAAATCAAGACAGACATTATGTAACTAAAAGATTTCATAAAATAAATTATTAAACAAGACGCTATATTTATATTTTTAGTATAGATATATTTGCTTGTCTGAACATAAACCTTATTCTATGAAAATTAATTACTTTTTGAAAGGTTTTTCTCACGTTTCTCTTTACACCCTTTGGTAAAACCTTGTCTCTTTTGGATATAGGAAAAATGTATATAAATAAAAAACATATTAAATAAAGCTTAGGCATTACCTCGTTTATACTCCTTAAAATAAAATGAGCCTGGATGAAAGCAAAAAATGTTATTACCAAAGTATAGGCGTGATGAATAGGTAGGTAATTTAATAAATTATGTTTTACGACTATAAAGATGGCCACTCACCATACTTGTGAAGTTATAGAAATTTTGATACCGATATAAAGTCAAAATTAAAAGATTAGTACAATTTTTCTCTGCTATTAATTCTAATGGGATAGAGTAATTAAATTTTGAATGAGTAAAATACGAATTTTGTAATTTTTAATTTTATCGAAGTAATATTTATTCGTCTTTTCGTATTTCTTTGATATCAGCAACACTTATTTATATAAATTTGTCATTTAAATAATTATATAATATGTTTACGAATACAGTAATTAGATGCGACTGGATTGTTATAATAGATTACTAGAACTATTGAGCGGAACGTTTATGGCCAGCTTTCAATTGTCGTTACAAATTGCAATAGTTATGTTGTTAGAAATAAGCAATCCTTCTGACCTTAACGTGAACTTTGAATAATTTAGCAATTCATTCCTATATCCTTTCTTCCTTTCAAATCTATACCAAAATTTTAAATGCGAAATTATGTTTTTTGGTTGTTTTTCTTTCATGTCGTAATGAAGTGATTTGATAATATGATTTTTGTATCAAGATGAGAAGGTGAGAAAGACATATACGTTACATATTACGCGGTGAAAAATCTCATTCCGATTGGAAATTCCTTTGCACCGTGGCTATAACCAGGGGCGGAAAGTATATTATAAGTGTAATATTTCGGCACACAATTATTTAACTTCGTTTATTTTCCCCGACTCTTTGAAACATTAATTTGTGTTGACTTTAATCTTTTACGACTAAATTATGTGAAACTAGGTTCCCCGCGGCTTCGCCCGCGCAGTCAAAGAAAAACCCACATAGTTCCCGTCCCCGTGGGATTTCCGGCATTGTGTCATTTTCCCGGGATAAAAAGTAGCATAAGTCCTTTCTCGGGTATCAAAATATCTCCATACTGAATTTCAAGAGAGAATTTGAAAATTGGTTCAGTAGTTTAGGCGTGATTGAGTAACAGACAGACAGACAGAGTTACTTTCGCATTTATAATACCTATTAGTGTGGATTTAATCAAATTTGTCAATGTAGGTAATATTTGCAAAATGCTATATTCAATCGATTTGTAAAATACTTTTGTTGTTCCTTATTACTAATACATTTTAATTTATATCGTACACATTTAATCTTGGATTGTTAATTGTGAAATCGATACAATAGACGCCAAAATTGAAATCGGACTCGTAGTTATTATTACTGTAATAATAACTATTTTACGCAACTTTGTCTTGTACATGTCTGTCATTTGGCAAAAATAATAAGATAATTTGGTATTGTTTTTAGCTTTGCATGTATGTAATGATCGCTAGGATGTTTCGTTATTATAATCAACTAAATTATTTAGACTTGCAAGATATCTAGGTAATGATATGTTTTAAAAATAGCCATATTAAATGTCGCTGTCTTTTTTGAAGCCTAGAATTTTATAAAAGGTATTTAATATTAGATGTGGAATTTTGGCTCATAACACAAAAATTCAAATCCATATCACTCTAATCCATGTCACAATTCCGTATATAAGAATATAGTAAGTAAAGTATATAACAGAATGAAATTGATCCAGTAGCGAGTTATTTTGTAAAAATTGCAAAGAGCTCAATTTCATTAAGACAGCGTGTTGTACATTTATTCAACATTGATAAATGCAAATCAATCAATGATATAATTATTCATACAGTATTTAGATTTATAAATATTTAATTGAAAATAATACTTATAAATAATAAATAGTAAGTACAACAACAGTACGTACAAATCTACAAAAGTACGAATTTTTATATTCACATTGTGGTGAGTGAGTAAGTTTGGTTTATTGTAAATAGTGTTTTCTTGTGTGGATTGATAATTTTAACAAATTCGGGGCTTGTTTAAATTATTAGGAGTAAACATATTAGTGATTAAAGGAAATTTGAAAAAAACATAGTATTTGCAAGTAAACTATGTATAATTTGGATTTTCTATACATTCAAAGATCTGACTCTAAAGTCAGCCTCTCAAATCTTTGAATCGAAAGTAACTAATAAATTATTTGTCGCTGCTTCGCTAGCGTTAAAAACAAACTTTCATCTCCTATTTTGTCCTCTTGGGGGTAGAATTGATCAAAATCTGTTCTTAGCGGATGCCTACGTCCTAACATCTACCTCTATGCCAAATTTCAGCCCGATCCGTCCATTGGTTTGGGCTGTGCGTGTATAGATCACTATGTCAGTCAGTTACCTTTGAGTTATTATAATATATTTAGCGGTCCAGAAATTGCAAATTGTTAACGAAATATAAATATAAGACACAACCTCGAATTTAAAATAACTCGAAATTATATTTTAGTAATAAGATTTTTCATTTTATTATTTTTACAGCATTAAATAATTAATAATTTTTGGCAAATGTTTTTGTTTTTTGTAATGCATGGTAATTCCGAAATAAATCTTATGTTTTATTATTAACCTAAATTAACTCAAGTGGATCAGGATTATGAACTAAGTTTGTTTTATAAACTAGAACAACGTTTCAAAAAAATAACGTTATCATTTTTTGTGCACTACACGTTATATAAAATGTATTATGTATATTATTCTCGATATTATACATCATAGAGACTGAATAGTGTTGTATCGAATTCAATAGGACGTACGGGGTCACTAACCTCCAAACTATAGAGTTTATAAGTCAATGCCAATCTACAGGTTGCATGCCATTCTGTAATATTAATTCCTCAGCATTAGCAAGTCTTGTTCTTCACATTTTGTCTTGACAAACATACTATAAAATTAACAACTGTAATTCTACATTACGACATATGAACTCAAATATCATCAAATAACCTTCTATTAACCAAACTGCACTAACAATGTGTCGCCATATTTGCGACATATCGACACTTCACAGAGAGCATGCAAATTTTGGCATCTCCCTTTTGTAGTTATGACTTTTAATTTTTCTCGTGATTCAAATTAAAAGTGGCTTGAAAAAGGCTAAAGGCTTCGGAAGCGATGTAATTGTTGTAATGTTTTCTCGGTATGTAACGTATTATCCATTACCAAATTCGATACTATTCTAATTAATTATTATAAACATCGTATTTAATAATTGTAAAGCTTAATTTAATCATTATTCTATTTAATAGTTTCAATCAAAGCGTTCTTTTAAAATAACTACGTAAATCCTATTATCTCTTTACGTCTCTACTATCAAACATTACTTCTTATAGAACATTCTGGACATTTCGCACAATCAACCCTCCAAATCTTCAGTTAATTACGCGGAATTACGCAAAGGATGTCATGTTTCACCGGCTCATTGTGACCCGTATAATCTTGATCGTATAACCACGTGTTATCGACCTTGACATACGACAATCAGACGTTGGACGTTCAATGGTAGCACGTATCATTTCTCAATGTATTTGCATGGTTCTATGACAATATTTGACAACCTTCATGGCGTAGAAAAGCCGCCACGGTCAGCGACTTACCCAATATTTGTTTTAATGATGATTGTATTAAAATCTTTTACGCTTTGGTAAACGATGAAATGCAGCCTTGAAAATAAATTCAGTATGAATTTAGGCTACGTGGGTGAATTACGATTAAGACTAGCCAATAGACATTTACATATCATAAAAAAAAGCTTTTATATACCGCAAATAACTGTATAAAAACTGGTATTGTAAAAAATTGTTTTCAAAGTGATCAAAAATATTATTTTAGCTTCACACGCGTTTAATTCTCATACGAACTAATCGGATCCGCTCCAAAACATATTTACAGCGCAAGAACCAAACAAAGTACTTAAATTTATCCATGTGAATCAATTTCTTGTCTCTTTCGGTCTCTTCGTTTACACTAGATAGATAAGTAATAATAAGATAAGCATTTCATCCGTTTATTTTGATGTGTATACGACTGAAGTATGAGTTTGGATTTGAAATTACGTGAACTACTATGTAGAGTTTATTTATTAATTTAACTAATACTTAATTTGTCTTCTTATCGAAATTTATCCAAGTCATTTAAATAGATAAGACCAAAATATCACAAGCAGACATTTACTTCCGTGTATATAAAAAATGTTGTGTGGTTTTATGAAACCACGGTAAAAGTGAAACTGTTCGAACGGTTCCGAACACTGCTTTGTGTAGCGCATGTCGCGTGCCGAGTAGGTATCGCGATACACGCGACATGCGCTACACAGACCAAAAAGTTTGAGACGATGTAATAAAAGTTTCACTTTAAAAAAAAAAATTTCCCGGTTGCGCGTACGCTCATAATTTCCTAACGTCTGTGAAAGTTTTTTCCATACATACCTTAAATATGGAAAAACTAATAAAATTTAAAACCTTCGAATTATAGAGGCTAGTTTATAATATCTTTTCTTTATAGCCTTAATGAATATCTCTGTAACAAGCTTTAGTGTTATGTCATTATCTTTACAATAACATCATCATGATTGTGGACCATTTACTTCATCATAACATATCATTAATCATTACTAAGGTAATAGTGGAAAACACTATTCAATGTTAGGTGCCTGGGAATTTCCGAGGTTTTAATTTTGATTGTTAGAGATAATAATCCACTAAAAGATAAACCTATGTCATGTTTCTAGAACACTGTTGTTTTAAAATACGTAGTTTTTAAATTGGGTCTTTAAAGGTTCGTTAAAAATAAAAATGTTGTGTGGTTTTATGAGGCCACGGTAAAAGTGAAACTTTTTTCACACTATAGACATTATCGTATTTGTACGATAATTATCGTACATATCGTTACACAGACATGCGCTACACAGACCAAAAAGTTTGAGACGATGTAATAAAAGTTTCACTTTAATAATATTTTTACATTACAATTGAAGAGACTTTTAAATATTTTTTTATCGCAATAATTACAGTTCCAAAAGTCCAAAACTGTAAGATGCACTTTTATTATATATGAGTAATAAATTAATTTTGCTCTACTGTTGATTAGTGAAACTTGCCTAATGAATAATGATATATTTTTATGATTGTAGGAAGCACTAAATTATCGAGGAATATACGTGCAACTAATTATTATTAGAGGCTTAGTTATGTATGAATATTATGGTAATTGATATAGAAGGAATTTAATGAATTTAAAAGTATATGGCGATTATTATGAGGCGATTTTTAGTTGGGAAGTGTCCCAACTTAAAATATTTCGACATCTATATTAATTTTATGGAATATAGACTGGTTATTTTATTTTGGGTTGGTAATAAAAAGCTGTAGTTTATATTTGACTAGCTTTCCCGCGAATTCGCCGTCTAAAACATAACAAATACAGACACAGTACAGACATACAATGCAGCGGGAAGCAACTTTGTTTTATGTTGTATAGTGAATATGTGAATGCTTCTTTGAATCTGTTAAATTCTATGACTTCCAGATAATATAATACTATACTAGTCCGTAGCTATGTTAGTTAACTTGTGTGCCAGTTTTGAAGTATGCCGCATTAGTCACGTAGATGTAAGTTAGTTAAAAATGTAAAAAAATATTTGGGTGAAGGATAATGTACAAATGACTCTTAAATCTAATTGTTACATACCTACCAAGTATAATATCTGCAAAGAATTGTTTCGTAAACGTACTTAATCGTAAGTTTTGTTTGTTTACAAAGTGATTATACTGTATACAGTTTGCGTTTTCTATATTTTTAATGACGGATCATAAAGATGAATTTGTATATTAGGTAAATAATGATGAATGTGGGTTACATTATTTATTAGATTTTTCAGAATATGGTTAATATTCTTATCTACTAAGTAAAAACGAAGAAAAAAATCCTTCCAAATACATGAGTGATGACTTCACAAATATAACAATGAATTTGTCAAAATTTAAATTACATTACGCGTGTAAAGCTTAAAAAAAATGCCGTAAAAACATTGTATGTACGCGGTCGTCGAACTTGTCTTGTGGTCGACTGGTCACTCAGTGGGCCAAGGGCGAATTGCGACAGCAAGCGTGCATATATCGCTTATGACTTTTTAATCTTATCTAGGGAGGGGGTTAAATATTAAAGTATGTAAAATAAAGATTTTACATGCGACATTGCGAAACGGTTATGAGGAAAACGTATTTTTTGACTCGTGACGATTTTTTTGACTCATCACGTCCAAGACGACGTAAATGTAATTATGGTGAAAAAGACAAAAAAAGCGGAATAAACCCATATGACTGTTTATTTTGTTGTTTCTTGTTTACTCTTGTACTCCATGCCTATAATTGAACAAACTAGCTTAATATTGTTATGGACCGAGCGACGATACGAACAGCTATTGTTAGAAACAATTTAATATATCCATAGTCCATACCACAGATAATATAATACCACAGTATTACAATATACTGTGATAATACTATACGTCGATAATTATTAATTATAAATCATTTATTTTCCTCAAAATTTACAACTAAACAAAAAATATAATTCAGAAAATAGAGATTCTAGTGTCGTCTGATTATGGTCTGCGATACATATTAGTTGTACAGTGTACACGTAGTAATTATTAGTGTGTGATATTAGTATATTACATATCCACTGACAATAAATAATTAATTGGCCACGATCTTTAATTGAAGTCTTAAAGAAGTTTATTTTTATGAATTGACAAATATTTTACACCACTCATCGAATGCACGTTTGACCTTCCTTCGTATGAAAGTGGGGATGGCCAATAAAGTCCATTATAGTTTGGTAGCAGGCAGGTAGGTTTATACCACAGTTCTTATACGATATTATTTTGTGGTAGGAACACATAAATTAAATAATTTTAATGTTATTCATTTTACGATAAAAAATAACGGTAAAACCACAGTAGAACGTTTATAATATGATATCATTGAGAAAGATTGAAAACAAAAGATTTGACACTTTATTATCCATTCAAAATGAAATTCCTCATGCTTTAAAGTTAGGAACAAAGCATACATTATACATTTTATTTTACTGCAATATAAATTATTAAGTAATAAAATTAAATCCCAAGAATTCTTTTATAAGAAGCTATTGTTGTTGCAAATTATTTGCCAGAACATTAGTTATGCATACTTACGAACTTTATAATATACCTAACATTATTATAATACAATTATTATTGTAACGCTTCTTGTATAACAGTACAAGTTATACTACAAAAATATAACTATATAAATAACTAGCGGTCCGCCCCGGCTTCGCCCGTGGTACATATTTCGCAATAAAAGTTAGCCTATGTCCTTTCTCGGGTATCAAAATATCTCCGTACCAAATTTCATGCAAATTGGTTCAGTAGTTTAGGCGTGATTGAGTAACAGACAGACAGACAGAGTTACTTTCGCATCTATACATATAATAAATCTGTAGAAGGGTCAATTCTGTACATTGAAAATATTGAAAAAATAAATACCAGGGGGTGTTACTGGATCGATACCAAACCCAAATATGTGAATAAAAAATTTTTTGTCTGTCTGTCTGTCTGTCTGTATGTCTGTATGTGAAGGCATCACGTGAAAACTAACGGTTCGATTTCGATGAAACTTAGTATAATTATACCTTATTATCCTGGGCGTAAAATAGGATACTTTTTATCCTGGAAAAATACGTAGAAAAAAATTAATCTTAATTTTTCAGTTTTATCCATAGACGTTGTTCTGTAGAACCGCGATCAAACGTTGCGTATTATTATAGGCCTATCCGTATTTGGGTCCAATAAATATTTATAAGATGTCATTGTCAGAGTTAGTCAAAATGGATAAACCATCCACGCGAAGACCGACATCCGCGCGGACGGAGTCGCGGGCGGAAGCTAGTTTATAATATTACTATGGATTATAATCTGAATAAAATTACTATCACTTTACATCATCATTTCAACTTGCTATGACCTTAGCATTGAAAATGCCACTACGCATTGTCTATTATTAGCTACTAGCGGTCCGCCCCGGCTTCGCCCGTGGTACATATTTACGTTTACTCTACATAAGAACAATCCTCGTACTTCAAGGATTATAATAAAAAAGAATTATCGAAATCAGTCCACCCGTTCACGCGTAATGCCGTGACCAAGGAAAACGGGTTCATATTTTTTGTATGAAGATGTGATCTGTTGCACATTTGTGAGATGAGGGATAAGAAAATATCTCACACTTGTATTAGAAAATTAATTTACGAAAATTACGAATTATTTAAGGATTCGTTGTATGCCTTCAAAATTATATATGTACCTACCTAAATTCCAGTTTGAATCCCAGATTGTTTAGAAATATCGAGTCTTAATCTATTCACTTGAAAACACTGGGTATTGGGTAACGGATATATCAAAGTACATATCGGCGCAAACAATTTTAAATTCTGTCATTGGTTTTCTTTCCCAAATTTTCAAAATGCTGAAAAATACCCGATTTAATTACCCGATTTATGTTTTCATCTGGAAGGTGGGTATTTACATCAATTTTTAGCGTAATTTAGAACACATAACTAGGTACTTTTAGACATAAGTGCACTATAATCGATGTTGACCTCCATGACATAAATTAACACACAACCGCACCTGCGTAAGTTGTCATTAAACGAAGATTGCTCATTAATTGTCCTTCTCAATATAAATGAAAGTCAAGTATAGGTATATTTATTAACTTAGGTATAGGTTTACCGTTTGTAATTGCGTCTCAAATCTCGTTACGTTAATTCACGTATTTCTAGAAAGGCTGGGGCCTGGGTTGCAACATCCGACCGGACGACGGTTGCACCACAGATTCCGTTTGGACAAGTCACAGACTTGTTTTGTGGAAAATATCCTGAATCCTTTGACTCGAGGAAAGAAAACTATATGACTTATCTATACTACTAATATTATAAATCTGAAGATTTTCTCAGAAACTACTCATCCGATTTGAAAAATTCTTTCAGTGTTAGATAGCTCAGTTATCGAGGAAGTCTATAGGCTATTTATCATCATACTGCAACCAACAGGAGCGGAGCAATGTGGGTAAAACCGCGGGGCACAGCTAGTTGTGTATATTCTAGCGGAAAGCAAGTGCGTCATGAAAGGTCGTTGTGCACTTCTGAGTGAACCCAAGGTGATTGTTATTGTTTAGTCGAGTATTCATTATATTAGATATTCAAAATTATTTCTGGATTCATCTGGTGATTTGCGTATAATATCTTAATAACATAAAATTATGTAATCACACGGTTTTTAGCTTTGTCGGTAATCGGTAATTAATATTGTATGTATTTTTCCAATTATTTCATGGAATTATTTCATCATCGCTTTAGATTAGAATTTCCCTTAAATTAGAATACATGCACAAATCATATTTCAGTAGATTTTTCTAGAACTAAACTTAATATAACTTTAATACTGTTAATTGACAACACAGTACGTCTTGTGTAGGCACCTAATTGTCTGTGACATATTGTCGTCACATTGACCTCAACCCTGTTATAATTACATTGACATCACACAATACAATTATTATATAAGCAAAATCATTAATTTTAGCTGACGTTACTTCCTCATATATATATATATGTTCGTTCAAGTTTTACTTCTGATGAATAAATTTCCTTAAGATCACTTAAGGCCAAGTTCATGTTCATTACCTAATACTTTATGGAATTTGTATATAAATATAATGCTGATCTTTTCCGTATAAAAATAATATTTAATAACTAAATGCACATATTTTTAGGAAAATTTAAATATCTGATTTTTTCTGTTAAATGTAAACTTGGTAGTTTGTGTGTATTGTATTCAGCGGACCAATAATATTCCTTAATTTTTTTCATATGCTAGCAATATAATCAGTCCTACAGTCAAGGTTGTAGGACACAGGATCTAATCTCACGTGCAAATCTTTGGATTTCGTTACTCCTACTTAAAGATCATCTTATCCTTCCATCAAGGCTCAATCTGTCAGGTATATTTCAAGGAAATCTTCTTTTGAACTTTGAGTACAATCGTTATTTGACTATAGTATGATATCTGCCCCGGCTTTGCGGAGTCTTTTATCTTTAATAGTTCTTGAGTTTGAGGAGAGACGGAGACTTGCAGCGAGAGCCTTTATAACTAAGGTATAATTATTTTCATGTTAATATAGTCTACAGATTTGCTTGCGTTGTTGGAGCAATTTCCTATTATACTCCAATCTTGGTTCATAAATTACTTATACTGCATATGCAAAAATTATCGAAAGTCACTCTGCTCATATCTCATAATTACTTTACATAACCTGTAATAATACAAGTGAATTCATTGCGACCTATTGGCAAACCTTGCAGCCCTACGACATTACAAGCAACACATTGCAAGACCATGCAACGATTACCTACTGATATTGTGTATACGCGTATCAAATTGTTCAAGTTGCACTTTGAAAATACAGTTGTTGGTTGTACGGTGTATAATAACAATATACAGGGTGGAAGGTTAAGATGGGGCATGAAGGGCAGGTACCTTAACCGTTGTAGCTACATGAAAACGTTCTTAGGAGACTATCCTCGTATCCTCATAACCTCATATCCTCATATCACATCATATTTTTTTTTCCTGTTTCTGTATCTAATAGTGTTAAGGAAGAGCGGAACCTCCTGACACAAGCATTTGTTTGCTTACTAGGAGTGTTCCAATCACAAATTAGTTAAGGACATATTGTAAAAGGAAAAATAAATAATTTTGAATTTTTTTTTGAATCCTTAAATTCTTGAGAAATTTTAATCTGCATTCACACATTTTTGAAAAAATGTACGGTCAGCAAAGAAATCGTTTTCAAAAAAATTTTTTTGATGCCAATCGATCCAGTTTCTCATGGGGATCAAAACACTCTAAAAGACAAACTGAGGTATGAGGGCTTTATATTTTATTACTTTTTTATACATTGGACGTTAAAAATTACCAAACTATTTACTAATTAGATATCTACCGAAGAAAAACAATTGCAAACTTAATTCCAGAAGTGTATATTACCACTTAAATGAGCAAAACTAGTATGTATCAGTTTCCAGAAAAAAGAACATTGCGACGTAGTTAAAACATCAGTATCACAATATATTTTTCCATTATAGAGTCTGGGAAGATCTTAACTCTTGTTATTTAGATTCGTCAAAATGTGTGACTGTAAACATCATGTATATTCGAGAACTTATAAATCGAAAAACAAAAATACTAATTAACGAAAAACACTAATTAATTCAAAACGGAGCTTATAAACTCTAATTGCTTGTTTTCAACAATTCAGAATACTAAAGAATACCCAAACTAAATTTAAAAACGTCTCAATTGTATGGAGGGAAGCCCCATTATAAGCGATTAAGTTTTTATTAAACCACATTTAGATACTTCATTCATTATTTACAAATTACAATATATAATACCAAATAATATGAAATGTGATTTTTTTGTAGAGGTTAAAGTATTATGACAAGATTATGTAAGTAATAAAGATTAACAAAAACACATTGTTATCAAATTTATGTAACATTTTGAATTGAATTATGATAATTTATGAATTGTAATTACACGTTACTGCACTGTGTTCCCATAGTAAAACTATTCTAGATTGTCAAACAATTATAATTTTTCAGGAGCTAAAAATAAATCATTTGGCTTGAGAATTGTGATTCATAAGTATAATTTATTGTATTTTTGATTGAAAACAAAAAATTAATATCTTCATTACAAGAGCTGTATTTTTGGTATAAAGACACGTGTTTATTCAGCTTAAACTTCCTTTATCTCAGTGATATTCTGTAACTGTTGACAAATTATTCCGAGTCATTTGCAAAACGAGGATTCCCTAAAATATAATGCCGTTTATAAAACTTGTACATATAAGTTTTTCAAGACGTTTATATAACGCTTTGATTATGGAATGAAATAATTCAATCCTACTAATTATTATAAATGCGAAAGTTGTGAGGATGTGTGTATGTGTGTGAGTTTGTTACTCTTTCACGTAAATACTACTGAACCGATTACAATGAAATTTAGCACACATATAGAGGGTAACTTGGATTAACACATAGGATAGGTTTTATACCGGAAATCTCACGGGAACTATGCGGGTTTTTCTTTCAAAACGCGGGCGAAGCCGCGGGCGGAAAGCTTGTTTAAATATAGATAAGATACGAAAAAAAGGTTTTGCCTTTTAAAACTAAAAGAGACTGTATTAAAATAAAACATTACTAGTGTATAACAAATGCCGACCGAAAATGCAGATTAGTAGCTAATTAACATTTAATTTTATCGTAATTTACAACGATAAATACTTATATAATGTTTAATATAATAATCAATGAATATGTTGATCAGTGTTTATTTTTACGCAAATATAATACATATTATTATTACATACATTAATGGTGGCCATACACCATACTTCCTATCGTCTATTCGGCATGACGCTACCGATTGGATCAGTTAGAATTGACCATGTGTGGGAGTGGATTGGCATTATTTGGCATGATAGTTATACTTGACGGAACAATCGAATTTCGATCCTTTTGGCTTGATCATGGCGATTGGATCATGTCGATTGGACCGTGTGTGGCGGTATGCGATCTTCACTTCAGTCTGGTCAAGATTTTTCGTCTAAGCTGAAGCATAGGTTCTTCGCTTGCTTGGTCGATAAATATGAAAGGATGTTTAGATGTCAACGCGGTTACGGATTTGGATATGATTTGTTTGGGAGATAGATGAAGTATGTACCAGATTACTTAACACATTGGGTACTTCTCATTAAATAGGTGTATATATATATATAACAACAATCTTCCCGGCTTATAATCCTTTTTTTGTTTCATTTTTACGAATAAAACGCCCAAAACGGCTAAAACATCGTCGTCTGTTACCGGTGACGCCATGGCTTCAACTGAACGTTGCTGCCGATTGGACAATTCAAACGTTGTGTGTGTGGTCTCTATGGACTAACTGCAGATTGGATCAAGCTGCAGCGTCATGCCGATTGGACGATAGAAAGTATGGTGTATGGCCAGCATAAGAAATTGATGATTGAAAAGACGACGTTTTTACTGATATAAAACGCTATGTAGTAATTTGCTATGTAAGCTTATTTATTTTCTATAGTAAAATAATTTATAACATCTATCGAGTTGTCACTAAATAACAATAGAACTAGCTAGAGCTGGCTGTCGTGGGCTCTTGGGATACAATTATAACATTTATATTATTTTATTTATACACGTTGACGTTCGAAACGCAGTTTTATTCTTTTTAAAGCGAGAGTCACTTGAATCATAGGACAAATCAACAGTCTTTTGAGTTATTGATCTCTTGAGAATTTGCATGCTTCGTTTATAAGTAAGGGCATAGGATATATACTCTAACGCGACTTAAATAGGTAAGTTTAATGAATTGAGCATCTTAGTTTTTAAGTGTTAAATTTATTTGCACCTGATTGCGAGAAAATATATAGAAATTGAAAAAGTGTGATTGGCGAAGGATTTTTCGGCCTTAGAATCATTGCAAATCATTTTAGAATACCATCTATCTGACTATAGAGCAGATGTTTTATAAAATTTTTTTATAAAAAACTAGCGGTCCGCCCCTGTCTCGCCTGTGGTATATGTTTACGTTTTCGCTCCATAAGGACCATCCTCGTACTTCAAGGAATATTGTAAAACAATAATTATCGAAATCGGTCCACCCGTTCACGCGTTTTCCGTGACCAAGGAAAATAGGGATTCATTTTTATGTATAAAGATTACGACTTTCCCAAAAACGATGGAGTTTTTCAACTTGTACGATTTTCGATGACATTTTATTTTCCACACCTTTTGAACCAAAAGGAGCATATTCGGGATAAGTTTTTAATCAGCATTGTAAGATTTTAATACAGTTGCCATCAAGTTATCTTGGAAGCTGCACCAGTCATCGTCACGAGATTTTATTTTATTTTTAACTTCGTTATGTGGTTCTGTTTTTTTGTATCACTCTATAATTTTCAATTATGAAATCTCCTTCTATTATCGAGTGAGTGTTTTATTTTTTTATATTGAAATCAACAAAATTTAAACTTAACATGAACAAATATATAAATATTCAGATCATAGCGTCTATGCTAGATTCTATACGACGATATGTAAATTTCATTCTAGCATTTTCGGCGGTCGGGTAACGATACATTCTTTTTGAACCTGTTTTTAAATATTTATTGTTACTACTTCTACCATAGAAAGAATTATTTCAATCTTGTATTTATAAATAAACACACTGATAACTAATAGTCGAAGCTTTTATTTTGACATGTATTAATTTTATAG
The DNA here is from genome assembly GCF_905220415.1 of Colias croceus. NCBI lineage: Eukaryota > Metazoa > Arthropoda > Insecta > Lepidoptera > Pieridae > Colias > Colias croceus. The sequence continues at coordinate 8,867,192 of NC_059542.1, forward strand.
GTATCACCCACCAAATGTTAAACACAATATAACATGTATTTGAACAAATAGACTAGAAAATATATATTTTAATTAAATTATACATTAGTTCTATATTTGGAGATAGAATACAAATTCCAGTTGCTATCACTCATACGATTCATTTCAAAAAAGTCTAGAACAAAACGTCCTGTTAGTCTTTCTAAAGCACGGTGAGCTCTGTGTTTTTTTAATAAATATCATTATTACAATCACCCTAAAATAGCTTCTTTGGGTAACAACTATAACCCTCTATGCTGAAAATTTGGTAGTACTTGCGACCATGCTCTGATCTATGATATATGCCGGTTTGATCACAATGTTGTCTTTCACCAACCAATGATACCAATTTCATTAATTGAAATTACAATTTAAAAAGACATGGACTGGTCTCAAGCATTATCGATTGAAATGATGGTGTAACTTACGCGTATACAAATATGCAAAAAACTTGATCACAATTACTTCAAATATGATTTTCAAAAATACTGATCACAGCATTATCGGATATAGTAAGTTACAGCTATTTACTCATAATGCATTGTTTCAGCTATCCAACAATCAGCGATGCTGTCTTCAATCCTTATTTACCTCATCTACTACATGGTGTACACCGTCCTCCTGGCCATAGCTGGTCTGTGGTGCTTCGAAGACTGTGTGCTGACTGAAGAAGAAGAATATGACTTTGTTAACCATCATCGGGCGATGCCCTATTGAATGGGCTGTTATAATGTAAGTAGTATAATTATGATTATTATGTGTGAAAAAATAAGAGCTTATTATTTTTTTTTAATTTATGTTCGAATACAGGAAACAAGATGTAACAATCGAATGTAAACGGAAGCTTTGTGTATTGATTTTGTCTCGGAAAGAGTTTTTTTGAAAAGTCGAGAATTAATTTTTAGAAATAGAAAACATGAAATTCAACATTTAAGGGCCGATTTTTCAATCCTTGGATAAAATTTATCCGTCCAATAAAGTACCTATTACACGAACATTTTAAAATGTCACCAAATGTCAACTGTCTTATACGAACAATTAGAATACATTTTTGAAATGGTAGTCTAATACGTTAATCGATGGATAAGTTTTAACTAAGTATTGAAAAATCAGCCCTAAATTGAACTTATGGCACGTTTACTATTTGACAAAAAAATTGGATAGGTATAAATAGCAAGATTTTTTCCTGTTACACCTCACAACAATTGAATTACATAATATTATTGTAATTAATTATATAATAGATAATTATAATAATTATACGTGTCAGAGATTACAATGCTTTTAAATTATCTATTCATCGTAGAATACATTGAACCCAAATATTGTTTTGAAAAATTTTGAATTTCAACAACATTGTACATTGTAATTGACGTCCATGTTATGTAAGATGACAAAAAGTTATAATTTACATAATATGAAGATATCACATAAGTTTAAATAATAATGAGTTAATTGTTGCTTATATTAATATCAGAAATGTACAAATACTAGCTTTTCAGCCGCAGCGTTGCGCGCGTAGTCTAAGGAAAACCCGGATAGTTTCTGTTCCTTTAGGATTTTCAGAATCCCTCTATATGTGTGCCAAATTTCAACAAAATAGGTTAAGCACTTTTTGCATGAAGGAGTAACAAACAAACAATCATAAAAACTTTCGCATTTATAATTTTACTAGTAGGATTAGAAATATCATCGGATGCTTTGAGATATTTTAACAGGCTAGGGCGGTGGGTCATAAATCCTATTAGGTTGCACTTAGTCGTGTATTTCATTGAGGTTATTATAAATAATAATCCAGTTTCCAATTAATAATATCGTAGGAAGTTAAACACGAATTAAACTATTGTAAAAAATCTTTTTTTCAAATACATTGCGTGTGCCGCCCGCCCTATCTAAATAAGCTAGTGTTAATCGATACATGTCGCAGCCATTGGTCGTTTAATTGATTGCCTAGCGTCTTTATATAATTTCCATGTCTCAATGAATTGCAATCATCTTATTTATTAGTCATATTAACCTGATTCGCCATATAACGCGTTTAAACACTTGATAAATTCCTCCTTCAGTTACGTCCACGAAAAGATTTAAAATTAAAAAGCATTTTATACCCAACTAGCTTTCCGCCCGCGGCTTCGCCCGCGTTTTCAAAGAAAAACCCCTCATAGTTCCCGTTCCCGTGGGATTTCAGGGATAAAACCTAGCCTATGTTACTCGTGGATAATGTAGCTTTCGAATGGTGAAAGAATTTTTCAAATCTGCCAAGTAGTTTCGGAGCCTATTCAATTCATACAAACAAACAAACAAACAAAAAATCAAACCTTTCCTCTTTATAATATTTGTATAGATCATAGTTATATTTTTAATGGGTTGCATTTTATAACATGTTTATTATCAAAATACTGATGAAGATTGAATCATCGTAATCATAATTTCCAATTAATATATTATATTATTATATAATTTCCAATTAAGCAATAAAGATCAAAGTCGAATTTATTGAATTAGAAATTTCAGTAGAATTTGCTGTAATCCTGTGGAAAAAGCACGTGAGTACGTCTGTTTAAAATTTCATAACTCAACCTTCCGCTAATATTTAGCAGCCTCGGTATTGTGTACCTAAAGTGATGCTTAGGTCACTGTCAACACGTCACTTATTCCTAGTGTACACAGCAGTCAATTGGGAAATCTTGAAGGATTCTTGCGGTTCGTTGCAAGTAATGTTTGCTGAGGTAGTCAAGCGTGTGAGCGACCTTATACAAAGCCACTACCTTACTGGATTATTAATTTTTGCTATCATAATGACCGACATTCAAATATTGTACTGTCATTTGTTTCTAGACAATTGCGAAATGAATACTTACCTATAGTTCATTAATAACAGTATGAGGCTTAATTTATGCGTCTATGAACATTAGTGGATGTAATCATCACTACATAGTATAAAACAAAGTCGCTTTCTCTGTCCCTATGTCCCTTTGTATGTTTAAATCTTTAAAACTACGCAACGGATTTAGATGCGGTTTTTTTTAATAGGTAGATAGAGTGATTCAAGAGGAAGGTATATAATATATTAGGTTTTAGACAAAGCGGGCGAAGCCGTGGGCGGTAAGCTAGTTAACTATAAATTCAACAATAGGGAGTAGGTAAAACAAAACGAACATTACTAGCCCAATCGACATTCTTTCGAATTGCAATGTAATTCGTTTTCCACTTCCAACAATAAATCTTATTACGTAATAATATAGTACATGACCTATTTTATCGTTTTTATGTACGGAAGACATCCGCAAAGTAAAATATCGTCGGATATTCAATATGTTGTGTAAACACACTCACGCTATTGCAGGATATTGCTCAGTCCAAGGACTTGAAAATCAGATTTTAGCATTCTAGGAAAATCGTGATATGCTAATGCGATCGCTTCAATGCATAGCTGCAATAATACTGAGAAAATTATTGGGAAATCATCACAGTTTATGTTGCGTGACAATCCCTTTTCTCTTTGATAATATGCGAAATATTGTGAGGGTGATGCTTACGGTAAGTTGAAAACTGTTAGTGCCGAATATAGAGACTGGAAAAAATTGAAAAATTCATAGATTATGAAAATTTAATCAAAATTTCTCAATCAAAATAAGAAAGTAAGTTAATAAACTAAACTAAAATTAGATAGATAGGTAACATTTTTGAAATTTTGTTGAAGAACGTGAAAAGGATTCACCAATTCTTTTTAAACGAGAGCTTAACGAAACTAAATCAGGTTAATTAAACGAAGCAATCCACGGTAAATAGGTACATCGTAGTAAATTGCGTAGAGTTGCAGCGAGCGGGCAGCATAGTCACGTAAATGTGTAGACGTGAAAATGCCATATTTAAATTTTTAAAAACATATTATGGTTACAGAATTACCGTTATTATATCAGGTAAATTGCATATTTTTTTATTAAATAGGGAACGCTTATTAATAGAATATATCTACTAATTTTGAATTTTCCGGTAAATAATCGCAGACTTCCTAATGTCACATAATGTCTCGTCAAAATGTTTTTATCTCATTTATCAATGTGATTTTTTTTCCTAATGCAATAAAAACAGGCACTTGTTACGTCATAAGTAAGTTTAAAAACAATTTTTTTGCAAATAATAATTAATTTATAATTAGTTGAACTTGACATTACCAAATTAGCATCGAAGAAACAATTATATACCTACGTCAAAGTTTTGTTGCAGCTGTTTGCAAAAACTTCGAAACCCATGATATTGTCATTACGTAAGTATTATAGAAAAACAAGTCTCAGGCATGACATTGTGATGACATTATTCACATTTCAGTTTTTGACGGAAAATACCGACTATTTACTGACTAGGTAGTAAGATTGTTTTTGAATGAAGGAACAAAATTGACACGCGTTAATATATTATAGTATCGTTTTTATTCAGTTCTTATGTTCGTTAGATACTTTTAATTCATTATTCTTATAATATAGTACTATCTGACCACGTCATTTTCGGCCCTGAAAAGGACTTAGTATTTGCTTATTGTGTTTACTAGAACTTATCAACATTATCCATGGTATAGAAAGGCTACTTTCCGATTAACAATATTAGTGAAATTAAAAGAAAAACACCTATGGTCTTGTCTTACCACAAAACAATATAAACACAATCTAACTTTAAACCAGGGATCTGTCACTTAAATAATTGTCTACGTAAAATACGACAAAACCAGTTAGTACCAGATTAAACCGGCGCTTAAAGTTAAACCCTGTCTAAAGTTTTTCGTGGTAAGACAGCTAATATCTATTTAAGGGATGATTTATAAAAAAATAAATAAAATAATTACTTATATGTACGCAAGATGCATTGTAAATTTAAAGTTATTGTAAGAAATATAATGCAACAACAATGCGCGCATACGCAAACATTATCGCATCTTGATTTATTGTGTTTGTATTGCACACGAGAGTAGCATCCAAATGATTTATAATTAAGTGCTAAGTATTGCTACAGAGATTTATATCTAACTCGCATGTTGGTTACAACCTAGGTAACCTAGTTAATTTTAAAATCCTTTGCACTATAAGTAGTTTTTAAGGGGAATAACTTATTTAACTCAGTAATAGTTAACTTAGTTATTTTCGAACAATAATTAATTGTTTTTTGTGTTTTTAAATTGAAAAATTTTGCATGTTTATATTTAGTAATTGCATGAAAATGCAAGTGTGAATATTTACTTAGAAGAATAATTAATAGAGTCTTAAATACAATATGTGACATAGGCTCTGTTATAAATAATAAATAAATATTTCAGGACAATTTTCACACACGGAACGATCTAATCCCATACTAAGCTTTCGTTTGTGCTATATAGATAATTAACACCCAGACACAGAGAAAACATCTATGTTCATCACACAAATATTTGCTCCGGGTGGGAATCGAACCCACGACCTCTGGCTTAGAAGTCAGGGCCACTATTAACCAAGCCAACCGGTCAGTCAAAATACCCGGAAGATAGAAGTTTATTCCTAAAACACCTTATACAATTGTTTTGCTTACAGTTGGTTAGTCAGTAAAGTTATTGTTCTGAGTCCTACATAATATAAACCTTGACATCGATAAATAATTGGCAATTTTTATGGGCCATAAAATAATCTTTAACCTTCGAAACTCGATGCCTCCTTAGTACAGTGCAGTGGTAAACGCGTAAGCGTAGGTCCGACGGGCCTTCGATTCCCGGAGGATACAAAGAAAAAAAGTCTCGGTCTGGCAGGGCTCAGAAGGCTGATAACCTACTTGCCCTAAAGACAATCTATAGAGTGCATTCTCAACTATAAAATAAATAAAAAAACGACGTGTGTCACTCGGGGACTGCCGCGGCAAAGCTATTGCATGCTATGCCTTCAAGCCACACCTCCGCCCGTCGGAGTGGGGAGCGTGAGGTTTTTCGTTACGGAATTTCTCGAACTCGATTCGGTCCCCGCGCTCAAGGCCCGCGATAGAAGCTATGCAATAGCTTTAAAATGTATTTTAATACGTTGAGATACTGATAGGTAGTGATTCATTATTATCATATTTTTTTTTTTTTTTTTTGTTTATCAATAGATATTTTAAACAAATACATAATGCCTTACATAATGCGATTTTTTTTTTATTATTCATAGTGTTTAAGTTTAGTAAGGCTAAAGTGTAAAGAGACTTTAATAGTCTGTATCTAAATATTTTTGCATTGTTTTTTGCTTCTAGCCTGTAGTGACAATATCGTATCTTTCCATGTATTACGTGCTTTCCCTTACTTTAAATAATGTATATGTAATATTTCACCTGTTTGTAACTCAATTATTCCGAATTACTTGATATCGAATTAAGACGTATTTATTTATTTATTTATGACACTTCATTGTACATGTAAGAGAAATTTAAAATAAATGAATACATAAAATTGAAAGGTGTACAATAGGCGGCTTTATTGCTTAAAAGCAATCTTGTCCAGGCAACCATAAAAAATAAAAATAAAGGACATGTAAGACAATGTTAAAAAGCGAGTTAGGTATATACATATATATTACAAAAAACATCCGTTATCCGTTAACATTGATTTGAACAGGATACATATTTAATTTTTAAAAGGCAAAATAAAACAACGAATCTTGAAAACAATCATGAGAACTCACACAACTAATATTTTTACCAAAACCTCTGTTTAGAAATCATAATCATTAAATTATATTTAAATTTATTCAATTATCTTTTATGCAAGTTTTATGATGATACTTTTTTTCTCAAAGAAACCGTTAATAATTTTTAGGTGGCTACTGTATCCCATTTGCATGTTATGTGTTGGATTATAGTAATTACGCCAATAATAATTATTGTTTATTTATTTTTTAACCGACTTCAAAAAAAGGAGGAGGTTATCCATTCGACCGGTATGTTTTTTTTATGTATGTACACCGATTATCTGTACTCCGAGGTTTCTGAACCGATTTACGTGATTCTTTTTTTGTTTGATGCGGGATGGTGTCGAATTGGTCCCATAAAAATTTTATTCGGATAGGCCCAGTAGTTTTTATTTTATGAGCATTTTTGTCTGTATTTGTAAATGTTGCAAGTGCAAGTTTGAAGTCGGTTGTTTTTAACGCAGTTATCACTTGTATGTTGTGAATATTTTAGTGTTACAAATATTAATATATTACAAATATTAGTAATTACAATAATAACTATCTCAGAATTTATTTCTCCTACTAATTTGTTAGGACGACTGCCAAAAAATACTAATTTTGTGATTTTTGCTCAGAGTCAAAAATGTAAAGGTGTCATACTGTGCGTTACTTTTAATTAATTATGCAGTATCTTTTATTCATTAATAACATTAAATTGTTAAAATATATAAATCCAGAATAATCATTTTACGTATTAGTAGGTACCTACATGATATAATTACGTACGCTATTGTTAAAGGTATCATTTAAACGAAAAAATAAGTTTCCAAGAAAAACTACGTCAAGCAATTATAGAGATGACATTTTTGTCTTTCATAAAGTAGGTATATTCAACCCATTCTTTTTTACTTCCGTTAAAAATAATAAATGACAATCACAGGAAAGTTTTTCTTAAATTTTCTAATATTGGGTGTCTCTATATTTTAGTAGGTATTTTGACTTTAATTTTACCATTTGCATAAGTATCGCAATTAAAATCGGATTTCATAATCAAATTTTTGCCATAAAAACAATCTTATTTTAATGATAATTCTTTCATACACACTTTCTTTTGTTGTTAAAAAGCGATTGCGAGATTACGATAAAAATTAAGCGCCTACAAAATTGCTCTTGACATTGATTCAATGAGGGCAAATTTATTAAAATCGAAGCAAGGAAAGTAGTGGGACGCCATCTAGCGGAAAGTTTGAGCATTACTAGATACTATTTCTATTTTTATTTCTTGAAACGAACAAAGCATATTATTGTTCAATGAAGTTAGAATATAAAGAAAATTTAACATTTAATTATTTATTAATTTAAATATATATTAAGATGTAGTTATGATCAGGAGGCTTTTAATGTCGACAGCGCCATCTAGTGATTAACAAAACTTGTTGGTAATTCTATGAATACAGGTGAACTTGTAGATATTGATAAAATTACCAACTACCAAGTATCTTACCTTACATACTAGCTGCGCTCCGCGGTTTCACCCGCGTGGCTCCGCTCCTGATGGTATTAGCGTGATGATATTATACCAGTAGTTACTCAGATTAGCGCGTTCAAACAAACAAACAAACAAATTCTTAAGCTTTATAATATTAGTATAGATTATAAATAAAATCAATTGCTAATCATATTTAATTATTTAGTCTATCTAAAATGCGGAGACGGCTGGGCCGATTTACCTGATTTTGATTTTGACATGTTTTTCATAGTCCAGAGAAGAAGAAGATTTAAACGGTGAGAAACATAAAAAAAATAGTAACAGGCGGTTTAAATGTCATCGGGAAATCTAGCTAACACTGTTGGAAAACTGAGGGGATGTTGTAATACTTTTCCAATGCAATTTTCCAGTTTACATTGTAAACTGCAACTGGAAAATTGCATCGGATTAAAATAATTATTTTGCCAAGTACCAAAACTGAGAGGGACTTTTCAAATGCAATTTTCGGGTCAGTTTCCATGAAAAGTTAAATTATTTGGTAATTCTATCGATATTGATACATCGATTGAACAAGGGTAACAAACTTACATATTAGCTTTTTCAGCCTGCCTGCAGCTGCGTTCTCAAATTGTTCTAGTTCGTATTACATTGCAAAATTCTGTTAGAAATCAGAATAATTGAAAAATTAAAGTATAATCAGTTTTGCACTAAAATTTCCAAATCCAAATTTAAACTAGTTCGACCAGTAGGTACTAAAACCAATATGCAGAGAATTAGGAATTTATATCCAAAATACAGACAGGATCTGCTATCCTGTTTCATGATTTGACATGATTTTTCACTTCAAAAAAAAAAAACATTGCTGCTCAATGTTTGTTTTTTTTTGAAGTGAAACTTCTTTAGGCGCGTTTAGAGTAAAAATTCAAGGTCCCGTCATGACAATACCGTCACGTCATGGAGTAAGGCGACGATTTTGGTTTCTTTGAATATTGCCAAAGTTTCATCTCTGACACTTGTGATCAACACACACGCTCTTTTTTAATTGAATTTATTGTTGTTAGACTGACATATACCTAATAATTAAAAAAACTCTATTTCCTCAAAGCTGAGATCAGTCGGCTATAACGGTAACCTTGTATTGTGTTTATTTATTATATTTTGTTCATCCATTTATATAAACTTTTGATAAAAATGGTAAAAATTATAAATCAGATTGTCAAGACTTATCTGTGATTAGAGATCTTTTTGATGCAAATCTTATCAACTTATGTACCTATATTTAAAAATTAAGAAATATAAACTTACTAGCTTACCACCCGCGGCTTCGCCCGCTTTGTCTAAAACCTAATAAATTATATACTAAAACCTTCCTCTTGAATCACTGTATCTATTAAAAATACCGCATCATAATCCGTGGCGTAGTTTTAAAGATTTGAGCATACAAAGGGACAGAGAAAGCGACTTTGTTTTATACTAACTATGTAGTGAAGTATCTAATCGCATTGTATTTGTAGTGTAAATTACTATTAAGTAGGTATTACCTTTTTTTAGAATACCGATTACCGATTATGTAGAGCGCAAACCGCGCGTCAAATCTAGTAAAATAAATCATATACTTATGGGACAAATCTCTGTGCACAAATATGTACAATCTATATAAAGCTAAAGAGTTTGTTTGTTTGTTTGAACGCGCTAATCTCAGGAACTACTGGTCCGATTTGAAAAACTCTTCCAGTGTTAGATAGCCCATTTATCGGGGAAGGATATAGGCTATATTATATCATTACGCTAAGAGCAACAGGAGCGGAGCAATGTGGGTAAAACCGCGCGGTGCAGCTAGATAACAATAAACATTTTAATACATCAGATATTTCTTAACATTTTCTGTCGTTTTTATCTCAGAATCAAACCGTTACTAACTATCATAGTTTAATATGATATTGGCTATAAATAACGCCATAAATGGGTAAATTGTTAAAGTGTATGTGCAGTTTCAATTAAAATTATGTTGTAACTTTTTAAATTACTAATAAAACCTTTTAGCTTTGGTTTCACAGAATAAAAATTATAGGTATATGCTTGAAATTCATATACCTTGAGCCTAACCTATGATTTTATTTAAATATAGGTAGTTAGTTTATAAGAAATAACTTATTTAACAAAATATGGATACTTGTTCTAACAAAATCTGCAAAATCACATAAATATCATACATATTATGTATTTGGTTCGGTTAATTTAATACATACAAAAAAATGCGATAATTTTCACCAAATTTCATACATTTTCTTCAAAAAAAAAATGCAGAAATTGAAGTGTCAAACTTATAAATATTGAAGAATCTGTATATAACCATTACACAAATAAATCAATAGCATCATTGAGATATTTTTCGTAGAGCTAAAGGTACGTTACTGATATCTCTCTGCTACGGAGTTCTAATATATTTGGAAGAAATATTTACTGATTTTAAATGGATTAAAACTTAATTAAAGTGAGTAAAGTTTGATCGTACAAATATTTCTTAGTTCGGTAAATTGTTCCGAAAATATTGACGGAGAGGGTGCTTAATTGAAAATATAATTTATAGTTACGTAGCTTGATAATTAGATCTGAACTGAAAAGATGAAATATATTTTTCGTACGAAGGATTTCGAAATTCCGCCTGAAAATTAGAGGGACATGAAAGTTACTAATTTTACGACTGAAAAATTTAAAGGATCTCGTTTGCTAAAACTGTGGATGGAACACTCTTTGTTTTTGTGTTCTGCGACATTACCGCGCCTTATGTACCCAAAATTATAGGTAATCTTCTACATACTTCTAAAATACATACTAAACTAGCAAATATTTTTTAATTTAACTAATGCATTTTTTTATTTTACAAAAAAAATCGTAAAACTATGAATGCAATAAGTACAAGTGACAACCTAAGGTCTACCATCTAAACCTAACTCTATGGACTTTGCCCGGAAAATTGTGCGGAAATGTGTACGTTTTCGCGATGACAATAAAACGCAATTTACAATGACGCAACAGTACTTACGTCCTTGTGACACTGGGGGGGCTGTACGTTCACGATTGGCGGGCTTATGGCGCGCGATTCAATTGTAACTTGGGAAGCGGCGCGTTCGCACTTTCCACAGGCTTTCGCTTTTGAGATGTGCTCATAAATTATTATTAAATTTATCTGACGAAGATGATTTATTCGCGCAAGACGTATCGGTAGCATCAAAGTATGTGCTTTCGTTAAACGCTTATACGCGCGTTTTGAAATCCCAATTTGATGTTTATTTTTATTTTGTTTCAGGTGACATTTTGCAAAGCAAATTGTTATCGAGATTCATCAAGGTGAATTAAATAGTGGTGTGTAGTGTGTGTCAGTGAAATACGACAATTCAGCGAGTGACAGAGTGATAGACATTGTTCAAAATGACTGGTTTCGTGAAAATCGCGATCGATGACTACTATTCTGATAACAATTGGACGACGATCATCAATAAATATTGGGTGCTAGCTGAAAGAGTTTCAGGTACTTAGTGTTTTATAAAAATTTCTAGTTCAAATATTTGAAATCATGCACAGAGCTAAAATGATACATAAATCTTAGATTTCCTAATATGAACAATAAATTACAATACCTACTTATATATATTTAAAAAAAAGTTAAAAATATCTGACATGTACAATGAAATAGAATCTATATAAATAATTCAATTAACTTCTAATTTCTTGCTAGTCAAAATAAATTTCATCGTGTTAGAATCAAAGTTAAATGTAATGACATTACATGGAAAGTGCATACCTATTCCATTACATTTTTGTTCGTTACTTTCATGAATTATACAATAGGTTCCTATTATACAAACCACAGGTACTAACTTTCAAGTTAAGATGATAGATTATATTCGAAAGCGTGTCTGGATGAAGAATAATCTGACATTCAAAATGTTATTATATTTTAAGGAAAGATTCCCAAAAAATAATACTAAAAGTGTGAAGTGTTCAAATTAAGCCCAATTATTTATAAACAAAGCGTTAGCACATTTAATAATGTTCAGAGCGTTGAAGATAATATCAGGTGTACTTCTAATGCACTTAAATACTTACTTACATTTCAATAATTAATTTGCTAAAATATTTAGTTTGCTTATAAATAATCTATAGAAGCTAAATTCTGATTCATTGCTAGCATTTATGTAAAGAGCAATTACATAGGTATTTATTTTGAAAATAATTTATATGATCCCCCCGCGTTCTAGAAATTATTAATAAGCCCTGGTTAAAGCTTTCCAGTTATAAATAAGTCCAGTAAAATAGTCAAACATAATTGTCCATTTGACCAAATTATAGTATGTACTTAAAATTAATATATTAACCTTTAACCTAACCTTTAACTCTAACGAAATTATTATCAAAACGTTAACGTGTTTATTATCACTTCACTAACAATTGACAAACATTTATCCGGTTTTAGCACTTTCATTCACAATCTTCTTCTTCTCTTAATTAATGGCTCCACCTTCATTCACAATCAAAATCCATACTAAATCATATGAAAGAAAGTATTGACATTAGCACTATATAGTTGCCACCTGTGAAATTCTTGCTTGGAATGTTGTTCGTCTTAATAAAATGTCATGTCATGTTACGAAATTAACGTGTAAACTTTTGCTAATTCAATTAAAAAAAAAGTAAAAAAGGCGGGAATGACCACTCTTTTCGTTATTTTTTTTTAAACGCTAAGTAGTTTTTTTTTATTGCCAGCCATAATGCATTAAAAAAGTTTAATTTAAAAACATGCATAGAATGTGTGTCATTCAATTTAGCTTTTATTTAATAGACAATTTTTTTTTAAACTTATAGAAAATATAAAATCATTTTCGAATTCGAAACAAACGTACGACGTGCAAACGACTTGCGGTTCTAGGTACATAATGACTAAGGTCACAAAACAATGCCCTAAGTTTCATCTCGAAGGCTAATTTAGTACTGAGAATCGTCCAATGTTTCTCTTTGAGAGCCTTGAAAGATAATTATTGTTTAATTTTCCATAAATAAGGATATGACACAGGAAAGCAGAGTTTGGATAAATATTTAAACATAATAATAGTAATTTATTTTTTTAAATAAATAAATAAATAAATTGTTACATCAATTTAAAAATATTTTATATAAAGGCTGCGTACTGCAAACTGCATACCTATTACCTATGCAGTTGTAAATAATAGTATGAGTAAATTTTATTCAAGATAAATTATGTAAATAAGTACTGGCAATAATTTAAATTAAGATTAAAATAATATGATGATTTAATAAAATGTACGAATAAAATAAAAAAAAACATAATTTATCTAAAAGCCTTTAGTGGATATTTCAAATTTGATCAAGGAACGACCGACCATTCAATGGATTCACAAATTATCATCTTAATAACATCATCTATCTAATAATAATTTTAATGGCCCAAATTTATAATCAGTAAAAAAATCAATAAGAACATGCTCAGTTACACCGTAAGTTCGATCGATTGAATACTACCAATCTAAAATAATATCGGCGTTGTAATCCAGAAAATATCGTAAGTAATTTGTTTTTTTTAAGTCTATAAATTATGATAATTTAAACAAATTCGCATACGTTACACGAAGCTGCATCATCGGATCAATGTGAAAATAATATTATGTATATTATAATCATGTAATACGATGTAATTTTGTAGGTTAAATTGTTCTTTGAAGTATGTACATAATTAAGTAGGCTTTGTATAGACTTGAATGCAACCTGTCTGAGCGAATACTTTCTCTCGATAACTGTAAGCTATTACTCGTGTATACATCCGTAGTTCGTACAGACATCATCTGTCAACAGATAAATAAACATAAGTATAACATCTTAACATCGATCTCAAGTATTAGAAATCGAAAAAGTAAATTATAGTTAAACTTTTGCTTTCTACAAAGGCAAACGTACAGACTGTACCAAAAAATGTTTAATTTAGAAAGTAGAATAGACGAAAAAGTAGCATTAGAGCAAATTTTCATTTTTATTGCAGCTTGAGATTTGTGTTTTTCTTACGAAAAACTGCAGTAAGCAAATATTTTTTCCTTATTTTTCGATGCACTAATTGACTTAATGTATTGCTTAATCTGACTTCAACAAGGTATAAATTACGCATCAACTCGTTTCAGAACGTTTCTTTACGAAGTGCCCATATATATAAAAGTTTACGAACTGATAATAATACAACAGCGCAATAAAAACATTACTTTCTCCGAATATTTTAAGGCAGATGCGTCGTTCATTTTATATTGCATACCATTAATTATGTACAGGATCTGCATACGTTTCATTAAAAATCATTACCAAAAGTAGGTATGGTAAAAAAGAATAATTATAGCAATGTTTTTAGAATAATTTATATTAGATGCTATTAAATGTTACTATTATGTAACTTGTAGTCATTATTTTTCCCGACTACATTTGAATTAAAAACTATGAAATTAAATAAACTTCACGTAGTAAATTTCGTTAAAGAAATTTATATAAAATGAAACTGTTCTTCTATTAATTTTAAATGTAAATTGCTATGGCAAATTTACGATATATATTTTAAAGAAATATAATTATTAAATATTTGAAATAACTGCGTTAGATTTAGTTAACTGATTTTCAACCTACCTTCAATTGCCTCTAGCCTAAAATTAATTTTATGCATTGGTTATAACAAAGATGTATAAAATATTATAAAAGGACAATTTAATTAATACGGACATTAAGTTTTATTTTATTGGTTTTTAAAGTTTATTTATGATTGATATAGTTTTAATTTATCACAGTGTATAACTCAAACATTTTTGCTGAATATTTCGTCCTCTTCTTTCTTACCTACCCTTAAATTCCATTAGTTCCATTCTTATAGACATTTTAACGATTTCTTACACGTATTTAATATGTGCAATCTCTTCAACAGATCCCCGAGTACAAGGATGGTTTTTCTTCGATTCGCCGATACCTACCTTCGTAATGGTAGTCCTGTACCTTGCCTTCGTTCTCGTAGCAGGGCCCATGTGGATGGCCAATAGAAAACCGTTCCAAATCAAAAACCTCCTCGTTGCATACAACGCTGGCCAGGTTCTTCTGTCATTATATATGTTTTATGAGGTAAGTTTATCCTAATATAATGTGGAATAATGAACTCGATAATTCTATCGTTAAATGCACAACAAAGTAGTTTGTAATAGCGTAAAATGTACAATGTAAGGAATATAGAAATTAGTCCGTAATTTTCTGTAATTTTTAATAATGCAAGGTATTGTTCTTAACCTTTTTCCGCCCTGTAATATACGCTGCTTTTCAAATATTGCCTCTGAAATTTAACAACGACACTGTGTTAAAACAACCGTGAATTAATATTGACGGAAGGACAGATGAATTTCATTCATGCCATTATTTATATAACGTAAACACATTATAAAGAATGATACAGGATTTCAAATAATTGTGTGTATCAACGTCACTCAGTATAATCCACACTAGTTAGTTACCCATGCTCTGGAACGAATTACTTCTTAAAACGATACCTCAGTAATGACGTCGTCTTGAAGTTGTCATTGCGTCAGAGTAAAACCTCATGCAGTTGTGTCAAGGAGCGTCATTAAACAATTTTACCATGCATGCATCCGTGACATCTACATTTCAAGCGGTCAGCTTAATCTCTATCGCAAGGCCGTTGGGTCTAATTTCGTTCTAAATTTGGTACATTTTTTTAAACGAAGTAAAGGACGCAATTTGCTTGACATTGATATGTTTCTAATTTTTTGCCGTGATTTACTTTGTTGACGTGACTTTGAATTTTTATCTAATAACTACATATACTTATAAATAATAGTATCTCATAATAAAATGATTCACCCTAAAATGTATTGTTCACAAGAACCATCTTTAGGATATTTAAAGTTAAAGCTCAATCCATTCCTAATTGGTATTTTCACACTATAAGCGAAAGAGTGTCAATTTCACGCTTTCGTTTAAACTTTAAAGCAATTTCGTGTTTTAATGATAATTAATTATATCTTTTAAATAAAAGTATTTTAAAGTATCGAGTTGAAAGATTTAATAATAACTTTGGTTTCAGCACTTAATGTCTGGATGGTGGGCTGATTACAGTCTAACATGTCAACCTGTAGACTACAGTGATAGTGAAAAAGCGAGAAGAGTAAGTATTTTACTTCACTGCATAGTTTAAAGCAAAGTCGCTTTTAGCGCCGGTCTGTATGTATGTATGCTTAGATCTTTCAAACTACACAACAGATATTGATGCATTTTTTAATGGAGTGTGATTCAAAGGGAAGATTTTAGTTTATAATTTATTAAGATTTAGATAGAGCGGGCGAGGCCGTGGGCGGAAAGCTAGTAATAATATAATACAAAAGCTTATCTAATTTTCAAAAAATTTATTTCATTCGAAGTAGGTATATGCAGTCATAATAATTCAATAAAAAATGCAAAAAGAAATCATGTATTTGACTTTTTTCAGTCCCATAACAATTTATAACATAGTCAAGTTTTTTTAATGAAATTTTTCGTAAGTCACATAATAAAATAATAAATTAGCAAATTATGCAAATGTTAGATAATATTCGTCCATGATAATATTTACATCAACGTAGATGTGTTAAAATGATAGCGTTTTGTGTTAAACAAGCACTCATATCAATTTAAATAATAAACACGCTTTTTTAACTAAATGTATTTTGAAATAATGTATTTATTTTAATATTTCTTATACTGTTTATGTATCGAAACAATTAGTATAGGATTGTTTTCTACGATTTTTATAGGATTTGACTACGCGGTACGAAAAATAATTTATGAAGAAAGTTAATTTACATTTAAATATTAATACACGGTTCCATCGACGTAACTTTGGTTTGAAAAAATACAAAATCTTTATTTATTTAAAACGTATTTAAAAATAACCAAACAATCTATTTTTTAGTCATTCTTCTTCTTATTCAGGTGTTATACTAGCTGTGCTCCGCAGTTTTAACCGCAGTGCTCCGCTCCTATTGGTCTTAGCGAGATGATATTATATTCTTCGATAAATGGGCTATATAACACCGAAAGAATTTAAAAAATTGGACCAGTAATTCCCGAGATTAGCGCGTTCAAATAAACAAACAAACAAACTCTTCAGCTTTATATTATTAGTATAGATAAGAACAGTGTAGGTACGATAATGAGAGTCAGGTAGAAAGCAAGATGACTGTACCGGTTTGCGCTGACCGACATTATCTCACATGTATAGTGGTATTTGTTTTATGATTTATTGTTTATTCATTCATTCAGTTTTTGCGAATGGACAATTTTTATATATTTTATTCGAATTCATAATCTGAGTTGTTGCGAATGAGCTTTTTTTCCGACTCTCGAACTTAATTCAATATAAATTTATTATTTTTATCTCGTAGTGAAATGATTGATTTTTACACATTTTTACAATTGAATAAAAAACAAACTTTCATTGATATGACATGAACGGCACTTGCTATCTACGAATCGATAATTTCTTCCATTTATTTATAACCTTTCTTTCATGTCTTTGAAAGTTTGAATATAGTAAGTATTAATTTAGTAGTAGTAGTTAGGTAGTAGTATCGTTTATGAACATCGATCAAAATTAAAATTTGAAAGTTTATCGAAAAGTAACCGTCAACGTTAGCGACCTTAACAAACTTCGTACGGTCAAGTTCAATAGCAGACTACATCTACACGATAAACAACTTTCCATCTTTTGTTGATTTTGGCGTTTTTGAAGAGAAATTATTCATGTGACAACTTTGTTTATATATTAGGATGACAGAGAATGAGCTTTTTGATTACCTTTTTTTTTAATTGGGGAAATCTTGCATAGATACCCTCGGCCTCCGGGGAAAGGGTCATGTCAGATTCCTACCGACCAAAACCCCACTGTGTTCCGTCAAGCCACATAAACGACGGGGCCACGGGTATAGGTAGAATTCGTCCGTGACCCATTCAGCAGCTGCCCGTCTCCAGGCCAACACAAACTATGAGCCCGCCAGCTCTAACCTCATGGGGGCGGCGTGAGCGGAACACGTCTCACGCCGCCTCATCTCACCGGACGAAGCTTTTTGATTACCTGTACAAAGATTACCTGTATAAAATAGTGAAAATTATCTTAATATTAATTCGACAATTAAAATAAAACATAATAATATAAATGCTCCGATAACGTATTCTCGTAATAACAGAATAGATTTTGATTAGAGTCATTGTAAAAATGTAGAGACAACTCTTAATATTTAAATTGTTCATGCTATATAAAGTGTTAAGGTTAAGTTTCTTTTTTCAGTTGCATGTATTTTATTTATTATAAATTAGCCAAAGTGTCAATT
Organism: Colias croceus; assembly: GCF_905220415.1. Classification (NCBI taxonomy): domain Eukaryota; kingdom Metazoa; phylum Arthropoda; class Insecta; order Lepidoptera; family Pieridae; genus Colias; species Colias croceus. The sequence continues at coordinate 8,885,779 of NC_059542.1, forward strand.
TACACTAAAATAAAATAAATCAATTACTACCTTTTGATACGTAGGTGTGAATATAAACATTAAATTAATCTCAGTGCTTCAAACGTCGTAAAATTTCTTATGGTTTCTACGATTGAGATCTATTCAAATGAATGGAGGTATTTATTACTTGCCCAAATAATGAAAATTATAGATATTTGTATTCATATTTAATCTAGGATTTTATGTGTTTTTTGATTACAAGTCTATCTATTTGAACGTCTCGGAACCAAATCAACTAAAATGCAACGTAAAATCATAAATTGAAAGAGCATTATTCTCATTTATCTAATAAGCTGAGAGAGACAAATAAAGTTATATTTTATTTATTTAAACTTAAGTCCTTAACACACATCATCAATCAGACCTAAAAACAACAAATTCAATTAAACAGTAATCATTGCATTAAAATATCGGCATCATTAATGACTATATCTGGTAGCGAGAAATTTCACCGACCCCAACCTTTGAGTCGATTTTTCAATGAACTTGTATGTAACAGTGAAAGCGGTTATAGCAATTGTGTTTGCGTCATCGCAATGCCGTTGAGAGTGAAAATGGACCTTGGACGATAGTGATTATTATCATAGATTTTTTATCGGATTGCCTCATTTTATTGGAATTTAATACAGTGAATGCGGTTTTACGTAAAGTGCGCTAAGAGACGAATTTGGTGGCTTTTGGTTTGGTGGTTTTTAAGAGAAGTTAGAAGAAAGAGTTGACAATTGTAAAAAGTTGATATTTGTGCTAGATATCTTAGTGTATGTGTGTATTTTTAAACCTACCTAAGGTCCATAAATAAGTCCGAACTTTCTTAATAAGTAGCACCAAAAATACTCTCTAGGGAGTTAGAATGACCAACCTGATGTTGATATGTTGGTTTAAGTCACAAAATATAATATCAACGAATAACCTTTCCTAAACTAAAAGCGCGGTCTATGGTCATAGTCTTGGTTAGCTAGTAATAAATTATAGCTGCATATTCGGGGCATAAAGATAGAAAGTATTATGTTTTACGTATTATGATAACACAACTCTATCTTAAAATTCGATTGAGAACATATTAAATCTCTAGTGAATAGGTATGGGTGATATGTAAAAGCTCAATGTAACTTTTCTATTTAAAATTAAATTTTCTTTGTTGCAGATGCTCCACTTATGTTGGGTGTACTACTTCTCAAAATTATCGGAATTTGCCGACACGATATTCTTCGTTTTGAGAAAAAAGAAGAGTCAGATCACCTGGTTACATCTATACCACCACTCTTTGACGCCTTTTGAAGCCTGGCTACTGGTCAAATTTATTGCTGGTGAGTTTTCATATGTTCAGATTTTATCAGGCGTAATGTAAGTCTTTTGACATTATCGTATTACAACAAGACCTCCGCGTCGTGTATTACAAGCAATTACAAGTTTACATACTTCTGTAGTGTTCATTAATATTTGATGTAATGTTGTTTCAAAATAAAACTAACGAGACTATAAGTTTAAAGACCTGGTACTCTGAAAGCTTAGATACTTCATATGAGATAGGAAGTGCATACTATTATATATTCAAGAAACGACTACCCTCTACATCGTAAACTATTCAACGTTAAAAAGTGTTAATGCTATTGCATTAAGTATATTTATGGGCTATGTGGCCTGAATTAAATGAATTTTATTTATTTATTTCTTATTTATTTATATGCACAGTAATGTAGAACATTGTAAATTCCCTAAATTATTATTTAAATCTAAATTATTCACTGTTTAAATTTTATATGACATACGTTTTTCATAAATATAATTTTGCACTATTACGTATTAAAATGTTTAGTCTCAATAATGTTCAAATCTCGTCTTATAAAACGCTGAGTCAATAGTTTCATTACCATTTCTAGGTGGTCATGGAACTTTCTCGAACATCGTCAACAATTTGGTACATGTAATAATGTATGGGTATTACATGGTAGCAGCTATGGGACCACAGTACCAGAAGTATTTGTGGTGGAAGAAACATCTTACTACTATGCAACTTGTGAGTAAAAGTTTTTTTTTAATTTCTAGTACAAAGGAGACTTTTTGGAGTGGTCTCGGACAGAGATTTATTTATTTATTTATTTGTACAAGGTACCTTACAGCTAATCATACATTAATAAATGACATGAGATGACTTGACAAAGTATTTTATTGAATGCCGTTTTGCCCCGGCACCGTCCGAGTCATTTATTGCTGTTTTTCGAAATGTTATCACTAATTAAAACCTTTCGTAGACCTTTCGTACCACACAAAAAAATAATTAGCCCAATTGGCCAATAGCGATTCCTCAGTAATGCGCTTACTAACATTAATTTTTATAAAGCTGCTAAATTGTATATTCAATAACATTGCAATGAACGAGTTAAAAATAAATAGAAAGTTTATAATTTCATATTTCTCTTTAAATTATATTCAGTTCGATTATAGTTTTGATTTGCCAAAGATAAACATTACAAATATCTTGGGCACAAATAAATAAGTGCAATTAGGAAATATTTGTTAATATTTTGATCGATCGATCTAGTTTCGTTTCGTTTCTAGTGTTCACAAAATTAGTTTTATCACAATAATAGATATAAATCAGAACAATTATTATTACGAAACTGCTTTAATGTAGCCAATATTGTATTGTATATAAACAAGGTCATTTACCTTTGATCATAAATAAGGCTTAAAATGTGAATTGCACAAGTTTGCATTCATTTCAAAGTCTGTAATAACTATTACCTACACGTAGAGCTATTAGTAATAGACTGATCGATGTTGTTCTTTAATTGTTAAACTGTTTAAATTCGTAAATACTAAAACTATACTATAGTTTAGATAAGACTAAGTATTTGTTTATTTTTTAAGTGGTAGAAAAAGTGTTTATACCGTATCATCTATAATTATTTACTTATATTATAAAGCTGAAGAGTTTGTTTTTTTGTTTGTTTGAACGTGCTCATCTCAGGAATTACTCGTCCGACTTGAAAATTTTTTTCAGTGTTAGCTCATTTATCGAGGAAGGCTATAGGCTATATATATCGCTAAGGCTATAGACTTTATAGCGTGGAGCCACGCGGGTGAAACCGCGGGGCGCAGCTAGTGTTAAATGATTTCAGAAAACCTAAAATATTTAAAAAATTGAGCCATGGCCAGCCAGGTTAGAATGTTGTTCTTAAGAAAGTTTTCCACTATATCCGTTTGGAATTCGACATACACGAATAAGGGTCGTTGGCACCGCGCCTAGATTCCGTGAGACGGGATCTGCGCTTGCGCAAGTCGCTAGGATATACGAACGGCGTAGTTGCACTGTGTTTATATTAATTTCCACTTGGAAATTTGAAGGTACCGTTTATAACTTAACTATCGTACAATTTATTGTATGCATTAAAAATAAACTGCCAAATAGTTATTGAAAGAGTGATCGTAGGGCAGGGTTGTAGCGGTGTCTTCCGCTTGGTCTCAGTATTATCTTGCTAAGATATTATATAGTAAAGAATTGGTTTATAGATTTTCTTAAGTTTTTCGTTAAAAAAAATTTATTAGGTGTATAGTTTATCAACATTTATTAATTCTTTAACGATTGGGCGTTTTTCCATTACCCGGCCCGGCACCGGCACCGGCGCCGGCGCCATCGCCGTGACGTTGCCGGGGAAGCAAAAATGTATGAAAATGTATGGCTCGCTTTTTCACTTACCGGCGCCGTCGCCGTCGCCGGGGTAGCAAGCTTCCCACATGTGCCGGCCCGGCAAAATTGTATATTTATATGAATTATCATATCAGTACTGTACCACTCACCGGGCGTAAACCGGCATCGACACCGGCGCAATGGAAAAACGAAGTCCCGGTGCCGGTACCGGTCCCCGACCATGCCGTTGCCGTGCCGGAGCCGGGCCGGGTAATGGAAAAACGCCCATTGGCATGCGTTTGAAACAAATGTAAGCGATAAATTAGCTTAATTGCTTCATGTAATATTGAAGATGTAATATTATGGAACTAATCATGAAAGCACGGATAAGAAATATTTAATTATATAGTATTAAAAAGCGACATTTAAAAACGCCAGTATATAATTAGGTCAGTGTAATTGTGACAGAATGAGATATAATAATTAAGATTTAAATCAATTAAGTAAAGATACTTAATTGATTTAAATCTTGATATACATTTAATTATGATAAAAGCATACGACTTTTATATATTGAACTAATTACTATAAAAAATTGAATAAAATATATTATCTCATGTTACGTTTAATTATGATTGCACCACGAATCTTTTCGTGATTAATCACGCGATTTTTTTAAAACGAACTACAAATCGTTTCAAAGCTTTTACAAGATTTTACAAGTCATGTTGTAGAGGTATATTCGTGTAACATTTAACCTTTCAAACGTCCATAGATAAGAAATAAAAGACTTTTTAACGGATTTTAAACGCTACTTATTTAATATTCGCGTAAAATAAAACACAAAAAACTCTATCGATTACCTTTCCCACTCGATGCTTCAGTAGTATTTTAAATTTATGGTTTACATGTTATCTTGTAATATAATAAAGCTGAAGAGTTTGTTTGTTTGAACGTGCTAATCTCAGGAACCACAAGTCTGATTTCATCACGCTAAGACCAACAGGAGTGGAGCACTGCGGGTAAAACCGCAGGGCACAACTAGTATGCAATTATATCATTGCATTTATATAGTCCAAAGTTCAGCCTAGACATATAACTCCCGTAAACTAGGTCTTTAACAGCAATCGCGTGAGTGAAACAAATGAAAAATGAAAATATAATATATCGCGCGGACGCACTTCTTACTTAACATACAACCTTGCTGATCATTGTGAATTAATGAAATTTATCGCGTGCTCATAATCGTTATATGCAATTATTTAAACAATTGTAAAGGAAATGAATGTCCGTGAATTTTTTTTTCTTAGGTTCAGAGGAAAGACTTAATCGATAATATAATATAGCACCAATTAAAAATTACTTAATTTGTAGTATTGCGTACAAAGTGATATTATGATAAATAGGATTAGATGCGCCCTAGAACTAAATAGTTAACCGTAAAAAAGGGTTTCAGTCTAGAAGCGTGTAGTGTATAGTTGAATGGTTAACCTAGAATTGAATGGTTAATTTTTTTTTATTGCCAATAAGATAACAATTTATAATTACTTAATCAAATTATGAATACAATAATTTTGAGATAGGATATAGTTTATTATTTTGAAATATTAAGATTGTTTTCAACACGTATAAATGTTACATACGATAGAATTCTTTACGATAAAACAAGGTGATTTTAATTGCATCAATAGTTTCACATTTGAAACTTTGTTACATTAAGATGACATTTCACATAAATCTACAAAAAGCGAACAATGGAAAATGTTTGGCTAATAAACACTTTTTCTGTGAGTGTTAAATATAGAAATTTTCTCAGACAATTTACACAATTGTAAGGTTAAATGGTTTAATGCATGGGATTAGAAGTAGATCAACAAAATTACAGTAGAAAAAGGGGGAGGTCCACTGTATATTTCTACTCATTTGCAGTAGGCTCTACCTTTGCAAGAGTAAGATTATTTCAAGTTAGTACCGAAATTTGGTTTTCATTGGACCCTGGATTTCGGACAAAATATTTTAACCGAATAAATAAATAGAATATGGAAAAGTTAAAAAAACTACTTAGTCAAATTACTTAATCAACAAAAAGTCGATGCCTAAAATAAGTAAATGGTTCAACATTAAGAGCAAGAATTACTGTAAATATTAGGTTCTATTTCCGCATTTTCTTGTCAAGAAGCATTTTTTGGTGCATTTATTTTACAGAGATTATTTAATTTCTCCTTTTAAATAGACTAATTGGTAAATAATTAAGATATCAATTGATTAGTACATTTGAGCGGAATCAAATAAAAGAGTTTAAACGGACCGTGCAATGATTTCGACACAAGCGCACCGGAACGCTGTATCCTTTCTCTATTGGCTAAAGAACCTTCTGGCTTCGACTAGGAACTAGCGGATATTTTACTCACTTGGTATTTAATAAAATACTTTAGTACTATTCAGTATTTGGTGCGAAAACTTGAATTAAACAAAATTGCTAGACTTAGAGTATCACAAAAATCAAATAGTGTCAATTGTATTTGAGCTTTGCTAAGTTCTTGGATTTGATATTTTAGGATAATGAAAGAGTATATTAAATTTGAATGTAACTATAAATTAAAAACATCGTTTAAGAAAATATTTTTTTTTACCTCAGCACGGGCTGCTACGACTTGTAGGTATTGTGACATTGCAAAAGGAAAATAATATATTATGGATACATTTAAAGGTTCTAAATTAATTAGTCAAAGACCATAGATAAATAATAATGTAAGTAGGATATATTTTCATCGATGTTCAATAGAGACCGACACCGATGTTCAGTAATAATGCAGATTCATCTGTCAGATACAGACGCCGTGTATTCGCAGACGAAAGTGTGAGAGGAGAAAGTATAACTTAGTATACGTAAATAGACCTAAGCGTACAAACAAAATCAGAATACTAGACATTTATTACACAAAATGTAATACAAAGTATGATTAATAACGCGAAAGTTTTGAGGTTAATAATGTTTATTTTTTTTAACTTCACGCAAATTACTTGACGTACCTACGTAGACGCAAAAATTTCACGGAGTTTAAATTTTGCCTAACATATGATATTCTTATTTTCTAAGCCTTATATATTTTGGCTAACACATAAAATACGTATTATCTAAGCCTGGTCTATATTACGTCAAGTAATTTCTTAAAATATGTGTTTTTGTCGTTTCCGATTCAGTAAGTTTTTGTTGTAAATCGCTTGAGAAATAGAAAATCCAATAAAATGATACTGATGATTGGAATGTAGGCCACTAAGGGCTTTCAAACCTTCATGCACTGGTCAATTAAATGCAATTTCACCAACGTTACCGGTTTTACAGACTTAACTAGTAGATAACGCTAATTCATATTCATTGAAAATTACCTATTTATACTAAATTTGAATAGACGTTTTAACTCTCAAAATCACGTCCAAATTTTTATAATAAAATAAATAAAAGGTTATTTATTTCTCACAGGTTAAGATAAAGTCTACTAGTTTGAAAAATGTGAGAGAGTGTAAGATATTGTTTATCTGTGAGTAATAGTAATACAGTTAGTAATAAGATGACTGATGAAGAGTAAATAAATAAATGAAAAATATACATAGACCAACATAGAACCTCATTCTTTTTAAATTCGATTTAGGACTGGTTTTTCAATCCTTAGTTAAAACTTATTCATCGAATAACAACACAGAACAGTAAGAACATAATAACAACCATTTTAAAAATGTGTCTTAAAACTAAACTTGCCCACTTTTTGACAGTTTTTAGGTGATCTCTGTATATTATTGTGTAATACTTTATTGGACGGATAAGATTTAACCAAGGATTGAAAAATCGGCCCTAAATAGATTATTCGTAATTAATTTTGAGTTAATAGGTATCTATTGCTAAATGTCACAATTCTACATACCTATAAGAGTGTGTATAATTGTATAGCGTATGTATATTTATATTTTACGATTAATCAATTCTCGATAATATCAATACATTAACGCAATGTTGTGCTTTTAAGCCTATCGTTGCACAAGTTTATATACGACTATGTACTACCAGGACTTATTGTACCAATCGTTTCGTTAAGGCCAGTGAGTTGCATTTAGATGCACTAGGCCTTTCGCAAGATGCACCGTAACTAACTGGCTATCTGATAATTTTAAATTTTAAATTAGTATTTTATGTAATTTCTCAATAAGGTTCTTTTTTAAAAGTTTTAACCAAGGATTGAAAAATCGGCCCTTAAAATATAATTTTAGTTGTAGTATAAAATGCAGTAGGTAATAAATATTAAAAAAATATACAAATAAGAGGTACATAATAATTTTATGTGGTAGGTAATAGTATGCATTATATACTTCAATTTAGGTATGTTTACGAATAGCAATGTATAGGTAATCGAGAAATCTAGGCAACTCTACATTTTAAAAATACATTGTCTATAATATGCTTTATTAATGTTATTTTTTTTTTAATTTCAGATCCAGTTCTTCATGGTGCTATTCCATTCAATAAGTGCATTAGTATACGACTGCGGATATCCGAAGTAAGTACCTATAGAGACGATATAGAGTGTAAGTAACGTTTTAGAGTTCGGTTTAAATTATTATTATAGACCAATGAAAAAATCCATCCTAAAATATGTGTGTTATTTTCATTTTATTTATTGATAGAAGAACAGATTTATAAATATTAAATATACAAAAAGCACACAATCATTAAATAAATTAAAAAAAATGTCTTATATACGTTATTGAGAAGTAAAAGCAGTTTGAAGAACTTCAAAAAGCTTACATTTTGTTCATGAATCGTTTTATTAAACTAATTGTACATTAGAAAGTGCCAAATCACATGTTCAACTAAATTGGGAAAGTATATAGATCTTATCTTGTGTTTGCTAGAATTTAGGAAATCTTTGAAACAGATTTTATATTACTTAATTGTTGTTACGGTTGTAAACAAAAGTGTGCTCCTCTTGCTTGAATAATTTGATGTTATCTTTACATGTTTTACACTAAATAAATTACGTGTAATTTTGGCACTATTAAAATACTTTAAATGTACTAAAATGGACAACTTAATTATTAATAATTAGAATTTGTTTTCAGCGTGTAATAAGGGAAATTATATTCAAACGTAAATAAAATTCATTTCAGTGGAATAATAAAATTTATTTCAAATAGTTCTTAGTAGTGAAGAGAAATCGTAGTACCTAAATTATGAAATTTCTTGAATATCAGAATCAAATTCTTACAGGTAAAAATACGTATTTGCTGAACAGATATAAGATAAAGTTTACTCCCCAATAATATTTATAATTTACAAATTATATTTATACTTTATAGGAATAGGTTCCTTGTACTTCAATTTCCACTTTTCATTTATGATCGATTTTTATCTCAATTGATTAGTATGAATGATGAATTTATTTAGACATCTATACAAGATAAATGAATTATATTTAAGGTACTTACATAATAATGGTAGCCTATACAGTCTAAGCAACCATTTCTCTGCAGTTACTAACCATCATATTTTGCCTACAGGATCATCGCATCAGGTTTAATACTACATTCGTCGATTTTCATAGTTCTATTCATGAACTTCTACACGCACGCCTACAAGCCAGACAAACCAAAGCCAAAAGTTGACGCTTGCAACAACAACACTAACGGTTACATACCACACGGTCACACGAACGGTCACGTGGTCAACGGTTCTGCAAATGGTCACATTGAGACGAAGGAAAACAGGAACGGCTTCGTCAACGGACACGCCAAGGAGAAAGTACAATAGAATGTGATATCAATTTATATAAGACTTATAATTTAAGTATAAAGTGCAAATGGGCTTCCGTGCTGTTTTGTAAATACATATATGCTATGAGCAAGTCTCAGTGAAACAAACTTCTTACTTTTATTGAATCAATAAAAGGTAACCAGTTGTTTATTCGTCCAATTATTTGAATGTGCTCGATTCTTTTCGATGTCCTCGCTCAATTCCATTTTCGATGTAAAATAAATGTAAATAAGAAAACGGTTGTATATTTGCTACTATTAAGCTCTACTATATTTGCTCAATCTAAATATGTTTTTTTATTCTTGGACATTTCTTTAAATTCGTATTAACTACCTCACTACCGTCCTCTTCGATTATTCCGTCCTCTGTAATATAGAACGTGTATATTTTGTAAAATAATTATTTAAGAGCGTAGTTTAACTGAATTTTCGATTAAGAAAATGTCGTTCGACGGAACTGTGCTTTACCTGTATCATATAGGGGTTTTATTAAATAATGGTACTTAATATTGATTAATCACAACGCTTTAGATAGAAGCTCTGCTTTAAATACTTTATTTAATATGTAGTTTTATTGGATATTGAAAAGTTCTAAGATTGGTAATCGAGAGGTTGCAAATATACGTATATTATTATAAGGTGTGATTTCATAATATCATGATTTCCGAAGTTTTTGGCGAATTAAAATTTCTTTAACTAAGTCTAAGTATAGTTATATTCATTCAACTTTCAAGTCTTCCATGTACATTGTACAGTTTGAATAATTATTAATTTCATTTTTATTGTACAGTAAATGTATGATATTAAATAAATATTATAATTATTTAAATAAATGTGTAATAGTTACCCAATTCCTAGGAATCTCAATTAAATTGTATTGGTCGTAGAAAAACGTTTATTAGTATAATCTGTACCTTTATTTCGGGTTAATGGAATCAGAAAGGGGAAAATATCAGTCAGTTGAGGAGATTTTACATTATTTATAAATGTATAATTTAAGATTATTGTAAAATATACAAGTATTAATATAATGTAAGTGGTACTACCATTAGTGATGTATACTTTTTATATACAATAAAATATTTACTCTATATTTTGTCTATTCATTATTATATTACCCCTCACAAAGCCTTTATAAGCGAAAGTTGATAATACATAATTGACAAAGCTTAACAGAAACTCAAAATATAACTATGGAAATTTAAAACAAAAATTATAATTATTAAACTCTACATTGATATCTATAAACAAGTAAAACGCCATCTATTGAACTATCTGAGAACTAAGGTTGTAGAGAAGGTGGTTGTTGCAGGTAGCAGATAGAGCCTTCGCAAAAACCGCACAAAGCGCAAGATGTCATTATAACTAACAGTTTAGATTACTTATGTAGAGCCTCTCCGAGAAATTAATAAAAAAGACGATATTCTTGTTAGTTAATAATCGTTTGCTCTACCCTCCTTATTATAAAAACGACGCGTGTTTATAGAGTGTTACAATATTATGTTTATTATGTACAAAACAAGTGATAACTGCGTTAAAAACAACCGACTTCAAACTTGCACTTGCAAAATTTACAAATACCTACAGACAAAAATGCTCATAAAATAAAAACTACTGGGCCTATCCGAATAAAATTTTTATGGGACCAATTCGACACCATCCCGCATCGAACAAAAAAAGAATCACGTAAATCGGTTCAGAAACCTCGGAGTAATCGGTGTACATACATAAAAAAAAAAAAAATATACCGGCCGAATTGATAACCTCCTCCTTTTTTTTGAAGTCGGTTAAAAAGAAAAATGAACAACTTCGAAAAGTTTCTAATTCAATGCTTAGTAAATTTTAATTTCTTTTCAATAAAAAAATTCTAATTGGTGAATTTATAAAATATATTCCAAAAAATCTCGAATTTGAAATTACTAATTGACACGTCCACGTTTCAAATGTACCGTTGAACCCATTACTGCAAACCTTCATTAGCCTTAATATAACGGAGCGAAATGTCAATAAACCTGACATTCGGACGTTTTTTCTACCCTAACTCATTTGTTAGCCCTAAAATCATGGCCCTACATTTTGTAACGTGACAAACCATTTATCTGGAAACCCCGATTGTAACTCTACTAGGAGCTCTTGGATTCGCAAAAAATGGATACAACAATGGAGTTATGGGTCAAACAGAACTGGTTATTTGAAACCCCGCTTTGAAAAGGGTAGACTCGGAGCAAATATTTCTATCCCCGTTTGAACATATTTGAAGAAATGAGACAGCGTTACTTGTTTCTTCGCCACATTTTGACGAATGTTTAGATAAAATAAATGTTTGTTTTGAATAAATTAATTGGGTTTATTGTTATTAGACGTTCGTTTTTTTTTAACTAAGCTTTATAAATTATCAATACATTTTAATTTTCGTTTTTGTCAATTTGGTAGAGTCGTTATGTAAATAAGTGGTAAATCAGACATTTATGTTTCGTTTCTTCGAACAAAAATCCGGACATTATTGTAGGTACCACCCTCTAAAAAATGAGGGTCATTATTAAACTTATAAACAGAATTGACGTCTTCTTGCAAAAGATAGAGTCATCACCTAATCCCATCATATTTATTACTGTTTTAGGGAATCATATTTACAAATATCACATCTGTCAAATAACATTCGTTCCATAGAGTAAAACGGAACGTTCCCCGATCTACATCATAGAGTATACACAATAAGGTCTACGCTCTCTGCGCCGGCCGGGCTATAGGTACCCCTCGGCCGGGGAGACCGGGGTGAGCGGGTAACACAATTCAGTTGGCCGAATGCGCGCGCTTTGGGCGTATGTGTCTCGCGTCGCGTTTAATTGGTCATCTCACACTAAATACAACAATATAACCCAACATTTCACTTACAAATCACTAAAACAACAATTAAATAACAGTGTTTGTGTCGAATGAAGTGCTTTATGTTATAACATGTGAAAAAACTTGATAAAACCAGTGCTAATGACAAGAAGCTTTATACAGCGTCATAGTATCTTGAAACGATATGAAACAACATTTTGTACTGCGATAAATCCATTGAACTGGCTCGTTTTATCGGTAATATGCAATTAGATTGTGGAATAATAGTGTTAATATATTCACGGTGAATGTAAAATATATTTTAAAGTGGGTGTCCTGTATAGCATGCTAATCAGAGTTTCTTGAAACCTTACACAAAAAGTCTGCACTAGACTACTGCAGTGCGATTTGGGTTGCAAATTTTTGACTCTGCCATTCAATTGATGAAATTTAATGAATTGTTGATTATTTTAAGGTTCTCTAAGAGGCTTATATCTATTAGCGATCACTGTTATGAAATTTTACACTAGATGTTTGTTTATATTTAGATAGAGGTGATAATTTCAAGTTTACAAGAATTGTAGAGTTACTTACATAATATTGGTGAATATTTACCATTGTTCCCCAGTCCGTAAAATAAAATATTCATTGTATGGTACACTCGTGATACCCGTTACACCCTGCGATTTAAATTTTAGTATTATGAGTTAGGAATTAATTATACTATAATTATGCAGTCGAAGTTTATGACTACACATTGACTACATGTCTATTTCGTAATATTTTAATGTTTCTTTAGATCATCGATTTTGGAAAATTTTCTTTAATCTTGATAATAGGTAAGTGCTGGCTGACCGTACAATTTCATTTATTAATACTTACTTATTTAGGATAAATAAGGCGTTAGAAAAATAAGCTCTCCTTGTAGCGTTTCTCAAACAAATTCAACGAACAGTGTAATTTTGTGTAATTTAATAAACGCACATACAAATAAAATCATATCTTATAGCATTTTATTTAATTCTATATTTCGAAACATTTTTAGCAAATATTGTCATGTTCAGATATTGTTTATTTCTACAAGTAAATTCAACGAATGAATGCATACCCTGATTCATTCATAACACAAAACATTCAACTTAACAACATATTTATTTGAATACAATCATTTCTCGCGCAAACAAAAGCGCTATCGGTTCACACGTTTTTGTCGAAACCTTATAAGAACTAGGATTCATAAATACATTGAAAATCTATCCGTTACATTAATATGAAACGGCATTTATATTTTTGATAAACTTTTTATCTCCATTTTCGTTAAAGCTCTCTCAATAAAGACACGATGATACAACGCTAAAGAAATATTTTTTGAATACTTACTCAAATTCAAACATTTATTTATTTAATTAGACTTCTTCTAGAAGAAATTTTCTATCGTCAAAACATATTTTAACATTTACCACCGATACTTAGAAAAGCATAAAGCACACAAGATTCAATCAATATTTTAATTTCAACCGTAATCAATTACTTCGAAAGCATTAGAATCCATTATTATTTCATTAAACTTTATATATAGTAACGAGTCTTTTACGAAGACATTTTAACAGCTCCAAAGCTTCGAACTGCGTAATTTACCCATCAATAATTCTAATTAATTATTACCAGGTCGACGTTAAACTTCTTAATAGCTTTGCAACTCAACCGGTCAAGAACAATTCTATTCTTCGATTCCTGCATACCATTTCTTTCCATTTCTTACATTCTTTGGGAGTATTGGATCGTGGTGGAAGAAAAAGTAATCTACAGTACTGAATACCATTTTCCCGTTTCATTTTGACAATAAAACCGTCTGTAATGAAGTATACAGTTGCGGGAACAATGCGGTGACCTTGACATGTAGAAATAATGTGTATTTCTTATTTACACTATAACTGATTCAGTCGATACAAAGTGAGACAACCTTTTAACAACATGGTATTATGTTAAGAATTTTGCTGTGGTAAAACTGCAATTTTACAAATACTCAAATCCTTTGTTTCAATTCGAACAAGAAGCGAAATAAATTCACGAACATATGTTCATGAAACATCGATTCCATTGCTTTTTCGGCTCTCCAATTACATTCTCATAGCTAAAAAATGGACAGAGGTTTTTGACTAGCCATTACGTATAAGCATTAGATAAATGACTATTGGCAGTAAAATAGATTATACGATTCGTCTCGCAGTACAAACTACTCTATGTGAAATGGACTCTCCCGTGGCTAGTGTTATGGATATTGAAGGTATAAATTATGGGGATACGAGAATGGGTGAATATCTAACGAAGGTTGCGGTACACTATAATATTGTAATACTATTAACATCGCTTGATGTATGATTTATGTCAAGAAAACAGAATCGAGTAGGTACATTAAGAAGACGGAAAAGGTTTCTGAGATATTCTGCTTAAACCTATTTTGATTAGGTTAATTAGGTATCTGTAAAGCATAGAAAATAATGAGTATAGACAACATTATAATATTAAAATTTAAAAGTTCAGAAACCACCTTAAATAACAACAATTTCCAGAAAATAAGTTTCGTGTACTAAAATTATTTTCGAGTAAATATTGAAACGTTAGTATGCCATAAAACACGGTGATATGAAAATATAAAACCGTAACGAATAAGTGAAACAGAACTATAAAAAGAAATTAGTCAAACCAGTTTCAATAAAAATAATGCTGTCAGAAAAAGTACTGCGCTAGCAGACGTCTGGCCAAAAGAAATAAAAGCATTGTGGAACCAACAAAATAAGAAAAGAAACTATTCAGTCTTGATTCTACGTCTTATTTCTTTCGCTCCGGAAGTTATCAACAATTCGACCGGTTTGGCTCCACCGTAGCTGTAAGCTGAGGATACTTGAATCCATGTGTAAACTAATATAATTATTTATACGTTATTAATCCACACGCAAGAACTTTCATGGGCGACTTCTTAATAGTTTGCTACGAATTTATATTTAAACAAACTCCTATGTGACAATATTGAGTCTGCCTAAGTAATAAAAACTCTACGGGGACTCGTACATTAATAATACAGTCTGGCTTTGGTAGAAGTCGTGCGTTTATTGATTTGACACTTGTGGTTTGAAGTCGGTATATTATCTTACCTCAGTCACAGGTGTGTGACTACTTGGATTACATTTACATTATGTTTATACTGTGAACCTATTCTCTTCAATCGCTGTTTAATATCACGGGAAGAGTTAATGTACTTTGTTTTATTTAAACCTCTTTTGAATAAATATTTCATCGTGTCATATAACTTTTAATAATAATTACTGAATGATTATTTATTTTATGCTACCGTAAAAAATTAGTTGGTAATTATACATCTTCACTGTTACTGCCATTATCAAATCGTTTCTATTTTCGTGATAACCCCTCAAAATGCTAAACGGGCGCTCAAGCGAAAAAGCGGGACCGCGGCTGGTTGCCATGTCACTTGTGACTGACAGCTGTCAGTTGGGTTTGACATTTTATCCTTTACGCAAAAGACAACAATATTGCCCTTACAATAAGAGTTATAATTCTTGGAAATTGTACAATATTTATTTATCTGCACGTGTGAGTTCGGAGCCCGATGCGACTGTAATATTGTGCGATCAATTTGTCGAAAAATAGATGTCACTGGGGGAAAAACTTACGTTTTCATGGGTTTCTGGGTACATTAGGTTCTTATGTAATAAAGCTCCCTTTTTCGTCATTGTGCAAAGTAAAAAGTTCGTTGCTTTTTCTACGAAGAACAATTCAGGCTACACTAAAATTTCCGAGAAGTATCTAATAAAAAACATTTTTAAGTACAAGTATCGAATACAAAATGCCACCTCTGTGTACCTATAATGTTAATTTTGTACAGGTTTAATTAACATATTTGCATATAAAATATTGAACTTACATATATTTGAAGAACTCTAATCTAATTCCTTATTGCATTAAGCAACATTCTCACAACTCCCGCCAACTTGTAAAACAGTTCATATTATAACGATGGAATCTACATTAATTAGAAGTTCGACATACATCGAACTTATTATTTCATCGGTTAACTAGAGTTTCGTCGAAATCGATACAGCGACGTTTTAGAAACCCGATACAAGGGACTGAGCCGGGATCAATGCAATCAACGTACCGGGTGTTGGACTTTATTAATTGAAATAAGTTTGTTAAGTTGACTTAACGCTCGTTTTAAATTTTATTATTTGATACATTTCAAATAAATACGCCTAACTGTTCGGAATTTTGCTTTTGACAAACGTTAAAGCTCGTTTTAATTATAACTTCGAATAAAACCACAGATCTCTATGAATAAAACTCAAAAGAAAAAGGCAATAGTGTTGAATTAGTTTAGACCTGATTATAAAATGCTACGGATATTTCGAGTTATCGCGAACTATTTAGATAAGTAATAGGTATTATTGGACCGAAATAAAATCTGCATATGAATTCAGAAATTCCGTCTCAAATATAACAATTAACTTGAAAAAAAAAAACAACTCAATTTCTCTCTGTACGTCTGGTTGTCTGGAAGAAATCGCTGCATAGCGATAAGACCGCCAATTGTTCGAATGTATTCCTAGGTTAAGTTTTATTGTAACTTTCAATAGCAAGCAATAAATAATAAATAAATAACAATAACAAAACAAAGCCATTTTTCATTTCATAATAGAGCTCTCAATTCTATAAAATAAAGAAGTTATAGTGAGCATAATTATTTAACGTATTTATTGAGTTGTTGAGAGATAAAAGAAAACGAAAGAGGTTTCGTTTACCTTCGCTTAAATCTTTACAAATGTTATTAGTTAACTGAGATAGGGATTACATTTCCATCCAGTTTCCACTCCAATACACGGTTACACGAGCTCGCCCGAATTTCAATCCAACATTAGGTACCTTAGTTTAATATTACTGAGTCTCATATCAATTTTCGAGAAACTATCAAAATCAACATGCTTTATTTATAGTATGTGTGTGGGAGAAACGTGTTCAATACATTAATTAAAATCAAATCAAATGTGTTTTCGAATTCATGAAGACTCCGCTCTGTGAAATACTTAAATATTTTCAACGATAAGTTTCGAAACCATATGATTTCGACTGTAGGTTATAATTTTGGAAGTGGGTGATTAAATATCGCTCACATAAATCAGAATTAAATATAGAAATCTATTTTCACACACCTTGATTACATCGAACATCGAACTTAAATATGTGTACATACATTTTTAGTTCGTGCATAACGATTTTATTGAATACTAGCTTACCGCCCGCGGCTTCGTCCGCTTCGTCTAAAACCTAATAAATTATGTACTAAAACCACTCTTGAATCACTCTATCTATTAAAAAAAAACGCATCACAATCCGTTGCGTAGTTTTAAAGATTTAAGCATACAAAGGGACAGAGAAAGCGACTTTGTTTTAGTACTATCTATGTATTGATGCTTTCAAAAGGTGAGACATAATATTATTATTCCTCGTCCCGTCCGATTAGGGCCCTTCTGGCCTCCTCCACTCAAGCGACAGCTCAAGCCGAGGTTCGTGGTCCCCGTCAAGGGGGGACGCCCTTGTGCATGTCGCTACCAGGGTGAACCTTCAGTTCACCCCCGCGTCCGCGTTAAAATGTAGAAGCCCTTCTGGCTAACATTGAGAAACACCATACAAAAAAAAAAAAAAAAAAAAAAAAAAATATTATTCCTCGTAAATATTATTTAAGCTATTTTCATTTAGTATCCTATGGAAATAAGTATCAATCGCTTCATATTACCTATGTATTTTAATACACAATTCGTTAATGTGTTACTATCGTGGTGAAAATGAACTGTATAATACGGATAAATATTAATCAAAAATTTTATGAGTTAGACTTGGATGCGGATTGATGTTAAGTATTTGTAAAAACTAAATAACATCATATCAAATATCGGCATCGTGTTGAATAAATGATTATTCATACGTATAGAATAATTGTATCTTCGTAAAACTATTACAAAAAGCTAATAAAAAACACATAATTCATATTGCTGAAAATTCTCAAAAACTGCGACATTTTTGCTCATTCAAAGGCGGCTACAACAAGGACGCCCAATCATCAAAGTGTATACAGTGATGTAAAGCCACCAAAAGGCATCCAAGTAGTCTATAAATATTAATACAGGGTTTACATCACCATACAGTACGTTTTACTTCTCCTTTTACATTCCTGCAAGTTTGACCCATATTTCCAGAGTTAAAGCCCATCTAGAGAAAGCCTAGTTGCCTGAAATGATCGACTCCACGTTTCTATGAGACGTATAATAATCGTATAATTCATTGTAAGAATAAATGCGTTGCAACTTTGTACAGTGTACTCTACTTTGTACAATGTACATACAACAATGTAGCTCTCTTTATGTTGCTACTTGGTATGCTTTTTTTGGTGTTTACTTTTTATGAATGGATTCTTACATATTGGTTGTGAAAAAAGGCAAAAGATCTTTTGTAGTTATTATATATATAGAGACAAATAAGAGTTTAAATGTCTTTTTTAATAATTGCTATAAAATATCATCATCATCATCATCATCATCATCTGGGGCTCTACAGCCGCGAGTGGGCCTTGGCCTGGTCTAGTATTTTCTTCCAGACATCTCGATCCTTTGCCCGGGTTCTCCAATTTTTCACATCTATCGTCTTTAAGTCCTGTTCCACGCCATCCAACCAACAGAGCTTTGGTCTTCCACGATTTCTACGTCCATCTGGTATAAAATATAACACTAGAAAATTACAATACCTGCTAGGTACAAATGAAGATGTAGAATAAATAAAATGTTAAAGATAATTATCGAGAACTCAAGCCCATTTCGCACTTAACCTGATTCTTGTTTAAAGATAAAATGTAGTTTACAGAGAATCTAACAATCCCTGCGATTAGATAAAAGCTGTGCTATATTTTACTATTTCTAAATAGACATAATATATACTTAGAACATTATTATTACATTTTCATCTTATAGAATAAGTATTTGATATCTTTTAAATTCTTTGTAAAAAAAATATACCGATAATCGTATCGTCGTATCGAAAAATATAGGTAACTATATTTTTCTAGTGTGTATTTCTATAGCACTAAAACTCTATATATCTACTATTTTCTAAAATCATATTATATTCTATTAATACGTACACGTTGCTAAATAAACATAAGCTTTTTCATAAACGCGATAGCGAAACACAATTGTGTTTCGCTATCGCTTCGCTACACGTACGCTGCTTCGTACATATATAGATGATGTTATGAATTCATAACATCATCTATATATGTACTTATATATGTAATTATGTCGCTACATATTCACATAATGCAATGTCAGTACAAAATACCTAGAGGGTAACATCTGTTTTCGAGCGAACCCAACTTACTATTACATGACTGCCTAAAGCTATTTCACGAAATTTGTAAATTATTTATCACGTATCAATTTATGCGATCCATGTCATTATTATAATTTTGTTTGCAGTTTGTTTAGTGATACAAATATTCAATACAAGTTGTAGCTTTTATTATTTCATTGTATTACATATTTACACGGTCGCTTTCCACTTTCTGTGTGTCTGTATGCTAAGATCTTTAAAATTACGCTACATAATATTTTCATGGGGTTTTAATACATAGAGTGTTTCTTGACGAAGTTTTAGTATATAATTTATTAGGTTTTAGACAGAGCGGGTAAAGCCGCGCGTTGAAAGCTAGTACAGTAAGAGCAAACTTGAAATAAAGTAATTACATTTGTGAGATTTAAGATACCTTTTTCTGAACATACAAGCAGCTGGCTACGGGCACGCAACGCATTATTAATGTTTTTGTGGCATTCAATGTATCTGAATAAGACGTGATTAAGAAAAAGACCACAACACCTGGCAGTTTAACATAACTTGAGTTGCATTCTGACGAACATCTTGAGATGGAATACAAACAACAAAGAAATAAAATGTAAAACAGAACAGAACGTTTAATGCGTAAAGTATTTACTATTCTGTTTATAGCCACTAAATAGGTCTAAATAAAGCTGGTATGTTTATCTCAGAACTATTTTCTTTCTTTATAAATGCTTAAGATGCCGGATCTTGTGTGATATTTGCTTCGCTATGTTAATAAAGACATCTTCCAATTAGAGGAATCCCAGTTGCGATTAATTATAAATTAATTAAAAAGAAAGTAGATAACATTAAGCAGATCTATTATGTAGGGTTCTTGACAACAATTTAATTAAGAATTAATTTAATTAACGCTCCTCCAATACGGCTTCAAATCCATATTTCTAAGAGCGGTTATTCGAAAGTGATATTATTAATTCTTATCTATACATCAAGTATAACATTCATCATTGGATAAAAAATATATACGGATGGTTATACAAACAAAAATTCTTTTACAACTGTAATAATCCCTTGAACAGGTTTATACCTGATTTAATAGAGGTCCATTGAAATCTACTGACCGTTCTTTAAGTCCATTAAATTATAAATATGCGGTGGTATGGATTATGAGTTATAATGTTTTTATAACACTACATTTGTATGTACGGTAAGAACTCTTATTGCAATTTGGTCTAATAGTAAAAGTATTACCATCTAAAATGAAAGGTTATTTCTTGAATTCATAGTCACAAGAAAATATTACAACATAAGAAACACAAAACCTCTTTATAAAAATTTATTTGAATTGCACCAATTTGCTCAAATTGCTCACATCTCGCTATAAAAATAAACTCCAAAACACCATTATGCGTTTTAAATATTCATATAAGTATAAAGCCTAATAACCCTACATAATATATAATCCGAGGTAATTTTATACAGCGGCACATAAACAATTTGCGATGTAAAAAATCCTTTGAAATGGTATTAATAAAATTAACGGCCTTCGGTGTATAAAGACAATTTATTATACTGGACGCTAATTTTATCATTTTATTATACTACCTGAAATGTCCTTAAAAGGTCGTAGAGTGGAAATTTATTACAACAGAGGTACGATCGAACACGGTCCTGAAATCGTGATCATAATTCGAACTTCCCCGCCTAATAATGTTATTTTTATTCTACCAATAAGCAGATCGCGTGACTGAGGGCAAAACAATGAAAATTTCGCCTGAAATCTTGACCGTTATTACCTCCGATTAGGGTTTAATTTTGCGCGTAAAGTTTGTGTTTGATGTAGTTTTAAGACAGAGCTTGGTAGAGCCATGAATTATGGTGTTCGGTTCGTCATTGTCCCAAATGGCGTATGATCGAGTGCTTCATAACATTAGTTTGTAACGGCCTTTGTTAAGCAACATTTGATAGTTCCAAAGTTACCTGAGCTCACAGACAAATGAGTATTATTGCTCTTTTCCATTCCGACTTTACTTTTAATTATGTAACTATAGAGAGAGACTTGCTCATTGCTGCTATTTTTTTATATGAAAATTTATTTTATAACATGAATTCTAAACAGTGTTCTTTACAAATTGATTACTGAAGAGGTCACCTATCCTGTATTTCTAAGATATTCAGTGTAATAATTTCTCCATATTTCTGATAAAAAAAAATTGCAAAATTTTACACTTAGAATAATAATTAAATAAAAAATAATTAATTTACAAATATACACAGAAACTATAAAAAACTCAAAAGTTAATAATTAATGAATAGGTACTTAAATTCGTCGAAACTTCATTTGATCTAATAACAGATACTTAAAAGGGCAAAGACGCTTCTGGAAAATCAGCTTAAAAGGGAATATACACTAAAAGGTCTGTAAAATATTAAATAGAAATTGTTTTAATACCATTGACTGAAACTGAGCTTAAGTGAGGAGCGTTTTATTAGGTCCCAGTGCCGTCTTATCGGCTGATCTGATACTGTTTTGATTCATTAAAATCTGGAGAGGACGATGTAGAAAGCACAGTAGCTGGGTATTTCGTTTATTTATTGTGATCAGTAGCGCTGTACATTTTACATTTCTTAATTATAAAGTATAAGCTGTATGCATTTTAGATTTTAAAGTTTCCTGTCCTTTATGAAGTAGGTATATTAAAACTAGCTCTCCCAGCAATCGACGTTCTGATTGTGTGAAGAATAGTTGTTCTTTGTTTGTTTGATTGTCAGTTAAAACTAGCTCTCCCAGCAATCGACGTTCTGATTGTGTGAAGAATAGTTGTTCTTTGTTTGTTTGATTGTCAGTTAAAACTAGCTCTCCCAGCAATCGACGTTCTGATTGTGTGAAGAATAGTTGTTCTTTGTTTGTTTGATTGTCAGTTAAAACTAGCTCTCCCAGCAATCGACGTTCTGATTGTGTGAAGAATAGTTGTTCTTTGTTTGTTTGATTGTCAGTTAAAACTAGCTCTCCCAGCAATCGACGTTCTGATTGTGTGAAGAATAGTTGTTCTTTGTTTGTTTGATTGTCAGTTAAAACTAGCTCTCCCAGCAATCGACGTTCTGATTGTGTGAAGAATAGTTGTTCTTTGTTTGTTTGATTGTCAGTTAAAACTAGCTCTCCCAGCAATCGACGTTCTGATTGTGTGAAGAATAGTTGTTCTTTGTTTGTTTGATTGTCAGTTAAAACTAGCTCTCCCAGCAATCGACGTTCTGATTGTGTGAAGAATAGTTGTTCTTTGTTTGTTTGATTGTCAGACTACCTGATATGCACACAAAATGTCATGATTTCATGAGCCGTTTCGGAGGAGTTTAACTTCAAACCCCACGACACTAGAATTTTGTACATTAGATTACCCACTTTTATATAAGTTCTAAGGTTGTTATTTCCTAACAATGCATTTATACATTTTATCACTACATAATTATGTATAAATAGTATAAAATAGTATAAAACAAAGTCGCTTTCTCTGTCCCTATGTCCCTTTGTATGCTTAAATCTTTAAAAATACGCAACGGATTTTGATGCGGTTTTTTTTAATAGATAGAGTGATTCATGAGAAAGGTATATAATTTATTAGGTTTTAGATAAAGCGGGCGAAGCCGCGGGCGGTAAACTAGTTAAAAATAAATTTAAACTCAGCTTACGTTCAGAAGTTTGTTGAAATGTTAGCTTTATTAATTTCTTCCAGAGTTGAACTGACTTGACCCTAATAACTATAGTTTCCTTTGAGATATCGACTAAGAAAATTCTCAGACACAGCCCCAAGCAGTTGTATCGATTTGTTACCTTTTAAGTCCATAAATTTATACTGACGCCTCTCAATTTGGTTTAATGTCGGTTAAGTGATTATTTCGTGTTCATTCGTGAGTTAATAAAGAAAATGTTGGACAAAGATAATAGTAGTAGGTAGTATTTAAGGCTGTTGTAGCACAGATTAGATACTAGGTTGTAGCCCCTTATGTGTACTTGTAGAGCTACTGTTCTAAAATTCAATGTATAATTATTGTATTTGTAGGTATGTCATTTAAATACATATATGTATATTGTAAGAGGTTCTTAAGCTTAATAGCTTTTTATTCAAACCTTTTCTAAAAGCATCATAATATAAGAAAAAAAATTATTATTTATTTTACAATAGATACTCAGTTTTATTCTATTTTCGGAAATGATCAAATAAGAAAACCCTCAACTAATTGTAATTTGCAATAAATTATAACTTTGGTACAATCTAGTTTATCGAATTTTGATTTAGTGACGAACTCCTGACCTCGACCTGCGGCGATCACGCAGCGTGCTGAGAATTAGTTATTTTTATTAATAAATCCTCAATAATTAAGTTATGGGAATTAAAATTAATAGAATAAGTAAATAGAAGGTACATGATTTTATTTTGTATTTAGTTAAAGAAATTTATATTCTTTAAAAATGTCTTATTTATACCTAAAGCCACAAATTGGAGAAATGGACAAGTTGATTAATAAACATATTAGTTTCACATGTCCGAGTGTTATCATACTAGAATCTATAATTAAAAATTTATTTAACATTTGCCAGCTTAATAAGCCCGCATAATAAAATAGCTTTTATTCTTTTTTACGAACTGTGATGAAGCACTTTGTATAATTACTGACTTTAAATTAATTACGAACTGTATTCATTTAGTTCAAAGGGACATCCACTGTAATATGTGAAAAATTATAATTAAGATAATGATTAAGGTTTTTTTTATAAAATTATAATGAGTCTATAACTCAGTAGGTACCTAGTCAATATGTTCCAAATTACAAAATGCATTAAAAAAATTTCTCTTTTTTTCAGACGCAAGTAACATGTATTGATCACAATTTAGATACATATTGGAACTACATTCTTACATTGTAATGTTATTTATTATTTACTAGATTTCCGACCGCGGCTTCGCCCGCGTTTGCAAAGGAAAACCCGTAGAGTTCCCGTTCCCGTGGGATTTCCGGGATAAAAACTATCCTATGTGTTAATCCAAGTTGCCCTCTATATGTGTGCTAAATTTCATTGTAATCGGTTCAGTAGTTTTTACGTGAAAGAGTAACAAACATCCATACATCCATACATCCATACTTACAAACTTTCGACTTTATAATATATTAGATAAATCATATCTTTCTTCATAAATCGTGCAACTCTAAACAGATAACAAAATTCAACAAAAAAAAAACATTCTTTTCAGGCATACCATGGACTAACACAATGACTATAGAAACTACGATGTCAATTCTCCACAAGTGATACCCGATGTTAGCATGGCGCGGCAGAGGCCGACCACTCGGCACTTTCACAACCAGCCCGAGTTGCGGCGCGACGGAGCCGGGCTCATGCTGTGGATCTTCCTGGTGTGGCTGGCCAGCTGCGGCCCGCTCGGGAACACTATTAAGCAGGACGGTGAGTTGATTTATTATATGGATTTCTTATTGAGATATATTAAAAGATGAGTTCAGGATTTGTAGAGTGGTATAGAATAAGATTTTAAGGTGTAGGGACATACATATGCAATACGCTGATCAAAGTTTTTTGTATATGTATGTTTCCACATTGTTTCCCCGACGTTTTTTTAATTTATAATAAAATTATATTTTAGCCAGAAGCGCTTAACCATTAGCGTAAGTCACACATTTGTGAAAAGTATTAATAGTATAAAGAAATAAGGAGACCTCGGACTAGGAAGTGCTATACTCTACCTTAGGAAACATTTAAACTTCTAACTTTATAGATTTGAATATATCTTTGATAATATCACGGTGGTCTTTTTTAGGTAAAAATTACAATAGTAAGGCTAATAATTAAGTTCACAGGAGGTTTAAATAATGAGTTTAATGAACACATCTACATCAGCACCCGAACGTCGCAATTCCTCATATTTTGTGAAGTTTGTTGCTACATCACTCTCACATTTTATTCACACCAAGTACCTACGTTACACGAAAAATGTTTCATAATTTCATACAAAATTCAGTCATAAGATTGTAGCATTTTTCGCTAGCAACGACCGTGACGGAGGGAAGCCAGACAATAGTTCCAAAAAACAAGGGTCTTTTGTTTCGGCCGTCGCCCCTGACAGCAATTAATGTTGTATTTCACCTTTATCAAACGATGATAGAGCTGTAACGAGCCACCACCTGCCCCGAAATGGACGCTTCATTTGTAAACAATCAATAGAGAATTAAGTCGTCATAATGACCTTTGAAACGGTCAATGCAATGAACCATGACACGTACATTATTTGTAATCAATCACTATGTTTGATGAAATTTTAAAATACACCTAAACATGCTTTGTAATTAAAGAAGCATTATATAAAACAAAGACGCTTTCCGCGTCTATATGGACAGATAGGCTAGAATGGCCCCGTGTGTGCGTAGATCTTAAAAACTACGCAACGATTTTTCGAGTTGGAGTTTTTTTTTTGTAATAAATGTGGTTTTCATTTTGATAGTGTGGCTTAAGATGAAGGTTTTAGTATATAATTTGTTAAGTTTTAAACAACGCGGGCGGAGCCGCGGGCGGATAGTTAGCTAAAGTTGCTAGCTTTGCGCCTCAATTCTACATGATACGTGAATGTAAATGCATTCATGATTAAACATAACTTTGCAATCTCCGCATACAATATAAAACTCAGGTATTACTTCCGAAACTTCACAGACATCTACAGCTAGAAGTGGCTCTATATACTCTGCAAAGCTCTGTACGTGTGAGTCAAAAGATGAATACTAACTACCTAGTTGTATATAGAGATTCGTAGGTAAAAGCCTGCATGACATTTCTCTTCTTTTATAGACTGAAGTTAAACTATTGATCAATTTATTGTTAGCAACAGAACAGAATAGTACCAAGTGAGTATCTCTATCTTTTGCGGGAATGTTTTATATATTCACAAAATTATGGAAAACGAATAAAAGCCAACATTTACGTATTTCGGTGGTAGGCAGTAAACATAAGCTAGTGAAAACAATTGTAATAAAATATTTCCAAACGTTGCTATTCAAAATAGACCAGTTTTGCTGCTGTATTGAACCGACGACAAACGACAAATATGGCGCATTTATAAACAAAGTAACATAAATATTTTGATCAAATAGTATCAGACAAAAATAAACTAGATAATATTAAGTAAGTTCATACACTTTTCAATATTTCAATGAAAAGACAGTTCTTGTAGTTTCATAGTAAAAAGTTGACGATCACCAACACTCGCTGTTACACTTAAACAAAAAGTTGTTCTAGTTAATCTCGTTACAGTCAATAAAGGCATAATAAATTGAATCTAGTCTCCATTTAAAAAGAGATCAGCGACAAACAGGAACATTAACAGTTCCTTATCACATTTCTATGTTGATTGTAATGATGCGTTTAAATAAGAGTAAAAATACGCGTGATAAACTAAGTAATGTTAATCATTGATAACTAGAAGTAGAAGAGACTGTATTTAGTTCTACGTTTAAATTCAACACATGGTTGTGACAAAAATATCTCTTTAGAAACTTGGTACGACTAAAACAACTTCGTGTTATTAATGTTATATAAAAGACGACAAAAGCCCAAAGAAAAGTTCCATTCTTCGCCCATCCGGAGCAGCAATAAGCTATACCTAATATTAAAAAATCCTACATAACTTTTCAAGTGTCCACTGCATCCTTTCTTATATTACGTGTTAGACTTAAGGCTTTTGTGCGCAAAGAGCCTCAATGGAATCGCTGGAAATAGATTCTGTTCTACATAGCTCCTGCTCCGGTCCGCTGGCCAGCCCCTGATAAATCGTAACTAGGTTGCTGACTCCGTTCAATTAAAATTCAAAGAAGAAAAAATTACTTCCCGCGATTGAAGACGTTAATTGCATTGGGGAAAACTTAGTTATCCCGATTTGAAACTTGTGGCTTTTTACTTTGAACGTACGTAACGCGGTTTAATTGGCATCGATTTTTTCTAATTAAATGTATAATGTGAAAATGTTGCATGTACAAATCAAAGGAGGTGTGTATATTAATATCCTGGTTCAAATAAATTAGTACACACTACACAATAAATTTGTTTCTGTGTACACTATCTTCCCAATTTTGTAATTGTATTAAGTTTCTGCTTTTATTTTTTGGTTGCTTGGAAGAAATTGCTGTTAAGCAATAAAGCCGCCAATTGCTTAGTATAATATCCTGATTTTGTCAAACTTTGTGTGTGCAATAAAGAGTATATAAATAAAAACAATAACTATAATATGGAAAAAATCATTTCAATAAGCTGTTATTATACGACGACACTTTTGTATAATTTTCTAGGTTTATTGAAACTCTTCTTTGAGTTTAATTACTCTTTATATATTAGTTATCGCTAATGAATATGAATTTTTTTTTCCAACTGTATCACTGAAATATACATACAAGTCGTCATTGTCAGTTATTCTATGGATTGAGTTATTTGTATATTATATTGTATACTTATATGAGTTATATGTATCAGTGATGTATCAGCACAACACTATACAATGCTATGACAAATCGGGCCCTAATGTCATGGAAACGAAACAGGATCGTTAATCGAGAAACCGAGAAGTGAGAACTAACTATATACTACGTACCATATTGAACTGTTTTTGCTTTTATTATATTATACGTTTTATATTAGCGTTGTTATAATATTTATATACGAATATTACATCTTTGATAATGTATACTGTGATGTTAATCTCAAACACGCTTTCAAGTTTCATCTCTGAATAGAGCATTATGTTATTGATTTTTTGTAACATGGTTGTGTTTTATTGTGCCTCAATAATTATTATTGCAAAAGATATGTCTATTACAATATAGTGTGCACTGTGCATGAGCAATAACTACCACTATTTTAGGCAAGTGGATAAGATATATAATACTCTTAAAAAGTATAATTGGTAAGTTTCAAGAATTTACAGTGTAATTTCAGGAAGACAATGAGCATTCCCATTCACAGTGTGGCATGAATGCATCCTTCAGTCAGTAACCTAAGAAACCTGTTATACTCATTATGACATCATTCTCTTCAACTTCAGCCGTTATTTAATTATAAAATTTAACAAATTAGATTATACCTTTAAGCATTATGTAAGTTGGTAAAATTGTTCATCTCCAGGGACTCGTCCCTTGCCACCAATTTCAGTCCAAAATAAACCAACAAACCAAAACATTTCAAAGTTCTTCCAGATATTAACATACAAATTACAATATTTTATTGTTGTGGTCGTTATTAGTAGATTAAATCTCTATGGAGGCGTTAGATTTCTTAGAAATATGAATTTTAAATAACGCTATTGAAGTCTGTAATATTTATCGTGAGGTAAAAACGATAAAAGTATTTCTATTCAAGTCACGCATTTGTTTGAACTCTTGTTTTCATAAATAATCTGGATATTAGAAAAATATTTTTAAAGTGAAACTTTTATTACATCGCCTCAAACTTTTTGGTCTGTGTAGCGCATGTCGCGTGTATCGCGGCAACCGAGTAGGTATTACCTACTCGGCACGCGACATGCGCTACACAAAGCAGTGTTCCGAACCGTTCGAACAATTTCATTTTACCGGGGTTTCATAAAACCACACCCTTGGATATGTCGCCATGACCTCACCTTCACCGAGTAGGCCGAGTAGGTAGACCATACCTATTACCGAGTAGACCAAGTAGACTGCACCTTCGAGTAGACCAAACCTATTACCGAGTAGACGAAGTAGACCGCTCCTTCGAGTAAACCAAACCTATTACCGAGTAGACCAATTAGACCGCACCTTCGAGTAGACCATACCTATTACCGAGTAGACCAAGTAGACCGCACCTTCGAGTAGACCAAACCTATTACCGAGTAGACCAAGTAGACCGCACCTTCACCGATTAGTCCAAGTAGACCATACCTATTACCGAGTCGACCAAGTAGACCACACCTTCGAGTAGACTAATCCTATTACCGAGTAGACCAAGTAGACCAATCCTATTATCGAATAGACCAAGTAGACCACATCAATTTCCGAGTAGACCAAGTAGACTGCACCTTCACAGAGAAGACCAAGTAGACCGCACCTTCACCGAGTAGACCAAGTAGACCGTACCTTCACCGAGTAGACCAAGTAGACCACACCAATTTCCGAGTAGACTACATCAATTTCCGAGTAGACCAAGTAGACCGCACCTTCGAGTAGACCAAACCTATTACCGAGTAGACCAAGTAGACCGCACTTTCACCGATTAGTCCAAGTAGACCAATCCTATTATCGAATAGACCAAGTAGACCACATCAATTTCCGAGTAGACCAAGTAGACCGCACCTTCACCGAGTAGACCAAGTATACCACACCAATAGACCACATCAATTTCCGAGTAGACCAAGTAGACCGCACCTTCACCGAGTAGACCAAGTATACCACACCAAATTCCGAGTAGACCAAGTATACCACACCAAATTCCGAGTAGAACAAGTAGACCGCACCTTCACAGAGAAGACCAAGTAGACCACACCAATTTCCGAGTAGTCTACATCAATTTCCGAGTAGACCAAGTAGACCGCACATTCGAGTAGACCAAACCTATTACCGAGTAGACCAAGTAGACCGTACATTCGAGGAGACCAAACCTATTACCGAGTAGACCAATTAGACGATGATAATGACATGGTCTGTGTAGCGCATGTCGCGTGACGTACGATAATTAAAGTGAAACTTTTATTACATCGTCTCAAACTTTTTGGTCTGTGTAGCGCATGTCGCGTGTATCGCGGCTGCCGAGGTAGGTATACCTACTCGGCAGCCGACCGACACGCGACATGCGCTACACAAAGCAGTGTTCGGAACCGTTCGAACAGTTTCACTTTTACCGTGGTTTCATAAAACCACACAACATTTTTTTTTCAGTAAGTTGTTTATTAGAAAAGGATTACGTACTTCTTTGCGATTATTATTGGCAATATTAAATGTCTATCTTGAATTATAAAATACGTAAAAGCTAGCAGTTTTATACAAAACGAGCAAGAATATGTATCAATTTAGAAGTTTGTGATTAATGACGCTGTATATCAATTACTGTTGTCAGTTACACCTTGGAGGGTGGAATTTTCAAGGGGATGTAATGGTTACTTAAGATACCTATCGTTTATTTATCGTAAAAACTGCGTTTCTGAAACCCTTATCTGAAGATTTAATGTCGTGTTTTTCTTGTTTAGCCTTGTATCGATATAAAGGTGATTTATTTATCTTTTGAAAACTTTTCTAATTTTGTTTTTTAAACGTGTATGTGTAATGTAGGGTGTAGCGATCTCTATATATTTTAAATTATATATCTATATTTTCTACACAAATTTGCATTTTGTATGGGTATGTGATAATTTTAGTGATTCTATACTTTACAGAAACCTAACTAAAAAGTCATTAAAAAGTTTGAATAAAAATGTTCACTTCGTTTTAAGTACAATGTGATAGCACGAATTTGAAAACCGCCTTTAAACAGGCCATTGAACCCAAGAATACAAATTAATTTCGTCTACCTACATAAAATAATTGTATCCAACACGAGCAAAAAAACTCCCAACTATATCTCGTTCAGAACAATAACGTAAAACCGTTAGCAATTAAACTTTCTAAAATACCTCAAAACCCACGTTAATCGACGTGTACTTTTAACAACACGTTTCTGAAACTAAGCTTAGTTAAAAACCTGGACTACCAGGAATATGTTTAAAATTTTAACCGGCAACGTAAACTCGTACAAATTAGGTTAGCGCTCACCTGTACAACGTGGTAACTATTTATTTAAAAACAATTAAAAATCAACTTTTATAACGTAAGTTTAACTGTTTCAAGCGCTTAATTAATTTTGTAACTGATGTTAAAGCAAATTACAGTAACCTGTTAAGGTTACCTGAATTTTAATGAGAGGATCTAAATACTATACTAGGTGTATTTCCGATAGAATAATATCCAACCTACTCGAATTACTTATAACAAAATTTTTATATTTAATTTAATTGTGTTCAGAAGATCGTCTACCGCACTTAAAAAAGTGCTAATACTAAAAAATGGAAGGAAGTCAATTCTCAACTAAATATGGCATAGTCCATATTATAGTCAAATGATTTCCCACGTATTGCCAGACATAGTCGTTCATAATTAAATCAATTAGTTACACTATATAAAATACACTACATTTTGTTGCTTTTGAAATTAATAAACACAATTTAAAATGTTGAATAAAAGTACTAACAAGAATTCTGTATGAAATTTTCAATTTGAATGTTTGTATTGTTCGAGAGCTTTAGTTGTAAAGACAAACAGTGAAGACTGTATTTTATCAAAGGATTATAGTTAGGCGACAAGTTCTGGGTACTTGATTTGTTAGGATGATCCATTGGGTGAATTTTAGAACTTCTTGTATTTAATTGAAGTTGTCATTTTTCTTTTCCTTTTTCCAGTAGGCAACACTCGTAACCTCAGTTACCACCAGGGAATACGGCTGATCGTCTGCCTTCTGGTACCATATAAAATAATTTCTAAGCTACTAGCCTCTAATTAGCAGCTCCGGATAAATTCAGCTATCTACTTGTGATGATGGAATAAAATGATATCCAGAAAACAAAGTATCGTTTAGTACATTTTTAGATATGTATTAAAAAAACATGTATTCGGCATTACAAATGTCACATCAATTTTAATTACATTGTATAGAAATATAATTCGTAATAGTCGTATTTTTAATCTTTAAAATATCATCTTTAATCGACACAAAATTGGCATGAATATACAAATTATCTATTTCTTATTAATAAAATAAATAGAAAAATATTTTTGCAGATTTGGCTCTTTCACTTATCAAAAGAACGACGCATCGACGTTATATCTTGTATAGAGATAATTTATTGGCCGGAAAGTGACATAGGCTTTCCCAAATATAGGGTTCTTGTACGGTAAATATTAAATATAAACCCAGACGTGCAAACTATGGCTCTTTCTATATAAGTGTCTAGTAATTTCTGGTAACATTATTCCACCAAAAATAGGTAGCAAGTCTTACAAATTTTCAGCTGTAAAATCACAACGAGGTAGATTACTTGAATAAATGAGAATCAAATACGGATGCAGCCACGGGAAATAGACACTAAATTATAATAGAGCTAGCTGGCTCCGGTCCACGCCAAAACAAATTAGTACAATGTTATATAACTGGTGGACTGCAGTGAACTGCGCAGTATTTTAAACCTCAATCTATTGCTAAGGTACTGCAACGTTATTATGACTAATGCTTTGGAACTCTGGAGGAAATTTGTGTTTTACGAAGCGCTGCCGATGTTTTCGCAGCGCTTCTATTGGAGCGTGGAGTAATTTTGGGTTGATTTAACATGATTTTGGACATCGTTATGATCGGATTTGTGTGGAAATTATTTTGTATTTAATCCGTAGAATTTAGAGCTCAATGCCCATTATTCGAGAAAAATAATTTGGAGGTAGAGTTAACATATGAAAGGAATCAAGAGCAAGAGCAACATGTTATCGAATGATATTTAAAACTTTAAAAAATATTAAAAATGTGAAGTAGGTAAATTAAATATACCTACATAATTTTTTTTTATCTAAATGAACCCTGTAGTTAAAATTGATACTAACAGCTAAACACGTAAAATTATCAAGTTAATATTTTACTATTATTTGTTGTTAATGTTTGTATATAATATAATATCATTGATTATTATTCATGCAACTATGTTCTTAGTTAAAACAAATGAATCGTGCGTGATCGATGTTTCGAAAATTAAAAGCTAAATAATTCTCAATTTATCCAGACAAATTAAATTATAAAAAGGCAGACAGTATGCAAATACGTCAAAATTAATATTCAAGAACTAAACGCCTTAAGAATATAATAATGGTTCTATTTACCACAAAGTGCTTTACTGTGTCTTCATTCATCATCTTTCTAGTACTCTATTATGACGGATGTCGTCATGGTTGCCACTTCGCGGAAATAAAACATTGTAGGGATGTTTAATTAAATTGATCAAAAGATTGCTGGTCGCTTTCATTCAAATGGTTTCTGATTTTCATGAATGAGTGAGTTATTAAGATTTTTTTAAACAATTTAATGAAGATGGATGTACTAAGAATTACTTACTGCAACTTTTATTATGAATTAGGACACGTTCTGTTATAAGATCTCTCATCATTTTTCTGTTAAAAAATATTTCCAACATAAACCAATTATAAATAGCTAGAGCTATATTAGCTTTTCATTTTGAACACGATACCAATAATAATCAATACATGAAATACGTTTCGCTATTGCTATGAACGTGAGAAACCTCTAATTGCAATCGGAATTATCTTTAGAATTACATCTATGCAAAAACGACAGGTGGTAACCCTGAATAGCGTTCATCCATCTCTTTCTTGCACGATGGTCGCTTGCTAAGCTATACATCTGTCTCGCTCTGATATTATCAATTTGACAGTTGCGAGGGGAGATAGGTTTTTCGGAGACAATGTTTTGACGCGATGTACGGTACGATATGTCGCAAGATTGGGGGAATTTTTGTAAGGGTATCATTTATGTTTTAATGCCTCTCTTTATCTTGAATATTAATAGCAGCAGGATACTTTCAAATTGGCTTTTTTCGTTTAAGCTTTATTTCAATTGTAATTATTTATTTTGTACATTTGTCTGTTTTTTTATGGAAAATACAAAGAAATAGAGACTATTGTGGTAATCCACTTCGAATACAGATAAGTCGAAGGTTGAAAATCGTATCAATTTTTAAACTTCTATCTTACATACCTTATTCATATAACATGCACTCTACCTTCAAGAGTAAAATGTATAAAGTAAACCGAAGTATTGTTCAGAATCTACTTACGCCTTACAAACTTACTGAAGTGTTCGATAAACACAGTTTCAGAGTTTCTAGTAAAGTTTGTACACCTGATTGGCTGTAGATAGTACGACCTTATGTAATAGAGGTTCAGCTCCACCAGTTCAGTGGTTTGTAATTAGCAAGCTTGAGTACCGCATTAGAAAGCCTGGACAAATTTCGACTAATGTGACACTAAGTAACCCAGAAATGAAGCTCCTCTTTTAAAGATATTCCATGAGTACAAATGCATCAAGGATATAAAAACTTGCACGTATATCATAACGAACTCACTCTTACTTTTCCACTAAAATTTAAAGGACTTCCGCGAAGGAATGAGTACTTGACATAATATTACTTTTAATGGAGAAGATGTTCAGCGCAGTCTGTTATTGCCAAGTTATTGTTTATTAGCATTTTGTGCCTTTCGCCTTTTAAAGTTAGTAAAGAATTGATCCAGAATGCATAGGCAGATGTCAAACCATTAAATCTGACTAAGTTAGTTGACCACAACAAATGATAATTTTGTGGGTCGAAAGTTACTAAGAATTGATCCAGAATACATAAGCAGATGTTAAATCTTGACCATCTAAGTAGGTTGACCACAGTATGACAAAAGCAACGCTATTTTCAAACTGCAAGTTTAACTCAATTGAAGTATACAGTTGGAGAATATTAAAAACATGAACGTCCCAAGAGTGAGATAACGAGGCGTTGTGTACATTAGTATTCCTAAGTGCGATTGTTATCGCGCGTGTCCCACTTTAACCAATTTGTAAGGAAGTCTAATTGCCTGTTGCAAGTATTGATAACTCTTGTTCGGTCTGGATAACTTGCAGTTTTTAATTTACTGCGTGAACGGAATTTGTTGATTCCTTTGATACTTTTATAATACAAATTTTGATTATAAAAGTCTCATAATATCATATTATATAAATCTGAAAATGAAGATTTTTGTATGATAGCAATTGCAAATACCCAAAATATGTATGTTTAATAAGGATCATTACAGCATACCACACAAAAAAAAAATCCTAGGAGGTGTTTGAAAATTCGAAAGTTTCTTACAACCTTTACACACATATACGCACTTTGATCTCAAAGGGTGTGATGTAGCAAATTATTGCAAGTTGAATTTTGTTCTACAGAAAGGCTTAAAGATCTGACATTATATTATATGAAGGATAAGAACCAATAAGCTGGGGTCATTTGTGGATGGGGTCATATTAAGACTAGTAACCTGTTTGCTTCGGTCTTGCGAGTAACCTTTTATGCCTTCACCCCATTGCTATATTAAAATACTGGCTTACCGCCCGCGGCTTCGCCCGCTTTGTCTAAAACCTAATAAATTATATACTAAAACATTCCTCTTGAATCACTTTATCTATTAAAAAAAAAACCGCATCAAAATCCGTTGCGTAGTTTTAAAGATTTAAGCATACAAAGGGATATAGGGACAGAGAAAGCGACTACGTTTTATACTATGTAGTGATGATATACTTCAGATAGAGTTACAGCAAAAATGATATAGAAATACTGATGTATAAATTTGTAATAAAGATATCGATGTGTAGGAGAGTTGTCACAAGCAGAACAAATCATATTCCCCTCGTTAGTAAACTCTCACATTTTTGACGTCTATTGTAGGACATCTCCAGTATTCGAGTGCTTGATTATACAATGCTTTTAAAAACAATTTAGCCTCTACCACTCATGAAATAAGATCTACAATCGAAAAAAAATCCACCACCGAACCTTTACTTGTTAACGTTGCTAGATTTACGAATTTGTAAACAAAAAGATACCCTCTAATCCAAAGTGTTAAAGTTGAAAATCGTGTAGTGTACGCAAAATTTTTTCGCACATTCTTCCACAACTCTTGAGATGAGTGCCTGAGACTTCGTCCCTCAACGTTATTCTTAAAATAAAGAGTATTTTTATTTTTACGGATCAGAATAAATTTCTATAAGAATAGTTAGAGGGGACCGAGTAGGCTTTGCCGGGAAACTTTTAATGAATCCAGTAATTTCGTTAGTTTCGAATTGTTTTTACTTCGGATCGTTAAATAATTATATTCAAGTCAGTTGATCTATCATCAACACTGTTACTTTTAATGGTTATATAAATATTATAAAACTAATCGAAACTGATAAAATTTTAATTGTGAACTACCCAGCTGCAGCGTTATCTCAATTTCTCTAAATATGCCTGCTGTCTTTCGAAATACATCATAGGCCGGTTGCAGAGCTTCAACGACCATCAGTGCGTACGTCAGTCGCGCTTGTCATATGTATGGAAATTCATAAAACCGTTCATAGCTAGACCGACCACGGTACGCGTATTTCCAAACCGGCCATAGACATCCCTCTACAATTATTTATCCATAAACGTCTTATTTGATACTAAAATAACAAACACGTATTTATGCAAAATAACAGGTTAAACGTTAGATATTGCACCTGTAAGTATAACCACACTGACCCGAATAACAGGAAAGGCAGGTGGAATGGAAGAATAAGACTGTGGTTAGTAATTTATTACAAAAATAAGGGCCGAGGGCTATCTGATCGTGACTTACAGCGGGCCCTCAAATCCTATGGGACTTATTTCTTTGAAACTTTTTTGGAATTCGCCGTTCACATTTTATTTGCAAGCGTTTTACAGTGGTTACTACTTACAAGATTCAAATACAGGCTTTTAGAAATTGATGATATCGAAGATATTCACCCTTATATAAACTGAGTGTTTTGCAATTTGTGTATGGTTAATATAATCCATTCAACATTGATTTGAAAAGAAAAGATAAAGTCAACATTTGTATAAAAGATGCCTCGCTGCAGAATCATTACTAGGGCATGCAGAACCGAGTCCGGTTCCAAGTTTCTGAAACCCGGTTCCAAATCGAGCTCAGAACCGGGTAGAACCGGGTTACCCGGTTCTTTTATAATACCTCGGAAAAAAATACGAAATTAAACAAAAGCAACTGTAAAAGTACCTGATGGGCCTTTTATTTTACGCGGCTTGTGTCTTATTTTATTAAATTAATAAAGAAACAAAATTTCAATACTTCTCTTTATTTATCAGTCTTATAAAAGTACCTTGTTATCATAATATCACATATAAACTTAAACCTAATTCATTAACTGCAAACTGTAAAGCAAAAAAACCGGCCAAGTGCGAGTCGGACTCGCGCTCCGAGGGCTCCGAACAAACCTATTTTTTATAATGTTGTAACTTTAAAATTTATGTTTCTAGCATTTTTTATCTGTGTTATAAGGCGTTACTTTTACCAAATTTAAAAGCTCTTTGTTCATGAGAAGTACCCTGTAGGTTTTGAGCCCCATGCGAATGTCGAAATTTGCGAAAATTTTCAGCATTTACGGCTGTATCTTTTGATGCGTTGGCTTGTGAGTTTGACTTTTTCACAGCATCAAGGGACCGAAGACTTGAGTATTCGATATAAATTTCAGCTTGATACCAAAAACAAAAATATGACTGGAGCATTATAATATGAAACAGTAAAATCAACAGCTTTTCCAATTCACGACAAATCTAATAAAAATATTTCAGTAGCCTAATTTTTGGCATTTTCGAAGCCTATTTTTTTTTGGCAAGTAATACACCCGTAGGAAACTTATAGCATCTAAGGTTAGACAACCAATCAGAGCCACGCTTGAGGCGATGCACGTGAGTCTGACGTTGCCAGATAGAATAAATTTGTTAAAATAATGCAGCAAAATATAAATAACACTTAATATTTTAATATTTTTGTCGGAACCGGGAGAACCGGGTTTCATACTATTCAGACCCGGTTCCCAAGATCATCAAAAAACCCGGGTTTACCCGGGTTTTTCGGAACCGGGTAAACCCGGGTGCATGCCCTAATCATTACACAATGTTTTAGGAATCGCAATTTTTTGAATCTGAGAAAACACATCCCTTAAATTTCCACCAATATTCAACCCTTTGTATCAATACCGTCCGTACATATCTTTCCATCCTTCTACCTCCATAATAACAATAAAACCATAAACAAATTGCAAAACACCCAGTTTAAATAATCGCAAATCGCTATAAATTATACTGCTTCCAATACACTGAGTTAGTTGAAGAGCAGTGTTAATAATTGTTCAATTCCTTCGCATGATTACAACGTCTGCACGGAGTTGTACCCCCCGCCCCCTTCGTTACCGCAATAATTATAGCTACTCCTGTTACTGAACATTGTAGGCTATGGATTTGTGCGTCTATTGTTTCTTAAACTCGTTATGTTTGCTGTTTATTAGTAGCTACCTCGGCAAATGTTTACCCTTATAACTTTAGTTTGAAAAATAATTTTTTGTTTACCCGCATATACACAATTTTTTTTTTTTAAAGTCTGACAAAATTTGTAGAGCTGATTTTTATTGTAAGTAATAAGTCGTCTAAATAGCGATTTTGTTCTTTTCATTTAGTTGCTTACTTATCAATTTGCTAACTTTCTTTTAAAATGCCAAGCACAAGGCCAATGGAAACTAATATACAACAAAATTTCAATATACCTACCGAGCTTTTGTTTCGTTATCCTGTTAAGGTCTTGTAAACGCCTAATGAGGACAAATCTTGTATCCAATTTGACGCTTAAACAATATTTTATGTTTTTATACAGTATGATATAAATTGTCTATACAAAATTTTGTGAACAAAGAGAAATAATTAATATTAGATACCTTAGCTATTAAACGCATTAGCTTCATACTGTATTTGAAATATTTCGTCTACCTATTTGAGTTTATGTGAAATCAATACAACAGTCATATGTACATCATACATGTATGTATGATAAAGCCAAATATAAAAATATTAACGACCAATTTCTCAGATCAAGCAAGCAGTTTCGGCGGACTTAGGTTACAAATTCTGTGACACGAGAATTTAATTTCCATACAATATTATTAGACATGCTATAGCATAGGTAAGCACAGCAATTTATAAATTTTATTAAATTTAAATATTGCTGTACTTAACTGAAATATAATCTACTAAATTAATTAAACATATCAAAGAGCAACACCCTGTATACCACAAGAATCTAATATCCATCCTGCACAGGCACCCAAAGACAGTTTAACCTCTCGAGGTTAGAATTAAGGTGTCACTACACTGTAGTGTAATACATTTACCCTATG
Source organism: Colias croceus (assembly GCF_905220415.1). Lineage (NCBI taxonomy): Eukaryota > Metazoa > Arthropoda > Insecta > Lepidoptera > Pieridae > Colias > Colias croceus. Next base: position 8,925,552 of record NC_059542.1, read on the forward strand.
CAGGGATCCGTAGTTTAATTATCGAGCTGGACACCGCGTGTTCGTTAGTCACTCGTGAACGCGATTAACCCAATCAATTTGTCAGGCTTTCGGCGCCAATCCGCTACTGTTTACGTGCATGTCGTTTTATCAGAATACGGTTATGCCGGCTCACGGTTTTCGCTGCTTTCGTTAAAAAAAACACCATGTATATAAAATACTGCAGATGTAAAGTTACGTTTAAATATTTGTTGCTCTCAAATGAAGAGCGCTTTCTAAATATAATATTGCCGATTTTATGAACAATTCTTTATACACTATTTAAGTATCAACTTTGTACAAGTTAACATGCCGTAAATCAGGGATTTTGTTACTTTCATAATTTTAAGACATAAGAGCTATAAAATACTTTAAGAAATTAATGTCTAATAACCCAAAGTTAATCACGTATTACACTCATTTGAAATTGAATATTAACTAAAGTGTGTTTTAAAAGCTATAAACGAAAGGCAGAATGATTCTCATTAATAATTCCCAGTTCTTGCGGGAAGAGTGGCTGCGTCCGATAACTTAATCCTATCTTTTTATCTCAAGCTTGAAACCCGGCCGTCGGCTTAGTGCTCATACGCTTATTTAATTTGAAAATACCCCTGCGTCTTTATTGAAGAACTGATTCAACGAGATTGTTTTGAATTTGTATTGTGATACGGATTTTAACAGAGTTCTCTACATTCGTTGCAACGTAACATACGTATTTAAATCACCTCTAGAACTAATACCATAGTATAATAATTATACTCTGCTAATACTCTGTTTTTAATAAAATTGAAATATAGTCGAGTCTGTTTGTGATATTATGTAATAACTGATTTCAGTAAAGTACAAATTATTAACTTTTTTATCATTAACTATTTTTCTCTATCTTTCTTTCTCTTTGGCCTAGAAAATTTCTGGAACGGTTGGTGGAAATAAATGGAACTTTCACTCGAATTAATACGCGGTCGGGAAGCCTTATCGACTCGCAAACGAAGGCACAAGTAGTTAACAGACTAATGTGTTATATTGTTACATATTTTAAAATCGTTCCTTAATTTAAGAAATATTTAAGTGGAGTTTTTACAATGTTATGATATATATATCCTCGTTACATTGGGTACAAAACCAAATTTTAAATTTAATTTTAATATAAAATACCATACCAAATTATAATTTAAACCCTCACTCAATACCCGAGTATTTGTAATAGTCGGGCTACTTCTGATGTAACTGAAGATTAAGCTTCACCAATATCAGAGATTTAAGCGCACGTTTATTAAACGACGGTTTCCTATATCCAATAGACATTTACTAGAATGATTTGAAATATATCAAACTTTTATAAATTTTCTTAATTGTGATGTAAATTATTTAAAGCATTCCTGTCATATAACTATGGTGCTTTGGAGCAATTAAATCATTTAATATTCTCTTTGGTTTGTCTTATATAATTAATAACTTTGGGAAAATAATATAAAATATTATCTACCTTTATTTTAGACGGACCGAAATTTTGTAACATTGTATCATTTAAATCGATCCCAAATTATTAAATAAGATCAAATTTACCTTTGAGACTTCACTCTGGATAGATTCTATCAAATATTATAATGTAATATTTGACAAAGCCTTAATAGCTATATACCTCACAAAATATAATTACCAAAAACTCTTTATCTTGCTAACTAATTCTGTAGAATTACGGATGTGTTGATCACTTGACGATAATGCCTCTTCAGCCGCATAGCTGGCCCGCTTCCGTAAAGGTCGTGGGACTTCACTCAACGACGCCAATACGCTTTGTGGCTGTACTGAATTGAATTCCATTTTATTTTCAAAGTTTTTAACCCTTCAAGAGCCAGATGTTTTATTCATCGTGAGCTAGAGAACTGATGGAAAACAAAAGCTAAAACTTCACACTCTTTCCACTACCGTTCTCAGATAAAAAATATCTTTTAGATAAGTTAGCGACTCTAGAACTTGCTTCTCCGATACCAACTTTGGTATTCCTGAAACATTTTTGAAATATGATTTTATAACTGCTGCTATTTACGGACAGTATAAGAAAGTTTAAATTACAATGACGTCAGCTATACTGTTATAAATTTAAATATGAAAACCTCATAGAAATAATTGAGCTTTGTTTATTTTATAACTACATATTTTATTATCATTATTCGAATCACAATTCGAATACTTTATTTACTTGGTATATTTTCAGTGTTTTCATCATCGTCCATCATTTGGAATGTAGAACGTCATTCTTTATTTTCCCGCCATTGTGACTGTATTCTTTTTTATGACGTTCCTATTTTAAATTTTATAGACGGCCAACTGAAATGTGAAATATAAACAGTTTTTTTTTATTACGAGAATCAAAATTAAAGGCTAAGGTTGTATTGCAAAATTAATACCTCGTCATCAAAATAAACTAATACTCAAAATAGTTATTCAAAACATTGCCATCGATACTGCTGAAACTCGTTACCATTGCAGACATCAAAGAGCGAAAACAAATGTCGATTTAAAATTAAATTATCTGTGATACCCCGTTTACGTTTTCATTTTACTCGTTGGAAAAGGTTACATAACATTAAATAGCAGTTCGACACCAATTGGTACCGTTCGATCGCATCGATAACTATTCCAATTGAAATTTCCATAACAGAATCGCTTTCCAAACTCGAGCCAGGCATTGTGTATAGAATTGTATCATACTAGTTTTATTCGCGACGTCGCTTGTTATTTCAGATTTAGTACGAGAAATGTTGGTCATATTAATTTCCTTGTGTATACTTAAAGCATAATGGGGCAGTCATTAATTTCATAGAGAGAGTTTTATTCATAAAAGGGTATGTAATTAAATTTTACGGAATTAATATGTGCACATAAGTTAAAATGGGAACACCTTTGCATATGGCTTTTGTGTGGTAGTGTGACGAGTTGATTTTCAGTATTTATAAATAGAGATTCAAAAAAGATGAACTAAGTATAGGTAAAAATTTTTTCGGGCAAGCTTGGCTGCCAGCTGTGATGTAAATTTGGAAAAAAAATGCTAGAGATGGTGTGAAAATTCAGATTGCTCAACGTCACTGAAAACTGCAGGTGAAGTACGCCTTTGCAAACTATGGAAAAGAAAAGAAAGATTCAATTTTCAATAGTTCAGTCTATTCTCTGTGTGTTCTCTCGGATGATAGGACATAGATAATTACCTCACATCCTGACTATAATTATTGTGACTGAAGAATTTACACCTATGAAAACTTCAAGATATAAAATATAAATACAAAAGATATAAAACTACGTTTATCTCCTGTTAAGAGCCAATTACTATCGAGAGACATATATAAAATACGCTCTAATCTCTTAAAACATTTATATTGCCTTCTACTGGTACTACTACTATTTTCCAATTAATTACGTCAATGCTTCATCAAGAATTACTATGATTTTGAACACAAATAATAGCAAAGTTTGCACAAAGATATAAGTTGAAATGTACACAGAATACAATGAAATAATCTTTCTTCTGGAACTCAATTATTGACCGTATTCAGCAGAAAAGTTTTTAAAGCTCTGACCCGACCAGATAAGTTATTTCGTACTTTCCTTGTTTTAAAACAATAGCTAATAAGGAACTGGGTCTGCTCGAAGGACCAAAACTTGGGCTAATCCTCTCGAGATGAAAAAGTACAATGGAATAAAGGATGCCGGAAAATCGATCCAACTTCGATGCCACTTTGTTCAACAATATTGCTATTTGTTAGTTTTTATCGACGCTACACTATTATAAATCGGTAAATAACAGTCTGTTTGTTCCTTTTCACTAGTAAACTATTCAACCCAATTGAAATTCACTACAAAAGCCGTATTGTGGTTAACATTGAATGAGGAAGGGCATGGTATGGATTAAAAATGGTTTAATCGAACTGAAGGTAACGGCTTTCGTTAAATCGCGCTAATAACATTTTTAAATAAAAAATTTCTCATCGTTATACTATTCATTAATAAATTATTGAAATCAGTTCAACAGTTCGAGGAATAAGCTTGAAGTGAGGGCCGGAATCATATTATAAATTATAATGTTCTCGATTATATAATTTAGGGCTGATTTTTCAATCCTTGGTTTAATCTTATCCGTCCAATAAAGTATTAACACAATAATATAGAGATGTCACCTAAAAACTGTCAAAAATTTGGCAAATAACACATTTTTAAAATGGTTGTTTATTACGATATTCGATGAATAAGTTTTAACTAAGGATTGAAAAATCGGCCCTTAATCGCAGGGCCGCTTAAATAAAAGGGCAAAGAATTATTTTCCGCCTCCGTTCTCTGTTATGGCTAAATAATATATAAATTTAACCGATAAGTTTCTCAATTCTCTGGAGCTTTATGTAACAGATGGGAGGAGCGAATGATAGAATTATAGTCCTCAGTTATTTGTTATAAACCAACTTGGCCATACCGCCGCTGCTTAATGAAACGTGATCGATGCCTTTGTTTCGTGCCTGCTAAAATATTAGCGTGTATTCCGTTCGGTGGTTCTATAATACTAAATTATCTTCACGCTATCAATACAAACGGGTGTGTTTCGCTTTATGCTCGTTTTTCATCATTAATTTTGGTAAAGAAATAATTATGCGGATCTAATATGAGCGAATGTAGTATGTTATATTTTGGAACGTTTTAATGAGAAGGAATGCAGCAATAATATCAATTTAATTTTAACACCTTACGATTTCTTTTCATTAGCTTTGTAGTTAATAGTTAGGCAGTACGTCTATACGTCGAAATCTGGAAGAGGCCTACATTCAGCAGTGGACGGGAATAAGCTGATGTGATGACGTCAATTAAGGATTTAATATGGAAAATGAATTGGAAATGAAATTGGCAAATTTCCCAAGAAACTTCGAAAGTGACACGTTAATACATATTTTTCTTTGGTAAAAATATTTTATTTATTATCTTAAATCCAACATTTCAAGGCTAGTTCTGCTTCAATTTCAGTGCATTAAAAGTTAAAGTTTCAATGTCAGGAATGCAGAATATCAAGTAAAGTTATTTTTATCTCACTTCATCATGATAGTCTCTTCATAACTCAAGTACTTGCAAATAACGAATAGCTACTTACTACAGAATTAAACATCGCTATTTTATGTTTATTAAATTAAAACGGACGCTTTTCTGTCATTTATGAGACAAAATTAGATGTTACATTTTATTACATTGAAAAATAGATTTTCTCATGTTAAGTAAAAATCTAAAAACGTTTGTTTAATTTGAAACGAAATACTGGTAAACGAAAATAAAAAACTGAAAAAAACTTTACTACCGCTCTTAAAGAAGAAAGAGCGGCTACATTAATTAATATAGGTATGATATTTTATTGGCTCTAAATAATATTATTTTTATAAAGAGCTTGTTAGCAGTTAAAGAAGACTAGCAAAAGTAATTAATAAGTTTTCAGTGTAAGTCTGAGGATTATTATAGATTGAAGTTATATTTTTTTTTATTTTTTTATTTTTTATTTTTTATTTTATTAAGGCTCATTAGCAGCTGTACATCAATATTTACATAAAAAATACACAAAAAATATGGGACGTGATGACAACTAATAAAAAATGAGCACTGCATGCACTACAAAAATTACAAAAAAACAATAATAATAAAAATAAACAGATTAACTAAATACATTTTAACTTATAAATTACATTTTAAAATAATCACTTGATAAAACTTAAATAACAATATATCAATCAAATGAAATAAAATTAATTGAAATCTAAACAAATAAAATTAAAACGTTACCTTAAAATTGACTACATAATATTATATAAAATTCAAAGTAAATAATTAATATAAAGTGTAGAATTAATTCATTTTCCAACATAAATAAACAACAACATCATGTATAAAAGAGAGGTAGGTACCTAGTATAATAAAACACTGACATGGTTGATCGCTTACATCGTCTGTTTAAATTTTCCAATATTATCAAAATGTATATCTAGTGTATGATTTACTATTCGATTGTAATTTCTACATATTCTTGGTATGGGAGAGAAGGAACCCAAAGTGGTCCTCATGATAGGCACCGATAATAGTGGGATCGGTTTACGTGGAAATTTACTAGGCGTCCGGAATCCAATCAGAGAAAGCAATTGGGGGCAGTCAATATGATTTCTAATTAGTTTGTATAAAAATAAAATATCAAAATTGTCGCGCCTTTTCTCGAAAGAAACCATTCCAAAATATTCCAAACGCTTAGAGTACGAAATCAGACTTTTACTAATGTTTTGACTGTAAGCAAGGTGCCATATAAACCTTTTTTGCACGCGCTCTAATCGAAGTGAATGTGTAGCAAAGTGAGGGCGCCACACTACAGAGCAGTATTCTAATACATTACGTACAAAGGTATTATAAAGGATAATCTTAGTCTTAGGACATTTGAATAATCTTGCGTTTCTGATTACGAACCCGAGCATCTGGTTGGCCCTCTTTACAACGTTTTCAATGTGTTCTAGAAAAGTAAATTTTTTATCAAAAGTAACGCCCAAATCTTTTATACTATCCACTCTCCCTAATTCTTGATTATTGGCATAATATTTTGAGTTAATGGCAACATGTTTACGTGAAAAAGTTATATATGAGCATTTTCCTATATTCAGCTTCATGCCATTTGATTTACACCAATTTACAAGGTTATTAAAGTCCTCTTGAAGAAGAAAAGTGTCCTCAATACGAGTTATTACACGCATAAATTTCAGATCGTCCGCAAACAGGTATGGTGTGGAGTTACGGAAACAGCTAACAATGTCATTAATAAATATATTAAATAACACGGGGCCTAAGTGCGAGCCTTGTGAAATATAGCATAGTTATATGAAAAAATTAGCTTCTGTACTTATATTTTGTTCTTTCTTAAAACCAGCAGATAGTTATATCTAACTAGTTATATCTAACTAGTTATATCTAACTATCTTAAAATGGTTTCGTGGTTATAAAAACCATAAAACCATTATTACGACATTAACATTTAACAGCGCATGACTCAAAAATACCCAACAAATATGCTTTAAACAACGGATGTAACAGACAAATACTGCAGTATTTCTCACAAAAGGTGCATAAAAAGGCTCAGACAAATTGTTACTGACTGCAAGCGAGTCACAATCGAAACGGGAACACTGCTTGATGTTTCAAACCACTGTGTAAGGCATTATAATACTGAACAATGTATATTAATCTACCTATACTAATATTATAACGCTGAAGAGCTTGTTTGAACGCGCTAATCTCAGGAACTAGGTCTCTTGAAAAAATCTTTCGGTGTTAGATAGGCCATTTATCGAGGAAGGCTATATAATATCATCACGCTAATACCAACAGGAGCGGAGCAAAGCGGGTAAAACCGCGGGGCACAGGTAGTGATGTACAGTGCCGGCGTTAGGGGGGGCTAGAGGGGGCAATGGCCCAGGGCGACAAATTCTGGGGGGCGCCAAGATCAGAAGTTGGTTAACCTAACACTTGATATTGCTTCCCTCAAGTGGGCGCCACAATATTTTCGCCCGGGGTGTCAGTGGCCCTTACACCGGCACTGGTGATGTGTAAAATAAGAAGTGTTAGAACAACATGAAAAACACACTAGACATTATGAAGTTAAGAAATGTCTAAACGTAAAAATATACTAAAATTGTAACGAAGAAGTTATGAGAGCAATAGAGTGCAAACGAAGTAATATTGAAATGTGTTAAACCTTTTAAATTTGCTCCTATGTATATCACGCAAATAATATTGTTCAAATTGAAATGCGGTTTCAAAAGTTTCAGAGATGGTTGTTTTTCCTGGAATCTACTTCTTGAAAATGTAATACACTGAATTTAATAAACTTCATAATATACTAAAGGAGTACCGTACCTACTGGAAATACGTTTATGATGCATTATCTCATAGTACGTAATATTTAGCTAAATGCTGCTATGGTAAAGATAAGGTAATAATTTAGGATTTGTGATGAAGAAACATTATTTTAGTCTGATAATATTAAACAAATAGGCAACAACCATCCTATCCTAAATTGAATCACCAGGTGCGCAATGAAATAATATTAATAAGGTTTATACATGACCTTCTTAGAAATCTTTTGATCGGAGTCTGGAGATATTAAAGCTTAGCCTAGATATCTAAGAATTTTACCGAATGATACATCATTTAGTTTATTACCAAATAAATTTTCCGTCGTCTAAAATATGAGATCTGTGGCGATATCGATGTTGACTATTATTATAGTAGTAGTAGGTAACTTTTATAATAATTAAGCAATCATTTTTTAGCCAAGTATGTACCAAGATTTAGATTTTAGACCAACATCATCAATATTTTCCAATCAACATAAGATTTGTTTGCTTTTCATTGCTTTGATATTCTTTCTAGAATATCCCTTACATTCTAAACATTGTTTAAGATACAATTCTAATAGCATATATGTTTAATCGAAGCTTCTAACCTCTGTTATCCTAACTTCCGATTACTATCTATATGTTGAGTAGCCAACCTATTCAGAACACCTCTCAAACAACCATAGGTACTGTATAATGTATAGTTGTTGGAGATACACCCTTCACAGTAACGTATATTCAATACAATTTCGGCCAACGTCTCAAGCGCCCTTACTCAGTATTGGGTTACTGCTAGTTTGAATGTGCTATATCCACGTCTGACATAGCTATTTATCTGTCGTCTTTTCTTAGAACTTGCAATCGCTTTATGCTCATGCAATGTTGTGTAACTGATACGTCTGTTTTGTCCCGTTTTTTGTGGACACAAGATTCCCGACTCATCTTCATTAGGTAGTGACGCTGCTCCTTATAAACTTTTAATCAATGTAAACTAATCTGTGTTTTGTTTCTTTTGTGTGGGCATATTAGCTTTAATGGATAGATGAAACTATAATTAAATAAATAAATACAAATTGGTTTGTATAAAGGCGATTGTAGAAATTTCGAAAATCATTTAATTTGAAAAGTTTTTTAATTTCTAACATTTTAAACAAAAACGACGTGTGGCACTCGGGGACTGCCGCGGTAAAGCTATTGCACGCTATGCCTTCAAGCCACACCTCCGCCCGTCGGATTGGGGAGCGTGAGGTTTTTTCGTTACGGAATTTCTCGATTCGATCCCTGCGCTCAAGGCCCGCGATAGAAGCTATGCAATAGCTTAAAAACTCTTCAACGATTTCACAATTAATTTCAGATTCAAATGAATAATATATGGAAAAATTAATTCGATTAAACTTTAAAACAAACTTTCAACATACTGGATTACATTTTTAATTTTTATCCGCACCGTGTAAACTGAGCGACTAATGAAAATTCTTTGTCTCTGAATATAATTCGGGTTAATTGTTGAAAGGAAACACTCGTTTGGTTCATTACTCAGCGTTCCCGATTCCATTTTCACCTGTCAGCGTTTTTGTGACGTTTAAAATGCTAAGCATTTGGTTTTATTACTTTAAGATCCAATGTTTACAGATCTCTTAAACTTTAAGGACGTTACTTTATTTAAAAAAGGACGAAAAACGAAATGAATCCCAATCTTTCACGCTTGAGACGCAGATCGGATCTGTACAAAATTAGGCACAGATAAAGTCGGGAGTATAGCTTATAGCCTAGGCTTTTATTCGAGTGTACCACACAATCAAAGCGCAGTTATTTCAAATAAATAATACCATAATATAAATAGTATTGTAAAAGTGTATAGTACTTACGTACTAATCACTTTTTATATATTAAAAAATGTATAGACGCAAACTTTTTTCTTGCTCTACCCAAAATATCTGTTAAACGATGAAATTGCATATAAAATAGTATCTATTTATATGCAAAATCATTTCCAAATTCCGAGAAATTGAATCGATAAGTGATAGGCACATTTCTGACCTTGTTAGATAGGAAAGGGTTGGCTCCGTTCCATAAAAATATTTAGTGGAAGTTGAGTGTCTTTGAGTAAGGGGTTTTGATTCGATCGTGCGTAGATTGAAAAAGTACGTCATTATCAGTATGGTAATGACCCTATAAAAATAATTATTTCCCCTACTATATAATATTATCTGTGCCCTAGCTGTGGTAGTTATAACATTAATAATACATTAACGTGATATTATGTTTAATTAACTATACTTTTGAGTTTACATCTGCAAACACACCCAAACATTATTATTACAATTTACACGCACAAATTTTACAGGGTTTATTTATACTATAGTAAAAAGATGGCTTTGTTTTCACTAGATCACTTACCAACCAATAAATAAGCAAGGCTATCGGTCCGCCCCGGCTTTGTCCGTGGTACATGTTTACGTTTTCTCTCCATAAGAACCATCCTCGTACTTCAAAGAATTACTCGTTCTCGAGATTTGCGCTTTGCAACACATTTGGCGATTCATTTTAATAATAACAGAGAAGATAAGAATAGACTGGCGTCTGAATTTTACACCAATAAAACCTTATTTACTAAAAGCTCATTCATACAACAGCTTCTCTTGTAATTTGTCACGGCAACATTTCAGGTCGCATATAAGTCGGCAACTCGTTTTAATTGTGTAACTATTAGTGTTAATTGATAGATGTACTACCTGACGCCATTCAGGTCTTAGCACCGCAATTATATGGAACTTCTGTAGAGTTAGTCTGGTTCGTGTAATTTTCTGTTAGCACTTGTAGACCTATACTGAAACTGTTTTGCGCAATTTGTTAAGGGTTATTAAGATAATAAGCCGTACTTGTTTTGCTCGTTGATTTTGTTGATATTAAAATAGATTAAATAAATGATTGTATTTCTTTGAAGAAGCAATTATGTAATTGTTTTTTGTAACATTATGTACTTGCAAATAAACAGTATCTACGGAACCTGTATTTTTATTTAAACGTTTGATATTTGTCACCAATTACCTAAGTTGAACAGGAACACACACCAAACTTTTCTTTTGAGCAAAGAGTAGCATAGCTTCAAACAGAAAAAGTAGAACATTCCCAATATTTAATATGCTAACGACTTGTCACTTGACCCACGAAATTATTAATGATATAATTTCAACAAATATTTAACGAACTGTGTAAATATCAACCGAACATGTTTAATGAGCAACCCTAATTAGTAATAAATTCAACCTTTCACCAGTTTGCATACGAAAATCAACCTTAACGCATGTTCGTGACGTTGAAAATTAATTGTGCAGCAATTATTTTTTGTATAGTTGTTTATAAACACGTCATTTGTATGGGAGATTGGTGTATTGATATACCAATCAAGGTACATCTAGCGTAAAATATTAAACAGGGCGTGTATATATTAAGGCTCAATGAACGGATGTTTGTTGGACTAAATTATAATTCATAGCACGACATTTGCAGGCAATAATACTGGCTAGTGGAGTCAGCTGGGTTGTGCCAGGATAGAAAGTAAAAATAAACCCTGCCTAGCCTAAAAGTATCAAAACATAAACTACATCCCTCAATTACAAACAACTCAATATTACATCATATTAATATTCGATAGTTGTTTAGTTTTAATTGTGATAATTTTCATGTGTACTCTGTTGGTATGTCTAAATTAAATAAATAAAATAAATAAATAAATAAACTCAAAGGCAAGATTTTCACAAATCTTTCTTTTGACATAAAAATATCCCAACATACACACCTACAAACATATAAAAAGTCTTATTTTTCCTAATACTAGTGTACAATACTCAACGCATTGTAACATAAAGACCCATGTCCACTCTTCCTCTACGCAATCCCATATATTTTCTAAATCCCATTATGTTTCACACATCTGCGATTAATTGCTAGGGGCAGAGTGTGTCGTTATAGGTGAGGACTCTTTTGGTTTTCCTTTACTGAAAAAACAATTAAAACTACTAGAGTGTAGGGGCTTTCTTGATATATGACTACAGTCCACAGGCAATTTACATTAGGACTTTTAAGTGAGTGCCTTTTAATACAATCATTTCATAATTTATTTTAGATCGTATTTGTTTTTAATTATGCTTCTAAATATTTATCCATGAAAAACAATACCTATTTACAGCCATACATAAACTACCTATATACAGAAAGAGAAAACGTTTCCCTTTTAAACCCGTGTTATAAATTAATTTAGTATCATTTCCTTCAAAGGCTATATTAGCCCCGTTCAAAGATAATTTTAAAGTTATTATGAAGGTTCACTATATCAATAACAAAGCGCCAACTGTAAAAGGCGCTAACTAATTGTCTTCGTAGATCCCGTAATGGCGATCACGGGCCATTCTGTCACGCTTCAAACATTAGGGCGCGTCCACAATAACACTAAATAACGTTTAATTTATTGAAAGTACTCAACTAAATATCGCTTTTGCGTGATCTTTCTGTGTTTGGTTCGCTTTTCAAAACAATTGTTGTTGGTTTTAAATGAATGTGTCGTAAAACGCTTTCTATGTAAGCCAGGAGTTATTGACAGTTTTTTGTTATTTTTATTCGAATTCTACGTAAAGGAATCTATTGTAAAGGAAAATACAAGGAAAAAATTCTAATTATTATAACATCGATTAAAGTAAATACAAATAATTTCTGCCCATCTTCGTGGAAATATTTATACAGGTATATAGTACCTCACTGTTTGATAGTTAACAATAATTGTTTGGCATGAAATTTGATTGAGCACTCCATAACTTTTCAATATAGATGAAATGTGAAACATTTAAACATTTCAAAAAACGACGTAGACCGTACGTTGTTTTCAGCTAGCTTCAATTCTCCAAACAAAACATATTTTGAGAAAGAAAAAATAAAATATGTTATACGCAGATTGTCCCACATTTAATACAATTTCACTCACATGAACCGAATATTAAGGTGTTAAAGCAATCGTCTTAGATTTTCATATTTACGCGTCACACTCGCAAAATCCAAAGGCCGCCATTTTATCAAAGAAACGTGGTTGGCGCCAAATTAGAACTGATGAGGTTTATTGTGATGGAAAAGGCCGTGTAAATCCGATATAACGTTTTTTGAATAGGTACTTTTATTGTTTTTTTTATTTATATTAATTCATTCTGTACCATTTATTTCTAATTTCTATGTCCTCCAAGATCATTCCTATAATCATTAGATTTGGATGATGATAAAGATGATAGAGAGCAACAGTATTTTTTATACTAATTGCTATTTTTAATAAACCCAAATCTTAAATACAATATCGTAGAAAAAGCTCACTTCAATAAAGTTGTTCTCTTTTAAATTAAAGCTATTCTGTCGACGTTTAAGTAAATCTCGATTGACAGGCTTCGACTGTCAGCTGTCACTTTTTGTTTTCGTAAATATCATCGCAATATGGTGGAATGATAGGGATTTTTATGCGTAAATTCGATTTACCTGGAAAAATTGGCTGAATTAGTTTTGCAAAATACCTAGAATCGCGAAAAATTGTTTCACATTAAATAAGAGGCAATTATTCGTACAAAGGCTGTTAAACAAGGGACTTTTCAGCAATATGCTTTACCTGCATATTGTGCATTATGAAGTTAAATTGTGCAGCATCAGTTTTAAACTAATAATTTCTCGATTTTACCCTGAAATTTACAACCAAAAACTTAACAAAATACTGCATGTGTGGTATTTCTTATTTTGAAAGGCTTATATAAGTTTTGAATTCTTTGCGGGAATTCCACCAATCTTAGAATGAAACTAAGAACGATTTTAGACATATAAGAAGACTAAGGATAAATAGAAACCTTCCAATCTCCCTCTCGTTGCATGAAACAAATAAAAATACTGCATTACGGCTCTATCATTACAAATTGCTTTACCTTATTTCACCCCCTTGAATCTTTGTTTTCGCAACAAAAGTATACCGCAATTTATCTTTTATCATATTATGTGGATATATGATGAAATATATTTTGTAGATATATATCTATATATTATAGTAAATTTCATGAAAATTTAACTTTATCAATTCCATTGTATAACGTGAAAACGGCAAACATTACTACGACATTCAATACTTTTTGTCTTCAGAATACAGTACATTTACGGGGAATTTTTCAAGTAGATATGCATATAAATTAAACTTGAGATACGTTACACAATTTGAAAATCACATAAAAATAGTTAAATATACGATAATTATTAAGGCGAATCTGTTTACAAATTAAAGCAGCCACATTATCGTGAATCGTTAGTCTTAATTTGAGTTGCTTGATGAATTGAGCACAACGAAATGACGAAGCGCTACCAGGCTTTGCCTTTTTCTTTGTTTCATTTATTGAAAATAAATTATGTAAATATGCTTACCTGATTTTTAATTACTAATTTATAAATTTTACTCTTTGATACGTACTTAAACAAGATTTTATAGAGACTTTAACGAGTTAAATTTCTAAATTTATTTTTACACTAGACAAAATCTTTTTTTGTTTGAATACAGTTTACTGAATTTAACAATAAGCAGTAGGTGTTAAGTATTAATTATAATAAAAAGAAATCAAAACTAAATTCACTTTCTTCGTGTGAAGATTACAAAAATCCTTCCATTAAATCGAATAAAAATGAATTTAAGATTATATAGCAGTGTAATAACACCCCAAAGATTATTATCTCTACGGTATTATTACACATGGATTGGATTCCAGTGGGCCTGAGTATAACCATGTTTGGGTTGAAATTACAGTGCTTGTTCAGTCGCAATGACTGCAGATTTCATACACGTATAGCTTAGCAATTGGATACAGGTTTTTAATATGTACGAACACCTTTTGTTTTGACTGCGCCTTAAGAAGGGTTGTTTTTGTTTAATTTATATTATACCGTGTGTTTCTTAGGCACGCTAAGTAGAGTAAACACCATGATAGAGCTGAGTTCAGAAGTATCTATAGATAGAAAAACGGATATAGATATGAGCTAGCGCGCAAGAGCAACTTTTGTCTCCGCAACTATTTTATCTCTCCCATCAACTCTATGGACTAGTAAGAAAGTGCGCGCACGTAGCGACGCAACTTCCTATAGAGTTGATGGGAGAGACAAAATAGTTGCGGAGACAAAAGTTGCTCTTGCGCGCTAGCCCTAAAAGTATACAGCAACAGAATGAATGAAAGAAAGACAGGCTATAAACTACTGTTCCAAATTTCGTACAAATCCGATCACTGGTCAGTTTTTATGCGTGAAAAAGTAACAAACGTCCATCAATCCTCACAAACTTTGACGTTTATAATTTTAGTGAGAGTAGGATTTTGAATAAAGTAATATACCACAAATCTCCAAATAATATAAAACTAGTAGAAATATGGATGCTATTAACTTTATTGTATCATCAAAAATTAGGTACTAATAATACTGTCAATACAAAAACCAAAAACAGGTATATATATAATAATTATATCTATGGATACCACCTACTGTATTAAAACTAAGGCTACCATCTACAAATATAATAGTCTTATTATATTGTTATTTTTTTCCTTTTAACAAAACTTATATTTAAATTGAATGCATTTTTTTTCTTTTACTGTATCATTCGTTTTCCATCACACAAGGAAAGAAGTGAATTGTACATTCTTACGGCAAACTGATTAATATTCTTATACTTATAACTCTCTCCTTAGCATTATAATAATTAGTACTTCATCGCAAAGAGGTCCTAGACACAGTCCTTGTCAAAGAGAAAACTTGAGATCAAGGCAGCATTTACATGCAAATTAATAAATAGGCAAAGGTTATTTAATTTCTGTATTTAATTCAACGCCAAAAACATTTAAAATTAAAACCAATAAGCGAAAACTACAATAAGCTATAAATCATACTAAAAGTAGTTTCTTCTCCATACTGCTTTTCGAATCGGTGGTAAATGTTAAAAATATGTTATGACGATTCAAAAGTGCTTCTAGAAGAAGTCTTATTGAATAAATAAATGGCATTAGAAGTAAAATTAAAATACACATTTACTCAAGAATTAGCTCCAATAATACAGTGGATGAGAGGGTTTAAATTGAAATGCAGAGTCAGCATTCGCGGTGAGGTTGACGAGCGACCATAGTATGCAAATACTATATGAGACCCTCGGAATGTATGCGTTTGTGTCGATACCGCAAGGATTTCGTACTGATATTGATTTGAATCCACCTGCTTAGCTTGGCTTAATATGAATGTATATTGGTGTAGAGTCGGTTATTTGGCTCTTGGATTTTCTAGGATACTAGTGGACACTATACAATCATGTTATACACAATAAAGAGAACGTAAATTAAGTGATAAGGTATGGCAATATTAGCATATCTTTGTATTGTTATTACGCAGATGCTAAAATTTGTTACTGTTCACCCGTTATACATAAGGTAACGGTGAGATTTTAAAAGTATATATTACTAAGAAAAAACTAGGTAAACCCGTAGGTATCTTTTATAAAGTTGAACAACTCTTATGTTGTAACATTTACATGCCTAACTTGTAAATTTTCTTGGCTATTCTTAAATAAAAGTGTTTCAGCGATCTTTCTTCTTAATAGAACAGAATTGCTATTATTTATGCATGCATTAAAGTGAGTAAGAAAGAACATACTATAATTTTATTAATATATATCCTACTTCTACTTAACCAAATTTTATAAGCTACTAGCGGTCCGCCTCGGCTTCGCCTGTGGTACCTACATATGAAAAATAGATGTTGGACGATTCTCAGACTTACCCGATATGCACAGAAAATTTCATAAGAACCGGTGCAGCCGTTTCGGAAGAGTATGGCAACGAAAACTGTGACACGAGAATTTTATATATTAGATTATTGTTTTTCGAATTATTTAAATATTTTCATTTACTTTTCCTAGATACAGGGTTAGTTTTCAATGACCGGCCAAATTTTCAGAAATGGTTCAGAATCGATAACATTTTAGATCTAATGAAAAAAAAAACTTTTTTTTTTAATTAGATTTCATTCCTGTCCGCCACTAAAAAGCGAACGTGTGGACATTACAAAAGCACAATTCAATTCAACAACCTAGATAGGTAGAAGTTAGCACACACATAAATTTGGCGATGCGCGCACGCACACAAGTGCATTGATTCTGGCGGTGTTTACGATTTAGGAAATTTTTAAGACATTTTCAAATGAATGCTATCATTTTTATTTTATTTTATTCGACAAAAATGTTTCAAATGTACCTTTGGTTTAATATCTAGATCTTAATTTTGGCTGGTCATTGAAAACTAACCCTGTAAATATCTCCGTATTAAAAATGAATCTTCATTGTGACATAATATGTAGGAATCTTAGTCATTTATTCTATTTCATTCTATTCTAGAATTGGAATAATTATATGGATTCTTAATCTCATTTGAAATTAACGTAGGTACTTGCAAATTATTGTGGTTCAAACGGTTTACAGTGTAATTAATGATGTATGTAACATATTTGCTTCCAGTTACATAGGGAAATATACTAAGCGGTTACAATTATATTCTTGTTTCTAAAAGTGGCTCTTAAATGAAGAACCCTTCATAAATATTTAAAAACTAACTCTATAAACGAAGCATTAAACCGAATAAAAACGCATGTTACAATAAAACAATCATTCAAAATTATCATATTTATGCCGTTATAGAGACGCGTTGTAGAGAAACTAACTGTGACCCGCGGTTTTACCCGCATTGCTCCGGTTTGGTTGGTCTTAGCGTGATGATACATAGCCTATTGCCTTACTTGATAAATGAGCTATCTGACACCAAAATAATTTTTCAAATCGGGTCAGTAGTTCCTGAGATTAGCACGTTCAAACAAACAAACTTTTCATCTTTATAATATTGGTATAGATTATTTCTATCGGCTCACATGACGTGTTTGTAAGGTTATTAAATTTTCACATACGTAGGTACCACTAATTATCGGGCAGGCTTCTAATCTATTTAACGGAGAACGGATGAGTGGTATTTACACTGGGAACATTGGTACCCTCATAACTTAGGGGTATTTGTTAGAGTAATGATTTGTGTTTTTCGGCAACTTTCTGCGTAGTCATTGTTAAATTCGCGAAATAATATTGGCTTGTTTTACGCTTATGTGTGTACAGTGGAATAAAAATATTTCACGATGACGTATGCTTTCTATTGTTTTTTGTATAACTGCGTCATGCTGTTGTTTAACTACCAATAACCAAGCTACGTTTAATCCAATAAACAAACGTTGTGTACGACTGTATAATTAGTAATAATTATATTAACACAATCAAACATACATATTCAAATATTATAACAAATATTTATTCCTTAATCACTTGTAAATAAATGTTTAATATTGAAGAGAATTTCTGTAGGTATACAAGAACCACCCTCCGTAATACGTGACTTGATTAAAATTAACGTGTCTCAGACTCAAAAATATCGACATCACTTGACGTCCGCCCAAGTTTGGTTACAGTGATGAATAAATAATAATGTCCTGACTAAAATAATGTAAACAAAGTCCTATATTATATTAGAGACAAAGATTGGTTAACAAACGAGTTGCACAAATTCATTGAAATGCTTTGAGTTGAAAAAATAAAGTTTTAAGAAAAAACTACAAGTTGTTGTTTATGTTTGTGGCTTAATAATAAAGTTATTTTTTAGATTTATATTTTCAGAAGTCTATGATTTGCTTTTAATCCGTCTTGTGTAAATGAGCCCCGAATTTGGGATAGTCAAAAACTGTTTCCATGCTCTACATAATATAGAATAATCAATAATTTTATGTATAAAGTTGTTATAATCCTAATTATAACTATCCTTCTGTTCTCAAGATAGTTCCATTATCGCAAAGACTTTGTTTTATTCATTTATAAAGCTCTTCCTTTCTGAATATTTTTATTAGACCGAGTACACATTGTTCTGCAATACGTTGTACGACAGTGTACACCCATTAAAAATAAAGATTTATGAACGGACTGTTCTAATTCTCGACTCTCATATGAGTACATACTTTAAAAGTCTAGGTCTCATACATGTTCGTATTTATTCTATGACCTAAGCGTTCCATATGCATGAACTGCAGACAGACTTAATATAGCCAGTAAAGTTAACTACAGAAATATACACTTAACTCCCTTAGGATAAAGCACTAAATCGTATGTTTGATTTCTCAAGAGTCCATTTGACTAAACATTAGTAAAAGTTCGCTAGCTCTGGAAATAGGGATACCACAAAGCACAAAAAATACCGTACGATAATTTATATTAATTTTCTTTGTAGGAATTAAAGCTTACCTCATTATTATACTTCCTGGAAGTAAGATTTTAATTCAGTTTGTGTTATGATCCCGTGAATATTTTGAAAGGATTTGAATAAAATTGGCCAATTAATAAAATTTTATTAATTTTTCCTGGTATCGCGTAAATACGTGAAATATGTCAGGAATCTATCTAAACTCCAAAATCATAAAATATGAAAAGGATTTAATTGTTCAGTTGGATAAAATATCAAAAAATCTTTGTATGATAAGTGTTTTGTGTCGTACAATTTCTACGTATTCATATAATATGTAGCTATTGATTGTCGTCGATATCGAGTCACGCTGAGTCACGATCTTCTATAAAATACGTGTAGGTACAAAATTTGCATGTGAGTCGTAAACTCCGTACTGTTTATTCGTGAATCTTGGTTAAAGAGTAATCTACGAGCGTTTGCTAAAAGGATTATGAATAAGACAAATCTTAAAAGTTTAGGATAACATTATGCTGAATTAAATTCAATGACGCCTAAAATTTTTACCATAATATTTTTTATTTATTGTGTTGAATGAAACACATGTAGGTAATTTTCGCTTCTCACGTTTTGTATTTATAACAAATGAATTTAACCATTTAAATTTTGTTATAAAGCTTGAAAAATATTTTGCATAGGCTTTAGAATTAAGAGGGTTAAGGGGGTAAGTGTAAACCGTATGGGGCGTGGGTCAGCTCCTACTACACAAACAAATACAGGAATAAATTACGCCACCCTTGCGAATTACATGAAGTACTACTCAACCCGTAACGCATATCCACCCTACTTCTCACTATCCAAAATAAAATATTTATAGGGCAAGCAGTTTTTCTCTTTGATTCAGTGGTTTTATTGGTTCGGCTCTTTCGCGGTAATAAATGTGTTTGGGGCCGCCATAAATAAAATTAGTCACAATGGATGATACACTCCGGCTGATTCCTTCGTCATAGACTGATCGTGGTTTATTTGAGAGTTTATGTTCTTAGAGGCGTCGTTGCTAATTGTCTACTAAATGCTTGGGATAGAAATCTAATTTTAAGTGTTTATGAGACTGAAGTTGGCTGTTTTAATTTATAGAATGGTACAGATATACATTTCCGACTAATCTATATTGAGATAATTTAATATTCTAATGCGATTTCACTAGAATACTTATGTTTGTGTGTGTGGTATAATGGCTTCTTAATAGATAAACCGATTTAATTACAGTTTTCAGAACGAAAGATTTTAGGAATGTTTTAAATGAAAACAATCATAGCGAGATCTATTTACCAGGAAGCTCTTAATCTAGTCATGACAGAATTAGTTTTAGAGTCATTTTCTATATTTTTATGTCTACAATTTAGTAAAAATCATTTTAATAAACTAAGTGGTTATTTGGAAGTACATTTTCTAAGAGAAAAGGGTAAAAGTTAGCAAAGAGGGGAGCGGGTGCTAAAGTGATGTATTGCAGCCATTTGATAGGTTCAGTGGATAGTGAAGCTGTTGAATAGACGTTATTGGTTCGATTTGAGTGTGGATTTGAGCTATTAACGCTTTTAGTTTGAATTTTTTTTTCTCTTTTAGTACGGTAAGGTAAGTTTAACACAATTTACCTAATGAGATAAAATAATTGGTTCAAAACAAACTTTTGCTATTACTTGACTATCATGCATATTGTTTTTCATATGTTTAATTAGTTTCTAACTACATATGTAATATTGATAAAATCACTCTTATAATAACTACTACGACAAATTAAGCTACATCTTTTACATATTTCCATAAAAATTCTTTACCCACAACACTTCACTGCTAATTTACCCAGGTTTTAACGTTAAAATGTTAGGAAATTAGTGCTTTCACTGGTAAAGTAACCCTACGTATATAACTCCACGCGATGTCACACTACCAATATCACGCGACTCATTTAAATTTACTCAAGTATTTTATTAAATTATTTAATAGCCGCATTACCTGCGCCCGACGGTTATGAGGAAACAAAATTGTAAACTAATTTAAGGCTTAACATGGCAATATATTTTAAATTCTTTAACTACTTTCTTAGTGTTCTTTATTATTTATATGAACAGATAATTATTCTAGATAGACCAACGGTATTTCCTAAACAATTCCATTTAGATAGATTGAATCGTTTGAGATACCTACTCAATAACAAAAAATTGCTATTTGTATTGTTCTCCAACTACATCCTGGGATTATCTAGAATTCCACTTACCATCTTCTCTGTAAAGAAACCTCCTAACTTTATAAAATTTGTTTATTCTCTGTTAAGCAACCTTCCAACTTCATAAGTTAAAAACTAAAAAAAAACTAGTTTAAAAAAATCCTTCCGCGCGCAAAAACATCCATACCAACCATACAGTTCTGCAAAAGGATAATATCCAGTGGAATCGCGAAAGCCGAGCATATTTACAACGACTGCAAGTTCAAAAGCTTTTTTCTCAGAAAATAAAGCATTAAACAAAGCCAAGGATTAATTTACAATGTGAAATTGCAGTGAGAGCCAGCCGCGTGGATTAACTACGGTACGTTACAAGCCGAAGGCTATATTCATTACGATTACACAATATTAACAAGAATATTTGGATGCTATTAGAATTTCGGAATGTAGATTATTTAAGCGTGGAGTTGATTCAGATATTTAGTTAAGGTAAGCTTAATTATTTCAAATAGATGTCGTTTGATGCGGTCAATGCCATTTCTAAAAAAATACACAATGCTAAAAATACCCGATATTTTCAAAACATTGCTAGTACAAGATTAGATTTCTACTTTATATTCTCGAATCAGTCAAGAACATTGTTTATGCTAAGATTAAATTTTAACTCTTTATTCTCGTACAAAGTCAAGGATAGTTCCTTAACCCTTAATAACTAAAATTTCCTTAATTTTAAATAAACTATGTGATGTCTGTTAACACATCGCACCTACTCAATATGTTTTTAATACATTTTAATAACTTAAAATTTCAGTTACCGGATCTCATAATTAATTGCCTGTTTAATTCAACGCGGTAGCAGTTCTTAAATCTTTATAAACGACGTGCCATCCAAAATATGTGGCAATCAAACGAAAATCAACCCTCCACTGCTCACATACGGTCGTTGCGACCAAACGCAGTATATCACTAGTTTTTACAAAGGATTATTGTTAATGGTTTCGTTGCATCGAACACTTACATATGTTCGTGGTTACACTATTTCTAGTGGAGCTTTAATCCCACCGCATATATGTATAGATACGGTAGCTAAATAAACACGTCATCCTGTTGTCTTTACTTGATTAGGGACGGGCACGATTTGTAAGGATTTAGGATATTAGTGTCGACAAAGCTAGTTTCGCCCCGTTTCCTACATTGTAGCTCTTATGCAGTGTTGTTTGGGTATATTGTTGGTTTAACAGAATAAACTTTATTGATATTGACAAGTCGCATTTATATAGATTAACATGGCTTAGTGCGTATTTGTTCCTTAGGTTATAGGTACTCCTAGCTTCTTTTATGTTTAGAGTAAATGGCTTTGAAAACTTTATGTTAAGTAAATAGTACGTTCCTCTATTACGTAACAAAGCTCTCTGATATTTCAATGTAGCTAATAGATTATTACACTCAATATAAAGTTTGTCAATACCCATAATATGTTTTGCCACGCTAACATTGCTTCAAAAACTATCCATGTGAATCAAAATATAATAAACGTCAATATACACACAGAATATGAATGGAGGTTATTAAAAACGCACATTTATCCAAATTGTGGAGCATTTGTCAGCGACGGCTACGGGCCGGTCCGGCCGCAGCACGCGCGCGGTTAAAATGCTTTCCATGTAATCCCGTCACCTGCCCGGGGCTACAATGTGAAGCATTTTTATATACGAATCGAAAAATTTATTGACTTCAAACGTTTTTACTTTTCAACTTTAAAGTCCGGATTTTCACGGTATTTCAGACATTTGCTGTGAAAGAGCACCGTGAGGCAATCGATAAATGAAAATAGGGCTATGTCAAAAGTTATTTTTAATGAGTTTTATTTGTCTTCTTTCTTTCTACTTTTAAGGCAATTTTTTCCTAATCATCCAGTATGTCACTCAATAGTTAACAATGAACCCTATTCGAACTATTCCAAATTGTTTTAAATCTTAAAATATATACGTAAGTTCTAAAATAACAATGTGCCAACGAATTTTCGGGAACATTATGAAATTTGCATAGATTTTATGTCAATTTACACTTTAGTAGGCATGAATGATGAGATTACCATTGTTATAATATCATGTGCTGCTAAATAATGTTAGTAATACAATTGTTTAATGATTTAGTCTAACAGACATGTTTCACAATTATTTAGACTAACAAACATATGTTATTTTGACTAATGACAGATTTAATTGGCTGAAGTGGCTAAAGTGAATACGATCTCTATTTTTACAATCAATTCAATTGCAATTTTCAAATTCTATTGCATCAGGTACTACGTTCTATTAATTTAATTATCAAGAAATATATTTTTGAGTGAAAGTAGATCTCTCCATCAAAGTAAAGTGTGCGATCTAGGTGTGGATCTAGGAAACTGCCTGTTCCTCGTAGACTTAACACTGTCTGATGAATTATTTATTTATTTTGGCAGTCGATTATTTATTTATTTTATTTAAAAAATTTATGTACCATTACAATTTTAAATACATGATATTTATTTATTTATTTATAATAAGGTACCTAACAGCTAGTGATACAATTTTTGAGATGAATAAATACCAAGCTACGCCAATTAAAAGGTACACCAATAGGTAGTGAAATAATATACGTATGTGAACAAAGACTAATATAAGAATTTTACAAAATGTGATATTACTTACAGAGAAGGGATTTTAATTTTTTTTTTTAAACATGCATAACACACAAGGTTGAAGGTATACAATATTCTATTATGCTATTATACATTACATACATTTTTAACATATACTGTAACATATACTTTAACAATTATAATATGTGTTCACTGTCCAATGACAATACTTTCGTAATAAACAGTAAAAATGAGTTCGGGCTTCATATTTCATAGTCTCCAAATAAGAGAACTATAGCGCTTTACAGTTTACCTTGCTCTTACGTTACCTACATTTTATATTGCCAGGCTGTTGCATCTGCTACGGGTAAATATTAATATGCAAGGTAAATTAAAAAAATCTGCTTATATTGTGAAAAGTTTGTGAGGATGAGGATGTGACTTATGGATCTGTTTGAAATTTGATACAGAGTTATATTATAGACTGGAATCTGGATAAATACACAAGCTAATTTATTTCTGACTACCACGCGAGTGGAGTCGTGTCCCGCTAGAAAAAAAAATACAAAGATTAACTATTTTAATTGGTACGTTTTGATATGAAAATAATGCTCTTTGTGGGCCAATGTGGGTAATGCGCTTTATTGCTTGCTTTAAAGTGATTAAATACTTTCAGATGTACTTTGCTACTAGATAATATATATTTATCATAGTTTAAATTCCATTCGCGAAACTTAAGTATTAGACCGTCTCAACATAAAATATTCGTAAAGTGAGTCCGGGCAAAAAGCGCCCATTTGCACTAAACTAGTTAACTGGATAGCTTCTTCCATTAATAGTTTTATTTTTTAGTAAAAAAACCCGATATTTTCACGCTTAATTCAATTAAACTTGGAAATGTATCAAAAACATTTCCCTTGCTGTAGATTATTCGCACATTTCAGTTGAATAACGTTTAATCAAATCGAATAAACACAAATAGATGAATATTTATTGATGTTACAGCGGATTTAAATGGTGATTTATATGACATACATACTAACAAAGTAACGATGGTTGAAAGGCTTCATATTAGTATCTCCACGTGTGAAACTACTTCCCTTTATAAAGGCAAAACCAGCCCTCTCATTATATTACACTAATAACGATAATTATTATTTTCTAAATGTCTATCTTATCCGTCAGTATGAATTAGATTTCAATACTATAGTAAATAATTAATAGTACAAAAGTTGAAGAAACATTCCTACAATTCATCATAATAACTCGTCCTTCACTAACATTTGGAATAGAACAATTAATTATATTGAATACTTATTGTCTTGAGGCGTGACGGGTCTCTTTCATAACCTTTATAATAAACTAGGCTACCTAGAAATGTACATAAATAGAGACAGAACAATATCTTTCAGGCGAGAGTTCGTCATGCTTTCTGGTTCCTTGCTTTATTACGCGTACGCCTCCAAATTCTGAATGTTACTGCAAGGGCTTACGGAATAAAATGTTAAGGAAATAAAATAAAGTAATATAAGACATGAGATTATATGTATCATAAGAAACATACGAAAGAAATAAACCTAATTTTGCAATACAAACGTTGATTAGTTGTCAATTAAATATAGACTTATTTTACAATCTAGATCACTTTTAAATTAATAAATTTTAACTGCTCCTAGCACGTATTTCATCACGAATAAAAAAATTAATTTGAATCCCATATAAGCCATTTTTCCTAGAATAAAAAGAACCTTATTTAATTATGATAACATTTCGATGTTACGAATTTTGAAGATAAACGGACAAATAAAAACATATCCAACATACCTTCTTGTTACAACCTCCGTGTCCCCTATTGTGGTATGGGGCAGATGCATTATGCAAAATCTGTTTCTCTGATAGACTTTCTTTAGGGTAAACAGCCTTCTGAGTCCTGTCAAAACGAGAAAGTTTTTCTTCGTTTCCACCGGGAATCGAATGAAAGACCACTCGGTTCTACGCTCACGCGTTATCCGGAGGCGGTCATAACCACTATAGGATGTATCTTATTAATCGCATTATTCTTCATGCAATCCATCCCTTAGGGCTGGTCAAGGTGTGTTTTAAATTCACTCCGATTTAGGGTTCCTTGTCACGTACGTGAAAACCGAAATATTAATATTCCATGCCCTGAGGGCCTCCAGTGGTACGTTGGAAAAATAACGTATGTTATTTTAGGTTTTAGGTTTTAGGTACATATTCTTGGAAATTAAATGAATAAGTACGTAATAAATTTAATCCCGTATGACGTAGCTCTAAATCTATTCGAAATCGATAAAACATATAGAGCCGTTTTAATAAGGAAAACTTTGCACATAAAATCTACAGATTCTTTTTAACAGCCACACAAAAAGTGCAGCTATGCTCCAATTATTTATTCATAAACGTTCATTATAAAAATTGAAACGATTCCCTAATGGAGATCCACCATTAAAACCATTTTAACCGCTTACAGCCTATAAAACATCGATACGTAATAACCATCTCGGCTAAGTGAGGTTATTATTATATAATTTGTAAACTGTATTTACGATCCCACAATAAAATTTACTACCAATTTGATTTATAATACGACCCTAACATTCAATACTTACGAATCTATACGTTTTATTAAGGTCTATTACCGGTCGGTGAAACGATTACGATGTAGGTATTTATTGTTCTATGGCTACCTATATTTATTACTTATACCTTCATATCATATATTGGCTTAATTAATTTCTTCATTTGATATTTTGATATGGGATACCTATAATTAGAACTTAGAACAACTTACAACAACGGAAATTTATCCAAAAATAAGAATAAGATATACATAAATGGATGTCAGCACAAAAATAGTTTAAAATCACCCTTTTGACTGTTCAACATTAAAGGAAGAATAAAGGCATTTGCTACAAGTTCCATATAAAATAATCATTTTGTTGTATAAAAAACTAGCGGTAATAATTTATCCATCTCTTAACTATAGGTGAGGGTTAGTACGAGTATAATTCTCAAGTCAAGCATTAAATTATTACGTCTTTCATATGAAATCGGACACAGTATTCCGGAGTTTGGCATAGTGCCCGAATTATGGTGACATTACATTAGACTCCAATAAAAGTGATGTCGGAGTTCGTTCAAAAATATAGATAAGGGACATTATGTATATATATATGTTATGTTGTTCTTAAGATTATAAAAAATCAGTTATATATAGTTTGTACAATATCCTTTTTTTGCAAAGGAAATAGGTTTTCAAATCTTAGGTGTATCCTACACCTAAGATTTGAATGTGACGATCACAAGATTTTAGGCAGTTTAAACAGACAGTAAATAAAATGATGAAACATTACCATTGTACTTGTACGTGTTACCATGTGTTAAGAAACTAAATATAATGTTGCGAGACGTTCTAGCTTATACAAATTCACAGAAGTACACTAGAGACTTGCTAGATCTTCTAAAAAAGATCAAACCAATAATTTTATTTAAATCGTGGCTGTTTTGGAAAACACACGTATCGCTTACAGCTAATGTATTCGATTTTTTATGAGTCACAGGTGTATTCTAAGGATAGAAAGAGGGTGTAAAGACCAGAGGGTTTTGCGTCCAAGTATTAGCTAAGTGCAGTTTGTCATTACTTAAACTATTTGGAATTTGGCTTTTTAACATAGCACTAACTTTTGGGAAAATTTTAAGGAATTTTTGTTGAAACTATGCTTTGGAATATCTCGTCATTGCTTGAAGTAATGTGTGAAACTTCATTAGTAAATTGTGACGATATATTTATCTTATATTTTTTACTAGCGATCCGCCCCGGCTTCGCCCGTGGTACATATTTCGCAATAAAAAGTAGCCTATGTCCTTTCTCGGGTATCAAAATATCTCCATACCAAATTTCATGCAAATTGGTTCAGTAGTTTAGGCGTGATTGAGTAACAGACAGACAGACAGACAGAGTTACTTTCGCATTTATAATATTAGTATGGATTTATCTTATATTATATTGCAATAGGGTTGCTTGATATGGAAATGTTTTAAACTGCGTCAAATACAATTCAGTTTCGAACAAGCGTTGGAGAGTACTGAAAAATTAAATATCGGATTAATTTTTTTATTTCAATATAAATAAAGTCAGTCAGTTTGTAGAATTTAAAATTTATCCTAACGAGTAAAGACTCATTAGGTGTTTGCGCATTTTATCAAAGTTTGTTGTAAAGAAAATAGGTATTTAATCTCGAACTGTATTAGAAAGTCTAAGTAAATTTTGTTAATATCAAAGAGTAGATTTCGCCATAACAATCCCAGTTAATTGTATTGTCAGACTCGTAGTAAATCTATTAAGGGCCGATTTTTCAATGCTTGGATAAAACTTATTCGTCGAATAATGTATAAAACTACCATTTTAATAACGTATTCTAATTGCCCGTATTTGACAGTTTACGTGACATTTTAATATTATCGTGTAATACTTTATTTGACGGATAAGTTTTATCCAAGCATTGAAAAATCGGCCCTAAATAAGTGATATAAGTGAAATCACAGCGTCGCGTCGTCGGGAACGCAAACTTTATATCAAATGCAGTAGACCATATTATTGTAGTGGCGGCTGTCAAGAGCATTCTACTCATAATATTTCTATATTTTTACGAAACCCAATATATATTGAGTATTGAAATGTTCATCACATTTCATGCAACGTGACGTTAACATTTTGGTTTAATCTGAAGAAACATATTTCAGTATTATATCTAAGACTAGCTGCTCCGCGCGTTTTCACCCCTGTGCCTCCGCTTCTGTTGGTTGTAGCGTGATGATATATAACCTATAGCCTTCCTCGATAAATGAGCTATCTAACACCGAAAGAATTTTTCAAATCGGACCAGTAGTTCCCGAGATTAGCGCGTTCAAACAAACAAACAAACAAAAAACAAATTCTTCAGCTTTATAATATTAGTATAGACAATAATTATTATTATCCAGTCTTTGATTTGGAACTATAGTAGCAAAATAATGGATCCAAAAATAAAACTCGAATCTCTACATTTCTTTTATTTTCATATAATGTCCGTTATACTTACAAAACATAACCAAGTAAATATAATAATTGTAACAGCATAATATATTACATAATTGTTCTAATACACGACTATATAACATGTTGTACATGACTAACCCAAAGGAACGTGTCCAAATAGCAAGCATTAAGGTGTTGTAAAGCTATTCCAACATGAATGTTAACACGTTTACATACGTTTGTATATATAATATTATAGCTATATGTTCGTTTATATATACGATGACTAATACTATTTCTCCTTAAGATATTTATTTATTTGCAGAGCTCACGAAAATGCTTATTAAAACTATTGTAAGGTAATTTGAAAGGCAGTTTTTCACATTTGATGTAGATGTATGAATGTACGATGCACAAGATGTATGAATAACCTAGGTATAGTATAAGTAAATCATTCCTTCGATAAATACAAATTACAAATACTCACTGTGTTTATAAGTAAAAACAGTGATGAGCTTTCTGTGGCTTTATTTGTAACAAACTTTTTTTTTATTGTCTCCTCGAGGTATCGTAACTTTTGTAAATACATAAAGAAATAGATTTAGGTACTTAACATTATTAAACAATAATTGTGAATTTATCAAGTCTTTAAAAAGAGTACAGATTAAGATTGAAAAGAAAACAAAATGAGCTTTTGACCAATACCTCTAGGACCTACCTAGGACCTTAAGAGCACGTCAAGAGTCTAGACTCTAGGTCTTATGCTTATCTACTTCTTATACAAATACAACTGATCTACACTAAATTAATCATTCTTTCCATCACATATTATCTCTATACAATCTAGTGTAGAGAAAATATTTTGCAACTTTTACAAAATATACGCTATAAATATTAAATATATATTGAACTACTTTTTGCATATTATATTAGATTCAATGCAATGCATATGGGTAAGGTCAAGTATCAAATTACAGTAAACCTTGACCCGTTTACATTTATATTACAGCTTAAGTAGGTACTAGGTATAAGATGAATTAGCTCTACTTGTGTAAAATTTACCGCTCTTTCGCTCTCCGGTTTTGGTTATAAGCTGTATTGAAGTTATTTTTATTACTATACATCAAAATATTAAGATAAAAATTATACCTTAAAACATTGTAAATTTAACATTAAGTGCAACGACCAAACTTCGGCTGAAGGATGTGAAATTATTTTTTCGAAAATGAATGCAGCGTTACTCAAGACTCTATATTATTAATGTATATGTTCCCTAAAATCTGTCGTTTCTGAATTATAGCAGAAATAATATTCTTACTTTGTTTAAATATTAATATTTTTACATCACAAACCGATACTTAAATTCATTTCAATACAAACATTAATGTTCAACGGTAAATATTTCCAACATACAAAACGTCCAATTGTGTAAAGAAATATAACGTTATTATATTTCCCTCGGTCATTGCTTTAATACAAACGAATCGGAAAAAGCCTCAGCTCCAACATAAAGACTAACGCGTAAACCATTTGAACTGCCTCAATAAAAAAGAAAAAGAAAATGGCGGCCTACTTACAAGAAGTCAGGTGTTTAGAAACGACGTCCATCATTAATTTCCATTCAGTGCCGAATCACAGGAATAACTTGAAATAATATCGCCGATATTGGTCTGTATAATTTTTCCGTGGACGTGGGTTTCTTTAAGAATTATCGTGTTTTATCCTTTGGTTCGTATAATCAAGATATCTTAATGTTTCCATTTCATCTACATCTTCAATGTTTTAAATTGTTTTATAGTTATATAGGTAATCCTCTATTAGTTATAACTATGCAGGTTGTACGGATAGATTAATGTGTGTGACTCAATCATGCAAAATTGACTAAACAGAGCGGAGTAAAATTTGTCTGAGAAATAGATTATATTCTGTACTAGATTATGTAAAAGCTATTTTACTACATACTATATTACCACATATAATCATAAACAAAATATATAAAATTGTATTTCAATATTAATACAAAACATTTCCTTTCCTCCTATTATTATTGTAAAAATTTTTAAATGAAATAAATAAATAAATAATAAATTTTCCTAGAGAAAAATATAAAGCCATACCTAGGTACTTGCCTTTACAAAGGGCCGCAGTTATCGAGACCAGTAACAATCGTTTACTATTAATGTGACAGATTCAATAGCTCCACTTCTTAAATAATGATCGATAGCTTCGTGATATTTGGTTTAGATGTTTCTTACTGAACTAAGTAATTCAAATCGGATTATAAAAAACAAAACAAAGAACAAAGGCTTTCATCCTGTATCTAAATATTATGGGTTGATTATAAAAAAATAAAAACGGCCAAGTGCGAGTCGGAATCACGGATTGAGAACTCCGAACAAACTATTTTTATTATGTTGTAACTTAAAATTAATGCATTTAGCAATTTTTCCTTTATCTGTGCTATAAGACGATGCCATGATGCAAATTTCAAGACTGTGATAAATGGAAGTACCTACCCTGTAGGTTTTGATTTCATTCAATTTTCATCCCTTTAGTCATGAAAATTTCACCGTTAGGAAGCAACATACGCTATATTATATTTCTCCAAACAGCTAATACATTCTAAACTTTCTTTAT
Organism: Colias croceus; assembly: GCF_905220415.1. Classification (NCBI taxonomy): domain Eukaryota; kingdom Metazoa; phylum Arthropoda; class Insecta; order Lepidoptera; family Pieridae; genus Colias; species Colias croceus. The sequence continues at coordinate 8,957,299 of NC_059542.1, forward strand.
AAAAAGAAGTGTACGCAAGTACTTCTTTTTTACACGCCACAGCCGTTCCCCATTGTGTAATAAAAAATTCCATTGTTTCAGTTTTGTTTTTCACAAAAAAAACGATATAATTCGAGAAGGTTCTCGAAAGTTCAATTTATCTTTTAAGATGAGATCTGGAAACGTAATAAATAGAGAAACAGTTGGCATACATAAAATCACTAATATTCAGTCTACAGATTTTCATCAGTACGAAAATCTTCGCTTCTCCAATTAAGATTAAAAAACAGAAGAGCAGAAATATTAACATCTCTACCAATTTCCGCATCAATGCAAAACGGTACTTTATTCATTTTACCTTTGGCCAATTAGCCTTTTAAAGCAAGCTAAATTCTTTTTCCTTTCTCATTATATATTTTCTATTATAAAATGTTTACTCTTATAGAAGTTAACCTTAATTAGTAATATATCCACCAAATTAGTATATGTATTTAGCATATAACGTCCCTTCTAAAGCTTTCATAAAAAAGCGGTTTCTATACGCTCATATTATTTTCATGTAAACTTCAGCAATATTATTCTTTTAGGTAAAAATTAATTATTTAATTAAAATGTTTACCTTAAATAAACGTTACAAAATGTTGGATCTTGATTTAAACAAATGAATCCTCGGGCGAGTTTGATCTTTTTACACTTGACGATTCGGAGCCGATGTCGGAGAGAATGAAAAAATGTACTTGCAAGGAGAATACTTTAGTAATACTTTCAAACTAGTAGTTATGGCCCTTTGATTATAAAAATTTTAATAAAAGGTATATTCAAAGATAGAATAGGGACTAAAAACACTCTACTTGTTACATACTTCTCTAAAGTATTGTAGATAAAACTAAGACGATAAAAAGTCTTTCTGTACCTACATAAAGATACACAGTAACAAGAAAAATAAATGCACTAGAGTTACAATCGTAATAACGCATCAAGAAGTAAAAGTTGCAACAATTGACAACTTGTCAACACGATACGATCACAACGCGACACGACAACAAATCGTACACTATAAAAGTAGCCTCCAAAGGCTTTTCATGAGTTATTAGCCAAGTTGCCTGAGCATGGCATTAATTTTGTCTGCTCACTTGTTACGTGCTATATTGACACTGTTATTATGCGAAAGTTTGTTAAGTCGGGAATTAAACATGTAACGTCGTTTACTTGCCTTGATTGATAAGGGACGGCTTAGTGCGAGAGTTAATTGGAATCGCCGAGGATTTTCTTTATTGTTCGAGTCATACTTGATATAAGAAATTATGTGGTGTTTAAGCTATAATTAACTGATTTACTAAGAATAACTCATTAAACGAATAATGATTTCAGGCAGCTTATAGAAACATTTAAATATTATATGAAGCCCCAAAAATAACGAAATTTAAATTAAAGCTCGTAAGTATAAATATAATGCGCAAAGAAAACTATGTAGCCGCTCTATGGAATATAAATAAACATTTTTTTTTTATTCTTGTTATATCCTACCGTGTATAGTGTTGTTCCTACGGAATGGGCACCTAGTTTCTTAATTCAATTACCATAAAGATACTGTTGTGAATGAATTACTTCTGTAAATATCTCATTTAATGAAATTGTACTTTATGTAACTCTACTCATTCATATGAATAAAATAGAAATTTAAAAAGCCCTCTATAGAAATGACATAGTACGGGGACCTCATTGAAATCAAGCTGACACTCTTTTTGTACCATAAATATGTTTTGTTCCAAAATATTTTAATTTGCTCTTTGCTTTGGCCACCGTCCAACCTATGTAGATATCGCTACGTAAAGTACCGTAGTTAGTATTACATAACGCGAGGTCAGGTCAAGATATAGTATAGCACATGTAGCGCGAATACATGTTTTAATAACCTCTTTAAATATGTTTATTTCATTCGAAACTACCGCATTTTATGAACAGCGTCAAGAGAAACAATTTTAAGTTGCAGCAGGGACGATTTGAATTCCTTCTTCAGCAAGTCGCGTCCCATAGTCATTCTGAATTCCTTGTAAACTGCAGCACGATTGTTCAAAATACTACGAATAACTTTTATAATAGTGAAATATAAGAGTAGTGTAGATTTACAATGGACTACATTTTATATTTTGTTTGAAATTTTTAATGAAATTTCAGTTCTTCGAAACGATGCCGTGAATATTTGCCTACATAACGTAGTGTTTTAGTAAATTTTTCCATGAATTCATTCCGTTAACAAGAATATTTTATAGTTATTCTGTTATTACTTTATTATATTTTATGCACAAATTATATACGAAGAAGAAACGATACATTATTATTTATTTCGCTCCTTGCAAGAACTCTCTTCCAGAGTCGACACTCGTAATTTTTTCCATTTACAAAATAACGTATCACTTCTGCGATAATCATAATCTACTATTATGTTCACGGTTTCCTCTAAATCACATTTCTAATGGGATATCACATTACAGACCATAGAAACACCCGCCTGACAGTTATCAGAATTTCTCCTAGAAATAGAAGCCATTTTGTACAAATAGGAAACTTGTTTTCGCCCGTGGCTTCGCCTACGCAAATGTCTACCTTGTGATAAAATATAATCTCAACGGTCCTGTGAAATAACTCCGTCTATTTTGCGCCCGACAAATAAAGTAAGCAATAATGTACTATCCTAACAAACATATAAATTTATTGCCCAGTTTAGCCGTTGCATGCACTATCTTGTTTTCAGTAAGTGCTGTTTTTAAACAAATAACGTATTTCGAGCCAAAAGATAGTGCAGTAAAGCTTTACATAGATAAATTGACGAATTATTTATTAGTTAGTATATTTTACCAGTGAAATACAATTCAGATACAAATGTGTATACTGTATAACCACTGGTGCAATGGTTACTGAGCTTATCGAAAACAGACCGACAGATGCGGCAATTAACTTTGTTTGATCGTATGGAGATGCTTAAATTACACAAATAATACATTTCTTAATCTTTTCATCGATCGCATCGATGTAGTAGTAACTGAGTTAAACTCAGCAAATTGCTGAGTTAAACTCAGTTACTACTGTCAGTCAGTTAGTTACTCTGTCTGTTCGTGATTTATCAGACAGACAAACGTTGAAGAAAACATTGTTTTACAATATTTTTTGATAAGCTAAATTAGAACAAGTAGGTTTTTGTAGTAACCATGGCAACGAAACTGATTAGTGATTACTACTGTTACAAAATGAAAACGCAATGTTTGCTTCGCTCGTGCACTGACATGAATAATTAGTAAACAATGCACAGCTTCCTGCGGATATCGTATCGAGTCGACGGTTAATGACTATTGTTTTCCTTCAATAACGAATGTAATTTGCATACAAAACTTACATAGGAAGGCTTTAAAGTTCTAGGTTCATTTAAACGCTATCCATGATATTTGTATGTGAGTCAACACTCAAACTCAATAGCTTTAAATAGAGTAAATATCATTTAAATATATGGACATGTTTTCTCAAACAATATACTCAATAGTGTCACTATAAACCTGTTCCAAAGATAAATAATAATAGATTTCTAATCTGATTGACCGATTGGTTTGGTTGGTAGTGGCCCTGCCTTCCAAGCCAATCGGGTCGTGGATTCGATTCCCACCCGGGGCAAATATTTGTGTGATGAACATAGATGTTTGCTCTGTGTCTGGGTGTTGAATATCTATATAAGTATTTATTTAAAATTATATATGTATGTTTTTCAGCCATCCGGTTTCCATAACACAAGCGAAAGCTTAGTATGGGATCAGATCGTGCCGTGTGTGAAAAATTTTCCTGAAATATGTATTATTTATTTTATTAATCTACACCTACCACCCTTATATACCCACTGTATAAAATCCTACGCAGCTAGTCTTTACTTACCTATATGGGGCTTCAAAAGAATAAAACTTAAACCAATCAATCAATATTAAGTGTACAAGGGGTGTTAATACGAAGCAATTCTTTCACTGCTTATTTTAGTAGGTACTACAGTTCCAATTCTTTCGTTTAATTTCTTTGAGTGCGAGCAATTTATTATGGGCAGTTGACATTTATAGACGACATTTGTTACTTACTAATATTTAGTTTAGATTAGCTATAGTATTACGGAAAGCTGTTTCAAGTATCACCACACTTATTACTTTGTTGGCGGGTAAAATTTATCTGTATAACGTACGTCTTGTTATTTACATAGATTTCTATGGTATGAATGTCTTCTATAGAAAGAACTTCTTTTAAAAAAACGTTGCAAGCTTTTCTTAAAAATAAAAGTAATCTAAGTTCATTACGTTAACACTAACTAATGAATAATAAAAATAATGAATAGATACACAAATAATTTGAATAACGATAAAAAAATATAAGAAAACCCTTACTGAAAAAGCTAGTCAATATACAAATAAGTGCAATAAAGCATAATGTACGTGAAAGCAAACAGAAACATATTTAAAAATCACAGTATAATTTGTAAACGTACCTGCAATAATTAATACCATTTAAAATGATTATGAAACCTGAAACAACGCCACGCCGCGTAATAAAAATGATTTAATAAATCAACGGGCGGCGTCTCTTAATCGAAATTAAGTAATTAAGTGTACCCGGTTAATTTAAATACAACGTTCCTTGTGTGTTCAACCGTTATACAAGGAGACCATTTAATTTGGCCGCTTATTCAGCGTCGCGTTTATAAACACCATTATTGCACTATCTAAAAATCTAATTCAAGCTTAACTTCAGGTTTTTTGTAGGGCGTGGTTGAATGCTTGATTAAATTCTGAGCCACTTTGAAAACAATGAAGTTGCCATGATGCTTGCGCTTTTCAATATGGGTTTTAAGCCTTAATTAGGATATTTAGACTAGTGATAGGTAAAAAAATAGTAAATGAATAAAGAAGAGGTACAGGGTACTAAATCAAAATATTAGTTGACTATTATTATACCCACCTAATCTACTATATAAAAATAAGTATCTAGGGTTTTCCTTCCTGACGCTATAAGTAACTCCAGAATGCATTAACAGATTTCCACGGTTTTGCATTCGTTGGAAAGGTCTCGGGCTCCGTTAGGTTTATAGCAAAGAAAAAGTGTCTCTGGTGGCGAAACAGAGTTCGCCCGGTTTGCTAGTAACCTATAATAAATGCGGAACTTCAATATCTGACTTTACATTGATTTTAAATCAGAATAATTAACTTTGTCCCCTAAATGTTGCTCCTTAATTTGACTGAATAATGAGAGATATATAAAATAATACCATGCTTTTATTCCACGAATGATAAGGCAAAGGTGAGCTTGTAGTGTATTCCGCCAATAATAATTAAGGCCAATGTAATATGGGTCTAGCTTATTACCATAATCTGGGCACGATTCCAAACTGATCAGCTTCTGAAGAATAATGTAGAGAAATATTAAAAGGCACTTAACCTCATGGTATCAGGGAAACCCGCATTGTAGTAGTATTTGCTACCGATATACCTATGACCCTCACTCTTTAATTATATATACAAAGGATAAAGGATCGACTAATCAAAAGACCAATATTTTTTTTTCTTTTCAATAGGAATGTTATTTGTAATTTTTTTTCCGATTACCCAGAAAAACAACTAGTTAGATTACAATATAATGTATGAGAACCTATCTATATAAACTCCAATTATCACCCTTAACAAAATGATGTCGTTATTGATAATTAGAAATAACACCCGACAGCAGCTTGGTTAAGGGAATTGAATTGGAGTAATATATTTATCTTTTTAAAGGCGACGGCGTAGAAAATTACATTATAGTGCAGTTTTATGTTGAACAGACGCTAGATAACTGATTCTTCAGTCTATTTAATTTTCTATGCGTCATACAAATTTATTCTTTTTCGAAAGAAGAACAGCATACTGGAATTTTTCGTTCCAAATCTTGAAGTGTCCTATTTTATTTCACCCCTTCAAACGGTCGTATTTAGGGCAGCTTTAAAGAAGAATATTAATATTTAACGTCTTAAAGAACTATTATTTGTGTCAGTTATTTTTCTACCTATCCTAGTTAACGAAAAAGTGTTTGAGCATGTAAAATGTATGGAGAGGAAGCCAATACTGCAAATGTTACTGACATTCGAGACATCCTTATTTGGTTGATTTGTTTTTAATAAGTTATGACTTGGAATAAGATTATGCATACTTTGCCTTTATTAAATAAAGCTAGGAATTATAATAATGCATTGTGCTCTGCTTAAGATTTTTATTCCATCCTCTTTATATACACACTTGACCACGGTTCACATCACAAAGGATCCCATCTTCATAGCGTTCTAGTTAAACATTACCGTTGTGTTACCGTGATGTGGGATCGTTAACATCTCGACAGCATCCGTCATTCATCGTACATCTCATTTTTATTCATGTCAACTGCAAGGGGCGCTCAAATGATGCACGCATTGTACTATAATTGCCGGTTCATTGCCGCTTATTGCATATAATACGACCACAATGACTATATCAAACGGCTTTTTGAATATAAATCAAGTTGGAATAGTTTATTTTGATCTAATGTTTGCTGCGGCTGGGAATTGGGTTAGCTCGTTAATCTCTTTTACTGTTTTTTTTTCAGATTAGTTTGAAACGCTTTCAATCCAGATAGGCTTAGATCAGAATAGAACTCAATAGGTATTGAAAAAATTTTATCCAATGTATAATGGACTGGCCAAATGTCTTTACTTGAATAAGAGTTCCAAGAGGATAGCCACTTTTAATTTTTAAGCCTGATAAATATCAATTAAATGAAGCATGAAAGGAAAAAAATGTTAATTTTATTTGGACTTTGAAATAAAGTATATAATAACAAAATGCCACTACTTGACTCTCGCAACACATAAATAGACCTCCAAGATCTTAAATATCTGATACATTAAACCGTAAAATAAAATTAACTGCGTTAAAAACAACCGACTTCAAAAACGGAAAAGTAAAAAATAAAAAAGATTTGATATTATTAATTACTACATATTATTTAGATGTGCTATTTATTAAATAGGTTTGATGTCGGTGCACGGGCTTAATACTAAGTGCTTAGTGTTTGGCACCGACTTCAAACCTATTTAATAAATAGCACATCTAAATAATATGTAGCAATTAATAATATCAAATCTTTTTTATTTTTTACTTTTCCGTTTTTGAAGTCGGTTGTTTTTAACGCAGTTAATTTTATTTAATACTTTTTAGTGTAATTTTCAACACGAATCAAACGAGCCCAAACTCGATAAAGTTGAGTCAATATATTACTGAGTTCCTATGGCCACCTTCCGATTCCATCATCAAATCAGCTCTATGTCATGATAATGTTTCATCGCTATCCAATTTACACACTTATACAAAATTTCAGCTCAATCGGTTACCGGGAAGTGAATCAAAGTTACTTGCTACATTCCAATTAAGTCATCGAGTACAGACAAAAATGCTCATAAAATAAAAACTACTGGGCCTAGCCGAATAAAATTTTTATGGGACCAATTCGACACCATTCTGCATCGAACAAAAAAAGAATCACGTAAATCGGTTCAGAAACCTCGGAGTAATCGGTGTACATACATAAAAAAAAAAAAAAAAAAAAAAAAATATACCGGCCGAATTGATAACCTCCTCCTTTTTTTTGAAGTCGGTTAATTACAGTATGAATGGTGAACCTCCGTCGTATTCAGGGATGTCCGTCAAAAACAGATTAGCTTATTCATTTATATTCGAAATCTCAATCTAAATCTTATTTACCAATAGCCTATAAAATGCAATAGAAGAGCAAGCACAACGTTAAAAAGGCTGTTTTCTGTGAAATATTTAGCAGTGTGTGTGAAATTCCTCGAGTCTATTGAGTTCGCACGATCTGACTTCGAGATTATTGTGTTGCCGTTAGTATAGCAGCATTTTTTCTATATTGTGCCTTTATGTGTTTATGTGACAGGAAAAGATTAAAGACAAGCGTGTCGATAGAGGTGACAAAAGATAACTGGAAACTGCTGAAAAACAATAAATAAGAATGTGCTATAAATATATACAGTATATATTTGATAAACATCTAACGATTTTATAAGGTGAAGAATTTGTTTCATTTCAAGGTATTAAATAATATATAGCAATTGTACCTACCCATTGCTCATTTGTCGATAAAGTTTGCCTGTACAAATCATACTACCAACAAAGAAGAGCAATATTTACTTATATTTCAGTTTTTTGATACAATATCATAAAATTACAACTTGCAATTTTTAATATTAAATTCATACGAATTTACAATTCCATACACGTAATAATTTTGTACCTGGAAAAGCCCAAGCTATATTGTTATCATTCGTGGAAGGAATTTAAAATCATTAGGTATTTATTTGGAAGGAATTTAAAATCATTATTCATCTGATGCACTAATTAATAGATATTTCTAGAGAAACCAGTTTATATGAACAATGCTTTTAATTTCATATTATCTGAGTAAATGTGTAATGTAGATATTGGTTAATATTGACATGGTCTTAGGACGTCGTCTCTATAAATATTAATATGTACTTGCATTGATATGTGAAGAGTAGTTCGACTCATGAAGACGAGGCAAAGGATACATTATATAACGTATTCCTTATTTATCCATACATTAACTGTTTACAAGTACACCTTCTCTACGTAAATGCATTAAAATACAGTTTTTACAAACTTAACACTAAAGGATTTTAAATGCGATTTATTCATTATATTATTAACGACGTTTTATATCATGAATACAAGTAAATCAATCACAAGAAAATACCAAGATTATTTTCACTTTATTCAATACTAGCTTACCGCCCACGGCTTCGCCCGCTTTGTCTCAAACCTAATAAATTATACACTAAAACCTATCTCCTGAATCACTCTATCTATAAAAAAAACCGCATCAAAACCCGTTGCGTAGTTTTAAAGATTTAAGCATACAAAGGGACATAGGGATAGAGAGAGCGACTTTGTTTTATACTATACTAGCGGTCCGCCCCGGCTTCGCCCGTGGTACATATTAACGTTTTCTCTACATAAGAACCATCCTCGTACTTCAAGGAATATAATAAAAAAAGAATTATCGAAATCGGTTCAGCCGTTCTCGAGTTATGGAATTACAACGAAAAGTGGCATTGATTTTTATATATTAGATAGTGACGTAAGCTTCAATCTTTACCACAAAAATTAAGCTATTTCTTCGTTCACAGGTTGTACCTTCCCCACCCGGTGGCAAGGCAAGTGGTTCCAGTCGGGTGTGATACAGCCGATCCTGATAGAGAGCAACATCCTCTCCAATAAGGGCCGCTGCCTCTCCTCCGAAGGGGATAAGTTCTTGATAGTTGATGAGTAAGTGGCTATTTGGTTTGACGTGAGGCAATTTTCAGTTTGAAAATATTTTTTTTTACCAGTATAGCTGTAAGGTCTAAGTTCAAAGCAACGGTCTAAGATTTAAACACTAATGTACTTACAAAGGTAATGTAATGTATCAAATGCAAGAGTGCACTTTTCGTCTTGATTCAATTTTTTTGAATATATCTCCAAGCCTTTTTTATTAATAAATGAATCACAGAAATTATTTAAAACTGTGTTTTTAACTACCTTTTTATTGTATTCATAAATATTATATTCCTTTAATTATTTTAAAATATAAAATAATTAAAAGGAATTAATTAAATAATTATTAATAATTAAAATTATTTATTTAATTACTCCTATGCTCTAGAAAAATTAATCACGTTACAATATATTTAAAACTGATAACGTCGATTTATAGTGTGACCATAAATCGATGCACTGATTAAAATTTCGCTTTGATATCATATTCATTAACATCGCTTTGAAGTGTCTCTAACCAAAAAATGATAACATTAAACGTGCAGATAAATCACAGTTACAAATGAAATTATTTCACTTGTTATCTGTTAAATTTTATGAAATAAGGCTGAATTCAGCGATAATTTTAATGCCAGAATTATGCGGAGATATTGTCTTCTTGCCTGTCTCAGAGCTTGATCGATACAATCTCCAGACATTTATCATGGCATTTTCGCAATCTGTATAAATTATGAATGAGTTAAATGAAATGTGAGATGAAGATGTCATTTTATTTTATCAAGAGTTGGATTTGGGAATATTTTAGCGAAATGTTTTCAGATCTTGAACACCCCTTTTGAAACGAATTAAACATAATAAAATATCTATCATCATTGTGTTTCTTTGAATTTATCAACATAGTACTTTTATGATAGTGTAGCTATAAATTATTATTACATGCATTTAATAAATCTAAACATAGGTAAACATGCTCCACAAAGGAAGAGGATTTGTAGATTTGGAATCTCACTGCATTAACCTGTCGGTTTCTTTTATGAAAACAAACACATTTTATTCAACAGGTCCCTTCACTTGGAGATAAATGAAATCTCTTATTCATATTCTAAATAAAGAATACAATTGGAATCCAAAAAACCCTCGCAGAAATAATTTATGTATCACTACAAAATTGTATTCTTTTGTTATAGGAAAGGCTGTTATCGTTGTGTAGTGATGCATGAAAAACACATTAATGTTCTACAATACAAGGAAAGTAAGTACATTTTATTTTTAAACAACTAGGGACTCTTTCCGACTTCGTTCGTAAAGATGAATTTTCATGTTTTCACAATATTAGGTCCCTATGTAGAAAATAAGGAAATATTTTGAAGCTATTTACATTATAGTTAGTTCAGATTCGATATTTTTATTACTTTCACTTATAAACAAATTAAATTATTCAACTGCCTAATTACTCTTATAATAATAATTATTTACGTTTGCAATAGATAAACAACAATTGAGGATTAATTTTTGAATGTAAACAAAATAAAAAGAGTAGATGTTATGCATTTGAATTCCAACGTTATACACCAAGCAAATGTACTGAAACTGTAATATCCAGCTAGATGGCTGTAAAGGACAAAGGCGTATTTCTCAAAGCACCTACATTCATCTTGTAAGCGCCTAAGAAACAAGTCCCATCTTAGTCTTAGCGTGTCCGAATTTCTTGAGCTATTTCGTGCGGCTTTAGCTTAATATAACCAGTTTCTTTTTGTCTTCATTATGACTGATACAATTAGAAATAGATTTCGTAATTCCCATCACCAAATCCTTCTTTATAAAGATGGAAAATCCCACTGAAAGACTCGTTATATTATCGCTCTTACAAAAGGATTTAAATAATACAATTTAATTACAGAACTAATTATTCGTCTTGCTATTTCCATATGTATTGTGTTCATAAATATTTCTTACAAAACGCCCTTAAATTTCATGGTTTACATGATATGACTCATTATTATGAGTTACAACGAAAAGCATGAGTCATTTATGTGATATTTGTTTGCAGCCTTCTGTCACCGACGAGATGCTCTACCTCACCTCTGCTCACTTATAACTGGAGATGCTCTGCTTTACTCCATGTTCAGAGAAAACGCTGAACCAGTCGACTGCCCTTTGAAAGCACCGTTTTCCTTCACTTACAACAGGTAAATTTGGATCATTATAACTATACAAAAATCCTAACTGTATAATAAACAAACTATGCAAAAATCCGTCGTAGAATATAAAGAAACTTCTTCATTAAAAATTAGATTAGATAACATTTCTGTTCCACTTTCGTAATATGAAAATGAAAATCTTACAAGAAAATGTATTTACCGTTCAACTGAAAGTTCTTTTAATAGCTTGAAATTCCATTGTTTTAGAAGGTTATTGCTGCTTTTAAAAGCGTTAGAAAAGTTGCTAAAACACTCTACTACTTGCCCAGTCTCGGAGGAAGTCAAGTTCGTTACAAAAGAATAAAACACAGGAAGGTGAAACTTAGTGAATTTTTAAGAAGGGATAACAATTTGGTGGTACTATACTATATACTATATAAGTTACTTACAATGGAAGAATTTATTATTTCATTTGTACATAATATATAATATTAATAAATAGACTTATTTACTTAAGCATATTGTTGTATAAGGTATATTATTAATGGTAGTAATTAAAGCTCTATTTCTCTATTCATTTAAATGTTAAACGTTTTGTCATAAAACATTTAATTTCAATACGCCAAACACCTCTAAGTCATTATTTCCAAATACTAAAATTATCTAGTTTTCATTCTTCCCAAAAAACTTAACTTTTATTTTGTAAAAGCAACGAATTAAACTCGCATCAGTGTAACCCAAAAATGCTCTCTTAACATTTGGACATTACACAATTTAACAGCATAATATAAGGGCATCATTCGTTACGGAGGGAAAATTAAAACGTCATTAAGTGTATCGATCGCGGCGCGGCTGACGACAGACGTCATTCGTAATTACAGCATGAATTCATGGCAATACCTAAAACATAGAAATAGATCAGCGGTACATATGGGTTTGGTACCGAAATAGCGGTAATGTGGTCACTGGTTGAAAATATGTCCCGTGTTTTATTTATTTTGTGTGTAAAATTGTTAAAGTGAACAGACATTATAGGTACCTATTATCTTTTACAATAGGTACCTATAATATCAGAATACTTACTATGTAATTAGAGTACACGAAGGATGAAATAACTGGAGCTATTAGATTTTTAAAAATTTGCAATTTTGTACTGGATTACACGTGTAGACCACGCGACCACTGTAGGGTTAAGTCATATTATTCTTATAGAAGTACAGTAACAATACGTAAATAACGATAATTCTTCATTTTTCAGAGGTCATGGCGACTGCAAATTCCCCGCATCCTCAATAGAGAGTTGTACGGAAGATTCAAGACTCCTTCTCAACTATCAAGCATGTCCTGACGTCTACGGTTCTGAAAGCACTGGTAAGAAAAAAGGTTTCTCTTGATACTTTTCTTTTTGAGGTTCAAAAAATGTTGATCCTATGTATCATACCTGATGACTAAATGAAAGCTAAGAACAAGTTATTTGTACAAGCACCTCTTTAGTAATGAATTTGAATGAATAATTATTATAAATACATTACTTATAGTGCACAATGAGTTTTAACTATACCTACATCGTAGTCATAAAATGGACTAATGGAAATAATCGATCGTTATACTAACGACGAATAAATTACTGATTATATTATTATGTCAGCTCTACTAATTCATAAAAGTTATCATTTTGCAAGGCATTCAAATAAACATTATTTGCCAAAAAAAATCAGAAGAGTATCTAGATGTTAAGAACTTTCGAAGGCGTTTTTATTTAACTCTATGGAGTGTAAAAACGTTTTAGCTTTCCTTTTTCAGCTTTTTACGAAGTTTTCTTTGAAAAATTAGATAAACTTAACGATATCTCATTTCTTATTATTCAAGAAGGATAATTAACATTTCTTCATCATTTCTTCATCATTTCTTCATCATTTCTTCATCATTTCTTCATCATTTCTTATTACTCAAGAAGGATAAGTAAGGATATTCAACTGAACGTCAGGAATAAAGTCTGCAATTCATACTTTTAGAGCATCTTCCAATTTTAACCCCGTCTTATTAATAATTACTAACGCAAAGCGCAAAAGTAAACTTTTTCATTTGGACAGAACAACGATTAGGATTTCTGAAACCCAGCGAGGTTAAAATCCATACCGCAGTTCGCGCTTCTATTAAAACAAAACTTCATCCATTAAGTTGATCTTTTAGAATCCCGAAGAACTATCTTAGAAATCCCGTCTACCTCAAAAGCAATGGTAAAATTGGGTTCGTAAGATATTTATAATTAAAATCCTCGATCTTCGATATTCATTTAATTTTTATTTGACTGACCGGTTGGCTTGGTTGGTGGTGGCCCTGCCTTCCAAGCCATAGGTCGTGGGTTCGATTCCCACTCAGGGCAAATATTTGTGTGATGAACATAGATGTTTGTTCTGTGTCTGAGAGTTAATTATCTATATAAGTATTTATTTAAAATTATATATGTATGTTTATCGGCCATCTGGTTTCCGTAACACAAGCGAAAGCTTAGTATCTGTTGTTTTGTTGTTGTTGTCTTTGTCTTGAAATAATATTTATTTAAATAGTTACTTTAGGTATATTCAAAACATTCTATTCGGTATTATATGTTTTAGCAATATATACGTAAAATAATAGCATTATTTACCTGCATGTTGTTCTTCTCAGCCCCGTAGTTCTATTATAAAAAATACCATAAAATCTTGTAACATATAGTAGAACTAGTGGTCCGCCCCGGCTTCGCCCGTGGTACCTACATGTTTAAACTATCCCATCTCTCAAGTTGGATCGAACTGCACATGGTGTGCGAATTTTATTATAATCGGTTGAGTGGTTTAGGAGTCCATTGAGGACAAACATTGTGACACGAGATTTATATATATTAAGATATATTCTAAACTATTTTTCTGTAACTTCTTATTTAACTATCTGTTATTATATGAGCCTCTATAAATACCAATTTGTTGGTCTATTTACGAAACATGAAAATAAAGAAGTCACAACGTGGCGTACAAATGCATTGGGCAGACAGCCAAACACAAGTCTATTGTTTTAACACGCTTTAAAATAACCTGTAGTTAACATCTTTCAACGTTTTGATACTTTAATAAACAACAGTATTATAAAAGCAAATTTCTATATTGAAAGATCAAGTAAAAAGTTGTCCTAGCGTAAAAATAAAATAGATAATTAAATAATAATTTTCCCTAAAAAAACTGCTTCATTACGTGAAAATTGGAAAATTTCCCAACGGTGTTACTTTTGTTTTCTTTAATATCTATGAAATGCTAATTAAAAATAAAATCTAATTAAATTCCGTCGTAATTTCGCTCCCACTGAAAAACGTGAATGTTTTTCGCGAACATGATTAGCCTTTTCTTTGGGAAATATTTTCACGAGTCTAGAATTCTAGGAGGAATCCTAGGTATGCTGCAATTCATAAAATCTTAGTATTGTTATTTCTTTGTGGAATTGCAGAAGTTTTTGTCAGTCTTTTTTTTTTATTGGGAATAGGGAAGCGCTTGACCACAATCTCGCCTGATGTTAAGCTGAGATGTGGTCTAAGATGGAACGCACTTCCCTAGAAAGTACCTGTTCCCTCTACGCTTGAAGACCCCCATATTGTACTCGTCGAGGAACACAGATTCAGGAAGCATGTTCCAGTCCCTCGCGGTTCGGATAAAGAAATTTACTGAAATACATTTATCAAGATAATGCTTGAAGTATTAATACATAGTTATAATCCCTTTTAAAACTACATGATGACAACTTGCAATGCGTTGATTTTTAAACTACTTCTTATTGATTTCCATTCATTATTGAATTGTATATCGGTAAAGATTGTAGATATATCGATTCAATGTGATATAGCTTCACACTTTGGATTAAAAATATCATTCCTTTACACTTAACTAGCTTTATACCTGATGACTAATGACCATTCCTTCAAGAGATAAATTAAAAACAACACATGTAACAGCAATCGAAATACCCACCAGCCAATGCAGCAAACTTTAAGCGAGTAATGAAACTGTCTTCAAAAGATTAAATTATCAGTTTGAAAGAAACGAAGTTACCAAGAAAGTTGGGCGTAAAAGTGTCCTCTCCCATATCAGAAAACTAAGTGTTCAATCTTGATACCTTCTCGCTTTAGCGGGAAAATCCTAAGATTGATATCGGTTGCGATTCTCACAAGTTTTACACGTAATTCTTTGAGGTATTCCAGTTAATTTAGCGGAAAAGTGATTTGAGATAATATTAGCGCGTTTGCAGTTTCCTTTAATGAGAGTTTACTGCTATTAGCTTAAATAGGATCCTTTCAGAATATAAAGGTGAAATACATTTGTGTCACACATTTCCAAATAGATTAAGCTGTGAGATTAAGCTTGTTTACTAAATCCGTAAAAGATGTCTCGTTTTGCCAGTGACGCATTTAAATGAAACATGAATGTCATAAAAACATCATAAGATGTTTCTGTTTCTCTACACGTTAGATAACCAACAGACAAAATCGTATAAAAACTTTAGTTTACCACAAAGCAATATCCAAAATTAAATTCTAGTAGCATTTTGACGTGATCTTTCGCTCAGATTAATACCCCAAACGAAAAAAGCACATAAGCGCCCGCCATTCGGGGTCCCCTAATAAAACGTCAAGCCGTTGAAAAATGTACATCTAACTGAAAAGTCAATTAACCTAGTCTATTGAAGTCGTTTGTGGCGAACAATGGAGGAGACATTAATTTTATCGAAACAATACGCGTCCCGATGTCTGACAGAATGCTAGCGTCAGCGTCTACCGTCTACCGCCTTTCTATTTACTTTTATTCGCTACTCGCTACCATTTCAGTGGATTGTACTTAGTAGGACTTATTACTAATTTTATTGTATGTCTTTTGTGAATATGGGTCATTGAACTTTATTTGATATTTGATTAGCGGTATTATAACCCACATAAAAAAGTTGGTTTGTGTAATAAAATTATATGTACAATAATAATTATAAGGCAATTTCATTTATATTATAAACTTATTAAATCATATTGTTATATTCACTGTCAATCATCTTATTATATTCACTGTATAAGAAACACACAGGTGATAAAATGCTCTTATAAAAACTCCGTTCCAACTATTTATGTAGAGTCCATGTAGAGTCGCTATAATTTAGGGTTTTTGTTTTATTGTGTGTAAATATTACCTATTCAATTCCTACTAAGCATTTGTTTACGAAAAAAAAGTATTTATAATGTTCAACCAAATAGTATTTGCTGATTTTGATGATTCATAATTATAATTCTAGAAATGAAGAATATTTTTTTCTGTTTGTTATAAATATTTACATTATTATACCAAATAGAATGAATGTTATTATTTCCTTGAAAACCGTAAATAAATTATTATGTCCGTCTATTTTAGGCATATATCTTAGAAATGGCTGACGACCGAGTCGCGACGCATAAAAATAGCAACAAAGTTTCTTGTTCGCTTGAAATAGTATTATTTCCTTACATTTTACCTATACATATTATATTAAAATAGCTTTTTTTTAGAAATCTTATTACATTTAAGAC
Organism: Colias croceus; assembly: GCF_905220415.1. Classification (NCBI taxonomy): domain Eukaryota; kingdom Metazoa; phylum Arthropoda; class Insecta; order Lepidoptera; family Pieridae; genus Colias; species Colias croceus. The sequence goes on from NC_059542.1 coordinate 8,974,374, forward strand.
GCCTACTTTTTATGATATTATCTGCCCCCCTAGACAAGTGGCTTTCTATTAGCGTAACGTTTGATAGAATAGATTATGAATGTATGAGATTGACGTAAGCTGTCGATACATTTATCTACAGCTTATGTCAATCTCATACATTCATAATCTATTCTATCAAACGTTACGCTAAACGAAAGCCACTTGTCTAACACTGTGTCTGTAACGCTCAAGTAACGCTCTAAAATAGATTCTGAATTCTCATAGTAAATAGAACAAGTCTCGTCTTTGAAAATGCTGTAAAAAAATGCAAAACTATAAATTTTATCAAAATACATTCAGCTTTGAAAGCACACATTATAATACTATGTATAAATCTGGGTAACCGGTGAAAATTAAGTACGCCTGCGAAAATTTTCGTGCGTTGCTCTACACAGCATTTTGTGTGCCTACTTCATGAAAACTGTATTTCATCGGATCGTAGCCCTATCGTAAAATTCGCCCACATTATTAAGCGACCGTCCATTTCATGAAATATAACGCACGCAACTTGAGAATAGGGCTAAACCGGCTAAACGTATCGCAAATTTGTTGCCAAAATAACGCAAAAAATAAGAATATGAATATATAATATATACTCATATTCATACCAGTGACTATTATATTATAATGAATATGACGCTGAATATATATAAAAAGTATATGAAACGAATATATAGTCGTTTCATATACTTTTTATTGTGCGATACATAAATGTATGTTTGGTTAAGATTTCTATAATGATTCTCAATAAATAACTTCAAGAATTTCGTACGTATACGGTATATCGGTAAGAAAGGTAAGAGGGTTGAAAATAAGTTGAAAAGTCCCAACCAATTTAATTAATTAATCCGTGGACGCAATCCCACAATTTGAGAAGGCACTTAGAACCCAACACGCCTACACAGATTAAAAGGCGTGTAAGTCTAAATCGAATTAAAAAATATTAGATTTTCTTTGATTACCTACTCTTCAGTCCCACAACAATAGCGTGTAAGTGTATAAGCACGCAAATAATAAAGGGTGCTTTTAAATTTGTAAAAAAAATATTATTGGTAAAAACACAACATTTAAAGCTCCAAAAAGTGTCCAAAGTCGAGATCTCGTTACGTACCTACCTACCGTTTGTTTTGCGCGATGCCCAGAAAATTGATCTACATTAATTTATAGTAAATCCAAGTCTTATATTTTTACAAAAAATAAAGGAATTTACCAAAACTTTTTTAATTTACAGTTGAAGAATTAGAATGTCTCGCCACATGGAAGGAAGGTAGCCTACGGTTCCTCGTGGGCAAGATCCACCACAATCACGCCACCAGTAACGAAGATCGATATAGATGCTTCGTCTACGAGAAGACAAATGGTATTGGTAAGACTTAACGTTTCTTTTATTTTTGCTGCGGTGGTCGCTTTTTCATAGATGTAGGTTTTTAATTTAGCTAGTTAATATTTTAGATTGTACCTAATGCGGAAAATGGAGATTGATTTGATTCCTGTGAACTATATTCTTTCGACCGTGTTTCTAATTGTAATCATAAAATATAATTTATTAGTATTGGTACAATTCCTCGAAGGCCTGTCGATTCTTATTGTTCATTCAGATGGTCAATGAATAAAATAAAAAGTATACAACTAACACCGATTTTGCATTATGATATAGTAAGCAATAAATAAACATAGTTTTATATATAATATTATTTCGACAGTTTTATGACTACTAGGAAAATAAAACTTTGCTTATCGATTTCAGTAAAGCCATAATTACCTTTACTGAATTTAGTGACACTTTGGTCTTCTACTACTCATGTTCATGTTATGAACTTCAATCGATAAGGTAAAGTTCAATTTCAGCAAAACTTTTATATAGATGGCAATTATAAAAGTTTTGTTGCAATAGTTCTAATTCATTTATATATAAGAATTCTACGTACTAACTGTAAGTAACAGTTAATTAGGATAAAGGGATTAAGATTAGGCTCTTACTTTGAATAAAGACGATTTCATTACACCAAATTGAGTCTATCCTTCGTGATTTATATTCTGACATGTTATTACCAAATGGAATCTACATTAGAGTTATAGAATTTCACTTTTTAATGTATAATTCTTAATTTTCCAGCATCCAATCCGAGTCTAAAAGAAAACCCTGTTACCCCTGGAGGAGTGGAATATAGAGTAGCACAATCTGGTGACGCTACGTGTAACGGACTCTTTAGTGCTACAGAAGGTTCTAGAACGATGGCTTTGAAGCGAGGTATGTTCTCATTAGCTAGGTCCACACCGGACGATCCAGCGATCCCGCGATCCGCGATCCAGGATCGCGGAGCATGGATCGTGGTTCGTGTTAGGCCGATCCACTTTAAAAACTTGCGATCCCAAATATGCGCTCCAAGCGATCCTAAGGCGATCCGTGATTCAGCCAGTCTAACTCTTGTACAATATGGAGTCACGCGTACAACGGCGGCGTCTTATAATAAAAATGATATAGGATTATTAACACTACGTGACGTTATAGAAATAGACGATATTCCGAAAATATCTATATGACCTCGACATCAACTTGAAAGCTATAATTATTATTAAGTTTTCCATAACGAAGCGAATTCAAATAACACAGCGGCAATGTTCTTGAAATAACTATTGTCCTCACCAATAATTATGAACGTTAGAGTTCTAATTTTATTTTAATTTCGAAATAACTTGAATATTTATTATATCACATAAGCACTTGTCAGATTGCGAAACTATTAAAAAAGAGCGTGTGAACCGTACACACACGTGTCAGAAGTGAAACTTCTTGGGCAGGATTCAAAGATACCTACCAAAATTGTCGAATTACTCCAAGACCGGACGGTATTGCTATGACGCGACCTTGAAATTTTATTCTCAACGCGCCTAAAGAAGATTCACTTCAAAACCTTCAACAAAATATCTCAATCTTTCCAGTGTCGGTCCGTTTCAACTGCCAGTTCCCATCCTGGATGACGTTCTCGCACACGTGGCACACCCTCGACTTTACCAGCAACTACACATTCTACCAGCGGAACGCGACCCTCCGCATTACGAACCAGACCGGTTCTGAGATCAAAGTATTCTGCGTTAATGTTAAAGCCAGCTCGCCGAGCGGTAACTCCGTTGCGTTGGTTGCGCATTGGCAGCATCATTGGTGAGTTACCTGTACCTTTTCTGGAACTGTTCAATCAATGTTCGTAATATGAATAGATGTAGAGCAAAATTTTTGAGTTTGAGATTGCATGCGAAAAGCTGTTTCAATTTTGACGGAAAAATGGTTGGTGGTAGAATGAAAGCATTGACTCTTTTTATGTTCTGAAAAAGTATGGGCTAAAAGAAATAGAAGTATGTTTTATAATATAACTAGCTTCCCGCTCGCGGCTTCGCCCGCTTTCTATAAAATGATTTGAGATTCAAACTATCCTATCTCTCAAGTTGGATCGAACTGCACATGGTGTGCGAATTTTATTATAATCGGTTAAGTGGTTTAGGAGTCCATTGAGGACAAACATTGTGACACGAGATTTATATATATTAAGATTAGGGTGAAAGATCGGCCTTAAGCCATGTCCTTTTCAGGTATTAGCCTTACGCTCAGCTCAGCTCAGCCTTATATGTATAGCTACGAATCTTTCAATGGCTTCTTGTTCATACATATGCACAAACTCAACGTCAACGTCTGTATATTGTTCTCTATCGTAAAGGATTAAATCAATATCTTATTTTCATTTTCAGCGTATCCCGCTACGTCTGCGTAGTATTATACCGACGGGATACATACATAGCGGAGTTGCAACGCGGCACGCCGACCACGCGGCCGGACGATGCGTGCTCCCCACACCATTTTAATGCTGTCACTGCACCTTATATCACTTTAGTTGGTACGTTCCTATAGGGTTTCTTCTTGATTAATTATATATTCTTTCATAACGTAATTTAACTTATAAATTTATAAAGAATAGAAAAAATTCCATTCCATTCCATTAATAGTTACTTTACGAGTGGCCGAGTTGGTCAGGCATCCGCCCCGGAATGGCGCGAAAGGATGCGGGTTCGAGTCCCGCCTCGTGATCGAATTTTTCCTAATATTTTCTGCTTTATCAAATAAGGGGATTATTCTTAAACCTTGAGCTTAACATTGATCGATGTTAAGCTAAAGGTTTCGAATTAAACGTTTCGAATGGGTAGATATTAAGAGTCATGCAAGCAATTTTCCTAATTTGCTTTCCCACTTTGGAGGACATTTTCATGAGCTTAATCATACCCTCATAAAAACATCTTTCCAATATATATATATCTAAATGCTATGCAGCAGTAACGTTGTTCAAATTATTTAACCCTTTTTTTCTTTTACAGCAAGTAATCCTGAATCAAAAGAATGTCCATATTCAGGAAAATATACAATATCAAACCATAGACATCAAAGAAGCATACCCAGCTCTCCTGAAAGACATAGATTAAAAAGAGACAAGAACTATAACCATAGAGTAAACAATACAAGATCGTTCAATTTTAGCCTTAGAAATATTTCGGATATGCCAATACTAAGAAGTAAGAGACAGGCGGATGAAATCACTTGCGCCGGTAGCAAATATAACAAATTGGAAGTCGGGTGTAATACTGCTAAGAATATGGAGTTTTATTCCACTTGTAATAAGAAAGAAGTAGTTACTGGTATGTATTCAATACAATTTATTAACATTAGTGTCATATGCACCACTTGATAATAATTATACTTATGTACTCTACATTTACACCCTAATGCACTGTTATGCATAAAATATGTTTTTTTGTTGTTTTCCTTAATTATCATTAACCTAATACTCGATGAAATGTATAAGTATCTACAATACAAACTAGAGTACAATCACCATCGCATAAACATTTTAATCAGTTTTCGTCGTCATCCGTAAGCTTTAAAGTCTGATTAAGCTCTTGCGACACATCAATATTAGAATATTATATTCTTGAGTATAATTTTAAATAAGTAGGTACATATTTAACTTTTCTTTAACAATTTCCAGCATACACCTGCCACGGCGGGTGGTACGAGAACGGCGCGTCCTTCGTGGTAACCACACCAGTGACGCGCGACAGCACGGCCGCGCGCCGCTACTGCTTCGTGTCGCGGGACGCGCGGGACGGCGCGCTAGCCGTCGGCCAGAGCGCGACTAACTGCGAGCGGGGATACGACCCGGAGCCGCTGCTGTTTGATGCCAGCTTTACTGGTAACTTTTTATCTATTATTTTTTTTTTGGTATGTGCCAATGTTACTGTTTAATACTGGCTAAATTGGTAATTTTTTTTCTTTGATGCTATATTTAGTGGTAACTTTTATTTTGTGCCAGCACTGTTTGCTGCTGGCTTTATTGGTAATTTTTTTCTTTAGTAACTCAGCCCCCGGAATCACAGACAGAATAGAAAATCTATTGTGTTGTGGACCGATCGGGCCGCTCGATCGAGGGCTCAATGGGTTAGTGCCAGCACTGTTTGATAATGGCTTTACTGGTATTTTTTTTGTTATGTGCCAGTGCTGTCTGATGATGGCATTACTGATATTTTTTTTTGTGCGAGCACTGTTTGATGCTGGCTTTACTTGTATTTTTTTTTTCTTTTGTGCCAGCACTGTTTAATGCTGGCTATACTGGTAACTTTTTTCTTTTGTATCAGTGCTATTCAGATATACGTGGATTTTCTGCCTGAGCCTGAATAACTATAAGATAAAATATAATAATGTCAAAAGCTTCGGCTATGGCTATCAATTTTATTATTTGAAGTGAATATTTAATTTTTAATACAATTAAAATTTAATTTTACTTTCAGGCAAATGTCAAGATGAAACCAACAATCAACCTCGACTGAGAATACCCTCACTACACATTATTTTCATCGCATCGTTTATTGTACATTACATTATACCTAGATGATTAACATACTTGAATAGTATTAATTTATTGTAACTTTTAACTCTTCACCCCTCTCCTATATCCATACAATTTAAATATAATGTAAATTCACAAACATGTTGATAGTATTTAATGTTTTTATTGAAATTCTATAAACATATTAGCCCTAATAATTTATTTCACAATGTAAGTTACACAAATTATAATACTTTTGATATTTTAATGCAATTCGCATCTTATAAGCACGACTATTATAACAGTCATATTTTTCGTTTCTGCATCAATCATTCAATAAGACATCATTATAGATATCATTCGATAACTTCTAAGTAACTACATTTTTATTTTCAACATTTTGTTAATTTCTAAAGTTGAAAAATATATCGCAAGAGCTATAAAAAATACCTATGTAACACCTCACCGTTTATCTTAATATTTTACCACCTCCTACAAACTGTACATAATACGTAACGATGTTATTTTAAATGGAGGCGTAATTTAAAAATGAAAATAATAAGAACAAATATTGATGCTGATTTAGTTTCTGTGTCGAATGTTTGTCAAAATCTTAAATCGAATGTGTGATGGTGTAAAATGGTTGTGAATTAATGTTTCAATATACCGAAGTAGGAATGATTCTATCTGGACTGAAAGAACGATAGATTAATTATTTATAAAGAAAAATATTTATTACCTCCTACATCATAGTAAATCCTGTATAATTTTAACGTCAAGTGTATTCAATGTACCATTTAATTTACTTCAGATATCGTTTAAAAGCGCACAGATTAATCAATCGATAGAACTTTAGGAATGGATTCTATTCGATTTCTTGTTATTATAATAAATATAAATAAATTTTACATTTTAATAGACTAATGTACTCATTAAAGGCTTTTTGTTCTCTCCTTTATACCATCTTTGTCCACATTTCCACTTATAAGTAATTATAGATTAATTATAATAATTTTGGGATATTATCACGCAAGAAGTCGAAAAGAATATAGCTTTAACACAGCATTAAAGACTGTAATTCTACATTTGTTATTTAATAAGGCGTTTAGTAGTTTTCTAATTGCGTAATATTACATGATCGTTGAATACTGTATCAAAATATTAATTATGCTATGCGAAGCAAATATGGAAACAGTGACTATTGTGTACCTATTTGTTTAAAATATCATTATGCGTACTTATGTCTCTACATTGCCTACATTTAGCTATTTTTCAATTTCAGTTAAGTATTTTCTTTTTATTATAATTATTTTCTGTCCAAATATTCTCATTTATTTTCAGTCAGCAAAACAACAGCTTCGTTAAAGTTGCCAAATTTAAAACATATACATAAATTAGTTGTGTTCTGGAACCGCCAATTATTAAATTCATCTTTGGTTGCATTTACCGCTATCTTTGCATTATTATGACAACTATAGTTCATCATCAGGGTATAAAAATATACGAAAGCAATAATTCAATATGCTTCATATAAAATACTGGAAGATAATTGCCTATACAAGCTGTTTAATTCAATTCATGTAGTCGTGGTCTTATTGTTTGTCATAAAATATATAAGTGGTATATAATAATACATAGTCCATTTGCCCCTTCCTACAAAATTAGTTCTCTAGGAAGCACTGTCTATACTATATTTTTTCTACTACTTTAGCTGTTATTATTTATAGTACACGTAAGACGTTGACAAACTGCAACTAACAACGAAAAAACTTTAACGTCAATGTTTTCATAATTGTAAAAATATCAAGTTACACAAGAAGCTTAAAAATATGTACAAAATTATCATAGCATGTTATTGAGTAGCTAGAATAATTTAGCATATTTCTTTATCGAGCAAATTATATTTAGGAGTAATTTATATTAATATTTTCAGAACGTACGATAGCATTCTTCTGAGCTTCACCGATTTTATAGTCAGTAATTTTTCAATATAAGTTTATTTTTACTTGTTGCTGTTTAATCTTGTAACATACGTATTTTATTGTAACGTTGGTTTCTATAACTAATCAAAGTCACCAACACGGTCATTTCATTGTCATAACACAATCCCATCTATATTAATTATAGGTTGGTTAAGAGAGCCATCTGATGGCGATATCTATTTAATTCGTACGTATTTGTTAAAAAGGAAAATGCTACTTTCCTTCATCAAGCAATACTAATATATAAGTAAAATATGTTCTAGAAATAAAATTTAGCTAAGGGAAACGAATACTCATTTTGAGATGAATGTATAGTTTAGATAAGTAATAATTAGTTATAAATTCGCGACAGCAATAATATATTTGTATTAAAAGCTATTGAGCGTTGAATTTTTAATAGCAATTAGGTAGACAGTTGTGAATAATTGAGCTAGCGTTGTTATTTTATAATGTAAGAGAGATTATTTCTTCTGTGGAAGCAACTGGTGTGGTCACGATAGGACAAAAATTGGTGACGATTATATACATTAAACGGATACGTTGTTTCCAATGTGTGATATAGATACAGTAATTTAATTAAGAATATAGTCGTCAGCATGAATTATAATAAAGTGCAAAACTGACTCTGTGTTTAATTTACTACCATTACACCTGCTACTTGATAATATTATGACCCTACCGACCCGACCCTATTATGACTTCTTATCTTATTATCTTATATCTTCTCTTAAGTTTGCTTTAAACTTAGTTATTTGTATATATTTTTTTAATAACTTTGTGACTATCAAATACTAAGTAGCCATTTCTCTCTTCAGTTCAATTTTTTTCATGCATTTAATCTCAACTCTCAAGTTTAGTATTGCCCAAAGATGTTGTACCGTTAACTAGCCAGTATACCAAAAATATTTGTTTTGATAAAATATGATCTATTTGTAAATAGCTATTATTCGTGAGATAGTGCAAAGTCAAACTAAATTCATGGACACATGGACACCCCAACCACAGAATACATAATAGTAGCTAAACGCTACAGAACGGACACTCTCCGCCTCCCGCCAAAATTAAACACTTACCTCACCCCGCACGATCAGACATAAAATGGTCCATATTTTTCTACAGGGACGATTCGCAACGAAGATTGACAACATTAATCAAATTGACTTAAAGTTATTTTATTATTTTGGATTTGTGATTATCGTTTATCGTAGAAAATGGTTAGATATTGTGCTGTTTACGGATGTATTTCATCATAAAAATGCGAATTTTTTTTTACGCTAGTCAAAAATGTGCCAACCATAAAGCGTTAACACACACATTTGCAGTCTCTACAGTGTGACTGTCAAAACGATAATTTTGTACTAAAAATATGGAGTGTCCGGGGCTAAGAGCAATTAACCTATAGAGTTCTTATATTAAGACAGAACAAAATACATATTTTCTAATCTACTTACTCTTAGTCAATAACAGCATAAGCCAGATTGAGATAGCGATAGAGTATCTGCACTGTCTTCAAACGTAGCGCGCCGGCAGTCAGTTTGTTTTCCAACCAGCTGGTGGGCTCAGTGCGTCAAGTGTTTTTAACGAAATATTTAGAAAATATAAAGTGTACAGTGTTTCTTTTTATTTGTCAATGTGTTAAAATAACTATTGTATGTTTAGCAACCGGCTATCACTAGTCGAATGGGAGTTTTGGATAAAAACAATGTAAAAATATCTTTCCATCGGTAAGTGATTTTCAGCAAATTGATAAATATTTATGTTTTAAACCTATTTGAAGGTTTTATCAAGCGCTTTTTCGTAATTTTATGTTGTAACTGTAACATTTACCCACTTTATGGGGTTGTGGAATATAAAATAATGAAATAATTTTTAAAAAACGTCACAATAATATCACGTTTGGCATTTTGTTTACCACCGTAGTGTTGTAACACATCTAGCGTATATTATCGATTTATGACAAAAAATCTATTTCATATTAACGTTGATTTATTTATTTTGTTTCATAAATCAGATTTATATGTAGTTGTTGTTGCAAATAATAGATGTAAATTTTTTACCGCAGGAAAATAAAACATACCACGTGGTTGTTTTATTTGCCCTATGTGTTTTAGTTTTCGTTTGTTGTTTATTAATTTCTCTTTCAGATTATTAATAAATTCATTTTGTTTTAGATTTCCAGAGCTAAATAAAAAATGGGTATAAAACGTGAGACATGAGTTGATTGGACGCCGCCACAATTTGCAATATTGTGTTCACTGCATTTCGAGCCTACGTGTTATCAAGATGGATACTCTAGAAGAATTGTGCAATCTTACGCTTACGTTTTTTTTTTTGTTCCTGTAGATAATAAATACATTTGATTAAAGAGAGTGAATTTTTATTTTGAAATTTTTTACACATAAGTTACCTACTTTAAATGTGTAACTATGTGAAAATTAAACGGTTGATTAAATGATAGTTCTCATAGATGAGAAACTACTATTGAAATACATACTTAATATACATGCGTTTTCAAAGAAAAACCCGCATAGTTCCCATTCCTGTTGGATTTACGGGATCAAAAGTAATTTTTCCAAATTTCATTGTAATCGGTTTAGTAGTATTCGCGTGAAAGAGTAACAAACATCCATCCTCACAAACTTTCGATTTATTAGTAGGATGTTAGGAAAATGTTTTCATTAAGACCGTCCTTTTATTAACTGGTTAAAATGCTGCATGATTCCTTCATGCTGACTGTGCCTTTCTCCTCACTCCTTTAACTTTATCATCATTTCCTTCTTTATTTTAAATTACATTTCAAGTTTTAAAATTTCTTTTATAATGTACTAACTTTCCGCCCGCGTTTTTAAAGAAAATCCTGCACAGTTCCCGTTCACGTGGGATTTCCGGGATAAAACCTAACCTATGTGTGTATGTACAAAATTTCATTGTAATCGGTTCCGCAGTGAAAGAGTAACATCCCTTCTCACATAATTTCGCATTTATTATATACGTAGGATTAAACAAATAATGTATTCAACTGAAATTAATTATAAGTTTTGTTTTTTTATTATTTATTATTTCACGAAACCGTAAATGCAAAATACATTCACGATTTTATCGATTGAAGCACATCCCATCACTATCACCTTCTATCTATCTAAATACGTACCTATAGTAAAAATGGTGCCATGACTATGTTGAAACGTAGCTTGTTGTCTATAGCTGTCTCATTCTTTCATACGACGTTTTCTTTAGATAGAGAGAAACAAATATATGTAAATTGTATACGCTCGATACAAGTACTCTATAGGTTAATTGCTCTTAGGTCCGGGGTGTGCCCCAACTACCATTTCTACAAACGTCAATGATTCGTTGAGTTGTCAAAACGTTAGAAAAGGACCTTTTACCGATAGGAAACCTCTCGCTCGGACCGTTTTTAGTACGCTACCGCTTCTAAGGAAAAAGCAACCTTAATAATTATAATAATATAGTTAGATAGATCATATTATTTTATCAAACAAATATAATATTTGGTACACAATCTAGTAAAGTATAACGTCTGGGACGGAATTTGAGTAAACTGCCAATAAAAATATCGACATATCTTCATTTCTCATATTTCTATTTTCTTCTTCTTTGTTTATGGCCCCACCCATTTCCCATAATTACAATTACATATGAAAATAATCACCATCTGTCAAACCTTAGAGTATATATTACAATAATAGAGAGCGAGTGTATTGCACAAATTGCTTAGTGCGCATCGTAGGCAGATGAGCTATAGATACTTTAAACAGGGTTAATTGTAAAACACCAGCAACCTCGCAGGACAAGATAGCTAACATAAATTATTTTAAATGATTTTTTAAACTTTTATTGTACTCTCTTAACATTTGTAAGTCTATGTTCTATTCATTATTGGATGGACGACGCGACACCCCCTTCCCCCTCTCGTTCGCTTCTTGTTTACGTAATTTTTGTGAGGCGTAGAGTTTATAATATTCAAACGGAAAATTAAATGAATATTTATTTTTGTATGAAAATAAAATCTAACAAATTATCAAAAGTCGTAGAACAAATGTTGTTGCTTATGATGTTAGCTATGGGGCCATCCATTAATCACGTGATGTATTTTTTTGGTATTTTTTGACCCCCCCTCCCCCTTGGTGATACGTGGTGAGGTTTAAGACTACCCCTCCCCCCTCCCCCCTATATCACGTGTATTTTTTCGTACCTGCAAAGAATCAATTTTTTATTTATAAAAAAATACTGGTATAAGTATCATCTAATTTTATTATAGTAAATTAAAGACTACTATAATAAACGTTCAGAGGTAGACAGAAAGATTGCAGTTTGTTTTTGAATGACATAAAAATAATGAAAGATATGCAAAAAAGTTGTACGCGTTTGACTAAAAATAAATACATGTAACGCCGCTTTTCGGTTGAGTATCGCGCGCTTGTGGAAAAATAAATACACGTGATATATTACTTTACCCCCCCTCCCCCTTGTGATATTTCGTGATGTTTTGATGGACCCCTCCCCCCCCCCCTTTTGAGCGGATTACGTGATTAATGGATAGCCCCTATCTTGTCCTGCGAGGTTGCCGGTGTTTTACAAGTAACCCTGTATATGTGTGTGTAAATAGGGATGGGTAGGTATCAATTGCATGTTGAACTATCGATAAGTTATGTAAATAAATATGTATCATAAGTAATTTTATGTTCAATAAGTTATTAAAGGAAAAATATATGAATAAAGTATAAATATGTAATTTTAAAATTGTTTACCAACTGAATATAGTTTGTTTATTCCATTTGAATGTTAAATATTATATAAGAAATTTTCTTGTATTAATTATAAGTACTTTAAAAAATATGTTTAATTGGAATATCAGAAACACGTGAGTACTTTTTAAATAATAAAGTTAATAAAATAAAAGATCGGGTTTAGTGCTATTTCTTTAGTAATAAATCAAACAATATTAATAATGTTTTAAAAATGGTAAAAAATATTAAGGAATAATTAATAACTTAAAATGATAATATAACTAGCTTTCCACCCGCGGCTTCGCACGCGTTTTCAGAGAAAACCCCGCATAGTTCCCTTTCCCGTGGGATTTCCGGGATAAAACCTATCCTATCTCTCAAGTTGGATCGAACTGCACATGGTGTGCGAATTTTATTATAATCGGTTAAGTGGTTTAGGAGTCCATTGAGGACAAACATTGTAACACGAGATTTATATATATTAAGATAAACAATATTAACAATTTTTTATTTAATTTTTTCCATTCTACTATCAAAATCTTCAAAATCAATTTAGCGGTTCTGAAAATATATCGTAACATTACATACTTTACATTTACACTATAATACATTCGCATTCATAATATAAGAAAGTGTATCATACAAAACACACCACAAATTTATTTATAATACATTTTTCTTAGACATTTTTAAAAAAGTTTTAATTTTAAAGTTAAATAAATAATTTGTTCAAATATAGTTGTTCTAGTAAACTTTATATTTAGTGCATGCAGTGCTCATTTTTTATTGGTTGTACATCATGTTCTATAATATTTTTTGTGTATTTTTATTATGTAATTTCATCGATGGATGTACAGCTGCTAATGAGCCTTAATAAATAAATAAATAAATAAATATCGAGTACAGCGTTGGTCAGGTCACATCACTACGATCACGTGGCGGCAGTGAGGCGCGCGACCGAGCCTGCGCGTGTCCGCCTCCCACCTACCCTTCACCCCCGCGATGCTAGATTTATTTTCATAAAAATAAGTAAAACTTTCGACTTACTGATGAAATCTATGATATTATTTAAAGAAACAAGAGGTAGATACGTTATCAACGCACCAAAACGTAAACCGTGAATTGGTCCTAATTGGGACCAGTGGAATCAGTCAGATTGTGACTTGTGACAGCGAACGCACATGCTGATATAAACGTTAAAATTATCAATAATGCCTTCTTGTGTGTTCAGAAAGTGCACAAATTACGATAATAAAATATAGAAAGATAGAGGGATATCATATCACAGGTAAATGTATTAAAATATTATAATTTTAGAGCAAAAATAACAATTTGCAATTATTAATGAATGACACTTGCTTGACACTTGTATTGAAATAATGAAAGGGATAAAACACTGTTTCAATCACTAGTGTGACAAAGCTAGCGCACACTGTGTTCAAAGATTATCATGTAGATACGATTATTGAAAATAGAACGGTTATTTTATTAATTTCGATTTGGGTAAATACTTGATTATTTTTATATTTAAATCCACACAGTGCATGTAATTAACAAATATATCTATTTATTATATACAATGAAATCGTGATGGCAAAAATGTTTGTTTGCAAAAATGATGTTGAATATACGTATATATTAAAGAAAAGATTATCGCTACTGACGAAATATGCTATTTGCTTTTCTGTAATTAGCTATTGAATATAAATTTTATTTGTGTTTTAGATAAAAAAGGCTTATACTTCATCCTTTCTTTTATTTCATACTTTTTTTCATCTAGGCACCACTATTATTATATCCTACAAGTTGGAGTGATAACCTTGTACGGGTTCCGGGAACTGCCTTAAAACGAATAGCGTAAGATCGGTCCGTATGGAGTTCTATAAGGAGGACTATGCTCAGCAGTGGGTGTTTATCGGGTGAAATGATGATGACCGAAAACGAACACCACAGCTAGTAATAAATGCTTAATACAGTTATATCTCCAAAAAAGTATTTTTCATTTTAATAAAACTTCATAATAATAATTAAATAGTAAATGAAATTGTCACATTTGTTTACGTGTGCAGGAAACGATACATCTATTTATTTATTTATTTATTTAAAAAATGGCTTACCAACTAGATACATAATTTTTTGTTCAAACAATTCAAAATTAACTTAAAATACACATTAGTATTTACGTATCTAAATTACAGGTAGGCACCGCTTTAACAATTTTTCATAAAAATTTAATTATAAAGATGAACTAAAAAGTAAAAACTTAAATTTTATACAGTTTGTTTAAAGTGTTAACAATATGCTTTTTGAACGAGCTTAGTTTTGAAAAATAAATATCTGTGTTATGATCAACTGTAAATATTCTATTATATAATTTTAAAATAAGTTGTAACGGGGAGTTCGAACCATATCTATTTTTTGAAAATTTTGTGTACATAGGGCAAAAAGTACTTAGCCGACAATTATAGATAGGCACCGAGAGACCAATTTGCGACAACAGTGATGGACAGTCTATCTCATTGTTCAATAATTTATGTAGGCATATAAGCTGTGACGCGCTTCTGCGCGCTTCCAAAGACTCCATTTTAAAAAAGTTTAGCTTTTCGCTATAATTTGTAAGAGTATTATTTTTGGTGATATAACTTAATCTATTAATAAATTTTTTTTGTACTGATTCAATACGAGTAATATATTTTTTATAGTAAGGGCACCAGACAACTGAGTTGTATTCAAGGTTGGACCTTACGAGAGAATTATAAAGTATTTTCATAGCGAGAGTAGATTTAAAATCCTGTGTATTACGAAAAATAAAACCTAGCATTTTAAAACTTTTGCGAACCACCAGATCTATATGTGTATCAAATCTGCATTCCTCATCTAATGTAATACCTAAGTCTTTAAGATTGTACTTTTGATTAATAGCAATATCATCAATTTTATAAGTTGTTTTGAATCTAACATGTTTTCTGGACAGTTTTATAAAATTACATTTACTTCCATTCAGTTGCATTAGGTTATTCTTACACCAAAGTGATACTCGATTTATATCATCCTGCAGTTTTTGTTGGTCGTGAGAGCAATTTACCGATCTGAAAAGTTTTAAGTCGTCCGCATAAATTTCATATTCAGATTCCAAGATAACATTCGTAATGTCGTTTATAAATAATGTAAACAATAATGGGCCTAGATGGGAGCCTTGGGGAACTCCAGATAACTGATAATATTCTTTAGACTGATATCCGCTAAGCCTAACTATTTGTGGTCTAAGGTATAAGTAAGACTGCAACCAGAGTAAAACCTGTTCTGAAAGACAAAAAGTGTCCCTAAGTTTTTTTATTAGCAGATGGTGATTCACTGTATCAAAGGCCTTACTGAAATCAGTATAGATTACGTCGACCTCATTACCGTCACTTATTTTTGTTATTGCTGAGTTAGTGAAACTTAGCAAGTTGGTAAGTGTCGAACGTTTTTTTGTGAAACCATGCTGGTTCACAGAAATAAGACTCTTGGTGTGCCACGATATGTAACCATAAACGAAAGACTCAAAAATTTTCGCGGGTATCGATAACAATGTAATAGGCCGATAATTTTTTACTTCACACTTATCCCCCTGTTTAAAAATTGGCACTATCAAACCTTTTTTCCAAAAAGTTGGAAATATTCCGCTGTTTAGGGATTTATTATAAATTATAGATAGAGGAACTGACAATTCCGTTGCACATCTTTTGTAAAATACCGTACTGATACCGTCATGACCCGAACCTTTATTAATATCGAGTAATTGTAATTTACGTTTGACCTCCCGTTCATTAATATTTACGTTATTACGAGCACACATTGTTAAAGATGAAAGTACGTTTTGTGACGACATGGATGACGATGATTGACTGTATACCGAAGAAAAATGTTCAACAAATAAGTTTGCTATTCCATTACCATCATTTGCCGATTTATCATTAAGTACCATAACAGATGGAAAGTTGCAGGCATGACTCCTCTTAGATTTTATGTAGGTCCAAAAGGTTTTAGGATTTTTTAATATATCGCCCTGTATTTTAGTTATATAATCATCATAAGACTTATCTAATATAATGCGAGTTCTATTTTTTAATAAATTATACTGCAGTTTATCCATTTCGTTTTTATATATTTTATAGCGTTTACGATATTTTTCTTTTTCACCTAACAATTTAATAAGCCTATTTGTGAACCAGGGAGGATACTTAGAGTTGCGTCTTTGCTTAAGTGGAACGTATTGCTTTATTAAATTTCGCAAGATAGAATAAAATTCGGAAACCATAGTATTTACATCCATGTCGTAGGGTAGCCTTGATGTCCAATCAATCACAGATAGATCATGCTTAATATTATCATATTTACCATTGAAAAAATTGAATATGTCATTCCGTTCAGTGACGTTGTGTTTTAGGTACAGAGGTGTTTCCAAACTAACATTTATGATTAGAGGGGGATGATATCTATCAACCATGGATATGGGCTCCAATGCTTCCGTGACTATGACATTATTTAAATTTGATAATACCAGATCTAATATTCTATTATTACAGTTAACAATGGCATTATATTGTTTATTGTTACAGAAAGCCATGAAGTCAATAAGCGAAACTGCAGTCGGGTTATTAGAATTATGTGGACACAAAAAATTGTCGTAATGTTCTTTTCTAATCCAACTTAAATTACTACCCATATTAAAGTCACCAACAATCAGGTGGTTTACCGACTGATTAGCAGCAATGGAAGATTTATTTAAAAAGTTTTCTAGAACCGCACTATTAATGGGGGGAGGAATATAGACCGCACATAAACTTATTCTCTGCAATCCATTTGTAGTAGGAAATTCTATTGCTACCCATAAATCCTCAGCAATACTTTCAAAATTAGTCATTCTAAAAGATTTCACTGATTTATGCACGGCAATGAGTACACCACCACCCTCTTTATCCCTAAATAATGAGTTAGACTGTCTATCCCTTCTGTAAATTTCATAACGATTATCAAGTATTTCTCCATCAAATATATTATGGTTAAGCCATGTTTCAGTCAATACAATTATTAAGTAGTTATTTGCCAGTACGTTTTTGTGAATCTCAAGTAGCTTAGTTCTCATTCCCCTGATGTTTTGGTAATAAATACTTGGTTCAATTTGTTTTTTAATGTTTCGAACTCGATTCATAATACAAAATAAAAATAAAAAAATACAAAAAAAAAATACAATAGATATAGAGCAAAATAAAAATTAAGTTGTATCTCTCTTAACTTGGAAAAAAAAATATATAATTAATCACCGAATTATTTGAGTAGCTGTTGAAGGTGATCAATACTTAGGATATTCCTTGCAGGACTCGCCTCCTCTTTACGAATAAAAATTTTCCCGTTTCGCACCCAAACAAATTTATAACCGTTCCTCTTAGCCTGTTTACGTGTTTCAGCATGCAGATGTTTGTTTGCCAGTGTCAGATGTTCATTCACGTATACTGGTGATTCAGGACCGGATATGGCCAGAAGAGATGATGATAGTTTTTTGTCTTTATGGGATTTATTGTAATTAATAACAGCTGCAAGGAAATTATCCCGGATGAACTTGTTAGGAAACTGACATACAAGATTTCTTGGTTTCTTGGATTCCCTATTAGACTTGGCAACTCTCGTGGCAATTAGTATATCTCTTGGCGATGAAAGGTTATATCCAACAACGTTACAGATTTGTTCAACAATTTTGATCGTGTTCTCGTTTTTGTGTTCCGGAATACCAACTATTTCTACGTTGCTTTGCCGTGCAAATTGTTCCATAGACGATAATCGGTATTGTAAATCATTTAATGTTGTGCTTAAGATGTCTTTTTCAGCGCGGAGAGAAACTATTTCGTCTGTTTTTGAATTAACAACGTCTAGTAATTCGTCGTATTGGTTATTAAGCAATGTTGTAGTTTCCTCTAGAAGTTGCACTTGTTGTTTAATCGGTTCTAATTCACAAGTCAAAACTTCTCGAATAATGCTTGGTAACTCCTTTCGAATAGCGTCAATAATCTTTTCCTCAATTTTGCTTATAATATTTGGCGGGAGAATATTTGAATCTTGCGCGTTGTTAATAGCCTGAGTTACAAGAGCTGTAGTAGTGTTACCGACTTTCGTATTTGGAGAACAAATCGGGCATACCCACTGGGATCTTGGCTTAGAATCGCTTCGCTGACTAACACAGTCGTTATGATAATGTTTTCCACATTTTATACATTTGAGCCTTTTTTGCGTTACAAGTATTGTTATTAAACACTTAGCGCATTCTAAAGGCATAATGAAAATATAAATTAAAAATTAAAATTAAAAATAATAAATCTTTTAAGACCGTGGTGATTTGATCCTGGATTCGTCGAGTCGCTCATTGAAGTTCGTCCGCAGAGCTATTCGTCAGTTACTTGCTGAGGCGAATTAGACAATCATATGTGACTTATGTTCTTGAATACAACACGAATAGATGGGTGGTGGACGAGAATTATTTTTAGATCCACCTCCAAGTTGTATAAAAGTCACTTACATGTAAATTCAGTGTAGTTTATTCTTCGAAACATAAACAAATCAGTGAAGTGTTTACTTAAGTTAATATCACAGTTTCATAGTCGGATTTTAAACTTCGAAGTGAACAACAATTTATTACGATTGAGGTATTTTAAACTATTAAAATTGAATTAAAACAACGAGAACCGTGTACACACTTTGACAATTTTTGACAGAATCTATAACATTGAACCTTCTGTGTCGTTAGTCTATGCCAATTGCCATGGCAACTATTTGTTTATTTATATTTAATTGGTGAATTCTTATGACTTTTGCTTACACCTGCGCGGAAGTGACAAACTATCTTTGTCTTTTTTGTTTATATCATTTTATTATAGCCATCTCTCTTATACAGTCTGTCAATGTAATAAATTAAGTAAAATGAAACTTGTATTTGTGTGTGCCTGACACTGCATATGAAGCATTTTTTTTGGATATATTGTGAGTATATATAACGTATCTATACAAAAAATATCATTGGATGAAATGTGATAGTGGATTTCAATTTTGTGTATTTTTTAGTATCGTTTTTGCAAGATAGAACTGCACATTTCACCATATTTTGTTCGTAAATATGAAAAAAAATCCAGAGCAACGCACTGCGTGAGCACTCAACCACGACTGCGAGCGCTCGCGGCGGGAGCGTCGTGTTGTTCCCACCTGTGCCTACTGTTCCCACTTGGTTGTTCGCACTCTATAGATAGTATATATACTCTAAGTGTCAAACTGACATTTTATGAATGTCATTTTTGACACTCTTTCTTTATCTGTGGAAATTAAATTATTCCCAGTCTAACATTAAAAAAGAGAGCATTCAGCGAATTAACTCTTTAATTAATTCATTTATTTACACGAACACAATATACGTACAAATTAATTTTTCACATTGAATATAAATACTATTAATTTTTAATGTTTGATTAAATTATTTCGTAACCATTCCTAAACGAAGGGAACAGAGCTGCCAACATTTTCAAACGTAGCAACATTTTAGCCAACATTAACAAACGTAAT
The DNA here is from genome assembly GCF_905220415.1 of Colias croceus. Taxonomy (NCBI): domain Eukaryota; kingdom Metazoa; phylum Arthropoda; class Insecta; order Lepidoptera; family Pieridae; genus Colias; species Colias croceus. The sequence continues at coordinate 8,994,585 of NC_059542.1, forward strand.
GTCATGTCATGTGTGGTCGCTGTTGGGTCGCTGTATTATTGCTCGCTTTGCTTCTGGTTTTCGTAACTTTGCTTGTGTACGCGCGTCGTCAGTCAATGAGACTGATCGTTTTGAACGTTTCTTGTTTAACAAAACAAACTGATTCAAATAATAAAAAATAAATTAAATCTTAAATAAAACCAAACGAAAACACAAAATAAAACTCGAATGCGTCGTAGATATGTGAAAGTGACAGTCGTTTAATATCGAATTCTTTTTTTGTGTGAAATAACAATGTTAATTCGCATAGTTTCAAGTACCGCCACATAAACATTGTGAAGCGAATGTTATTATGTGTGATCGGGGATCATTATGTTCGAAGTGGGATAAACCATACGAGTTTATGATTATCTACTAGAATGCAAGACGAGTATTTGGAGACTTCGACGAGGAACTTCGAGCGGCGGCGGCCTACGAAGGTGTTGAAGATAGCAGAGAGTTTTACTAACTTGGATGAGACTGCTAAGTCGGGACGATTCGTGCGTGGCCCTCATTCGAGGACCGGGAGACGGTACCTGGAGAACGGTGGTAGGAATAAGCGCGGGTGTTGTGATGATGATTGTGCGGAGTCGAGTGCTAGTGATGGTGAAAAACTTGGTGATCGAAGAGTCACGGGCTCGTCGTGCACGGCCCTTCGGACTGCTGTAGCTGCTCTGTATCCATTTGACGACTTCATCTTGGAGAAGATCGGGTCAGGATTTTTCTCTGAAGTTTTTAAAGTAAGTGCTAAAATTTTACTATGCCTCATTGGTGGTTTTATGTAGGATGTTCAACACATGTTCATTTTTACTTAAATATCTAAATGCAACTTGGCTAAGAATAATTATTGGTACTAAATTCCAATAGGTTTTGCTAAATTTCAATCTATGTCTAATATACTACTGTAAAGTGCTATTCTGTTTTCACTAAAACATTTAAAGTATTATTTATAATATAACTACACAATAAACTAACATAACACGAAGCATGTCCAACAAACAGTACTTAAAAACATACTGATGTCTTATACTCCAAGTCACCTCTTTTTATAAAAAGCATTTATTTATCATGGAAATGTTACTGAAAAACTATCGGGAATCAAACAAATTTAACTGTCATTGAAAATAGTAAAAACATTCATTCAGAATATTTCAAGTATAGCATACATCAGTTGTGAGATAACATATTATAATGAATAGAGGTAGTATTAATACACATCTTGTAACTTACTTCTGAGTTCTGACCTCACATGTTACCTATTTATAGATATAGCAGCTGTTTACTTTTACTAAGGCTTCAGTATTTTATATAATATCATATCCCTATGTTGACAATTTAATAATCTATCGGTTTTAAATTAACAGTTATAGCTTGTTAGTTAATGATTATTCCGTTTTTGCAAGACACAAATTAAGTAATGTATAAATAATAAATGATTATGCAAACTTAATTTACTAATTATTCTCCATAAAAAACTATTTAACCGTGCCTTACAATTATTGTGACTAAAAAGCAGATTACACAGTAATAATAGTAAGTAATGTTGCAAACAAAACTAATGTAACAGAGATTTATTTTTAACCAATTTTACAATTAAGTAAACAAATGTAAAATAGATTTGTGTAAATGCAAACTAAATAGAAGCTAATTTTAAATAGTTATTCAGCCTTGTCAATGACCTTGGCCATGCTAAACATTTGGTGGACAATTGGTTTTGTTATTTGAATATTGTAGTTGTCAGTGACCTTTTGATATACTAGTTAATGTTTCTGCCAAGCGTTAATTTGATTCACATGTATGTTATGGGTTTAATACTTTAAAATTGTTTTAAAGATTTTACATACTGATTTTACATCTGGATTCTATATAATTAGCATTGCCTTGTGCCAATGAATTTAGTTGTGCTAATTGTTACCTAAACAGAATTTATAACATCTCTGAAATTGATAGTCCTACTCTATAATATTATAAATGCAAAAGTATGTGAGGATGGATGTAAATTTGTATGTGTATGATTGTATGTGTATGTTTGTTACTCGTTCACGCAAATACCACAGAACTAATTACAATGTTATTTAGCACACATATAGAGGGTAACTTGGATTATCACATAGGATAGGTTTTATCCTGGAAATCCCACGGGAAGGGAACTATGCTGGTTTTTTGTGGAAAGCTAATTTATTTTATTTAGTATTCATTACTCGAGTCTTATTATCATGCAAGTGTATAGAAAATACCTTTAAATTATTTAATATAGTTATTACCTACTGGATAATGAAAAACATGATAGTACATTTGTCACGGTACAAGTTCAGTGTTAGTACAAGTGAATTTGTATGAAAGGACATGCCATAGCGATAACATCATGTGTTTGCTTTTCTTTGTGGAAATTGTATTTCAATGTCAGTATATGACTGATTTATTTCATGTGTATCGATACCTTAGGTAAATGATTTGTGTAGAGGTGATATGTAATTTGATATTGAGAGAATTAATATTTAATTAATTTGAAAAGCGAAATATTGCTAAAATATCTTATGATTTTAGTACCTTTATAGCACATAATGTTTTTATTTTAATGGTACTTTTATTTCCAGAATACATTAAAGTGCTTAATTAAATTTAAAAAAATGTTTTTTTTTTACTTATGTAAATATTAATCGGTCAAAAACGTTCCGTTATTTACGTTGCGTTATCGAAATATTTCAACTATGTGCTTACCACCTTTCGTTATCATATTACGTAAATGTTCGATAATTTCAACAACATCGGTACAGCCCGGCTAGCTCAGTCGGTAGAGCATGAGACTCTTAATCTCAGGGTCGTGGGTTCGAGCCCCACGTTGGGCGATCACTCTTTTTATTTTTATATTTATTTATGACGAATGTTTTTTTTTACTTATTTATGTACATTTATTAAATATCGTTTAAATTTAACACGCAACTTTTTTTTTTCATAATATTATGGTCATATATTTGTTTAATATTATCATTAATTATTATCGATTATCATATTATGTAATGTTATTACACAGCCTATATTTTGATTAACTTTCTACTTAAAAATGTCATACATAAATACATACTATTATGTGGAAGATTACTTACGAAATCCATAACTTACTTTAATACTAGATAGTGTAAAAATTAAGAATAAAATAAATGAAATGTTTTCTATCACGGAAGAATGTTTGTCACAACTCACAACAAAAGACGTTTAGGTTCAAGGTATAAAGGAAGCAGATTTAACGTATACAGGATGTTGCCTTCGCTCTAAGCAAGGTTTGCGACTCTAATGTAACTATCGCGAATGATTCACGATTATTTATTTTTGTAGTTATGTGCACTCCGATATGCGTCCAACTATTGTGTAAATGGAGGGTATTTTTAGAAGGCATATATTTTGTCAGAGTTATTTAAATATATAGAGTCGTCATTAAAAATATAAAAGTTATCATTATTATTTGGTATTTGGAACATTTGAGATTTAACGAATGGCCCGTCAAAGAGCTTGAGATATTAGTGAAGATTGTACCTACGCAATCACTATGAAATTTGTTACATGTTTTCATGTGTAAAAAGTACATGCAAATAGCTAGATAATAAATTAACGTATGTCTATCGCGAGTGTCCTAACCTCGACCGCATTACGTCGGTTCGTCTGAGACACATTAAAAATTCCTTAGATAATAAATTTAATTGCTCAAGATAGTAAACAAGACGGTTGATAGTGGACATCACGAATCACGATATATAATTTTGGTACTAAAGAAAGTACGAAATTACCTGAGTTTTGTATGCGTTATCTCGGGATTTACTGCATCCTTATTTTTTATGACAGTTTTGAAGGTGATAGGAGTTGACAGAGGATTGGAGGTTGTCACTGTTTTGATAAAGAAAATTATTTCTTTCATTTGTCTAAAGCTGGCGGGTCACTATAGATCATACATTTCTTTCTTTGGGTTTAAAAAATTGTAAATATGTGTCTTTTGGTTTCTGCAACCATTTTCTTTGTTTTCGTACATTCGCCTTTTTATCGATTCGAAAACAATTACTTTAAATCTAATATATAAAAATCAATGCCACTTTTCGTTGTAATTCCATAACTCGAGAACGGCTGAACCGATTTCGATAATTCTTTTTTTATTATATTCCTTGAAGTACGAGGATGGTTCTTATGTAGAGAAAACGTAAACATGTACCACGGGCGAAGCCGGGGCGGACCGCTAGTATTATAATATAATCAACATTTCTCAATATGTATTTCCTTTACTATCCACTTCTCAAGCGTCATTGATAATAAAATACAATGCATTGCAAAATTTCGTTTCTCATTCTCCGACAGCTCAATTAAAACGAGCAATCAATGTTAGTCGGTTCTATACAGAGGTATCACTATAAAATATTAAATTGCACTATAGCGCAGATACAATCCTAACAATTATCATTCGATTTTAGTTATACCGTTACATGTAATACATTAAGGGGATCCTTGTGTGAATTTATGCTTATTGGTTCTGCATTATCTTCTCGTTCGTATGCTATAACAATTATGTCATGTATCTTATTATACGGACGGCCTTTAATAACCTCAACGATAAAGGCATTTCGATAAAACCTTGTAAAATTACTATGTACAATAATTATCACTTTATTTATAGAAGTGATGTCGAATTTCACTGCCTTGTCGAGATGTAAACAACGAGTTGAAATTATATGAAAGTTAAACATTAATTACGGCTATGGTGATACTTATCTCGAGGGATTTTATCTTCCATTTTTAGATAAATAGATTGATTACAATTGATAAGATTTATAATGATTAGAAAGTAATGAACACTTATTTCAGGGACATAAATGAATTGTAGACGAATTGTATCTGGTAATGAACTTTGAAGATCGCATTTGTAAGTAACATACCCTGTTTTACTTGTTTATGTTTTATTTAGTTAGGTTAGGTTATTACTGCGTACAAAATATTGTTATTCCAGTGTGCCCTCACCATCGAATTTAGTGTCCCATTCATACATATCTGTTGAAATTGTTCTTTATACATCCGCTTTCGTACATTTATTGAAGAACAAATTCCGAAGGGACTTCGAAAACACCTCGCGAAAGACAGTATTATGCGGACAAACCGGTCAAGCTTGGAGCCGTGTCCGCTGTTCCGAATTCTTGGCCTTCACCTAAATCACGATATAATGGGCCCGAAATAAAAACATCACAGTGGTGACTTGCTCCAATGTTGCCGTTTGTTCAATTATGTTTGGGAGAAGTCGGCGTTATTCTGCTATTGTCCTTTTATTTGTTAAACCTTGAAGATAGGGGAATTAAACGGGGTGGGTTGTTTTCATAAATATCGGAAAGAAGGCTATTGTTGCTGTTTGATAAAACAATAGTGGACTTATCCTCATTCTTTCATTGAATAAAAATGTTTGTCAGATATCGCGATAATCACGTATAGTTAATAGCAAAAATCAATTGGCCAATGTCGATTGCTTTCATTTTTATCACTCTATAATTAATTACCATTAATCCCATAGTCATCTATACTAAACTGCACGATTCACATCTGAATATTATTAAACTGCAGTCGCATACATCATGCATGCATTATAAGGTATCGCAAGTCCACTAGTAGAATGTACACACATACCCATAAGTGTCCGGATCCCCGTAATAAGCTCTTCGTCGAACAGGTTTGGGATGTAAATAGCCAGCCACGAGCGCGGTTAATTTTGCAATTTCATTTTTATTAAGCCTGCAGCGTCTTAAAATCGCATGCCTTGGAGTGGTTATTAAGCTTGCATCTGCTCGCATTCTTGTGACACGGGTATTAAAACCTATGACGTAGGTGCATTCATTAATTTCTAGGCATGTCGTGTTCCTGTAATGTTTAATAAAATTTACTTACATTTTTTTCTATAAGACGATAACTTAGTATAATACATATTAGTTATTAATCTGAGTATCTTACCTTAGTGTGACTTTCACATCTTTTCGTTGATATAAGTCTATAAGTCTACCTTAGTATATTATTATGAGTAGGTATCTTACCTTACTGTGACTTCCTTCTTTACTCATATTATCCTTTTTAACAATGTTTCAAAGGTGTTATTCAACCTTAACCAGGATACAGAAGCATGCAATTTTATGTACGTGAGTGCTAACAAATTCCATAGATTTGAATTCCATAGAAGTTTAAATGTATAATCTGTTACAATATTCGTGGGAGTATTCAACTCCAAAATACATATTAACAAAATAACTTTAGCTTAACCACACGGGAGCATGTTTCGTTGTTAATTACGTTAGTTGCTAATTAAGTCGACATCGTCGTTCCTCAAGAGATCATGAACGTGTCGATATTAACAGTTACAGTTTAAAGCGTATCATACTTGCGTGTGCCATTTATTGGTGTATATTCTATGTGATGTGCATTTGCATGTGCGCACACGCTAAACTTTTACTGGGCAATCAGTGGACACGACCGACGACACGACCGACACGACAGTGGACCGACACGATGTAGTGGTGGTAATTAACATAGCAGCGCCACTTTTCATTTTAATGTTACGTTGGTGGTATTGAATTTGCATTGCGTTACGGGTGGTACTTTGAAATATCAATGCGATTAATTGTTTTTTATTATAAGATTTTATAGAATAAATTCTGTGGTAAGTATTTTATACGGAGCAAAAATGATATGAACGGCAGAAATATACGTGAGAAAGATTGTTCGACTTGCCATCATCGAGTTAATTATTTCTTTATGCTTTTTTTTGCTTCTTTTTTGTATCTGTTGCTGTAAGATGTAAGCAAAATTGTGGTTATTTATATCAAGAGTCAAGACTTAGTTACAGAAGTATATTTTCACATCCAATTACACATAAAATCAAATGACAAAGAAAATATATTATAAAGTTTGTAGTTATAAATAGAGAACATGACGCACGCACATGAATAATATAATATATCAATTGCTGATAAGAAGGTTATTGTCGGTTTTTGCATAAATGTATATTATACAAACGTACATCAAATATGCCGCTTCTGGATGATAATAATAATAATTAATAGGCAATCAATAATCATGTATGATAATAATTAATTATTATAGGGGAAATCAAAATATTTTGTTGGTTGTAACTAAATAAATTTACTGCGGTAGTTTCATATTTAGTCGGTTATCAGTGCAATAAAAGTAGTATTTTTGCCAAGAGATATAGAATATCTAAGTTACTGAAGACTGTGAATTTCGACCGAAACATCCATACTTTGTCAAAGTTGAGTCGTAAACCCAATAAATTTTCTAAAAATATCCTAATCACAGAATAATTAAATAAAAATAACAAGCTGGTATTTTTACAAACAGATTAGAGAATAAAGATTTATTAATTACTCATCAATAATCCGGAGATAATAAACTGATAACGTTTTAATTTATCGTTTCGTTGATATGCAATAAATCCATACTAATATTATAAATGCGAAAGTAACTCTGTCTGTCTGTCTGTTACTCAATCACGCCTTAACTACTGAACCAATTTGCATGAAATTTGGTATAGAGATATTTTGATACCCGAGGATACATAGGATAGGTTTTATCCCGGAAATCCTACGGGAACAGGTTTTTCTTTGAAAACGCGGGCGAAGCCGCGGGCGGAAAGCTAGTATAAAATATACCTCGTCATTGCTTATTTCGGCCATCTGACACTTCATGTTTTTAAGATAACTTTTTTTAGATGTCTATACATACCTATAATAAATCTGTAGAAGGGTCAATTCTGTACATTGAAAATATTGAAAAAATAAATATAGGTCTACCAGAATCTGATGGCATATTTAAGAAATAAAAGATTTTCATATGGCAACTTATTTGACAACTATTAAATTGATTGTCAAATTATTTGTCTTTTTTGCAGTTGATGAATAATTTTTAGGATTTTGTCTAAAAAATCTTCGAAAATGTCGAAAAAGCCGCTGCGATCACAAGCAAGAGGTGTTGTTTATAATGTGTATAGAAAAACATTCGATGAAGAAGGGTCGAACACATCACAATTTTCAATTTTGAAGATTTCATTGGTAAATTGGACTTGCCCGTTTTGATACTTTAAATTAAAAAATATTATACATAATATGTAGGTAACTATAGTATCTATTGTTTGTTGATTAGAATATAATTTTATGAAAACTTATTACAGGAGTTTCCAATACGGCTATTCGTCAAATCCAAGCTGTCCAAGTCTCGTCTCGTCTGTCAATTTTATAATGGGTGTATCTGTTAATACTTACGAAAATAAACATAGTTTTATTTTATTTTTATTTTATTTTATAAAAAAATTATAAGCAGTTTTGATCTACATTATCATTATATCGATATTTTCTGGTAATGAATGAAATATACATATGTGTAAATAATAATAATATGTACAACCTGTATAAAAGTAATATGTATAAAAAATAAAAATAAAAATCATTTATTGAACAAGCTTCCTTACATCAGAATATAGACCCCAGACTCCCAATATAGCTTTCGCTGTGTTTCAGGAGTCTGTGCCTTCCCGATACATTACATCAGAATAGTTCAATATTAATTAGTTACAAAAGAAAATTTTTACTTAATGTTGACAGATGAAAAATAATAATAAATTATAATAATATTTAAAACAATTTAGTTCCATAATATTTAGCAAATAGAATAATTAAGACAATTAAAATAATTAACACAATTAAAACAATTAATACAATCAAATAATTGTATAATATTATACATGTAAGTATGTACCTACATAATATTAAGTGGATATTTCGTTATTAAGTACAGTAATGTACTTCGTCCACTTATGTAATGTATCTAATGATATTGAGGACAAAATAAAAAATAAGCAGTATCAAGATCGTTCAGTCCATTTTCCCTAGGTTTGCACACTCAAAATTTTGATTTCCCTAATTGCTAAAGTGTTACTGGATCGATACCAAGCCCAAATATGTGATTAAAAAAAGTTTTGTCTGTCTGTCTGTATGTTCAGGCATCACGTGAAAACTAACGGTTCGATTTCGATGAAACTTGGTATAATTATACCTTATTATCCTGGGCGTAAAATAGGATACTTTTTATCCCGGAAAAATACGTAGAAAAAAAAATTAATCTTAATTTTTCTTAATTTTTCCGCGCGGACGGAGTCGCGGGCGGAAGCTAGTTTTATAAATAAAAAAGAAAACATACAGTTGTTACATTAGCCCGCATGCATAACGAATTTATAGGTTAATCGTAATTGTATGTATCGTAAACAGCCTTGTTTGAAGGCTGCGTTTTATCGAGTACCTATTTGATAAACGTCTTGTACACAATTATAGTTGAAACTATTATTATTTGTTCGTTACTAATTAGGAAATTTTGACACGCCTATATAGCAACTTAAACCTGTGCCTATTTCAAGACTATTACAGATAAGCATGTGAGTAACGTGAGTTATTTTTAGGAAATATAAATTCGAATGTTGTTCCAATAAATTACACCTAATCAAATACGTACGATTGTATGACGTAACGTTATTATAAGTATGATATAGGATATTATCACCAGGTGGACATAAAATAGTGTAACCATTATTACGATTGTAAAGCAAGTCAAAATTAAAGTATGAGTCCGCATTTATCTTAAGTGCAGAGGTAACAAACATAGTCCTGGCAATAGATACAAGTACACAGACGTAGCATGTATCTAAATAATAAACAGTGAAAAGTTAATCTACAAGGCACGATTTCAGTGTACGTATCTACTATCTCGATAGTTTCACATACCACACATACATTAAACATTGCAGATATTCAAATAGTTCAGGTGCAATGCGAAGTCGGATTACTGGCGTCATACCCATTTGGCAAATGTATTTTATCGCAGTAAATAAACCATGTTGAAGTCTAGTTTAAATTTGTACCTTATCGAATGCAGTAATAATGTCCCGTGTTATATCGCCTCATTAGGACGATTTATTGCTGACATAATACATTATCGTGTTCATTTGCTAGCATAATTAGACTCGATGAAGACTGTCGCGTTGTTTGAATTGACGAAATATATTTTGTAAGTGGCTTTGAGCTGGTTTATTTGGTGAGCTTTATGAGAGCAATGTTTGCGCCTTAGATTTTTGCTAGCAAGATTTTCACGCTTTATAGCACGAAATTGATTTGTTATGCCTGGATTAGGATAAATACTCTATTTCCATGATACCTGGTATAAAATTGGCTAAAAAACGGCTTCTTTTAGTCACCACCCGATAACTAAATATGTAGTAACAAGTACAATGATATTTATGCCCAAAATTCTGCTAACTACACGAGTATCGAGAGTTCATGTTATTTATCAAACATTGAATTACCGTTGTACACAAGCTTATGTTGTAAGATGGGAACAATCAATAAATCGAAAGTAATGCCCCGTCTGAACTTAACATACTTTGTGAATGGAAAATCTCCAGTTAGACTTGGCTTTGTTCTCTCGCGCAAACCACAGCCATCTTATTAGAATGAGAATCATTGTCGTATAATCAGAGGCTTTATGAACCTGCTCACATAAGTAAATTTCCGTTAATCGCTGTTTACGCGGTTGCCACTTGCGTCTGTTTTCATTGGAATAGTTGTTTTATATTCACGACATATTATCGTCCACCTGGCTTACACGAATGTGTACATTTTTCCCAATGGCAAAGGAAAGATAATTATCTTGAACTAATTAAAATTGCAACGATTCGATTATAATTCAGTAGGTGTATGTGCACATTTATGGTATTCAGGGCTGTATGTAGTTGCAATAAAGTTTTCGTAAACAAATAAATTACGCTTAATCTTGTCGAAATCAACCCTGACCGCAGAATAATTGTTTAAGGTTGCATAATGAAAATTAAATTATGATTCCAAAGTAAATATGGCTTTTTTATGACGTCCAACAGAATCCAATACCAACTTCCATGTATCATGAATAATAAACTGCTGTAGTGTAGGTACGTAGCAGATATTGAATTTTTTATGAAATGTAATTAATGGAGAGTTTTTAAGCCTTTTGAGTAATCTTGAAACTTTCCCAATCCGAGCATGATTGTGCATGACGGCGCATATTCAGGGCACCTCGCAGAACTCTTCACCACGCTCTGCACCGCATTTGAAAGTTGCCAGTTCAATGATGGAAATCTCGAAACGGGTGAAAGTATATGATATTCTTACGTCGCAATGATCTCTGTAAGAATCAGTTTTTCCTCATTTTCATGTCGTGATTAAATCACGGAATCTGCGATGGAATCGCTGCCGCTCCGTTTACGTAGATGATTTCTTATCTCCTATAATTTACATTCAGGTAGCGCTGTGGAATTATTTAAGTGGTCTTACGCACATATTACATACAGGGTGTTACGACTGCCAAAAGTGTCGGTGTAACAACGTTGTATTTTATTACAATGCGCAACGCTCGGTTTAACGCGGGCCCGGTAAATGCTTTTGATAAGTTTGCATCGGGCATGACTTCACTGCCACTATCGCGAGATTATATAATTGCTACAAGATTATGAAAGTGGATAAATGTATTTAATTTATGGCGGTGAAATTATGTCAAACGATTATGTAAATTGATTTATTATGAAAAGTTACGAGCCCAGTGTTCACCCAGATGGTATATTTTTTATGTAGCGTCAATTTAATTTAGTTTAGGTTCTGTCTGTGGTCGTACCGTTCAATTACATAAATTGATGTGTACGCTGCACATAGATCCATTGAGCGAGGGGACCTTTGGAAACTTAATTCAATCATTCTATAGAGCGGAGTAACTCTGCGTCTCGTAACCAATATCGTGTTAAATTCGTCTTGTGTCGCATGTAATGTGAGCATATTTTGGAGTTATCTGAGCAAAGTATTTAATACTTCATAAATTTACCATATTTTTTATGAAATAATGATACTGATAAAAATATCTACATATATTTAATTTCTTACAGTCAGGTATTTAATCGTGTGCCTCGATTCAGTTTCTTGAGTTCACATTAATCAATAGATTACCTACGTACCTATTACGTGTCATATGAAATACCGTAGGTACCTAATCGTATTTCAAATGACTTCTTGAAAGACTATGCCGAAAACGTGCCAATATCGAAACACGTGTCACAATGTTCTATACAATATAATAGTCAATTAGCTTTGTACAAGCAGTACCCACAGGCCACACGTTAGATAAGCTTGCGCGTACATTCTATTGATGCCGGCTTGATTCACATTGTGTAAACATTACCGCCTTTCTCGTTAACCCCTTACGCATGTAGGTACAAAGCCTTATCTAGGGTGAGTTAACAATAGTGCACACACAACACTCGCGACCTCTCCCGAGTTCAAGCAGCCGATGTATTGTGACATTCATAGGTACCTACAGTAAAATTTTTAAATTGCCCGTGATCCTTTCTTTTGTGACAATTTTTTCTTTATTTTCGTCAGTGATGGGGTGACTTGCTGTTAGTGCTTGTAAGCTTGACAAATCGTGTACATGAGATACCGCTATATAGGTATTATGTTACAAATGCGATGAAAAGATTATTTTGCACGGCTATTTCATACAATTTTTAAGAGTAAAACAGTTATTTAAAACATTCTCAAGCATTTAATTTTAATTGCTTTTTATATTTCCAACGTTACTGTAACTGTATTTCTTCTATTATTATATCTATTGCCATAATGAACAACTATGTGCTAGATTTAGAAATACAAAAACGAAAGAAATTGACTGATAATTTTATAATAGCATCCTATCATTGATATTAAAATAATTACATTCATAGGTATGTTAAGGATTATAAAAGTATTACAATTTACAGCTCAAAGAAATATCGTAGTAACTATTACAGAATAATAAACTTGAAGCAACGGAATCAAGTCCAATTTTAGACTCGTGAGAAAAATGCAATTACAACCGCAATCTTCCAGCTAAAAGACACCATCGTACACTTAATGACTTAATTTATTATTATTCAAGTCCAAAGCACTCGTGGAATGTTACTCAAACTTTTAATTCACTATTTGTGCGAATATAGAATAGTATGAATATTAAACTATGTTAAATTCCACAACAATAATGTTAATAATGAACGAGAAAGCCGCCGTCCACCGCAATTTGCTTTTGAATGAAGGATTTTAATGCAATTTACGTTTGTGAAATAAATCGGCGTTTTAACTGGGTTTAAATGAATGGTATTACCGTAATGTGATAACCGTTGGCAAATTAGCTTACGCCATATAGTGTTGAATTTTACAGTAATACGATAATCGTAGTGATAATTGTATTAACTACTATAAAATTCAATAGTATAAAACAAAGTCGCTTTCTCTGTGCCTTTGTATGCTTAAATCTTTAAAACTACGCAACGGATTTTGATGCGGTTTTTTTAATAGATAGAGTGATTTAAGAGGAAGGTTTTAGTATATAATTTATTAGGTTTTAGACAAAGCGGGCGAAGCCGCGGGCGGTAAGCTAGTAATTAAATAAAAAAGACTCAATTGATCTATTGAATAGTTTATTTAAATGAAGTGTTTTAGAAGAGAATAAACAGTTCATATGATTTACAGTAGGTACGTACGAGTTCACAACGCAAAACACTTTCGCGCAGTTTACTTATGCTCAGGAAGATTAATAACCAGCATAAGGACATGAGTATCGCAGTCGGCAGTATATAACTTATAATTACAAGAATTGTCGCTGTTACCAACCACTAAATCGTGTAAATATTGTCTTCCGTGACTATTAATTAGCCATTACTATTTTTTATTTGAACAACGTCATGAGAATGATTACTGCTGTGGTAATTATTTCTCTTTGTTTTCATACTGAAGAGCGTTATTTAATCTTTAAATTTATATTATTTTATTACACGCACATCATCCGAGTTAATTGTCGTTTTTCGTATATATTTTTTGTCGAGTTTTCATATAATTTACGATGGATGCGGATAATTGTGTGACTGAGAAATAATTGTATGGCAAAAAACATTAAGTATCGGATTAATAATAATAATAAAGTGGTCGCGAAACCGCGGCAATCCTATAAATAGTTTAGATTGAATGGACGATGATTGCGACCTCATTTCAATGCTATTACTTGTATACGTAGTATATTATTATTAGTCTGTGCTATTACAAATCTGGACGCGTATCTAAAATTTCTACAAATACAATAGTGTTGTAGATTGAAATTGCAAGTGGTTTGTTTTGATTTGCGTGCATGGTGCATGGTATTTGTATTTTCTTGATAGGCATGTAGGCTCGCACTCCTGTGGTCTAATGGACCGTGACATATATTTAGAGTTTCGCTGTCTTCTGCTAATATCCGAATGAACACATTGATGCTAAAAATTATAAAGCTCGCGCGTTAAAACGGGAATAAATATTGATAGAGAGATTTATTATATCTACTAAGGAAGTCCTAGATGTAGCATTCTGCAGCTGAAAAGGTTTCTACAAATATACCTAAGTACAAAAACTTGTGTAGTTAGGTATTTATATATTATGTAGACATCAGGAGATTGAATTATTATCAGACTTTAAAACAATCACAAATAAACCATGTAATTTCAACAAAACGAAACTAAAAGGAAACGTATAATAACCCAAGTTTTTTGAGCCTTGCTTTTTTACGCAGAAAACCATTCAAGTGGAACTCTGTATCCAGGCAAAAACACGATCGTAAGTTAAAACATTGCGATTTCACGGTTCATTGCACGATTGTGACATGTAATCCTTTTGACCTTGAGCACATTTGCATGTCACGTAACACGAACACAACAAACGATACGATTCGACTTCGACATGTGTGGAACTTTCACGCCACTCTCGTTAAACTTTCCCCACTAATTAAACTCGATAGAACAATAGCAAGTAGCAAGAAACGTATCTCGAATGAACTGATGTCATTAATTGCTAATCGCCCACGCTTTCTATACCCTACCATACACGAAAATAACTCATTCATCTATTGTATGCGATATAACAGATAAAACGACAAATCGACACGAAAAAAACAAGTGAATTCGTAGCGAGCAACAATAGTAAGAGGTGTTCGACACGGTTTTTTGTGATGCCATAGAAAGTGTTTGATACACTTTTAATGTTCGTGATGAACAGGATCTGTCTTAATTGGAATCGTGTATTGGCTGTGTTATATTTTCTGCAACCGGAAAAGTTGTATAGACTAACTAAAACTATGTCAAAATAATATTATTAAACTTTGACTTCTAGGAAGACTAATATAGACGCATGTTGAAGATAAAGAAATCCGTGAAAACAAAGACAGATATCGTATTTATTAACTGTTAAATAGTAAATAATAATCTTATCGAATTATCGTAAATATGAATAGTCCTAATGTATATTAGAGCGATAACGTTAAATGATAATAAAGGCTATGATTGTTTATTTTCCCACAGTTAGAAACTAAAATCACGCTTCATATCTTCATCGGTTTATCTGATAAAATTACATGGGAATTGTTGCATAATGAAACTGTTCATTAAAATGTATTTGCGTATCGGTGAAAAAATATGAATTTAAACAAGTCACTTGAAACGTAAAAAATTTAACAACTTTTAAATGACATGTTTGATGATTAAAAATATCGTTACCAGATAAACACTACAGTATATTTTTTCCTCTACTGTAGAGCTTACAGCTTAATAAGCCTGTAAAGCTGCCTCTAGAGTCTAGAGCTGACTCTAGATCATTTGACGAATAATAATTTTATTAATGTGACGTGACGTGTTGCTAAATATATAATAATTATTAATTACTAATTAGTTCTAGCTTTCTTTGCGATTAACACAATATTTATTACTATTACGTACAAAGTAGCTTACCTGCTATAAAAAAGTGAATGTGAATTTCAACAATGTCCATTTATTAGCATCGTAATTATTCAAGAAATGCGATTTTATGACTTATGAGATTATCACGTGAAAGAAAAATAAATTCACCGTTCATCAATATTCTTTATAACTTCAAATCAATATTATTTATTACTAGCTTTCCGCCCGCGGCTTCGCCCGCGTTTTCAAAATAAAACCCGCATAGTTCCCGTTCCCGTAGAAATCCCGGGATAAAACCTATCCTATGTAATAATCCAAGTTACCCTGTATATGTGTGCTAAATTTCATTGTAATCGGTTCAGTAGTATTTGCGTGAAAGCGTAACAAACATAGGTACTCATACATCCTCACAAACTTTCGCATTTATAATATTAACTAGTAGAATTCAATAGTCAATACGTACACAATTTTTTTTGAAACTATTACCTCTAAAAAGTTATTCAATCCGTCATATCATAGTATAGATAACATATCAGTATGTAACAATTTCCATCGGTATCTCCATATAAAAGTGATTTCATTACGAAACTTTCTCACTTTAATATTATTATACTCATCTATTCACAGTAGAAAGTTCTTAACATTACTTAAACTGTTTATCATTGAGATTATGCAAAACGATACATACTGTATTTGGAGAAAATGTTACCTTATTTAAATTATAGGACTTTTACTAAAACTTTTTTGTATATATCCAACGTTCAAATGACGTAGCTGTAATTAAAGAAATTAACTTGCGACCATTTATTATAAGCAATATATAATAACTATTACGTTTTTTATTAAAACATACATGTATTTTGAATCAAATAATTTAGAGATAAAATTAAAAGAACCTTATGCTATTGCTAGGTAAATATTCTTAGTCTATACTAATATTATAAAGAGGAAAGGTTTTTAATTATGTATGTATGTATGGTTTTCACGCATAAACTACTGGACCGATTTCAAAAATTCTTTCACCATTAGAAAGCTGCATCTTCACTGAGCAACATAGGCTATGTTTTATCCCGGAAATCCCACGGTAACGGGATATTGCGGGTTTTTCTTTGAAAACGCGGGCGAAGCCGCAGGCGGAAAGCTAGTAGATAATAAATATATAATAAACAGTCTGCTTTCGTATAATAATTGTTCATATAAATAACGTACGTGACTACATCGGCGTATCAAATGTAGAATTGCCCATATCAGATCGAATGTTACACCTTTGTAATGCAATAAAATTAATTAGGCCGGAATTAAAGTTATTTTCTCTATGTACAAATATCATACAGTTGTTATTCTGAGATATTTCTTTGTAAACATTGCTTTGTGTTGTGAAAGAATAGCAATCTATAATATAAAAATGAATCCCAAAATGTGTTGGTAAGCGCATAACTCGAGAACGGCTGAACCGATTTCGATAATTCTATTTTTATTATATTCCTTGAAGTACGAGGATGGTTCTTATGTAGAGAAAACGTTAATATGTACCACGGGCGAAGCCGGGGCGGACCACTAGTTGCCATATAAAATTGTTTATTCGTTTCTAAATCGATTCATAGAATTATTCAAAACTAGCTTCCGCCCGCGACTCCGTTCGCGCGGATGTCGGTCTTTGCGTGGATGGTTTATTTCTCCATTTTGAGTAACTCGGACAATGACATCTTATAAATATCTATTGGACCCAAATACGGCTAGGTCTATAATAATACGCAACGTGTGTTCGCGGTACCTACTACAGAACAACGTCTATGGATAACTGAAAAATTGAGATTAATTTTTTTTCTACGTATTTTTCCAGGATAAAAAGTATCCTATTTTACGCCCAGGATAATAAGGTATAATTATACCATGTTTCATCGAAATCGAACCGGTAGTTTTCACGTGATGTCGTCACATACAGACAGACAGACAGACAAAAATTTTTTTAATCACATATTTGGGTTTGGTATCGATCCAGTAACACCCCCTGCTAGTTATTTTTTCAATATTTTCAATGTACAGAATTGACCCTTCTACAGATTTATTATATGTATAGATTACATTAGGATAGATAATATAATATCGTTAAGTTTTTAATATTACTCAACGTTTGTTAATAGTTTATTAATACTAGTGTGTTAATCTACCGATAATTGGTGTAATAGGTATTAATGTTTATCGATTTGCCTAATTAACTAGTTCTTACGTTATATAGGGTAAATATTTGAACGTTTTTATGACAATCATTACTAAATAATGTAATGACAATAGGTATATAGTTACTTTGAATCCATTTCAATATTTGATAATAATATAGTATATTAGTTTGTAATTATTGTGATTACCATATCTTCATTAGCTTTCGAGCTCTAAGCTGCAACTACTAATAATTGTACTCCGTTTTTTCGCAACAAATAATAGGTACATGCATTCGCGGACTATTTCAGAGTAAGCAGGCTATTTAAAAGAGTCGAATGTAAAATAGTGTAGTTGTTAGTACAGTTCTATGGACAACAATGAGGCTCGCTGGGCCGCTCCACCGCGGGTCGGTGACCGCGCGCGGGTTAAGGCACGAGATTTCTTAAGCCGATCCGCGTATTAGGTATTCGGTATCGTGTGTAGTGTGAGCGGGTTTTGTAAGTCTATTTTGAATTTACCACAGATGTAGGTAGTAAGTTAAAGTCTGCACTCTGCAGGGTGAGTCCGACATAACCCAGGGCCCTTTCCCCGAGCGCTCTGGGTATGCCTAAATGCATTCTCCACTATAAAAATAAGGTAGTGGTGGGTAGTTGGAGGAACGAGAGCGTCTGCGACATCGAGGGCTATATAAAGCTATTTTATGCGTGTAATCAATTACGCGAACTTTTACTGAAACAACTCTTTTGGTCACCTTTAGAGCTATGTATTTGCATTTAATTTAAAAATATTTAATTTTGACGAAGGTATTTGTTAAAATCATCTTAGACAATTGATAGATTTTCCTATGTCTTATTCAGTTTATGCAACGTAAATGCATGCGGAGATGAAAATATTGTGGTAGTTACTTTGCGCTTAATCTGAACAAGATATGTGACACGGTCTCTTGGTCCCTTTGCGCTCTCTAGATTCTAGTGCAATCTGTGGTTTATGATTATTGTCTCTTATTGACTACACGCGGTGGAGATGTGTGTTATGTAACGACTAACGATGGATTTCGACTTGGAAACTATCTAAATAAGTGCAAAGTTTAGTTTATGCTACTCTTGTTATAATAATGTTGTTAATTTGAAGGTATACAATTAATATTTCGACATTTATTATGAACTAGCTTCCGCCCGCGACTCCGTCCGCGCGGATGTCGGTCTTCGCGTGGATGGTTTATTTCTCCATTTTGAGTAACTCTGACAATTAAACATCTTATAAATATCTATTGGACCCAAATACGGCTAGACCTATAATAATACGCAACGTGTGTTCGCGGTTCTACAGAACAATGTCTATAAAACTGAAAAGTTAAGATTAATTTTTTTCTACGTATTTTTCCAGGATAAAAAGTATCCTATTTTACGCCCAGGATAATAAGGTATAATTATACCAAGTTTCATCGAAATCGAACCGTTAGTTTTCACGTGATGCCTTCACAATTCACATACAGACAGACAGACAGACAGACAGACAGACAAAAAATTTTTTAATCACATATTTGGGTTTGGTATCGATCCAGTAACACCCCCTGGTATTTATTTTTTCAATATTTTCAAGGTACAGAATTGACCCTTCTACAGATTTATTATATGTATAGATAGATGTGTGGAACATAAAATATAATCGAGTAAAAACGTGATATGAATACATATTTCAATCTTGTATTCGTATAGGTATTTTTATTACATTCAAACCTACTTGAATAGGTATTTAAACACGAAATGGTAATACAAAACTAATAGTTGATCCATTAATTTTATTATCTGATACAATTCGACCTTTTAGTATCATAATTACAAGAAGATAAAAGCCTATCTGATTAAATATTCAAATACGCGAAGTCGCGAATGGTAGCGACATTTCAGTATGTAAATGTATGTTAAAATACAAGTAAAAACACTAAATAAATACCAACATAAGCCATTTAACTTCATGAAGTAGGCACCTAATACCTATATGTAACTAGCTGTGCTCCGCTCCTGTTAGTCTTAGCGAGATGATATGTAGCCTATAGCCTTCCTCTATGATTGGGCTGTCTAATACCGAAATAATTTTTTAAATCGGACCAGTAGTTCCCGAGATTAGCGCGTTCAAACAAACAAGCAAACTCTTCAGCTTTATAATATAGTATAGATTTAACATATCCGGTTAACGAATAGTTAGTAGGTACATCTGTCTTTGAGTGTCAGCCATTACTGTCATGTAATACAATAATGATTTGACAATCCTCACACTGTACATGACATCTGAATCAATGTTACGCTATTCTTTCACGCCGCTTACCATTCAGCGTCCCCTCGTCTCGATGCGGGTTCGTTGACCTCCCCCCCCCCCCTCCCACCCAACACACGAGATCAAAGACGTTAGTAAAAGTATTATTTCAATGATGACGAATGTTTGATGACGTTTTACATACCGTGGTAAGACTACGCGTAAGAATAAGTTGGTTTTTCTGAGGTGATAATTGCTAAACGTAAACACTCGTAAGGTTAAAGGTAGGGCTAACTTAGCACAGGTACCTAAGATCCACAACGTCATTTCTCTGAGTCTGAATATGTACATTTCGTCGTATTTTTCTCATATATTTAAGAACTAGAGTACAAATTAAATCGACACTATAAAAATATAGTCTACTACCAAGTAAGCACGTTACACACAAACATACATAATTATAACACATTAATTGAATCGTTATTAGCTAAAGATTACTATGATGGACAATTCGACACAGTAATTCTACATTTAATTATACATTTATTCTTTGAAATTATACGAGAAACATCAAGATAGACTTTTAACACTTTTTACAATATTTAGTGAGCTATGAAGCTAGTGCAGTAGTGCTTATTACCGGCTTTCGTTATAATTGCAATAATTACATTCTTATCTCCAATACAGATTATCTTATAGACTAGCAATTGGAAAATTAATTTATTCTGTCTTTGCGTATACATTCCACTTTACTCTTAATATTCCGAGACAACTGATATACCTTGCAAATGTGTAGAAATTAAATTTTAATTAAATATTTTATAAACAATGAAATTGTACTGTTAATAACAACATTTGTTTACTTTTCGTATTCGATGTTTGTTTTATGCAGTTCGATTGAAATCATCTTTTGTAGATCAAATTATATATTTGTCTGATCAGTAGGAAATAACAAAATCAAATAATAACTATAAAGGTCCTCGGTTCAGTGAAACCAATTAGAACAAACAATGTCTGTAAAGGCGTTTAACAGAGACGTATATAGCAATTAACTTATATGAGCAAAAGACAATAGTATTGCTATAATATTGTTCTACATTGTTTGGTATCAAGGTCTTCGTAATGCAGTCATTTACCCGTATGTACCTTGTGCAGTTTAGATGCATGTATCTTTATTTTGAAGATCCTTAATATTTTTTAACTGTCTATAAACTGTGCGCCAATTTGTATGGAACTACATTATATATCATCTAAGTATGATTTTTAAAAACAAATCTAAGATAAGATCAGATTAAATCAATTAATTGATTAGATTTTTATTTCGCTTTCACACATTATAATGACGCAATATAACTGCTTCTTCAGGATGCAGAAAGTTCCTATAACTTCCTTTCCTCCTGGTACAGATTATATAAATATTTTTTACTACAGACACAGTACAATTTTTTACGTTGTATATAAATTAATTATGATTTAATCATAATTGTCTTTATTATCGTTCTTGTTTGTATATTTTATATAATATCCACTCAATAAATTCGTGTTCATTATAGCGATGAATAGAATTTGAGCGAAACAAAATGAATTGATCAATTTAATATTGAACTTTGGCATTATAACATTTCAGTTAACAGAAAATTTCCACGCCATTTACCAGAAACCAATTATATCATCCCTTTGATATATCATATCTGAAAGATGTCGGCTGAAATCCGAGTTAAATTCAAAATTGTATTTAGTCTAGACCTGCGAACAATTTTCAATCTTTATTTTTATTACCTACTAAATCTTTAATGTTGATAAATTTCAATATTCAAGTATCTTAGGACGAGATAAATATAATTCTGCTTTTGCTTAATATAAAGGTCATTTATGTTTAAATTCAAAGGAGTAGATAAGATGAAGAAATTTGTTTATTTACTATGCATAATCTAAGAGACTGTTTATTATACAGAATAGCTGATGTAACAAGTGATAACTGCGTTAAAAACAACCGACTTCAAACTTGCACTTGCAACATTTACAAATACAGACAAAAATGCTCATAAAATAAAAACTACTGGGCCTATCCGAATAAAATTTTTATGGGACCAATTCGACACCATCCCGCATCGAACAAAAAAAGAGTCACGTAAATCGGTTCAGAAACCTCGGAGAAATCGGTGTACCTCCTCCTTTTTTTGAAGTCGGTTAAAAATAATAAGGAAAAAGATTTGGTAAAATATATAGCAGACTAACACGTTTTTTTTAAGTGAACGTATTTACATCTACTACATCTAATAAGTAGGTATTATTCAGTAAATACGTTTGTGAAACTATAATCAGTACGCCGGCCTTCTTCTTCATACAGTCATCACAATTTGTCATACACACTTTCAAGCGAGATGGTGTAACCAAAAGTTTCCGTGCTATCAGCACTACAACTAACTGTATTGGAGTCAATGTCAAGTGTCATACCGCATACGCAAGGGAGTGGATTAGTCGTCGCACGGTGATTCATTGATGGCGATAGCCTTTGACGTTTGCTCGTATTATATGAGAACACAGATATAGAACCAGTATATTACAGGATGGTAAGAAATGTTCTAGTGTATTCTTGTTTGTAGTAGGTTATGTGGTTTGTTAGAAAAGGTCAGTGTTTTATTGCCATCTGCATAAAAGCATGATGATAATATGTAACTGATGAGGTTATGAATTTATTTGCACTATTTTTAACCCTTAGAGCGGTCTTATATAGTCTACTTAGGGAGGATACAAAAATAAGATCACGTTAAAAGTAACACACTTTTGTTAGACACACGGCACACCTATATTCCACAATAAACTTAATTTTACTTTAAATTTTAATTTTTATTTAAAAACAATTTACCTACAGACATCGGGACACGACGCAAAAACTTTTTTTTTTTAATAATAATTTGCTCAGCATTCGTTGTTATTATTATGCACTTAAAACAATGTTACATTTAATTGAGCATAATTTCCATATAAAAGGAACAATTTAGTATATTGTCTGGATGCTGATTGTGCCCTTTAATTTAAATTTTGCGACATTTGAAATTAGTGTCGGCTTTAATTATTCACCCGCAGACCAGGCGAGCGCGCAGGAAATAAATTGATTTTTCAATTTATCTGCGCATGTTGTTACATCGCACCACTGCTCACGGTGAAGGAAAACATCGTGAGGAAACCGACATGTCGAAGAATTAAAAAGTTCGACGACATGTGTCATCCGCCAACACGCACTTGGCCAGCGCGGTGGATTATGGCCTGTACCCTCATAGGAGGCCCGTGTCCCAGCAGTGGGAACGTATATGGGCTGATGATGATGATGATGATATCCTCCAATTATATTATCATTTTTGTTTGCGAAGCGTGAATTTAGATTACGTTTACACTTTCTATACTTATTAGGAATTAAATAATTTTGTTGATACTATTAATTATAATATGTAAGTATGATAATTTTTCTCCAGTAATTTATTCATAGCCAATATTCGCATAATTTATTTTAAACTTAATGGTTATTTAAAACTAATCCGAAATATGTAAATTAAGATTTTCTATCAATGATATTAATGACACTATTGAAGAAGTCCATCATAATTGTTTTAATGAAATATAAACTCTTCAATATAACAGAATGTTAGAAAGCTATTAAAAAGCAATATCTATATAAACATTGTTAGAGATTAAATTTTATCTCCTTTTTACTCCATAAACGTAGTTTTACTGCCTCATCCTATTTCCTAGTTGTCACTTTTCTATTTTTTATTATATCATTGGCTATAGCCTGATGATGATCATTATTTTATCAAAGGTCAAAGACAATGATCGGAACTTTATCACACACCCCTAACCGCGCACACCGCAATGCAAATTCTAGAAATTTCCACGAGTGCAATTCTATTTCGGTCCCACGTTCATTCGTGTAAAAGCTCGGTCTAATCGTGGATGCATACGTCAGGCCGATTGCATAAAGTGTTACAGTTTGGCCAGGTCAGTGTTGTGCGATAGTGAGAGTGTACTAGGGCTGGCACGCGAGTGTACAAGCGGGCCTCGTGTGAGGACCTAATGATGCTCACTTCCTTTAGCTTTCATGGTTAGCTTGGAACATATGGCGATAGTCTGTTGGTGGTTATTTGTATGACGTAGCAGTGAATTGTGGTGTTTCGTTAAACAATAAGAGTCAATCATCAAAATATTGTCTTAATCATAACCATACCTAGGTTAAAGTCACTTCACTGTAAATCCTCTTATCTCTAAAAATACATTGTAATGGATTGCATAGGTTGCTAGTACTGCGTTGGCATATGAAAATTGTATGTATTTCAATAAAGTAGCAACCCTACACAATGCGTAGTATCTTATACACACTCACTCATTACATATACAAATCGTGACTCTGAAGATACAAACAGATGGACCATAGTAATAACTTCCTTACTAAAAAGCTTTGTTACGTACGGAGTCGTGCAGAGGAAGTATCGACCGATGCAATGAAAGAGATGTGCAAGAATACAAAAGTTATGTTGAATATTTATTCTATTGAGATAACATATAACTCGACCGAATAGTGTTGGTAATCGCTTGCTAATGGATGTTGAAAAGGACGATAGTCAGTAGCTAGTTAGTAATAGATGGTTAAGTACCTAGTAAATAGGTACCTAGTTAATCCTCGATGTTTTTAATAAAACGAAATTGGTCGTAACATAAACTAACAATATATACCTAGTAGTATAAATCTAAACGTTCTATTCAAAACGCGAGAAAAGAATATCTAAAAATCTGAGAAGAACTCAAATCAACAATTCATTTCGTACCTACTCGACATATTACAGAAATCGATTTTAGTCTCCCTTCAAAGATGGCGTAAATGTGAGAGGGAAGCCGTAAATCTAATTCCTCATCTACCCACATGTCTACTTATAATTATACTTAACGAAGAAAATTGTTATGAAGGTATACATCTGTAGATAAAACGAGTACATTGTACTAAAAAAAACAATGTGAGTAATGTTACATATGAATGCGTTCACGTAAACATTCGTATATTGTTGGTAAGAACGCGTGCTTACATAATACAATTTAACCAACGTCCAATTATTACAATGGACTTAATCTGTATATCGCTTACGTAAAGGTATGCAATACGCTTTCAATGGTGTGTTTAATTTCGGAAGTCACAACACCAAAATCGACTCAGTTTAACATTTCTCACGCGACCCGACTTTCTGTATATTTTTGTATTTTCTCGTATCACGTAATGTAATTGATATGAATAGTGTTATTTGCGAATCTTCACAGAAGACATCGTTAGAACGACGAATGGCCTTAGACGTAATTTTATTGGACTATTGTGTTTGTCATCGTTGCGTTTAATTAGTTCGTTATAAATTTGGTCTTTTTGGGGACGTGGCTGTTATGTCATCTCTCTGTATTGAATCAGGAAATGGATGTATTTTACTATCGCTATAAAAGTGTCTATGACGTTCATAAACTTCCAATTGCTACCATTTCCTACAGATAATTTAAAAATGATCTTTAAGTTAAACATTGGCTATTATATTTGTGAAATCGTATATTAATGGGGAGAGTATACCATCCTTTAAAGGAGAGAAGGAAAAGGATTGTTAACATGTAAATAATAATGTTGTAATCAAGGAAAACTATGCGGGATTTTCAGTTCCGGCAATCTTTAGATATTAGAGAACATTAGATACCTGACGACGTTTTTGTTTATAGTATAAAATACTAATTAAAAAAATAACTGCGTTAAAAACAACCGACTTCAAAAACGGAAAAGTAAGAAATAAAAAAGATTTGATATTATTAATTACTACATATTATTTTTATGTGCTATTTACTAAAAAGGTTTGATGTCGGTGCATGGGCTTAATACTAAGTGCTTAGTGTTTGGCACCGACTTCAAACCTTTTTAGTAAATAGCACATAAAAATAATATGTAGTAATTAATAATATCAAATCTTTTTTATTTCTTACTTTTCCGTTTTTGAAGTCGGTTGT
This sequence comes from Colias croceus, assembly GCF_905220415.1. NCBI lineage: Eukaryota > Metazoa > Arthropoda > Insecta > Lepidoptera > Pieridae > Colias > Colias croceus. Next base: position 9,020,884 of record NC_059542.1, read on the forward strand.
TTTTAACGCAGTTATTTTTATTTAATACTTTTTAGTGTATTTTTCAACACGAATCAAACGAGCCCAAACTCGATAAAGTTGAGTCAATATATTACTGAGTTCCTATGGCCACCTTCCGATTCCATCATCAGATCAGCTCCATGTCATGATAATGTTTCATCGCTATCCAATTTACATTCGTACACAAAATTTCAGCTCAATCGGTTACCGGGAAGTGAATCAAAGTTACTTGCTACATTGAAATTAAGTCATCGAGTACAGACAAAAATGCTCATAAAATAAAAACTACTAGGCCTAGCCGAATAAAATTTTTATGGGACCAATTCGACACCATCCCGCATCGAACAAAAAAAGAATCACGTAAATCGGTTCAGAAACCTCGGAGTAATCGGTGTACATACATAAAAAAAAAAAAAAAAAAAAAAAAATATACCGGCCGAATTGATAACCTCCTCCTTTTTTTTGAAGTCGGTTAAAAACATGATCTACCTATCTCTGTAGCAAATTGCATACAAATCTGTTCAGTAAATATAACAGGTTACAATTACATTTTATTAAGCATTTACGTTTTCACCAAAAGTATCCTGATATTTTTTTAGCACAAATTAAAATTAACGACGTAAATAAATTGCATTAAACATGCAATAAAAATAACGAATACGCATAAAACCTGTAGTCGCAAAGGAAAGTGCACCGAATTATATAATGCTCTGTAATCGACAGGTGTTCGCTGAACAAATATGGATAACCTGAATCTATATCCTCTTCTGCATCCGTATATACTTAATTATAATGAGACGTACGAGATCAAAAGAAGACGCTATCTATAGATGCCTTATATGGGCTAAAGTACTATCCTACTAATATTATAAATGCGAAAGTTTGTATGGATGTTTGTTACTCTTTCACGTAAAAACTACTAAACCGATTACAATGACACAATTTAGCACACATATAGAGGGTAACTTGGATTAACACATAGGATAGTTTTTATCCCGGAAATCCCACGGGAACGGGAACTATGCGGGTTTTCCTTTGCAAACGCGGGCGAAGCCGCGGGCGGAAATCTAGTACTTGTATATTCGTAGTGCAGTTGATTCGATCACATTGATGAAGGCAGTTGTAAAGATGGAAAACTAATACTTGGTTCTTCTGGAGCATATAAGATTGGAAAGTAACTGTACGTGCATCTATAATAAACACTAAATGAATATCTGCCACCAAAACAATAGGTAATCTGCGTTTTAATGCTGTACATGATAATATTTTATAGATTATAATAATTAATTTTGTAGATTCCTCTATAAAATTATTACATCAATACAAAGGAAGGGTAGCTGCAAAAAAACATGCGTTCCCCCCAAAAGAAATCGATTCTCTCGATCTTTATTATAAAATACATGACGTCTGTAAGCATAATATATATTCATATTTCACAGTTATCCGCTACAACTAGAGTCACGCAGGTAACTTTCGTTAGTGACACGCTAGTTCCGGATGTTTCTGTGGACCAATAAATGAGATGGATCATCGTAATTATAAGTGAGTGTTATGGCGCTATGGTGTTATGTTTATTTTATATAAGTGTTACATTTTCTTTAAATTAATCTCTTTGTGGCTGACGGTGTTTTTACTTCTTGATAGGTAAAAGTTGCTGTGGATTTGTTGTAGAGCCATGCGATGTAGTTGCGTTGTTTATATTGCAAACTAGCTTCCGCCCGCAACTCCGTCCGCGCGGAAAAATTAAGAAAAATTAAGATTTTTTTATACGTACTTTTCCGGGATAAAAAGTATCCTATTTTATGCCCAGGATAATAAATTGTAATTATACCGAGTTTCATCGAAATCGAACCGTTAGTTTTCACGTGATGCCTGAACATACAGACAGACAGACAAAAATTTTTTTAATCACATATTTGGGTTTGGTGTCGATCCAATGCTGTTTATTTTTTCAATATTTTCAATGTACAGAATTGACCATTCTACAGAATTATTATATGTAAGTATGTATATAGATTATTAGAATCTTGCATATAATTGTTTATGGATATTATGAATATTGAAGGCAGTATTGTGTTTAAGAATTGGACGCGTTTCTAACACGTCATAATTATAAATCAGTAGAAAAATATGTTGAAGAGATAAAATTGGTTCAATGTTAGAAAGGAAAAGTATTAAAACAAGTGTAACTATGGCAGATTTTATTATTGCTTAAAATATTAATATTATAGCTAGTTATTAAATTTAAAACAGTTGTTCAGCTACTTCAATAATAACATTAAGTATACATAATTTACTATGTACAATAATGAAGAAAGTAGGCTTAGCAATGAAATACATTTAGCTCTTTGCGAAATTAAACTATATTTTCGAATAACTCTGTATTATGTACGTATTAACATAAGTAAAAATATAAATTCAATTATCCAAATCATCAAAGCGTTTAAGACTAGTAAAAGGGGTTATAGCGAAATTTGAAAGTTAACAGTATCATTGGCCGAAGGCACGTAACTTAATTTGTCGGTTTAGAGCTCATCTTGTTGTGTACGTGGTCGTGAATAATTGTAACAATACGTATTTGTTATTTAGATGGAGTACTTATTGAATATGTAGTACTTCCTGTATTTTTTTATATGAGAATAATTGAATGGTAATTAGAAGCTCTGTGCGTGACTTTCTTCTGTTACCGGATGGTATGTAATAATACATATTTTATTATTATACAGTTGTAAAAAATATACAATGTAAATAAACCTTGGCGATAGATATAGGAAGTAAATAATAAGACGAATAGAAGTAAGCAAGTTTCCGTATTTAATTCAATCGCTGTATTTATTTTTATACTTATTGTATCTACTTACAAATTACATACAGATAAAATAAATTAGGTGCATCTGTATTCTATGTTCTTAATTGGTTTTATTTTATGACTACCAAATACTTGGTCTTCTTTAATTAGTAGTTCAGTATACTTATTTGAATTTATTTCGCATTTCACGTAAACCATTGCTGTAACAACCAGTACTTAACTGTATATCCATTCATTAGTATTCCACAAAAACAGCACAGTAAATTACGTTTTGCGATACCGCCTTGTGCTTCTTTACGTACCGCAGTTGCAAAATACTATTAATTGGTAGGACACGAAAGTATGGTATAGTATTATCATAGTATAAAGAGAGAAGTAGGCCAACTCCCGGCGTTTAGGAGCGCACGGTACCTTAACTCACGAGGCGCAGGATTGTCAATAATTGTCACGTTGATTTTTTAAATAATTATATAAACAAAAACCGACCGCTCACAGCAATGGCGCGGCCCTCACGAGAATGGTCCCTGAGAAGATACCGAGCGGCGTTGTGTGCGTGCGTACGTACATGAACGGGGTGCGTCGCCAAGCGCTCCAGGAACATACAAACGGCGCGATGTACCTTTTTTCGAAGATAACATACTTCTCTCTTTTTACTATGGTATTATATTATCTGTGGTATGCCGTCATCGCACGCGACCGTCTAATTATTTGTATGAGTCAGTCGCATATCAATGGGTATCAATGACTTGAATCACTATTACAATGCGACGTAGCGCCAAATTACAAAATGCAAGGTCGTTTACAATCTCGTATGAATTGTAATTGATGGTGAAAAACATGGAGATGGTAGAAAGTGTACGGAAGGAGATTGTAGGTACTGTGTGTATTGTAAGGGACTTTCGATTCGTTGATTGTCAATGTTTGTTTTCTGAAAATGGTAATTATATAGTTTTGACTTTACTTTGACATTGATTGTCGCTATAATATAATGATGTTTATTAATGATGAAAGGATGTTGTTGCTTGAAGATAAGTTAACTCATAGTAACGACTGCACATAATTTGCATTCGAAATGAAGTTCAATTAAATAATTATTATTTTAATATGCAAAGTTGTTTTACAATGTATATACTTTGAATATTTATACATTTTTTGTATGGAAACATATTATTATATTTTTACGACACAAAAAACATTAATTTCAAAATACAAACGTGGTGATTATGATGTTAGTTTTATGCTGATATGAGTGATAACGAAAAGGTTTTTATAATCATAAAGAAAAAATAAAAAATAAATAGTAGGGTCAGTTGTCACCTTGGAGTAATAGCATTAATTGCAACAAGGCGCCAATCTCAGCTGTTTCGAAATGTGTATGAATAAAAAATAAATTTAACGCTTTATAGACACGTGCGAAGAGGTTTACGAAAGCGCAACGCTTTTAAATGCCACTCGAAAGCAATAAAAATAAAAAATAAATAAAGATTGAGTGCTCCGAATGTCAGTTTGTGAATTTTACTACCGTTTGCGAATTTGTAAGGTGGTTTTTATAACTTCATTTTCACTTTTTTCTTAATATCTACTATAGCGTTGTTGCGTATTCTTTGATACAATTCTGATAGGTTATACCAAAAGCTATATGCTTATTGCAAACAACAAAATGATAATATAAAACTGTTCACGTAAATTTTACGTAAAGCAGATGCATATCGGAGGATGCAAATTGCGATATTTAAGTAAGTGCGATGTACAGAGAATATTGTGCAGTGTGTGTCGCAACTCGCAAGCTCTTGCCAGATAAACGATTCGGTCGGCTGCGTGCACCGCACTAGTTTCCCTCACAGGACTCGAATGGAGCAATTTCTTATACATTATCTAATACTGGCTTAAATTTGCAGTGTCTGTTATGTCATTCTTTGTTATTAGCGTTGTATATTTTACTACAAAAGCCCGAGTGTGTTGATTAAATCTCGGGAGGTAGTTGGTGGCCTTAATGATTTTTAAGATGTAATTATCATGGTGGTTATAGGATTTAAATTTGCAAATACGAAATGAAGAAAGTAATCTAATGATATAATATTAGGTGGCAATCTTGATTTGGGGGAGCATTCGGGGAAAATAATCACAATTCACCCTCTTCCGTTGGGGTTGTAGATTTCACTTTCACGATATTAAATTCTTGTGAATGATGTGAAAAAATATTGTCTGATAGACATTTCTAAAATAAATTAAACTAAGGTGTAAATCTGCAGTTCAAGCTATTCGAGTAATCCCCGGTCCTTTCATACAGCTTTTACAATAGGGTCGTAGGTTCGTAGCAAGGTTCGGTGCAGTCCCCTTCTCGGTATCACCGTAAAACGTTTTACCAAGTTGTGTAGTTGTTCAAGCTTTCAACCCCTTTGTTTTTCAAAGGCCTGCGCTTTACTGGCTTTACGGATTAGCTTCTAAACCTACGAAACCTATTTGAAACAGTTCAAAAGCAATATCACCCTCGCCTTGCGTTAAATAAGGATTTCCAAAATTGCTACGTGCTAAAATCGTGGGGCAGAAATTTATTAAATCATTTGCTATTGCATAATAAACGTTTAGACCCGCCAGTACTTCCCTTTTTCTAACAAAATTGAATTGAAAAGGGACGAATATGGATCACGGATGAAACCAATCGCGAAGCAAATCCGAACCCAAAACAATTGACGCCATAAATAAATTACCATGGAGAACATTCTAGGCATTCTAAATAAAATTGTATACATTACTTCTTGCTCTTCGTAGTTGAGATTGTGTAATAGTAGGAAACGGAGATTGACGGGAAATAAGGCGGCGTTCACACAAATATATAGTGTATGTAAATTGAAAATTTAGCGGGGAAGTGATAGCCGACTTGTAATTTTAACCGTTCATCCGTTTAATTATTGCGCGTGTAGTTTGAAATATGCATATTAGTGAGTGCAATATCCATAATGTTTGTAGATGGTTAAGTAGTATGATTGGCTTATTTTGTAAATCTCGTACAATTGCGAGTATTGGTATCGTCAGTTATAGTATTCCTTTAGATTTAATGATTGAATGTAATTAATTTATAATAACTGAATAGTGAATACTGATGTTGCTATCAATTTGTAAATTAATTAATCAAAGCATAGTGGGTACCTAGGTAATTTGTGTTAACCGATAGGGATTGATCGTCGAGTTTCGTTTTACCTAGAAAGCATTTTAAACTGTACAATATCAAATAGTTAAATTTAGTTTCTTGACTTTCATTTAAAACATTCACACTTGAAAATCCAGTCGATGTCCGCGACTGTTAAGTTTCTACAATTTATGTAATTTGTTATGAAACAAGCTTCATTTGGTAACGTGTTCCTTCCTTTATTATATAAATCAGCAATTAGGCTTTTCGGTTGCATTTTACGAAAACAAGTGGGTATGCGGGTCACCCGGTGGGTATAGCGTCGTGCAAGAATGCACTCTCGTTCATTTGTAATAAGATCTTTGAAATATGAAACAATAAGGAAATATTCTTTTGTATTCTGATTTAGCTTTCATTTTCTTTTTAACCTTTTACGAATATACCTACAGCCACATTAACTTGAAAATTTGTTTGGTGCAAATTTTGAACAAATTCTGAAATTCACCTACTAATTAAAATGACTATGCTTATCATACTATACTTAATATTATTTTAAACAAAAACATTTAATTATTTGGATTTAGAACACATAAAAAGTATATTTTTTTTAATAATATGAGTTAAAAGTTAAAACCTGACCGCGACGTTCTGTACACCTCACAGCGTGGAGGGTTCGTGAGTTAACAACTGCACGACTAGAGTCCTTTATGAATACTAAAACACTGCTTTATATATGAGTTTGTACTATTTTTAAACGCTTCCTTTATTAAAATTTGAAATAATGAAAAATGAGTCGTGAGTTGAACTGTGATCTTTCTGCAACTTGTTCTGTTCCGGGGAAAGTTAATGTTTGTACTACTTTTAAGGGATATTAAACATCAAATTATATAACATTTTTATTATTTACGTGTGATAATATTTAGAAACAATGTAAGTGCTAGAAATACAAAACTAGTTGTATAAATAGTAAGTTCGCAGTAGGTCAAATTGAACATTTGAACCGTAAGAGTTGAACCGCAAATAGTCTGTTTACGCAAAACCGTTGGCTCCATGCCGGCGTTTTCGCTAATTTGTTGTAAAACATAGATAGCCTGAATACTTTACAGTGTTGTATATTAATATAGCTATAGTTCTTAATTGGAACTTTTGTGTAGGTTGGGGACGTGAGCTTTTATTAGAAAATAGCCAATAAGATTTATTTTGTAGGCTTTTGTGGATGCAGCTTGTACAAATATCAGAGTAGAACATAAATAGAATTTCTATGGAATAGCCGTAATTACAACAACATTACATTTTAATTTCTAATACAGACAAGTTATCTACGTTTCTATTTTTATATATTTTTTGTCATGAGATATTGCCTACTAGGTACAATGAAACTTTTACTTTATGCTGCTTCATTCTTTAATAGCCTAAAATCATATTGGATAAACTTTGATATTTCGTTGTTAATTTATTTAAATACATTCTACTAAATATAATCCTTGTCTAGTGACATTCCGGTTATTCGATTTGAATATTCTCTTTGATCTGTTCCGACTTTGATGAAAACTGCGACCTCGTTTCTCCTGTTACACAGATTTATTAAGTAAATGGGAAAATGTATCACACTCTAGACATCAGTTTTCCTGTACTCTCTGCTCCTGATCAAATGAATACAAAAAGAATTTTCACTCGATCTGATATGTTTTTTATCTAGTGAAAATTTATCAGTGTCAAAAGCTAACCATGTACGTCCCTATTTCTGAATGCCAAACATTTATTCAAATGTCGCTAAATACTCTCTAGAAATACATCTATAAAATCTCGCCATTCATTTCATTCACAAAAGTCGCAAACTAATAATCCTGTAACGTACAACCGCTAGTAGTAAATTGATATTGATTGTTTGATTTGGGTTAGCATTATCCCAAATTAGATTGTCGCCGGTCGTCCGGCCGCGGCATTGCGACTTCCGCCTACTTTGATAGCGTGCCGTGAATGGGAGCGTTGTGTTCTCGTAGTATGTATAGGACGTTGAATGGCCATAATAAGACTTATCAAAAGTTTTTTTTTTTTAATCTACATTGTGACCTGGGATGTGTTGGAAGTTGGAAGTAGGAATAGTTTAGTTATAAATTTTGGTAACAGTTATACGAGTTTGTAATACTCGTAAATTATATTTGAGATATATTACAATTTAGTGTGAATTATAATTATTGTCATAGAATATATGCACTAAATTGTAGAGGTGGCGTATGAAATAATATTGTTTTTATTTTATTATACTTTAGATATTTTTCAAGATATTCAACTAAAAGCTATTATACAATAAGATTTTGTTGCAATCTTATAACTTTTATATTATTATGATACCTACAGTTGCGTCTTAAAACTTTTTCGCTGTGTTAATTACGCGCCATTAAGACTAACTATGCAACTTTACCTATCATAAAAATTATACCTCCATTGTTCGGATAATAATCATAATTATTTCATACTAGGTACTCATAAAACTTCTTGATGCCGGAAAAGGTATTTCCAGGTTATATAAATATATAATACCATAAATATGTTTTGTCGCGTCTCAAGCAATGACTGTAAGTTGTAACCTTTATATAAAATATGCAAACTATATCAAAATATCCCCGGGATCTCATATTCAGACTGATCATACACAAACTGAATAAAACTTGTACCTATTATGCATATATTTACATAGTCTGATAGTCTAGACAGCTAATAACCATACCTATACGACTTGAAAACAATAATGTTCTTACATATTATGTTCAGATTACTATAATAATCGGCCAAGTGCGAGTCGGACTTGCGCACTGAGGGTTCCGCACAAACCCTAAAAACAATATTTAATTAACTTTAATGTTGTTGTAAAGCAATATACAGATAGAGAAGATGGCCGCTCCTTTTACGTACATCATTTGCATAATGCAAATGTGGTTGTAATATTTTTTGGTAATCTAATGCGGAACTCGTGTAATTACCGCGTGGGCGCAAGAAATTATTGTGACACACGCAATATTGTAATCATTTATGAGTTTATATGATTGTTAATTTTTTTATAGCTCTCCACCACGCCTACGTATCTCGGAATTCAGAATACTTGAATAGATAGTGGTAATTGATTGATGTGTTGTGACTTTGATGTCAATGTTTAGTTTTTATTGCAGATTTGAATTAATTGAGCAAAAAGAAATGAAATATAGTTGAGAGTTAACAAACATTCACAGGGTTATAGTTCTACCGTAGTTGCTACAACACTAATTGGTAAATTGATATACCCATCCTGCTCCGCATAACAAATATTTTCTAATTTCCACTTTTTAAAAGTAGGTAGTATCCACGTTAATGATCTATAATATTTGGCCAGTTACCTTTAAAAATCTGCAACCTTATGATATGATCCAGGTCACATGTGAAGATATTTCAAATGAGACCCATTTTGAAAATATTTAAACTGCAAATACTTGTAAATCTTTAAAAGAATGTCTTTCATAAACATTCTTCCAACATGTTAGTCACACATTAACAGCGGAATATTTATATTATTTGATTAGATTTATTATATTTACACGTTAAACGACCCACTTCCCTACATCGCCAATTATCCAACTTAATCGTTTATTGCACTGTTGCACTCGTTTCTGTGGCTTAATTTACAATACAATATAATGAATATATACACTAATGATGATCTGTCTCGTCAAAATTTGAAATTAATGAACGTTAAAGCTTTTTAATGAGATGAGACTGATTCAAGAGGTCGAATCGCCCGTCACTCATGAAATAAGTATAAAAAATAAAATAATTTGTTACTAATGTAATTTAAATTTGTAATGATGTGTCATATTCATAAAACTTTATCTAAGACCAATTATTTTACACGAATAAGTTTATTATTGAAACCGTAATGTCTTGAGATATGTTTTAGCATCATAATGACGTACGAATTAATAAACAATCTAAAAAAGCAACACAAATTATTGGATTGAAAATGATTGTTTGTATCAAGCTGTTTTCTATTCTTCACGAGATACACAATAGACTTCTAGTTTAGCAATCTCTGTTATTTCGAAATAATCCAACCAGTGCTCTCAGAATAGACGATGAATTTTTTTAGTTTCTTTCGACACAGAGCCATCTTTAGAATTAAACATTTTATATAATACTTTTTCCTAATCTCTTTCAACAATGTGCATTAAGTTTTATTCATTGACCGTAAACCGCGTTATTTTGTAATTATGCATACGTTTAGAAAGGGAACATCGAATTAGAGTTATTGCTTATATTGTGTAAGTTTGTTTGTTTAACGCTAATTGCTCTATTTACGTGCACTTGTCTTTGATCTACCTGGTTGCCTAATATAATCTGTTGTTCTTTTATTTAAATCAGAAGTGTATCCATTACAGATTCATTATTAAATGTATGAAACAGTTGAGGCACAACTAGTAGGTACCTGTGTAACTTCGGATTATTCCTAACTTAAATTCTAATAAATTGAAATAAGTTTAGAGTATTTATATTCCCATAAGCAACCGGTCATTCGATTAACGAGTTATATATAACTTATATAAGGTCTAAAATTAATATGCGCTGCGGTATGTTCCTTTTAAAACAAATGAGTCAAACCCAGACGGTGCATTAGCACATCATTAAATTTTGAATTATAAAAAAAAATTAAAATAAACATATGCTCGTTAAGCGCATTAATAACGCTAGACGAATTTCAACCATGACCTCTTCCTGCGGGTGCATTAGGGTCCTGCACATAAGACGGAAAGGCACATGCCCACTTGTCCGAACCCCTTGCATCGAGCCGTGACCTTATGTGGCAGGTGTTTGTCCGTCTGTCGTCTTTTATGGTGCATCTACACATTTATGTTCGCTAAACGCCTCGCGACGCTACGAAACATTCGTATACAAGCGTCGTTGCAAACCCATTGTTCACGCATTAGGTTTTTCTTTTATTTTTTTCCGAAAAGCGAATCTTAAGGCGAATAGTGCACTGTTTACATACCTATGTAGCGGCGATGTTCAAGGCACAAAATAATAAATATATTACCCCTAACGCCCAAAACATAGGTACACGTCGAATTGAAAAATGTTTTTCAACTTTACAAAATGAGAAAAAGCTTATTTTTCTGTCTGTTATATTCACTAATAAAGTAGTAAGTGAAGTTTGTGCATTAAATTCTAATTACCAACTCCACATACTCGCCTCGCTATTTGAGTGAATGTGTAAATGCACCATAATGAATACACCGTAGAGGCCATTAATCCGCTCGACTTAACTTCAATTCGTGGTCCTAACTAATCGGTTTAATTTATCGAAACCTTATTATACGGATCGCATGTAGAGCTTACGCAACCTTTAATAGCTAGACGTGTTACTTTTTTGATTCGGTTATTTTACACAAATCCGACTTTTTTATACGCAGCAATGAGGATTAGTTCAGAAGCCACTTGAAGTTATATTTCCAATGAACCAAGTACAGATAATGCGATAGTTGAGTTTCAAATTGATTTTGTTTCTTTACAGTAGGTACCCTTGTTTCTTCTTGATATGTTGATTGTTGAATGTATGGAGTCGTGTAATAATTATGTATTCCTTTTACTGCCAAAATGTAAACCTTTATTAACGTAACATTTCTGTTCATTTCAGGTACGTCCAGGTATTCAGTATGCTATGCAAATCACGATTATGGGCGGCATATTTACATGCACTCGTGTCGCTAAGTGTCATGTTCGCTTGCGAGTGAACGTTCCCTCGGGGCGAGTAAAGAAGGCTCTAATTATGTGTCCGACAGCTAATATGAGCTTTACTGTTTGTTGAAATATCTGCGATTTTAGTTATATGAATCTTTCTTAATTAGGGAAGAACATGTTTGTCGTACATAAAATATATAGTATGTTTGCGCTTATCTCGAGAATGGTCAGATTTGAATACGTATTTCAGTGAGATAGACACTAAACTTATCGAGGAAGTATATTGTTACGCTGAACTAATAGGTGCGGAGAAATGCGGCTAAAAACGCCTGCATAGCCAGTATATAGTTAATAGCTATAGTTTACATTACATGTAAACAAATCGTTACCTTTACAGTTTACACGCCTTATCTCAATGTCATTTAGCATGTTTTGATAATTGCATTGCATTTATCATTTTCTCCTTCAAATGTGCCTAAGAAAATGTAAACCACTAGATAAACTATAACACGGAAGCGTCAACTTCACAACTAATTAATATCATATATCATTGAAAGGCATTATTTGAAAAAGATTTTTTAGTTCCGCCTTATTAACACGCCACTTTCAGAAATCGAATAAATTGTCCGTATAATTTCATATCACTTTAATTTTGCAATTAAAAGTAAAAAGGTTGTACAAAAAAGAGCGACCTACATTGAAAACTGTTGACACGTTCAGGAATGCTGAACAAATGGAGCTCTGTAGAAACATCTAGAACATTCTAGATATATCTGTGTTCATTAGCATAGATAGACCAAAACAAACCAACTGGGTCACAACATAATGTTGTGTTTAAAGGCTGGAAACAGCTCGTACTCCTTAATTAAGTCCGGTGACCTTGTGAAGGCTTATGCGCTCTTTTATGGCATCTTGTATGTGCCTTTCGACCTAGATTGAATCTCAGTGGTCGCGGTTGCAATGTGTTTTTAAATTGGCGCCGCTTTTATACGATTGTAAATTAGTTTTATTATCAATATGTTATTCATTTAATTTAATACAAATAGTTTATAACGTCCAAATGTTTCATTTTTTAAATCTTCTAGGTATATCAAAGCTAAAAAATAAACAAAAACATTCAAATCAGAATTAACAAACAATAAAGGTGTATAGGAATGATAAAACTAATGGCTGCATGCAGTTACATAAAAAGCATTATCTACATCCCCAAGTACACATCTCTAATAGAGAAATGCAAGCAGTCTTATAAAATAAACAAAACTGATTTCAACGCTCCAGAGCATGTAGTATTGACTGCTATCTGACATTGATAAAGGTACTTGCATCTCGAAATTGTCCTCGCTGGCGAACATCGGGCTGTTCTTTTTTCTTATCAACAAATGTCAGCCTTACCATGATGCCTTATAGCAGTATTGTTGCCAGTGAGAGAAAGGGATGGTGCTATACAACCTTTATAGCGCTGTCATCTTTCCACACTGGAAATATTACTGCCTTAAAACATCATGATACAAGCGGGTGTTTGTGAGCAAGTTTACTTGTTCCGAGAAATGTTTCAATGTGTATTTAGTTGTTAATTATATTTGCCGTTTGATAACATTCACGGAGAACGCGATAGTGTTTTGCGTTGCGCAGAATGGATGCATTGTTTGATATCAACATTCATACAAATCTATGTTATTATTAGAACTCTTGTAGATTACTCACGCGTGCCGTTTATTTACTTGAATTGATTATTCTACGACTTCAGTACAGCAATAAGCATGCCAGTACGATGATCGTCCAAAAGAAAGTCGTATTATCCAAGTAATAGAATTTGAAACATCAACATAATATTCCATTACTTATAATTATTGTTCATATTTCATAAATACATAACAATCGATACATTGAGAGCACTCATACAGTTCTATTGTTATTAGTAAAGCCATCTAACACGATTATACTAAACGGTCAATAAATAGTGCAATATGCACGACCTACGACGCAAACGGCCTACGCATGATGCGTGACTGAATAATATATACGTAGATAATTAAATGCATATACATAGGGTATACTTTGATTAATTATTTCTAAAGAACACTAGAAAGTAACGAATGAGATAAGGTTGTACTTAGAATGTGTAGTGTTATGTGTTTTAAATGTGGCTAAGCAAAATTAAATGAGATAAACTTGGTGGTCTAGTACTTTTTAGAAAGTAGATTTTTTATGATGAGAGCTTGACTTTCTTCCATTTATTCTGCTTACTTTGGATGTACTGGGATTCGCAAACAATGCTATGTCCATAAGGCATTCAGATGCATTGTGAAATATTTCATTTACTTAATAGTTAATACACCTCATTGTTAAACGGCGAATAAGGCTATTTAGCAAATAGGTATTAGCATTTAAATATCATATTTTTCTACTCAGAATACCCTCGCGAGATAAGTATTCTCATAAATATTTAGTTGGTATAGAATATCTACATATTATTTAAATACTTATTCTAATAATATGCTTAAATTTAAGTGCTCAAACTGCATTTACCTTTTACGCTAATCGTGATATTTTTTTAATAAATTTATGTATCTTTTTAAAAAGCTTCATATCGCTTAGGTTTATAACACACACGACACAATATTACACGTTTGGCTGAACCTAACCGCTCCATCTGCCGCTTTGTAAAAGCAAAAAGGTGCCAATGAATTAAGGTTATAAAACAAATATACACTTGGCCTGGTTTTGAGCTTTTAATGAAAATATTTTTACAGAGAATAATACTTATCGTTAAAGTAACAAAACCAGTTTAATATCAAATACTAATATTAAAATATGTAAATTAAACTTACGCTAATTTGTACGAACTATAAACGCACCGATTTGAGGAAGTAATAGAATAATTTAAATCGTGTTTGCATTTGATAACCTTATTATTTGGGAAGGTCGTAACGTACTATCATAATCCGACCTTTTTATTCTACCGCACTGAAAATAACACAACTTCAAGATATTAACTATTATCTATTGAATGCAATAGATTAAAATTAATTAATACAATATTACTTGTACTGCACATACATGTGTTGGTAATTTTGTACACAATGACAGTGATCCAATAATGAATATCAAGAGTGAACGGCGTATTACTGTCATTTATTTTAATGAATACGCGGGATTGGTGGCTCCAAGCGAGTGAGATTTGAGCTTTGATGGGTATTGTAAAACGTTTGTATTAAATCCTGGGTCATATTTACAAGAAGTAACACATAAATTTATAGATTTGAATTCAAATTATTCTCTCGAGCAACAACATTTATTGAATTAGTGTTTCAGTAAACTTTTTAATCCCATAATTTTACAATGATCATGAGCTAGTGTTGATTCGTGTTAATTAGTTAATATGATTGAACGCGAAAATAAGATCCCGTATCCCCTGGCAAGGCGAGGAGCAGATGCATTTCACACCTGTTTCACTTATCAATTTTCTTTATGGTCAAATAGATGGATAACCAATCTTATTTTGTGAGGATGAACTAATCATTTTTTTATCCGTTGTTAATTTGACAGATGGATAAAATACAGTCTGGATTAATACATAAGCTACTTATAAATATAGTTTATATAGCTTATTTACTATAACTCATCATTTTTGAAGCTTTAGTTAGCTCTGTAGATAGAACACGAACAAATACGTAAAACAGATCTGCGAAACTTGAAGACGGTCGAAGAGACGAGAAGTATTTTCCTAAGGAGTATATTATAAAAATAATAATTGCGATTCGTCACAAATGTTTTCACTGAATAATGTCGAATTATGTTATCCCATTATGTACCGTACCGTCTCAGATGAAATTTTCTTAGGAATTTTTGTCGAAATTTCGAGTAAACCGCAATAAAAAGCAGACGGATTCCACTGAATGCTTGCGTTATAAGTACTTGTTTCAATCAAGGTATGCCGGAAGTCGTTCGAGATTTGTTAAGGTATTTTTCAGGTATTGAATCATTTTTCAACTTAAAATAATATGTATTGCAACAAATACGTGGGTTATTTAATAACGAAGGAAATGTTTTTATTGAAAAATTAAGTACAACAAATCGACTAAATTTAGTTAGATACTAAATTAAGTACAAGTATAAAAACAACAATGATACCATCCTACAGTAAAAAAATCCTTAAAATAGCCTAATTAATTAATTAGACTTTTTTAAGAAATGGAAAATATTCACTTGCTATGTTCTTGAAAATTCTCTCGTTGATTCGAACAACTTTCATCGTGATGCAAAAACGGTATTATAAAAGGTAAATGTTCAAAAACTGGAAATTATAAGAAGTTTACCGTGATAAAGTTGTTTTTGCAAAACACTTTCGCAATGTTTACCTCATCTGTGATTTTGTGCAGAATTCAGAAACTCAGAAAACTTCATTGTTATGTACAAGAACTGTTTGGACTTTATTTTGTTTCCTTAATTTTATGTAACAGTTCTACATATTTTTCGAATTGTTGTTTAAATTTATAACTTTTCAAACTTTTATTTCTTCTACAATAAACATTATTTTTTTGTAGATAATTATAAGGATAGAACACAAGTTCCTATAGTTATTTTAATACTTACTCAAAACTATAGTTATTTTAATTCATTGATTGTTTTATTTTTAATTCAACAGATATTGTTTTATTGCTCAATTTTATATCATACTTTCGCATGTAATTGTCGGATTGTTCCAGTTCATTAAACGTTTACATAACAGCGGTAATATATTCAGTATTTTAGATATCCTATAACAAGCATCTAGAGGATATTCGTTTTTAGCAAATGTACTACCGCTCCTACAAAATTAATTGACTCTGACATTACCAATTTGCTATTGTTTTCATCTTTATTTTTCACAGTTCATTTGTAACGTTATTGTTTGGAAAATATAGCAAAACTAGCTGTGAGCTGCGGTTTTACCAGCCTTGATCCGCTCCTGTGGGTCTTAGCGTAAGTGTAAGTGAAGTCCCGTGTCCCCGTAGTGGGGTAAGGGGCAGATGCATTATGCATACATCAGTTTCACTGATCGATTTTCTTTAGGGACAAGTAGGTGATCAGCCTTCTGTGTCCTACCAGACCGAGACATTTTTTTTTCTTCGTCTCCACCGGGAATCGAACCCAGGACCCCTCGGTTCTACGCTCACGCGTCAACCACTGTACCAAGGAGGCGGTCAAGGAGGGTCTTAGCGTGATGAGATAATATATTATAGTTTATAGCCTTCCTCGATAAATGGGCTATCTATCACCGAAAGAATTTTTCAAATCGGACCATCCTGAGATAGTTCCTGAGATAAACGCGTTCAAACAAACAAACAAACTCTAAATTGAAGATTTAGACGCGGTTGGTCACCTATCATTGAAGTAATTTATTCGTCATCTCACTGAGATCTGTCTTCGTTGTTTTAGCGACATGAAGAATAGCAACTATCAGTCTGAAAACTATCTTCATTCTGAGACATATGTTTTAACTTTTAAGGTTGACATCAATTTGTGAGGTCGTTTAACAATAGAACACGTGTTAAATTTAGAGTTACTCCATACTACAAACATGAGTAAGTAAAATGATGTAAGATGTTGGCCTAAAGGCCTCAACTACCTAAAGTAGTTGACTTTGACCAGTCCCATCGATTGTTATTCTTACGAAGTAATTATCTCATACATTTATGCTTTTTACCTCTTTAAAATTCCAGATTTATGTATGTTAATCAACTAAAATTGCTTTACTGAGCGACTTTAAAAGTCGCTCTTTATGAAAGTTCTTATAGAGAGAATTAGATATGAATTAAAGTACTTATACATTCTGCTCACGCAAACTAAATCCCTCTTTCAAAACTCGTACCTAATCTCATACACGCTGGCGCATTATTTATGCGCATACTCCGTTGTACTTGACAAACTCTAATCGTGTCCCGAACTATTGCTCACCGAAATCTGACAAGCCACAGTGACATCCATATAATTTACAATACTTGTTACCATCATATTAATGATGAGAGTCTCGGACGAAACAATGGTTCAACTCAGATATTACATTATTTATATCGCCTTGAAGATACATTACGCCGTGGGACTCGTTTCCTAATGTACATTGCAATGTTCCCTCTAAACATTCGTATCAAAATCGCCCGTTTAACTTTGAATGAGAGAATAAATGGATTTGTTGTGATATAGCATGTATTTCTCAAGCCGACCTTCGGCATTGCGTCTCGTGGATTGCAAAAATTATTACTCGATTTTCATATTTTAAACATTCGCCGGATAAGAAATTTATCTTTATCGCCATTTATAAAAATTTGAATGTGAAATGGTCCATATTACGTGCAATCTAACGATCGCATTGGCCTCAAATGTTATCGGGCTAGATTTATACTGATGTCGACTCCGCCTTCAATATCGGAATCATTGACGTTCCCATAGCCCGTAGCTGGCTCGTAATGATCCGTATTGACCTCTTAGAAAACATATATTTCAAGGTATTCAGCAATGTTGATTGATTAATGTGTCTATTTATATCGCTGTACGCTCCGTACTTTTGTTCGTCAGCGTCGCATGTCGACCGTTTCGGCTTTAATGCCAGCCTCGCTTTTATTCCGTTGCTTTGTGTATCATCAGTTTTGTATAGCTGGATTAGTTATGGTATATTGTTCGATTTGATTATAATTCAGTAGGTATACATACTTGTAGTGGCAATCAGAGTTCAATCGAAATGTTATCTTTTTTTTATTTGTACATTTTATTATATTGGATGGGTAAATACTAAATACGTTCGCAAGTCTCACCCTCGTTAGGCAGATTCTCTGAAGTAGTCCTAGTAGAACGTAATAAGCAAACATTTAAATCAGTATTTGAGTTTATGTGTAACTAACCATACACAAAGATCCCCTTTAGGCTTTAGTAGGTACATGATAAGAACATTATTAGTAGTGCTATAGGAATGTTAATAGTAAATACCAGATGTAATATTTCATAACCAACAATAACAAAACCGAAATTATCATAATAGACAATTTGCGTGTCATTTTACTACGCGACGTTAAAACAACTTTTTGCCAAAGAAAATAAAAAACATTTTTGTACTAAAGAATTATTTCATTGAAATATTTTCTACCGTCATTGGTCTATTAACACGAACCAGATAATAATTGCGCATTAAGAAAAACGTAATCTATGTAAGTAGATACTATAGTTGTATTAATGCGCTTAAGGTTTAGGTCGTCCTAGAAAAACTAGTCAATACTAAATTGAACTAACTTTAATAATGTGGTGTTTATTTGTATGATGATATTGCTAAAGTTTTTGTTTAGATTTCTTAACAAGAGTTTTGTTTTGTTCTGACGCAATAATATCTTCAATGTTTAGTTTAACAATTATGGAAAGAAATGTTTCTTTTATAAAATACCGAACTGCGACTAAAAATTCAAAGTAGGTACTAAGTATTATATTAAAAAAAAACCGTGCAAAACTACACGTGCTTCATATTAGCTATTTATTAATCTGATTAGTGATTATGTAGGTAGTTTTAAGTAGCTAACGTTTTATACAACACGTGTTTTCAGCTAATGCAATAAACTAAAATCTAATCCACGCAAAGCCTTATTCGGATTTAACATTCGACAGTTTAACGAACGTACGTACAATTGACGCAGAGCCGATTAGAGGTCATAAAACTTTATGAGGGCAAGAACATCAAAATCAAAACTTATTATGAATTCTTGGTGAAATTGCATTCTTTGACAGACGCCAGCAAACCACAATACAAAGTTGCACAACCTTGTCTTGCCAAAGCGAGCGCAGTTTATTCATCCTCATTGATTTATATCTCTATATATTGTATCACGTCTCTTCCGTACACAGTTCAGCAATAATCGTTAAGGTACAAGGCCTCGCGAACTTTGCCAGCCCACGGCCACCGTTTGTATGCAAAATTATTTCAATTAAGGATAACCCTCTAGCGCCGAAACATCGTCCTTAAAACGTTTTAGGTGTACGCGTTAGTGATGACTTCTGGTATTAAACCTTGAATTAAACTTGAGTTGACTTTAAATAACTTTCATTTTATAAATAATATTGTTCTTTACTGATTGTGTTGTATATTTACGATGAGATAGTATACAGTTTATTTACGTATTCGTTTCACAAACATCTTTGTTTCTAAACATAATATACAAAGCTATCTTCGCGTAATTATAACCGACTCATTATTTTTAAATACACGGCACACACCTAGCACTTATGAGAAAAGATAAGTGAAGATAAAAATATGTACAAGAGATCTTACGCAAGCGCAATGCGTGAAAGCATGCGTCTATTGAAATTATAGCCGCAATATTTAATATAGCTGGTAAACCATGAGTTTCAAACTTCTCACATTGATTTTCATATAGTCATAAACTTTATTACTTACACTTTCGTAACAACTTTTCTTTTCCACTTGTATTACGTACCAAGTGCGTACGTTGTACATTACTCGTGTGGAGTGTTTTTGTATCACTTGGTCTCGTTTGTGGCTTACTATAATGTTTTTAAATATTGCCTTATTCCTTCATATAAAGTTTATATTGATCGCGACTTTTACTATTTTTCTCTATCGATAATTTAATAATGATTCAATGAACACTACGATTACTGCAATTGTCAGTTGTATGAATAGGTAATGAATTGAATGCACTCAATTAGTTAAACATATTGATTTTGGTATAGAACTTACATCATATTATAGTATAAGAGTTAATGCTAAAATATTCATGTTCTTGAAGCAGCTAACTGAACACTTATCTTGTTTTTATTCTATGTGCATTTCCTTTTAAAGCTTTATTTATGTGTTGTGACATCTTCGAATAGTGTTATCACTTTCTTCACCGTTATCAACGTTACTTTATCTAATCATGAGTAAGGTAGAGTGATGTTGATTGATGATGTGTGCATAATTCGCAAATAGTTTAATGAGAGAAATTTCGTAGTTCAGTATTATGAAATCATGTTTTAATCCGCATATAAATAAAAATTATAAATTATTATGGGTAACTGCATTGATAATACGTAGTTTTAAAATGTGTTCGTGTAATTATATCGCTTGTTTTATGGCATAAATACGACTATCACACCTGAGTGAACTAAATACTGAATAACATTATTTTAAATTGTTATTATTTAGATAAAATACCTATGTAATTATATAGAAGCAAATAATAGTTTCCAATAGGTTGCATTATTAGGACCTGGGTATATCTATAAAGTTATGAACTGATCATTTTTATAATTCTTTTATTTCGTCATATTATAACATTAATTTAACTTTTTGTAGTGAAGTTGTATATAACGTGGTTAGTTAGGTCATCCCAACAGGCACCTGAAACTACACTGAAAAATACAAGCATGTGCATCTGTTGGCCAGTATATTGTTCACACGCAATCCATTATACATTTTACGAGTTTGAGGCGAGTTTACGTACATTCATCAAGTTGTGAAAATTTTACAGATGTGAATCAAAGTTAAAAATAATTTGTTTAAAGCTAAAGAAGTAAGCAACCGGTAAATGTATTTGTAATGTACTTCCGAAGGTTTAAATGTCTTTCCCCTTCGTTTTATGAAATCTTAATTTTTAACATGCTTTTATTTTTCCTTAATGCACGCAGACATGCAACAGGCATTCGATATTTTGTTCATGTGAAAATGTTGTTAAAAAAATAGTAATTAGTCTATTTTATATAACATAACTGTTGCATATAACACTACGAGTAACGACGCTACTTTTGTCTGTTTCCTCAGTGCGAAATGAAACGATTTTTGGTTTAAATTAAACGCCATAAAATTAAAGAAACTCAGTTACACAAAAATATAATATTACTCGTACGTAGAAAGGAATTTATCAGTACAAAGTACAGCAATATTGATATCGACAGGCACATTGAATACACGCTTGTTTCACAATATCAAATATATTAATTTATTCCTCCAAAAACGCTTTATCTCACTTCGCGAATGGAATATCTCATTACGCACTTGTTTACCACAAACAAGACACGAAACAACAATACCGTTGTCTATTATATTATTCGCGGAATGTCTGGAAAGGAGTTTCTATAAAATTATACTCAAGTGTATGATAATCGTTCTATTATGAGATAGTAAAGCGTTAAGGCACATGGAGCGAACGACCTGAATGTCCTCTGGTGTAAGTAATCGTTGGCTCAATGGGATCATAGTCACGAGCAGACAACCTTGTTCCTTCATATTATGTTGATTGTCTCCCTCTGTATGAGATTAATTCTGTAATCGTTTAAATGTAATTTAGTTGAGATCAAGCGACTGTTATGAAACATGATGAGATGCCGGTATTTCAATTGGTGTACATGCATTATTAGACTAAATTATGAACACAATTTTAATTAAATTAATTAGCGTTGAGTAAAATATGTAGGTATGAGCAACGCAATCCCCTGCAATGTCCAAAATAAATATACTATAAAAAAAATATCATCCATGTAACAAATTTATTTTCGAAGGCATACCTACAGTGTGACTACGAAAATATTTGAAAACCATTTTTACTAAGTACATAATGACGACTGTTATAAACATCACGTAGTTAATTTTATTACGATTGAGCAACCGCTTTCCGAGGCACGTCCATGCTTTCCCGTGGGAGTTGTAAAAAATTGTACCCACTGCCTGTTTCAATCGTATGACCGGCATGCCAAAATACGAGTCCACTCAGTACTTATAGTTCCGGCGAATTTATAACGAGCGAGTGACCGAGCAAGTTTTTTATATTGCAAAAAATAAAATTTAATCGCCACATTGTATACGACCAGTCGGCGATTTGTTTCATCGAGAAAATAACATCAATTTTCCTCGGCACAATTGATTGACTGATTGTTTTTATTGCGTTTATCGATTGAGGCAATAGAGAGACCGAGGCGGATAATTGCGTATCCGCATTTTTATTGTTCCTAATTAATTCAATAGCGATTGTTGGATTTGAAAAACGAGCGCGCATGTGAAATCAATTCGTGTATCGGTTTGGTTTGTGTTATGGATATATGCTTATAGTTAATGTGGTGAAATAGTATCCATTGAGTTGCTTCGATAAAATACAATATTATATATTGTAAGATTTAACCTATGCTGTACCTATAATTTATTTAAATCCTCTGAAAGATCAAATTTGAATGTGTTCAAGTTTTATGTATTCCATTATGTTTGCATCGTGAATTTAAATATTATGTTAATTATCTAAATTTAGTCCAGTGATGATAAAAATAAATCGCCCAAACTTGCCAAATATCCACCATCCCCGAATAGATTTTGGCACCAAAAAAATAACATTACCAGTGTAGTTAGAACGTGAATCGAAAGAAAAACGTGCGCAAACACGTGCCGTGAATTTAGTTGTTCACACGCCAACGACACCTACATAAAAAATATAAACAAACAAATGATTACTTCATAGTGGTCCGCCTATTATCGAATAGCCCGACCTTGCCACAGATTGTCGGGTGCCAATGACTCCTGCCACTTTCTACCAGTTTTTATAAACGGCTATAAATCAACCGGACCATTATTATCTCGACTCGACACGTCTGCATCTTAGCATGCTAGTTTTTACGAAGGAAGCGGCCAATTGTTGCAGCGTAAACATTTCAACTACTTTTTGCGTGCCGGTCGATGTAAGTTGGTACTGTATAATGTAACGAGTTTGGGCGTAGGTACCTGTTTGATTGCGTATAACTTGCACGGTAACGTTGAAATGGAATCACCGGAACTGGAATGCATTTTTTAATTGGGCTTTTTTTTCTATTTTTTTTAATAGGCATTGTTTCTCTATATGCGATTGATTACGTAAGGATCAACTACTGTATTTTCCACTAAAAATATGAATTACTTCAAAACGCTTTAAAATATCCTTATTTACATTCAGTATTCTTTAACGGACGGAAATATCATGTGTAGCAAAGCATTCCGACAATGCACTTATCCTACAGCTTAATATATCATTAAACATAATAGCGACGTGTCTCGCCAAATAAATGTATCATTTACAGTTTTAACAGAGATTTACAACATGTAATTACAGAGCTGATGTCGTGCTTCAGATGTTAACGGAGTTTAGTTAATGGCTGAACACTCCAGACTGTTTGTGCATTCCAACGAGAGTAATCTGTGTTCGTTGGGGTAATGTGGGAGCGGGGAAAGCTAGATTTTACCGAGCGATGTAACGATTACGCGCATTACTCGGCAAAAGTGGAAATAGTTACAGATTATGCTCTATTGATCGAAGCAGCAGATTTCATAAAAATAACATAGATTTAGTTAGGTAATGTTGTTTGAAGATTTTTATGTTATTGCATCTGCTTTGTTAAATAATTGTCTTAGATATTATTTGTCGTATAGTATTAAGTAAACAATGTAACTTTTAGATTTTTTTTATGAAAATACGAACAAAATTTTTCACCCTTAAATGAATTGCAGCATTAAATTTAGTCCAGTCTAGTTTCGCAATTCGCCCACGGTAAATCCCGGCAAAGCTAGGTTTAGTTCTGCTATTTTGCCCTCGCTTGTAGCAATACCAATAAACAGAGAGACAGTAAAGCACAGCAATAACGCGCGAAAGCACCTGTCCCACATTCATTGATATCGTATATCCTTTTTATGATATTATACTAGTTATCGCAGCAAACCTTGTTCTGCCTTAGTCTTATGACTTTGGGGTATGCAAAATAGATGTTGACTAATTCACAGATAGGCACCAGAATTTCATGAGTATCGGTCCAGCTGTTATATAGAAAAGTAGATTTATATTTTGTTATTAGCGGTCCTCGAACGTGCTCGAACGGTGAAGGAAAACATCGTGAGGAAACCGACATGTCGAAGAATTAAAAAGTTCGACGACATGTGTCATCCGCCAACACGCACTTGGCCAGCGTGGTGGATTATGGCCTGTACCCTCATAGGAGGCCCGTGTCCCAGCAGTGGGAACGTATATGGGCTGATGATGATGATGATGATGATTAGCGGTCCGCCCCGGCTTCGCCCGTGGTACATATTTTGCAATAAAAGGTAGCCTATGTTGTTTCTCAGGGTCTAAAGATTGTTTGATTTCATCAAAATCGGTCCAGTAGTTTATGAGCCTATTCATTACAATCAAACAAACAAAGTTTTCCTCTTTATAATATTAGTGTAGATTAACATGATTTCTCCTAGACTAAAGCATTTATTCAGTCGGCAAAGCGATAAAATTAACAGTCAAGAGAAATTATTCGACACTATTTGAACGTAAGTCTGAAGATCGTAAAGAAAATCAAATTTAACACGATTGCGTTGTAAATTAGCGGGATAATGCTCGTCAATCATCCTAAAACATCATATGAATGAATATGAATAATATATTCAGAACCGTTATATTTTAGATACATTTATATAACCGACGACATATTATCTCTAAGGTATATGACCAATGACCATAAACGATTTAGTTTTGTATTAATCTCCAAATTACATAGAAGTAGGTACGTAAGGTGTAGGAACCTATAGGTATCCTAACCGTTACCTTATGGATAAAACTAAGTTTTACTAATCCAATATAAAAGTTAGAAAACTTACTTTAAAAAAATGTGTGTCGACTAGCTTTAATTTCTCGTCTGCTAGAACAGCAACACATGCAGTCAGGGTCACTACCCACTTCAATAAATTATTATCGATTTCAAAATTGCTCTTTTATTATTATAACATCGTTTTAGTGTACTATAAATCAATGATAACTAATCATTTACGACGTTCCTAGTGAAATATCTAATTACTGTATTCACAATATTCAAACAATATGCCAAAACAATAAGTGGGTAACCTGTTATGCTACAAAGTAACGAATTGCTCACCTAATCAAGGACGAATATACCTAATTACTTTACCGAATTTTAATCAACTGTCGTCGGCTGGTAATATCGCGCAGGAAATGGGAATTCAAGTATTGATTGAATTTTCTGGTCAATAAATTAATTGATAGTCTTGATTAGCCCAATAGCAATTTCCCCTTCATGTTTTACCTGTATATTGGTGAATATGGAAATAATTTTCATTAGTTGTAAACAATTCTAATGCGTTGAACATTCCATTGACAGTACGAAACAAAAATGTCAGATAAATATTGAGGTGGCATTATAGTTATCGAACATGTAACACGCACGCGCGTCTTTTTTTATACTCATTTATTTTATACATCAGGTTGTTATGCAAATGCGACATGAAGTTCGAGTTTTAAACGGGTCAGTTATTTATGTTTACACACCAAACTCGTTTGGATTCAGTAATGGATATTACCTGAGTTTCGTGGGTGCGTGGGTGTAAGGCGCCAGCGACGCCTTCGCACCTAATCATTGCGTTATACGATAGAATGCATCGTATATTGTGATATAGGCGTTATTAGCTTATTACTGACGCACGTATCATTGCTAAACACTGTTTAATATATGGTGCTTTATTTTGTATAACAGTTGTCAAAAGATCGAAGTTATCCAAAATATTATAGATGTGCGTAAAACACAAATGTTGTACGAGGTAGTAAAAACCTATCGAAAAACATAATACAATGTAAAAGGACGGATAATAAATTGTATTGATAGCATCAGCTTATACCTATGATTAGCAGACGGATTTATAAATCTTATCTTTTCGGATAATATTCGTAAATTCCCAATCTACTTATGCATCGTGATTTATAAGAAAGTATTACAATTATAACGAATCCGATTAATTTGTGAGTCAAATGATAACTCAATACATAGAGTACTACAAACTATGTTTCTTAGTATTATTATGCAATGAGTATTATAAAGAGGAAATTGTTGACAGGATATGAACCCATTCACTATCTGCTCACACTATGTGTTAAATTATGCTAATGTATAGTTACAATGTACATGCGTTGTGGAAGTTGAAGACGATTCAATAAATTATCGGATTTGTATTTTAAATAGTAATTATATATATAGCGTTTTATACGGGAGACAAATTTAAATGTTAAAAACTTGATGAAATTATTTTTAAACATCAGAAGTAGAATGGCTTGAAATCATTATAAATCACAAATAAGAACTTTATATCCATTCAAGTTCTTCCCTAGCAACGAAATTTCATACAATGATCCTCTGAGCTGGCAATGAATTACGGAATTAGCCCCAGGATCTTATCAAAGCAGAGTCAGAATTTAGTCTTGTGTTACACATTAGTGTTAATCCTGCTCCAGCGAGCAAGGGAAACTGGCTCCGTTGATCTCACAATCACGTCTGTTGGTAGTTAGCTGGGAGCGGTAATAAGCTCGCCATGTGCTTGAAAAGTATAAGAATATGTTCGTAGGGAATTATAGAGGTTAAATTTGATTTCTAGAAGTTTCCTGGTGGTTTCCTACGGTCCTTGCAATGAGAAGAGGTAACGCAGAAATTTATACCATACTGAGAAGTGTACTCTCTAATTGGAATCTTAATCCTAATGTACCGCATACATGTTTGGAAAAATCTTATTCGCATTTTGTCCTAATCCCGACTTAATGCATTTAATACATTATAGACCAATTACTACGTTTAAATTCTTAAGTGCATTGTATGATTACGTACATTTTTCCTAATAATTAGTTGACGTTATTTAAAGCGTGATTGAAGCGCCTCCTTAATGCAAGAGCTTGACGAACGTCAGTTTTTTATCGAGCCTTTTGTCATATCCGCTTAGGAATATTTTGTTGTTTACACGGAACTGTGTCCACAAGGAGGAAGAAATTAAAACCGTTTCCTCTACGCTTGAATTTGTATGGCACAGTTGTGTATAATTTTCTAATTGCACTGTAGTTACTGTGGCTTGCAAGTTGCATATGCAGACGTTAATAATGTTTTAATTTGTGGTCGTTGCACCAATATGCTAGTAAGTTGGAAGTTGCCGCAATTAGTTACTCGCGGCGCTGTAGGTAACCTGAAGACGAAGTGTAGTTCATAATTCAAAATTAATTATCTCATACTTAATTTAAATTCAAGTATGAACCTCTAGCATTTGGCTAGGCGTTTAATTTAATCAGTTAGGACGTGAGGTTCCCACTATTCATATGTCTTGATTATAATATTGTACACTATATTGCGTACTTTGTCTGGTTTATGTTTATTTTTGTCACAATCAAACCAATTTCGTAACAATGCCCCAGTCTTAAATTGGTGTAAGGCTACCGGCCTACCGCGCATCGAGTGGGAGGTGGCGGCGTTACCAAAGTATTTCTTACGACACGGCCGTGGGTGCAAAGGGAAGTTGCATCAGATAGATACCGTAGGTCTACTGTATACCGTCCCTGCATCGTAAACAATGAACGCCTACGATGTTATATCTGGGTAACGACCGATGGGACCACGGCGATTGTAAATTCCGACATCTTTATCTGGCCGGATTATGCTTTACTACGTCTCCATTAAAGTTAGTTGGGCTCGGATCATGTGAATATCCTTTGCGCTTGCTCGATAAATAATACTTTTATTGTATGCGACGTAATTTAGGCAGTCTTTGGATGCCCAGAAAACTTCCGTTAGTTGGTAGGTATAATGTATATATTGTACCTTTCGATACGTTGATGGAACAAAATATGAAATCGAACGATATCTAAAATATCCATCAATTTCCATCACAGCTCCGATCCAACAAATTCCTAACTCGTAACTTCGCCGAAACATGTAAAAAAGTATTCCAAAGTTGAGCCTCCATAACCAACCGTTCAATCAGCGTCGGCGTTGCAAATCTCCCCACATTCGGAACAAAGGCTCGCACCCTCTGAATTATTGAAATTGGAGCGAGTGCTTTCTGACGCATTGTTGTCGTTATGATGAGTGCGGGACCGGCATATGGAATTTATAGGCCTAATGCCCGCTACATATTAATTGTTGAATCAAGGATTTCCGACGGGGTAAACATTTTTGTTAAGAATCGGTATGCAGTTGGAAAGAGTTTTGGTGTAGTTTCAATGGAAGTAAAGATGTAAGCAATTCTGGTATGGAATGTTTAATAGATTTATTGGTATTGCCGATTAAAGGACATGCGAGTAGAGTTGTACTAGTTAAATAAAAAAATACAGCCCTGAATGCTATTTATCAGTTCGATCAATGATAATTATTATGACTGTTTGATCGAGAAATCATCGTTCATAGGTTATTTTCATCATAACAAAGTAATATTCAATTGTTCCTAATTTATTTATTTTTTATTACAGGTAAGACTCCTACTTCTTCCGGGTACCTATGGGTTGTAAGTTTGTAAGTAAAACTATGAGTATAACTAACGGCTTGTCATTATGCTGAAAGCCTCCACGCTTCCATCAATGCCACAAAATGTATGATTTAAATTGACGTCACATAAAAAATAAATAATTCAGTAAAGAAATAATTAAACGCTTATTAATAAATGATTTATGAAGAGTGTAACAGCGCCGGCGCGGGCGCAGACACACGTGTCGTTGTTCTTGGCACGCATGCGTTATTACATGTATGGATGTAGATTTAACGTTGAGCATTTTTTTGCATTAGATGATTGATTGCCTTGACACACAGCTTTCATAGATTTAGAAACGTTAAAAGAATGCAATCTTTAAAATATTTTTCACTTTTGGTTGCTACTGTATCGTATGATTATGTACCAACTTTTTCCAAACATACCAAAAATAAAAATATATGACATGAAAGGTAGGTACATAATATTCCACCATCACAAATATTGCCATAATCGTTATTCATAGCTACTACTTATATGAGTTACTCAATGTAATCTTCACAATAAAAATATCAAGTCTCACGTAATTTCTACGCGTGTACATTCACATAAATCTTTAGTACAGCATACGTAACGCAACTCGTAAGTAGCCAAAAGGCAGAAACAAGGCTGAAACTAAGAAGTGACTGCACAGTGCAGTCTACACACATTCACGGATCGCCGGCTTCCTTATTTATAGCGCTCATAAGCCGGTGGCATCTCGTACGCTCATTCTTTGAGTTCTTTACGTGTTTCGTAACGGGCCCTTTTTCAATTCTGCTGTTGCTATGGTAGAAAGGATTGATTTTTCCCATCTATGAGTAGATCTAAATACTTAATAGATTAAGCTGAAAAGTTTGTGCGCTTGCTTGTTTACACGTGAATCTCAGGAAGTAGTGGTCAGATTTTACAAATTCTTTCAGTGTTAGATAGCCCGTTGATCGACGAAGACTATACAGGCTATATAATATCACGCTTAGAATGAAGCAAAGCGGGGCACAGCTACTATAAAATATTAGAGTTTATTATTCGGTGTAAATGATTGCATTTCCTTCTATTTGTAAAATTCGTTTAGCTTCACTAACTTTATAATCTTTTAACACCCTCGCGCTCGGTGCAAAGGTAGAAGACAGGCCGATAATGGAAAAGTTAGTTTAATCTGGAACACGTTTGCAACTGCCAAACTTTCTCTAAGCCACTTATAGATTGGGATTCAGAAACTTTGCTGTTTTGTGTTAAGTGTTGAGTATCGTTGTAATTGAACCAATGATAAATGCTCTAATTCTATTGGAAACTGATTGAAATAAACTATAGTTGTAATGTTTATTAAGTAACTACGTTAGTTTACGTATGCACTCAACAAAACTAATTAAAGTAGAACTATCAATTACACAAAGTTTGAAACATGCCAACCCTTGTTATAAATTTTCTCAACCAGTGTAGTAAAATAGTATGCACTTGTAAGTTTTCACTCACCATTCTATGCACATGTGCAAACATGTTTTTTTAGCTCGTTGTTGAATGTAATGACGTCAATGGTAATCTCTTTTGTGAACCCGTGTGACTTTTCGAATAGAATTGGGTTGTCTAACGAACCATGGAAAATGTTATGAAAATCATGCAACCCTCTGCATGGATTTTTTAGTGAAAAAGGAGCACACCGCTTTTTCAAAGCGAATGTAGGTTTTATGAACAAATACGTAGTTAATATATAGGCATTTATTTTAAATTCATTTAAAATGTTTTAAAGTCGTCGCTTATAACTAAATCGACAACTTTGCTTGACTTCAACAAACTCTAAATGAGTTTTAATTAAATTCTCTTTCAAGATTGAAAACAGATTTTGCTAAATGAAATACCGTATCAGGTAGACGGGAACGGTTTCAAACAGGAATTTTAAAAGGTCCTGTTTATTTCTCGTCTGTGCCTTTCAAAAACTATTGACATTTCAAAGCCTCTTTGTGCTCATTCAAATTGAACGCTAAGTCAATTTACTCATTCACCTCTCAATCCATTGAAACAGATGAAATCGAGAGTGCGCTCGAATCAATCAATGCAGGTATTGTTTACAGCATTTGTTTGTTGTTAAACAAAACACTGTTTACAATAGATTCGATGATGCTTTTGTTGGCTGCGCCGTCAAATGATCAGTCATTATTACGTCACCCGAATTCTTGGCTAATCATAGATTATTATCTGATATCTGGATTGTTGTGTGGCGTAACGTGGCTTTTGTTATCGATGAGTATGTTTGTGTGCAATTATCGGCTATTGTTTTTTAAGCCTTTTTAATTGCATTGATAAATAGGCGCACGGCGACTGGTTTATTGAATTATAATGGCTAATCGGCGTACGTAGGTTGACGTAATGAAGTGTGCAATCTTCAAGTTGTTCTATATCGATCGGTTATATCGGTCGTTTCTTTTTCTTCGACTATATCTTTAAGTGGAAAACAATCTTATTGTACATTGATTTATTGTTATATATTTCAATCTTTCATTAACCCAAATAATAGTGCCAATTCGATTGTTCTTATTAATCAGATATTTCGTCTAGTTTTAATGTTGCCAAAAATGTGTTTACTCTATATAAACACTTCTGTAACTCGCTCTGAATCTCCCAAGCAGTTTATTTTTGTTCGGTTTATTTTACTGTCGTTAACTGTTTCCTTTCAGATTTATTTTTGGTTTCTTGCAGTCCACTTTTACATCGCTTCAACATAATTAAAATCAATATTTTTATATTTTTGATGATAAATGGAATGCAGGAACGATGATTTCTAATTTTAAAATGATTATTAATTTGTGGTTATGTTTAATATTATGGTGTAAAAAATGTACCTATATGAAAATTTTGGAAGTTTAAAATAGAATGCTTAGCTGAATATATAGTTAAGTCTACCTATATAAATTGTATGTCGCTTTTTGAAATATTGGTTACTATTTTTGTTAAACTACAAGGTATATTAAACCTCAATGCCACATTATATGTATAACTGTTCCAATTGCCAATCCATACTTCCATCTAGCCCGGTTAATTACAATAGTTAATTAAACAGCGTTGATTAACTAACGCAAAAGCTTGTAACATTAATTAGAAATAATTCTAGATTAGTGTCACTGAAAGGCATCCGTGTGGGCCGGCATATCGCACGATATAGTCTACATTATCAACGCTCTAGATATCAGCAAACTCAAAATATTTGGACTCCGACGTGTGACCCAGTTAGTGGGACGCATTAAAACAATATTAGCAAAGTTTTATGATAATACATTCACCTAGCTATTGTTTAAGCGTCTTGTTCGGTATGTAGTTCAAGTAATTGAATTTTAGAAGCTGTATCCGATTTTACCTTGGTCTTAATCGTTGGTAACTAAGTGGTGTATATTTTTAATGTAGCCTAGTAATTTGTTTGCACACATTCAGAAAATAATGTTTAAAGGAGAAAAACTCAGTATTCAAGTCTAAATACCATATTTTTTTGGAAAATACAGATTCATTCACAAAAAGAGGTCAAGTGATAGTCATAGCAAATTCTTATTAATTTCCTTAAAATAGTTTTTGGTATTGAACAAATTTCGTGAGTATAAAATTTCCCACTGGGATCCTTTGAAAGGTCTGATTTTCGAAGTTCTTTTTTACTAGCGACAAGATCTTTTCAACTTTTCAAGTTTTTCGGGACTAGGGGAAGTTGCTGACAAAGGCCCTTTTATTTTTTACAGGAAAATAAATTTGCATTTCGTTAATTTCGTCTGAGCAACTAATCATGGTTCTTTTGTCGTTTTTGTCATGAATTCATAATTATACTGCTAAGAAATCATTAGATACTGATGAGTGAGAATTTTTAGACCAGGTTACATTACTATTATAATTGGCTATTACCTACTATACTGTAAAAGAGTAATAAATAGAGTACATAAAGTAGTAAACAGTAAATATACTTTCCTTTGTGATCTTTTGTAATGTAATCTTTTACTCGGCCAAATGGTAAAAAGTATTAGCAAAGCAGGAAAACTAATCACACAGACAGTTGAACAAAATAGACGTGTACTTGCTCAATAAATAATGGACCTCAATTTGCGATTCGTCTTACTAATCAATAGCGAAACATCTTACTTATATTACCAACGTGATCAGCGCAGATATACGGCTGATGACTTCAACCTCTGCACAGACAATCAAATCAATTACTCGATTAGTTTTCTTATAATCGATATCGAAACGGCCTTGGTTCGAATTCCCGGACAGTTAGTGTTACCGGTATCTATCTATATTGCTGTCTTGTTACCGTTCCGCTGAAATTAGCCTTGGCTATACGTGTGATTCTTGTAACGGTTCAGCAGAAGGCAATTGCATCTTCCATTGATTGTAAATTCGTTTTGAATTTTGCAAGAGTTATCGGAAACCGACTGCGGTCTCTAGGTTGATTGAGATCCTGTCGGATTATGAAGTGTAATTGATTATATTTTAATAGTATTACTAACGGTATCTTAGACTTCTGTGTGCTCTTTACCCTATCAAAGAAACAAAACCAAACAAACAAAACCCAGTTAATATTATTGAGGAATCTGAGATCGTTCTTGTCTAGGTATCCTCTTTATAGCGTGATAAATGGCTCCCTTTATTGGCCTTATACGGGTCGTCAAAATAAAAGGGACAATTTTCTGTGAGTGGCATTAAAATGAATTTGTTATTTCTGTTCCGCTAGAAATCAAATGCATCCTTGGTAAATCTATTTTAATTTAAAGACAATAGGTAGGTACTACTTGTTAAAGGAAGTTAAGATTTCAATTGATTTTGCGTATAAATGAATTAACAATAGAGGTATTAGATTAATATAAATTAATGTAAGACTTTTTTCTGTTGCACTCACATTTTTATACCTATCAATAAAATGATCCTCTAAAAAAACTGCACAAAGTAACGTTAAGTACAAATACATAATATTCACTGTTCTGACTTGTCGTAAAAACTGTGCATGTTCATTAGTAACCACAATCATAGCATTTAAAAACATTGGGTTAACCAAACCTCTTTTAACTTTCAATGGCTCCTCGTAAACTATTTCAGCTTTTATGACTTGTGATTAAACATACTTAGCTAGTTTATTTTATGTGATACATTAAATAAATAACTACGTTAAGTTTCTGATGTTTAATATTATTGTACATATTTAGGTTACTTTGGATAGACCTGAAATATTATAAAAACTAATCATACAAAATACATATAATAATGTAAGTAACAGAATTTCATACAACTCTAAATTATTGATAGTGCCGTGTGCGTATACCTACGAGTATATGGCGAGAGAGGCTTTGCCGACAAAGTATGTTTATAAGCGTATTAAACCTTAATAAACTATGGTTTTCCAACATCACAGAGGAAAAGAGAAATCGGTATTAATAAAGCTTCATTTTTATGAGAGAGAAAGAGAAGTAAGTGTATCGTAAATATTAAGCTAATATCAGATTGAACAAAATCCGCCATGAAAATAGAATTAAATCCATTAAATGTTAACAAATTGCATTGTCAATAAACTAAACTCAAAGTAATGCGATGGCATTATTCTTTCGTTCATTGTATATCAAGCCTTACAATTATGGCATAAGGTTGTTTTTGGCCTGTAAAGTGAATACGGTCGGTCGGTGCAAAACGAATTCCTTGCGTACGCGCAGAATTCTCTTTTAAAGTGGAATGCGTGTCTATTACGGTAAGGTGGCGGAGATGCCGTCAGAATGGAAAATTGGCAACGGGATCGTCTGAAGTATTGCCTTACTTAAGTGACTACTTAAACTTACTATAAATAATTTATGTACAAAGCCAAGAATGCACGAGAGTGCAGAGTACCCACATAACAGAATGAAGTAGGACGGCAATGGATAAATTTACAAAAAGCAAATTACAAGCGCCCAAGGCTAAATCATTGATGATTGATATCATATGGCATATGCACTTGCATAATGTTTATAGATGTTGTAAGTTATTATAAAATGATAAGATATTGACTTGTTTATACCTACTTCTCTTACTTAAAAATGTATTGATGATCATTATATGGAACATTTTAAATAATTAAATTTATCAGTTTCTCACAATAGCTTTCATCACACACAATCCGTGTCATATTTGAAAAATTAATACTTCTAAGATGAAATCCGTTTTGATGATATCTGTGCTAGTTTCGATAACATTTTTTAGTTTGAGTTCTTAGAAGATCTTGTAACGCTAAAAACGGATATTGCCAACTCGTCGAATTCGCTCAATCGCATAAACGGTATTAAAACTTTAATTTACGTGTTATCTGAAACCCAATTAGCTGTAGGTATACGCAACGGAAGGCAACGGACCATATGTTTCTTGTAGATCTAATTAAATCCTAGCCTCCATCTGAGTGCGTTATGTGAAATAACATTCCATTGGTCAAATTAATTAATGGTACAGTCACGACTCACTGCAAATCTTAGCGCCCGACTCCATCCGAATTAATAAGCCGCGCTGAATGCCACATTTCTGGGTTACACTCAAATAGCATAGCAAATTTCTTAAGTTCTTTTTTTATATGCAACACGCTAGGCATTTACGGTATATGCAATTCATTTTACGAGCCACATAACCTTCGAGAAACGATTAAGAGATGATTTGAACATTCAAATTTTAAGCACATTGTTGCGTCACACGTCGAAATATATCATATTCGCGTATAGTCTAATCTTCTGACTTATCTCAGTGTTGTATATTTCTCCGAATTGAACAAAACTCAAAGGTCAGATCTTCAAAAGCTGACAAAGGAAATGAAAATAAAGCGTGTACACGTACAACTCTCTCCGTATCGAAAGTAATTCGACCAAAAACTTGAGCGGAGCTCGGCAAAAGAAAATGTATCTATAGAGTCGTAGTTACGCTTAATCAATTCGCAACGAAAATTACTCGGTGTTGAGATTATCTGCAGGCGCGATGGAATGCATCTAGATGGTCGGCGATTATCAAGCGGCTGACGGAGGATGTTTCGATGAAACGTTTAAATATTTAGCAAGGTGCATAAAAAGTGCATCGGCGACGCCATGTTGAATGCCTGTATTTTTAGTTGGACGAGAATAACCGAACTGTGCCGTCGCTTTTATATCACCTTTGTACGTTAGCGGAAGAATATCCCTCGTGATATAATGGTCTAGACGCTGTATTCGGAATATTCGTGACTCGCGGTCCGCTACGGTTTTGGACGTGAATAAATATCCGCGATGACAGATACAGTAAAATACGGTCGCAATTTATCTGAGAATGGAGCTGATGTTTGCGGTAGTCGCTAGATTGTCGTTGTCTACGTGCATATCGTTGATACTTCATTTTATGGCTTTATTTCGCTTTAGAAATAGAATTATTTTGTGACCTACTATGTATGACTCAGGGAAAAACTCTCTGATAGCAGAATATCAACGGTTTATAGCAGAAAATAGAAATAGATATTCTTCACAAGCTACTTGATCGGATTATCATATCTTTAAATAGGTACCTATAATAATAGGTACTATATAGCAATTCATATTTATTATTATTTATTAATATATTTTCAGTCTACAGTTCCAAACATAGCTAAATCTTAATGAAATAACTATTCAAATAGTTTCTTCAAAGACACGAAGCGACAGCTCCTGAGTCCTTTGTCTCCAAATTCAAGAGTCAGCATTCGTATAATTGCCCTTTTTCGAGTGGCTCATTCAACGTTCCAAGGATCTCGAAGTTATTTCAATCGACTCAGTCATCTTCGCCGCAAAATGTGAATTGGCTTAAAGAAAAACTTGACGAATTTGCTCTGCAGCGCATTGATGTGACTCTAATAAAACTTGCCTGGAAAAAGATGAACTGCTATGAATTGAATTAATAAACGTGGTTAACTATTTTTAATGTTCATAAAGTTTTTATTTATTTATTAAATATATATATTTAGAGATGTGATTGTTTATATGTTGTTATTGAATAAGCAAATTATTAGTTCTTAATGTCCATTTTGTGTACTGATTTATCCAACCATGAATCCAAGTTCCACTCCGTACCTCGAGGCGCTCCGACGGATATCACCCTTTTATTGTGGATATCCCCAATATTCGAACTCGTCGCTTCGGGTCTTCGTTCATCATAAAAACAGCTAAACAATGGAACTCACTCCCTACCACCATTTTTCCTGAACAATTTAACTTGGACCTCTTCAAAGCTAGGGTAAATAGGCTTCTAGGCCACATCGCCGCTTCCCATCAGGCGGGATTGTGGTTTACTGTTCTGTGTGGCCAAACTTCTGCCTATTGACAAACAAAAAAAAGTTACATTTACAAAAGTAACTGCTCTTTCTTTTCAAGTCTTCGTCTTAATTGACAGCAAATTTGCGTACCTCAAATACCACATTCAATTCCATAGATCGTGTTTAAGCTAAGACGATAAAAATGTATTGTTAGTTGCCACAGGTCGACCTGCGCACCGTGAGAGCGTTATCAGCGATCACGACCCGATGCCCGTTAGCCGGTCGAGACTTATCGGCTTGTGTCGGACCTTTCTTGTGCTGGATGAATTGCAAATTGTTATGGGTTTGGGCGATAGTTGAATGTATTTGGGTAGTGAAGCTTGTGGTTTAGTAAGGGGATTTTCGTTTTTTGGTATTGTGTTTGATGAGCGATGTGATGGTAGGTTTCATGTGCATTGTACATTAGAGTTTCTGTTGTTTACATTGGTAAAATAAAATATGTTACCGCTTAAGATAGGTACTCTTTTTATTGAGTTTTATGTGTGATAGTTGCGAGATAGTAGCGCTAAATTCCAACTGTGAAAAAATTAACTTATTAGAATACTATTAATTAAAATAAATGTTCATAAAAATTTATTTTTACGCGGAAAAGACAACCTTATATCTATTTTACATAACGGATTTACGATAGAAAGAAGCAAGTTATTTCAAAGCTTTACTGGGTACTCCGTTTGAAAAGTAAGATTAGAGAAATAGGTTTCAGGGGTTAACGAACTATTTATCTCTACTTGATGAAATGTTTATACAGTGATTGACACAAATCTTTTTATCTGGATTATATAAAATTTCGAATGGCTGCTTACGCAGAAAAAGGTATTATGTACTTCATAATAAAATACAAAAGCATATTAGTATACCGAGATGGACAACATTTTTTTACGGGCGAAGCTGAGGTGGCTCGTATACTATAATTCGATATCCAATCATTATCACTATCGATAAAAGTTACAACACCCTTCTCAATATATCATGATAGATAACAATGACCACAGAGACCTCCCACTTTGGGCAATAAATCAGGGATAATATTTAAATAAATAACTGATAACACTATCTCGCTAGAAATATTTTCAGGGACAATAAGATTATAAATAAAGCATTGTTATTTATTACGTTTTTGTTGGCTTGTTGTTCTTTGTAATATTCTTTTTAATATCCAGTATAAGCCTTAGGTTATGTTATTACCTATAAATGCCTCGTAGTTAATCTAAAAATAGCGATTTTAGAAGAGTAAAAATCCTTTGAACAAATTGTAATTGAACAAAAAATAAACAATTGGCACGAAAGGAATATTATTGCAGGCGGATGGCATGAGTGATAAGAAACATTGTCTTATCGCTGACGCAGGCCGCCGTCGATATCTCGCTAAAAATAGCACTTGATTACTTTTCGACTCAAGTTAAGTTAATTTTGTTAAAATTAAACGTCTAGAAATGAAATTAAAGCATACTTCAAAATTGCGTTTTGTTTTCGTATCGTTTAAAACGATTTTATCTTACTCTGATTGTTGATAACATCGAGAGAAATTATATGAAATCTAGTATGTAAATAGCAAGAACAATTTAATGTAAAGATAATTCATTGCCAAAATTGGTACAATGCCAGTCTGGTTTAGATTATACAATAATTATAAATATTTTACTGACATAATAAAATATACACAATATTTTGTTACATAAAAATATGTAATAAGTTTAGCAACTCAATATTTCCATAATAAGTTATACATGAGCTCAATTGTAATTTTAAGTTTAAACAATAGAAATTGGCGTTACCACGCTAATGAGAGTGTCAGACACGGCTTGTTTGTTTTCGTGTTTATATTGCTAAGTAGTTGAGTACTCAAGTATAAAGTGAATATGTGGTAGAGTGCATTGTAGCGTCTTGGATTGGCTCCAACAGCTAGCTGACCGATATCGCTCTTTATGCGGCGAAAACAAACTGATAAATTTTGTTTATTTATATCTTGATACATGGTTATTATTCAACACCCAAGCATCTCTGCTATTGCGAGATTGTGAAATGACTGCGCCAAAATACATTTGTATGATAAGTTTATTGTTATATAAGTTGTATAATTTTGTGTATTTTCTAATCTAGATTATATGTAGTAAATAGTTTCTCGTTTTGCAAATTTTATAATTTTACTAGCGGTGCTCCGTGGTTTTATCCGCATTACTCCGCCCTATGGGATCGCATCACACATAAATGGGCTATCTAACACTGAAACTATTTTCCAAAAAAACAAACTCAGTTTTATAATATGGGTATAGATCACGTTGTGCTTTTTAAATACATATTAAGTAGTTGCCTGTTTTGCATTTTATGATGTTATAGAATGCGTTTCTTTTCTGCACGCTTTATTCAGATTGGAAAAGTTGATATGCCGTATTATATTTCTGCCTTGAATGGTATTAATTCCGATTAAGGTATTACTTATTTCTGAACAAAGTAAAGTTGTGTCTTGTCATTAGCATACAAATTGGAGTTAATATTGCGTTTCCTTTGTCTCTGCAAAATCGCTGTAACTCAAAAACATAAGTATTATTACTTACAGAAATGACTGAAGAAACGTAACAAATTGTTAGTTTAAAATGATGTCTCGTTAGTTTTGAGTGATTATTCGTATATTTTACAGTTTTTCAAATAGAATGTTTGGTATTGTGAAGCATTTTGTGTGAATGGACGGAACAACAAAGCGTCAGGTGCAATGTACCGATTGTTTCGGAGGTTCGCGGGACGCTTCGCTCGTTGAGACTTATTGCTCATATACATAACTATATCACGTGTATACAATGAGTAGCTATTTTTTCATATAGATTAAAATGTTGATTTAAATAGGGTGTTATGCATGCCATGCATGCAAATGAGTTATCTACAAAGAATAAATTATATTCATAAATAGTATATGCTAGTTTATTATTACAAAAGAAAGGTAGGTACTATATTATTTACGAATATCCATTTTAAAAAATATAACTATCAAACGTGTGTCTTTTATTTTCATTGAATTTAACCTATTTGTGTGGAGTCTAAAATTTTCTTCAATGTTCTTCATATTGCATATCTCTTATCTCTATGCATACGTCATTTTAATTGGATTTACCTTAAATTCAAACATGATAAGAGTAAATATATAATAATTGTTTTTTGTAAATAAATAATAAAAATTATAGAAGAAAGAAAGAAATCATTTATTCCAACACACACAACTCACAAGAGTCACAAGTACATAATAAACATAACCTACATAATAAATTTTCCAGTCTGCAGAATAGATTTGCCTATACCCCGATAGAAATAAAAACCGCTGAAAGCAAAAGTGCGTTCTTATACATACCAACAGCAGCAGAAAATCTCTATCCGTCAGGGAAATGAATTTCTTATAATATTTTCCTTTCTAAAAATATACCCACAGTACAACACATTGGAAATTCATCTTCCCAACGTTTCACATGACACGGGATTTGCCTCAAACACGCAATATCCATTAGTTATACAGAAATCAGTAGACTTGCGAAACATGTGTTCAAAATAAGGAACCAGGAAAAAATATAGTAAAGAATGGAAAGGAAAAAGAAGCTGTTGTGGATTGATGGTACAATAAATAAGTTCTGTCTCTTCTGTCATAATGGGTATTTTACGAATAGATTGATAAAATTAGAATTATATCAGTATGTACACGACAGCGGTTTCTTATTTACACCCTTGTTTTAGAAGTCCCAAGTACGTCACTGTCAAAATATTTAAAGTAAATTAATTATTTAAAAGACTTATCTGTTCACTGAAACACCGACAGCGCTATTCGCGATAAAAAAAATTCATTTGATTCTCCCATGGATTCCGAATCGGCAACACATCCCTGCAGTTACGTGTAGCGAGATAAAAAGATTTGCTCCAAGATAAGCGTTGGATCTTACGGTAAACAGGATTGCTGTCTTATCGCTTGCATGTACGACGCCATCGTTCTATTTTTATAGACAATTTTATTGAGTTTGTTTTGTGCAACTATGTTACGTTGTGAGTTGGCTGCAGGCAGGAATATGAATTGGAGTGGGTTGTTATGTTAATACAATTTTTGTGGAAATTATTTGGGCAATAGATGTCACGGTGCCAGTAACAAGACAAGTTTAATTTCAGTTTTGGCAACACTAGAGATATGTTGTTTTCGTATTATGTATTAAGGAATTGATCGTTCTCTGAATAACCGAAATGTGTGGGTAATTTGTAACCATTACTTTGTTATAAGAAAAGTAATTGCTGTCCTAACAATTAGGAATATTATCATCCGACATTTCGGCTGTTAATGTTTGTTATTTAGTGTAACGAGCATCTGCTCCCTCCATATATAAGCTTCAGCTTAATGTTTGTCTATCATTCCAACACTACTTCTCGCTTTCCTTATACTTAATTCATTCCTTTACATCTACATCTATAAACATTTTAATATAACATAGAAAAACCATATAAAGTAGAGTAATTACATCCATTTAGCTCGTAATATACGCATTATATTATCTCAAGTGTATTCTCAGCGGGCTAGACGATGGTTATTAATTGCACTTATCGATAAAAAATCTATGAGATTGTCGAGAGGAGATATCGTATCGCTGTTTAATACTGGGTCGGGTCAAGTAGACTTTTTGTACTTGGCTAAAGGCATGTTCACACGAGATGCGTTTGTATGGTGTAACTTTTTTATTTGAAACGTTAGTGGATACTGCAAATGTTACTGATATGATACTGCAAAGGAGTAATTAAATTGACAATTCTTTGAAGTAG
The DNA here is from genome assembly GCF_905220415.1 of Colias croceus. Classification (NCBI taxonomy): domain Eukaryota; kingdom Metazoa; phylum Arthropoda; class Insecta; order Lepidoptera; family Pieridae; genus Colias; species Colias croceus. The sequence continues at coordinate 9,062,894 of NC_059542.1, forward strand.
TAAGTAGTACTGCTTTTGGTGTATCAACTTGGCTTTACTTCAAGTTAGTTTTATCAACTCCTACGTTGATAGTTGATGTGAACAAATATATAGTCATATTCCTGAGCATGTCATCTCAGGAATCATGTTAAATTCTACTAGTGAGTATGTTCAAAATTGGTCCAGTAGAATCGGAGTTTATTTAATACAAATAAACATAAACAAAACTAACATCTTTAAATCTTATAATACAATACTTAATGATAAACGCGTAACGTAGATCGATATCCTAATTTAATAGCATGTTTAGGTAACTATTAACTAATAAAAATTCTCACTAGTCAGTAGGTACATTATGTATCGAATATATTTTTTATATCGTTTATTGGTAGTGGCATTTAGCGCCACTTCGATGAATGCGTGGGTGTCTCTTACTGTTCATGTTTCCTACGATGATTTAAATACTTAATTTGACGGTAGATTGTTGAGGTGATTGACCTCTCCATGTGAAGTTTATTTTAATTTTTGCTCATCCATATATACATATTATATTGCTATTATTCTTCGACGATTCAAAATAATGTAAATATCAGATTACTTATTAATTTAGATATATGTACAATTCGTACTTAAACATGTGAATATGGTTCTGTTTTTAGTCAATACACTTTCGTTGTATAATTTAGGTTAATGGGATAGCTGTAGATAATAATTTATATTAGTCTTATCACGATAGATATCTTATTTCGAGATTTATGTATTCGTGAAACAATTTTATTGCCCACTATACTAAAGCAATAAAATACTAATAAACAAACTACATTACCACCCACATGTCAATCATTGAGGCATATCATGTCTTTATGGAATGCAATTGAATTCATTGAAGCGAATTATTGGCCCCTTATTATTGACAATTAACACATGAGATTTATCTGTGATAACACGTGAAGTACGCTTATCATAACACTTGAAGAGAACGTGCCATACTGGCGCAGTGCCCATATTTGTATTGTGTAATCCATTCATATAGCATTTCTTTTTGATACATAACAGATATACATATAAGTAGTATCATCGTCAGGCTATATACGGTCCTACAGCCCACTGCAGGGACACGGGCATCCGGTTTCATCCACCCTGGCCAAGTGCGGGTTGGCAGATGTGTCGAACTTTTTGATTCATCGGTTTTTTTTCTCGAACTTCGTCTGTTCTCGAACCCGCGATTAATCGATTTGAAGTCCGAGATGCTCAGCACTGAGCCATTGGAAATAAGACAGTCTTAATTATACACTAAATGCCAGTTGGATACATGCCTCATACAAATTATAGCTAGTAAAATTATTTTCAAAAGTATGTCATTAGAACGGTAATAAATCCCACTCTAAGATTAATTTTCTACTGAATTCTTCATTTTACTGTACCTCGTCATCTTCAAATGTATCCAAATAAAATATTTTGTAGGTTATAAAATTAGGTACACCAAATTTTATGGTCATTCCTTTGCTGTTCGTGCTGCCAAACTCTGGAATGAACTTCCACTAGAAGTACGTCAAGCGCAATCCTTAAGGAGTTTTAAACACCTTCTTAAGTCACACTATCTTTCTCTTGCTTAGCTTCTTCCTCTTTTTCCTTACTGTTATCTTATTTTCTTTTTTGTCATATACCTACTACTATATATGTATTTGTTCTATATGTTATATTTATTAAATATTTATAATTATATTTTCTCTGGTTACCTATATACTTCTACTATATATTTGTTGTATGTGATATATATTATATACATTGAATATTTATAATTATTCTTTCTTTTTCCCTAACGCCTTATTTTTTGCTCACCCACCTCCTTTTAATGTCTCTCGTTACATATTATTACTTACGGTGGCCTGGAAGAGATCGCTATCTAGCGATAAGGCCACCGTTTGTACACATTATTTTAATCTTATCTGTACTTTATGTGTCTATACTTCTTTTGTGTGTGCAATAAATAATTAAATAAATAAATAGGTATTTATTCGTAATCTCTGCAAGTAATTACCTACTTACAGAATCATGTGAAATCAAAACGGTACCTACGTAAATTATTTCAATTTAGTTTCTATTGGAATGTTTACAGTAAGTATCAGATGTTAGTTTATAATATAGATTATAAAGCATTTCGTGCAACACTGGAAATCTAGAATCCGACCACGTCACGACCTACATGTATTCGTATAGCAATAAACCAATGTGTACGATCATCTCATTTCTATGTTATTTATTTCTTTTATTATGAGAATATACGTGAAATTATATCTATATTTTAATCCTGCTTAGTAGTGGATCTCTAAAGATAACTCGTAAATTGTAACTCTCCGGAATTAGTGTTCGTGTAAAATATTACGTTTGTTTGCAATTACAAATAGTAATTTTAGTTAATAAGCGCTGATTTTATTCAATTTATTATTTTTGTTTTAAAAACTTACTTATGGATTTTGGTGTAGATTAAAGGTTTTCGTATTTTCACAATCTATTCTGTTGATTATTCTACACGTAGAGTAGTGACACCTCTTATTAGTCGTTTAGTTTTTTACTACGTACCTAAATAATATATTAATATTAGGTAACTAAAACTTTCCTGTATTATCTATTATTTAATACATAATACGTAAAACTTAATACTACATATTAATTGATTTTTAAATAAACCTTGAATAAAAACCAATTTAAAATAAAACATTCTCGATATTATAGTTCAAATGAAACGCAAACGGTCTTGATTAAGTTATTAACTTGAGTTCAACTTGTGTTAGAAGAAGAACGATTAGCAGTAGCGACTATTGCATTATTATCACAGTTATTAACCCAGTTATTTTCTAAAGCATTTATTGGTAATTAACGAAATTTTATCATTTATATTGTTATGTTGTAATTTTTTTTATTCTTTGAAAAACAACATAGTTGTAATTGACCCAGATTTATACAACAGGTTCACGAAGGACACTCGTAAATATTTTATCAAACTGCCAAAAAACTGTAGATGAAAATACATGACCTACAAATAGATAAAGACTCTAACTCTCATATTACCTATTAATCGATGTGCGAAAAGAATAGTTTTTTTTTACATATTAAATGCGGTGTACCGCTGTGAGCCCACACTCATAAGGGGCTGTCCATTAATCACGTGAGGCTCTAAAGGGGGGGAGGGGTCCATCAAAACATCACGAAATATCACAAGGGGGAGGGGGGGTAAAGTAATATATCACGTGTATTTATTTTTTTGGCAAATGCGCGATACTCAACCGAAAAGCGGCGTTACATCTATTTATTTTTAGTCAAACGCGTACAACTTTTTCGGATTTCTTTCATTATTTTTATGTCATTCAAAAACAAACTGCAATCTTTCTGTCTACCTCTGAAAGTTATGTAGTCTTAAAAATAAAATTAGATGATACTTATACCAGTATTTTTTTATAAATAAAAAATTGATTCTTTGCAGGTACGAAAAAATACACGTGATATAGGGGGGAGGGGGGAGGAGTAGTCTTAAACCTCACCACGTTTCACCAAAGGGGAGGGGGGTCAAAAATACCAAAAAAAACATCACGTGATTAATGGATGGCCCCTAATCTACATCCTAAGAACGTTACTAAAATATTACCTATTAATCGATGTGCGAAAAGAATAGTTTTATTTTCACATATTAAATGCGGTGTACCGCTGTAAGCCCAAACTCTCATAATCTACATCCTTAAAACGTAATTAAAATAAGAGATATTTCACATATTATATACTATACATATTATAAATAAGTTTTTTTTATGAATTCCAGGTGACACATAAGACGTCAGGCAAAGTGATGGTGCTGAAGATGAACCAGCAGCGGGCCAACCGGCCCAACATGCTGCGGGAAGTTCAACTGATGAACAAACTGAAACATCCTAATATTTTAGGGTAAGCATCTAAATTAATGACCTCTACCACATAATTTTTGACAGATGTATCAATAATTTATAGATTTATAGAGGAAAATTATATTATATTACAAGATTTATGCAATTTTATCAACTACACATACAGATAGAGTCAAATAAAAACTAATGATTTATCTTGGTAGCTAGATTCCATAAATCCTTGCCATAAAGTTACGAGCCAAACATCGTAAAATATCTATATATTGACACACGATAATAAGCCTCCGATAGTGTTTACTTACCGCACAAAGAAAACGACGACCCGCCACCCGTTCTTCATACAAATTCGTGTTTATTTAAAGAGTCAATATCGACTTAACTGAATCGCATTCTTGGTGCTTTATGTCATACTGTGAACTCGGTGTTACATGAAGGTTAAGAGGACGATCAGTGTGGTAATGAAATGAAAATTGACGTGCATATTAGGCGTGCATTTTAAGACAGAAAGGAAAAAACAAAATAATTTTTAAATTGCAAAGCACAAGTAATGTGAAGTCGGGATACGGGATTCAAACCCGTGTCTCCCGCTTAACTACAGTGACCTCTTAAACCGCAGGATACTCGCTTGTTTTACGTGATTAGAATTTGAATAAATGAACACGGTAAGATAAACAGTATGAAGGCATAGCGACTTTTCCCCGACGACATGATTATTGTGAATAATCATCTGTATTATCTCATTAAAGAATGTGAAAAAAAAACTGAATCTTCGTATTGTGGTTAGTTGCCATGCCATTAACAATAAATTTGGTACAAAATCGTTAATCTAATCAAAATGCCAACCTCACTTTTTCTCCCAAACCGCAACCGCGCGTGTGAAACCGCGGAAAAAGAGCAATTGTTATATAATTTGAAATCAACAGACATGACTCGTCTCATCATTACAGACAAAACATCCCATTTCCTTGTTTGCGTAATATTTCTTAGCGAGATCGTGTCATCCCGAACAATGGTGGCACTGTCTTCGCATTTCGCTTCATTTCCTCGTCTTATCGGAAGTAAAAAAACAATGCATTTCACTGCTCATTGTTGGGTAACTCTCGTCCCAGTTAGAGATTTTTATTTACATCACAAAGTTTGAACTTTGAACGTCACTCAACGGCACTATTTCGTTTGTACAACTCGATATTAGCATTCCGAGCTCTTATAAGGTTCCCGCCGAGTATTGGTCAGAGCTTAGCGTTTTCATTAATGGAATTTTACTTCGTAGTTCGTACTGCATTTCTTTTCTTCTTTTCATTTGCATAATTTATGATGTTAACTAGGAGCAGTTTTAAAGCCAATGCTACTACTAAGCCTTTCGTAAATTCTAATTATTAAAAGTTTGCACCGTGTATGTTAAAAAAAAACCCAGTCGTCGTACATAAAAATATAACTAGACAATACATATGCACACGTCTGTTGATAACTGGTGAAAGGCTTGATAATAAGCGACTTAGTTTTAATTTGAATTACATATAGTTGCGCACGTATTATTTCGTCATGATATATACCTAGCACTGTTGAAATTTGTTTTTCATATTAAAATTGAATGCCTTATCTAAGCGTGGCCTTGTTCCGGTATGGCATTATAATTTAGCTAAGGATTTTATCTCTTCCTTATATTTTACCTGCCTGCTCAGAAATGAATTATAAATAACCTTTTTAAAGGCAAATAAGAAGATTTATAAAATAGTGATTTAATATTATCTTACTAGAAATTATGCAGTCTCAATTATCGAACACAGTTAATTAAAACTGAACGGCTTTTGTTCATAATATTAATTATTAACAATGTACTATAAATTTACGGCGTTTTTTGCATACAACATTATCAATTTTGCCATGATACAATTGTATCGATGGTTATGTACTTCCTGGGATTCATAGACTTTCTATTGCGTGCGAACTGAATCCATCGAATGTGTTTTTATGGTGGTTGCATTGTAATTGAGCCCTGCTTAGATGGCGATCGCACGCGACGCTTAATTGTCGTTTTGCATTCGCTTGATGGACCCAAGTCTGAACCACCGGTTTCATTTGCGTGATGGTTCATACATAATGGTTGAATGTATTGGGTATCGACGGAGATGTTTCGTAGACATGCTTAGGAGACTGTTTTAGTTTGTACTGGCAAATAAACAGTTATTGGCTATATACAGAATGGGAATATGTATCCCGATTTCGGTGGATTTGTATTTGTTATTGATTTCGCTTTTAATATGTCTGACCAAACTTATTCACTACTTTGTATATTGAACTGAATTTCAAACGTTCGCGATTGTCCCTTGGTTTTTATTTTCGTTGTCAAATAATCTTATATGAAAAAATAAACAATTATGTGGTATCGTCGGTATCGTCCTGCTACACAAAAAATGGGACAATAATCATGAACGATAGATAATAATACAGAAGTGAAAACTCGTTATTTAATAGCAGTCTCTTTCTACTATTTTACTGCAAGTCATAAAACAATATTTATTATTTTCTTCACAATATTTATTATTTTCTTCAAGAATAGTGATTGAAGCGTTGTTTAAAAAGGAAACGTGCCTATGAATTTTTGATAAGACTTTAACAAGAGTCAAAAGTTCAAAACATCGCTTAGATATCCTTGTTTATACATTTTCCTTGTAAGATTTTATTTTTATTTTATCACGTAATTTTCTAGAATCTTGTTGTTCTTCAGTTGTTTATTAAATGATAATGAAAATTCTATAAATAATGTTGTTTTATTTTAATTTGTAAGGGTATCTACTTGATCGATTGACCAAGTATGTATAGTATATAGTAGTAGGTATAAAGATAATTACGATAAAATTAAAAAGCTATCAAATCGCTTTAAATAAATTGCGCACTATAACGAGAGGCGTCGTAAACGTTAAATTAATTTTGATTGAGTACCGATAATATGTTAATTATCAAATAACATTTTGATATGTTTTTTGAAATTAATTCGAGTTCTAAAAGTAATTAAAAACTTATTTCCGCATACTCAACAAATTTGCATTCAAGTTTAATGTGTTTTTTTATTACTTATAAAAAATTGAGTATAGTAATCAGTATTTATTTTAAAACAACAATTTCAAAAGAGAAATACCAAAGAACCATGTTGTACGTACGTATTCCTCTACTCGTAACACAAAAAAATATGAAGCCTCATGACTAAACATGCTAGGTGATACGGCAGGTCCCAAAACTGAGTAGCCCTAATGATCTTCCTTCCATAGAAATGACGCTATAATGAAAAGTTCCTAAACGTTACAGATTTATGGGTGTATGCGTCCACGAGGGCCAACTGCACGCGCTCACGGAGTTCATGGAGGGCGGTTCCCTGGAGCAGGTGATACTGAGCAGGCCGCCCGAGCCGCTGCCCCAGCCGCTGCGCGTGTCGCTCGCCGCAGACATGGCGGAGGGCATGATGTACCTGCACTCGCTGGGCGTGTTCCACAGAGACCTTACTGCTAAGGTGAGTGGTATTTTTATGTTAGTGTTCTATAATATGCAACCGAAATGGTTCTGTCCTTGTGTTATAGTAGAATGGGCAATCTAGCTGATGGTTTGAATAGTGATAAGTGATCTTGACTGTCCATGACCATTCGTAGAGGTAGGTCCTCTACAAATGATACAAATGATAGACACCGGGAAAATAGGACTTGCCTGGGAAGGCTAAAAAGGAAAGGGAAAGGAAAAGGAAAGCTTGATCCTATAATACTATGAACGACAATTTGAATGTCTATTATTCCTTAATGATATTATTTTAATAATTATTTGATTGATTGATTGATTTAAATTAAAAACATAATCAATTTGGGTTAAAATTATCATTAAACAATGAAATGTATTTTATTTTTCAGAACGTATTATTAAGAAAAAAACCTGACGGTGAATACACCGCTGTAGTTGCGGATTTCGGTTTGGCAGCTAAAATACCTCATCCAATGTAAGTTGAATAATTATTTATTACTAATGAACAAAAAAATACTTAAATCAGAAAAATACTTTAACCAAATAAATCGCTATCGTCTGGTCTTTGAACTCCCTTGCGGTCAACGATACCACCTTCGCAATTAATCGTCTATTACTCCTAAAAATATGGGCCATACATGATCAGCGCCTATTAAATCATGCAACGCATCTGTCCCTACTGCTATAATCTCATTAAGAGGCCAGCAATTAAACCGTCCCATCGTACAAATGAGAAAGCTAGGCACGCGAGTTTGCGTGCGTATTGTATCATTTGTCAAGTTTGGACGATCCATCAAGGTGCCGTTTCGTAAGAACCACCCTTCACTTTTATTTGCGATGCGTGATGATTCGCGGAAACGGACTGGTCTAAGGAAATGTGGAGTGTGACTCGGCTTTAATGCGATTATAAGACACTTATGTAATGGTCCAATTTTTGTTGGGAATGAATGTGTTCATTTTTCTATGCGATGATTAAAGGAAAAATTTAACCCTCTACTATAAAAAAATTGCTTCCCATCCTGTGTTCCAAATTTAATTCGTTTTAGACTTTATTTTACTGCATAGCTGCTAAAGTTAAGAATGTTTAAAATCCAGTTCAATATTTCAAAAAATTTAATATCCCAAATTAATCATGTAACTATTTATAATGTGTGTGTACTGTGTAAATAAACGTTTTTTCATTTTCAGTTTCAAATGCTCTTATCAGAACATCGTAAAATTCAAATAACTTCTCAACACGATACAACTAATAGAAAGAAATATCTTAAGACGAGTGTGTTAACACCTTAAATTCAAATCCCTTAAAAAGTTATCTAATTTCTGAAGAAAATGCACCCAAATTTAATGTAATTCCCCTACAAACGTTGCAGGAACGGCTACCGGCTGCCGAGCGTCGGCTCGCCGTGGTGGATGTCGCCCGAGTGCCTGCGCGGCCGATGGTACGACAACCGCTCCGATATATTCTCGTATGGGATCATATTGTGTCAGCTTATCGCCAGAGTGAGTAGTTTTTTTTTTCTTTTTGTGAAAGAAATATAAATGTTTGTTGTCTTTGGAATAGGAAAAAGTCCAGTGTGCCAATGATATTAATAAGAAATTGGATTCAATTGCTGTAATTGATATACAACCAATATGAAATTTATCTAATGTACAATTTTCTGTCCAATTGTATTATATCACTATAAACTACTATTTGACCATACTACTCCGTCTGCTCTATGCAACCTATAATAATTAATTGTTTGTAGTGTTATATTATTATAAGCCTTTCTTTGAAGTGGCCAATTTTAGATAAAAATAAAATTTTCCGACCTACCTCAAATTGTTGGATCAAACAATCAAACAAACTTCAATTCTATAGGAAATGTTTTTATTAAAACATTTTTATTGTTTCCAGGTGGACGCCGACCCTGACGTGCTGCCGCGCACGGACAACTTCGGTCTCAACTACATGGCGTTCGTGGAACTGTGCGACGAGCACACCGTGCCTGAGTTCCTCAGACTCGCCTTCAATTGTTGCATTGTGAGTTGCGTTATAGCTACGAAGCATAAATGTTTGAGTTTGAATAAAATAGTGAAAAGTACAGGACTGTTCCTGGGCGCATAACTTTGCAAGGTTTTTGTTGGTATAAGTTCGTCGTATCGTGGTGGAAACTGGACCCTTTTATGTCTTGTCATTTTTAATCATGATTATTTACTTGTTTAGAATAATATTAAAAAAGGATAAAAATTGAGACTAAAAACTTATGCGCATCGAACGACTATTTCCAAGTTATATGTCCAATTGTATTATTTAATTATTTTTTGCGTTTATCATTAAGTTTAACAACCAAAAAGCACACAATAAAAATTCTCAAATGATATTCCAGTACGAGCCCAAGGCGCGGCCGCTATTCCCGGACATAGTGAGCAAGCTCGCCGAGATCAAGGAGGGGCTCGACGACGCCGCCTGGGGCTGCCATACGCCCAACACTTCGTACGACAGGTGCGTTGTAATATTATTTGATTTTTTTTTATATTGAATTTTGAAAATTTGCTACAAAGCTGTATATTTTTTAAAAGTTTGATTTTTTTATATTTTAACTTTAGGGTGTGACTTTATTTATTTTTTTGTATTTTTATTTCTTTTTTATTTCTAATGCATTTTGTTTATATTTTTGTTATTTTACTATAAATGTTTTATTATTGATATGTTACAGTGAGGAGGCAGACTCGTCAGGCGGTCGGTCGTGCAGCGCGGCGTCCGTGTGGCGCCGTCCGTTACGCATGCGCTCTGAGAGCGCGCACACACACCGCGATCAACGTGAGTTATATGTTTATTTATTGTATATGCTATTATGAGAACTTTATTTATGTAGGTTGTTCATTGTAATTATAAAATAAGTGTATGTTTAATCAGTTTTCACGTAGGTAGCATTACATAATTAATAATGTGGGTGGATTATTTATATGTTATGGTAAATTTTAACGTATTTAGAAAGTTTGATTATAGTCAATTATGGTTTAATTGAATGTGTTATCTAATGTGGTGCAGGCAGCGCGGCGCACCGGCGCTCGCTGTCGGAGCTGGAGTGGGCGTGGCGCGCGGCGGGCGGCGGCGCGGTGGGCGCGGCGGGCGCGGCGCACCGCTCGGCCTGCGCGCTGCCGCCCGCGCCGCCCGCGCCGCCCAAGCTGGCGCGCCTGCACCGCCTGGCGCACATCATGCTGCTGCGCGACACGCACGCCGCGCCGCGCCCGGCCGCGCGCGCGCTGCACTCGTTCCGCGGCGTGCACAAGATCCTGGAGCCGGCGCCGCACCGCTGCTCCAGCGGCGACCCGCCCGCGCTGTTCGCGCCCGCGCCCGCCGCGCCCGACGCCGACGAGCCGCGCTCCGCCTCGCTGCCGCCCTCGCCCGTGTTCTCGCGCCGCGCGCCCGACCTCGACAAGAGCGACTCGGCCGAGCTGCGGCGCCGCGGCTCCTGCGAGAGCGGCATCTTCTCCGTCGCCAACGAGGACCTCTGCGCGCACCCCAGCTACGGCGCCATGTGCCCGTGCTCGCTGATGGGCTGCCCGCGCTGCTGGTGGTGGCGCCGCGACGGCGACGAGGAGCGCTCGCTGGACGAGTTCGACGAGCGGCCGCGCCTGCGCGCCTGCGGCGACTGCCTGGCGGGCTACGAGCGCCTGCTGCGCCGCCGCGCGCCGCCCGACGACTCGGCGCCGTCCACCGTGAGCTCGCTGCGCAGCCTCGACGACGAGGACAAGGAGGAGGCGTCGCCGTTCCTGTGCGGGCTGCCCGACGGCGACGACAGCCCGCGCGAGTACCACGTGCTGTCGCGCTGCTGCTGCGCCGGGCGCTGCGCCGACGGCTGCGGGGCGCACCGCCCGCTGGCGCCCGACGAGCTGCGCCGCGTGCTGCCGCGCGGGCTGTGCTTCCCGTCGCCGCTGCTGTCCGCCTGCAAGCGCACCTCCAGCGTGTACACGGACAGCTCGGAGGACGTCGCGTCGCTGGGCTCGGACAGCCTGTACGACGACCGCATCCCGCGCCACGTGCGCTCCGCGCAGATCTCCAAGATCGTCGAGTACTTCGAGCGGAAGGGCGCCGACTTCAAGTGCGACAAGTTCAAGGGGCAGCGGCTCAAGATGGGCGGGCTCGGCGGCAAGATGGAGATGCTGCAGTTCGGCAGGGGAGAGAAGACTGAGAAGGAGTACTTCGTGGACGTGAAGCACCGCGGGGGCGTGGCGGGGGGCGTGGCGGTGGGCGGGGCCCGCATGGAGGCGCTGGGCGAGGAGGGCTGCGGCCGCAAGTGCGCGGCGCAGCGCCTGCTGGTGTGCGAGGGCGCCGTCAAGTCCAAGCTGCCGCTGTTCGACAAGAAGTCATAGCGGCGGGGCGCCGGGCCCGAGCGGCGCCCCAGCCACTGAGGGCGCCGCCGCGCCCCTGTCTTGTGTCAAATTTGGTGACTTCCAATTGTAGCGTGTAACAGAATTTTAAAGATATTTATATTCGCAAATATTATACATATACAACTAAAAGAGCGATATTATATGATCGGTATGCGCGTCGTCGAGCAGTATTTCCGAGGCTAGTGCCAATTTATACGGTGACATGTTTAGGGACGACGCGTCGAGTGACTCGTCCCGCGTCCGTTTGACTGAGTGCGCCGTTGTGACGTCACGAAGCGGTGGCCTACGCCCTATTGGGGACTTAGTGAAAATATTATGTGAAAACGTCGATTTAGTTATATCCCGGGATGTGTATTTTTCTTACTTAATTAATGGAGGCGGTGGACGCCGTGTAAATAATTATTTAGATTAATTCCGGTTAATAATTTATATACAGATAATAATTTAATTTATGTATACAGTATTACGTTATTACTTGCCAGTTCACATTAGGTGTATATATGTTTAAAATCCGTAAGTTATTTCCTTTATTTTTCATATTAATATTCGAAAGTGGCAACGTCGCAGCGCTTACGTGGAATTTTATTTTCTATTTTGTCTGAAGCTTATGTTTACAAAATTTCCAAATAAATTTATACTTATTTCGTTTATTTTTGCGGCCTCCGATCCGAGGTTGAGTGAATTCGTCCTGAAAGTTTATGAACAAAATTATTTATACATCGGTGTCGCGTGCCTAGTCTTATACAGCGCGTCACTTAGTCCAACTTTAGTGAATACATAGATTAATCGCACTTAGACATAGATAGGGGAGAAAAAATTGGTTTATACTAGTTAATAATTTATTTTTCTTTCGATGCGTGTCTACAAAGTATTGACGATTCTAACTAACTCTAAATATCTGTATCATCATATCCTTGAACTATGTATTTACCTTCAATATAATATGTACAAATTTGTGTCAAATCAAAAAAGCCAATCAATCGAATAACTTGACGGAGATTTTGAATAAAATTTCTCTAAGAACCTCTGATTTGATTTATTTTACACCTTTTTGAGGTAATTTTTTTTTTTTTTTAAGTACCGATGCGATGACAAAATGTATCGAAAATATTTTTTTTATTTATTTATTTAGCATAAAAATCGCCGTCAAGTATTACGAAAATAGTAATAAAATTTATCTTAGAATATTAAAGATCATTATAATCGATTGAACACATATTTTTGTCATAATCATTATCGTCAGGGTATTTGGAAAATGTAAATATTGTATATTTAATTATATTACAGAAATATCCCGAACGGACGTGTTTAGAATTTAGTGCCAAAACAGATTTCCTAAATATATCCATAAAATCCACCTTGTCCACATTCAGTCGGGATTTTAAGTATGTGCTGATTTACACAGGGTCAGTAACTGACTACAAATTCGAGGCAAATCAGTGCTGACCCGAAAAAAAACCCTGTGTAAACAGATTTGAAGTCAGTACAGAGTCTTGAAGTCTATGTAAACAGTTAAAGTCAGTCGCGGCGCCGAAATTCGGCTCGACTCGTCTACTGACCCTGTGTAAATCAGCACTTAGTACTATTTTTTATGAAAAAATCATAAATTTTTCGTTTGACCAAAACAACCAGATGATATTTTCTCTCTTTCTATCGCTCAAAAATTACCTATGTTAGAGCAAGACGGGTTGCTTCTCAAGTAGTCTTTCTCTCTCTTGCGAATGCTATTTGTAGAACATAGAAGGATAACATAATTTAAAAATAGTTCAAGTTTCGCCATACAAATATCATAATGTTTCTTCAAACACATTCATTTTAATTATTTTAGTAATTGTGGACAATAAAAATCCATAAAATATTTGGTAACATAGCAAGACTTAAAATCCCGATTGAATCAAAATTTCCTACTATTGTAAATCCTTCGATTAGCTGCTGTTTTTCTATGATTTCGTTTTAAAATGTTTACATTTTATCTGGTTTCTTTGTGCTAGAATATTATCCGTCCAGGTAATTAATGGTATATTGTTTGTAAGGATGGTTGAATTTACACAATATGTAAAATAGTATCTATTGGAACAGGAATAAAGTTGGTTTTCCTTCTTAACATTTTTTTTATTAACGCGTAATCTCAACTGTCCTTATCAATATATTTATCATTTGTTATATTTCACATTTCAATTTCATATAGTCAATTAAAGTCATTGTAAAACATAGTTGATGTTTTTGAACCTATATTTTTACATTTGCTCCGTTTACTGTTATTTCACAGTGTTACTTTCCTTTGATGCCATTTATATACAATAAATCGTTAATTCAACGGCATGTATGAAAATGTGGAGAAATGCTGTTTTTTCAGTAATATACATAATATTCTGTTTAAGACTGGTTATAATTACTATTGACGGTTCATTTATATTTATAGAAATGTGCCTGTTTAAAATAACATCACGAAACATGTAAGAGACAACTGTAAACTCAAATGGGATATTGAATATAATTTTCTTGAACTGATGTACTGTTATGAATAAATTGGAAAGATTAAAAGTCATTTTTAATAAGAGTGACTTTTAGTTTTTTGTCAATTTATTAGTATAAAGTTAGGAAATATGGTCATATGGACGTTTGCCTTTCGCTATACAAGGCAGCTACTTTCTGATTGACAATAATTTTTAGCATTGTAATATCAGTACATAGAAAACTTTGGAAGTATTTTAAGAACTTGAGTAACATGGATAAATTAATCATTTAAGACGGTTTATTTCTGTGGAGAATAAGACTGAGAAAATATCATCTTTTCTAATGATAATTAATTAATTTTAATTTGTTAATTTTTATTGTTTACTTTTGTCTATTACAATAAATAGAATAATTGGTATAATAACATCGCACCTTTATTTCAATTGTTACACTGCAAGACAGAGATAACATATGTTTTTCCTTATATCTATCCTTTTCTCCTCGAAAAAAGACCAACGTTATTAACTTTTTTAAAAGAGAGTAAAGTTGCTGGTCTTCTTGATGCTGGTCTATTTTCTCAGTCTCTTCTTTCACTCAGAAACCACAAGAGAAATAAATAAATTGTTTAGTTCTAACTTCTAATGGAACATTCCATTTGTCTCATCGTAAGAGTATTGGTAGAAAAAAAGGGAAAATAAATCGGTTGAAGATCAACATTTATATACGATTCACTTCCTGTTATGTGATGATAGATTCATTTCTACTTTTTAAAGTTTATGAAACCTAATTCTTATGTTAACATCAACGATAACGCAAAAAAAACTTCACGTGTTTTTCTAACATTTTGTATGCAAAAAGATTGGCCTAAATATCATATAGGTTTTTTCAAAATTACAGATTTTTCCACCAATTCTCTCGCAATGTCAATGGAATGTTCTCGTTAATATTTTTAACTCATCCATGAGTTATTCAATCACAGTACTTAACATAACGTGGTTACTTCACTAACTTGCCACAATGTTACACTACAAAGCATATCAGTTTCAAGAGTGTTAACTCTAGTTATTTTTGTAGGGAAACTAGTTTTAAATACACGGCCTATGATGAGATTTTTAATACTCCCGATTTCTATTGATCATCTGCATAAACGCTCCCAAGAACAATTAAAAATAAATATACCTAGAAAATTCGATCACAAATTGTTGTTTATGACCTTGAAACTGTTTTCAATAGAAATTGGGAGTGTTATATTGAATCTCAGTCGACGTGGCTCGTGTGAACTTTACGATAAGTTATATTGTATATGATAGTTAACGTTCCTTGTTTAAGGCACTAACTTTTACTTAGAACATTTCGTTACGGTTGTGTCAAGCCCGGGTTTGCAATAGTTATACATAGTTGAGCCAATGAGGCAGATGATGGATAATTTGTAAAAGGTGGTAATAAATATATTTTGTTTCAATTTGCTGTTTTCTTTCAATCCCTATACAAATTGCCTTGTCAAAAAATACTTGGTCTTGGATTAGGTAAATAAATAATAATAATATATAATAAATAAAAAATAAATGAAATATAATTTAATCAATGAAATATTTTTTAATCAATGTTTAATATAACCATATTAATTGAATTCAGTAACAGGTTAATATGTATTTAAAAGTTATAAAATATGATAACGAAATCGGTCGACACTGAGTAGGTAATTGTTTCACAAATCACAATATGTTTCATGTTATCATGTATCACAACGACATGGTTTGAAGGGTTCTGGAGCACTTTTCTGAAAAATAAGAAAACAATTGTTAGAACATTTATTCATTTACAGTTACTATAAATTTAATAGTAGGTAGAGGACAAAATATCTAATTAATAAATAAAAGAGTTATTTTTTTAATATGGATAGTGACCGATACTCGATTTTTGAATAATTAAAATTTATGAAGTGATGACAATTTCTCTACATGAAAATAAATATTCATATTCGATACTTTACTGAGAAACATTGACAAAAAGCATTAATGCCGACTTCGTTGAACTCTGATAACGAATATCGAAAAAGTCAAACTTTTATCCCAATACTAACAGATATAATCACGAATAAAAAGTAATAAAGAAATAAATAATGTAAACTTACCGGCTCAAAACCATCACACGGGCCCTTATCACCCAGTCCCAGGAACTTTTTAATTTCTTCATATTTCTTATAAACCAGGCCCGCCATTAGAAAGAGCGAGCCTCCGATTAAAGGGAAAATGTTATCACCGAACAGTAGGGCTCCGAGGCTGGCGAGGAAGCCCTGTGGGGGAGGGGGGGACGTACCTCGGGATCGCGCCGCCCTTAGCCTCCTCTCCCTTTCCTCGGCGCTGGAAATCACAGATTATAGGTATTAGAAGTCTATATACTTAAGTCATACTCTATATATTCAATATACTTAATACAGAGACTAGTAGTCCGCTCTGTCTACGCCATGGTACATACATGGGCGTAGCTAGCCATGGGCTCAAGGTGGGGCCACAATAAAAAAATAATATGTAACTAGCAACTGTATGTACCCAAAGTCATATCCAGGTCTTCGAACCTCAAATGCCGGTGGCACGGCCGGCGGCTGTGCCGCCGGCATTTGCCAAGGCATTTGCGAAGGCATTTGCGAAGGCATTTGCGAAGGCATTTGCGAAGACATTTGCGAAGGCATTTGCGAAGGCATTAGCGAAGGCATTTGCGAAGGCATTTGCGAGGGCATTTGCGAGGACATTTGCGAAGGCATTTGCGAAGGCATTTGCGAACGCATTTGCGAACGCATTTGCGAACGCATTTGCGAACGCGCTTGCGAACGCGCTTGCGAACGCGCTTGCGAACGCGCTTGCGAACGCGCTTGCGAACGCGCTTGCGAACGCGCTGGCGAACGCGCTTGCGAACGCGCTTGCGAACGCGCTGGCGAACGCGCTTGCGAACGCGCTTGCGAACGCGCTTGCGAACGCGCTTGCGAACGCGCTTGCGAACGCGCTTGCGAACGCGCTGGCGAACGCGCTTGCGAACGCGCTGGCGAACGCGCTTGCGAACGCGCTTGCGAACGCGCTTGCGAACGCGCTTGCGAACGCGCTTGCGAACGCGCTTGCGAACGCGCTTGCGAACGCGCTTGCGAACGCGCTGGCGAACGCGCTTGCGAACGCGCTTGCGAACGCGCTTGCGAACGCGCTTGCGAACGCGCTGGCGAACGCGCTTGCGAACGCGCTTGCGAACGCGCTTGCGAACGCGATGGCGAACGCGCTTGCGAACGCGCTTGCGAACGCGCTGGCGAACGCGCTTGCGAACGCGCTTGCGAACGCGCTTGCGAACGCGCTTGCGAACGCGCTGGCGAACGCGCTTGCGAACGCGCTTGCGAACGCGCTTGCGACCGCCCTTGCGAACGCGCTTGCGAACGCGCTTGCGAACGCGCTTGCGAACGCGCTTGCGAACGCGCTTGCGAACGCGCTTGCGAACGCGCTTGCGAACGCGCTTGCGAACGCGCTTGCGAACGCGCTTGCGAACGCGCTTGCGAACGCGCTTGCGAACGCGCTTGCGAACGCGCTTGCGAACGCGCTTGCGAACGCGCTTGCGAACGCGCTTGCGAACGCGCTTGCGAACGCGCTTGCGAACGCGCTTGCGAACGCGCTTGCGAACGCGCTTGCGAACGCGCTTGCGAACGCGCTGGCGAACGCGCTTGCGAACGCGCTTGCGAACGCGCTTGCGAACGCGCTTGCGAACGCGCTTGCGAACGCGCTTGCGAACGCGCTTGCGAACGCACTTGCGAACGCATTTGCGAACGCATTTGCGACGGCATTTGCGATGACATCTTCTTTATGTCGCCTCTACACATAGGCCAGCGCATTCGCCAGCGCGCTGGCGGTGCGCTTGCAAACGCGCTTGTGAGTAATCCACACATTGGAAGGTCGTTCAGTATGGTTTGGTTCGAGCCAATGTGCGGACGGATTCAAAATGGATGTAACAAACAAAGAAATAAACACACTTTCACATTTATAATATTAAAGTAGGATGCTCTTTGTGAAGTAAAACATTGTGAGGAAAACGGCATGTCCAAGAACCTTATTTATTTGGCACTTTTAATACATACAACATTTTTATTTTTATGGTACTTATTTTTTGGGTTCCACAGGCAGTTTTAACTCTGATAGAGCTCAATAAATTTAAATGTTTCCTCGTTACTCATATTGTTCGCCATTTTGTCAAGTTAGGTGTTAATTCGCCGCAAGAAAAAAACGTGCACTCCTGATCGCTGCTACAGTCAAACTGATCGCGCGGCCAATGTGTGGATGGTGCGCCAAGCTTGCGACAAGTGTCCTTTGATGGTTCCGACACCGCGCGGCAAGCTCGCAAGCGCGCTGGCCAACGTTCAAATACCTACCACCAGCGCGCGAACGCCCGTTCTACTCTTATAAATGTGAAAGTGTGTTTATTTCTTTGTTTGTTACATCCATTTTGAATCCGTCCGCACATTCAAAGCGGTCAAAGCCTGGGTGGGGCAAGCGCCCCACCCTGCCCCACCGTGGCTACGCCACCGTGGCGAAGAATGTTTGTAATCGGTACAGTAGTTCCCAGAAATCTTTGCCGTAGTTCTTGAGATTAGCGCGTTCAAGTAAACAATAAAACTCTTCAGTTGTATAATATTAGTATCTAAGATATAAATTAAATATTAAGAACCATATCGATACTATATCATTATTAGCTAATGCATAGTTACCTTTTTATACCTCATCTCAAAAGAATAAATAAATCAACATAGCGTTTACGTATTTGCAAAATAGAAAGTGAAGAAATTCGGACTAGCAAAATAAACGCATTATGTACTTACCAATCACACATTGCATTGGTGTTTCTTCAATGTTATTTGGATTTCAGCCACTGCATTATTGTTGTTTATTGTTCTACCTATTGATTTTAACAATTAAGACATTGTCCCGCCGACAGCCGTTGAGGACTTGAGTTTCTTCTTTTCTGTCAGTGTCTTAACTTGTCTGGATGAATGTGGCACTACAAAGGTTTGAATACAAAAATCAATTGATCGACATTATACTATAGATCTAGCTGTGTAGAAAATGGAAAGAAGCGCTGTTATTTGATTACAATTTACATTATTTCAAATTAGCTACGTTACGTTACTTTATTTATAAATATTTAAAAATAAATCAACAGAATACGGTTTTCAGTTTCAAGGAAATATCAAAATAAAGAAAGCAAGATTTGAGATTTTACTCACGATTCCCTCTCCTTTCTTACAAGAGCATTTATAATTCCTAACTCCAATATTATGCTGGTAGTTGCTGTAGGAGCCGCCGCCGCAGAATGCCTTATAGAATAGAGCGAGGAGACCAGCGCCAACCACCAGGCCAGCTGCTATGGGCACCCAGCTATCTCGACTGCTCATCTTATGCCTATTTACATACAATATTATATTTCTAGATATTTAAAACCACCGTATGTATCTATTACTTTTACTTCTACAAAACTAACCCAAAAAGTTCTGAGTATAGTTTACACTTCACAGCTAATTCTCAGACCTACTGCATATAAGTAGTCGGCGGTCGGCCGTTTCGGAGGTGTTTAGTTACAAACACATCCGGACACGAGAATTTTAACTAGGTACTTATTACAGTAATGAAACATATAATGCTGACGGGTATTTTTATTAATATTGTTTTATATGATGGATAACCGATTTTTATCTTCATAGAACTTAACATAGGTATAGGTACCTATAAATTTAAAATATACGCATCCAATACAAAAAATACCAAACAAACCTTTCAAATGTTATACTAGGTAAATAATATTATATTGTTTATATAGTTAGGTATATATATATATATAATTACATAGTTATGCAGTAACTATCGCATAATATTTGTATTTTTTTTTTCATTTAACTGTTAGGTACCTTATATTCTAAGACTTGTTTATGGAGATGGCCAAATTATGTTGTTATTTCAACATTTCTTGCGATTTTATGGATTTTATGAATCTTAGGGATTCATAATCATATGTTTACAAATTCTACAATCTACAGACTACATCAATAAGAAATTGTTTTTCCGTCATAAGTCCTAATAAATAATGTAGGTACTCGTAATAGTTGGTACTTGGTGGTACATACAAGTCGAATATTCAATTCTTTAAAATAGGTAATAAATTTTATTTACATAACAAAATACCTTTGAAAGAATGCTTTTAATACCTATCGTTTAGTAAATAAAATTCCTCCGCACTTTAGCGCGCGCTGTTAAGTGTTAATACCTATAAGTGTTTATAAATCACTTTGCGGACAGATATTGGGTTCTATCATCACCAATTCCACTGAACTATATATAGGTTTATCTGCCAATATTAAAGAGTTTAGTAGTTCTAAATTTAAATCTTATAAAAAATGTAGGTACTAGTTCAGAGAGCGTACTACAGTATTCAGGAATATATGGACGATAAAAACCCATGGAGGGTTGTCGCGTAAAAACCACAGGACAGTTCTTTGGTATATTATGTAGTTAGATATAAGTTTCATATATTGTAATATTGACATGATGTTAAAAGAGCAACTATGGAGTTTCTTGCCGATTCTTCTCCATAGATACTGCTTTCCGAATCGGTGGTAAATGTTAAAAAAACTTACCTATGTAATGACGATTCGAAAGTGCTACTAAATAGTAGTCTAATTGAATAAATGAATGTTTGAGTTTGAGTTTTGAGTTTGAATACAAAGAAGGAAGATACGTAAATAGTAAATACATAAGTATTAAATTACATTTAAAGCATCAACGGTCAAAACAATTTCATGATGGTAAATAACTACGGTGTTGATTTTATAAATAAGTAGGTACCTAGGTACTACTTTTAAGTTTTAACAATCGTATTAATACATAGTTATAGTATAATTTAAAATCTTATTTTTTGTTTACAACGCGAAAATTAATTATAACATGAATTACAAGATTAATGCATAATGCGCAACTAGATAAATAAAAAATAAAACTTATATGGGGCATAATGTTATGTTATGTTATTGTCTGTTATTGTAATATATTTCCCTTTATCTGGCTCGGCGGCAGGCAGCCACCCATCCGTTAGGATGCTCCATCTTTTATCAAACGTGAAAACCCAAACATTGAACTACGTACGTACCAATTTCCACATGATTTCTTAATTTTTTGATGAACAATTTTTGTAAACAGTGCCAAGTCAAAATACCGTGTCACATTGTCATTTTGATGGAAGAGTTCTGACGTACTTGATCTATCCTCTTTCATTAGGTATTTGAACACAGAACAGTAAGAACATTTGAAGAACCCAGTCCTATATCCAAAACGTGTCCAAAACGCACATTATTCTGTTCATTCACTTTGTTAGGATAGGTACAAAACATTGAGTTAATATGTACTACGGTACAAAATAAAAAAGATAGCTTAGATTTTTTTTTTTTGCTTGGACGTATTATTTAATTGCAATAATCACAGTTGGCCGAAATTGTACATAATTTATGTCATGTAACTGTACCGCGCTCATCTAAATCAGTCCCGTAGTTATTACGTGAAAGAGTCAAACATACTTACAAACTTTCGCGTTTATAATAATTATGATTTTGTGTGATGATAACACATGAGTAGGTGTTTGATAGTTTGATCGTGACCTTAGGAATAAATTTAGAAGCTACGTTAGGTACTAGTGTAGAGGTAGGTAATTTTAGAGAGCACATACTTATTATTTCACCAAACTACTTTGTAATTCAACGCGTCGAGTAGGTACTCGAGTGGCCTCTGTTTTAAGACCACCTTATTGGATAGAGACATGATAGAGACACATTATTTTCAGTGAACATGCTTATATACTATTTTATTATTACCGATAGGTCACCTAGTTACTTGATGCAATATAGCCTGCATAAATCCTGTTAATTTTCGGGATAAAACAAAATTCATCCAAATCGGTTCAGTGGTTGAGGCGGGAAAAAGAAAAAGATAGACAGAAGGATTAAAGAGTTATATTATCCTCTTTATAATCGTACCCGTGCGAAGCTAGAACGAGTAACTAGTCAATACCTAATCAGTAATCATGATTATTATAACCCAGTGTAGGTATTGAATCTAGAAATGAACAGCAGCTTTAACGCTTTAAATCGAGTATTTCCTTTAATAAAAAAACCGGCCAAGTGCGAGTCGGGCTCGCGCACAAAGGGTTCCGTAGCAGCAAATATAATAAATTACAGTTAAATCAACCTATCTCAAAAACTATAAGAGATACTTTGATCAAACCAAAAATCGTTGAAAGAGTTAATTAGCATGCATCACCTCTATTTTTTTTAGAATTTTATACCCCGTAGTTATAAAAATAGAGGGGGGGGGACATACTTTTTACGACTTTGAGAGCTGATATCTCAAAAACCGTTCACTTTAAGAAAAATGTTTTTTAGAAAACTTTATATCATTTTAAAAGACCTTTCCATTGATACCCCACACGGGTATGTACATCGAAAAAAAAAATTTCATCCCTCAGTTACATGTATGGGGGGCCCCACCCCCAATTCTTTTTTTTACTATTTAGTGTCATATTTTTGTAGCGGTTCATACAACACATATTCCCATCAAATTTCATCACTGTAGTACTTATAGTTTCCGAGTAAATCGGCTGTGACAGACGGACAGACGGACAGACGGACAGACGGACATGACGAAACTATAAGGGTTCCGTTTTTGCCATTTTGGCTACGGAACCCTAAAAATGACACAAGCTTATCTAAAACTAAATAAAATTAATTAATTTCTTTCCAGAATATGTACAGTATTTTAATAACATTAAACAGGCAACATGTGTGGAAAGCTGGTGCCTACGGTAGGTGTAAACCTGTAATATGTCTCCACCACTCGGATGAATAGAACATTATAATTAGGACAAAGAAAGAAACAGTCTATATGTAGCTTAAAAATCAAATTAAGTACTTTAGTTACATTAGCAAAAAAAATATATTAAAATTATATTATATAAATAATATAAATCAATTATAATTAAATCTGATACCTACAAAAAACTAAAATTAAACATGCAAAAGTGTACCCGGATGAAGTATGAAGATTGAGTGAGTGAGAGTGAGTTTGAGTGCGTGTAAACTAGCTACGCTCCGCGGTTTCACCCGCGTGGCTCCGCTCCTGTTGGTCTAAGACCGTAATGTATATAATATAGCCTATAGCCTTCCTCGATGAATGGGCTATCAAACACCGAAAGAATTTTTCAAATCGGTCCAGTAGTTCCCGCAATTAGCGCGTTCAAACAAAAAAACTCTTCAGATTTATAATCTAATATAATATGTAAATTATAAAGGCGAAAGTTTGTATGGATGTTTGTTACTCTTTCACGTAAAAACTACTGAACCGATTACAATGAAATTTAGCACACATATAGAGGGTAACTTGGATTAACACATAGGATAGTTTTTATCCCGGAAATCCCACGGGAACGGGAACTATGCGGGTTTTCCTTTGCAAACGCGGGCGAAGCCGAGGGCGGAAATCTAGTAGTAAATAATAGAGAAGATAATGTAACAAACAGCAAACTTGTCACAAATTAGAAAATTAGCCCTCAAGGAATAACCCGCATAATAAAGTTACGGAACGGGAATTCCCTGAGCCTGGTTTAAACTGTTTTGTTTTAAAAGTTTAATTTTGACGTTTTATATCTTTACGAAAAGAAAAAAGGAAATTGTCTGTGGGAAATTGTCACACGATTCTGTATTTTTAACGTGCAACACACAGATAGATTGTGATAAACATTACCACCTTATTACCACACATTACTGTGCAACACCAAAAAATATTATTTCGCGTACGGACTACGGCATATCATGATATCACAGATAATATAATACCAATAGTAATTAAGTACATACCTACCGTATTCTGTATTAAATAATATATGTTTAGTATGAGCGTGAATGGTTTGACCATTTGTTTTTTGTCTAAAAGTACCGACCAAAGACAAGCTAGTTCATTCACAGCCAATCAGCGGCTGACGCACTTACATTGTCAGGGGTAGCAACCAATAGCAGGCTGCCCAGTATGTAAAATACATACTGTCTATGTTTAACTAAACTCTACTTCTGTCACTTCTGTAGTTCTGTGTATAAAACGTCAAACCCAAAGAGTAAAGTAATATAAGGGGAAAAGAGAGCCCTCTTGGGGATTTTTTTGGCATACAAATTGAAAGCGCCATCTATACCTTGTAACTAGAAACTAATGCATACTATATATTCATACCTACCTATAGTATGTATAGCACCATACTTATAGATTTTGAAATAATTTAGTCTGTTTTAAATTCCGGCCACTAAACTGACCCTTAAACCCACGTAGTAGAGGGTTTAATTGTCAAGAAGGGTTCCGGAATTAAATAACAGACAAAACTATTTCAAATTAATAAACAAAATTAAAAAGTTAAGGAAATTATTTTTCAATGATAAGTTATTTTATTACTTTCTTGTAATAAAAGTACCTACTTGAAGTAATAAGTAAATCTGCGAAATTCATCAACTCATCACTGAGAAAAGTAAATAAAAGATCTTTTTAGTTTTCATTTTTTATTCTTGTAATGCCGGTATTTATTAAAATATAATTGGACAGCAAGTTTCATCTCATCATCACCAGTATTTATTTATTTATTTATATTTGTATAAGGCACAGTTACAGGATATAATCCAAAAACATTTACATCAACTTACTAAATTAAACAATATTAAGATTACAACCCAATTAAAACTGCACACAACATTTAAATCATTACAATAACATAAAAAAGTGAATACAGTAACTATATACCATCCTTAATTATCTAAGTCAAATGTTTTATCAATATATTATCACACAATAAGTAGGTACTCATTAAAATAACAAAAATAATTTAAATTAATTACCTATACTTAATTTTACAAGTATACTTAATTTTACCGCTTAAAATCTGATTCACCGACCTACACCAACTAGGTACCTATATTTAATTACTATAATATAATAACGTAAATTGTAGCGTCCTTTCTCGCAAAAACTACCACTTTATCTGCTATATGCCGAATCGTCAATGCGACACAAGAAACTGTATTCCGGAACAGCACTTTAACACCAGGAGCGAGGAGCAAGCTCAACTTAGCGTCACGTATGATAAAGGCACTTAATCCAAGAAATACACACAGAGTGACCGAATAGCAATCAAAATGGAAATGCTTATTGCGTACACGCAAGACCACAAGACACGGCAGGCAGCCATTTTGTTGATCTATCAAGTTATCAACGTCAATATTTAAAACACTGGTGTTGCCATGCTCTAATAAAATGAATTCCCCAATTCTGTTAATGCGTTAGAATGAATTAACGGCTGTGATCCAAAAAAATATAGTAACAGTCACTTATGAAACTAAAAATAAAAGTAATTAGTTAATTGATACACTTAAAATCGTTATTTAAATATTTATAATCGTTATCTAAATTCACATGACTGGTTATTTATTCCCATTATTGAAGTAGTTATTTAGATCTGCAACACCAGGATTGTTTGATTCATTTTCTAGGACAGCGACATCTATTGTGATATTAGTCATTTAGCAAGACATGAAGTATTTCTAGTTACAAGAAAAAGATGGCACCTCTATCTTTGCGATCTTGGTAGATCAAGGGCACTGTCCCCCCGCTGGTCAAACCTCAGCCGGTTAATATATAATTCAAATGTTAGCAAATTAAACTTTATATCGTTGAAGTAAGAATCAAATCAGTCAGTGGTTCGTGTGCATGAATAATATGAGTACAATTTTTAAAATGTATACTAGAGCATTTCTTGTGAATATTGAAAATATCAGCTTAGCTCAGAAGCACATAGCAAGTAATACCTCAGCCTCAGAAGCTTTTCAGACTTCAAAGCGGTAACATCTGTGGCGGTAACTCGACAACTCGTACCTACTTCATTCAACGAAGATCTCGAAAATATTGAAGTTGTTTGGATATTTTAAGGTACTTATTTTTACTTATCCTTTTTAAAAATATAAAGACCCCCACCTGGAATTAAGTATACTTTAATATATTTCATGCTCATATTCATAAAGAATTATTATTCGTTTATATTTTTGGTGTACATATTTTATAATATTATTACCCATTGGGTTATTATTTACTACACTCAATGTTATTAGGTACGTGCTTTCTTCTAACAGGAAAATGTCGACAAAAAAAAGAAGTTTGGATCTCTACTTGGCTGAAATTTTTAAAGAGTTTATTGCTTTAAAGGATAAAGATCTAAAAAAATCGCAGGAAGTTTTTAAAAGTGTATTTGAACAAGTAAAGCAAAAGATGGGAGAGCAGTGCAATTATTTCAATAAATATGCAACACAAGTAAGTTCATTCATATAAATTTCTATTATTTTTCAATTGTAGTTTTGATTCATGAACTCAAAAATGAAAAGCAATTTAAATGGCAAACTATTGAAATATTTAAAAATAAAAATAGCAGTTTATAAATATAAAAACCTAGATATAAAAATGAAAATTACACTATAAAGGTCTACTAGTACTTCAATTCAAATATTATTCATTATATTTCTTCATGTTCAATGATACATTAGCCTGTACCATAAATCCATAGAAAACCAATGTCTTTAAAAGCCATTTATGCAGTACAAAACTTACTCCGGAAGTTACAGAAATGATAAAACTTTGTTTTACCATTGAGCTATTATTACTATGTAGAATAATAGCTCAATCATCAATGTGTTTTACTGATATAGGTATCACAAGTATTCAAATATTATAAAGTAATAATCTGTGATGTTTGTTTTAATCTCATACTTGCCAGTTTCCATGCATTATAAAAATAAAACAATTTTTGATTTTCATTTAATTATATTATCTGATACAAGCTGTGCCCTGCAGGGTTACCTGCATTGCTCCGCTCCAATTGGTCTCACTGTAATGATATATAGCCCATAGCGGCATAGCCTATGCATTCCTTGATAAATGAACTACTAACAGTGAATAATTTTTCTAATTGGACCCGTGATTCCTGGGATTAGCGCCTTCAAAAAAAAACAAACAGCTCATCAAATTGTTTATATGGGGAGGCAAGTATCTCGCCTCGCGGCGGTGTTGTGAATAACTCCGGCTGAGTGGCCAGACGGCCAGAGCCTAGGGCGACTGAGTGAGGAACCTACGGACTACCCAATTGTTTATTATTATTGTTATAGGTACTTTACGCTGGAAGTGTCTACGATGGGATAAAGGTGTCGAAGTTGGATGAGTTTGACATGGACATTGTAATACGGCTGCCTATTAATTACGATGATGGTGATGAGGGCATCATTATAGAAAATGATCAGCCTGGATTTGTCAAATTAAAAATTTGCAAAGCATTTGACAATCTAGATAAACAAAAAGTAAGTATAGAAATGAAAGTATTAATGGAATTATACCTATGGTGCTTAAGTGCTGATTTCTTTCTGTCTTGTACTGTGATATTTGCATTATTGCATTATAAACTAATAAAATTTGTGATGTCATTGCATTCCTATCAAAAGCCACATCAAACTTTAAAATCTTTACAATTTAAATAAAGGTTGTTCCAAAGCATGCACACAGCACAGCAAAACATCAGCATGCTACTAGACAGTAATAGTGTACTGTACAGTAGCATTGATACAACATATACAGGGTGTCCCACTATTGGTATACTAAGCGCGAAGGGACTTGTAGTTTTGCATACACTGATCACGTAAAAAATACTTAAACAAAAAAAATACTTACATAAAATTTTTTTTGCTAAATTTTTCCTTAAAATCCATGTTATCTTCTCTAACTTCGCGCAGCTTCGCTAATGTGAGCATTTTATAAATGAAAACATAATCTTAAAAGATAGCCCGCGTGCGGGTTACTTGTTAGGGGCTTACACAGTTTTAAGAATTCATCTATTTGAAAAAAAAAATGCGTCTGGAATTTTATAAGTATTTTTTACGTACTTAGCATATGCAAAACTATAACCTCCTTTGAGCTTAGTATACCAAGGGTGGGACATCCTGTATATAATAATATGATACAAAGATATTTAATATTATAGGAATGGGATACTTGCCATAAAGTGACGCGCGACTGGAGAGACGATAACAAATACTTCCTGCAGAACAAATTCCGACAATGGATGCATAGCATTGTACAGAAAGCGCTAAATACTATGAACGGTGAGGTGACAGTCAATGGTGTGAAATACTTGATGACGTACAAGGCTTCAGGCCCCGCATATACACTAAATATAAAGAATTCTGACGGAGAAGAGTATTTCAAATTAGATGTTGATTTAGTACCAGTTATACGATTTATGTTACCAAGATGGCCGAAAGGTTACAGGTATGTGTATAGTTGAGAACTTACTGTTTGGCTCAAATATGTGATTTTTCAAACCAGATTGTCCATCAACCACTTATCTTACAAACATATGAATTACTAATAATTTTAGGAAATTTTATTGTCTATATAGTTAGTTAAGAGTTTTTTTCAATTAATACAGTATTTGTGGATACCATCAAGATAACTGAGCCGATGATTACTTGATTTCACTTTTAGTGTCAATTTCGAAGCTAAAAATATCTGAAATTGCTGACAGATCTAACACACATTTTTTTTAACTAACTGCAAAAATCCTTATTAAAATAGTTAGTTAAAAGATTTTTTTAATTTGGACTCCTAACTTACGAAATTAAAATCCGAACAATGTGAATTTTTTTAGAAATTATAGTCGACAAAATGATTATTTTCACCAAGATATTTGACTTAGTTGAATATAATTTATACATATTGCAATAAAATAACGTATTACTTATAAGATAAAATTTAAAAAATCAACTAAGGTACCTCTATTATTTTTCTACAATTTTTTTTAAAGTACTATAAAACACTGCGCGCGACCCGATTAAAATCAGTCGGCAGCGAGCCTTCCCAGAGAGAGGACATGTTGCTCGGCGCTCTCCTGTGGACCTATGCTGTTCATAGTAAAAGGATAGCGCAAGCCGCGATCTATCGTAATAGATCGCGGAGATTTTGACTTGCGTTAAATTGAATAAGCCCTCTTAAGAGTGGGCATAAAGGCAGAGAATTTCTAAAGTTATGGGCCCCGCCCTAGCGCGCCATGCCGCGCGCAATCTTTCTTCCATCATACACTCCGCACCCGGCTCATCGTACTTACGTAAAGTTCATCGGACGCTAAATTAAACACAATATTCTTCGCTCGTTCTACGCGTATTTTCGGTAGTTAGTATATTAATGAAATAATTATATAAAACAGTGAGGTTGAAATCATGGCAAATTATGTAATATGATAATTTATTATTATTTTTTATTTATAATTATTGATGATAATCTATACGTATATAATAAAACAGTAAAAAAGTGTAAGTATGTATGTAATATATTCAAAAAAACAATATTAGGGAAACAGTATAGAGCACGAATCCGTAAAAAAATTCTGCCTGTGTGTTTATGTCTGTTTGTTTGTATGATTTGAATGAATATTATATTGTTGTGTTTATATTATATTTATTATATACTAGCTTTCCGCCCGCGGCATCGCCCGCGCAGTCAAAGAAAAACCCGCATAATTCCCGTTCCCGTGGGATTTCCGGGATAAAACCTATCCTATGTCCTTTCTCGGGTATCAAAATATCTCTATACCAAATTACATGCAAATTGGTTCAGTAGGAGTGATTGAGTAACAGACAGACAAACAGAGTTACTTTCACATTTACAATATTAGTACAACATTAGTATAATATTAGTACAAGGTAAATTAGCTTGGAGAAATATTTGCATATCTAGTGGTGTGTATGTCGTGGTCATATTGTAGATTTGCTCATTTCATGAAATGGCCAACATAGTTTGGTCAGATCGTTAAATCGTCAACGTTTCACGATTTGGTCATCGACATTTGGCCAGAACGTATAAAATATAGGTTAGGTTAGACTTTAATAAACAACGCACGAGCCGAGCGAGCAAAGCGAGCGTGCCGCGGCAGCGGCCGGCGAGTGCCATAAGCGAATCGCCGATATGGCCACGACATGTATATTACTCAGATCTTAGAGCGCGTTTCCACTATAACGTTCAGGCCTATACAAAAATGTTTCGATATCGTAATATTACTATTTAATGTTATACTTATTCCTAGCAACACTCTGATTTTTGTTTTCAATAAAAACAAGTTTTTATTTGAAAGAAAATGGTTTTGACTTCATAAAAAACAAAAATTATCATTCAATTTCACGTTCTTGAGCAAACGACAACCGTGACTACCGTGAAACAATAAAATATCGAGTCCATAATAATTTGTTTCGTTATTAATATTTGACCATAATAATTACGAAACAAAACAAATAAATAAATCGTCACTTGATAGTTGAAAGTGGAAACACGCACAAAACCAGAATTTGCATTCGCGAGTGTATTCATACTTAGGGTTGCCAAACAGTATTCTACTGTTTTTCACTAAATTATACTTTTTACTGTTTAACAAAAAAAAAGTACTTATACAAAAGACTGTTTTCAGCATCAAAGTGCAGACACATTATTATGTGTTACATTTAGACGCTCACAATTTTTTTTATTTAGTCAGAGGGCACACACTACAATAAATAATGTTTGTTTTGCTAAAATACTGTTTAATAATCTTCATAGACCTGAATAATGAATTATGAATATACGTACTTTATTTCTTGTAAAAAAAGTTGGCAACCCTATTCATAGTGTTTGTCTACACTAATCTACACTAATATTATAAAGAGGAAAACTTTGTTTGTTTGTTTGTTTGTTTGATTGTAATGAATAGGCTCATAAACTACTAGACCGATTTTAAAAATTCTTTCACCATTCGAAAGCTACATTATCCACGAGTAACATAGGCTAGGTTTTATCCCGGAAATCCCACGGGAACTGGAACTATGCGGGTTTTTCTTTGAAAACGCGGGCGAAGCCGCAGGCGGAAAGCTAGTGAATGATATGTATTTTATTTGTAATTAGCGGTCCGCCCCGGCTTCGCCCGTACATATTTACGTTTTCTCTACATGAGAACCATCCTTGTACTTCAAGGGATACAATAAAAAAAGAATTGAAAAAACACGTGATAACGTGACAACGCGAAACACGAAATTTTATTGACACTAATTTTACGATAGATTTCAAATAATGAGCAGGTATAACTTTATAATTTACTAGAGGTCCGCCCCGGCTTCGCCCGTGGTACATATTTCGCAATAAAAGGTAGCCTATGTCCTTTCTCGGGTATCAAAATATCTCCATACCAAATTTCATGCAAATTGGTTCAGTAGTTTAGGCGTGATTGAGTAACAGACAGACAGACAGAGTTACTTTCGCATTTATAATATAAGTATGGATTATAATAATTATTTATGGGAGTTCACTCATCACTGCACCGGTGATTAGTAATACAGATTGTGAATATATTATATTATATATACCTACTATTCACAACCTATTTACGTTATTTACTGGAACAACCATAGGAATCTACAAATAGGTAGTAGGTAATCATAGTAGTAATGGTAATAAGTAATAATATAATAATTCATAAAAACATATACCATAAATCTTTCTTGATTTTATTGATGTAACACTATGAATGAAATATTTGTATCCATATAATATATATATATATGTTTGTATACCTAAGATCGTCGCGTCAATACTCAGCCCACGGAAACGAATTTATGCATAAATTCGTGTGAGTGTGATTAGATATTACATATTTATGTAATATCTAAACTCACCTGCATAAAGTTTCTGAAATGAATCGAAAGTCGTATTTTTTATTAATACATATTAATAAATAATAATTTATTATTTATTATAAATAACTAATAATTATTTATTAATAATATGATTACAATACTATATTAACTTATCTTCGAAAATTAGTTAGATATCATTTAAATATGAATCTCTTTTAGTTCTCGTTTCTGAAGTTTCAATGTTCTTTTGTTGTGTACCATTTTCAAAAAAACAATATTGAAACAATATTATTAAAAAATCGGCGCGCGGCTCAGCAATTTGAGCATGGTCTACTCGTCTCAACGGATCGATAGCGTCTGATGTATGAAATAGAATTATGTTTTAGCTCCCGGAACGTGCGATGCAAGATGATTTCTTGCGTAATTAAAAATATAGTAAGCGCCAAAAGTGTTTTATCGTGATTAAACCAAAACTATAAGTAATTACAAAAAAGTGGTCGGACAAAGTTCTCACAAATGTTTCAATATAATTGTTTATGAAAAAAAGAACATAATAGGCATTACCATGTCAAGTAAAAAACGTAAAAGTGTGAAATTTAGAGGTAACTTCGTGAATTTTTTCTATCGAGTCAATTTCAATATTTTATGTTTTTGATCTGACAGTATAATCGAAAATATCATCAAGTTTTACATATATTTTATTTTTTATATTTGGTCTTGAATATTACACGTATCAACTAAATGTTGATTGGTGATTTGACTTTATTCGCGTTCTTAAGGAATGCGTCTATCTGTCTATCAAATGTAATAAGTAGGCTTATGCTGACTTGTATTTTGGAGATTTTACTTGCATTCAATTGCCTTTTCTACTTTTTACATACAAATATTAAACAGGATCAAAAAAATACAAAACCATTATTATTTATTCTTTCATAAATAGAGATCTTTCAAATAATAATAAAATAATTTATTTTAGACAAATTAATGGAAGTCAAATAAAAGAGTGGCTAGTAGTGCCCAAACCGAACAAGGCCATTCAAGATGACAAAGTAAAGAATCGATGTTGGCGTCTCTCTTTTCAAGACTATGAACGGGAAATGATGAAAGATTTAAAGCAATTGAAACTGACTATAAGACTGGTGAGGATTTATATTTTATGAAAAATTTTCATTAAATTCAAACATTCAATTGTAAATATATCTTTTATATTAAAGTTTGTGTTGCTGAAATTTCTAATTAACAAAATTTCTTTATTATTCCAGGTGAAGAAACTACGCGATGCCCTCGGGATGAAAGCCATAGCCAGTTATTACATCAAGACATTATTCCTTTGGAAAATCCAGAAAGTGAACGACAAAACATACTGGCAGAGCAGAGTCAGCGTAATTTTCAGAGACATGATTGAAGAATTTTACAATGCCATAAACAAAAAGAATATTCCATATTTCTGGAACAACAACAACAATCTGATCGAAGGCCTCAAGCCGACGCTTCAAAAGCTGTACGCCGAACAACTGAAAGACGTCCTTAATAGTATCGACGCTAACGACGTCGAGAAAGTGACGTACAGTCTCCTCACACCCGACGAAATCAAAATCTTCAAGAGCTCCGACTTCTACATAAAACATTTGGGAAATTCGGAAGGAATAAAAGTTCAGCTAAATTCGAGCTCCCCTTTTTTAGACAGACAGATGTCAAGAGACAGCGGACAAAGTGTAAAATCTAACGACAGCGACACTCTGCAGCTCATAAAGAAACTAATGAGCAAAGTTGATGTTTTAACAGATCTGGTAATGGAACAAAACGAACGAATTAAGATCTTAGAAGCGAATAGTTTGAACAAAAACCTGGATTCTTCAAATGAGAACAGAAATTCGACGAACAATAATTTTATAAATGGTGCATTCGCTGAAAATGAATGTTCACAAAATTCCGATGCTGTTAATGATTTACTGACCTTTTAATTCTATACCCAATTTATAAAATATTAGCCCGGTGTCGAATAAGATATAGCCTATATTACTCTTAAGGCGCTTTTAATGCTAGGTTAGACGTAATTGCTGCGTTAGACGCACGGCGCACGGACGATCTTCTTTTTTCATACAACACGCTCCGTGCGGCAACAGTACGGCGCTTACGGCGAACGCTCGGAGATAATATTATTTTATCCTGGCTCTGTCCTGTTGAACTGAGATAAGAACTGAAGATAATATGTGACAAAATGTATGCCACAATGTAGCATTCTTTTGGTGAAATAATTTAAATAGTAATTTGTCATAAAAAAATCTTTAACAAAGGGCGGCGTTTAATTAAATTGTCTGTATCAAAGCGCCATTGTTTTAGTAATAAAAGATATCATTCAGTTCAGACACTTGATTAAATTGCGCCGTTTTATCAAGAGCTAATTAAACCAAATGACTACCACAATATCATACCTACTATACAATTTTTTATTATTTTTTATAGATATAATATATAAGACCTGCCAAGAGGAATGATCTCTGTATATACTATTCAATAGAAAATCGATGCCACCATATTTTGTTTCTCCAAAATTTGTATCTGGATTAATATTAAAATGACCCTTTAATTTAAAAAAAATGGCCATTATTAATATAAAACTTATTAAATCACTTATGGAATTAATAACCCTTTTTTAATAGTGGCCCTAATAGGCATGACGAAAGATTTTGAAATCCTCTTCCATAATGTGTGTATACGTTTACTATACAAGAAAAACCCTATATTTCGGTAATATACTTAAATTTAACTAAGATAAAAGCCATTTTTCAAAAAATATTTATCAACTGTGCCAAAACAGCTCGGAGGTGTCATGGCGTAAGCGTGACGTCACTCTTTAGTAAATACGTAATTATTTGTATGCATTGCGAAGAAAATTAAAAAAAATATTTATTTAATATGTTTCAACGTTTATAAGTGGTGTGCAGTATTGCAGTGCAGAATCCACATTAAAATAATGCTCAAAAATGTGTTAGTAATTATTTCAAGCGAGAAAATAATAAGAAATGATTGTATAAAGTTGGCGCGGAGAACCCCGAAACCACGTATTCGTGAATTCGCAATTATATTTCTGTTCTGAGTCGATAAAGCATACGTGAAACAATAGAAAATAAATAAAAATGCGTATTCTCAACATATTCATAACAACAAAATACATCTGACGTGAGTTGTTTACGTAAGCGTGACGTCACGCGTGTTTTAGTCAAAATGGCCAACTGCAGAATTTCAATGTTTTATTTTATTGATAATCCCATTAATCTTAGTGTTTTTTAGATTTTTAAGTCACTATATTGAATTTATTTATTATACATTTTCCTTTAAAAACACTAATACGATCATTTATGGATACTGTCGTCATGCCTATTATCTTTTGAGTAGTATATCTTAATATATATAAATCTCGTGTCACAATGTTTGTCTTCAATGGACTCCTAAACCACTTAACCGATTATAATAAAATCCGTACACCATGTGCAGTTCGATCCAACTTGAGAGATAGGATAGTTTAAATTTCAAATCGTTCTAGAGCAAGCGGGCGAAGCCGCGGGCGGTAAGCTAGTCTTTATATATAAAAATGAATCGCAAAATGTGTTGGTAAGCGCATAACTCGAGAACGGCTGAACCGATTTCGATAATTTTTTTTTTATTATATTCCTTGAAGTACGAGGATGGTTCTTATGTAGAGAAAACGTAAACATGTACCACGGGCGAAGCCGGGGCGGACCGCTAGTATATAATATATATATTTGTATAGTATATTCTTGGTAGCTTGCAGGGAATCATTGAAAAGGTTTAGAATTATTTTTTTTAGTAACGTATGAAACGTAAAGTACTTGAAACCGCCTACTAGATTATATATTTTGTACGATATGAAAATGTGCTAACATATTATTATTCGTAAATCGGTTAATTTTTTATAAATTTTTATATGACAATATTTTATAATGCGGTAGAATCTATTTTAACTAAATGAGCAAATAAAATTGTTTGTTCACACTGTACTGCATAGTTTAAGCTTTTTTTGCATTTAATATAACATCACATTGTATTTTAACTTTACATATTATTTACTAATTGTATACAATTGGGTAATTAAATAAACAAATGTGGAAAAAGAACTCTTTCAATACACCCCTGACCTCACTTATAAAGCCAGTTTTAAAATCATATTTATAACGACTCATTAAATTAATTATTTATTCAATACGTAAGAAATAAATAAAAAATATAATTTTAAACAATTTAATAGTTTCTTTTCACCACTACGATCTGTGTGTTCATAATATAATTTAAAAAGCCGTAACATATCGACAACATAAGAGCAAATCTCGAATAAAATAAACATAAACACGAGAGTACATATCATCGAATTTTTTTATCGTATTGAGAAGATAAGTTGCAGTTAGTGCTTTAATTTTATGTAAAATCTTTTGGCACATGAACCCCAATATTTATTTTAGGTACTTATTAGAAAAAAATCATGGTGTGTTTAATTTTTTTTTTTTTTATTGATACTTATTATATTCGAGACGTGCAATATTTCATCTCTCGCTGAAATTTATCGATACTTAAAATTGAGATTTAACAAACCATAGGTAGGCTTGCGTCGTGATATTTGCTATACAAAGTAAATTGTGACGTAAATAAATAAAAGTAAAACACATTTTACGGTACTTAATTGTTATAGCAAAATAGGAACACAATTACAGCATTGCTAATATACAAAGAGTAAAAAAAAACTACGATAGACATGTGATCTTTCTTTTCTAATAAAATATGTATAAGTATGTCACATTTGGTGAATAGATACAATAATTTTAAATGGTTAAATTTAACCTAACTAATTTCGAAAAGATTTGCCTTTCATTATATACGTATGTACTACTTAAATAAAAACCGAGAAATATCACAAAATAATATAAACAGCCAGGATATTGTTCCCAATATATTTGTGTTATACCCACTTTACTTTTAATGTAGATTTGAAGAGATAATACTGATAATATATGAGTAAAATAAAAATAATTGTCATTCATTGCAAGTGAATATTTCAAAAATAATTCTATGGGATAATTAAACCAAAACGTTGTTATTTCATTGGGGGATTTAATTTCAATTATAAATTAGTTTTTAATTAAATGTACTAAAAACCCAACACGGAACTAAGGGAATCTACCATTTTGTATCAGTCGTTGAATACAAATTATCTCCCTTGATTGCTATGAATTATTAACATAGAACAGAATGAACTTGCTTGACTCATAACCCAATAAATAATGGTATTCATGATATTTTATCAAATAATTATATCAATCTTTTTTTTAATCAACATTTAGAATACGAAAATAATATAAAAATATAATAATTATAAAACTGCTCTGTTCTTTAACTTTATAAACAATTTTAATTTAATGATACATAACATTGATTATAAAAGAAAAGATTATCGTAAAATTTATCGTATTTTAATAACAATGTGCACTCAGCAGATATCAAATAAAAAAAATATCACAAAATTAATTTACATATAAGACAGCTAATAATTTATTTGTTACACAAAAACTAAGACAATGTTGTTCTATTTATTAGTAGATACAAAACAAAAAGCATCACACTATATCGTATTTGTAACTTATTTTAGCTAATAATATGAGAAGTATATTTATACATAATATAATCAAAGAATCTATAGTAAATCTAAAATTCTAATTACACAATAGATATACAGTTAGAATGTGGCAACTGTTAAATATTAATTTCAGTCTTTTCAATGATTGAGTTATTAACATTTTTTTTTTATGTGATACTTTATTCGATTAGTCGAGAAAAGCCCTAAATATATTTATGTATCAATATACAATTAATTTTCTATTAGTATTTTTCTCATTTATTAAATTTGCTCTAAGTTGTCTATCAATAGGACAGGGGTCCGCAAAAGAGAAATTACAGGAAAAAAAATGGCGAAATAAAAATGTAAAACTAATGCACAAAAATCGAATGAGATGAAATTGTTTGACATAAATTTATTTAAAGTTGCCACATTTTTTTATAATTGTTATAAACAATTATACATCAACTTCATATATCGCTTTCACAGCTGTGTTATCAAAATGATACGTATTACACGAAAATATAAGAGAGTGCACTCACTCAAGCTAAGGTAATTACTTTATACAATCTAAATGAATTCGAACAATTTTCACATCGAATTATAACTTTCATTATGTGCCTTATTAGCCCTTTTGATGTTTAGAAAAAATGTATTGATAAACAAGTACATAATTTTTTGGTGTTAACACTTTTTGATGAAACTATATGACTCATATTACTTTTAACGTATCGTAAATATTGGCTGAAATCATTCAGAGGCCGTAGACTTATAATTCGGTGTGAAAGCCAACAATTTGCCAAAACACGTATCAAACACTTCAGCTGCAAACGATTAACAACCTACAATATATACTCTTAATATAATAGCGTAACTTGCAAACGATAAGTGTTTTGGCGAAGTTCTAATTTATTTAATTAGCAATACGCAGTAACAAGTCGGCTCCGATTGACACGCGTTAAGGCGAAGTTAAGTGAAAAAATGTGGGTAGTCTGAAATTTTTCAACGATTGTTTATTCGACTAGGCTTAAGGTTAAATTCAAACCTCTAATAACTATTCGATAAGAGATTAAGGTACTAGCTAAAGAAATCTTTAAAGTTGACCATCAGGTCTCAATTAATTTCTTGTGTTGTGTCACCAATATTTTTACATTGGATTTAAGCATTTATTTTATAAGACATTGAAGAAAATGGAATTAAATAAGTAGAAACCACTTGGGCTTTAGGGTATTGGACAAAAAAACATAGGTACATCAATACATAAGCAGTATTAATTAATATATTTGAGAGATATTTTAGCACACATGTATATTGGTGACCAACTAGACACTTAACTTACAATACATAATCACATTTTGATATTGGAATTTGAAGATCTGGCGTATGGGCGAAGTCCCGTTTAGGCCAAAGGTGCATGTTACTTACAAATCTGCTAATAAAGCGGTCGACGCCAGTGCAGGCGAAACTACGCCTTAAGTGTTCCGGATGACTTGCGTTAGAGTTGAATATTGCTTGATTAGCGCGCGCTGCCCGACTTACTGTGCGCGATCAGCCACTGTAGCGTTATATCGATATTGTCCTTCTCCTTACACGAGATTGAATAACAACATATTTCACGGTCCTGGATTGCGGAGAGATTCCTGCAATGATACATCAGGGTTTAATACAATTTCACAACTAGCTGAGCCGCACGATTTAATGTAATGGTAAAGATTTTTCTATAACTCATGTTATTATGATACATAAAATGTACAATCATCCTCACAAGCTTTCGCATTTATAATACTAGTAGGAAGTAGTGTGTATGATAGTTTGCATAATATTGAAAATATTAATTTGGAGATTAAAGACTAATGCATTTTAAACAAGAAAATACTAATATTAATTTGATAAAAAAGCCACAGTACAGCAAATGGGTAAAACAATACATAGTATAAAACAAAGTCGCTTTTTCTGTCCCTATACATAAAATGATTCAAGATGAACGTTTTAGTATACAACTTGTTAGGTCCTAGATACAGCGGGCGAAGCTGCGGGCGGAAAGCAGGTAATATATAAATGATGCCATGTTTCTGTGTTATCTGAATAACTCAGTTAAAAATCCAAAAAACTTACATTCGCTCAATAAGACCGTGCTCGTCCAAAGCATGTGGCAGGTCTCGCTTATTGCCCAAAACAAGCACCGGTATACCAGTGAGCTGCTGCTTCTCCAGAAGGCTGTGCAGCTCATTTCGGGAGGCCTCGATCTTGTCTGGGTCCGCTGCGTCTACCATGTATCTGCAAATAGTTGAACAGAGTTTTTTATGCAAGAGGAAGCAACAGAGCAGACGTGTCTCCTGATGGTAAACGCTAACATCACCTATATGATAGATAGATATAGTTTGAGCCACATTATATAGGAACACAGAAAATATAAGATCAACAACAAATTCACATTGCAATGTATGTTATTTTGCCTGAATTGGGCATATATTTGCTCTATTTAAACATGTTTTTTTGAATGCATGAAATCAAAGAAACCAATATTTATAACAAATTTAAAACCAATAATAAATAATGACTAATTAAAACTCTGCTGGATTGAAGTACTGTAGTTTAAGCACTATTAATTTCATAAGCAAATACTAACACTCATATCAAAAGGAATTAAAATTTAAAACACCAAATTCAACAACAGACTATTTTATGCTATAAATGAACAATTGACAGGACTTCTCATTCCTACAGTCCTTTTTGAGAATGAATAGTATTTATACAATGTATAAAAATCATTAAATACATTACTTAACAGATATGACGATTCTTATATGAATGGCACAAAAACGAACACACAAAACAACAGATATTCAACTAACACATACAGATATGAATACATTAAGATAACTCACACAATAGCATTTACACCTCTACAATATCTTTCCCACATGGACCGGAACCTGGGCTGGCCCCCAATGTCCCATACCTGCAAAAACAGCAAACAATATATTTGATACATCCAATATTAACAAGTGATTACTTTTATTCTTGTCTTTTGATTATTTTTATTAAGTTTAATTAGTGTTCTATTATAATAAATCAAGAACAGAAATGAGTTACATATTTCAAATTATTTCTATGGATTGATTTTTTTATTTTTTATTTAAGTTGTTACTATTCTTACCTTAATAGTGACATTTCCTTTTGTGATTTTTCGCATGTTGAACCCTACAGTTGGTATCATATCTTCACTAAACTGTCCTGACTGTAACATATTCAAAAAGAGAGATTTATAATAAGAGTAATGTCAAGAGAAAACATTATACTGACAAAGCAAGATCAAGTGACCATGATCATAATTCATAATCAACAAATAAGATAGATTATCAAAATTCACAAAGTTAAACAACACTGTGCGGAAGCTTTCTACTTTTCAAACACCTAAGATGAGAAATGAGATTTTTAGATAGATTAAACGTTTTGGACCTCTTTATCTTTACAGTTCAGAATTGATTACTTTAATGAACTATTGGGGGGGGCACGTATCTCGCCTCTCGGAAGTGTTGAAAAGAACTCCAGCTGAGTGGCCAGACAGCCGGAGTCTAGGGCGACTGAGTGAGGAACCTACGGACTATCCGAGCGTTATCCAGAAGGACTGCTCGCTGTATCCCCACTGTCATGAACTATTATTATTATTATTTATAATGGTTGATCAAACTTCACTTCTTTATTTACAGCATACACAACAAAATGAAATATTTATATTGATTATATGTAACATTTAGGGTGTCACATTAATGAGAATGAAATATGAGAACAATTATTGACTCGTATACAATTTTTTTTGTAGCATGACGGCATCTTATGGAGAGATTTTCGAATACAAGTACTAACGTTTAGACATTAAATTGTATTCTCATACATAACGATAAGAAAGAACAAACAAAATGAATGTTTTGTGATAATACATACGGCAATGACGTTCACAAAAGTTGTTTTCCCAGAATATTGTAATCCAACTAACGTAAGTTCCATCTCTTCCTTCCAAAATAAACTTTTAATCCAATCAAGGATGCGATTAATT
Source organism: Colias croceus (assembly GCF_905220415.1). NCBI lineage: Eukaryota > Metazoa > Arthropoda > Insecta > Lepidoptera > Pieridae > Colias > Colias croceus. Next base: position 9,104,599 of record NC_059542.1, read on the forward strand.
AACGCCAACATTTTTGAAAAGTCACTGAGTTATTTTATTCCAAATAAAGTAAAATTCTTTACGCCTTTTCTAAAAACTGACGATATTTGACAGCTAGCGAATAAGCGAAGTAGACCGTGCTATAGTATTACCATATAATAAAATACAAGTTCTATAGTGTTTAAAAACTTGAAAATGTATTTTCAGTTTATTAATAATTGTATATCTAACAAAAGGCATGCAATTTTTTTTAAAACAAGCACAGCGAATATTCTAATATCCATTTCCTACTTTTATTTATATAATCAAGATACAATTATACGAAATTCATAGTATGTAATAACACAAAATAACAATCTCAATTTAATTACTTAATTAATTTATAATTTGGTGTTAAATTCTGAAATTAATAAACCTTTTTTAACTATACCGCGGTCTATTTATTGTGTGATTTATTGCTACTTATAGGTAAACCAGAATCTGATGGCAATTAGGGAAATCAAAATTTAGAGTGTGCAACCCTGGGGAAAATGGACTGAACGATCTTGATACTGCTTATTTTTTATTTTGATCTCAATATCATTAGTCACATTACATAAGTGGACAATACTGTTCTTAATAATGAGATATCCACATAATATTATGTAGGTACAATATACTTACATGTATAATATACAATTATACATATGACTTTTATACAGGTAATACATATTATTATTTACACATACATTTGTATATTCATTACCAGTATGCCATGTGAAAATAATGATAATGTAGATCAAAACTGCTTATAATTTTTTTATAAAATAAAATAAAATAAAATCAAACTATGTTGATTTTCGTAAGTATTATCAGATACACACATTATAAAATTGACTTGGACAGCTTGGACTTGACGAATAGCCGTATTGGAAACTCCTGTAATAAGTTTTCATAAAATTATATTCTAATCAACAAACAATATTATAATTACCTACATATAATATTTTTTAATTTAAAGTATCAAAACGGGTAAGTCCAATTTACCAATAAAATCTTCAAAATTTAAAATTGTGATGTGTTTGACCTTTCTTCATCGAATGTTTTTCTATACACATTATAAACAACACCTCTTGCTTGTGATCGCAGCGGCTTTTTCGACATTTTCGAAGATTTTTTAGACAAAATCCTAAAAATTATTCATCAACTGCAAAAAAGACAAATAATTTGACAAACAATTTGATAGTTGTCAAATAAGTTGCCACATGAAAATCTTATATTTCTTAAATATAAATATGCCATCAGATTCTGGTAGACCTATACTACGGTCTACCGTGCTATGGACTGACGTGTTTATTATTTCTTTATAAAGGCAATACTGGTAGTATTTTGCGCCAATTTTTAAATATTTTTTTAACTCAAAATTCAAATATTTAAATTCTGTTCAACGATATTAATTCTAAATTTCTAATATTTTGAAGACTGTTGGTGTTGGCTTACTGTCGGAGAAAATGTTATCGAGGGTAAGATAAAGTAGGTACTGTAAGACTTTAACTAAAATAGTTTAACTGTTGCTTTCGCATATTTACACACTCCAGAAATTACTCAATCGCAATTACCACGACCACGTAGTACACAGTTACCGAATTAATGTGAACAATTTTTATTTACCTATTACATATTTGCTCGCTCACAAGCCCATTGGCTCTATCTTTCTTTACACGGGACGGGTAAATTTAACCACTCATAACTTTTGTACAGGTCAATAATAAACGATCGAAATTATTGATTTAATTTCGGAGTGCAGAGAAAGAAAGAAAAAATCTTCTTTGTTTTTATAAGTACTAGTTACAGTTATCAATCAAGTATTATTATATTACCTAGCCTTTAACTTACGTGCTATAAAACTAAAAAATAGAATACAATGCACATACAGATAAAATTTACATAAAAAATATAACTAGGTACCTATGTATGGTACAATTTTGCGGATTTATCGCCTAGGAAGAATTCTTCCAAGCAACCTTGGGATAAATATATAGGAAAAATAAATAATTATATAACTACCTACAGGCTGTGCTACAGGCTACTTGATTTTTTTTCCAATGTTAAACAATGTTCTGTAATCTGGGCCATAACTCCTGAGTAGGTAAATATTATAAAAATAATGATACATATTATTATGAAACGAAAATTAAACTTCCGCATTCAGCCTATTTGTTACTTATTGATCTATGGCCTATTGGCTATTTGTGACTTTTTTAAGTATTTATTTTTGCTTCTTCTATTATGATAAAATGATTGAATCTGACCTATTAGAAAAACAGTAAAACCATTTACAATTTATAAATTATAGGTACCTACAATAGGTAGACCGTACAACAAAATTGGTTAAGTTATACATAATTGATATTCGACGACTCGATTCACAAAGATTTCGCAATCAATATAATATTTACAATTTTGGTCAGTAAAATTATTATTGTAGGTACCATAAAAAGGAGCACATTGTTCCACTCGTGCTTTTTAAAATGTTAATGGCGCAGTCACATGACCACGGACCGGGCGCCGGCCGGTGCTCGATTGCATGGAACGAGTCGCAAGAGTGAAAAAGCGTAACCGACATACGTAGCTTCACAAGACTGAAGAGTGAAGACACAATCGCTGTGAGCGCCAAACTGATAATACGTCTGTGTTACTATTCTTTGTGCCATTCATAAAAATACGCATATAATACCCCAATAGAGGATAGTGATGACCTTACGAGTGTTGTGTACTAATAGTGTTGTTTGTATTTTGTAAAATGTGACAGAATTTGTTTTACAAGTGATTAAAAATAAAATAAACTAGTGACCGTGTTTGTGGTTTTGTGTATTTGTGACATAATTACGTTGTTGTTGTTGTGAAAAGAATTTATGATGGAAACCCGTCATTATTGGGAGGAGAACGGGCACGTCGTCAAATATGACAAGTAAGTAAATTATTATCTCAGTTCCTACCTACCTAGGTACCTACTATAGGTAAACCAGAATCTGATGGCAATTAGGGAAATCAAAATTTTGAGTGTGCAACCCTAGGGAAAATGGACTGAACGATCTTGATACTGCTTATTTTTTATTTTGTCCTCAATATCATTAGTCACATTACATAAGTGGACAATACTGTACTTAATAATGAGATATCCACTTAATATATTATTTAGTTACATACTTACATGTATAATATACAATTATACATATTACTTTTATACTATATTTGTATATTCATTACCAGTGTGCCATGTGAAAATATCGATATAATGATAATGTAGATCAAAACTGCTTATAATTTTTTATAAAATAAAATTTAAATAAAATAAAATTATGTTTATTTTCGTCACACATTATAAAATTGACTTGGACAGCTTGGACTTGACGAATAGCCGTATTGGAAACTCCTGTAATAAGTTTTCATAAAATTATATTCTAATCAACAAACAATATTATAGTTACCTACATATAATATTTTTTAATATAAAGTATCAAAACGGGTAAGTTAAATTTACAAATAAAATCTTGAAAATTGAAAATTGTGATGTGTTTGACCCTTCTTCATCGAATGTTTTTCTATACACATTATAAACAACACCTCTTGCTTGTGATCGCAGCGGCTTTTTCGACATTTTCGAAGATTTTTTAGACAAAATCCTAAAAATTATTCATCAACTGCAAAAAAGACAAATAATTTGACAACCAATTTGATAGTTGTCAAATAAGTTGCCACATGAAAATCTTTTATTTCTTAAATATAAATATGCCATCAGATTCTGGTAGACCTATAAATACATTTGACAATAATTATAAGTAAATAGGTAAGGCAAAAAAAATAATCGCATCTGCGTATAGATACTTTTATTAATGATTATAGGTAGGTATATTATTCACATATTTTTAGGAAATAAAATAGATGACCCACATCATTATCCAGAACGTACTTATAGGTACCTACCTGCCTACCTAAAATATAGGATAGTTACAATTAAAAATTAAAATTTATTAATTACCTACCTACCTAGTAAAAGTCTTAATCGTTCATGCTTATCTAAATACCTACCTACCGATTAGGGTACTTACGACATTTCGCAATATTTTTAAAGAGGTATTAAAAAAACATCGTTTTGCGTGTGTAGGTAATGAAATTACTATTATTGGTGGTAAAAAATTTTAAGTAGGTAGGTATTATTTTCGTAATTAATATAAAGCACCTTCATTATACTTAATTCATAATCATACAATTACTCTCTTACCTAAATTGATGTTACGTCTTTAATTATCTCTGTTTAGTTGAGTTATAGGTAGGTACCTAGTCTGAGATCCCACCGCAGGATTAGTGCGTTCATTGTTTTTTTTATGAAAACAAAATTTTATGTATATTTATAATTAGGACAATATTATAAATCGACTAGGTAGTTTGCCAGTCAAAATTTGGCCGCAGCGCAGGCATGTTTGATTAAATTTCTTCTAATAGATTTTTGGGAAAAAATTTCGTTCACTTGTTTTTTATATAAAATGTACCTAGTAGGTAGATACCGTGAGTACCATCATGGCAAATTTTGTAAATATTCTAAAAAATCACGGTTGCCGCTTTTCACTTGGCCGCAACCTCATCAAATTACATACCACCAAATTAAAGCTATTTTTGAAGAGAAACTGCTTTATCGGGGTTGCAAAAAAAATTGTAGTGTAACATTTTTTCGTTACGCGTGACATTTTTCGGTTACGTGCCATCTTTTTATTACCCATTTATTACGCCGCTCCACGCCCTGGCAAAAAATCCTACCTCATTGCTCGCCCTAATATGAAAAAGATTTCCCTTTGACCTGCACCTTCCGTTTCTTTTTTGAAAAAAGTAGATACCTACTTGTATCCAATGTTATTTGGCTGTCAACGTCAAGTCAAGTAAGTCAAATGATCAAATCTGTAATAGTTCAGGATACATCGCCCATTTTTGCAAGTGACTACTATCAAGCTAATTTTCCGTTTGTAGCTTTATTTTGATGAGACGCCCAATAATTTCGTGTACGAAAGTCTAGATTGTGGTAGCTAACAGAGATAACAAGGATAAAAATTTTTGATTTGATGGTTGAGAACCATATTTATTACTAACTGAATTTTTTTTTGTTCAATATCAAGATAATTACCTAAATTATTCGAAAAAATATTTGTGCTACAAAATCTATGGTTGGTTCAAAGAGTCCCCCTTTCCAAAGTGTATCGATAACGAGGTCATCATAAATGATTACTAACAAGCTGATTTTTTTGTTTTCACTTAGTTAATATTTATATAATTCAACAGACATATTGTCCTACAAATTGCGTAATAAATATTTGAGAACCATCAAATCAAAAAATTGTATCCTTGTTATCTCTGTTAGCTACCACAATCGAGAGTTTCGTACACGAAATTATTCGGTGTCTCATCAAAATAAAGCTACAAACGGAAAATCAGCTTGATAGTAGTCACTTGCAAAAATGGGCGATGTATCCCGAACTATAAAATATATTATCCGATTTGGCTAAATCAAGGCTAAATCTTTACGTACCCATTTGTAAGCTCTACAGTGTACAGTGTACTGTACATACTGTAGTATATTTTTTACCTATCCACTTATATAATATATATGTAATATGTAATTCATTACCTACTGTATTATTAAATTGTTAATTAGGTATTAATACAGCATATTTCTTAAGTTCGATAATTATTATCAAATTATTTCAAACATTAAATTTTAATAAAAATAACTTCGTTAAAAACATTAAACAACCGACTTCAAGTTAATACTTAGCTTAACGCTAAGTGCTTAGTGCCAAGCACAGAGCACTAAGCACTTAGTATTAGCTCTATGTCTCACTTAGCTCTATGTCATGATAATGTTTCATCGCTATCCAATTTACATACCTACCTACGTATACAAAATTTCAGTTCAATCGGTTACCGCCTACCGGGAAGTGAATCAAAGTTACCTACTTGCTACATTTCAATCATCGAGATCAGACAAAAATGCTTATTTAAAATAAAAACTACTGGGCCTATCTGAATAAAATTTTTATGGGACCAATTCGAATTTCGACTCCATTTCGTATCAAACAAAAAAAAAATCACGTAAATCGGTTCAGAAAGCTCGGAGTAATCGGTGTAGGTACATATACATAAAAAAAATATACCGGCCGAATTGATAACCTCCTCCTTTTTTTGAAGTCGGTTAAAAATAAAACAAAACCTTACGATGCAATATCGAAATAAATTCGTGGTTGCGGCGAAAGCGCCCTGCGAAAATAGCAGCAGACGTCGTGAAACACGTGACTAGGCGCGGAGCGGGGCGGGGCGGGTGCACGCGCCGGCCTCCACACGCCGCGGCCGCGCGAAATGTGACGATACACACAAACAAACCTGTTTACATGTTTACGTTACACACACCTCTGTAGCGGTGTCACGTTTGTGTCGCCTGACTTGAGCGAAGTCAACCGGATAGCTGTAGGTGCTTATTTTTTACGGCTTATCTTTGCATGAGTTCGGTACGGTAGGTACTGGTAGTCTATTGTTTAGTTTATTAGAGCCCAGCTGAGAGGTGTAAAGTGTTTTTTTTTTTAATTTTTTTATGAGCAAAATAAAGAACAATAGGTACAATAGTAGGTAATAGGTAACAATAGTAGGTATTTAAAACCGCTTTTAATTAGCTAACAACCCCAAAATACCTCTGCGTGTGTAAGGATATAAATTGCTCATCATTAACATAACATTTTTTTGTTTTAAATTACATAACGCAAAAAAATTTTATGTTATAAAAACGTACGTAATTCATACATGAAAAGCAATTCTATTTTTGGACAAATTAAGCTATATTTAATGTTCATGGATATAATATAACTACCATAACAACATACAATGTGTAACCGGTGTGACGTGGCCTCCACCTAGTCACTATAGTGAAGTATGACACAAGTGCAAAAGAGATAACATACTGATCACGTATAATGCTAGGGAGCGAGACAGCCTATCAAGCATGGACTGAAACGTGACCAACAGACCAAGCTGCTGTGGCTTGTACAATCAGTTTTTTTTTTATTAATAATAACCGAACATTTCCATTGCATTTCTTATCATTAAATAATTATAACAATTATTTATTTCGTACGTTTTATCATTAGTATTATTATGGCTGAACAGATAAGGCTAAGCGCGCACCACGACTTTATGCAGTGTGATTATTTTATCGCAGAAATACAACGTATGAGTTACTATGACAATGCGCGCACATGCGATTAAATAATCGCAGCGATTTTAAAATTGTGATTTGTCACATTTTGCTGCGACTGCTCGCGACGCGATTGTCGCGAAAATGAAATGCAGAATATGAAATTGTATGGTACCGCGCGCACTGCGATAATAAAATCACACACTCGGGCCCGGCCGGCACTTCACTTGTGTTTCGTCTGTCCAACAGTAAACATCGTAGTGGTATAGGTAGGTACTGTTTGGTAAACATAAATTCAGTAATCTGTCAAAGGTTTGAATTTATTTATTTATTTAACACTTTATTGTACAAGAAACAAAATATACATAAAGGTTACAATAATAAAAAAAATAAAAAAGCACAAAGGGCGGCCTTTTGGCGGAATTTTCATTCTATAATAGCTAAAGAATTTTTTGGGATACATCCGAAGTTCATTGTATTTCCGACTAGCTTTCCACCCGCGGCATCGCCCGCACAATCAAAGAAAAACCCGCATAGTTCCCGTTCCCGTGGGATTTCCGGGTTAAAACCGATCCTATGTCCTTTCTCGGGTATCAAAATATCTCTATACCAAATTTACAGACAGACAGAGTTACTTTCGCATTTATAATATTAGTATGAATAAAAGAAACCTTAGACAATTCTATCTGCTGTAAAAGAATGAGTCCAATATAGACGAATTTTTCTTTTTTTTTTCTTCTTATCCTCCGAAGTAGTAAATAAAGACAAGCAACTTGTACGAAATCCATGATGAAAGTGAGTAAGTATCACTATTAAATTATCGCTGTGCGCGCACCGTACTCTCTGCGATTTTCTACAGCGCGATTTTGAAATCGTGTCGCAAAAATTAAAATCGTGGTGCGCGCTTAGCCTAAGTATTTTGTAGTAAAATGTTCCATTTTCATTTTCTTCATTTTGTAGCCTTTAATTACTTAGTAATAAGTTATTACTATAAATGAATTAAACAAGGAGATACTTAAATAATATTTAAGCAAATATGTAGGTATCAGAAACTTCCTACTGAAATAGTTTATAGATACTCTATACAAGATCCCACTGCAGGATTACCATGCGTTCATAGTTTTTTCACCAAAGTTTTTCATAGTTTTGAAACCAAAATTTTATGAATATAACTAGCTTCCGCCCGCGACTCCGTCCGCGCGGATGTCGGTCTTCGCGTGGATGGTTTATATTTTCTCCATTTTGAGTAACGCTGAAAATGATATCTTATAAATATCTATTGGACCCAAATACGGCTAGGCCTATAATAATACCACGCAACGTGTGTTCGCGGTTCTACGGAACAACGTCTATGGATAAAACTGAAAAATTAAGATTATTTTTTTTTCTACGTATTTTTCCAGGATAAAAAGTATCCTATTTTACGCCCAGGATAATAAGGTATAATTATACCAAGTTTCATCGAAATCGAATCGGTAGTTTTCACGTGATGTCTTCACATACAGACAGACAGACAGACAGACAGACAAAAATTTTTTTAATCACATATTTGGGTTTGGTATCGATCCAGTAACACCCCCTGGTATTTATTTTTTCAATATTTTCAATGTACAGAATTGACCTTTCTACAGATTTATTATATATGTATGTATAGATAAGAATATAATATATTCACTGACAACCTAGTTATATATTATATCGACTAGGTTGTCAGTCAAAATGTGGCTACTACTTACTATTCATTGCTATTCATCATCTTTAACAGCCAGAAAACCTTCATTTGCGGCCAGATTCATTTAGGCAACCTTGAACCTTATATGATAATTAAAAGAAAAAAATTAGCTTTAATTTGATATATGACTTATAAACATGCGTTATGAACATGTAACATATAAATGAATTGAAATCATACCTGTTTGACTATTTTAAACAACAAGCTTGAACGGATTTTTTTCCAAAAAATTGATATAAGAAAAAGTTTAATTAAACATACTTGCGGCCAAATTTTGACTGGCAACCTAGTCGATATATATGTTACAGTCAAAACCCTGAACCAGTCAATAACGTTATTGACCGGTAAAATCAGTTAATAAGGATATTGACTAAGGGCGTCGGTTAATATCCTTATTAACTGATTTTATCTGATTAAACCAGTTAATAACGTTATTGACTAAGGGCATCGGTCAATATCCTTATTAACTGATTTTAAGTCGAGACATCTAGTCAATATAGGTTTTAACCGACGTGCTCAGTCAAAACTCATAAAAAGTTAAGGACGTTATTGAAATTATACTAGAAAATCATTTAAAAAGGTTCATAAAACTTTTTAAAGTGCAATATTTAAGAGTTTTATGTTTTATTGCGGGATTGCGTTAGTTTCTGATTTGATGGAGTGACCTGCAGGTGTACTTCGAAGACTGCTACTGGAACTAATAGACGAGTAGAGCTGGGTGTGCCGAGTTTGGGCTCGTTTTGTTAGTTACGTTGAGACCTTACCTCCGGACTTGATGGAGTGACCTGCAGGTGTACTTCGAAGACTGCTACTGGAACTAATAGACGAGTAGAGCAAGGTGTGCCGAGTTTGGGCTCGTTTTGTTAGTTACGTTGAGACCTTACCTCCGGACTTGATGGAGTGGCCTGCAGGTGTACTTCGAAGACTGCTACTGGATACGAGTAGAGCTAGGTGTGCCGAGTTTGGGCTCGTTTTGTTAGTTATGTTGAGACCATACCTCCGGACTTGATGGAGTGACCTGCAGGTACTAACAAAACGAGCCTAAACTCGGCACACCTAGCTCTACTCGTATAATAGTTCCAGTAGCAGTCTTCGAAGTACTCCTGCAGGTCACTCCATCAAGTCTAGTAAGGTCTCAACATTACTAACAAAACGTGCCCAATCTCGGCACACCTAGCTCTACTCGTCTATTAGTTCCAGTAGCAGTCTTCGAAGTACACCTGCAGGTCACTCCATCAAGTCCGGAGGAAAGGTCTCAACATAACTAACAAAACGAGCCTAAACTCGCCACACCTAGCTCTACTCGTATAATAGTTCCAGTAGCAGTCTTCGAAGTACACCGGCAGGTCACTCCATCAAGTCCGGAGGTAAGGTCTCAACATAACTTACAAAATGAGCCCAAACTCGCCACACCTAGCTCTACTCGTCTATTAGTTCCAGTAGCAGTCTTCGAAGTACACCTGCAGGTCACTTCATCAAGTCCGGAGGTAAGGTCTCGACATTACTAATAAAACGAGCCCAAACTCGGCATTCCTAGCTCTACTCGTCTATTAGATCCAGTAGCAGTCTTCGAAGTACACCTGCAGGTCATCCATCAAATCAGAAACTAACACAATCCCGGAAATTCCACGGGAACGGGAACTATGCGATTTTACTTTGACTGCGCGGGCGAAGCTGCGGGCGGAAACCTAGTTGTTATTAAAACACAATTGCCATCTTCAAAAATATTTTGGGGCACGTATTCTCGCTCGGTTGCACTTTACAAACAATACCCCGAATTAATTAATAAAACATAAAACTCTTAAATATTGCACTTTAAAAAGTTTTATGAACCTTTTCAAATGATTTTCTAGTATAATTTCAATAACGTCCTTAACTTTTTATGAGTTTTGACTGGGCACGTCGGTTAAAACCTATATTGACTAGATGTCTCGACTTAAAATCAGTTAATAAGGATATTGACCGATGCCCTTAGTCAATAACGTTATTAACTGGTTTAATCAGATAAAATCAGTTAATAAGGATATTAACCGACGCCCTTAGTCAATATCCTTATTAACTGATTTTACCGGTCAATAACGTTATTGACTGGTTCAGGGTTTTGACTGTAACATATATAATATATTATAGTCTCCTAATTAAAAATTAATGTTTTATAAAAAAAAAACTATGAACGCACTAATTCTGCGGTAGGATCAAGTACTATTATCTTAGATCATTAAGTAATTTCTTAATGATCTAAGACTATTATTGAAGAATTTTATATCATAATGCGAAAATCATATTTTTCTCCTATAATTTATTAGCTGACCCGTTCGTCTACTCCCAAAGGAAATATTTTTTTTAATGAAATTAAAGAAGTTAAAGGTACCTACTGAAATATTAAGTTATTTAATAGAATTAAATTAATCAAACAACAAGTAGTTCAAAATTTGTTTGTGTCGGTTCTTGTATGAGTCGACTTTTTCTATTGCATTTCATTAATCAGGAATAATTAAGATCTCTCTGTGTCCATGAATAAGCTCAAATCATATAGGTAGGTAGGTACCTAATGTCTAGATCTAAGGCTCGTGTATTCACTTGCGTGGTTACATTATTTATTTATACTGTAAGCCTATTTAAGTATTACATATTTATATATTATGTTATGTACCTTTATATTATATTATCGTTTGTATTATAGGTATGTATATATATTATAGTTTCAGATGACTTTGGTTCAGTAAGTTTCAGTGATTAGGTAGCTACGCTGTTATTATTGTTATACAAATAAATGGTATAGGTAGGTAGGTAATTTATCGAGCAGAAAACGCATTTGAAACGAACAGCATTTTGTAGAAATTGTTGGTGCTTAAAATTCTTTTAAATATTTTTATGACAAATTGTGTTCATTCAGAGTTCCACGTCAAAATACGATATTAAATGTGCATAAATACATGATATTGTACCATTTTTATTTCAAGAGAGCGAATAGTGAGAACTGGAGATAAATGTTTAGTAGTTTATTAACTGAAATGGAAGTTCAGAACTGAACTTTGTGAACTGAATCACAATTCGACTGGTATATTTTCCAAAATGATTTAAGTAAGTCGTAATTATTTACACAATATGTTATTATAATATATCAATTATCACGTTACTTCTATTTTAAAGGATAAATAGAATTTATCTAGCACACGCAATTAACCTGACCTTGTGTTACTGAGTATAGATATCACGAGAAGTGACGTAATTATGCATGTTTCACGACTAGAGCCTGAGGTTTAAACTAGTGACTGGAATTACTAAGAAATAAGAATATTTACTACGTATATTTTTTAAAGTACATAGGCCTTGATTGCAACGTTTTGTAGAGGTTGTAGGACGGTATTGTAGGAATGTCAGAATTTGCAAGGATCTTTCAGAACATATAGGTATATTTGCATTTTTTTTTCGTTTCAGCCTCTTAAGTCTTAAGTCGTACATTGTTGTATATAATATGCCTCCCCTTACTTTTTATCCGCATAAACTTTGGTTTAAATTGAGATTAATTTACATAGTATATGAGTCCGAAAATCTTTTTCAAACTTCTTTGTTATTATAATAAAATAATGTAAATTTGATAATCGCAAATTTAGAAAATGTATAATATATACAGACAGATAGAAAATGTATAGTATATATGTATATAAATAATATCCAAACATTTATTCAAAATATGGTTCTAACACAAAGGTCTTAGCAAAACAAACCAAGCACATACATACCTACTTGGAATTAAAATTGTGAAATAAAATTTTCCTGTTTGGAACTTATCTACCGTCTACACTCTACACGTGTAGAATAGATAAATAACGAACATTCACGAGAAAATAACATTATCTCCTACAATTCTCTTTGTTATATAAAACTTATAGACCTGATAACAATTATTGTAATGAATATTGAATATTTATTTATAACGCTTATTAAATTTTTATAAATGGTGTTATGAAAAAGAATAATTGCCTAATTTTCTGTAAAGAAATCACGTTCATAAATTATGTATCTATTTATATTATATACCTAAGTAGCATTTGAAATAATAAATATTGGATTTATTTAATCATGATTTTCGAAACTAAAGGTTTCCCACTTATGGTATATTGTTATTCTCTAGTAACGCTGCGCTGTACTATGTGTAGACTACAGTGTAGAGTGTAGACTGTACCCATACTGTACCCCACACCGCACACGACTCAAGAGACGTGTCTATTTTATTGATTTTTATCAACACTATATATATATTTTGTGATTCTATATTATAAGCTTTTTATATGTTTAATAAATACAGTAGCATTCTTTAGGCTGGCACGTGAGATTGTCGATAGAAAAACAATCCAGCCCATATTATCTGCCAAGCTATTGTAATTTGTTATAAATAAATTCATATTTATATTTTCATGAGTCATGTACACTTGGCTGCCTTGAAGATGACGAGGTCATGGTCTGCATCAAGACTAGGCATGCTTAACAACTATCTAATGCAATAGATGATTAAAAAAAGGAAATAATAACAAACAAATTTAGCAGCAATTATTAAGTAAAAACATTTATTGCCCTCAAATTAGAGACCAAATTGGCAAATAAGTAAGATGATTATTATATTTTATAATTCAAAGCAAAGAAAGTACGAAAAAATAAATATGTATATTTATAAGATAGGCGATCATTTCATTTAAATAAATGAATAAATAAATTAGTTTGGAAAATCCAAAAGTGCACGCCTCATAATCTCATCCTTTACAATAAAATTGATTATTTATAAAGAGTACACTATAAATATAAAAAAGAAATAAAATAAAACAGTTGGAAAAGTAAAGAAAGCGGTACATTTTTCTTGTGGCCCCACCTAGATGTGAAACTGCGCAGGTTTAAGGGACTGACTACCAACTTATTTTTTTAAACCTTGGCTTATAGTATAAAGAATCGAGTTTATAATGGTGAATTTTGAGTACACTATAAATATAAAAAAAAATAAAGAATATAATATATAGATATATATATATATGGAGAACAGTCGATATTTTTTATTGTTTATTTAATAACAATTATACCGCATCGAATCAGACCCTGAAAAATGAAAGGGTTCTATTCCTGAGCATACTCAAGCGTAAGAGAAAAAAAAAAGACTCGATTAGTAAAGTATTTCGGTCGCTATCGTGTTAACAAGAAAATCCTCCGCACATACAGACACACGGACGTCCAAGACAGAACTTTTTTAAACTGTTTTTTAACTAGTTTAAATAACAAAAATGACATCAAAATTCAAAAGTATCATGAATGTTAAAAATAGTTTTTTTCTTAATATGTGTGTGTGTATGTATTATCTTACAAGTGCAATGTATGATACATAAAGACATTTTAAGTTCGAAAAATCAGATGTTTTGCGTGAAGTGACAGTATAGTACGGGAGCTAGCAACGTTTAAAAAAAAGTCATTTTAGTATAGTTGGGTTTTTGATATACTGTTTCTCTTGCTATTTCGGTTAGAGTCCGGGCTGTCTGGCTGGCCGCAGTGGTTGCGTTTATTAGTGCGCATCTTATCTGCACAGGAAAATATCCTTAATTTAAAGTCATTTTTTAACGCGTAATTTTTAATCTTTTGCCTTTAGATAGATCCATCAGACATAATTTTTTTATTGCAAGACGTTTTTTTCGTTGTAAAATAGGTGCCATACGCAATTTTTATTTCAAAATAACTAAAATGTCATCGAAATAAGTGAAATTACATCAACATGAGTCCGCTTAAAAGGTAAGTAATAACTTTATTATTTATATTATATTATCCTTTTTTAATACTTAAATTGAATAATTAGTAAACTAATATTTTTAATAGATGGTTTCATATTTATTACACTTTTGGGTATAAATATGAATTTGATGATATTTGTATTTTCTAGTGTTTGATTTTACGCGAGTATTATACATTTTGAAATTAAAGACTTGGGAAAATAATACAATGAATAAATCGCGTTTAAAATCCGTTAAAAAGTCTTTAATTTCTTGATGATATTTGGTTTTTATCAAGTTTACATTAACGTCCTATTTGAGGTTCGTTGGGAAAAAGGAGGCGATATGGTAGATTGTTGAAAAAAAAACTGTAAATAGTAAAATGAATATTATATATAGTATAAGTAACACAGTGATTACTTATCCTTCACTGGGACTCATGTTGATGGAATTTCACTTATTTCGATGATATTTTAATTATTTTGAAATAAAAATTGCGTCTGGCACCTATTTAACAACGAAAAAAACGTCTTGCAATAAAAAATGTATGTCTAATGAATCAATCTAAAGGCAAACGATTAAAAATTACGCGTTAAAAAATGACTTTAAATTAAGGATATTTTCCTGTGCAGATAAGATGCGCACTAATAAACGCAACCACTGCGGCCAGCCAGACAGCCCGGACTGTAACCGAAATAGCAAGAGGAACAGCATAATTATTATCAAAGAACCAACTATACTAAAATGCTCACTTGTCAACGTTGCTACCTCCTAGAATAGTAGTACCCACCTCAACGCTTCGCTTATGAGGCGTGCAATAAATAAATTTCACTATTTAAAGGTTGTCCATACTTCTTTTATTGCTTGTTCTTTGTTAGTTTTATTAGATTTTGTAAAACAAGATCTAAATGGTAGACATATTTTTCATAACAATCAAAATGTCTGTTAAGTTTTATACAATAAATACCTATGCAGTTTAAATCGGTGCAGTGCCCGAACCGCGCACGTGACGCGGCAGAGCATAAACATTGCATGGAAGGATCTCGGTTATAATTTATCGAATTGTTCTGATGGAAATTTCCCAAAGTCAGGACGGGGCAAATGATTGATTGAAATGGATCGTATAAATCAGAAACGATTGCTTCTATTTTTACAAGAAAATAATTATTTCACCTTTCACCTATAAAATGTGAAAATCGCTCATAATTCCATAATCAATGACAAAATCAATAACGAGAGCCGCCTAGCAAATTAAAAAGCCCACAACCTTCACACGTTACTTTCTAAACGGCGACCTTGCGGGGTTTTCGAGAGATTTCCATTACCTACGTGTTCGGTAAAAGCGATTCTATCGCCCTCCCCAGCGTTGTTATCTGAGCGTTATCGGATCGGTTACGTCACGGTAGCGGCATTCGAGTTTTCGCAACGCCTCGTGCGTGGCAACGTGACTTTGGATCACGTGTCGACCCACGCCGGGGCCGTTGGCGGTCGTCGCGTCGCTCGAGGCACGTATGCGACGGATCCGATGCAATCATACGAGTATGTTGCGCTGTTGACTCATATTAGCTGTATTTCATTCAGTGTGTGAGTTTTAACTGATTTTTATTTCGATTATGATGACCTAGTTTAGAACTTGAACTATAGTAAAAGAGAGTTAGAACTTTGGTTTAGTACGCTGAGTAACCTGGCGGCTAGATTACAAAATAAAAGACCTGGCGGCTGGCCTCTAGGAACTGAATCACAGATTTTAGTCATTTGATGTGTGTTTATCCATATTCCTTTTTTGAAATGCTTCTAAATACTTTCTTAATACTTTTATAAAAAATTATAACAAAAAAGGTTTTTTTGTTAAATTTTAATGCTTAAATTTCAATTTTCAATATAATATTTTCTACGGCGCGGCGCAAGAAAGTCGTCGTGTGACAACTGACGAGTGACCTTTGTCTAGCTGCTAGAGAGACATGAGACTTTATTCACAAATAACAAAAAATATGGTTCCTTATTTAGACTTTATCTCTCAGCATTATTATGATGTAAGCAAACTTTGTTAAGTTAATCATGAAATATCCGCATACGTTCTAGCTTCTAGCTCCAACTGTAGTCTGTATGTCCTTTCCTATACCTTGCATTGAAAACTATGAATTCAATCATGTGATGATCTTTAGAAGGTTGAGACCACAAAGGTTTCTGAAAATAAAAATGATCTACGGTGATACGGTGTTTACGTGACTATCTCATCTCAATATAATATACAGGGTTACTTGTAAAACACCAGCAACCTCGCAGGACAAGATACCTAACATCATAAGTAACAACATTTATTGTTCTACGACTTTTCATATTTTGTTAGATTTTATTTTCATACAAAAATAAATGTTCATTTCATTTTCCGTTTGAATATTATAAACTCTACGCGCATCACAAAAATTACGTAAACAAGAAGCGAACGGGAGGGGAAAGGGGGCGTCGCGTCGCGGTTGTCCTTTCGATGATGAGTAGAACATAGACTTACAAACGTTAGGAGAGTACAATAAAAGCTTAAAAAATCATTTAAAAATAATTTATTTCGTTATGCCAAAAGTCGTAGAACAATTAATGTTACTTATGATGTTAGCTATCTTGTCCTGCGAGGTTGCCGGTGTTTTACAAATAACCCTGTATAAATCTCGTGTCACAATGTTTGTCCTCAATGGACTCCTAAACCACTTAACCGATTATAATAAAATTCGCACACCATGTGCAGTTCGATCCAACTTGAGAGATAGGATAGTTTAAATCTCAAATCGTTTTAGAGAAAGCGGGCGAAGCAGCGGGTGGTAAGCTAGTCATAATATATTATGATCCAACACAGACTAAGCACTAGTTACTTTTTAATAAAGTATCTAGGTACTTATCATGATTTCAAATACTATTATCTAATTACCGCAACATTCATCCGGGAAGTTTTGAAGTGAAACTCCGTAGGCGCATTGAGAGTAAAATTTCAAGGTCGCCATGGAAATACCGTCAGGTCATGGATTACGATTTTGGTTTCTTTGAATCTGGCCAAAGAAGTTTCACTTATGAAACGTGTGCTCGGTACCTACACACGCTCTTTTTGTAAAAAAAGTATTTTATGTTATTGTGTGGTTCCTTTTACGGTGTAATACATAATATCTTCGCTAAATAATTGTTAAAGTAGGAGGAGAATGGGACAATTATTACAATACATAAAATATAAGTATTTTTTGAAGTAATTAAGTTTAATAAAATTAATTTAACACTCTGTAGGTATATCTGTATTATTCTATCTTACACAGCTTTCATTTTCATTGATTTTTCAGTCTGTTCGGTTCTATAGATCGACATTCCAACACAAATTATTTTTCAATTCGGACCAGTAAATAGTTCCTGAGCATGAGCTTTTTCAACAAACTATGAAACATTTATAATATGAGTATGGAAGTTAAATTAACTTAAGACTAAAAAGTAATTGACTAAATCCTAAATACCAGATCAATATGTCACCATCTCTAATACCTCTCTTCACATCAATCTAGGGCAATTATATTTAAAATTAAAATATATTCCTATAGATATCAAACTCGAAATAAGAGTTAGTTGTAACAGTAACATAAATTGAGTAAATATTATGTAAATAGCATTTATATAATAAATGATTTAACACTTTGCGAAACTATCGACACTCCCTAACTGAAAAGGAAAACAAAACTATCAATTGTTCAGGCTATATCCAGGTCAGTAAAGCACCTCCCGAAAAGGTCAGGTATAGCGCCCGGCAAACTTCTTGGCCAAAAAGTAGCGTTGTGGGGGAAGTTTGCGCATCAAGTTTTAGTACTTACATTCTTATATGCGCAAGCTACTTTTTGGCCAAGAAGTTTGCTGGGCACTTTACATTTTACAATCCTGCACACCATTCTTCACAATGACGCGACGCAATAGTAATGCTTTGTAGAAACATCAGTCCAATTTGATGTCACACTCGAGAACACGTGCGCCTCACACGGCCCTAAACGTGGTTAGTAGGTAAACAAACTGACATACTTAGCCGAACAGTCAGGGTCTACATAAATGTATATTAGATTTTATAAGTGGTTATATAAAGGTGCCGTAACTCTTCTTGTTCTTGGTGCCGTAATTCTAACTTTCTTCTTGTGTCGTTTCGTTTACGTTGAATAATGAGTACTTGGAAAACTACGTTGAAAAACAATGAATGACGCTTGGCAGTAATTGGACTGAGTAATTGGCATACTACCATTTATATTGATTTAGCAGTATTAACGTTGTGTTATCAGCTGGTCACGTAGAAACGGAAAGCAGTTGGAGACTGGGTCATAGAAAATAAAGACAGTGATAATGAGGTTAGCAGATAATAACAATAAATAATGTGTGTTCATGATGTAAATAAGCAAATCGAATGAGTTATTTGATTGATTTTATATGGACGATTGGAGATATATATTTGCAAATAAACAATAATAATAATAATTTTGGCGTAGGGATGTGACGACCCCATCGCCCCCGGTTGGCATATCTACAATTATAGATATCCCAGCCGTGCAGTCAGTCACCCCGTAGGGCACCTTGTGGCGAGGTGTCGGGGAGAAGCGACCCCGCGGGAACCGAGCGCTCCCGGGGGAGGTCCCTGTCCTCACCTCTGGGCTGTCCCGGTGGCAGTTCGGAGTGAACAATGACGAGGTTCAGGATCCCCCACCTCTGGCTTGCCTTTGTTGGCCGTCCAGAGTGGAGCCGCGAGAGCTATATGCTCGGGGGTGGAAGTGTCTAATGGCGTAATAGCGGGGAAACCCGCTCCGGGCCCGCTGGCTCGCGATGGTGAAACCGGTGCCGCACCTCTCTACACCCCTAGCCGTTCAGCTGATGTTGCCCCCTTGTTGCCATTATCGGTAACCTTTTTGGGAGCCCATCGACCGAACTGGCGAGTCACCGTTTGCCATAATTTTCAATTTTTAAGATTGAAAAGGCAGACGTCCATAGTCCCCATAGACCCAATATACCAGTCCATCTAACACCCCCTTCCATAACCCAGTTTTATTCATTTCCATTTTTCTGCAATAGTCCTACATTGGCCGCGGACTGCCCAGGGCTGTATCTCTATAGTGCAGCCATGGGCAGGCTGCGGCTGGTGTCCTACAACACATTAAATTCTCTAAAGGGCCTCTGCGTGTTGGACCTGTGTCCCCACGTAAGCCTTCCAAAGGACCGGGTATCATCCTTACGGCGATACCCGTGTATTATGGAGAGAGACATAATAATTTAATCACTATTTAAATTTTTCTGCCATACAGAGATAGATATTATAAACAAAAAAAATTATTTTATTTTACGCCTTCGATCAATCATCAACCTTATATCATGTAAACTTTCAGAACAGGAAAAACAGAGCTTATAGGATTCTCTGACGCCATCGTTGTTTAGAGGTTTACTTTCGCATGAATATCGTGCTAATAATAATTGAAGCCGTATTATAGAACGACAAGATAAAACAAATTACATAAAAATATAGTTCGATTTTTGATAAACTGCTACTGGAACTGGTTGGTGTTCTTGAAGAGACTTGAGATCTGGTCACCTGAGAATTTAAATACCTACTTTATAATTATCAAAAGCGTAGCTGAGTTCAAATAAGTAAAGCAGGGTTTTAATTGGATTTAGTCGGTAGTTTACTATTTTATGGACAACAAAAAAAATTCCTTGTCACGTGTGTGCCTGACTCGAGTTGTATAATTTATTGATTAATTTAAAATTCTACCGTTGAATATTTTATTTTCTTTGATTGTTAATGTTTAGACTAATTAATAAATTAATGAGTAATCATCATAATAAATAAATTAATAAATAATAGGTGTGTCGCAGGTCTAAGATATTAATTACAGAAGTACCTAATCTAAATCTTAATTTATTTGTCACACTTGGAATATAGAGGTATAATTAATGATCCACGTGATTTATGTTAACACATAATAATTATAATATGTATGAAAGTAAATATTCATAGTCAACTCTGTATCATTATGTTATGTATCTAGTCTCATTTTTCTCAATACAGAAATAAAATAAAATATTATCTTACAAGTGCAATGTATGATACATAAAGACATTTTAAGTTTGAAAAATCAGATGTTTTGCGCGAAGTGACAGTAGTACCCACCTCAACGCTTCGCCTAAGAGGCGTGCAATATTTAAAAAAAAGAAAGTAGGAATGGTATGTACAAAAAATTATGTAGGTACGTTTCTATATCTGATGCACTATGCATCTATTATGACTGTTAAAAACAAGACGGTCTTCTAGTGGTCTTCTACATCAAGAATTTTTGTTAATGTCAAATTTGGAGCCTCCCAATTTCTTCATATTTAAAATATCGTGAAAACATTTATATTCTACTAAGAAACATTCACAGCAATTAAATATATTTATAAATATTAAATGAGGCTTACAAGTTACAGCGCACATGACTTGGTAAGTTATTCGCTAATCGGCCGACATCGCGTGTATTTTTGCACGTGACTTGTGATACTATGACGTCATACGCTTGTCTATACAAAATAATATGTGCCCGATCACCCCAGTGCAATTTAACGTGACTGTTATCTTTCTTTGATTACTTTTTGTTAGGAGGAATGATGAATTTTTCGGGTATGAATTATGATATTTTGATCCGTAATTATTGTAATAAAATGTCGTAAATCTATACCTACCTACTTATTAAGGAGTTTATTTGTTTGGTTGAACCATAGAAATCTAAATAACAAGGGTAGAACGTTCATCTCGAGTTTTACGACTGGTCCGATTTGATCTTTGTTTTTTGATGGATATTCAATAAGCGAAGAAGTCATTATGTAGATGTTATGTAGGCAATAGATACGTAGTATATTATTATTAATCTGTGGTAATATAGGTATCATGTTGCGAAAGCGGAAAAATATAACGAATGAGAGCAGACGAAATTACTGTATGAAATCCTGATATTGCACATCTCATATCCTTCGCACAAAAGGCCTTTTCATAATATATTATACCTACTCAGAGGAAAATTACTTACGGGCGTCGCTCCGATGAATTTGTAGTACCTACCTAGTGACACATTGTATGCACACGTGCTTGTTCGAAATAATTAATATTATAGCTATTGTTACTTGTTATTATTTTGGCCAAATCGTTTTAGCTGACATCAAAAACAGAGGTTATCTATTCGACACGTGTGTAATTATCGGAACTGCAAAATATTTAGATATGATAACATTTAGTAACGGTGTATTATGTATGTATTTTTCATGTAACTAAGTACTTCTCTCTCTCTCTTGTCGGTCCCTCATGTCTGAGGATCGTGGTCAGCATCAGGGTTGCATCTGGAGCGGATAATTTGCCTCCACCGGTCTCTGTCCATGGCGTCTCTTACGACCGTGTAAAAATTAGTGGCAGATGAGTTTTTGACTTGGTCTGTCCATCGTGTTGGTGAACGACCACGCAATCTTTTTCCCTCCGTGTTCCCAACCACTATCAATCTCTCCAGATTTTCATCGCCTCTGCGTATCGTGTGGCCGAAGTATGACAAGATGCGTTGTTGGCATATGGTGGATAACTTCGCTTGCTAACTAAGTACTTACTTACATATAAATGTTTTTTATGGATTCCTTAAAAACTCTTTAATTAGAAATGTTTTTGTTAGCTTACATGAGGAGGGCGCAGAATTAAAAATAGACTCAGCATTACAATTATAAAATAAATAAATAAAGGTTAAGTAGATTTTGTGTCATAAAAAATAAAAACCTATTACACGGTAACATTTATTACCCTTAATAATTATTAATTATGTCTATTTTGTATTTTAGTTTTAATGATATGAGGATTTAGGTCCAACAAGCAGAGCATTTGTAAATAGTAGTTTGTACTTCTAAATATCAATCGTGTTTATATAAATTTAAAATTATAGCCATTCAGAAAACTTAAAAAATAAGGGGGCGTTCGCGTCGGCGAAATTTAGAGATCCGTCACGCTGGAACCCGCTTTAAAAAAACCTTACTTTTTTTCAGCCTATTTTACCTACAAACGATGCTAATAAATGTAGTATAGGTCAATTTTTTGTAGTCTTATTAGTTACTTAGAAAACATCATTGATATCGTTCGAAGTAAAAAATATAAATAATAGCGTGTTGATTAGTTTTGGAATGGGTTCCAAATTGATTGTAGTTTATTGTAGTGGCAAGAAAATTCTTTATTTGCGTTGTTTTATCTCAAATTATTGCAAGAAGGTCACAATAACAAGATTTTAAAAAATAAATAACACTTGTTCAAAAACTACAAACGATGCCAATAAATGTAGTATAGGTCAATTTTTTGTAGTCTTATTAGTTACTTAGAAAACATCATTGATATCGTTCGAAGTAAAAAATATAAATAATAGCGTGTTGATTAGTTTTGGAATGGGTTCCAAATTGATTGTAGTTTATTGTAGTGGCAAGAAAATTTTTTATTTGCGTTGTTTCATCTCAAATTATTGCAAGAAGGTCACAATAACGAGATTTTAAAAAATAAATAACACTTGTTCAAAAACTACAAACAATGTAGTTGATTGTAGCTAAACTCATATGTTTGTAGTGGCTGCTGAACCCCTGTAAGCAATAAAAAACAAAAAATTTAGTGTTCAATAAGTTAATATATTCAAAACAATTATGAGCCTTGGATTTCGTGTCGTTTGTAGTTTAAGAAAAAAAAATATTCATGCTCATACATACATCTTCGCACACGTGCGTGTTTGTGTATGCGTGTGGGAGTTTCGTAATTTAGTGTACATTAAATTGCACATGATATATGTTAAAAAAAAAAGAGTTGGATATCTTTAATGTTCAGTAGTTTGCTGTTCAATGTTACAAAGTCACTTAATAATCCGAAACTGCTGAGACGACAAAAGTAATTAAAATGAAATAATGGATAAATTCCATCCGAAACGAAAAAAAACTCAAAATAGTGCAATATAAAAAATTGGAATTAATATTGTCATTTATCGTTTATTGTAGTACTGGTAAAATAATTTATCCTCTATAATAACTTCAAGAAAAATCAGATAAAACTAGCCAAATTGTAGTGGTATAATAAAATGACACTGGCATAAAAACTACAAACGATATGAACAATTGTCACAGTACCTTTATATTTGTATGTCTTGCTTATTACTGATTATAAGTGCGAATGAATAAATCTACTTAGTGTTTGATAGAGTGATACATTTTAAGACGTTAGAAAATAGAAAAGGAAATCGTTCGTAGTTTCACAGTTTGTCTTCCGACAGCATACCTTTATATGTATATGGACATTACCGATTAAATATAAGCGTGCGTACACAAGTTTACAGTTGCCTACAGTAAATGTAGCATCGATTATACCTCAAAATATAAATTCAAAATCGTTGGACTTACAAGTATGTGCTGTTTTTCGTATTAAAAAATAATGACAGCCAACTATACACGGACTTTCGTAAGTATTGAAAACTTGAGCTGCAAATGAGTTGAATTTTTAATTATAATTTCTGAAAGTGTAAAACTTTTTGATAATTGAAAATTGTTAATCAATAATCAGAGAGTAATTGTTAGTATTTTTAACAACAGCTACGATACAGTTGAAGGATCGTATACTACAAACGATTTTATAAACTGTAGAGCTTTTTGAAGACTAAAAATTGGTTCATCGAAAGCCTTATACTGCGTTTATAGTGATTCAAGAGCAAAAAAATATTTCTTTTTTATTTATTTTTATCTACAAACGATGCTGATGAATGTAGTATAGGTCAATTTGTTGTAGTCTTATTAGTTACTTACGGCCGAAATTAATATTCAATCCAATCTAATATCTGCAGATTTTCGATCGAAAATGTGATCCGGATTTTAAGTTAACTTCGCTTCGAACTTCGAATTTGGCTAGTTTTATCTGATTTTTCTTGAAGTTATTTTAGAGGATAAATTATTTTACCAGTACTACAATAAACGATAAATGACAATATTAATTCCAATTTTTTATATTGCACTATTTTGAGTTTTTTTCGTTTCGGATGGAATTTATCCATTATTTCATTTTAATTACTTTTGTCGTCTCAGCAGTTTCGGATTATTAAGTGACTTTGTAACATTGAACAGCAAACTACTGAACATTAAAGATATCGAACTCTTTTTTTTTTTTTAACATATATCATGTGCAATTTAATGTACACTAAATTACGAAACTCCCACACGCATACACAAACGCGCACGTGTGCGAAGATGTATGTATGAGCATGAATATTTTTTTTTCTAAAACTACAAACGACACGAAATCCAAGGTTCATAATAATTGTTTTGAATATATTAACTTATTGAACACTAAATTTTTTGTTTTTTATTGCTTACAGGGGTTCAGCAGCCACTACAAACATATGAGTTTAGCTACAATCAACTACATTGTTTGTAGTTTTTGAACAAGTGTTATTTATTTTTTAAAATCTCGTTATTGTGACCTTCTTGCAATAATTTGAGATGAAACAACGCAAATAAAAAATTTTCTTGCCACTACAATAAACTACAATCAATTTGGAACCCATTCCAAAACTAATCAACACGCTATTATTTATATTTTTTACTTCGAACGATATCAATGATGTTTTCTAAGTAACTAATAAGACTACAACAAATTGACCTATACTACATTTATTAGCATCGTTTGTAGGTAAAATAGGCTGAAAAAAGTAAGGTTTTTTTTAAAGCGGGTTCCTGCGTGACGGATCTGAAATTTAGGTCCATAAATTACGTCAACACCTGACGTAATTTATGGACTTAAATAGGTACTATCCCAAGCGAAAATATATTCATTATAAGAGTATCCAACATCCAATAGTAAACTGATGGTTACACTTACCAAATATTATGGAAAGGATAAAATTTAGTATTAGTGTGGTATTCCCACCTTATTTCTCTTCTCGTTGACTTACTATCACATGAAGTGTGTCACGCGTGCTCTTTTCCAATGTAGATAATGTATAATAATTATTATCTATGTATCTGTAACCTCGCAATCCAAAAATAAGTAATTGAAACGATAATTAAAACACACTATGTACATGAAGTCGTGGAGAATGGACATACAAAATAAATTATCAGTTATCTTGATTCTGATATAATGAAAATATCATTGCGCAAGAAAATTATTATTATGATCAAATCTGCATTTACCACGTGCAAGAAATAATGTCACATGGAAGAATCACGCGTACGTCATCGCTTTGAGGTACGCGTGACTCCGTGAATTTTACCTTTATACATTTTTATAACAAGATGTTGGGACTTGGGATATATTTGAAGATTTTATTGAATATAGTTAAAGTTGCTTTATGTTTACTTGTGGATTACCCGGGATAATGTAAGATAGTAAAAGCAGTGTGTGTGACCAATAAGTAACCACTAATAAATAATTGTTTAAGATTTATAAATTATGATATCACACTAAATTCTAAAATATTCCATATAAGTAATAAACTCGATGTTAGGGTGGTTATGTGGATTAAACATATTATGTATCTACTTAGGTCTGACTGTCTGAGAGTTATAACTTATAAGTTATAATATGTCACCGACAATTATTATTATAGTAGAAAAATAATTCACGAAACGAAACTTTCATTAAATGGTCATCGTTATTTTTCGTATTACAAATGATTACCAGATCAGTCTTCCGCTAACGTAATAATTTCAACGGAAACTTATTTCTTGAACTTTCAGAGAACACAGCTGGGCTTCCGCCTCTCCCAACGCTTGTAAGTGGAGATGGAATAAACAAAGATATGATATTATATGGAATAAACATTTATGTAGGACAATAATTATTTAATTAACGATAATTAATAACTAGGTATTTTAATAATAGAGAGATAATTTATGCTATTTATAAAAAAATCTGCATGTGTGTCCTTGCAATAATATTAATAATCAGGTGAATATTATTAATTTCAAAATAGATTTAAGGTGATCAGTCGATAACAGTGCGATACGACAAGATTTGCATAAGACCTTGATAGATCCGAGCGAACTCACGTGCTTTGTGACAAAAAATCATTCAGCGTCCCGCACACAGACGCCTTCAAAACGTGGAATATATTATTATGATGACTTGTTGACAATTTTGATTCATATTCGTTTGTACTGAATTATTGATTTGACATTGGTATAGTTCCCCGATTTAACAAAATGACGGTGTAACGATGATTTTGCAGTGTACATGTAATGTGAAGATAGGATTTAAAGTTCACACTTAGATTACAAAATAAAAGACAGATGGAGCGTTGCCGAACTAAACCGAATAATTTATCGTCATTTTCAATAAAGCTATGTGTGCTGTCATTTCGCCGCTGCACTGTACGTACACGGTGCTTCTGTGTGCGTGTAAATTTTCCCCGACTACGGAAAAAAGTGGGTTATGTTTTTCGAGTTTATGTATGTATGTATAATATTTCTTTGACATGCCCTGCAGTATAAACCGTTGGACCGATTTTGAGTTGTGAGGTTTCATTGCAATGATCTGAATTATTATGTTAGTGGCGGTAGTGACGTAGGCTATATACATAAATGAGAAGTCAAGTTTTAATTTTTATTTAAATTCTTTTATTACATAAAGTATCTGCTTACTAAAGTTATATATGGACAAAATAATTGTATTCAACTTTTTATTAAATAAATTACATAAAAAAAGTTTCAATATTAACTATAATAATTATATTATTTTTTATTTTTCATAATATATGAATACGAATAGCTGTAGTTTTTAGTCGAGAATACGGGACATTTTTTTTCATCATATCCATCATGGAGTTCACATAAATTAAATCGCTAGCGAAAACGACTATGACGTTTTTAAGCTTTATAAAAATACCAAAATAATGTATTATGCTTATTAAAATAATCTAATAATTATCATGAACCTTTAGTGCACTATACAAATAATCACATTCAGGATCGAAAAATCCAACAGCATTACCCTGAAGATCTTTTAACCATTTTACCGTTTTACCAATAAAAATGGCAAATTCATTTTCGAAATACTGGCAACATACGTTGAAGTTTTGTATTCCTTCATATCTGTAAAATTATTATTCATATTAAAGAAATAAATCAGCCAAATAATCTACAGAAAACCTGTGAAACGATGTTTTATCTTTTTTTTTGTTTTCGGGAACAAATTTTACGGCGTTTTATTATCACAAGACGGCATTTTTTTACTAAAATTGCAAACCCTTTTTGACGTATTGCATGACACTATATGCGCTATAGCACTGGTGCAGCGACGTATTTGTTTTTGATTTCGTATTTTCTTTGACAAGGGCGACGGGCGGTTGTCATGCTCCATCTGTACTTTATTTTGTAATCTAAGAGTTCACATAAATCATATCAATAAGATAACAATAAATGTGAGATACAGACAACTGGTTTTATGACTTTATTCCATGACTTACACAAAGTGTTAGGTAAATGATAAACTGCACTTCAAGAATATGACGTATCAAACATAATAAAATAATAATAATAAATGTAGGGTAGAAGCTTAGACCAATAAATTAATGACATGAGGGTAGAAATATAGAATTAAGTAC
Source organism: Colias croceus (assembly GCF_905220415.1). Lineage (NCBI taxonomy): Eukaryota > Metazoa > Arthropoda > Insecta > Lepidoptera > Pieridae > Colias > Colias croceus. Next base: position 9,132,904 of record NC_059542.1, read on the forward strand.
ACATATAAATAACTAGCTGCTCCGCGCGGTTTCAACCCCGTGGCTCCACTCCTGTTGGTTGTAGCGTGATGATATTATACTTATAGCTTATAACCTTCTTCGACAAATGGGCTATCTAACACCGAAAGAATTTTTCAAATCGGACCAGTAGTTACTGAGATTAGCGCGTTCAAACAAACAAACAAACAAATGTCTAACAGACATGTTTTATTTTCAGTTACAACTCGAACGATGGTTTCGGCCGCGCGGGAGGCGATCAGATCAATTTTGCGGTGCGGTCGGAGGACGAAGGCGAATACCCTGGAGGCTACATGAAGAAGGGGAAGGTCTCGAGGGCAAGTTATACTGAATATGCCCGATTTATCCTACTCAATCTTATATAAACTTGCTTGCCGTCGATTTTAGTAAACAAACGATTTAACAAGGTTACTCGATTGAAGTTAAAGCTCCTAAGCACATCACGCATGGTTGACTTGATTTTTAAATTGTAGGTTATATGCACAAAGTTTAAACTGTGAACCCGTTTTTTGCTACGTGTTTGTTTACAAAAATCGACCAGTTTTTGTCTCGATGTTGTGGTTTGTGAGTGGTTTTTTTTGTTTAAATTTAAAATGCATCCAAACTTATATCCTGATAATAATGTTTCCTGGTCGAAGGAATTAATTAGTCGTGTACTGTGTAATTCTTTTAAATGTCCAGAAATTTTTAAAGGTTAAATCGATTCGAATCAATATTCTGTTACTTCTGCTTTATGATACAAGCTTATTAGTCCTGAAAAAGTTTGGTTATTGACGTTTGATCTTAAAATTTCTGAACTGCCTGTAATTTCGTAAAACAACTGATACGGGACACTTTTTCTATTCAATTTCAAAATAGGACAGAAAATTCGAATATAAATAGTATCTAAAATCTAACGAGTAACACTAACCATTACAGCAAGACCCGATGTCCCATCGAATAATCGAGAAGCGTCGTCGGGACAGAATGAACAACTGTCTAGCCGACCTGTCCAGATTGATACCACCGGAGTATTTGAAGAAGGGCCGGGGCAGAGTGGAAAAGACTGAAATCATTGAAATGGCGATACGCCACCTCAAGTTCCTACAAGAACGCGTTAATGGTACGTACCTAGGATTAAACTTATTTTTATACTAGCGGCCCGTCCCGGCTTCGCACGGGCATTAAACATTACATTTAGATTTGTTAATTTTACTAAACGAATTATTATCAAGCGTAAATTCCGCACACGTCCATCACGTAGGTAGCCGACCGCGCGAGTAAGCCGCGCGGCAAGTTTATTTCGTGATCTTAACCCCCCTCCCGTACCCCTGCCCGAGTGACGCTTACAACGCATAGCTAGCCGAATACAGTTTATTTTTTAATTTTTTTTTAACTCGTGATATCTTTTGATTGGATTGTCAGAATCGAATAATTCAAAAAGTAATATAAAGATATTGAAGCAGTCTTAAATAATACATCGTTTATTTTGATAAGGGTTAATACCAAGGTACAAATAAAGAGCTTTTTGTAGCGGTGGTATTTTAATTTCTTTTTTTCAATAAAAAAACGCTTATTGTGACATGACTGTAATAGTTAGAGATATGCTGCCGCTGATTTTTTGTAGATAATGGTGTGTTCTAAAAAAATGTAGTATATCATTTTGTTCTATCATCAACAGTTTTCGCAGCGCACGCGATGTAAGGTAGTTTTTTGATATTTTTTTCACACCTTGGATTACGTTATCGTAATTTTAGTAAGGATGCCTATTTTTTTTGAAAATGAAATATAGCCTATGTCACTCAGAAATGATGTAGCTTTCCAACAGTGAAAGAATTTTTCAAATCTGCCAAGTAGTTTCGGAGCCTATTCAATTCATACAAACAAACAAACAAAAAATCAAACCTTTCCTCTTTATAATATTTGTATAGAAGAAGCTCACTCATTTTTATTGTAAGTAAATTATAGATACTAGAAATAAATAAATCTTTAAGAAATATCAGTAGTAATTTTGCAGGGCAATAGTGCCTTAAGTATGTCTTTTAAGTCAAAAGTTTTTAATGCCTCCTGTTATTCGCGAAGGTTATTCGCATATATAAAGTATGCTTTTCACCTTAGCTACCGTATAATTGTGATGTCAAGCTTTCTCGACAATAGGCATATTTAATGCAAAAATAATTCTTCAGATAAAGCGAATACTTTCAAAGAGAATGATATTAAATGTGGTATTAGATAGTACATATTTGAATTTCTCCTGAGTTAATTTTAATTTCTGAACAAAATAGTTTTTCGTCGTATTCCAATATTTTTTCTTAACTATGACGGTTTTTATTATTAATAATGAAATATTAAGTAATGTTTTCAATAAACGATAACTCAAAGTTATTTCTTTATCTCTATTTTAAAATTAAATAATATTATGGATGACTGATATTTTTATATTTTATCAATTCTATTTCGAGTGTAGAACGAAGTCATAATACTTCGTTCTAATTAAGCCGCTATTCATAATTTTAGGGTTTGAAATAATTACATATTAATCTTATTAGCTATCATTTCTCTTTTTTATTCTAACGTGCAATAATTGTCGTGGTTATAAGGTTTCTTCAGATGCTTTCAATTTTTTTGATTTTAATTTCGATTCACCTATGGTTCTAATTTCAAACTAAGAATGATTGTAATAATATGTATTCTAATGTACCCTTCTTTGAAAACATTGGAATTAATCTGAACAATTGAAGGTTAGTAAATAAACAATTTTACTAGTTAACACTCTTATTATTGCTTACTTGTTTACTATATATGCTCGTTATAAATTAGGTGACAATGCAATTTACTTTTTTATTCTAACATCGTGAATATCTTTAAGTGAATGATTTCAACTCACAATCGATGAAATTTCTCATCTTATGTTTATCCATTCCTTAAAGGCGAAATTTGAGCATTAAGAATCATTCAATATCTACCAGTACAATTTGGCATTGCAATTCTCTCAAATAAACGATCATTCACCACCAACAAGGTAATGCAATCCTAAATAAAACGAGTGTAACAAGTATTGACGTAAAATAAACAACTAAACTCACAATCACGATCAAAAATTGTCTGAAATCAAACTGTCTACGCGTCCAATAGGTAGAGTTTTCTAAGAAGTGTTTAACAATAGGATTTGAACATTACTGCAACGAATCAAGGTGTTCATTAGAAATACACCATGTAGTAAATGTAAGTTAATGCCGGTCGGTCGTTTTTTTTTTTGACACATCAAAAGTCGATTGTGAGTATACTTGTTTATATGTTTACAAGCGATATTACGAGTGCGAACTAACGGGGAATAACCCTGGGGGGTATAACCGCGAGTTGCTCGGAAGGTGTAGGAAGGTTGTTTATAGCGGCCGAACGGCAAGCGGTGGAAGACTTCAAGGCTGGATACAGGGACGCACTGGGTGAAGCCGTGCGGTTTCTCGTTGAAGTGCAGGGCTTTGGGCCAGCTGATGGACTGTGTGTGCAATTGGCTGCGCATTTGCAGAGGCATTGCGATGTTGTTACTAAGGGTTAGTAGAAATATGTGTTCACTAAGACGTAACCTAAAAATTCTTTCTTTAGGTATTATTAGGTGATTATTAATCGATTTTCTGTATAATAGTCTTATTTCTTATGCATTAATTTGATAAAATAGCCGAAAATAAATGGCATTAGTAAACGGCACCGATAAGGAAACTTTATCAACAATGTTTTTTGGTGCATTAAATAAATCACGTTTACATACAGAAGCTCTAGAATTATATTGTGTTATTTCTTTATGAAATTCTTTAGTTTTTTCCATATACATATTTGGACAATTTCAATCTCCATAAAACGGACACATTGCATAACCAGACTATCAAATGAAAAATATACGATATTTAATATCCATCTATGTAACCTATTCTTAACCATAAAACAGACCTGTCTGCAGTGAAATAAAGCATACCCTTATCTCCAATAACAGGAGAAACGTTACCCAAAGAAAAGGTTCGATCCCACCAGGGCTCGTCATCAGAAACCACCAGCTCATCCAGCAGTTCCCACAGTTACGCAGTAAAAGTGATACAGCAGCCGGAACCACCACCAACATTCCCGAGAGAACCAGTTGAGATAGAGAGAACGGCAGAACCGAGTTACCCCATGGAGTGTGATAGAGGTTTGTATTTTAAAGTTTCTTTTCGTGGTTATTATAGTCTTTTCTTCTTTGCAGTGATCAATTATTGTTTAATTATACATATTGTAATAATTTTCCGGAAATGATTGGAAACCAGTATACAGACAGACGAGTTCAATTTTATTTTTTGGTGATATTGATCACCCACTTGCAGTTGCTCGTTTGCCTGTTCTAAACTATTATAAAGGTATTGCCATCAAACATATCTTTTTTCCTTTACTTTGAAAGGACAGATTTTATCAAAACTTTGTACACTTATCAAGGATCAGTGACAATGTGAGTTTATCCTTGGAAACCGTGATTTTTTTATTGTTTTTTTAAGTATGTTTATTATAGTTACAAGTAGGTATCATAAACAAGACAAAGCTGATATTTAAATTTTAGTATAATATGTTTATTGTACTTGACAATAATCATGCTAAGTGCATGATCGCACGTGAGTGGTGACGTTGATTCGCGGATCGTTTTTGCGTAATAAATAAAATCGTGGTTAATATCATAATCGTCATCTTTTGTTCTTATTAATAAATGCAGAATTTTTCCATAACCTATAGATATCGAAAAACTATTTGCACATCCATACTAATATTAAACACTTGACCGTAATTTGAAGCTTACTTATTGAGAAGGTACCTAGCTTTTTCCGCCTATTTTCCCTCTCTTTCTCGTTGTATATATGCTATCTCTCTCGCACACGGCACACCTCCCACCAGGTGGCGCGGCCGGCGCACGATAATGTGCAGGTGCTAGATCTTCTTCATTGGCGTCTAGCTTCCGCCGCGAGAAGGTTGTCTACAAGACTACAACCTTGGTGCTATTAAGTATTAAGTATTGCATATTGCAAGTGCTAAAAGTGTGAAAAAGTGTATCCCGTCGGATCGGTACAGTGAGTTATTTTTACATCTATTGTAATGACATTTTACTTAAAAATGAGCAAAAATCTTTTAAATCGACGGTATATCCGTTGGACTTTATTTAAAATGCTGAGGTCTTTTAGTGAATCCTTCAGCAATAGTTTATTTTTCAATATGCTTTAAATACTTAATAGCATGTTAGATATTTAAAATTAACGATACAACCGTTACATTTTACGTGAAATAGTAACTTTTCTTTTGAAATATTTTATAAGTAATGCAATATATACTAATGAATATTTGAATTTCTAATACTGTGAGTAAAGCAGATTTTAACGGATTTACCGTTCGGCTTTACTCGTATCGTTAATATTACTTTTGTGATTATTTGATATTGACTAAATATATCAAATACCCTCTCTTTTATATAGATATTTTTATTTTATTTCATTTTTAATGTGTTTTTATTACAAGGTTACAAGTGAATATTAATAGTATGTATGGATAAATCCAAGGCTAATCCTATGAGCCAACTCAAAGCTTAACAGGCATGCAATCCATTGCTACGACTTTATTACATTGTCGTTATCACTAGGAACGGTTCGGAGTATAGTTTATAACTAAAAATTATCGAACGAGATGAGTCAGCTCAAAGAACAAATTATATAGGTATTACCTATAACAGGAAAAAATTGATGTTAGCGTAATTGCACAAATCACAACGTGTCCGAACATGTCGAGATATGTTATAAATCGTCCGGGAGTTAGCCGCTCATCTGAATAATGATGGAATACGCACAATGCACATGTTCAGTAGGTACCATGAACGTACCACACATTCAAAAGTATCCGTAGTCTATACGTGTCCTTTTATGAGTATTAATCTGATCCGTATATAAGCGAAAATAGACATAGGTATTACACACAGCAATTTTGGTTTGAAAATTACTTTTATTTATATTACGTTTCCTATGTTTCAAATGATGCAACTTTTTGGTTAAAACGAGTAAGTGCCAAAATTTTACATTTAAATTTTCTAGTTTGGAAAGAGACGTTATCGTATAGTTATCGAGATACCTTAATTAGAAATTAAATTTAGAGACATTTCAAAGGATTTACTATTCACATATTCTAACGTTTTAGAATAATATTATAAACTTGTACACCTTGACAAAAAGTAAAAAATTGCGGGTGAGCGGAGATTATTTTGTGCAATAAAACCGTCCTACGATGGTATGGCCACGTATGGCTGCGTTCGTAAGGAATGTTAACGGATATAAAGCAACTGAATGTGACATCGATTGTATGAACTAAATTAAATATGAATCGAAGTTCATTTTAAAATTTTGTGTAAATGATTTGAATTTTGACTTTATTAAATAGTTAAAGCCTTCTTTTTATATACATATACATAACAATTAATTACCATTGTCAAATCAATTCTTATTTCATCCTGGACAGCTGTTGCTAGCATTGGAAAATAAGTTAAAGTACCTTGTTACTATATTATTATTTTAAATGATTATTAACTTCTAATTTTATATTAGCACCTTAAATCTTGCTCGAAGCAGATTACATAAATGTGGCCGCTAGGTTTAACCGCTACTCCTCGCAGGTTAGGTTCGTTAGCCAGGTTAAACCCACCCTCGCAGGGTGACTATTAAGTATTTTTGGGAAGGCCCTACTTATTTCAAATTACAAACATCCCTCGCGCAGCTGTCGCTCGCAGGGAAATAGGTGCAAATATATCAGCCCTCGCGGGGCTTTGATTACAACCGCCCTCAAGGAGAAATGGTGGAAATATATATCAGCCCTCGCGGGGCTTTGATTACGACCGTCCCTCACGGGGAAATGGTGCAAATATATATCGGCCCTCGCGGGGCTTTGATTGCGGTTGGTGCAAATATACAAAGGATTGATCATTAAAATGATCATAGATATTTGCTTTCGTCAACGAGGACCCACGAAAATGTTAGAGATGACAGTAACGGATCTTCACTCTTCTAAGGTAGGTAGAAAAAGGTTTTGAAATCTAATTCACAGTGGGCCATCTATACAATATAAGTATACTAATATAACCTAATAAATACAATAAAATAGGTAAGAGACGTTAAATAATGGACGCATGAAATGAATACTTTGTATCCTAAAAGGTTAGCTTACGCTTATTTAATCAGGAAACCACCATTGGTTTATCAATTATGGAAATTGCGACTTGAACAAATTGTATTTACCAATGCAGAGCCTCACAATGCAGAGAATCACAACAAAGGGAGGCGAGTCTGATCAAATATCATCTCGCAGATGATTTGTGGCGGTGGTTTCCAGGATTGTCACCAAGCCTTGTGTCAATGGTATATTTGTTATCGTAATTCCATGGCACTAGCCGACCAATTTTCACATAAAATCACCTGAAGAGATTTTTTAATCGCAAAGCGATTGAATGTAACAAATTACGATTGGTTATGTATAGTTGACCTCTCATAGGCCTACTTTAGTTGCCCGATCTTGTAGGCAATTTATTCGACTCGTTTATCAACCCGTTTGGCCTCATTATGGCACCCATGAGTTTTTCTTCAGGGCTCAAACAATAAATCGCTGAGGGATTAGGATAATCATTTGCTTAGACAAGTTTCTTGTCATCCCACCAGGATTATTATATTATTTATTAAACTTATATGCAACTATTAACGTAAAACGTTTAAGGACTCAACGAGTGCTGTGAATTCTGACTATTGAGTTACTTAGGATAGAGGATAATTAATAACGGAAGGTCAATCCTTCCAAACAAAAGCCTCGTATTATTAGATATTACTTGGAACCCCTACCCTTCACGAGAAAGCTCTGCCAGATGACTTCACATTTCTTTGATTTGAAGGGGGGGGGGGGGGCAATAAATGCAATGCAATACAGACTATACGGCTTTTGAAACATTATAAATATACCAGATAAGCGAACTAAACCTTTCTGGTTTAGTTCTTGCTATATCGATATCCGTGCCTGCTTCTCGTGGTTGCGGTTGAATTAAGTTTATCAATGGTCATAAATGCAATTCTATACAGATGATATACTGCATTTTAAACATGACAAAGTCTAGTAAGCCAACTAAACTTTGCTAGTTTAGTTCTTACTATATCACTGTCCGTGGCTGCCTCTCGTGGTGGTTACAGATGACTAAAGTAACGTCCTGTCTTCGCATCCACAACCAACTGTCCTTTCATAATCTTAAAACAGATTCATTCGACATAGATCCCCACGAGTTCAGTTCTTCATTTTTGCACTCGAAAAACTGTGGACAACCCACGAGCAGTGCCTCCATTGGTAGCAGTTACAATCAAGGGGTAACTAAGGTAAGCTAGCCATATTAGGGATGTTGGAACAACCGACCATATTCAGGCCAACTTTCTTTGTCCAGTTTAACGTTTAGGCAGTCGTAGCATTCCTACGGAACAAAAATGGGATCAGATCTGCACCCTTAATGCAGTTAATCGAAAGGAGATACCTTCAGACGACGATAGTATTCAGAACGCACCATATTCCTGAACATAATAATGCATATTAATCTGTTGCCATTGTCCTGCAGCAGAATTCCTTAGCGATAATTTGTTCTCGTTAGAGCGAGCGAGGGTTGTAACGATAATATGAGAAATCCTAGTCAGTTCGAGGCCTGAACGACGTGTAAGAGTACTGCTATTTCAGTAGTAGTAGCACCGAGAAGGGCGAAGGTATTCTGGAAAGCAGAACTGAAGGCCCGGTCAGCAGCACCATTCACCTAATAGACAGTGTTTAGTGCTGCACCACTAGAATCTGACTCTGAAGGTATACAGAAATGTATACATTTTCCAAATATCAAATGTTATAGTCGGAAGAAAAATCCTATTTGCCTCCGTCTACCCAAAAGACATACGGAGTAGCTAGTAGAAGTTGGTTGAATTAGAATAAGTATAATTAAAAACCTTTGTTACTTACTGGATAAATTTGGCTCATTTCCTATCTGACGTTCATATAGCTGTTGATGGCCTAGATGTTATGCACAAACACTTTCATTATAAATAAGTCACGTTATGTAGTCCCGAGACTTTTGGTATATAAGTTCTGATGTAAACCATAACTATACCTTAAAATTAATTTGATTAAAACTTAACGTACTTAGCTGTAGTAATTGCAGGTTTGGGACACAGATAAGCTCTTATCATTTTAGTCTCTAACTTCTTGAGTTCATTATATGTTTCCAGTACAGAGTTTAAAACCTATCAGTTTTAAATAAATAATTCATGCATTGCACTGAAAGTACCAGCCATGTTTATATTATGATCGGTGGCGTTGGCTCTAAACATTAATAGACACCGCACGCTTTGGTTGGATGTTACATATTATCTGTATTATAATTTAAACCGCTTACCTGGTTTATTTTATTACCTTATCCAAGGGATGACCTTTTAATTTATTTGACCCTAAAAGTAAAGACCAAGGTCTCTACTTGTCCGCTAGTAGCAGGTTGGGTTAGAACTGTGTGAGTTGAGACAGCTGGTAAATCTATGTTATGAGGATTCAATGGTGCTTCTACAGAAGTCTAATTGAATAAATAAAGGTTTGAGTTTGAGGTATTCTTGCCTCGTCGGTGATGAGCTGTTGCTTAATTTTGTAAGTAACATCTAAATGCGTAATTAAAAGTCGTTACTTGCTCTTTCGCAGATTTACGCTAAAGATAGTGGAAATTGTAGTAACTTTAACTTTTCAAGCCCAAAAGGTTAACTAAGGTACGCTTGAACCAATCTCATAAGTTCTAATACTTTTAATCATTATGATTTACTTTTTGGTTCTTATTTGATTAACTTTTTATTGTTAATATAAATAATATAAAAATTTAAAAATTTGTGTGATTTATTGGTATACTATCTGCACACCTTACTCTTTCAAATAAAGAAATAAGTAATTACTTATGTACCTATTCAAATTCACATTGGCGTCCATATATTGTACACCAGGTGGGTAACAAACAGGTCTCAATAAGTAAGCTTCAAATTACGGTCAAGTGTTTAATAGCTGTGTTTTACCTGAAATAAAACACATATTAAATACTTACCTATATTTGAAGCTTACACTTAACGTCCACCTGTTGAGTATTTCGACTCAATGAAGAAGATCTAGCGCCTGCACATTATCGTGCGCCGGCCGCGCCACCTGGTGGGAGGTGTGCCGTGTGCGAGAGAGATAGCATATATACAACGAGAAAGAGAGGGAAAATAGGCGGAAAAAGCTAGGTACCTTCTCAATAAGTAAGCTTCAAATATAGGTAAGTATTTAATATGTGTTTTATTTCAGGTAAAACACAGCTATTATAAATGCGAAAGTAACTCTGTCTGTCTGTCTGTCTGTTACTCAATCACGCCTAAACTACTGAACCAATTTGCATGAAATTTGGTATGGAGATATTTTATTACCCGAGAAAGGACATAGGCTACCTTTTATTGCGAAATATGTACCACGGGCGAAGCCGGGGCGGACCACTAGTAAATAATAAAAATAATATTTTATTCAAGTAGGTAGTGAGGGTAGGATAAGAATTAAGAATAATAAATTACTTTTGTGTGGTAAATTTTTTATTACAAAAAGTACTTTTTTAAGCGTCTACACCTTACCTCACATACATTACCTTGTATCGACAAATACTAGAAGATGACGATGACGATGCATAGGATGTTATTATAATAAATAATTTCAACCAATTTTTTTCAGTAATCGTTGGTCCAGTAGCACTAGTGAGTACAGACGTTGCAGAACCAGAACCACTACCATTGGACGGCCGGTTGAAGCGAGAACCCACGTTACGGAAGATTCGTAAACCCGACCATGGAGAGGACTATCTACATTCCTACAAGTTCAAGAACTCGATAGAGAGGAGGTTTTCTCGATCGCAAGATACTGAGGTGAGTTACGTTACTAAAAGTGGTCAATGGTAGGGGTTAAAAAAAATTAGGAATTTGTGGGATGGGGCTTTGGATTGTGTGAATTTATTGTTAGTGTGCTATGTATTATGCTTAATACTACATAATATAAATATTACTAATATTATGTAGTATTAAGTATGTAATTTAATGATATAATGATGGTTTTAATGTTGGTTTATCGATGGTAAAGCATGATAAGTATACATTTTTATTATTGTCATAATTTGCTTTGTAAGTTTTTATTACCATTTGCTTTTGTTGTAAATCTTGATATGAAATTGCTTAATTAAATACCACATTTTGTTGGTATAATTCTTTTAAATATTACTTTACTCAATATAAATATTCCAATACAACTAATTTAACAATTACCGTCGTCAAATTTTAATTTGGATGTAAAGATTTTTCCCATTAATTTAGAACGAGAGAACTATTATTTACGATTGCGGCTAACACCGGTGCCTGATAGAGGCGAGAATATACAACCGTCCGAGAGATGACTTTGGTTGAGGTAAAACGCAAAAAGCGAGTACCTACCCTTACCAATAAATTAGTAAATATAAACACGTACATACATATAGAATGCTAGATAGACTTAGAAGTAATAAAAATTTTCGTACCTTTGTAATTTAGAAAAAAAAAAAAGTTTGCGATGCTATAAACAACTAAACTCACAATCGGGGCTCACAAAAGTTCGAAAAAGAATTTCCGAGCAGTGGTGTATGTAAGCAATCTTTCAAAATATAAAAGCCTTATTTCGTGGCATTTTTGAGCGTGATTGTGAGTTTGGTTGTTTATTGTACGTCGAGGATAAAAAGTAAAAACTTAAAATGTTTTTGTCTATGTACAAACTTTCCCTTTTATTTCTCTAGATAATAAAGACAATTTAACGGGTATTAACTATGCTGTTTAAGCTAGTTTCGAACGCTTCAGTAAAAATTGTTTTAAATCATTAGACTAATACCTAAATAAATAATACCCAACTAAAATCAAACACCTTTTATTTCCGTGTCTAATTTCAGTAAATTAGTATAAAAGAGGCCATGCAACGGTTTACCTGAGCTGATTATCTTCCCACTGAGCATGTATCTGTTTAGCCTTACCAACTTTAAGAAGATTAAGACACTTAACAACCCCAGTATACTTTCCACGTGTATTTTTGTTTATTTATGTTTACGAATTCAATTAAAAATTGCTAATTGGACCTTGTAGCTTAGCATATAATTATAAGAGTTTATTTTAGATTGATGGATGTCAATTGTCAATGATAGTTAAGTATAGTTTCAGAACAGAATACAGAGGTGGTCGCCTGATCGTAGAGATCATAAAAAACGCCACGTACATACTGAGCGAGTTAATTAATTTTGTGCGTTTTCACTCATATGTAATGAGTGTGTATCGACATAACTAATAAAATTTGTTGTGTCCTTCGGAACGTGCCTGCCGTTCTCGTACATGTTTAGCAACGCATTTGTCGACTAATTCTGGAACGTCTTTATAGCGCGGTACGCTGGCTAAAGGGGCTAAGCGAGCGTACGGATCGTGCCCAGGGGTTTAGACTTTAGACCTTGTTTATACGACGTTTGACTCAACTACCCTCACTTTGATAATAGTCGGTGACTTGCTGTGATTTGTTATCAATATTCTACATCAATTAGGCAATTGTGTTGAATCGAAGTACATTCTTATTACATATTCAAATTAATATTTAAGGCCTGAATCGGGTAGAATTCCCTTTTAATACCGAAAATTAAGTCTAGTATAACCGTTTTTCTTCTTAGATTCTTAATGTACATATCAAAAAAAAAAAATGTATATTAAAGTTTCGAATATGATTAAGGGCATGGTTGTTTTAATTTGTTTATTATACAATCAGGTTTTTTGGAAAAAAGTCATGATCTGAGGTCGATTTTTGGACTTTAAACCAAAACGCTAAGTCAATACAACGTCAATTATTGTGTTTTTACAGTGTGTTTATGAAATTGAAACACAGGGCATGGTTGTTTTAAATTTTGATTCCATATCCAAATATCTTTTTAATAATTTTTATACGTACTTTTACTACGGTAGATTCGCGCCGGTCCTCCGATCCCGCCTTGTAAATCGTCGCCAAGGTCGCTAGCCCCTATTAAGGCCTTTACCTAACTCCCGTGTAATTTCTAAAAATAGACATTGTGTGTACAGGCGGTATCGCCGGCCCGCGCGCCGCACGCGCACGCGAAGGTGTTCACGCACAAGCGGCGCCGCGCCACCAAGCCCGCGCCCTCCACATCCACCTCCGCGTCCGGATCCACTGAGGATGCGAGGGATACTTCGCCACAGGTATACATATAAAAAAATAATAATACATATACCTGTTCAATATTTACTATTCTTTTTATAATTAAATTATAATCATTAATATGTAAAAGTTAGATTTTGTTTTGTTTCATTTTTGTTTAGTTATTTATTTGTTTTTTTTTTTTATAAAATTTTGTATTTTTTTTCATCAATATGTTATATTATAATGCCAATGCATTTGATTATTTTTTCGTATGTCTATAACATGTCTTTAAAAATTAAATTAGGGTATTTTTATTTGTAAGCTTTGTTCACCATTAAGTATTTTTACCAGGAGTTTGTTCCTTCCCAAAGTTATATAAAATAACATAAAATTGAATATGATATTATTTATTTCAGGACACGTCGAGTGAGTCTCCCCACCATCATCAGTACGATAAGCCGCCGCCCCCGACGCAGTTTGTGCCTGTTTTCGCACTTAACGCGCACGGTAATTATGTAATTTATGTTTTATAGTGTACAAAGTGTCACATAGAATTACGATTTTTTACTAAGTACCCACATATTTTAAATTTTTATCACTTATTCTCGTCCAATACGAAGAAAATCAAAAAAAGTGAAAACAGATTAAAAATTAGCGATATTTTTTTTTTATTTATTTATTCCAAACTTCTTTCAATCAAACTTAACCTAGCTCTAAGGTTAGGTTAAGTTTGATTGAATAAACGAATTTGAATTTGAATTTGAAAACTTGCAGGTAAATACTACGTTCCGTTAAGCGTTGACTACGCTTGTCTATCCCGCCATCTTGGCCCGTATGACATTCTGGACGCACGCGCGGTACATCTGTCAGCGCCATTACATCCTGTCACTATACATGTCAACTTTCAACCGTGTATCAATTATCATGTGAAACGAGAACCCAACGAAAGGGACTGGAGACCCTCGTAAAATGTTTAAATTAGTGTGTAAACGTTTTTGTGTCATGTTGTTGTTATTTAAGGGCTAAAGCCAAAAGCTGATTTGTATGTGAAAATAAAATGTTTGATGAACATTTTTGACGTGACAACGTCTTATAATTCGATAGAGCGGCCTGCACGCACGAAAAAACATGACTCATGCGGCGTTACCTCGCTCTGAGGCGTTCCATGTAAGGCTTGAAGTGCGAGCGAGAGCGCGGATCGAACGACAAAGAAGCACAATCGGACGTTGTCACGTTCAACTATTTTTTGTTGGTAATTTTTGTGTTACATCAATTTTTGTTTGGTAAGTACCTATTAGTTCAGGATACATCGCCCATTTTTGCAAGTGACTACTATTAAGCTGATTTTCCGTTTGTAGCTTTATTTTGATGAGACACCGAATAATTTCGTGTACGAAACTCTCGATTGTGGTAGCTAACAGAGATAACAAGGATACAATTTTTTGATTTGATGGTTCTCAAATATTTATTACGCAATTTGTAGGACAATATGTCTGTTGAATTATATAAACATTAACTAAGTGAAAATAAAAAAATCAGCTTGTTAGTAATCATTTATGATGACCTCGTTATCGATACACTTTGGAAAGGGGGACTCTTTGAACCAACCATAGATTTTGTAGGACAAATATTTTTTCGTATAATTTAGGTAATTATCTTAAGATTGAACGAAAAAAAAATTCAGTTAGTAATAAATATTTGAGAACCATCAAATCAAAAATTTTTATCCTTGTTATCTCTGTTAGCTACCACAATCGAGACTTTCGTACACGAAATTATTGGGCGTCTCATCAAAATAAAGCTACAAACGGAAAATTAGCTTGATAGTAGTCACTTGCAAAAATGGGCGATGTATCCTGAACTATATTGAATATTTTTCGAAAATTTACGTAAATATTTTGTACACCTCAGTTAAAGAAGCTTTTGGCTTTAGCTATATTTTAAAATTAAAATTAAATTAACATAATAAAAGGCGGCTTATACTGTTCTAAATTACAATATTGAAGTGTTGAAAATAATATTTTATTAAATAATAATAAGTTCTATTATTAGTATTGACGTGAAACCAAAAGTAAACTTGTAAATATATTTCCAGAAAGAAAACTATGTTATTATTTATATAAAATGTGTCAAAATTTATATCAAGTACCTAAGTAATATGTTATTGTTTTTTTATGTTTGGTTTTTAAATTGTTATCGGAGTTTGAAATTATGATTAAACCGAAAATTGTTTCATATCTGTTATCTGATCGGGTTCAATAAAAATGTGTATATAAAATATCTCGTAGATATATTCTTTATGGAAAGCATAAGATTATTGTAAAATGCCTATTTTATATTATGGATATAAGTAAGGTGTCTAAAATAAATGTACATTGAACTGACAAAATAAGTGTAAGAGGTGATTATGCATATATACGTACATATTTACTTAAATATATATTTTTGTTATAATATTCGGTGAAAGTTTGAAGAAAAGACTGCATAAGACTTGGCGGGGCGACGTTCGGTGTTCTAGTTCCGGCTGTGATAATAAGAATGTACCTAGTCAAGATCTCTGGTGATGCTTGGCATATAATTTTTCGAACATTATTTTGTTATAAGACTAAGCGTTAGTTTATAGATAATGAAAATTTTCTGAGAAAAATTTCGTTGATGGCAATATTCAGGTTTCTGTATTCATTTACGGGTGTTTTAGTTTAACATTGTTGTTAATTGACGGAATGATGGAGGAATGGTTTGAGGTGGGCAATTTTTTATAAAAATCGCGAGAAGTACAAAGTGAAATGTGAGTCGGTTAATTTCGAAACCAAGGAATCAAGAATCGTTGTTTTAAAATTGAAATTAAGCAGTGTTAATCTGGCCATTATAAAGAAATGGCAACCCGTTTGTAATGCCATTAAGGCCCATGTAAACTGGGATGTAATTAAATTGTATTATACGTATCATTAAATTCGGAATAAGACGGTCCACACAGGGCGAACAGACTAGCGAAGCTGCTTAATCAGCGTGGAAACGCCGCGGCTGAGGAAAATGCGGGACCCGACGCTTTCCTCGGCCGAGTCTCGTTCACACTGACCGAGCTGCTTCGCGAGGTTGCTTGCTCTGTAGCGAACCGTCTATTGACTAATCGTTGGTCGGTATGTTGTGGTATGAATTAACTTGAGACCTGAGCCGATGACGTTATTTTCAATATAATATTATAGGTACCTTTCCAAAATAATGGAATGTAATTCAAACTAAGTATCAGTTTTACTTACTTTGTATAGTAATATTTTTAAGGAAAATCTAATATATCGCATGTGTCCCATTTCAAGCGAAGTCTCAAGTTAATTAACACGGTTCGTAATTCGAATTTGTATGCGCATTATACTGTATTGAATTAAGTTTAACATGATTTTTGTCTGTTTTAAATGTATCCAGTGATTTAAAAATGTTATTGTTATGCATAGAATTAAAAATATTCAAATCTTAACTTCTTATTTTATTTAATTTTTTTCCTTATGCCTGCGTCATTATTTTTTATCATATCGCCCGCGTGGCAGGAAAAAAACTGTTAATGTAGCGCCTTCAATCGTAATTCATAAATTTCGGCATGATTTAAAAGCTCAACATAATAATGTTTTTCTCCACGGGAAAGAAATTTTACCCACTTAGAAAAAGAATCCTATGTCACATTCTAACATATCTCCAGAAACAATAGCCAGTGCATAAAGCCGCTCCGCAACGTGAAATATACAGACGTACAAACACAGTTAAGCATAAATTAAATAGGTATATTATTTTATAATATAAGTATAGACTATAGGATATATGCAGATTAAAAGCATGTTCAAATTTTGGTGTTATAATAATTAAAGCCAGAATTTCTTTTTCACCTGCGATAATTGAATCATGCAATCTTGCTTTGACACCATCGATAAATAGTGTGACATTGAAATATGAAGTTCTAAGGTGGAGCCATTAATTAAGAGAAGAAGAAGATAAAGTTGTAAGATTTGCAATACTAGTGGTCCACAGTCGCACCGGCTTCGCCGTGGTACATATTATATACAGGGTGGAAATCTTTAAAAGCAGTTCTATTTATTTTTAAAGATATAGGAATATTTCCTTTCAGCAAAATTTTCAGCGTGAATAGGTGTGTATAGTCTATAGGCTTAAATAGTACTCGGCCACTCGGGGATCACGTACATATACAATGGTGAAAGAATCTTTCAAATCGGTCCAATAGTTCCCGAGGTTAGAACGATGAAAAACATTTAACCTTCAGTCGTTATTCAAGTATAGTCATAGATCATAAAGGAATTCAGGATTGTTCAACGACTATAGTATGCAATTAGTCAGTGAATTTAAAATATTGAATTACAAACTTAGTTAAAAATATTATGTTTATGAAAAACTGTCCGATCATTGATAACAATGCACACAATCAGCGACAATTAAATAGTCCTCAAAATCATCGCCTTTGTAAATAATTCGAAAAAGGTTTACTAGGGTTTTAATTTATTTTGGACTATGTATATTGCCCTAATACACTTCAATGTAAAGCCAGATTGATTTTGCTAAATGTTTGTTACTTGTGATTGTGAGTAGAATTTTACAGACACATTGGAGTAGATTTTTTTCTTCCGTGTATATCGTGTGCGTTACCCAGGCAAAATGTTTTGCTTTAGAGAGATGAGACTTAAACAAATAATTAGTGTATCATGAGGAGCAATTTGTTTACTAATAGCAAAATTTGTTTGAATTGTAGTTTTTAAGTTATTTAAGAAAAACAAATTTTGCTGGAGTAACGTTTGAAACGTTACCCAGGCAAAATCGTCTTTCAAAAATTAGTTTCAGCACGGAACCAAATACATGAATAGATAGCTTTTGTTGCGTAGTAAATGTTTATAAATAGCAAAATTTGTGTGTGGTATAGTTCTTTAGTTATTTAAGATTTTGCTGCGGTAACGTTTTGGGATTTCCCAGATCTCGAAAACGGCTCAACGCAGAAGTTTGAAAAAAATACCAATAAAAGACCTCAATTTGTTTAAATTTGTTTAATCATTAGTTTTTGATTTGGTTGACGTAAACCAATGTAATTAAATGGTTTCAAAAATCAGAAGAAGCGGGTTTACATGTAAACCAATACACTTATAACCAAATAAACAGCTGTAAAAAATACCCGTGGTTCGACGCTTGTTTACATCAGAAATATTAGATTTCATACTTTACACATTAAGAAGATAAAAACAAATTTGATTTATTTTAGACTGGTCGTACTTTAGCGATCAAATACGCAGTTCCCATAACATTAAGAAACATGGCATACTTTAAACAAATTAAAATGATTCCTGAAAATTCCTTCCTGTTAATTGCAGCTTTGAATTACGGCTCTAATGAAAGTTATCTCAAAAACAAGATTATGTCAGCAATTCTCTAATGAGCCGACCAAATTGAAAAGGTCACATAAAAGCGACCGCACCATACATAAGCGCAACCATCTGAAATGAACAGGATAATATAGATGTTTTGTTAGTACAGTTGAATACAAAAGTTTTCTGGTCAGGTTAGTTAAAATAATAAAATGGTTAAGATTCATTATTTTTAGATATTTAAAAAATCAGTCTCATACAAATTATATGTATTGCTTTGCCTTAGCATCAACATTTTTGAGTTTTGTTACGTGTTACTTAGAGTGAATATTTTAACATTACATGTGACTGCCACAGGTGGATAACCCGTGAACCAATCATTGTCAAAGCGTCGTAACCTTCTTTTAACTTAATGTTGAAATATCCACTCTAAGTAACACGACATAAAGCTCATATTTCAATACCACAGTGTGACTTGAGTTGGAATTGAGTCGGCGTTGTGTGTGTAATGTGCAAAGCATATTTAATGTTTTTTTTACAAAATATGTATTTTTTAATGATTTTTAATTATTTTTACTTCATACTGAAACACAACTGTACTGTAAAATAAAAACATTTAATACTCACATCGTTCAAAGACGTCGTGGTACACACACACATAAACCACAAGCACTTCTCTCCAAAACACTTGGTTCACGACTGATTGTTTCATTGGTTCGGTCGGAGCTAGCGTACCCATAGATAGAGCGTACTCAACTACTCACAGCTAAAGAGTAAGTAAGACAAGGCATATAGCTGTTGCGTTGCATTGCACACAGCGATGCGCGCTGCTCTGACTAGCATCAAGAACGTTAAAACGTTTTTAGCGTGGCTTTGCGTTGTGGTATCAAAATATTCATTTGGTTTAACAGAAACAACAAATTAAGTACTAAAAATATAGCTACATGTATATATGTTTGTATTGTTTTAAATCACACTATAAATTATACACTATGATATTACACTTTTATTAACTAGTAAAAATTGTGTAATATGGTACTGCACTTAAAAAATATTACAAAATCGGCTTCACGAATAACGTTTTTCTGCTTAACTGTACAAAACATCGGTTACCAAGCTGCTAATTTGCGAAGATTACCCGTACGTACGGTGCAGTCGCTTTTACGTGACCTTTTCAATTTGGTCGGCTTATTAGAGAATTGCTGACATATTCTTGTTTTTGAGATAACTTTCATTAGAGCCGTAATTCAAGGCTGAAATTAACAGGAAAGAATTTTCATGAATCATTTTAATTTGTTTAAAGTATGCCATGTTTCTTAATGTTATGGGAACTGCGTATTCGATCGCTAAAGTACGACCAGTCTAAAATAAATCAAATTTGTTTTTATCTTCTTAACGTATAAAGTATGAAATCTAAAATGTCTGCTGTAAACAAGCGTCGAACCACGGGTATTTTTTACAGCTGTTTATTTGGTTATAAGTGTATTGGTTTACATGTAAACCCGCTTCTTCTGATTTTTGAAACCATTTAATTACATTGGTTTACGTCAACCAAATCAAAAACTAATGATTAAACAAATTTAAACAAATTAAGGTCTTTTATTGGTATTTTTTTCAAACTTCTGCGTTGAGCCGTTTTCGAGATCTGGGAAATCCCAAAACGTTACCGCAGCAAAATCTTAAATAACTAAAGAACTATACCACACACAAATTTTGCTATTTATAAACATTTACTACTCAACAAAAGCTATCTATTCATGTATTTGGTTCCGTGCTGAAACTAATTTTTGAAAGACGATTTTGCCTGGGTAACGTTTCAAACGTTACTCCAGCAAAATTTGTTTTTCTTAAATAACTTAAAAACTACAATTCAAACAAATTTTGCTATTAGTAAACAAATTGCTCCTCATGATACACTAATTATTTGTTTAAGTCTCATCTCTCTAAAGCAAAACATTTTGCCTGGGTAACGCACACGTGTATATCTATGATCGAAGTCTGTAATTACAAATTAATCAATTGTCGGAATCGTGCGCAAGTTGTGTGAGATTACGTGGACGATAGTAAAGCGGCAACAGAAGCCGTTAGTTCTAATTTATTCTTGTTTTTCATCATCTGATAAATTGAATTCAATATATATTTTCTAATGACAAGATAGCACATTTTTAAAATTAATCAATAACATTCGTTTAAAACTAATTTCATCATAAAGAAAAATAGTTACCAGCAGAATTGGATCCTAGGCTATACTTTTTATGATATGTATTTAAACTTTATAATGCTTGTTGTTTTACCAATAAAAAAGTTAATCATATCTGATACATATTTTCATCGTGTATGTATAAGTGTGTGTTTTTGTGTATTCTGTAAGGAAAGGATGAAAGGAAAGGCATTTCATTCAAACGAAGATTTTATGTAATTAATTATCATAACATCTTTTATTCTATATTATTATTTTAAATTTTACATGCTTACTTCAAACATTAAGAAAGAAATAATCAATATTTAACATCTGGATAATATACAGCTCTATTTTATGATCCACTTAAGAGTTTAAAAATTATATAATTGCAAAATATTTCATTGTTATAATGTCTTAAAAATAATCGACAGAAGACAACTCGGTAAGTGGGAGGAAAACTAACCTCAAAATTGACAATAATATGCAAACATTATCAAGTGATTTTATTAATTGTTAACAAAATATATGTAGCTTTTTGCTTAAACATTAATTATTTTTAATATTTACATTTACAGACAGTTTTCTACTGAATGATATTTTAAAAAAATTATCACAAAGATTTCATCTAATTGTCTACGAGACGTTAAAGTGCATATAAAGTTCAAAATTAAAGCAACCAATAACACACATATTCTTAAACTTTAGTATTCTATGTTATTTTAAAAGAGGTGTTCATCAAATCATGTTAAAATAAATATACATTTTTGTAAAACGATCGTTTTAAAAAACTTTGCAATTAATACAATCAATAGAACACGAAAATAAATGTATACTAAAGACATACCAGTAAATAATGCTAAAGTAATTAAAATACCAAATAAAATATGGCAACACGGACAAAAGGAGTCTTAACAAAATGCACTTTAACTTGAAGGGAATAAGCGACAAATTTACAATCTATTCGACAACCAGTTAAAATATATACAATTTTATTTTTCTCTTATCAATGTCGATCTCCAAAAACGTTAACACTTCATATTACACCAAATTCCGCTAAAATAGCTTTCTGTACAAAAAATATATAAATAATGAATTACATAGTAAAATAGCTAAATCATTTTCCGTCTACTTTTTTTCACTACACGTAAGCCTTTAGGCGATTATTGCAACACGTTGACTAAATCTAAGTTCGATTATGCTTAGTGAAATGACGTTTACCGAGTAGGTAGTCGTCAATATTGCCACACTTGCAAACGTTTCCTCGGAGTGATTATTATAAATGCCAAAGTATTTATAAAATTACAAATAACCATATTAAAAAAAATGAATGTGACAACATCGTACTTATTTACACTGAGTTTGTGCAGAAACCGGTTCGGCACGAGAATGAGTGACCACATAATAAGTGCAAAGAATAAAATAAATTCTCCAATGGATAGTTCGATCACTATGTGACTCCCGACTGATTGTATCACAAATAATATTAAGTAACGAAATGAACACAAGAATCGTGTATGGCTGTGCCCACTTAAAAATAAAATTATAGGCGGTAAGAAGGTTCAATTTAGGCGACAAGCATTAAGGCTGACCGTGTGATTTGGAAAAATCATTTACTGAAATCAAATTGTACAATTTTTGAGCAATTTCAACGCACTGGGCTTGATTAACCACGCATTGTCAAATGCAATGGACAGATATAACCGATAGATATTAAGATACTGCAACGACATAATTTAAACTGAGTCAACTGGATACCGCTTAGATATTGCATACAAAAAAACAGACTGGTATTTAGTAATTACATCTAATTTCTATTCAAATAGAGCTGTGAAACTGAAATGTGGATTTACGTGGAAAGACATATTGTAAAGTTACCCGACTGGAGACTAGATGAGAAATTGTGACAGAAACACGAGATAGTAACTGGACGCTCAGTTAGGCCCGAACAAAACAACTGTATTCGTCACAACCAATAGAATATTTTGCATTTCGCACATTTTCACTGGGAAGGTGACGTTAGCCCGAGTCCTACTCACAACATACATTCGTTGTCATGTTAGGTATAGTCACTGTCTAAACGTGAAATTATATCGAATAAAAAGAGTAAAAACTGTAACGGACTCGCTAATTATCATCTATAGGTACAATCAATGAAAACAAGTGTGTGAAAAATCATTTTTATACTAATTATATCTAAAACTGCGCATTATTACTATCACTAATATTTTTAACTATTGCAATACACTACGTTTATTAAATCGATTTTAAAGATATCATTCATTAGACAGCAACCATACCGATGAATATAAAAAATTGCTCTTGTAATCGATGATTATGTTACAATTAAAACAAACATCATAAAACATGCTACGGAATTACAACGAAACGTACGGGGAATGAGGATTTTTCGACAATTTATAAAATTTACACTAAACTGTATGAAAAAATGATACAAAACATATCCTGTTTACGATATTATGATATTAATTAATGTGCGATAACACGTGTGGAAGTTGTGCAACATGGCCGACACGTTCCGACGCACGTGACGCAGACACATAACGAATAATTCGCGATCATTGAACGTGTTCTAATAAAGAAAAGAGCGGGGAAAATATAACTGGGAGAACTGAACATGAAACACGGCAAAACGTTGTGATGGTGTGATCGTTTATTGCAGACACGCGCGCACCTAAAATTATGACACATAAAATGTAACCTCTAACAATGGCTAATGCGAATTCATATCGATTCCTAATTACACCCCTAACACTACGCCTAGATAGCCTAGGGGAGTCCCGAGACCCCGGTGTATACTCTAAAAAAAAGTAAAACAATAAAAACAACTATAATTTACTTATACATTATGCGTACAAAACCTTAGCCGACGTTCCCTAGGACGCGCCATCAAATAAATATATTAATAAACATATCAATAAGATACATAAACATTGTACATATATAAAAAATCTTTTCACATACCGTTATACATACGTACCGCATAGCTTCCCTACGACTTACATTAATCTATATACAATATGTACAGAGGGGAAAATAAAAACAATTTGTACTTGCAGAAAAACCGTGAAGTTAAAATAAAAAAAAAAGTTGAAAACTGAAATATACAACGCCTCACACACAACTCGATAAAAAAAGTTACATTTATAATATATTACAAGCGAAACGTGAGATTTACAAAAATATTTTCTTATCGCATGTGCGTAGAGTCGCCTCTACCTCTCGCATCGCTTCGCGCCCTCCACCACATCTGGAAACAACAAAATGCACTGTTCATTATTTATTAATCATTATACAGGGTGTCCCACTGTTGGTATACTAAGCTCAAAGGAGGTTATAGTTATGCATAGGCTGAGTACGTAAAAAATAATTTAAAAAATCCAGGCGCATTTTTTTTCAAATAGATGAATTCTTAAAACTCTATGTGTACAACTGTACACCCATAACAAGAAACCCGCCCATTTTCGCCACTAGCACGTGAGCTATCGTTTAAGATTATGTTTTCATAGATAAAATGCTCACATAAGAGAAGTGGTTTATGCCGTCTGCGCGAAGCTAGAAAAGAAAACATGGATTTTCAGGAAAAATTTAGCAAAAAATTTTTGACGTAATTTTGATGTTTAAGTATTTTTTACGTGATCAGTGTATGCAAAACTACAAGTACCTTCGCGCTTAGTATACCAATAGTGGGACACCCTGTATAGTTTCATATTATAAAAAGAGCAAGGGAATAGTGAATTCACTTGTGTAATATTTCTATAAGCATCTTTAATGTGACTGAAATCAGACAGACAAGTTAATCAGAATTTAGTGATTATTATTTATTTTTAATTTAGTTCCATGTATTATATTTTTCGTGGATGTAAAATATATTTCAATTTTTGCCTGTAATAGCACGGCCGTAGATTCGTCGTTTAAACACACTTTTATTTGAATGTTAAAATTGCGATAAACATATTTCAAAATCAATTGAATTTTTGCACTCGTCTAACCTCGAACCTCTCGACCTTAACAATAACTTTTAACATTCATTTGCACAAATGTGAATATCAAATTGTTAAAATAATTAGATGCGTCACAGTAATACTACGGCCACACTACCGTGATATGCCAATAATTATTGCCACAACTTTAACAACACCTAGGTGTAACCACGACTTATGGCCATAATTCTACAATGCCAATCAATATGACAAATGGCGGTAGGCAATAGCTCTGGCGGCGGTATTCTTTCGCACATCAAAGAAGATTACCGCCGTAATTATTGCGTATGCGGCCACACTACCGTTTGTCCAGTGTGCAATATGAGCTCACCGGCGACGCACGTATCGACCGAAATGGAGTGGTCAAATGAAAAAGCGCTCGATGGCGCAAATTTTGGGAATTCTTGGAATTCTTCTCTTTGGGATCTTGGGGATACCCAACAGAAGAACTATAAACATCGCAGTGTACACAATGATGCGTGGCGTCGGATCAAACAAAATTTATCATTTCCAAGTACAATATGATGATTTGAAAAAGAAAAAATCCTTTTTAAAAAGAAAGAATCCTTGATGAATTATTACAGAAACCATATTATATATTAATTATTAACTAATATTTTTTTGCTGCGGTAAATGCCAATAATTACCGACATATCTAGGTAAACTGTAGTGTAACCACACCAGTTCATGCAGTAATTTAGACGGTAATTTAATGCCATAATTATTGCGGTAAAAGCCCGGTAGACGGTAAGGTAGTGTGGCCGTAGCATAACAGTTCAATCGTCAATTACTTTGGTATGCATACATGAATAGAAAAACAGCTACGCGTTAAATAATTTAAATTAGTTCAATTACATTCAATATACAAACTTCGAAGTTGAATGCTCTTATTGCTACTAGGTACTTCATTTTGTTAGTTCGCTGTTCATAATGATGTCAAATCATTGACTGTCCCTCAAATAATTTAATTCTAGGAAAATAACTTCTAAGACGTGAGGATTTTAACACAAACATTTATAAATGCGAAAATCTGTGTTACGCTTTCACAGTTGAACCCCCGCAGATTTTGTTGAAAATTTTAGAATGAATATTTGAATTAGACCCAGGATCCAAAATAAACATTTTCTTTGTCACAAAGCTAGCAACTAACATCTATTTTACAAATAATATTAAAAAATATAGATTTTTTGTTTGTTTATTGCGATTTACTCCAAAGCTAATCAATCAACTTGAAAAATTACTTTACCATTAGAAGGCTATATGTTTAGCTAGTATTTTTTTTTTATATATTTTGTAATATTTTTACTTTTTTTTATCTTTTTCTCAATCAAATGTAAAAGAATGATCATACCAGCGGTGTCGGTGGGCGGCCGCGCCTCCTCGTCGTCGGGCAGCGCGAGGCCGAACTCTCGCCGCAGCCGCGAGCTGAGGTTCTCCCGCTGCCGCTCCGACGCCGTCGGCTGCGCGTCGAACACGCCTGCGGGCGATTCGAATTTCGAATGTAATTTTTTTTTTCATTTTTTTTTCGAATTTTTTTTGTGCGTGGCCTGATATAAATTGGTTTTGTTTCAGGCCGGACAGAAATCGAAAGTCGATTTTTTTTTCTGTTAAGCCAGATACCAATCGTAAACGTCGAGTTTAATGTAGAGTAAAAATGGAGAGTTAGAATAAGATTAAAATAAGATTTTTTCACAGGGATTAATGCTAACTCGCTTTGTGATATACCTATTGTACAAAGCCATCAGGTTTTTATGACAAATGTGATTATGATATGAAAAAAAATAACTTCTTTCCTCCTTTCCCAAAGACTTCTTCTCCAAATCCTCAAATTTCATCCCAATCGATTCAGATGTGAAAGCGTAAAAGACCGAAATTTCGCATTTATAATAATAGTTTAGTGAACAGGTTGGCAATTGTAAATTACTTAAATTATACTGTATTTAAAACAAACAACAAATATAAAATATATTTATTCCCGTAAAATGTATAGTTTAATGTATAACTTTCATATTAATAAAATCTGTTTTCAAGTACCACAAACTATTGCTGCTATCAAACAGTGACACCACGGCATATAAAGTATAAGAACCTTGTATAAAACCTTGCAACAAAGAAACCCCTAACATTTGTACAAACACTCCTATTGTTGTACAAGAACGTACACACGATGTATACATTAGTCACAGAATTAACATAAACTATTCGCAGTATATGTGAGCCGCAAATCCGGATTTCATATTAATATGTTGTTAAAATATTCATTCAAAAGTAGGTAGTTATATCAAATAAAAACATGTTATAAGTCACTTTAAATGTTTGTTATAAAAATAGTTTTATGTATTTTTTGCGGTTTGATGGTTAATGCAAATTCTTCACGTGTTCATTTTTTTGCAGCTATTTCTGCGCCATAGCAGTGTAAAACCTTGGGTTAATCTGTAAAGCAAGCGTACATTCATGATTTACTATTACAATACATTGGATTAATGGCAATATCCGCTGGATGCAGTAAAAATACATAAGAGTCTATTTATAAATCAAATCGATCTCTATTACATTAGTTGGCAAGACCCGACCGATGTGTTCCGTCCGTAATTTCTAGACTGCGCACAAAAATAGATTGACAAAACGGCTCGTGTAAGCATCAGGACGCTTCAATTTACGATAACGAGGACAAAACCGCCAGTATCAATTATCTCTCGCTGCATAAATCGCCCCTATTAGTCAGGCCATTTGTAATGATTCATTTAAATTCATTTGCATCAAGAATGATCAATTCACGTACGACCAGGCCCATCTGGCACTTGGCAAGAAAACAGCGGCCATTCGTCGCAACAAAAACATGTTTGTGTATTCAAGTATTCACTTTTGTTTCCAACAACGTCGAGTTGTATGTTAATTTCATTGTATGGAACCTTCACGGCAGATATCAATTGAATTATTGATTCGATATACGTTTAGATAAATGATATGGCCTGGATTAGATGGTATTGATTCAGTGATAAGGGTATAGAGTATAGTTAACGTTATAAACGCAATTTTAGTGACGACATCCAATGTACTCTCAAATTAAGTTCCTGTTCTGATACTGAATCAAAATGTGTGACCTTTGTTTTTGTAACGCGCTACGATGAACGTTCAAGTCACGATCTCGCGTTTTTTATATTGTTTACTCATGCTTGATATTGTGTTATGTGTATAATGTTGGCAAACATAGTTTGAAAATAACATTTTAGAATAAATTTGACCCAATTTTTTAGTTTCTAAAAATTTAATAATTTATTAAATATTAATTTATTAAAATCTAACACAATTTAATACCGTTAACATGATCCCATAAAAGCATCTATAAATTGGAACTAAACTAATCGATAAAACAACAAATCGTTGATATAACTTTTTAATTAGTCATGGAATCGTAATAGCTCGATAAAAGTGCAATTAATTACATAGATTTATGCAGCGAGCCGGATGTAGGCGGGTGTTTATTTTCTAATTGCACGCAAAGGAACTAGGAAGTACAACACGACAATAATTGTGTATAGTGTAAACTCATTACATACTGACGGCTTGATTGCCATGAAATTATCTCGATCACTTTGGCAGTCTTTAAATAACGTCGACAGGAACATAAAAGAGTAGAAAATGTAGGTTAATCTGGGCTCATCCAGAATTTACATTTTACGGCTTTCAAAATGTTGTTAACTATAATTGCTGCAATGCAATTTATTGCTATGTTATTTAGCAGAACTCAAGGTAGCCTTAATCGATTTTTAATCTATTCTACAAAATATAATCCTACTACATAGTTCGACGATTTGATCAACATTAAAAGAAAAAAATTGAATAATATAAAATGTAGCATGTTAAATGCCAGAAATCTATCCATTAGAGTCATCATCTTTAGGTATATGCAAGCCTGCAAGACGTCTTTGGTAGCTCTGCTGTCTGCGTACATTTATCCGCCTCAAATTCTCCTAGTGGAACGAAGCCTCAGCTTGGTATATTCGCGGAGAGGTCCTTGTGCAGGCGCTGCTCACTCCACCTATAGTACAATCCTCCTTTACCTATAGGCACATAGCACCTGCAAGCGAATCTCACCTTTAGGCATATGCGACGAGAGGTCCTTGTGCAGGCGCTGCTCCAGCTCGTCGACCGCGGCCGCGGCCGCCGCGTCGAGCCGCTGCGGGGACAGCGAGGCGGAGCCCGACGAGGTGGTGGAGCCCGAGGACCAGTCAGGCCCCGCGCACAGCTCCCCCTCGGGGGGCCCCGCGTCGTCCGCCGCGGCGGGGCCCTTGTGCCGCTTGCGGTACTCCGTTATAGAGAGCTGCGAGGAGCAAGGGGTTAGTTGCGTGTGCGTGTTATGTATGGATAAAATTTATACGTGTGCTGTATAAGCTTAATTTAGTACATATTTTATTCCATTGTAAATTGGTGTAATATATGAACGAATGTATGTTTTTACTTTTAGTGAATAAGATTTTTTTTTTTTTTCATTTTTAGCCTGTAACACAGTTTTAACTAGTACAAGCTTTAGTTTCTAAAAGTACAATAGTACTAATTTACCAGTTCAATGACAAAGATTTCTTTGTAAGTAAAGAGTATGTACCAATGTAACTACACTACACCTCAAAAACTATAATAATTATTGTTTATAGTGTCCAAGTGTTTATTACATGTACTCAACACAGCACAAAAAATACACTTAATTAATTATAAAGAAGGTATCATAAATAGATAATAAAATAAATGCTAAATAATAAATAATTAAAAATGATAACTTTGTAAATATAAACATTTTAATACTCATGTTTGGATAACTGCTTATATCTTATCATGCTAACCTTGATCTGGTTAAGTTTTGTAAAATATCACACACCTCCACAATCAGCTTGCATAACGATTAGCATCCAAATGTTAATGTAGTCATAATGATATATGTATGCAACTACATACAAGATTATCCATCATTTTACTTAAACATGTTTAAAAAATACTATTTAGGTTTATTTTTAATACGTAACCATGAAATCAAAAATGTTACATGTTATTTTTTTTTTGTAGTAGGTATAGCCATGTACATAGATAATATAGAATTATTCTACATTTTAAAGAAATAAAATACAACTGACCTTCCTGCGGACGGGTTTGGGCTTGTCGGCGGGCGGCGGGTTGAGGCGCGGGTCGTTGCGCGGGCAGTAGGGCTTGCCGCGCGCGGCCGGCGCCGGCGACGACAGGCTCGACTTGTTCGAGCTCTTCAGCACGCCCGACAGCAACACACTGTTATTCGAGTCCATATTGTTCACTCGCGTCAAAATCTCTTGCACACTTTTCAATTCGTCCACTGGCGTAATACTGTCCTTATCGAATATACTACTGTCTAAACTTGTAGTCCTATCTATTGCACTTTTTATTAGCGACATGTTCGGTATGTTCTCGTTTATCGACGAGTCCACTTTGAACGAATGCGTCATGTTGCTGAATATGCCCGAGAACAGGCCAGTCGAGCTGAACCTCGTCGAGAACGGCACCGTCGATTCTAAGACGGTGGGACGTTCGATGATCTCTTTCTCCTCGAGTTCCGGAGGTGATTCCGGACACGTTTGTGCTGGATTCGGTTTCATCGGCTCCTCGGGAAGAGGTATAGTTTCTGGAGACGGAATTATTGGCATCGGATCGGTTTCTTCTGGTAAGGGGATAGTCTCTGGAGCCGGTAACGGTATCGACTCGACGGGAGGCAACGGTATATTTTCTGGCGATACGTCCATCTTCACATCCTCATGCGAGTTTGCATCGTCGTGAATATCCCCATTGCTTTCCGACCTATTACTAGTATCGTCTTCTGTCCGCAACTGAATACTGATCTGATCGTCAACCATGTTGAGATCGAAGTTTAGATTGACTTTCTTCCGTTTTTCTTTTGGCGGTTTCTTATTCCTACTCTTTAAAATCATTATGTTTTCTGTATGAAATGAATGTATTTTCTTTTGAATGTCATCCATTTCATCACGTTGTGGAGACGAATTGCCACTCGTATCGGCGGATTGTGAGCTGTTAATTTTTTCGTTTGGACTTTCGATGCCTTTTACTTCGGTGTTGATCTCATTAGATTCTAGTTTTGATTGCGTTATCACAGTCGTATCTATTTCCATTGGCACAACTTTATTGTTAGTCTCTTCAATTTCCAAATTGTTATTGTTATTTGCTGGTATGTCGACTTGTTTAGGTATCTCTGGCGTTTCTTCGTCAGGGACGCCAATTATCCTTCTGATATGTTCAGAATTATGTGGCCCTTTTAAATTTACGTTTAGAACATCATGGTCAATGTTACACTGATCATCAGAACCTTGGCCACTGTCAGACCGCGTTCTATCTCTTGCGTACATATCCATTATATTTCGTTTATACTGCCGCGCCAATGCTAACGAGTCTTCTTTTACCGGTGAATCTTCAGACGTTAACACCGGCGAAGTCTCATCGTGACTCTAAACGAAAATATAAAAAAAAATGAGATAATAAGCTAGGCCATAATACTTAAATTTACATTTGACCAAAGTTAATACATACGTGATCTATAGGATTTTGGTCGTAGGACAAAGATTCTCTGGCCAATCTTCGCTTCTTCAAAGGAGTAACCATTTCATTGGGTGGAGATTCTGAAACAAAGGTGTCTACATTTAAAATAGTAAAAATATTCATAAAAGAAAATATAGACACAAAAATACATATTTAATGATGTGACGCAATACCTATACATGGTGTGTCGCTCTCTTCACTGATGGCCTGTCTTAACCATCGCTTCTTAGCACTATGCTGCATTGGTTGCGCGACTTCCGGGGGTTCAGTAGGCGGCGTACTTCGTGTGATCCGTTTAGCTTTCTTTGGAGGTTTATTTCTATCTCGCCCTGGAGTTCTCGGCGGCGAGTGCGGTTCTTCTTCATGATAGTCTTGACCTCCACTGAGATCGCCAATCATGGTGGACGCAACTCTCACTAAACTCTCTAAAGACGTAGCCGAAACTAAGGGCGGGCGGTATGGAGAGTTGTACGGTGAAGGAGTGCGATCCGGCGACCGACCGATCCATTCGTTAGCCATAGTCTTCTTAGTTTTCGGTTGTTTGAACGCTGATTCGACGGAACCAACAGCCGCTTCCACAAGGAGACACGCTGAACTCAATCCCAGGTTCTAAAATAAAATTTTAATTAGTCCTCTAAACTTAATTATTAACAAATTAAATGAATAGAAAGACAACAATTTTTATCAACATACCTCAGAAACAGGTTCATGTGACTTATCTTCATCAATAGATGTATGAACATCATTTCTAGAATGTTCTGGAGGTGGGGAGAAAGGCTGTGCCTCATCTCCTGAAGTCACAAGATCACTATCAGCAGAATTGAGACGACGTCGATTGGATTGCGAAGCAGTGCGTGCACGACCTTTACGTCTGTAAAATAAAATTAATGTATTAAATATAAATTTCACTTGTTCATTCACACGTAAAAATATCATATATTCAACATGCACTTTACAAACTACACCATACCTTTTCCGCTTTTTGAAGCTATTGTGTACATCATCATCGTCATCTTTTTCGTTGTAATTATGAGGATGCGGATCTGATTCTCTGCGCTTTTGTCTCTCTTTAACCTCTTGTTTCCTTTGTTCAGCTCTTTCCATCCTTTCAAATGCTTTCATTATAGCCTCCATTTTACGTTCTTCACGAGTCTGCAAACAATTCTTAGATTTAGCATAAAATTTATCTAACTTAAAAATAAGATTATTAAAACTATTTTGGTTATCGCTTACCATTTTCCTTTTATCTTTTTCTTTGCCAGAAGGTGTTGGCAATTTGTCTTGAGAATCATCAGTTTTATCATCTAATGAGTCTTGATTAACACATGTGGTTCTGCTTGATCGTGAAGAGCGATCATGACACGCAGACTTAGCTGTAACTTCACGAGTCACTGGTCTCTCATCTTCCGATTTCGGTTCAGTTTTAGGCTTTTCTTCTTCTTTTTCCACTTTTGGTTCCTCAACTTTTTCTAGTTTTGAAAACAATGAAGGCAAGATTGGTTCTTCGGGAGCTTCATATAGTTCTATTTTTGGTTTTTCTTCTTTAATTTCTTCAATCAAAGGTATTTGGATCACAGTTGGACAGGCTGGAGGCTCTGGTTCATAATTTGTTTCAGGCATTGGTATTTCTTCTGGTTTTTCCTCAATCTTAGGCTCAATTTTAACAAAATCAGGCTCATCTAAATCAGGTTTCATTTCTTCTTTAGCTGTAAGATCTATTTCTTGATGCTCTTCTTTAATTTCAGGAATGTCTGATTTTATAGGTTCAAAATACTCAGGTGACATTATAGGCTCTTTAACTGGTGACATAGGAGGCAAC
This sequence comes from Colias croceus, assembly GCF_905220415.1. Lineage (NCBI taxonomy): Eukaryota > Metazoa > Arthropoda > Insecta > Lepidoptera > Pieridae > Colias > Colias croceus. The sequence goes on from NC_059542.1 coordinate 9,166,102, forward strand.
TCGTGTTTTATCGGTGATTTTTTCTCAGGTTTTATGATTGGAGCTTCTGATTTAAATGGTGGAGCAATTTCTTTTGTAGGTGTAGTTAGTAAAGATGACAACGGTGGGGATAACGGTGAAGACGAACTGTAACATCTATTACGACTACGTTTTTCTCTTGGAGGGTAATCAATCGGTTTTCTAGGTGCCATTGAAGTAACACCATTAATTTTGCAATGTTTGGGATTGCCACAAGCACAAGGTTGTTTACTACCATCTGAATCATGACCAACCGTTATTTCCGTATTGGATTGAATAACGCCAATAGTTACTAAATAAACATGTAGAGCTCCTTTTACAATGCAATGTTGCAGTTCAGCATTAGGTTTACATGACCTACGAACAAATCTAGCCTCATTACCATATGTCCTAGTGTCAATACATATCTGAGTGTTGTCTTTAGGTAACCTGTAGAAAAACACAAAAGGTCCAGGCTTTTGGCTACCTGCCCGTGCCGAGTTTTGTAGTTGTGGGCGGTGTTGATTTGAAAGCATGTATTTTCCTCTCAATTCAATTATTGGAGTGTTCTCTTTTAGATCTTTCGTAGCAATCAATATTTTGCCGCCAGCGTGTGGCACTGTTGTACATAAATGTGCTGTGATAGATGAAGCCATGTTGGATGTATTTCCAAGTTTACTACTGTATTTCATGATTTTTGCTCGCAATTCTGGGCTATAATGATTCGTCATTGCAACTTCGTAAAGATCTCGCCAGTGCGACTGATTATTAGACATACTACTACTTGTATTGTACTTGTTTCTATTTAACATTAATTCCTTCTTGCGTTTGACACGTTTTTCTGTGAGCTTTCGTTTTGTTCCCTTTCTAACCATTTCTGCTTTCTTTGGCCTTTTTGGCCCTCTTTTCGGTGGTAAAGGTGGTAATGACGGTTGCGGTAGAGGTGGAAGTACTGGAACAGTGGAATTATTATAAGTAGTAACACAAGATCCACTTGTATTTGTATATGTCGTAACTGTTAATAATCTCTTTCGTCTTTGCCCGGGAATTCTTGTGCATTCTGACGAATCGGAGTCAGAAGCTCCAAGTGCGCTCAACTCTTCTCTTTTCCTTAATTGTATGGCACGAGCATGACGCCTATCTATGGCGCGAGGTTGACAGAGTTCACACATATAAGCATCAGGAATATTATTTCTGTCAATGCCCATACAATCTACATGCTGCCATTCTCCACAACGGTCACAACATATCATGTATCCATCATCATGTGTAAAATCACAAATGCATCTTGTTTTGCCTTCTTCTTCCCCTTCCGGAGCTGTCTCAGTATCACTGCCACCTTGCTCTGGAGGTCTCCTCTCCCCTTCAATTGATGATATAACAGATGCTGCATCATCATCTTGCGGAGGAGGTGGTTGTGGTTTGTATGTAATGCAACTTACAGCTGGTACTGTCGCTACTACTGGAAGGGGTGCTGGAAGCGATGTTGGGATAATTGTTGAAAGAGTAAGATCAAATGGTGTGGTGGCTGGAATTATAGGTGAAGTTTTCATAGGGCTTAATGGCGATGATATTTGTGTGATAGTAGTTATTGTTGTTGGTGCAGATGTTGTTGTAATTGTTGTAGAGAGACTTGCAGGTGGGGTAGAAACTGGAGCAGGAGATGGTGACGAAACTACTGATTGCTTTTGCATTGGCAGGGCATATGTATGATCCAGCATTATAAGTGCCAATGCCTGGTGTGTGTATCGTCGTAATTCCTCTGACAAGTTTGGTCTCTCTTCTGTGCCAATGATATCATCTGCAGTTAGTAAAGTTGACTTATCTCCACTGTAAAAGATAAAAATTTATGAGTTAATTATTTGCTTATCTTACGTAGGTTTAAATTTAGACATATTTCTGTAATATATTAATGTATTGTTTTTTACTAAATTAAAAAATTATAAAACCTACTAAAAAGACATCATATACTTACAAAACAATCCTTTTATGATTAATAGGTTTAACTTCAGCTATCTCCTCAATAGGATGAGTAGATATATTATTTCTTTTTGAAGTGACTGGTGTAGGGCTCTGTTGAAGCATGAGCTTTGGTTGAGATAGTGATTGTAAAATTTGTGCTGTTAACTGTTGATTAGCTGATACTTGTGATATCGTAGAGAGCTGATTGTCAGGTCCATATGTTTGAACATACCGAAGATTAGGTGTAGCTCCTGACTGTACATAATGAGGTCCTTTTGGAAGACTTGAGCTCATTGGAGCTGTGGTTAAGAGAACAGGCCCACAGGGCGATTGTAGCACCAACCGTTCTGCTTTTTGCACCTTTTGTAAGGCCAAAGGTTGTTGGTTTTTATTGGAAGGACTGCCCACCTTTTGTATTACCTTAGAAGTGTTACTTTCCATATTGTTATAATTTGAAGATTGGCCTTTATATGTAATATTGGCCACAGGCCATGTCTTGCTTTCTGTTTTATGCGCAGTACCAGCCTGCTGTATAATCTTTATTGCTCTTGATTGATTTTTTTGCACTTGGGAATTCTTACCCTTAAATGTATTTACAGATTTCTTTCCAGAATGTACAGACACCTTATTTGGCGCAGATACAACTCGTGACAAAATGTGACACTGCATGTTTCCAGACGATGCAGCCACCATAGTATTAAGATTAGCACCATTGTTCACTTTACCTATATTTGTGCCTTTAGCAAACCCATATGATACATTCTTTACTGGGCTGTTGTTAATAACTGTAGGTGATAAAGTTGCACCACCAATAAGGGACTGACTTTTACCTGTCTTAGTACATAGGACAGAGTTGTTAATATGTTTTTGGGACACCACATTAGCACTTAGTTTATATACATGATTCTGGGTTCCATACACTTGAGTTGTTATATCTTTGTTTTGTGTTATATATTGTTGTGAATAATTCGAATTTTTGGGTAAAGTTATGTTACTTAGAATTTGCACTTTAGAAGTTTTTGGGCGAGAATTATAATTTGCCTCTATTATATTTGCCCTTCTACCGAGGTTAGTGTCATTTACATAACTTTCACTTGTGATTATTATTTGTGATACACCTTGTTGTCTATCATCATCACTTTTATTATCCGTAGGTGCGCTTGTTGCAAGAATTGTAGGCAACCACAAAGTTTGGTTACCGGTAACATCTTGGGAAACATTTTGAATAGCTGTTATATTTCCGACAGCTGCATCAACATTAATTGTAAAGTTCTGAGGAAGTTTAGCAACATTCTGTACAATTGCACTACTCAGAGGTGCTTGAATAAGTGTTGCAGTATTTTCTATATAATTTCCATCACTGGAATCATCGGTTTCTTGTAATATGGGGTAGGCAATATGCCCCACGGTATCAAGAGAGGCCTCCTCTATCCTCATGATTCTAGGAAGGGAATCTACAGACATCTCACCATCACACCCTTTATCGCTAATGTGATAATCAATATCTTTATTCTCTACTTTATGAACAGATTTTATAATACTTTCATGGTTTGTGGAATCAGGTTCGGGGTCGCCCTCATTACTAGATATGGGTACAGCCCTCAAAACTGGAGTACGAACACTTGGTGCATCCATAGTATTCATTACTTTTGATTCCAATATGTGTTCAAAAATGTTTGCACTGGAGGTGGTCGGCCCGTAACTCTGTAACAAAAATATATTTACCAATTAGCTGTGTTATGCTTGTGTAGGACACATACATTTTTAATGTTATATTAAACACATAGGTATAATTTTGGTTATTGTTTTTATTTATTTATAATATATAGATATCATAATACATCAACCAAACCTTTTATCAAATAGACGTACTTGAATATCAAATCAACATCCCATATCATGTGCCCTAATTCAAATTGATAGTAATACAGCGACATAATATTAAATTTTTAAGAAGTCCACAGAACTTACCAACCTTATGGCTAATACTTAGAATAATTTTAAAACTAAAGGATGTAATAATACAACATTGGTAGAAAATTCTTTATTCAATCGTAAAAGTTCCTGCAGCATACAATATATTATAATCATGAGTATGAACTGTAAAACAACATCAATAGATAAATATATACATTTTGATTTATGGAAATACCTTTTCACTGTACAATAACCTTTGTCAGACTTAAGATCATGACCAATGCAAAATAAAGTAAATTCATTGCATTTTGTTTGAACTATGCTTGTTAATGTCTAGAAAATCTCATAAGAATATTAATTAACACTTCAAAAACAGTACCTTCTAGCTTATTTTTTTAGACATTTCATAGTATGTGTTGAGCTTAGCAAGTTAGTTGTGTAAAATGGATTTTTCTAACATAATTATTTTACTCACTTGCCGGGCCACAGGTTCATATTCCGATGAAGTTGACATGCTGAGAATACCATCTTGGGTCGGACCCGAGATGATGCCGTGGAGAACGCCTGGTCTCCGAATTAAATTTATTCGACTGCAATCGAAAATTGATGGTTTATCCCTGCGCCTTTTGATATCTTCATATATAAGTTCGGGATCGGAGTTATATTATGTCCGGAAAATATTTTTAACGCTCGTATACGACTTTATTGTCGAGGTCATTGTTCCAAATTATATTCAAAATTCACATTATTTCGCTTCCTACGAGAAAATATAAGGGATCACAGCAAAATAAAATACAAAAACGCATAGGAAACATGCGTAAAGTTGTAAAATAAGCAGATAGGTTAATATTCACTGCCGCCATTATTGTGGCACGAAAATGAAATGTCTCCAAACATCAAAAAAGTAAACACTAACCTAAAACCAAAAATTTGTAACGAAATATAGCCCACTATGTAATAGTTAACTTGCAATTACTGCATGAAACTTTTAATTTGATTCCGCTTAGTAACAAAGAAGTGAAAAATATATTATAATAAGAAAATGAGGTTTGTGTATTTTCTTCAAGTAGATGTAATCATTTACAAGAAATAAAAGGCAGAAAGGGTCAATAGCAAAAGTAATCAGGATAATAGTATGAAAAGATTTACATCTATACTAACACTATAATTTTATAAAGAAATCCAGATGTAAACACATAAAGAGTAAAATAAGAATATAAGTTGTACTAACCTTTTCTCAAATAAAATAACAACCCCTACGACGTATTTAGGCGATATCCGTCAAATATTTTCATAGCACAAATTAAAAAGGCCTTAAAGTCCGAAACTACGACCAAAACATTCACAAGAGTCGAAGATGGCGGCCATTGCATTTTCGTGATACAAAACAACGGGGGGGTTTCATGGAACAAGTCGAAGTACTATCGACTTCCGGTCAAATTTAGAATAAATATTTGTAAGTTTTATCATTGGAAAGTGTCTTAGATTAATGTTAAATACTTTATAAAATAAATAATAATTTTTTATAAATTAAAAATTACTAACCTTGTAATTTTATTCTCATTTCAATAAAAAAGTAATATAATTGAGGAAATGTTTTCATAGACAATGTAAATTTATTGGATATGGTCTATTACTTATGGTACTTTATTGCTTATGGTCTTTACAGATAATTAAAACTATTATTATTCTATATTTAGAACGACAGATTAATGAACAAATAAGTGCATTCTAAAATGTAAGATATTAAATTTTATCATTTAATTTTCAGAATACGTTTATTGTGTCATATCCTGAAAATTAAATGTTAAAATTCAATATCTTACATTTTAGAACACTTACACTTAAGTGTTCATTAATCTGTATGTGTATTTTCTGTGGTGTATTTACACGTTAGCGTACAGCTCTATGTGGCTCTAATGCTTAGGAACACCTTAGGAATCACTTAGGAATTCATGCCTCATCTAGTATCTTAGCTTGAATAGTAACATCCAAAAATCCAAAATTTTCATTATCTCTTGGCGTTTGAGCAACTTTTCATGAAAAGAATTTATTTATTATGTTAATAGACAAAATTTTTGTGAAAATGTATTTATAATATATATTTTCTATATAAGCATAATATTTCCGAGATATAATGTTACTTAATATTATATCTTTGGAAATTTTCATGTTGAAATTAAAGACTTTCAAATGGTGTACATATATATTATTGATACTAATAACCAATATATTATAATATATATTATATATAAAGGCGAAAGTTTGTATGGATGTATGGATGTTTGTTACTCTTTCACTTAAAAACTACTGAACCGATTACAATGAAATTTAGCACACATATAGAGGGTAACTTGGATTAACACAAGATAGTTTTTATTCCGGAAATCCCACGGGAACGGGAACTATAAGGGTTTTCCTTTGCATACGCGGGCGAAGCCGCGGGCGGAAATCTAGTATTACATATATTTGAGTAGTGAGTACTATTTGAATAGTAATTTAAAGTCATGATAAAATGTACACTGATTTTATATTAATTTATCCTAGAACATCTCAAGTCAGCTAACTCATATTATGCGTACAAACATTTGTTTATTGTACAAAATAGTGTTTGTGCATAAGGCACAAGTAAAAAAAAAAAATATGCGGTATGCCTTGGGTTTGCGACTTGCGTAATGCGTATTCGTGTTAATTTGCATGTGGAATGTGATTTACCGGCATGTGTCTGCATGGCGTCTGTTTGAAAATATAGTAATGCGTATTTATTACTATGTTGCATAGAAGTGAATAATTTTTTTTTTTTCTTATCCATACGCTTCAACATCTTTTTAATACATATTAATATGTTATTTCATATCAAAGCAATTTTACTTTCATCTGTTATTTTTTAAGAACAACAAACAATGCTGTCTTTATATAAAATTAAGCTATCCTACTTTTAATCTATGGCAAATTATTGTATTCTGGCAATTCTCTATTGCTCCTTGGCAATGTCATTTGAATTCAACCTTATTCATTGTTTGAATTTGAGTTTGACAGGTTCATATCAACGTGCGCTCAGCGCCTGAAATTTTTTGAATATTGTTTGCGAGGTTATGCGGTTCTATAATTTTCTCTCAATTTTATAAAACACATAAAATGACGACGAGTGATTTTGTATTAAATGACAGTGAAAGTGATGTAGATTCTGATGAAGAGGTAATAGTCTGGTTGAAAGATATTATGGTTATTTTATAAAATTTGTGATTTCAATTTTCATTATTTTTTTCCAGTTGCAAGAAGCTTTTGCAAAAGGACTGCTTAAACCTGGGCTAAATGAAGAAATAGAGAAAATTGAAAAACGCTACGTGAACAATGTAGCAGATTTAAAAGCGAAATTAAAAGAATTTGAACTAAAATTACCATGGGTTGAAACTTTAGATTTGGTGACTGCAGTTGCTCCTTTGGCACCAGATGTGGCCTTGCAATTACAACAAACTGCACAACGTAGAAAGTAAATTATTGTTTGTATAATCGCAATTTTTTTTTAAGAATGTATGTTTGTTACTTTGTAATGCAACCACTGAACGGATTTTGATGATACGTCTTGGCGGTGATGAAGTATTGTAGTACCAGAACAACCCAAAAGGCTTTATATTATGCAGGTGAAACTGCATAGCATAGCTCGTATCTTATATGTATTTTCTTTAAAGGGTTTTTCATGTATTCATTTCTGTGAACCTTTAAGATATGTATTCCAAGTTTTGTATTGAATTCTATGACCTAAATTATATTAAACTCAATCAAAATTAATGATTAAAGATTTTTTATTTAATTTTTAGGAATGTACAGGAAAATAGCAAAGGAAAGCAGGTATATGATCCCGCACAAGATCCAGTATTGAATGAGTTTAAAAGGGAGAATCTAATCCACCGGCAGGCACAGGCAGCTGTTGTTGATGGGATCAAACGCTTGAAGGAGCTCAATATTCCAACTAAAAGGTACAGTTTAATTAAAAAAGTATAAATATTAGAAATTTAATGTTAATATTTGTTATAATAAGCAATATTATGACTTATTAGTCACCTGTTAGGAATATATCACCTGTTCTTGTCATACTATTTTTTTAAAGTGAAACTTCTATTAAATTGTCTCGAACTTTTTGGTCTGTGTAGCGCATGTCGCGTGACGCACGATACGTACGATAATTATCGTACAAATACGATAATTTTTCGTTAAATGTCTATAGTGTGAAAAAAAGTTTTACTTTTACCCTGGTTTCATAAAACCACACAACATTTTTTAATGTAGTGAATTTGTCAAAAAATTATAATGAGTTTGTTGTCAATATGCTTTACTACAGCAGTTCTGAAATCACCACATTTGTTACAAATTATTTATGATGTACATTGATACTTAAACTTCTTTGTATCTAGTTTTAAAGGTGATTGTAGTTTTAAGATGGAAAACAACCATTTGTTACTTAAAACTTATTTCTCACTAGCCTTGGTTCTTTATTTTTGAATTAAAATAGACTACTAATTAAAAAAAAAAACATTTTAGGCCAGATGATTTCTTTGCTGAGATGGCCAAAACAGATGAGCACATGCAGAAAGTTAGAAAGAATTTGATGGCGAAGCAAGCTGCGCAAGCAAGGGTGGAGAAAGTCAGACAGTTGAGGGATCAGAAGAAGATTGCTAAGCGTGTGCAGGTAATGATATTGTATTATATTCCTTATTTTGTGATAAAGTTTGCCAAGTGCAGGTAATGATATTGTGAATTTGCTACTTATTTTATAGTCTAAGATCCGGCTGCAGGATTAGTGCGTTCATCGGTTTTTTGCTGAAAACCGAATTTTTATGTATATTTATAATTAGGAGAATATATATCGACTAGGTTGCCAGTCAAAATTTGGCCGCAAGCATGTTTAATTAAAATTTTTCTAATCGATTTTTGGGAAAAAAATTCGTTCACTTGTTTTTTTGAATAAAATGTAGTCTACATCACGGCAAATGATATAAAGATTCAAAAAAATCACGGTTGCCGCTTTTCACCTGGCCGCAACATCTTGGCAGCCTGGTGCAAACAGGTATGATTTCGATTCATTTTTACGTTCTTAACGTACATTTATGAATCATATATCAAATTAAAGCTATTTTTTTTCTATTTATTATCATATATGGTTGCCTAATTAAATCCGGCCGCAAATAAGGGTTGCCGGCTGTTAAAAATTATAAATATTTACGCCTATAAGTACACCGACGCATTCTTTTTATGTATATTTATAATTAGGAGAATATATATCGACTAGGTTGCCAGTCAAAATTTGGCCGCAAGCATGTTTAATTAAAATTTTTCTAATCGATTTTTGGGAAAAAAATTCGTTCACTTGTTTTTTGAATAAAATGAAGTCTACATCACGGCAAATGATATAAAGATTCTAAAAAATCACGGTTGCCGCTTTTCACCTGGCCGCAACATCTTGGCAGCCTGGTGCAAACAGGTATGATTTCGATTCATTTTTACGTTCATAACGTACATTTATGAATCATATATCAAATTAAAGCTAATTTTTTTCTATTTATTATCATGTACGGTTGCCTAATTAAATCCGGCCGCAAATAAGGGTTGCCGGCTGTTAAAGATGTTGAATATTTAAGGTTGAGTGAAAGAAAATATGTCGTCCTTTTCAAAATGACAAATTTAAAAAGTAATATTGATTTAATATAATTAACAGCCGATCCTCTCTTTTTCTCGTTGTTTCGCTGCCGCACGCGAATGCGTCGGTGTATAATTTTTAACAGCCGGCAACCCTTATTTGCGGCCGGATTTAATTAGGCAACCATATATGATAATAAATAGAAAAAAATTAGCTTTAATTTGATATATGATTCATAAATGTACGTTATGAACGTAAAAATGAATCGAAATCATACCTGTTTGCATCAGGCTGCCAAGATGTTGCGGCCAGGTGAAAAACGGCAACCGTGATTTTTTTGAATCTTTATATCATTTGCCGTGATGTAGACTACATTTTATTCAAAAAACAAGTGAACGAATTTTTTTCCCAAAAATCGATTAGAAAAATTTTAATTAAACATGCTTGCGGCCAAATTTTGACTGGCAACCTAGTCGATATATATTCTCCTAATTATAAATATACATAAAAATTCGGTTTTCAGCAAAAAACCGATGAACGCACTAATCCTGCAGCCGGATCTCGTACTATTATTATGAAGTTTTCTATAAATTGAATTGAAGCATTTCTATCTTTCTACAAGCATGTTTGCACATGACAGACAGACAAATAGAGTTACTTTTTAATTCATAATAATTTTGATACATAATATTGAAGTTAATAAAACTAATTTGTACTTATAGACGACACAATAATAAATGCTATCAACTTTAATTGAAATATGTATAAATTAGGTGCCAATTCCTCTATCATTGATTTTGAATATATCAATATAACAAGATCAAGCTGTTGTTTTAAAAAAAAGCATACATAACTGTCACAGACTAAAAAATATAACCTTTTAATTTACTAATTTTTTTTTAGATTGACACAAAATTGAAACAAGCTGCTGACAAAAGGCAAATGTTAGAACAGTTAAAACGAGTCAGGAAAGGTAAATCAAGTGATTTAGGATTTTTGGACGATAACAAAGGTAATAAACAAAACGAAGGCAAGAAAGTAAACAAAAGGCGCGCAATGAAAGATAAGAAATTCGGTTTTGGCGGGAAAAAGAAAGGCTCGAAATTGAATACCAGAGAATCTTCAAATCAAATGGAAGGTTTTAACAGCTCTGCTAAGAAAAAACCTTTTGATTACAAGTCAAAGTCCTTTAAACCTAATAATAAGAAAAAGAATCAGAGGCCTGGTAAATCTAAGAGGAAAGGTGGTAAAAGATGATGCTTTTAAGTTTAAGTGGTAAAATAAATGTATTTCAATCATATTTGTGATTTTATTAAAAAGTAGCTATTAGGAATGTTCCATAAATGCGAGTTTATACTTCTAGCATTATTGCTATTATAAATACAACTATGTATTACTGCGAATTTTTTTTTCTAATAAATTATTTTCCATTGACCTATTAATTATTGTTAGATTCACTGTAGTACAATTTGTGTCAATTTAATATTCCATAGATTGATGCATACTTATTTTATTTATCACAAATACTATGAATCTTCTATGAATGTAGTAATACTATGTATAAAACTGAGTAGGCATCAATAAAAACAGATTAGATTTAGATGATAATTTTTTTTTACCTACAAGCTTCTGCCTTCATCACAGGGGGCATGAAAAATAGATGGCCGATTCTCATATCTAGTATCTACACTATAAGCCGATTCTCATATCTACACAAAATTTCATGAGTCATTCGAGGAGTATGGTAGCTAACTTTGTGAAACAAGTATTTTATGCATATAATATTATAGAAATTTAAAAAAAAAAAGAATTTCATAGCCAATTTTTTCCACATCATGTGCTATTTTGAAAGAAACGGTTATTATGCTTTGCGAAATTAAAGATAAAATAACAACAACAGTACAGCAAGTACCTATGAAAATTTATTAAAGTATACTTAGATATTTTTAATTTTCCTTTCATTTATGTGTATTGTGTGTAGTGTTGTGGGTAGGCATTGCGAGCAAGTTACACGAGTCTCGACACATCATTCATCATATTTTATAACAAAAAAATTGGTTATTTGTACTATTCTAATCGATAGTTATAAGCACAGGTTATAAGTCTAAAAATAAAACGCCAAGGAACTAGGCACACGAAAGTAAAAAAAAAATATCGATATATCGATACATCGATATTTAAAAAATATCAATATCGATATTGATATTTTTATTAAAAAATATCGATATATCGGTATGATTTGACAGAGAATATTCGTGCTTTAAAAATTAATTTATTTGGTGTAATCTAATTCAATCATCTTACATTTCTAGATAAATATTAATTAATATAGTTACATAATTTTTAATTTTTTTTAATCAATCAAACAACCATTCAAAAATTTTTATTATATAATAAATAAAATATAATTTGTTAAAAAGATGTTAGTATAAATTAATTTTCTTTTTGGGATTTTTTAATCTTAAAACATATAAATGTTTATTGGTCCGAAAAAAATATCGGTTTTTATATCCTTTTCGATACTTAGAATTTTATATCGATACATCGAACTATTAAATATCGCTTAAAAATATCGATATATTGAAAAAATAATATCGATGTATCGATATTTTTTCAACAAGCCTACAAGGAACAATGGAACACACAGCTTTGAAGATAAAACAAGTATTGCCATATATGTATTAAAAATGCATTGGTGAATTTTCCAACTGGGTGTGGTAATCGAAATCGGAAACTAAGCAATGTCGAAAATGCTAAAAATCACTAAAGTCGCTTAGAGCATTAAACAAACGATTTTCCTGACTACTTTTTTTCTTTTTGGCAATAAGATTTATAACTACATATTTGATGACGACCTTTCCCGTGTATTTGGGTTTTAAAAAATAAAACAAATGTTGCCAGTAAAATAATTTATTAATTATTTCTACCACTTTCGGCCTTTGCCCTTCTTCTTCTGCTGTTGTTTCCTTTGCCACGCGCTGTCACTCGACTTTGGTTCTATGCGAGGACTCTTGGCTGTGGTAGCGGCCGCGCTTGGCGTTTGTTTGCTCATGTCGCTGTAAAATAGAATATATTTTTTAAAATAAAGTAAAAATATTCACAATATAAATGAAAATTAGTGAGTAAGAATAGAAGGAATTCCGATTTTATGTGCTCAAATCCAGCCTTGTGATCGTTATTTTTCTATTATTTAATAATTTACCATTTATAAAGCAATTGAATACCATGAAACTAAATATTAAATAAACAATTTTGTTCAATTGATTAAAATATTTTAGGGGAACAATTATTAGTTTTTCTTTTTACCAAGTAGAATTCTATTTTTTTATGAAACCATTACTAGGAATGACGACTTTTTCCACGTTAGTATCTCAAATTACTTTTTAATAATAAATTATTGTATACTCACTATTGATCAACGGCAGCGGTTGTCATCCCCTGGCTGCCCTTGATGACGTCACGACGGATACCACGGCGCTTGCGGTACGCCGTGCGCTCGTATTTTGGCAGCCATCTTTTTAAGAATAGTTTTATTTTATAAAATATTTTATTTGAAAAGCGAAGTTTACCTTTAAAATTTTTAAGAAAGATATCATAATTTTGTGGTTTAAATATATTTCAAATTAAGACATTAGTCTTGTTACGTATGTACATATCGTATAATTTTTCGATCACAAATAAAACCAAAATTTTAATTTTTTTATTATAGTCTTAATATATTACCTTTCTGGATCCGGACCTTTAGAGATATCGGCGGTGGGCGGCAGCTTTGTCTTGCGCTTCCTTTTAGTTTTCTTCTTTTGCCCAAGTTCGGAACCAGGCGTACTGGAAAATTAGTTATTGAAATTTACGTGAGTACTCGAAAATAAAGTGTACATAACATTAATATTAACAAGTTTTTATTTTAATGAATTTTTAAAGTTAGTTAAAAATACTTTTGGATTGTTATAAAACTGACCTGTCTATCTTAATATTTAATTTACCAAAATAACTTCTTAATAATTAAAAAAGTTTACCCAGGCGATTGCTCCTGTTTGCTCTGTACGGTTTTCTTCACGACCTTAGCGCCCATCATCCATTTGGACGATTCCAATGCATCTATATCGATTTTACCCTGTAAATGAAAGCATTTATAATTTATCCATAATGCTATTTAAGAAACAAAATCTATTTATTAAAATTATGCCAATGGTTGTTTTCTCCTATTAATTTAATGTTCTATCCACGTATCGTGTTAGAAAATGTATGTATATTGTTGCTTTCCTATATTTGATGTAAGTTTTATACGTGCGGAACGTATTTTGAACAAGACAATCGAAATTCGTCATTTCGCAACTCAACCCAAATATTCCAATAAATACGTACCTCTAGCTGATTAATAGGGGGCAGTTTAGTAGCGAGCTTCTTCGCCTCCTCTGGTTCGTGCAGCATCGCCTTGACGAGTCTCGCAAGCGTGCGCTTATCACCCGGCGCCGCGTGCACGAGCGCCGCGTGCGCACGTGCGGCCGCCGCGGTGTCCCCCGCGCGACTGTGCGCCTCGCCCGCCGCGCGCCACACCGCACGGAGGGACTTGAGCTTCTAGAACGTTCGAGGATTCGAAATTTAAAATTTGGAATCGAATTTTTTCGAATCGAATACGGACTTGACTACGGACTATAGAGTGTACGCCCGAAATAAGTGTTGTAGATGCGGTGCTTTATTGCCGGTATAATTTTATTCCCAGAATTGGGGAAAATACATAAGAAAAAGGTAGTAAAGTATATTGAGTGCTTTTTATCTCAAGATAATATGCTAAAAATCTTACCTCTTCATCATTCTTATAATGTTCATACACCTCTGTGAATAGTTTGGATGCTTTCTCATACTCATTGTCCGCAGTGAGCAAAGTACAGAGTACTCCAATGACAGCTGGACGGTACTTGAATTCGCTTTCTTCTAGAAGTTTCACTGCTGCTTTGCGATCGCCCTGTAGAATAATGTTAAAAGATAACATGAAAATATAACATAAGTTACATAAACAAAACCTGCTGTTTTTGTATTTAATAAGACAATTATATAGTTAGTTTAATTTATATGAAACATAATAAAATTTAGATTTTATTATATTAGAAACTCAAACTCTAACATTCATTTATTCAATTAGACTACTATTTAGTAGCACTTTCGAATCGTCATTACATAGGTAAGTATTTTTAACATTTACCACCGATTCGGAAAGCAGTATCTATGGAGAAGAATCGGCAAGAAACTCCATAGTTGCTCTTTTAACATCATGTAAATATTACAATATTATATGAAACTTATATCTAACTACATAAACTCAAACTCAAACTCAAAAATTCATTTATTCAATTAGACTACTATTTAGTAGCACTTTCGAATCGTCATTACATAATTATTTTAACATTTACCACCGATTCGGAAAGCAGTGATCTATGGAGAAGAATCGGCAAGAAACTCCATAGTTGCTCTTTTAACATCATGTAAATATTACAATATTATATGAAACTTATATCTAACTACATAATATATCATAATTTGCCAATGAACTGTCTTGTGGTTTTTACGCGACAACCTTCCATGGGTTTTTATCGTCCATATATTCCTGAATACTGTAGTACGCTCTCTGAACTAATACATTTTTTATATAAGTTTTAAATTTAGAACTACTAAACTCTTTAATATTGTGAGGAATTCTATTGTAAAAGCGTATACCTTGACCCATAAATGAATTTTTAACTTTAGCTAATCGGAAAAATGGCATTTCAATTCTATTCCTGTTCCTTGTGCCATAATTGTGTCTATCTCCTACTCTTGTGTGTAAGTCGGAGCTTTTGTGTACATGCAAAATATTATTAAATATATACTGTGATGGTACAGTAAGGATACCAGTATTCTTAAAATGATCTCTTAGTGAGTATACAATGTACTATTACTTTAACTCATACAAGTCTAATAATCAAGCTAAAAGCGAAATTAATTATAATATCATGATTTTAAATTTTTATCCTTGTCAATAAAATACATTGTAAAACAGATAAATTTATTATAAATTAAGCATTTAAATGCCATAAAATCAAAAATATCAAATTCAAATCACTCAAAAGCAGGCCTTATTTCCCAAACATAAAGCCAATTTACCTGCGCCAACAAAACTTGAGCAGCGGCCAAAGTCAGCGTACCCCCAACTTTAAGCAACAGGTTCACAGCCTGAGTACTCTTGCCGTCCTTTACTAGCGAGGAGGCTTCGACAAGGACGGCACGTTTGTCCGCGTTGAACTCACGGTTCAGTTTCACGCAGCATTGCTTGCAGAAGTCCGGCTGGAATTTATTTATTTTTATTGTAAATAAAAATTTATTAATAGTGTAATGTGTTGGTTGTATTGCGTGCTAGATATTTACGATATCACATTTTTTTTAATTTCCCTTTTAATTGATATGCTATTATTTGTAAAATTGTAAGTAACAGTGGAAATATTAAATGACCATTCATTAAGAGGTTTCTCAATACATATTACATAATTCCAATTTCTTCAAGGGGTTAATAAGCATAGTTTTAAAAAGTGTAATTATACATTTTTGCATCTACCAATTCCATATGTCTTTATAACTATAATCGAAAAGTTATATTATTTGATATATAATATATAATAATATAATTTATATAATATATAAAAATATAATTGATATATAATATATAATAATATAATATAATCCATAAATATCAAATACCTGATTAGAGAATATAGCTAGTATAGCCTGGTTGTAAACAATGCTAGCTCTCTGTCTCGAGTTGAGTTTATGTTCCAAGCCGTCTTGAGTTGCCGCCTTCATACGTTTGCGCGAATCAAACACATTTGTGTCCCTGAAAAGTATATATTTTTTAACAAGTGATAACTGCGTTAAAAACAACCGACTTCAAACTTGCACTTGCAAAATTTACAAATACCTACAGACAAAAATGCTCATAAAATAAAAACTACTGGGCCTATCCGAATAATTTTTTTATGGGACCAATTCGACACCATCCCGCATCGAACAAAAAAAGAATCACGTAAATCGGTTCAGAAACCTCGGAGTAATCGGTGTACATACATAAAAAAAAATATATATATATACCGGCCGAATTGATAACCTCCTCCTTTTTTTTGAAGTCGGTTAAAAAGGACTTACTGTTATGTTAAAACTCTTTTACTATTCAAATTAATGCAACATAATTAATAAACTCTCTTAGAAATATTACATTAGATACTTATACATTTTAATATTCATCCAGTTTTATGGGATAGAAGGTGAAAATGATTATGGTGATTGAAAATGATTTAATACTGTAAATAAACTTATAATTATTAAACTATACCTGAGCAAGGCTATAGTTGGATTCTCTATACAAATTTTCAATTCTATGTTATCATTATGAGTTTGTTTTGCAAGAAAAAAGAAATGTTGTTCTGCAAATAATGCACATACCTATTGATGACAACCAAATTGTTGCTGGCTATAGCAACCAAAGCCTGGTCACTAGGTTTGTCCTTCAAAACATTATGATATAGATTGGCTGCCTCCTTCTCCTTGCCAACCTGTTGCAGGCAGTATGCTTGTTGCACTCTAAAAATATAAATATTATTTCCCTATTATGATATACAGTAGAACCTCTATAAGTCGAATATCAAGGGAGACGCCAAAAAATTCGAGTTATAGAGTTTTCAACTTATGGAGGATTTCGACTTAGGCGGATTTTGATTCGACATAAAGAGTTTAAGGTTTATTCTTATAAATTTTGAATTCACAAAATCAAAATTGAACACCTGACACCAATTAAGCAAACACGTGTTTACGTGAGTCATAGATTTATTATCGTATACTCCTAAAATGTTTTCTAAGAAACAATAGTGTACTTTCATTGTCGGCAAGTTCTTAAAGTCGGTAACTTATTTTTGTTCGAACAATTAAAGAGGTAATAAATTCCTAATGATCAAGTTGTAAAGGTTTTAAAATAAAACGTTGCTATGTTCGACATACAGAGGTCAAATTTAATTTTTCGAGTTATAGAGTGAAAATATGTACCAAAATGGCTTGGAGGGACTCGGTGATTATTTCGACTAACAGAGGGTAGAGATTTCAAGTAATGGAGGTTTTGGTGTTTGAAGGGAAGGGAACAAAACATTTTTTCGAGATTTAGAGGTTTTTGACTTATCGAGGTTCGACTTAACGGGGTCCTACTGTATTTAAAAATTGAATAAAATTTTAATGAAGTTAGTAATGTTATTTATAATTTGCTGTATTTAATAAAGTCATCTTGATGCTTATTGGTAGTTAAACTTATTAACTCTTCTCCTGTGCTTAAACAACAAAAAAATAATTATCAACTTAAATTCCAGCAATTACCCTCCTAACATTTTCATTCCAGGACAGAGATGCAAATACAGATTTAAGTGTGGTAGAAAAGGGCAGACTACGTACAATATCTAAATTTATAGGAGTAATGTTATTTATCAAGTAGTATACCTGATAATAGCAGCTTCTTCTTTTGCCTCCTCCTCAGTACCACCATCATCTATCACACTCTCGGAGCAAGATTGTTCAGCTCTCTTCAATACGGGTAGGGCTTCAGAATACTTTCCACGCATAGCGAGTGTCGTGCCTGCGTTGTATGACAGTTCATATGTTGTCTCTTCAAATTGGGGTAGGTCAGCATTCTGTAAAATGGTTACAGAGCGTAAAAAATTGTATTTTTACTTGAATATTCAATTCAATTTATCTTGAGTCTCAATTAGTAATTAGTAGAAAAACTATAAACTTAAATTTAATTAAATAATAGTGACAAATTTTATAACAGCATATTAGTTACTTGATTGATTATACACAAGTACTATCCTGGAATAATTATTATATCTTAAAATTTTGCAAGTTAAACCATTTCAATAAATTAAATATATAAGAGAAAATATACATAAATCTTACTGGGTTAATTGCCCCCAAGTTTGCGACCACCGCTGACATGTTAGCCTTCCTCTCATCTTCATAGTCATCAGTGGTGTTCTTCACAATATCACGGTAGAGGTTGTAGCAATCTTGATATTGCTCGAGGCGATATAATATTTGAGCCCTACAGGCATACAATAAGTTAATTTATGGGTTTTAAGTTGTGAAACATGTAAATATATGAAATTTTAAATAATACCTCAATTCTTTCAAAGCTGGTGTTAGCTCTGGAGCACTATCAACAGTCTGTAAGGCTTCTTTAGGACAGTTAAGTCTATATTGAGCATATGCCTTCTCAAAATGTAAATCGCTCGCCAATGACGCATTTTTAGGATTGCTTAGAGCTGACACAGCATCTTTAAAGTTGTGTAGTTGGATGAAGCATATTATTTTGCAGTGGAAAGCCTTCTGTTCTGTTGGTGCTATCTGTAGAACTGAAATTTGGACGTAGTAAGTTACGCTGTATTTTTTAGTGAAAAAGTATTACTTAATACTATAGTTATCACTTATTATAAAGGTCTGGAATTATGTAACTCCACAATCAATTTAAACTGTTCTTTTACTATAAATAGGCACAAAAAACTAATTATCAACGAGGGTTAGGGTTGAAGAAAGTGGTGCCTTGGGTGCATCAAATTTTAAGGCATTTGGAATGGCATATCCTTAAATGTATATAAAATTATAGACATTCTTACTTTTATTAGCAGCTTTTAAGGCTCTTTCATAGTCACTGCTTTGACAAAATTTATTTAATTCAACATAAGCTTGGACAAGGTTAGTTTCCTTGTTGGCTGACATTTTAACTGACATTTGACAACCTGGCACTTGGCAGGCAGCTGGAACCAATGCTGGAACTCAAACGTCAAAATTTTATGTGTCAGCATAAAATCGTTTAGAAATGAGTTTTGTTTTACTTTGTTAACTTTGTTTTACTTTACTTTGACTTTTGAAAAAAAAATCCTTTTAATCAAATCAAGTTTAAATCAATATACTTGAATTGATATTTTAGTTATGTAGCATTTAATTGTTTTATAAATATAAATTCTTAAAGAAAAGAAAACATTTGATCACTAGGCGGGATCTAACCCGCTTTCGGGGCGACGCGGACGCCTAACCACTCGACCACCGAGCCGAGATTTTCTTTATTTCGCTTGTACCAATATCTAAGACCAATATACGTCATGTATTTAGTTTTAAAGCAGACGTTTGATTAATGTCCTAAGCTCTTGGTTATGAACTAAATCGATTTCTGGTTAATAATATTTGACGTTATTTGTATCACTTAAAGTGATGATCCTTTGATGATCAGCTTCAAAGTTATCGCGAGGATACGTCCTGTACTTTGAATTATAATTATTATAATAATATATCTTTAGCTATCCGTCAACCGACTGTACTTAGCACTATCAGTTATCACAGAAGGATTACCTACTATTCAAAATTGTGAGTATGGGTATAAGCCGGTTGCAAAGCGTGTAGTATTTAAGTGCTCTTCGGAATTTGCCTATAATATTACCTTCTTAAAGGTGTGGCGGGCGTTGCCGCGGTAACTGTTGAATATTTTTCTTTTTTTTAATTTAGTAGGTAATCACATCGTCGAAAAAATCATAAGACAATGTTTTAGGTTGACGGTTAGATACGAAGCGTACGGTTTGCTTTATTTTGCGCTCATTCACCGCTAATAGACAGAAAAATTGCGTCACGTTGAACCAAGTAGATACATTACTGTACTGGGTAGAATTTTGTTTTGCAGGTTTTGTAGACTAGTGGTGTTAGATTTTATTTCGATGTAAATTATATTTGCGAATCACATCATTGCTCTAAAGTTTATGCTAATGTGAAAAAGGGGGTTACAACTTAGGTACCTTATATTATTTCATAGAGAAATCGAGACTTCTACCTAATAAAGACACAATATGTCAGCATAAAAATCGGAAAAGTGGAAGGAACTTGCGTGCTGATGTGGGATAATTTTTAGTTTAGCCATAGTCAGTAGGCAGTAGTTGCGCGATCTAAACGTAAGACGTCGTAACGTGAGGCGTCCGCGTCGTAACACGTAAAATTCATATTACGTGATATAGACGCGAGTTCAAATCCCGTGTCATATGAATTGAATCTTCAATCAGAATCTTGAATCAGATTACTATTCCAATCTTGCTATCGATTTGCTTCTCATGGAAACTTATAATATACTAGTTTTATAGTTTATTCCAAGAATTTACTTAAGGTCTCCAGCAGTTGGTTCAGATTAGCTCGATCCTTGACGTCTTCAATTCGACAGAACTAGGTATTTTCATTTTCCGCCTCAATTCGTCGGAGTGTTGCCAATAGCACGTCTCGCTCGCGGACATGTCAACATGGCGTCGCATCCGGCGGACGTGGCGGGAACGAGCCCCGCCATTCTGCCAGCGAAAATAAATCCATTGTTGTTAATATGGTGAAAATTATTTATGGACTTGTGATTTTAATTAATGTTATGTTTACGAATTGAATGGATATGTCTAAACAAGTATAACTTTAAGGTTTTTTGGGCAAAAATGTACAACGTAGTTAGAAAAGTTATATTTTTGGAAGAAATAGTACCTACTTACATAATAAGTACCTTAATCCTTCATTTCTAGATTTAAAATAATATTTAGAGGGCAATAAATAAATACATTTCTAGTTCTAGAAAATATAATCACTACACTTTCTTAAACCAACAAAAGCCAATAGTTCTGTGGCTACATCTATCAAAGTCGAAGCATAGAACATTGAAATATAAACGCCAAGTTTAGTTTTGTGTTGAAAATAATATCGGAACACGACGACGGCGACGCTTACGACGCTCATGTGTCGAACTCATCAAACTTGGACTACGAGTTTCTGAACGCACGCCTTGAACATTGAACATTTTAAAATTCTTGAACGAACGCTCGCGCTGTAGTCTACCTCATACTTTGTAGCTTTGAGAAATAAAACTACACAATTTTGCTTCAATACACAAGGGAAAGGAAAATAATTATGTACAGCTAGTTACCTAAGTATTAAGTATTTTTTTCCAGTTTTTGTCTTAGAAGTTATTTGTTGATATGTATGTAATTATCTAATTTATTATTTTGCATAACATTGAAATAAACATTTGAAATGGAAATTATTTACAAACACAAACCTTGAATTTTCTTTTATTTACCAACACAATGTGTTTAATTCGCATCCCAATATACAAATATGATCTAAATACGAAGGTTTATATGAATTATTAAATGGACACCTACCTACCAGCCGGACGTATTTTTAATTTCAGTTCGGAATAAAACATGCCAACGGATAAAATTATAGGAAGCTGCGATGTGCCATACTTTATCAGAGCACGGCTGATAAATTGTACGAAATTCAATTTAAAAGGGTAATGTTTGTGTCCCTATTAGGACGTCACTGGCCAACGCTCGCCTATAAACTCTGTCGGTCCAATGAGCAATTGAAATATCGTCGTTTCACCTTATTTTTTTATAAAAAATATCACCTACAATATCTCAAATGTCATTTTTAATAAAGCCGTCTGTGTATTTTTCATATTTTCATTAAAATCGTCTATTCTATACCTAGTGATTCTATAGGTAAGTACATATCTTCAACTTTCTTGTCCCGAAAATATTAATTGAAGGCATTCTTTGTAAGCGGATGAAGACGAATGATTATTTGTTTTGGTGTATTTTAAAATCAAGACATTCTTTTAATATTGACGAATTCGTAGATTAGAAATATGTGTTACCCCAAAAAAAGGTTGAACCGTTTGTATCCGCGGGACACTTTTTCCAGACAAATTGCCTGAAAGTAATTTTAAGCCCAAGATCAGTTATTTATGTGTATTGCCAGCTTTATAAGTCCGTAAAACATTTCGGCCATGAATATTTTCTTACATAAAATATAAAACAGTTACGTCGTAATAGAATACGATAGGATGTAACGTAGAACCTTTTATCCTGATTGCGTTTGCTTGTTCATTTTTTTATTACACCCGAACTATATTTTTTGGGAATTAATACGTGTAAAATTGTGTAGAGTTTGCAATATTATAGTACGATAGGTAGGTACTGCGTATTATAACTGTCTTATGAAATTCACAATATTATACTATAGCATAACCAATTTGAACATCGTAAGCAATATTTGCTGAAGGCAATCAGAATTTCACCGTCAGTAAGCCTTGAAGCTTAATACTGAGTAGTCTGCTCTCTCTCTGTTTAATTTAATACTGTAGGTACTATGCAATAAATATGAAAGTGAGACTGAACATGAAATCGTTCCAGAAACCAACCTTTTCTGAATTATTGACAACATGCTATCAAAAGCTTATTTTTTCCCTTTGGATTCTCCATAAAAACTATATCCATTTAGTAGGTTAAGATTTCCCCACTTTAAAAAAAAAGGTTATGCATTGAAAAACTATTTCTTTACTTTATTTCTTTCATGGTAAATTTGTAATTAAACTCTTTCATCTAAACCCTACCGACGATCGAATCAAATAGTGAATCGATGAAAACCCGATGTGGCGATTTCGTTAATGGTCCACGGACCTCACTGTACTCGTTGTAGAATAATTGCACCATCCTCCTATCGCAGTCTATGCAACTTCGACACGAGATTGGCGGCCTACAGATTGTCATACCAAGTGGGAAAGCGATCGCCTAATAAAGTTCCGCATGAGATTTCAATTTGGCGGCTTTTAAGCTGTGACGTGGCTTCAATTTGCTGTAGCACTGACCGGATCACTGAGGATATGTCGAGGATTATCCCCTTTCGTAAACAGTGACGTGTGAGTTGTGACGTCATGCGTGTAGAAAGATGAATGTGCGTTGAACAGCATTAGCGCTAGTTGCAATTTATTAGTTCCAAATGAGCGGAGGTTTTCGTGCCTTGATCACGTTTATCGTGGTAGTACCTGATTATTTGATTTTAAGGTATTCAGTTCAATTCAGAAGTTATTTTCGATGCGCTTAAAAATAATAATTTAAGGATACAAAATAAAAATCCTTACCTAAGTAAAAAACGACCGTAATTGTTCAAATATGTAATACCTGTATCTAGATTTATGTAAATTCAATGATTATGGCTTATTTTTAAAGGAATTGATATTTCATTTAAAGCTTTTTTCGTGCAATTTATGAGAGGAAAATCGCCTTTGATATGGATTTCCGGAAACATAAGAGGGAGAATTTTGCCCGATATGACTTTATCCGTTTTATTGAAATTGTTATTACCTAGTACTCCCTTTCAAGTGTCTTCAAAATCCATACTAATATTATAAATGCGAAAGTAACTCTGTCTGTCTGTCTGTTACTCAATCACGCCTCAACTACTGAACCAATTTGCATGAAATTTGGTAAAGAGATATTTTGATTAACGGTACTAATGTCGATATTTATCCTTGATAATTTTACCTGCCAAATATTACGGCACGTAGGGCATTATAAAGATTACATAAAACTCTATCTTTGTTTGTAACACCAAATACATTATAAAGTAGGTACTGAACATATATCTAATATTAAATCCTGATAAAATAAAGTAACAACAGAAAGAAACACTAGTTATAGTCATCAAATACATAACAAACGCGTAAAACGGTAGAACTAACTTTTCAATTACTCCTCAGCTTCAACATAGGTCTCTTGAAGATTTGATTCCTTCTAACTAGATGTCACAATCCGTTTACCACATGTGATGCGACTATTGAAAGATACTCTACAATGGCCTCAAAATAAAATATCATGGAAAATTGTTAAAATGAGTCAAAATCGAAAAGAGATAAATATAGCGTTGAAGGAATGAATAAAAAGTATTTATATAGAAAATGTCAATGTCCAGATTAAGCACTACTGAAAACGGAGACAACCACTCAAAATATAATAAGACTTGCTAAGCTAAATGAATCAATAAACTGGATTGGTGGACATCAAACGCATCCACAGCAACACAGCACAGCAACGTAGCACACATCTGGTGGAAAAGAACCCTCAATGAGATGTTATTATCAAAATATGTAAAAAGCATTCAAATACCAAAATATGTGTACGTCATATAACCTCCGTGTAAAAAAATACAATAATTTTAAAACAAAATATTTGCGGTCCATGTAGACGAAACAGTTTGGCTTAATTTGGTGACTATCTGTATACGTTTTGACCTCGGGCTCCTCAGCGTCGGCGCTCGCACGGAAAATTGGCTTCCCTCTCTATTTGATTATGTTCTAAGATCCCCTGCGAGGTTTTGACGGGTTAACCGAAAAATTAATATCGATACGCGATAGATATAAATAGAAACACTTTTGTATTTTGTGGTTATTGTCATGACAGTAGGTATTTTGGGGATAAAAATATTCTTGCGATCGCGGAGAATGATTTCTTTTGTGAAGGTGTATCCGAATTAGGAGTGTTGATTGTCAAGGCATTATATTATTACGTTAGTTTTTTGTTTAATATCTGTTTTATTTACTTATTATTGAAGTTTTCATTGTATGAAAATTTTTGATTTCCATTTCAGATAATTGTTTGATTATAAGAATCCTAATTACGAAATTATATAGGTAATTAATACTAAGCAGAGTAGTTATGTACGTAACGTACGTAACTGTACTAACTACTACCTACAATAATGAATAAAATTGGTGAAATAAGAAATTTGTCTGAAAACGCCGCGGTCGGTGGCGTGAAAACGAGACATGCACGCGAGCGAAGAAGTGTAAAAATTATTTTCGGTGTGAAAATGACATATAAACGTCGTTTTTAAAATCTGTTCAAAAACGCAACTTAAAGTTGGAGTGCTTACTTAACTATTTAAGTTAAGTAAGTTGAATAATTCTTGTAATCCTTTTATTGGCTCAACTTTGGGTTTATTTCGTGTTGTCTAAGTGGTTACGTAAAGTTGAAATTCTTTAAAATATTAGTTATTCCGCCTTGAGGGTTGGCAGATGTCCAGCGGGGATTCATCTTTGTCTGACAAATGCTTGTAGTTTTGAGATTAGATGAACACACGGTAATACATAACAATTTAGATATTATCAGCAAAAATGTTGTATGAAATTGAGGTGTGTTCTACTTATAAATTGTTACGTAGGTAGTTTTTAAGTTTCCAATGCTTCTTTGGGAAAGGTATATGCGATAATCTAGATTCTAGATACCTACTAGCACAGTATTACAATATTATTTCCTAATATTAGATTCAAGATTGTTCTTGAGTGATTGCTTACCCAGCCAAGACAGTTATGTGTAGGCCCGGTCCTTGTTAAACATAGAAGCTTTGTTTGTTCATAATACATAGGTACCTATATCCAAATATATGTTTTTTTTTTTTTTTTTTTTTATTTATTAATTTACACTATATTTTAACACTATATAACCTTAACAAATTTTCGCCAAACTGTAAAACAGTTTGTTGGCGATGCGCTCCTACTTATTATATATTACCCTGGGTTATACATTGCCAAATTAGTTGATAAACAAACACTTAAATACCGCTATAAATGACATACATAGTATAAAACAAAGTCTACATAGTATAAAACAAAGTCACATTTCTCTGTACCTATTTATACTTAAATCTATAAAACTAAGCAACGGATTTTGATGCAGTTTTGTTTTTCTTCAACTGTTAGAGTGATTCAAAATGAAGGTTTCAGTATAAATAATCTATATTATGTTAAGTTTCAGCCAACGCGGGCGAAGCCGCGGGCGGAAAGCTAGTACTAGATATTTGACAAAATGTATTTTTTTAATTTACTCTTTACAGATCCTATTTTTAATTTATTATCGTCTAGTAAAATCGGGTACATGTTACAAATTTTTGGTATATAATATTTTCTAGATCGCTGGTCATAACAATTTTTTGTTATTGGTACATAAAATTTTCTTACTTTTGACGCTCTTGTATTAAATCTAAACTGTTTTACAATTTTAAAGTCATTACTATAATATGTATCTATGGCATTTAAATATATAGCCTTATAATTTACAGGTAGGATGTTACAATATGGAAATAATTTGTCATAATTATTTTTAAACTTCTTTCGAACTTTCTTATGAACTAAATACTTAATTAATCTTACTTGTAGGTTCTTAATTTGATCTAAGTATGTTTTAAAAGTTAATCCATAACAACTCAGTCCATAACTTATTATTGAGTCAGCAAGTGCATAGTAAACAACGTACAGAGTATGTTTATTTAAAATCCGACTTAGGTAGTAAAACTGTCCCAAGACTGATCTCAAACGATTACACACATAATTTACATGTAATTTCCAATTAAAGTGTTTATCAATTGTCAACCCCAAATATTTAATATTGTCAACGACATCCAATTTACTACATACACAGTTAGTTTTATTATTATGAAAACATTCATATGTGTGGCCTATTAAATTAATTTGAAAAGCTGAGTTTTTAGCATTTTTATTGTGTGGTGAATAAATATATAGACACTTAGTTTTTTGTATATTGAGAATTATACCATTGTCATGTGCCCACTTACATACGTTCTCGAAATCACTCTGTACCTTGTCCACCATGACTGCTGTGTCGTTGCCGGCGAGCAGCAGGCACATGTCATCTGCGTACATACAGACCTTACAGTTCTTGACCACATTCGACACGCTGTTCACGTGCATAATATAACCAACCGGGCCGAAAACGGAGCCGGTCGGGACTCCTAGCTCCACAGGTATCTCAGCTCCAGTCGTTCCATTGATGACGGTACGTAAAGTTCTATTCGCCAAATATTCTCGGAACCATTGGTTAATTGGTCCCCTTACCCCACATTCGTCCATAGCCTGTAAAAGCTGCTCGTGGCCCAGCGTGTCGAATGCTTTTTTATAGTCTATAAACAGTGCCAGGACCCACTGCCCACCGCCAAGTCCTGTGTTCACATAATCTGAAAAGTCAGTTAAAGCCGACACAGTACTACGACCCTTCCGGAAACCATGCTGTGTTTGAGACAATACATTATTACTTTCCAAAAAAGAACTTATTTGTTGAATAATTATTTTTTCTACAATTTTATTAATTACGCACAAGATGGCTATAGGTCTGTAATTAGAATAATCCAAATGACTACCATGTTTATATATTGGCCTAATTAGAGATTTCTTTAGTTCTGTTGGGTATTTTCCATTTGATATACACATATTTATGAAATTTGCCAAAACGGGACTGACTTTTTCTTTAACATATTTTAAATCTTGAACCCTAATTTTGTCTATGCCTGGGGCTTTATCACAGCTTAATTTGTCAATAACCTTCTCAACCTTCTCTTTGCTCACTTTTAAAAATCTAAAAGAAACATTACTCGTTTTAACATATTCATTACGATCTAAAAATTTTTGATTACATTTATGTTTTATACTTACAATTTCTTGTGTAAATGTTTTTGAAAAATTATTACATATACTCTCAATGTTCTCATTCTCGCCCAAATATTTCATTATTGTCGCATCTACATTATTTTTGCTACGTCCCAGCCATTCATTAATTTTACACCATATTTTTCTAAAATCCCCTTCACATTTTTGTAGTTCCCCCTGCTTATATTTATTTTTGGTAGCATTTATAATTTTATTTGTTTTATTTCTATACCTAGTATATTCTAATCTTTTATTCATATTTTTAGGATATTTTTTCCAGGTTCTGAATAGTTCATCTCTTCTCTCAATCATTCCCTTAATTTTTTTAGTTACCCATGGTTGTGTTTCCCTATGAGAATTTTGTACAACTGCCACTTTAGAAGAATTATAAATGCTGCCAAACAACGAACTCAATGTTTCATACAACAACAATGGGCAATTTAATGTCAACAATTCCGACCAATCAACATTATCTAATTTACTTCTAACTAATTTATTACACAAAGTATACTTTAATGTCGGTACATACGGTTCACAAACGTTTGGCACGAGATCTAAGCGCGTTCCTATCAGGTGATGATCTGACAGCTTACAGGTGAGCATGTGTGCAGAGACGCTCGCCGCGTTGCGCGTACGCACCCACACATGGTCAATGCACGACGACTGCACGACGCCGTCAACGATCGCCTCGCGCGTAATCTCACTCGCCGGTATTGCACATCTTAAGCCGTATTCACACATCATATTCTTATATTGTGAAATTGTGTTATTCAGTCTGTTGTTTAACAAGTCCAAGTTTACGTCACCTATGAATAATATATCATCCGATGGTAATATCTGCTTAAGTAGAAGATCACACTCACTCAAAAATTGCAATCTGTTGGTGTTCGGCGGTCGGTACGTTGCGATTATGTGAACTATGTTTTTGTCTGTTTTTAATTTTCCAACTAGTATTTCCGAGGCTGAAGTTTCTCTTATGTCTGCGTAAAAATTCAATGAGTTCTTAGAGTATATCAATAAGCCCCCTCCCCTATTATTTTCTCTTGTATTTGCATGTAAGTTGTATTGCGGTATTTTATAAAACGATAATTCTTCTTTTTTTACATTTACTTCCGATAGTATTATTATATCTATTTTTTCATCGCAAAGTTGTAGTAAGACCATAAATTCACTAAAGTGTTTTCTTAATGATCTTATATTTAGGTGTACTATATCTAATTGTTTTTGTTTGCCTTTAAAATATTTGCTCCAATCTTTCGTATCATTGTATCGAGTATATTCTATTCCATCATCCAAATTGTCAAGTGAAGTATCCATAAAAGATTATAAAATATATTTTAATACTGTATGTATGAGCCTTAACACAGTTACGGTAAATAATAGAATAAATACAGTATTACGTTGCTAATTACTCGACTTGTGTTTCTTCGGTTTGAATCAGGGACTTAATATCTTCTTCACATCTTATATTAAAAATTTGCTTTTCAGACTCATTTTTTTTTTACCAATATGCTACAATTTTGAAACCATATATACGAATATTTTGATCTTAGCTGCTGCTTGGCGGTCCAAAAAAGTTTGCGTTTTAATGGGGTCATTTCTTCGTTAATAAAAATCCTTTGTTGATTTTCATTACCATAAATGTTGTGGTTAGTAAGAAGTATTTTTCGTTTCTTTATCCACCGGTCCCTAGCCGCCTTGGACCGAAGCGTAAGAAGGATCGAAGTAGGACCGAAGTGTATTTTAATAATAATTTGCATTCTGATACTACTTGTGTGATAAATTATTTTGTTGAGAAATGATGCTACAATTTATTCATATACCTACCTAATATTTAATCAAATACACAATATACAAGTAGATAGGAATAATTGTAAAGCTTCATTACCAACAATAGTTACATCTGTAACGAAAGAAGCTTTCTTAAAACTTACCTACTCAAATTATTGTACATTTACCGAGAGCTCTCATGTCCGTACTTGAGTGTCCAAGTACTATTGGATTAGCGGTGGACTTGAGAAATAAGGTAAGAATTTTATTAGATAAAAATAAGTTCAGTAGACGGCATTTTCACAGTAAATCCTGCGAGAATAGCAATGAAATACCGAAATATTGTCTGGCAATAATTCTTATATCTCTAGCTTTTGACGTAGAGTACCTATATTTTGTTAATGGTTGAAATGTGTAGGTCAAGGACTTTAAGCAACTAAGGTTTATTAAAAAGTAAAAAGGCAATTTTTTTGTAGTACTTACGTTAAATAAGGTATATATTACAAACAAATGACTAAGTAGAATATGATTTTCTGTTAAGACATGCACAAACCAATTAGAGACTATAATGAATGACAATGAGGGGACTGGGGGCGGACAATGAGTTTAACACTAAATTAATTTTGTTTTTTTATTATAAAGTATGCAAATCTACTAATAAAACCATAAATATGAAAGTGTGTTTGTTTTTCGTTCCGAAGCGATTTTATGGTATGATTTTTGTGGCGACAGAGAGTGTTATAGGGAATTTTTTACTGCGGTAATACTTACATCTCATTCCCATGAGAATTTCCTTTCACCAAGCAAGCGAAGCCGCAGGCGGAGAGCTAGTAAATAAATCGAAATTTATTACAAAAGGTCCACGATTCCATGAAAACAATTATTTTCGTTGATTTTCTTACATTAGTAGGTACTTAACTACCGACGAGTAGTCTGCAATTCCTTCAAATCACATAAACTTCACATAAATGAAAGCACTGTTTCTTTGACATAATAAAAATAAAATACCTACACTGGATAAATTTTGTTATACAATACCTACTCAGGTTTGATACTTAACTAAGAGAAATCCCTAGCTAGAACTCTTGTCTTTAGTCTAGTAAATATTCCATTAAAACTTTAGGATTCCTAAACCCTTTTGAAACTTAAGAAATAGTTTTTATGTAAACTGGAATAACGTTAGTATGATTAACATAAAGTTACTGAAAAACATGCTTCAGAAACAAAACATACTTATCTACGTTTTTTTAATAATTCACTGTTTATATTCTTATTTTCAAATTCACAGATATAAAAAAGTCCAAGTATTCAGTGCCGGATTAGCCACGTAGCAAGAGTAGCAAATGCTACGGGCCCCGCGACTCGGGGGGCCCCGCGGTCTAATACCTCTGACCGTAAAAAAATATTAATTTATAATACACGTACCGTAAAAAAAATACACGTACCTACCACGAGAAACGTTGGTATCAAAATCTACAACAATAATTTAAAATTTTACCACGTTTCTACAATTGAGCGCTGGCTACACCAAAAGTTGTGTTGTACTGCTTGCACTGCGCTACACGCAAGTTGGTAGCACGGCAAAACTAACAGGGGAATCCCCTGATATTGTCATCGAACGAGCTAGTCGTAACAACCCGATCAAATAAAGTAGGATTCTATCGACTATCAAACCTTAGATTACAAAATAAAAGGCAGATGGAGCATGACAATCATCCATCGCCCTTGTCAAAGAAAATACGAAATCAAAAACGAATACGAACCTCCGCCAGTGCTATAGCGATTATAGTGTCATGCAATACAATACGTCAAAAGGGGTTTGCTATTTTAGTAAAAAAATGCTGTCTTGTGATATTAAAACGCTGTAAAATTTGTTCCCGAAAACAAACAAAAAGATAAAACATCGTTTTACAGGTCCTCTGTAGATTATTTGGCTTATTTAATTTTGTATATATAAATAATAATTTTACATATACGAATAACGAAGGAATACAAAAAAAACTTCAAAGTTCAACGTATGCTGCCAGTATTTTGAAAATGAATTTGCCATTTTTATGGGTAAAACGGTAAAATTAGATTGCAATGTCACCTCATAAATCAAAATCGGTTCAGCGGTTTATACTGCAGGGCGTGCCAAAGAAATATTATACATAGATACACTCGAAAAACAACCCTCTTTCTTCCGTAGTCGGGGAAAAATTTGGGAAAATTTTCAATATAATATGGTAACATAACACCCACACAGAAGCACCGTGTACGTACAGTTTTATTTAATACCCTTTAACTTGAGAAACTATAGCAAACGAAGGGCCTCTTGACAGAATTTGCTACAGGCCCCGCGCTGGCTTAATCCGGCACTGCAAGTATTATTTACCTGGTACCTAGTTTATATGAAATCAATTATTATAGGTGTATAGACAGACGTCTTGAGAAGTTCGATAAAAGTAATAGAAGGATTTTTCAAACATTCCTTTGTCGCGGGACCCGAACGAGGACCTCTAGGGTACCGTCGTCAGCTGTCAACTGATCGGCCCCAGAACTCTTCGCGAAATTTAATTTGCCCCAACGTTGCACGAATAAAAGTTAATTTAATAAATGATTGGACTACTTTATTGATGAAAGTGTCATTAGTCCCTGATTTCAGGTGAATACCGTGTATTTAAGGATGCCTTTCAACAGCAGTTTTTGGTAGAGGTGTGTAAAGGTGATTTGGTGATAATGGTAAACGATGCATTCTGCGCGTGATAAACATTCACATTCTCAACTTTACTATAAATTTTTAGCCTTTTTACATTTACTTAGCAAATGGAATTAGGTAATTGTCTGTCAATATAATTCAATCAAACATATTATAGTAGACGTTAAAATAAGATTTGTGTATTAATTATTACATAAGCAAAATATATTGTGATAAATCAATTAGAAAATAATTAGGAAACATAATTATCTGTAATGATTGAGAATCATTAAAAGGACAATGTAAGAGAGGTCTCATTAATTTTAATTTATTGTTCTGACAAAGACGTCCTTTTCAGTCTAGTCGTCTTCAGTTTCATCGGATTTGTAATTGGTATTAGGAACTGAATTAGTGAAATAAAATGGCATTATTTTCTTTTTAATTTTCCAGCGTTTCAGCGAAATAACTGTATGTTTTTGCTTACCAAGGAATCGTGTCATTTATACATCTAGTTGGAGCTCGACGAATTATTTCCAGTCTTTATAAATCTACTTTATTAGGGCTTGTAAAATAAAAGACGATTAAATGAAGAATTTGGAATGTAATATACATTTTTTATTACAATAAAGCTGTAATGAAGTCGAGTCTGTACAGAATAGGTTATTATAATAAGCTCTATGAATTTTGCTGTTGTATGTCTTTGATGAATTGTTTTATGCTTTAATTTTGAGAGAGAAGATTGCTGTAATAAATACCAACTTCTTTCCTTTTTTGGTGCGAATGATATATACATGATGTAAATTATGTAATTATACTGGACCTACCATCAACTGTAGGGCATAATGTATAAAATAGACATTAAAATGTACCAAGTCAAAGGCATCAATTAGTTGATTATTAATTACGTAGGTACACGTTAAGATCAATTAATATCCATAGACGGGTGAGATGTTTATCCAAGCCTTGCCGATTGTTGACTACAAATTCCGTGTAACCGCACAATCGCGAGCCCAACAACAAATCTTGAGTTTTACCAATTACCATGTAAATTTGCGAACTTCGCGAAATAATTTAACGGGATGTAGACGCCGGATTCAAAACAATTTATATGTTAATTCAGCTGTATGGACTGAACAGGATCTACGTCTGTGTTGGTTTACATTCGAGTTATGAGTAATTTAGATCTACCATGGTATCTGGAGACTTAATGAGTTATCGGTTAAGCGTTCCATTCAGAAGGGTGCGAACTGCGAACTGCGATTTCGAACGAAGACTTCATGTATATTCATCATTTCTGCTTCTTATTTAATTTTATTCATTCTTCATTTAAAAATCTGAAAGTTTGTCTGTCTGTTACGCATCCACGCCTAAACCACACTTGGTTGGAATACAATAGAAGATCTGTGGTCAAACTCTTAAGGAGTTGAAATAGGTAAGGGATGAAAGTTTTGATCCGTGGTTTTGTCTGCGGGTGAAACCACAAGGAAACAGCTAGTTTTAGTAGGTAATATTACTTATACTGTATACAGAAGATGGATGGTTGGTTCCATTACCTATAACTCAGTGACACGATTATCTAAATATGTATGTATCATCTTATTCAGAGATCTTAACCCTAACTTTATAGAGCTAGTAAATTAAGTTACTATATAATTCGTTTTAATATTGAATTATGCAGTGAAATGACTGCAGTGTTCTAATAATCTAATGTTCATCACACTCCGCAGGATATATTTCATTCAGTCCATCCATGATTCTGCTGCTGACGGTACACGTTCAACTATCGTAGTTATCCAAACTTTATTAGCGATAGCTCATGAGTACTCGCCACGCAAATATAACTTACGTTACAAACATTTAATCGAATCGTACCTCATACCATTTCAATCGAAAACTCGCTGAATCAGAATCGATTAACGAGAAATTTCGAGTTGTAATCGATTTGGACTGCGGATTCTTGGCAACTGGGAACGATGTCAAACTTGGTAAGAGTTAAATACCGGCCTGATTGTATCGTATTCAATCTTCAGACAGTTTAGAGATAATTTCGATTAAGTGAACCTACCTAGATTGGTGAGTCAGTTCGTAATAATATCTTGACGCTTGATGTCATCGTGGGAGTATTATCATAACATCGAACAGGAAGGCTTATGAAGTTGTATGCTGTTATCCCGTAAAAACAGATGAAAGTTAAACTTGTAGTTCTGAAGCTTTACCAAAATTACACTATGAGTTCGTGTGGACGTGAAGTTTGAAGTTCGTGCATACAGTACGCTGATTGGTTTGCTTTAACTTGCTAAATACGGGTAGAAAAAATACGCTACACTTTGTGGCTCCTGTTACTTAAAGGATTAATCGAAGTAATCAAGGAAAACTTATTTGTTGCTCGCAGTTTCATTCAGAAGTGTGAAGAAACTGTAACTGGTCCGTAAAATCTGAAAACAAGATTATAATAGAACATGTTAGAAATCGTCTCGTCGTTTTTATTAATCCATTTATGTATATCCCCGTTTTTTTCGTTTGATAAGATGACTACAAAATTCCAACTACCTACCTTAATTATCTTTTAATTATCATTATTTATATGGAACTGACAGATTGATCTATTTAAATTATCATTGTTTCTTATTTGTATCTTGATGAGAATAGGGTAAGAAAAAAAAATAAGAATAACCACCGTTACAAAGATTGCAACTGTCTACATAGGTACATTTTTATATTATCTTCTAAAAGTTTCTTACATTATGTCACAGAGCAAACTTTGTAACACAGATGGGCTGAACACAATAGGATTTAACTCTGAAGAAAAGCGTTCATTACTTTAAACTCAGTACAACGTTAACAGGCTAGTTCAATTCAGTTCACAATACTAACCGAAACAAAAGTGGAGAGCGACATTTCGTTAAAAGGACCAGCTTTGAAAATTAGTCTTCTATTTGTTGTTGCAATCAGCAAAGCGACCTCTCTTTGCAATCTTAAATCGGCACCAACCCAATTGCTTTCATAAGGACCGCAACATGCATAAAGGCTCTGAGATGAGGAGAATCATTTAGAAATATTAGATCTTTTTCTGTAATTAGTAAATATGTGATAAATGGAAATTCATTAAGTCCCTACTCCTTTCAAACTCGCACGACTTACAAAACTGCATTGGATATTGAAAAATGTAATAGTTTAGTCTTTTCCATTTAGCCGTTTGAATTTTTACTTCATGTTTTTGAAGAAATTCCTTACCTCATTGGTGACTTCGTTGCTGTGCCAATAAAATATCAAAAGCTGAATTAGACAAGCGATCAGGAATAAACCGGCGGATAATAGCGCCCCGATATCGTCTTGTAACTGGAAAACGTAGAATTATTATTTCTTCATTATATTTAAATTTAAAAGGATGTAACCACAGATGATGTAACTTTGATAGTGCCAAAATCATTGCCCCAATATACAAAGTAACCTCTATTAAATAATTTTCCTCCCATGGTTATTTCTGTATTTTTTTTTATTTCGTTGAGTTTTAAGGAGCGTCGTGGAATATCATACAAGACTAATCACTGAACTAAAGACACCATTTATGAGAATTTCAAAGTAATTCGATTGAAGTTTAGTAGGTATTACCTCAACTATTTGTATTATACACACTCCCAGGCTCACGGAAATTACTATCAAGTACACGAACATGACTGGTGATATCAAAGAGTTGAACAATTTCTGGTACCTGAAATTAATTACCTTATTTTAGTCAAAAACTATGTGATTTGAAATTCTGTATAACATGTTAGAGATAATGAACCTCAATGAGATAAAAAGTGCCACTTTTGCAAAATTTTACTCACTTTACCAGCTCCGTGTAAAAGAAATGGCAATTGGCAATTTGCTGGTGATGTTTCACAACATTACCTCCGTTGAAGATATTACTGCTGTACGCTTGAAATATTTTCAACTGTCCAGCGAAGAATATCATTACAGACACGACACATGTGTCCCATACCACGACATAAGCGCTTACAATATGTCCGAAAACAGTTTGTATGAACATTGAACAGTAATAACCAGGTGGAACACGACTGAATGGAGTATAGCCATCGAATATGTACACGTAAGTGCTTGTTCCATTTCCGATCGACTGATTTTTCCGATATGGCTCAGAGAATATACTAAAGTTCGAGAAGAATGCTAGTGCCCAGAAGAAATAGGTTACCCTACGACTACGTTTAATGTAATCTTTCTGAAGATGGTTGAGACATTTTTCTTTTAACTGATGAGTCTCTAGATTAGAAATAAATTCGATCATCTGACACCATTTGTCGTATTGTCTATAGAAAAAACACGTTTTCACGATTCCCATATGAAATGGCATGTATTGTAAGATAAGTTTCACTGAATCCGTGTTGAAGAAAATAACACATTTTATGTATTGGCTGAAGAAAAATACAACTGTAAGGTAGAACAGAGTTATTTTAAACCGCGTTATATGGTTGAGCACTGGATGCCAGAGGCCAGTTAAGCTTAGCAGACGCAAATGCGGACCGAGACATGGATATTTGGGATCCTCGAGAAGTTTAAAAATTTTGTCAAACATTTCTTGCGTATGACGAAATAGCAAACGTCTCTTAGCTATACTAGAGTGCGAATTAAATTTCTGGTGTAATTTAATTATTGTGAGAACCTTTTGTATCAGAAGACATATGTGAATATTTCGCAACTAATTACATGTTGCAATGGTATGTCACATGTGATTTATACTTACATAATTAATTAATCAAATACTAATTGGATTTTTCATTATAATATATTATTATATCAATTACTTTTTGTTATTATTAAAATTATTTGTGGGTTGCAAAAGCATGTTTTAAGTTATTGCTTGTTAACAAAGCACACATCCTCAACTGTATTGTTAAGCACCATCAAGCATACATTTTATAGCTGCTATATTATGAGTTAATTCATCTTGAAAATAGATGTATAATTCTAACAAAGAAGTCTAGTAGTTCTTCATTAAATTAGGTACCTTTGTTTGAGATAAATTAATTAAGTTTGCCAGGTGTACAAGATTTGTCGAGCGTCCTTTGGTCTAAATACCCATAATATCATATGAAACCGTTCAGTAACTAGAGTTAGTATTATTAATTAAATTATAAAGGAATTTTGTTGGGTACCTACTAATATCAGAAATCAGAATGTAGGTCCTAACTGTACGTGATATTGATTACGCAAAATTATAACTTTCCTTCTCGGAATCTCACGTTAGAATTAATTTCAAAGAAAGTTTCTCAGTTTTCAAAACTACTGAAATATTAGTGATTAAAATTTTGAAAAAAAAGATTTGATTTTGTTTTAAATGTTAGTCATACTCTTATTAATTTTTGTTCAATAAAGATCACAAAAACTAGAGGCCCAAACTTTGTCATAGATGATGAATGCATTTTTATATTATCACTAAAATGTTGTAGACACAACAAAATATATTCCATGAAGTTTGAACATCACTTTTCTTTTCACCCCAGCCGGTCCCAAATCTCGTCTCTGCTAAACACACAGGCTAAACACAATAGAGGCGCGATGAAATTCCGGCTTTACCGAAGTTTTAGTGGAGTCCCCGCTGAATGCTAAGGCTCTCGTTATGTCCAGATAAGATCAGCGGCGGAAATTAAGAGGAAATTGTATTTGTTTCTTATACAACGACGTCCTTGCAATAAAGACGCAGACTTAGGCGCGTTGTATATAAATAAACGTTAATTTGGCGTTAGGATAAACCGGATTAATTGCATATCTTCGGTAGTTGGAAATTTATTGGGCCAATCTTTTTTCCTGCCATTTATTTTTTTTTGTTTATTATAATACGATTTATGACTGGTTCTTTTATAAATGGAGTACTTGAAATGGAGTACAAACTATTCATAGGTACATTAAATAAACAATAAACAAAATAGTATACAATCATTGGAATGTTTGTTTTAGAACACAATTAAAATTAAGACTCAATTGAGGTTAATTAGTGAGCCAACTGCCACTACATTCAAAAATGTTATTATATACATTGAGATATACATATGGAGACGACACCGCCAACATCACTTATGTTCCGCTCACCATAAGCCATATGGCTTAACTGCACGCTCATTTTTTATTTGTTTTAAAGTGAAACGCATCAAATACTTAGGTATGCCTTCGTGTGTGTTACGATATTGCACAAAATAAAATACAAATAATACGGAAAAGTGCAAAGGAATAACTTTCATCGATAAGTAAGTACCTAACTAGATAATAATTTTTAAAACTTAGCTAGAGCAAAAAAATGGCACACAGATTTTGTTCGTGGTGTATTATCTCAATGATTATATTATAGCGTTTTTATAGCACAAAAATTTTGAAATTATACTGTGTTTGTTGTAATTTCGTTGTTATATAATAGGGCTCATATTATTAACTAAATGTTCAACCTGGCTGTGACAGAATAAAATATTGTTTTGTTTTGTAAATTTTCAGTTATATGAAATCGATCGATCCACAAAAATCATTAAAATAATTATTTTAATGAATTCATCCTTTATTGTGGTGTTACATAATTTAGAATTTCGAAATAAAAGTTATAGTTACAGTGCGACATAAAAGAGATGAAATTAATTAATTTGGAACTAATTTTTTTTTCATTATCTGGCAACCCTGAATTATCAATGCAGCTGTCAAGTTGAATAAAAATTTGTTGTTTTTTTGGTGAAGTTGAGATAAAATTGTTATTTTAAACAAGAAATTTACTCAAAAAAGGAGAAATCATGAAAAAGGTTAAACGTAGCGGTGTCCGTGATGCCATATATAAAGTTTTCATTCGGTGTTTCTCATAATTTCAAGCTGAAAAACGAGAAAAATATTTGGAAAATATTTGAAGTTTACAGACGTACAGCAGATTATACCGGTGAGATTCCATTTATTTTTGCTCAGTACTACGTAAAATAGAATATTCCATTAGTGACGAGTGTTTAATGTACGTATCTATGGCGATTATTACGTTTTTGAAATTTAATTTGAGGTTATATTTTGTATGTAAACAAAAATTAGTTTTTATAGTGCGATCAGCACAATTTGAGTCAAGAAGTTATATCCAATCCAACCAGCCTTAAATAGTATAGTGATAACTATTTTCATACAGCTATCTATGAATCCTTACTTGCTACTTACTAGAGTGGACGCAGGGATCCAAAGTGAGTCTTGGCCTCCGACATAAAAAAAAATAGTTTTAAGCTACTAAATAAATATGTTAAATGTACTATTTGATTTTATTCATCTTAATTCGTTTGTTATAGGGGTTTCTGAAAGCACAGTACGCAGGATAGTGGAGCAAGGGAGTAAAAATGAAGGAGAATATCTACAAAAAATAAATAAAAATACATATGTAGTTTTCAAATCACCTTGTTTTTTTTACCTGACGGACCCAGAAGGAGCGTAATGTGTTTGAGCCTTAGGTTTGAGCTGTATGTATGTATGTTTGTTTGTTCGTATGTTTGATTCTATGTGCGCCTCTGCAGTCTAAATGGCTTGACCGATTTCTATAAACTAATTCCAAATACATTTAAGTAAAATTTGACCTAGGTAGGTCATTTAAAATACTAATGTATTTTTGTCTTAAATTTACACGATGATGAATGAAACAACTTTAAATCGCGGTATTTATTACTTTTTATTTTTTTGATTTTTATTCTATAGTATCAAGATTGCTTGCGTCGCAGTATCAGTGTTGCTATATGAGCGACGGTGGCGCCCTCATTTTTTGTCATCTCTTTTGTGTCGCACTGTACTCATGTTCATTTAATAAGTAGTCCAACAGTCCAACCAATAGTCCAACGCACATGCCAGCGAGCCTGTTTATCAAAGCAAAATAACAAAGCAAAATAAAATAGCACATTATCCCTGTGATAATACGGTCTATGCTACTCTTTAACACTATGTCTACAAAATAACCATTAAATCAAATGATATCTCTCACAATAATAATCGTAAATATTTTTCAGAAAATGGCAGTAAATTACAAAAGTTAGGGCATTGAAACTTTCTGGCATATCAAACCCGCCGCCATTTTGATTTTTTTTCAAAATCGCGGCGCACGATTAAAGTGGTATGTATGGATAGAGGACACATAGACGAACAAAAAATGTCTAATAACATAGTACCCTAAAGCGTCACATTATCGAGATATTTGGAGGTAAATAACAGTTTATTGGAAGAAAGTAGGTAGATTCATTACATAAAAACATACATACATTACATAAAAATGTAAGTAATGTAATGAATACCTACTTTCTTCCTGTAATAATAATAATCTACCAGGGAGTGATTATTTGGAGATAATATCATGCATATAGACACGTAATAAGTCTATTTTTAGTGTTTGTCGTACTCATAAGTGAATATTTACCTCTAAATATCTCGGTAATGTGACGCTTTAGGGTACTATGTTATAAGACATTTTTTGTTCGTCTATGTCATATGTGTCCTCTATACATAGGGCGTATTCAGAAAGAAAGCTTGAAACTTATAAGCGCTTATCGGCGCTTGTCAATGC
This sequence comes from Colias croceus, assembly GCF_905220415.1. Taxonomy (NCBI): domain Eukaryota; kingdom Metazoa; phylum Arthropoda; class Insecta; order Lepidoptera; family Pieridae; genus Colias; species Colias croceus. The sequence continues at coordinate 9,206,981 of NC_059542.1, forward strand.
TCAAACCAGCTTGTCAAAACCAGCATTGACAAGCTTGTCAAAACCAGCATTGACAAGCACCGATAAGCGCTTATAAGTTTCAAACCCCATATGGTCTTTCTCTAACATAATCCACAACGTAATCATATAAAATATAGAGGATAGGTGTCTCTTTTCATAGAAGAATATATGAAACACAAACTAGCAATATACATTATCGACTCAATTTATTTATTTCTAAGATTTATTTGATAATATTTTTTACGACGAAATATTTTATTATAGCAACACTTTAATTTATTTCTGAACGCATGACGCGACTGATGCTGTTTCAGCGGGGAACGGTAGAAGCGTCTGTCAGTTTAAAATTTGACGGTTACGTTTAATTCGAATGTTTGAACTTCAAACGAAAACGAATTATCATGACGATTGGACTAGATTGATTTAAATAGGACGTGTTTTCACCAGTTATTATTTGTATTTGACTATTAAAAGAAAGTTTAACTATTTACGCGTGTGACAAACAGTGTGTGGTGTTAAATGTTACTGTGCTTGTTAACACGATGGTGAAAATGGAAAGAGGTCCCGGAGGGCCAAAGTCAGTTCTTGCTGCACCTTCAAAAAGCGGATCTACTCAAAACATGGCATCGAACATAAAAGTTGTTGTCAGGGTTCGACCGATGAATAGCAGGGAAATAGAACAGAACAACCGAATTGTGGTAGATGTTGTTGATGACAGAATGTTAGTTTTTGACCCGAAAGAGGAAATTCGTCCCTTTTTCTACCAAGGCGTACAGCAGCCGAACAAAAACTTTCTTAAACGCGCCAACAAAGAAATGAAATTTGTATTTGATAATGTGTGTGGTCAGAATGCATCAAATTACGATGTTTTTGAAACCACAACTAAAGAAATGCTACCTTCCCTGATGGAAGGGTACAATTGTTCTGTGTTTGTGTATGGAGCTACGGGTGCAGGGAAGACATTCACAATGATTGGAAGCAAGGAAAATCCTGGAATAACTTATTTGACCATGGAACACTTGTTCTATACAATAAATTCTTTTGAAAAGGACAGGGAGTTTGACATTGGAGTTTCATATATTGAAGTAAGTAAAGTTAATGATATATATTTATAATATATTCCATAATGTACACATTTTTTTACTGAAGTAAGGACATAAGAAGCAATCGGCTTCTACTGTAAAATAACAATTTAATTTCGATCAACAGGTGTACAATGAAAATGTATATGACTTATTAAAACCATCAAGCACTCCACTGCAATTACGTGAAGACTCAAAGTATGGGGTAATGGTGGCTGGATTAACTTTGCACAATATCAAAACAGCAAGGGAACTTCTTAATATGTTGGAAAACGGCAACAAGAATAGAACACAACACCCCACAGATGCCAACGCTGAAAGTTCTAGGAGCCATGCTGTGTTTCAAGTAAGCATACAATTGTGACATGTTTCTTTTAGTATCAAATTTAAAATTTTTATTTATAGTCCCAAAAAATATTTTTTTTGAGATAATATAAAAAAATTGCTTTTTACTTTATAATCTATATTATCTATCAAATCAAATTATTTAATCTTCTAAATATTTTTTTAAGTGTATTATATTATTTAATGTATAATTTTTTTTTTGTGAATTTAATAGGTATATGTAAAGATGCGCTACAAGACAAGCAGTCAGCTACGTATAGTCAAGTTGTCTATGATTGATCTGGCTGGTAGTGAAAGGGCATCCGCCACAGGTTGCATCGGAGAGAGATTCAAGGAAGGCGCTAATATTAACAAGAGTCTGTTGTCCTTGGGCAACTGTATCAATAAACTGGCTGATGGAAGCAATTATATACCTTATAGGTGAATATGAAAATCATAATAAAAAAAGTTCTTTATAAATTTCAGACTAAATTTAAAGTTGTAGTAACATTTAAGAATTATATTTGAATTGTTACTAATATTCTTTAGGAATATAAGAAAGTTACTATTAATTTCAAATTAGATATAATTAATATAATAGAGATAATTATTAAATTAACTATTATGATTTTATTTTTTCGTATTAAATTATCCGATTTCACAATACATTCAACATTAAATATCTCTCATAATATATAAATTTAAGCAACTCAGTTTCTGACATATAAGCTTTTTACAGGGACTCAAAGTTAACTCGTCTCCTCAAAGACAGCCTCGGAGGTAACTGCAAGACAGTTATGATTGCCAATGTTTCACCATCAAGCCTTAGTTACGAAGACACATACAACACTTTGAAGTACGCAGCTCGAGCCAACAAGATACAGCTTAGTATTAAGAAGAATATAGTAGATGGAGAGATGAGGCTGTCACAATACCTCAAGATCAATGAAGAATTGAAGAAAAAGATTAAAGAATTGGAAGCAAAGCTGTCGCTGTCTTCGGTCAGGGTGGTTAAGGAGTCTGACGGGAGTAAGGAGAAGAGTGAGTGTTTTTTTATAAAAGACTCTATTTTGCTTGTTATTGGAAAACTAGTGATGAGCCCTAGTTCTGCTTGCGTAGAACCAGAATTGATACAAGTGAATTTTGATTGTGTGATTCAAATATAATGCTTTCTACTGGTGAAAGAATAAAAATTATCTAATTTTTTGTGTTTATTGTTACATAGGGAAAACTAATATTTTTTTTATATTGTACAATTCAATTATCGGTTAGGCGTTTAATATCTACGAATACTCATCTAAATTTATTTCAGTGAAACAATGGCGTCAGCGAATTTTAGCCGAAGATGAAACCCACACTGCACTAGAGGAAAAGCTACTCTCTCTCATGTGCCAACAGAAAGTTTTGGCTTTGAGACAACGGCTACGAACAAGGGCCTTTTCGCATGTCGCCGATTTAGCGCATAGGTCTTCGTCGGAGCCTTTGAATCAAGTATGTATTGACAATCTAGTATAATATAAAAAAATGGTTGTATTATTGTCAAAAATATTTGTGTGGAAAAAATGTTTTGAATTGTGATATAAATAAGTATGTATGTTAATTTTTGTCTTATTTTTTGTACTGGTATAAATGTACAATAACGAATAAATAATTAAATGTGTAGTTATGTACACATTTTTGTGTTCACATAAAAAATTGTCAAGGCAAAGGTTTATTTTTAATTTATGTGCATAGAAATTATAAAAATAAAATTTATTTATTAGATACGCACAGAAGACATACCGCGTCAGGAACGCGCAGCGGAAAGTTACAACAAGAAAGCAGTATTATTGGACACAAAGATCATGAGCACTTGGACGAAATGGGATGAGAGTCGGAAGAATATGAAAAATCTTTACAACAAAGCACTAACTGACTGTCCAGATATCATAGACTTTGTAGAGAAACTACAATTGCAAAGCGAACTCAGACATAGCAAGGCGAGAGACGAGTTGCGTTACAAATTACTTACAATTGAGAATCAGGAAATAACAGCGTTCACAGATTACATGAGCGATATGCCAAATATGCTTAAAAAGCTATATCTGACTTTAAAAGGCTATGACAAAGCACCACCAGCATTAACAGATGAATATCACGAAATTATGAAGAAAGCTAAATCAGCTAAAGGCATTACATGGTCAGACGAAGACGTAGAAAATGACGTGCATTTTAAATTCATTTCCTCCCTTGACCTGGAGAAACCAACCACTACACTGGACTTTGGCAAAAAGGATGTCAATTCTACAATAGATATTGTAACGGACAGTGATGATTTAACAGACATAGAAAATAAAGAACCAGTCAAGTTTTCGCCTAAAAAACGTAAAGGCACGCCAATTAAACTGGCTAACAATGAAACAATAATAATAAATGATTCTTTTGAAAGTATGGACACGACGAGAAATTTGAATTCTGCTAAAAAGGTGAAGAGAGAAATTAGTCCAGCGATGGACGTTGAGAATAATTATGATGTTATTGATCCGAATAGCTTGAATTCGACGTTTGTGTTGGCTAATAATATGAATTCTTGGAAGAAGTTGCCTGTTAAAGCGGAGCCTAAGGATAAAGAACCAGTTAAAACTGGACTTCAGGATAGAACAAATATTCTTCACCGGCCCATCAGTTTTAATGATAGAGGTGAGTGTTTTTTGTTTTGATTTATAATATAAATAAGCATTGAAAATTAAAATTAATATAATTTTCATCTACTGTCAATAACAATATCAGTTAAAATTGCCGTTATTTTAGATAATTATTATTTTTAAATGGCTTTATAATTAATGTCTTTCTTCACGAAAATATTGAATTATAATAATTTAAATGCTTTTTAGCGAAAATAGTAAAACCAGTGGTGGGCAAAGCAGCAGCATTTAGACGGAACCCACCGCCCCCTGTGAAGCCGTCAGCTGGTTTTGGTTCCAGTGTAGCGAGGGATGGCACTTCGCTGCAGAAGAATGTGCAAGGTAAATATAAAAATAAAGTTATTTTTTTATGTTTGTTTATTCACTAATTTTGTGTTTTTGAAGTGAACCTTCTTTAGGCGCGTTAGCCGGTCGCGTTATTGCAATACCGTCACGTCATGGCAATACCGTCACGTCATGGAGTAAGGCGACGATTTCTGTATCTTTGAATCTTGCCAAAGTTTCACTTTTGTATAAATAGTTATTACTTTTATATTAATCCAGTCATTGATTCAGTTAATTGAATTCTAAGAAATCATCTTTCTTAGAATTCAATTCATTCAATTCATTCAATTGGCTATTTTTGAAATGAGTAGGTGATTTAATTTTATTTCTCTAATACTAGAGCAGGGTTAACACGACATTTCTCAGTAAAGCGTTTATTTTTATTGTTAGAAAAATAAAATTTTGTATAGTTAATTCGAAGTTGAAATAATTGGATCAATGATTGAATTAAAATTTATGATTTGTTGTGTTCGTCTGAATTGGTGGTGGTAAAAAGATAGACTCAAGGCCTACACAGTCCAGGACAACATTAATCAATTAATAAGTTAATCTTATCCGTAATGTCTTCATGTAAATAAACACATAATAAATATTTCCTTCGTATAGTTTTGATGCGATCCGCTCCTATAAGCCTACGAGTCTCTAGAAGTCTTAGTCTTCGAGTGTAGCCTATAACTATAATATTATGGACAATCTAAAGGCCTATTCAGATAAGAGCGGTATTCGCTAAGGCCGTGGGTAACAGTATCCTCATGGCACGCGATTAAATTTCTAACGTAGTATTTTATAGAGGTTCTAATTGCGAATAGCGCCCGGCAAACTTCTTGCCCAAAAAGTAGCGTGGTGGGGGAAGCTTGCGCATATAAAAATGTACTAAAACTTGATGCGCAAACTTCCCCCACGTTCCACGGTCGTACTGACTACTCTAATCTGAATAGGCCTTAATACAAAAATTATTTATCAATTCTAAGCAGTAGCTAATAATAGCAGACAAATAATCCTTTTATATTAGTCAAACACTATTTACACCGCTAATATAAATAATATCAAACGTTTAGATTCATTGCTCGATATATAGGATCTACAGATAGCAGGCTAACGCGAGATTATAGGAAATAGTCTGTAATTGGCTGTCGTGCTTACAGTTATAGTTGGATGTTAGACGTTGACGTGTGACGGCACAAAGCTCACTGCTCTTGTCATATTAATTGTGATTCTGGGAATCGATTTGGGAAGATTTGTATTTGTCAGCCAATGGGTGTACACTGTACATGTTGAAAACTAGGGGAAAAGGAAAGGCTTAAAGCAAGTTAAACGCGAATTATTTGTTATATTGTTTATTTCGATGGTTTACTAAAATGGCGCTCAAAGGGGCAGTGTATTCGTTAAAGTTTTTAAATTTTAAAATCAAAACGTAAGATAAAGTAATAAAAAAGGGTGTTCTTATAAGAATGAAGTACATTTTGTTTTATAACACCATTTATTGCCTTAACGATAAATAGTTAATGAAAATATTTTTTTATATGAAGACATTACAGCGCACTAAGACATAACTTTAAATGAATCTGCATTTAAGCAGATGTACCTAATCTATGTAATTATTTCCACATATTGAAAGTATCCGTCAGTCTAATTCATTCAATGGAAATGCAATCATTTTATCAATTCATGCACAATGCTGGTCAAACTACTATAGAATTCAATCACTTGATAATCGAAAATCGCTCTTATGTGCACGTCAAAAGAGACAGATTGTTATGAATTAGATTCACGGACCCTCTTCACATGATGTCAAAATAATACTTTACCTCAAATGTGAGTTTTATCACGTCTCGCTAGCGACCACGTTTGATATTTATATTGATAGACCCTGGCGGTTATGTGAGGTATTAAACAATTATCAAAAAATGTATTCATTGCAATTTTTATGCGATTGCGCTCAAAGTTATTTTCTGAGTATGTATTTTTTTTTGGCACAGGATTTTATGCGTTAATGGCTTAGTGCATTTTTCTTTGAAAACTTTTTTCTAACTGTTTGTGTGTAAATATGAAAATAATAAAATAGAACATGGCGGACTTTTGGTGCCAATTTTTGTTTAGAACAATTTTTGGAATGTCCCTGTTTCTTTCAAAATGGCTTTAAATGCCAAAGTGCACAGCAAATTTTTATTGAAAATACCAAAATTCATCAATATAAATATTTAAAACGTGGTTGCTAAAGCATGATTTACGCTACCTACCGTGTCGCGACCGGGCCTTGCCCTGTTCGGCGCTTGATCGAACATTATTGTATACTCTATCTATTAGGCAATCCACACGTCTGCCGAACAACGTGACAAACAACAAACACATAGGGACGGCGCTATACAGAGAAGCGAGAAGGAAATAAGTAACTATGTACATCTCTTTTCTTCGTATAGTGCTGTCCCTATGTGTTCGTTGTTTGTCACGTTGTTCGGCAGATGTATGGATGGCCTATAAAAAAATGATTCATTCCTGAATACTGACCGGGACCGTGACTCGGCCGTGTACGGATCGGACCCGTACGGGGCACGGTGTGGAAATGTCGATAGATAATGTTTCATTTAGCACGGTGTAGCTTGAATCACGCTTAAGCATGTTTCAATGTTTTACGTATAACATACTAACGTGTGTTCGTCCCTCACTAATCACTAACAGACGCAAGAAAGCCGATAAATCAAAAATCAGTTGGTTATAAAGCGGTTCGAGCGAGGGAAAGGATGCAGACTCATCCGTATAGCAGACCAACCATTCGAAAATAAGAAGAATTAGCATAAATATGGATTAATATAAATAACTGTAATAGAAGATTTTTGGTAAGTTAATGTTAGTGAAGTGAATGTGTAGTGAAGATTGTGAAATTGATTCGAAGTGTAGAATAAGACGGCATTGTAATAATGTGATTTCTAATATGTAATAAATTTTAATGAATAAATGTGTAATAACGACTGTAATATGATCAAGCAAAATATATAGGTATCATATATCTAATGAAGATACAATTTAAACGCGATTTATGGTTATTGTTGTGTGGCTTAGTAAACTGAATACATTATCATTTTGCAATATGAAAACAAATCTAAAATCAACATAGAGAAATAATCGATGTTTTAATTATAACAATCGGTTAGTATTAGGAAGTAGTATAATACACTCACCGGCACGGAATCTTGGCCACTGCAAATTTTTGCGTAAAATAACACTATTTCTTTTCTACTACAAAATTCAATAAAAATTTAATCAAAACTAGTTACTTTAATGTTTTTACTAACTTTTAGTAATAATTGGAAGTTAATAAGAAGTACTACCGAGTAGATATGAATTAAACAAGAATTTACGCTTTTCCTGTGAAATTTAAATGATTTCTTAAAAAATGCTAAAAAATTAGAAAGAACGTTTCCATAAAAAAAATTGAACTTTTTAATAAAGGGTGTTTCCTTCTCTTGCCTTAAACACTGTTTGCATCCAGTCTGGCATACTCTAGAAGACATTTTTGGAGACCACTTGAGCTATAGTGTACCAAACGGCCCCAGCTGTATTTCTAAGCTCATCTAACATTAGTGCTGGGTTGGAATCGAACTTTATGTTTCTTTTAAGCATGTCCCAGATGTGTTCTATTGGATTAAGATCCGGGCTACGAGCTGGCCACTCCAATTTTTCAATAATAACCTCTTGAAGGTACTCTTATACGTATCGTACGACACGCGGACGTGCATAAGTAGCAAATAGTGTATAAGTAGCAAATTTTCTTCACTGATAAACCTGTAATAGGGCTGAAAATGTTCCTGGAGAATTTCCTCGATGTACCTGATCAAATTTAAGCCATTATCTACGATAAATAACTCCGTGCGAGCATCGAAACTTATACCTCCCCATACCATTATTGACCCTCCATGAAAAATCGCATTTTGAGTGTGGTGATGTGTGAAAACCTCTCTTCTCGTCTCCTCTATACTGACTGTTGGCTATCAGAAGCTCGTAAAGTGCCTTAGCAGCCATCTGTGAACACCTCACGAGCGCACTGGCTGTGGGTCCAGTTTTCATGTTCTCGTGCAAAACGAAGACGTGCTTCTCTGTGATGTCTGAGGAGTTCTGGACGGCGTGCTGGTCTGAAAACCTTCAAATTAACTTCTTTCATTAGTCTTCTCACCGATTGCTCACTCACATTTATTATCCTGGTGTTTTAGAGCCGGTGGCGTATCCTAAAAACTGTCAGAAAGCCATTTCTGAGTATCTCTCGAACAATAAACGGGTCTTCTCGAGCTGATATGCACCTCACACCTTCATTTCCTGGTCTGCACATGTGGCTGCCAGTCTCCTGGTATCTTCTCCATGCATAGTGCATCGCTGAACGAGGTACGTACTGTACATTAGGTACTTTACGTTGCGGCAGTCATTGGTCTAACATTGTGATGGCCTGAGTAGGTTGTTCAGATGTTAATGGCATTTTTAATTGTTTGTTATGATCATTGACTACAGTACCACAATAACAATAACTTAAACGGCATAAAAGATATCGAAAAAAGTTTAAAACGAACAATTCGTAACTTCGGCTTAACCGCACAAATCACAAATTTCGAATAACTCTTCAAAAGTGGTAAAAGATTATTCTCAAACTCAATGATTTCTTACCATAAAATTAAACAAATAATATGTTAACATATCTGCATACAAAAAAATTGTGAAAAACACTTCCAAACTTTTTTTATCGGCAAATTTGTAAGTGGCCAAGATTCCGTGCCGGTGAGTGTATTATGCTTAACCATGTTTTTTTTAAATATTGGTTATTTCGTTGGTAATATTGAGAAAACACAGTAATTAACAATAAATCGCGTTTTAAAACCAATTTCTACTAATCTCGAACAATTCGGATACTGTAAAATAGCCCTTATATCGAACCACATAGTTCAAAATCAAATAAAAACTTTATAATGTTATTTGATGTCTATTTTGCGTCAGTATTGTAGGAGTAAATATGAATTATGAGGTATGGAAACTGGTTTGTGGGAACAGGGAATATTTCCACGAAACGTGGCAAAATTTCGAAGAAATATCCATTTGGTTGCGTTAAACCAACTAGGCGAGTTGATCGGGTGAACACAATATACTGGACGTCACTAATTTGTTGTTTGGGCACTATTATTTTAGAGGGATTGAGGACTTTTTCATAGTTTTAGCTTTTTTTGGTCACGACGTTATTGAAAATACAGTTTAATAACAATATCATGCTTTCCATTTAATTGTGATGAAAATTCTGATACTTACTATTACTTTATAACAACCACGAATTGGAGAATAATTTGGAGTCGTGAACCAATTAACCACGCTTTTAAAATCTTCGCGGTCTTTATACCACAAAATAATTGTCCTACTCAAATATGTAATTCTACGCAATATATCATCCTACAATCCATAAAATACCACTTTTAATATTTAAACAGAGCACATTTCAAAGTACCCACATTCACATTAACTCGTCTTGCAATAGCAACTCATTTGCCCACAATAGCCTTCGAACTATAATGTGCATTAGAGCGACCGTACACGGGCGGCTCGAGCAGTTAACGGCTGAGCAACGTTGAACGTACACGGACTGCTCGAGCGATCGGTCGTTGACTGCTTGAGCTGTCGCTACTAACCGCGTAGTTGTCGGCTTGAAGCGGTCGCGACTGCTCGAGCAGTCCATGTACGGCAGTGAATGAATGTTCATAGTTCACCGCGCGCTCGCGGCTTCAAGCCGTCGCGTCGGTCTCAACTGCTTGAAGCGGTCCGTGTATGGCCGCCCTTAGAGATACAGGCTACAGATAATACCACTACCACCAAATTGCAAATTGCCTCTACGGTATTCGCTTTTATATATTCAAATATTACGGATACGGGAATCGTCTTTTGCATTGCATTGACGGACCTTTTTACATAATTTAGAATGCCGTAATTTATGTAGGTATTGGAAAATGCTGCTTTTTTGCTCTTTTTTAGTTCAATAGTTAATATTGTATATTCGTATATTTTGATCTTTAACTGATGTCATTATTTGATTCAATGTATAAACCGAATAAAATTACATCGAAAAAATAAATAATTCGTTGCCTCTTGGAATTGAGATTTTTATATAATATCACTTATCTTTCAAGGTAATTCCTTGTCCTTTGAAAAACTGAAAGTTGATTACAAAAATTGACCACATACGCATTACGCACAGTATTCATGTAATAAAATTTTTAATTGTTTTAACTGAAATATTAGGACATTCTATGCTAACAATCTCTTATATTGTTTGCATTAGAATAATTATTATCGGTTGAAGTCACTACAACCAAGGTAAGGAATGTAAGTAAAACACTAGAATACGATAGTTCGTATTGTTAGATGTTTTATTGTTTTTCTTAATATTTCATTCGATAGAATTCGTAAAATGTTTGAAAATATTTGACCATATATTATGAAAGACATATTAGTAAAATTCATACAAAAAATGTATCTCCATAATTTCGGAACAATAGTACGGAGTTGAAGTACCGACTTTTAATTTGTGAGCTAACTACATAATAAAATAATGAATATTTTTCGCAGGGCTTTTGCTATATCAATCTAAAAGTTATTACCTACAAGTTACAACAATTTCTTAGTAACACCCTAGTCTACACCCACCGGGATATATAATTATTTTACGATTAACGATTTACTATGAATATTTATATTGATCGGTATAAATTAATGTACTTGAATTATTACTATTCACTGTGCTTTTAAATTTAATCTTTATTCCTACGTATCCTCTAATCAGTAATGCTTTTTGGATAATTACATTAGGTATAAAGCGGTGGTTTTTTAAATACATAAGTGCTTATTAATTCTTTAATTCTATTATATTTTGGTATTATATGAAAAAACAAACTCTAACGTAAAAATCATTATGTGAACTTACCTTAGTCTCAATAGGGTTCTCGATGTACGATAATATACCTAATTATAAGTTTTCCAACTAACTATAATACTGTTTTTTCTTAATTTCAAATAATTTTACTAGTTTATTACCCCAAACTCGGTAAAAAGCTGATTAAGGCAAAAAGCCTTGATGTAAAAAGTTTACTAGTTAGCTAAAGTTTCTTCTATACATACCTACGGTGACATAAACTACTATCGTTATGATTCGATTATTAGTTTTTAATATAATATATTATGTAATTTTTTTATAAAAGGTGTGTAGCTTTAATATTGTAATTTTAATAAAAACATTTTTAATGGGTTTTTATTTTAATAACGGTCATGGTTATTCTGTAATTTCGTAGATTATTCTATTTTTAATTACCTATGTAAAATTTTTGATTTTATGATTGTATTAACGATAGCTTAAGATTTTGATACATAGATGTATGTTTGTAATTTAGGTATGACCATTTTTCTTTATAAATATGTAGAAGTTTAGATTAAGTTTTTCAAAGTAATATTTACATGTTTTCTAATAACCTATATTGATAGACGTTTGTGCAAATTATTATGAATTGTGTGTACTAATTTGTGTGCGATGGGTGGCTATGTTTGATTAAAGATTTATTTTATTAGATTAAATATTGTTTTTTATTTTTACCTACCCGTAATTGTACCTAAAAATCTTTATCCTTTATCTCTTTATCCCGAAATAAATGGGAATTTCGTGAAAATGAAACTGTAAATATTTTTTTTATATGATTAGAAAAATACTGAATCTATTTCTTGATAGTGAAACAAGAGGTTTAAAATACACTGAATTCGTACAACGCTATAGGTAAGAGCTTACTACATAATATAAATGTTAGCGGCATACCAGACATTTGCAGTCGGCCTACGGTTGGTATTGGCATTCTGGCTTTGTCTAATTGATACATATGCTCCATGACTATGTAAATACTACAGATTGAACAGACTATGGATATAATCCAATTTTACCTCTGGAGGAGTGAAGGTTATATTTTAAAGTGTGTTGAATTGATAGTTTGATTTAAAACTTATCTAATATCTAATTCTATATTCTAATATTATATATTATAAAGGCGAAAGTTTGTATGAATGTATGATGTATGGATGTTTGTTACTCTTTCACGTAAAAACTACTGTACAAACTATCCCGGAAATCCCACGATAACGGGAACTATGCGGGTTTTCCTTTGCAAACGCGGGCGAAGCCGCGGGTGGAAATCTAGTATTAAATATGCTGCGTATCCTAGCACTGCCCGATTTGAGCATACCTACCTAATTTTTCAGAGCGAAGGTAAAAGCGTTACCTATTATAATATCAATCGCAAAAATATAAGCTTCCTGTTGGTGAGAGAATCGTCAAAATCGGTATACTTAGTAGACTTGATTTATCACCAACTTTAATACATAGTCGGTATAGTAGAATTGATGTATCACCAACTTTAATACATAGTTTAATTGTAAGGTACATATTGACAGGTTCGCTAAAGCATAATAATAGGCGAAAAGTAGATTTACCAGTTGGCAGAATTTTTGAAATCTGGTAGATAAGTAAGTATCTAATCGATTTATTGAATTTTTAGTTATAAGTACAAAAAAATGCTAACTATTTATAAAGGTTTACACCTTATATTATTATATCCAACCTACCTTTATGCATTTCTACCAAATTAGGTTTCGATTTAAATCTCCAAAAAAATTGTAAGTGGTCACTCGACACCTGGGAGCATCGAACCAACAAAGCCCATTTTCTATTACAGTATAACCAAAGACAGTAAGTAATACATTAAGAATCCCCTTGGCATTTAAATGTACTTTAGCTAAGCTCGTTGCTTCTATAATTACGACGGATGCAAATTGAATCCTTTGAAACGCACCCGGCAATACTAATTTATATTAGAGGACCGTCTAACAAAAGACAAACATGACGCAATTGCACTGTTAATTTCTTGCAAGCTATTGCATTTAAATGGATTTTTTGATTTCTTAATTAAAAGCGTACCTACAATAGAGAAATAACTTATAGTAGGTACATAGGTACAAACCTGGGAGTTAGGACTGTAATCCACCAAAATTTAGTACTTACTACCTAAACACGTGATATCCTGCTTTGTTATTGGTGGTTCTTTCTATCTTCAGGGCGAATTATAGCATATTATAGTAATGAAAGAAAACGTACAACCGGTAGTACCTATGCAGAAATCCCGGTCCTTTAACTTATCGTATAAAGTAATATAACATGTTGTAAACATGCTACGATGTTCTGAACTGTAGGTACGTGCAGACGTGACACAATTCGTGTCGAAGCACGCTTGAATCCCCAGAGATTAAAAAGTTAGATTATATGTAATTCAGCTGTAATAGTATAATAATGTATCTCTAATCTCTAAAGTGTTCTACTGAAATAACATCAAATATTTAAAGGTACATTTAGTCGTACATAACACACAATATTATTTCACTACATCTTCCAAGACATTCAATCATAACTAGCTTCACACATTCATCTATAAAGGAATTTCTCGGAGTGATGAAACTTCAAAATCTACACGGAAGTATTCCTGCTTAATCACGCTCCCCACATCGTACGCTCATACATCCCAATGATTGATAGATCCACATTCGAGCTTTGCATCCTACTTTACTATTCCTTATAATTCCGGCATCGTGCCAACTAAAGTCGAGGTGCCTTTCTGCGCAGAGCGTCGCAATCATTTGTAATCGTTTATAAAATATATTGCTCCAATCTCACTCTACCGACAAAAACCTCCATAGGTGTTAATTAACTCTAGAACCCTTTGCTAATAAAAAACCGGGGCAAGGTGTCCACAAAAACCGTTCGTCGAAGCCGCAAATGAATTGATTCAACGTAATCAATTTTTTCCCGCCCGTGAACGAAGATCTACTCATTCAATCCACTCTGATTAAATCGGTCAATCATTCGGTCTCACCGTTCAGCTAACTGGAAAATTGGTAATTAGATGGTATAGGTGATAAACTCTCCATATTATATGTTTGCTTTATGTTGAGTGAAGGTTAAATCTGTTTACATCATGTCTATGAATTAGGATTCCTTTCAGATGATTATTAACTGGAAAACGTGTAGATGCTATGGGTAGATGTCCATAAAGAGATGCGCAAATATATTAGTTTATATTTTAGAGCAAATATGTTTTTACTCTTTTTTGTTGCTCTCTCTTAAAATAGATAGATCTAAGTAGTAATCTGCTACTTGAAAATCTATTATCAATGCATATTGTAAAATATCTTACGAAGTGTAAGCAAAATTCTTACAGGTTGAATACAAATAATATAAATAACCATCACAACAAAGCTAAACATTACCCAGTACTTTATCAGTCAGTGGCATTACGTCATATCTCTTGACGGTTTCAGTTTGCACACCAGTGGTTTGCAGCAACTTTCCCGACCGCCCAAAGTTGTCCAGTGCGATTCTTGCATGAACTTGTTTTCCTCGTGAAATATAGAGCATGCGGGCTGAGATGTGGACGAAATCTATGCGACGGTTAAGTGGAATTTATAACAGTATTCTGTTGAACACGATTATCTTGCTATAAAAATTTGGAAGCTTTGTCCTGTGACCTCATGTTATCAATTTTGTAGGTAAAATTTATTATTATACAGACTTTTAAGACTGCTATTGTTACGTTCAACATTCTTTAATATTTTATTCGGTTAAAATTTCTTTCAGTCGAAAAATTCGCTTTCATTCGAGTTTGTGAGCGATATTTAAAGAATTTCTTACGGCTTTTATTTTTGTTATGAAATATATACAGTTATAAACAAGGTCAGTTCCATGTCTATGAATTCTTTTGCATCGCCGCTCCAATGTTTTCCCAGGAGCAGTGAAATCCGGAAATTTTCTTCCAACTTGATTCTCTTGTGCGTTTCTATTCACGTCTGTTTATATGAAATTGTATAACTTTCGTATAACTCCATTATAAAGCAGGGAATTTGTCTAAAAGATTCCTCTCTCATTATTAAACATATTAAAATACCTAATTGCTCTTTATAAGAGCACTCATAAGGTAAAAACAATTATAACCTTAGACTATTTAAGATTATCCTTAACAAGGTACTTTCTTGTTAAAATACATAATATTGTAATATCTTGGTACTGTATATAACTCATAACAATTGTTAGTTTATTTATTAATAGCAAGCCACATAGAAATAATTAATCATTGAAGCAAAATTAAAATTAACGGGCGCCTCATGAAGATAGGCTATTGGGAAATTCAAAATTAATGCGGTTACAAAACATTGCCGCTAATTTTATTTCACTCGTCGAATCATTTAATCTGCATGTACCGTGTTATATTATAAATGATTGTCTACTTATAAAAATTAATATCGTTAGTAAGTAGGTACGTTTATACATATTTACATTATACATATATACAAGCGGTGGGTACTTTTTTGTACGTTACTTAGAGTTTTTCTAGTCGTATATTGAAACTCACAGTATTGTATTATACATATAATACGAGTAACAATATTTTGACCGAAAACTATTCAAATTCAGGCAACATCTATGTCATACAAATTTTAGCTTTAGAACTTGGCAAAGTAATTAATTATTAATTTGTAATTCTAATCGTTTCAACAAGAACTCTCACAACATACCTAAAAAAACGTGTATTTGTGAATTGTGATTTGTCCATGCATAGAAGACAGCCGACAGGAGTAAAGAATAGATTAAATATCTACAATGCTTGGTGGTATCACTATAAAATGTAGTATTATGGTCTATCAGAATGAATATTTAACATTC
Organism: Colias croceus; assembly: GCF_905220415.1. Lineage (NCBI taxonomy): Eukaryota > Metazoa > Arthropoda > Insecta > Lepidoptera > Pieridae > Colias > Colias croceus. Next base: position 9,223,168 of record NC_059542.1, read on the forward strand.
ATTAGATATGTATAATATGTCGTCCGTAATCCCTAAAGGGTTATGCAGAGAAGCACATGTACGCCACCCGCATTTCGCCAGTTATAAACCCCATGTAATGAAAGGAGCCTGTTGCGATAATCCGGACACAATTTCAATTTCAATGCAATTGAAGTTCCACACATTATGTTTGATTTGTGTACCTTTAGAACATGAGGCGCTAGAGTTTTGTATTACAAAAACTAATACAAAAAGGTTCATTCCAAATAACTTATTGTTTTCTTTGAACACATGTGGTATAGACGCGAATCAATGAGTAAAGGGCGCAAAGAAATCTAAATTGCTTCCAGAACCAATAAACGAATTCTTATTTGTAAACGAAATGTTATCACCACACGTAATTGAATTGTTTATTTGTGTTTGTTTTGATTTTTAACAGAGCGTGAAACTCACCTCTGTAATTGATTTTATGGAAATAATGAAGCGGTCACCCGTGGAGCTATTAAAGGGGAGAATAAAGGTCATCAATTATACCATTTACAGTTTTCGTAGTGTACCTATTTGAAACAATTTGGTAATCGGTTTGAATAAAAAAGTTAAGCTCTATCAATCCTAGGAATGGGTAGGTTATTAAACCTATACTTAACTATACTCGGATGCTTTAATTTTAAGACGTATTAGGTACAATTAAAATAAATCTATTAAGGTAAGGTCAATCTAATATCTAAAAATAAGACTAAGATACAATTTTTGTAATTTTATTAACGTTTTTCTTCCCTCACAGTTCTCCTACAATGCTGCACTTACATTTAAAAATATAATCCGTATAGTGTAGCGAACTTTTCAAAAGCATAATAACGGAGTCCTGGCAGCGCGACGCATAGCCCGCCCCAGCATTCAATTCCACAAGTAATATTTGAATTAAACCACAGACGAATGCTCGAACCCGGGGCGGTTGTCGCCGAAATAGGATGGATGTCCCAGAAATGGGCTGCCGGCCCGAACACGCCTCATCTTGTCGCAGTAATTGATTTACGTACGCTCGCTTTAATGGATTTGTTGCTTTCATAATGTATTGCGAATGTTTTCGATGTTGCCGCGCTGCTGATAAAGTTCAGCGCACTCGTTACTTACAGCTTAATCGATTTCGATTACTTTTCTGTTTAATTACTTTGGACGTATTAGTTTCAATTGCTTTTGTGGCACACGAACAGATAAAGTATCTGAATCCAGAGTAAAATACGAATAGATAAAACTGTAGAGTTTGAATTAATTCATATTAATTTATTAACCGTCTTTTTTAGTTTGAGCGTAGAGTCTGTGGCAGAGGTGAGCTTAAGATGATTGCCTTGCCTAATTTTTGTTATACCTGTGATTGTATACTTTCATTGTGAGTGAATTTTTTCTATGTTATGAATTGTAAACTGTATTTTGAAATATTGTACCTACCCTATAAGTGATTTTTTGTGTTTAATTCAAAAGTATTGCGAAATAAATAATCCTAAAGGATCCATTATCACGATCTAACAAAAATAAAAGCCTTTCTTTGTTTCAAAGTCAGAACTCGGAAAAACTTCCTTTGTGGATTTTCCCGAATTTCCTCGCAATGTTAAATACGTTTCGTTTTGGTCGATTCACTTATCTTTACAATGGTAAATACGTTTCAACTTGTTGTGTGTTTTGTCCGTGAGGATTTTTAGATTAAACAATCTTAAATAAGGGTATAAATAGATTGTCGCTATACATCAGTCCACACATGAATGTATTATAGTAGTATTGTTGTAAAGATTATTATTGCACACGTTTGAAAAGTTTTACGAACTTTAAAAACATAAAGCGTAGGTAGGTAGTCTAAAATATGAGTTTTTGTTAATTGTACATTCAATAGAAGTGAATAACATCATAAGTTCCAGCTTTCCTTGTCAAATAGGAATCGTCAGAGCTGATTAAATATAATTAATTACATAACAGTGTAAAGACTTTCTACAATACGGAAAAACAAGAAACCTTTGTTTTGGAAAGTGCAGGTAAAGAAATAATGTAATCGGAAAGCATTAGAAGGGTATGGGATACAATCCTCAATTGTAAATTAAGCTGTTAAGACGTGATTCGGGCACAAATTGATATTAAGAACAACTGTTCTCACATTGGCTCCTTATCGTAACAATTAATAGCTTTTTCACCCGGGCTGCGGTTTAAGAGATTTGTGATGTTACTCCAAGCGGAAAATTGGTTAATGATTATTGTTTAGGTACGTTGGGTTACCTCGGCGGGATTAGAATGTATCAGAGGTACGAGTAGGTAGTGAACGTTACAGTTATGGCAGGCCGTTAATGTTAATATAATTATTAAAACTATACATATAAGGCAATGTATAACGACAGTACATATATAAACATTTTTAACATAGACAATTTAGATCCTGTAAGATTTTTTGTTTATTGACTTTTTTGTTTATTTTTTATTCATCATGGTAGTTATACAGATCGAAGTAATAAAAAGTTGATCACAAGAAAATGTTTACAATTCGTAGACCTTTGGTTATTTCTTCCTACATAGATTAGTTACCGCATGTTTAATTTTTAAATGTTACGCCCTAAGGGACCCATGCCACTGTCACATTTCGTTTAGTTTTGATTGAGGCAACTGCTTTGACCTACGGGTGTGTTATTCTAATATGTATCCGGCATTCGCAGACATTTTGAAATAACTTCCTTGTGATTAACTCACTATAAATGCGAGTTAATGTATAGTAACTGGGTGTTCCGCAAGATCCTAAATTTGTTTAGAGAGAGGAACATCTTAATATATATAAATCTCGTGTCACAATGTTTGTCCTCAATGGACTCCTAAACCACATAACCGATTATAACACGCACACTCATTCAAACACGCACGCACAACATATGAGTATATCTACTAAACTTGAGTTAAAATGTATAATTTAAATTTTATTTTGTATAATTTTGTATAAAAAATAGCTAAATTACCTAAATCATTATTTAAGTTAATATTATGCTATAGTTTTGTTATTATTGTGTCATTAAGGAAGGTGGACCCCAAAATACAGGCTGTCCTAGTTTGGGGTCCAAATGTTACATGTTTGTACCTAACCCACAAATTGATCAATAAATGATTTTTATTTTTATTTATTTATTTATAATAAAATTCGCACACCATGTGCAGTTCGATCTAACTTGAGAGATAGGATAGTTGAAATCTCATCGTTTTAGAGAAAGCGGGCGAAGCCGCGGGCGGTAAGCTAGTATTATTATAATTAAATTTAGAATCTCTTGTGAACATAAAACTACTTACATAGTTCATAGATAGATATGTAATGTTATTATTGAACCGCAAAAAAGGCGTGCTTTCATAAAAACATTTATTATGATAATATGCCTTTAAAACTAACTACCGACGGCACTTGAAAGTAATAGAATTGAAGCAATAATCTTTAATCGCGTGGCTTTAAAAATATGCATTAAATTTTATAACTGATAAAATATTATGAAATCTATCCGAGACGTTGCAGACAATTCTTATTGATAATAAAGATAAATTCATAAGATAAGATCTTGGAAATTGATTACATGCTTCGCTGAAAATAGGTAAATGTGACACATGTAAGCGCAAAACCTTTGAACACGATTTGCTCGTTAATTGGCATGATTGCCTGTATTGTTGGTATCAAATATCTCAGCTTAGCTTGAAAACAATGGATATTTAAGTTAATGCGTGGATAAAGGAATGATAAATGAATCAGAGAATGTAATGGGATAAATATATTTATGGAATTGTATATTTTATTTGTTTGCTTAAAAATCGTAGAGTTGTGGCATATCCTTTATTTCATAGGTTGACTAATTGACTCTTGTATTCTGCAGTTAAAAAATTCATACACCAAACAATGATTAAAAAAAACGTACTAAGTATATTCCTCTCAATCATTAAGGTGACTTATCATATAACAAATATAATATTCCATACGTAACAGTAGGACAGTAGTCTAATAATATCAAAGTACCACACGACCGGAGGGACACAGGCAGGGAACAGTCAACAGGCAGATCTAAAGTTTTTCGCGCTATTTGTAGGAATAAATAACACCTACAATGAAAATGGTCTAACGTGGGTCTAACTAAAGATAAATAGTCTTACGTTAACATAACAATCTTGGAACTATGTTTATCAAGCTTCATCACTCCAAAAAGGTAAACAATTACTATGGTAAGAGCGTATATAAAGTTTGATAGTAGTATAATTAATGTGATCGTCCCAGGAGGTCTTCATTATACAGCATGATTGGATGGTCCTGTCTCACGTCTCCTTTGACGTTCGCAGTGTTAGTAGGCTAGTGTGCGTATGTAATTTTGCATAATTTTGTATGTAAATTACAATATGTATTGGAAAATAACTGTTTAATATCAATGCCCTTTTTGTAATTTGTGTACCTACTATTGATTGTTAGCATTTCATTACTTGTCCATAAATGAAATATAATATGTATATTGTATAGGTACCGAGTACTAACCAATATTTTTTAAAATTACCTTGTGTTTAGAAAAGTTTATGTCAATAATGTACACAGAATTAAAAGCTTGTGTCATTGTATAAAATAGATTAATACCTTTTAATACATTCTCAACAGTTCAACAGATGATCTTGGTGGTGCTCTATATCATGGAAAGCTTATTTCATTACTACAAAAGCTGTTTTGAACTTAACACTATTGAAATACCTATCTGATATACACGTATTTTCACACGTATTTATCATCAAATCGGATTTCTAAATGTGAACATTCAACGCAAGCATCTGCGCTACGCTTGGCCTACCACGCACTCAACTGACTTTTCACGCTTTATTCTTTATGTTGGAAATAAAAAACCTGTATGTGAAATATGAAAATATTACAAGCAATGTTCATATATTTTTTCCATGATATTTGCATCAGCGAGTCGGTAGCAGCCGCGTCCACCGCAGACACGCGGTTACTTTTCTGTACTTAACATTAACGCCGACCAATTTTTAAAGTGAATCTTTTATATTTATGGTGAAACTGAATTAATTTTGCTTTGTACTTTTTAATAATCTGTGTATATTTCTCGACCTTGTTTTCAAATGGCTTTTAAACGTATTTTCTGGAATACGTTGTTACAGATAGCTAACATGCCTCGCTAAGCATTTAATACTCTTCTAAAAACTTTGGCTTTGATGTAGCTATGGTATTTACCTAGTTTCATTTAAATAACCTATGAATTATTAGATATATTATGATGATTTGTATAGCAAAATTGGTAATAGCCGGTTATATTGGCTCCGTTTATGTGGTGAATTAGGGTCTTAAAATTGGTTATTGGTAGCCGGAATCGGGTCTTAAAATTGCCTTCGTTTTTTGATTAAGGTATAAGGAAATTTTACCAACTCATTCGGGATAATCGAAGAGCTTTATAAAAATTTATTGTGAGTATAATCGTTTCCTTCGGATTGTAGTTTCTAGATGTTTCAGGATCGATATTCGTTTAAGGTGAAAAGTGCTCGTCTGTGAAGTCATTACGATTTGGGTGAAAAGTTCTGTAATATTATTTTTTAAGGTTTATAAATAAAATTAATTGTATTGTATCAAAACGTAGTTTTTTTTAAAGTTTTGATATTTTTTATTTGTATATTTGTTTTCGTAACGAAAATATGAAGCTGTCAACATCATAGATACCATAAATTAAAAAAAAAAAGAAATGCATGAGAATAATAAAAAATAAGCATTAGCTAAATTGTTTTCTTTGTATGTTTGTGTTCGTAACGAAAATATGAAGCTGTTAACATCAAAGATGAGAATACAATAAATTGAAAAAAAATTGCATAAGAAATAAGCATTAGCTAAATTGTCATTATTCCATATCCTGGTTCAACTAGAGGTTTCAATTCCATCTTCTCAATTCTTCGTTTTAGAGCGTATATAGTGCTTAATTTTAAATTGTGTTTATCAATGTCTGATTCTTTTCATATTAACTTATTTGCACTAGAACAAAAATCAGCATTATATTCAAAGGAGTAAGATTTTCGTAAATTTCATTGAAATAAATGTTAAAGTACGCCAAAACTCCTACTAGTACTTTTTATTATAAAGATTAAGAACGGAATTTACTTTGGAATTAACGTCGAAGCTGTTTCCAACCTTAACTCAATTTTATAGTATTCGAGCACCTAAAAGTCGATAACCCAATTTAAATTCGACTTAAGTCATAAATTAGCTCATTAGCCCCGTTTCAGTGAAATAATTCTGTAGTCTTGAAGTCACTTTTCAGTTATATTAGCCTTTTTTATAAAACAACTAGCCCGGCTTGCCCGGGTTGACCTGGATATAAATTCATAAAACATAGCCTATGTCACTCAGGAAACTTTCTTCTGGTGAAAGAGTTTTTAAAATTGGTCAGTATTTATTCAGTTATAAAATCTTTATGTGTTTATTTATTTAAACATAATACAGATTATAATCTATGTTTATAAGTATGTTATGTATATATAACACGCATCTAATATATAAAAATCAATGCCACTTTTCGTTGTAATTCCATAACTCGAGAACGGCTGAACCGATTTCGATAATTCTTTTTTTATTATATTCCTTGAAGTACGAGGATGGTTCTTATGTAGAGAAAACGTTAATATGTACCACGGGCGAAGCCGGGGCGGACCGCTAGTTAATTATATAAGAAGATGCATAAGGCCACCCAGTAAGGACTTGTACCCAGTAAAGATTGCGACATCGCACACACCTGCGATTCCAGAAAGTATTACGGCAATCACCACCACCGCGACGCTGCCCCGCCGAAGACGATGGACACTCTTGGTTCCAACATTGAACCGGAGGGACGTAGTAAATAATTTATAATGTAATTTTTTATTACATTAAATTATTATTAAGTAAATTTCGTTTTTTTTTTGCGCCTTCGCGGGTTGGTCAATATAATTAGTACTTACATTGGTTTAAAAAAAATCATAACAACCGCTAAAAATAAATGACAATCAGATTTTGGCTTATTTTCTGAACGAAACAAAGTCGAGTTGGTTAGGCTCAAAGGACTGAGAGTTGCCACTTTAAAAAAGGGGAGGAGTAGAGTGTAGAGGCAATTTTATTTATCTTTGTTGTTATTTTAGAACTGGACAAGAACTTAATTTAATTTAGCTTTAATTTAATTTATTCTTGAATGTACACGGGACACAAGCGTCCCGGGTAGCTGAAAAACTAAAAAACACCATAAAAATAAGAAGTATACCTATATTTCATAAGCTACTGAGTACGCTGGATAATGTAGATAAAGGTAATCATAAAAAAAATAACTTATAAAACTGATTTGAGATTTCAAATGGCAACTAAAGGAAATTCCATTCTTTCAAAGCAATGCTAACGTTTAATTACAATAACTGACTACGTAAATGTCTTTGGCCAGACAATTACAAGGTTCACGAGGAAAACGCTAGAAGCTATCTAGACGTTTATTATTATTAAAAATCTGCGTTTATCCCGGCTCGAGCGATGCAGCTTAGCGGAAGTTTTTCTGATTAGCAGCAAGACGGGTTCATTAAAAACTTTTCTGACCTTCCCTGACTCATTTGCTAGTAAATGGTTAACAAACTAACAAGATATATTTTCAAAGTTGGACGGCTTCACTTTCAATTTTGTTCTTTGACTTGATGTTTTAGCATTTAACACGTTTTTGAACGTATCTTGTGCAAAATGAAATAGCGGTGTTTTAATTAAATTGCAATCTGCATATGTATATTATATTATCTGTGTCTGCATATATCTATGTAAAATTATACATTTTTACAGAATATACCTGAACCTGTAACTTTACGTTAAACTAAATGTTATTTTTTTTCTTTTTTTCTCCGAACAAAAACTTATAGGAATTATTTTTTAAAATAGGACAGTGGTGCTGACACAATATTTTGTTTTAAAATAAGAAATGTTTTGTTTTTCTTCTCGCTAGGTTGGTCTCTGAAGCTGTAAATGAAAAAAAAGATGACATCTCAGTTCTTATAACAATTTCGTTGAATAAAGAAAGATTTAAGTTTGTATTTGGCTTTTCAATTCTCGTTTACCTCTAGTTTTTACTTAGGAATCTGATGGGTTCCGTACGTAGCCTTTAGCCGAAGTTTAACAAAGTGAACTAACTTTTGTAATTGACTCAGCGCAGGAATCTTGCTCATTATTCCCTTGACTATTTCGCCTTTGGAAAGCCATCCTAATCCATTCATTATTATGGATTATTTACGAGTAGTTGAAATCTGGATAGCGTGTGAATGTATTATGCATTTAATCTATCATCTTATTCTGTGGGGATATTGTGATATATCTTGTTTATAATATCTATCTAATATGTAACTCTTCACTAAAATATAAGTTATTGTTTTAACGTAAATCAATTAATAAACGTATTAAGAAAGCTCCTTTGCTCTTTCAAATTCAAATTCAAATAATATTTATTTGCAAGAATGTATTTACAAATTATAGATGTTTTAATTACAATATTATGTGACTAATACATTCTATTCATCGATTGGGTGTGCAAATATTAAAAAAGAAAGTTAATCAATCTAATTATTTAAATGTACACACAATTCAATTTTCACAATTACACGAACGAACTACAATTTACACGATTATATCACACACAATTCAGTTTACAGTACTTCAAAGTCATAAATTCATGATAAAAGGTTTTCATGATAAAGGCTCATGATCCAAACTAGCTAATCCACTGTCTAAGCTTATCCACATTATCGTTACGTTAGTTTCTAATCTAATACTAAACTACATAATTCCTGTTATAAATAGTTACTTCGTACAGCTACCAAGAAGATATAATCACAATTTGTTAGCAAGAACGCGATAAAAATGTTAAATTGTGTTTGAAAGCAAATATGCAGTAACTGAGAAGTTTATAAAGAACAAGTGATGCTTAAACCGAACTTTTTATATCACTAGGAGACATTACAAGGGGATCCAAACGTGTAATCTTAGTTTAGCAGTTTCCGCTCTGAGCGACCGTTTCTCTTTATTTGCTCAAACATCTAGTTAAGTCAATCTTAAAGTTTTCATTTCTTTAGCAATTGGAATGTTTTGTTTATGTTAAATAGGAAGTTGGGTGTTTCGTTCCGTGTTATTCTTTGTAAGTAAAGGCAGTCTGCTAATCAGTATACGAACAATATTTAATTTTCCATTGTTAAGGATAGTGCAACATGCATGCTGAAGTTTGGATCATGTAAAGTTATTAATATGGGTAGGTACAAATACTTTTGTTTGTTTTGTGATAAAAGGAATCACTTTTTACATATGTATTAGCGAAACAATAAAACATCGAATATCTAATATCTAATATTATATATTATAAAGGCGAAAGTTTGTAAGTATGGATGTATGGATGTTTGTTACTCTTTCACGTAAAAACTACTGAACCGATTACAATGAAATTTAGCACACATATAGAGGGTAACTTGGATTAACACATAGGATAGTTTTTATCCCGGAAATCCCACGGGAACGGGAACTATGCGGGTTTTCCTTTGCAAACGCGGGCGAAGCGGCGGGCGGAAATCTAGTTACATTATAAAAGAATATGTAACTTAATCTTTAGGTATCTTACTTAGATGAGAAGGATTGAATAAACGTTGTGAAATTAATTGTTTTCAAAACTAATCAAATAAAGAATAACATTAGAAAAGAGATTAGATCTAAAAATAAGTCACAACCTTGTTATTATAATATAAGAGTAATATTTCATTACAACCTAACTCCTAAGATTGTTTACCAATATTAATAGAAAACAACAATAGTTTTTTTATGAGATGGTCCTTCGTTCTTATTATTATTTTGAAACATACGCACATAAAGGTAGGTCGTCTTGTAGTGACCGCGTTATAATTCAGTCGAACATGCCTTTCCATATTGTACTATTTCATCTTTCCGTCCTGCCCTTAAAGATAATTGAATTATTATAAACGTAATAAATACACAACGCAATAAAACTATAAAACGCCAATCCGTTAAATTGTTGAAAACACTTTATCTAAAATGCTATTGAGGTGCGATCAAAACAAGTTAACAAGAATGCAGCGAGTTCCGAAGGAAAGCTAATCGAACGGATTCCGGACGGATCCGATTTAATTCCGGAATGCCGTTGGACCTGTGTAATTAAAATTGCCGCCTTTTAAGTAATATTCAGTCACCTGCTTTGAAAGACAGAGAGCTGGTAATGAAGTTTATGCTCGTTTTTGATTTGCTTGTAATCCATACTACTAATATTATAAATGCGAAAGTAACTCTGTCGGTCTGTCTGTTACTCAATCACGCATAAACTACTGAACCAATTTTCATGAAATTTGGTATGGAGATATTTTGATACCCGAGAAAGGACATAGGCTACTTTTTATCCCGGGAAAATGACGCAATCCCGGAAATCCCACGGGAACGGAAACTATGCGGGTTTTTCTTTGACTGCGCTGGCGAAGCCGCGGGCGGAAACCTAGTTTAATATAATTGCTAGTGGAGACAATTAATGGCATCCAATTAAAATCGGTAAAGAACACACTTCTAGTTGAAATAAATAACTATATTTAGTTCCTATTAATTATTTAATTTGTAAGCTTTAACTTATATATTTTTATGTAGGTATTAAAAACTAGGATTCTTCAATATGTTTGTTTCTGTTAAAGTATTAACAACAGCTAACATCGTTTGATCTTAAAAACATTTATACCTAGCAACCAATATGGCACAAAACATATAATTTTATCTGACTGTAAAAATGGTATCTGAATAACGTCATTGAAAATGTTTTGTTTGAGAATTTTTTGCACAAAAATGTAGATTATTGGATTTAGGCCGTTGTTGTATGCTATTTTAATATTGATACAGGATTCACAGTCTGTGGCTTCCAAATAGGGTTGACAGTTTTTATTCGGGCATGTAGAGCAAAACCCTACCGAATATATTAAATGAAATCGCCGGTGTTTATTGAAACATTGTTATACATCGTCTATCCTGTCAGTAAACTTTATTGCAACACTATCGGTATCTTCGTCATAAACATAATATTACCCGTACTTGATGTTAGTTTTAATAATATTACATCGAGATTTTTTCTTCTTAGATATTGTGTCACTCGTAGCCTTAAAACGTAACCAGTAGAATAATAAAGTAAATTAACAAAATGTTATTACTTTGATGATAGCATTAAACGTCAGCAGCTCTGAGCCATCACAGTTCCTTCACTGGAGAAGTGTTCTCGAAGGAATTTGGCCCCATCTCACCCGTGAATAGTTTGCAAACTTTATTTTGATTTAGCATGAACTTCGACAACCTGACATTAAACACCATTCTTTGGATTATTCCAATATTTTTGTAGATATTCGAGCCACTTATTACGAAATATAAATGCTGTATATTAAATGTATGTAATGATATTTGAAATCAAACTAGCTCTAGGGACTATAAGGTGTAAACAAGTGTAGTTGTCACAACAATATTGGATTGGTGGTGAAGAATGGAAGATCTCTAGAGAGACGTGAAGGGCGTCCTAACTAACCGATGTTCAAGGTTCCCGCTGGGAGATCCACGTACCGAGTTTATCTGTTAACTGGAGGTCGTATTGAAAACGGTTTATGAGCTTGAAGTAACTGTATTGTAAGATTTGCAATGCTTAATTACATCTGTTCAATGCAAGTTATGAGTTCAATTTTTATCTCATAAATTAGCTGTCCTGCCTGCTTTTCATTTTACAGAAAACGTATAAATTGGTTTAATTGTTGGAATTTATTTTTTACTAACTGGTGTGTTTTAGGTTACCAATCATTTAATTGGATATTGTAATTGTAAATATACAACAACAATGAATATATGATAATTTGTAATAACAAAAATAAAATACTTTAAGTATGACATGCTGTTAGAAATTTAATTTATTAAAAATAAATTTTGTCTGTTTAAGAAAACGATGAGATATAAAATAAAATAATCTTTATTCACTAGACATTAAATAAGTATTTTCGTATAAAATTTAATATCCAAAAATATCAAATTATGAAATTAAATACATGGGAGCGAATTAATATCGTAACTTATTTTTAAAGTATTTCATTACGCCTTGATTTATGAGACGCATTCATTGAATTTTATATAACGTTGACTTCCAATGTGGGTAATAATAAAAACTCAGGATTGTAAGATATTTTTCGTAACCTCTTTGTTTAAATAAAAAATATTCTATAAAGGAGGATAAATGAAATGAGTTAGGTATAGGTCTACCAGAATCTGATGGCATATTTATATTTAAGAAATAAAAGATTTTCATGCGGCAACTTATTTGACAACTATCAAATTGGTTGTCAAATTATTTGTCTTTTTTGCAGTTGATGAATAATTTTTAGGATTTTGTCTAAAAAATCTTCGAAAATGTCGATAAAGCCGCTGCGATCACAAGCAAGATCATAAACATAGTTTTATTTTATTTTATAAAAAATTATAAGCAGTTTTGATCTACATTATCATTATATCGATATTTTCACATGGCATACTGGTAATGAATATACAAATATAGGTATGTGTAAATAATAATATGTATTACCTGTATAAAAGTAATATGTACAATTGTATATTAGGTATACATGTAAGTATGTACCTACATAATATAGTGGATATCTCATTATTAAGTACAGTATTGTCCACTTATGCAATGTGACTAATGATATTGAGGACAAAATAAAAAAATAAGCAGTATCAAGATCGTTCAGTCCATTTTCCCTAGGGTTGCACACTCAAAATTTTGATTTCCCTAATTGCCATCAGATTCTGGTTTACCTATACAATGTGACACTAAAGAACACTAGTTTTTATTTTTAAATACGTTTCATAGGGTTTGGATTAATAATGAAAGATAGTAGAGTATTTATATCTCAGCATAGTTTCTTGGCTAATATTATTAGGGAACGGAGGGAATACTAATATATACGCTCTGTCACATCAACAATATTGATTTTTTTTTCAGAAAGTGTATGATTCTGATTTCTACTACGATAAGGTAACCTAAATGACATCAAGATTCGCGCTGCCGTTTTTGTATTACATTGATCCTCACTAAACTAATTTCTATAACATTAAATATATCACTATTTTATTTTAAGCCCAAAACTATTATATCACCAATTTAACAACCCTATAAGCCAGTTTGGAAAGCCCCAAATGTGTTATTGTTATTTAATGCTGAATTGTTTATGAGTTTCCCCCGACCTTTCAAGTTTTAAGTTCGGTTCCATGTTATGTACCTAACTAAACTTCATTGGGTATAAGAACACTTATAAACGCAAAGCTTTGTTAACCATTACTGAAATTTTAGTTTATTTTTATTTAAAGTAAGAAGTAATACAACTTTGACATCCATACTAATATTATAAATGCAAAAGTAACTCTGTCTGTCTGTCTGTTACGCAATCACGCCTAAACTACTGAACCAATTTGCATGAAATTTGGTATGGAGATATTTTGATACCCGAAAAAGGACATAGGCTACCTTTTATTGCGAAATATGTACCACGGGCGAAGCCGGGGCGGACCACTAGTCTTGTTTCTAGAGTAATCTTTAAATGAATTCATATAAATCTTCTAATTTTAAATGATTTTCATAGATAGCAACGTGGGTCTATATTTTTTCTTTAAATATGTGTTAAAGTTTACATAATAATCTGTTTATGAGGGTAGTCCTGTATTCCCTGGTGAATTGTGGGCATTTTACATTCTTAATTGATCGATCGTCTTTACAGACACTTGATCAGCTTGTGCAGCCATATTGATACTTTTTGTTTTGTTAATTCACACTGAACCTAGACTAGACTATATAGACAGACGATCAGATGAAAGTTACAGGGAACCGCTGGAGGCTGGTGATCGGCAGTTCTGGTAATCTTTGCGGGAGACTTATTTTTAGCAGTCAACATCTTACAACAACGACAACAACTGCTGCAACAACGAGGTCAAGATATATTTTTAGAAATCTACATAAAATTGTTAAATTACGTTGTTAAATTAAGAATACTTGATTATGAAAACGATTTAATTTGGAAACTTGATTAATTTATTATATTTTCAGCTCTTATTCGTCATTGTATTTAATTAAGAAAGATATTATGTAACCCAAATAAAAAAACCTAACTTACATTTAATTTTTAGGTCACGATTTCATAAAACAAGGCCTTACTTTCACGTGGTGAAAACGCAATAACAAAAGCTATTCACCCACAAGCGATAACATTGTATCCAAAGGCATTTGATTAAAACCGCATTCGCGACACACGCTTTGCTTTAAAAAAGGCAACGCTACTACATTTTGGAGAAAAATAAAGTTAGATTGTGTTAATTAAATTTTGTATTCACTTTTTTAATAAATAGCGAATAGTAGTTCATCAATGTTCAATATACAATTAAATCATCTCAATCATATTGTTCTATTGCAATATGAGAAAAATAAACAAACACCGTACCATGTACCGTATTCATTGTACATAGTATGAATATAGAAAACTAGATTTTGCCATTATAATCAAATATATGTCATACATATGTATACAAATATATTTTTCTTTTCTTAAAGGCCGGCAACACATTCGCGGTGCCCCTGACAACGCGAATGCTTATGGGCGGCGGGCATCACTTTCCATCAGGTGACCCGCCTGCTCGTTTGCCCGCTTAACTATAAAAAAAAAATATGTATATATCTGCTATAGAATGATTTATTGTGTATATCACGTTAAATTGAATGTCGTTTAATTATTCGCTACGATATAAGTACAATTACATCCATATTTAGAAAACCGTACAGAACACAGCCATCATAACCTAAATAACTTCATACATAGTACAATAAACCCTTAAATTAGTGCACTATTGTGAACCATGTTTTTCATTTCTAATATTCCTTCTATAAATAAACTGACTCCCAGGTAAACTCCACAATGCATCCATTTAGTACACAAAATAAAAGCTGACGACACAATGTACATTAAAATTACTTAAAGTTAGCAGCTTATGTAGCAGTAAGTCGAGTTTTAATAAAACATCCAACGGACAGTATGAATACGTAATAAATGCAGTCAATACACAAAGAGAGACGATTTGCATGCATTTAAAGTGCACTTAAAATATTTTAAGGCGCTCACAAACTGTCTTCGTTTAATATTATCTTTAATATTATATTTGGCTAAGAAATGTACAAATAAAAATGATAGAATTTACATTTGAAAAAATTATTACACTGGCTTGACATACGTATGAACATTTAAGAAAAAATAAATATTAAAAAAATGAAATGTTTTTAGTAGGTATCTAGAAAATCTTTTTCTGTCAAATTATCTCCTATCATATTTACATATACCTACATATTAGATTCCAATGACAGTCTATCTGTAAATTAAAAAAAAATCATTTCATTGTCTGTTTGATGTAGCTATAAGAGCTTACTTTAAATATCTTAGGAAGTACTTGAGCGCCAGTTTGCTATTCCGCATTATTTTATTGACTCAAAAATTATTGGTCCTTCGAACAAGGAAGTTCTTCATCTTAGCAAATTTCTCTAAAGATTTATAACATAAGATGGTGTGCAGTTGGCTTTGCTGGTAATCGTTGAAAATTACAGTAAGATGTATGTACCTATTTATTATATTCTACCAGATTCCACTGGGACTTGTGTGACAATTATTAAGCTATTAAAAAGAAAGTTTTCGCTCTAATTCAGTAGAATTTTCTATATGACTTGGTTATCAGGCATTTTTATTTACAATATTTTAATATTACCCTTTTATACAAATATCCTATCAACAATTAATTGAGTTTATCGCTTTTTAATCAGTTCAACAATGTCTGTCAAATATTGTGATGTTTTCTCTGCTATCGTTTTATTCTCATTGTTATAATATAGACAAGACACACATACAAAAGAAGTGTTTTAAAAATATTGTATATGCTCATAGAAAATAAAAGATACATAGCTTTCTACAGTACATAACATTTATATGGTAAACTTATATACTTACAAATATAATATAAACTCCAAACAAATCCGAATGTAAAGCAAATCTCAACATTAACCGCATTAAAATAGCCTCAAAATTGTGGAGACTTGTACAAGAGATTCAGATTAAACTTCCTACTAGTTTAACGCTTGAGGCCTGAAATTCCGAATTAAGGAGTCCAATTAGCAAGAACGACCTCCGTATGTGAGGCATAAACATTTCGAACACTGTTCAACTGTTGTTAAGAGGGTTCCGTGAAGACAAGTGATGGTGCTATATAGTAGACACCCTTGAATGAGTTGTTTTCCTTTAAATGTGGGTTTAAGTGTCTCCGTAATTGTTATATAAATGAATATGAATTTTGATTGAACGTTCTAAATATAGCGTAGAATAATTAATAGTCTATTTTTATTTGGTTGAGACTGATTTAGAAAATTATGAATTTAAGATACTTATGTAAGTTTTAATCGTAATGTAGTCGTTTTGATAGGTACGTGAACTTTCGAAAAAGTAAATAAACATAATTAAACTCATTAGGCATGACAACAATTGACAGACGTAAATAATATTTTACCGAACTAACGAGTTATGTTTTTTTAAATAAATCAGCTGAAAATATGTGATCAATAAACATAGAATTATTCAAATAAACATTACCATTCACGCAGTGTACGCACAAAAGGTTGTCAATCTGCTCGTAAATGCGCTAATTGTAATAAAATTAATTTCGTAATTGTTAATATTCAATTATTGTTTATTTAAAATTAATTCCATTTCAATTATGAATAAATAATTGTGTAAGCTGCGGGCAATATCAATTTATTGACTTAACATTTATATATAATGAAATTCAATGTAATCTTTATTAAAAAAAAAAAACAATTCTAACTACTGTTTATAAAAATTATAAGACAAATAAATATAAAATGTCCAGACATTGAACAACAACGTCATCAACATACGTCATTGTTTCTCTATTCTGAACATTATTCTAGTAAAATGTATACAGAATAAATCATACTTCTTACATACATTTTTAAATCATAACTCTCCTTTTATTGTAGTTGGGTAAATACAAATAGACTAAATATATTTTAGTGTTAGAGAGTCCTTCGAAACGCCAGTAAAATAATAAAATAAATGTTTAAGTATACGTACCTATATCTCCCTAGATAAATATCTTCGAATAAATTTCATATGTAACTCGCCTGTCTTGTAAGCTGTGAGGTTTTTGGGCAAAGAGTTATTAAGGTATAGAGAATCTTTATGCATACATTAATTTAAATCAAAATCTGTTTTAACTAACTTTCAAGGTTTGTTTTGTAAGAGGTTTTTTTATGAATCTCAAAACACACATACATATTCTTTTACATAAAATCTGCAATTGTTTTTGAGATACACTGAAACCATAATCTGTAAAAATTTGTTACTATACATTACGATAATCACTTAGCTCTAATTTTCTTAGCTCTATTTTTGTACGTGTCTATAGTTTAATAGGTCTTCACTGAAGAGGGTTCGTTGACGGAAGGATTGGCCTGGGTTAACAAATTGGATAACTTATGTTGGAAAAAATCCCGAGGGTTATGGAAATTTCGAGAACCCTTGAGCGAGGTAAGGGTCAGGTTTCCAGCTCTTTAATTAGCATGCAGGAGAGATTTCGCTTTTATTTTTATTATGAAATATGACCGTTGTTTAGAAACATTTGTGACTGGACCATTAAAAGATATTTATTGTAACAATTTGTTTCATTCATTGCTTTTGACGCCATTTTTAAATACTTAAAAGTTGAGTGCATTTTTTGGTAGGTGAGTCATCAATTTTGTTTAAGAAGAAGAAATTTTTGCCTTTTTTTACCTTTTTCCCTTTTTTAAAAGCCTTTTACGTGAGTTACTAGTGTTTGGTGCTTTTCCTATTTTTTATAAGTATACCAAAGTTACATTCTTCGAGGAATTTTTATTGTTGAATAAAAATTACTTACTTAATTGTGAATATTTGTACACAAAGTTTCTGACACGTGTTACACGTCTTACTGACAAATTTTCCCAGAAAATGTTTAACTTTAAATGACAGTTGACATCAAACAAAGTGAAAAGAGTTTCTAGATTCAACTTCTCTCATGAATTAATGTTTTGTTTCGGGGAAATGAAGATAATTTATTATATTTACGTTTAAAAGACAATTGAAATTAGATTTCACGTTAAAATGTTCATGTTTTCGGTCTTAGCAAAGTTGGTATTCAACTTTATGAAATTATAGCAATATCTAGTACAAATAATTTTGAACAACGTTATTTGCCTTCTAGCATATTTGCTATTGTCAAACGAAATTGTATGGCATTTAGTAACACACGTGTCTAAATAATTTTGTTAAATTATTAGCTGGTACTCATTTTTGATTGCGAACTTTAAGTGAAAATTTTGTTTAAAATCCTTACAAAAAGCAGTACAAAGAGCATGTTTTTGATACACAGTTCCTTTCCATCAGTTATGGCGGGAAAGTTCGATACGTCATAAGATTAATAGTCCGAATATCCATTGTCTACCTACTGTTGTCCGCGATTTGGCCCTTTTATGAATTTCGTGGGCCATTGTTTTGGACCGGATTAACAAAAAAGTTTTAAAAAAGTTCTTAAACATTGACCAGTTTCGGCTGAAACTCGAAAATAGCAACGCCGCAATCCCGACCGTGTTGCGACGACAGAAGACGCACAATACTAGACTAATGCTTTTCCCCGAAAATATAATTATGTAGTCTAAATAACGAGGTCACGAATATTTTTTGTTTTTTGTCGGTCATTTAAAACTTTCATTAGTGAATTCGTGCGCGCTAAAAATTCCACTTTATTTTTCTTTAAGTTGTTTAATTAAATCGTCGCGAATGGGACTCGGCTGCAACATGAATTTTTTCGCTGTAAACGACGTCTGAAACTTTTTAAAATTTACGCTCGCGTTTTAAACCTAGGTAGATAAAAGTAAAACTAACTGGCCTTTGAGTGCAGCGCGGTTTGTTTAGCACTAAAATTGTGGCTAGTTTTGGAAAAGTTAAGCAATTAGTGTTGAACCGACATTTTTGCAAATGGCAACCATCGCGAAAATATTCTGGTTCATTTGTGAACTGCAACTTGACGTTCGAAGGAAATCGAGTTGTGAAATCGTAATTTTTTATATTCACTCTGTTAGTTTAATTAATGCAAGGCTTTTTTGAGAACTGAGTAAATTCGTAATATTCTTATACTAATTCTCAGGCATACGTACCTGGGGTAAAATTTTAATTATAATGCTTGCAGAGAGGTACGTAATTTACTAGACTAAAACCTAGGATTCTAGGTTTTCTCCGCTAGCATTCAAGTGAACAATAGAACAGCAAAACGCTGTGCTTTCAATTATTTTCTATTTATTATCTATGTATTTTAGGTTTAAATATTTTATTTAATTAAAAGTCAATTACACATTTCACAATTTTGAAATATTTATGTAACCAAAATATATTTATATTCAGTTAAAATTAAATTGAATAATTTGAAACAACGATGTTTCGAATTTCCGTTTATTTACGTTGTGTTAAAGCACAAATAATTTTAGCCAAAACTATAAAATTAATTTATTTAATATGGGGAATAATTAAGATATTTATATGTACAAGGTATAATTAAAATAACTTTCTAGTTTGCCTACGCCTAGTTTCACTATTCTCAACTTAAAAGATTCCAACAAAATATTCACCTAGACTTCAATAGATGAATATCGAAAAGGTGTACAAAGAAAATCAGGATCGTTGGAAGGTATTTTTATGGCCATTCGATTAGACAAAGGTGTGTGGTATGTGAGTAGGGATTAAACATTCTCGGGCGTCGCATTCCGGCCTTGGGTTGCTTACAACCCGTGGAGTGGCAGTGATCGCGGGTTGTTGTAACGGTTAAGAGGATTTGTTGCTATTTTGTTCTATATGGCCTCAATTACGTATATTAATAAAAAATAGGATTAAGGTTACGTATATTAGTAACAATAAGTGGACTGGCGAAATAGTTATTAAACGGTGGTTAAGTTAATTAGCCGTTCGTTCTTTTAAATCCGGCCCTGGAATTTATAACTACCAGTGGAGTGGCAGAGTTGGTAGGAGTCACAAAGCAGTTATTTATTGGATTTTTTCTGTAACAGAAACGGCCCTGGCTTGAAAGTGAGAGAACGTAACGTAAAATGGCTAAAAGTAGCATACTAACATAACGTAATATTTTAACTACAAATCATATCTACTAAAACTGAGAATAATACAATTCTATAAAAAGTAGAGTAAACAGTTCGAACTAAATAAATATTTTTAAGTTTTACTATTTTTATAAAAATTCACGCACCTCAATAGGTTATTTAAGTCGAAATCTAATAGCGTTTAGAATTTCAATACAGCAGACACGCTTCAGTCTATTCTATGGACCGCTTAGCTCTCTGGCCATTGAGGCCTAGCATGCGGCTAATGTAGGTGAGATTTACCGCACTCGTTTCAAGTAGTTTGTTTAGATCATGTTCATTGAAAGCGATTTTAATTTGTTTTGTTTTACGTTAATTAGCTGGAAACTTAGATTACAAAATAAAAGAGCTGGAAAGAAGTTGTCCTTTTCGTTTTATTACGCTTACGTGTAAAAAGTTCCGTTAAATTAATTGTAAAAACTTTTTGCGTTTAATATTTCGACTTTATCACGCAAATTATTGTGTAGTATCAAACTTTGATTACTATGAAAGACCGGAAAATACCGTTACGATAAAACTGATGCTTTACCTTTTCATGTTTAATCTGTGCCGTATTCCTCACTTAGCCAGGCACAATCGGTTTTAGATGAAAGTTCAGCTGAAATTCAAATTAAGGACAGCAAACTTCCGGGAAACCTCTCAACTCAGCTACGGACAAAATAGAGTTTGCAGCGTGGAACGCAGAACACATTGATATATTTTTGACTGATGGATAAATTCCACGAATTCAAATAAGAATAAAAATGCACGCTGGTTTTATTGGAACAAGATTACTATGCCAACTAGTTCGATTCACATATTCAGTTCGAGTATCTCGGTTGGCCAACATTTTCCTATTTTTTCCACATTTTCATGGAGTTAGTTTCAAGTATATTCTCATCAGTAAACAGTTCGACACGTCGACATGGCGACGGTAAACTTTTGATATATTCAGCGAAACTTTGGGGACAGATGTTCGAAAAACGAGTAATGCCTTCACGCCGCATTTATTGAATAATTACATGGGGTGAATTAAAATATGTGGAACTTTGATTTTAGAGGGGCTGTTTATAATAGAACGGTCATTTTGACGTTATGAAAATCATACTTTTAAGTTGTTTTCTCTTTTATATTCGTTAGAAATTAAAGAATTTAACGGATTTTAAACGCGATTTATAAATTATATTATTATCCCTACGTTTCGACGTAATTTGATATAACCGTAGTCTTTAATAGCGTACTCTAGAGGTAGTGAGATGCTCATGGGATTTATAAATATGTACCTATGTATGAATCTCACCATTGTTAGATATCTATGCATGAGACAACAAAATCATCCGATTGTTCGAATACTGCCATCACCAAGATTCCCCCCCCCAAATCTGTCATTGAAGTGTAAAATTACTTCATTTTTATCAAATATTAAATAACCGTCAATCCAAACAAACGACTGTCCAATTTATTCCGTTTGATGTTCAAACAATGCGATATCGTCCCCTAAACCATAATTAAATTATAAAGACTTGTATTGTTGTTTAAGCCGATTAATTTACCTGAATAATTTATTTAATCTGTTAAAATTGAAAGTCAGTCTAGTTAAGTTAACTTTCATAATTCCAGCGGAATGAATTGTACTGTTATTCGTTCCAAAAGATTTTGTTACTCTAACAAAACTGCGCTTTCATACCTTTTATGTTTTTTGTATCCTTTGTGTATTTTGTAAATAAGTGTTTTAAGTTTTGAATGGCTTTTGTGATTTGTAAAGATTAAAAAGCTAGATTGTGCTATTGTTTTATATATATTTATATTCGAACTTTGAAAGAGATATTAATGTTGCAAATGTGAGAATTACTTTTGTTAATCTTTTCATGATCGTTTTTTAACCTGTGGAAAAGGAAATGGGAGCGATGTGTGAATGTTCATGAATGCTTTGTTTATATGTTATATCTCATTGCGAATAGAATATATCCGTTTTTCAAAAGAAATTCTGAATATAAGTTCTATAGATTTAGGGCTATGCTTAGAATTACAAGGTTCAGTTTCTATCTTCCAGGTATGTATATACAATTAACACTACTTTAAACCTTATATACTAGCGTAATAAATTCTTTCATAACTATGTAAAAGGTAAGGGACAGTGGTTTAGAGATGTTTAGTAGACCTTAATAAGTTGGGGCAAATAGCATGCAAAAGTTATTTTTCAATATATCTACATCACACAGAGATCGGTGAAGAAAAACATGTGACATCTCCCAACCCGCACTTGGCTAACGTGATGGATTATAGCTTAACCCTTATAGGATTGTGTCCTTGTTGTGCGAAAGAACAGCAGACTATTTGTATATAATATAGTACTCTTATATACTATAGGAGATATATAATCATAAATTATACTTTCACAACAAGTCTAATATGGTGTGCGTTTGAAATCATGCTATAGCCTCTTTACAGCCCAGTGTTATATTGTTACAAATATTTGTTTCGTTTTTGTGTGTTGCGATTGATGATTTAACGCAAAAAAATAATATTGTTTTACTACGTCTTTACCTAGTGACAGTGGAAATAATTCTTTTTCTTCGGGTCAACGCGAACGTGAGCGTAGCCGGAAAAAGAGGCCAGTAAAGCATTAATATTAACATTGGAGAATACCTCAAATAAATATTTGACGTGATTAATTTTCAGTAATAAAATCGAATGCATGATTAAAAATTCTCGATGTAATTAAAATATGCTGCAAAGTAGAGATGCAACGAATAGTTGTTTGGCCGGATACCGGATACCGGATGTTCGGCCTGACCACCAGCCGAATGTTCGGTATCCGGCCGCCGAATATTCGGCCGACGGCATTTTGAGTTTCGTAGGTGCGTGTCGCGCACCGGCCGCGGCACGCCGCCTAGTGTGCAGTGCAGGTTTTGACTTGTTTCGTAGTGAACGTTCGCGCGGTCACAGTTCTTGGTAGAGACACTTTTATCGTGTCAGTGAAAAAAAATTTCGTTAAAAATAATAAAAAGCTTCAATTACAACTGTCTTTATTTCGATTCTATTTATAAAATCTACCAATTTTACTATCCGGTATCCGGCCTGATAGTACATTACCATCCGGTATCCGGCCGGATAGTAAAAAAGGGCCGGATAAGCCGGATACCGGATAGGAACCGAATATTCGGTGCATCTCTACTGCAAAGCCGATAATGTCGTATTAATTCCTACCTACTTCCTTTGACAGAGTGGATTTTGCAGTAATAAGTTAAAAAATTAAACGCTACAATATGTTAAATTAAATATTTTCACGATATTATATTAAATTTAAATAATATTTAAAATATAGAACAGTAAAGTTCATGTTAGGGTTACCATGTGCCAGAATTACTGTCCTGATATGCCGTAATATTAGTGCCTTTTTTTCTATATTCGATTCGTCTATATTAGACACGTGATTGACGATAGGTTATTATAGTAAAGCATTATAACATTGTTTAATAAATTCCAATGGTCAATTTTTATAAACAACCATCTTTGAAATAACTCTATCTGTATTTTGTAGAGTGCTCTACTTTTGTGACCTTTGAACATTAAAATATCATGTCATTTTCACAACATGATTCTACGTAATATACCTGCTTGCTACCATAATTTACCAACCAATCATTTGAACCAGATTTCAATACTAACCTAAGACATTGCAATTCCCGAACTTTAATTTACAGTAGATAACCCTGGCAACCCAGTTCTGCGTCCTACTTCGCACAGCTGCCTGCAGGCTTGCACTTACATAGCGAATAGAAACAATAGACCGGCCACGTGTTAAAACCATAACGCTATGTGTCAGAACGGTATGCGTTTTCGAGCTATCGAGTTGTGGATACTTGGGATTTTTTGATTCAATTGTTTTGTTGATGTTTGTAGTGTTATTTTAACAGCATCCGTGTTCTATTGTGTTATATTATTTAATGGATAAACTAAAAAATAACTTAGTGTTTAGTTTCTCATTGCAGTGTTATTTTAATAAAATGCGTGTTTCTACATTCAGCGTATTTTAATTTGTTTTTAAAAATTATGTTGAATTCATACTAATATTATAAACGTGTAACTCTGTCTGTCTGTCTGTTACTCAATCACGCCTAAACTACCAATTATCCAATTATCATGAAATTTGGTATGGAGATATTTTGATACCCGAGAAAGGACATAGGCTACTTTTTACCGCGGACATAGGATAGGTTTTATCCCGGAAATCCCACTTGAACGGAGACTATGCGGGTTTTTCTTTGACTGCGCGGGTGAAGCAGCGGGCGGAAAGCTAGTACTCTATATAAGGAAAAATCGCTAAAGTCGTCATATAGTTTTTTATAGTATGCTCATATTCTGTTTAAACTATTGTTATTAATTCGCTAACATTATATTTTTTGTTAAATTGATACATAATCAAGTATGAAAACAAAATTCATATCTATATGGTCATAATTATGTATCTCAAACGTAGCTATATTTGCATAGCTATGCAAAGTTTATAATATTGAAGTTAAATTAGAGAATAGTTCGTGGGTAGTTAGTTGGGGTAAATCATTATAATTAATACTAAAATATGCACACGTATTAGTTCATGATGTGAAACCAACTTAATACGTCATTTTCTTAATTGAACGGAAATATCTTGCATTACTTTATGATATTTCAGTAACTTTGAACATTCAAAGGAACACTGACGCTTTATTTATTAAAAAAATAACAATTTATTATTTCTTATACATTGAATACACAGGCTAAGATATAAAAAAAAAGCTTCTTACGTACTAAAAGATCGGTTGTGTCTTTGATGTTTAAATATTTCTATAATATTTACATTATATATCCGCGATAAAAGATATCCTTTTTAAATTAGCAAGATGAAATAAAATAAACATAACATAATATTTTGTCGACAAATTAGTTTACGGTAATTACATTAATTATGTTTTGGTACTAAATAGCGTAAAACTGAAATTTATTACTGGCCTTTTGTTTTTGATTTATGTCCTGGTAAAAAGGTCTGGGAATGAACTGCGAAATAGTACTTTAATTATAACCAACAATCCGTCAAATAGCTATTGCTCTTAACGTTTCCTTTGATATTCAGATTTCACGGTTTTATTCACGTTTAAAGGCACTGTATTTTAAAATCGCCACTTGTATTTATAGTCAAATGGCCGATAAAGTTGAGATTTATTAAGTAGATATTTAAAAAGCTATATAAAATCGCAGATGAGTATCTTTAATAAAACTGGTTTGTTGGCATTCATGTTTACATGCAAAATCACACGATTATAATATCATAATTTATAGGATACTAGCGGTCCGCCCCGGCTTCGCCCGTGGTACATATTTACGTTTTCTCTACATAAGAACCATCCTCGTACTTCAAGGAATATAATAAAAAAAGAATTATCGAAATCGGTTCAGCCGTTCTCGAGTTATGGAATTACAACGAAAAGTGGCATTGATTTTTATATATTAGATATTTTATTGAAATTTGTACTTATACGAACGCAATGTCAAATAATGTACAATAATATATATGAATCTCGTGTCACAATGTTTGTCCTCAATGGACTCCTAAACCACTAAACCGATTATAATAAAATTCGCACACCATGTGCAGTTCGATCCAACTTGAGAGATAGGATAGTTTAAACATGTAGATACAACGGGCGAAGCCGGAGCGGACCGCTAGTTTCTATATAAAAATAAATTAAGATGTTATGTAAAATTTATACGGCGTCCAAAAATCTCATAAATCGCATAATTGCTCCTTGTATCTGATTGCTTTGTGTCCTTAAACTAACAAGAAACAATGCAACAAACGTTAGACAGCAATAACAGCTAACAGCTCGTTCACTTTACAATAGAAATCGTGATACATTTGAGGAATATCACAAAAATTCTCCATTTCTCGATGCACGTTCACTTGAATCTATGTCTATATCCTGTCCTGGAATCCTTTGAGTTTTGGTCCAATGGAACAAAACTATATGCATGAATCGAAAATCATGTTGTCATAACTGTGGGATTCGTTTGATACCGAAATAACGAATTTGTAAAATGTTTTGCTACGGTTTCTTTTCGTGGCGTAAATGTTCAGATTCGGGAATGTTTGGTAAAATATTGTTTTAGATTAGTGGTCTATTTTTTAGTTGATTGATTTGATTATATGTTAAGATTTAATGTATTTCTTTTATTATTTTAGTGCACAATATAAAGTATTACATTTTAAAATAACGATTGTTTTGCAAAGAGCCGTATTTTTTGTTCATTTTCTTATATTACAATTTATATCATAGACATTGTTCCTGCGACAGTAAATTCACAAAACTTTTTCCAATAATTTGTGAAGAAAGGATTCAAAATCTGTAAATATTGGTGATATTTCTTTCTCGGTCGTTCGTTCACCTTTCCTTTGTATAAAATTTGTATTTTTATACGCCATTTTCGTAGCTATTTTATTAATTTTAACGACGAAAAGCTTTCTAATTGCCATAAATTTTTGCCATCTATAATTTTATGCCTATCTATCTACATAAACATGCAAATTAAGGCACGCCACTGTTCAGCAGTTGTATAGTATAAATGAAAACTATGTACAGTATAAAATATTCGATTTCTAACTAGCGAACTGCACACTACCAGAATTGATATTTCTCTATAAATATTGATGAAATGTCTAAAATAAAGGATATCGCTCACTGGGACGCTTTCACAAGTGACAAAAGATGAAGAGATGGTTCACATAATGCAGACACTGCAACTCTATAGAATACCATCGGTGACACGCTGTAAATTACGTTAGAAACAACGTAGTAGAGTACGTAGCAGAGAACGTAACAGAGTACGTAGCAGACTACGTAGCAGAGTACGTAGCAGAGTACGTAGCAGACTATGTAGCAGAGTACAAGGCAGACTACATAGCAGAGTACGTAGCAGACTACGTAGCAGACTACGTAGCAGACTACGTAGCAGACTACGTAGCAGACTACGTAGCAGACTACGTAGCAGAGTTCTCAGCAGACTACGTAGCAAGCTACGTAAATTGTCAGAATTGAATATACCCATTAAAATCGTTATTGTATTATATCTTCTTACTACTATCGACTCATAAGATTTGTAAAATATATTGCTTATATATAACCTAACGGAAGCATCTACACCCAATAAAAACCAGTTTAAATTGAGATATACTTTGTGAGCAATGTATATAGTTCTAACCGGGAGAAATAAAGCAATGTACAAAATAACACGAAATGCTTATAAATGAGCGCCAACCCTAAAGTTGCGTTTGCGTAACGTTTGTGCCATCAACGAGGAGCGTTTTCAAATTTGCGTCATCAAAGCAAATGTACACAAGTTACTTTTACGAGTATTGCTTTTAGATTGCTATTTATTAACAATTGTTATGGTTTCCAAGCTGTTTGTTAGAATGTAGCTGGAACTTAGGAAGCGTCGATTGAAAATAAATGTTGCAAGTAGGAGTTTAATTTCATTTCGTAAACTAAACATGTTGTTACAATGGTTAGCTATTCTTATAAGAAAAGGAGGTACATCAATAAGTTCTATTTTTTTCTTTATTATATTAAGAAAAGTTGTCCTTGTAAATGCTTGCTTGTAGGTAAAACAGTACAAAAATAAATGAACGTAAGAGTCGAAATAAAAGTGAATATAGAATTTGAAGGGTTTTTGCTGGAAAAATGGCGTTTGTGGAATCGTTTAATGAGTTCCGTAAGAACTAAAATAGGTTATACAAATCTCAGCTATACAGCCACTGTTTTAGAAAATAATAAATTATTTAATAGTGTTTATTGTCTTGTTATTCAAAGTATTATTTAATTAATGGAAAGCTACAGCATGACCAATTAACATGAGTTAGCCACTTTTTAATTAGAAAAGCATTCAGTTTTCTCCAGTGAACTTGTACAAATGCAACAAGTAAACAATTATATCTCAACCCTAACAGCATTTATATATTTTCATTGCTTATCATTAACCTTGGTCATTTCAAGTCATAAACCATCAAAGCATCTCAATTTAGGATTAATACTCCATTTGATGTAGGGTTGCCAAAATTTATTCCTGAGCACGACGGATCTAATTCGTCTCCGGGTCTCTGTTTTTAGAGTTTGTTTTTAAACAGATATAGATAAGTGGATTAGTTGAAATTTGCGAGCGTGACGTAGACATTATAAGACCCGTCTAAGATTAACTTCATTACCGAGTTCTCGCCGCCTTTCTAATTCAATGAGGTTGATTCTGCCATCTTTCGCTGTTATACACACGACTTGTTGGGTTGATAGACTCGATTTAAATGTTAATTACGGTGTATAGAATTTCTATGAATTAATTACGAATGATTATCATATTTTGAATGAGCTATTTGTGGTAAAATTAGAGGTAATTTCAAGTACTTTTTATGCATAATGTTTACTGTGCTTAAAATAAATTAAAATAAGGAGATAATGTAAGGAAAAAAATTTTGTCTAAATAATTTATAGGAATGATTGTCTCTTGTTTATAAACTAATTTTTCAGTTAAATACGCATTTGTCTGATTTCTCAGACAAGTGCGTATTGCTCTTATTTTATTCAAAGAACATTAACAGTTGTTTGTGTCATACATTTTTTTAGGTATCTATATACATACAGTACAACGATGGCTCTAAATAACGTATGAAATTTTATACGCCCAAACCCTCATTTTATAAATCTTATATAAGGAAATTACGTAAAATGTAGATAGTATCTATCATTTATCATTTTAATATAAATGGAATATTGTTTTCTAATTTTTTTCTTGCTCGCCATTTTGCATTACCATGTGTCCGAAACTTGGTGCTACGTCTTATTATGTCTATATTGTAGAACATTCATTTTATTGGGGTCCCGGCCGAATCGAGTTAATTGGGGGGACGTTTGTACCCATGCCCTAATGAGGATTTGATAATTCACTACTCAAACAGCGCTAGTGTGTTTCAACACTAATTATCATGTTTTTTTGCAGTTTCTTGGTATTCAGCTCCCATTTTGTGTTGGATTTACTATTATATTTATAGAGAAATGATTACATTATGAATGTATAGGATTGTTTATTAAAACAAAACACAAATCACATTAACCTTTTTATTAGGTACTACAAGAAACCTGTGCTTTCATCTAATACATCTGGATCAAACTAATCTCTAAAGACATCATATCTTCAATATATTTATAAAATTAAATCCTAAAGTGAAATTAATCTTACGTTCAATACACTGGTCCTAGAGCGTTATCAATGAACCTTTGAAAGGCTCGGATGAGGTGGCGGATGTGTCTTCTAAGATGGCGTTTTATTCTTTTCAATCGGTATGCCGGAGTCTTCTCAATTATAGACGTAGGTGTGATCATGCGGCGACGGTGTACACAGACTTCTATACTCAATACTAGACCTGAAAGTATTAGGTAATATTAGTTGCTGTAAACCTATAGTAAAGCTAAGGTAATGTATTTTTATGTACTATTATTACTCACTTGTAATCTATACATATAATAAATCTGTAGAAGGGTCAATTCTGTACATTGAAAATATTGAAAAAATAAATTGCAGGGGGTGTTACTGGATCGATACCAAGCCCAAATATGTGATTAAAAAAAATTTTGTCTGTCTGTTGGTCTGTCTGTCTGTCTGTCTGTCTGTCTGTCTGTCTGTCTGTATGTTCAGGCATCACGTGAAAACTAACGGTTCGATTTCGATGAAACTTGGTATAATTATACCTTATTATCCTGGGCATAAAATAGGATATTTTTTTCTTAATTTTTCCGCGCGGACGGAGTCGCGGGCGCAAGCTAGTAACTAATAAAATTTGGGAAAGAGTATATTTAACATAGGTTAGGCGTTTTTATGAGACAATACGAGGTCATTAATTGTACTAAAATTATCAAAAAATTGCGATGTTTTCGTCCTATATTGCATTGAGACTGTAGCGGTTGTTGTTGAAACTTAAAATGAGGTAATATTTATAAATATCTTATTTCATGGAACACGATATAAATAATGAACATACATAATTATCCCGAATCCCTCATTCGCGGGATATAATCCAATCGTAGTAAGTATACAATTTAGCAACAAGCTTCATTACTACATAAAAATATTTATTTTAATAACTTTAGTAATGTGAATAATGTTATACATATATTATAAGTAATATATATATTTATTTTAATACTAGCGGTCCGCCCCGGCTTCGCAGTTGTTCTCGAGTTATGCGCTTACCAACACATTTTGCGATTCATTTTTATATTATAGAATAACTTTTGCATTGTGTTTAAATAATGCAAAAGTTGGAAATGTATCTATAGATATGTTCATATATTTTACTAGTGTACTTTATAATAACGCCCGCCTAAACCACGGCAAGTAATAATCGAAGTAATGGATTATAAGATCATTCTCGATTGTTTATTAATTTAATTAGTTCTGGTCGGCCGCGAAAATTGTCGATCCAATATAGCAGAGTAACGGAAGCCTCATTCCGACTTAATGAGAGATCATTATATTCTGGAATTTAATAGAATTACCCTCATCAACCCGAATATTATGAGCTCCGACGTTCAAAATATTTTCACTGAAAAATGTAAGAACTAATAGAATTTTTGCAATTAACGACATCGTTGACGACGCTTCATGTTTCCTCTGAGATGTTTAGAAATTCTATTTTTTTGTGAAATTAAGATGATGAGATAATCTTGTATTCATTATGATTTCATGTTGTGTTTTTAAGTGTTTTGATTGTAAGTTAGATATATTTTCAATAAATATAAGTGATATGAGTGTCAGTTTAAAAATACTTAAATTGCTTCAGATTATGTGAATGTTTTAATGTTTCAAGTGCCATAAGAAATAATTCACTAATTATATTAAAAAAAAATATGGAATTAGCTATATATTATGTTATGAATGGATGTTATTTTTTCACGATAGCAAAAAAAAGGAAATTATGAAAAAACAACAGGAAGAATTATTATAACATACTTCTGAAACATACCTGCTAATAAATATCCAACTCCAAGAAGACAGAAAGCCCCTCGTAGCATTGTAAGAGATACGGGTTCTAAACCTATTGTTGATTCGTTTTGCGTCTAGAAATAATAAATAAATTAAAATTTTCTAAATAATTACACCTCTTTTTTATTATCTGCCATTATTAAAATAAAATATATGTACACATTTTACATGTAATATAATGAAAATTATTTTATGTTTGAGAATTCGTAAAATTGAGTTATATTTGTAGACTTGTTGGACCTGTCGTGATTGTCTTCCCCAAGGAATTTTTATATAATTAAAAACAAAATTCTTTTTACCAAAAATGTTAAAAGCACTTCTATATAAAAAGTAGAATGTTGGTTAATTTCAAACGCTGACAAGAGACTGCTTCGTTATAACTAAAGAACTAACAAGTGAAAAATTAAAAATTTCGAGCACTTATGCTGCTTATTTTTGCAAAAACTTTATTATGTCACGTTCATTTAAATGTTTATTTTGTAGAAATGTATTCATTCTTTTGGTTAAAAATAGTTTCATACTAATGCATTCTAAATGAGTATACAATAAAAATAATAGATACTGAATTAAACTAATAATGGTTATATGTAAAAAACAGCTTTTACTAAAAACAAAATATAATATGTATTAAGAAAAAAATAAATCAAGGCTCCAAAAACAGATAAGAGTAAAGTCGCGTGCTATCGCTGGCCTGAAATATTGATTAATAATAATGTATAAAAAATATATTATATCACTAATATTTACGCCATTAATCAAAGATAAACTTGACGCCAAGAGCTTTTCTAATTTCATAATCTTGTATTAAATTATAAATTATCATTTAACAAAATTATTCTTTCAATTTAACTGACCTGTGACGCCATGCCGTTCTCTCCGCCATCACTACTTTCCTTATTCTCACTCTCCGTGACCTTCGAAGTACGTCTAGATGATTCTGGAAGGTTCCTGTATTCGTCGGTTGTAATTTTGTTGAGAATTCCCGCCTCAAATAACGTCATTACCCTGAAGGAAGGAAAATTAATGGCAGATTAATATAAACACGAGATAAAAGACTAATTATTATGCTTTATACCATGTTTAAAAGTACTTTTGATTGAGATTTTGTGTCCTCAATATTAGTTTCGTAACAATTATTCGCATATAATCTAAAATAATATTTCTATTGATATATCTTCCACTACGAGTTAAAAGTGCTTAAATTAATAACAATATTTTATCGATAATTTTTTCCATTATCTATTTATACCTATTTGAAAAGAACACGACGTTTTAATAGAATACGTGACAAGCTAAATTAACAACACGAAATCTTTGCAGAAAATAAATACGAAATCCCTTTTACCTTTTCATTTATGGTTGAAGTGAAATAATATGAAAGAAAAATAAGCGAATCAAAACACTCACACATTATTGAAGGTTTCTAAGTAGGGGCTGCCGATTTGAAGAGCTATGGCTGAATATCGGGTGTATAGTTTCTCACTGAGGTGGAAATTGTGTGAACCTGTATGGAATTTTCCTTGATAGTAGTTATATAGTAAATTTTTCTTTGCATTTAATAGTTTAACTAACAACTTTACCGAGTTTGAATATTCGTCTATTAATAAAATGAACCTGAGTGACATCGAACTTTTGCTATTGACATCAAGGTAGGTAAGGTACAAAGGGCCAATATCTTTCTCGAATTCAATTTTCAACATTATAAACAAATCAATTGTCTGTATTAGCGCGGGTGTGAGTATATCTCGTCATAACATAATTGTTTATTTTTATTCTTGATTTTCGCAGAGACTTATTAGGGAATAAAAACGTTTTAGTTAAATGTAATGCGCTGTTACCAAATCGTTCAGTATCATAGTACAGGGTCTCTCGTCCCCCCAGGACGGCTACCCGACGCTTCGACAGCACCATACGGACCCCCACTTCAATGCTCCTCACTCGCTGGATTTTCTGACGCTTCATCAGGCGAGCGAGAGAGCCGTATACTCCTGTCCCGTTCTATACCATTGTAAGAATTATTGTATTTCTTAGTAAAAACTTAGAATTGATATCAACACTATATTATTTTATGTTATGTTCATCGAAAAACAGGAAGATCATCAAATTGATTTTTGACTGTAAAACTTACATACAGAACCTAGAACTTACTTCAATATTATTTCGAATTTATTATAATTGCTTATAATCAACTATAAACCTATTTGTCACATCTCCAATTTAAGTAACTTCACAAGAAACACCATTCGAACAAAAAATGAATCATTAAAATTAGTTTACCTAAAAAACTGAGCTAGTACAATCCAATTGAGAGTTGTTTCAAATGAACACACATTGTAAGAATCTCTAAATAATAGTAACAAGAATCTAGTACATAGAGTACAATGTCTATCTAGGGCACGTTATCATCGAGGAAAATCAAGGACTAATTACTGTTACGTTAGATGTTGTCTAGACCACGTCAACAAAGACCAAATTAAGACCACATCAAACAGAAGTTAGACACAAACAAAACTTGTAATCAATTACATCTATGTAATTTACCTCCATGGAAACGTTTCTCATTTATTACTGTCAAATAAATAATATTTATCTTTTTATTTTGCCGTAATTACTGTTTATATTGTGCCAATTTAATATTTATTTGGGCATTAAATACCCATATTATTTACTGGATCTTTTTATGTTTGAAAAAGATAAACGCAAAATGGTTCTAAAACAATTTTGGAAATATTATCGTCAAATTTTATTTTCATTTATTAAGCCGACAAAGGCTTTATAAATGTCCTTTAGATTTGATTTTGAGCCACTTTAAACGGACATATTTATTGTAAGTTTTGTAAAATACAATGATAAATTCAGGAATTTTTTAAACTACTTATATTAATTATATTTGGATTAGCTGGTACCTGGGCGTGCAGTAAATAATTAATAGTTCCATATGTTACCTGTAAAATAGTCAACGATGAGCTGTGTTTCTCAACTACTAGTTCATAGCCTTTCTTCCTCATAGCTTCTTCTAACACTTCCAATGTTCCTATAGGCTGTTCCTTCGCCGGTCGAGCCATAAGACTTGTAAGATTTGCGGAGTACATGTCACCAATGACGTAAGTCGCTCCAAGAGAAATAAGAATGGATACTAGACGAGCCTTGTGTGATTGTGACGGTTCCTTATTTGTTGCTGGAATTATTTCATCATATTATACTAGCTTTATGCCCGCGGCATCTCCCGCGTTTTCAGAGAAAAAC
The DNA here is from genome assembly GCF_905220415.1 of Colias croceus. Taxonomy (NCBI): domain Eukaryota; kingdom Metazoa; phylum Arthropoda; class Insecta; order Lepidoptera; family Pieridae; genus Colias; species Colias croceus. The sequence goes on from NC_059542.1 coordinate 9,257,751, forward strand.
CCGCATAGTTCCCGTTCCCATAGTATTTCCGGGATAAAACCTATCCTATGTGTTAATCCAAGTTACCTTCTATATGTGTGTTAAATTTCATTGTAATCGGTTTAGTAGAATTTGCGTGAAAGAGTAACAAACACACACACATCCTCACAAACTTTCGCATTTATAATATTAGTAGGACAGGATAGGATAGTAGGAAGGATAGGATATAGGTATATATTTAATTGGTCATTTATTTATTCAGGCAACATAGAACTGCAATTACACATTTACAATTATAATATTAATAACTAACTATAAATAATTAATTAAATAATCTAGTTTAGTTAAAAATGTAAAATTCACCTTCATGGGCGAAGTAATTGCCGTCACTTACTGCCAAATAAATAATAAGATAACCCACAAAACTTTTAAGCTTATCTGATCATTCTTTCGCACTAAACTTAGACACTAAAAATTGCGAAATAATGCAAAAAAATCTCTTCTAATCGACAAAAACTTGTAATAATGTATTATCAAAATAACTTACTCTGTCTCAAGAACAACGTAGTGGTAAACCAGCAGCATTCATCAAGCAGTTTGACCAAGTCTGTTTTCCGTTGCTGCCAGAAGGAGGGTGCTGCTATCACAAACCACAAAGCCGGACCAATCACTAGTAATGTAGCGCCAGCAAACGGCCACACCTTATGTTAAAAAACGGAGAGAGAGAAAGAAAAATATTTAATTTTACGTTTTTTCTTCTTAAATTGGATAGGTTTTGATATTGTGGCGAATGAGATTAGTTATTATTATGATTAGAGATATATTACAAAAGTTATGAGTTAATAAATATACCAGTATATTTTTATTAATTATTATTATATAAATCACCGTATTTCCCTAGATATGCTAATAATATTTTTTTTATATAACGAATCACCGAGATTGTGGAATTGAATTGATAAAGACGTTGTTATACAGAAACAATACCAATACAATAATTGTATTTAATTATATTCATAATCATCATTACCTGCCAATGAAAAGGTCTGATAATGACAAGCGTTTCGCTTAACTTAGCAGGCGCGTGAGTCAAAAAGGCCGCAGAATCCGCTAGCGTGAGGAAACTGAACTCCATACCTTGCAGCCTCTCCCACGTTATTGTGACGTCACCGAGAAAGAAGTCCGCTTGCTGGGGAAGATAAAAATAAATAATTATATTTATAACTAGCTGTGCTCCGCGGTTTTACCCGCAGTGCTCCGCTCCTATTGGTCTTAGCGTGATGATATAGCCTATAGACTATATAATATCATTCCTCGATAAATGGACTATATAATACCGAAATTTTTTTTTAAATCAGACCGGTACTTCCTGAGATTAGCGCGTTCAAACAAACAAACAAACTCTTCAGCTTTATAATATTAGTATAGATTACCTACTAAGGAATGTTGAATAGTGCTTTTGGAACATATTATTCTGTGTTATGGTATAAATGAATGAGTTACTTATTGTTAATATAAGAGTTTAAAATTGTGTTTTATTTGTTTTGAACTATAATGTAAATCCATTATAGTTTCTTAATATTTAAGCAAAACCACAAAAGTAAAATAACCTGGAAGTTGAAGAAGATTCCTTTAATTTATTTATCCAAAAAAAAAAGAAATGGTTTCTAAAAAATGGTCTACTAGCACAATAAGATGTGAATAGTGTTTTTATATTCAGACTTACTCGTTTCCATATTAATCCGAGAACACCTTTGAAAGTGCCATTTCCAGAAATCATAGATCCTTGGCTTCGTTCCGGTGGGTCGTAGTATTTGTATCTGGTACATTAATATAGAGCAAATATTATATTAATAAATGGCAGTAAGAAGTTATCTAGGTGCTGTATAACAATTTTAAAGACATATTTACTGGTACAAATAAAAACATATTGAAAAAGGTTACTATTTAGAAAAGAAATTAAAACAATATACGATGATTTCACAAAAACAAGCTTCAAAATTATTACGTGGTCTTTTATTTCTTTTAAGAGCTAAATAAAACTGAAAAGATATTTGTCAAAAGATCAAATCCATAATCATTAAACTAATTCTCAATCCCATAAAAATATTATCAAGAATACATACTTGAAGTTAAGCTTATTAGCGAGCAAAGCCAAAAGTTTGTCGTCCCTCCCGCCCGTGACGTTCACTGACTTATTTTGGTACTTCACGAAATGCCACGGGGGCGCCTTGAAAAATTACAAATTAACTTCATCTCTCTTGAAGTGGATTAGGCCATTCTCCCATTACGATACGCACAGGCGATTCAAGTATCCTGCAAGTCTCGGAGACTAGTCGCCGCGGAATATCTCACATACATTTGTATGTAGGTACCGGTAGCGTATGTGAGACTAGTCGCGGCGACTAGTCTCCGAGACTTGCAGGATACTTGAATCACCTGTGCGTATCGTAATGGGAGAATGGCCTTATTCTTATAGTTTATTGGCATGCTATTTCAAGCCAATATTTAATAAACTTCAAACTACAAAAGTTGAGAAAATATGAATTGCTGTTCAGATTACGTGGAAAACGTAGCAATTAAAGTTTTTCACTGAACTTGTTATAGGTTCGTGTAATTGTAGATTCGCAATAAAAACTCGTAAAAGTTTAAAAACGGAGTAGAATGCAGGAGTTTTATGTAGTGTGTCGTAAACATGCACACATAGAGATTGATAATGAGAGACTGAGTATGCGCTGTTTAACTAATATAATTATTATGCTAATCCCTACTAATATTATAAATGCGTAACTCTGTCTGTCTGTTACGCTTTCCCGCTTAAACCTCTCAACCGATTTTGATGAAATTTCGCACAGACAATCTTTAGACCCTGAGAAAGAACATAGGCTACATTTTATTGCGAAATATGTACCACGGGCGAAGCCGGGGTGGACCACTAGTTACACATATAATGTAATACTATACTCTAATAACTAATTGTAAATTAGAAGTATCGGCAAGTATCAAATAAATATATTTTGCTGTATAGGTTCATAGGTTTATTGGTATAGTATATTTTTAGTTTTAAATACTAAACCGCGCAGACGAGCTCATGAATCACATTGGCGTATTTACAATAGTCTACTACTACTAGTTAGATGGTTAAACTCAAACATTTATTGGATATCAATATCTTTATAAAGAATATTACAAATAAAGCATGGTACATCCCTCCATATAATAAAATAGAGGTCCGCCCCGGCTTCGCCCGTGGTACATATTTCGCAATAAAAGGTAGCCTATGTCCTTTCTCGGGTATCAAATTATCTCCATACCAAATTTCATGCAAATTGGTTCAGTAGTTTAGGCGTGATTGAGTAACAGACAGACAGACAGACAGAGTTACTTTCGCATTTATAATATTAGTATGGATTACAATGCCTAAAACTTACGTGCAAAACGGGCACATGAAATACTCTCCCATGAAAATCTGCATAAACTTTATCAGCTGGGGGCAGCACTGGCTTTTTGTACAGCTTCCCAGACCACCAGTTGACTAGAGACAGACTATTCAGGTTATTTGATGTTGCCTGATTGTAGTAAATACGATACCTGAAATAATTTATTTTAGATCATATTATTTTTTTTGACCAAGCGTGCAAACTAAGAGGCGAGTTATCTATATCATTTTCATATTAACTTATACTATACTAGCTTTCTTGTAAATTAATGATCTTTCTTTCTTCTTCTTTCTTTCGCCTTATTAACCTAAAAATTAACAAATTATATAGGTACTAAAAGCTTCCTCAAGAACCATTATCTCTATTAAAAAAAAACCCTATAAAAATCTGTTGCGTTATTTTAAAGATCTAAGTATACAGAAACACAGACGGCGGAAAGCGACTTTGTTTTATACTATGTAGTTATAGCATAACAATAAAAGCAAAAGTTTTCAAACTTGCACCCAAAAATATCACTCCTAAATTGAGACAATCAATAAATGCAGAGACAATCTATTCACGTTTCGCCAGTAAAATAACTCAAAACAACACATCTGCGAAATTGTATTGGATAAAATAAGTGGATTCTAATAACGCCCTTACTAACAGCTTCGACATAAAGCTATTTCGATATAAAGTGATTTATTGTTAAACTTGTAGCCAAGTAAATATCTTTAGCACTCAAAAAATATCTTCGGCAATTCTCAATCGGTGCTTCGTACAATCGAATTACAAAATACGTGATTGTCCGACTCTTTGTATTGTATTGGGTTCAGAGAAAAATGTAATTTTTAGAAATAAAGGCGTCCGAACGGACGGTAATCAGACGAAGCTTTATTGTGTTGAAGGAAAAATTCACGGATCGATCCAGGTCTAATGAACTGTGACTGAATATTGCTATTTTGTACAAATAATACTGACAGTGTTGTACAGGGAATAAATTTATTGGGTTGTAAAATTTATCGCAGTATATTTGAAATATCTTTAGGTAAAATTTAAATATAGAGTAATTAAGTGTGCTCTACATCATTATAAAAGGAGTTCTAGAAATTACAAGCTTTTTATAACAATGAAAACCTTTAATATTGGTGAAACAAGAGATGGGTATATGGAACACCTAAGTATATTCATTATTAAATGGAATTAATAAAAAAAAACTAAGACTTCATATTAAATATAATAAATTTAAATAAAAAATAAAAGCTGAATTATTTATTGTAAAGCCAACAGCGAAACCGCATATTGATTATGTTTGCTTTAAATTAATTTAATTCAGATATTATTTTTTTTTTGTTATTGAAACAAAAGATATTCAAATGAAATTCAATCAACGAAATCTATCATATTATAATATCGCATACACGATGTCAATTTTTAATTTATTTTACCCTTTTTCTTTAAATTAAAATAATTAACTGAGAATTCAATATTAGCCTAATTTAAGCTTTTTTTTTCTAAATTATTAAAAAATATTTAACTTATCATTTCCTTCAGTTTTGTAGGTTTTTTGATATAAATATTTCTATGAACCAATGTTGCAAAAGTGACGGATTATTACGGAATTAATTTAAAAGTAGCGTTTGTTTATTTTTGATTTAGGCACTTATTTTAATTACTAATTTTATAGCATTAACATTTGATGACGCTACTTAAGATACCTAATATGATTTTTCTGCTTTTAAAAAAGAAAATTCAATTCAAACGGGTCCCATCTCTATCCGAATATTGAAGAGAAATTTTTTTAGGTGCGTTGAGAGTAAAATTTGAATATCGCGTCATGGCAATACCGTTACGTCATATAGTAAGGCGACGATTATAGATCTTTAATCTTTCTCTTTGAATCTTGCTAAAGAAGTTTCACTTCTGACACGTATGCTCGGCACACACGCTCTTTTTAACTCTTAGTTGATTTTTTTCAATAGTGAATTACAAAGGATTTTTATAATATTCTTGATCCTTTGTATATGTTTTCTTTTATAGCAGGGTTATAGAATACATTAAGGGATCTGTAATAGAAATAGGGTTGTGTATACAGATGATTCATGATGAAACAACACAGCATATGCATATTGCATAGCCCACTGTTTATCAGTGCTGGAGTGTTTCTTGTTTGACCATGAATAGTTAATATTGTAATCAGAATCGGTACAGCCGTGCAATGCTATACTGAAATAAGTAGAACTAGCTCTAGTTCCACTAGCTATAGTGTACTGTACGTCTATAGTTGCTCAACTATAGACGTACAGTACACAGATTTTATTATAGGGTAATCACAAATTCATTATAATTTAGTGTATCGGCTGCGTTGATTTACGATGTGGTTTACTGTATTGATTTATTGGTCGTTTTCCCACTAATGTTGAATTTTATCTCCTTCGCACTTATGTGCTAACAACGTGATAGAAAGGGTAGCTAGAGCCGTTTTGGGTTTGATAAATCGTTATTTATCTAGTAGGCTTTCACATCGAATATTAGGTACAGATGTTTATGGGCTATTGAATTTGCTAGATTCCATTAAATTGGGTACAAAATTTATTTAACAAATTCAGCCTGACCCTTTGTAACGAGATATGAGCGTGGGACTTCGCCGTTCTGCGGTTCGTTTCGATAAATTGGTAGTTACTTAGTTATCGACTTTGAATTGATTCTTTAGTTTTGTGTTGTAGATTTGATTAGATTGAATATCATAATATTGAGAGTTAGTGAAGTATTTTTCCTAGAGCGTGAAAAATTTACAAGTAATTATTGTACATATTACGAAAGTTGCATCTAAGGCTTGTTAATAAGCTTAAAAGTTCAATTTTAAATTATAAAAACCTTTTCAAAGATGTATAAATTGTCACTTATAATGCGAAGTTACCAGAACTTAGAAGTAATCAAGCGCTCTTCCATTTTCTTCAACTCCGAGTTCATTCACCTAACGTCGAACAGTAAAATAAATACCGCCCATGTGATTAAAAAGATACAATTAATTAACTTACACGTTCCATCTAGGATTAGTAATGACTGCGACCCTCATCGCCTCCTTCATACCGTCTCGAAACTTCTTGCTCACGACCCCGTGTTGCCAGTAAAAAATATATAGCATCGAGCGGTGGATTAAATTTATTTCTGTTAGCTGGTAACAAAAGTTTGGCGTTAGATGAAGTTTGCGAGGGCTTTTTGTTAGCGATGTAACGCTGTCGCGTATAAAAATGTTTTCATAACTTTCGCCGTATTATAAGTGCACGTTCGTTAAGAGAACATTTCTAAACGTGCATGGAATCGTTTATGTTTAAACATAATATAGCATGCACTTATAAAAAGAAATATAACTAGACTTGCATTATAATACTTTTATAAAATAAACAGAAGAATATTTCATTAAAATGTTGTGTTGTGTTTAAAATTTGTAAAGCTAAATGAGGTGTTGATAACTTTCCGCGTAATTTAAGCAACCTCGGCAATTATGGTCTCGCATTCTTGCGGTTCGCAGAGGATTAGACTGGTTCGCTCCTCTGATGTGTCCAGCCCATCCCGTTGGTACTTGAAATACTGAAAACAGTAATTTATGTAGGAATAAAAAGAAAAAGTTTAACAAAGAAGTAAGATTTTGAAGATCTTTTATTGGGATACGTAATATCATAGTGTAGATACAATTATAATTATTTTGTTTGTCCGTTGATCGTTTCAAGACAAATATTTTTTTATATACACAGATATACTAATACTAAATGTACTATATCGAGCTTACCGCCCGCGGCTTCGCCCGCTTTCTCTAAAACGATTTGAAGTTTAAACTATCCTATCTCTCAAGTTGGATCCGAACTGCACATGGTGTGCGAATTTTATTATAATCGGTTAAGTGGTTTAGGAGTCCTTTGAGGACAAACATTTTGACACGAGATTTATATATATTAAGATATAAACAATATAACATGTGTATTTTACTAGGTAAAAAGAAGGCAAGAGAAGATACTTATAATATACGAACGAAACACGGAAATAATATTATTGTTTGTGAATACGTAGGTACTTTCAATATATGATATCTGATCAGATCTAATAATATTCCTATTAGTAACATAAACAAAAGTAACAAGATAAACAAAATTTTGTGCTTATAACAATAAACATACTAAACTATACTCGTGTAAGTCTGTTTGTTTGAAACAAGTAGTTTCGAAAACTTATTTCAGTAACATATTATTACCTAATTAGAGGTATTAACATTATATTGATAACTAGGTCATTATTATAACTTTCATTTCATTCATTCTTTTAATTTGAACTGTCCATTAAAACTCCTATATACCTTCTTTTATATTTTATCTTTCCTATCACAGTTTACAATAAAAAAAACACAATCTTTTAGGTAATAAGTTACGTACAGAGTCTGTCAATGAAAAATGTTGAACGGTATGCTTACCTCGAGTTTACTGTCATTTGTCAAAAAGTCCATATTGATAACAGGTATTTGGCTTTGGCATAATGAATAAATCATTTGGTATTCATCGTCGTCCCTTAAATCACATTTTTTGTTAGGCTTTTTATTCCATACTACTTATATTTACTATATTTTTATTTAGGGGATGGAAAATTTTGGTAACCATAAACTGAAATAATTTGTTAACAAAACTTCTCACCAATACGTATTATAATAAAAATCTTAAATGCATTTATTAGCCGTATTAAAAAGGTAAGACGAAGGTAAAAGGTAAGAATAAGAAGGGTTATCGACTGTTTCAAGAAATATAGACAAAATAAATCAAATGGCTCTCCTATTTTGAATTTACTGCGGACGGGAGAAATGTTTTTATAAACATTTTAATTGAGTTGAATGTGTAGGATGTATGAAATATAGAAGAAAGACTTATTATCGTTGTTGTTATTGTTGACATCTATTTTTGATAAAATGCACGAAACATGTATTATAGATTAAATGTTCCTAATGGATAAAAATCTCTTTCACAAACAACTTTTCAGCTACATATTAGGTATATTATTATTACTGTGTAAGTAGTATAGGAGTTGTAACATTTACATATTATATGTAACTATGAATTTTTATTTAAACATTGCATTATGAAGAAAAAAGATGAAAATAAATTAAGAAAATTCCATGAAACTCGTGTTCAAATATAATAAATAAAAATAAGAGAAGCAACTAAATAATATTAGGTAGAGTTACACATTGAATCACGAATTTACTTTTATATAAAAAAAATGTGGTGCTTTAATAAAATAATGTAGTTTTGACAAAAATATTTTACCATTTTCATTCTATTTAAAACGTATTTAAAAAACCAAATATTCAATTGCTTTTCAGTCCGTTACCATTCTAAGAATTAAGTTTATTAGATTAGGTATATGTGTAAAAATATTTTTATTATTAAATCGTATTTATTTGAAGTTATATTTGAATTTCATGACGACATTATTTTGAGTTTTACATAAATATTCAGATTAGAAATATTGAGTATAATTATAAAATAACAACTATTTTTTAGGAAAATACATAATATAGTTAAGACAAAGAATATGTACCTGATATCAAAAGATTTCCCCCTTACAATTGTTAAAGATTTAGTAGGTAACCCAACGGCGATATCCACAATAGCTTTGAAGGATTTTTTTGGAAGTTTCTCCACGTGTCTAGAATAATCGATGAACGAGGTACGAACTGAATTTAGGTGGAGCAAAAACAGCAAAAGTGCGAACATTATGGTCACATGGAATGTCTCATATTTAGACTTACTCTATGACGAATGGTCGGGTCTTATAGCGTCTTGAATAAAGATATAGATTATGTTATGTGCAGACGTGACACGTTATGGTTTTTATTTTTTGTAAAATAATTTTTACAAGTCATTTTTTTAAATGTTTTTTTACAATTTAATTATGTTTATGTAATATATTTATTGTTATGTTTATGAATATTCATATCTTATAAACATACTTGTGTTCTAATATAATCGATCTGAAATAATATAAAGAACAGAATTTTACAGCAACATTGTGATTGTATTGGTGTAGGGTGGTGTACACTCTCTATTCTATTTGTGTACAATGCATTTTAAGCTTTCCTTTCATATGCCCGCACAATTTTTGTTAAATGTAAGTATGTCTATGCTGCATGATAAATATTACAATGTTTATGCTAAAAAAATGCTTTTTATGATAAGGAAATCCTATAAAAATTTATTCTTTGACCTCCCAGTATGACGTCCCTTGGATATGGATTGGCGTTTGACAAGGTAAGTGGCTACTTTTCATCGGAAAGGCCTATATGACCGATGGCTTAAAAGCCTTACCGTGTTACCTTCAGACGTAGGACTTTGCAAACGGGTTAAGTCGCTTTTACATCTTTGTGACTTTCATTTTGATGGAATCATAGTTATTAGTTATTGTATAAGAAAATTAAGCTTTTGTATACTACAATAGAGTTTGATATAAGAGTAAGCAGTATGTAGAAACACGTTGTTAATGGTAATGTACTATTAGAAAAATTAACTTTTAAGATAAATAAAATTATGTATTTTCTTTTGCTCTTTCCTATTAATCGTAGTAATAATGAAATTCCACTGTTCTGCATATAAGAACAAAGTATACTAACCCATTTCATGTAAACAACAACCAAAATCCGCGCAAAATAAAACATAATATTCCAAATCCACTGCGCTCATTGTAAAAGGTCTCTAAAGCGTACTCAAATGGAGTGCTGTCAACGGTCGACGTTAATAATTTACTACCCTCAAATGTGAACTATCGTATTTAATAACGTCCAACGTAATTATGTACTCTTGAAGTTTATTAGCTATGCATCGCATGCGTTTCAATGTATTTCGAATTGTTAAACTGTTAGTAATTTGATTTGGAATTATAATATTCTGAAGCTAGTACCGGGTTCTCGCGTTTGGTATGAATATTATTCGGGAAGGAAATTTTGCTCTACTTAACAATAAACTACACAAACAATAAACTTATTACAATAAGATCTATTTATTTATTTATTTATTGTACAAAACAATTTAAGAAATGTAGTACAAAGTAATAATGTACAACAATTTTGCACAATAGGCGGCCTTATACACAGCAATCTCTTCCAGGCAACCTGGTAGGAAAGGAAATGTGAGAAGAACAAGGATAGCGCATAACAGAAATAAAAGAAAGAATATAAAAAAAAGATCTGTGGTATAAGAATACAATAACGTATACCAATGATAATATTTTAAGTAGTAAGGCAGATAGGCTAAAAGTGCTCCGGGAGCGGCGCGTTGAAATGAGGCTAATTAGCTAGGATTTATTTCACGATCACGATTTCAAGATCGAATGTTGTGTTAGTAACCTATCTACACCTTTTAGCTTATATTATCACTGATGTATACCAAGAACAAAGGTGCAATTTCCAGTCTTCGATCTGTCCGGGCTTCCAATTTGGGTCCCACACAAATTGTATGATAGTAAGGAGCCATCCCACATATTGTATGATAATAATATTTGGTACGTGCTGAACTAAAACTAGGAAGCTACTGAACCTTCCATTACCTGTTGTGCCGAGGTCCCGGCGGGCGGGAACTCAAGACCACGATCCCGCAAGCGTTACTTCGCGATAGAAGATTGAAGGTGGTGCAAGTTTTGGGATGATTGATGTATTTATTTTATTTTTTATTTTATGTATTTAACTTTGAAAGTGTGACATAAAATCCAAAAACGTTTCCAGAATTATTGGTTTATTTTTTTGCCAGACCATAATGTTTAAAAGATTTTAAAACCCATTATCTCTTTTTTTCATTTTCTAGAAGTTTAATGAGATGAAATGCATATACATAAGCATATGAATTGAGGCTCAATAAACTGTACGACGTTTGGATAGAAACTAAGTAATTATTATTAATTTATCTTTTAAAACATTCTTCCCGCTAACGTTCTTAACAAAACACCCAAACCAGAATATACGGCATCCTTCTAACGAAATATTATCCCTGCTCTATGTAAATAAGGCACATTTTCGTGTGCACCCCAATACGTGCATTATGTGTAATAAATAATGTAATATGGGAATACGAAGACAAGTGACAGCTACTCTGAGGCGCTTGACGGTTCCTTTCGACGGTATCCTAAACCTGCTTATACTTAGTAAGCTCATACGTACGTACGGTAATCAGTTATGAGTTTAATATGTATGACGTATGTTATAGTTAGTCTCTCTGTTACTATGGACCTGGGATTGAATTGTTTTAGATGAATCAGGGACTGGAACATGCTTCCTGAATCTGTGTTCACCGACGAGTACAATATGGATGCGTGACCTTCTAGGGAAGCGCGCTCTATCTTACGCCACATCATACCTTCACGCGAGATCGTAGTCAAGCGCTTCTCTATCATAAATACATAATTGGACTGCTAATTTGCTACCATTTTAAATTGACCTTATCAAAATATATTTTTCCTGCGTAGTTTTGCATAAAACAAAGAAGAAATATGTAAGTATATTAGATATATATTTCGAGGATTTAATGATGCATCTCATATTACCCTCGACAAATTGCCGGTCTCTGCCAATTAACACTATTAATTAATTTATCATATTATATAATATACACAGATCTGTTTAACCATTGGTTTACCTAGTCAAATATAATAACTATTCGATATTTGGATTAAACTGTCAGGTTTTGGTTGTATTTTTCCTAAAATACGCCTTATACTTTCATGTAATATCTAATCTCCTATCGTAAACAAATATACGAATGATAAAGAGAAAATATAATGTAGAGTCAATTAAAGTTGCATTTTTTAAGAATGTTTTAAAAGACGATTTAAAAAATACTTTAGATGATTCTACTTGTATTGTAAACAAATAACACATTTTATTTGATACTGACGTATTATATTCCCTTTAGATTTATATTAAGTAATAAAAATATTTTTTATAGAACAGTATAAATAACCATTTCAACAAATCGAAGACCGTATTGTTGAAAAGTAATTTTATAAACAAAGGAAAAACGTTAAGAAGTTGCGAGGTGTATTAGCCGCAAGCAATTCCTATCGGCTACAATTTTAATAGAAAAGAGTATTTATAGAATAAATATCATTGTTGATCTAGAAGTCAATAATTTCGTTCTATTTCGAGGTTTGACCTATTTTCATATTATGTAAATGAAGAAACTTTAGTGTGAATGTTAATAAATATGAAAATGGTATTGTCTTAGATTACAAAATAAAAGACAGATGGAGCGTTGCCGAACTAAACCGAATAATTTATCGTCATTTTCAATAAAGCTATGTGTGCTGTCATTTCGCCGCTGCACTGTACGTACACGGTGCTTCTGTGTGCGTGTAATGTTGCCAGATATTGAAAAATTTCCCAAATTTTTCCCCGACTACGCAAAAAAGAGGGTTATGTTTTTCGAGTTTATGGATGTATGTATAATATTTCTTTGACACGCCCTGCAGTATAAACCGTTGTCCGATTTTGAGTTGTGAGGTTTCATTGCAATGATCTGAATTATTATGTTAGTGGCGGTAGTGACGTAGGCTATATACATAAATGAGAAGTCAAGTTTTAATTTTTATTTAAATTCTTTTATTACATAAAGTACCTGCCTACTAAAGTTATATATGGACAAAAAAATTGTATTCAATTTTTTATTAAATAAATTACATAAAAAAAGTTTCAATATTAACTATAATAATTATATTATTTTTTATTTTTCATAATATATGAATACGAATAGCGGTAGTTTTTAGTCGAGAATACGGGACACTTTATTTTCATCATATCCATCATGGAGTTCACATAAAATCGCTAGTGAAAACGACTATGACGTTTTTAAGCTTTATAAAAGTAACAAAATAATGTATTATGCTTATTAAAATAATCTAATAATTATCATGAACCTTTAGTGCACTATACAAATAATCACATTCACGATCGAAAAATCCAACAGCATTACCCTGAAGATCCTTTAACCATTTTACCGTTTTACCAATAAAAATGGCAAATTCATTTTCAAAATACTGGCAACATACGTTGAAGTTTTGTATTCCTTCATATCTGTAAAATTATTATTCGTATTAAAGAAATAAATCAGCCAAATAATCTACAGAAAACCTGTGAAACGATGTTTTATCTTTTTTTTTGTTTTCGAGAACAAATTTTACAGCGTTTTATTATCACAAGAAGGCATTTTTTTACTAAAATTGCAAACCCTTTTTGACGTATTGCATGACACTATATGCGATAAAGCACTGGTGCAGCGACGTATTTGTTTTTGATTTCGTATTTTCTTTGACAAGGGCGACGGGCGGTTGTCATGCTCCATCTGTACTTTATTTTGTAATCTAAGGGTATTGTATAGTCATTTTTAGGTGGTAAGTAAGAACAAGTAAAAACTCGCAAATATTATGTATGCTTAGAAATAAGTCATAAGAAAATGTATTCCTTGTTACATAATATATGAGTAGTAGACGATAGACTTGTAATAATAATTGATTTATTATATGAGAAAGTCTAGCTAGAAACCTCCCAGCTTAAAAGTTTTTCAGAACGAAGAGTTGTCTGTCGCTTACGTAGAAAAAGTTTAAATAAATTTTGTTTCGTTTATCGAAAAGTTAGGAACCGTATAATATTTGTTGACGTGAATTTAATATTATCTCTTGTTTTAGCTTTATTAATATATACTTACTTTATTTTATAGAGCTTGTCACATATCGTTTTAACACATGATTAATTACTTAGCACCTATAATATAGGTTATTGATGGAGTCTTAGGTCAATAGGTGTTTGTCAAATGGACTGTGTATGCAATTTTAAATATTAGGGTCATAGTTCGTCTTTATAAGACTAGCTTTTTACCCGTGGCTTCACCCGCATTGCCTTAAACTTAACGAATTATATTCTAGCCCATTACTCGAGAGACACGCTATCTACTGGTGAAAATAGAATGCAAATCGGTGAAGAAGTTTTTGAGTTTATCGCGTACATAAAAACAGACGCAGCGGATATATTTTATACTTATTATTATGTATTATGAAGTGATAAAAAACGCACATACTTTGTCTATGAAACATCCCACTAGGTGCATGATAAATAAAACATATTACAGTGCAGTTAAAAGGCAAATTTATTCATTATTATTAAACCCGATTTGGAACACTTTACCGTCTACTGTGAACGTAGATTAGTTAATAGTTACTACCTACGTGACTTTTATTTTAAATGTTAACACCGTTTTATTTCTGCGGGAAATTTCTAGAACTGTTCGATGTTAAAGTCTTTGTTTTTATACTATTTAAAGAATGCAATTTTTGTGTGAATGCTATATTGTATACTTATTTACTTATTTCTTTTATACAATTCATCAGCTAAAGTCTAAACAATTAAAAATGTTTGCTTTGGTTTCAACTAGATTTCCGCCCGCGGCTTCACCCACGTGGTTCATCAATCTCAAACTCAAACTAACTATCTCTGCAACAAATTTCACCTAAATCTGTTCAGTGGTTTAGGCATGAAGAAGGGACAGACAGAGTTAGACACATATTTCTACTATTAAATAAATATATTAATAAATCCATATTTATGTCAGGATTAGATAAGTCACAAGTGCTTAAGTACTCACTTTGTATAACTTGAGACCTAATACTGATGCACTATTTATGTCCTGGATAAATAGTGCATCAGTTTAATCTGGATTAGAACTTTATAGTTAATTGTATTGTGTCCTGTTATGTTTGTTGTATACCTACCTACGGAATTTAATTAGAGGTTGTCTGGTAGATATTATTACTGGAGCAGACATGTGTTTATGTTCAACTAGTATAAATATGTTAACTATATTTAGAAATTAAAGACTTTTTAACGGATTTTAAACGCGATTTATTCATTCTATTATTTTCCCGACGTTTCGAACACTTTACAGCGAGCGTGGTCACGGGGAGACTCGGGGAGACACGGGCAGTCTCCCCGTGACCACGCTCGCTGTGAAGTGTTCGAAACGTCGGGAAAATAATAGAATGAATAAATCGCGTTTAAAATCCGTTAAAAAGTCTTTAATTTCTAAATGTATAATACTCGCGTAAAATCAAACCCTATAAAATACTATGTTAACTATATCAACAAAATTTCTTATATTTTTCTTCTCTTAGTGTTATCATAATAATAGCAG
The DNA here is from genome assembly GCF_905220415.1 of Colias croceus. Taxonomy (NCBI): domain Eukaryota; kingdom Metazoa; phylum Arthropoda; class Insecta; order Lepidoptera; family Pieridae; genus Colias; species Colias croceus. The sequence continues at coordinate 9,273,361 of NC_059542.1, forward strand.
TTATTCATAATGAAATAGAAATGAAATAGAAACAGGAAAAAAGAGCATTGCCACATAGGGATGTTAAGTACTCTAAATTCAATAAAACTAGCTGGAGTCCTGGGTTTGACCAGCGCAGTATCTATAAAAAATATCATAAGACTACCGGACATTAAACTATGTATGAAACAAAATATTATTCGGATCCGACAAGTTTTTTGCGTGACTGAATGATAAACTTCCTCTCATCCTCAAATATTTTCGTATATAATATCAGTGAAGTAATTAATAAAGAAAAAAATTGGTTGTCTGTAAAGTCGGTTTACTGAGGATAGTTGAACGTGACAACGATTGTGCTTCTTTGTCGCTCGTTCCGCGCTCTCGCTTGCATTGGAACGCCTCAGAGCGAGGTAACGCCGCATGAGTCATGTTTTTTCGGGCGTGCAGCCGGCTCTATCGAATTATAAGACGTTGTCACGTCAAAAAAAATATTAGCAACTTCAAATATAACATTACAATATTGCTCTGCCTTCTGAACTAGGTAATTACCTCTCAGAATATTATTATTATTTAAAATTTTAACTACGTTTGGTAAGTAGTCAAATACTTTGCTACATTTCAGAACAATTGCTTCCAGTCATTAATCTTAACACTTTTTATTACTAGTCAAACACTTAGCAATTTTTCATTAACAAAGCTCTCTTAATAAACTGCATTGTATTGTATGAATCTCTTCAATATGGTCTTAAAAGGATAAATAAAAAGATGCTTTAAGATCCATTCGTTGAAGTAGGAAAAGCACTCGATAAGAAGATTTAGAGTTTATTTTGGTTATTTGAAATTTACGACAAAATTACTATCGCAAAACTCGTAGTGCACATTTCATGATAAAGAAAAATTTGTTGGTTATTCCTTATACTTAAACTCAAACATTTATTTATTCAATTAGACTTCTTCGAGAAGCACTTTTGAAACGTCATATTTTTAATATACCACCGATTCGGAAAGCAGTATCTATAGAGAAGAACCGGCAAGAAACTACTATACATACTATACTATAAAGTATATAGTAAGTCGAAAGTAGTAAATATAGTACTTAAATTTATATTTGTTGTATTGTGTATGGTAGCTACTACTTCTATGTAAAAGTATTTCCAGTTAAAACACACGCTTACATTTTATACGGATCTATTAGTAATTCGTGGTACAATTTATTTGTGTCCAGTCCTGTACTATTCAACTTTCTTGATAGAACAGTTCCTAGAATGCAAGCAAAGCAGGATAGCTCCAGGGTTTTTGGGATAACGTTGAGAGGACAGTTTGATTCTGTTTATTTATTTAGAATTTAATAATATATATTTTGAAGTCTAACTGTTGCGCTAAATTAGATATTTGGGAGATTTTATTCTAGTGTAAATTTGAATAACTTGAACATTAATATTATGAATTATCAGACTCTTCTTGATATTATTGAAATGCATAATTTTATCCTGTTTTTTTAATATTTATTCCATCAAGTTGTTTTTCTCACAAAGCATATATTATAGCACTTTGAAAATATTGCTAAAAAGTATTTTTTAACTATATCGCTTTAATTATACGTTATTAGCGTAACAAAAATTCAATATTCACAATATATTTTCAATAGACCATTCTCTGTCACCAGAATCATAATGCAACATTCTAGAACGTTCTAGAAATTTCGCACAACAGTATTAAGCAACGTATTAATTGCATCATTTAATCAACAGTTAGACAATGATAGCATTCATTATCCCGCATTACCGGCTCATTAAATGAACGCTTGTCATTACACCGTGAGAGCCGACATTATGTAACAATTATTGTCTGATTGTCTTTAAAGTGGTTTGCATTAAGATTTCCTGTTGACTTCGTTTCTTTTCTTTCGCTAGAAGGAAATACAAGAAAGTCATTTTCGAGGTTGTGGGTAAGGAAATTAGATTAGGTTTTTTGTGTGTAAAAGTGAATTTGACATTTAGTTTTATAGTATTCAAACGCCTTAATGATAATTTTTTTAATGACAAACTCAAACATTTATTTATTCAAATAGACTTCATAACATTTTAAACATTTACCAAAGATCTCCATAGTTGCTCTTTTAAAATTCGTGTCAATATTACAATTAAATTTTACATAGGTACCTAATAAGTGAAATATGTAAGTGTCCAAAATACTGGTGGATAAAACGTATTGATTGGTCTGAGTGAAAGTTATAATTATACAATTTTAGTCTGAAACTTTCCATAGACTTAACATGTTTTTATGTTGTTTCAATATATTTATTTCGGACCCGAGCCCAGATCCCTGGGCAACAACAGTATTTTATCGATTTTGTTTCAAAACTGACGGAGTTTTAATACTTACTCCCTTAAATTCTGCCTTAATTCTGCCCCTGTATAAAAAAAAAAAAAACACTTGTGCTAAACTACAGTTCTTTAGGCATTTACTAAGGCTCCGCTGTCTGTCTCCAGGCTGTATCTCATAAACCGTGATAGCTAGAAAGCTGAAATTTTCACAAATGATGTATTTCTGACAGCTATAACAACAAATACTAAAAATAAATAATATTTATTATATATATTAATAGTACGAAACCCTTCGCGCGTGAGTCCGACTCGCACTTGGCCGATTTTTTCTTATCTTTATGCAACTTAATTTTTCATGTTTGTTATGTAATGTTTGTTATCTACCCATGTATAATAAAACAAAATACATATTTATTTGTTTTGTATTTGAAATCAAGTCACGAAATATTATCCCGTATGTTATTTATTTTGTATCAAAACCACATCCTTGATTTGTTTTGATCTAAAGGAAACATTTACTGTATTAGTTGTATACGTAGTATAATATTATTATTAGTCTGTGGTATAAGGAATAAAGGGTTATAATTTTGTTGCTTCATTTTGAACTTTAGTTTGGCTTTAGACATTAAAATAATATTTATATAGGGATAGTTGTAAAATTACTATTCGTAGTTTGATTAATAATATCTTTTTGGGACGCAAAATCTTACGGTACAATTGATTGTCATTTTCCTTCGAGTCTTCCATCTATTTTTTAGCCTCTGTATTCTTCACTTTAAGAGCTATTTTTGGTTGTAACATAAAAATAAGACATTTTTAAATGATCTTTTTTAATATCCGTACTTTTGCAATTTTCCAAAAAGGCAATATTACTACTTTAAGAAGAATCTTAAGGAAGTCAGACATAACTCACAGAAAATTAAATACAGAAATAAACCTCTAAAAGGTAATGTATATAACATAAGTATTATAGTTAAAAATGTTTTCAAAAAAATTAAAATGTGCTTTACTCGCTATTTGATATTATATTTCACAAGTTTTACTTTGATTACATTTCTAAGGCTAACTTTATTCTTAATATTATTTTAAATACCTCGAAAGGTGTTTTTGCTTCGTGCTCACATATTTTAATTAAAAATTCAGTTTCAATTTTAGTGAAAATAAATTTTAATGAAAAGTACATGTACCTATGAAAAATGTTAATATACTCTGGATCCTAAAATAAAATTAAAACATAATATAAAATATACTTGTTATAAATTTCATACATCTTGATTACATTAATGTGTATTTTTTTAAAATAGAATTAAATTAAATTAGAAAGTTTGAGAATTGAATGTTAGCGTAGAAAACGAAATGAATCGAAATTATCATAATAAATCAAAAGCTTAAAAAACAATGAAGCAAGTGTTCAGCTGATAAAAAATAATTTATTTGTTGAAAAAACTTGGCATACGATCCATACCAATAACTTACATATTTACGTCCATATGAAAAATGGACAAAGAATTCTGTTTGAAATTCCGTACGTAGAATGCAGAAAATTCAATAAATAAATGGCAGCAACCGCCGTGAAGTTGCTAAGCGGGGACAAAATATCGCTTCTGAGCTTAAATAACGGGTTTCTATTGGCGAAAGCTTTTAGAAAATGAAATCGCCACCTTGGTTCCTTGTCGTAACACGCATCGGTGCGATACCTTTTAAATAATTCTTTGAATGTGGAGCTAAAATACCATGTTCATCGATTTTGTCTTTTGTCGTTTTCTGTTGGATATAGTTTTGTAAACTACATACTCGTACGTACGTGCTCTCTTATGTTATGATCACTTTATTAAATAATATCTATACTAATATTATAAAGCTGAAGAGTTTGTTTGTTTGAACGCGCTAATCCGAGGACTTACTGGTCCGATTTGAAAAATTATTTCGGTGTCAGATAGCCCATTTATCTAGGAAGGCTATAGGCTATCATCACGTACCACCACCACCACCAACAGGGGCGGAGCACTGCGGGTAAAACAGCGGGGCACAACTAGTTAAAAGGATCTACCTTACTCTACAAAGTTTATTATATACCTGTAGTTGTATTAAATATAAGATAGTATGAATAAAAACCTTGCCAATTTTTTTCATTTAACTTCTTACTACTAATAAATGTTACTAACTACCATTAAATCCAGGAAATACATTTCACAAGTGTAATGGCAAACATAGTTTACAGACACGTTGTATGGCGCACTGAACTTTAAAATTAATAGCAGTATAAGCACTTGTGCGTCTTAACTCCGTTGTTTATACAGGAACTACTTACATATTTTCAAAAATTTAAAACACATTTGAAGATAATCGTCTTGGATAATAAAAATATAGTTTTTACTAGCTTTTCGCCCGCAGCTTCGCCCGCGTAGTCAGAGAAAAACCCGCATAGCTCCCGGTCCCGTGGGACTTTCGGGATAAAAATAATCCTATGTGTTAATCCAAGTTACCCTCTATGTGTGAGCCAAATTTGAAAATCGGTTCAGCAGTTTTTGAGTGAAGGAGTAAAAAAAAACAAACCCACAAACTTTCGCATATATTTTAATAGTAGGATTTTTCAAAGAAACACACATTTTGCTTGTTCCACTTTTATTGACTTTTATTTTCATAAAAACTTTTATAGGTATTTATCTGAAGATGATGAAAGGAAACCGGTTGTAGTTTTTAGAATAAAAATCAAAATGAAAGTAAACAAAATAAAACTGGAACAAGTGAAATGTGTGTTTTATAAAAAATAACTATAAACTGCAGTTCCATCAAGACGTAACAATACAAAGTACAAATTATAATAAAAATACATTTTCTAAATGATCAAACGGTGTAGAAAGGATATAATTAGGGTTATGTTGACTTGTAAGAGCCTTAATTTGTAGGTGTGAGATTCTCGCCAGGGTGAGGGCACGGTCCAACTGAATTAATTGTTTTGGGGGCTTCCGGGGAAAAATCCTTGATTACCATCAGTAATTTGCCCTTTTCTTATATTAAAGGTGACTTTATTGTGAACGGTATTTAATTAGGAGAGATTTGAGATTAACATGATTTTAAACTACATGTATGGAGTTTATTGCCTCATACTGCACTCCGAATCGGTGGTAAATGTTAAAAATATGACGAATCAAAAGTTCTTCTAAAAGGAGTCTAATTGAATAAATAAATGTTTGAGTTTATTTGTGATGTATTTTGTTCCAAATAAAGAATATTTAAATTTGTTCCGAATAAATATTATATTAATTGTAAGGTCTAATTTAATCGTTAACGGACAACTTATTATTTACATAATGCCCTTATTATGAATATTACAAGATTATTAGTTTAGAATATTTGTCACATTCATGTGAGCCTCTGTTTATTTATTGTTAACCGACTTCAAAAAAAGGAGGAGGTTATCAATTCGGCCGGTATATTTTTTTTTTATGTATGTACACCGATTACTCCGAGGTTTCTGAACCGATTTACGTGATTCTTTATTTGTTCGATGCGGGATGGTGTCGAATTGGTCCCATAAAAATTTTATTCGAATAGGCCCTGTAGTTTTTATTTTATGAGCATTTTTGTCTGTAGGTATTTGTAAATTTTGCAAGTGCAAGTTTGAAGTCGGTTGTTTTTAACGCAGTTATCACTTGTTATTTTATCTACTTAGGGCCGATTTTTCAATGCCCAGATAAACAGCTAGATAGACTTTATTCTTCAGTTAACAAAATATTCAATTTTTCAATAGACGAATAGGACTTATCTATCGAATAACTACGTTATTTGAGGAATAAATCTATCTGCTGCTCCAACGGCCAGATAGCGTGCTATTCGACGATTAGACGTTTGAGTTGACAACTGACGCGTCAAATTTGGGATATTTTCGTATGTAATAACATAGAGCGTAGAATTTTTACAATAAAGCCTCTTTCTATAAAATAATTATCAATTAAAATCATATTGAAATTGATGTTTTTGATAGTACTGATGATCATGCCATTGAAAATTTGCCGGACGCTGCCTTTATGTCGTTTCCATCGTAAAATATATAAATTTTAACACAAATTTAATCAAAACTCTTTACTCGAATAAAAACAATAATCAACAATCATAGAACACAAGATAAACTTAAAATGCACTCCTGACGTGAGTCATAATGACGGTTGTTGACATATTGCAAGTTGACTCTATCCCGCTCTAACCTGACTAATTTAATATGTTTGTTTCGTCACTCCAAGAGCAGAGCTGCCAATATGGAAATATTTGGTCAGATAGTTATTCATCAAATAAATCACGATTGAAAAATAGGCGAGCCGTTATGAGTTAGATAAGCAATTGAATAAATCTATTCGAGGGGTAGTTATTAGACTGTTTATCTGGGCATTGAAAAATCGGCCCTTAGTAATGTAGAAGAGGCAATTTATTTCTAAGATTTGACTTAAATCAATATTTGCGGTATATGCGGTACAATTACCGCATTGTATTATTAAATTATTTAATTTATTTTCTTAAAAAAAAAAGTAATTTTGTATTAATACCTAAAAATACGCAGTAGGTATAACGCAATGGGTTTGTATACCTGAATCTATGTAGAAGGTATACCGCAGAGCTAATTGCAAATAAATAATATATTATTCAGTGTATATATCTACCATAATTGTCATATTTAATCTGTATTTATCATATCACAATATTTACTTACTCTCATTATGATTTACTTAAATTCCTTGTCGTAGAAATATATACTATACTTCTCCGATTACACCCTTTCCTTTCTATATTCGCTTCACTTGTCAAACCACGAAAGCGTAGCGTTCAACATTTCCCCTTTACTTTCACAATACCTGCGCATTTGATCAAAACAATTAAAATTGTTACAAGCATGCAATTATATAACAATTGCGAAGTACAGTAACAAGAAAATGTCGTATGAAAGTCATTTACATTTCCTAGACGCGTACAAAAGCCTGTTACGGTAGTAGTTTGTACAAGTTTGCAGGAAACCGTGGCACTAGTGACTTCCGATTTTCTTAGACGTCATAATTGTAAAGGAGACTAAATTAGAACCGTTCTTTAGTTGGTTACGTGAATGGACTTAGACTTTTATAGTAATGTGAATGAATTACTTTATTTAGGTGGTGATTTATGTGGCTAGGCTATTAAGAAAGCCTCCTTAATAGATGTTTTTTAAGTAAATTACGATTTTAGTTGTCAGCATTTTGCATTTAGTTGAGAAGTTTTATAGTTATACTGTAATCTGACACAATAATCGTTTTATTAATTACCTTTTATTATGTTAAAAAAGTGCATAATTACTTTATAAAAACGGGAACGATAAAGCAATTATGAGATAATATGAAATGGAAAATAAAAAACACAGGTATAATAGCGTTCCAAGAAAAACCACTGAATAAAATACATAAAGAAGGTGATAAATAGGTCAAACTTAGTATTCAAGTCCTAAGAATTATAATCTGGACAATAACTAGGCGATACAGGGCAATTTGTTGGTATTTCGTCCTAACCAAACATGGACCCTTAATATCGTAGCGATCTGTCTTCAAAATATTTACGAAAAATACAGCACGCTTGATGGGAATTTGCTTTTTTCTTAACGCGTGGGAGTGGCTGTATACTTGAGTGATGGAAAACTTTCTTGTCTTACACGTTTTGTTGATTTCAAACAAAAAAATGTCTCACTGTAAATTGTCTCTATATTTGGGACATTTTCTTAACAGTTTATTAAAATATACTTAATATTATGAAGAGTTTGTTTGTTTGTTTGAACGCGCTAATCTCAAGAACTACTGGTCCGATTTGAAAAATTCTTTCGGTTTTAGATAGTCCATTTATCGAGGAAGGCTAAAGGCTACATATCATCACGCTAAGACAAACAGAAGCGGAGTCACGTGGGTGAAACCACGTGGCAGAGCTAGAGCAGATTTATCATATTTTTTATACATCTTGTAGCAAATAAAAAAAAGACATGCACAGATTTTACACAATACAAATGCAACATGCTACATTAAACGTCTTAATGCGTAAAAAGTAAACATGTTGGATGACAAATAAACCTCGTAGAAAGAAGATCAATATCTATTTGATATATGCAATATTATCATCGCAACTATAAAATATGTGAAAATGTCATTTGCATATGAACTTTAAATATAATAACCTGTACTTTAAATATAATGAATAAAACAACAAACCATCATCCATCGCGTGTAAATGAATAACAGTAGCTAGATTGTTGAACAATCGGCGTAATTACAAAATTTCGCATTGAAGTCCATCGCAGCGCTACAAGAGAGTGTTCAAAAGTTTTGTTTCGATTCCCTTTCTTTGCGAGAAATGAATTAAAACAGCAGATTTCACGAACGTGTCTCGGTAATGAGACGAGGTTCAAAGAACACGGCTTTTAATTGCGTTCTGCTTTGAAGCTTAAAGCAATTTTCAAAATAATTCAACTAGGAATGTCAATGGCTACGCGCGATCAGCGAAATGTACTGCGATGACTGAGATTAATGACTTTTCTTGTAATTACTGACGGATACACGGATCGAGATGGTGAAATTTAATATTAATGAAATGTAGTGAAGTCTTGAAACTAGAGATTTGGAATGATTTTGTGTTTATTCATGATTGGATGGGTTTGGTATTGAATGGTGAGTAGTCTTTATATGGATACTCGTTAACAGTGGACAAGTGCCCATGTTATTTGAACTTTAGAAGCAATGGAAGTATGAAAAATGTGTTTATCCATACTGATATTATAAAGAGGAAAGGTTTGTAATTATGTAAGTATGTATGTATGGTTTTCACGTATAAACCTCTCAACCTTTTTCGATTTTGATGAAATTTGGCACAGACAATCTTTAGACCCTGAGAAAGAACATACTTAGGCTACCTTTTATTGCGAAATATGTACCACGGGCGAAGCCGGGGCAGACCGCTAGTTCAGAATAAACTTTTCTAATTTTTTGTAATTATAAAATAATAGAAATTATTTGCCTTATCCGCTAAATTTTAACGTTAAATTAAGATTTTTTAATTTTATATCTTCTTAAAAGTTCATCTAAGTTAGATCAAGTTTTTCGACGCAAAGTATATTCCAATTATTTATTTATACACTCACTAACTTTGTTCTCAACCAAACATTGTTTTAGTTATAAGTTTATTTATTTAACCGTAGTAGGTACTTTTTGAAATATATTAATGTAACTAATTTAAAATAGCCATGTATCGAAAATGATGTAATCTTTTGACGTTTTACGGAAAAAAAAGACACACATCGCTTCGTAAAAACAAATATTTTTATCTACCTATACATATAATTAACCTAATTTCTTTACTAGAATGTTTCACAGTAATAACGATCAAGTGGTCTAATTAACGAAACTTCGCTGTAATAACTTTCCATTCAACTATCTTTCGATCCAACTTTTAAAACATAAAAGCGTGAGCTGGCTATTGACTTTCATTTATACAATCAAAAGTTAGTCGAGTCGCTTGAAAATAAATAAGAGCGAATTGGTTGTACGTTCGGATCCAAATTATTCACTCCAATGGATGTTGTTTGACTTATCTCTGGCTGAAGGTTCTTAAAGGGTGACGCCGTTTTGCTTATAATAGCCCTCGAAAATTTTTGGCTAAATTAAATTACATTTACACTTTGTGTCAATATTTTTGTTGATTTGCTTTACTGTGATGGAAGGTTGCTAAATGAGGTTTATTTTGGATAGATTCTATATAATTATTTTAACTTTTATTTATTGTTTTAAAACAGGTACGGGACGCCATATTAAACTTAAACCGAAGTTCAGGTAAAACTAAAAATATGGAAACAGAAAAAAAAATAAAAGGAAAGAAGCACTTTATGAAAGTGTAATATATACTTACTACACTACTATACTATACTATACGTAGCGAATACACAAAAATAGTCATAATAATAAATTGTCTATATACATTATATAATAAATACGTACAAAAAATTTAACACAGCCGGAATATACCTAGTGTAAGCCGCACAGATTACAGTATCAAACGTACCACGATGTTTATATCGAAAATATTATGTTAGACTGAAAAGGGTTAATATGAAGGTATATAAAAGGTAAACGTAATCTCATAGCCAAATAACGAATGAAATATATAAATACAGACGAAAGTGCTTTAAAGTATATCTGTACCTTATAGCTTGTACTTATAAAGGCCACTTCTAGATATTTGATGTTATACAAAAATAAGCAATAAATTTTGGAGTATTGTTGTGGTTAAATGAATTGTAATTTCGATTTATATTTTATCGTATTTTGCTATTTATGTTTATTTTCTATCGCAAGATTTATGTGACAGTTTATTTTATTTAAATCTGTATATCATGTTGTAGTATATAAGTGAGGGTAGACACAAATAATGTCACCGATCGTGTGTCAGTTTGCTGTCGAGAATAAAAGTGATTGCATCATCCTTGTGTTTTAATCTAAATTAAGCCTCAAATACCATAATTGGCGACGAGGAAATAGTAATTCACACGTGAAAAAGTACAAAGAATAAAGTGAAATATGTCGTTTGTTGGAAATGCGTCATTTGGCAGCAATCTCACGTTCGACCACCGCGCGCAAGAATGGAGTATATTCATTAGTCGTTTTAAGCAGTATTGCACGGCTAACAGCATTGATGACAATTCAGACAAAGCCGGGGTGAAGCGCCGCGCGTTGTTGTTGACAGCGTTGGTAGAAGACACTTATCGCGTCGCTAAAGATTTAGTATTTCCTTCGGATTTAGAAAACATCGAGTACGCTACACTCGTACAGAAGTTAAACGATCATTTTATCTCGAAGAGAAGTACTTTTGCTGAAAGATATTTGTTTTATAAGGCTGAACAAAGACCGGGGGAAGATTTAACTGAATGGGCGGCGCGAGTACGACATTTAGCGCAACATTGTGGATTTAAGGGCGAGTTGGACACAGCACTACGTGATAGATTCGTATTGGGTCTAGTAAATGCCAAAGAGAAAGAAAAGTTATTTGCGGAGAATATCGATAATTTGTCTTTCAACAAGGCGTTGGAGATGGCATTAAGCGTGCAGTGTGCCCGCTTGGCATTGCAAAGTGCTGATTCGGCATCATCGGCGAGTTTGCAGCCGGGAGTCGAACGCGGTCCGGTTGGTGTGTTCGCTGTCCGTCCCGGCGCCCCCGGGAGGGCGGCCCGGGGCCCCAACTTCAGTGAGAAAGTGTTATGTGTAGTGTGCGGTGGTAAAGGCCATTCAAAAGAGCAGTGTCGTTTTAAAAGTTATAGTTGTAATAAGTGCGGTAAACAAGGGCATTTACAACGAGTTTGTAACGTTAATGTTAAGCGTAATAATTATGTAGAAATGCACGGCGGGGACTCTGAAGTTGGTGAGTTATTTAATATTAAATGTTTAAATGGTGAACCTATGCATCTTTCGGTGTTGTTGGATTCGATAAAGTTTATTTGTGAAATTGACAGCGGTAGTGCAGTATCCGTTTTGCCATATAGTATTTATGAAAAATATTTTAAACGTAAACTGATGTTACAACCGAGTAGTGTAGTGTTTAATTGTTATAATGGGACTAGAATTAACCAATTGGGTTATATTTGTATGAACGTTACCTATGATAATATCGTTAAACCGATTAATTTTTTTATTGTAAATACACACAAAAACCAACCGATACTTTTAGGCCGTGATTTTATTTCTATTTTTAGTTTGGAGTTTAGGTCGTGTGACTACAACAGTTTAGAATCAAACGGACTTGCAGATAAGATTTTAAATAAATATTCTGTACTTTTTAGTGATACCTTAGGTACGTTTAATAAATATAAAGTGACTTTAAAAATCAAACCAGGGAGTCAATTGAAATTTTTTAAACCTAGACCGGTGCCGATTCCATTGAAAACTAAAGTGGAGGCGGAATTAAATCGTTTACTGGATTTAGGTATTTTGGAAAGGGTTGATTACTCTGATTTTGCAACACCTATCGTTCCCGTTTTAAAACCCGACGGTAATATAAGAATTTGTGGGGATTTTTCAGTAACTTTAAACAAAGTGTTGTACATCGATAATTATCCTCCACCTTTGAAGCGCGCACTCGTATGTGGTGGCCTAACATCGACAAGCATATTGAGCAGAAAATTGGTTCATGTAGTATTTGCAATGTTTTTCGTAGCAGCCCCCCGCGCGCGCCCCTCGCTCATTGGTCGTACCCCGAGCGTCCTTGGGAGCGCATTCATTTAGATATGTTTTCGTTGAACAATAAAAATTTTTTAGTAGCAGTTGATGCATATTCTAAATGGGTAGAATGTTTTATTATGTCATCGATAGATAGTGAAGCGGTGGTATTGAGAGTCAGTGAAATGTTTAGTAGATTTGGTTTAGTTAAAGTTATAGTGACGGATAATGGAACTAATTTTTGTTCAGCTTATTTTGAAAATTTTTGTCAACGCAATGGAGTAAAACATGTAACTATTGCACCGTACCACCCAGCGTCTAACGGTCAGGCCGAAAATACTGTGAAAACATTTAAACGCAGCATTCAGGTGATTTTAAACGAAGGCAGCTCCAAAATGTTGGTTGATAAATTATACGAATATTTATTTAATTATAGAAATTCGGCTCACTGCACTACCGGTGTCTCTCCCGCAGAGTTGATGTTTGGCCGTAAGTTACGTTGCCGTTTAGATTTACTTTGTGAACGTAGTACGGTGGCTGGTGGCAATTCACCAACCTCGGAGTCTTTGTCAAGTGTTGTTATGGATAATGTTCATGCTAAACAGATATCACAAAATAACGCCTATGGGGGTCATCGTAAAATTATATTTAAAACCGGAGATGAAGTTTTGTTTAAACACTATTATAAAAATGGAACCAAACATACATATAAATTTGGTATAATTAAAAAAAACATTGGCTCAAGGATGTATTTGGTTTATGTACCAGAACAAAATGTCTACGTGCGCAAACATATAGATCAAATTTTGATTTATAAGGGTTCTAAAAAATACAATGAACATGTTTCTGATGATGTGAGTTGCTTCGGGGACTACACTTCTAATGAGGTGACTGAATCTTCAGTTCCGGTGGATACGGAACAAGATCCACCGCAATTGCCTCATGATTCAAACATCTTGTCATCGCCAGCTCCTCAACAAGAGCAGGTAGAGGAGGAGAGGAGTGAATCGGTACCAGTTGGCTCAGATTCTGAAGGAAGCTCTGTCGCTACTGGCGTGAGTTCTCCTTCCGCCCCTATAGACCCTCGGAGTGACGATCAGTTGACACCTCGTAGATATCCTTTGCGTATACGTAAAAAACGTAAATTTTTGTAATACCTAGTCATTAAGTTGTAACTAAAGGTGGAGGGATTGTAGTATATAAGTGAGGGTAGACACAAATAATGTCACCGATCGTGTGTCAGTTTGCTGTCGAGAATAAAAGTGATTGCATCATCCTTGTGTTTTAATCTAAATTAAGCCTCAAATACCATACATGTACTTGTGATTAGTAAACTATCTATGTACAGCCTATCTTTAATTCTAAATAGGTTTTTGTATTTTATATTTTGCAGGTCATTGACATTATTGGAGTTACTTTATACCAGCGACTTTTAAATACTGATAAAAATGCTTACATGTATAATTGTAAACACCAATTTATTAAACAAACAGAGAAAACAAGATTTTGAAATAATTTACCTCCTTCAACTATGAAGTAATTGCATAACACATCTGTACAACTAATTAATTTTATTTACATACAGGTGATCAGCCGTTGGAATCCGCCATAACCCAGGTCCATGTTCTCGGAGGGGTATAAACTCATTCTTCACTCTAAATAAGATCATGAACCAAAACCAAAACCTCTCAGTTCTATGCTCACGAGTTTACTCTAACAAGAAGGTGGTAATTAATAACTTGAGAATGCATCTCAAGATTATTTTAATGCGTAGGCGAGTGATGTAGCGTGTTACTTAATAACTCTAAATATTTTTGGTACCAATTTGTTACCACGGCGTATACTTCTATTAATAAATACGGGAGAATGTAGAATGAGAGTGAGATATTATAATTTTCATTTAATTTTCTTTGAACATTGTTACACCAAGTATCGCCCGATGGCACAATTCAGATGTTAAATAACTAAATTAATCTCGCGTTAATACTTATTTAGCCTTAAAACTGGACTGTTACAGTCAATTTATATTTAAACTAGCTTTCCACCCGCGGCTTCGCCCGCGCATTCAAAGAAAAACCCACATAGTTCCCGTTCCCGTGGGATTTCCGGGATTGCGTCATTTTCCCGGGATAAAAAGTAGCATATGTCCTTTCTCGGGTATCAAAATATCTCCATACCAAATTTCATGAAAATTGGTTCAGTAGTTTAGGCGTGATTGAGTAACAGACAGACAGACAGAGTTACTTTCGCATTTATAATATTAGTATGGATTAGATCAGTTTTTAAATTTATTTCATAAAATTATTACATGTTATATTCCCTTTTTGCTTCTATCAAATAATCTATTTAACTTTTTATAAGCATTTATAGAACACATGCCTAAGAAAAAGCGTGGAAAAGAAAAAAAATATTAAGATGCCCGTAACTTTCTAAAATGTAGAGTCCGTGAATGAAAAATAGCGATATCAACGATTCAGCATCCTAAAACTTTTACACTTTTGAATTAAACATTATTCTATCCAGGTATAATGTATACTATTAAAAAATCGTACAATCTCAAGATATCCATTGACAGTAGGTTTAATTTACAATCAGCAGGATAACTGTTTGAATTAACGGTTGGGAAAGGTTGCGCGCGTCGACGCTAAGCTATCTCAAAAGGCTCCAGTAAGGTGTTTGGTGCGAACGGAGCGCGACGTGTTCCGCGCTGTCTACGGACTGGCTACGACTGCCTACGACTGGCTACGGACCGGCTACGACAGTGTGTTGTGAAAGTGTAGTGTAGTGCAGTGCTTTATGGTAAGAATATTTCATGTGCTACGAATATTTATGATGTTGTTATTGTATTGATAATTCGCAGATACCGCTTAAAATTAAACGTTGTCACGTATTATGTGAATGTGTATGAAAACATGTTTATTATTTACTTGGATATAATGATAAAGTTTGAATTTATTTTGAAACATAATGAAGAGGGATTTGTTGTCATAGTATCAATAAGATATTCAGCGTAGCGTATTTCGTAGCACTTCTCTACGAGCTAATTTGTTTGTAGCAATATTGAATTTAATTAAATATAAATCTTGAAGTATTTATAGTCAATGTTTGAGTTTGAGGAAAATTGTTAAATTAAAAGCTCCCTCCCGGATGAGTCTAATGAAATCTTATCAATAAATATTTAATATAAAATATTTAATATGCATAAGAATCACAATTATTTATAAAACACTAAAGTTAATTAAGGCAATACATATTTCATCCTTTAAGTAATATGGAGAACAAAGTAAAACAACAACAATTAATTTTGATTTTAGTGTAAAAATATCATAAATATCAATACAATATATCAAACAGAAAGATTGACATTAAAATAAATATATCGCACCCTCACCGATTAACTGAAAATTTTATACTTCTTTTAATTCCTATACGTATTCATTCGTGGTTTAAATAGAAATTTCAATCCACAAATATTTTAGAATGCAATTTACAACATTTTGCAATTTAACTGTTTATTTTATTAAAGTAAATGTAAATACTGAATGTTGGTATTAAAAGCCAAAATCATAATAACTAGTTCATTAGTCATTCGAATAATTATGTCAAGTGGAATGTCAATACCAATTGTATTAATGTCAAGTGAGAATGAATTCAATTTATAATTAGAATACAGTTAACTCAAAATTTCATGTTAATTTAATAAATAGCCCTGTGAAAGGCAGTTTCAAGTGGAGCTATTTCAATTGACGTCAAAATGAAGGGATGCAATTAGTATGTACGAATTCGAATTCAAATTATTATATTTGCTTAAATAGCTATCAAAATTTTACGATTAAAAACGATGAAGTTATGATTTCCGATATTTTATATCAGAGGTAAATCGAATATGTTGCTTAAAAATTAAACGAATTACTGAAAGTATGCTCATCTTTTGAGTCTCGATCGGGAATAGAAACTAGAACTTAGATAATATTGTGTTTGTACGCTCATCACTCACCCACTGTGTTATAAAAGAGCTGTCTTATATGTGAGATGTCAATGACCTCGTTTATATTAACATTTCATCGTACGTGTTATAATGTAGGGAAATTTATTTCTCTGTTACTATAAATATGCTGGCTCAATAACTGATAGTGGAAATCTTTTCAAAAGTACGTCATTAGAAACATATTACATATAGTTCACGACTATGCTTACAAAAATAAATGCAGTATTCCGTTTTGTATCATTTAGTAGATGCTACTTGAAATATACTAACGTGGTATTACCGAGACTGTAGCGGTTTACGCTTTTTAGTATAAATATCAAGATGACTTATACGTAGTGTTGACTGGTTTCTCGTTAGTAAAAACGGTTTAATATGTTTTACCTAATATAATAATAGTTAGTTTGAGAATAAGATTAAATTGACTATTTAAAAAAAGTGTTTTAATAACTCAAAATTCATTTATTTAATTAGACTTCATCTAGAAGTACTTTTGAACCGTCATGACATATTTTACACTAGTGGTCCCTCCGTGGCGAAGCCGCCCGTGGTACATATTTCGCAATAAAAGGTAGCCTATGTCCTTTCTCGGGTATCAAAATATCTCCATACCAAATTTCATGCAAATTGGTTCAGTAGTTTAGGCGTGATTAGTGAGAAACAGACAGACAGACAGAGTTACTTTCGCATTTATAATATTAGTATGGATTTACGGATTCGGAAAGCAGTATCTATGGAGAAGAATCGGCAAGAAACTCCATGGTTGCTCTTTTAAAAAATGCATGAGATTTGGATTAGGAAACAAATATTTTTATTTACAAGCTATGATTTATGACATATGAATTGAATCATAATATCAATAACCTGTAAATGTAATTTATTGAAACTAATTACAATTCCAATATGCCTAATTATTATTCCACGAATTTTGATTAAGTTCACAAATCTCTCTATTGACGTATTATTTACACCGTTATGATTTAATTAATTAGTTTTATGTGTTTCTAATTTAACGTTTATAAAAGTTTATTAAAAGTCACATTGGCTTTTTTTTCAAATTAAAAAATGTAGAGACTAAAAAATGTGTTTTATCATTAACAATTTTTAAATTTGCAAACGCTTAAATAGGATATTTAAAATTATACAGTACATATTGTATTAAATTAAACAATCAGAAGCATAGATTTATATAATATATTTTATAAGGATTACTTCTGATCTTTATCTTAAAATACGTTACATAGCGAAAATGCCTTTAGTCTCTAATTGCTAAGATTTAAAGGTTATTTTATATTATATACAAGTTTGAAATTAAAATCTAGTTAATTAAAAGAAATAATAATAATAAAAAGTTAATAGCATAAACCATGTTACATAATACAAAAAAAAAAATTGTTCATTGTTAATTGAAGATTTGTAACACACACATGCACTAAATTTCACACATATACAAGAATGAAAGATCTCTTACTCGTACTCAACCCACGTTGGTTTATATAAACAAAGTATAAAATATAATCCTAGACCCTGGGGAATAATGAAGCTTTTAATGGAAATTTTAAAAATCTAATTTGTGCTTGAGTTTTTTTTAGTACAAACAAATAACAAAACGTTTTCTATTTATACATTTGATCTTGATTGGCTTACTAAATTAGCCTAGAATTTTCACGTTATTGAAATAATGCCTGAAAATTTTGCGAATATTAGTTTTTCATTGTCGTTTATCATCGTCATCATCATTGGCCATTTACGTCTATTTCAGACGATTATCGTAGTCGGTAAGGAGTCTCTATCTGCACTTCTTACGATTGCTATGTAGCCCAATACGCGATGCACAGGTGCGCCCACATTTTGGACACCTTGGGTTTATAATACCTTACTAAATAGTTTAAATGACATATATTCAGAATTAAAATACAATTAATATTCGTGTTGATCAACCACATCAACCATAACACAGTCAAGTGTTTGACCTCAAAAATTGTAATTTACTCAAATAATAATTACAAAACACAAATTAAATAACATCCAATCAATTTGTAGAATCTAATTTAATTACATTGTACACTGTATTGTTATATTTAAAGACCACAACAGAACAATAACAAATATGATATTGCATTATTTCATAATAATAAAGTTACAGCAAATGTATTTTCCGTAGCGTATACTATAAAATAAAACAAGGATGAAACCAGGTGTGGAAAACCAAGTAATACTATATTATTATATATAACAATAAATTTAATTAAAGTTCCGTAGCACAGCTACGTTGTTGCTACGAAAGCGGTCGCTACGAAATGCGTAGACGATGCTTTGTTTTAAGCAGTTTTCATTAGACTTGTTCTTGCTAAGCTTGCTCCCCTTGTGTCAGCACAAAACATTTTGCTATTTCGAATTTAATATATTTGGAAATTCGCTGCGCGGTTTAATGCAGTTAAAACGGAGATATCATATATTTATGAGAATAACTGCTGCTAATTTTACGAGCGCCTTGCGACGCGTGGAGTTCAATTATAGTAATAGAAGTGAGTGATGTAATTACACTTTTATGAGGGGAATAAACACTAGGAACAGGACACCTGGCTATATTAGTGTCCATATAAGGTGTAAACTATCCATACTAATATTATAAATGCGAAAGTAACTCTGTCTGTCTGTCTGTCTGTTACTCAATCACGCCTTAACTACTGAACCAATTTGCATGAAATTTGGTACAGAGATATTTTGATACCCGAGAAAGGACATAGGATAGGTTTTATCCCGGAATTCCCACGGGAACGGGAACTATGCGGGTTTTTCTTTCTTCTGCGCGGGCGATGTCGCGGGTGGAAAGCTAGTAATCTATAAATATATGGAGAACCAATGGGTTTTTTTTTATTTAGGCTTGATTTGTTTATTATAATATTAATATTTGAAATAATATAATAAGTATTTTTCATATAAGCTTTCCTACTTTCATTTTATGTTGTTTCCAGGAAAAGCGTTGCGTTGACCTGATAAAATAAATATGCATATTTCAGAACAATATCTAAAACCACAACAAGTATACATCGGCCAGGCACAAAGAAATACAAAGTGCATTGATGGAAATCGAACCCACACTCTCTGTCACAATAGGCAACATCACAATAGGGTCCTCTACACCATTCAAAAATCAATATACTATAAGAGAAATGCATCCACGAGACTCATTATCTCCAATCACTACGTAAAAAGCACGTCAATGCATAATTGTATCCTTTGCCGATATAATTAAATTCTTTATCCGCAGCGACAGTTCGGATTCATAAATAATACGTTAACCGCTCGCTACTTTGAATAATTTTACACAAACGAATATTTCGTAAATAAACAATAGCGATGAATGTATTTAATTGACGTTAAAACGTGAGAAATGGCTACAAAGAGAATTATGGCTGGATATAAATATCTCCCTGCCAAAGGTTTATGTAAATTAAGATGGGCTCCCTAAAGCTCCTGTGAAAATATTTTTAAATCGCTCCTCGTAATGATAACACTGTTTTGCTCATTTTGGGACTTAATTAAGGGTCTGGAAGATTTCTATCACTATCTTGTGCTTTTATTTAATTTGATTACCTATTTATTCATACATACATACATACATAGTACATACATCTTATATAATTTTATTTATCAACTACAAAAAACAGTCATGATGAATTTTTAGACAAAGTACAACTTCATGTTACTACTAAAGTTCATGATACGAGCCTTGCGAGCGTGTATTCAGATTGAATTGATTGAGTTCATAATATGAAATCGGCATACTGTAAATAGATCGGGATTTGTGGTCAGTAATGAATCTGCAACTAAATTTCATCTCTATGTCGCTATTCTCATATTGCATAGAATTGGACAAGTACTAAAACATTTTTGAAATATCTTACGGTAGAAAAAGCTGCATTATTCCTGTTTTATTATTTTATAATTTGAATATAGCTTCAACACTTGAGGCAATATTATCATTATATTATGTTATCAGATTAATCGTTTTAATTTATTGGGTCCAGGAAAGGATCAAAGAAGTTATCTATTAACAATGAAAATCTTGAAGGACAATTTACATCTTATAATATAAAAATGAATCCCAAAATGTATTGGTAAGCGCATAACTCGAGAATGGCTGAACCGATTTCGATAATTCTTTTTTTATTATATTCCTTGAAGTACGAGGATGGTTTTTATGTAGAGAAAACGTTAATATGTACCACGGGGGAAAGCCGGGGCGGACCGCTAGTTAAACTATAAAAATAATAGACAGTTAAAAAAAATATTCATACATCTGTAAAAAAAGGAAAATCTAGCAAATTGGTCATCATCAACATTTAACTAGTGTTTTAAAAATCCATGTACAGCTTTAATACTGACGCAGATGCTGTCATGAAGCTCGCTTTCAGTCCAGTGTCAATCTACTAATTCAATATTTCTTATTAACTTCTGTCCGTTTTTTAGGGATCTGTGGACAAAAATACAGAATTAATTTTGTTAAATATTTAAAGTTATTGATAAAAAAATGAATGAATACTTTATTGTACACACCAAAATATAGACAATTTACTCAATAGTCGACGTTATGGATACAAACTACAAAGCAATCTCTTACAGGTAACCGGAAAACAATAACGTAATATGACAATGTAATAAACTCTTATTAAGTACACATTTCATATATATTTGATACATGTAATTGTATTAATAAAAATGTTGTTATGAGTGATGTATGATGAAAATATTATAAAAAAAATAAAATGTACTAAAATTTTCTATTTTTATTCTATTCAAATATTTAGTCGTATATTGAATATAAAAAAGGAAAGTAATGTTCAACAGCTAATTTAATCTGTTTGTTAATTGTCAGCTCTGTTTGCTTCCCTTGTATGTAAACTGTCTTAGCTCGCAGCTTAATTTCATAACAAAAAGTGTTAATAAATTATTAAAAATACAGCAACTTAGCAACATAATTGGAACTAAACTACGGAGGAATAGGTGGAGGTGGTTTACAAATAGCAATTTTTGAATAACCGTCAAGACGTATAACATCTCAGTCTCCCCTTAACTACGCTCGCTGTGAAGTGTTCAAAACGTCGGGAAAATAATATAATGAATAAACCTACGGAATCCTCATCTGAGCGTTGTCCGACACACTATGGCCACTTTTTCATCGTCCGCGTGAATGTATCACATGTCACATATTTTAAACTTTAAGCTTCAGGAAATGCTTCACAATATTTAATTTAACATTTTTTTCACGGAACTTGAATTTTATTTCGTAGAATTTTGAATAATTGATTTAGTTTGTTAAAATTGTGTTATTTTTTATATATTTGACTTATTGATGACGGTTTAAATAATTACATGTATGGAATTTGCGGTTTTCGTTACAATATTAATTTATTCGAAGCGAATTGTATATATTTTATGTTAAATAGCTATGTCAAAATAATATGTCGTCTCTAATAAACAAATTAAATATGTTATGTTTATTATTTATTCGTATAAGGTAAAAGCGTTCGTGTGTTAAAGGTTCAGTCTTGAAGACCATCCTAGACAGTTAATATCCATAGTTTACAAAAAACTGATTATATAAAACAATACAGTCTTATGAATTATTGAGTACCTAATAAAAAAACAAGGCCCCTTCTGAAAATTCATACCGAAATAGCCCTTTAAGCTCTGTAGGGACATACTAAGAGAGGTCTACTAATTCCCTTAAGACGAATGTTTATATAAATTGAAAAATAAATACGACATCGTCGAAAACGAAATTCCGGAAACACTTTAAAAGCTTAGGAGCATATTACAAAATTATATGACCGTGATTGATGGATTTATATTCCGTAAAAGAGACTGTAAACACGCGATTAATCATCCCATGTCACCTCGCCTAAGTAAGCAATAAACCTCTGATGGAAACAAAGGTATGCTCTCCTGATAAGGTCTGACAAATTATATGTATCACCTGCTTTGAGGTTTGTATGTTCAATAGGGTACACACAGAGCGAGCAGCCTCGCGAGGCAATTGCTGCGCGAAGCAGCTGGGTCAGAATGGACGGGGCTCAACTGACGAAAATTAAAAGGAAGGGTAGCTCACGAGTTTTTAGCTGACTTCAAAAAAAAGGAGGAGGTTATCAATTCGGCCGGTATAATTTTCTATGTATGTACACCGATTACGCCGAGGTTTCTGAACCGATTTACGTGATTCTTATTTTGATTTATGCGGAATAGTTTGAAATTGGTCCTATAATTCAAACATATTTAGTAAGTAGCACATCTAAAGAATATGTAGTAATTAATAATATCAAATCTTTTTATTTTTTACTTTTCCGTATTTGAAGTTCGTTTCTTTAACGTAGTTATTTTTATCCTCAGCCAAGCCACGTAGTCGCGTAACAAATGGTTCGCGAGGCTGCTCGCTCTGTATTGACCTGCCTAATGACTGGGATAACGAATTGTTAAGTTTCATAAAGGCATTGACAAAGAACACATAATACTATCAGGAGTGGTTCTCGAGATGATGGTACTTATAGACAAGGGTAACTACCCTTGTCTATAAGTATAACGGGACATAACAGGACTAGATCAAAGACCGAACTCGGTCTTTGATCTAGTCCTGTTATGTCCCGTTGGAATTATGGAAGGAATGGATAGTGCATATACGTGTACTAAAATATTATGCTTGGTTCTCTGGCTCTTCGTTGAGGTAATATGTAATTTGTAATTTTAATGCAAGATGGATAGATTCAATATCTGAATAGTTGGTTTGTTTTTTTTTGTTTGAACGCGCTAATATCAAGAACTACTGGTCCGATTTGAAAAATTCTTTAGGTGTTTGATAGCCTATTTATCGAGGAAGCAGAGTTACGAGGGTGAGCGGAGCGCAGTCAGTATGGTATATAACTTTATTAATTTAATTCATTGATTCCTGTAATCTAAATATATTACAAGTTTGTCGTAAAATAAATTCCTTTCATAGTGATTTGTCTAAAAACTATTATTGAAAATTAAGATTATGATATCAAAGAATCAGTTTACCATATCTTCTTACTGGATTAATTAATAAATGAAGTATATTTACTGATGAAAGTTTGTCACAAAAAGATTAACAAGTAATGTGTAATACCCCTGTGCACACCATACCAGGGAACACGTATTTTTGTCATTTAAAAAGTTTTTCAAACTCAGACTCTAACTTGGAGGTTCGAGTGTATAGGTGAAGTAGGAAGTAATTAAAACTTTACTTGTTTTGTTATATTTTTTATCTTTATTCTAACTGGATGTAGGAAAATATGGAAATTTTATATTTTGCTTTATACATTTTTTAAAATAAATTGTGTATAATAAAGTGAAGAATAATTATTTGATCAATATTTAGCACAGTCTATAACGGTGTAAATTAAATAATAATTTTATAATACTATGAAATAATTTTAAACTATATTTAGAGGGTTTGTGTTGTCGAAGATGTATATAATACAGAATTTTATACCACGAAAAGAAAAAAATATTATAACCAAAAGATAAAATGTTTCAAAAGTGGTAAAATATATTTCTTAACCACGAAGTTACTGCGACACCTAATTAATTATTTATTATATGTGAATTTTCAGTAATCTTATAAAGTTTGTTCATATCAAGACACAAATATAGTTTCTATTGCTGAAGCTATAGACCGTAAAATATTCAACAAAGCGACATAAAAACTTCACTAATAAAATTTATTTATTCACCGATGTTTTCCGGAGACAAACTAATATAATTTCACCGGCAGCGAGACCAATTACCACGTCAAAACTATTGATGTTATTCCATTATTTAGGTATTTATTTTGGTCGGCTTCACAAAGATTCATGCTTTAACGCACGAAATATTTTGTTAATTAAAGCTTTTTCTCAAACATACAAGATAAACAAAGGTGAAACAATGTATAAATTTGTCCAGCAGGTCCTCAGATTAGTGAACTAACTCTTCAGCTTTATATTATTTGTATAGACAAGGGAATTAGTTATAACAACAGTGTATGGGGAAGATGGAAATATCAAAACACAAACATTGCAGAAATACGCCTGTCCTTTGACTCAATATTGCTAACACTCAAAACCGTACAACACAAACGTCTACGATAAGCAAACAGTATATTTCTATAACAATGGCCAAGGCACTCGGAATTAATGAAATAACTATATAGCTAGAGATAAATCCTTAAGATACAATCGGCCTTGCCTGGCGTACTCAATAACTAATATTAGATAAGGGTGCGTGTGGTTTATCAGCTATCTCAGCTTCATTGTTCTCAAGATGTTTTGTGGCTTAAATTAGTGAGTCTTAAGAAAGGGAGCGTTGTTTATAAACATTTTGTATTGACTCGAATTTCCTTCTATTACATATTTGTATTAGGCTTCATTATTATTTTTAAACAGTATCACTGTTTCGCCGAAAAGTGCAAGATGCTTTAATTAAATAATCTATACAAGAAAAACGAGTTTCATCCAAATTGCTGTTTTTGCTGAGCATGAATTTTACGTATAGTAACTCG
Source organism: Colias croceus (assembly GCF_905220415.1). Taxonomy (NCBI): domain Eukaryota; kingdom Metazoa; phylum Arthropoda; class Insecta; order Lepidoptera; family Pieridae; genus Colias; species Colias croceus. Next base: position 9,298,417 of record NC_059542.1, read on the forward strand.
AAATGGTTTGAAATACAGGTCGCCAAAATTGTAAATATTATAAATTGTTTAGCCGTTTTCTTTTAAAGATGTTGCTAAAGCTTAATTAAATTCTTTATCTCAAAATACAAGCCACAAACCTCACAAAGTTATTTTATAGGAAGGCAACGTTATTAAAAATAAAATAAAATTAACAAAAAGGAAGTGACATGGGTGTAAGCATATTTAGATCACTCTGATGAATGGAATATCCTTTATCCGGAAATATTGTGCGACAGCCATTTCATTGAAAATTTATCAATATACAATATGTGAATATTTAATAAATTTCCAAGGACATGCGGAATTTTGTTGTTTTATGTGTTCAATATTGAATTTTACAACGGGTCTTCATTGTTTCAAAACCTTAACGTTACCCTCTTTAGACTTTACAGGAAAGTGAGCAAGTTATAACTGAAAATAATTATAATATAATTGTATTAAGGGTGGAGGGAGAAAAAAGAAGATTGATTGGGCTTTACAATCGAGTTTTCAATTATTATGCTTCTTGATTTTTTAGCTATCTCATAATGTAACATTCTATATTTATCATATTTTTATTTTATAACGTACTTGATTGTACGTGGGGGTTAAGTTAGTGTAGTCAATGTAGCCCCACAGTTTTAACCGCTTTCCTCCATTCCTATTGGTCGATAAATGGATTATCTAACGGTGAAACAATTTTTAAAATCGGACCCGTGGTTCCTGAGATTAGCGTGTTCAAGGAAAAAAAAAAAAAAAACTAACTCTTCAGCTTTATAATATTAGGTATAGTTTTACACATATTAAATGAAAGTATATAACCAAACGCATGTAACTGCGTTTCCGGGTAAGCTGCATTCAAACTGATCCCTCATTCAAAACTAACCATGGCGAGATTTCCCATCTATTCACATACAAAATAAATCCGCCAATTACATGAAAAGTGCATGTAGCTGACATATAAAGTCACAATTACACTTGACTTACTTTGGGAACGAGTAACGACCTTTCTTTGTGGCGCTTGCTTCGTCTCGTCTGTGAGACCGTAATCTTTCTTTTTTGAGAGATTTTTACGTTATATTTTTGGAAAAGTAAGGAGCTAAATGTTTTTAAGTATATGGAGAAGTGTATTGAAAAATAACCTGAGTATATAAAGGCATAGTCGTATACTACGCTCTCGTAATGGTATAGGTAACTCTAAGACACTAATTCAGAGAGCATGCACGATATTTTTAAATATTTGCATGCAATTTTTTTAAAATTTCAATATAGATTGATGAAGGAGGCGCTCGTTTATAGATAATCCTCCTTACAACAACAGTTATTCCATAGTAGACCATTAGAGGAGAGATATATTTTTATTATATATAATGATAATAATATATTTCGTATACCTAGGTATTTACCTACATTTTAAAGAACATTACATTTTTACACCATTGAGATAATATTACTTCGGATGGAGGAGACACCACGAACAAAATCTGTGTGCCATTTTTTTGCTCTAACTAAGTTTTAAAAATTATTATCTAGTTAGGTACTTACCGATGAAAGTAATTCCTTTGCACTTTTCCGTATTATTTGTATTATTTGTGCAATATCGTAACACACACGAAGGCATATTTGATGCGTTTCACTTTCAAACAAATAAAAAATGAGCGTGCAGTTACGCCATATGGCGTATGTTGAGCGGAACATAAGTGATGTAGGCGGTGTCGTCTCCATATGTATATTATCTCAATGTTTTACGCAACACTTGGTTACATCCTAGCCTACTTTTACTAGGACGTGAAACTATCTGCGGATGGATGGATATTTGATACACTTTCACAAGTAACAGCTGATGTAGCATTGAATTTGTATGAAACTTGATACAGAGATATATTATAATATAATGTATATACAAATAGTTTATTGTATATCCAAAAGATACCAACCAAGTGAAGCTTCGGGCTGCATTTAGGTTTAAAGAATCATTTATTCTCATTTAAAGACTTAAAGCTAATTACATGAGAATAACATAACAAAATAAATAAATAATAAAACAGTCGTCCGGGCACAGCTATTCCAAAGGTAAGTTGTTTTATTCCAGAAGTGATTGGTCATTAAGTATGTGATCAGCTAGGCGCTTCTTAAATACATACATAATTTCATAGATTTAGCTGCCTTTACATCATTGGTGAGTTCATTACTATGGTTCATTATAAAACTGGGCACCCTAAATTTCGCATTTATTAAAATAATTCTACAAAACTATGTTTGGAATAATTCTTTAATTCTTTATTTTTCAACACAATATATTCACACAATATAAAACAATAAGTTGGACAAAGAACGAGCATACACTTTAAACTTGAAGGTACAATTTGAATATAATATATCCTTTTGAAGTTTTTAAATATTCATTTAAAAGTCCACTTCCAGGATTACGCTTGAGCTACTTTCCGAATGAATAAGGCTAGATTTCTTTTTAACCGTATGTAAGTTGGTATTAACATAAATCGGTCAAGTCAGATAAAGTTAGCACGAGTAACGACTCATTTTAAATAAATTTAAATTTAACTTATCAGTTTCGTATCCATTTGAAATTGTAATTATGTTAAACTCTGAAAAGAAACGGGTGAAATAAATTGCATTTTTTTGAGAAATTTGGTTTATAGGGAAGTTATTGTTAGAAAGAAGGGTTTCTACGAATTTTATGTTACATTTCCAGTGACCGTTTTTAATTTTTAAACTTCTATAGCATGAGAAGATATTAATAGAAGACATTGATATTGCATAGCACCAGAAGTGAAAACCACCACCATGAAAACACTACTAATTTGAATAAAATAATTGAATTTTATGTAATATTCATTTCCATAGAGATGCAAAACATTACGTGCAATGCTCATATTACCAGAATACTAACCAAACATATAAGTCCCATATAACATATGAGTAAGTACCTCCACGAAGCTATTAAATAAATAAATACATTGTTAATAATTCCAGCCTAAAGAGGTACTTTTCTTCGTATCATCGCTGAGCGTTGTATGTATAGTGTAATATGAACAGAGTTGGTACAGCTTAAGGGTCGTTCACCTGGGTTCACATAAAAATATACGCAACGATGTCCATACATGGGTATATCAGTTATACATTTTTGCTAAATTGGTAAAGCAATATTTATAGATCATTTGTTATCTGTGTTATGTATTTGTTTTGTACGTAAATATTTCGCAGTAATACGCTATCTTTAAATGAATATTAGGTTGTGAGAACATAACTATATTGTTATTTGGTGTAGACGTAACTTTTGATTTAATAATTTGTGGATGAATAGTTGTCACTATTTCCTGTCAAAACATGCTTAGCTGTCAAATTTGTCGAATACTATCGTTTGAATCGTGGCGCATTCGTACGAATCGTGCCTAGGTACATTCTTATTACATTTCGAACTAAAATTTAACCCGGCCTCGCGTGTTATTTCTTATAATATAATAAAAAACAAATCATCAAAATCCATTTAGTAGGTTTTGTGTGAAAGCCGGACGACAGACATACTAAGCTTTTGATAACTATTATTTTGTATGAAGACTGATAGGCGGTATTTTCTTCAGTTTTAATTCTTACAGATATAAACTCCACTAAATTGTATCATATTATGTTTATAGATATATCATCTTTGCGCGTAGTTCCTTAAATAGTGTATTAATAAACAATTTTCTTTGATACATGATATTCAACATTTGAGACCGTCATTTTGTCGTTCTATTTACAAAGGAGCCTTTGTGCCATCGCGTTGTAATGGGTAATGGCGGAATTCTCTTTGAAATTTCTCGAACACCGTGAGCCCAATCATTTGATAAATCAGATCATGGAATAAATATTTAAGATTAAGTTCTTCCTTAATATTATATTAAAGAAATATTACTAATTTTATGAGATATTTGCGTAGTTAAATGATTAATTTAAAAAAATAGTCAAAGATTAACTATGTTTATAATCTGAATTAAATATCGCTTATGCACAACACTCATAGGCAATTTGATTGTTTTTACTCTCTTTCTTTTAACTAATAATACTTAAAAATAAAATATATGTAAATTATAATAAATAAAATGCACTTTAAGTGTCTATATATATTATTTTGTAATTGTGTAAAATAGTAATATAGGAGTTATAGGCTTCGTATATATTCGAGCTTAATTTAGGTCTTCGGGTATTCCCATGGAGTATTAATGATTACGTAACGATAAAGATATTTACTCTAAGCTGTTCCATTACATACATAATTTTAATTATTTTAATATTTTGCATTATAAGGGCTATAAATACTGTACATAATATTAATAGTAGTAAGTCGTTTGCATATTATACTTATAATAAAGTTTAAAGAAAATGCAGATTCTTCACAAAAATCTCTCATATTTTTATTCGTTTGATTGTACACTATTAAATTTGGACTTTTATAAAGTGAAGTCCCGTGTCCCCGTAGTGGGGTAAGGGGCAGATGCATTATGCATACATCTGTTTCACTGATCGATTTTCTTTACGGACAAGTAGGTGATCAGCCTTCTGTGTCCTACCAGACCGAGACATTTGTTTTTTCTTCGTCTCCACCGGGAATCGAACCCAGGACCCCTCGGTTTTCCATTTATTGGAACTCTAAAGTATTCAAAACGTAACTAAATAAAATATACGGCGTATATTTATGTAGCTTCCAAGTACCTATGAAATACAAAAATATAAATATAATAAAAAAATAAACGAGCGACAATTATTCAATAGATTTCATGGTCTGGCAATTCCAGAATTATCTAATTTACGGCGTTCATGAATCAAGCTACTCACGCGAATCCTCCAAAGAAATCAGATTAAATAGTTCCAGTATTTATAATTGAATCATAGAACCAGTTGTTACAGTCAAGAATCTGTTGAATTAAATTGAAAATACCAATCTATTATCTTCCTATCAATTCGATTATAGTTCTTTATAAAGGTTTGCAACTGTATCTAATGATTGTTGTTAGGTATAATGTACTAGGGCTGTTTTAAATGAAATTTTTATATTTATTTATTTAACTCTTTAATAGTTGTACAGTTAGGTAACCTTAGAACTACTTATAGATAGAACAGAGTACAACTATTTTGGCGGCCCTATCACTTAATAGTGATCTCTTCCAGGCAACCACGGTTAAAGGTAAACGAGCAAAATTATCCCTATTATTAATGTATTATAATTGCAATATAAAGAGTTCATAATAACTCGTACCTTATCATTTCTGCGTATTATAAATTCGAAAGTAACACTGTCTTTTCTTCAGACCTGAACCACTAAATTTATTTGAAAGAAATTGGGTACAAAGATAATCCTGGAAATTCCACTTAAGCGAGACGGCACGTTTTTTTCTGTGTGGGCGAAGCTACACGCGTAAAGCTAGTGCCTAGTTCATTTCTGTCACAGAAGAGATATATTTTTTTAATAATATGTAGCAAGAAGATTCTTTTAAACGAGCTTATGTATTACACTTTTAATATATTTCCTGTTTGTAAAGAAGCGTCCGCATCATTTTGTATGTAAAAACATTTTTAATTATAAATGAACTACGATCCATACTAATTACAAATGCGAAGGGTCCGTCTGTCTCTCTGTTTACCTTTATGTCGATCCTGAGGCATGTTTGTTTAGCGTTTTCGCCTTAAGTAGTTTTTAGAAGGGGTTGATGTATGACAGATTTTAGTTTAAGTTTGTACCAAAGAGACAACATAAAAAAAGTATAAAGTGGTTGTAGTCCTAGAAACGTTTTTACTCAAGATTTTCAGTTTAAAGATAATTGTTAACCCAAAAGCTTCCTTAAATCTCTTATATTTCGAAAAAAAAATTATACAAAACTTTATAACGTAGGAATTAGTGCCTGCATGAATTCCCCTTTATCATGACTGTGTATACGCATACTCCGTCAAAATTTTCTTACAAACCAAATATTCATAGCAAAATAGTACATAGAACGGAAACAATAAACTGCTTAAAATGGCCAGAAAAAAGTGACATCGAAAAATAAATAACTAATTGCAAACTAGTACACTACCACTAGCATTAAATTAGAATTTTCCGAATAAATAAACATCACAGAACTAGAAATATATTACGAGTTAAATGAAGTATAAAATAGTACCACAAATAGTAACAGACCGCAACATAAATGTTTACAACCAGACATTATCGTAATATCTCGTTCACTCTTCATTATATTCTAATTATATCATGTTAATCGATGCTTGTGCAAGTTATTGCTATGAAAATGTGGCTCTAAAAATAACAGGTGCTGTATTTTACATGAATAAATAGCGAGAAGTTCTTCCTTCTAAGAATTGTTAAGAATAGCTTTGAACTTGATTTTAAAACGTGTACGTATCATTTTAAAGCGATAGAGTAAGGTCGATTTATATTAGTGATAAATAAATAATAAATACATATTTAAGGACAATTTTCACACACGGCACGATCTGATCCTATAATAAGCTTTCGCTTGTGTTATGGAAACCAGATGGCTGATAAACATACATAGGTATATGTTACATATATAATTTTTAAATAAATACTTATATAGATAAATTAACACCCAGACACAGAGCAAATATCTATGTTCATCACACAAATATTTGATAGTAAGAAAGTGAATGAAAAATGAATGTTTCAGCAGAAATAATTTATAAAAACTTCGCAGAAATAGAGTTACTAATGTACTAAAAACTATACACAAATACTCGTAATTGTTAGTGAATTTATCCCAGACGTAAAAAGTAATAGACACTTATTTATTTATTTTATTTATTTAATTATTTATTGCACACACAAAAGAAATAGATACACATAAAGTACAGATAAGATTAAAATAATGTGTACAAACGGTGGCCTTATCGCTAGATAGCGATCTCTTCCAGGCCAACTTGTGTTATTAAGCAACAAAAGTATTCGCCAGACCATAGTGTCTTATACTATCCGACCGATTATACATTATAATAACTCCGATAGTACAATAGCTTAATCTAGCTACAGTTAACATCGAGTCCGACTGACTCAGCAATTCATAAAGTCACAAAGGGCATTTGTTTTGTTCAACGTACTCCTTTTGTGTCCTGGGAGATCCATTGTCTGTTGTTTAAGCAGAATAAGTTAGTGTCGTGGGTGCATCTCGCAGTGATAACAAGGGTTAATGCAACTTACTGGAGATTCTTATATTTTTCTGTCATAAATCTAAAAAGTCTGTAAAGATGCGATCTGGATTAAACGCGCGGTTGTGACTGTATTGTTCGGTTTTTTATTGTGTTTGCTAACACGCCGTATTGTAATAAGATTTTATGGTATAAAATGCTACTTTATTCAAGAGATGCATAAAATTATAAAGAATATGAACACAGGTAATTCTGATCGAAAAAATATTTTTTTATATTCATAGGTAGACACACTAAAAAAAAAAAAAAAACTTTTCGTCATCCTTTTTCTAAAACAGGATTTATTAGTATTTTTTTTGTTTTATGAGTATTCTTTGATAACAGTTGGTCATTTATATATGTTCACATTAAGTCATGTAGCTTGAACATTTAAAACAGCCGAGATTGTCGCCTCTTATAATAATTATATCCACAGTCGTCCCGCAATTTCCTTCCACAATATGCACGCCACTATATATCTTATAGCTTTGTTAATAACGCTCATTTCTCCTGGGTAGACTTAATGAAATGTTAATGCAAAACTAGTGGCCGCTAATTAGGCCCTCGGAGATCCCAACATTAATTTAATTGTATAAAAGCTCGCTTGAGGTAATACTGTTCCTTATTTTTTCCGTTACGCTAAATGTAAAGATCCCTGGAGAAGCCGTTTTCTGCTTTTATTAGATTTTAATATTGTTTCTTTGCTGAGTGCAAACGGGATTATTCTATTGTTCTTTACGAGTTAAATATTTTTTTTTAATCCGATTGCGTGGATGCTCTTTCCAGTTTTATATTATCATGTTGGAGCGAAAATATTACGCATTTTGTATTTGTTTTTTTTAATATGTATGGAAATAAAAGTGTATTTACTAGATATATTGAACTTACATCATAATTTGGATACAGTTTTTAAAATACATATTTATACCTATAGCAAGGCTTAAAAATGCATTATATTTTTTAACATTGGTATGTGGTTAGGTACATAACTTCCCGCACCTTTGGATTAAGATTAATAATATCGTTTATTTCTTATTCTTTCATAAACATAGACATGGACATATTCAATATAGTTTTGTTCACAAGTAAAAAGTATAAGTGGCACCCGTTTTAGGCTTAGTTCGAAGAACTAGCCTGTTAATACAGGCACCAGCTTCTCCCTAATTTTAACTTTAATAAAACAAAAAACTTGAAAAGTGAGCTAGTTATATAAATGGTATGTGCAAGCATATTATACAAATATGATTATTAAATAAATATAAAATTTTAAATTTATGAGTAACTAGAGGTCCGCCCCGGCTTCGCCCGTGGTACATATTTCGCAATAAAAGGTAGCCTATGTCCTTTCTCGGGTATCAAAATATCTCCATACCAAATTTCATGCAAATTGGTTCAGTAGTTTAGGCGTGATTGCGTAATAGACAGACAGACAGAGTTACTTTCGCATTTATAATATTAGTATGGATGTGTGAGATTAGAACGAATTTTCAAACAAATGTGTTTCATCCAATCAGTAAATTGTATAAAAATTGCTGTGACAAAATCGTATAACATATATTTCTCTATTCTTATTTTTTATTATTGAGTTTGTCTGGTTTCGAGAAAGTCCGTCCACTTACATTTTAAAAACATCAAAACAAGCGCATGTATCTCAAGGCGAGTGTAAACAAACGTTGGACCAATGTAAAATTTATTGCTTTTAACTTACTTTCGTTAAAAACAGATTTACCCTCGTCTTGCTAATGCCCTCCGTCTGATTTACCGCTTCATTTGTTAGAGACGCGAATATTTCTGAATTAAGAGCTCTTGACCAATTACTATGCGACTAATGTAATTAGTTGTAAAGGACAATAATCATTGTAAGAGATTCTGCCTTGATAGAATTGTCTTTTATGTGATAATAATCTTTATAACATCTTTGAGACCGTTAAAATTGCCAAAATAATAAAATACTAGCTGTGCTCCGTAGTTTTACCCGCAGTGCTCCGCTCCTGTTGGTCTTAATGAGATGATATATAGCCTATATAGCCTTCCTCGATAAATGGGTTAATAATTTTTTAAATCGGACCAGTAGTTCCCGAGATTAGCGCGTTCAAACAACCAAACAAACAAACTCTTCAGCTTTATAATATTAGTATAGATTATATTAGAGTCAAACTTTCAAAGCTCCTTATTGCTACATCAGAGATGAATTCTTATTGTTTTCAAAATCTATTTTTCTCGGAAATTGCTTATTGTCATGGATTTAGCCGTATCGTACTAGTCTGATTTAACTTTGCGAGACTAACAATATGAAGTACATTAAAAACTATCCATCTGTTTGCTATTTCTATAATAATTTGATAATTACAACTGCAGTCCAATCTCAAATACGTCATTACGTCGTAGGTTTATCTGTAATTATTTCGTTTTTAACTTAGAAATATGTATATTAACTCAGGAACCAATTGTGTTAATACAGACTTATTCTGTAAATAAAGACTTATTCTGTAAGAACAATATGCAACAAAAACAATCTAATAATTAGCTACAATTATGGAAATCAATTTTCAGTGACCAACAACTGCAACCGTGAAACCTACAGACAAGCGAAATCAGTGAAAAATTATGCAAATTCCATTTTAATTGGACAAACACGCCATATAAATGGGGATTGACGTTCATTTTCATATCATTTTCGACAATTACATTAAACATTAATGGCGAGCATGTTCTGTGACATGAAAGCCACAGTAAAACGTGTCCATTCAAGAGATATTAAATGAATAATAATGACATTAAATTTTCATTTCCCATCAACTTTCATAGCTGTAATAAAGTTATCGGTACGCTTTACGTCATATCACAAGGTATATTCTTTGTATGGAGATAAAACATTTTAAGGTTCTCTCCGTGAATGATCACGTTTATGGATAATATCATTCAAATCTCTTCATTTGCATCAAATGGAAATGCTCCTGAATTTCGATATTATACTATCTCTTATTACGTATTGAAAGTTCAATATTCAAATGAGGTAACGTTTTAAAAACCTTTTTTGTAAGCGTTTGTGACATTCTTTTCTTATTCTTTTGATTATGTATAAGAATCTATACTACAATATTATAAAGCTGAAGAGTTTGTTTGTTTGTACGCGCTAATCTCAGGAACTAGTTCCGATTTGAAAAATTCTTTCGGTGTTAGATAGCTTATTTATCGAGGAAGGCTATATGCAATATATCATCACGATAAGACCAACAGGAGCGGAGCAATGCCGGTAAAACCGCGAGGCACAATACTAGTCCTACTAATATTAAGTAAGAAAGTTTGTGAGGATGTGTGTGTGTGTGTGTGTGTTTGTTACTCTTTCACGCAAATACTACTGAACCGATTCCAATGAAATTTAGCACACATATAGAGGGTAAACTGGATTATCACATAGGATAGGTTTTATCGCGGAAATCGCACGGGAACGAGAACTATGCGGGTTTTCCTTTGAAAACGCGCGCGAAGCCGCGGGCGGAAATCTAGTTATGTATAATGATGAAAATATGCTTAATACTTATTAATAATTTTCAAAATTTTCCCAGCGTAGTAGTTAACAGGAACAAAATTGTAAGGTAAAGTCAAACAAGATTATTCGAAGGGCATAAATATTATATTATTAAAACTTCCAGTAAACACGTTTCCCTTGATGCAATATAATTAAAACTCAAGTAACTGAACTCAACTCTTGGTTTTAAATCTAGGCCAAACTAAACTTACATATTCAGAACTTGAGGCAAACGTGATTTATATCTGTTCTAAATATTGTTTGTAGTTGAGATCACAGATGTTTAATATAATATTAATTTACTTCACAATTATTAAGTAAAATCCTAGTATACTATTTTAATATTATAAATGTGAAAGAGATTCTGTCTGTCTGTTTATTCTTCACGCTTCAACCACTTAATCGATTCGGATGAAATTCTGAGAAAGGAGACAGGATAAGTTTTAACCCGTAAATCTCAATGGAATGGGGACTATGTGGGTTTTTCAAGCTATAGTAGTATTATATCATGCGTGGTAAAACTAACATATTATTAATTTTTTTTCTAATGTTGATTGATATGGTCATGGATAACTGTTAACTAAATAGCGTGGGTGCGATCTGTACCAGTCTCGAAAAATTGGCGTTTAATTTAAGCTTATTGTATACTAAATGAATTTGGTTAAAATTGGAAGTTTTTTAAATAAATTTTCTTTTAACCATTAACATATTTTTTATGTCTTTGCAAAATACAAGTGATTGTTCACCGTGGATAGCTGAAAGAAACCTACCGGTATAAAACATTGTAGGTGCGTATTCTTTCAAATTTAACAAATACTTTTTACAATTTATTATTTATTTGTTTTAATGCCAGAAGAATACGTTAAACTCAATGACGAGAAAGTTCAATTCTGACGATTAAGTAATATAAATGTAAACACTGAGAAAAAACAAAACCTGACTTAAAACCGAATTTCTATGTCTGGAGTTCTTCTTTATATGGCATAATCGAAATCCTTAACCATTTTAAGATGTAATTGAAGAAAATTTAAAGGCATGAGGTCTTGTAATTTTGTCTGTGAATAAATTACACACATAGGTACACGTTTTGTGAGTGTGGTAGGTCTAAGTAGTGGGGCGATTATAAATTTTACCAATTTAGCAAATTAGGAGTTCGAAATTACTTTGAAATAGAAGAAAATAGTCGAATTAATCGTTAAGTCATTCTATTATTAACCGACTTCAAAAAAAGAGGAGGTTTCAACTGTATTTTTTTACGAATCTTTCAATTTGAAAGCGGTTTAGATTTTTGTTAAAAATAATTATTCGTGAATTTAAGCTAAATCTTATTCGGACTACGTTATAAACATTATTTTTTTAGGTTCTATAAAGCGGTCTCTAGATTTGTTATAAAAATACATGTATCACTCTGATAACAATAGATGTTTGGCCTCTTTACAAAATAATTTCAAATTGTGAAAATTCTTAAGAAAGAATAGGATCTATGAAATTATTATTTATTATAGAGAGGATACGATAAATTTAGTCTTACAAAGCAGTACTTACTAGTCACTGTATTACTATTGAATTTCAAAAATTGATATAATATGCGAAAATAGCCTTTATTTCATTCAACTATTTATTCCAGATCTCTTTTATGACCTTTTTCTAGACGTATATTAGTCTATTAACACAACATTGGATATACATATTTGTAGAATGTGAGAACTACCATTAGTTATATAACCAAAGTTTAAACCTTATCTTAAAACCGAGTTCTATTACGTAACACATTTCGAATTCAATTACCAATCCCCAAACTTTACTCCATGCAGTATTTGTTCATCTGATTGAATCGATAATCGCCCCGATAGCGATTCCTTCGATACGTAATCCCAATCGAGTCAAATACAAGAGCACTTACTAGTACGTAATATACTCTATCCTTTGACCTAAAACTCTATACAAACTTATCTTAGATGTAAACGATGTAGGGTCGCACGATATTTTGATCTGTTTCGTGTTGAGATTAGGGCTGTTTTCGCTTGGTTGTGTCCACTAATAGTATATTGGTGAAGATGGTAGTGATATGATCGGAGGTTGTTTCGTTTCCTTATTTCGTCAGAGTTATCGCGGGGAGCGACCGTAGAGTCAGTGTTAAGGGCGATGTAAAATCAAATGGGCATAGTTTTAGGTCTTCGGGGAACTTTTGAGATTTATGGCATACATACAAATTTTATACTATATCTACGACCTTGTTTCATGTGGATATACGTTGCAGTAATAATATAATAGCAGCTGGTTATCCATAATTTGTGTACTGAATATTGTAAAAGTCGGTAATGAGATTTAAATCATGCCAACACGCTTCACCAATTATAATAATGCATTGTAAAGTAAACATCAATAAATCACTCATTGAACCTTATATTTGTTCTTCCGCTATAAATGCTGATTTTGTTTAAATATTTCATTCGGCTGTAATTGAAAATTCGTATTTCAGCAGGTTTGTGTTAAGAAACAAATTAGCGAAGTTTATAATTTATGTATTATGACTTCTTGACGAACTGCAATTTAACTTGGAAGGTGTAAAACACTTTTGTTTTGCTTATTTAATTTGTTGTTAATCAATATTGTTATACAATTTTAAGTTGTTTCGGAATAACGATTTTTTATTTATTTATTTCAAAAAGGCTTACCAACTAGATACATAATTTTTTGATTTTACGATAAAATATATCCTGGTTTTCATGTTTGTCCGTTTGCTTTTGAAATGATTATGATATGTTTAGCTCGTTCAGTAGTGTAAACTTTGGTAAGTTATACACATACAATGTTTCATAACCTAAATTACAAAGTATCCAGAAGGTTTGGATAATCCATATGATGTGTATTTTTTGGAATTAAATTTTTGTTTGTTTTTACATCTCATGGATAACATTTTACATCATGTACGAAGCTAAATTTTGAGCTAGTTACTTTAATTTTCCATCTAATAAAAGAACATTTTATTAAACATACTTATCTATAAAACCATTATAACATATAAAAAAAGTTGAAAGCTTTTAACAAATCAGTTTACAGCTAACCTTAAATATTACCAAACCATTTACGTTTGAATAAAATATAAGCAAAATTTAACATTGAATAAATAAAAAACGACGTAACTCCATTACAAAATCGAATACACTGCATTCCAATTAAATATTTACTGGAATTCGCAATCGTATGACGCTTGGATAATCAGCTTAGCTGTACTACGGAAAAGTTTTCGTTTGACCACTTTTTGGTTATAATAAACGCTTAATAGTTATATTTACTTGATGCTTTTACGGTTTATAAAGATTAATAAATTAACTAAGTGGTTATATTTTAATGTATGCGTTTCTGAAAATGTTCTGACGTACATTTGTAATATTCTTTGTGAATATGATGTTATTTAATATTGGTGTAAAGGCAAAACCGTTTTGTTAATTTACCTGTCTTTAGAATTTAATTCAACAATTTAATTCATGTTGAATAACATGGATTACTCGATAGGATTTAATATTTAGCTTTATAGCATTCTGTATAAATTTATAGGGTTCAAATCTCGTCTCGTGATCGTTCTTTTTTATAATTTAACATTTAATCAACATGAATAGAATACAAAACACATCATATTAGATCAAAACAGCAATACACTACAATACTGTACAATTACATATTACCTTTATTCCAATAATATCTTGTCATTTATAAATGTAGGAAAAAGCTAATATACTATATACACCTTTAAAGCTAGTGTTTAACGCGTAAGCTCAGGTACTATCCAATTCTTAAACACGACGAAGTTACAGAATTCTCGAGAAACGCTTTTTGATTCGAAGGATCTTGTTCCTTTGACGGAATTTTATACAGCTTCTGCAAAGGTTTATTTTGCAAGAATTTAAATTAAGATTAAACGAACGGCACGTAAGGTTTTAAAATTTTAAATATTATTGTCTATTAATGCACTTATGTTTCTGTAAAATATAATAACGTATTAGAACCGTATTACCCAAATAATACGTTATTTCGTTTTTTAAAAAAATATATCACTGTATATAACAATTACTTATTATTTTTTGATTAGAAATAGAGAATATAATGTAACTTATATTCTCTATATCTAAAACAAATTTTAAAATTCTTAAAATATGAATGTTTGAAAAAAAGCTCTGTATTTTAGTTGCCCATATTAAATAAATACTTAATTAACATACAATACAAGCAACTGAAATACAGTCACGTTGCTAACCCAATATAAAAGTAATAAAACATAGTATAAAATGTAGCAGTGAGAATTGCATTAAGGAACTACAATAGGTGTATGAAGGTATGTTATCTGAGGCTTACCTGAGGTTTAAGCTGGCTGCCTTCCAAGGCTCTTAAAAGTAGCCTATTGCATATCTTATCTAACCGAGATTTATTACTAATTTTATACGTGTATGAGCATAAGGTATATACTTCAATTGGGATTTGAGAATGCATTTTAAAAACAAGTTGATTTAGTGGTTTGAATTCTTAATATTTAGTATGTATATTTTGGAGTCAGTAGAGTTGATAATGCCCATTTTTCTTAGCGTATTGCATTACTTATTTCTTTAAACCAAGATGAAAACTTCTTTAAAAGAAATAAACAATTTTTTTTTGTTACTATAAATAAAATTTAATTATTTGGATATATAGTACCTATTTCTAGAAAAATAAATATAATAATACGTACTTTAAGAGTTCATTGAACATATAAGTACCAATTGAATAAACTAACAAACAACAAAAAAATCCTTTTAAAACGTTAATTAATTTGCACCATTATTAAAACTACGCAAGTTAAATTGAAGTTATGTTTGAAAATTTAAAGCCAAGAGCTCTTATTAAAACACCAAAGAACTTATTTCAAGTTTGTTCTTATAGCGGAGCTGAGTATATAAATATTTATGAACGAGTATGAAAAAAAAAAACAATTTTCTTCAAGCTTGTACAATTAATTAAAACTTTGACTCTATTTTGCTCTGTAGACTGTAGTAAGTAGTAGGAGAAAGAAGGAGAGAAAGAGCCGGGTCACCAAAATGGCTACCTAATTTGGAATGATTGCTTCCGTGCAACTTACAAACAACGTTGTTAGCTAATTTATTTGGCTAGCTGTGGAATCGTCCGCAATAAATACCCTTATTAAAGAGGAATTGCTTCAGTGTTTTTGAAATATATACAAAACATGTTTTCAACGTTTATTTAGAGGTAAAGATTTTAATGGATTTTAAACGCGATTTATTCATTACATTATTTTCTCGACTATACGCAACTTTGCAGCGAGAGTCTCCCAGACTATTAATGAAATTTTTAATTTCTATAATATTCGCGTAAAATCAAACACGAGACAAAAAACAAATATTCAAAGGTATTTTGGTCTGTTGATTTTATAAATTTGTTATGTATTAATATCAGAACACGCTCTTTTTATATAAAAAGTGTCGAGTAATTATTTGTTAAATAATAATACAGTCCCATTATGTTAATGTATTGTTAAAATTGTCATCTTTCGATTGCACTTATCGCAAATGGATCATCATATTGTAAAGCATATTGTGACGAAAATGTTGAATATTCATTAAATATAAAAACACATTCTGCTCGCTCTTTATATTTGCTCTATAAGAGGTACTTCAACTTGTAACAAACGTCCTCGTATGCGAGAGTACAATATAAATCACAACATTAGGTCACTCAGGAATAAAGGAAAGGCAGTTTCTGCTGAAACATCGTTAAGACTGAGGCTGCGCTGAAATATGAAAAATGAATCCGTTTTCAAGAATTATTTGTCAGTGTCCATGAGTATCATTTGTCTACCTGCGTCTCGGAACCCGTCGAGTGGGTAATTATATTTTTAAACTCCAATTTACTTTGAATATTCAAATATCTTAAGTGAAAATGTGTCAAGATTGTTTCGAGCCGAAAATAATTTCGCCTTCGTGACTTTTGCCTAGTTAGGTACATGTTTCGTGTTTCAATTACAATAA
Source organism: Colias croceus (assembly GCF_905220415.1). Classification (NCBI taxonomy): domain Eukaryota; kingdom Metazoa; phylum Arthropoda; class Insecta; order Lepidoptera; family Pieridae; genus Colias; species Colias croceus. The sequence continues at coordinate 9,315,169 of NC_059542.1, forward strand.
CCAGTAATTGGACATGCGTAAATATGTTTTTTTGTGTTAAAAGTATTCGTGTAATAAAGCTTGATAAGCTTTTAAAAACTATTTAATGTTAACATAGACAAAAATATATTTAATAATTAAACACTAAGATATTAAACTACGTAGGTATTACATACTTATTCCCATATAAGCAGTGTAAGCTTCCAAAAGACTGTGGCTTTCCTCAAGATACCTACGTAATACGTCTGAGACATCAGGGAAACATTATTTTAAACATTACATTACAGTACATATTTGAATAAGGTTAGAAGTTAGTAAATTCATCTGCAAGTTGGATAATACCTAGTCCTACTCTAAATCACTAATATTTCAATGACTGAATTACCTTATTCATTAAGGAACTCTTTCACACTTGGCCACTATACACACCTCAAAAACTAGCTGATGATGATAATGATTACTAATAAACGCGTTATAAAGAAACAACTTATAAAGGCCACACTCGCACGCAAGGGGCGTTAAATAAAGCCAGCAGGCCAGATATTACCAATTCAATGATACTCCAACCATGCTCATTATACCAGTCTGTTGTGTTAAAAACCTCGTGATATATCAAGTGAAACTCAACGCCATTGCTCATGTGTCTACGTTTATCTCCAGAGTCTCGGCGCCAGCTAAAGTGGACTTTTGACTTTTGCTTTAAGTGCTCCAGTTTGTATTATTAAGTTTAATTCAGGATTTGTGGATTGCTTAAGCTTGGCTCAGCTATTTTTAATTAAAAGTTAATGTTGTTTTGTATAATGCTTTATGAATTTTGTGTTGTGTAGAGATTTGTGTTGTATAACCGTGTTTTGTTTGAAACTTAGAAATTCTGATACCTTTAAACATGTTCCTACATTTAATAGCTAATAAAGATTATATTTAATTGAGACTTACGTAATTAAAGCAGTCAAAACACTATTAGAATTTAGTTTATCTTTTAAAATTGATCATTTATTATTTAGTTCAAAAATATAAATCCAATGTCAGTTAATAAGCAAAAACATAAAAAAAATATGAAAATCGCAACCCGCAATCTAAAATTGCATCACGTCTCAATTTTCGCCGCAAATAACGAAACAAACACGTCAGATTAAAATGGAACTTTCTATTTCCCGGCAACGGTTTTGGCACATGTAACGCGAACTATCCACAGCGGCAGGACTAAACTCGCGAATTTACTACAACGAAACAAATCAAAACTAACAAACGACGTGCCATAAATCTTTCCGGCAATTTCAGATGCGATCTAGCGCGTACCTGCTATCGTATGAACTTGACATGTTGTTACAAATTTCCTACCAAATTGACAGGCCGGTACATTCGCCAAATAGAATTTTATGTGAGACTTGAGTGCACGGCTGATGCACTATTCTTAGACTGGCTAAAACGTATTCACCTATTTTATATGGGTTATAAACGTGAACGTTATTTCGCAACTTTGTTTTTCCTCGGGGATGCTACTCATTTTAATGACTGAAGTTATAGAATCAGTTTAAGCTTCGAGTTTATTGCTATCCTATAGTGTGGTACTAATGTTCAGCATGAAATAAATATCGTTATGATCACAGTGCATGTCTAGTTATCACGTATATTATACTCTTCTTTATATTTGAATTAAGCTAACGGGAGTTGCGTCGCTACGTGCGCGCACTTTCTTACTAGCCCATAGAGTTGATGGGAGAGACAAAATAGTTGCGGAGACAAAAGTTGCTCTTGCGCGCTAGCTCTTAAACCTCATGCTACAAAAGTAACACTTACTGCTTTATTACCTGACTCTCTCGCGTAATTATTTTTTTTAATACACCTTAAAGGATATTAAAACAAGATACCTAAGAAGATACCTATCCAAATTAACGAGGAGTCAAGCCCACGTTTACATGTCATTTCATTTGTCCTGATTATGTTTCAGTTTCTGTATACCGTCAGATACAATCATACCCTCAGGTTACGTGTGAAATACACTCGAAATACTCACGCATTAAAAGGCTGTTGTATTCATTTGGTAAATATAAAACAAGTATGAAACAATGTTTTCAAAGATCCGGTATCGAATCTGAATATAATGTACAAAAATATTTTGTGACAATATTGACATTTCACGTGCATTGTCTCTGATTGTAAGTGGCCTTGTCAGTTATAATTGCTTGCTTGTTTCATTGAGATAATAATACTACGTATGGAGGAGACACCACGAACAAAATCTGTGCGCCATATTTTTGCTCTAACAAAGTTTTAAAAATTGTTAGGTTAGGTACTAGTTAGGTACTTACCGATGAAAGTTATTCCTTTGCACTTTTCCGTATTATTTGTGCAATATCGTAACACACACGAAGGCTTATTTGATGCTTCACTTTAAAACAAATAAAAAATGAGCGTGCAGTTACGCCATATGGCGTATGTTGAGCGGAACATAAGTGATGTAGGCGGTGTCGTCTCCATATGATATCGATCTCAATGGCTTGTTTTCTTTTTTATTCCAAGTTTATTTAGAACTTACTAATAATAACTTACTAATTTACATTTTTTGAAACACTTGAATGATAGCTTGAGCTGGAATAGGTTTTAAGATTAAAAAAATATCATTCAAAGTGCTTACATAAACGACTTAAATTGAATATTATCCATATATAGAGGCATTTAAGCCAAAAGCTTATTTTATTTTATTTTTTTATTTTTTATTTATTTCTTTATTTCAGGCAACAAATGTAGTTACAGTTAAAGGTCTTAATATAACTTAAAAACTACGGCCCATATGAACTTAAAACTACTTAAATACTAAATTAATACACGCTATGCCTTCGGCGTGTGACGCGATTCCGGGGGGCCGGGTATCCGTCCGCGGAAGCGGCGAAACACAACTCCCTGCGGCCAAAACCCTTCGTCCATGTAGACGCTCAGCTTGGCGGTCGGTACTCTCACCACGAAGGAGTTGAAGCTCACTTTATGGCGAGACTCCAGCCGTTCCACTCGCAGACTCAAACCTGTCTTCGCATGCAAGTACTCGACAACATCTTCAGTCTTGGTACAGTAGTGCACACGAGACACGTAGAGCGGCGTCGTCGGCACCTCTGCGCGCATCCGCAGGTTTGGATCTTTCGTTGCGGTGCCGCACTTGTTCTGACGATTCAACTTCTTCTTCTTCTGGACTTTTGTGAAGCCATCCTCGTCAACGTCCTTCGTTTTTGAAGGTAAACTTTTCCGCACGGGTGCGTTTACTCCTTTTGATGATTTTGGGGTCGCAGTCATTTTTGAGGCTGCGGCGGCGTAGTCACATTGAGGAGCAGCTGGCAACGTGACATGCGATGTCTTCTCCGGGGGAGAGGTAACGGGAGTGGGGCGCGGGGCATCACTCGGGTCATCGGCGGTCGGCGACACATCAACATCAGCAGTTAAAATGCCGACGCATGCATTTTGATCTCCGCGACGTGCATTCACATATGACGGCACGGGTGACCTACATATTGCATGCGCATCGCGATATGACGCTAACTCGACTCGTAAATCGGAGATGGTCTTCTCTGAAGCCTCCAACTTGGTGTGTACCTCGGCCAGACTCGCCTTAAGGAATGTGATGTCCTTAAGGAGCCTCGTAACATCGACGTGGTCAAATCCCACCGGAGGAAGTTTATGCAACTCCTTTGCGACGAAATCGGGCACGTCATCGGGATCAGTCACCTTCAATAGGCTGATGATATCCTGTATGCATTTTTCACCCCCGTTCCTGCGGCGGGACGGCATCGTGGCAATCTTGTCCAGCGTTTGGTAGAGTAGCACCTTGCCACTGCTAATTTCCTCCTCCTTAAAGTTAGTTTTGCAGATTTGCATGATGCTAACCTCGTCCATTGTATCGATGGCATTGTGAATGAACGCCAACAGCTCATTTACAATGAGTGTTTTACAACTCATTATAAAAAGTTCATGCAGCGGCAAAGCCGCGCGTGACGCGAATTGTTATTCCTTACTGTGCTAGCACTAATCACGTCCGATTCCGAACGCGTCTAGCGCACCATTTATTATTCCATTTAGTATTTTTGCAAGCTGTAATATTAAGATGGTTTAACGATTAAAGTCTCCGGACTCCGAAGCTATTCTGAGGCTCCAATTGAAGAAAAATATCCCAATTAATCAATAACATGATGTTGTAATAAAAGTTTAGGTAACGATAAGGGAAGATTATGGTAGTTGAACAGGAGACTGAGTTAATGCCTCTAAATGAAACATATTTATAGATTCATTTCGAGTTTCTTCGATCAAGGCTAGATCGTAATTTTCAATAATGATACCCTAAGTAGTTAGGTTCATTATATTAGGTGAAAAAAAATTTCGAGTTTCATACATTCCTACATATCTGCACATTTCATATATTTTATGTACTACTAGCGGTCCGCCCCGGCTTCGCCCGTGGTACATATTAACGTTTTCTCTACATAAGAACCATCCTCGTACTTCAAGGAATATAATAAAAAAAGAATTATCGAAATCGGTTCAGCCGTTCTCGAGTTATGGAATTACAACGAAAAGTGGCATTGATTTTTATATATTAGATATACTAGAAATATCTATTACGTTTTACGTTGTTACATGTATATCGTACATTTTTCCTTCAAAGTACAAATTCTATACCTAGACTTTAAAAATACAACGTTCTTTTGATCTTACATTATATACACTGGGTATAATTAAATATACAGGCTGAATCCGAATTTTATTCCTGACTAGCTTACCGCCCGCGGCTTCGCCCGCTTCGTCTAAAACCTAATAAATTATATACTAAAAACCTTCCTCTTGAATCACTCTGTCTATTAAAAAAAACCGCATCAAAATCAGTTGCGTAGTTTTAAAGATTTAAGCATACAAAGGGACATAGGGACAGATAAAGCGACTTTGTTCTATACTATGTAGTGATAGTGAAGTAATAATTCAATAAAATTCTCTCCTGACGGTGAATTAAAATCTATTCGATACTAAGCAATCTATTACACGCAGCCTGGAGCAGAATGATATGACTCAGTCGATTGCCTTTGAAATATTGCTTCGATAATGTTTTTTATCGAGCATCATCTTGAACTTTTATTGGACAGATTAAGTGACTCTTGTTTGAAAGAGAATAAGAAACTTTATAGATAAGGTCTCTCTAAGATTGTAAACGTTCGAGTTCGGACGGCACATAAAAATTGATTTAAATGCAACATTTTAGTTCTTTATCTAAAGTGAAGTGTTTTTGTTGGAACGAGTCGCCTTCCCGTTTCGGGAAGACACGGTCTGAATATATTAAGGGATTCGTTTTGCTTGCAATTTAAATTTTTGTGAAGCATTGCGCTTTGTATAAAATATTATTATTACAGTATTGTTATGATAAATTATTTACGACATTTGACTTCCCCATTTTAAATACAAAATCAAACACAATCATGATTTTGTAAATCAGTAGCCCAGCAGTCCCAGATTATCAAAATGACATGTCACGTTACGTAAAATATTGCTGTATAATATTTTGTTAAAATAATTCATTTCGAGCATTTTTGGACGATGTTATCATAAATCATAATATATTTCGAGTACACGAACATGACTATAAGATAAGAATATTAAATTATTGTAATATCTGAACTACATGGCCTAAGCAACACAATGTCATGTTCACTATTTTCTTTTAAGATCTTGATATTATTATCATCTTATTGATATTCTAATGTTCGGAACATTCTAAATAAATGAAATTCTGAATCCTACACTCCTCTGCATGCTTTATCTATATCAGATCATTTATAATATAATACTTTTAACCAGCAATATTCTATTGTAACAGATATATTTTGATTTTAAATGTTGTTATGATTGAAATTTTACACAGGTTTTTAGATAGAGTTTATACCCTTACATATTCTCATACTTCTTTTATTATAAACTTTATTACTACGTTAATTTCACCTTAAATAAGATCATACTACACTATTTACGCTTTATTCTATAGCAATTTAGTTCCAATCTTGTTCCAATATTCACAAAAAAACTGTCAACAGTCATTAAGTCATTCGATATAAAGCGTGTAAGCTAAAAGGGTTCATCAGTCTTCGAACAAAGAGTTATCCACGCCTGGGGTCACTCGTAACTGAAGAGTAGCTTCTTTAGTCGGCGCATTACCATTGTCTCTTTTGTGATGAGGTAAGCGTTTTTATTTGATGGGCTAATAACGTTTTGAACCTTAATAATAGAGCAATAGAGTCGCTTGTGCTGGACAACTAACGGCTTAATGAGGGGTGTTTGGATACCCTCCGAGTAATTGCTAACCAATTTCTTTGTAAAATTGATTTTATGGCAATAATGTCATTGGACCGAATTTGATTTGTTGTTTTTTACACGTGGTAACTATACATAGAGTTGGTTAGGCGTCACGAGTGACTGAGTTGGTTAAGCATCCGCCCCGGAATGGCGCGAAAGGATGCGGGTTCGAGTCCCACCTCGTGATCAATTTTTTTCTATTCTTTATAAATTTATAACTATATATAGGTTAGATTTTGTGAAAATTACTATAATTAATATACTAAACTAGCTGTGCCCCGCGGTGTTACTCGCAGTGCTCCGCTCCTGTTGGTCTTAGCGTGATGATATATAGCCTATAGCCTTCCTCGATAAATGGGCTATCTTACGCTGAAATAATTTTTCAAATCGGACTAGTAGTTTCTGAAATTAGCGCCTTCAAACAAACTCTTCAGCTAATATTAAGTAAATGAACGTTATACAAAAACTCGATCTCAGTTATAAATGATTATCTATATAAAATAGATTTCTACCAGACTTAATTCCTCTTAAGCCCACGAGAGTAAATCATCTATCTAGATTCTAGATCAATTTATTAGAAAGGCAAACTTATACAAAATTACATTGAAACGTTTGAAGTTATTTTGGGAAACGAATAAAAACGTAATTTTGGAAGTCACGTTATTTTTATTTCATAGAAATTTTTATATCAATCTTTGACCAGTGAATATGTACTGGCTTATATTCGAAAAATACTACGAAATTTAATTCATTGTGGAATATTAAAATATCTTTATACTTTTACGTTATCCTTGCTAAGGATGTTATTTGCATCCTTTTTCATTATTAATTTACATTTATTATAAAATGAACTTAAGTAAATGAATTCCGGTAATGAAAAAAAAATACTAAGAACTATGACCTAGATTTCATCTTTCTCAATGATTTTCTAGTAAAATCCTCATTACACAAAACTTTAGCATTCAAAGAAGTTGGTACGCAATATTCTGTAATAAAAATATTTAAATTATAATTTTATTGAAGGGTTGGTTGTTTCTTTAGGAGCGTTGAGAATAAAATTTCAAGGTCGTGTCATTGCAATAACGTCACGTCGTAAAGGCGACGATTTTGGTATAAAATAAATAATATAAATAAAATAAAATAAAAAGTTTATTTATTTGCCTTCACAACTTAAACTATTACAATGGAACAAAATATGTAAACGTGTAGCATTTACGTTGTGAAGGACTAGTGTCTGAAATAGGTCTGTGAAAGACCTGTAGTACAGATCACTAGCCCCCCTCGCGGATAAAACTACTCAAATACATTTGTAACTTAACATAACAATAAACAAACGAATGGCAAGAAGAGAAAAAACAAAACAATAGACTAAACTTAATATCTACTTCTACTTAAAATAATATAGACCTATTAATACGTGACCAGTGTATGTGTAGTGTTTGTCTGCATGTATGTGTGGGTATCTTTGAATCTTACCAAAGAAGTTTCACTTCTGACAACTGTGCTTGGCACACACGCTCTTTTTTTATTCTTAATTTTGTACGGTTTTTAACATATACTTAGACGTTGTAAAATTAGCGAAAAAATAGCGGTAGCTATAGCACATCACTATATCCTACGTCACTAATAGGATTATACCCTCATAAAATATTTCATGCGGTTAATGACACGCCGGACTTATTCTTTCCTAAACGTTACATGTATTTCTTGTTATTTGTGCTTTCTTCCCTTCGAATTTGCTGTAAACGTTGAATTAAATATTTGTGGAATACATAATAAGGCTATGGGACAAATTGCAATTATTTTATCTCATACACAAAAAGAAAAATAATCACAATAAAGTCTGGAAGAAATCGCTATTTAGCGATAAGACCGCCGTTTGTTATAATGTATCCTAGGCTAAGTCTCATTTTGTAATTTATCTTGAGCAATAAAGCATAAATAAATAAATAAATTATCGTCACTATAAACGCTCATTTAAATTTTATTACAGTACAGAAATAGAATTTTTCTTAATATGTATATTATGATAGCTATCATTCATACCTATTGCATTGTTACTCTGACGTCGTTGGTTTGTATTGAACTACTTTAATCAAACCATTATTGTTATTTATACTAAATTAGAAAACTATAACCAATAATCCTTCATCACGACAAAAGACAAATAGTTATTGAATAACCATGCTCTACCTAATCACGTTACGTATCCATAAATAAGGTATAATTCGTTAAAATGAGCGAACCAAATGGATTCGTAATAAAAATTGTACGATATAATCCAATAAACAAATCGTGGCAAGCAATAAGTTCCGAGGTCTCCAAAGAGTTATGGCTCACGATTCATAGACGCAAGCTGGGAATTGCTTCGTGATGCATTGATGCTGCTTATAATCTGATGAGTGTACTGCATCGGAATTTTATAAGGAAGAGTTATTCTTCTGATATTTATAGTGTATTATAGGTTGTTATGATAATATGTGAGTGAGGAGTCTTTGAACTTTGAAGGATACGCTACGTTGTGATATGACACTGAAAATAGTTCTAAAATATGATACGTTACGTCGTGATGAAGCCTAATATTAATAGTATCTTATTTTATTTTATTTTTTGTTATGAGAAGGTGTCAACATGTACCATATAGATTGATAAATATTTCTATGTCTTGCTGGTTTTAGGGTTGCGAAAGCAAGCAGTTAGATAATAGCTTTTCTTTAATTCAGTTCTCTATTCGAAAATTGAATGAAAACTCAGTCCTTTTAAATAAAGTTTTATGTGCGTGCGTCAACCAACGTAGCGTGGAATTTATTTAATTGCCCACCGCTGTTAACGGTTGACATTTGACAGTTTTTATTACTCCCGCATAATCTCCTTGTACGTCAATCTAACCCGTGCCAATTGAAAAACGTCGCAGCGGTTAACGGGTCGATTTAATTAACTTTTCCGGGACATTATGACCGGCTTACATCCGATTTTATGTCCGGGTCGCATTGTGTAGACACAATATCGGGAGCTTTATTGTCGACGATGGATGGAATCGATTCTTTGTCGAATGTTCTGGGCTGGTTTAGTCGATCGGGTCTCTGTAATAACGTCATTATTTCGACTTGGTTAGTATAAGCGGGCTTTGTGAAGTGCGAGTTTATTTGGCCGTTAATGATAGTAGTTTCCTTGTGGGAACTTGGTATAGGTGTACTTGTAAGACTTGTTCTTATTTTGCTTGTTGTTGTTATTGAAGTCACTTGGTATCTAGATCTATATCTAATAATTGCATTACAGAACAATATAGTACATACAATTTGACTCTACATTAATATTCCTATTTCCTTCTTGGCGTTCCAGGTCACTCTTTCAGCTGTTTCTTTTGATAAATTATACAATCTCATTCAAATAAGCTTTCGGAGTGTTTAAGAAACTAATTTTTAATTGTTATATTGATAGGAATTTGATATTTAGTATTTTATGGCATTGAAATGCTTTATAAATATAAATTATTACGAAGAGAAGTACTCGCTATGATAAATATACGAGTAGTATTTTTATATGTCTACTGATACTATGATGAATTGTTTGCTTAGTTTATAATAAAATTGTGAAACATGTTAACTGTCATTAACTGTTAAGACGAATTGCATATCAACCATATACATGAATAGTTTTGTGGAATTAGCAATGAATATAACTACATACAGTCCTTCATTCACTAAAATAATTCATAAATAATTTGCCTCCTTTGTCATGCTCACAAATAACATAATATTTTATGCACCTTGTACTATTGTTGTAATAATAATGTATGTATGGGCGTAATAATAATAAGCAATTTATTCAATACTTAATGGGGATGAGAAATTCATAAGAACTATATTGCAGGGGTAAACAACCTATTTATATACTATGTGAAAATAACTGTAGTAGAGCTCTATGCTCTCATTAGTTATATATATATTTACTTTTGCAGCGCTTTAGATGCGATAACATATATTATGGTACTTACCTACAGTTATAACCCTTTATCATATTGTGATATGACTTTGTAATAAGTAAGTAGATACATTTTTTTAAAACAGTCTATTAACGATGAATCTGTTAAGGCAATGATGATAATAAAATATATAAGTCTCTTCGTGACGAATCTTGCTGTTAAGTTTTTGAAACATCGGGTAACATAAATTACACATAATAGTGGACAGTGTATGGTATTTCAATCGTCATAATCTTGACTTGATCTCGTGTAATGAGATACTTCTAAATATAATATAATAGGTAGTTTTTTTCTGGGTTGCGTGACGTAACTATTGAACCATGTCACAATGAATTATCAGCAGTCTACCAATGTAAGGTCACATGTCTCCTATGAGGTTTTTAGTTCATAACCATACTTCATTGGATATGTGCGTGTTTGTAAATGTCGATGACATGCGATCGCTACATGATTATAGCTACAAATATAAAGCCTTATTTGTATTAAAGAGCTACACAGATACTTTCTGAGGTTTTCTTTAATATTATAGTCTACAATTTACAAGTCTATCTTGATTTAATAAACAAATATCTTTTATATTATTACACAAATTCCTCGTACTTTTTTGACAATCCTGTGAAATAAAAAGATGTGTGGCACTCGGTGACTGCATGCCGCGGTAAAGCTATTGCATAGCATGCCTTCAAGCCACACCTCCGAGCCCGTCTGAGTGGGGAGCGTGAGGTTTTTTCGTCGGAATTTCTCGATTCCGTCTATATAGCTATGCAATAGCTTAAAAGTTTGGAGGTCCACATTGCGGATTCGTGTTTTTTACTGACATGATCATTTAAAAGGGATCTCGTATGTTATATAAACTCGTTTGTAATAGGCCTTTGGCTATAATGAAGTATAATCCGATAAAAGCATCAGGCTTGCGTGCGACGGTGTAACTATAGTAGGTATTGATGATAGGTTTACTTCGGATTCAGGTTGTTATAACGACATGCAAATGGTTACGCATTCGATTTCAGTGAGTATTTGAGTTTTAATTGGTAGAATCGTTGAGAATTAGTTACCCTTTTTAACGAAAATATGGTTGAGTTAGAATATATAAATATTTTACGACTACAAATGCATTCATTAAGTAGTTTTATCTTAAAAGATACCCTGTTTAATATAATACATAGATACAAATGCATATAAAATTTCGTAGAGTTGTTTCCCCTCGTATGTGTAATGACATTTTCCCGATTATCCCTATCTGTGTAACCGGGAGCCGGTTGGTCAACAGACAGCGAAATTTTGAGATAGACTTTTACTGTAACTCGATTTTCTCCGTATCTAGTACGAAATAAGTTAATTCAAGTTATAAATCTTATTGTAAATTGAATAATCTTTATTCACTTTCAACCATTTCTATATAAATACTCAATCAAAGCTAACATAGAACTTTCAACAGAGGGTAGTGTGATATTTAGATAAGTTTCGGTTATAATTTGAATTAAAACAACATTTGGAAGTAACTAAAACATTTTATCTACAACTTATCACATTAGGTTTAAAATACAATACAAAATTCAAGTGCCACCATACAAATTTTTTACACAACACACGATCTTAATATCGTCACAAAAAAACCGCCACTTAACGAGTCATCAAAAGTGGGTATCGTATTTCAACCTAATTTTAAATGACGCATGCCGATTTGGACACGATGTTTTGTTTATTAGAAACTTAAGCTTATAAACTATGTATTACGAAAGTATCGCAGCACTATATTATATATATCTTGAGTAGGAGTTAAACAAAAATGGGTCAAAAATTTGGGTCAAAAATTACGTACATTTAAAAACATAGTTTTTGGAAAAAATATTGCAACTAAGGGAACTTTTAGACATTTTCTAAGATTTAGATAGATTCCAGCATCAAAACAAATCAACAGAACAGTACAGTTCTAGGAAATATTTCAAGATATAAGTTGTTAAAAGTAGCAAAAAATTTTTCATTTTGGTACCTGGATGCTATAAAAAAATGGATACGGCTTTTCGTAAAACATAATATTTTCAAGGTATGGCTCTTATGAGATGTGTTTGTTTTTTACTATCGTACATTCAAAACATCTATTCTGGTCATATTTCGGTAATGTAGCAGTCAGCAATCAATTAAAATTTTAATGAATACAAAAATATTCCTGTGGCATATCCATTCTTATTCTTCATCCCAAAAATACGCAAGCTGTTGACTCACCGGCTCCCGGCGTGATACTACGTAGTATCGTATTTCACTACATATTTTCATGTTATTGAAACAAATATAATGCTATTCTATGAAATATACCAAAACTAAGTAGTTTTACGTTTTAGATCTAACATCAACTTGCCTTTTTATCCATTTCTGGCTGAAATATAACGACAATAAAATCGCCATCACGCGTTCGACCTTGCACATGCTGATAGTTACAGACCGATTTTTAGTGAAAATTAACAGAACTATTATATAATTAGTATTTATAATCAATATTTAATAACCCATCCATCGTTGCTTTTAATATTCAGCGAATCACTTTAAGATTAGAACAAGTTTTCACCAAAACAAAAATACGTAGTCACCACATGCGATGACGTAATTTTGAATGACGCGTGTTTAAATTTTGTTCTCTAGCGCTGCTCGTGTTTTGGCGTCACTAGCCGGCCTGTTTCTTCTTTAAGCATTTGTAATGTGTTAGAAAGGAAAGGTAGATATACAATGAGGTTGTTTATAGTAAAAACAAAACACTCGAACCCTCACCGGCTCCCGGTGTTTCAACGGACAGGGGTAAAAAGTGTTATGCCGGGAGCCGGTGGTTTCACAGACAAGGGGTATTCAAAATAGTCATTTTAAAAAATCACGGAAGATTGATTGAAAATTTAAAAAAAAGCTTGTAAGGATTTGATACGGAAATAATTGCTACTCAAATATAATTCGACTTCGTTAAACAAATCCCTTTGAGTTATGGCACAGAGTTGGTGCGTGGGTGAAAATTGATAATGCAGGAATTTAATAAATTGTAGCACGTCGCATCACTTCTATACCTATAATAAATACCAATACCTTTGTTATAGGAAAAAGATAATATTTTTAAGTCATTTTAATTAGGTTTGGATACTTTGTTTATATTATGTTGGGGACGGTACAATGTGGAACTTTGGTTCAGGAATGCGAACCCGCTTTGTCTAAAACCTAATAAATTATATACTAAAACCTTCCTCTTGAATCACTCTATCTATTAAAAAAACCGCATCAAAATCCGTTGCGTAGTTTTAAAGATTTAAGCATACAAGGGGACATAGGGACAGAGAAAGTGACTTTGTTACTATGTATTGATGAAATGTGTATTGATAACATACCTATTCTTAGATATCAAAACATATCTTCCCATTCCGATATAACCCCATTCATAACACCCTGATCGATCCACGAATAGATAAAAAACAACTAAATAATATAAGGCGAAAAATGTCACGCGATTTTTCATTCAGCTCGCAATTTCCTCATAATATCACTTGCTCACAATGTCTTCTATCTATCATTCACAGCGCAACGCGTCACCGCGCTGCGTGGCATCAATTATGTGGGGTGAACTTGGCTTGTGTTTACTTTAATAAGTATTCCGTTGGAAAGGGTGAAATGCAATGTTCTAATGATGACTATACTGTAGTAATAACGCTGTAAAGGCTGTTGAGATAGACGATACTTTGATCCTAGAAAAAGGCGATAGACTTGGAATGTGATTGTAGCTATATTTTTGTAAAATTCATGTCATGAGTACATCTTTTACAGAGCAAAGTTCATCAGTGCTATTAATGACAATATGTAATAGTGCTATAATAAAATCAGAGTTAGGTGAAAATAAATTAGGTGGTGAAATGACTGTCTGCTTTTCAGGCACCGATTGAGTCTAATCTAAAACTTGTTATTATTCTTAAAAGGAATGTCACCAGATAAAATAATGAATATTTCATACCTAGGTATATTGAAAATACATTATATATAAATTTACATTCACTAGATGTTTATTAAACTTTATTTTATAAGCTACTTCTCTCTGTGCATTATATTTTATGCTAGAAATAAGATATGTATTTCATATATCTTCTGAGTTTGTACATCTTTTCTCGACGAATGCAATATCATTTTCTAAGTAAATTTTATTATTTAAAACGAACGTATAAAATGTATATAGTACAAAACGTGTATATATTTTTTAAACATGAAAAGATGTTAATTAAACATAAAACATTGAAGATTATCGGATGACATACAGTATTTTATTAATATATTTTGTTACAATATAAATTTAGTTTTATAGAATTTAAATCATTTTTATGAATTTAAAAATATTTGCATACATTTTTAATGTAACTGTTTTAACATAATAATTTATAGTTCCCGTCAAATCTCTAAACACAGTTTTTCTTGTTACAGGTGTTCACCAAAACAAAATGTCGTGTCGGGCGTTGTAATGGAAACGGATTGTGACTTCAGTTTAGTGTAAGAGTGATTAGTGAACATGGGCACGCTGGGCTTCCTTCTCATACTGAGCGGCTCTTTGCTCGTTGGATGGATTGACGGTGAGCTTCTTTGTAGTTTCCTTGGAAATTCACTGAAAGTGGTATAATATTATATCAGAGTCATTCTGTTGAAAGTAGTAGCTATATAATTCTTTATTATACCCAGTTATTCGGCCAAAGAGTAGAGATGATTTATTGATGTGTATGATAATGATAATAATTGAATAAAATAAGAAAACACTTAGCACACACTTCTGTAGCGAGTGGTCACCAGTGGTCTGTTTGTGCCAACCCTTAATTATAGAGTCGTAAATATTATTTTACGAGTTTACTTTCAAATTAATACATTTTTATTTGTTTTGCAGAAGGATATTACAAATAACATTGGCAGTGAATAAATATGTAATAGATAAACAATGGTATTCGAAAATAAGTATATCTATCTCATAAAATGTGAGATGATAATGTAAAAATAGTTGTAAAATAAACACAAAAAAGTTCAGAAACTTGAATTTAGCTTAAATTTTATATAGGTACCATATAAGTACCGTTTCATAACGGGTATTGATGCGTTTTGTTTATGGAGCATATTATTATTCATCGATGAAGGTATATCATTGGAACATTACTTTCTTGCAATAAGCACTAATCAAAATGATAATAATGTTTTATTAGCTTTATTGGAATTCAAATACTTTGAAAAATAATATCGTAGAGTAATATGGTAGAGTTGATTGCTTATTTTGAGTCTTTTCTTAAATACTAAATTTATTTTAAAATAAGTAAACAGGTTTTGCGAAATTTGATGCGATAATATTGCAAATTTAGTAGACTTACTTACTTACTAGAGTGGCGCAGGGACTCGAAGTGAGTCTTGGCCTCCGACAATAAGAGCCTCCATTTGACTATATCACTCTAGCAAATTTAGTAGACACTGCTATATTACCATTTTCTTCAGAGTAACTAAAAACTTCCAATTTATTATTTTCTTTAATCCGATAAATACTGAGAGACTGCGTTTGTTATAGTATATTTTTCGATGAACCTATAAACACGTAAATATTTCTGGATGTAAATATAATACGTATATACATATTATTGCAAAATGACTGTGAAGCATGTACCATAAAATGTACACCTTACCTTTAGGTATTTATACCAAGTTATTTCATATAATAAGATCAAGCACATCTTGAGACACTTAATTTTGGATTTTTCCTAATTACTGTTCTTATTTAGGAGTTGGGTAAAAGCAATATTACAACCTCGTTACAGATAATAAATCATTTTCCTCAATAAAGTAGGCGTTTTGAGATAAATTGCTTTTTATTTAATTGTTTCACTCAGCCGCTTTTATAGAATATACATTTCGGTAAAGATTAATTTTTTTATTAAACATATACCGTACATTTGATTTTTATTAAATCATTCAACTGATGGCTTTATGATATTGGGTAGATATTTGTTTGTCTGTTTTGTTATAATGTTATAAATTGGTGTGTTAAATTATGGTAAAATAAATCTATACTAATACATATTATAAAGCTGAAGAGTTTGTTTGAACGCGCTAATCTCGGGAACTACTGGTCTGATTTGAAAAATTCTTTCGGTGTTAGATAGCCCATTTATCGAGGAAGGTTATAAGTTATATATCATCACGCTACAATCAACAGGAGTGGAGCCACGGGGGTAAAACCGCGCGGAGCAGCTAGTAACTAATATCAATCAATACAAAACTACGCATGCAATTTTTTTTAATTGTTATTTATATCTCGATATTAAATTTTTTAACATATAGATAAACGTGTTATCACAGAATTATTTCACTTATATACATACTCTAAATTACATTATTGTCATTAATTTATATAATAAAACTGAATCTCGAAATCTCAAGAAAAGCTGAACCGATTTCGTTAATTAATAAACCTTTTTAAACAGACCATGAACGATTTATTTGCACATGTTTTTCACACTCGCTCGTGTGCTTTGATACTTAAATAACTACCACATAGAGATGTTATGTGATAGTTTAAATACGGCTTTGACTTGTCTTAACGACTACCTTAATGAGCGGGATGACCTTTTTTGCCCTTCGAAGCGCGGAGGTGCTCACGGGAAATAGCTGTTGACGAAACTACACTCATTTGACGAAAATATTTACTTATAGGTTTGCTTTAAAAAAGTAGTTTTTATTATATATATGTGACTTTTGTAGAGGTCGGGGTTATTCATTAAGTAAACTGTAATATTTAGGGTTATAAATAAGCTATTTTCATTGTAGCAGATCTTCTATATTTGGGATTGCAGGCCCAATTTTATAAGCACTATTCCCTATCTTACTATTAGAGGTCTACTTTATTAGTGATAAAAATATCCTATTTGCAGGTGTCAAATTGCGGAAATTAGCTTTCGTTTTTATTCAACAGTCTTTTAAATTATAATTAGATTATTACGTGTTATTACAAATGTACCCGAATTTTGATATATTTTCGCTTACAAGAACGGTATAAATGTTAACAAGAATATTGGTATTTTCCCAAATTTATTCTTCTCTTATCACGATGGATTTACCATAGTAATCCCACTTGATAGAAATATCGGTTCGATACAAATATAAAAATGCGTACCGAAGGAAAGCTTATTTACCTTGCCCTAAGCGTACTTATGGATGGTATAAAAACATAGATTTACATATAATATCTTTTCGTGCTAACATAATATTTTATGGGGTCGTATTTATAGGATTTATTTATTATTTATTAGGATTTTCTATATATTGCCAGCAAACTTTACAAAAATAACTTCTTAATCGCCATATCAAAGATTACGGAAAATCTTCCTTCCACTATGAAAACAAATACATCCATACTTATAATATTATAAATGCGAAAGTAACTCTGTCTGTCTGTTACCTATACTCAATCATGCCTAAACTACTGAACCAATTTGCATGAAATTTGGTATGGAGATATTTTGATACCCGAGAAAGGACATAGGCTACCTCTTAATGCGAAATATGTACCACGGGCGAAGCCGGGGACCACTAGTTTACTATAATTGGCATTATTTGGCAGAAACACGAAATGAACAAATCTTTTCATAATGTACATTATATAACCAAATAATTGCACTTTTCATTTCTTTCAACACTTCAACCGTGCTTTTATATTTTTCCGAAGATAACTTTACTAATTAGTAAACAAAAAAATATCCGTTGCTCTCTTTTAAATTAGCTTGTTTCTTAAGGAAAAACGCTCTTAGCGGATTAATTTCTCAATATTAACTGGAGCAACTCCAAAGTATAAATCAAAACGAGGAAAGATGTTGTAATTGTGCCTTTTAATGCGGCATCATGTCAAGGTTATATTTATAGCTGTATTGCAAGTAGACCGTATTCTCTGTGGAGGTAAACCGTATCCATGACCGTGTATTTACCTACCATAATATTATACTCAACTCAAACTCAAACATTTAAATATATTCAATTAGACTTCTTTTGAAGCACTTTCGAGTCGTCATTACATATTTTTAACAATTACCACCGATTCGGAAAGCAGTATCTATGGATAAGAACCGGCAAGAAACTCCATAGTTGCTGTTTTTAACTTAAGAAGTTACAAAAATTTAAGAAATGTAGATTGTAGTTATGGTAATAATAATCTTGGCTATTTACGTAGATAATTTTAAAACAAGAGATATTCATAGCCTTAATTTTCATAAATAAAAATCGACCGAACGAAGTCCTCCATTATAACTGAACGCGCATGATACAAACCGCGGAATTGCATAGAAATCTTATAACGTATTCAAATCAACAGCAGGCAAACACGAAGTGCACATGCAATAAATAAATCGACTCAGCTCCGGTATAAACCAGTTTGCGCCGGTTGAGACCGGCTCTATCCGGTTTCGAATATCTACTTCCTACAGGTGCAATATCTCAATATGTCCCCTCAGATACATCTTTATTCCGCACTAGATCGTGTTAGAACAAGCTATGTACTATTTGAGGTACATATTCAAAAATTCACATACTTCGTTTGTATGTAAATTTCGCACATCTTGCAATCCCGTTGGAACGAATATGAATGTCTATTGTCAGGATATTTGTTATTGAATACAGTTGGTAAGTTGAAGTTTTATTTACAGTCTTGTTACTTATCGGTTAAAAGATGAATGGGACGAAGTATTAAAACATTTTTGTCTTATTCCAATTTCCAACTAACTTGTCTTATTCGCTTGTATTTTTAGCGTGGCAATTCGCTCGCTTTTTGCTTCTTAATTCAATGTTAACTTGTATAAATAAATGAAGTCTTTTTGTGGAAATAAACAACACAGATAAAATATAGTGTTGAATTAATAAATATACTCTTCATGTAACTTGTACTAGAATTTAAGTATATTTATTTATAAAATATTAGGTTAGGTTTCATAGCTCTATATATTAATTCTATATTAAATTTTATAAAATTATGTTATGAGATATTATTTTATCTATAGTTACATGTTGTGAGATATCTTTTTATCTATAATAGATACATACGACATTGATAATATTATATTTAATATTTATACTAAATGCTTCGGATAAGAGTACAAAGAGTTAACTAGGGAAGCCTGTTTACAGGAGAGAGTGTTCATTGACTATATTCTTTTGTTATAAATTTGCATTATATAATTTATTATGTATTGGATATACTTTTAATTATTTCATCGATGGAATTTACAAAATAAATAAAAAAAAATATTTTGTATAGTTTATTTTCTGCCAAATTATGCGCTAGCATATGACGTCATTTGGCTTATGAAGATATTCATCGTTCATATTATTATCAAACAATAGTATCACAAACACATCATAATCAAAAACTGAGTAAGAACTACAAAAACTCCGTAACTTACGGAAAAAGATATCTCCAAATGTCCGATGAGATTACATCGAGTCTGCAAATCCAATAATTCGTTATATTGAAGAAACTTTTCATACAAAGTTGCCGCCTCGAAATGATTTTCTTTGACCCGCCGTTATTATTAGTATTATTCAGGGATGCCAATATTCTTAGCCCAGGATTTGTTCCTCGTTTGTTACGTTCCATCTCCCAAATTTCTTTGCTAAGGCTAATCGATATAATTATAATTATGATGTAGAAGTAGTATGCAAAATTTGCATGCTGTTTTTCAATAACGGCCAAACATGCTGTACCTGTACTTTAAGTACCTAAAACAAATGCAACATCTTTATACCACGTTTATTGTAAATAAAGAATTATTATGAATTACGATTAATGAATTGGCGGATCTTGCGCTTTTAAGACTCTACAGTCTACATGTAATACTTTGCTTGAATTATGTTCTAGCAGTTTCTACGGCATTGAAAGTTCGCTATACAATCGATAATGGTTCCTGTATCCGTCCCTAATTTCAACTTTATCAAACTTTTATAATGTTATCACAAAAGTCTATTCTACGTATATCTATACCATAATATTATTATAGCCAAATTTATTTTGCGTTTGTGTGAAAACATGACAGCAACAAACACTATGCGAATAGAGCTATTTTTGCATTTATAATATCAGATTATTGTTTTTGTTTTCAATTTTATTCAACAGAACTTGAGAAAAATAATACTTAAATGACACCGTTCAAAACATCATTTAATATACTAGCTTTTTGCCCGCGCCTTTGCCCGCGTTTTCAAAGGAAAACCCGCATAGTTCCCGTTCCCGTGGGATTTCCGGGATAAAACCTATCCAAGTTACCCTCTATATGTGTGCTAAATTTCATTATAATCGGTTCAGTAGTTTATGCGTGAAAACCATTCATTCATACATACATATAAACCTTTTATCTTTATAATATTAGTATAGATAAATAAAGTATATAATATAGATAAATAATTAACTCAACCTCTAAAAATAGCATTTAAAAGGTTATTTGAAATTAAATTGGTACGGTAGGTAATGTTTATAAAATTGCTTTCGAGAAAAAATAATATTGATACAAAATTGTTATCTAATAAAGTTTTCCATTATTTCCTATCTTAAACACAAGTGGAGCATGGATTCGAAGAAGTCCGCTAGAAATGAATTCATAATATAAAACATGAAATATTTTATTTAATATTGTATTATTTATTTTATACTGTAAAAGCATTGAACCGTTATGTTTAAGCATCTCAATAATATTAAAAAGGCTTATTTTAACATCAAACGATACGTGGAATATATCATATTAGAAAAATATGTAACTAATTTGCTTTAAAATAAAATATGTACCTATATTAAAATATACTCTTGGTAACATAGAGAAAGAAGCCTTGAAACCGTCTGTTTCTTTTAACGACGTCTATTAAACTGTTTACAAAAAGCGTCACCGTTTTATTCAATTTTACATTGTATTTTGTTCCAGAAAGGTCTTAAAAGATTCTTAGACCTATTTTTATTGAGCCAAATAATTTCCCCAACTTAAAATGGGATATTATATATTCTTTGAGTATTAAAATTTATGGACTGCTACTTCACTGAATTTAAATGTCCTTTAAATCTGATTAGCCCTACACAATACACATAAACAATAATATAAATAAAATAATATTATATAATAATATAAAATATTTACTTTATAAGGGAGATAATACAAAGGATCCTTTTACGAAATTAATATCATAGTAAACATCCAAAAATAAAAATATTTTTTAAGCTGTATAATGCGTTATAGAGTACACAACTCTACATAACATTATGTTCGAATTTTCCATATATAAAGCAGACCTTTAACTAGTAGAAGCGAACTTTTACGTGTGATTTTTTGGAAAACCCCAGTGGGTACATAAATAACAACGTCCACGGCAAATCCATACATAAACCCAGAAGGAATGGTTGGTAATCGTTCACAGTAATTGTTCTAGAAAGATCAAGGTCCGAAGTCCGAACCGCAGATTTATCGACTGCCTCAGTTACCGTTTCACCTGTGAAGTATTTGCAAGAGCGTCAAATAAATATGTCTTCCACTGGGCTTTGGGCAACATACGTGGCGAGTTTAGGTCATTTAAAACCGGTATTTAATACGATTTTTCGATATATGGCTGTGTCTACATAGTGCTGCAAAAAGAAACAAGGAAAAAATCGCGAAAAATACGCCCATTACGGAAGACTATACATTTATAGTGACGTCGTTTAAAAATAACATTTTTTCATAAAATTGTAAGCATAATAAATGTGTTATGTTACACGTATGTTATCGTTTGTTTTTATTCAATTACGCAGATAATTGAAGTAACGTGTTTAAATAAACATAGTTTGGTAAATTTATAAAATTCACAGTACTTTAAAAAAAATAAAAATTGAAACCACTCACATTAATTAGTAGCTTAGTCAACACATGCTAAATTACGTAAAATCTAAAATTTTCAAATGAGCAAAGTACCATATAGGAGACAGAGGTTCATTTTCTTATGTAACATGCTTAGGAAAAGGTCACCCTTTAGCAACGCGTTTTTTCAAATGATATGAAACATAGATTCAAAGGTTAAAGGGTACCTATTTGACAGCTTATTCGACAATTTTATCTTACATATTATAATATACGTTTTCTTTTATGCAATAATCAGGCTCTCGAAAGAGTAGAGATAAAATATCATAGCAGGTAAATGGAATATTATTTGTTTGTATTTCATATGACTGATATTATGTACTTGGAACTTGATTAAATCCGAAGTATTAAAATGTTTTAACTTGTAGTATTATTTATATTATAATAAAAATAGTATTATCAGCGTAAATCTGACTACGTAAATTTTTTGACAATATATGTCCAGTAGTTTGCGCTCAATTACATCGATTTTTTAAAATAAGGGTTGCAGATATTATTAAAATAAATATAACGTGTTTTATATATTATATGCATATAACTGACAAACTTTTTCTATATTATTGTGGTTGCTTTGATTTCACTTTTATCTTTCATTTTAATGGAATGAATGTAAATCAAACTGTATTATCAGTTCAGACACGGATGCATTAGCCATGAACAACATTACTCTACAATTTTATTACGTTTGTTTATTATTGTGTTATTCTTTGACATTAATATCCCTTACACAATAGTAAAAAGCATTAAACTCTCAGCTTTATATAATAAATAAGAAGCGTCCATTCATTTGGTAAAAACAGCTGTACGTGCCCTGTGA
Source organism: Colias croceus (assembly GCF_905220415.1). Lineage (NCBI taxonomy): Eukaryota > Metazoa > Arthropoda > Insecta > Lepidoptera > Pieridae > Colias > Colias croceus. The sequence goes on from NC_059542.1 coordinate 9,338,180, forward strand.
GGAAAGCGCTCGTATCAATGGGCAGCCATTGCTGGACCAAAGGAAACAATTGGCTATGTAATTTATGTTGCCGCAAGCTTTTGTAGCGTGATTCGTGAACTATTTGCATGCGCCATTTTGAATTTTGGCTGCCTTTTGGCGGTTAATTGATTTACGTAGAAAACGGTGTTTGCGTGTTTTATGGTAATATTCTTATTCATTAAATGTATACATTCGGATAGTAAAAGAAGAGAAAAGGGGTTAAGCAAAAAGATTTTGACAAAAAAATTTTGAAATATAAATAAAATCTACGTTGTATGTTTTTCTAAGATTTCTCTTGAATGAAAGTACTCAAATTAAATTTTCATTTCATTCTTGCAATTACTGTCTGTAATTAATAAATAATAATGTGGTCCCAACCTGTTACACGAAACCCTTAACCTTATATCAAGAACGTGACATTAACTTTACCGAAAGTTACTCTCAAATATTGTCTTCCGAACAATCTCCTTTGAATGATTTATTATTTCTATCAAATTGGAACTTGGTAACTTACGTCACGTTAATATACCAATCTGCTTTTAAGAGGCAATTTGGAAACTTTTCCATATATATTGTTATCATTGTTCGCAATATGAATTGTGGAACTTTTGTACTGAATCATGTAGATATATTGCGGGATTTCACGTTTTTACCGTCGTTCAATTATTTTTATATTAGCGAAAGCACACGGGCTCGCTTGTATGAGCTTTATGGTATGTGGAATATTTACCTAATTATTGTGTGTTAAAATCTATCTTTTAACCAAATGTTTCTATGGAAAAGAGTACTAAACATCTTCACACAGACCTATATAATTATTATGATTTCAATTCGAAATCAGGAATTTACGTAACATATTTTTACGTACATAAGTGATAAAAATTAACACTTCTTTTTTAATCACTTATTGACAGTAATAACACTTGAGAAGTTATATTAATGTTGAAACGTTGACAAATATTAGATTTATCATGGGTCGGTATTACATTCCAATAATGTTCAATTTATATGTTACATACGACAATTACAATTTAAAGCGCTATTTTTATTTTATTTTTTTATTATTTCAACGTAATATATTGAATATACCTACCCCTAGAAATACAATTTCAAACCGCATACCTAAATAAAATGCAAATAATAGCCTCGGTGTAAGTAGTTTTCTGCCAAAATGTTGTAATAAGTCAAGTTGTAATGTATTCGGAAGTAATTCTTGAGGAATAAATGGGATATAAGATTCCCATCAGATTGTTACGCGAGTCATATAATGCTGCAGAGTTGGTACTACATATTTTATTAAAGATATAGTGAATTAGGTATTTCTCATACTAATGTAATACATGCGAAAGTTTGTATGTTTTTTGTTATTTCACGTAAAAACTGCTGAACCGATTTTCATGAAATTTGGCACAAATATAGAGTGTAACTTGTCAGTTCTAAATTTTCGGGTTGTCTGGCAGAAATCGCTTACGGCGATAAGACCGCCCTCTGTACATGTTATTACTCTTAGTTTCTAATCCTGTATTTAGTGTACAATAAGAATTTTTCATTCATTTTTCATAGATAAGATACAATTTAGTAAACCAAATTACTTGCAAGTTCATTCCTGAATCGCTTATTGTAGACTTTCAGTGGTAGACGTAGTTTAAAAAAAGTATCGTTTAAAATTACAGTGGTACCTAATAATACATATAGTTAGTATTAAAAAATAGCATCTAATTAAAATAAATTAATAAATTTGCTAACGATCATAAAGTGATAGTTAATTTAATACATAAATGAAACCCAACCGACACAGACAAAGATTTACGCCAGCGAAACGCTTTGAAAACAAATATTTCAGTGCTCAAAGATATCATGTTGTTATTTAGTTCACCTTATTTCCAAATATGCGAGTTTACAAGAAAAAATAACGTTGCATTCAATTCAAATTTAAATTTGTCTGCATATTACACATAAAAAAACATATTCATTTTTTTAACGATTAGATATAACCTAGGTTACTAATATTATAAATGCGAAAGTTACTCTGTCTGTTTCTTCTTCATGCTTTATAAAATTCAACTGATTTGGATAAAATTTCGTACAGGGATAGCTAGAGACCAGAGAAAGGTCATATGATAGGTATTTGTCCCGGAAATACCACGGGAACGGTAGCTATGCGGGTTTTTATTTGAATACGCGGGCGAAACCTTGGGCGGAAAGCCAGTAACTATTGAATAAAATTACAATCATTATTTAATAGTTCTGTTATCGTATTTAAATGAATAGACCAATAAAACAGATAAACAAACTACGTTTACACAACAGCGCGATTAAAAGTGCCTAATGGATTTTTTGTATTACCAAAGTAAACATTATCTGTGCCGGAGCGAAATGGGCGGGAATCGCATTCACGTAGTCAATCTGATAAAAGCGATTGGCGCCAAACGTTCTGAGTTCCAGGGAACGTGCATAGAGGTATGTCTATGAGATTACTTGTAAAAATTAGTCCAATACGTACTTACGTAGGCTCGATTATCGAAGGGAAACTTCTTTATCGGGGTTGAAAAAAAAATTAGTGTAACATTTTTTCGTTTCGCGTGACATTTTTCCGTTACGCGCCATAATTTTCTTATCCCTACCACGCGTGATTCGACGTATTTCTGTAAAGTTGCATATAGTTAAGCTATTTTACAAAAATAAGGTCATAAAGAAGTCTCACCTCTTACGTGTGTACAGTACACACGCACATTATTTTTATTTTTGAACCAATATGCCTAAGATAATTTACCTATAAAAATGTTTTATGAAACATAAATTATTAGATACATTTCATATAAGGCCGTCTCATCTCGTTATCAGAAGTAGAAGGCCGATCTCGTACTGCAGTAGTTACACTAGCAGGTAACGTGCATAACTGCATAGTCTTTCTATGAGAACACTAATCGAACAATAGGTTATAATACTTATAAGTAATTTCAATAGCTCCATTTAAAATGGTCAAGTATTGTGGACATTTTCTTTGTGGTAATTAGTAATTAGGTACCATGTATTTGAAATTGATATACTCAGTAGTATGTCTCAATCTAATTATGGAGTAAAAATTTGAAAAACCATATCATGAGTTTTCTCTACCAAATATAGGTAATGTAAGTGAATTCGTGTTCTTTATTATGCGTGGTTCAAAAAACTTTCCTTCAATAATAATAGGTAATATATACGCTTTATTGTTAGTTTAAAAATAGCTTTTTCATTACCCTTCGTAATAACTTCACTCGATATTAAATATGTAAATCGATTCAATGGATTAGCTATGGATGTGAGAGCGTACTTTAATACTTAACTAATTTATTAATATTCAGACGTCTATGAAATAAAACGTGGCAAGCTCCAGCTATATTACAATTTTGCTTTTAATATAACAAAGTTTAGGTTATAAGTCTTTATAATAAGTGTCTGTAGTCACAATATACAAACTGTGTTCAGTGAAGCAAAATTTGGAACTTTTGAGCACGATTTGTTCAAACATTGTGTACAATGTAATACGGAATATTATGGATCACATGTTATGTAGTTGTTTATTCTTGCCTGAAGCTATCATTTACTTTTAATTGATATTGTGGCCTGAAGCAAGACCTCTTTCAAAAGTCGGAGAAAATTTTAATGCCGTTTGTATTATAGGTAGAGAAGAGTACGTACCTATCACAAAAATATGTTTCTGTATTTACAATTAGGGGGTTTTATAACAATTAAAATCATCATTTTATAAGTTTAATACCGAAATAGGGAGCAAACGCTTGACGTATTTACCAGCTATTTTGATATTTTGCTACACATTTGTCTGACAGCTGAATGTGTACTGATGTCGCGGTGTCAATGTATAACATTGATATAGAAGGATCTAGAATAACCGTTTACATTTATTATTTCTTTATATGAATATGCGATTTATTTACACTAATATTATAAACAGGAAAACTTTGTTATTTTGTTTGTTTGATTGTAATGAATAGGCTCATAATCTACTGGACCGATTTTAAAAATTCTTTCACCATTCGAAAGCTACATTATCCACAAGTACCTAATATAGGCTAGGTTTTATCCAGGAAATCCCACGGGAACGGAAACTATGCGGGTTTTTCTTTAATAACGCGGGCGAAGCCGCATGCGGAAAGCTAGTATATTGATAAAAAGGGATTGAACGAAATTGGTCTAAAAAAAGCAACCTAACACTTATCTTTCAACTACTTAAACTATTGCTTCTTTTCCACGTACCTACTGAGAAAATAGTATGCTAAAATAATAACATCAATGTAAGCACTACATACTACGGACGTTTAACAACGGACGCTTCAAGTACAAAGACTCACTAATCCTATCAAGAGCATCGGTTAAATTAGTGAGGAACAAATTAACATAATTGATTTAGTACAAGTTGAACGTTATTCAAATGAACCACGCACAACTGTATTACATCTTAAGCGTCTTAGTTAAGTCGGTAATTAAAATTGTAAGGAGTTGCGAGTTTAACGTTAGCTAGTAGTAAAGTTGTTTATTTCACTACCTTTTACTTATTAGCTGTACGCTCTAGTAGAAGAAGTAATACGGAATATTAAATAGCTTACGTAATTACATTTGCTTTCATTTTCTATTGATAGTTCATTGTTGCTTTAGGATGAAAGTGACGCAGTTTTCTAATACTTAGTGATCGATTCGTAAAATAAAACATTTTTATAATTATTTTGTTAAATAAAGTTTGTAATGTAAATATGGACAATATATTTAGTAAAACAGGTATATGAGAGGAGGCTTCAAGTAAAATAATCTTAATACCACTTATTTTTGAAGTGAAACTTCTTTATCGGGGTTGGACAAAAATTTAGTGTAACATTTTTGCGTTACGCTGTAGACGTGACATTTTTGCATTACGCCGTAGGCGTGACATTTTTGCGTTACGCCGTAGGCGTGACATTTTTGCGTTACGCGCAAACTTTTTCTTATCCCTAAGTTTCACTTCTTACGTGTGTACTCTAGTACACGCACACATTTTTTTACTTACGCTATTGTCGCCGTAATGCATCGAGGAAAGAATTGTTTAATCAAATATTTTTTGTTTCTGTGAACATTTTTTGAAGCCTTAGTCTATTTTTATACATTTAGATATTGTCCTTAACTTAATTCATATTTTATGAACTGTCTACTACGGCAAATGCTGACATAAATATCTTCAGTATAACAATTTTTTGCATTAAAAATAAGACTTGTATAAAATTCGAGTACCATAAAGCACAACGCTAAAAGACAATCCTGTTTGTACAACACTATTGTGGTTGCATTTAAAATTAGCCGAGTGCGACGGCATGCGGTGACATTTAGAAGTAGGAGACCAGATGCAAATGCTGGGTTTTCAGACGAATATTCGCTAAAAAGCGGAAATAGAAAGCGATAAATATTATATGTATGAAAAAGGGAACAGATATTAGGAAAAACTAAAAGAAAATATCGTAAAAAAAGTATTTTATTTCAAAAAATATCATTTCATTTCATCATTTGCTTGCATAAATAATTGAAATGTAGAGTTTTATAATTACCGTATATGATTTCAGAACTTTATCATATTTGTTAGACTGTATGTTACAACCATCGCTGTAAATTTAAAAATAATTATATCTCAAGACGCTTTTCTATGCTTTTTATTCATAATTTTATTCTATTTAATAGGACTTACATATCTAACTCATAGTGAAACTATAAGCTACGCTACAGAACCTACGTTACTTACCATAATAAAAAAAATGTTAAGGTATTACATGATATTTTTTCTGTAGTACGACAATATATTCCTTTTAGAAAGTTATATCTGTATCATTACGTGCTTATTATCCTGTTGACATGTTTTGACCGACAATATAATATATTTGTATGGCTCGGAGCGATGTTTTGTATTCCCTGTAACTCTCCCTATAATTTTCTACATTTTCACCAAAGGTATGTATTTATGTACTTTAAAATGGAATGCGTGTTTCGTTGTTATTAGGAAGTTAAATTTTAGAGTATTATTCATTTTTAAATGCTTATGTAAAGTCCATTTTTAAAAAGCCGCTTAATGCCGATTCAAAACATTTCCTATTTTTCCGAAGATGTAAGAAATGACCATCTAAAATGATATAATGATTTTTGATAAATTCATTAAATGTAAGTTACTTCGAAGTTCCTTTTTTGCTGTGGTATATTTTGTATGCGTTTTAAACTCGTAGCAACTGAAGTATAACTTCTGCTTCGAGATCGTGCATGCTTCCTGAAACATTGCGGTAATATCCTTAAAATATGCAATAGTAAATCTATGCTACCCTCATAACCCCCAAATAATTAAAATGAATTACATATGTTTATATATACCAAAACATTTATATGTTTTGCACACAAATGGAAAAAGTTCACAAATCCGTGTTAAAATTCAATTGAAATTCAAATGTTACACATCAAACGCGAGCTGTGTTCCTTTATTCATTGCCATGTAAAATTATTGGTTGCTATTAGAACAGTTGTCACGTATGAGAAGTTTAAGAACAGTATGTAGTTGCGAATTGTTTTCTAAACTACAGCCACCGTTTCTGAATACTAAATATATTGTGACTGTAAGCTGCTATAACTTTTGTATAGTGTTCGAAATGAATGTATTTGTTTCGTTTTTTGTACACAATTTAGCTGTTTATGTTATGAATGATCTCTAATTAGGGTGTTTTACAGAATTTATTTGTCTCTTCATGCGTTTTCGCTTGCGTTATTTAGGGTCCTTGCGAATATGGTAAAGTTATCCCAATTTGAAACATTATTAATTTTTTAGCCTGTAGTCAAATACTAGAGCCATTATGTATTTTGAAATACTGTTAGGCTTAATGCTTAACTTGCATATGACATATAACCTTAACAATACGACGAAATTACTTTCAAATGCCTAAAAGTGTCATCTACTAATCCCATAAAAAGACAAGTACTTGAGCCCTTAATGCAACGATTACGATGATGGATTACCAGGAGAACATAACAATCCAAGATGTGCGATACAAAAGGGTAATCTTGTGTTGAATATCGAAAAGTAATGTTTGCGACGAAATGATTTGTCTAGCGCATAACCCGCTGGGGTCGACTCCACTTTAGTAACAAAGAGAATAATGGGTTTTCAAGCACTTTCTTTGAAGAGCGGCTTTACAAAACATTAAGTATTTGTATGTACGACGTTTTACTGTGCATCGACTATTTCTGATATTATTTTTCTTATGGAATATTAAAAAGGAAAGATTTTTCAGTCTACAAATATGAAACAAAAAAAAATAAGAATGTATTTTATACATAATTTAATATAATATAATGTGCTAAAACGGTTCTTAATATCCTACCTAGAAATGAGAACTATTAACGTACCTACTAAGTTTCATCTAACCACTTTCTGTTTATTATTACGAACTGAGACAGGCAAACATTTAATTAAAACACGGATTTGTAATTAAAATTCCTTATTACTTCCAAATTTATCTGTACAATTTCTTAGGTGTAAGAGAAAAACTCTGCCATGTCCCAGAAACAAAATAATTTATACATTGACCGTCACTAATTATTAGGTCAGTCTGTTAGATCAATCACTTTGCTCTCAAGGGGATTTCATTTAGTAAGTAAGTACCTATAGACTAAAAATGAAGGGCGGAATTTTAGTTTCAAGGTTATGTTGAGTTTCCGGGAAATATTTTTTATCTTTATTGTAATAAGCTATATTGGTACAATGATTGTTACGTAGGTATTAATATGTAGGTGAGTGGGCTTGTGTTGTTTTTTTTCTTTGTACACGTAGCAACATTTTTTTTTTGTTTAGGTAGAGTTCCTATTTACAGAATAATCGTATCTATTATTCGTAATTACTTAAAAACAATTTTACTACTGCTTACTTAAATGTTTGAAAAGCGATAGGATTTTCATTAAGTCTAGATTTAATATTTACTTAAAGAGAAATTTCACGAAGATACAAATTACTAACAAATATTTATACCTATTATTACAGTACTCCAAAAGTGATAATGCGCATAGAAATCTTCATCACAGTTCGGTAACTGTCATATTCCCGGAGCGTCCGAAGATGATATGTATATAGAGTGGTTAAATGCATTTTCTTCATGCATAATTTAGTAAAATTTGTTGAGGCAAATGAAATACATTTTGGAAATACGGCAATTAGCGAAGATTTGCATGCGCATTATTAATTTTGGAGTACTGTACCTACCTATATTAACCAGTTCTCTCAATACAAAATACCTGCTTCTAGGATATATCCTCACAGAACACAGAATATAGATCAAGATATTGAATACCAGATACGATATTGTTGCTTCTATCGGAGTTAGTCTAAAGGTATTCTGGGTGCAATGTTCAACTCAAAGCTTTTTGGAAACGATATTCTGTAGCGTACCTACCAGACTAATTGGAATCGAATTTAATAGTATAAAATTTTTTTCGAAATGTCTTTTTGTGATGGAGAGGAAAGGCTTTAGGAATATTTTTTAGGTGATATAATGGATTCGAAATCAATTTTAGTTGTCATACGTAATAAAGGGTTGTTATTCTTTTACGTATCTATATTTTTAATTAAATTATATTTTTAATTAATAAATATTTCAAAGGCAATGCCAATGCTTAAGGCCGGTTGCAGAGCTTCCCCGACCATCAGTGTATACGTCAGTCGCGCTTGTCATATGTATGGAAATTAATAAAACCGTTCATAGCTAGACCGACCATACGCACGCATATATTTCCATACATAATATTATGACAAGTGCGACTGACGTACGCACTGATGGTCGGTGAAGCTCTGCAAACGGCCTTAAGCTTATATAAACCTGGTACAGATGAATAATATTGTTCATTAGTTTATTAACATATAAACGTTACATTTTTCTACAATAAAATAGTACATATTTATTATTCCAGTATAATAATTAGCATAATATGTTTGAGTTTATTTTCCATATTGTTTGTCGGAGTCCGCAACTCATGTGCACGCACAATTTAAAAACTTTTCATTTTAATTGTTCACCGTAATCATTTACTCTGTGGCATTCATTTCTCTTGTTTTTAATGATTGCAGTAATTAAGAGATTCGTAATATTTCATTAAAAGCCGCTCTATTGAGTAGTAAAGCCTTTGATTAATTGCATATGTTTATACTCGTTATAGTATTAACTTTTTATTCATAATATATTATACAGCCGTTTATAAAATACAGGTTATTGGTTGAATATAGTTTAATAAATCAGGATATGAATGTTTTACAAATAAATCACGTAACAAAAATATGTTTGATGTTGCTTTCGGTTGTCAAATTTGACAGTTCCCGCATATGCCCCTGTAAAATGTTATCACGAAGCGATTGTTCAGTTCTATTGTTAAAATAATAGCATTAGAATTAGGATATTAATGCATTCAAACATAAAATCGATATAAGTATTTTACAAATTGTACCCTATTTCGAAAAAAAGTGTGAATAAATTAAGCTGAAAATCCTACACTTATCTAATTTAAACAATTGAAACCTATATGGTATTGGGCAGCGTAATTTATTTATTAAAATTATTCGTATTTTTCGAGAACATTAAAAATGATTACAGCTCTCTATTAAAAAAAAATGTGAAAAACACACGGTCGTATAAAGGTTAAATTCTACCTACAATGCTAACAAATCTAATGTCGCTAATATATTTATAGCATTGTAGATTTTTATTAGTTTCGCGGTAACGAGGCGCCATACATTTTTATTCTCTTAGTTCCCAATGGACTACGACTTTTGGCCTAATTCTTTTACTAAATAATGTACGACATTCGTGAGTATATTTTTTAGAATGTAGATTATCAAATGTTCTGCTTTTTGAATTTCTTTCAATTATAATGATAAATAAAATAAAATTTATGTGTGATGTATGTAGTTATGCCTTAATATACTTATTATATACCATGTACCTGTGTGTTTTAACATATCTTAAAAAGTTTTTATTGCTAAATCTAATGCTATACTTCTCACGTATGATCAAACCTAAGAAAATACTCGAGTTTTTTTCAATTTATTCTTAACATTTTTACGAATGTAGTTCTGATTCCTTTTAAATACTATTGCTGGTATAGTTTAAAAAATGTATCAATACTATGTTCTATGTTCACGTTGTGCGTAGACGAAAATAAAAGAACCGTCTCTTTTTATAGTTTTGCGTGATTTAGGATAATCTTGCGTATATTGTGAGGGAAAGCGCACTCGTCGGCACCAAACGTATTCCCCGTATTAGAATTCAGCTCAGAACCGGTTCAGAATTCATCTCTTTCAGAGTTTTGGTCCATTGATCGGGTCTCTAGTGATAAATCACCGGTAGGTATATAACGCCCTTGTGTCGTGAAATCGAATCTGTTAATGTTAGTGTGTCGACTTGGAATGTGGATGTTTAGGTAATTCGTATATTGGCTTACAACTATTTAAAACTATAACTACTAACTATATAGGTACTAATGCAATTTATGTATGGTCCAAGTATGGTCAAACCTATGCAATTTTTTTAGTAAAATTCATTTGCTAAGACAGTTTACAACCTGCAATAAATTTCAATAGAGTTATTAATGAAGTGCGACCTATAGCGATCTTGAGACTAAAAACTAACTTTTTTACTCGTAGTAAAAAAGCTATGAATCCATGTTTGTTCCCGTGGGATCCCGTGGGATTTCCGGGATAAAACCTATCCTATGTGTTAATCCAAATTAATTTCTATATGTGTGCTAAATTTCATTGTAATCGGTTCAGTAGTATTGGCGTGAAACAGTAACAAACACACACACACATATCCTCACAAACTTTCGCATTTATACTATTAGTAGGATATAGGATAGGATAGGAAGTATATATTAGTAGGAAGGATAGGATTTGAAATTTGAGTATGGTATTTGAAAATGTCAGAATATCAAATCTCTGTGTAGCCTGATGCGAAACGATAAATAGGGGACCTGGGATTAGAAATGCTTGCTTTGGTCCTATTTATATTTGCTATAGCTCAACCAGATTATAATAACTTACTAAGATTGAATCCTGAATTTATCATTTCTCTAGTGCATATGAAAAGGATTTTCGAATGTACGACAATTCAGATATTATCAGAATTCTAGCAGATTCTTATTTAGATTATAATTAGGTAAATCAAGCTGGCTCTTTATTAATACAATTAATTTATAATTCGTAAGTTAAATTTGTGCTATTGTAAAAACCAGTTTTTATTAACCAGTAATAAAGTAATTACACACAGTCGTTTTTTACGTAACAAATTATTATTTGCATGTCTTAAACCCTTCATATAAACACTCATGCGATTCTACTAAAAGGCTAAGTAACAACTCGGCTCCAAGTGTCCTAATCCTCTTACATTTGCCAAACTACCATTAAGACCGAGACATTTTATCTCCACCGGGAATCGAACCCAGGACCCCTTGATTCTACGCTCACGCGTCGACCACTGTACCAAGTAACGTAAGCCTAATGATGGAAATTAAATGGCTTCAGAAACCATCCATATTTATAACTAACATTGGCACTGACCCAAAAGGAACTATTGAATAACAGTAATCAATATAGAACGTTTCTTAAGACAGCGTTATATAAATAAATGTTATTTTAGGAGTATGATTTATCGATAAAAGTCCCGTTGTTTTTGTATGATTCAATGGGGTTTCAGGCTTTCTTATAACTGTTTGTAATAATTTATGAAAAATAACAAATGTTCCAGTGGTCAATTCATCTTAATACAAACTAGCTTACCGCCCGCGGCTTCGTCCGCTTTGTCTAAAGCCTTATAAATTATATTAATAATTTATTAAAATAACTAAAACCTTCCTCTTGAATCACTCTATCTATTAAAAAAACCGCTTCAAAATCCATTGCGTAGTTTTAAAGATTTAAGCATACAAAGGGACATAGGTACAGAGAAAGCGACTTTGTTTTATACTATAGTGATGACATATCGTTTTACCACAAAATAATGATTATGTTAATGTTATAAACAGACTAAAGGACACGATAATATTATTTCAAGAGAGCTAACAAAATCTTTGTGTAAAGCTAGTACTCACAAGAAAATTTTACGAATAAGGTTGTTTATATTATGCTTATGTTTCTTATAAAAACTTCATTGATTGATTATTCATGAAATGTATATGTGCTTTGTAGACGAAATAATTGGCGTAGCGGTTATTCTACTGAGTCAGACTTTGCTATATTTTTCTAGCGTAGTACTAGATTTGAATTACAGATCTGTATACATTTATGCAATACATTAAGTTATATTCATATTATTCATTCTAATTTTGTATATTATTCATATTATAGAAAACTTATCACTGTTAATTCTTGACGCGTAGAGATTTATAGGTTTATAGGCACTCAACCTAAACGCTTCAATAAATTTGAGTCAGGCAGGCTTCATTGTTTCCTTTGATAATTCTCGATTTTAACTATTTTATCACAAAATATAAAAGGAAGTGAATAATTTAGTAATGTTTTAGTATCTTGTCCTTTATATACCTATCATATTTATACCTCAAAGGCCGGCAACACATTCGTGGTGGCCCTAACATCGCGAATGCTCAGGCGGCGGGCATCACTTTCCATCAGGTGACTCGCCAGCTCGTGTGCCTGCTTAAGCGATAAAAAAGCAATGCATGTGGCCATCTTTATATGATACCTTCTAATCCAATCTACAAAATCTTATCGAGTCAAAACATACTAAATAAGATTATTGTCCTGCAAATTCCCAAACGTATGACACTGTAAATATTTAAAACAATCCCCTGCCGGCTGCCTCCAGTGCTGCTTATAATGCGGTAAGCATCCAAGAATCAGGGTACATATCTGTCCAAATAATTTCGAGGTTTGGGAAAACATTTTCGCTTTGGATTCAGGCTAAAAGTGCCATCGCCGATAATAGTCTATCGGACGATCACAGCGCTCTTGGAATATTAATAACGCAGTCCTCAATCCCTTAAGAAATCCCTTGGAAAAGAAAACAACCGAAATAAGGTTTGGTGCTGGATAATTTTATGTCCCGAGTTGGAATTTTGTTGTCGCTTCTGCAATTTCGTTTATACACAATTTTAGTAACCGCATTACGTTCTTTAAAGTGCTGGAAAGTATTTTTCTTTACGTTTGTTATGTTTAAAATTTTATCGAATTGATATAGGCGTCTAGTAGCTGTATGGTACTCTAGCTGTTCCCCGCGGTTTTACCCGCATTGCTCCGCGCCTGTTAGTCTTAGCGTGATGATATAGCCTATAGCCTTCCTCGATAAATGGGCTATCTAACACCGAAATAATTTTTCAAATCGGACCAGTGGTTTCTGAGATTAGCGCGTTCAAACAAACAAACAATCAAACAAATAAACAAAATCTTCAGCTTTATAGTATATTTTTGATTGAATGTACTTTAATGACCCATGTGAAAGTATTAAGAAGATTTTGAACTCAATTACGAACTCTTCTTTTGTTACATTATCCAGAATAATTACTAAAATTCCCTCTTAGTTACTATAATATTTATGCAGATCAGCGCTAATTAAGCTGCAACTGAGTTGTTAAATTATTCCACTTTACGAAGTAGGGAAGTCCTTACAGTTACTAAATTGGGTAGATTTTAGAAACTTTTTGTGTCATTATCTGTTTGTTATTTGGAAAATCACAGATCATTAAAAGGGTAACTTTTAGCGACTACACACACGGTAATCTTAATCCAGCAGGCTGAAGATTGATAATTAATTTACTTATTAGGAATGTAAAATTATTGATACTTACAGTATTTTTTACTGTATACATTGATTTAAGGATAGGATATTTACATATAAAATAGACATTACTTATACATATTTTCTTATAGGAACACATATGAAGGACACACATTTGTTTTTAGTTTATTGTGTTTTATTATGATCATTCTAAAATATTTTCTATCCACATGTAATTCTTTTATAGATAATAATGCGCTTTATTTCCAAAACAAACCTTTAAAGACGATGCCATTATTTCAACTAATTTTCTACCTTTTCAGAGATTGTCAACGCAACCTTTTTATATTTTTTTATCCCAAGACACTGGTTATAAATAGCGTTATTTTTCTTTGTCTTACAAAAATTGTCCGCCATTTATTTGAAAACGCAATAGAATAATCAAATAATAGAAGGAAAGTCAAATTTCCCGAGAGAGTATTTAATTTAATTCTTTTACAGCCGTCGCTGGAGTGTCGATATGCGGATTTATATTTAAGTACCTGGCGTTGGAATAATATATTGCGTATACTTTATATTTGAATTTTGATATGAACATATTATAATTTCTTTCTATGAATCTCTCCAATAGCCATTCTTTATTATAATATGGCAAAAAATAAAATAGTACTTTTTGTAGGTACTAAAAAAATAGCATAAAAATGCTAGGTATTATCTTTTACTAAGTTGCTTTTATCAAATATACTAATTGTGTAAAACAGGATGAATTTTGAGAAGGCATTTTCATCAAAATACGAGATCTAGTTTGACAGAAAAATATCATACAAGTACTAACTCATTAAAAATTACGAACTTATTAATTTGTAAAATTAAACGTAATTTTTTTTATAAGGTATATACTCGTCGAACCAAACAGAAGGGTATAAACATCCGCATATCAAACACAGGAAGCAATAGCCGGTAATGTTTCGCCCGGTAATAAAACTGGGCTTAACTAAACATAATCCGATTGCCACGTAATCTACACGAGCGATTTGTAATCACGGCAACATTAACATCAAGCTTACTAATGTTATAAATCAACGCAAATGGACTATGGGTTTCCCACTATCAATACAGTAATGGCTATCATTGACAGAGCTAATATCTACTATCAATTAATTGCCTAGATAAATGTTTGAGTACAGTGTCATCAATTTGAATTGCATTATTGGTTATGCTAAGGCGTCTTAACGGATAAATGGGGTCGAGTAGAATGTAGGTTTGGATAAAGGAAGTTAAGGACGTGTGAGGCTTTATGTCGCACTACATTCGAGCTGTCTTAACGTTTAGATTGTACAAGCCAGTTGCAGGCGAGAAGTGTGAACGGTATTACAATAGCTTAACTTGATTCTTGCACTGTCTTCTTGTTATGCCTGGACATTGGACATATAAACTGAAAATCCATACTTCCTACTCTTTGTATGACGTATGGACAGTAACAGCGACAAGTTTATAGTAGTTAGTAGGTAGTTATCTGAACGCAGGAACTCTATATTTCGTAGCGATAATTTCACATCTGATATAAAACAACAAAAATAAAACACACCAATAGTTTTATTAGACTTTACTCGCTCAGTTCAAGTTTATAATTTTCTTTCTCCAGAATAATTGCTTCCCCTAAGAGCAACAATTTCAACGCAGACTTTGTAATATGGTATACAGAATCCGCTGTTATCAGAAGATCTTCAAGTGATGAATGAGGTTGGAAATTGGTTCAGTCTCCAGGATTGGATGAGTCTACTTCATTAAGCTATATTTTCTTTTAGACTTCACGTTGTATTTGCTCTTTCATGATTCTGAGCAGCTTGCTAAATTTTATTACTGTAGTTTTATGTTATTCTGTTTATTGATTTATCGAGCAATTTGCGTGTGATTGTTCAGAGTGTGACATGGTTAATTAAAGTTATTAAGGTTATCTTCTGGTAGATTGGGTATTATTTAATGCAAGGAAATGTTAAACAAACCACTTTTATATATCATCATTCGTTTATTTAATTGTATTTTAAAGAACTGGTACATTATATTTTATAAGATAATGTTATCGTAATAATGAATTAAAAATACGATTTAACTCTATTTCATAAGAACGTTAATATATCAATAAAGTGTTTGTATTAGATAAGTAGCATCATATCAGTATTTGCAATCATTATCTACGCAAAAATATCAAGCACTAAACATTGATCTTAATCAATTAAAACGGAGCTGTATTTCGTTCCCATAGAGTCCAATTCAAAGTAACAATAGTATCGCTATCGTGGAGAACAGAATTGCGGGAAATTTGCTCTCGTTTGTTGCTATTACTGCAATATGTGACAATTGCAGAACGCTTTCGATTATATTAGACAACTCTAGCTAGCATATTTGTGTTCCGGCTTTAGTTACGGTAAAGAGCTAATTCGCTTCAATTAAAAGTATCAAAATTACTTATATACATGCTATACTCAGGCCAGAATATTACATAGATTATGTGTCTCTTACATAACTCTATTAAAGCTCAAATATTAATCGTTTCCAATTGAGTAAAATTAAAAAAATCGTATTATCATACAAGCTGTTACCTAATAACGTTCTTTTAAATTCTTAAGTTGTTAAATTCTTTACTGTTCTTTTAAAAGCTCTAGTATATTTTAAACAGAATGTTAATTTCTAATCACAATCTTAATATCAAAGCTTACTGCAAACGTAACAAACAGATAAAGAACCAAAGTTACATTCGCATAGCACTAAAGGAAAAAAAACAAAAAAAACACAGTATAAATTGCGTGTACCCTTCAAATAAAGTAAATGTATCCAACACATCCCGATAGTTCAGGGTCGCTAGTTTGTAATATGTAAATCTCAACGCTGACGGAAGCAAGTGCCTATGGCCAATCCCAGGACAGGATCCTTCGCCAGTCCGTCAGGAAGGCATAGTAATCTTATCTAACTGGATACATTTAAAGTCGTTTTCCATATAAATTGCTCGTGGCTTGTAATATGGATCGCGAAAAGAGACTATGGCTCGCGTGGGAATGCCCTACTGAAGGTTTATTAGGCCAGTGCTGTAAAGATTATGGGAACAAGTTTTATTTTGCTGAGGGATTTACGAGGGTTTCACGAGTCGAAGGGTAAGGTTACTGCTTTAAATTTTTATGTTATGCTTAATGAATATTAAACGGAGTTTAGCTTGATTGGTTTGGTTGTGGAGATTACCTTACCACACGGTAAGTTGTGAATGTTTTTAGCCATTAATGATGAATATTAGTTGCACCTGTGAATTTGAGATTGGGTCTTGGTGAAATTATAACTAATTATGCGTCTATTTATAATTATTACCATTTAGATAGTACTGTACGTATAAATTTTTTGTTATTATAACAAGCCATTTTCATTTTTATAATAGCTCCCTCTAGCTCCCTAAAGTTCTACTTAACTTCCTTTTCTGTTGTTATGTCAACCTTTTTAAATAAGTAAATACAGTCGAAAGAATTCTTCTACTGGCTTGTCTTTTACTTTTCCGAAGCCGTAAGGATATATCCTTACGGCTTGTGTTTTACTTTCCCGAAGATCTTATTCTAACATATATTTTTAAACTCCAAATAAAAGAGTCTGTAAAATAAAGGTACAATGTACAATATATTTTAACATTAAATTTTTGAAAAATTAGACATGAACCTAGAGCTCCGTCAAAGGCCACTTTATTTCAGTCACGCGCGGGCTTGTTAATGAAAATAATAGAATAGCAACATCTACCAGGAAACTAAATTCCCGGAACGTGCAACGGTTTCAAATCGTCTACTGATTGAAAGGTTACACTTCTTAATGAATCCGTTTATAATATCTGGACAACCTGACCTCACCTGAAGCTTGGGCAACTAACTGCTTTTTCAGTCGTTTAAAGGTATCTTCCTATTACAAAGTTTCATACTATGACCGTAAAAGGAACGTATCAGGATTCGAAAACGACATGATATTATATTCTACTATTGCCACTAGAGCGTATCAAAGTCGTATGTATGGATGATTGTTGACGCTCCGTGTGAGTCACGTGATAGTGATCTGTGACGAAACAATACAATTATTTTTTGCCTGATACCTTAATACATGATATATCGTCATAAGTAGTATGATGTTATGTTGTACTGGGTAGAAACTCTAAAGCGTAAAACTGTATCGATTACTATAGGAGCTTAAGTGTTCATTGAAGGCTCTAATACGTATTGCAGAAAGTATCTTCGTAAACATGTGCTATAGACAATTATTGCTTACTCGACGACGAACATTGGCTCGCATGGTTTTAATAGAAAGAAAGAAAGAAGAAATAAATTAATACAATTTTTCGGGCTTGTTATTTCTCGTTAAATGTGTGGTCTGTGCTATTTGTTAAAGAAAGCATTTAATCTTATGGAGTATTTACTAATGGAATACTAACTACATATATTTGTCTTTACGGTACCAATATTTATTTACAGTTCTACCATCCTGTGACAGTAGTCGGAAAAACCTTTAAGGATTGACGAAAATAAATGTTAATGTTATATTGATGAATGATTTCATACTTTTCGTCGTCGTCGTCGTTTCAGCCGTGGGACGTCCACTGCTGGACAAAGGCCTCCCTCAGGGATTTCCACCACGACCGGTCACCGGCGGCCTGCATCCAGCGGCTCCCTGCCACTCGGACCAGGTCGTCTGTCCATCTTGTGGGTGGTCGTCCCACGCTTCGTCGTCCAGTACGTGGTCTCCATTCGAGAACCTTTCTGCCCCAACGGCCATCGGTTCTGCGGGCTATGTGCCCAGCCCATTGCCACTTCAGCGTGCTAATCCGGCGAGCTATGTCGGTGACACCGGTTCTCCTACGGATCTCCTCGTTTCTGATTCGATCTCGTAGGGAAACTCCGAGCATAGCCCTTTCCATAGCACGTTGAGCGACGCTGAGTTTGTGCACAAGGCCCAGGGTTAGAGACCACGTTTCTGTGCCGTATGTCATCACCGGCAACACACATTGCTCGAAGACTTTTGTCTTCAGGCACTGAGGGATTTTGGACGAAAAGATGTTATGTAACTTCCCGAACGCTGCCCATCCGAGTCGGATTCGACGATTGACCTCTTTCCCGAAGTTGGACCTGCCTAATTGGATGGTTTGTCCGAGGTAGACATATTCGTCAACAACTTCGAGAATAGAGTTTCCAACAGAGACCGGAGTGGGCACAACATGGACATTTGACATGATTTTCGTCTTGTCCATGTTCATGCTAAGGCCCACTTGTTGTGAAACTCTGTAGAGGTCATCGAGCATTGTATTAAGGTCTTCCAGGGATTCTGCCATGACTACGATGTCGTCGGCAAATCGAAGATGAGAGATGTACTCGCCATTAATATTGATGCCAAGTCCTTTCCATTCTAACAGTTTGAAGGCATCTTCCAAAGCAGCGGTAAAAAGTTTGGGCGAGATCACGTCGCCTTGTCTAACACCGCGCTGCAATGGGATTGCCTTTGTACACTGATCTTGTACTCGGACTGACATGGTGGCGTTTTCGTACAAGCTTCTCAATACTTCGATGTACCGATAGTCAATACGGCACCGCTGGAGAGACCTCAACACGGCCCAGGTCTCGATCGAATCGAAGGCTTTTTCATAGTCCACGAACGCTAAGCATAATGGCAAATTATACTCTTCGGTTTTCTGTATGATTTGCCGCAGCGTGTGGATGTGGTCTATGGTGCTAAAGCCTTTACGGAAACCGGCTTGTTCGGGAGGCTGGAAGTCATCTAACCTGCGTTCGAGACGATTCGTGATAACCCTTGAAAACAGCTTATAAACATGACTCAAGAGTGATATCGGTCTGTAGTTCTTCAATAGGGTCTTATCTCCCTTTTTGAAGAATAGAACAACCACACTCCTGCTCCATGCTTCAGGCGTTGTGCCCTCGAGCAAGGCGGAATTGAATAGCCTCTGGAGCATCCTGAGGATTGGTTTTCCACCCGCTCTCAGAAGCTCAGAGGTGATTCCATCCTCACCCGGCGCCTTGTTGTTCTTAAGCTGTTTCAGAGCTATCCTAATCTCGTACAGGCTGATGTCCGGGATATCCTCGGTGAAATGTCGGGTTAGTCGGGCTCTTGGGTCTTTAGCCGGACTATTAACAGGCTTGGCAACTGAGGTGTAAAGCTGCCGGTAGAACCTCTCGACCTCTCCTAATACCTCTGACTTGGCCGACACTACTACGCCATGGTCTGTCTTCAGCTTCGTCAGCCGGCTCTGCCCAATAGACATATCTCTTGCAAACACTTTCGAGCCTTGGTTTCGCTTAATCGCTTCCTCAATGCTTGAAGCATTAAAGGAGCGAATGTCGTGTCGCAGAGATTTAGATATCAGTCTATTGAGCTGCCTATATGACTTAGCATCTTCAGATGTGCGCAGTGGCATAGAGCGCCGGTCTGCCATAAGTTTCAGAGTGTGGTCTGAGAGTTTTTGCGGGTTTACTTTACGGGTTTTAAAGTGGGACCCAACCGCGCGGATAGTTTCTACCAGCCTGTTATTTAGATCGTCCACTGAAACGCTACTGTCAAGGCAATCGAAGCGATTTTGCAGTTCCAGTTGAAAGCTTTCGGGGTTTTGGATTTGTTCATGGCAAGGACGGAGCGTAGACTTCATCAGACGAGATCTCTCACGTTTGACATCGATATTCAAGATGCCTCGTACCATTCGGTGATCGCTTCCGGTTGTCACCCTGTGGATCACGGAGACATCTTTGAATATTTGTCTTTTCGTGGTCATAATGAAGTCTATCTCATTTTTCGTCTTGCCGTCGGGGCTGAGCCAGGTCCACTTCCTGTGGGTCGGTTTCTGGAAGAAGGAATTCATCATAAAAAGACCCTCCTTCTCCAGAAAGTCTGCTAGTCTCTGGCCCCTCGGATTGCGGTGTCCAAATCCAAATTGCCCCACTCTCAACTCATCATCGCCTCTCTTGCCCAACTTTGCGTTGAAATCTCCCATCACAACATTGAAGTGTGTTTTCGAGGTATGTATGGCCCTACTTATGTCCTCATACATAACCTCCACTTCTTCATCGGAGTGAGCCGAGGTCGGTGCGTAAACCTGTATGACCTTCAGCGAATATCTTTGAGATATTCTGAGTATAAGGCACGCAACCCTGCTAGACACACTCTCAATGCTTACGATGTTGTTGACGAGAGATTTGTGGACGATAAACCCGATTCCACCTTGGGACTGTTGGTCGCCCTCCCGGTAGAAGAACAAATTACCGGACGTCAACGTTACCGTGTCCTCCCCCTCTCTTCGGACTTCAGATAACCCTATGACATCCCAGCGTAATTTGCTCAATTCTTCTTCCAGCTCAACAATCTTTTCATCCGTCCTCAATGTGCGTGCATTGTATGTTACCAGGGCCAGGGGTCGTCGGGAGTGGTAGCCGGATCGCATCCGGTGATTCTTAGCACCCCTTGCCCCGCCGTTACCGTAGCCGCTACCGTAGCCAGGAATAGCGGGGCTGCCGGGTACTAGGGGCCTGGTTAAAGGTGTACAATCCATGAGGGGATTTAATGCCAATACTCGCCACGCTTGGCAGGCGGGTTGGCGAGCGCAGTAGATGTGCATGTAAGTCACGGAACGCTGCTGCCCGTTCCGGTATTAGGTATCCCTTAGTCGCCTCTTACGACACCCACGGGAGGAGATGGGGGAGTGCTATTCTTAAACCGGCACCCCACGGTACACCGGCACCCCACGGTACAGGCACCCCACGGTACACGGTTCATACTTTTATATTTATTTATTTTTGGGGTGGAATTAAAATCAAAGATTAAATTGATCTAGTTGAAATAGCTTTACTTTATTTAATAAGCACAATATTTGCTTAGTAGTACACGGTTAGAAAATTATTATTTCACAATACACGCTCTGACGTAATCGAGACTTCAGAATTGGAAATGATAACAGAACTACACAAATTCAAAATACATTTACGTGGGCTTTCCCGTGTCCCACAGAGATCGATATCAAGCTTATCAAATGCTAATGATTTGTGGAAGTTTTGGGTTACATTAGTGGGACATAATCATTTGAAACTATGGGATATTTTTAGTTACTACCTACTTAGTTTAATTCTATCACATGTAATAGGTATATTATTTGTTTGATGATTAATTACGTATGCCACATTATTCCCTTGGAATGTTTTATAAATTTTCTATCAAACTGACATTAGGGAAATTAACAGAAGAAAATGTTATCCAAATTTCAAAAATTTCAATCAAATTGCGTTCAACTTCCCACTAAGTACCAAATTAAAAAAAAAAATTAATAATAAGCTTTCAAGAAATGTATTTTCCTCAAACGTTCCAGAAAGCACTGCCATTAACTTATTGGCATTCCCGCTTCCAGAGTCGACAATAAACACCACAATACTCCAACGTCATATCCAGTTATAAAAAGATTTAGGGTGTTGGTCAACTCTGTATTCAGGCTTGCGGACAAAGGGGGCCCCGGAGAGACACTGCTGTCACTAAATATCAACTTTCTTTTTTGTCCGCATTCGCATTGCCCTTTCCAACTTCCAACCGTCATATATCTACGTAATTGGTTTACGAAATATTGTTTTCATATTGAGATTGAGTTCGGATTCCGTAGAATTTATGTTGTCTTAATTCTGACCTTTCTACGTATCGTTTAGAACGAATAAATGTTTTATATTTCGATACGGTTGATTGCGTCTTATTATTTTTGTTCATATTATTACAAGTATGTTATTTTGAAAATGAAACTTCAATACATTGATGGAAAAATATTAAAAGAAATCAGTTAAGTTATTTCTTTCAAAGATTTTCTATACATTTTATAAGCTACATCTGAGAATGTTGGTATTTAGGTATAAATTGTGTTAAACGGAATTTATACGCACATTTTTGTATAAAACAACATAATAAATAACTTGTAAGGATCATTTTGATTTTCCGTTTAAAACTTCCGTTAAGAAATGTTTGAATATTGTACATATACCTATGTACCTACATTTAAATTTGTATTAAATTTCTCATTTTCTATGAAATTCTTGTTACAAATAAACTCCAATTCATTAAACATAATATAACTTTTATTATAATTGAAAACAATTTGTATTGTTTTTTAGCAATTATTAGCTTCTCAAAGATATTGGATTCTGATTTTAATCTATTGCTACCAAATATACAAATTCTTACATTAAATATAGACGACACGAAATTCATTAAAGTGGATTAATTCCCGTCCTTTATATAATTATTTTTCAAGCTTCCCAAAAACAATTTATATTTTTAACCCCGAGGTTTATTTTATTAAAATCCCGACACCCGGGTTTGGTTAGGATCACCGTAGAGCAAATACAGGAGGTTCAAAGCCTGTGGTATCGTCGCTTCATGTTTGTACAGAAAACAATTCAGCGAATAAAATCGCTGGAACAATATGTAAATGGTTTTACAAGATACTACGGGTACGATGAGAGTCAAGTGTTGGTTCCTGTCAAATTGCGTTACGTAATGTGCAATTGTTGAAAGCTATCGATTTGTATTATTTACAAGCTTTTGAGATAGAATGAGACGCTCCAGTATTCTGGTGGTTGTCTGTAACTATTGTGACAATCCTTTACTTCTGTAAAACACTGTGTACTGTGTGTCTGTTATGTGATGCATGAACATTGCACCAGTGCAATGTTCATGCATCACATTATGTTAGGGATAGACCTATGAAGTCAAGGGAATATAAATGATGCTCTAATCGTTTTTAATTTTAATTTTGTAGAATTCTATTATATTGTAACTTCCATATGGAAACACATTTATTTTATTTATTATCTAGGAATTTTGGTAAAAATGTGCATTGTAGGATACTTTGTCAGGATTCGGTCGCTCTATACTATGTGATACTATGGTTGTTATAATCATAGAAATGATAAAAAAGGATACAAAGGAAAACAAAGATACCACAGAGAAGAAAAAGAAACAAAGGATACCACTAAGAGTCATATCAACTATTTATATAGAAAATATGATTAATTACGAGTTCTTCTCAATATAACTGGCGTTATTTGTAACTGTCTTGCTCTTCTAACTAGAGCAACAAGAAAATTTAAATTCTATTGATAAACTATATAAATAAACCAAAAAACATCATGAAAAACCCTAATCATCAAACCTCGTTCGTGTCACGTCTGCAAATGAGAGCCCTTTCAAACTACAACTAGACCAGTGTGGAACACGTGACGAAAATATCGCATGCAATTTTAGCATTTATGCCTAGGCGTTACACTCTAGATTTGCATATACATATTTTGTGGTTCTTGTGTGGATCCGCGTACCCTTTTAGAGGGACGCTCGTTACTGCGTACATCATTGAAACATGCTAAGGGTCTGTGGCTGGGAGACTTCGAACAAAAAGGAGTTTTGAAAACCGACATGTCGAAACATCAGCTTCTTTGTAACTAAGCGTGGTGGTGGTGCTTTGTTTGGAAGCCGTCGTGGTAACGATTCAGGTAACCGAGCCTGAGTAGATATTTAAAACATGTTTACTGAGCACGGTGTAATTTCAAAGGAGGTTGTTGTTAAGCGTATTTGTTTAAAGGACACGGGTTAAAAAAGCCCGGGTTGACTAGAGCACTCCAAACTCCGCTTTTCCAGTTAGCAAACGATGGTTAGTAAGAGAAATGTAAGCATTTTAAATATCATTTACGAGGCGAAAACACTTACTCACGTGCCCTTAATTTTCCCTCATTAAATTAATAGCTATTTTTGATAAAGCAGAATTTTGATAAAGTTCTTGTATAAAGTGCTTCAAAAGTATAATTTGTTTTAAAATTGACCCAGTTAGTATTTCCCGATCCTACTCTAAAACTTTTTCAAATTAAATAAACAACATTTTTACGGTACTCAAAACGTCGCAATCATCAACCCTACCCTCGAACATCTAACTGAGTACATTTAAATGAATAAAACTATAATTAAAACAGGCCTTGACCGAAGTAAAACCAATTACGTTTTACTCGCTCCATGTTACCTCACTAGAACAGTTTTGAAAGAATGATACAAATAAAAAACAACTTAAAAACGAACTGCACAAGGATGAAGATTATTTGATTGTGTTCTTTCTTTTTTCATCACAGGTAGAGTCGGTTTGACTGTGAAATCTGATCGAGTGATAGGTCGAATTTTTGCGCGACTGTATTTAGACTTTGGACCGTGGAGGTGAAACGGCGCGATATAAATTGAATTAGAATTTATCTTTATTTGTTTTATCCTAAGTGTTTGCCGGCTTCATTTAATCAATGGAAAATTTTCACAAATTGTTCTAGACTTTCAAAATTTTATGCTTCACGTATGTAAGGAGAAAATATTTCCATTGTGTAGAGTTTTAATTTATAATTTGATATTAAATTAATTTTGAGCTGTACTGATAATTTAATCGCAACTTGATTATTAGGCATCGTTAGAAACTCTCATAATTGTTTTAATTTGTTCTGAAATTTGGTTCTACTTTTATTATTAAAATAAGCACATATTCAGTTCGTTAAACTTACATGTGCTTGCTATGACAATACCACAATACAGTTTTAAACATAACTCATTAAATTAAAATGTTTCTTTGAATTGGAATTTGCCTCACGCCTTAAAAAAGAGGTTTAAGGGTAGATACACTTTGTATGTAAAAGGCATGGAATAATTTGCAAATAGAAAATATTTAGAAGATAATGTTTCAAAGAAAACTAACTAATAATAGGACCACCAGGTTGAAATAATTTTATGCTCATTATTGTTACATGAGGTATTAAATTGGTTAAATATATAATATTATATAGTGTTTATAATGATTGATAGGTCGGTACTTAATTCTGTGCGTAGAGTATTTTATTTGTAGTTTTCTCAGAACATGTAGTTTGATAACAATTGTCTGTATAATTTAAATCAATTAACCTAAGTGATTTTTATTTTTATTAGATATTTACCGCATTTCCGTGGGTATTTAATTTTCTAAGTTTTCTTCTATTATTGAAAATGATAGGTATGAACGTTACAGAATTAGCCCTCTAGTATAAAAGATTGTATCATGATGATATTGTTGTTGGTTTTGATTTTTTAAGCCGAAGAAAATGTCGATATTACTTTACTCACAGTTAAAACATACCTATACCTATTTACGACTGTTCTATAAATCGATATAATTCAAATGTAATATATAAAAATAATGGACAATTTTAAAACCGTAGGCAGTCTTTATTTAGGTACCCAAAATCATAACACGTAAAATCAATCACAATAAAACGCTCTGTACCCATTTTATGATCTTATAAAATGAAACATAAAACAAAAGCGGGAATAATTTATAACGATAATTATCCTTTGAGTTATTGCCATTATAAAATATATTAATCTTTATACAAATCGATATTATTGTTGATACGCTAACTGCGCAGTATTACGACAATTGCCTTATTATCTGACGATGGTACAGTTGACTTGGCGAAACGCCAAAACCTTTGTAATACATATTCCTTCGATTTATATCCCAACAGTTCGCTTGTGAATTTTTGATAGTATCTACGAATGATATATTTGCAAGTTTGAACAAATTGAAACGTGTAAATGGCTGTGCTGATATTCATAGAAGAATCTGTACTAACATTACAAATGCGAAAGTGTTTGTTTGTCCTTCCTTCACGTCGAAACCGCGCGATTTTATGCTATGATTTTTGTATAGAGGAATAGTCAGGAGGCTGGAGAATGACATAGGTTACATTTTACCGTTTTGTAATGTCTCATTCCCGTGGGTATTTCCTTCAACCACGTGGGTGAACACGTGGGTGGGAAAGCTAACGTATATTATAATAATTAATATAGTCTATTTACTCAATTTATTAATCCTGTTAACATTGAAATAGTGTTTATATAGACAGAAGTCCTCAAATTGTTTTCATTTATACAGGAAGTTAATGGAAACCTTACTAAAAGCATAAACACTAATTTACATTCAAACGCTTCAAAAATAATACATTTCACAGTGAACTAAAAATTAGCCACCTCCATTTTATCCGCTGAAATAATATCACACTAGAGAAAATAATAATTATTCTACACTTATAGTGAAGTGTCATCATAATTCGCTATGCTGTTTTTGCATGATTGCATATAAAACATTCAAATAAAACTTAACACTTATGTACCTATATTAAATAATGTTATTTGTGCTCGAATGTATTTCATAAATTTTTCATCATGTTGAATATCTTTGTAAATACATATGTTTTCTTTATACTAAATAGCTTCTTAATATCAAAAAACATTGCATTTGACCCAAACAACCTTTTCCTTTACTCTGTAATCGTTTTCCTCAATATTCCATCGAAATAGGTACCTACTTGTTATTGCCTTTGGTATTATTATTATTATTTATTTTCCTCCATTATATAGCTTGTTTTCGTTATTATTCAGAAGATGTATGTTTAGTCGGTAAGCTTCAAGTTTTACGTACTGTCAAATAGTATATTCTAGAAAAGTTATAAACAAAATTATCTTTAGATATCTATTTCATCTGCACATCGTGGCGTAGAACTGAAAAAACATGATTAAAGTCATGAAATCATTGTAGTGTCATCGACCTTTTATAAGAGTACAAAAATTGAATTAAACGTATGTAATCGACTCAGATGAAGCTAATAAAAGTGTGTTAAAAATATGGTAGAGGCGGTAAAATAAATATAGGAACGTAAAAAGACATTAGTCCTAAAATAGACTAGACATCTTTATGAATATCTCTGAATTTCTGCGTACAGTTATGAACAAAACACAATGAAATTAATCGTGTTAATAATCGTGTGTTAGCTAGCAGATAAACGGGTTATTATTAAAGAACTTTACACATTTCTAGGAAAAGGTAAAGTTAAACACATTGTTGTTTGTAATATCTGTTACCTGGAAATGTCTGCGCTATATTTGTTCACCTTTCAAATTACACATAAACTAAATATCAACTTTATATTTGTTCCATGTTCCCTTTAGATTTCGGAACAAAATGATTCAAATTCGAGCAAGACTGTGATAAAAAGTAGTTACAATATAAACCCAGTAAATCGGGCCCAAGTCAATATTATAGCCATACTTCAAAGTATTAGCTCGCTTAACAAAAAGCTACATGTTGCTATCTCGACTCCGCAGCTGGTTAACGGCGACCCGGATCAATGTGGATAAAAAATACCGCTTCCTTTGTAAATCTATGGATTTTTATATAATAGCGCATACAATATGCGATGTAAAAGAAATATTTGGTGTGCCAGGAAGTTTTGATCGATCTTATAAAACTATTAGTGAAATGTAGTCTTATAAATAAAATTAATACGGATTTGCTAAGCAGGTATACCTACAGGCCTGAAGTATAATTGTAAAACATAACTATTTGAGTATATGTATAAGCGTAAACTAACGGAAGATATAAATTGCCTGCGACATATCTATTCTGTCAATATAAAGCTGAAGAATTCATTTGTTTGAATGGACTAATCTTATGAGTTGTATTTTGAATTTCCTTCACTGTTGGATTTGTACATCATCCCTGAGAGCTGTAGGCTATTTATGTACCTATCACGGGCGAAACACACAGATAGATAAGTCATTTAGATGCGGCCTATAATTGATATTGTATAAATGTTTAGTATTACAAAATATATCCAATGAGTAATTAAAACTAATAAATAAACGTACATTTACACTCCTTACAATATAAGTTATACAAAGAAAAGACGATTGTTACAACCATGTTTCAACTAATTTAAATTCGCACGTTTCTCATATAGACGTGGTAATATACCGCCAAATGTACCAGTAAAACATGATCTATAGAATCCTCTTTCATTTCACGAAGCTTTTAATTTTCTTTGAATTTTTAACGCTCTGGGAAGTGAGAGGTTGTTTTAACGTTCTGTTAGGTACAGTCAGTATACAATTACTTATTCACTTTATTATATTCGGTTTTTTATTATCTTTTATTTTATGGGAATTTATTTGAATGGAGATTGTTATGTGGAATTTATTTTTAATATCTACACTTTCTAGAATTAAATTCTTTTCTAGAAAATTATTATGGATTATTTACTCAATTGGATCAATTTATTTTTTGATTCAAAATTATTTGTTTTATGAATGAATGATTTACTGAACGAGTAGAAATTTGTTTTTTTTTGCATTATGCTTTATTTGGTAAAATACTATTACAAAAATCACATTCGTGTATTCAGTTAATTACCATAATATTGAAATACTTTTGTAGATACGTTTATGTTGATTTTATAACAAATATTACTTAGATCACAATATAACGAAACAGCAAAAATAAAATGTTAAATAAAATAATTGCAACACAGTGAGATATACCTCACTGTAAAGCGCTATTAATACCGGTTTTATTTGCTGACGTTACGGTTTGAGCGCTGCCAGTGTTGTGGTTTTAGGCGCCAACGTTTGACAGGGCATTTTGATTCCAGTGGCAGATATCCAGTACGTTCGTGCTTTTGATTGCCCCTCTCTATGGGAATGCCAATTTGGGCTAGTTAAAGATTAACAATGCTTGAATATTAATTGTTTCAGACATTGTTTCAGTTGGATTCGGGGGATGTGGGGAAGTGATGAGCGATGTAGGTTTATAAATACGGTTCTGTAGGTTTTTAATTTATTGTGATATTATGTTGTATTGTACTTGCTGTGCATCTTATTGTAATTTTATGTTATACTAGCTTCCGCCCACGTTATGACATCTACCTGCATGCCAAATTTCAGCCCGATACGTCCAGTGGTTTGGGCTGTGCGTTGATAGATCACTATATAAGTCACCTTTGAGTTTTATATATATAGATAATATACTGAAAAGTAATGGAATTTAAACAGTTAATGCCATAAAACTTACACTAAATAATTTAACTAAAAATAACTAATAGCCACAAGGAAATACATTCGCTTGACTGCCTCTGTGAAAACATTTCTAGCAATGACACTTTATGTTTTGCACTAATAGAGTAACGGAAGTACTTTTAAATACAACGCTAACTTTTAATACATCTAAAATAATAATATCAGAATAGTATTTCTAATAATCATTTTAAAGCCGCATTGGCAGCCAGCCACAAGAATCAAACGCTACAAACCCCAGGACAAAAGCGGGCATTGTGTATTCAGCTTGCGTCCTACATGAGGACAGAGGAAATTTATAGAAGACATAATTGGTTTCGTATTGGAGCGCGGGTCCATTTCGGTAATGGACGCCGCAGCGCTTGATTTGATACCTACGAATTCTGTTACATTGCTGATTTATTTGGCAGCGGACTAATGGTCCACTCGTTCCATTAACTTTTCATTCGCAAATCGGATCAACTCCAATATGATCAAATGAGGCGGGTTTTCTTTTTTCGGGCGGACCTGTTGGTTGCACTTTAGTCGTAATTTGTAATTGGCTGCTAATGAATTGGCTACCTTTTAGCTGCGAAAGTGGAAGTATATTATATAGGGGAAAAATTACATGAGTATAATGATGAGTATTAGTAAATACTTTATCGGTACTTTATCAGTAACATATAAATAATCCATACTTAATATTATAAATGCGAAAGTAACTCTGTCTGTCTGTCTGTCTGTTACTCAATCACGCCTAAACTACTGAACCAATTTGCATGAAATTTGGTATGGAGATATTTTGATACCCGAGAAAGGACATAGGCTACCTTTTATTGCGAAATATGTACCACGGGCGAAGCCGGGGCGGACCTCTAGTATTATATCTTATTAAATCCAATGCTAGATAGGTTATGATGATGAAAGTAACATTAGTTTTTGTTGGTTTTATTTATGTATTTATACTAGCTTACCGCCCGTGGCTTCGCCCGCTTGTTCTAAAACCGAATAAATTATATACTAGAACCTTCCTTTTGAATCACTCCATCTATTAAAAAAAACCGGATCTATATCCGTTGCGTAGTTTTAAATATTTGAGCATACAAAGGGACATAGGGACAGAAAAAGCGACTTTATTTTATACTATGTAGTGCTTATAAATTTCATCTATAAATCATAAAGAAGATTCTTTATTTCACATATTACTAACGTCTTAAGCACATAACATTTTAATCTTTTTATTTTACATTGTTTTGTTAGAAATTAAAACTATGTAGTAGTAGTTATGCATGACTTGTTTAGGTACTAAATATTGGTTTTATGCGTTTTACCTAAATAAACACAAACCATCCGACAAATTTAATAACGGAACATCAGCGTAACAGCCCCGCATTTAAAAGTATCATATTAAATAAAGCGCTCACTATTTTTTATGAAAAATCAAGGCTATTAAATGTCGTCAAGTTACGTTTTTTAATATTAATATCTGCTGGCGGTCTCGGCCACGAAATATTACGCTGCGGATCGGATGCACGCTGTCAATTGGCTTGATCGATGTTGCTAGCGGCTAAAATGCACGGTCATGGATACAGATTTTTTATTCTGTGCCACAGATAAAATATATCCTTGTGTGTGACACTCTTCTTTTAAATTTAATTATAGTTTTTTTGTTTTGTGCCAGTCTCTTTTGAATTTAATTATAGTTTCTTTTTTTGTTTTGTGCCAGTGCGGTTTGTGTCAAAATTGTATGGAATAAAGGTAGAGCAACTTATGAAGCTCATACTCATAAATCAGGGCCGTGTTAAAGAGAGCTTATGAGTTAATCAATTTTAAGGGCCCTGAAACATACTCTCTGTACGTGGAAAGGATAATAATAATTAATGTTAAAAATATTTACTATATTACACGATTGTATTTCGCCTTAAAGTAACAATCGAAAAAAACTCTACCAGGCCAAGCCGGGGAAAACAGCTTTATATAATTTCGATTAAAATAAATGTTATAAAGTAATGCAACATCTTTAATAACGCCATATTGAATAAAAATTCAACTTAACTATCATTTCTTATATTTTGACTGAAATTGAAACGCAAAAGTTTATGTAACACAATCGCTGTTGGTAAACGGTAAACTTTTTGTACGAGTGTTGTACTGTCGCTTTCGGGCTTTTGAGAGATTTTTCATATAAGTCTACAGAATTATTGTTTGGTAATACAGATTGGATATTGCGAATTTATTTTAAAAGAATAACAGTATTTGTAGTCAGTTTTACAACTTCTGGTTATGTTTTGAATAGTTTATAGGTCAGATAAGATAAAAATAATGTATGATGTCAAAATTGTTACTATTTATTTATTTTTTTATGTACAGGTACCTTACAGCTAATCTTACACTAGATATAACATTAACATTTCAATACGCCAATTAAAAGGTACACCAATAACAATCATAATACTGTGAGTGAGCAAAGTAAAGATAAGATATTAACAATTACAAACCCAATATTATATATATAATTATAGCTAAATAAAAAGGTAACAATATATGAATGAGTACAAATGTGAGTGAAAGTGTGTGTGTGTGAGTGTGTGCGTGTTGTTTGTGATTTTCTTTACAATTTTTGGTCAATAAGCTGCAGTATTACTTTTTTAAACTAAACGGTACGGTCACGGTAAGTAAGTTGCATTTACATCAATCGAACATAGAGCAAGAGCATTATTTCGTTATCTATTAGTGTAAAACTAGTATTCGTGTTATTCAGTATGAGAACTTTGCATAGAATCTTTTCGAATGCATTAATATTAACGAAAGAATGCTCTACGCCTGTTCGCCTGTTTACACTAAAACCAAATACAACTAATAAATCAATCAAAAAGTAAAACTAATACATACATCGAAACGTAGAGACGCCTTTTATGAAGTCGTATAAAATACCATTAGAAATTTTATCGCCAATTTAATTCACAAATGATAGTTTGTTCAAACTCACTGAACAGATCGTTTAATTTATAACAGTCGAACACTTAGCCAATTATACACGATTTAATGTTAATTATTATATTGGACAAAACAATATTTATGCTTTAAATGCCATACAATTAACCAATTGTTGTTTAAATTTTCGATTAGTGTTGTTATGTAGTAATTAATTTGTTTGTACCATTTATGTGACGGTTTTTAGTGAGAACAAAATAGTGATAAATATTATTATCAATAATTAAAATATCAATAAACAATTCCTTCTGTTTCTGATTTTTTGTGATATAATAACTCACTTTATTCATGATTGCTTTAGATTTTATCTCAATATGCGCTTAGTTTACTAACCAACTCTCTCTACCAACAAAAGCTCTACAACAAACACACCCTCTTTAAATAACCATAAGACCCTAAGCAGCGCAAACAACATAATCTAATAAAGAAAAAGAAAGCACAAAATAAGCGACACTGAATTCACGTAATTCTCCCTTATTTAGCGAACGGCAACAAAACTCTGCAAGCCAGCAATCAATTTCCCAGTGTTGCCCACATTACAGCGGCATTTGTCCGAAAACCGTATTTTTCTTTTACCGCCATCAGCCGACGTATATTAACACGAAACCGCGCCCAACTGACAGCGGTGTAATATTTTATTCATTCTAAATTAATCATTTCTTTTTTCGCATTGTCCGCTTAATTTCGCGATTATTTAATTTTGACTTCAATGAATAATTCGTATAATTCAATTGTTAGCTACTTTGATGGAAAATATGATTTATATGTTCTTAGTATTGTGGGATCAATTTTTGCAATCTATACTATATGCCTTCATATTACGATTTTTAAGCAATTTATTATCTTCAATTTTGGAATAGTACTTATAATATCTTATTTATTATAAAAAAAAAAACGTGTGGCACTGGGGACTGCCGCGGTAAAGCTATTGCATAGCATGTTTTCAAGCCACACCTCCGCCCGTCGGAGTAGGGAGCGTGAGGTTTTTTCGTTACGGAATATCTCGATTCGGTCCCCGCGCTCAAGGCCCGCGATAGAAGCTATGCAATAGCTTAAAAATAGAAAAACTAAAGGTTATATTTTTCGTTTTTGATACATCATTTGTGCTGTAATTATTAAATTAATCACTATATGTACATACAATGGTACATATTTAGATCCGCTACAATTTGGACGTAACTCTTTGCTCACGACTACACGAAGCAAACAATTAAGTTACACGAAGCGTCGGCCAGTGTAATGTGATTACAATCCATCAACTTATATGTAATTATACTAGCCTATTATATTGCATAGTAATTTTGTATGCAATTCAATTTACCAGTGACAAGTGACTATCAAAATTGATATCAATTAGCAGATGACGTGGGATATTTGAAGGAATTAAGGAATACGATTAAATTCATAGTAAATCCTAATCACCACTACGGAACGTAAACTAAGCGCATATTGAGATTTTATCTCAATATGCGCTTAGTTTACTAACCACTTGTATTGCTGTTAATCAAAAACTATCAACCATACTTATATTGGCGAAAATTTAGAATTGCAAAAATTAGGTCTATACAATTATAACTCTATCATTCAATTTCTAACAATTATATAAAATGTAAAATAACAGACAACTTAAAACTAAGTACTCAATGTTAATTTCATCCAAAACATAATTATCATCGAAACTAACTGAGCATTTCATTGTTACAGATACCATAGCGTTACGGGATGTGCAGATGATCGCACCGTCAGCAGTAAAACTTGGTGACACCGTCCTGCTCGGCTGCAAATGGGCTCTAGAAGGGAACGAGACCCTTTACAGTGTGAAATGGTACCGAGGCAGGCAGGAGTTCTTCAGCTATTTGCCCAAGGAGTATCCTTTTACCAGGATATTCGCACAGCCTGGGATTGACGTGGATGTAAGTATCATGTATCTTATAGTAGTTTGTCCTGGCTTCGACCGACTGCAAAATAATAAGCTATGTCACTTGGTAAATATGAAGCTTTGGTAATGACAAGAGATAGTTCTGTAATCGGCCGAGTATCTTGTTTTTATATCTACTATATAAAAATAAGCCGGGTTTTCCTTCCCGACGCTATAAATACAGAATGCACGAATGAATACGGGCTCCGTGAGGTTTATAGCAAAGAAAAGGTAAGTATCTCTGGTGGCGAAACGGAGTTCATCGTGTTGTCTTTAATATAATTTTACATTTATATAGAGATGTTGTCTCTACCGAGAAAAACAATTTTGAAATAGATGATTAATAATAAATAAATTTAACATCCATGTTTTTTCACCCATTTCAACGAAAATAATTTCAACCCCAATATTGTTTCATGCTTTAAAACTTCAAACTTAATCTCTTTTCTAAGTATTTCATGAGCTTAAAGAGTAATTTTTTTGGCTCCAAGATTCAATTTGAAAAGAACTCCAACATTATTATTAGATTAGAAATAAGAGCTTTGCCTAGATGAAAAATGTGTTTATTTTCATTTTATCTGATTATATTATCAGTGTTTTGAGGTTATTGAGAGGTTAAAATAACAATGATTATAATGTTTTCATCATACTTTTAACAAAAGTAAAATCCTACAAATTATATTACAAACTAGCGGTCCGCCCCGGCTTCGCCCATGGTACATATTCACGTTTTCTCTACATAAGAACCATCCTCGTACTTCAAGGAATATAATAAAAAAAGAATTAAAGAAATCGGTTCAGCTGTTCTAAAGTTATGCGCTTACCAACACATTTTGGAATTCATTTTTATATTATAGATTAATAGCGTGAAATCGTCATAAACACGTACCTAATTTTTCTTATTCACGCATTGTTTTAATACAAATTGCTTATACTTATGATTTTAGATATTGTTTAAAAATAAACTCATTTCCATGTGATTAAAACTATTAGACAACAAGTGATAACTGCGTTAAAAACAACCGACTTCAAACTTGCACTTGCAAAAATGCCCATAAAATAAAAACTACTGGGCCTATCCGAATAAAAATTTTATGGGACCAATTCGACACCATCCAGAAGCGTAGCGTACCTTGGCGGGGCCCCGTATAAAAATTTGTTTGGGGGCCCTTAGGAAGGGTACAGATATCTCACAAAAGCGCACGTTGGGGGCCCCCTTGGCGCGGGGCCCCGTATAATTGATACTGCAGATACGGCGGTAGCTACGCCCCTGACACCATCCCTCATCGCACAAAAAAAGAATCACGTAAATCGGTTCAGAAACCTCGGAGTAATCGGTGTCAATACATAAAAAAAGAACATACCGGCCGAATTGATAACCTCCTCCTCTTTTTGAAGTCGGTTAATAAACTAACCTCCAAGTTAGTTAACTAAAGAAGTTAGAGAGCTTCTGTGAAATCCTTTGAATATCAACACCGGATTATATAGTTTATCACACAGATTTATCTCGGATAATGAACGCTTGAAGCTATGCCCTGTTTCAATACTGACATGGCTTGGAGATATGCTACTAATTTGCAAGTATTAAACCGAGATTCCATGATTTGTGGAACTTCCTAGCTTAATGTATTTTAACGTACTAATTATTTAATTGTTATATGTGTTAGATGTCTAATATAACAATGAAGAGGTTGAATGAATGTATCGTTATTTCAATTGTAGTGATTCAATTTGAAAGAAGACTTTGCATATTTTTTTAATGACAATGCACACTGAGAAGCGGTCAATTGGTTTTTGGCGGTTTAATTGTCAGATAAAATAATGTATCTATCTCTCTATTGTTATCTAGGCTTTTGTAAAGGCAGAGGTATATAATTTCTTAACTAAATAGATTTCGATGTTATTAGTTATAAACTTACATATTAATATAGACTTATTAGTTTCACTTTCATACTTACTTACTTAACTAGCTCTGTGACCCAAACAGAGTCTTAGCTTCCGTCACGAGTTTATGCCTTTCATAACTAATCTGAAATTATAGACATATTTACATATTCTTATATTTCGTAATTAAAATCAAGTATTGGTAAATACCTTTTCACGCCATTACGCAAGAGAACACGTTGAAATTAGATACTTCGGTGTTAATTGTTATTTTATTCATTTCAAATTTTATTTTCGAAAGAGCCGTGGCCTAAAAACCCAGATAAAATGTTTTACATTACTCCTTTCATTGGTTCCAGCGTCCGAACTTTAATAACATTAGCAGGATATTCCCTGGTATTTTATTAACTGCGATACTTTAAATATAAGTATAAAAAATGTAACTCCATACAACTGGCAGTTATCAATGGTCAATTAAAGTTGATATTTCAATGATGGCAAGTTTTTAAAAGCATTTTCTCCAATTAGCTCGAAACTCCGAGCTGGTACATTTTTTAAACAGCGTCATTTGGAGCAACAAGTATATAAAACTTGTTCTGGGATAATTGGAGTGTTTTCTCCAATCTTCATAATATAATTATTTTGATTTATAAGCACTTTAGCAATGAATAAGTTTCTAGTGTTTATTGTGGAGTATGGAATTATAATTATGTATTACGGCCAATTTGTTCATAGAATAGAAGTATGATTATTGAAAACATTATGTTTTATAGAAAAATCCATACTTAATAATCTAATATATATATTATAAAGCCGAAAGTTTGTATGGATGTATGGATGTTTGTTACTCTTTCACGTAAAAATTACTGAACCGATTACAATGAAATTTAGCACACACATAGAGGGTAACTTGGATTAACACATAGGATAGTTTTTATCCCGGAAATCCCACGGGAACGGGAACTATGCGGGTTTTCCTTTGCAAACGCGGGCGAAGCCGCGGGCGGAAATCTAGTATTTATTATAAATGCTCTATCAGTTACTCAATCACGCCTAAACTACTGAACCAATTTTCATGAAATTTGATATGGAGATATTTTGATACCCGAGAAAGGACATAGGCTACTTTTTATCCCGGGTAGATGACGCAATCCTGGAAATCCCACGGGAACGGGAACTATGCGGGTTTTTCTTAGAGTGCGCGGGCGAAGCCGCGGGCGGAAACCTAGTAGTGTACAAAAACAAAAACCACATGATGCTTTTTGATAATCGGTAACAGAATCGAGACTTACAATTAGTAGAGAGCTTTTTTAAATAGTTGATGAGTCGCTAGCCTTATTATACCTAAATTATTAAAAAAAATATTTCTCATTCGTATAAAATGGACAATCATTTAATATTACGTATTATTTGGCCTTTTTTAATATTTAACTATACTCCTGCCAAAAAGAAATCTAAAGTATGCACACACAATATTAAGCTCCTTACATTTCATAAATGAATTAATCTACCTATATTGAAGTATTTATCTTCCCAAAGTAAATAATATACTGGAAATATATTCCTTTATGCCTATTCGTTTGCCTTTTAAGTATTTCAAAGAGAATGTAAAAATATTTGATCATTTCTGAGTAAGGGATGGGTCATGGCATCCGGTGTACCGAGGTTCTTACAAACCTTTCTGTATATGTTTAAATTTGAAGGGAACCCGTTTTGAAATGATCACGGGTTTTAAACGTAACAGAGTGCTTTAATAAATGCGCAGAAATAATTTAGGAAGGACTTTTAGTAGGAAAACATGTAACAAATAAAATAGCTACGATATGATATTTTAAGGAATTTAAAAAGCAAAATATGTTATGTATGTACAAAAATAAATATAAAAAATATTGTATTAAGCATAAAAATAACGCTGTTACATTAGCATAACAAGAAGTTATTGGTACCAATATGTAGGTACTTAGGTAATGTACTCGTATTTTATACGTCCTTGTACTGTATGTTGTAGAACAACCAAAAAACTAGGAAATATACGAATTGAATTTGCACGTATGAACAATATTGATATTATTGTTACTGTAAATCGTTTTTCAACTGTTCGAAAAAATAACGGAAAAATATCTTGCTTTCAATCTGAACGATATTTGTATCCATATTTTTGTAGTAAAATTTTAACTTTACTAAAAACGTGCGCAGTTCATAACTGCTGATAGAAATGAAAACTTATTATTTTGTGAATTACTTTCGACGAATTCATAATATTTTCTTCGAACAAAAATTGCTCAATACGATTAAAGTTTTCGTTTTAAAAAATGAGTCGTGTAATTTTTTTAATTTATTCTTCTTCTTCTTCCTTTGCCTTATCCCTTTATTTGGGGTCGGCTCTCCTCGTTCTCATGCGCCAGGATGGTCTATCCTGGGTTGTCTGTTTGTTCAATTGGGCTCTCTCCATGTCTTTTGATATGGTAGACCACCAGGTGGCGGGGGGACGTCCCAGACCCCGTCTTCTATTTGGCAAGTTTAGTGCCCTCCTTACTACGTGGTTTTCTTCACGCCTCATTACGTGTCCATACCATCTTAGACGCTGTTCAGTGAGTTTCTCTGAGATGGGAGCGACCTTGAAACTTCCTCTGATGTACTCATTGCGCACTTTATCAAGTCTAGTTACGCCGGCCGCCCATCTAAGCATTTTCATTTCATTTACATGAACTCTTTGCTCTTGAGCTTTTTTGATTGCCCAGCACTCGGAGCCATACATTAGAGCTGGTCTAACTGCGGTCTTGTAGACTTTTCCTTTGGTCTTTATTGGCATCTTTGGATCACATAATACTCCCGTCAGACTCCTCCATTTCTGCCAAGCCACATTGATTCGATGTGTAACGTCAGCATCAATATTGGCATCCGATGATATCATGGACCCCAGATATTTAAATTGTGATACCTTGTTAAGCGGTTTTCCTTGAAGACTTATAGTGCTACGATGTCTAGTGTTAGGGTTATAGATGCATTCCATGTACTCTGTTTTATTTCTGCTTATGCGCAATCCATTAGCTTATTTTTTTAATTTATTCAAACTTTATAATTTATAATATCAATATAATACACAGGAATGTTTACCTAAATAATATTCTTTAATATAGAAGTAGGTAATTACAATTCATTATCCATACTAATATTATAAATGCGAAAGTAACTCTGTCTGTCTGTCTGTTACTCAATCACGCCTAAACTACTGAACCAATTTGCATGAAATTTGGTATGGAGATATTTTGATACCCGAGAAAGGACATAGGCTACCTTTTATTGCGAAATATGTACCACGGGCGAAGCCGGGGCGGACCTCTAGTTGAAATATAAAGCTGTGACTGTGTGTACTGACAGCCGACGCGTCTAACTAAAATTCCCTATTACAAATAGTAATTATTTCAAAATGTTCAAGAAATTCTCTATAAACCACAACTTTTGAATTCCAAGAAGGAAAATGTGACAAAGAGTTAATTCTAACATAAATGTACTTGAA
Source organism: Colias croceus (assembly GCF_905220415.1). NCBI lineage: Eukaryota > Metazoa > Arthropoda > Insecta > Lepidoptera > Pieridae > Colias > Colias croceus. Next base: position 9,378,228 of record NC_059542.1, read on the forward strand.
TAATATGAAAAAATAAATAAAATCAAAATTGATAAAAGATGCGGTTAAATCTGTTATGTTCTATGTTGCTTTCAATTTACGACATTAAAATTTGAAGACGATGAAAATTACCTTGTATTTAAAAAACACTAAACTCTACATCGAAATTTATCAGAAATTGTTCCTTGGTATATTATAGTTACCTCAGTTTAATGCAAATTAAACCGGGTTGAAAAAGTATGAATTGAAATTAACGGCGTTTGGAAAATAATTTTCTACCTTCATTAGAATGAATAAAATTTCGATAAGAATATAAATACAGAAATAAGAGATTTTTTCATTATTTTAAAAATCTTACTTCCCACGGGAAGCAATACTCACCTTGAAATAAAAGCAGTACGTTTCACATGAATATTGATATCTTATCTCCGGGGTTTTTTTAACATTTATTATTATTATAAGGGAAGTATTTTTTTTTGTTATTTTGAGAAAAAACAATTCAAAAACAGACATCATCACAGGCTAAATCCCTCGCTTGTATAAAATAATTGTTTCTTTTAATGACAATCAAATAATCGCTCTTTCTTCTTTAATGGACGTAAAAAAGAACTTCACGATAGTAAAAACAAAATTATCAGGTCGTTTTCGCACTTTTTACCTTTTATTGTGGACAGTTAAGGAAAATTCGATTTATGACCCGCTCCATTTCTCGAATTAACATGAGGCACATTTTATTTGAAGATAGACATCTTTTAATTATAATATTATATTCATAAATCCACTTAACTTACCTTTAATGCGAATTTATGAGAGAAGTAGTAAGAAATCGTTGTATGGTACTCATTGATTTACTTTATTTAAAATGGGCATTTCATTCAGATTTGTGAATATACAGCAATTAAATAAGTTTCTCCAAATTCTATACAATATTATGTACTCTATTAAAACCTCGGAGATTAAAACAGAAACGTGATAAAATAGACTAAAAACTGATTTTCATTTTTAATAATCACATTAGACCTTTGACTAAAACTTTGAATTTTATTGTTTATATTTATTGATTTCATTCAAGACAGTTTATTGAAATCGAAAGAGAAGTTTATTTACTGATTCCAAATTTAGGTTAGACAAACTCTTCAAGTATATTTTATCCTAATTAAGGAATATAAAAAATTATTTAGTTACTTAAAATATTAATATAAAGGGTTCAAATAGGTCTATTAAAATATTTTGTACTAACCAAAATAGATGATAAAAACTAAAGATTTTATCGCTTCTAATGAATAGATTTTCCAATCTTAATAGATTGAAATATAATAATCTAAAATTAAGATCAACATTGAAATTTTAAAAACATATAAAAAATAAGCGGCAATTAAACGGATTATCGTGAAAACAGAGCAAAAACATTTATAGACAAACAGGGCAAGAAAACAAGATCATTAAAACAGAATTATGCTTTTATTTCTGAGTCTCATAATTATAACTTCAAGGGGATCAGAAAAACTTTCGTCTTTCCAAGTAACATTTTCCTGACGCAAATGAATAGAGAATGTTGATATAATATTATATTTATTCCCTCTAGAGATAGTAGTTTTTATGATAGATAAGCTGCAGCTTTAAACCTAAGCTGTATTTTTATACAATTCATTTTAATATCTTAATGAAGACTGATTATTAAATATTTTTTTAATGTTTACAATGAATATATTATAGTATATCTAATTATTATTATTATTGGACAGATTAAAAAAAAAATGTGTTCACCAAAAATTATAAAAATATTATTAGAGCTTTCTATGAGCAGAGTAAACGTATAGAACAGCTCTACCACATTACATTTACATAAGTTTTGATATTATTCACACGTTTTTCGATTTTGACCTACTGTATACACTTTGTAACATAGACAGATTTTATTCAAACATTGTACGCCTTTTTTTAACCGACTTCAAAAAAAAGGAGGAGGTTATCAATTCGGCCGGTATATTTTTTTTTTTTTTTTTTTTTTTTATGTATGTACACCGATTACTCCGAGGTTTCTGAACCGATTTACGTGATTCTTTTTTTGTTCGATGCGGGATGGTGTCGAATTGGTCCCATAAAAATTTTATTCGGCTAGGCCTAGTAGTTTTTATTTTATGAGCATTTTTGTCTGTACTCGATGACTTAATTTCAATGTAGCAAGTAACTTTGATTCACTTCCCGGTAACCGATTGAGCTGAAATTTTGTATACGAATGTAAATTGGATAGCGATGAAACATTATCATGACATGGAGCTGATCTGATGATGGAATCGGAAGGTGGCCATAGGAACTCAGTAATATATTGACTCAACTTTATCGAGTTTGGGCTCGTTTGATTCGTGTTGAAAAATACACTAAAAAGTATTAAATAAAAATAACTGCGTTAAAAACAACCGACTTCAAAAACGGAAAAGTAAGAAATAAAAAAGATTTGATATTATTAATTACTACATATTATTTTTATGTGCTATTTATTAAATAGGTTTGAAGTCGGTGCCAAACACTAAGCACTTAGTATTAAGCCCATGCACCGACATCAAACCTTTTTAGTAAATAGCACATAAAAATAATATGTAGTAATTAATAATATCAAATCTTTTTTATTTCTTACTTTTCCGTTTTTGAAGTCGGTTGTTTTTAACGCAGTTATTTTTATTAAACTATATTGACAATGAATTGTAATCCATGATTGTACGTTGTTCAAATTGTTCAAATTGTGTGAATTTCCGAAGTTCGTGGTAAATTGTTTTTAAAATATAATTTTATTTCTCGTTTTCGTAAATATTACTTTAATTTTATCCGTAAGTTCCAAAGTAACGTAAAGTTTGAATTCTTGAATAACTGAAACAATAATCAAACAATAAAACAATGAAGATAATTTAGGAAATAGGAAACTAAATATTCCATCATAATCCGTAAAGCCGCAGGCAACTGCTAGTTAATTAAATAGCTTTTAACTTAAAACAAATTTGCTTTTAATGTGTTTATTCATTTCACATTCAATGCTTTTCATAATTGTTAAAAAGCTAGCATCAAAGGGGTTAAAAACATAAAGAGCTGTTTCAGTCAGACGATAATAAGAGGAGTGTTGTGAAAAATTAAAATGACCCAAGCTTGGTCAGAGTAAACAAGTTCGTTAGTTGACTGTGCCGTCGATATCGAAGCGATGAAATCATACCTATGAACACTATTTTATTTATTGTATTTTCTTTTATCAACTTTGAAATACTTGCGTTCTTCCTTATTTTTAAAATGCAAGATTTTTTTTTTCTTGACTTCACTTGGAATTTGAAGAGTGGATTTTTGTGGTATGATTTTAGTGCGATTCAGGCTACTGGAATTTCCTTTGACCAGGCGTGAATTGTCGAGAACAATAACTATATAGGAGTAATATAAGATGTCTGCGGTAGGACGGTTGACTTTAAATGACAGTTGTAGAACAATCTAGACGATCGTTTGAGCTAATTTTCAAATTTATGGATGTAATATTTATACGTATATTAGGTATGCACAAGTACATTTTCACCTGAACGCAGCAGAACTTAATTTATGTGTAAATGTAAATCAATTTAAATATTGGTTATTCTAGATTTTTTTTATCCCTTAATAGTTCGCCAACGTTTATATCTATAATGAGAGTTAAATCGTTAGATAATTTTAAAATATACAAACAAACAAACAAACAAAGTTTTCCTCTTTATAATATTAGTGTAGATTATCAAATGAAGGCCGCTAGATTAATCATGATTAAAGCGCGTCACACACGGTGAAGATACTATAATATTTTATCTTAAGATACTCTAATATAAAACGTTATAGTATCTTAAGGTATCCGGTATCAGCGTTCTGACCATCACTTTTCTTTTTATCATTGCGTACTAAGACTGTAGAACCGCCATCCTGTTACAAATGACCCGAAATTTTGTGGGTCATTTGTATATTATAGTATCTTCACCGTGTGTATCGCGCTTTAATGTGTTTAATTTCTATATTTTAATATTCATGACTTTGAGATAGAGCTTTAATCACAACTTTTTCAAAACGGAAACTAATGATGATTTCAAAGAATTTTCTTTAAGGAAATAAAATAAATATATATTCGATATTATAAATGCACAGTGCGTAATCACAGAGTAGGGGTGAGCAATCTTATTTTCCAATGTTGGATCAATACAGAGAAGTGGGACAAAGGATATTACTGGACATAGAATGAAGAAAAAAGTTGCTTTAATTACAGTACGCTTGCTTCGAAACTAAACTGTTTTGCTGCACACTCGTTTTAAGCGAACTCTTTGAGTAATTATGGGACACATTATGAAAGTTTATAGTTTTTTGTTTCATGATTGTTTATGTATTGATCTAGATGATGTTCGCAACATCATATGCGAGTTTGGGAAACTTTTGTGGACAACCCCGATTCATTTTCAAGAATAAAAAGTCCGTCTATCGCCAAAAATTAGTACCTATGGAAGGTAGAGCCTACTGGATACCGTTGTAAATCTAAGTCAGACTAGAATTTACTCAAGTGATAACAAAATCGAATTTTGTATGGATATATAATAGATAGATACTGGTAAATAAAAGTTCAAGAAAAATGAAATCTTGTAAAAAATATAAAAAATGAAAATCTATTCAACCCTGAAATTGAATCGTAAAAATAATATCTATTCTGTCAGCTGTTGTGGGAATCAAGTAAAACTTTATAAACCATAATTAATTAAGTGCTTGTTTCATTTTTATAAATCGTAAATTTAACCAAAAATTTTAATTTGAGAGAACAGAATACTATAAAGCGTATACTAAAGCTCGTTTATTTAAAATTTTGATTGATTGTGGAAATTGAAAACATAATTTTGTGAAGTTACAACATAATTTTATTTATTCAAATGTTCGGTATTAATTAATAAACGGAATAGAAAGACTAATAATATTTGTTTATCTTTTGTTACCCTTCCTGTTGTGCTAAATGTTTTGCTGACTTTAAAGATAATTTGCCCTGTGTTGTGAAAAGTTAAGATTATCTTTATTAATTATAATCAATAGATATTTTACGGATCATGTAGCCGTCCACTAAAACTTATGACACTAGACGCACGTTGCGCTTGGCACACACGCTTTTTTTGTCAGAAGTGTAACTTTTTTGTCAAGATTCAAAGATACTGAAATCGTCACCGACCTCGACATCGACGCGACCTTGAAATTTTACTCTTAACGCAACTCAAGTTTCACTTAAAAAAAATTAATAAAATATAGTTTAACACGAAACAAATGAAACTGCCATGCCGCTTATACTATATCTCAACCCCGTAATCTATGAATATTCAACTATTAGTATCAAGTAAAACCCCTATACCAAAAATATAACAGGTTACCAAGGAAAATAGAAAAAGGTCGGAACTATTATGCATTCCCATACCGTACCTTCGGCCCTCAGCCAAGCGTATCGTTTGACATAGGAAAACGTAATGATATCATATCATGACAAAACCTAGCTTCCGGTGTGATGGGGCCACGACAGGCTATGTGACGTTGTTTGGAAAATAAGTCCATCGTCTACAATCTGAGCAGAATTTGATTTTGAAATAACACCGTCTAGCTATTGTCATACTACAGATATAATTATGCACAATGCACATATTTTATAAATTACTAGCCCGCGCGGTTTCACCCGCATTGCTCCGCTCCTGTTGGTCTTAACGTTATATAATATTTATATTATAGTCTATAACCCTCCTCGATAAATGGGCTATCTAACCCCGAAATAATTTTTAAAATCAGATCAAGTAGTTCCTGAGATTAGCGTGTTCAAACAAACAAACAAACATAATAAAACAAACAACAAACTTTATAATATTAGTATAGATGAGATAGTCCGTAGTCAGTGGATACTTACTTAATTACTTGTCAAATAATGATAAATAGTTTAAAAACAGCGTAAAAAAGTTTTAGTAGAAAATTAAGTATGTAATACTAGTATCCATTAATTTATTTTTAAAGTATAATAGAACATTATCTAAATCGTTCGAAATTATAGTTTCCAGTACATTTTGACTCTAGCTTTTAACAAGTTTAATAGCTTCACCTGTATGTTTGTATATTATAATCGACTACTTTAGATTAATTTTTGAACTTTTAACGGATAGATTTAATTCGAGAATCGGTGCCTCTACAAATAATTCCAGGAATTTATCTTAAGCTTGTTTTTTTAACCTATATTTACACGACTACCTCAATTACCACAGGTATCAAGATCGACCTCACAACAAGTGGTGCTACGGGAGGCTAGCCGCGCACTCGCGGGGAGGTACCGCTGCGAGGTATCTGCTGACGCGCCCTCCTTCCATACGCAAGTGCGGTCAGCGTATATACATGTTGTTGGTAAGTAGTAGCTTATAAGTATAAGCGGTATACGCGGTATACGCGGTATAAGCGGTAAAGGTGGTATAAGTGGTATACGCGGTATAAGTAATATACGCGGTATAAGTGGTATAAGCGGATAAGTTGTATAAGCGGTAATCTTATACCGCGTATACCACGCGGTATAAGTGGTATATGCGGTATAAGTGGTATACGCGGTATAAGTGGTATAAGCTGTATAAGTGGGATAAACGGTATTAATTATATGAACTATGGAATGATATTATGTATATTACATATAATATAAATTGAACGTTGTTTTATACAATGTTTCTGCTCTAGGAAATAATTAATTAGTATCCTTCTTGCCTGGTCTGTGTCATTGTTTTGATACTGACAATGTGATAGAATGAAGCTAAGTGTATTAATTATGCTATATTTTATGATTTGACTATGAAAACACGGATTACTCTATTGTACCGTGTACGTTCAATAGCTTAAGTTTTTGAATGCTATTAACACTTTAAAAGCATTTTTTCGCGTGTATTATGTATAACACTATTTCTGTTCGAATTTGCACTAAACCCTTCTTTAATATAATAAAACGACAGCTGTTATATGAAAAATAAAGATGTTCCCTTTTAAACTTTACATCTCATAATAACATATAAAACATAAAACTAGACCGCATAAAGCTTTGAATTTTAAAGTAAATTCGTAAATAATGGATCTAGAATGGAGCAATACACTACTGGAATAAGCTTAAAATAAACAAAAAGGCTATCCTCGAGAAATGGCTACAATTGAGACGGTCTTATTTACTAGTGGTTGGAAGCTTTGAGGTAAGCAAGGGTCACTGTTGAATTTTATATTTAGTTTTATATAGCATTCAAATTCTTGATAAATATTTATTTTTTTAAGAATAGAAAAAATCGATCATGAGACCGGATTCGAACCCGCGTCTTCCGCTATTCCGGGTCGACGTAACAGAACACAAATATAAAGTTACAACGTCATTAAAAGTAAGTTTGCTATCAGCTCTTGGTGCGAGTGTCCGACTCGCTCTTGGCCGGTTGTATTTAATCACACACCGCTACAAACCCCACTGCGTCTGGCTTGTACCGTCTTTTCATACTTAGTTTGACTTCACTTCGCATTTCTTTAAAATTGTCGCTATCCGATTTATATTTTATAACAGCGAACAATATCCTTGTTGTGATCTCGTATTTTTTACACGCTGAGAAAAATAAAAAATAGATGGGGAGTAATTTTTAACAACACAGCGAGCGACGCGAAGTAAAATAAGTTAATCCTATAATCTCCCATGTTTATTACAAATTGTTGTAAAGAACACTTAAATCCAAATATTCATTAACATTCAGAGTGAAATAAACGGGGTCAATGTACGAATGTCCTTATACCCCGCCCCAATTCTGCTCCGCTTAGTTTGAGATGGGATAATATTATCCTATGTGTTTCAGTAAATATTAATCAGAAATATCCTCAAAGTCACAAAAAATGAAAACAATTGTTCAAGTTGTTTTCAAATATTACGTAATCAGTGAAAACCATAGAAATGTATGTTTTGAGTGAACTCATAAATAGATGGAATAAAAATTAGAATAAGGTTTTGAATCGTTTGTAAGTAAACAGCCAGTGATCTTACATAAAGAAATATAAAGTTAAATTGGGTCAAATCAAAGATTATTACGATTTTTTTTACAATAATATTATGCTTACTGTTATTACTACTAGGTATACAATATTATTTAAAAAATCATATATTTATGAGATAAGGAACTCATAACGAAACAGTTTTAAATATATCTATACTTTACTAAATTGCAAGTGAAGTAAATACCCAATCAATACCGCCGTCGAAGTTTGCGAGACAGCATCTTGTACGCGTGAAGTTGTTCCGGACTATAACTCGATTATATAACGGTTTCAAACATTTTAAATTAAAATAAATAGTCGAATAATGAAAACACGTAACAAAGAATGTTGAAATATATAAATTATATTATTGCCAATATGTTGTATTAAAATATCTATTTATATAAATTAAAATAAATAATGCAATAAATAAAACACGTAACAAAGAATGTTGAATAAAACCAATTAATATATTGCCAGTGGGTAAACGTTTTATGAAAATTTATCGATCTTATTCTAAGTGATAGTAATGACCGCCTATCATCACAATTATAATAACAGAAGTAAGAAAGAAGTCGGTGTATTTGTTTAGTTATCTTCTCTTAAATTTTCATGATTGATTGCGTTCTAAAATTTAGAATTTGTAAATAAACCAGCATCGATTTAAATTGGCGTCAAACCGCAAGATATAAACATTTATGGCTTGCGGTTTGTTATGACCGCAGGTTTAAAAGGAGTTAGTTGGAGTGTGTTTAAGTGGCTCACACTTTGTACAACCATCCTGGGTTGATGTCCCCTAAGAGACATTATTAATCTGTGTTAAGCTATAATAAATGTATAACTATCAAGTCATTCTCTCTGTAAGCTTATGAGCTTTAAATATAATCGTCGGATAAGTAGTACTATGCAATGAAAGTACCTACTTATAAAACAGCACAGAAAAATTGGTGCTTACAGTACATTATAGAAATGGATATTTGAAATATCATTCATTAATGATCAAAAAATAGAGTATGCTTGTCTTAAAAACATCAAGAATTTTTAAGTATTTGATGCAATACAAAATATCCCTAGATTTTGTTGCTATACACAGCACGATTCGATTCGACTTCGATGGCAGTAAAGTAAAATATAATTTCCTTTAAAAGTAAAATATTTAACAGCCCTCCATTGTGTACAAAAAAGAGGAATGGTTGTAGATTTATTTTTAAATTTATATCATCCAGCGCAAGCGATCAAATCGTTTCAAATTCACGATGGACAATCAAAATCGACTATTCATTAGTCTCTAAAGCGTGACCGGGTATTGGGTAATCGATTCAACGTTTCGAATGATAAATTCCATTCGAATCCGAGTTTATTCCACGATTTTATCGATATCAGCTGCCATAAAAGCATAAAATTTTTAAGAAAACTTTTAGCAATTTTATGCTACACTTTGCTTTGCACCTATGCATACTTGTTGAAATAGAATTTTTAGTTCAGTTGCAGCCAGTAATCAACTATTTCGAAGTTTATAAACATGCGATGCTAATAAGCAGATATAGAGATATAGAGCAGTGGTGGCTCAATGGTGAGACCTCGGACTACGAATCGATAAGTCCGGGGTTCGAGACCAGGCGAGCGCACAGGAAATTGATTTTCAATTTATCTGCGCATGTTGTAACATCAAACTGCTCGAACGGTGAAGGAAAACATCGTGAGGAAACCGACATGTCGAAGAATTAAAAGTGTGTCATCCGCCAACACGCACTTGGCCAGCGTGGTGGATTATGGCCTGTACCCTCATAGGAGGCCCGTGTCCCAGCAGTGGGAACGTATATGGGCTGATGATGATGAAACATACGATGCTATAACGAAAATCTTTTATTGGCAATGAGTGTGTACTAAATATTCAGATTTCAGTGTGGGATGGGTTTTATTATCGAAAATGTTATTGTACATCTTAATAAAAGGATATTACTCTATCGTGGGATTATGTAGGCGTGTAAATAAAACAGTTTATTTACATTTAATATTATTGTGTGTTTTGTTCCTTAATTCGGAGGAAAAATGTTAAATGTATCTATCTACCTTTATCACAAAAATGAAAAATTGAACATGTAAGAATGATCCCACCAAAAACATTTTCATGTAAAATGTTGCCAAGACGAGCCCATATGACTCGCACTGTCAAAAAGTTATCAGATCTCATGTAGAGCCAAGCTTCTAACACTACACGCCCTAACTCTACAAGGCCTAACTTCACAAACTCTACACCTTAGTCAAAATATGTGGCTTGGCCATTTCGCTACATTCACATCGGCGTAAGGTGAAAAATTAATTCACTGTTCATAACTTTTGTGTTATACAATAGTTCTTGTAGTAACGAACGGCCAAGCCACATATTTTGACTAAGGTGTAGAGTTTGTGAAGTTAGGCCTTGTAGAGTTAGGGCGTGTAGTGTTAGAAGCTTGGCTCTACATGAGATCTGATAACTTTTTGACAGTGCGAGTCATATGGGCTCGTCTTGGCAACATTTTACATGAAAATGTTTTTGGTGGGATTTCATTTCTTTTTGTAAGTTGTTTGTAACAAAATTTTATATGTCGATTAAACTTCTAATTTTTTTTTAACAAACATATATATATCTATATATATCTAGGGGAACCAAGTTTTAGATTATTACATTAGACCTCTAGCGTCATCAAAATTTAATTTAAAATTACAGGTCTTATACAAACTCCCATCCCCTAGTTTAAGGGGATGGGGGATGAAAGTTACAAGTTTTATAATTTTTTTGTTGTTTGTGTGCTAATACTAGCTTACATACAAAATTTCAGCTTTCTAGGACATTAGGAAATACCATAAGAATTTTGATGATCATCAGTGAGTCAGTGACGAAATTAGCGTTTTTTAGATATAAATAAAATCTGAAGTATAAAAGCTAATGTCATTAAAACTTAATATATTCAATAAGTCCGCTATTGACAATATATCCCGAAAATTTTGTTGATCTAGCATAATCCAAACCCAAGTTATGAGGGTTCAAAAAAACGTCGAAGCGCTTCGAGAAAAGGTAGGTAGTGCCCGTCGCTTGATCGCTTGGCTCGTCTTGGCGGGGGCACTACCGTGCCCCCAGATAGGAATGATAGTCTCTCCAAAAAATCAATTGTAATGTTTTAACCGGAGAGGTTATTGTGTTTTAGATAAATAATACTTTTTATAGAATGTATATAAACGTATGATAGTTAATTGTAAATCTATAGAAGAAGAGTCGCAGAGAATAAAATTTCAGAATTAGTCTATAAGTAATTATGTGTACATTAGTTTTAACACACATAAGTACACATAGTAGTGCTACTATTAAGTATTCTGTGGTTTAAACACAAATACCTTAACACTCACCACCTGAAAAGTGCAAAACATTCACTCACATAATTACTCAATTCCTCGCAAATTTTAAAGCAATTTACAACGTGCAAAGTAATTAAAAGCGTAAACACATTCCAAGTATAAAATGTCTAGCGTTCAACAAATCTTCGTACAATAAAGTGGCAAATTACCTCAAGTTTGAGGCAGGTGGCGCCCGCAGCACTTCCGGCGGTAACGTAACGCCATAGTATAAAGAGAAAAGTAAGTTATCTTCGAACAAAGGTACATCTGTATGTAGGTACGTTTGCATGTATGCGGAGCGCTTGGCCACGCCCGAGCCCCCCGTTTATGTACGTACACAAGCTTGACGCACGCACACAACGCCGCTCGGTTACTACTCATGGACCGGTCTTGTGAAGGTCGCATCATTGTTGTGAGCGGTCGGTGTTTGTTTATACAACTATTAAAAATATCAATGTGACAATTGACAACCCTGCACCTCGCGAGTTTGGGTACCATGCGCTTCTAAACGCCGGGAGTTGGCCTACTTCTCTCTTTATACTATGGTAACGTGACGTAACAGCCCACTTCCAGCGGCCCTCTCACTCCGCTGAATTAGATAACCTGTGCCCTAGGCTTTGTGACGTGTTGTGTGAAATTGAAATAATTGTGACGCCCATTAGAGGGCGCAATAGTGCGAATAATATTTATATTTTATTGCATTGGGTTCATGCTAATTAGGTTTGACTTGTTGCTAATTGAATAATAGATGTCTTTTATAATATTTGCAAAGGTCCTTGAATCCCATACCTATATTATATACTGTACCCCTCCTTTTTTATCATCTTAGCTTGTTATGTATTATTTATTGTGTATGTATCGTATCTATGTTTCTCTCGGCGGTTTTCCCAGATTGTTCTGGGCATGTTTAGTCACCATAAATTGTGAATCATAGATATTTTCAATTTATTACGATACGGCGATGAGTGCATCTTCAAGAAAAGAGCTTTACTGTTCAATGATCATTATTATAAGGTTAATATATTATAAGGTCGAAATACTTTTCTTAAAGGTCGGCAGTACATTTGCAGTTTTCCTTATGTAGAGAATTCTCATGGGCGGTAGCGATCACCGAGTCGCCTGCTCTATTCTTTGTTTATCTGTGAAGAAAAACTAAGTCTGGGGTTCATTTTGCGTGCGGAATGTGACGATGAAGATGTGATTTCGTTTAGCAATGAATTAATAAAACACATACATAATAATTATTATTATGTCTTCCCGAGACAACGCTCGCTGCGAAGTGTGCGAAACGTCGGGAAATTAATATAGGTAATTAATAAATTGCGTTTAAAATCCGTTAAAATCTTCAATTTCTAAATCTATTTTACCTTTTCCATTCATATTAATGAAAGAATAACAATAACCTTACACACTTATCAATAGATTAATAACATCAAATTAATTGCAAAATTTGTTCTCAAATTTGATTCAAACGATATACGTGTGACCAATTAACAAATTAATTTGTAATTCCACGATAAAAGACTAGAAACCTAATTAAATTAACACAAAATCGGATTCAGCTCGGTTTAAATTCAGGTGTAAATCTTGAAATCTTCTAATTTATCTCGCCATAGCAACTGTTACAGAGTAATTGCTTTCTATCTCATGATTAAGATGAATGGACAGAATTTAATTGTAACTTTAAATTATTTATCCGTAGTGTGTAAAATGGAGACCAACGGGTTGGGCGGAATTGGATGAGATTTTGTTTTGTTATAATTTATATCCTAATTAGAGGAGTAGTGATTTAAACTAATATCTCAATGAATTTCAATCTTTCCATACAATAATATTTGTTAAACTTTTATTCATCATTGATATAGTAGGTACATATTATTCTCTCTTTATCTTATTTATAGAAGATTACTGGTTCTGCCTGGAGGCTGATTGATCAGTCAGAAGTAATGTTGACGTCGTATGGCCTAGCTAGGGGCTAGGGGATGTTAATCTTACATAATCAAAGGGATAGAGAAATAGAGAAAATATATGTGATATATTTGTGCAGGAAAAACTATAGGTGGTATACGTAGAGGCATTTATCGTCTCAACATAATATTAAAGTTAGGTAGAAAACTGTATATACAATAAATGCCATCGAAATTACTTACATCTAAAGGTAAAAAATAGTATTTTTTATATAATTAAACGCTATGAATTTTTCCAAAAAATACCAGAAGCTGTTTCCCAAAATATTTTACATAGTATCAACAATTTCAAATATGTACCTATGAAACCGTAAAACGTTAGTAAATTAATTTGCGTTGAAGTAGGTACAGCATTTTTTTTTACTATTTATATAAAAATTGGAACTAGTTGTTCACATGAATTTTATCTATATAGTACGTAAATCAAACTTATACGTAGAGATAATACAGATTACATGTTCTATTTCGTCTTAACCAAACCATTTTCCATAAGGTTTAAAATTGTCTGAATCTGGTCGAAGTCGACGCAGTCCGCTCGCAATGATAAATTGTACTAGAATGTGTTAATTATTTAGCGAATTGTTTTATCAAAATTTATTGTTGCTAATTTATCTTCAAAGGGTTGAAGTAATTCAAGTATTTCAGATTTTTTACTCATTTTGGGTTTTAAAATCAGCGGTAAATACTGTAATTAAATAATTGGGCCTTCTTTCTTTGCTTTTTTCCAAAGATGATATTAAATAATAATGTATAGTTAAATACATAAAGATTTTGTTACAGTTTATCGAATACCTAATGTTAGACCAACCAATTGTTTAAACAAGAAATGCGTAATAACATATTAATTTGAATATTATAAAATATCTGCTAATGTATCACAATAGGAACATAATTAAAACATCATATTCGTACAATATTTAAAAATAAAGAGCTAAATGAATTAACTCTCAAATCCACGTTGATATATTTCACTAGAAATTTCAATTTTAATGAAAATCTAGGAAATATATTTTTAGCACACGTTCGAGCTAACGTCAATATATTATCTCGAAAATATTCATCCTAAACGCTCCAGTTAATATTTTTCGACGTCAAGCGATTAAGAGATATCGCGTGTACGAATCGAAATATCCACGAGCTGCATTAAATCGTGCAATAAGTGCATTTTTCCTCAAAATATTTGCCATATATTTTTGTGAAAAGTAATTTACAATCGGAATATGTTATGAAACTTGTTAATTACACCGAGAACGGTCCGACCACGAACGGTTTCAAACTAAAATCGACTTTAAAGCTAAATTGGCCAGCGCTGTGCGCAAGCAATCCGTAGAGTAAAAATTTAATATCTGAAACATAAACTCGCTTTTTCGCGTAAAGAACTTTTCATTTTCGAAATTGGCACACATTTTGATTTGTTTTTATTTTTTAATAAAAATATTTATGTTAATTATAAAAAATACTGAGAATTTTCATCATTTTCATTTTTTGTTTATATTCCAATAATTTAATCTTATTTATATATTAAAATATTAAGTAAAAATATTCAGTAAAATGATATACTATGAGATACCTACAATATTTTGATAGAGATTAGTTCTTCGCAAATCAAAGGGAGATATTTCACTATCATAAGATTCAATCTTTCTTATATAATCCTTATAAATTATATTCCATTTGTAAAAGGTTAAAACCTGTTATAAACAATAAGGAATACCATTTTCTTAGTTACTCGTTATTAAGTTCTGATTAAGTTTTATACTTACAGTCAGATGCTATTAACATTTCTCGGCTAAAGTTCGCCTTAAGATTCTGTGTGAAACTACCGTTACAGTAAATTTAATTATGAAATTATTTAGTGAACATTGTTGCAGGAAATATTATGTAAACGACATTATATAATTTTGTTATTGCATTGTAACATGGGATAAAGTTAAACATGTCTGCTTGATGCTTAAAGAAGTGACGATTCTCTCATAAAAACCTTTTAATTTTTTTATGTGATTACTCTACTACTTACTAGTGAAAAATGCTATGTAGATTTTTGAAGTATTGTAGATGACTTTATGTAGATTATATTTCGAGTGTATAAACTGTATATCCCGTTCCGCCATGATTTATGCCATAAATGTTTGAATAGATGAGAAATTTTTAAATGATGGTACGTATGGTATAAACCTAAATGATATGCTATAAATCAAATGTTTGATTTTGATTTTTATTTGTTAGTAAGTATACGAAATTTTCAGTTAACTAATTACTGTTATATCATACTTTTTTCATAAAAAAATGAATGGATCTGGACTATTGTCTTAATACTTACGAAATTAAATGAAAGAAAAAGTAAAAGATATTGAACACATGTTAGGTAATTAGGTATAGTATAAATGTAGCGGCAAAAACTTCACAAAATGCCAGCAGCCGTGGACAAAAAGTGAATAATTTGCTCTTATTTTTCCGCTATTCATAATCTAATGACACAGAACATCTATTAAACCGACTATTATATGTTATTTATGTAAAATACTTCAAAAACAATCAAAGAGCATCTCGCTCATAAAATCATCAAGCATCAAGCTCATAAAATTTTAATCTATTAATACACAGATTTATAAAATGTATATAAGAAAAAAGAATGAGATAATACTACCTAAAGTTTACCAACAATAGATCAATTCATGCAGACGTGTGTTACACAAAGGAGTCCTTACAACCTATTGAGTCTGTATCCCCTTATCTCTCACATACATCTTGTGTTTTTATACACTCAATTTAGATTTTCTAAGTGGAAAGTTCCGTCTATTCTGGAATAAACAAATGATAGCCATGTTTGCCTGAACTAAAAGTTCCGAGCGTCCGTAGCTTGAAATTACACTATCAATTTTACTTTTTCTAGCAAGTAAATTTAATTAAATAGATGTTTGCGGGGATCTTCGAGGATTTTTCTTTATTAGTATCTACCATGTTTACAGTGGCCGGACTATGCAATATCGCTGACAATTTTTAAAGTTATTTTTAATGTTAGCCATTTTGGATATTATTTTCATGGTTAAGAAAAATAAGGATGATGTTTGAGAATATAGGATATAACATGAAGTAAATTATTACATTTAACATAGTAAAAATATTAGTTTATTAATAAATGTATACCTACATTTATACCTTCACCTATACTAATTCATAGAATTGTAAATTCAAACAGTACCAAAGTACCCGAAAATTATAGAGATGAAATCTATTTCTACGCATATTATCATTATGCTAAACCTTAATGATGATGTTATTATTTTCTGAATTTTCTTCCAAATAGTATTTTCAACATTACTTGTAATATGTGGGAGTAAATAAAAATATGAAATATATTAACGGCTTAACATATTATGACATAGTGTTAGTACAATAATATGTCAAGTTTGTTTGGAGATTAGCGCTGGACCTAGGATCAAAGCTCAATATAGGACACCCTTGCCATTCATCAGTTTTACTTAGGTCCAAGTATTATAAACAACAATATGAATTATTATTGTGGTTTTGGTATATATTAGTATTCTATTCTGTTCTTAATGTTTGTAAAATATAATGATCAATTAAATAGATAGGTTACCTATAGTCTATTGACTTGGTATAGATGCTAAAAATGTCCTTCATTAGTGAAAGTTATAGAGAAAGTTTCTGTAACACCGAAGATATTTTGAGGTACATTTAGAATTAGTTTAAGATTTTATTTATCTGTACGACGGACAATATCAGTCTCATATAAATTCACTTTGATTTGAGAGTCATAATTATATAAAAAAAACTGCGATACGATTTTATATAAAAAGCCCAAAATACCATAATTGCGGAAGAATCAACGTTCTTATTCTCTCACATATTTATGAAAATTTCTAATTATCGACATAAAAGCCGACACAAAGCGGCGAAACAATCCGACCAAACGGTAAAAGTAGACATTCTTTCCCGGACATGCAATTTCGATTCGGAAACTGGGATACGCTCGCAACAAATTAAATTGGCGACTTAGATTAACAGGGTAAATGGTCCAATTAGTGTTCGGTGGGCAACGGACAAACGAGATTGTGTCCACCTGCTACGTACTGCAATCTGCCTTCGAGCTGAGTAAACAATGATAGTTTGGAATACTTTTTTGATCGGGAAAGATGTAGGAAGAAATGTTTGCATGGTAATTTATACTTATCAATTTTAAAAAGGTTATTAAGCTTCATGCTCTTGTAATCATTATTAGTAATAATGAGACTTTGTTTATATCACTGTTTAACATAAGCTGAGTGTGTTCTTCTCATTTTTTGTTATGTAGAGCAAAATCATTCTTCACCATTTAGGCCAATTGAATGTGGCTGTCCATATAAAATATAATGTTATATTGCTATTTAATTATTTATTAATATAAATATGAAAAAAAAACAAACAATTAAACCGATTGTTAAGAGACTATCCAACGAATATTAATTTTATTAATTGCCTGTTTCAAGCCAAGAGGTTTCATAAAACACCTCTTATAGTTCTTGATTTTATAATGCGACTTAGTCAATGGAATAATGTTCCACATATTATTATTAATTGGTACTTGACAGCACGATATCACAAAACCTCTTAACCGCTTTATAATGGCTATACAAAGAGCTGCTTATAAAGACCTATGTTTTTATTTAAAAGAATAGATTGAGCCTTCAGTATTTTTTCATAAACCGCTTTAGATAACATTTTTTTTTTATATTTTAAGGTAAGCTTTAAAATTGAGTATCTCTTTTCGTGATTTTCGACTGTAAGTCATTATATCGGTTAAATTATAGTGTACGTAAAATTTGTGCTTTGATGAAAAATATTTATTATTATTTGCATTTGGGATTGATTTATAGTATATAAATAAATCAACAAAACTGTATTAAAGGTTTATCATTAATTAATTCGTATTCGTAATATTACAATTTGACACAGACCGCCTCAATCGATACCTACTACTTACTATTATTTGTAAGACGGAAGAGTTTATTTCATCAATTGCTAATACATAAAAATCTTAAGCATAATTTAGTCGTAACGCAGGATTATGATGATAAATTGACTGAAAAGTATACCTTAGATATAGAAATACCAATACATAAATAATAGTTAATCGATTTCCAAAAAATAACGTTAAACTAGTCTCTAACTCTTGCACTAGAACCGTTTTGTAGTGTGATAGAAGCAATCAGTTGCACTGCTGAAAAGCCTAATTATGTTTGAAATGCGAGCGCTTACAATTTTAGCCCCAAATATTGTTTTAGTGATAATGAACAGGTTGAGCGACGTAATGTGATATCTATAATATCGATTATTGTACAGCATTCGATTGTGGTTACCAATATTTGATCGAGTCGCTTTAATTATATCGATTTAGAGTGCTCGAGTGGATATGGATGGTAAACTGTTTGGTCTGTTTTTTTTTTGTATGTTTACGAAAGTGAGGTATGTTTTGATATGCATGTGTAATGTCTGTGTCGCTTGTTAGCTCGAAGTTCGTTTTATAAAGATATTAATATTCAGATTGAAGATATTTAGTTCTTATTATAATTTGGTCCATGATCTTATCCAATATTGTAGATATGAAAACCGTTTGTATTATTTCCGCATACCATATTGTTTTTCTTACAATATATCTTATCTTATCTTTTCTTATCTTTCGCTTGACTATGATTTGATATAACATTGTAGTGATCTATTCACATATACAATTCTTCGAATTGAAATTGCATTGTTATACATCAAGTACTCGTAATGGTAAAACAAATGTTAATATAAAATTCTTAGAATGCTTATTATTCACTATTTTATTTCGTGTTATATTATCTATATTAATGCATGTATTTTATTTGTGTTTTATTATTTTAACAATAATAATTAACAAACATAATCTGAGTAAAAATATTCATGAAATATGAACCCAGCCAAACTTATTATTGATATACTTTTACAGCCCGATACATTAACGTCCGTTGAATTTTATCACAGCATTAAAATTTCCTCCAAAAAACAGAAATTGCGAAGCCATGACTCCCATTCATTCACCGAAAGTATCAATAAAAGTTTTTCATGTCCTCATTATGAGCTTTTACGTGACCTTAAGGCGGATGCAATAAGCGTAACTGAGTACTGAGCAGTGAGTAGAGAGCATCTACTTGCATCGGTTGGCAGGCTGCCACTCGAAGTAACCTGCCCATTTCGCCCCATCCAGGTCACGAAATAGGGCTTCCTGTCCTCGAGACATGTCCGGCTTCTTGGCACGCCAGCATGAGACGAATAAGAACTAGCCGAATGGAATTTTGATTTTTCCGCTGAAAACATTTCAACTGTGGTTGGAGTAATTTGATAGCTGACATTTAGTTAGTGGAATAAAACATTTTGAATTTATCGTTTGCTGAAGCAGTTTTGTTGATTGGCCGGTGGTGCACGTAACTGTGTTATTGGCTCAGTGGAAATATCTTTTGATAGCGTTTTGTGAATTGATAAAATGCTTTTTCAACGCACTGATTCTTTGAATGAAAATATATATCATAATCGTTCTTTATTGAAGTGCCAATATTATCAGTATACAATTTGTATTCTAAGCTTCTTACTTTACTCGAATCACAAGGAAATGTAAGCTCAAATAATTATGTTATATTTCGGAAACAAGTGACTCTTTTGTCCTTTTTATTACGGTGCATTTATATCAAATGAACATAGAGCTGGAGGAACAGTATTCTTTCGTGATGTTTTAAAGTAAACGAAAGCTTGTATTCAGTGTTGAACATTGTATAGAATATTTTCGAACGCACTAAGAATACCGAAAGAATGCTGCCTACGCCTGTTTACATTAAAATAATTTGACATAGTGGGGTTAGAATGATGTAAATGCATCGTTACAAACGCTCAATTAATCAATTAGAAAACGTTTCATCTCCTGGTAATTGATCTTGATGCAACATTGTTTCCATTTTATAAATACACGCTGTTTTCTTGCGTCAGATTATGTTACACAACATGCTTCGTGCCTTGTAATGTTTCGTCTTGATGGAGCTACATCTTAGGAAGAAGTGTCTAATTCCACTATATTAATTTCAAAGGATAGGACGATATGACATAGTGGAGCTGGTGCATTTAATATGACACTATTTTGCCTAGAAATGAGTTCGTTTTTTTTTCTAATCGAGAGCATTTATTAAGGAAAAATACCTTTTTATCGGCTTTAAAGTCAAGGCGTTCTAAAAAAGCCAAGTTCGTCTAAAGTCTATATCTATCATTGTGCCAAAACCATTATGCTTAAAAGCTTCCCAACATACAAGCAGTTAATCCGACGAATAGCAATCCTAATTTGACAGAAAATCGAACGGCGTCAAATCACTTATGACGACAATTTTCACTAATCAATGAGTTGGATTCGCTTTGCTACTACGAGCATCCCCTAATGTGATTTTAGTAGATCTGTATGCGTAAATTATCGGCTTGTGTGGTCAATTGCAGTTGCTTTTCAAAGCTGTTACATTTTCTTTATGAATACTTTTTACTCTTCACAGCTGTTTATAATGAAATAAAAAAAACCTTTCCATATGTGATTAACTATGTTGCAGTCATTTAGCTTGTCCAGCTAAGTAAGGCTCTGTATAAAACGTTGCTATTTTGACATCCGTGAAGTTGATCAAAGATACTCAATATTATATTCAGATTATAATGAATACTGAAGATACTATCTACATTCCAATTACCCAGTATACTATTAAAAACCTAACGTTTAGGTATCATTACAATACATTTTTAGCACCACATCCAATAGAATTCGCGCAGAAAATGATTGCACCGCACACACGATAGGACAGACGCGACAAGCGGAAACCATCGGACATCGGCTATGCAATTTTGGCAAACGCCACCGTCCTACAGTGGGAGCTAATGTCACGAACCCTGACCACATTAGTGGGGCCCAGCTCGGACAATTATCGAGTCTAAATCCGACATTAATAACGGTAAACGGGGTTTTGTGCTTGACTTGTGGTCGCATGCATAATTCTAATCGGCTAATCGCTCCGATTCCGGGATTTGCCAATTCAATTGTGCGAAATTGGATTTTTATTTAATTCTATTGTTTTTGTTAATTTTCTTAATTCCTTTATTATTAATTGGTATTTAATTCCGTTAAAACAGTATGAAGTCGTCTTAGATATGTCTGAACTTTCTTTGGAGACATCTGGCGGTACAAACTCGACTTGGATCATACCTATATAACAGATAAGCAAACATATAATATGTAGGTATTATATGTATTATGATCAAAATCATAGAACATTCGAACAGTACGATCCCCTAAATCCTATATTCTCCAAACGTAAACAAATCCAACCCCTCCAATAAAGAATTGGCTCTTGAAGCACTCGAACTACAACAACGCAGCCCGCGTTCATTTTAATTAGTAATTAATAAAAATACTCAAATTGCGAACAACAAGCCCTCTCTGCTTCGATGATACGGTGTTATTAAAAAGCTCGTAAAACATCGCGACACTTACTAACGCGTTAATTGGGCACACTAATTACCTACATACTGTTACTGAATGTATTTTAGTATGAAAAATAATTCCCTTTTATAAAATGTGTATTCCGTATATATATTGTTGGAAATTGTTGTTAGAAAGCATGGCGGTAGTGTGCAATATTGTTTATTCTCTTAACTTTTGTGTAATACTGGGTAATGATTAAGTAGGGTTTTATATAATTTGTGTTATAATAGTATTATAATTAGATAAAGAGACAATAACTTCAGTTAATTTTGAACGAAACAAATGTTAATAGTCGTTTTCCATACAAGTATTGTTACTTACGTGCTTTCAATGAGTAAAAAATCTATCAAAATGCTGAAAGAAGATAACAAACTTTTAATTTTTTTTATTAAAAGGCTCGGAGGTGATATCAACATTCATCTCTTTGTAAAAATCTGTTCAGTAAATCTTATGTTAATGTTTTCTTTACATGCTAATTAAGTATCCAATACAATTTAAAGTATTTTATTACGTGTTTTTACTATTAAAACTATGAATATTATAGATAGTAAATAATATTTAGAGTGATGTGCAGAGTTTGATGTTTATACTAAGCCCCTATATCAACAGAATCAATTTTAACATTATACTAGGTCTAGTATAAAAGGTAGATAATATCCAATAAAATATAGCTTTTTTAATAATTTATGTACTTACAGCAGTTCCTAGAGAGTGTTATTGTTTTTCTGATTGATGCACAACTATTAGTAATAATTAATAGGACTACAAGAATACATCTTCCGAGACTTTTTTATCGTTATGTACAGACTTTACATACACATATATAATTATTTAATATTCAAACTAATAATAAATATAAATTATCACTTACATAAATTCAGCAGTAGAAATATATACTTGCATAGCTAATGTGAATAATATTAAAGAATAAACACAAATAAAAATGATTCGAACGATACCCTTTTAAATGGCCCCATCATTAAATCGAGATTTACATCAATGCATCAAATATAACAACGCTGCTTCCTTCGTTATAAATTAACCTCCTGAGACCCAGGATTTTTTTTTCTTTCTTTTTTAATAAAAATTAGCTGTATCTGTTCTAATGCAATTATAGATATTAAAAAAAATGGAAAAAAAAATCTTTCGTGGAAAACTTGGATTTTCTTTATGTCATTTATATATTACAGGGGGTCCCAGTTCCAAGTGTAATAAGTTTATGAAAATGAAGAAAAACTACTTGTTTTTTTAGTTATTATATATTTTTAAACTTGAAACCTAATATTTATTATTCTATCTATTGTTCTGTATCTATTTTTTGTAACTTGGTTCAAAGATAGGTATTTTTAAGGGTGAGAAATAACCAGTTCAAGTATTTTGCACCGGCGCGGCGGTGTATTTATATTGTCACGTCCACCCATAGGTCTTATTTCTAATCCATCCTCTTGGTCAGCCTCCTCTAATGCTTGGTCCACGTCATGTGCGTCCCCGAAATGGTCTGCCAACAACTGAAGATGACATATATAGTGACGATTCTGTACTGACGTGACTCATACTCATTGGACGAATGGAAGAAGACTCATTTTCTGGTGTTTGGGCGGCTTCATCGGTATCATTTGGGGGATTATCTTCATCTCAAACATTTATTTATTAAATTAGACTTCTTCTAAAAGCACTTTTGAATCGTCATAACAGTATTAACATTTACCACCGATTCGGAAAGCAGTATCTATGGAGAAGAACCGGCAAGAAACTCCATAGGTCCATCATATAGGTCAATATTTGACTCATCCAGGTGTTGGTAGATCTCAGTATCTTATAATCCTTGAAAATTATAATAAAATCTGTAACATAAACTAAATAATGTCATATAGGTAATACATGGGGCCCTTGTAACCAATACCAATTTGGCAAGAATTGAGACCAAATGTCTTACCAGTATGACATAAAAGAAAACATTCATATTTTTCGCAAGTTTTAGATTTATCTTACAAAATAACTATTGCGGTTGCAGAAATAATATCTATTATAATTAGATATACAAAGATATACTGCAATATACTAATGGTTCCACTAAAAATGTAAGATTACTGACCACGTGTTTGCCGTCGCACAGCCACCGTCAACTTCGAAATGAGAATACTTCAAATCACTGTCACTTATAAAACCAAAAACCGTTTAGTATAGCGGATGACATACCACTACATCGATTTGAGGTATTATTTCCGCATATACGCAAAAGATGGCGTTGAAATATTTTTTTATTGTTTATGTAATATATATATGACCGCAGGCCCCAGGAGGTTAAGCTTACGCTCTCCCTTATGTCTATATTAACGAGCATTTTTAAACAAAAATGAACATTGAATCGAACATTATGTTTTGATAGACATTTAAATGCCTCCATCATTACAGCGAGATTTCAATCAATGCGTCAAATATTCGTCTAATGTTAAGCGAATTTAATCTTTCCCAATTTAACACTTAAGTACTTTTTCGTTCTTCCAATACAAAGCGTGACGTTCCGATTTACGCATCAGGAAACATCGGGGATGAAAAAGCAAAATAGCAAAGTCACGACGCAATTACTTCCGAGATGTTGGCCGGGATGGTCTTGACATCGCATCGGGAGCGTATTATAAAAACAATCCAGCGCTGTTAACGAAAACAATTACTTAAAACGTTTAATACAAACAATTACAAGCAAGAATATTTTGCTATAATATGAAGAGTTGAAGAAAAGAGAAGGGGTGCACTCGAAGTACAATGAAATAAATATAATGAACATACACTGAACGATAAAAAGCTTTAATACATCTTTCACCCTCACAGAATCTACCCTGACAGAAAATAGCGATTATGCTAACACAAGATTTCCGCCCGCGGCTTCGCCCGCGTTTGCAAGTTACCCTCTATATGTGTGCTAAATTTCATTGTAATCGGTTCAGTAGTTTTTACGTGAAAGAGTAACAAACATCCATACATCCATACAATTACAATTACATACTACAAATTACATACTTTCGCATTTATAATATTAGTAGGATAATTCGCCTCCAATTAAAGAATACAGATAAAATTCTTGTACAGTTTCTAACTTCACCAAGTTGAAAGATGGAAGTTTTTCTCTAAATACAAAAAAAATGTGTATCCTTTCTTTCCCAGAATATATTTATAGCTTCTATCAAAACAGATTAAACTCATTTATTGTCTACATAATAAGATTTGTCAAGTGTAAAGTTGTTGGCTCCCTGCACAATTAATCCACTATGTGCTAGTGACATCTGGGGGCACGGTAGTGCCCCCGCCAAGACGAGCCAAGCGAACAAGCGACGGGCACTACCTACCTTTTCTCGAAGCGCTTCGACGTTTTTTTGAACCCTCATAACTTGGATTTGGATTATGCTAGATCAACAAAATTTTCGGGATATATTGTCAATAGCGGACTTATTGAACTTAATAAGTTTTAATGACATTAGCTTTTATACTTCAGATTTTATTTATATCTAAAAAACGCTAATTTCGTCACTGACTCACTGATGATCATCAAAATTCTTATGGTATTTCCTAATGTCCTAGAAAGCTGAAATTTTGTATGTAAGCTAGTATTAGCACACAAACAACAAA
Organism: Colias croceus; assembly: GCF_905220415.1. NCBI lineage: Eukaryota > Metazoa > Arthropoda > Insecta > Lepidoptera > Pieridae > Colias > Colias croceus. Next base: position 9,403,746 of record NC_059542.1, read on the forward strand.
AAAATTATAAAACTTGTAACTTTCCTCCCCCATCCCCTTAAACTAGGGGATGGGAGATTGTATGAGACCTGTAATTTTAAATTAAATTTTGATGACGCTAGAGGTCTAATCTAATAATCTAAAACTTGGTTCCCCTAGATATATATATGTTTGTTAAAAAAAAAATTAAAAGTTTAATCGACATATAAAATTTTGTTACAAACAACTTACAAAAAGAAATGAAATCCCACCAAAAACATTTTCATGTAAAATGTTGCCAAGACGAGCCCATATGACTCGCACTGTCAAAAAGTTATCAGATCTCATGTAGAGCCAAGCTTCTAACACTACACGCCCTAACTCTACAAGGCCTCACTTCACAAACTCTACACCTTAGTCAAAATATGTGGCTTGGCCGTTCGTTACTACAAGAACTATTGTATAACACAAAAGTTATGATCAGTGAATTAATTTTTCACCTTACGCCGATGTGAATGTAGCGAAATGGCCAAGCCACATATTTTGACTAAGGTGTAGAGTTTGTGAAGTGAGGACTTGTAGAGTTAGGGCGTGTAGTGTTAGAAGCTTGGCTCTACATGAGATCTGATAACTTTTTGACAGTGCGAGTCATATGGGCTCGTCTTGGCAACATTTTACATGAAAATGTTTTTGGTGGGATTGTATTGACAGAAATTAATTGTACGATAGTATCGCACAAGACCATCTGAGCATATAATAGCTAGGTGTCAGACTAAATTGTATCTGCTGTATCGCATAAGGAAATTATCGATTTACTTAATAAATTGAGAATTCTCCGTAAATACTTATTGTTAATAAAAGCGTATAAATATGCACGAGCGTATAAAAATGAGCTAACATCCCGTCTAAATCGATTACGAACGGTTATCTAAAATTGGTTCCACCAAAATTGAAATGTAAAATCGCAAAAAATGAATATATTCACAGCTAGCTAAATGCGTTGAAGTACGATTGGCGCCTGAGGGCTTGCATATCTGATTCCATCATAAACTCAATTTACAGCTAATCTCATCTGAGATTGTCGAAGAAATAAAATTTCACGCGTTGCCGAGCAAATCCAGAATGTAAAGGGAGCGAGGTGTTCGGATGATGCTAATAAATATTACTGTGCTAACGGATCATTGAGCAGACGTTGCACTGGCAAGGCAATATACGATCCTGAATATTAAATCACTGGATAAATTAAAAGCACTCAAATGCTGGCGGAATAGAGTTCAATCTTGTAATCACGGAATCAATTGAGATGAATGTAATTTAAGTGCGATGTTAAGGAAATTATACATGCTACAACTATTACGATCGCTACTTGAAAACTTTGTAAAAGCAAAAATAAACTAAGAAAATATTTATATTGACCTACAATCAATTATACCGTGGCTTGCTTTTATAAAAACAAAGTTCGGAATTGATAGACGAATCTTCAGACACATTAAACACAATTTCGATCAGAAACGTTCACCATGAAAACATTTCTAATAAAACTAGCTAGCGACTCTAAAATGTTTTTCCAAGACGTGTGACGTTAGAATGAAGCTACTAAATTGGCAACTACGTTCACGGATCATTTGGCTTCAGACGCTGCCTCGGGGAGGCGATGTGCGACAATTTTAATATATCCTGCGACTTGAAACGCTATATTAAACTCACCCGATAATCTCCTTGCCGTTAAATTTTTGTCTCCGTGATCAATATCAGCGTCTGATCGATTTTACGGGCCTACACCGGCCTCGAGTTTCGTACGGTTGTAACTTTTTAGTGTTCCTTTTATTACGACGAACGATTTTAATCAAGCGAATATTGTTCAAAGTGAACGCTATTAGCGCCCCGCATAGAAGCTTAGTCGCTAGACGATGTTTCGGTACATTCGTTTGATTGCTAACTTATGGCTTAAATAAATGTTACTAAATTGAAATTTATTTGGGTTTTACGAGCTCGGTGCCGTTCGTTTAAGTCACGGGTTTTGTTTTTATTTTTTGTTTATTGATTGCTGAATTCTTGTGACTGTTTATGTAACGTAGGTATAAAAGATGAGACTGTTTGACAGTCACGTATAAAAGTGTATGTTATTAATCAAAAGTAAAGTAAAATAAAATCGAATCAAAACATTGTCGTATTCTCAAAAATCCGTCGTAAACAAGCTTATTCCTACCATTGTTTCATTTTACTATGTAGCATTCAGAAGCACATATCCCAAGAAATGAAACGTACTTCAAAACAAAATTACGGCACCACATCGCGCAAGTTGGGAAAATAAATTCAAGGAAGTCACTCGTGTAACTCTCATTTGAAGTTAACTACCCTCGAAAATAGTTGAGAGAACTGTGTTGGCGGTTCGCCGACGTCCAGAGTGATTCCAAAACTCCGCATAGTTTTATAGTCTTGATAGGTAAAAATTGAGTTTACTAAACAAGAATTTGTCGTCAGGATTCGTTAAAAGTTGAAGATTTGAGCTTTTTAACAAGGACGCTTCTTCAGACGTAATAGTTTGAAGTGTCCCCTCGGTATGGATAACTTTGATGCATCGTTATGTTACCTGAAGATAAATTATAGAATGGATATGTAAATCGTATATCATTATTTTAAAAGAAGTCTCTGGAGCGCAGATAGTTGTAGATTGTATTTTTTTTTATCGCCTTATAACTAGGTACTTATCTTTTTCTACGGTTCACTAATGATTGAAAGGGATAAATTATTTGTATGCTATTATATTAATATCCTTATAATGATTTAGAAAATACTGTTAAGTAATAAAATGTTGTATATTATGTAAACGTCTTTATAAATATATTTAACTCTTTCTCCAGATATCTATACGTCTAGTATTTATGGTTTCCCAATCTAGCTGCAAACAGTTCATGGAAACTTGTAGTATTTGATCAAAACGAGAGTTCAAGAGGAATCAAATTAGTAGTTCCAGGTAAAAGAAGCCTCAGTACTTCTTTATCAAACTTATTCTCAGCCAACACGTAAACTTGGGAACTTTAAAAATTCAAAAGCATTGAGAATCCAGGAAAATCGCTGTCGAACTGAAAATTCTTTTCTGCGCACCCTTAAAACTTCACACAAGAAAACTTTTGTGTTCTCCAATATCGAGTGTTCATTGAATAGTTCTGCATGCATAGTCTTTGTTAGATATTGTTGCTTTATGTTAAAATGCGACGTTATAATCCCCGCTTTGTCGCAGTTTTGTATAAAACGTGTTTCGACAATGCCTCTTCTTATTTTACTGGTTTATAAATGCATGTACTTCTAACATACAGACTTTGGTGTGTTAAGAAACTCTTAAAGAATATACTTTGACCTTTAGAAACACAATTTGCAGAGTAGGTATTGAAAATTGATACGTTAAGGTCAGAGGTAGAAAATTTTCAATCGGACAATCAATTATATTCTGATTCACCGATAATTTAATTCATTAGAGCTTTAACGTAGAGTCGCAGATATAAAGGCGCATCTTATGTGCTATTTCTCAATTAAGTTAATTTAGATTACAGACGACAAAAATTATATTAAATTTCGCATCATTTGTTTTTTCGTGACGCGTATGCAGTATGCACACATACAAATAGATACATAAATAAATAAAGACCCTAGTACACATGCATTATTTTATTAGAATACAAAACCGAGTTCTACAATAAAAAACGAGTTTCTTCTGTAGACCATACTAGAAGCAGGGTGTCTATTAATTATTATGACATCAAATTCAAAGCACAATTCGATTTGAACTGAAGTGATCAAGGAAACTAATTAATTCACTGATGTAACTTGCTTATTCGTAGAACTTTTTGTGTATTTTTATAGAATCAATTGCATTATATTTTGTGGTTTCTTCGAAACGAGTTCTATTTTTCAATAAATCATCTTTCCCGCCGTTGGCTTGTTGCTTTTCAATAATTTATTTATTTATTTCCATTTTTATGTTAATTTTAAATAACAAAAATAGATAGAACCAAAGAGAGAATTACTTATTTCATAAATCATAAAGAAACCACAAGGATGTTAACAGTACCTAGCAGTGTTTTAAATTTGCCTTTTACGTTTCATAAATACAACAATACGTTTTGCGTCCCTCTACCTTTATCTCTAATTTTTGATTTATTTTATTTTTATGGCTAAGTGCACATTTATATTTATTTTTTCTTATTCGCATTTGTTGCACGTATAAAAATGTATGTATCCAAACTGTGGATAATGTTGTTGGTTGGACATGTGGATAATGTTGTTGAAATAATTGTATATTGAAACACAACTTGTGGATGCTGATAAATTATCTTTATTTTTATATTACTTTTTTTCTAACTACATTGTGCGCACACGACATTACACCACGAACCACAGAGACAGAGAGGAGGGCAAAGACAATTGCAGTTTACAGTGATACCATACAGACTATACAATAACCAAAATACAGATTATAATATTTGCCTATTACAACACGCCTCCTCAAATTTATAATCTTTATTTTCTTTAACAATATTACCTTTACTTACTTACAATGCTTATTAACACAATATAATACCTCCACCCAATTTATAATCTAATTAACTTTCACTTATACAATATGATAACTTGAACTTGAACTTTTACTTATACAATATTATAACTTGAACTTAGATATAAACTGTACTAAATTAATCTTAATTCTAATCTGTTTTTCAAAAATTTTGTCTTATCTAGACTTTTAGTTAACATGTCTGCTAAGTTACATTTTGAATCAATTTTAACAATATCAATAATTCCTCTTTCATAATTCTCATTTATATAATGATACTGCACTTCAATGTGTTTTGAATTTTTTGTAAAATTACCATATTTAGCTATTGCAATCGCACCTGAGTTATCTTCATACAATTTTACCGGTTTATAAAATTCCAAATCAAATGAATCACTTAACAAGTTTCTAATAAAAAGTACTTCTGACACTGCCTCTGACATAGCAATATACTCTGCAAAAGTTGAACATTTAGTAACCACATTTTGTTTATGTGTTTTCCAAAAAATTAAGTTTCCAAACAATCTAATAACAAAACCTGATGTTGATTTCCGATCTACATTATCTCCAGCATAGTCAGAATCTACCATACAATCTAATATTTCAGTGTCTACATTTCCATAGTATGTTAACTTTAAATCCTTAGTCTTAAACAAATATTTTAATACTCTCATTGCATATTTATAGTGTGTTTGACTGTAACAATTCTGAAACCTACTGAAATAATTGATACTATATGCTACATCTGGCCTAGTGCCGTTACTGATGTACAATAATTATTCACCTATTAAATTTCTGTAGTGAATACCTTCATCAATTTCCTTAGCTTGTTCTAATCTTAAATTAGTTTCCATTGGAGTATCATATAACTTAGAATTTTCTAAATTGTATTTTGCAGCCAAAGATTCAATATACTTTGTTTGATTTAAAGACAATACATTTCTATCATTATTATAATCTATATCTATACCAATATAACTTTTAATTTTACCCAAATCTTTCATTGCAAACCTTTTCATCAAGCTAATTTTTACTTCTTCAATTTTATTTTTACTTTTACAACAAATTAAAAGATCATCAACAAACAGTAATATATATATTGGATCTTTGCTCGCTCTGTTTACATATAAACAATAATCATAGTTACTTCTTACAAAATCTAATCCTTTTATAAACCTATCAAAACAATCATACCATACTCTAGGACTTTCTTTGAGACCGTAGAGAGCTTTTTGCAATTTACAAACTTTATTGTCTCCTATTACAAAACCTTTCGGTTGATTTATATACACTTCTGACTTAACACAACCATTTAAAAATGCAGTCTCAACATCCATCTGTTCAATAAATAAACTATTTTTACAACTGTATGACAATAAAATTTTTAATGTTTGCATTCTTCCTACTGGTGAATAAACATTTTCAATATAATCATTTTGCTGAAATCCTCTTACAACTAATCTTGCTTTGTAAACATTATTACTTTTCTTTTTAAAAATCCACTTAACATCAATAACCTTTTTGTCTTTGGGCCTATCAACAATTTGCCAAGTATTGTTTTTATTTAAGCTATTTATTTCAGAGTCCATTGCTCTTTGCCATAGTTCATGATCAATTGAGCTCATTGCTTCCTCATAAGTATTTGGTACATTTGCATCAGTATAATTTACATATATAAAGTGTGAAACTGGATTACCATATCTAGAAACTGGAATTCGCTTTCTTTTAAGTTTTTCTACTCCTACAGATTCGTTATTCTCATCATCATCAAGATTATCATTGTTTACAACGTGTTCTAAAGTATTTTTATAATTCTCATCTATGTTTGTATCTTTTTCATATTCCGTATTACATATTTTATTTGAAACATTCAATGTTGTATCAGATTCTAAATCATTATCTTTAACTATTTGATCATGTTGTTTTTCTAAGCAAATTAATTTAGTATTTTCTTCGACTACCTGAACATGCCTAGCATTTACTATCCTATTATTCAAAAGAACTCTGTAGCTATTTTCATTATACCCCACTAATATTCCTAATTTAGCTTTATCATCCCATTTACTTTTTCTTAAAACTTCAGGAACTCTTACAAAAACTCTACTTCCATAAATTTTTAAATGTTCTACATCTGGTTTTATTCCAAAAAATATCTCATAAGGAGTTTTATTTTCTAAAGTATTAGCAATAGTTCGATTTTTTAAATAAGCTGCCGTTTTAATAACTTCCGGCCAATATCTTCTGTGAATATTAGCTTCCCTCAATAAACACCTACCTATATCCATAGCAGATCTATTATATCTTTCAGCTACTCCGTTTAATTCATGAACATATGGTGGACATGGTAATAACTCTATACCTTTCTGTTTAATAAAATTAATAATATCCTTATTTAAATATTCTTTCCCGTTATCACACTGTAATTTCTTAATTCTTTTGTTAAATTTATTTTCTACTAAGTTTACAAATTCTATAAAACAATTAGCAGTTTCAGCTTTACTTTTAATACAAAATATTCTAGTACATTTGCTATAATCATCAATAAATGTCAAGAAATACTTTTCTCCACCATAACCAGTTGTATTATGTGGACCGTTTAAATCAGTATGAATCAATTCTAAAATCTCTTTAGTTTTAGTTCTATTATTTTCAAAAGGAACATTAGCCATTTTACTTTGTATACAATTTGAACATTTCATGTCTACACTTTCAATCCTATCCGGCAAACCATCAACTAATTTATCATTAACTATTTTATTTAAATATTGAAAATTTACATGTCCAAGTGCCCTATGCCATTTCTCTTTATTAGTCAATTTTACAGAATGAGTATACACATCATTTTTCAAGTTGTTAAATGCAAAACCTTTCATATAATATAAATTGTTAATTTTATGAGCAACAGTTATTAATTCATGATACTGATTATATATTTTTGCATTATCACCTGTAGCTACTATTGTGGAAGACTTAGTTATTTTAGCAAAACTCAACAAATTTTGATTAATGCCTTTTACAAAATAAACATTCTTTAAATCTACATACTGTTCACTATAATAGTTTTCAAAACAAATTTTAATATCACCTACCTTGGTCGCACTTAATATTTTGCCGTCTGGTAATTTTACATTGACTGGAATTATTAAATCTTCACATTTATAAAAATAAGTATCGTTATTTACTATGTGATCCGTACATCCACTATCTAAAAGAAAATTTATTTCATTATTATACATACATTCTTTATTCTTATTGTTATCAAAATATACCTGTTTTACTTCCGAGTTAAATACTTGAGTTGTCCATGACTGCGGTGAAAAATTGTTTGAAGTGTTATCTCTGGCATGACCTCGACCTCTGCCTCGGCTTTGACCTCTGTAGGTTGCTCTAAAATGTCCTCGATGATTGTAATGCGTTTGATATCTGCCTGGTTCCTTATTTTGTTCATTTATATTCTTTCTCTGCCAACAATCCTTCTTGAAATGGCCAGTCTTTCCACAAATAAAACATTGAAGTTTTGTTTTAATATTAAATGTACTCACATTATTTCTACCATCTGAATTGCATGAAGTAATATTTTTTTCTTTAATTTTAGTCCTCACATAATCAACAGTCCTTTGTTCTTCTGGTATTACATCAAGGAAATCTCCAATATAACTATAACTTGGTGGGAGCGCTTTGAGAAGATATCTCAACTTTTCTGTTTCATCAATTTTTCCTCCGGCGTCCTTAAATGTGTTTATTGTTTTTTCAAACGCAACAAAAAAATCCTCAACTGTACTATAATTATTCAACTTTACTTCTTCTATGTTTGCTCTGCATAATATTTGCATAGCAGTAGACTGGGTTAGGTACATCCTGTCAAATTTTCTAATAATTTCATAAGCTGTTTTGCATTCACTAATATATTCTATTTGACGATCTGAAATTGTGCTCATTATGATAGTTCTTGCCTTTAAATCTTTTTTCTTCATGATATTTTCATCTTTTACCGGAACATGTGTCGTGGCGGGCTCGTGACAATCCTTGTACTCCAACAAGGTCATTAACCTCAATTTCCAGCTTGAATAGTTTGCACCATCAAAAATAGGTATCGTAATATCTTCAATCCGGGCTTGCTTAGCCATTGTTTCAATATTTCTAATAATCTTGATCAATTTTCAACCTTCCCTTTTATATTCAATTTACTTGTGTAACTTGTACTTTTACGTATCTTCTTAATCTTCTCGTGATGTTGATATTTTTTCATAATTTATCAACCACGCTCTGCTACCATGTTGAAATAATTGTATATTGAAACACAACTTGTGGATGCTGATAAATTATCTTTATTTTTATATTACTTTTTTTTTAACTACATTGTGCGCACACGACATTACACCACGAACCACAGAGACAGAGAGGAGGGCAAAGACAATTGCAGTTTACAGTGATACCATACAGACTATACAATAACCAAAATACAGATTATAATATTTGCCTATTACAACAGTTATACCTGTATTTAGATTAAGTTTTATTGTACAATTAACCACTGTTCTGCTGTTTATTATCCCTAATAAAGAAAAAAAAATACTATGACCAATTTAAGAACCAGACAAATGCTAGGCCATTTCTCTCTACTTTAAAAACAGGCAACAGCATGATTGACCAGTAACACCAAAATACATAACGCCAACGTTAATAACAACTTCTATTCCATTAAGGTTATAGCAGTGCTATTTTACAAGCAATTTCACAGGTACGAAAACGTAGAAGACAAAGCGTTTACATAAACGTACTGCAACTGTGTAATGGAGCCTCAGCGTGAATTCAACGCCTTAGAGCGCACGACGTTCACTGGCGTGTTTATTATTACAGCCCTAAGGCCGCCATTCAAGGTGCGACGCGGCGAGATTTGAAAATGGCTTATGCGTGGGGTGGGTAAATGTAAACTGGTTTTTTTTTTGTTTGCTTCTTTTAGTTAGGGAAAGCAAAGCTGTATAATTATACGCAATTGTGAATAATTTTTGTTGTGTTTTAGTATTCCATTTGGATTTTGGTAATTCGATCTTCTGAATTATATAAAACGTAATAAATTATATACTAAAACATTCCTCTTGAATCACTCCATCTAATAAAAAAACCGAATCAAAATCGGTTGCGTAGTTTTAAAGATTTAAGCATACAAAGGGACGTAGGGACAGAGTAAGCGACTTTGTTTTACACTATGTATTCATGTATTTGTATTAAAATCACTACTAACAGATACAAAATATGGTTCATAGAAAGCTTAATATAAAACCTAAGGTTCCTAGTGACCCATATTGACAGAAACGTACACGTTTCTAGAAATCATCATGAAATAACTCTATTAGCTCATCCTCTATCACAATTGCTTCCCTTTCCATATTTCCTCAAATTGTTATTATACTTAGATATTATCCATTTTCTTTAGTGGTTGTCTATAGTAGATTTTTATAGTATAGTTAGTATTGACAACCTGTATATATTACTTTTAAATTATAAACAGTATACATATAATGTTTTGAATAATTTGCCTGTTACCTCTAAATGATAATATTATACTAAAATGAGTTAAAGAAACCTAAACATATGCACCGCTTTCATAATGTAGCAATAATGTATAAGGCTATTGTTTTATTACACGACTCATAAAGGAATGCATTGTTTTGAGGAATCTTTATAAATGTGTTGTTTACTTTTCCCCCATAATCTTCTTTTTCATTTAATAACACATTAGAATAGACTTGAATAAATTGCCAAAATAAGTTAATGAACAAATTCTGGTTGGACTTTGCTTATGGTATCAAGTTGCCTTAATTTTTAGATTGTAACTAGTATAAAACAAAGTCGCTTTCTCTGTCCCTATGTCCCTTTGTATGCTTAAATCTTGAAAACCACGCAACGGATATTGATTTTTTTTATAGATAGAGAGATTCAAGAGGAAGGTTTTAGTATATAATTTATTAGGTTTTAGACAAAGCGGGCGAAGCCGCGGGCGATAAGCTAGTTGTAACTAAAATAAGGACCTTATTCGTTACTGAATATATTTCTTTATCTTTGACCACGAATCCTTGAAATAAAGATGCATATGAGCGGTTTAATTTTAGCACCGTGTCTTCAAAGCGAATGTTTTTATAAGCAAAGTCGAGAACGTTGAATAGAACCATCCTAAAAGCTTTGTCATTAAACCATTATATTATTTCAGTATATATTTGTTTTGTCTAGGTAACGTTAGTATTCCTTATGTTTTACTAGACGACAGCTCTGTTTCCGTCCAGCTTGACCTGCAAAAAAATAGAACCTATTTTATTAAGGAATTATTTAAGCGGCAATTATATTTTCTAAACTCGAATATTTTTAAAATTTAAACCAATTTGAATTGCTACTTAAATTTTAATTAGAATGTGTGAATTATATGCAAAAATTGAATATCTGTTCAGTCCTATTTTGCTTTGTGAACAGTGCACAAGTTTTAGAGTGAAAATAAACAGTATTATATAGTGAGGGAAGTATATTATTTAATGCCCTAACCTCCCACATAGAATATAGGTAGAGCAGATGCTGTTTCCATCCATATAACTGATCAATTTAAGAAGGAAGCTGCATTTGTATCGTACTCTCTTAATTAGCATTTACCAGGAAACAAGCATTATTTTATAATCTTCTCTTCCTCTCAACCTTCGTTCCTAGAAATCCATCAAATAGCACACAGAACTTTTACTCAGAACTGTGTTAACTCACAGAAAACATTAAATCTAAATATTTTTATACAACTTATTTTATTAACTAAGGACTGATTTTACAACCCTTGGTTAAAACTTATTCGTCGAATAACGTATTAAACTATTAATAAACCATTTCAAAAATGCATTCTAATAATTGTCTATACCTATTTGACAGTTTACAGGTGACATTTTAATATGTTCGTGTAATACTTTATTAGACGGATACATTTTAACCAAGGATTTAAAAATCGGCCCTTAAACATAAAATAAACCTAGCTTAATATTAAGAAAATTTCACATGAGCTTTCAACAAACCTGACAGAAATATTTTAATCGGTCGAGTTATTACGTCAAGGGCGGTGTGAACATGCCCTAATCGGATTATATTGGTTGACGGTAGATGGTAATTGAACTCTGCGTCAGCTCAAATGTATGTTATTAGTTCAAGACGTAGGTATCAGGTAAGGCGTAGAATTACATATGAACATAGCATAGGAAGTATGCTTTGTGCATTGTATGCCAAGTATTGGATGATTTACTCGGCATGCGCGACGTCAAAGAATATCCGCTTCGCATTTTTAATATCATGAGCATAAACAAGAGATGGTAATATGCGTTTGTTTTATTTTTCACAAGTCTTTTAAAGAAAAGTATTTTTGATAGATTTATTTTTTCGTTTTAGGACAATGAATGTTGTGAACTAGAATCATTATTAGCGTATCTATTAAATTTGATAAAAAAAATTGTACATTCCCAAATAGCAAAGTGTAATATGTAACATTGGAAACTGACTGTAATCAATTTACGTTTAAAAGAAAATGAAAAAAAAACCAAGATTAAATTACTGGCTGCTAAAGCTTCCTAAAAACATAAAAATCATTCAACCTTAAAATCTAAGCATCCTTCCAGGAAAAAATCACATTGAAAAGAGCCAAACTCCCAACACTAACTTGTAGCTTACAAAATTAATTATACTCAGTCTATCGATTTAATTGCTGTAAAATATATTAAAACAAGATGCCATCAAACTGAATTAATTTGGATATAGCTGTAAAGTTATTTATGTAATAGGTTTATAGCCAGTGTTGTCCCGAAGGGATACAATGAATAAATTAAAATAGGTACTTATATTTATTTTACTTTTGATAATGTCTTATTGGTTAGCGACATATATTTTCAATTTCATCTTAAATTTGTAATAAGAATTTACTAGAAGTCCAATTGAATATGATTGCCAAAATTATCAAGTTTTATTGATATAAAACAGTACAATTTTGTTTGTTGTTATTAATATTGAGATACATACCTATACCTTTGATAAGTACATATTTCAGTACATTCTTTCAATAATAGTTATCTATTACTTCAATATATTATTTTTGTAGATAGGTACCTAAAGCAAATACGATAATGATAAAATATTTCATTTTTATAAAATTAAAAAAAAAACAAAAACAAATAAATATAGACCAATAACGATCAAAAATACAAAAAAATACATTAGATCTCTTCTCAGTGTACTATTATTAAATGGTATATGCTAAATCATTAAAAAGAGAAACAGTCCGTTAATTGAAAGCTTTAAATTGAAAGAAACCTCAATGAATAAATTCCTAGCAAGTATACGTTTGTGAAACATTTGGCCAATCACAATCAAGTCTTGTCGTTAGGCAAAATTGTTGCCGGTGTAAGTTGTAATTTTTTACAGAGTTAACGAGATCCCATTTGGTAAATTTAAGCTTATTTCGAAGTTAAATTGGAAATAATAAAGACTAGAACGATTTTATTTCTACTTTAGAAATTGTCTCCGTGTTTCGTGTTTTAATAAGCGGTTGTATTAATTAATATATTTTGAACAAATTACGGAACATTTTCAAAGACTACATAGTTAGATGGGACTTTTTCATTAATTTGATATTTTGTGACTATTGGTTATGTAAAAGTTTTAATTGTGTTTTGATTTGTTTTGTGTGATCTGTATTTTATTAAAGACAGTAGTAGGTACAATTTGTTTTCTCTGTCTGATTTATAGAAGCACCAGTATCTACTTTTTACGCTTCATAATTTTTGCTCTTCACAAACTTCTTCTGCTTAAGAAAAATGCATCTTTTGACGTAATAGAGGTAACCTTTATAACTTCGGAAATACTTTATCCATAATTCTACTTTCTTATCTGTGTAGGGATAAATCTCAACAAATTTAATTCTCTAAAGCGCCCGTTTAAAATGTTCATTAAATTCAATAATCCATCGACCATTTGGCTTTTAAAGGCCGATATGTCATTCGTTCAGTGTGCCTTATCCCTATCCTATATCGTCTTTGGCACAGTGCCAAACGTCACAGCCACACTTTATTACCAATACGCGCTTACTGTATGCGAATGGCCTAGCTTGGAGTCAAAATAGTCTTGGTCTACATGGTTAGTGTGTACTCGCCTTTATGTTATTGTTCAGTGCGGTTTATTGATTTGCTGTTTTGATGGTGTTTTTACTGGAACATTTAGCTAGACTTTCCCTTGATCTCTGATGTATATGTTACCGGAAATGTATGAAATCAAGGAATTGTATACAAATCCTAGAAAATATGTGTACAATTCCGATACCATTTAGGAAATGTATAAAATATTGTTTAATAAACTATTTAATGCATAGATATCCTAGGAAATGTATAATCTTCCTAGGAATTGTAAACAATTCCAATATCGTATTAGGAAATGTATAAAATAAATGATTTCTGTAATAGAACACTGTAACGGGTAACAGTCTTACCGTAAAAGAATAATAATATGTTCATATTATCTTACTAATTAACATTTCTTAAATCAACTTATATTCAGTCAAATCAAATTTTCATTTGGTTAGTAATCAGTCCCCTCGCCCCGCTGTCCCCTTGTACACGTCCCAGTCGGATTGTATAATCTGCCGTATTACAAACGGCCGGCATTTTGTAATATGCCGAAATTCGTCTTTTTCCAAAATTCTACAAAAAGAGGTCGTGAGCCGACGGAGCCCCACTTCGTGGGGCTCCTATTTCTACGCAGTTTTAAAAAACACGAACCTAACCTAACCCACCCCCTTATCCAAACCAAAAATTCTGATGAGATTCTCCCCCCATCTACCCGTGTACCTTCCAATATTATTTCATTATACATTTCCGATTGCTATTTAGGAAATGTATAGATTTCCTAGGCAATGTGTATAAAATAATTTATTTCACACATTTCCGTGCGATTTTAGGAATTACATACATTTCCTAGGAATTGTATACAATGACGGATTACATACATTTCCGGTTACATATATACTTTTACTTATTTTTGTAATACTTTTGCCACAAGTCTTTATTTTATACTAGAGGTCCGCCCCGGCTTCGCCCGTGGTACATATTTCGCAATAAAAGGTAGCCTATGTCCTTTCTCGGGTATCAAAATATCTCCATACCAAATTTCATGCAAATTGGTTCAGTAGTTTAGGCGTGATTGAGTAACAGACAGACAGACAGATTAAATTTCTCATTTATAATATTAGTATGGAAATATGGATTTCACTAGGTGTCCGCATGTGCCTTGGCCCGCTTTGTAGAAATCTTAACAAATTATATAGGTACTGAAACCTTTCCCCTTGGATTACTCTATCTAAGCATACAGTCACACAGACGTTGAAAATCGAATTTATTTTATACTATGTAGTGATGTTAGTATACATTCAATTTCTATTATAATACGAATATGCTCTATTACTCTAAAAATATAGTTGAAACTGATAGCAATGTTTTATAGCATATTGTCAATTAATAATAATGCTTATATAAACTATTCTCAGATATTTGAATGTTACACAACCATTGTTCAGTCACATAGTTCAGTCATCTCTCAACAACAAAACCCCATCTAACAACTGCCAATACAAACTAAAAAATAGTGACAAACTAAATCCATATAAGTTATTATCTGGTTATAAATCATGAGATCTCGTCGTTCAGTCGCAGGTCGTCCAAGAAATATGGTACGTGCTCCAGGATTTATTTATGAGCCGGCAATCGTGGGGAAAATTGACTTTTCGACAAAAATACACTGAACTCAACTATACTGCAGATGATTATCTGTGCCGTGTGCTTTATTAGGTATTGTTACGAAAGTTTAGCTTTGTCTATTACTTATTTAAGTCTAGGTATAAATTTATAGGTAAGTATTCATAAGTATTAAATTAATGTATTCAAAACCGCTAAAACAGTAATATTGCGACACGAAAGTGAGTTTGTCCGAATTCCCAAAATAAAATTAGAATCATATTGTTTAGGAAGATCTACTTCATCAAGTATTAGAAAAAATCTAATAACCTGATTCACAGAAGAATGTTGTCAGCAAAATAAAATGAATTTAGAGTTTCAGGTAACTTTCTGTTAAGTAATTTTGTATGACTGAGGAATAAATATTCCAATAACATAAGCTCACGTTTATAGGTTTTCCGGCTCATTATTTAGAGTCAGGAAATGTTAAAGAAAATAATTAAAACAATTTGCTAAATATAAATAAATGACAGTTATATTTACGGCAGTTAATTTTCTTCGTTTAATATATGAAGATTAATATATATTATGAAGAAAGGTTAGAAAAACTTAATTAAAAAATCCCTAGGTAGTTACCATTCTTCATTTAACACATATAAAAAAACAAGTTAAGATACAAAGAAATCACACGTAAAGCAAACCAAGTGACATTTTTTCATAAAATTTTACATCATAATAAGAAGCTCGTCTTAAAAAGAATAAGTAGCCCCAACTAATTCTGTAGGACAAAGTTTGTCGTGTCATAAATTTTTGTACATAATGTTCTCGACGATTCTATCTGTATTTTTTATCGGCGAAACTTCGGAAGTTCATAATAAATTCTCTGAGATGTAGGCTTTTTGCTGATGCCCATGTCTTGGTAGGAACTTTGTACCTGGGTAATTTTAATACCTACACATTATATAATATGAATATCGAAGAATGCATTTTAATATCGTTTTTTCAAACATGATGCGTGGTATTTCCAACAATAGATAATCAAAATATTTTTTACAAAAACTAAACAAGCGTTATTTTAAACAGAACAGTTTAATTCGTATGGTACCCGGATAAACAATTTAAATGAGGTTTCAGGCACGTTTCAGGTCACATAGAGAGTGTAGAATCTAGAGGTATAAGCTGAAACTATTCTAAGATTACGAATTTGTACCAAACAGATTAATTGCGGTTTCATCTTTCTGTCCTTTACTGTCCCAGATATTAAGTGCACCATAACTCCGCCCATTAACTTTATCCACAAATAACTTTATACCTGTAAAACTAAAATTAGTGGACAATATTTTTTATTCGTTTCTTTATTGTCTTGTTAGTTCTGTGATTGCGGTGCGGTACTTTGAGGGACTATATTTCTGATATTATCTGGTAATAAAGTCAGCTTTATGAGGAAATCTCAGTTATTTCCAATTTAACTTTGGCAATGTGGATTCCGTGACAAGAAACGATTCAAATGTTAGTTTTAATTTGAGAAGTCTATTTTGTGAAGCACGCAAATCGTAGTTGATGGTAAACTAGCTATTTACTGCTGCTTTACCCGTTCTACCAGCATAACATCTGTTCCTGATAATTTACTTTTACTAATTTATATGCTTTCGGTTTTAATTTTATGATAGAAATAAACAAAAATATCCTCCTATAATATTATTAAAAACCTTACCGTAAATCAATAAACACCCAGATAATTATTATCTTTTACATTTACAGTATTATTAGCATGAAATATTTTCCATTAGGATTTTGAATTTAAATAAACAACAATATCTGTACAGATTTAAGTAAGTCTTAATATCGGCACGGCCGTCAAAATAATAGCAATCTTTCTGCAAGATTATACAAACATTTTGAAGCTATATGTACCTATTGAGGTATAGCTAGGTACTTATATACACGATCCCAATCCATCACATTTGGCTTAACTTAGCAAATAGTTCCAAACTCAAGGGATACTTTTCAAGTTTCGGGCCAACTTGCGGTTATCTTATTAAGTTAAGAACATTCCTCTGTTATATTTTCAAACAAAAATCCTTATTATTTTCTTCAAGGAATCTAGGCTCGATTTTTGGATATAATTGCAATACTTACGCTCTTTACTTTTACCGTAATAATATTACGATTGTGTTCGCAATTCTAAATGGCAAACCTTTTTTGTGTATTTTATAGCTAAGCACAATTGAATATGAATTCTTTTGTTGATCTTTTTAAGTGGATTTATTATTTGCTTTTCAATTTTTGTTAGATTTGTTTTGCGATAAGAGGTCTATAATAATTCTAAGTATAAATGATGCTGGAAGGACCTTTAGATAGAATAACATTAACGTACGTTACACTTAAAAATTCATAAGGAATTGAAAGCTAGGAAATTTGCGTGCGTTAAAAAATACAAACATACAATTTAAAACCATATTTCAAATATTTTTGTTAACTTCAACTCAATCTAGGTATAATTAAAGTAATCTTTATTTTTCCTTTCATAAAATATCAACACATTCCCATTCAACATTTTAGTAATTCACACCACTACTAAACTTTGAAATCCATAAAAAATCCAACCAACACTTAATCCGCACCCTTTTTACAGGCAATTGTTTTCAAAGCATAACTTAAACCAGTCTTTTATGTTTTGGCAGCATCGCAGCGATAAAAGCATTCAAGCAAGTTGTAAAACTCCGCGGAATTGTCCTCAAATAACACTAAAACGTAGTAACACGTACACTGTTACGTCTTCATGTACGGTGATATGATAGGTCTTTAGGCGGGTGTGCCAGTGCGTAGCGATAACTCGCTTTCTTAATATATTTATTTATTGAAAATCTACTGGAAGTTTTATTGTACTACGACTGAATTTCTTCATGTACTATTTGTTTATAATAATTAATATGCGAAAGTATGATATGAACATTTTCCGCTTAATGCCTTGGAATCTAAAAGCTGCTACGACAAACAGCAAGCTTCCTTTTTAAATAATTAATGGTATGTTATAAATACGATTAATGTACTTGTTATATTTTTATATAGGTAGGTCTCACAGTAATTTGTATTTTAATTAAAATATAACATACCTTTTTCTTTAAGATGTGTGTTTTTTTTATTATCATTATAAATCTTAGCTCTCAGTATACGCAAATCTTTACACGAATTGTTCAATGTCACAGTGTTGCGTTAAATGCTAAACACGGTCCTTTAGAGGCGAAATTTAATTTTATCCTAATTGCCTGAGGTGCGCCACGCTTACAAAGATTACAGAATCCTGCTACTAATTACAAGCTATAATGTGATATTTTAAGGTAATTGTTACTGTTTTTGGTAATTGTGGTTATGTTTGTTTTATATCTTAGCTAGGACTTAGAGTATGTTCGTAATTATAAGACCCGTTTTGGTTTAACTATTATTATTACTGTGTAACTATAATTGGGTTATTGGGAATAACTTTACATGTTAATGTCAAATGTGAGGGATAGAT
The DNA here is from genome assembly GCF_905220415.1 of Colias croceus. Taxonomy (NCBI): domain Eukaryota; kingdom Metazoa; phylum Arthropoda; class Insecta; order Lepidoptera; family Pieridae; genus Colias; species Colias croceus. The sequence goes on from NC_059542.1 coordinate 9,422,515, forward strand.
TTGTGAATTTTGATACCTAGATGTTACTCGTAGTTACGAATTAAGTTGTAAAATTTGTAATTTAATTTCGCAAATTAAAGATTTAAAGAATCTGTTTCTATGTAATATTTATTTGATCTAAGTTTTATATTTATATTTTCAAAAATATATCGATATTTACTTAAAAGTAAGATCTTGCCATGTCGGCTATTTATTATAGGTATGTAAAATCCAACCGTTGGTATATATGGAGTGAAAGTGATGGTACAAAACAACCATAATTGGCCGGTTGTGTATCATCACATAACAATTATACTACGTCTAGTTTATTTTCTCTCCTTTGTCTCTCCTTTACTCCTAATGCGTATTTTGCATCTCTATCTAACAGAGCAAATCTAACAAATAATGACGTTGGGTTACAGGACTACCCAAAATTAGTTAAATGCCGTAGATTCAAACCCAGATAAAACATAGATTAGGTACAGTCATTTCGTTCATGATAACAGTTATTCTTGCCCCTAAATTTTATCAACTAGCTTCACGTCCGCTGCTTCGACCGTGAAGTCAAATGAAATTCCCATGAAAAAGGGATGTTTTACCGTGGCAAAGAACTACGTAGCTCTCTACCTTACTAACTATCTATCTATACAAAAATCATACCATAGAGTCGTTACGTTATGACATGAATAAGGACAAATAAACACGCTTCCGTATAATATTAAGGCCGGTTGCAGACCTTCACCGACCATCAGTGCGTACGTACGTCAGTCGCGCTTGTCATAATATGTATGGAAATACGCGTGCGTATGGTCGGTCTAGCTATGAACGGTTATATGATATTCCATACATATGACAAGCGCGACTGTCGTACGCACTGATGGTCGGTGAAGCTCTGCAACCGGCCTAACGAAGTAAGGATAACAAAGGCAAAGTATTATTCGTATAAAATGTTTCGATACTCTTTTAACTTTAAACAATTTTGTACCATGTGGTTTCATTCTCAGTGTATAAACTATTTCATTAAAATATTTTCACCATGCGCTCTGTTAAACGTTTATTGAGTTTAAAACTGTATGCGTTTAAGATATTTGCTGTTACAAAGTTCTTGTGGCGGTACGACCTATGGATGAATGAACATACTAAACAACAGTATATTATGTTAGTGAAAATATTGACTTTATTAATTTTATGTGAAAGGTAAACAATATAATATGAAAGGTGAACAATCTTTATCCGAACCGCAAGGGACTGGAACATGCTTCCTGAATCTGTGTTCCCCGACGAGTAAAATATGGGGGTCTTCAAGCGTAGAGTGAACAGGTACCTTCTAGGGAAGCGCGTACCATCTTAGACCACATCTCAGCTTAACATCAGGCGAGATTGTGGTCAAGCTCTTCCATATCGTCAATAAAAAAAAATATGAATACATTATTAGAGTTACATATTTTGTGTTGAATATAAACATTGATCAGCAGTTTAGATGTGTTGTTAAAAATGCTGTTATTAATAAATTAATAATGGTTATTAATGAAAATATGGTTATTGGAATTCATATCAAATTTCACATTGAAAAAAACATTATTAAGCTATTCCATAGCTTCTATCGCGGGCCTTGAGCGCGGGGACCGAATCGAGATATTTCGTAACGAAAAAACCTCACTCTCTCCACTCCGACGAGCGGAGGTGTGGCTTGAAGGCATAGCATGCAATAGCTTTACCGCGGCAGTCCCCGAGTGCCACACGTAGTTTTTTTTATTATAATAGACTCGTGATTACAAATTATTGAATTTAAAAAGTAAGAATTCCTTTGTACCCTATGAATTGATGATAATATAGACTCATACATAAAGCTTACGTTATTTTTATATTGAAACTAAAGAGCGGTGAATTCGTGCACAGATTCTGGGTACAGCATTCGCTTTTTTAATTTCCTGTCAACGAAATAACATGACGTCATACATATTTTTATACCGAGTTTTCATCACGCATTAAAATTTTCAATTTTTCTTTATGATCAGACATGCATAAGTTTGGATTTTCAATCATAGAGGTGGGTGGTAAAACTGCCAAATTATAGTACGTAGCTTTTAAATGAACATTGCTTCAGAATTATTTTCCTGATAAGTTTTTTAAAACTAATACCTACGTTAAGTAAAAAGAAAAAATGACTTAGGAAAATAAAGCCCTCTAGAAATTTGCACTCTTCTTTCTTTTATAATTTAGGTATATTGTTCATTATGAAAGGATTTTTGGACATTGGTCCTTTATGGGACAAAAAAGAAGGATAAGTTTGTATAAAGCTTCGTCCATTTTGAAGACAAAGCGTTAAAACTTAAAATACTGTTTGCCGTTTAGCCAAGTGAATACGGGTCAGTCACTGTACCATACATAAAAAAGAGCGTGTGTGCTAAGTACACGTGTCAGAAGTGAAACTTCTTTGGCAAGATTCAAAGCTACCAAAATCGTGGCTTTACTCTATGACGTAACGATAATGCTGTGACGCGACCATGAATTTTTACTCTTTTTTTCACTTCAAAAAGGTAATCTATGACTAAGAGAAGATTTTTATCTACTTGAAGCGTTTAAAACGATAACACGGCGTATATTTTCCAATTGGGTATAATTTGAAAAGTTAGGCTGACTGGCCAGAGGCCAGATTTAGGTAAATATTTAATTTTGTTTCCAGTTTTGGAATGCTCATTATAAAGCTAAGATAAACGGATGCTTGAGGTTAATGAACTTTTTAATTAGTAGGTAATTATTTATATATATACGTCACATTATTATGTATGTAAAATAATCTATACATAAAATAAATCTGTAGAATAGTCAATTCTGTACATTGAAAATATTGAAAAAATAAATAGCAGGGGGTGTTACTGGATCGATACCAAGCCCAAATATGTGATTAAAAAAATTTTTGTCTGTCTGTCTGTCTGTCGGTCTGTCTGTCTGTCTGTATGTTCAGGCATCACGTGAAAACTAATGGTACGATTTCGATGAAACTTGGCATAATTATTCCTTAATATCCTGGGCATAAAAAAGGATACTTTTTATCTCGGAAAAATACGTAGAAAAAAAATAAATCTTAATTTTTCTTAATTTTTCCGCGCGGACGGAGTCGCGGGCGGAAGCTAGTTATTATTAAATTAATAATGCATGATGTATATGTTTTAAATAAATGTTGTGGTCTAGATATAGCTATTAAGAAATCTGTAAGAAGCTCGGATTTCGAAAGAGGAAAATCCAGAATCTTCTAAATTAAACAATGGACTTGCTCCCGGTAAATAGCAGAATGATTTAATGAGATTATGCATACAAAAAGACTGGAGATATATTTAAATTCCTTTTTTCTTGTATATTTCTTTGATGTTAATATGAAATCATATGAGGTAGGTACGTTTAATATTAGGTATGTTTGCATTAAGGATTTATTCTCGTTTCTTACGGAAAGTCTTCTCCCATCTACTTTTTGTGGAAGGTCTTCACAAATCTATTTATGTTTACTATTTTACGTTTTAAAATCAATATTATCTTAAAATTTTGCACTTTACATACTTACTTTACTAGTCACTTTATTAGTCGGTAGATAAGATGGAAAATCTTGCTGTTTATAGCTAACATATCCTTTTAACTCGCGCTAATTTAATACTTGCAACATGATTACCAACTCACTAATGAGTTTATTATACTCAGCGGAGAAATAATTATATATGTAATCTATAAATACACCGATACGTATTTATAGATCTCAATATACTTGCATCAGTTTTCTTTGAAATACATGGATGTGTAAGGTTGCTTGGTAGAAATATCTTTAAGGCGTAAATCCACGATTTGCGCACTAATTTTAAACTGTCTCTTGTTCCTGCACTTTTGTGTACCTAGTTACAATGACGAGTCGGAACTGGAAAATATCATAGGTAAAAGTGTGCAAAATGGTAAAGTAACACGTTAAGGAAATTTTAAGACACGAGGGATACTAGAGCAGGTTTAGAAAATACTATTTTGCAATTACTACACTAATAATAGTAGGTATATCTACAGTACACTATATAAAAAACGAATGCGAAATAGCACTTTCGACGTTATTTCTATGCTATACATATTATAATAATAATAATAATAAAAATTCTTTATTGTACACAAAAAGAGAGGATAAAACAATTATACAACAAAGTACAGAACAAGTACAGAGGGCGGTCTTATCGCTTCGAGCGATTTCTGCCAGACAACCACAGCAAAGGAAAGCTGCAGAGAAACGGAGTAGGTGGTGCACAACTGAAAGTTGAATTTTAATACAAATATGTATATAAAGTACTACATATAAATATATACATACAATACATACATATACGATATATATACATACAATACATACATATACAATATATATACATACATATAATATATACAACAAATATATATACATAAATAATACATATACTTACAAAACAGTGTTAAGGTTCATCAATCTTGTGATAAGGAAGCATAATGGTTCCTTAGCTCCTTTTTAAAAATAGGCAGGCTTTGAGCTCTCCTCACAACCTCGGGTAATGCATTCCATAGCGAAATGGCGGTGACAGTAAAGGAAGAGTGAAAGAATTTTGAATGATGATGAGGGAAAGATAATGTCAGGTTGTTCGAGGATCGTAAAGCTAGGGAATGGTTGGAAGATACGTAGGAAAAGTTTTGTTTCAGGTAAGGAGGAGTTTTAGGATCAAATAGAATGGAATACAAGAGGTGGAGTATGTGAGTATTCCGGCGAAGGCGAATTGGAAACCACTTGAGCCTGGCTCTAAATTCAGAAATGTGGTCGTATTTACGCAGTCCAAATATAAATCGGATACAAAGGTTTTGCAGTCGCTCAAGGGAGTTAAGCTGGCATTCGGTGAGGTCGGGATAACAGACATCTGCATAATCTAAAATAGGGAATAGAAGGGACTGTGCAAGCGCAATTTTAGTGGGAATTGGTAAAATATTTCGTAGTCGCCTAAGGGAAGCAGCGACACCAAACATCTTTTTGCGTACTGCGTTGAGTTGTACCGTCCAGGAGAAGGTTTGGTCAAAGTGCAAGCCGAGGTTTTTAGCGGTAGCGGAATAGGGAATAGGAGTGTTGTTGATTTGGATGGAAGGAATAGAGGTCCAATCCACTTTGGCAATTAATTGAGGACTTCCTATGATAATTGCTTGCGTTTTGGACGGGTTAATAGATAGGCCATATTTATTACTCCAGTCGGCAATACTTTTTAGGTCAGCATTCATAGTTTTCACGGAGTTATGTAAATCAAATAGAGAACATTGCGTGTACAGTTGTAAATCGTCAGCATACATATGGTAGGGAGAAGAAATATTTTGGGAAATTGAATTAATAAAAATTGAAAAGAGGAGAGGAGACAACACGCTACCTTGAGGTACACCGACAGAAACATTGCACCAAGAAGAAGTGGAATCATCAATCTTGACACACTGCCGGCGACCTTGGAGAAAACTACGAAACCAGTCAACAGCTGCTGGAGATATGTTAAGAGAACCAAGCAAACTCAACAGAATGTCGTGATCCACGGTATTGAAAGCATTGCTGAAATCAAGCAATGTAAGCAGAGTGAGTTGCCTGTTGTCCATTCCAATACGAATATCATCGGTTATTTTGACGAGAGCAGAAGTCGTGCTATGACCGGAGCGGAAACCGGATTGAAAAGGGTTAAATAGGTTATTTTTGTTCATGAACGAGCATAACTGACCCTGCACTAAACGTTCAAGAATCTTGGATAAAAAGGGTAATATGGAAATTGGTCGGTATTCGGAAAAAGAAGAGGGATTGTTATTTTTCGGGATAGGAATTATAAAAGCGTCCTTCCAAGCTGAGGGAAAAGTAGACAACGAAATGGAGGAATTAAGGATAAAGGTAAGGACAGGGGCAATGATGTCAAGGATGGGGACGATCATATCACGACCAATGCAGTCGGGACCAAGAGCTTTCGATGAAATAGACAGAATATTCTTCTTAACATCACAGACAGCGAATTGACAGAAGTTGAACGGTGGGATGTTAGGAGTCGGTGCAGATGAAAGATTATTTAAAGTATCAATTTTGGTGCTAGCATCAAGAGCGATAGAAGTATTTGAGAAGTATTGATTCAGTAGGTTAGTATCGATTCTAGAGGAAACATTATTTGAAGGTTTACCAACTCCTAGTGATTTAAGAAATTTCCAAATTTTTGCTGGATCGCCGTTCTCGATCGATTTATGAACATAGCGCTGTTGTGCATCCCTACACATAGTATTGCAACGATTACGTAGTTTTTTAAAATTTTCAATATTCTCAGCACAGCAGTTTTTCCTAAGCTTGACTTTAGCATTATTTTTGCGATTTATGGCTGCTTTTAATTCGTTGGAAAGCCAGGGGGCAGGAAGGTGCTTGAGTTTTACTGGCCTTAAAGGAGCATGTTTATCGTAAAGCTGCAGTATGAGTTGATTAAATATGTCCAGCATTTGGTCTATACAACCAGCAGAATAAATACTAGACCAGTCAGTATTTTCCGCATCTTCACGAAGACGATCCAAATCCATTCCACTAAAATTGCGTTGCATAACAGTCTTGTGTTTCCTTTTGGGAGGTCGGACTTTGTAGGATAGGAATATAAGGTCATGATATGAAAACATCTCAGCTGGGCATTGGCCAAAGCTGGAGACGTGTTCAGGGGAGGAAACAATCATGAGGTCAAGGAGAGATGGGGAGGAATTGGGAAAATGATGTGTTGCGTTGAGAGGTAGGATATGCAGATTGTGCGAGTCGACAGTGGATTTTAACTTATCAGAACGATGATCACTCTTAAGCAGACAGGTGTTGAAGTCGCCCATTATAATAATATGGTCGAAGGAGGGAGAAAATTTCTCAAGGAGGAGATCAAAAGATGGGAAATAGTTAATGGAAAGGTTTGGACTGTAGAACACCCCAAGGAGTATACGAGTATGCATGACAGTTACTTCAACTAAAAGGTGTTCTGCTTCATCAGCGGGAGGTGGTTGAGAGGAGGTACTGAGGATAGTGAACGGGATATTACTGCGAAGGTAAATGGCGACACCACCACCGGTCCTACCAGTGCGATCATTTCTGATAAGCTGGAAATCAGGAAGGGAGTAGGATATGGATGGCAAACAGGGCTTGAACCAGGTTTCGGATATAAGGATGGCATGGATATTTTGGGAATCAGCGAGTGCCAGCAAATCAGGATAGTGAGCCGGAATACTCTGGGCGTTAATGTGGATGATATTAAAATTTTTTGGGACATCGAAGTGAGAGGAGAGAGTGGATTGCAAAGGAGAAGAGGAGGTGCTGTGGAAGCTATCAATGCTTAGATCAGAGTTAGAGGAACTCAGTGAGGCGAAACTTTCAGAGCTGTTATTAAGTGACATAGTATATAGCATAAAATATAAACTTATAATAAATAAATAAGTATATTAAATAAATACAAATAATAAATATCGACGTAAGAAATAAAAATAAAATAAAATAAGTTAAGATAAATAACTAAATAATAATAAAATATAAACAAAAAGTCAAATATAATCTAATATATAACTACTAAACCTACTCAAGTTAAAATTAAAAGCGTTTACTGCAGCGATTCCTGTGCTTTTTAGCGCCTTCACAAAGTTATCAAACAGAAAGAAAAGAAAAAAAAAAAAAAAAGAGAAAAAAAAAAGCACAGTTAACTACGAAACCAAAGTAACAAATAAAAAAAAAAAAAAAATATATATATATATATATATAAAACAACAGCAAATTACTACTACCATTAAACACCTTCCAAAATATTTATAAGCAAACAAATAAACCATAAAATAAAAATAAAATAAATTAAAACGGTAACACCATGATACGAAATGTGTGAGTTGACGTATGACATGACGTATGACATTTGACAAGTGACATTTTACAAGACGTGACAACTGACAGGTTACAATTTACATCACAGATTTACATTGAATGTTTACACTTTACAGTTTGTATTTATTTAATGAATATTTTGGCTTCAATGATTAATATGAAATAAAAGTATGTTAACGTAAATGGTTAAAATAATTGCATACGTGAACCAAACAAAAGCGTAAACACACCAATTACAAATGAGAAACAAAAAATATACTTATTACAGTTGGACTGGGTAACTGGTACATGATTCCAGGTTTTAAGCATAAGATCAGGCAATTTTTATACTACAGCATATTCACTTAAGACAGAGATCAGATGGATTAAAATTTAAATTTAAGTTGTACATATACACAATATGTAGTGAACTGTGAAGATTTTAGACACATTAAGTAGGTAAAAATAAATAGAAATACTAACTAATAAAACAACAAAACAGAGCAAACACCAAACTGACTCATGCTCGAATTGAATGTGTTAAAGGTCATTAAGATTGAAATTATTTGCTTAAGAAATTGATTAAGGCCATTGCTACTTAAGGACAAAGTTACCCAGTCCATAACGCATAAGCAGTCAGACTATGCTATGAAGATGAGTGAAAAGAAAATACATGGGTGAAATGACTAACTAATGAGATGTAAAACCAACAGTTTGTAAATGAAGCATGTAGGTCCAGGTAACCATGAAATTAATGAGTATGAGTAAAAAAATAAACAAAACAAAACAAAAAAAAAAAAAAAAGTGAGCTACTGTTATAAGGAAAATAAAAATAAGTAATCAATAATTACATACAGTTACTTAATTGGTTTTTGCACTCTTCTTGATCTGGGGTTTAGTTGACCTAAAGCCTTCTGAGAGGCACTCGCAGAAACAGCAACGGGTTGCCCCTCGCTGTCAAAGGTTTGTGATTGCAAGGTATCTACTTCAGCAATTGTGCTTATCCGGTGGCGAGCACCATCGGCGCTAATCACAAAAATAGAGCCATCATTAGTCCAACACTTAGTCACACCAAATTTTTCCTTGCAGCCATAAACACTTCATGCCGACACTTTGTGAGAAATTCCGAAAGCGTTACACTTGTACCTTTTAATTTCGTCTTAGCTTGCCAAACTTGATTGCGAAGGTTCACATCTTGGAACTTAACTAGGATGGGACGGGGTTTGTCATTTTTTGTTATCCCCAATCTGTGACAACGGGTGAATGCCTCAGGTACAACTGCAGTTACATTAAGGTGGTCTGCTATTATTTTAGATACACATACACTAGGATTTTCATCTTTTGTCTCCGTAACACCATGAATTAAGAGCATCTTGCGTCTACTCCGCATCTCTTGCTGGTCATAAAGCTGGTTCAAAAGATTGACTTGTGTCTGAAGGCATGACAAAGATGACATGACAAAGGTTCTAAAAGCGTGAAAATCCGACGCGATCTTCTCGGGTGGGATCCTTGTTGCGGGATTGCTGTTTTTTAAATCACGCTGGAACTCATCCATCTTGGCATTAAACATTTCGGTCATTTCTGCCATCTTCTTAGTTATCGACTCCATCTTAGAGGTTAACTTGGTTGCTAATTGAATGAAGTGTTGTAATTATTGGTGGGAAATGATTTATTTTATGGGAAAATAGTTACTGGTTGGTGCTGGTAGCTATATTTAGCACATGTACGTAGAAAAACAGTCTAATTATATTAAAAACAATTTAGAAAGTCACTATAAAATTACGAAACGTCTATACTATTCCACCTACCCAATTATTCAATATACATGTTTAAATAACAACAAACAAGGAACAGTCAAATGTCCGAGTAAGCAACTAACTATTCCACAAATAAATTACAATATGAAGCTCCCGCGGCCACTAAATCACTTAGCAAAAGGTGAAAACTTTTGAAATATATTCAACGCAATCGTCCTTCAGGCTCAGTGGTATAATGGAAAAAATCCCTAGACATTAATATTCATAAGCATTTCTGTTACTGAGGCCATTTCGTGGAGATAGGCTTTGTGATTATCTTAATAGTTGTGGAGTTGGCCATATTTTTGTTACGTTGCGAATAAGCTATAAAATGAAATAAAAATATATGCGTATTACGTAAACATAATCTATACTAATACTATAAAGCTGAAGAGTTTTTTTGTTTACTGATATATCATCACGCTAAGACCAACAGGAGCAGAGCACTGTGGGTAAAACCGCAGGGCACAGCTATTATTATAATATACGCGTATAATGTAAACATAATATAATAGTTGCTCGTTCCAACTCAAGATTGGATAACTTACTTAATAATATTTTTTTTCAGTACATGCTCATTAGCACCTATATTATATTAGTTACTGGCTTTACGCCCGCGGCTTCACCCGCTTTATCTAAAACCTAATAAATTATATAGGGAAACCTTGAAATTGAATCAGTATCTATTAAAAAAACCCCATCAAAATTCGTTGCGTGGTTTTAAAGATATATGCATACATACTATATGCATACTGCATCTAGTATGTATGACTATCATAATATAGTACACGCACTATCATATAGTATGTATGCATATATGTAGATAGAAACGCTTGTGATACAAGCCTTACCTTGGAGACTTCCTAAAGCTTAGTAACTGAAATACTTAGTCATGCCTTAATAAAGTTATAATTATATGATTTCTGGTAGTTTTCTTTGTAATGTAGAGATAACGCAAAAACATTGTCTTTATTGTAAGCTACGGTCTATAAAAATAAATAACTTGCTTTATTCTATTATAATTTGTTCAAAACGAACGAAAATCCAAATAAATTCAGCACGTTCTCTTCCCGATTATCTAATGTATTTCCTTTCATCTTAAAAATTACGTACGCTCTGTAAATTTGACAAAGTCTTTCCATACTGTGCGAAGCAAAGAACATTGCATTTTAATCAAATTCTTCGCCACCATCAAAGACCAAGTCATCAACATTATAACAGGATCCAAAAAAGCCTCACTGATCAACTTTTAAAGAATTCTTTTCATTTCCCCCATTCCAAATCTTTTCTTTTGATGTTTCATTAAATGGTTTGTCGACGTTGACTTTCGATTGCGGTTGATTAGTGATTTATTAACGGTTTGATTAATGGCGTTGCCTAATCGAAGTCGGCGAAACAAAACTCGCCTTTGTTTTTCTGTGTTACATTCAATAGAAACAGGAGGAACGTTACCTAATAGATATTAAGTAACGTAGATTGCCTAGGAGCAATTTCCAGATACCTAATTACCTACTAGATGCTATTGGGATATTTTATTAAGAGTATACCTACTATCGATACCTAATTAAATCGATTTAAAATGTATACCAGTCGTAACCTATCAAATTCAATATCTTCTCTAGTACACTGCAATAAATGAAAGTAACTAATTAAGAACATTTTTTCTATAAATACATAATTTTTTCTATTCATTCTAACAGATGGAGACTAAGGAAAAAATATGTGAAATCGTCTGAAAATAATAATATCTAGAAAATAATTCAAAACGTTTAGGGTTTACTGATGCGACAATTCCTTACCGGAGTGCATTCGACTGTATGCAATCAAGCAGTGTACGTGTGATTTCATTGCAAGTTACTTTGGAATTTTATATTTAAATTTAAATTTATTTATTCACAATATGTTTGATTATTATATAATAATTCGTGGGGATAGGTTATTACTAGCTGTGCCCCGCGGTTTTACCCACATTGCTTCACTCCTATTGGTTATAGCGTGATGATAATATAGCCTATTAGCTTCGATAATAAATTGAAGTAACTAAAAGGTACTGATTTTGACCCACTTTAAACGGCCAGATTTCGTTCAAACTTTGTAGATTTATTGAGGACCGATGACAATACACCAATTTGATAAAATTATTCCATTTTTATGTTTGTTTGTAACCGACTTCTTTGGGCGCGATTTTGACCCACTTTAAACGGCCAGATTTCGTTCAAACTTTGTAGATTTATTGAGGATCGATGACAATACACTAATTTGATAAAATTTTCTATTTTTTAGTTCGGTTTTCTATAAGCGTGTTTTTTAGTTTTTTTTAACTATTATAATTATTTTCGAATCGGACCCATGGTTCCCGAGTATAGTGCGTTCAAGCAAGCCAACAAATAAACAAACTCTACAGCTTTATAATATTAGTATAGATTGATAAAGCAACACATCACGTTTGAAAGAGTGTAAGCCAAGGTATTAGGTATTTGTTTCTTTCTTTCTTAAAGCTGAATTATCGTTACGTGAAAGTCTGTATCGGTCGCCAATTCTTCCTTTGTAATACGACAATTTCAAGACTATTGTTGCCTAAGTTCTTACAAACTTTGTTCACTATCCTACTAATATTATAAATGCGAAAGTTTGTATGGATGTATGGATGTTGGTTACTCTTTCACGTAAAAACTACTGAACCGATTACAATGAAATTTAGCACACATATAGAGAGTAACTTGGATTAACACATAGGATAGTTTTTATCCCGGAAATCCCACGGGAACGGGAACTATGTGGGTTTTCCTTTGCAAACGCGGGCGAAGCCGCGGGCGGAAATCTAGTACCTACATAAAACTACATAGGATGTTAGAATACATAAAACAGCTTTTTATACATCAATAAACATAACATTGTTTGCAATTACGATTTGTGCATTAACCGTTTTCAGTATTGCATAATGGTCCATTACAGTTTAAAGAGTAAGTGGGGACGTAAAATCTATTAGAGAAAATAGCTGGAATCCATTAGTGCTGAGTCGATAAACGTCCTCTACCGTAGCCTGTAAGTACGAGTGAACGACACTGTTTATATTGCTGGACAAGACGGGAAAAAACATTTTTGTTAACAAAGAAATAGTGTAGAAAGTTTAGCCTTTTTTGCCCTGTGAAAGTAGGATTATGTTTTTCGAGTATGTATTAAGATATTGTTTTCTTCGGCACGCTTTAGAGCCCAATCCGCAATCTGCTGGACGGATGACTTATGAGGTGTCGTTTGTAATCGTCAGAATAGTGTTTGTGATATATATGTTACAGCCATACTATAATATTATAAATGCGAAAGTAACTCTGTCTGTCTGTCTGTTACTCAATCACGCCTTAACTACTGAACCAATTTGCATGAAATTTGGTATAGAGATTGTTTGATACCCGAGAAAGGACATAGGATAGGTTTTATCCTGGAAATCCTACAGGAACGGGAACTATGTGAGTTCGGGCGATGCCGCGGGTGGAAAGCTAGTATGAAATATTATATGCCAGGCTCCTTCTTGTGTCCTTATTTTCCAATGATCAAATTCTGAACATAATATTGTGGTATTAAATGTATTGGATATCAGTTTATTCGATAATTGCAATTTAATATTTAACTTATGATCTGATATGGCATGCTCGCTTGAAACATTGAAAATTTTAATTTTTGTTTATTCAATACCACCGCACCGCAATATTTGTAAATTAATTCTTGCATTTTCTTGCTAGAATTAAAACAATAGCGATTTTTAAATATGATATATTTTTAACTACTTTACTTCCTTACTCCTTTACCACTTTACTTTCTAACCTTACTTACATAAATTTTGAGACTCACAGTGCCAAAAACGTATCAAAAATCCTTGTTATTATAAATTTCTCAAAAAACATTGCTGAAAATCTCAAGTCTTCAAAATTTGTGTAGCCTTATACATTATGAAAATAAATTAACATTCAAACAACGGGTAGAGAGTGCTATTGAGCACCAAATTGTAAAGAACTTACCTTGAACTTACCTTGATGCAGTTGTTCAACCGTGTTATAAGTAGGTACTATTGTTTTGTTTACCGTGAGTCTAGTTTGATTTGCAAAGTTCAACTTTAAAATAAAAACAAATTAATTGTTTGAGTCAAAATTTAATAATATTAATAAATATAAGATTATATCGAGCTTTATCGTCGTTGTTTCAATTTTCACCATCTGCTATCAGACATACGTGGTGCTACGTCGTAGCAAGTAAGATCAAACTCGTAGCAAAGCTCGTTCGAATTTCACGTTTATTTTGTTCCAACTTCTTTTACAAGATTCTTTACACTTTTTCTTTTACAAAATAAATTATCTATTTATTTATCTTCAAGGATAAAATAAAAGTATATATATCGTATATTTGTTTATGTATGAAATACCTAATACAATCATGATATATATTAACTAAAATTTGATGTAGTAATAAAAGTCAAAACTGTAGTAGTATTAAATAATATTTGTTAGTAACAATTTAGTGTATCAATAAATCAATATGCTTGAAAATACGGAAATATATACCTATAGATTACTATACACGAAAAAGAGGATTTGAATAACTGCAAATGCAACTCTATCACTATATACTTAGTATTCAAAATCCATTACTAAGCCAATTTGCAGGTTGAATTCTATTTCCCCTATAAATATCCAAACTAACTCATACAGGGGCCAAATGACATAGATTGAAGCGTCTCATTAAACTCTAGCGGTTGCCTTTGTTTCCTTGAAGAAATACTGCGGAATTCTCAGAAGCTAATCTTCATATTTCAACGGAACGAACACTCGAGGGAGTTATTAGTTCAATGTGTTAGTTCGTCTCACTGTACCTATATAACTGACGTATATAATTCAACATTATTGCTTTCAATGTATAAGTATAAAATACGTCAAATATTTCTCAAAGGATAAAGAGCTAATTTTGTTATTCTTTTGTGCATCATAGAGAATTATAAATACTAATACATATTTATTTTAAACGTTAAAACGTCTCAAAATATCAACAACTGCACGTAATTACGTTGTAGAGTTCTCAGCGTCTGAAATAATAATATAACGCTTACGTTGCATTTTGAATTCGCTGTAAACTTTTTATTTTTTGTTTATTTATTGTATAACATTACATATCTTACATTCGAGTATTCACAGCGAGATATTATGATAATATAAACATACTATTTACCTTTTAAAATAAATTTATAGAGGAATGCATACCGCTTTCTTTGAGCACATACTTTTTAAAATAGACTATTGTCGAAATTCGTGACTCAATCTTAAAGCGCAAAGCCGAGATTTTTACCCGTACACGTTTAAAAAAGTTAAATCATTGGCAATTCAAATGGGTTAGCTTGTGGAAGGACCAGTGTCGGGATTTTCGAGGGAATATAAAATTTTGCGGCAAAAAATCGTCCGTCATTCTCACAGTGATATTATAATTCTTTTACGCATAACTTTTTTATGACATGCAGACAGAGAGCAAAAAAGCAGCGAATCGAAATAACAAAATACGTGCGTGTTTTCACTAAATTTTTTATAGGAAATGTCACAAAATGGAAGGTATTTTTTGCATTTAGAAAAAGTATTTGGTGTAAAAACAATTAAAGGATTGGTGACCATTTTTTAGTAATTTAAGCAATTTTGTGGTCACAATTTAATGGACTATAAAAGTTTTAGCCACTATGTATATATATTAGGTTTGTTAGGTACGTGTTATTTTAAAACGAACCAACGCTTGAATAAAAATTGTGTCCATATACCTACGTAATAAAGTTAAATTTAAATTATCGATTGAAACAGCAACTTTAATGAATATTTCAAACTAATTAACTATCTTAGAAGGTAGGTTAACTAATATTCACCCAAAAAATATGTTTCAAACAAAACACAAATATTAAGTGTACAACTGCTATTATATTTTAAACATACAGTCGTATAACAGCGAATATTTTTGGTTTTACATGAAAGGTTGACAAGAAAACTAAAAAAATATATGATTGGAATGTAAGCTTTGATCGGCTCACTATATTCGATGCTAGTTCAATCACTATATTTGTTTTTACATGCCTAAAAGCTTTTTGTTTTGTTTCATTGTTTGAAATTATTATCTAAATTGTTTAACATTTAAGATAAGGTTGGCTCTAATATATGATACATTTTACTAGCTTTCTCCCGCGTAGTTTAGTAGCGTAGTTTTATGAAAACTATCTTGACACCAAATTTTATCCAAATCGGTTCAGCGGTTTAGCCGTGAGACAGAGTTACTTACGCATTTATAATATTAGTAGGATTTTAGCTCCGATAAATTAAACCATTCCATTTCACATAAGATTTTCTCACTTTTTTTTTAATCACTTGAAACTCTAACAAAAGATATTTCCAAATAATCTTTTATTCGTTCCCGATGAATAATGGTATACAGGGAACGTGGGAAGGGAGGAATATTTTCGGCAATATATAGAGATTTCGCGATCTCTGTCGTTACCTTCCCGCCGCGTACATTGGCGTTATTTCTCACTTGTAACCTCGTATAGTTGGGACGCATCTATCATGCACCCCTACTATTTTCTTCTTTAACAGATTATAGAATTGATCAATATTAAAGTCCATAAATATAGGTACAGGAGAACGCTTTTCCCATGTATTAACTGCTATTAATTGATGCACTGGCTAACTCACTAAGCTGTAAATGAAGCGAGTTATATGCGACTTTAAAGGTTTCGTAAGTAAAATTTAATAAGGATATGATAGTCATAGTATGAAATGTCTTTAATAATTTTATAAATGCAAAAGTGTGTTAGAAAGTGTATTTCTTTCAGTGATCTGAAGTCTGGTGATAGATATTAGGTGAAACATCGCATTCCCGTGGAAATTACTTTTAAGCACGGCTGAAGCCGCGGACAATGCGATCGCTCTTAATTTTCACAAGATTCACAACAAAAACAGACGACATTTATAGTCCTTTCCAAGGTCCTTTCCACCTAAGATGATTTCTGTGACACGTCGATTTTTGACACGTGTAGAGATGTTCGTTACTGAAATGGTATCAATTGTTTCCGATAATCGATAATATTTTATATGGAAATGAAATCGATTTGAATAAAGTACCAAAATTAGTTTTTTTGGCATTTCGCCAACAATTAACTAAGGAAACTTAGCAAACAACAGCAACAAATAGTCAACAATAACAATTAGTAACAATAACAGAATACCACGTAAAGTATCAATATAAAAATGCAACTTGTATGCAAGGCTAACGCACTCGTACAGACGATTGACTCGATTGACAAACGATCACAAGATGGGCGCCGATTATATGATTTTCCATCTCTATGATTTTTCAACGATCCATTTCATGTACACGAATTGCGTAGGTATTATATTTTTGTAATATTTTATTTTATTTTTCATAATATTAAACTAAATAATACTGTTTTTGATTTATAAGCTTAAGATGTTTCATTTTTATATTTTTTGGTAATAATGCCGCCATAAAATAAAAATATTATGCACTAAAATTATTTTGGCGTTTTAAACATAAAAAACGTAATTCGGAACACGATGAAGTGTCACAGGAATCATCATAGGTGAAAAGGACTTATAACAACTCGTGAAGTGAATATGGAAGAACATCTAAATAATTTTTAAATCAATAAATATTTCTTTTTCATGAAACTTTTTTCATAATAATTATCCCGATTGTAATAAAACATGACATTATTGCTGTAACGTGAATTTTCTGTGTTCTGTAATTAATTGCCGCACGCATGTGCTTGGTCTGAAGCAGAGCCAATTTTCAACCACAAAACTGATGTCTAATATATATAAGTTTGTAATAAGTCATCATTACAAAGAACGACGAAATATTACTCAAAATTTGATTTTCATAATAAAACAACTCCAGTTAAGCGCAGATAATTAATCAAATATCGTTTAAACATTTGATTGTAATTACATTTATTTGAAAGGCTTTTACAGTTATTAAATTTTCCTGAGACACTAATAGTTTGATTGTCTTCATTTTTAACCGACTTCAAAAAAAGGAGGAGGTTATCAATGCGGCCGGTATGTTTTTTTTTATGTATGTACACCGATTACTCCGAGGTTTCTGAACCGATTTACGTGATTTTTTTTTGTTCGATGCGGGATGGTGTCGAATTGGTCCCATAAAAATTTTATTTGGATAGGCCCAGTAGTTTTTATTTTATGAGCATTTTTGTCTGTATTTGTAAATGTTGCAAGTGCAAGTTTGAAGTCGGTTGTTTTTAACGCAGTTACCACTTGTGTTATAACATAGACGTTTATTAATTTTTATAATATTTTTATTCAAATAGTCTTCAAATACAAAATAAAGAACAATCTTTGTGAAATTCAGCCCAGAACTTGTAGATATTCTATAAAATAAATTGTTTGCTAACAAAATATAACAGTAACCGGCGCAATATTTTGCTTCTTTTAAACTGTCAAATAACTTCTAACTCGAGAGAATTTCACTCGAACTCATCGAAAACACGCAGTAATATTTTTCACTCTCCGTATATGCTTCGATGAATTACAGCCCACTTACGAGCGAATTCACGAAAGAGCAAAGTTCCCTAACTTGCTCTATGGTAATACTATGAAGATTTATAATAATTTCACCCTGACGCTATGGCGGACGCTTTTTATGAGACCGACAATTTTGTTGGCTAATGCGTGCGGAATAAGTATTCTTACTCCACTTACTGATTTATTGTTTCTCTCAAATTGTGTACTGCTGCTTCTTATTAATGTATGTTTATGTACCTAGTATTGAAGGAAAGTTTTACGCTAACGAAAAGCCGCAGAAATGTTATGGCACTATTCGAGTGTGTTGCCACTGCATTTCATCGCGTGGGCGTTTATTATTTGTATATTTTAATTTCATACAGATTTCTCGAAATTTCCTTTAAATCTAATTATAATTAACAATGTTAAAATTCTTAAAATCAGCTCAGATTGTTAAAATTAAAGATCGATTTCATATGATGATGCCTGATTGTAGTTTGATCATGTTATTTACAGAAATATCATTTCTTTTTCATATAATGTTCTTGTCATTAGTGCCATAAGCATTTATTATCGTGAAGAAAATACTGACGTGCCTTACATTCTTAAGTTACCGACACGTTAAATCTTAAACATAATTGTTTTGGTGTTTCTCATACTTACGCTAATAAATTAAAAAAGTAGAAGAAGAATAAATAGTAGTTTTATGTTATGTATCATCTCTTTTTTATTATAACCATAAACCCACGGGTAAGTGAATCATGCAACAATAAAGCCAGATAAATGCATATATTTGTGAAAGCACATCTACCTGACTCGTATATCCTTTGAAAAATTCCTAAAACGAATTTCACAAAAATAATTTTTGCTAAATCTGACACGGCAAAACCCGAGAATCCCAAGTCAACCAATTAGTAATGCAAATTTGGGGACACTGATATGTGTGCGGTTGGCAAAGAAATTCACTTTTAAGTAAGATATAAGGGATTTAAATTGCAAATTTTGAAAGTAGACAGCGAGAATTTAAAAACGTATATCAAACGAGTGCAGGTTTATAAACTATGCGCGTTGAATTAATTTTTTTACTAATTTCTAGATATTTTGTTGGGAGTTTCGTGATTTATGGATGGAATTGTTTAAAGACAATTTCATAGAATAGTGGTAAAGCTAGTAAAGTTAATTATAATATTCATGGTATAGGTTAGTTTTATCTTTAAATTGACTGGTGCACTTTAAAATTATAATATTTCGACGTTGTTAATAAACATGATTATTAAATCCGAATAATGCAATTTCTACGTAAAATACAATACATAAAAAATTGAGAGTATTCATAACGCTAAAATTATACATAAAGGACACAATCCTTTACTCAAAGATGAAAGCAACGATGTGAAAAATACCTCCGGAGAATGAAGATTAGGTTTCTGTACAGAGTCGATAATATTATGTACATTTGTCTAGATATGCCGAGGGTTAAATGTTCGCTGAAGTCGAATCTTCCCGATCCATTCAGCTGAACTAAAGCTGAGCATATATCCGATAACTGAATTGTATTTCGGCGCAACGCCTGCGGTCAGGTTACTTATAATTCCTGCCCAGCCTGCGTGGTTCTCGTTTTAAGATAGTCCGCATTGTGCTCTTTGAAATCTTTCTCTTTTTTGCTATAAAAATGAAAAGGTAAATGCTTACGTTGACTATACATTGAAATTAATACATTATAATATGTATTGGAGTGTACCTATGTTAATTATGATGTTAATACATCTTACTACCTATATGTTTGTGTATTTGTGTGAATGTGATGGTGTATAACAGTATAACTTCATGAATTCTAGAAAAATATCACATGTAACTTTGTCATAGTAATTCCAACTATATGTTAATATGAAAATATGTAATTTAAAAGCAATAAGGTTCTATAATATTCTTTCACAAACTTTTGAGCTATGGATAGATATTATTGTTAGTGCGAGAGTTTTCGAGGTTCGGTATTTTATTTCTTTAGCTGGGACTTGGGAGTTGGGATATAAAAATCAGTCACTATTAGGTCCCCATTTCAAGGGTACGTGCGATAAAAGGCTGTAGCAAAGGTCTTATCCCTAAATAATATAATATTAAGGTTGATTTCAAACGAAGCTCTTTGCGTTTTTACGAGTCAACTTTTATATGAGAATTATTGGAATATGATTGTGTGGTTAATGAACTAAATGTACTAACGTCGATCATTTGTAAATACGTATTTTTGTTGATCTTCTGTTCGAAGTTCAAATGTTAACCAAAGCCCTGGGATATATTTAACAAATATTCGTACAGATATAATAATAATCAGTCATATGACTAGGACAATTAATGTAGACTATTTATTGCAAGTTATATATTGATTAAATTAATATTTGTGTTACATAATATTAAAATACTATTAGTATCTAAATCTTAACTACACGATAGTTGTATATGCCAGTAAGTATAAACCCGGTATCAATGCTGGTACATAACAGAGATTTACTGATAATTCAACATATTATTATAAATAAAAAGTGTTTACACATCTACCAAGCCACGTGTATACCCGCCCTAATACATTATTCAAGCACTCGGAATCGTTCTAAAACACCACACTTATCACGGCAATCAGCATCAATCACGCGGAATCCGCTGCCATCACAGATTCCTCTTATCGCTCCTCGATCGGCAAAGAATTGTCGGGGTGACACACTGACAGACAGACGGATCACCTTGCACAAGGATATTCTCTTTTGATTTTGACTGAACACTTTGTATCGTAGAGGTAAAGAGAGTTGTTTCAGGATGATGGTTTTGTTTTTTTATTGTATGGTAATTTTGAATGCATTTTTCGTTAGCTTTTTCCTAAGCATTTTCTTGTAGTCACTTCATGATGAAATGTAGAAATAGATACTAGAAAGTTGTTATTTCTACAATAGTCTTCATAAACTTGCCTCCGTCCTTATAAAAAAATAGTGATTTTTAAATACCACTTCATCAGTTTTGTGTTTAAAGCATAACATAGATTTATATTATAAGAAGTATTTTGTCTGAGTAATTAATCTACCTAATAAAATGATTTCGAAACATCGCACAAAATTTAATAACTAATATTTTAAGACACATCCACATTTTCAATTAAGTTTCCAAGTGTCCATACAAACATACTAACCAAGGTACTCGGATATAACTGAACTAAGAACGCGAACTTTAATCGATTTTAAATTCCAGATAACTAGAAAAAGATAACTGAAATCGATTATCGCGACCGTTTAAGCGAAGCGCTGTCTCTCGATAAATCACTGGGAATCGAATATGCGCTAGTGCATACTAGGAGGAGGTATAATTTTGAACTATTTAGCTGATGAATAACTTTTTATATAATAAACTTTAATTGGTGGTAATTAATTTGTATTTTGCAATAAAATATCTGTTAAGATGGTATTTTAAATAGAAATACAAAGATCGTTTTAACCTGTATATGAAGGAAAATAAAAAATGACGTGTGGCACTCGGGGACTGCCGCGGTAAAGCTATTGCATGCTATGCCTTCAAGCCACACCTCCGCCCGTCGGAGTGGGGAGCGTGAGATTTTTTCGTTACGGAATTTGTCGATTCGGTCCCCGCGCTCAAGGCCCGCGATAGAAGCTATGCAATAGCTTAATTATTTGTTTTAACAAAATTAAAAGTTCTAAGAAATATTTTTAAAATTTTACCAATTAAATACCTAACGTAATTTGCTTATACACCATTTGATAGTAGGAATACCACGAGTAAGTAATTATTTACAAAAATACGGTCTACGAAATACAATGATACCTTATTTATAACCCGGTTTTCTCAAATAACACAGATTCTAGTTTTATATAAATGTTATCTACTATATAATATAATATATTTTGGTCTGAATTAGTTATTATACTGTAAACATGAAAGTAATTCTCTCTAGCTTTGAAAATCGTTCAACCATTTTCAGTTATTGAATCCAAAATATCAACTTTATTATTATTGGCTTGAATAGACTATGGTAGATATATTATATAGATTGTAATATAATAGTTTTATAACAAATAACATACATAATATTATATGATAACTTATTTGAAGCCGTCGTAAATTCAGAATTTCAAAAGACGAAATTTCTAAAAGACAATTTGACATTGTAAGGGTCAACCAGTAACAATTAGACGGTACAAAATAAAATAGACCCTGCCACTTACGCGTAACATCTGTTAACAAACTCGGCACGTACATTAACATTTTATTTATTTACACCGTGTAACTCGCATCAGGGCTAAATTCAATTAGCATGAGCCGAAATCCAATAAGCTTCTAACTCGACCCATAAACTGTTCGATAGTACTATCCCACATTACTGGGAAAAGGAAACTTTCCGCCGCAAATGTGTTTTTCTTGTTACCTCTTAGTTTGATATTTCACCTACTTTACATTCAGCGAAGGCCGCTGTAAAATGTTCGAACCGGCCCGATATTACAAACCCAAAGTAATAACTTTTATATTTTTCAATGAAAACTTATTGATTTCATCCTTTATGAAATACGAGTGGTCTTACCGCCATGTTTAAGTGATAAATCACTTTTTCATAACATTGGAGAGTCCTGACATTTTTTATAATGTTTCGTAGTAATAATAAATACTGAATGGTTGGCATACAAATGAAATTACTAACATTTTTACTGTCATATTTAAGAGCTAAATGCCGATGTGGCTGTGTTTTTATTTTGTGTATTTATAAACTACAAATCCAACAAAATTGTATATTAATTTCAATTTCTCATATCTACTATTCACAAACATAACAGGACATAAACGGTTATAACTTATTAATTAACGGATTACTAATTAACCTAATTTAAATAATAATGCTATCTCTGAAACGCATAAAACAATCCCCGCACCTGAATATTTAACGCAATAAGTGAAATAATGAAATACACCAGCGAAATAATATTTCAATGAAGCGATAATCCGCGCGAGTAACGAAAAATCATGCACACGCGTTCCTTTTATTAAACCTGGGAAAACTTATAAAATCACAACGAGTCGAAATGAAACTTCCTTGCGTTAAAATTCCGCGTTTTTATCGGGTCGGAATATTAAGACGCTATATTTTCCACAATCTAATATTCCGAATTTAAATTTCTGCGCCGTGGAATACCTTTGCAGGGACGTATTTGAATTACAAAGTCGCTTTCAACCTGTTATAATATCACCATTCGCAACTAATGTATAGCGGGGGGTGGGCTGATGTATTGCTCAGACTCCGACCCTGCTTTAATAATGCAAGTTGTAGCCGGAATTGATTTAAACTACGCAAATTAATATTGTTTGTTGTTTGTTGGTTAGGGTGTGACGATTTAAGGGTAAATATTAACAATTTTGAATATTCCTTAGTCTAACATATTTAAAATGTTTATTCAAAGATGTAATATGAAATAATATTGTATTGAAATTAACTGTTTTAAACGAGCTTCCCACGTATCCAGATTTTTGATATTTGATTTTTGTTAGCTTCATCATTTTAAAATATATTCTAAGAATGTTTAATATCAAATGGGTTTTATTTCGTTATATGTACTAACATATTTTTATTTAACCTTACAAATTAATGTATTATTATTGTACTATAAGCTAATTAACACTGTCGAGTTTATTAGAAAGCGAGTTGTGTTTAAAATTGACATACTTTAAGATCTCCGACACGTGTTCCCGCTTACGTACCAAAGTATAAACCAAACAAATAAACGTGCCTTGCAAAAAGGAAGCAGAATTAACCTCCGAGTGCCCGCATATTGGAGGCACAGATTAATTCTCCCCAGAGAACAAGGAGTGTGGAACACGTTACAAGTTACACACGCCCGGAAACAGTTTGGGTTCTGACCTTAACCTGCTCTGTGGTTTGTTTAACATCCTTTACGGCCTTCAATCGTAGGATTTGATGCGTGTCCTGGTTTTCAGTTTGCGATGAAGTGAAGAAATTTAAACTTTGTCGCAACGTTAGACTAAGAGCCGATTTTTCAATCCTTGGTTAAAATTTATCCGTCCAATAAAGTATTACGCGAACATATTAAAATGTCACCTGTGAACTGTCAAATACGGACAATTACAATACATTTTTGAAATGTTAGTTTAATACGTTATTCGATGAATAAGTTTTAACCGAGGATTGAAAAATCAGCCCTAAATAAAATAAAAATCTTCTTTTTTTTCTCAATTCGAGTCAAAGCTTTTGCACTCGGCTTCGAATTGTCACACACTCAATTTTTAAAATCGCTGCAGCTGTAGGAGGAGCTTAGTGCCAACATAAAGAACAAATATACATAAAAAGATAAGATAAATGTCAAAATTAAAATTCAAGAACACATTCAACTATTAGGGTTTTGTACTCATCAGAGCTCCAGACACGTGCGTGAAACAACTACTCTGAGTTGAATACAAAGCGAATTGGATAGAGTTGGTATCATAGATGAAACCAATGTGTCGCAGCTTTATGCTTTTTCGTTCTCATTCAGAAAGGAACTCATTGTGTCCTTAAATGTACTAGATGAAGGTTTCAGCCGGTCGTGTGCCAGACGTACAAGAAAGACTTAACTCATTTAGAAAAAAAAAACAATTGAAATGGCACTATGCAAACTATCAGTATATTATTATACTATGTACAGTTTACTTCTTTATTTTTTACATACTTATATTATAAAATAAATTTACCTAAGTTGAGCAGCTAAACGGTAAAATATTTACAAACAGGTTAACTTCTTATTAATTATATATTTTGTTTTTGTTATATATTTTTCTTATTAATTATATATATTTTATTATTATTTAAACAGGTTAACTTCTTATTAATTATATTAGTACAGGAATTTCGTTGACTGTATTTGTGCACAAAAATAATGACGATATTCACCAACGCGTCATCCGTTCACTCCTCACCACAGTTATTTATTCTTCATAGGATGATTACGAAATTAGCTGTTATAATATTTTGTATTTGTAAAATAACGCGTATTCAACAACGTTATAGATTTTCAAAATTATCCCAGCATTTTTTTTTTTGATCACTTGATTCTTCACTTCAGACTGATTTCTTTTCGCAAGCATTTCTAATAATAATAAATTGATAACGTTATATCCATTCTTAGAACCAATGATAGACATTTCTAGAAGCAGTAATAAGGTCATATTATTATAACCTATCCTACTTCCTTCCTACGAGTCCTTCCTACTAATATTATAAATGCGAAAGTTCGTGAGGATGTGTATGTGTGTGTTGTAATACTACTGAACTGATTACAATTAAATTTAGCACACATATAAAAGGTAACTTGGATTAACACATAGGTTTTATCCCAGAAATTCCACGGAAACGGGAACTATGCAGATTTTTCTTTGAAAACGCGGGCGAAGCCGCGGGCGGGAAGCTAGTATCTAGTATAGATAGCTCGTAATTATATAGATAGCAGATCTTATACCTCTATAAGGAGAATCTTATTTGTGCTGACTTATCTAATATCCCGCTTGGGATTGGTCTGTTCAGATGTAATTATAATTAACTATCGAATTAACATTAGGTCACTGCAATACTGCAGTGTCAATTATACTGTGATAATACGATAATGATAATAATAATATGACTCTAATTTTCTGGAGTCTCCTAACGCTACCAATAGTGTATCTATAACATCATCATGGAAGATGGGTTTGCTAGAAAATATATTTTTGTAGTTCAGTGTATTTTTTTTACTGTTATGGTCTAAATTGATAAGCTTTAATATAGGTAAAAATAGTTTGGCCAGGCATTCGTCGTAGGCGTTGTAGGTGTATATAGGCGTTGCAGTTGCTTCATCTTCCTTCAAACTTACAATTAGAAAATATTAACCAAAATATTATATACAAAGGAAATTATATGCAAGTTGCGCTTCTTATGTACTAATTAATGTTCATCCAACTACTCTACGTATAACTGAAGAAAAAAAGTTTAAAAATTGCGTTATTGTGATTTTTAATAAATTTCCCACTACGTTATTTTTATTCTCTTGTCCCAATTTCAATTTATGTTCACATCCGAAATAATATTTGCGATGAGACGAACCATGAGTCGCTCGTTAAGCTGCGATTTGTCAAGTATTGACTTTGCCAGTTCGTTGCTTCAAGTACGGTTTATATTTTTTTCTCGAAAGATTTTCGCCCATTTGCCAACCGTTTTGCCGTTTGCTTTAGTAAAAGTTTGATCTGAATAAGCTTGAGTATGGTTTTGATCGTAATTAATCTTTCTTTGATATGATTGTTGACTTTATTTGTGGGAGCAAAAATAGCAATTCTAATTAATTGTTCTCCAGTTTTATTGGGCTATCGACGCTGTTGAATATAATAAATAATTTTAATTCTCGTTAAGCAGTCATGTGTGATTCCCCAAAACAGCAATTTGGTGGCGCGATGAAAATAAATCGCGAACGTTCGAATAATACGCATACGAATATAGTTCGAGAAATGGTGAAAAACCGGCAGTTGCACGGTTATTGCTGGAAAACAGGATTCGGAAAGGGATCCTCGCAATATATTGGTGTAAAACAAAGATTTGCAAATCAAACCTGGCACGAACCCACCTTAACCCTGCCAAAGCTCGCGCCGAATTCGCCCCATATAACAGGGTTTTCGAATTGTTTATTTAAATTTACGGAACACGCACTGTTTCTTTTTGTTTTCTTAAACTAAAATATATGTGAAATTAACTGTTGCTATAGTAAGATACCGTACCTGGTGTGTCACCTAAATTTTTTGTTGTTGTTGTAAGTATATCCCTCTGTATGTTTGGACTGCTATAATTTTTAGTCCTCTTTAGGCGCGAAATAAAGTGCAGTCAGCAAATAAATCATATATTTTTGAACTCTATTCTTTCTAAAAATAATGTGATGTACAAAAAATATAATTTGGTATCATAATTTCCTTTTAAAATTTTTCATCATCAAATTCAATACAACACAAGCTTTAAAACTTTTTACATTATATTTTAAGCCAATTATTATATTACATTTACACAAATAAAGTAACGAGTTCAAAATCTGTTTTGGTTAGCCGCAATATAACTAAATCGGAATTTTGATCGAACATTTCATTACGCTAATAGCTGATTGACTAAACGCATTCCACATTACTGCAAAATTGACCTTTATACATTTTACCTGGTAACTTTTACCACAACGCGGTAATTTCACAAGCGAACAGCCAAAGAATCAATAGCATACATTCGCTTATTTGCCAAATGAAAAAAAAAATGGTAATGCGAAAAAAATGTTGTGTGGTTTTATGAAACCACGGCAAAAGTGAAACTTTTTTTTTTATTTTTTTATAATAGAGCGGGTAACGGAGCAGGTGGGTCACCTAGTGAGGTGATCACCACCGCCCATGAGCACTCACAAAGTTACCTTTGTGAGGCTGTTACCGATTTTCGAAGGTGGGTGTAGGCTCTCTTTTTAAATAAGTCTATGTCAAACATGTACGGAAATACCGAACTTGGTAGACTGTTCCACAGGGTGGTGGTACGTGGAAAAAAGTGTCGCGAGAAGCGTACGGTACTCGTTCGCCAGCGGTCCAAATGATGTGCATGGAAGTTGGCTTTATGGCGGGCGGTGCGGTGGTGGAATTCCGCAGCAGGTATGAGCTCGAATAGCTCATTTGAACACTCCCCATGGTATATGCGATAGAAGACACACAGCGAGGCAATGTCCCTTCGCAAAGCAAGAGGGTCAAGCCGATCGCTAAGTCTTGGGTCGCCAATCATTCTAACTGCTCTACGTTGTACGCGATCAAGTGGAAGGAGTTGGTAAAACGGGGCACCAGCCCAGAGATGTGAGCAGTACTCCATGTGTGGCCGTATCTGAGCTTTATAAAGTAAAAGAAGATGGTCAGGCCTGAAGTACTGCTTCGCTCTATTAAGGACGCCCAGTTTTTTAGAAGCTAGAGAAGCTTTACCTTCCAAATGATCGCGAAACTGAACATCGTTAGAAACATTGACGCCAAGAATTGCGATGCTAGGCTTGACGCTGAGGGGAGTGTTCAAAAAGACTTGTTTCACACTATAGACATTTATCTAAAAATTATCGTATTTGTACGATAATTATCGTACGTATCGTGCGTCACGCGACATGCGCTACACAGACCAAAAAGTTTGAGACGATGTAATAAAAGTTTCACTTTAATAATAATATGTCCAATATTGGTAATCTTATCTTATCTTAATAATATATATAATATATAAATCTCGTGTCACAATGTTTGTCCTCAATGGACTCCTAAACCACTAAACCGATTATAATAAAATTCGCACACCATGTGCATTTCGATCCAACTTGAGAGATAGGAAAGTAAATCTCAAATCGTTTTAGAGAAAGCGGGCGAAGCGGCGGGCGGTAAGCTAGTAATCACATAAGTATTGTTTTCTTTAACGACAAAGCTTTTATATATTTGTAAGTATCTCTATAATGTTATGTTCATGTTTTTCTTGGAAACAATAAATCGAACTGCTAGAAATGATAAGTAGGCAGTACTTATAGATGACGTGTATATGTACGACTGAATAAGTAGGCCACTTATGTTTAAAGTATGTACTGCTATTATCATGATACGTAAGAATATAATAATACAAAATACAGATAGAGCGAGTGAACAGGAGTGCTTTAATAATGCAATTTTACATAAAATCCATCTTGTCTAAGATTTCGCGCGCCATTTTCCACCATCGATCAAAATGCCACGCAATTTTAAACTTTAAAATCGTGTTGTATAATGAAGTTTTGATGAAAGTGCTGATGAAATGCTATACAATGCTCGATCTTATCTGAGACCATTATTAAGCTTTTAATGCTATTTACAATATTATTATCAAATAGCCATGAAAGAGAATCCATTTATATATTAAATCTGTTAGAAGCATAGTCAATAGTGATGCATTCATTAATCGAACAGTTAACATAGGTACTATTTTATCGATAATCGAACGAATTAAATGTTTGACATGTTTTCTACGAAACTACAAAAAGGATATTGATACGGTTTTTTTTAATAGATAGAGTGATTCAAGAGGAAAGTTTTATTATATAATTTATACTAAAAGGGTTTAGACAAAGCAGGCGAAACCGCGAGCGGAAAGCTATATCGCTTTGAGTAACCAAAATTAACACACACGATATTTCAGATCAAGAAAAAAAGGAACGGAAGAGCTAGTTCATAACAAATAGTTATTTACTTGAACCAGTTTCTAATGCCATTTAAAATTATTCAGTAAAAAGTCTTGTTGTTTCCAAAAGACTGAACATAATTGTAATCTAACCAGACTCGTTGGAGAAATTATGACAACATTAATTAATCTATCAAATTTCCAACTCACTGAGGTTTGTTCTAACGTAACGAAGCAATATTTTAACTCTCGTATTTCTTGTAAAATGGAATAAGTAACAGTACATAATATTTATTGGGAAATTCAATACTTCTATTTTTAAAAAACTCAAAGGTGACTGATATAGTGATCTATTAACGCACAGCCCAAACCACTGGACGTATCGGGCTGAAATTTGGCATGCAGGTAGATGTCATAACGTAGGCGTCCCCTAAGAAAGGATTTTAGAAAATTCATCCTAAAAGGGGTAAAATAGGTGATGAAAACTTATACCATGAAAATTTATCTTTTCCACGCAAGCGAAGCTACGGGCAAAAGCTAGTTATTAATAATCTTTTTGATAGCTATATTGTGGCGATATGCAGATTGTTTTTATTTATTTGATTCCATTGCTTTTTAAGATTTTTTAAAGAATAGTAAAAATCAACCGTACGCTCGCTCATTTAACTTGTTTCACTAGTTCTGTATAATTTTGATATGAAAATAAATACACAATTGAAGCATAATATGTAGGTAGGTAGCATTTGGGTTATAAGCTATTTGAAATCATTTGTGCATCTAATATAATATAATATAAAAATGATACTAAGGGTTCCGTAAAAATAACAAAGAGCAACAGAAATTCCCTGACATTGTAAAATATACCAAATATGAGTAAGAAATAATCCATTTTTCGCGAATTTTCGAAGTGAAATTTATTTGAGAGTAAAATTTCAAGGTCGCGTCATGGCAGTACCGTCATGTCATGGAGTGAGGCTACGATTTTGGTATATTTGTTTCTTGCCAAAGACGTTTCACTTCTGACACATGTGCTGCACACACTCACAAAGTTTTTTTTTTCTTTCCAGAGCTGCCCCCAGAGAAGCCAACGATAAAAGCGGAGAAGGGATGGTACGCCTCAGGGGACTCGCTTAGGGCCCAGTGTATATCTCCACCAGCTGACCCGCCGGCTAACCTCACTTGGTTACTTAATGGACGTGATGTGAGTTATGATTAATTTTGTAGTTAGAATTTCTTTACGATGAGCTCTTTGAAAATCTTTGAAAACCGTAATTCGATATTTCAATTCTAAAACTGTTAACACTGTTAAAACTGTAACTGTTAGTCTTCACTTTATCGGTGATAATATATACTACTGCTTGTTTTTTATATAATAACGGGCAAATAAACTTGTAGAGCTATTCTTCTAAATAATTAAGTACTAAGATTCTTACCTTATAACGTGGTCATTTCATATTAATATTCGCAAAATATAAACTTGTTAACGTGTAAATCTCCTACTATTATGAGTACCTACCTAATATTCTTTAGTAAATTTGTTTCTCTGAATGTTTAGTGCAATATCTTGAAACAAACGAGTTTTGTACCTTACTCTACCATTAATTACTGCATTTTATATTCCCAAAGTAGAACATGTTAAGTACAAATTATTTTTAGTCATTTTTTGCTATTTATACAAAATATTCATAACCTTTAAATGAAGCACTACGTCATCAAAAGCATTACAAATCGCTATTATAAGAAGAAAGTGGAATCAGCTTAGAGGAAAATAAATTATCTTGAATTCTCACCCTCTGATTGAAAGGTGAGTCCCCTTATAGGGATAAACCGCTTTCATCAACCCTTAACCGAAACTTATACCCAATAATATTTTACCTATTCTTCAAAGAGTGTTTGAAAAATAACATTTTTGTAAGAATGTTCAATAAACAATGTTTTGGACAGAATAGGTACCTATTAGTAAATAAACGGACAGTTGTATGATTGATATTAGATTAGATATGCCTACATGAAGAAAATAATATCTAACCTGGCTTTGGACATGGGTACAGAGCCATATAGGTACCTGTAGGTAGCCTATAGAGATTACCTACAAATACAGGGTCAAGTTTAGATTCCCAGTGAAGTAAAGCTTTATTTAGGTAAATAAGGTAAAAACCTCACATGCTATAATACAAAATTTTGCTACACTATCTTCCGGATAAAACCTGATTAAACCAGTCCAATCAAAAATCAACCACCAATAACACAAAACACACAATATTATGTACCTAATCATGTGCTACTTAGCCATTCATTAAGCTAGTGCTTATAATTATCAATTAGAAATACTCGTCAACTGACGCGTGACGTGACGTCATGACAGTCGTGATGGATGAGATCCAACCTAGATTCAACAAAGAAAGCGTTAATAAATTCACTGTATAATTAGACATTCGATAACCCGCTTTAATGCAGAATTTAATTATCGAAGTAATTTGAGAAATAATCTGGTTGAAGTGTTCATGAAATTTGTTTTATTAAAATTCTTCAATAATTGCGAATTTATACAACCTTGACTATGCGACTTGCTTATTTTGTTGAAATATAACTAGGTTATTGATAAATGGATTATTGTAGAAACAAGCTTTCCGGAGGTATGTTATGACTTACGACCCGTCATAATTAGGGTGTTAATATTCTCTTATTAAATGTTGAAATTGTTAGACTTTGCTATATTCACAATGTTAAAATATACTTAATATTAAAATAACTGAAAGAGATATGCTTTTTAATTAGTAAAATTATGTTTAAATTCAGATAATATTGGCCCTCCGGTTTGTTTAAACACTATAAAACAGTAATTAACATTTAGACTATAGACGTAGTGAAACAATTTTAATAATTATTACAATAACATTTTACAAGTTACTGTACCAAATAAAATAAACATAATATTCAATACTGTGTCTGGGTGTTAATTACCTATATATTTATATAAGTATGTATATTAGCCAACTGGTTTCCATAACACAAGCGAAAGCTTAGTATGGGATCAGATCGTGCCGTGTGTGAAAACTGTCCTGAAATATTTATTTATTTATTACTGCTTATATTCTTTACGGTTGCCTACCTACCGCAGCTTACCATCAGTTAACACCCCTGTATTTATTTTCGCAGAGAAAGTTCTGGATAAACTGCATGCAATACTTTTATACACTCATACTTGATTCGCTTAATCCGATATAATATTTATTACCAATGCGGTGTTCAGAGCAAGCGGAAAGCTCTACAGAATGAACGATAATTGTTTTTCCATTTAAATTAAAGTCGTTTTTCAAACTTTTTTAATTTAAAATCAGTTTCGAGTGCGTAAAATGCACAATATAAAATTTATGTACTTATTTTTGGATACTAGTTCCCAGGTAAAATGTGGACAAAAAGGTTGCATTGCAAAATTAATAGTCAGATTTCTCAAAATCTACTTAAAACAGAAGCAATTTAATTTTCTCCTTCAACTTTTATCTCCGTAAAGAAAAGTACATAATGCACTGCATATTTTTATGTAGACCTAAAACTAGCGCGTACACTTACGCACGATACGTACATTTAAGTTTAATTTATTTCAAATCACTTTCAAATGCAATAATATGAATTACTACCATTAAAATATCAGAAACAACATTTGAATGAACTTGTTTTTTGTCCTTATAATTTGAAACTTTAAAGAAACATGAATATTATTCCTTTTATTGTGATAAATATAAATTATTATGGATGTGGCCACATGTCGTTAAAAGCGTCATCAATTGTACAATGACGTTAATTTAAATCGAGAATGTGAATATTGAGATTACTTTTTGAGTACCTTCTGGGCGTTAATTGACCCTTAATATTAATTTAATAATATGATACGATAAAGGCCTGCAATGTGTCTTTTTGTTTATTTTACTTAAATTTCAACTTCTGCAGTAATTTCTCGTGTATTTAAGATTTTTAGAGCGCCGAAATATTTGAGGAATATATCAGCTCTACGGTGGTCTTCAATAAATATTATAAAAATCAATGTTGTTATGCTTAGTTACTTGTAAAAAATATTATATTGCAGATTTAACAATTACGTTAACATTTATAGAGGTTATAGTCGAAACAGTAATACCTAGAGCTACGTACTACGGTATTTACCCGAATTCTGTAAACAAAACTAGGTACTCATCTGATTCACTATTAGCGATCTCTATAACAGTTAACATAAATATGAATTTTATTGAATCTATGATATTATTAGCGTTCTAATGATATAAATTCATTGAATCTATGATATAATAATCACTTCATGACACCACTCATTATAGCTTGCATATTTGACGAATTATCGTAAACTAAGTGTATACCGTAGACCGCAAAATTTTCACTTCAACGCCACATTGACAAATTAATATGTTACATAACAATTTTATACATGAACCACGTTGCATTAATTATCTTTTGCAACTAGAATTTTGTACTCGTATCCTACCATGAATGTACAATGGAGAAAATTCAATTCCGTGCACAATTTTAGCGGGCGAATGTTGAATTCATGAAATAATGGGTTCAAATAGTTCATTCGAATTATAAAGTTACTCTCTTGTGACGTACACATTGAATAAGGTAAATAAGACAGGGTTTCGTTCCGTTTTATTCAGACTCAAAAGTGTACACATAAGTTCTTGTTCTGTAGAATTTGACATTGTTATGTATATTTTAAACTGAATTCCCTTTGCAATAATAATGATTTTACCCTAATGGTGATTTAACATGTATTCAATAATGTAACATCATCATTAATATTTAAGAAAGCAGTTCAAGTATCATCACATTTTAGTCTAATTTCAACTAACCAACAGATTAAAAAGGTAGAAAAATAAAAAGTGCCGATCGTTCAAATATTTAGCTCCCTGAGATAGGACCACAGCAACGCGTCATCCCTGTGAAAAAACAAAAGTACGAACGTATGCTTTTGATTTCATAGACAAGCACAATTCTATTCACCTATTATTTTCGCCTTTCACGAACGTTTGGTCCAACTTTCCTTTGAAAGTCTCTCATAATCTGCTGCGTCATCGTTGTTTCGAACATAGTATTTTTAAGCGATACGATACATTCCGTGTCATACAGTTTGACAATAAAACTACCGCTTTCCGTCCGTAGCACAAACTTCAATAACATGTGAAACATGTTTTCACATCGAAAGACTCCTTTCGACTTCACTGAATCGAATAACAAAACGTTTGCAAATGCTCTATTTTCAATTCACATATATATTTATCGGTCTGGAAATAATCGTTCGTCGTGTGTACAAATCGGCAAAGAACAGGCTGTTTATGTGGAGGCATTTAGTTACGGATATTCGCTACAAATTCGTATGTATTAATCGAGATTCAGACAGAACAAGTTTTACGTATTTTTAGTTCCAAGGGTACCAATCTCTATTCGATATTGCCTTTTATCCGTCCTTAAACTTTACCTTATAATCGGATAAGTAGATACGGTTATAATTGCAATAATATTATTAATTTATAGATTAGATACTAAAGTTATCTAAATAAACAACCAATACAATTTTTCTCTTAAATATTATTCTTTATTCTTATAACATATTTTTACTAGAAAAACTACCTACCATACTAATTCCCCCACAAAATATATAAGTAGGTACCTACAAGTATCCACTTAACAACTTATTTATAAATAATTTAATATTCATGTAAAATTAATTGAATGCAATCAAATTTAATTTCCATTACCCGGTTAATCTAGGCTTATCGTTTTGTATATGTTTAATTATATTAAATCTCTTGTGCCCGCACCTGAAAATACATGGTAAAGTTTCAATTACATACAGCAGTCGTATTAATTACATCTTAAATAAATTCAACGTGATTTTCGTGGAAAAGACGTCATTTACAATACCCATGACGATGCAGTACAAATCATTATTGGAACAGCGTTCAACGTTCGACATTCATTGGGCTAAAATAAACTGAAATCATTTATGGAGTTTCCTTCATGATATTAAAGATTATTTATTATACATAGTACGTACGACATTGCAATATGAAGTTATATAATAAGGAAAACCTTTTGACGTTAACGTTTTAATAAATAATTTCAACATTTTCTAAAAGAACTTACCATTTTTTTTTCTACGAACGAGATATCAAAAACACAAGTTTAAAACTATTTATGAAATCGTTCCTATGCTATATGAAACTGCAAACATTCATAACCCACCGGATTATTTATTAAGTACACCTATTAATAAAGGCAGGACGATTCAATTCTTTCGCGACCCATATCACAAAATGACAAGACCGATTATTCGTAACCTTCCAACTGCGAAGATATTGTCAAATAAACTGCCACATGCACAAAGGAGGAGTTCCAACAGGGGACGGAGCTAGCGGTCAGTCCATGTATTCAATATTATAACGTTGATAAATAGCTTTCGTTTTTTGGATTTTGTACGCAAAATGTCTAACATGTCACTGGGTTATTAACCTTAATTTTAAGCGGACATAGGCACGTTATGCGCAAAAAGTTGACGCTTAATTTAGTTCATTGCGAATCTATAATAATCTAATCTTTTCATAGCAAGAGCAAGATAAGATAACAAAGACAGTAGTAAGCCATAGGTAGATATTATAAGTATAATATTATGTAGATAGCGTATAACTCTACCAAATAGAAAAACAGGAGTTTTCATTCGTCACCATATTATCACATCTTAACAATTGTAACCAATAATATTTCTCTTCTATCTGTCATTCCATCTAAATCTACCACAAATGAAACAAATAACATTCTCAGTTCGTAAAACGCAAATGCTAGTCAATATTCACTTCTAAAATATTATAATATTATTAATACATCCCGTAACAAAACACGCTGTCTTCACATAGTTATTGTATTGCATGTAATAAAGAATTTTATCTCACTACAGTTTGTTCAACAGCACTTCGAGCTGAAAGTTTTTAAAAGTACGCTGAAAGGGTGTTGTTAAATGATAAGGAACTTTGCACCTCAGTAAATGAGCTAAGTTAATCTTTGTTCTAAGTGTCCAACTATCTTAATACAATGAAGAAGTTGGAACTATGGATATTCTGTGTATTCTTTTAAACTACGTAGCCTACTGCCTCTGTGAAATGTATTATCATGTAAGAGCACATTTATATTAAACTGATAGAAAATGTAAAGAGGATTTTGAAATATAGAATGAATTAATAATTAATATCTATACTTGGCTTTTTTAATGTATAGTGTGGTAAAATTATTTAATACAGGATTATTTAATATAAATTTTATTCACGTTAATGTTAGCATTGAGTAGCTTTAAATGAAATCAGAACTTTCTATTAGTCTTGTAACCTGATTTTTATTTAAATCATACTGAATTATTCTCAGTAAATCGTCTCAAAAGTTCTGTTCCTATCTTTCTTCCCGAAATTTTCTCTTTACCAATATATTATAGATTTGAGGAAACTTTTGGAAAGTATGCCCGACATATAATACTATATTAACATTGCTTTTTTTTATAATTCCTTAATAATATCACTGAACACTTTTCTACGAAATATTACCATGAAAACGTTAAAGTTATTACTTTGTAACAACTTCCCGTATGATAATAATTTCGTGAAATTAAGGGCTAGCGTGCAAGAGCAACTTTTGTCTCCGCAACTATTTTCATCTCTCCCATCAACTCTATGGGGACTTGCGTCGCTACGTGCGCGCACTTTCTTACTAGCCCATGGGTGGGAGAGACAAAATAGTTGCGGAGACAAAAGTTGCTCTTGCGCGCTAGCTCATAAGTCACGGAAAATTAACAACACAAAATGAACCGTCACATTTCCTTCCTTTTGGTAATTAACGAATTTCATTGCTCGACTGATTTATTGAGGAAAAATTAACTTCATAAAAAAAATACGAATGAACATTTTTGAAAGTAATTTTACAATTACAATTGTGATAAGGCAAAATGTACATGTAAAAGAGATTTTTTAAACTTCATAAATAGATAAAATATATTAAGCTTTTTGTCCCAATCTTTGAGGCGATGTTTTTCCAACACCAAATATTCTATGCAAAACGCATTAAAGTTGTAGCATTATGCAACTTGCGAGTGGGAACGTCAGCTGGTGAAAACTTTGCTTACATTATACTCATACGTCTATATATTTGGGTATAATTAAATTACTAGCTTTAAATACTTCAGCAATCCAATATGTATAAACTGTGATTGTCATAAAAAAATTTTGCTTATCTGACTTTTGAATTTTTTTAGTTCAAAAATATATCCAATAAAGAATTTAATATTTCAAATAGAGTAATACAAATTAAGCAACATCTGTAAAGAATGGTCGTTTAATTAAAGAATAAGTTACAAACTATGATATTTATAAGAGCTAGATACGTTACCCGCTCTCTATTTTGGCAAGAAAAAACTCAGCTAAGTGCCCGAGTTTCACTTAGTCACGCACCATTCAGCGTCGTGGCTGGACGTTCTTTTTATATTTTAATCGGCAGTTGTTATTACGAAGTACATGAGTGAGACGTGTATTATGTCTCGTGCGTGAGAGTGAAAGAGAGAACAACTGTATTGGTGATAATGCGTTAGTAAGTAGGTATGTATTAATACGCTGTTTTTAGTGCATTGATGTTCGCGTATGCCGCGTCTACTAGTATAATAGGTCATTGGTTACAAAGATACAACGATTCATAATATCTATTAGCATTTTCATAACCGATTGGTACTCTACAAAGTCCCACTTATGAAAAACATTATGACTCTTTGTCATACGAAAGATGTCCTCAGGAAGACGTTAGCTAATTTAGCTCAATGTCTAAATAATGTATAATCTAAATGCTTCGTTATTTCAACTTTCTAAACTTCACGTTGTTTGTGACCATCTTCAACATGCACACGAACAAACATACAATCAAAAGAATGATACGCATCTTTCTTCTGCTTTACGGTGGCGTTAAACCCATGAGGTAACTCACCTACACCTTTTCTACAAAACTAACTGGATACAGTATTAATATCTACATACGTCAGGTCTATCTGCGTTATTAAGATTGATGTAAAACCTCATACAAGCCACTCAAGTGTCGTAAATGCGGTTTGCATATATTGCTGTTCGCACTGTAACCGTCACATCGCCAGCATAGTTTTAATTTACTTCAGTAAGGATTAACTTCAGAGCTAAAGCATAAGCCTAAGCCTATGTTTAACCGGAGTTGTGTACGAATTTTTCCAATCTCATTTGCTGGAATTTTTCTAACTTTATCATCGTGGACGGAATTTTTAAGCATGTTGTGAAGAACAGTTTAGGGGTATATACTTTTGTAGATATTGCTATGCAAAAGATGATTAGTATAGGTTATCTTACGCCTATAGTAGTTTATGCTGATTAAGGTTTTTTTTTTTAAATTCCAAAGTTTAGTTTAGGTGATATCACACATATCTTTAAATGTTTTTAAGAAAAAAAGAAGCGACTTTGTAGTCGCTATTACATTCATCTTACGTAGGTTATATTTATAAAAATATAATTCGACTAATTCCACCACCAAAATAAAGAAAATAATCCAAGAAATTTCGATGCTCTTTCCCCTCGAATTATACGCAAAATACTGGCTGTGAATAAACTTGTGAAGGAATAAATAACATCATCTTTCATCGCATACATCCAATCGGTAATTCTATAAAGGAAGAAGAAAATAGGGCTCAAGTAAATAATGCCAGGAATAAAATGCGTCACTCGCATACAAATGAGCCTACTGGGATGGGGTAGAGATACGTTAGATAAAACATAATATATGGAATAATGGCTATATGATTATGCTTGGGGCGCAAATGGTGGCACATAAGTGACATGACCGTGATTTTAATGCCGTTTATTCGAAGCCTGGGTCGTAAGGGTTTTTTGAAAACATTCGATGTGGTATGTACTTGTAAACACTTGTATAGTAGAAGTTTTAAAATTTTTGTATCGGAATTTCTATTACAATTGTAGCAAGGGTTAGTTTGGTTGATTTGTTTGAAGTTCGCAATTATATTCAAATTTTCATATTATCATAATTATTGTAACATTAAAATATACCTTACTGTTCTTAAAATTTTGCTTGAATATTTAATTAGCTCAATTATATTTAGAATATTATACATAAACAATATTTTGAGTAGTGAGGGTATAATTAAACTTAATTTAAACGAAAAATAAATTTTCATAATAATACAATCACGTCGTACACAATAAAACAACAACACATTTATTCTATAAAATGTAAGTGCAAACAAAAGCCCAAGTTAAAAAGTTAAACTTTAAAAGAGCAAGTCAACAAAATGCTAACCGCGCCGCAAAAAGTGGCAGGAATTTATTCATGTCTCGTCCCTCTGTCCTCTTTGTGTTGCTAATTCTGTCCCGTTCTTTCCTTCCCTGTCATTACCCCTGGCCTGTAACACATTCCGGATCACCGCACATGCACATTTAATGGCCGTGTGTGCTTTTGAAAGAATAACTTTGGAAGAATAGTGGTTGGTGATCTCGATTGTGGTCGGTTTGGTCAAAGTCGAACATCTGTTCATTCTTTGGTCAAAGGCTTTTCGTTAGATAACATAAGGAATGAGGTAGCGTTGAGTTGCATTAGAAAACTCTAGTTTGACGATTGCAACTCTATATCTCTATTTCCTTATCTTATCTATATTCAGAAGTCAGTAGGTTGTAATTATTTCATAACTATGCTAACTATGTATATTTTAAACTAGGCATATTATTTTTATTTATAAAAATTATTTACCTATATCTTATTTCTATAAAACAGCGCTCTTTTCAAAAATAATATTTAATTCTACATTATCAATTCTTTATCGTTATATAGTGTTTCAATAGTCTCAGAACATTTTTTTAACATAAAACTCGATGATAAATAATCTATTTCCAAACTCATACATCGAAAGCAGTAAATGATGGGGACACTCCATCATACGGCGATGTCCGGTGCTTTCTATAAGGAATATATTCTAGACGCTTCTTTAGTGATTCATGCTTGTCATTAGTTTTGTAATAACATTGTTCACCTGTGTTATAAACATTGTCTAGCGAGCCATTTTTTTAATATATTATGAATATTCATATACTTATAGTTTGAGGATTTAAGAAATATAAAATTAAAAAATATCATTATTAATGGGCACAGTGAGCCACAAGTTTGGTGATTAATTATTTTTCCAAAGAAATAGTATACATAAAGGTAAATAAATCATTATTTAGAGCTTCTTTAAGACACATTTTACAAAATTAACTTGTTACTAAATCACGATGTAATAAAATAAAATTATAAAGAATTTATCGAGCGTTTCGTATTGAGCAATAACTAGCTTTTCACCCGCAGCTTCGCCCGCGTAGTCAAAAGAAAACTCGCATAGTTCCCGTGGGATTTTCGTATACAAATAAGTTACATTAATTATATGTGTGCCAAATTAAATGATAATCGGTTCAACATTTTTGCGTGAAGGAGTAACAAAGAAACAAACTTTCGCATTTATAATATTGGTAGGACTAGTAGGATAAGACTTGATAAAAAGCTCAATATTATGAGTATAACTATTCTTCATGAGACCTATTTGTTGCATATTGTTATCAGCTAATGCTTGTCGCCAGTAATTTGGAATTAATACAGCGTTAATTATGTTACATCGTGATTAGAGATATGAAGTATCTGCTAATATTCGAGTTGTAGCCATCAAATTAAACTCGAATATTACTCAAATGTAACAAGCTAAGCCTAACTAGCTCATTTTGATGATTACAATATCAAATAATTCAAATTTCAGTCAAACGTGATGTAATTTATTGGCGGCTACTCCACCTATGTTGACCTGAAAAAAAAATACAACAGAATTATTAGAGCTCTAACGGATTCTTAAACTCGTTTTATAAATCAAATCTCACTTTCTGACAAAAGATAAAATAGGTATTATAATGCATAATCTACTTATAAAGTATTTTATAATAGAATTTATTCATGGTAAAAATATATCCAAAAATGTAATGAGAAAATAATATCAAAGCAACTTAATAATTGTAAAGGGATTGCTGTGAGCTCGAGTCTGTACACCTGTGTTTAACAAAAAATATGAAAATAAATTCTTGCGC
The DNA here is from genome assembly GCF_905220415.1 of Colias croceus. Taxonomy (NCBI): domain Eukaryota; kingdom Metazoa; phylum Arthropoda; class Insecta; order Lepidoptera; family Pieridae; genus Colias; species Colias croceus. The sequence continues at coordinate 9,464,103 of NC_059542.1, forward strand.
TAGAATGTGTAACATGGGTAACGTCCAGCAATGTTTTGATATTATTCGAAGAAATCATAGAAATCTTTACTGTAAGGACTAAGTTTAATTGCAATATGGTAGTTATCGTATTATTTTAATAATAGCCTCTATAATACAAAAATTGATACAGGCCTTAAAATACCTGCGTGTAAATTGACTTTTCACGTACCGTATAATATAATATAGTAAAAGCACTGATTTTAAAATATGCGTTCATGAATTAACAGAATGACAAAATTATATTATAGTACACGAAGATTATACGTAGAGATCTTGGTTCTATTGCATAGTTCCATTTGAACCTACAATTTCCTTCAATTTTGAAGACACATCCGTCGCTACATGATGCGGTTGCATGCGGTGAAGATCTCATACAGATTTGGTTGCCTAGTTTAATTAAAAATATATTATTATTGTAAGTATAGATAAAATATTAATTATAAAAACAAACAAAGACATAAAAAGGGCGTGAAGTAGCAAGCTTGAGCTGTCGACGAAAGACAATTATAAACAAAGAACTGAAAACTTAATATAGAATTCGTTCCACATTTTATTCATGTTTATTTGGCTTCGGCAAGAGTAAATGTCGGTGTCACCGAGTTTGTTTGTCGAAGTCGCGCTTTTGTTGATCCAGATTAAAAATACAGAAAGATCCTCAAGGATATATTTGATCCGAAAGTTTCGCGGAATCATGTCAGTACAATAAAACGTAATCCTGAATAGAGGAAGGTTTTTACGACACATTCGATCCACTAAAGTGTCACTATTCTCACTAGCTCAAGTTTCATAAAGGTGCAGATAATCCAATCCCCTCGAGTGTTATACGTTTTATGTTCAGCTTTATATAGATATGTGGAGTTCATGATTTCTCTGGAAAATTCTGTTTATTGATTTGTTATGTTACTTAGCAATAAATGGTACCGTGTTTGAGTAAATATTGATGGATAAATAACAGTTTGGTTAGATATTATCTGATACTAATACATATGAAGATTTTAATGTAGGTAAAGTGGTAGCGTAAACTTAAAATTGAACTTTTTAAATCTAAAGACCAAACGCTAACATAATTTAATAAAATATATTTTTAACAATTATCCCATAATTAAGTAGCGAAAAAACTAATAATGCATAACAAGGATTAGTTTAATAGTTTTTGTTTAAAAGTTTATTTTCATAAAATGTAAAATTGATTTTCGTTAAGCTCTTCGATAGAATTTTAGAACAGCGTTTAAGCTACTATTTGAGAGAATCAATTGGTACACTATAATATAATATATATATATATATATATATATATAGTATAAAATTATGCTTTGAAATTATAGTGCCAGGAATTCACACAGCATGAGTATATTTATATGCTATTCAACAATTCCAATTGATAATAAAATATTACCAGATAAAATAACTGTCTTATGAGCATCTATCCCAAATTCAAAGTTTCCTTTATAAAAAAGAACCTAATAAATTAAGTGATAAGAAATACTAAGGTAAATGCTAAAAATAGATACTAACCTATGTAATGACGAATCGAAAGTGCTACTAAATAGTAGTCTAATTGAATAAATGAATGTTTGAGTTTGAGTTTTAAGTGATAAGTATTTATTACACACTATTTACGTAACTATATTAATTTATTTTGTCATTGTTACAGATTCAAGGCAAGCCAATATTTCAGCAAAGAATACTGCCTAGTCCAGCGGTTTCACTGCCCATACATGTTGGTCCCACTTCCCCGCCTGGGGACGAAAATACGAACATCATATTCAGCCCCTGGAAAGCGTTTGGACCATTTGTGGATACTATCCAGGTATTTAAATTATAATTTTATAAGTGTTTCAATTATAGGTAATTTTTTTATTGAGGCGCTAAAATTTGAAAAGCTTATGTGAAAACTACTTTTAGCAACTTAAGATTGGTTTAAAAATATCTAAACGCATTTTGTAACTAAAATCAAAAATTACTTCATATAAACGAATTTTATAAAGTAAATTTTGGATTTAGTTGTTATTATTTTATAACAGTTGAATTTAAGACTTGATGCAGTACATTTTGCCCACCGAATGCTAACTTATAATTTAGTAAGTTAGTAGTCCGAACTGCACTTCGGATTAAAATTAATTGAGCAATAAAAAATAGCGCTTACTTACTTAGCTATCCATAAAATATAACAAACCGATTAGAATGATAGACAGAAACAATCAAAATTATCCTTGTACCACATAAATATCCTATAACAAATTTACGTCAAACAATATACCGCGAGTTGAGATTTTCTCAACAATTTCTCTAATTGGTTTTAGACATTGACAAATGGTACCGCTAGTCTATCGTTCACAATCATTATGCTGTAACATAGATATTAGGTATACAATATCTTATGTCTGAGTTTATGGACAGGCTTTGTTTAATTAGATATTTATAGTAGATAGTGATTTGTAGATGTTAAGCTACGAATTTGTGGTGAGAATAGATTTTAATTACTCTAGTTACTAAACCTGCGGAGGTAGAGAATTTGATTTATTTTATGGCATTATGTATATTATGTAGCTAAATACTTTATCAAACAATCCATCAAAGATTTATTAATGTCATAAATGCTTTTTTTAATCTAGTGAATGTCACGCTGTTAAATTCTTATTGTTTCTAAAGTTTTCTTTTTTTTTTTCAATAACAAGCCTTGATTTCAGATTGATATATTTAGGTAAACAAATTCAATTAGCCAAATCATCTTGAAGCAAGATTCAATAGAGAAAATATGTATCTACTATAGCTATTAAAATAAGGACGTTTCTAATCCACATTTTCTACAGGATGGTGAATTGCTCCAAAGCCAAGATACAGTTATGTTCCCGACCTCCAGACATCCAGACTTCGACGAGGACGTGACCGACGTGATACCCACCAGCACGAGAGGATCGTCCAATAAGGTATTATTGAGGAAATAGGGAATTATAGGTGTCCACTAAAGTATTATTTATACTGATAATGATCTGATTATTATTGACATAAATTCTAAGTAGATTTCGCTTCAGTTTAGCTTGTACAATATACCAGTAGGTACCTAGTGATGTCTCTTTGAAAATGTGATTTTTTTATAAAATAAATAGTTGTTTTTCTCTATTTATATTTAGGCATCCGTAAAGAAGGATAATCTGTGTTTTTATTGGAATAAAATGTGTAATTATTTAAGAGCCAGGCTAAATTAGCGAGAAAGCGTATTGGCAAAAAATAGTTGAAGATAACATTTACAAGTAAAACGATAAATTCTTATGTTCAATTCACATTGGGAATATCGATTAGACCCCAATGTCGCTTTTTGTTGAACGTTGCAAGGCCGCTTAGTCCCGTAGGAAACATACTGTCATTAGCCTAAACGATCAGTATGCCTCTTTTTACGATAAAATCATTGCTTGATTTTTAAGTATTAATATCTTAAGCGGATTGGTAAAGACAGACGGGAGAAGATGACACTATTAATTGCTATTTTCCTGTAGGATATTTTATATCCCTTTCTGAAGTTGAAAATAACGAATAGCAATTTACACAATTGACATTTTCACGATTGACCCTGGGGTATTCCTGTCCCTAAATCAAAAATAATTTCCATTATGCTTTAAAATGCACAATTTTGATCAGCCAATAAATACGAACCCTAAAATTGCGTTTCAACGAAGCTATATCTGTTGGAGACACGATTTTCAACTGTTTTAGATTCTTTTTCTACTTTCATACATACGTGCTCGTATATTCGTCTCCAGGGTACACTACTCGTGTAAATATTATGCTAAGAAGTGAAAGTCTAACGTATACCGTCACTAGAATTCCGTACTCTTTCATAGGACTTCTCAATGATATTATTAGAATAAAGATAGGTAAAAAGGACTCCAGTTGGCTTTGGCACATTGAAATGTGACCAATTAGCCATGAATAACTACAGTGTTTTTTTCTTGTCTTTTGACGTTTAATTGTGTGTGCGTTAGTGTGCCGTTTTTGAAGATCATGTGCCTGGTAACATTTTTACTAACAATAATATCATTGGGACTAGCTATTTAAGTTTGTAGTGCACGAGGAGGAAGACTACACATTAAGATGCTATGATATCTTATCATGAAATCCATTACAAATGAGAGACGTTATCCGTGATTGATTGCACCCAACGTAATATAATGAGATATCCTTCTCTACTCCCCTAAATATTTGTACTTTTAAACTTGTGAAATTTTATATGGAAACGCATAATTTTATCTGAGGACGCCAATATCCTTCGCGAATTTTCAAAACATGTATTTTAATATCTTTTCAAAATAAGTGTTCCAAAATTTCTTATTCATGTTATAAAAGTATTTGGATGCACCTCTATAAAATCTGATAATGATAAGTGTAAAGAATACTCAGGAAAGGGTTGATGACATTATTATGTGGATCGCGACCCTGCATAATGAAGGATGCTGTATCCGTAATGTCTTCGATAGAAAATTATTCAGAGCAAACGATCCAATAACTATTTAAAATTATTTTAGAGACACCCCTCGTTGTCTGAATAGTTATAGTAAGTACAATGGTTTTCATTCTGTAGAGTACAACCTTATGATAATGGTACTTGGAAAGTTCTGTGAATGCAATTTCATAAAACCAAACATTTTGCACGGTAAATAGTAATTTGCAGTACATCGAAAATATAATGTTTATACATTATGTAGTAATATTTTTATTTTGAAGTTAAAGAAAACATTAAGTATTTTTGAAGGTTTTTTTCTTCTGTAAATTCTTAATGCCAGAATGAACGGAATATAATATTTATAGTTTAAGGTGCTATGGGAATTCTTACATCTATTTATATAACGTAATATACGCTTGGAGGGAAAAGGAGAGCTTAATTTAGAAATACGATAATATAAATGTAACTGGTTCTAAATAAACCCAGACATGTATTAAGTCTTTAGCTACCACGAGACAGTCTTATTGAAGTTAATATTAAGGACTTCTAAGATATATTCTGGGCTCACGTAAATATGACTCCTTTGAGAAACTAATAATAATGAATTGTCAATACCCAAACTCGAAACTTATGCAAATTGAATACTAAAGTTATTGAAACTACGCAGCGCTAACTTCAAAATAACAACAATGATAGTTATATTAAACAATACTATTTTCGTTACTTGCAGTATTCACATTAGAGAAGAATATTAATATTTGAAATAAAACTTCAATAATTCAAATTATCTATACTTATAACTAAAATAAAACAAACTCGGTTGATAAATGAAGTTATAGTATTGTCACCAATCCTTGTTCATACGAAGTTTGAATTAAATCTGTCCTTTAAAAGTCGCTCTAAATCGAGCCTAAAAAAAGTCGATTACTAACAAACAAATGAAGCTAATAAAAGCATGTTAAATTTCCACGTTTCCATCCTTCATTTTTAAGTTAGTTTTGGCCCTTTTATTGCCATACAATTTATCTACAAGTTTTGGTCCTTCGAGTACAACTTTTCCTTATTCCAGGTGGCATCAATCAGCCAGCTATCGTTCCTCGTCAGGCCGGAGAGCTTCGAGCGTGGCCAGCTGCGTCTGACTTGCATCTCGAGTGTCCATACTGTGTACAACGAGAGAGCCGAGCTGGTAATCAATGAGGAGCGGCCGCAGATTGCCTCCGTGCTTGGCACGAGAGACCGGTCTTCAGGTATGTGTGCGCCATTTTGATTGTAATAAATTAAATTTAAATACAAATTGTTATAGGTGGAGCTGAAACAAATAGAAGAAGGAAAGTTATGCGCTATTTTAGTTGTAATGGACATCAAACTTCGTTTCGACTTTAATTGGTGGAAATATAAAAAAAAGAAGTAAGGTTACTGTTAGGTACAATACAATTATCATAATGATCATAATGATAAGTCTACTATAATTATTATAGTTACCTTCGTAATGCTATTTAAGTTATAAAACAATAATATTATATTATCGTATCTCGATTATCTTGCCTTAATGTACTCATATTTCTTATCATCTAACTCTAACGTATTACATATTTATAATCAGTATGATATCATGTGTCAGTACAAATTTTAATACAATGATCAAGATTTGCTTAATATAAATACACCTTCAGAATATGCCACGGCAACGCGCACAAAATACATTTTTTTCATAGTTTATCTAACTTACAAAAACACTTTTATTCGTGACCTTATTAGTTGGTTATTTGAAATTATAGATATTATGGTCATTACATACTTTGGATACGTTATAATAATTAATTGCATTAATATTAGATTTCTCAAATAAATTATTATACCAAATAAAGTAATTAGAACTTCACTAAAACCCAGTATATTTGTAACTACATTAAGCAAATATTAAAGATATTTGTTTTGGTTGAAACGATTTAGAATCTGCATATTTCAGGAATAAATATTCGCAATCGCAATTGGTATTCAAACATCGAAATGTATTCTAGTGAAAATAGTAAATGTAAGTAAAGTGCATTGCGTTCCTATTTATACGGTTTAATCAAAAACATTAACTGTGTATTGTATTCATTTATAAATATTTTAAATAAAGATTAATTGTAGCGTGTATTTTAAGCAATGTTAGATACTTATATCAACTTCTTTTTTGTCATCACAAATACTCCATTATAATTACTTTAATTATCTCCTAACGACACAAAACAAAGACAATAAAATATGTTCTTGTGGTTATTTTAAATGACTCTGTATCTATCTATGTTTTATCTGTGATTTCCCCTTTTAATGGCATCATGCTTCACAGACGACACACTTCAATGTGTATTATTGAACACACATTGAAGTGTGTAGTCACTTCAATGTGTGTTCTTATAACTTAACCATATAAGTATTGTTTATATAGTTTTCATAATGTCCTTGTGAGGCTATGTGCCATTGAATAAACTTTTTCTTTCTTTCTTTAATAAATGGCTCTATTATTTATGTAAACTTTTTATAATTTAATATTCTAAAAACGGTTTCATCAAGTACATACAAAGTATAACTTATAAATAAAAAACATATACTAAAACCAATTTGTCGCGCCAAATAAAGTTTTTAATTTAAACTTCGCTTAAAAATTCGCGATATAGCCGTTACCTATGTAACATGCATCAAAAATATTGCGTTATTTTCGTACCTGTACACTAGAATATTATTTTTAACCTATGCATTTTTAAGGCCTGGCCCAATTCCAATACTTTCCCTTTGATTTTATAACGTCCTATTACCTTTGCCACAAACATATGTGACCGAATTGAAAATGCGGTCTGACTACTAAATTATCTTCATCAGCTGTTTTAACCTCCTGAGACCCAGGATTTTTTTTCTTTCTTTTTTAATAAAAATTAGCTGTATCTGTTCTAATGCAATTATAGATATTCAAAAAAATGGAAAAAAAATCTTTCGTGGAAAACTTGGATTTTCTTTATGTCATATATATATTACAGGTCCCAGTTCCAAGTGTAATAAGTTTATGAAAATGAAGAAAATCTACATGTTTTTTTAGTTATTATATATTTTTAAACTTGAATCTGAATATTTATTATTCTATCCATTGTTCTGTGTCTATTTTTTGTAACTTGGTTCAAAGATAGGTAGTTTTAAGGGTGAGAAACGACCAGTTCCAGTATTTTGCACCGGCGTGGCGGTGTATTTATATTGTCACGTCCACCCCTAGGTCTTAATTCGATTATCCTCTCGGTCAGCCTCCTCTTATGCTTGGTCCAAGTCATGTGCGTCCCCGAGATGGTCTGCCAACAACTGGAGATGACATACATAGTGACGATTCTGTTCTGAAATGACTCACACTCATTGGACGAATGGAAGAAGAATCATTTTCTGGTATTTGGGCGGCTTCATCGGTATCATTTGGGGGATTATCTTCATCACAAACATTTATTTATTCAATTAGACTTCTTCTAAAAGCAATTTTGAATCGTCACAACAGTATTAACATTTACCACCGATTCGGAAAGCAGTATCTATGGAGAAGAACCGGCAAACAACTCCATAGGTCCATCATATAGGTCAATATTTGACTCATCCAGGTGTTGGTAGATCTCAGTATCTTATAATCCTTGAAAATTATAATAAAATCTGTAACATAAACTAAAGAATGTCATATAGGTAATACATGGGGCCCTAATAACCAATACCAATTTGGCAAGAATTGAGACCAAATGTCTTACCAGTATGACATAAAAGAAAACATTCATATTTTTCACAAGTTTTAGATTTATCTTACAAAATAACTATTGCGGTTGCAGAAATAATATCTATTATAATTAGATATACAAAGATATACTGCAATATACGAATGGTTCCACTAGAAATGTAAGATTACTGACCACGTGTTTGCCGTCGCACATCCACCGTCAACTTCGAAATGAGAATACTTCAAATCACTGTCACTTATAAAACCAAAAACCGTTTAGTATAGCGGATGACATACCACAACATCGATTTGAGGTATTATTCCCGCATATACGCAAAAGATGGCGTTGAAATATTTTTTTATTGTTTATGTAATATATATATGACCGCAGGCCCCAGGAGGTTAAGGGTATGCTTTAGATATTAGTTTAATAATGATACGATATAATATGATAGCAAAAATAAGCGTAAGTACGACCCAGGCTTTCTAATTATGATGTAAAATTAATTAGAGACAATCAGCCAACAAAGTTATATAGATGGAATAAGAAATAATTAGAAATACGTACTTATAATATAAGAATGGCAACTTAAAATCAATATTACCAAGTTTTTTTTATACTGCTATAAAAACACAAAACAAAAATATGAACTTTCTTACAATCCAGATAAAATCTTCCAATTTCTGTACTTTTCACCACCAGTAGATCCTACAAAACAGTAATTACGAATACCTTTCGAATGAAAGCGGCGCATTGAAAGTAAGGGAATTGCCTCGTAAGAAATTTTTATATTTCGATGTAAACATCAGTTCTGGAGCACAGAAAGCAAACCAATCCCACTCTACAATTTCAATATTTGCGCCGACTGACTTGCAGCGCAATTTACCTTGAGAACTTTTGGGTGAAATGCAACTACTTGGCAACTGAATAAATATATTTAAGAAAAATCTCACAGTAACCGCTCAGCCGTGGATTTGTACGAAATGAAGGGAATTAAATGCTTTGCTGTATTTAATCGTTTCAAAGCGGTATAAAATTGTGTACAACATTGAAAACGTCCAGTAATTATGGATTATTTGTGCTCAGCTATCTAAAGCTTTTTCAGGTTTTGGTTTGTTTGACGGGTTTTATAAATGACTACTAAGTTTGCGATTTCCATAAGTCTTTAAATGAGGTTTGCGTTTCAATGATAATAATTAGTATGATGCAAGTAGAAATATAATATTTTGAGGATGATTAATTTTTGTATGAGAAATTAAATGCTGCATGAAATATTAACAGTATAGCCTACTAAAATATCTATTATTTATTGATGTAAATAGATGTATATTATTGAGACGATAAGGATCTTCTTTTCCATTTTTACCCATCATATTTTTCAAAACATTTTTAATATTAAAATCAGATTAAGAAAATGTTCCAAATACTCACAATATAATACGCAAAACATTTAATTAGAAGTCAGAACGGGAACGCGGTCTAACAAGCCTTTACAATACATTTTGTTCGCGCGAGCGTGCATTGCCCATATCATTACTTGCAACGACAACTGCTTTCAGCACTACAATAAAAATTCTACTGGGAAATTTTGAATTTATACCCGCTTTGGATATTTGGAGCATTTTATAATGTGTGCGGAATTTCAGGTGGATAATTTTGTTTATGCTATGACCAGAATGTGATTCTAGTTAGCTTTAGGGCTTTTCATATATTTTGACCGTTGCGTTTACTTTGAGGGCTTTATTTGGATATTAAAACTTCACAACCTTTTAAGTACTGTAGGTACGAAGGAATTGTAAAATTGTAATACATTCGCATAAATTTAACAAAAAATTGTGTCCTAATATATCAAACGAAAGAAATCTTACTTGTAAAGCTTTGTTTATTATTATTGAAATAAATTTAAGGCGAAAAACGCTTGATAGATATTTACCAAATGTGTTTTCATTTCTTTAAATGGAGACATACGGCTGTCTAGTGCTTTCTGTTTAGGATAAATAATCATTAAATTATAAGCGTGGGTAGACTAATGTCCTAGAAAACTGACGTGAAAAATTTAGTTTTTAGAAACGAATTTCTTTTTTTCTAATATACATATTATATCAGAAAAAAAAAACTTTTTTTTAAGAATAAATGTGATTAAATGATAACATTTAATCATCTGTTTATTTTTCTGCTACTAATAATAACTAATATAATAGAAGACGAACAAAAGGAAACATAACAGTAGCGATCTTTCAAAAGTCTTCAGCGTATCAAAATTCGTATTTATCTTTTACTGTTACATATATAATGAATCCACAAGCTTTATTCCAGCCATTCTCGTATAACCAATAACTTAGTAAGTCGCAAAATCAAGCGAATGCTCATATACGGGACATGCATGTATTTGCCGGCTCACAGTAAACAAACACGTATTGAAACGTGTCTGTTGGTTCTAAATATTCCGGTCGAGTGGGCAAAGGTAATGTTCAGTGTAGACGTTTGTTTGAGCAGCATTGCTTCGTGTAAATACGTGGGGAATGTCTGAATCTGTCCGCTTTGACGCCTCATGTCGGACACTCGTGTTAGACACTCATTGGCAGCGGCTTTGAAACACAAAGCTTCTTAGGGCATGCATTGTTTAAACGCAAACAGTTATAGTGATGGGTTCGCTTCAGTCAGAATGATTCTTGTATGATACTCGAGCTGTGTTTTGTGTCCTGATAACTGTCTTCCTTCAAAAGGATAATTGTAGTCAAAGTGAATGCTGTTTCTAAAGTTAACTTTCTTGGTTTTCTAAAAGTTGTAAAAGGAAACCTTCATTCGTTTTATTGTACATAATAACCCAATAATTTATTATACATCTTAACATAGCATACAGTATTTATATTAAAATAATTTATGTCGATACACAAGAACTTGTAAACAGTATCGAGTTAAATCAGAGTTTGTAAATTAGCAACTAAAGGGACACATAAAATATAACTATATCCAGTATCGCGTCAGTCCAACTATCGCGACTGTTACTTATAAACAATTTAATTAGTACTCAACTCCGACACCCAGCCAACTTGGAATGAAGCTTTGTTTAATGCGCTTTAGAAATATTATATCTCATGCGGGCGTCGCATTGTTTGTTGCACGTAACATTCTCGAAGTTGGGAGTTTGTCTTCTAGGGGATTTACCTGCATTCAGGTATTATTCTTCGCTAGCGAACCCGGCCGCTTCGCTTCGCTTTTGTAACGTGTGCACGCGGAGACAAACGTTTACTGCAAATCTAAAAGTGAGTTTGTTATGTTGCGTAATAATAAAAGATGACATTAAGTCGATATAATATTTAATCAAAATAGAACATTTTGTCAAAAATATAATATAAGACGTAAACATACTAAAATCACACGAAGAAAGTTATTTTGAAAACCTTGGCCAAAAATAATGATGTCTAATAATAATGCATTGGCAACAATTCAGGACGTTCATTGTCTATACAAGTACATGTACAATTGGTCCCTAGGAAAAACAGGACACAATTTAAAAGCTGAATAACATATTGTTTGCGTTGTACAAAGATTAATAAGATATAATTACTCGCGTAGCTGAAGCGTAGTACTAAAGGTGAACGCACACTTTTCCGTACCGAACGTTGACTTTGAATCGTTGATACATGAAGTTGATTCATGTATCAACGATTCAAAGTCAAAGCCTCGCACGCATCGCGGTGATAACAATCGACACAGCCAAAGTAATCGTTTTTAGCTGAAAAAATCTGATTGCTTTGACGTTTGCAGCTAAATGTCACGTCCTTATAACAAACAAACATACAAGAGCTCCTGCGGGGTCGACGATATCGCATATCGAATCCGATGATGTCATCAAAATTTGTCTAAAATTCAGGTACAAGTGTGCTAAGTTTAACAAGACTTCGTGTAAAAAATTTTAATTTGTATCATTCGTTTCGTTCGACGTGTTCGGATAAGTGTGCGCTCACCTTTATACGGGAGGGGCGAAGGCGGGAAAGCGGAAAGTGTGTCAATTGCCTACAGCGTGTAGTGTGCGTTAAGCGTCATAGAAATTAATATAAAAATCCCGTTTCTACCCTTGCTAATTACGAAGGTATGAATTGTTTAGGGTACTAATGAATTGGTGAATTTTTAACTCGTTTCGTATGTCATTTGAGTGATGATTTTGTACAGCATTTTTGTTTGTACCTATGTATATAATACAATCAACGCTTTATCTCACAGATGAATAAACATATTCATTAATAGATAATACCTTGCATAAATGCGAAATGGTAGCATTCATTAAAAAAAATTGTCATAATTTAGCACGCACTAAGCATGAATATAAGGCAAGGTCACTAAAGTGCTTAAGGTAACTTTGAGGTCCCCACAGTTCCTCTTCCGCCCAAGATAAACCTTTTTAATAAAGTATTATGAGGCCATGGCGCCCTTTATAAAAAAAAATCTTACAAAACATCATTTTCCACTCATCCAGATTAACGATTACACCAGAAAGTGTATAATAATGAATTAATTGAGGAAGTTTACTGCGAATTTAAAAAACAAAACAGCTAAACATTCATTACTTGGAATTATCGTGTTTTTTGCGAAAAGAACTGTTAAGCCGAAATATTTTGGGGAGATTAGTGCTGACGTTTATTTTCGATAAACTTTTTATTTTTTCCCACTTTTTTCCATTTTATTGACATTAAAGACATGCCACGTGGTTTACAGATATTAACTGTAACTTCAAATTGATTACATATATTACAGATATAATAAAATTGCAATAAATGTTAACCCGATCAACTATGTCTGTCTTGTCTTATTTCAAGTTTGATTTGAACCTTACCAACACAATCCAAAAGGTTCATAGGTACACTTACTCCTAATTGATATTTAACTAATAAAATATCAAACTTGTCTAACTTCACATCGGTACGTTACCCGTTAACTTTCTGAAAGTGACTCTTTGAAAATCAATACTTTAGAATTCTCAATGACTTACCAAACTTATTATCAGAGCAATAAATCGAAATATAATTGTACAGAAAAAGTCCTTGACAATTTCAAATAAATTTATTGGTTTAATTCATCTTATCTTACTGTTGAATAAAAAATATCGATATGAAAGGAACTTGGACGCTCTACTCCATTAATGCTATTAACGTAATGATCACCGGCCACGCCCACTAAATTACAAAACAAAGCATTTTTGTTAAAGATGTTTTCTTTCCCCTTTTTATGGCTTATTCCCTTTTAGCGCGTCTTCTTGTTAACTCGAGGTTGAATGCGTGTTGTGAGACTGTATTTCTAATAAGACAATATATGTTGGACATGTTTGAACAATACTAATAATAAAAAGTAATCATATTTTTACATAGTACAGTACATTAAACAATATGTACTGAACTGAACGTAATAATTAAATCGATTAATTATGATCGTAGCAATAATTGAGTTTATTCAGATTGTATTATCTTCAAAAGAGGATATTAATCTATCTACATATAATATCAAAATTAATCCCAAAATGTGTTGGTCAGCGCATAACTTTAGAACAGCTGAACCGATTTCTTTAATTCTTTTTTTATTTTTTATTTTTTTATTTTTTTTATTATAAATAGGTAGACGTTTGACCGCTATCCTGCCTGATGTAAAGCAGTGATGCGATCTATTTAGGAGCACGTCTACCCAGAAGAAGCCTATTCACTCTGGACTTGAAGAGCTGGATATTGTAGTCCACGGGGAACACCGACGATGGAAGAGAATTCCATTCCTTCGCAGTTCGGATGAAAAAAGAATTTGCATAACGCTGCGTACGTACATTGAGGAATGTCGACTGTGAAGGGATGGAATCCCATTCCCCGTCTAGATGAGCGGTGAAGAAATGGGGAAGATGGAACCAGGTGGTGGAGTTCATTCGCACATTCACCAAAATGAATTCTGTAGAAAACCGATAGGCATGCTACTTGCCGGCGATGGTCAAGACTTTGGAGGCCACGACGAATTAATGAGGGATCGCCAATGATTCTACAAGCACGTCTCTCCATTGATTCCAAAGCACCAAGGTGAGTTTTGGCGGAACCCGCCCAAAGATGACTACAATACTCCACACACGACCGAATTTGAGCTTGGTAGAGTTGAAGGAGCTGTGCCGGTGTGAAGAAATGTCTCACTTTTGCTAATATGCCAAGCTTTTTGGCAGCTACTTGGGCTTTGGCTTCAATGAATTGACGAAAGTTTAGATTTGCAGAAATCGACATACCCAGTAATTCGAGGTTGGGGGTTAATGCTATCGGTACATCATGAAAAGAAGGAGATAGGTGAAGTGGATTCCGCTTCGCAGTAAAAAGACACGCCTGTGTTTTGGTAGCGTTAAATTCAACCAGATTATCATTGGCCCAATTCGTAACGTCCAGCAAGGCTGAGTTGATACGCGAAATCATGGCCTCCCGTTCAAATCTGATACTGACCTGAGATGCTTGAGCGCTGGACAGGTACCTCTCTACGACAGTAGTATCATCTGCATAACCGAACATGTTAGGTTTGAGGAGGTCGTTTATGTGCAGAAGCAATAAAGTCGCTGAGAGAACAGATCCCTGAGGAACACCGGCATTAATGGTCATTTCATCTGACGAACAACCGTCAATAATGACACGAATCGTACGTTCACTCAGGAAATCAGCTATCCAGACGCACAGGTCATTTGGAATTCCATAAGATGGAAGCTTGCTCAAAAGGCTCGCGTGCCAAACTTTGTCGAAAGCCTTGGAGATGTCTAGGGAGACGGCAAGTGCCTCACCGTGATTATCCAAGGCCTCCCCCCATAAATGCGTAGCGTGCGCAAGAAGATCGCCAGTTGACTTCTTTTTGCGGAAACCATACTGTCGGTCGCTTAGGAGGTCGTTGGCTTCTAGGTATGCAAGTAGTTGATCGTTCAATATACGCTCCATAATCTTAGAGAGTATGGAGGTTATTGATATGGGTCGATAGTTCGTAGGATCAGCACGACTACCCTTCTTCGGCACGGGCTGAACATTGGCAAGCTTCCAGCTTTTGGGAACTATACGATGATTTTAATGAAAGGCGGAAAAGGCGCGTCAGCACTGGAGACAATTCTGGTGCACAATTCTTAAATACTACCGCTGGCAAACCGTCCGGTCCACTGGATTTGTTCACGTCTAGATTGCGGAGGGTTTTAAGATAGATAATTTACACCCAGACACAGAGCAAACATCTATGTTCATCACACAAATATTTGTCCCGGGTGGGAAACGAACCCACAACCTCTAGCTTGGAAGGCAGGGTCACTACCAACCAAACCAACCGGTCAGTCCTTGGTCTATATATTCGAAGTTTTCATAAAAATATTCATCCTTAAAGACAAAGTAATCTGTTTTACAAGAATAAGTGCGAATCTACACTATACTAATACCTATCTTCCTAAACCCTAAGACTAACTAAAAAATTGGTTGTCTGTAAAGTCGGTTTACTGACGATAGTTGAACGTGACAATGTCCGATTGTGCTTCTTTGTCGTTCGTTCCGCGCTCTCGCTCGCACTTCAAGCCTTACATGGAACGCCTCAGAGCGAGGTAACGCCGCATGAGTCATGTTTTTCGGGCGTGCAGGCGGCTCTATCGAATTATAAGACGTTGTCACGTCAAAACTAGCATATTTTACAACAACAATATTCTAAATTCTTAATTTGGAATGCTATAAAAGATACAGCTTCATTATTACATCAAGATTCGATACTATAAATCATTATATACGATAAATATAATATTGCAATCGAACTTGAGATGTTACTCTACTACACATTTCATCAGTACATTCAAAATACGCATTAAAAACATGTTCTACTTAAAATATAATTAACACCAAACTTCACTCCAATAGTATCTATATTTGTGACAATCATAAACCCTAACAAATCAGTTTCAAACGAGGTTCACGCGAAATGTATACAATATTATTTCTTTTCCTACCATTATCACGAGGCGAAGGCGTCCAGGCGTTAAGATATTGTTTGCGTTCCTGTATTGTGTTTTATTCATTTTAATTTTGAACAAGCTCGTATAAATATTCGGAAGGAGATGTTTCAAATGCCTTATGTTGATACAGCTTTTGATAATGTGAATAATGTAATAAAATGACCCAAAATTTCAAAACGGCGGCTTAATTTGGCCGGCTTTCTTTTAAGAATTCGCAATTGAATTGTTGTTATATTGAAACGCGGTGATAAAATGCTCTAAATGAGTGCAGTTGGTTTTTTTTTTTGTTACACAAATAAAACAAACGTGCATTTTTCATGAATGTATTCTAATTTCAAGTTATGTTTCCAATCGAAATTAAAAAGGGGATTTTCTATAGGTTTAGAACTATTATAATAGATTATGCTAGAAATAATTTCCTGAAAGAATGACAACTTAGTAAAATAAAATTCGTGGAAAATAGTACTTTCCCACTTACAATTCCATTTCTACAATTTATATTCAAATGGAAACATAATTTAATAATCCAGATGGAAATTAAAAGCAGAATGATAAATTATGCAATAATGATATTAATCTGAAGACAATGCAATTGCTGTGAGAAGAAAAACGTAATTTAAACAGCAGGAAATAGGTTAGAGTCGAGCAGGCTAGAATAATTAGGTTAAGTTTCATATAACGTGGATATAGAAGTTCTTCAAACAGAATAACTTAAACATTTACCGCTGAGTCCCGTGGACTAACTTATTTCAAGCATTTTTCCCGCATCGCTAAAAGCACTTATAATAATTAGCTAACTCGACTCTAATTTCATGGACCAACAGCGCATCATGGATGTTTGTTTGAACTATTTAAATGTGCAAACTAAGAACTTCTAGTTTTGGAAATATAAATCTTCTGTAAAGTGATATAACACTATAAATAAAAAATTTAAAGAGCAATTTGTATATTACATATCGAACAACTGATAGTTGTTACGAAATTATAATTAATTTAAAGATATAACATAAATTGAAACATAATACATATAGGTAGTAGGAAAATGCATAGGTACATTCTCCATTTCGGATAAGGAAACCAATACACTCGTTAAGTCTTATCGAAATCCATCCACCACATTGAAGGCAGATTATTTGTTTCATTTTAACCCTCACACAGCAATCCTGCTTCCCCCTTATCTTCCTTCAAAACAAAACATATCCTGAACCCAATTCGTGGACACTGTAATTACTGGAGACAATACACCATCGAGGGTCACGGTCAATAGAATTTGACGAACGTACTCTTTGTCTTTGATCCATCCTATCTCTCGACGTAATTAAACCATAGATTTATCAACTATCGCATAGGCATCGTTACAGCCATTCCAATGGCCTATCGATATTCAAATTCGCATAATTATCAACGCAATTAATGTTTAATGTAACGATATTGACAATGGCCGATAAAGGTCCCACCTGACGTAATGGAATGGTGTGAAAGGGTGAATGAACTCTGCATTTGCAATGCGAAACGAGATAGCGTTTTGATACTCTCACTTTCCTGTGACTGAGTGAGAAAGGCGTCAGATCGTTATAGACATACCATCTACAATACTAAGAGCCTGGATCTACTTCTTACTAGACTAGACTTAATTTAAAGATAAGCTACGTTTGCTATCTCTCCCTATATCTACTATAACTATATTTTCCAACGTTCTATACGCATCTAAGAGCTTCTGGATTCAATGCTACGAACAGGATAATAATTTGTGCTATCAGTTTAACATTGCATAGGCGGCTGATCGCCTACACCTGTAAAGCTATCTGTTAACCAGACTTGGAATCGATTTGAGTTGAGATGACAGCCCATTTACAGAAGGATAGGTACTCATGTCTTCAATCTAACCTTATTCGATCCAAAATAATCTCAGTTCAATTATAAGTAGCGGCAGGTGGTAGTACACAGACGGCCTCAGAGGTAGACCATAGGCACACCGACTTATGTTCAAACATTTGCGCAGAGTTAAGTCGTTGTTTAATCCCCTCGTCTACTCGATACCACCAATATATTGAGAAACTATGTCTACACTAGTAATCTATTAACTTATGTCTATGCAGGCAAGTATTAACTAGCCTTAAAACTTGTTTAAAATTTGAAATATATCATGGAAACGCCTATAGAGATAGCCTTTATATCTGAATATAAGGTAAAATTATGCGATGCTATCTCCAGAAATATATAAAACCTAAATAATTTCGAACGTTTTTGAATTTATCCCTAAGAACAAGATCCTACTCAATATGATATGAGCCTTCTTTTGTAAAATTTTTGTTTTGCCAAATATTAAACAGACATTTATTAAACTTAATTCACAAAGACCTACAGTTGAAACATCAAAGTAATCTACCATAACTTTACTCACGTTGTGAACATACTAATATAACTACGAGGTGCAGTCGCGGTTTTACTATTTTGACATTTTCAGGATGGACGCAGTCTACATGCACTGTTAGGATATCCCATGGGAATTAATTTCCGATATGGACGATAATGATCCTGGTTTCAGGTCATGTACGTTGAAATTTCGATACATTTAGTAAAATGGAAATTTGTTCGCCCTAGGTCATTTCAGTTTGATGGGCAACAATAGAAGCCAATTTTGAACTAAACGCTGCTTTTATTGGTTCTGTAAGTTCACTATTACATACAGAACGGTGGCTAATGTTTGATTTGGTATGGATAACATCATTGATCTCTTAATTACATTTTGCTCCCTATAGATTGTGAAACTGGAAAATGCGATTTCACGTAATGTAGCTTGTTTTAAATTCAAAATAACAAAGATTTTTTATGTTTTCAAAAGACGCCTAACGATATTATTTATCTTTAGGAAATCGGAATATTGAATGTAGTTTCCTTAGTTTCAAAGATAAAAATAATTAATAGTTGCGGCATCTAAGGCAAAACATAATTTTTCGATCGTAGAGCACTCTAGTCTAATGCTACGCATTATGAATCGATCGTTGTCTTGTAAAATATCTCCAATAAATGGATGGATATTAAAAAACAAAGGAAACCATTTTATTGTATTTATGCGAGCGTGAGTCCCTGCAGTTTGAGCAAATGTGCTAATGTGTAATAGTAAGTAAAATTTTATGAAAAAGTATCAATAACATTTACTACAAAACGCAGTTAAATTAGTTATAAAAAATATAATTAAAACGCCGTCGTAGGATCGCTACGTGGAATTGTATAGGTAAGTTTTTACGATCAAAGTCGTTTTTATTCTTAAAGTTTTTGATTTGTCTGCAATATAATTAAGTTTTCAGATACATGAATATAGATTGTGTTACATTTATTAGAAAAAATTAAAATTAAAATAAATTATGTATACAGATAATTTGTTAGAGATATTCGTTTTCCATGAGATTGAAAGAATTTTGATGTTTTTATGAAATAATTGTCATTTCCAACACGTGTAATAACAACGAATTGTTATCCAGTTTTAATATAAATACGTATTATTGTGATTAAGTCATTTTCGCTTTACTTCGCTTCTTTAATAATATTTTTTAAACGAAAAAGGACCAATGTTTTTTGGATTATAATGTTTTTCGTTTTGAAATTTTAGCATCTTTATGTTAACTCATTTTAAAGCTGTAAATTATTTAAATTTCTTTACACTAACATTAACATAAGTGACTTCAAATACGTAGTACATATCTGTCAACTGTGCTTCAAATGTGTTTTCAATGTTTCTATGGTTAACCAATAAACGTCTTATCTTGCCAATTTATACGTAAAAGCCTACATGTTTCTAAACACGTATTGATATAATAAACATTTCCACGAAGATAAAAGGGGATATACATCAATCGGAATTCCACCACGGGACGCCACACTTAGTTGACGTGGAAATAATGTTAAGCGTATTTCTTTTAGCGAATAGTTGCCATAAAATATACATTTTCCGATTTAAATAACTGCCTGAGTGACAGACGCGACGCTTCTATCCATTTTTGCGAGCGAACGTGAAAAGTGAGTGACATTGCTGCCAATTCAGTATTTTTACTTTCGATCCGTCTAAAGCGATGTTGAGCTTGAATTTTTTATCGCTCTGATATTTTGGTGTATTTTTATATAATAGTTTTAGTTTTATTCTTATTTCTCTAGCATTGGATAGTAACACAGTGGGTTGCCTGGAAGAGATCACTTTTTAGTGATAAGGCCGCCCTCTGTGCTAGTTTAGCTATAAGTTTTAGTTTTATGTAATTTGTATAACTAGCATAGTAAAGTGTTATAAATAAATAAAATATATAAATAACATTCGGTTGTAGTGCGAAATTATACAACTCATAATTTAAAAAAAAATGCAATAAAAACTGTTTTGAGAATCATCCTACGTTTGGGTATTGTGTTGAGTTTCCCTTTAATTCGTGTGAAGTTTAGAATTGTACTTAAACAGTACTGTAATGATACTGAGAACTTAACATGCTGACTCATAGATTGTCATACTTTAAAAAAAATGCAATAAAAACTGTTTGAGATTCATCTTACGTTTGGGTATTGTGTCGAGTTTACCCATAGTTTACCTTGAATTAGTATGAAGTTTGGAGTGGTACAATGATCCTGAGAATTAATGCTGACTCATAGAACGTACCCACGTACATTGTATATGATGTTATTTTATGTTAATAGTGCCTACGTATTTTCTGGTACGTTTTGAATAATATAATACTGTCATACATTTCAAAATTAATATAAATATTAATATAAGTAATACTTACTAACAAAAAAATCAAAGTAACATGCCATATTATGCTATAAATGTATGAGGTGAATAAAGTGTTAATTAAAACCTTATTAAAACACTAGTGGTCCGCCCCGGCTTCGCCCGTGGTACATATTTCGCAATAAAAGGTAGCCTATGTCCTTTCTCGGGTATTAAAATATCTCCATACCAAATTTCATGCAAATTGGTTCAGTAGTTTAGGCGTGATTGAGTAACAGACAGACAGAGTTACTTTCGCATTTATAAGTAATATTAGTATGGATAACATGTTGAAAAAAAATTAATCTAGATAATTTTATTGTCATTCGTTATCAAAGTTTTCGAAGAAAATTGATCATGGCAAAAAAAAATCAGGGGTAAAAGTTAAACAATATTTTGAAACAACTGTAACAGAGCATCTACCGTTCATTTTCATATGAATTGCAGCTTGATTGCCTAGCTATTCGAGTGTGCCACGCTCTTGTTGGAAAAAAATATTCGAGAATTTATTAAACCGTATCCTATTATGTAGGTACATCAGTTCGTAATTCGTGTGATCAATCAGAACGACACATATTCAGCACTCATTTTGTTAAGTGCTTCGATGTATGGATGCGGCAATATGCAAACTCACATGAATGTTAAAATGGATACGCGTTTTAGAAACTTTAACGATGTATGGCGGGATGTAATCGATTAATTTTGATAGGAATTATTCTATGTTTTCGTTTCTATGCTCTTTCGGGTATTTTGAAGCCCCAGTTTGGGGTTTTTAATGCGCATGTTTAAGAAGTATTTTGATAAATAAAGGATTTAATTTTATTTAAATAAATAAAGGATTGACGTTCCGGCGTATAATGTTGAATCTAGTTTAAGTTATTATGATTGTTTAAAGTAACATATTATATCTTTAAATATGAATAACAATTGGATAAAAGTGAATAACAATTTCGAACATAATATTATAAAAAATTATTCTCCTTTCTTGTAGTCGTAGAAAAATAAAGAAGAAAATAGATAAATCAAATTATGTAAAACGTAAATAAATAGTTTTAGCTTGTTTTTCAAAAATTCCACTCTTAGAGTAGGTAACTTTATTTTGTCTACATAATATCGTTAGCTATGGTCTCAAGTGAGTGATTCTTAACAAGAATAAAGGATCGTTTCAACTGAAATTTGTTAAATTTTACGAAAAATTTAGTAGCACAATAAAAAATACGATATAAATCGAATAATTTCAAGTTCACTGGCACTTTTGTTAAAACTTTTTTATTACTTATGTGAATTCCAGGAAATTCTATTTTCAGTATAAAAGGTGAAAAAGCCTTACGAAAATGTATTTGTCATAGTGATGAAAACTTATATTAAATTCCAGGCTTCCATTATAGCACGTTTTTCGTGTGTTTTTATAAAAACACCAAATCAACAAAATCACAAATTGCCAATATAGATTATTACGCTCAAGTTGATATTTGACATTTGACCTTTTGACGTAAAAACCTATGTTCTAATGAAAAAGTGTATGGAATTGATATGAATTTGAAAAAAAATATGATTAAAATATATATTTTTAGGATACTAGCTTATAGTCTGAACAGTTGTTTTATTTACTTATTTTTTTTTATTACTTCATATTTATTTGGTCCTTGAAAAAATACAATCTAATAAATAATATAATACCTATCTAATATTTCTTACATGTGACGTCGAGTATAATTTTAAGTGACAAACATTTTGTCACATGTTGAAACCAATGTTTCAAACTCAAATCATCTGCACGCATAATAATATTATTTAAAAGTATTAAATTTAAAACTTGAACTGCAATAAATAATTAAACGTTGATAAACAATCGCTTGCTCCCGTCATTTAAGTAAAGAATTAACCGAAAACCTCGACTCTATTTACTCAACACAAAACTTAGAATGAATTTTCGCAAATTTCCACTACGAAGCAAGCGATTACCGCTTAAAATTTAAACACTTTCATTAAAGCAAAAACCTAACGTCTATTTTACATTGAGATTCATCCCGAATTTTCGTAATTACATACTAAATGCATTATGCGAAGGTTTGTTATAGCCGTGCCGTGAATTGTGTAAAGTGTAGTGCTTAATAGTTTTAGTTATAAAGTATTATGTGTATGTTAGTCTGTAAGGTATTTATTCTATGGGTCTGTAAAATTTATTGTCTGATACCTGAAATAAATGTTATAAATAAAAAAATAAATAGGTTATACTTATCTTCATTCTTCTATCTACTACTATCTGTGCCCCGCGGTTTTACCCGCATTGCGTTTCTCCTATTGGTCTTTGATGATATATAGCCTTATAGCTTTCCTTGATAAATGGACTATCTGACATTGAAAGAATTTCTCAAATCAGACCCGTAGTTCCTGATATTATCGAGTACAAGCAAAAACAAACAAACTCTTTAGCTTTATAATATTAGTATAGGTTTTATTATCTCGAAATGCCTTATTCTCCTTCATTTCTATTATTTCCTTTTCTGATTTATTCATTTATAAGTGGGTTCGAAACCCGTTTAGGATGAAAGAATTGAAGGCACGTGTAGGTAATCAGTTTCCCGAAAAGAAAAAAGATCAGTAAAAGAGATATGAAATGCATCTGGCCTTAGCTCTACAAGTGATAAGATCAATTTGGGTATTAAAGCTTTTTACGCAATTTTGTCAAAATTCTCCCCATTTTTACTATTTTTAAATACTAAATTTTTATGCATGAATTTATTTATTACCTATCCATACTAATATTATAAATGTGAAAGTAACTCTGACTGTCTGTCTGTTACTCAATCACGCCTAAACTACTGAACCAATTTGCATGAAATATGGTATGGAGATATTAATTGATACCCGAGAAAGGACATAGGCTACCTTTTATTGCGAAATATGTACCACGGGCAAAGTCGGGGCGGACGACTTGTATTACATAAATTATGTTACTGTGTAACTAAAAGTTTTTAATAGTAAATGTAGAGCTAAACAAAACAGTAAAAAATAATGTAGCTGTGATTCAATCACATAGAAAATAGATCTGAATAAAATATGATTTTTTGTATAACAGTTTGATTAAGCATTAAAAACTGAAATACAATCCCAAAAATCTCAACGCGTACTTATTAACGTCCTCCAAAACCATAAAATAAATTAGCAATATTCGAAAGAAACGTACTCCGAATAAAAATCACTACATTTGTCACAGCATAAGAATTGGAATTAGACAAATTCGCCCGTTAAATTGGAGCAATTCGGGCCAGGGGCACGATTCGATTCCGGCTAAATCTCCCAGGTTCGGGGAAATGGGTGAGATTTTTCCTTTAGAACCCTCCGAGTATGCACGTGATGGCGCGGCTGTATTTATTTTTAATTTGATTTTAAATTGGGTACTAATGGATGTTGACTTGGGCTCTCGTCTGACCCAAATCTGAGACAAAGAAATCAATCAATTGTTTTATTTACTGAAATAACTAGTGGAATTGAGATTTTAGTTTGATGGTTTTATGTTTTAATAGCTTGCCTCTAGCTGAATGGAATAAATAATAACAGTTACAATATAAAAATATCGTTCTATTTGAAAAATCCAATAACACTTATCGATATAGTAAACCAATAATTCACAATCTGGAATAATAAAATACAAACCTACGCTCTGTACACAACAAAAATAAAGTTCAATTGTATATTTTTATTGATTAACTGAGATTGCTTTTGCGGTTTATAAACGCTTTTAGTACAATTTATCTTCATCAAGATAAAATTCGTAAGTGGGTGTCGTTCGGGGGAATTGTAATTTTCCAAGTCATTATTTTTGGATACTTCAATAACTTTTTAATCATTGTTTTGAATTTAGGTAATACTATGTTTTGTCGTCATAATGTACTAATAATACTATGTTCTGTAAAGTATCTATGTTATTAAATAAAAACTTTATTATATGTTTCCTAAAACATATAATGTTCTAAACATAATATTATTACACTCATATAACATAAGAAATATCTGCCTTACATGATTCTTAGGGTTTTGGAAGCGATCCAGAATTCCATTTTTAAAGGCTTATTGGGGAATATAACTATCCGACGTTAAATTGATTTTATGATTCTGGTTTACCAAAACGAAGAATTATTCAGATATTTTCCAGGAGAAAGGTAAACAACCAAAATTATAAATAGGTAGATATAGGTATATATATATATATATATATATATATATATATATATATATATCTCCATGGGCACTATGTTGATCAAACGTGCCATATAGTTAGTAATTATTTGATCCGTTTTCACTTGTTGATCCGGTTGGTATTTGTGGATCCATTGCCACATCACCGTCCGTATGTGGATCCGAACGGAGCCACAAGTGTCACCATCAGTAATAATAATAATTACGTGCTTTTTATACAAATCCACCTTTTTTGCGTTATAGCTCTTGTTGATCCGATTCAAATGAGCCAATCAGAGCCCACCGAGCTCAGCCATTGGTCGCTTGCGGCCTTAGCCATTTGAAGTCTTAAAGACATTTATTCCCGTTATAGAAACGTATGTTGCCGTTCGCCTTCCATAATTTGTTCGGATCTTCGGGAGGGCAAGATAGCTAGCTCGTCCATTAGGATAGTGGCGATTTGATGTTGAGATTATAATATTTGTATTTATGTTTTTATGTAGCGCTTTGCGGATGAACATACACGTATTATAAAAGTATAATTGTTTTAAATTCATTATTTTAGTGTCGTCGTAGATTTTATTTGTAGAAGTTAAAAAAGGATAGTTAAAGATAGTTTTAATGATTTTATTTTGTAAAGTTTGGAGTGGCGCTAATTTAGGTACTTTTGTAAGCACTCCCCCATACTTCTATTAAATACATTAGGTGCGGCTTTACTAACGTGGTGTAGATTGTGTGGCGTAATTTATGAGGAATGCAAGAAGTAATATTACGCAGAGATCTAAGAAGTGCTGATAATTATTTTTTTAGGTGGTCGATGTGATAATTCCATTTCAGAGAGCTGCCGATTCGCAAACCTAGGTATTTCTCGTGGGTTTTATGTTCTAATACAACACCGTTAATTTTAAGTGGAGCGTGTGGTGGAATAATTTTGTTATGACTTATGAGCTTTGAATTTAAATATATTTATTTTTAGTAGATTGCATTGAAACCATTTATTTAATTCATTTTGTGCTTGCGCTATCATGTCATGTATAGAGGGAACAACAGACAAGTGTCATCCGCTTAAAGTGTTAGGTGACCATTTAGCTTTAAATCTTGTAATTTATTAATATAAATTAAAAAAAGCAATGGGCCTAGAATCGAACCTTGTGGTATGCCACATGTAATTGGTAAGGGAATGCTATCGTGGTTATCTATTTTAACTATTTGTGAAATATTTATCGATTTTTTAAATATGATTTCAGCATATCTAGTGCTTTACCATTAATGTTAATGGGTGTTAATTTCTTTATTAAAAGTTCGTGAGAAACGGTATTGAAGGTCTTTTGTAGGTCAATAAACACTCCCAAAACTATATTGTTTGCGTCAATGTTCTGTTTTATTTTAATAGTTAGGTCCATAGTCGCTGACAGAGACTTTTTGGCTTAAATCCGTATTGACGCACTGAAATAAAATTAAATGAGTCTAAATATTTTTCTAATCTCGTGTGTAAAATCTTCTCCAATATTTTTGACAATACTGGCAAAACTGAAATTGGCCTATAGTTACCAGGTTCAAATTTTGAGCCACTCTTATAGATAGGAGTTACCTTCGCTATTTTTAACGAGTCCGGAAAACGTCTTTGAATTATGGCTTGGTTAAAACAGTCGCTTAAGGTATTATTAATTTTTCTTTGATGCATTTAATTGCTTTTGTAGTAATATCATCAAGACCTGTACTACAGTTTGAAGTAAGTTTTTAAGCTTATTTATAATTATATATTTTTACTGGCTTCGGTAGGTCTGAACTTATTAGTGAGGTAATTTTTAAAATTTCGTAGTTGTCTTTAGATTTCCTCTTCTCTGAGTTATAAGATGTCAATGCTGGGAAACCAGCAAAAATTACATTTTTTTTGCGGCTCTTTCTGTCCCGTAGTTCCTTGATTAAGTTTTAATTTATATGAAGTTGATTTTTAGACGTAAAACCCGATGGGTCGGCTCATGGCTGACTGATTTATTGATTGAAGATTTAATTTCAGTAATTTTATTTTACTCTCACCCTGGTTTATGTGGGATTCTAATTGAGAAATAGTACTCTTCAATATGTTTTGTTCAGTAATTATCATACATGCTGATGACCTTATTTCAATGATTTGATTCGTATTTTGGCGAATTAAATTCAAAGATTGTTCGTTGGACGATTTAATTTCGGTAATTTGTGTTTTTAACTCAGAAATGTTTTCATGAATTTTGTTTACTATTTGTTCATTTGAGCATACATATTTTTCAAGTAATGTACTAATACGGCTCAACTCCGACCGAATATCCTTCATATCATCACTAAATCTGCAATCTTGTTCTAGCGGTTGTTTCCGTTTTCTGTAAGTAATTTGAGTATTAGTTGGCGTAGAACTCGTAGAAAACGAACTTAGCTTCGATAGATCGGGATGCGATCCACCGGCAGTACCCACTGCACCACTGCTCGTTAAACGTGTTGGCGATCTGCGTACACTCATATTTACTCCGTAATGGATAATTTGTGCAGGAATATGAGTCGTCATTTGTTTGACCTAAATCTAACATTTTAATTATTTTATCAGATTGATATCAGAATCAGGGCATAGGCGAACGCTACACGTCAATAAATATTATGATAATTATCTTGATATTTACTGATGATTCAAGAGGTAGATTGTTATTTGTAGGGTGCATACTACTTGAGAATTATCACCGTCACTGTATGACGAAAGGTTCGTCCAAATATCTATCTTTTTAGGGTTCCGAATTTTTAGTTTCACAACGTTTTCTATAAGTTTCAATTGAATTACGGTCGACTTCTTCAACTTCCATAAAACTCAGGAGATTTTTTGTTAGCCCTAATTTCATATCCCCATGTCAATGTCATGCAAGTGCATATAAATGGAACAGATCAACATACGACTTATGATTTGGTATATAAAACGGAGTCAAGAAGTGTTTGAGCATTTCAAAATTTGAACCGTTACGTAGTCGAGTTCGTCTAGTCTAGGCGGATTTAGCAATGTATGGAACATTACATAAC
The DNA here is from genome assembly GCF_905220415.1 of Colias croceus. NCBI lineage: Eukaryota > Metazoa > Arthropoda > Insecta > Lepidoptera > Pieridae > Colias > Colias croceus. Next base: position 9,492,254 of record NC_059542.1, read on the forward strand.
TATAATATGTTTGTGTACGGAGCCAACAAATACTGTAGGGTTTACGAAAAATAATCTATGTTACTTAATATACAGTTTCGTTTTGTCGGATCAAATAAAGCTGTAATTTTGATAATATAAATGGATCTGATCAACATACGACTTTGGATTTGGTATATAAAACGGAGCCAACAAGTGTTTATGGGTTTCTGAATTTCGGCCGTTACGGAGTCGATTCAGTTCAAGATCTTAGCAATAAAAATGTTGAGTATATCAATTTCTCCATGAATACGTTTGGCAACGTCGCCCAAACATTTGCGCCGTTGCCACTCCGGGGAAGATCTATGCAACCGGAGTCGAGTAATATTGGGGTAAAGGTGGAGTCAGGAATGCACGAGAGTCGGGCTGGATCAACTTAGTGCCCAAGTTGGTATTTATATATATATATATATATATATATTAATAATAAAAAATATAGATTCGCAAAAAATCTAAATAAATTAGTTTTGGAAAAATGGTAAAGTTACGCAGACAAGAAGCTAACAAAAGATTATTCAAAAATATTGTTACTTACAAATAGATGATGTTACGATGTTTGATATTCTACTACTGATATTCTTTGTGTGAAAATTCATATCTATGCCAATATTATAAAGCTGAAGAGTTTGTTTGAACGCGCTAATCTCGGAAACTACTGGTCCGATTTGAAAAATTCTTTCAGTGTTAGCCCATTTATCGAGGAAGGCTATAGGCTTTTTATCATCACGCTAAGACCAACAGGAGCGGAGCAATGCGGGTGAAACCGCGGGAAACAGCAAGTACGTAATATGTATATTTAACAGGTTCCATAAGTATTTAACCAAGTACAACGCTCTAATAATTTTAACAACTCTTCATTGTTATAATTGTTATCACCGTGCTATATTGTGATACAAAATAAGAATAGCAAAAAATAATCTTCCAATAACATTCCAACGATCCTATTACATTGTTTTTAAAACACGCTATAAGACGTATCACTGAAATGGGGAACGTAATATGTTTTTTAAGCCATATAAAAGCTTGAAATGAAACGGTTCCTATCTGGCTGGCCCGTCAATCTCATTGTCGTACAATTTGAATTTCCGCTTAGACTGGTTTTTGTTAGGACTTAAGTTGGCGCCATGAAACAGACGGTTCTATAGAAGTGGAATAGATCTTGAGATTTTTTTGTAGTTTGTAAAGAACAAATTGTGTGAGATTTAATTGAAACAAAGAAAATAATGAAGTGATATTTTTGACATAATCCAAAATAATAGAAATTAGAAATAAAAAGTTTAGTTTGTTGATTAAGATTCTTTTAAATCTAGATTTTTATGAATTGTTTGTTTTATAGTTACATAATACTATATTGTTGAACTAATATTATATTGTTGAACAATACCATAATATGAATGCTATAAGCAAAATGATATAGTGCAGGAATTATATACCTATTGACATTATTTATATACAGCACATTTCACAAAATTATTATTCAACAATGATAAATCGCGTTTCTTATGGCCCCACGCTATGTTTCGCTCGTATCTGAGGACGAAAAAACCTAACATTTGTCACTGCATTGGAATCTGTTGAATTAGACGCTTCGAGGGTTCGAGGAGATAGGAATTTGAGTTCATTTTTTATTTCGTTGTCAAATTACTGGCAGCTTATGTACGCTTCGGTTGTTTTATAGCCTCATATAAGTACTCACCTATATGTGTGTAATGTAAAGAATTTGTATATTTCTTTACATTTATGATGGACTCTTTTGATGTGAGGATTTTTTTTGGCCAAGGTGTATAGATCTTCCGAGTATTTCTTTTTAGACCTTTGACCTTTTATATATTATAAAAACAAATTATATGCTCATACCGTACTGCTTTCAAATAATTTTCCTTGAACTAACTAAATTGCCCATGAAAACTCCGCAATCCTTTTCTATACTATTGTTTTTTTACTTTGAGCCTGTAAAAATGGATGCTCATTACATAGTAATTATTTCCAAAATGAATCGATACTCTTAAAATCCGTAACCTCCACATTACCAGTGTTTAAATCTTAATTATTATTAAATTTCGGTTTTAATTATTTCCATGTCACTTTGTACTTCGACCTCTCTTATTACTCACCAAACGTCATACCAAAACTAAATATGAAAAGTTAAATTCTTGCAAACTGTTAATATTAACGTTTAAATTGGAAATTCCGAACGCTAATGGAAAACAAACATAAATGGAGGGGGTCGTGACTTTCTCTCAGTTAGACGTATTACTTCTTCATTGTCTAATATGCATAAAGTAATAACGTTCTAGTGTCAACGTGTTTGTGCGAACGTTGAATGGATTAAATGTACTTTTAATAATTACAGCCTTGTTCGCTTACCTTGTTGCTTCTATGGGACTGATTTGTTAGCTAAGATTGAGATTGACTGAATGTTTTAGGGAATGTGACTATCTAGTAGTCTGATGGTTCATGTCGATATAATAAGTAGTAAGTAGAATTGGTGATTGATAAGAATTGAAGATTTACATAAAGAAACAAGCAGGAATTCAGATAAAATCGAGTTTCTTGCAGATCTTTCACGCAAAAAACGACATTAAATTTGGATTCGATTGAGTGCTCTTAACGATGATGATAACGATTTTCTTTTAATTGTATGATAGGGAAGCGCTTGACCACGATCTCGCCTGATGGTAAGTTGAGATGTGGCCTAAGATGGAGCGCGCTTCCCTAGAAGGTACCCGTTAAACATAACATTAATTAATCAAATATTAATTATAATGCTTATACAAGTTAACGCCCTGTGTTCATTCTTAATGTAACTAAATGAAGAATTCAGGATCGTTATACTGAAAAATGAAAATAACTCTACAATAAACATACGAACACTCCACATAATTTTTATACATCAAATTCAACTATTTCCTTTCAAATATTTTCGTTGCTTACATAATCGAATTGTTTTCGATGTTTTATCAAATTTTTCACCACCGAATCAATGCGCAGTATTTTAACTCCCTTGTTTGCAAATTGCTAAACTTGGCTTCCAATAACTCCGACAATCTATTAGTTTGTGAAAAACAAAGTGAGAATTCGCAAAAAATAACAAACATAACAATGTAGCGTACAGCTTAGTCGATATTTCAAATGTCAGCGGAGTTAAAAGAAATGAAATTGGTTAAAAAAAAGGAATATCAATCAATGTATCACCTATTATTCTTTTAGATACTTTTAACGATCAAAATTAATTGCCAGTGTATCGTAAATCAATTCGAGTGCTTCCAGTAAACGTGTCGTGGCCAGATAATGTTTCATGTTGGTTTTAGTTTTCCTAGAAGTATGGCCGTAGTATAAGAATATAAGTCGCCTTGATATATCTGAGATAAAAAATATCTGGGATAAATATGCCGAAAAAATATAGCCTATGTCACTCAGAAATAATGTAGTTTCCTTTTTTTTTTTGTTTGATTTATTTCAGATAATTGCATCCATATAATTGTTAGTATCTTTTTAAAATGCTTTTGAGGATATCAATTAATCATACAAAAAATAGTTGAATGAATAATATTATCATAATAGTAGGTACTTCACTAACTGTGATATGCCTGCAGCTTTTAAGTGTTACCCACGAAGATTCGCAAAGATGCAATATATTAAAGTGTGACTGTACTAAATTACCACAAACAGAAACCACATCGCCCAAACAGCAAAGAAAAACACAACAAATTTACTACACTTGCAATCGAATTGCAGCGATATATTTCCCGACAAACAAAAAACAAAAAACAAGAAAAAAACAAATTCGAGTGTAAGTTGGCGAGTAAATCAGAGGTAGCAGTTAGGAGCACCTGATCACGACCTCTTGAATTATTACGTTTTGCACTTTTCACGTCGTAACCTGAGAGTTAGAGAGTAATAAGCTAACTTGATTAATACCGCTGCTTTATCGGTATTTGTTCGGTGTTTTTATTAAATTTTAGTGAGCGGCTTTGTTGTTCGGCTTTGTGTCGTTGTTGCTTGAGCTCTTTTGAATTTATGCTAGCATCAGGTTATCATCTTTTACGCATTTGTGGTGACTATACCTATCTACATCGACGTCAGCAAATTAATTACTATAAAGAACTATGTTTTCTTGGTTTCTTTCCGCGTGGAAAGACTACTTGCGTAAGTATTTCATAAAAAATAACGAATTACTTTGTTTATTCAGTAACTACTAGCTGTACTAGCTGTGCTCCGCGGCTTTACCCGCAGTGCTCCTGTTGGTCTTAGCGTGATAATATAAATATAGCCTATAGCCTTCCTCGATAAATGGGCTATTTATCACCGAAAAATTGTTTCAAATCCAAACAGCAATTCCCAAGATTAAAGCGTTTAAACAAACAAACACACTCTTCAGCTTTATAAAATTACAAGTGTATAGATTAATATATTATACATATTATTATATTATATACCTATTTATTTCTATACATATATGCATCCGTGGAAAATTATTAGCTCAATATAAAATTGCATGTGTTTTATCAGCGTCACGAGTGAAGATAGCGGTATCTACATTTACGTTTCCTTTGGGTACCTATACCTATAAATAGATAGAAACCATAAATCAATTAATATAATACGTACATCATTTTTTGGACAATATTTGATCAGGAACTAAATTGTAATAAAACACACGCTATGAAATAAAACTTTCCATGGAAACTTTAAAATGTCTGAAAAACATTCAAGCTCCGTATACAATTTTTAAAATGCGTCATAGCTTCCATATCATACGAAGACCCAAGCAAACTTTCACTTTTATACCGTTTTATGCAATTCTTAAACATTTCAATCTACGTATAAAGCAGAGCGTCGCACTTTAAAGTCCGATAGCCAATAGCAGAAGTCACCATTTGGCACGGAACGCGCGGTGCGTGTAAAAAACAAGCCATTCGCTTTACCCCGCCTGGCTCCCTTCCATTTCCATTAGTAAATGTTTAACCAAAGTGTTTCCCGAACTTGGGCCCATTAGAATCCCCTCTCTGTCTCTGCCCCTAACTAACTTTTTTTCATTTGTCCTTTGTTTCGACGCTAAGTGTTTTCGCGATGCAAGCTTCGCGAGATTTATAACACAGATATCGTTATATTTTTGTTAATATATCTTCTGGAACGCTGTTTGGCTGCAAACCTGCGGGATAAATTCAGTGGAATGGGGTTATCACACATTTTCACATCTTCCTAGTTTTATGGAATGAAAAAGTTGACGATTTATGTACTCGCTACAAATTTCGCGTGCTCTGTTTAGTTGAGACGTATTGTGAGCAAGAAAGGGGTTCTATTAGGGTTATTGCATAATGTTATTTGGATGTAAGTTTCTTATGGCTTTGTGATTAATGTTGTTATTACGTTTTTCATGCACATGGTTACTCTTAGTAATAAAAGAGAGTTGATAACATTGTTTTGCTTCTTCATATTATGGCGTGGTAGTTTCTTGGTTTTTTTCTCGCTGAAATGACCTGAAGCTATATTCCTGTAAACTTTAAAGTCACTATTTTATATAATGTTTGAGAGCGTTGGACAATACTATCAGACGACACGACCGTTCTCTTTCTTATGCAATATCTTTAATTCAGAAAATCGCAACAATTAACAACTCTCCTTTTTCTTGGCTAGCATCATAAGGAATTGTTAATTCAAATGGATATAAAATTCTACACGAGCAGAATTATTATTACTGGTTTAAAACGATACAATAATAATAAATGTTTTAGTTTTCACATTAGAAAATTATAACAGACAAAAAGATTAAAAATGAAATATTTTCCCGCTCATTTATAAAAGCATATGAGTTATTCTATGTGATTGCAGATCACGTTTCATTTGCTTTTCCGGTTTTAATTAGTTAATAACTCAGATACAATCTCAGATTTATTCTTAATACATTTTTAATGTACAATTATAAAATATTTTTTTTCGTGTTTATATAGTCTCTACATTATTTTCTCTTTTAATCCATGGTAATAAGTCTTAAATAATATCTAAAAAAATAGCACCAATATGCTCCTTATTGTCTGCTTTAAACAATACTCAATGAAAAATCCATAGAACTTCTACAAATATTTTTTTCCAAATATCAATGACGTACAGAAGAAAATATAGCGTATTCTATTTCGGTCTTCATCAATGAACGACTAAAGTATTAATACTTGTATATAAAATACACCATCAAAACTCAAACAGATTCAAAACAAAGACATCCAAATAGCACACACATAATATTAATATTATATAAACCAAATTTATTGTTGATTAAGCTCTATTTATAAACAATAATTTATTCCATTTACACACGAATAGGGAAGGTGCAAAGTTCAAAATAAATTTGCGAAATTTACCACACAAATTCAAAACAAAGATATCGTAATATCGATACCATAATAAATACATGGTAATTCGCAATTTATTAAAGCTCTATTTATAAACAATAACTTATTCCATCCATAACACGTAGCTGTAAAGTGTAAGTTCAAAATAAACTCCTTTACACCTTTACCTCACAGTATGTGAAAAGTTCAAAATAAATTTCGAAACACCTCCGCCTGTAAACGATCTCTTGATTAATGTACCGAATTGTAAGACGCAAAACGCGGTAATGCCTCAAAGGCTACAGTAAACGTGGATTAAGATTGCCAAACACGTGTCGAGACGCAATTAGACGACGGTTAATCTTCAGTTTTGTGCCTTGAAATCGTGTTTATGATAATGCTGGGTATTTGGGTTTTGTGTATGTAAGAATGTGTGTATTTTGAATATTTGTCTGTCCTTTATTTGGGCGTTTAAACTACGCAAATTCAACTGACTTTTGAAAAAGGAGGAGGTCCCCATTTCGACTGTGTGAACTTTTGACTGAGTGAGCCGATTTAAGCTTAAGCATTTTAATTTTGTCTCTGACAATGGGAAGGCGGTTTAGTTTTTTATTAAATAATACATATTTATTATTGCTTTACTAGGAGAACTATTTGTCTCTAACGTGCATCGTTTTTGAATTTGAAAGAAAGGTAATGACATCTATATTGGAAGGTAAATTAAATTTTATTTATCCCTATTCAGGTGTAAAGAGATTAAAATAAAAGGTCTTAGTCCCTTTTCCTCCTTCCGGAAACTTTTTATAATGTAGTTTATTTATGTGACGAAGATATATAGAATTGAAGTTAGTCGGAAATATGTTATGACCTAATATTATCCTAGGTTTTTAGCGCCCTCTATCAGCTACGGAATGAAATAGAGAGAGAGAGTTCTAAGAAACTCTATAATTATATATTTGTAAATTAATAGTATCGTAATATAATGAAGGTGCATACTGCATAGTTTACTATTTGATTAACTGATATAATTTATCTACATTACTGCAAAACATATAATTATATACTTCTCAAACAAAAGATAGCTACCGATACTTTACCATTATTTCCTTTAAGATATTAGACACCAAAAGTAACAAATACTTTTCATTTAATTTGGATTCGTAACAGGAAACCGAATGGCTGACAAACGCACAGCCAAATCTGTAAAAAGAAATCTAGTTAAACGTTTTTTTAATGGCGTAAAGGGAAACGAATCTTTGATATCCCGTTAAGTAATATAACAAATTGATGTTAAAAAAATACTTTGTAACTGCCAGTGAATTAATTTAACAACATTAATCGTTTTACAAATATTCATGACTGCAAATTTTAATACGAATCCGAGGCGGGACTATAACTACGACGGCTCCGCTACTGTTGGTCTTAGCGTGATGATATATATTATATAAGCCCCTCGGTGAATGGGCTATCTAACACCGAGAATTTTTCCAATCGGACCAGTAGTTCCTGAGATTAGCGCGTTCAAACGGACAAACGAACAAACTCTTCATAAAGCTGAAGAGTTTGTTTATTTGAACGCGCTAATCTCAGGAACAACTATACTGGTCCGATTTGAAAAATTATTTCAGTGTGAGATAGCGCATTTTATCGAGAAAGGCCTATCACGCTAAGACCAACAGGATCGGACCTATGCGGTTAAAACCGCGGGGCACAGCTAGTCACATATAATTTGATAAATTTTCCTAAGTTAAACTGATGAATAAATTGTAAACTAATATTCAGTAAATTTAAAAATATTTCTAAACGTTATTACCGTTCTTGGCATACCACTCCCACCATGGACCTATAAAATGCATTATAACTTTGCGATTATGGTCTGAAATTTTATAAACTTTTATGTAGCGAGCAAAACCGCCAAATTGCTGGCGAAAGTTAATTTATTTGGTGTAGGAAAACACTTTTAGAGAATGGAACAATTGGAGAGGAACCGTAAAATTTTCTAGTGTTATGGCTGCGGTATAATGGCGTTGCATGGAAATTCATGTGAGAAAGATAACATGCTGAGGTTTTACTGCATCTGTGTAATATTTGTAAGATCTGCTGTATTAGGATTGGTAGAATTTATATGCATTGAAATGATCGAAACTGAAAAGAATGTCGCAAATGAAATAGAAAGTATAGTGACTCCCAAATCGAATGTACCTAATTTTTATAGAGATTATTCTGCGCCATAATGATTTTATTGATTAACATTGATAAGACAAGTTTATAAATTAGGCTGTAGACCTTGGCGACCTGATTTCTATTCTATATTCAAACCTGTCTCAAATAAATAAAGTATAAATTTATAGTTTCATTAAAATCCTTAACCCCTTTCTATCAAAGAAGAACCAAATCGTTAGCAAAAACATCTGCGATATAAAATAACATTATGTAACGTAAGGCACTAATCATAAAGCATTCTTTACCCCACAAAAAAAGAAACCCCCGAACACATTTCTTAAAACAATTCCCATAATTCACTTCCGCGAAGTTAAATTGAATTAAAACATGACGATAAAAGTGTAATTATCGTAAAAATCGCGTGAAGACATTCCAAGATGGAAGGCGTGGGGAACCCGGCTCATAATAATGAAGGCTGGTCCTTATCCAGCATTATAATTATATTAAGCTCAACTGAGGTAGAGTTTCTTGTGAATCTGTGCTCATTTATTTTATATCTGTGTTAACGTTCAGCGCTTATTTGATGTTTATTTGATGCAATTGTTTTGCTGTATTTATTTAATTAACACTTCTATTACGTTTGATACTGTGGAAATTTATGGTAATAGAATGGTGGTGTGAGAACTATTATATTATATTGTTTTTTTTTTTAATTTCGTCGTTTAATAATATTTCATTAGCCTGAATCCATTACTGTAAATTAACTTTAAGAAAAGATTATAACAGCACCATATTACGTGGGTACCTAATTTATATAACGCACATATTTTATAACTATAATTTGATAACATTTGAAAATATTATGAGAGGTAGTAGGTACTGCCTCTGGTGTACTCTCCGTCTTAAGTCAATTTCAGAGGGTTATTTTTTCCATCTTCCGCCCTGTATTAGATTAACCAATATATCAAGTACACGCTCTAAGCGAACTTAATTTGCATAGTTTTGCGAAATTGAGGTCAATGGCCCGACAATTGTCACCTCCAAATGCACATAAATAATACAACGCAATAACGTCTAGCGTGCCACTGTTATTGCTTCCCCGACCCCCAGCCCCCGGCCCCCGACCCCCGCTCAACACCTCAAGGGTTAACACGACCCCTAATGCGGCATTCTTATGTGACACGGATTTATCCAACGTGTATTGTTCTGGTTAATTTATGGCGCTTAAACCGCGCCTCGAATTTCAGCCGTGTTCAAATAAAAAGTAATAATGTTCAAAACCGTTTGTAACAAGTGTGAATGCAAATTGGATGTGAGTTATGGCGGTGGTTTTGCACTTTTTCAACGGGTTTAGTGCGGGTTTAAAGGAATTATGAATTTAAATAAAATGAATGTTCTCACGTGCGAAGAAATACTAAATTAGATTGAAACTTGTTCGGCGATTAAGTTATACAAAATTGCGGGAGGCTTATACTTTCCTTTCATAGATATATTTCTTGCATAAGACTTTTACGGTAAGTAAAAGACGGGAGGTTCTAGAAAATTCGAGGGATATCTTTTTATTTGAGATTAGATCATTTTTACGCGTGGGACTGTTTGATCTTTTCATACCTGATTAATTAGAGACATCGTCTAAAAGCACTTGCGATAATTAATCTTTGACATTTAGCTCTCATTAAGAAAAAGGATAAGGAAGTTAATATTTACATTAGATAGATATTAAAAATCTTCTTTATCTTTGACGTAAAATAGATATTAACTACATGAGCGTTACAACTTACAACATAGGTAAATACGCATATTAATTTTAAAAAATGTGTACGTCAAAAAACTAACTTTTACTATTTGAAGTGAAACTTCTTTATCGGGGTTGGAAAAAAAATTAGTGTAATATTTTTTCGTTACGCTTGACATGTTTCCGTTACGTGCCATCTTTTTCTTATCCCTACCACGCGTGATTTGACGTATTTCTGTAAAGTTGCATATAGTAAATGATTTTTGAAAAATAAGGTCATAAAGAAATTTCACTTCTTACATGTGTACACTAGTACACGCACACATTTTTTTAGTTGTATTGTGTATTAATTGGTGCTTATAATTCACTTTATATATTGCTTATATATATTGCACTGTAGTTATTAGAATTCCCGCTTCTACTTAATAAAGAGCATTTTCATAAGTATTCAAATGACTAGTAAAACTATTAAATAACTAGTCATTCCACGCAAAACCATTGAAAGTTAATCCCCTCAACTTATTTACGTAAGAAGTAAATTGTTAACCTATTTGTACTTCTTGCTTGTATAACAGATAAGAGAGATACGGCAGTATTTATTGCGTATTCGTTGTGTTTGCGTTTATCATACATATTTGCTATTTGATCATGATCTTATTATATTCTCTATTCGTGACGTAGGGATGGGAATTCTGTTGCAATTTTTTGTTTATTTCTCAAATTGTAAATACAAATTGATAGCTATTTTTAGTAACATTTTTAAAAACGGTTGAAGTGTATTTTTTGCGAACAGTTTTTTTTTTTTTGCAATTTTATTGCAAATTGTACAAAAATATGTAGCTAAATCGTACATTCTTTGTTTAGTTTATATGTATCAACAACACGTAATGTACATGTACATTTATACATTGTAAACGTGCTATATGTATAGTATCGTATTTTCATAATTTTCAAGTCACAGTTATTGTATTTAAAAACCATCCTCAAAAACCCGCGTGTAAGAATCAATATCGACGCCAAAATCTATTGTTCATTTGACCAAGTTTATTAAACAGGTCTAAGGCAACATCTGGTCCTGAAATCTATTCTATATTAATATTCCACTTTCTTTGTCCCGTTTACCGTTTTATTTCAATAATCGTAAAATATTGGTTTTCTAACGTTTGATGTTTTATGCTCCACGTGTATTTTGTTACGAAAGAATTTTCGGGACGGAAAAACGTACTTGCATGTTTTTTTAGGAATGTTGTTTTGTTTTTATTTACATTGTACATAAATTATTGGTGAGTCGGTTAGAAATAAATAAATAATAGTAACAAATAACGAAATAAATGTTAATCAAATAACATATTCGTTGCTTTATATGTACAATACTATATCAAATTAAGATACTTGAAATCGATTTCATTAGTAAAATATTATATGATGTATAATTTTTTAGTTTACATTGAAACAAAAAGAAAAATTAAAGAACTTTGATAAAATCTGAATTATTCCTTCCATTGAAAATTAATTATAAGATTCTGGAGTACAAAAATTTACCTACTGCATGCATAAGCTTGCGCGCGTAATGACTCTCGTCCACAAATACGTTAAAACGCATCTCCATTTAAAATTCCATCCCTTATTTGAACCTTTTTTTTAACTTTACTTTAACATTTAATCTCAATGAATATCCAAAAATAAAACTTTTAGTACCACATTGGTGGCTACCTAGATCAAAATATTTTCTATTTAGTGCCAGTTTACACAATATAGTATTTTTTTTATTACAGTTCAAACTTAAAGATACTTAGTAAAACAATATATAATAATTTTGACCAAAAGTTAATCCATTAAATCACAATTTTAATCTTATGTACTCAGTCGTTATTTTATTGCACTGCGTTCATATTAATTGTTATTGTTGTTATAAATTCGGTTTTCATGTCAATATTTTATATCTCCATTGAGTTATATTTTTAATATCATCAAAAATTTACATCAATACCGAATTGTAGTACGTTTTATTCATAAACTTTGTAAGCAGATAAATTTTAACGAGCAAATTGACAGAATACTTGTATACTTAACAAAAATTAGGTGTATTGGGCCGGGAGATACTGACGGAAATTATTTGGTCATTTATACCAGTCCGATGGTTCTTCAGCGGTCTTAGTACGCAATGACAAAAATAATTATGTCAGTATCTCCCGGCCTATATGTTTAACATGAGACAATTAAAAAAATGCCATTGCTATTTTGAATTTGTAAAATATTGCTATCCTCAGGAGTTACCTTTGGAGTAAATATTATATAAATTAAACAAAGTTAGGTTAGTAAAACTTATCAAAAAATCACTGTTAATATAAATAAAAAAATACTAATTGTCTGTTTGTTCACAGGGTTGCTAGCATCGGCCACGCTCATAGTCATATGCTCTACATTCAGCGCAGTTGATACATTAAGGTAAATATAATATTATTCACCGACCATTCTATGATAACAATTTTTCTATCTTAATATATATAAATCTCGTGTCACAATGTTTGTCCTCAATGGACTCCTAAACCACTTAACGGATTATAATAAAAATCACACACTATGTGCAGTTCGATCCAACTTGAGAGATAGGATAGTTTAAATCTCAAATTGTTTTAGAGAAAGCGGGCGAAGCCGCGGGCGGTAAGCTAGTAATATATAATAACTCACGTCGACCAAAGATATTATTATCTATTTAAATAAGTTTGTATAACTTCTTACGGTGCATTTTGATTAAACGAGCGGCTTATTCTAGTCTTAATATATATAAATCTCGTGTCACAATGTTTGTCCTCAATGGACTCCTAAACCACTTAACCGATTATAATAAAAATCACACACTATGTGCAGTTCGATCCAACTTGAGAGATAGGATAGTTTAAATCTCAAATTGTTTTAGAGAAAGCGGGCGAAGCCGCGGGCGGTAAGCTAGTAATATATAATATCTCACGTCGACCAAAGATATTATTATCTATTTAAATAAGTTTGTATAACTTCTTACGGTGCATTTTGATTAAACGAGCGGCTTATTCTAGCCCCTATGTTAAATGCTTATAGTGTAAACAGGCGTAGAGCATTCTTTCGTTGTTCTTAGTGCGTTCTAAAGAAGTCTATGCAATATTCTAATACAAAACAACGCTGAATACGAGTTTTCTTTGACAATAAAAGATCACGATAGAATGCTCTTGCTCTAGCTCTAGCTCTATGTTCGTTTTGTCTAAATGCACCGTTATGGTGCTTTGGAATATGTTCAAGTTGATTATGTACATAAAATAGCATGGAATAACTGTCTTTCTATCCAAGAGCAATCTTTCTATATTTACGATTAAAGCTTCGGTCTCAAGTTTATAAAAACAGTAATTGTTAAAAAAAAGACGGGTTGCACTCCGGGAGTGCCGGCAGAAGTGAAAACTTGATTATTAACGTTCAGCCTGTTTGATATTTTGGAATGGTATCCGTCTTACGCATGGAATATAAGGGCTAAAAAAAAAAACATCCGTCTTACGCTTTTTCGATCAGGCCACGTGTCCTGACACAAGTTTAAGATTTTATACCCAACGCCGCTAAGGAAGTTTTTACTTCAATAATAAAACCTAACAAGAAAACAGTACATATTACATGAAATAAATTGTGATTCTTTAAACACAAATTCAAGGTGAATTTTTCATGATTATAATTGTTTTTTTTTTTAATTTCAGGATCCTGCGATGATGTATAGTAACTGCGCTTCCTCTGGATCTGTAAATAAGATAGTTTGACATTGTGGTAACATTGTTAGTGATATAGCTATTGAAATGAACACCGTATTTATGTTTCAATTATCAAAAAAACGGAACTTTTGTATTTGGTAGAAACTGCAAGAACTGAAACTAAACGTAATGCGGCTACTCATGTTTTAGTATTATTTTTTATTATAATGTCCTGTCTAAAAATATATTGTTTACATTTGTATTTATATAATTATTTTTCGTTATAATGTCCTGTCTAAAACTTATGATGTCATTACATGTGATAATAAACTCAATGATAGAATACAACTACATATGCAAGGATGCTTAAAATCACAGTAAAGGGTCAACATGCATGTTTTTCATTTTGTAGAGTCAATTCGTCAGACTATCGAAGAAAATTAATTTAATTTACATGGAAACAAAACTATTTTAATTGTATAATTTGTTTTAAAATGCAAGAAATCTGATAATCTGATCTGATGTTTTGCTATTAGTGTTGGTACTGAAAATAAAAAAAAAAACTTTTCTGTCAAATTAATTCATATTTTGATTAGATATGTTTTGAAACTTGCATCCATTTCTATATTAATTTGATATTTTAATAAAAAAAAAAAAAACAATTAGGACGTCAAACAAAATAAATAGGTACTTAGTATAATTTGACTGTTATAGAAGGCATAATATTATGAAGTAAATGTTTGATTTTGAGTTTAAATAATACATAACAAATTGCCAATATAATGAAATGTCATCCTATTATAAATTTTAATTCTCATATATAATATAATATGTATCAAAAAATTGTAATGGTTGTGTAAAATTTATTAATTCTATACTTACGTAATATTTTAATAACTTACAAAATTATTTCACTGGGTATTTTAATTTACTATATTTTATATATAAATAAATCTATCCTATTTATAAAGCAACCATTTACAACGAATTTCTTCCACGACATAGTTTAATGTTTTTCTTTTTTTTTGTATGATTTTTAACTTTTATATTATTGATTGTAAATATTCCTGTAATATATAAGGTAAACTTAATTGAATAGAGAAATAATTATAGTCTAAGGAGGTAGTGCATTAGAATAATAATAAATGGAAACTGGGCAAACTGGTATTTTCTTGTCTTCTAATATAATATAAGTATTCTACAAAAGGTTGTAAAATGGGATACTCAATATAATCTCTAAATTATGAGGTAATTTTGGTGGTACCTACTTTTGACGGACCGGCAACATCTGTAACTCTCGTACCACAAAACACTAAACGATACCTATCGTACAAATAGCGATACTAAAGCGATATGATATTTTGGAGATCTCATAATACTTATTGTCTTATTATATCAACTCTCATCGAGGGAAATACCTAATGACTTAAAAATTACATTATTAGAAGGCAGAAGAAAAAGGTGAGCCCTTGAAAACTTTGAATAAAACATAAATAATAATCGAATCGAATGTAAATATCTAAAGGATGTTATAAGATGAACGAGATTTGTTTAGGGTATGAAATTGTGTTATATTAATAAAATGTTTAATATATAACCTCAGAACATGGTAGTTTGGTGTCACCAAGCACTTCAAGGCGGATTAAATTCCCATGAATACAGTGCCGGCGTTAGGGGGGGGGGCTTGAGGGGGCAATGTTGGAGGACAAATTCTGGGGGGCGCCAAGATCTGAAGTTGGTTAACCTAACACTTGATATTGCTTCCCTCAAGTGGGCATCGCAATATTTTCGCCCGGGGTGTCAGTGGCCCTTACGCCGGCACAGCATGAATATAATCATAAAAATTACATATTATTGTCATGCATGGGCAAAGTTTGTTTCAAACAAACGATATAATATATGTATAGAATCTTTGTTGCCAAAATAACATATTATACGTAGAGTTTTGCGTTCTTTTGACCATTTATAATGTTTACAAAAAATTAAGCATTGTACTTTTTGCGTTTATTTTAAAATATAAAGGCGAATATGTATCTAAAATTGTTATTAATAAAAACGTTTGTAATATGTATATTTATTTATTTCGATTTATTTAGTTAAAAACAAAATGTAATCGTGACATTATGTAATACGAAGTAGACAATATATAAACTCTTGTGAACTCTTTGAAAGTGTATTAAAGTTGTTGATTTTGTTATTATTTTATTGTATATCGTAGTAATATTTTGTTGTAAAATTAGATTAAATTTTGTACGTTTCACGCTGTGTTATTTTGCTCAATCATAGTGCGATTTTTTAGACGAGAGTCTGTTAAATAAATACATGGAAATATTTTATATTTTGTTTTATTCTTCGTCACCACCTTAGTACCTTCGTCACCGCAGTCTTAAGAAAATAAGTATTTAATGAAATATCTTGGTATATAAATAAAAAATAAACGTAGAAGTTTCTTAATTAGCCTGTTTCATAGATTTTGGGCATTCTATATGTCAGTTTAAATTACAAATATGTATGAAGAAATAAATTAAAGTGATAAATCACTCTATCACCATATCTTAAAAACAAGCCCTCATAGTTAAAATTTATCGCTTACAAAACCTATTTGCACCGACATTTACAAAGAGTTTCTTGCTATATAAATCGTAAAACACAAAAATCTACAAAATCGATTTTGTAAGTTCATCAACCAACAGAGAGCCTATATTTCAGATAGGTTTGTTTTTATCGCGGTGCAAACAACAATAAATATTATTATAGTTACTTTATTACCATTTTTTTCTCCTCTGCAAATTATCTACATTGAAATTATCACTTAAGCTTTACTTTAGTAAGCAAAAGCAAAATGGAAGTTAAGAAATGATCTGTATGTACCTATTTGAATTAAGAAATAATAGTAGGTAGTAGAAAACGAAATAATCGAATCTATACTATATAATATAATATTATAACGCTGAAGAGTTTGTTTGTTTGTCTATTTGAACGCTCTAATCTCAGGAACTACTGGTCCGATTTAAAAAAATATTTCGGTGTTAGATAGCCCATTTATCGAAGAAGGCTATAGGCAATAATTATTATATCATTACGCTAAGACCAACAAGAGCGGAGCCACGCGGGTGAAACCGCTAAGCGCAGCTAGTCATTAATAATATTTATTAGTAGCTTAAACAAAGTAGCGCTAATACAGAAGGATAAAATCTAATGCTGCAAACACAGTTATTACTCTAGTACGACATTTTAAGAGGTACCTACTGAATATTGCATTTAACAGATACCTATATTAGAAGAATTAGTCGGGTGCTTTTACACGTGGAAGCTGGTAGGTATTATTACTTCCAAGTTATGTTCAGATTACAAACAACATCGAACATCAAGCAATTTTTTTGTAGAAGCATTTGAGAAAACTACGATTTCTAAAAAAGTGTGAAATTTATCGTATTGCATTTATCATAGTATTTGTGGAATCTTAATTAAGCAGACTATTCTATCAAAGCATTCTGTATAAAACGGGACTAGTGATTATTCCGCCACAGCTGCTCCAATTTGACGTCTATGCAAAATACGATTGCATGACGATTGCAGCCTGTTGACCAAATCCGAAAACTATCAGCAATTTGCTTCACTATTCACAAGGAAATAAACGTAATCGACTGAAAAACAACCGGTCACAAAAGATTTTGCTGCAACTTCTTTCAACGACCTCAAAGTTAAAGTCCTTATCCATAAATAGTTCCATAATTTTCCATACGACATACATTAAACAAACATCAGAAATAAGATAACGAGCTGATAATATGTTATAAAATCATTACTATTAATTAATTAATATTTTAAAGCTGTAGAGTTTGTTTGTTTATTTGAACGCACTAATCTCAGGAACTACTGCATACTGGTACGACTGGAAAAATTATTTCGATGTTAGATAGCCCATTTATCGAGAAATGCCACATAGGCTATATCATCACGCTAAGACCAACAGGAACAGAGCAATGCGGGTAAAACCGCGGGGCACAGCTAGTATAATATATTATTCAGCATTTTAAAATGTAATGTATGAATTTACACAGCGATAACGTTTCATCATTAATGAATCTCTAACAAATATTTACAAAGCGAAAATAGTTTGAACATGTAATTACCACTATCATCACTTATAACGATACAACAAGCAGAATGTGCGAACATGAAGAAGCGCCCTTAAAAACCCAACCTGAAAAAGTGAAAAAGAAAACGTTAAGGGAGAAAATAGCGTACATACGTGAGAACATTACACTGGAACCAGTTCTAATCAGCTACGTAATTCCAGGATCACTGTCCAGACTTGCGACCCAAAATCTGAATTTGGACAAAGCGTGCAGAGTTAATCTTCATTATGACTCAAACGTTTGCGATGCACTCATCGCCCAGAAAGGATTATACGTACAAGAGGAAATCGAAGTACAAACACTTGTTGCATCTATGGAGGCATGGAAAAACATCATACTCACAGCGATCCCAAGTTTCCTGATATTATTCTTAGGTGCATGGAGCGATCGAACTGGGAAGAGAAAGATCTGCGTGCTTATGCCAATAGTGGGAGACTTGCTTATGTGTTTAAGTAATCTTCTCAATACGTATTTCTTCTATGAACTGCCCGTTGAAGTAACTATGTTCTTTGAGGCTTTTTTCCCGGCTATAACTGGAGGTTGGATAGCTACTTACATGGGGGCATTTTGTTATATTAGTGAAATATCGAGTGAAGAGTCTAGGACGTTTAGAGTTGGTATAGCGAACCTTTGTCTCACAGTCGGTTCTCCCATAGGCCACGCTTTAAGTGGAATATTGCTCAATAGAATTGGATATTATGGAATATTTACGTTCAGCTCACTTTTGTATATTTTTAGTTTATGCCATGGTTTCTTCTGTATGAAAGATCCTGAAAGACCTAAGGTGGAAAAGAAGAATGTAAGTTTCGGTTACTTTCAATTTACACATAAAAAAAACAATCTTTATAAAATTTGAATATAAATTACAGGAAGATAAAGGAGCGTGCAATTTCTTGAGGTCCTTCTTCAATTTTAAACACGTGACGGATACTCTGAAGGTAGTTTTCAAAAAGGGTCCCAATCGGCGACGAACAAAATCAATTTTAGTTCTGGTTTCTATAGCTTTTGTTTACGGTCCAATGTATGGTAAGTCTGAAAAGATATCATAATATCAAGATTACAATAAATATTTACATAATTTAATTAACGTAACGAATGCTCGGCGTTTTTTTATCTTAAAATAACGTCATATCACAAATTTTATCGTAATTTAAATATTATGTCATATTATGTCCTTTGTGAAATATTATGCTTTGTGTGACATTAATCTAATATAAATTAAAACGTAAACAAGGTAAGTACTGTGTACTGTGGTCCCTAGACGGTAATGCGGCATATAGAATTATCATAAATCGAGGCTGGATAGGAACTGTAAATGCGTGATTTGATATTTTTAGATGATCGACGAACGTGCAGAATGACCATTTACTTAACGCATGTCAAGCAGCACTGTCGTCTAGGGATGACTTAACAAGCGCATTTTTTATCGAACATGCAAACAGACTTTAGAACTATTACATGCAATATTATGTTAGGTCCTAGCTCTATTTCCAGTGATAAACAACTAGCTTAAAGCTTATCCTTACTCAGAAGAGATCATATTTTGAGACGTTCTTTAGTGTATTAAATTCACATAAATTGAATTCTTAACTAAATTGCATTAAAGATTTAAGAACTCATCAGTAATGTTTTTAAATGAATGTGTCCGTTACACAGTTTATATTTTTTTTTTAAAGATTCCTACTATATATTTTGCTTCCAGGCGAATTCACAGTGAGATACTGGTTCACGAGGTACAGATTTAATTGGGATGCCATGAAATACAGTTTCTATAATACATTTTACATTTGTCTTCATGCACTCGGTAAGAAAACCTAACTAAGAAATTTCTTCTTCATCTCTATTTTTAATGTCATCTGTGGTTGCAAAAACTACGTGCATAATGACTATTTAGAAGCACTTGTGTACATACTTAATATATTAATAATCGATTTACCATATTAAACCGATTTTAGACTACACATTTAATGACGCTACATTTTACATATTAGTTAACTGATTGTTCAATGTTCAACTTTATAGAAAATTCTTTTTCTTAAAAAGCCATTTGGAAAAACAATACAAAATAGGTGTATTTTGTTTCTACCATAAGATAGTTACAAGAAATTACTACATGCCAACTACTACCAAAACAAAACATTATCAGAGTACAGTATGTAACATATATCAACTAGCGGTCCGCCCCGGCTTCGCCCGTGGTACATATTAACGTTTTCTCTACATAAGAACCATCCTCGTACTTCAAGGAATATAATAAAAAAAGAATTATCGAAATCGGTTCAGCCGTTCTCGAGTTATGGAATTACAACGAAAAGTGGCATTGATTTTTATATATTAGATATCATCTCAAATTCGGTTAGACATCAACACAATCGTTGTCAGATGGAAGCTGAGATGTATAGACATATTATGTACAAAACAGACGCACTTGAGAGGCAAACGGAGGCATATCTATCTTGATTCTAAGCTCTATGGTGTTTTGTTCCAGGTGCTTTTATATCTGTTAGTATATTTAGTAGGAGATGGAAATGGAGTGATGCTACTCTTGGGATTATTTCAACTGTCAGCAAACTTATAGGAGGCTTAGCTGCTAGCCAAGCTAGGACCTCGCTGCAAATGTATTTAGGTATGAGTATGGGTCACTTTATTTATTCAGTATTTGTTTCTTTATTTATCTATTTAATCTTACCTAAACCTGGATAAATTACAAATTAAGACTTTACCTAGGATACATTGTAACAAGGGGCGGTCTTATCGCTAAATAGCGATTTCTTCCATTGAACATACGGAGAAAAATTAAGTATCTTACCGTATGTTGAACAGAAAAAAAAATTATCTCAAGAATTGCGATAGTCAGACAGTTGAAGATTACAGAGAACATACAGTTTTCTTGACACAACATAAATAATAAACAGAAAAAAGTGATAGTGGCAAGTGTACGACTACGTAAATATGAATGAATGAATGAATGAATGAATGAATGAAACATTTATTGACAACAAAGTATACAAGCCGCACAGAAACAGAAAAAAAGTAAGAACAAAAACATGGTGAAAAAAAAAAAAAAACAAACTTAAAAACTAAAACAATATACCTATTACACAATCAAAAACTTACAACCTAAAAATTAGATAAGTACTGTGCGGCAACGTCTGTTGTCAAAAGGGGCTTCTCAGTATAAAGCTGCAGTGACTTTTGAGTCAACTAGAAACACTGATTTTCAGAAACCCCTATTGACAGTCGGAGTTACAGCCTGTGTGATGTGTGTGCGTGAGTGAGTGAGTGTGTGAGTGTGTATGTGTGTGTGTGTGAGTGTGAGTGTGTGTATGAGTGGGTGTGTGTGGGTGGGTCGGTGCGTAGGATTAATATGTGTACGACTTGCACTTGATCGATTATTTAGACTTTAATTCTTTAATTTTTATGTATTTTATTTAAAAATACAAAAACACAAAAACGTCCAAAACGATGTCCAAACGATAAGTATATTATGTCAATCTGATTTCAAGCTTCCTAATTATAATAAAGAAAACGTAATCCCAACTCCCAAGCATTAAATAATTGAATTAATCTGATACATTTTTCATGTCCAAAAATAAAAGACGGTATCTAATAATAAATTTATACCTTTGAATATAGTTGGTGTTTTCAATTTCTGTACACTGACAATAATTGCCATTATATTATATTGTGTAGTTATATCTCTATCTTATAGATATCTCTATATTATTATAATAATATATTATTATCATCATCATCATCATCATCAATACATAATATAATAAAATTCTAGAAAAGCGGTGTCTGTACAATGAAAATATGGAAAAAAAAATTAGCAGGTGTTATTACTAAATCGATCCCAAACCCAAAACTGTAGTTAAAAAAATTTTTGTCTGTTTGTCTGTTTGTCTGTTTGTCTGTTTGTCTGTATGTTCGTGCACGCTAATCTCAGAAACGGCTTATCCGATTTAGATGCGGTTTTCACTAATATATTGGAGTAATCTTCATTTAACATTTAGTGTTTATTTCATGTCAATCGGTTCGTAAACAAAAAAGTTATAACCATTTAAGTATTCACGGCGAACATTTGCTAAGGCATTCTATTTATTGTACACTGTACAGTGTACGATATAAGTTATTTGTTACAGTTATTCCTATAAATGTCCAGGTGATCATATCGAAAGTCCCCAAGGGTGGGGGGAGAGGGGTAAGCTGAAGTAGTAGGGGGGAAGGGGTCAAATTAGAATTATGTTTTTTCTAGGTAAATTTTATACATAAAATGTCCTTTAAATTATGTCGATTGTCGTATTATATTTTTGACTCCCGACGCAAAAAGATGGGTGATGAGTGTTTGACAACTATATGTGTATAATACATGTTTGTGCTACCGTAGCTCGCTAACAGGTAATCCGAATTTGATGCGGTTTTTTTTGTTAGGCAGCATATTTTCAGACGCTGGTTCTTAGATAAAGTGTACTTATCAAAATAGGTTCATCCATTTATTATATCTAGGTATATAGGGGTAAAAGTGAAATGAAAGTGAACGACCAAATGAAAGTAACAATAAGTCAAATTTTATCAAAATCGGTTCATCCATTTATTTGATATAGGTATAAAAGTGGTAATAAAAAAATGAATTTTGTCAAATATACTCAAGTGACATATCAAATGAAAGGGCATGACGTGTAAAGTATAATTAGACATATTTAATCAAAATCGGTTCATCCATTTATTATACCTATATATGGGTAAAAGTGGGAATGAAAAAAACGAATATTGTCAAATATGAAAGTGCATAACGGGTGAAGTACAGTTAGTTATATTTTTATCCAATTCGGTTAATCCATTTATTAGATTACAGCGGTAAAAGTGGAAATGAACAATAATCGAATGTGGTCAAATAATATACTCCAGCGGGGCATATGAAAGGGCAAAGTGTGAATTACAATTAGTCATATTTTATCGAAATCGGTTCATCCGTTTATTACATTTAGGGCACTTTAGGGGCGACAGTGGGTATAAATAAACCAAATGGAGCATCAAACGACAGGATATGACGTGTACAATGTACATATAGGTACAATTACGTATAGATATGGTTTACATCAAAATCGGTTCTGCCATTTACTAGGGGTGGAAAGGAAAGGGTTAAAAATCTTTGAAAGAAGAGGAGATATGGGAGCGAGAGGATAGCCACACCCTGGAAATTTTGAACTCTACTCAAAGCCACATAGGCCTGGCCCTTGGAATTTTTTTTTCCTAAATATACCACTTCTTTTGCCACTGTGGTCCATTACAATTTGGGCACGGTAACGGCCCAAATCAATATGATGTAGGAATGTAATATGGAGGTACATTTGATAGTTCGGTCTCGCTCACTTGAAAATATTACATGAAAATAAGAAACAGAAGTTTAAAAATTTAAAAATTAAAAAAAAATCCCAAAGCAACGAAGATAAAGGAATAAATCATTTTTCAAACTTCCCGACGATCTTAAAAATTAAGTACCATTCTAAAAAAATATTTATAGAGGTATATATGATATTATATTATGATAATGTTGGCATGGCAGCCCCGACGACTTGGTTTTTTTTATAAATATTTAAAATGGTATTTATTTTTAAAGATCGTCGGGAAGTTTGTGAAATTATTTATTCCTTTTTCTATGCACTTTTCTTCGTTGCGTTGGGTTTTTTTTTATTTAATTTTTATTGCACGGTCTAAACGGTTTAGTTACTACAGGCGTGAGACAGGAAAGATCTGATTTGGATTTGGTGCTGGATTTGATAAGAACTGAGTATCGATTAAGCTGATCAGTTGCTGCACGATACATTGTTAATAACATCCATACAAGGAAGGAAGAAATTTGCTCGCCTCCCCCCTGGTGCTTAAAAATAATATGACATAATGTAAAAGAAATACATACATAGAAAATTAATAAGGCATTTATTTTTTTATTTTTTAGCACAGTTCGGTAATAAATTTTACTATCAGTTCTTTTAATTATTTATGGTAGCACGTGTTTACTCAATAATTAAGTTAATTAGTAACTACTATGCAGTCACTATTCCACGCGGACGAAGTCGCGGGCACAGCTAGTAGTTTAATATCATTTGATTATTATGAACCTACTTGTTTTAATTTACTCCTTAAATAAAGTTTTGCTAATTAAATAAGAAATGGTTTTAATAGTAGATAAAATTGCTTATTCTTTCAGATAAATAAAAATGAATATTAAATGAATGTATTTAGTATGTATCTGATTATAATTAGAATTCGTCCAGTAGTTATTGTAAAAGTAATTATAATTCTTCCAGCCATTGCCGTCGAGACATTTAATGCAACATCCTTCACAGCACTAAGATCGATATCATCTAAACTAGCCAAAAGCGATGAATTGGGTATGTAAAAAAGTTTATTATAAAACATATCATAATACGTTATATAATGTAAAATATATATTTTAATAAGCTAAAGAGCTTGTTTGTTTGATTTTTTGAACGCGTTAATCTTTGTAACTACGGGTCCGATATATCGAGAAAGACTATTGTCATCGTTGGCCTATTGAATCTATGGTAAATTATTGTATATACAGTTACATTTGATAGTGATTAAACTTATAATTTTGTTTTCAACAAACACACTTCAAAGGCACTTCTGAACCATCATGTAACCAGAATATTTGTTTTTAGAGCAAGTTTTCCATAGTCTGGCACTAGATGGCATTATAAGTACCTAAAAAATTAATCTTTGTTTTCCAGGGAAAAACATTTCTATCTTCAATCTATTAGAAGTGGTGACGTCAATGGTATTCGGGCCAGCGTATTCAATGATTTACATGATGACGCTAAAAGTTGATGTCTCTATTGTGTATTATGTCAGCACTGTGCTAACATTTCCAGCAATATCTATATTTGTGTGAGTATGGAAAAACCGTTTTATATAATAACTAGCTTTCCGCCCGCGGCTTCGCCCGCTTTGTCTAAAACCTAATAAATTATATACTAAAACCTTCCTCTTGAATCACTCTATCTATTAAAAAAAAACCGCATCCAAATCCGTTGCGTAGTTTTAAAGATTTAAGCATACAAAGGGACATAGGTCCAGAGAAAGCGACTTTGTTTTATACTATGTAGTGATGTATGTTAAATAGTTCTGTGTAAATCTAGGAACCTACTTTTTAAAGAAACCGATATTCTTGAGACTGTAGGTAAACCTACAATAAGGTAGCATTTTTTGTGTAGTACTCAAAGTATTAAAAAGTCTATCACTACTTATTTCAATAAAGTCCTCCACTATGTCTGTCTGTTCGCATTTAACACAAAAATGACTGCACCGATTTTCATTCCGTTTTCAACAATGGAGCGTGGTTGTCGCATAAAGTTTTAACAATAAGAATATTCAAAAACATATTTATTCATAATAGGCCTCCCTATTATTACCATTAGAGAAAAATAATGATTTTAAGTATCCCAGAGCGCAAAATGTAATTTACGTATTAAACTATAATAATGTTTCGTGTGAAAATTTCTCACGTAACAACAACCAAAAAACTAACAATAATAAAGATGAAATCATACGGTCGGATTCTGCAAATGTCAAATTGCACCTAATTTTAACACGCGGCCACGCGCATCGGTTACCTAAATGGTCACCTATTTTTTAATCTTCGTAAAAAAACATGACGGAATTTGGAGGCATTTGGGTTCTTTTTATATCATCTTTCCGGATGTAAGGCTGTATAATTTATTTCGTTATATCCCTATCTTACATCTATTATAGTCTGGACATCACAAAACTTGTCACGAAATATATTGCATCGATTTGGAGGGAATATGAAAAGAAAATAGTTGCAGACCCACAGGCAATCATAGGCCACATTTTTTCATAGATAACAAGCACAACACAGCAACAAAGCACCAATGACCTATTATACTAGTAGACGCGGCATACGCCAACATCATTGCACTAAAAACAGCGTAATTAATACATACCTACTTACTAACGCATTATCACCAATACAGTTGTTCTCTCTTTCACTCTCACGCACGAGACATAATACATGTCTCACTCATGTACTTCGTAATAACAACTGCCGATTAAAATACAAAAAGAACGTCCAGCCACGACGCTGACTAAGTGAAACTCGGGCACTTACCTGAGTTTTTTCTTGCCAAAATTGAGAGCGGGTAACGTATCTAGATTTTTTTATATATCATAGCAAAGCACGGGCCAAAGTAGCTACTAGTTATTATTCTGTGTACTAGTAATTATTCTGTGACCAAAGCAAAATTGACAAAATATATAATTTTAGCTAAAAAACTATTCATTTCTCTTTCTAGGTGGTTTTATATTCAGAACAAGAAAGATATACGAAGACATAAAGCTGAGAATATTGAAGACAAATCAGCGAAATGTAAAGACGTAGCACCCGATTCTACAGAAAGGAAGGAATCTTTAATTGGAAGCATAGAAATTGCTGATAGTAAAATTATTTAGGACTTTATGAGTGAGAGAAACCCACATTAAATCGAGTTAGCAATAACAAAGGTGTTTTATAAGATATTTCCTAGTTAATTTGTTATCAATTGACGGGCTTGAAATAAACAATGAGATATACATATGGAGACGACACCGCCTACTCACTTATGTTCCGCTCACCAATGGCTTAACTGCACGCTAATTTTTTATTTGTTTTAAAGTGAAACGCATCAAATATGCCTTCGTGTGTGTTACGATATTGCACAAATAATACGGAAAAGTGCAAAGGAATAACTTTCATCGGTAAATACCTAACTAGATAATTATTTTAAAACTTAGTTAGAGCAAAAAAATGGCGCACAGATTTTGTTCGTGGTGTCTCTTCCATACGTAGTAATATTATCTCAATGGAAATAAAAAATATATTACATAAGTACTTTATGATCAATGTAAATCACTCTGTAGTGAGCTCTGTAAAAAGGTTATTTATTTGAATTTTAATCGTGGTTATGCCTACAATAATTACTATGTTTACCTTCCTTTAGTTTGAAATAATATTATGTTCTAGTATTAGTTGAGATTCCTCGATTTCGTTTGACAAGATATAAATTTAGTATAAAAATATTGTGATATGTAAAAAAATTTGATTGGTGAGCCTGATCTCAACACTAAAAATAATATAAGGAGGTATATAATATTTCATAGGTTTATAGTAATTTGATTTGTTACATAATTAAATTATTCTAGAATTTATTTAGTTTAAAAAATGAAAATTGCGTGATTTTAAATTATAAGCACAGAATACATAATAGTAGCTAATTATAAGGTAGAAAAATGTGTGAAGATTTTACAAAAAAATATTAATGTATTTTAGATTATTATGTCTATAATTATTGTTATAAAAATAAATTATACGAAATAATAAACATTTTATAGTTATGCAAGCTGTATGCGATTTATTTAGTATAATATACCTTTTCCTTATTATAAAAAAGGAATCGTAAGGCTAATGTTAATCTACTTACTATATAAAAATAAGTCGAGTTTTCCTTCCTGACGCTATAACTCCAGAATGCACGAACCGATTTCCACGGTTTTGCATTCGTTGGAAAGGTCTCGGGCTCCGTGAGGTTTATAGCAAAGAAAAGGTGTCTCTGTTCGCCCGGTTTGCTAGTAATTTATAAATTATAAGTTCATTTTTAAATGGATTGCTCATTGCACTAAATAAAATTAATTACTTTGATTATTTTTTGTCGTATTAAAATATATTTACTTAAAAAAACTGTGTCAAATTCTACAAATCCATATTCTGGTCGTCAACCTTAATTCCATTTAACATCTTGTCAGTCATTGTACTACAATGTAACTTTTAAAATCTTAACACAAGCAAAGTTATTGTGATAAAAGTATTAAAAGTATAAGTATAGAAAAATAAGATAAGAGAAACTACTTTTTTGTATTTACTCGTGTGAGTTCTACCGCATTGAATAATTAAATTAATTATTTTTGCGAAATAATGTACTGTTTGTTATTGTTATTTTTGTGAAAAGCGACAACAAACGGTATGTTGTTTTGAAAATCTTATAATTTTATCTATTTAATTTTTAAAAGGCCCTTTTTATAAATATTAAACCCAGAAAAACAATACACCATAAAATATGTAATCCTTATGGTTTTGCTGGTTGTATGGCAGAAATCGCTTACATTATAAGACCGCACGTGACCGCACTCTGTACATATTTTAACTTGTATCGCTTTTATTTTGTAATCCTGTATTTTTGTGTGCAATAAAGAATTTTTCATTCATTCATTAATTCATTTAAAAAATGAAATATTATAATTTATTTGTTATCATGTACTCACCGAGGAGGAGCGTACTATGTTTAGCAAACATTGGGTTTGTAAATTAAGCTGTAGAAATTAAAGTATGTAGGTAATAGATAATTGTAATACTAACACTAGGATAAGATTTTACTAATACAATATGGGCTATGTGGCCGGAAATAAATCAATTTTATTTATTACTAGTGGTCGTAGTTGTAGTAGTTTCGCAATGAAAGGTAGCCTATGTCCTTTCTCAAATTTCAAGCAAATTGGTTCAGTAGTAGTTTAGGCGTGATTGAGTAAACAGACAGACAGAGTTACTCTCGCATTTATAATATTAGTATGGATTTTATTTATGTTATGTTTATCTAACTTTGACGTAGGTAGGTAATGCTAATGAAAATGTGTGTACAATTTTATAACAATTACTTTTAATGATTAGTCTTGATTAGTAATAAAAATAGTGACGCTAAGCATGATTGGATATTATTATATCCTAAAGTGTATTGTCTTAATCTTATCTTACTTAATATTTTATATTATAGTTGCGAAAGTTTTTGAATTTTGACGATGTATGTATGTATGTTTGTTGATTTCTACGCAAAAACTACTGAACGGATTTTGATAATACTCGGCAGTGATGTAGCTTACCATATAACACTTGAAATTTAGAAATACTTGCTTTTGCCCGCGAATTTGTCTGCGCGGCACAGCTTATAATATTATATTTTTTTGTTTACATAGTAACCTACCAACGTTAGTACAATTTTTTAACAGACTTAAATAGAAGGAGGATCTAAATATGGAGGGAATATCTGTTTCAAAATCTACTAAGTGAGATAGCAAGACATTATATATATATATATATATATATATAAATATATATATTATTTATAAATGCTATGAACTTGTAAACCCATAAAATATCGGAAGCTTCAGCTACAAGGGAGCTTAAGCCTGACAATATCTTTTGTTTGTGTTATTTTTGTAAAGCTCAAACTTTTTGATTCAAATAATCTTTAACAATTGCATAATTTATGAATAATGTTTGTTTTTCAATTTCGCAATAGGCAACACTGTGAAATCTTTACTAATATTGTTAAGCTGAAGAGTTTGTTTGTTTGTTTGAACACGCTAATCTCGGGAACTACTGGTCCAATTTGAAAAATTTTTTCGGTGTTAGATAGTTCATTTATCGAGGAAGGTTATAGGCTATATATCAATGTTATATATCATCACGCTAAGACCAACAAGAGCGGAGCAATGCGGGTGAAACCGCGGGGAACAGCTAGTTAAAAATAAAATTCTATTTCCAACCCTTAATTTTATATCTATTCATATGTATTTTCAGATGATTTACAAACAATTTAATTTTAAAATTGAGTATTACGAGTATTGCTTTTTTATTAACATACACGAAAGTTTATGTATATAAGTCATAGTGTATGTTAAATAATAAATTTCCTTTTAGACCTCAAAAAGCCTACAATTATTATCTTCACAATAATTTGAAAATTAATAATTATATTTTTACTATCATTAGATGTACTAACGTATTACGTCATCTACACTAATATTATAAAGAGGAAAACTTTGTTTGTTTGTTTGGTTTATTGTAATGAATAGGCTCATAAACTACTGGACCGATTTTAAAAATTCTTTCACCATTCGAAAGCTACATTATCCACGAGTAACATAGGCTAGGTTTTATCCCCGAAATCCCACGGGAACGGGAACTATGCGGGTTTTTATTTGAAAACGCGGGCGAAGCCGCAGGCGGAAAGCTAGTAATTAATATACTGACTTGCATTCAATACCAGCATCAATATGTATTGTTCACAACACTGAAAGTCTATTTTATAATGCATAATATTATTTGTGACTTTATCAGCTCATGGTCGATACAGTGGCTAAACAAACACCCTGTACAAATAGTAATTAGAAGTGTTAAATAATGATAAAAGTTATATACAGCGTGTTTCAATATGCAATACACATTAATTTGTATGATGCTAATAATAATAAATTATAAATATTTCAGTACAATTTTCACACACGGCACGATCTGATCCTATACTATGCTTTCGCTTGTGTTATGGAAACCAGATGACTGATAAACGTACATATATAATTTTAAATAAATACTTATATAGATAATTAACTCCCAGATACAAAGCAAATATCTATGTTCATCACACAAATATTTGCACTGAGTGGGAATCGAACCCTGGCTTGGAAGACAGGGTCACTAAGATTATATTATAGGCCTGGACATCTCTCGAGTTAAAGCAGCATAAAAGCATTTGACATGGCTTAGGTAAGTTGGCAGTTTTTGAGTAAAATCGTAACAAACAAAAATCAAATATTTTTCATAAATAAAAAGAAACAAGATTTTGTTTGTCTATGGTTAATTGCTCTTTGAAAGAGGTTTCCCTAACACTTTTAGAATTTCAACACGACCTTTATTAAGCGAAATTTCGTGAAGAAATATCGAAACAACGATATCATTTCAGTCTATATGTGCTTCCATTAAACTAGGATATGTTGCTTATTTTCCGCACTGCAGAATCTAGATATTCTAGTACTTTCTCCAGAATCTTAGGTTGTACACTCGAAGACGTAGAAATGAAATAAAAACTGAAATATATTTTTTATGAACTTCGAAATAATACGGTGAATAAGAAAATGGTTAAAGTATGTATTTATTATGCTATCTGAATGCAAAACTAATATTCAGAGAAGTTCATGTTAGAATTATTTATAATAAATGCACAAATATGATCTTTGAACTGTTCTGATGGTATTTTGAATACATAATTTTTTTTTGCTTCTCTCAAGTTCTCTCATAATAAGAATAAAACTTGCTATAATCCTTAATAACGAAAATCCCAAAACAACATACTTGGCATTAACGCGTTGAAGAAAAAAAAATAAGAAGCATCATGAATAGAACATCCTATTCTAAAAATAATGTTATCGTAACATTTTGTTGGTATACTTTTATTACTATCGACGCAGATAACAAAGACAAAGAAAACGATAAATCTTCGACTCAGAGCGAAAACGTATCAAACGCTGTTGGCGTTTGTAGCGAAATTAATAAAGTCAAACAAGAGATCACTATGACAACCGTAAAACCACCACCAGAACCTGAAGAACAACTTCTAACCAAAAATAAACAGGGCATAGAAACTAAGAATGAAGCAGAAAACAAAACTTTCTTTGAAAAACTATTATACCTCAAATCCAACATATCAGTGGAACCTATTTTGGCAGGACTCGTTATTCCTTCAATGTTGTCCAAATTGGCGATACAGAATCTCAATTTAGATAAAGTTTGTCGTGTCAAAAATGACTATGGCGACGAAATATGTGATGCCCTTTTAGAAAAGAGAGGCAATTTAAGCTCCTACGAGGCAGAAGTACAGACAGTTATATCATCTATTGAAGCATGGAAGAGTGTGATACAAACGTCTTTACCGACAATCCTCGTCATATTTATGGGAGCTTGGAGTGACAGAACTGGAAATAGAAAGCTTTGCATTCTTCTGCCGTTGTTTGGGGAGTTTTGTGTTTGTTTAAGCAATATATTTAGCACGTATTTCTTCAAGGAGATATCAGTGGAACTGACTATGTTCTTGGAAGCGTTCTTTCCATCTATTACAGGTGGATGGGTCATGGTGTATCTCGGTGTGTTTAGTTATATAAGTGACATCACAACCCCTGAGTCGCGGACTTTTCGTGTTGGTTTAGTCAATTTGTGTTTAACTGCTGGAATTCCAGTAGGCACAGCTCTGAGTGGGATTTTATTGAAAATTTGGGGATACTACGGTGTATTCACTATTTCGGGCTTCATTTATTTAATAACTTTACTATACGGATACATTTATTTGGAAAATAGGACAAAACCTGGAACTGAAAAGGTATAGTTTAGTATTTTTTTTTTCTTAAAATATGTGATAACAAATAAACCCCCATAATTAAGACCTATTTACTTTGCATTTTTAATAAATAACAATTATAATTTTTATCTTTAGTATCTTATTTACTAGCATTAAGAAGATAATAAAATAATTGTGGAACGCAAAATATTTACTGAGAAATTATATTGTTTTAAGGTAAAGCCTTTTAAAATAACCGAAGTTTTTTCACTGGTAAAAGAAACAGCTGTTGTTGCATTTAAGAAAAGAGATGGGAATTTGCGAAAAAAGATTATTCTTACCCTTTCCGTTGTTGCTATTGTATATGGACCGAACCATGGTAAGTTTAATTTAGCTTTATTTTTAGAATTGTAGGTAAGTGTGTATTGTGATAACAAAATCTAAAATTTGAAGAATCTGTATTGTCCATATCACCTCAATATTCCATATTACTTTAAACCTTAAAAGCTGTATCAAACGAGCTAGTAGAGCACCTTACAAAATATTTCTAGAACTAAAGTGTGTCACCATTTAGATAACCTTCAATTTAATTTCTTCGATACTTATTTAACTTTTCACTATTATCCCTATAACGAGCGTGATATCTTTATAAAATATTTGTATTTGTTTAACATTTCTCTATTTACAAATATTATTGGCAGTGGAAGTATGAAAATTGCGTGAAACAATAACATTAGACACAACTAGTGCAGAGACACTACGAATTTCATTAAACATTCAATGTTCGCTGGCAAACTGAATTCAATGGATTTTTATTCAGTAATGTAAACTTGAATTTTGGACTCTGTGGCTATGTTATTAAGATGATTTTCATTTGACAGGCGAGAGAATAATCACCTACATGTTTGTGAGATATCGGCTGAAATGGGATGCTTTGAAATTCAGCCTCTATTCCACTTACAGCCTCATCACACATTCACTAGGTAAGCACGTTTCATAAATGAACTGATGTTTTTAATCGACTCGTTTACGTCCCTGTAGTATTATTTAAAAAAACATGGTCTATTTGCGCACTAGAAAATTTGATGGGAAACCCTATTTTTTATCTAACTACATCCTAGTAATTTATGTTGTAAAATAATGAGTGTCGCCTATGGTAAACAACTGTGTTAACCGTAAAATAATATTGAAGAGCGCATCAATTTTACCTGATCTAGTACATATTATTTGAGTTGATATTGTATGTAGATACAAAAAGACAAAATGTGCTTTTCAATAACATCAATATACAACTTATAAAACTCGCTGACTTTCAGAAAACTTAAAATTTATAAAAAAAAATATCTAATATAACTTTTTTCCATATTCCAGGGGCTCTGTTTTCAATTAGTGTGTTCAGCAAACACTGGGGTTTCCACGACAGCATGTTATGTCTCATATCTATAGTCAGTAAATTAATTGGCTCAGTGTATCTCGCATTTGTTACGACTGATATGGAAATGTTTATGGGTGAGTAGAAGAGATACAATTGAATGATAATAACAAAAAATAAGAAATTTACGGCCGGTTTCTGAATCCAGTACGATTTTTGAACCGAGGTTCGGCGTTCGTTCGGAAATTCAGCACTTAAAGATAGTATAATTTTTTACGTAATACAAACAGTATTACGTAAAATGGATAACTAGTAGATAAACAAGATTTTGTAACAAATACTAAAATGTCTTCAAAAGTTCATAACTGGACAAAATTTGAATAGGAACAACCGGAATGCAGTAGCTTTTAAATAAAAAAATCAATATCGTTTCATCCAGTTGAAAGTTACAAAAAAATACAGTCGTCAGAAGTCAGAATGTCGTTCAAAATGATTTTCATACAATAATTAGATTATGACAAGATAATCAAGCATTGGAATTTTGTGTCGATGAAAAAAATATCCTTTAAAATACGTCAACATTGTCTCACAAATAAATAAAGAGATTACAATGTGTGGTGTAAATGCAATGCTATTAATCGTGATTGATTACGCTCATTATTGCATACTTATTGACAGTTAATACATTATTCAGTTTCTCTACAATTTTACATTGATTTTACAAATGCGTGGCTACGAATATGATGATTGTACTACCTACATATTTTTTTGACATGCCGATATAAATAACTGATAATCTCTACATCTAGTCATATCATTCGTTCAGTTTGTTGTGATTTAAAACAACAGAACAACAATTATTATTATTACAACATTTCTGTGACTATGTTTGTTCAATAGCAATTTCGGAGCCAAATCTGAAATGATTTGGACGGGACTTTAACTTGCATTAAGATTATTATTATGTATATATATTATACAGCATATATAAGTTACATTAAACAGGTGTGGAAAGCTGGTGCCTGTGGTAGGTGTAAACCTGTAATACAGGTCACCAGGTCTCCACCACTCGGATGAACAGAACATTATAATTAAGACAAAGAAAGAAACTATGTAGCTTAAAAATCAAATTACTTTAGTTACATTAGCAAGAAAGTATAAAAGAAAATAATACAAAAAAAAAACTAAAATTAAACATGCATACTTTTATTGTTATAGTGAATCCATGATATATCTTCTTACAAATTGTATCTTCCTATTTCTTACAAAGTTCCCTAAAATAAATAAATAAATTATAAATTATCTCGCGTTATAGTTCCAAACCAAAACCAATATATAAGCAGATCATATTCAAAGTACATCTAAATTCAAGGAATTCCTTTGATACGTGACTAAATATTTTCATTTATTTTCAGTGCCAATAGTTGAAATTCTAAACGCAACAACGTTCACCTCTCTGAGGTCGATGGCTTCGAAGCTAGTTCGAGACGAAGAAATGGGTACGTTTTATTTATATTTAACTTTTATTATATACTGTAAAAGATTAGATGCTTAGAAGTAGCGGTTTATTTGATTTGGGATATTAAGATGAATCCTAATCCATGTTTTATTAATACATTTGGAGTTAAGGGAAGGTTGAAATTGCTCCCGTAATAAAATGCATTTAACTTTTTTATTATATCTTTTAGTGCTTTGCTGCAAAGAGTTTTTGAGTCCCGAGTTAAATTAAAACACTGGGGAGGATTTCAGTTTGCAAATCTATAATATAAAAATGAATCGCAAAAAGTGTTTGTAAGCGGATAACACGAGAACGACTGAACCGATTTTGTTAGTTCTTTTTTTATACTATTCCTTGAAGTACAATGATGGTTCTTATGCGAAAACATGTAAACACGTACCACGGGCGAAGCCGGGGCGTACTGCTAGTTTACTATAAAAATCATAGAACGATGTGATGTATGACATAAAATTTATAGGTATTTAAAATGACAAAAGTTTTATGCATAGTTTCTTAAACGCTCATATTTTGTATGCGAGTATAAAAGGATATTTCGCGTGTAAACCTGCTATAAATTACTAACATGCTTCCTGTCTTCCAATACAGTTTTGTATCATATAGTAAAGGATTTGTTATAAAAAGGTACTTTAATATGTGTTAAAACTAGTTGACAGTAGTTTGTTTATCTACTCCTTCGTAAAATGTGAATATTAGACGTGTTTACGACTATTTTCCTACTACCATTTTCATTGTGATAATCTACATCACAAAAACTCAAATTCCATTTATACTAAACTAAAATCTATAACATAATACTACTTACTATTTAGTAACATTATATGTTACCCAAAAGCAAATTTTCCCCACCAAACATTTTTACTTCACTCACAATTCAAGTCAATGATACTATTTTACAGGGAATTTTCTTTGATACAATCGATCATTATCTATTTAGAAATAATTTAAAATTGTTTTTCAGGTAAAATGAATTCGCTATTCAGCCTGGTGGAGACGTTGGCGGCATTGCTCTTTGATCCCACGTACTCGATACTGTACGCTCGTACTATATCGATATTTACCGGGTCCGTGTTCATTTTTAGCGCAGTTATGTCGGTACCGGCTATTGCTATTTTAATGTAAGTTCTCTTGTTTTATGTACATAATTTCTATATTTTAGCTGATAAGGGATACCAATGTTTTTTACGATACTTGTGAAAGTTTGAAGAAGGGAAGAAAGAATAGAAGAAATTTGGTTGCCAGGCAGGATCGTGAATTTGGCAAAGAGACACGTGTTCAAATCCTGCCTCGGGATCGGATTATTTCTCGTCATTAAAAATGTTTCATTTATAAAGCATTGGAATTCTACACACTCAATATTAAATGTATAATGAAATAGAATGAATGCTTAGTCTAAAATAAAGTTATTGCTATCCTCTTATGAAAGCTCCGTCTTACTAAATCTAGTAGTTTTTGAGATATCCTAAAACTAGAACACAGACTCACACTTTATACGAATAAACATTAAAGAAAGAAAAAATATATTACAAAACAACATTTAATAATTTAGAGGATCGAACTCAGGGCATCTACTCAACTGTTTCTCACCCTACAATTATCTATACATATAATAAATCTGTAGAAGGGTCAATTCTGTACATTGAAAATATTGAAAAAATAAATAGCAGGGGATGTTACTGGATCGATACCAAACCCAAATATGTGATTAAAAAAATTTTTGTCTGTCTGTCTGTCTGTCTGTCTGTCTGTCTGTATGTGAAGGCATCACGTGAAAACTAGCGGTTCGATTTCGATGAAACTTGGTATAATTATACCTTATTATCCTGGGCGTAAAATAGGATACTTTTTATCCTGGAAAAATACGTAGAAAAAAATTAATCTTAATTTTTCAGTTATCCATAGACGTTGTTCTGTAGTAGGTACCGCGAACACACGTTGCGTATTATTATAGACCTAGCCGTATTTGGGTCCAATAGATATTTATAAGATGTCATTGTCAGAGTTACTCAAAATGGAGAAATAACCATCCACGCGAAGACCGACATCCGCGCGGACGGAGTCGCGGGCGGAAGCTATCTATACATATAATAAATCTGTAGAAGGGTCAATTCTGTACATTGAAAATATTGAAAAAATAAATAGCAGGGGATGTTACTGGATCGATACCAAACCCAAATATGTGATTAAAAAAATTTTTGTCTGTCTGTCTGGCTGTCTGTCTGTCTGTCTGTCTGTCTGTATGTGAAGGCATCACGTGAAAACTAGCGGTTCGATTTCGATGAAACTTGGTATAATTATACCTTATTATCCTGGGCGTAAAATAGGATACTTTTTATCCTGGAAAAATACGTAGAAAAAAATTAATCTTAATTTTTCAGTTTTATCCATAGACGTTGTTCCGTAGAACCGCGAACACACGTTGCGTATTATTATAGGCCTAGCCGTATTTGGGAATTGGGTCCAATAGATATTTATAAGATGTCATTGTCAGAGTTACTCAAAATGGAGAAATAACCATCCACGCGAAGACCGACATCCGCGCGGACGGAGTCGCGGGCGGAAGCTAGTTTAGAATAATAATTGCACATGAACTGTTGTTAGCATCTAGATTATATCGTTTTAATTTCAAAGTAATAGAAGAGGAATCAAATAATTATTTATTTCAAACACCATGTAATGCAGCATGATTGTATGTTACGAGTAAGTTTAGATTTTTTATAATAATTGTAAAAAATACTGTAAAAAATTCCAGAAAAAAATTAACTTCATACAAAACAATGTATAACTAACAAATAATACGCTTTTTTATAGGAGGATGTTTAAATAGCAAACTTTTAAAGGAGGCAAAGGAGGCAGGATTTTGACGATAAACTGCAGAATAACCTCGTAGTTACTTGGGAAATTATTATAGCCTTATATATAAGCATGAATTAAATTAAGTTTTATAAAATTTACTTCAGTGCCTTTACAATTATGTAGAGCCTCCTTGTAGAGATCAATAAAACCTCCAGTTTTATATTAATAATACAAGTATTTTTTTCTTGCAGGTGGCTTTTTATCCAGCATCGAAGGGAAAGGAAAGAAAAAAGAAAAGAAGATACTGAATTGAATTTAAAATTATAATATAAAGTATTACGAAACTGTATGTGTTTAAATTATCCCTAAAGTTAGGTGTTAATTATAATAATTAATATTGATAAGTAATTGTAGTCGGTATAAGCCAGCTTCATATCCTATCCTATCCTATCCTACTAATATTATAAACTAGCAGTCCGCCCCGGTTTCGCCCGTGGTACATATTTACGTTTTCTCTACATAAGAACCATCCTCGTACTTCAAGGAATATAATAAAAAAAGAATTAACGAAATCGGTTTAGCCGTTCTCAAGTTATGCGCTTACCAACACATTTTGGGATTCATTTTTATATTATAGATGCGAAAGTTTGTGAGGATGGATGTATGTGTATGTATGTTTGTTACACTATCACGCAAATACCAACCGATAACAATGAAAAGCACACATATTATAGAAATTAACTGGGGTTAACAGTTAACACTTAGAATAGGTTTTATCCCGGAAATCCCACAGGACAACTATGTGGGTTTTTGTTTGAAATCTCAGGCGAAGCCGCTGGCGGAAAGCTAGTTTTAAATAAAGCTTATTTTTTATTTAGTTTCGGAATCCATTAATACTCGTATATTGTGTTCTAGGCCTGGAAGGAAAAAGCTTGAGACTAATAAAAAAATTAATTACGTCCCAAAAATTAATTACATCTTCAACTTGTAAAAACCAAAGTCTTCAAATATGATTGCTCTTCCTAGAAATTAAGACGAACTGTATATAAAAAGATTCGCAAAGATCGTTCCATGATAATTCTTAATACAAAATAATCAAAATATACATGTTATAATACATGGATGCAAACCAATAAGTACGTACTGAGAAATTGAGAATAGTAATTTTTTTTCTAATCATTAATTCTCGAAAATGTTTAAACTTCGAAACTGACCAGTCATCGCTATAATATTATGTAATAGCATATAACGAAATGTTGTCTGCTTGTAACCAATTGTAACAGACACGATTGAAGGTTTAGTAATAAACCTTGTATATAGGTGTCCCCACGGTGTCCTACTGTTGGTATACTAAGCCCAAAAGAGTTTATAGTTTTGCATACGCTGCTTACGTAAAAAATACTTATAAAATTCCAGACGCATTTTTTTTTCAATAGATGAATTCTTAAAACTCTATGTGTACACCAATAACAAGCAACCCGCCCAAATTTGCCACTAGCACGTAAGCTTTGTTTTCATAGACATAATGCTCTCATTAGAGAAGCGGTATATGCCGGCTGCGCGAAGCTAGAGAAGGAAACATGGATTTTTCAGGAAGAATTTAGCAAAAAAATTTTGACGTAATTGATTAAGTATTTTTTTACGTGATCAGGTTATGCAAAACTGTAACTCCCTTCGCGCTTAGTATACCAATAGTTGGACACCCTGTATAGGTTTGCTGTCATCAACCCCTCTTATTGCATAATTAGTAAAACCCTTTGCTTTGATTGCATTTTAAATAACTTCTTATGTTATTTTAACATTAATATTAATTTGACTACAGTTACTCTGTCGCTCTCTTATTTTAATTTACTTAGAAAAAGACGACGAAGCACGACACTACTCATTCCTTAGAACTCATTCGTTGCCCCTTTTGACAATAAGTGATTTATTTTTTACCTACCTAATACCCAAAAAATCAAAATATTTGATTATCACAAACCTTTTTTGCATTGTTCTAAGTAAATATTATGTTCTATGTTAGTGTTTATTAGTTCCATGGTAACTATTAATGCCACAGATTATGATAGAAAGAATTATAAAGCTACTAGATTTCCGCCCGCGGCTTCGCCCGCGTTTGCAAAGGAAAACCCGTATAGTTCCCGTTCCCGTGGGATTTCCGGGATAAAAACTATCCTATGTGTTAATCCAAGTTACCCTCTATATGTGTGCTAAATTTCATTGTAATCGGTTCAGTAGTTTTTACGTGAAAGAGTAACAAACATCCATGCATCCATACATCCATACTTACAAACTTTCGCCTATAAAATATATATTAAGATATACATCATAAATTAATAATTTATACACACAGAGTCGCGGGTAATAAATAGTTTAAGTCTAAGCAACTGTTCTGTGAAACCCGTTTACCAAGTGAGTAAAAAGTTGTTGATCTTAAGCCAAATAACCGTATAAGTACACAAAAAAGTCTTAACCAATACAACATTTTGCGAACGACTTTGTTTACTATTTTCTTTACTTTTATTATATTTGAATTTATTTAGATAGGTGCTAGCTTTCCACTACGGCTTCACCCGCGTAATCGAAGAACAATCCGCAGTTTCCGTCTCATTTGGTCTGGTCCCGGATAAAACCCATTAACCTACTGATTGAATCGCATCAAATCTTAATTAATCAATTAATCTGGATTTGGTGAGCTAATAATATACTTTTAAATTTAGATTTAAAAGTATTAAGTAAGTAAGTATTTGAAGGTTCCGTAACGGTGGTGGCAAATTGTTCCAGCATTTAGTGGCGTTATATAATTTAAAATTACCCTTAAAACAAGCGGTGTTTGGGTATAAGGAGTTTATGTTTAGCATCCCTGGTGTTGTATTGGGTGTTTTGTTCATTCCTCCAAATAAGTTTTTCGAAAAGATAGTGAGGCGATTCTGTCTTGACAATACCAAAGATAGGGACGCAAAGTGCCTGTTGCGCTCCATGTTTAGACATCGCGATATGGCGTGATATTTTCCGTCTGATTACTTTTATTTACGTTTTGTACGACCTAATAACCGGTGTCCATACATCACATCGATAGAACTAGACTATCACATAATTTGATTCTGAGACTGGGTTCAATATATTGTCTGATGCGATATAGAACCTTAAGTCTATAGAAACAATTAGCTGCGTAGTGTTAATGTACTTCTCAAATCGCAGATTCTCATCAAAAACGATGCCAAGATTTCTGGCCTCCTCAACACGCTGTATAGGTAACCCATCTATGCATAAAAGGATGGCAGCTTATTTTTAATTATTTTGACAGTAGAAGGGGTTCCGAGTATCATATATTTGGTGTTATTGGGGTTGAGAACAAGAGAGTTAAATTCTGACTTTTCTGCCGCAACTTGTATCTCTTGTGGGCGAAATAAAATATATAACTGCACATCATCCGCATAAATGTGGTACCGACAAAATTTTATTCGCGTCACTATGTCTGCACTATACAGTTTATATAAGAGGAGCCCCAAAATAGATCCTTTAAGCACTCCTCGTGTTACCGCATTACATTCAGAGAGCATAATTCTTCCATCCTCCTCTACAACGGAAACAGTCTGAGTTTGAGACGATAGGTAGCTATTAAACCACTTTACTGTCAATGAGCTTAAACTGTAAAAAGTGAGTTTAGATAGCAGCAGAGGCACATTTATAGTTTCAAATGCGTAATGCGCGTAGTCCAGTAATACCAGGAATGTACCTTTGCCCTCATCTTGAGCCGATATTATAACGTCTACTACGTCTGTTATGGCTGTTGCAGCATTTTTGTTTTTTTTAAACCAGACTGACGATCTGAAAGGATATTATTGGGACTAAGAACTTCATTAACTGCTTATACAGTACTTGCTTTCCACCCGCGGCATCGCCCGCGCAGTCAAAGAAAAACCCGCATAGTTCCCGTTCCCGTTTGATTTCCGGTATAAAACTTATCCTTTGTCCTTTCTCGGGTATCAAAATATCTCTATACCAAATTTCAAGCAAATTGGTTCAGTAGTTAAGGCGTGATTGAGTAACAGACAGACAGACAGAGTTACTTTCGCATTTATAATATTATTAGTATGGATTTTTTCAATAACCTTTGAAAGGCAAGGCAGTATACTTATTGGACGGTCCTTCAGCTCTTGTGGATTATTAGTTTTCGGTGCAGGACGAACGAGAAGATAGATACGTTCTGCCACGTTAATCTTCAATACATTGTATAAAAAAAGTCGCTTTATCTGTCCCTATGTCCCTATGTATGCTTAATTCTTTTAAACTACGGAACGGATTTAGATTATTTTTTTAATAGATAGAGGAAGGTAGGTATATAATTTATATAATATTCGAATCAAATCCAAGACTTTTTAATTGTAGCCTTACTAAGCCTGTGTTACTAAATTGATAACAAACTTTACTAAAAGATGTATTTTTATAGAGGTACCTACTAAAGAAAACACAAGAATCAACATCAATAGGCAGATAAAGTCAATGATTAGCATATTCAAACTTGCATTTATTGTTTTGTTGTCTGTATGGTAAGTGCATTGCACGTGAACAGATTAAAAATATAGATTATCACCTTGTAAATGTGATATCAATATAACCACAGCTATTATCACGCTATAGGAAGTTAACGTACTTGTTATACGATTATATATAGTGAACTAGATTTCCGCCCGCGGCTTCGTCCGCGTTTGCAAAGGAAAACCCGCATAGTTCCCGTTCCCGTGGGATTTGCGGGATAAAAACTATCCTATGTGTTAATCCAAGTTACCCTCTATATGTGTGCTAAATTTCATTGTAATCGGTTCAGTAGTTTTTACGTGAAAGAGTAACAAACATCCATACATCCATACTTACAAACGTTCGCCTTTATAATGTAAATATTAAGATATATAATAATAACCTATAGGTTTTGCATCCAAGTTTCATTCGTCGGGATTTAAATTAATATTTTTCGCATAATTTAAAAAAGAAATAGGTAGGTGTAAAGAATGAAGAATTAGGACCGGGTCAAATATGCCCAACAGTCCTGATTGTTATATTGTTATAAAGTTATATATTTGATAAAAAAAACACTACAAAATTCATGCTTTGCTTATTTTTATGTTTAATCACAATTGAAAGAAAATATACGTATTATTTACCAATTAAATTAAATACAGTACCTACATACCTACCTATTACGTACCTTTTATATAAGGGTCATTATACAAAAATGGGGTAACTCAATGTCACCAGCCAATTTATACAAAGTCTTATTATATTTTAATCAAATAACAATCTATTTTAAAACAATAAAGCGTCCTTTATTTGGTCACTCACTTTCACTTCTTTATTTAAAATACAAATTGATAAAAAAACAAAATTAATACTTAAATAATCAGTACTTTGGCATGTCACAACTCCGAAAACCAACAATCAAGTGACTAT
This sequence comes from Colias croceus, assembly GCF_905220415.1. NCBI lineage: Eukaryota > Metazoa > Arthropoda > Insecta > Lepidoptera > Pieridae > Colias > Colias croceus. The sequence goes on from NC_059542.1 coordinate 9,535,672, forward strand.
TTTATAAACATTATCATTGATTAGAGAAAACTTACTAATTCAGGACAATCTTTGATATACATAGTATTATATAGTATAACTTTAATAACGAAATGTTTAACATTTTATTTAAAAAATAAAAATAAACTTTGTCATCGTTTTTATTGGTCAGTCCGTTGTGTGTTTTTTAAATTTGAAATTCTCGCTAAATATCACCAAGTCGAGGTCAAATCCCTGTCTAAATATTAATGTTGGTAATGAAGTTACTTGTGCATCCCATATTTTGATGGCCGTCATAACTGTACCAGCGCTAGGGTTGTGTTTGTCCTCTAAATTCGTGCTGCGCCAGTCAACATTTCAGTCCTATGGTGAGTCGTTATTTTATTGTTAAACTGATTTTTATTTTCATTCATACATGGTTAAGTATGATTTGTAAAAATATAGTTTGTTGATATTAGAAATAAGGCAAAAAAACATAATTTGTGATTATAATCTCATATTAAGTCCCTTTTTATCAATCCGCTGGCATCAGTCCTATGTCAGATATCGCGCCAGTGGACTGACGCGACCCCATAGTACTGATGATTCTATCGTTTTTGAGAACTTTTATCTTGATTTCTATTGGTATAAGCATTTCTATTTGATATTTTAGTTTAAAACATCATGCGCCACGCTAAAAGAAACTGAATTTGACTAGGGAAGAAACATTTAAAAAAGAGTAGCAAAGAAAAGAGCTATTGAAACAAACTACTAATAATTTTATTTAAAAGATCTTATTTTATTTTAATTATTGATTTTGGTGCTTTCAGGGCATAGCTTGTTATATGTATTTATTAGATAAATACGTAAACGTATAATATTGTGAAGTAAAATTACCTCAAAATAACATAAAAGTTAATTATTTTAATAACATTATAAAAATGTCAAAAGGTTCTTATGAAAACTCAGATGAGACTTTCATTCAAGCCTTTGGTTAAAAACCATAAACCATTTTATGAAAATTAGTACTTTTAACATAAATAATGTTAGATTTTTAGGGCTCCGAACCAAAAGGAAAAAACAGAACCCTTATAGGATCACTTTGTTGTCCGTTTGTCTGTTAAGACGTTTTTTTGAAGCGCGTGGAGGTATCAATTTGAAATTTATATTGAATACTCAACATTAAGAACCCTTGGGGCTGTAAAAAAATGAAACTTATAACGCAACGCAATTAAAAGATACCTACATCCGTTAATACTGCAAATTTCCGCAAAATTAAATATTCGCAAGGGAAAAATACACAGGATGCTTGCCGTGTATACAGTCTTAAAATATGGTAAAAAGCAACGTCTTATAACACAGATAAAGGAAAAATTGCTAAAAGTGTAAATTTTAAGTTACAAACATAATAAAAAAAATAGGTTTGTTAGGAGTCCAACTCGCACTTGGCCGTTTTTTTTGTTTCTATTGTTTGTGAATTACTTGAAATATTAAGTAAAACTAAGTCAAAGTAGTAAGTTAAGTAAGAGAGTAAGAATATTCACGTTGCGTTAAATGTCAGAAGGCTGTTTTGAAAATTGAGACATTGTTTTTTCCCAGTATCACAATATATTATCAATTATCATTTTTAAATGTAACTAAGTGATGTTTAATACTTATAAGACATGTGCCATTATTAAAACTGAGAGATTTGTAGTAATTTTCATTGAATTTCTTTAAGAATATTACAAAATTGTGTTTTTATCAGTACTATGTTAGCCTTGTCAGTCCCCTGGAGGCCAAATCCAGAAAATTTAAAATATCTCACTATCTACTTAAAAAAGTGGCTGGCCCGATTTGGAACAATATATTCATTAGATTAGCTATCATATACACCCTAATTTGTAATAATCTGATATAAAAAATATAGTAAACAAAATATCCTTAAAAGTTACCCCATTTTTGTATAATCACCCATAAAACATCTATTAAAAACGCTAATACATTACATTTTGTTAAAAACACTCCTGTCTTAAACCAGAGTCTCAGACTACTAAGGTTGACTTAATAAATGTCGCAAAATCCACATCCGTAAACCGGACAAGCAGGCAATTGCTTAAGTAAATAATGATGTTACGAATGTTATATGCACAATAGATGATGGTCAGTTCCATCAGAGACGCTCACAGTACGAACGGCTGTGATATAAAACATTTAAAAATATCGTGCTATGTGATTGTGAACTTAATATAGCAGACCGGTTACTTTTTTGTGCACTCGTTTTTGTTGACATATCTGGTTTTTTGTTTTTAGTCTGTGGTGATATTTCGTCCAAAAAGGTTGTATGGATTGATGGAACATTCGCGCGTATTTGTTTTGCTTTTTTTAATGTTTGAGAATAATTACAGATTATTAAGGTTACATAAATGACGTGCAAAATGCAAATAAAACATACATCGAGCTAACGTTAAACTGTCAATTGGCCGTAATTCCGTTAATTTCAGCAAATTGCTAGTATATTACGGAAATTTTCGCGTTTAATAGCGTGACAATTTGTTTAAATTACGCTCGAATTTCCTGATCTTGACTTCGATTGCAATTATGTTAGTCGGTAAAATTTATTGTGACACGTATTAAGAGAAAATGAGCGCCAGGTAAATGTGGGTCAACAGGCGAAGCATTAAGAATAAATAAGGAAAAAGAGCCGTTTTGTTTACCTACATAAAAAGTATGATAGAAACTGCTATTTATATATTTATAAATATGGATGTATTTATAAATTAAAAGTTTAAAAACCTTTATCTGTCAGATTTTTCATTTAATTGTCGGATTTACAAGAAGTGGATAAGACTTAATTAATTTAGTAACGATGTATTCACAAAGTAAATATTCAAATAAAAAGCCTACAAAGAACTTTGTAAAGATTATTTGAAATATTAAATGAAATAAAAAAATATATAATTACACAAATAATAAAAAATAGTTCATTAGTAAATCGACATTCACCCCGTTAAAATGTTAACAAATCATTATTTAACAGTTCTTTTAAACAATACACATAAACATAAAACAGACATGTTACATATACTTATAGATTAAACCACAAGTAGCTGGTACGTTAGATGACAGAAATAGATAAGTAATTGCCCCATTATATTTCAAGTACTTAAAGACAAAGCATAACGAGGAACTACGAATTAGAAAAACAGCCGTGTAATCATCAATTGATTAATTAATTGTACCTACCTTTTATTTTCCATTTTTTGTCTTGTTTTAATAATAATTAGTACTATACCAATACGAAAATATACTTCGGTGTCAAAAATAAAACGTTTTTAGCAGCTTAGTGTTATACTGTCTGAAATTGAAAGCTTCTAAGATATTTTCACTAAAATTTTCTCTTTACGTGTCCTATTTTACGAATTGGTCAAGATAGAATTCATAAAAATCTATGTAGGTAACATATTATGTCTATGAATTTTTAGCCTTTTGGTAAACAAAATATTTTTTCCACCTTTTGCCTATGAGAATATTTCAATACCTAAGGACATACATTTATTGACGATTTAATGGTAAAAAATACCGGTAAATATACTTGCATCAAGTTGATTCAATCCTAAATATCAGAATGTTAGATTAAACCTTTAAAAACTGTTTGTTCGAAGAAAAGACGAGACACTCTAATAAGAAAATCACTCTTGTGAAGTATGAATATAGTGCTCAAACTGTTTATTAATCTAGTGTTTTCCCAACTTCTATACATACGTTAGGTTTTTAAATTTAAAAAAAAATGTACAATATGTATTTAATACAGAAAACTTATATATATATAAACTAAAGTTGTGTTTTTTTTTAATAATTATTTTTGTTAATGATATTACTTAGAATTATTGAGCTACAACGCAAGATGTTTTATGTTTTAATAATGAACTTTATACATCCTCTCTTGAGTTTTGAGAAGAAAAACGGTTCAGAAGAAAACCTTTATAACGCATAATATCAGTTATCAAATCAAACACAGGTATTATTGTAATCCAACACTTGTGAATTAATTCTCGTTAATAAAAATGTCCTTTTCTACTATATAGATAGATAATTTGCGTAGTTAATATTATTATTAAAGAATATGAAGCGACAAACTGAAGAGCAAAGAAAACTATTAAAATTATTTAAAAGAGAAAGAGGTACAAGAATTGTTTGAAAGCTACTCAAGGATTGCGATATATTAGTAAAATTTACTTGGTAAATTTACAAATGAGTAAACAATTTTATAAGATTCCATAATTTATTTACCTAATACTATTTCACGTTTACATACGAAAATGTATTTCTTGGTAACAACGAATTTTTTGTTTATAACAACTCTTTGGATATGATTCCGGGAACTACAAACACAAAAAGACAATATGGTGAAGTTGAACACTATCTCAAACGCTTTTCCTTTTGAGACTTGTAAAATTATATGAAACTAGCCGTCCGCCCCGGCTTCGCTAGTGGTATATGTTTACGTTTTCTCTCCATAAGAACCATTCTCTTACTTCAAGGAATATAATAAAAAAATAATTATCGAAATCGGTCCACCCGTTCACGCGTGATGCCGTGACCAAGGGAAATAGGGATTCATTTTTATATATAGTGATGTTTGAAGGTACATAGAGTCGTAGATAGAGTCATCAAGTAAAATTATTAATTCCAATATTTACTAGTAGCATTCGCGTAAGGTACTTTATTTATTATGGAAAATATTCTTGCTTGAATTTTTTAAGTTACTCCAGCCGATTTCGATACATTATAGAATGATTTATAAAAGTGTGCTTTGCATAACGTGTCTTTCTTAAATATATCAAATTTAGTTTATAAAGCAGTTACTAAGTTTTCTATTTGATCAAGGCATCATTACTGTGACGTGGAAAAAAAACCTGAGGTAAAAGCTCATTTTGATAAGATGCTAAAAACAAAACAAATTTTGTTTAAAAACAAACAAAATGGTAGAACCAATACAAAAAGTCTCTGGAATTCGACAACAAAAAACTTAAGTAAATATAACTAGTTCTAATTATTATTTACATTACAGTAATTGTGGGTTATGGTTAGAATTTATATAATAAATATCATACATTTGATACATATAACATACTCTGGCAAGCGTTCCTCGCATTTTGAAATAATTATCGTTGAATGTATAAACAACAATTGAATAACTGAAGCCTTCTAATACACAATAATATAATAATTTATATCAATCACGTTAGGTAATTAAAATCTTCATTGTAATTTTTGTCATTGAATCTTGCTACCGATGTTCCTTCAATCTGTACGTAGATATTGAAAGTCCACAAATCGAGTGCTTATCCATCCAATGGAAACAAAACATTATTATCTACAGACAACGGTTATCATTATCTGCGCATATTTGTTATCAAACAAATATCGGACAAGTAAATAATAAGGCAATTATTGTTCTATCATATCGACGTCCACCGTATTTAATTAAACATTGCAACCGATTATAACTTACCGTTATAAAATGGTCATAGCATTGTGATCGCAAGTGTCACATAGCGTCTCGACACGTGGGACAAAGCCAAGATGGCCGACGAGAAGCAAGACCCGGTAATGGCTGAAGAGAAACCTCTGAATAAACATCTCATTAAGTACAAGGATAGGAATTTCTCAGACAAATTATGGTACATTCGGCAGAACATAACAGTGGAACCGCTCCTGGCGGGGCTCATCATACCCAGTGTGATTTCGAGGTTCGCTATGAGCAATTTCAACTTGGACAAAGCGTGCCGACTCAATTTTAAATTCGAGGACGAAATTTGCGATGCCCTAGTTAAAAAGAACAGCAACAACTATTCATCGTATGAACGACAAGTGCAAACTTTGATATCGTCTATTGATATTTGGAGAAGCGTGATCAATACTGCTCTACCATGTATAATCATCATGTTTTTGGGTGCCTGGAGCGATCGGACGGGAAAAAGGAAGCTCTGTATATTGCTGCCCATTTCGGGGGAAGTTATGACGTCAGTGAATAATATTGTCAATGTTTTCTTCTTCTATGAAATCCCGCTCGAAGTGACAATATTTTTGGAGACGTTCTTTACGGCAGTAACTGGCGGTTGGGTGACGATGTTTCTCGGTGTCTTCAGTTATATTAGTGACATAACTTCGGAACAATCGCGGACATTCAGGGTTGGGTTGGTTAGTTTTTGTATGACAGCAGGAGTGCCGATTGGAATTGCAGTGGGAGGAATTTTAGTTCAAAAAATGGGGTATTATGTACTGTTTACATCTACAACTTTCCTGTTCAGTTTAGTGCTTATGTACGGGTGCTTCTACTTGAAGGAACCTGATAACTTTCTTGAAGCTAAAGGACTACCTAAAGTAAGTACTTATATAAATTGTATTGTTTGACCGAATTGTACATATGAGTTGATGTTCTTTTATCAGATACGAATTAATACTCACCTATAAAATATCCAAGATAAATTAGTGGTAATTGTTTTTCTGACATTGTTCAATAATGATTACAATAATTGGGAAATAGATAATCGTATAATTGAATTGACTCCTTTTTTGATACCTATTTAGAATTTTGATAGGTTTTCACGAAGTACTTTAATAAACAAAATTTAATAGAACCTGAGAGAATAGGCTCAACCTCAACTACTCTTTAGTAGGTAGCGACTTTTCGCCAATGCTTACTTTTAAACCTTGTAATAAAGAATTCAAAAGTGTTATAATTAATTAATAGTATACTATGTTGTTTCATCGTTTATCAATTAAAGTCACGCACCAATTAAATGAATATTGTTAATATCCAATTACAAAGATAGGGAGAACTTTGAATTAATTGATTATTACGGGTATTAAAAAGATAGTCTTTCTTAAAACATTACCAACAGTAGTTCAATAAATAGGAAAAATTATAAATATAGAAAATCCATCGGTAGCGAACATGAGTAGATAAATCTGAAAGAAAGGAGTCGTGTAGTCCATACTTAAATACTTATTTACTTATATTTAATACTAGCTGCGCTTCACGGTTTCACCCGCGTGGCTCCGCTCCTGTTGGTCTTAGCGTAATGATATATAGCCTATCTTAATAAATAGGCTATCTGACACTGAAAGAATTTTTCAAAATGTTGTTCCTGAGATTAGCGCGTTCAAACAAACAAATTCTTCAGCTTTATAATATCAGTATAGATTATAAAACGGAAGAGTTTGTTTGTTTGAACGCGCTAATCTCAGAAACTACTGGTCCTATTTAAAAAAATATTTTCGCGTTAGATAGCCTATTTATCAAGGAAGGCTTTGCTAATATCAGCACGCCAACAGCAATAGTAGCAGAGCAATGCGAGTAAAACCACGGGGCAACAGTATTAAATAACCTCAGACCGTTATAAATAGAAAAACAATAGTAATTTAAATTAACTAGTAATAAAAGATATCACCTTAGAATGTCCACGTATAAGATAAGCTAATACTATCCAAAGGTCATAATATTACGAATATAATTCGTGAAATAGTAGCGTAAATTGAATTCCATCGGTGGTAATCAATATATAATAAACTAACTGCGCTCCGCGGTTTCACCCGCGTGGCTCCCCTTCTGCTGGTCTTAGCGAGATAATATATAGCTTATAGCCTTCCTCGATAAATGGGCTATCCAACATCGAAAGAATTTTTTAAATCGGACCAGTAGTTCTAGTAGCGCGTTCAAACAAACAAACAAACTCTTCAGCTTTATAATATTAGTATAGATTAAAAATAAATAACGCATGACAATGACAATGTTCTAAGAATTTAACTAGATTATGTAGAGGTTCAATAATAATTGATGCCTTTCTTCTCAAACGATGAAAGGAACATCAAAAATAAAACTACCATTATTTATTGATTTAAGATTTATGATATGAAGTTAAAAAATAAAAACTCAAACGCAAACATTTATTTATTCAATTAGACTTCATCTAGAAGCACTTTTGAATCGTCATTACATACATATATTTTTAACGTAACCTCGGATTCGGAAAGCAGTATCTATGGAGAAGCACAAATGAGGAAAACAATTTAATCCTGGAAGTTAATCCTTACAAAACCAAAGTAGTATAACCATCTTATTTATCGAACAAGTATAATGAATGGGAATCTTAAAAAATAAAAATAAATGTATTACGTATAAAACAACAGCATTATCTTATCTGTTTTACATATTTGTAATGATTCATTTTTATTTACTAAAAAAATTATAGATATTTTCCATAATATAGAAAAAAATAATGATTAGATACAATAATCATTGATATAAGGTTTTATTAAACTAATTATTTCTTAGAAGAGTATTTCGACACCTGTTCAATAAAAATCACAGTCATCATAATTATTACATCATTATTAAAGCCAAGCCTAAATAAAACTAATAATAATAATACCTGATAAATAAATAAATTATATTGAAAATATTTGGTACCAACAAATGTGAAAAATTGTAGTCTCATGCCTTTTTCGTCGCATTAGGTGGGTACTATAATTGGAAAAAGAGCTTCAGATCCCAATAAAAACATTTCAAAATTATAAATAAATCAATATAAATGTTTTGCGAAATATTCACTTTTCGACATAAATACTTATCCCGCGTTGTCGTGTAATACAACTATTTTAGAAATGTGTTTTAATTATTATTATTATTTTACGGCATACGCCAAGCCCTACATACAAATTGCCCGTCTTGACATTTACAGGTGACATTTCTAAATTATTGTGCAATAATTAATACGAAGAATTATTTTATTGTACGGATAAATTTTAATCAAGGATTAAAAAATAGGTCGTTTAACTTATTGCTAACAAATTTCTCGAGTAAATACTTTGGATTCCTGTATTGCAAGTCTAGGATATTCGTCTCTAGGCTAGTCTGACTCCAATATATTTTGAAGCGTGGTAGCTTTAGGCTTACCGCTGCAATCAACCAAGCGCATCAAATGCTTAAATCATGACAACAGATGGGATACCTGAGGGAAAATATGTTAAACCTATAAAATTCAAAAAACACTCCTATTTCTAGCATACTAGTGGTCAACCCCGTCTTCGCCCGTATTAATTCCTATTAATACACAATATATCGTTAAGATCTCTGACTGCTTCTTAGTTCAAGCTGCGCTCAAAAAAACAATCAGCACTTTCTTAGTGTAACGTCTCAATAGCAAGTCAATTGAATATTGTTAAATGTTTAAAAATTAAAATATAAACCAACTATAAATTAAGTAAGATGGAAGAAATTGTATTCACATGTCCTTTGTTTTAAAATAATAAGCATATTTCTATAAGTTTGGTTCTATCTATACCTATCTATGAATATGTATATTAACAATCAAGTTTATTTATGAATTATAACTAATTTTATTAATTACTAGCGGTCCGCCTCGGCTTCGCCCGTGGTACATATTTACGTTTTCTCTACATTAAAACCATCCTCGTACTTCAAGGAATTTAATAAAAAAAGAATTATCGAAATCGGATCAGCCGTTCACACATGATGCCGTGACAACGCAAAACGGGTTTCATTTTTATACGTATTATAGATTTATGTACTCCTGAATATCAACAAAATAACGCGACTCATTGTTTAAAAAATGCAATATTCATTTTTTAGGATTCACATTTAACGATTACAAATTCTTAAATGAAAATAATAGAAGTCAACGTAATTATGTCATGGATCTTTAGACAGTAAAATTATTGTAAATAATTTATAATCTGCGACCATAGTTGGTAAATTAGCTTCCGCCCGCGACTCCGTCCGCGCGGATGTCAGTCTTTGCGTGGATGGTTTATTTCTCCATTTTGAGTAACTCGGACAATGACATCTTATAAATATCTATTGGACCCAAATACGGCTAGGTCTATAATAATACGCAACGTGTGTTCGCGGTACCTACTACAGAACAACGTCTATGGATAACTGAAAAATTGAGATTAATTTTTTTTCTACGTATTTTTCCAGGATAAAAAGTATCCTATTTTACGCCCAGGATAATAAGCTATAATTATACCAAGTTTCATCGAAATCGAACCGGTAGTTTTCACGTGATGTCTTCACATACAGACAGACAGACAGACAGACAGACAGACAGACAGACAAAAATTTTTTTAATCACATATTTGGGTTTGGTATCGATCCAGTAACACCCCCTGCTATTTATTTTTTCAATATTTTCAATGTACAGAATTGACCCTTCTACAGATTTATTATATGTATAGATTATGGCATTTTATCTGATATTGCTTTAATTATTGTCTTTACTATGGTCATTGTAATTGATAATTATTTCAAAAATCTTCTTTTTTATGAGAAAATAGGCGATACCGTGTACTTCAATTAATGTCGGGATAATTTTCTTCAAATAAGTATTTTACACTTGAACATAGGAAAATCAACTACCTACCCATATTGTGTGGTTTTTCGTATAATATTTGGTAACAAACTTTTATAATAGTAATAAAAATTGAAATGGTAGGTAATAGAAATTGAAATATCCTTACGAACACACCTAAAATTGGAAACGAAGCAGCTAGTAGTTATTTTTCATTACAATTATATGAAAAATAAATGATCACGCATTGGTACATCCAAATAAATTCTGAAAAAAAAATTGGTTGTCTGTAAAGTCGGTTTACTGACGATAGTTGAACGTGACAACGTCCGATTGTGCTTCTCTGTCGCTCGTTCCGCGCTCTCGCTCGCACTTCAAGCCTTACGGAACGCCTCAGAGCGAGGTAACGCCGCATGAGTCATGTTTTTTTCGTGCGTGCAGCCGGCGCTATCGAATTATGAGACGTTGTCACGTCAAAAAACTTTCCATCTGATGTTGCACAGCATAACAAGTGACTAACGTTATAATAAATTTGACTATCTAAGATTAGTTATTCTTTTGAACACTGTACAAAAACATAATGGCGGCATGATGACCTAAATATTGAAGCGAATATTTTGCAATATCTAAATGTATTATTTCTAGATATAAAAATAAAAGGATTTAGGTCAAATTAGACTAATGATATATTCAGATTAGATTATTCGATGACGACTTATTACAAAAAAGTGATTATAGCATGATTTAGCAACGTGGTAACGGGGTGATTAAAACAAACATTTATTTTAGCATTTACCGATTACTTGTACATAATATGTCATAAATAAACTTTATAAATATTCCGGTTTAGTTCAAACAAGATAAATCATTTTACTACCAATGTAAAAGTTCTTTTAACAATACATTTGGGCTATGATTTGGGCAGTGTTATTTTGACAAGTTAAACTTGCTCAAATACATATTCTGAAGTTTTCAAAAAAGATATAAAACTAATATAATAACTCATCTCTTCTTTAATCTAAAGATGTCTGCCAAATTTCATCAAAATCGTTTGAGAGGCTTAAGCGGGAAAGCGTAACAGACAGACAGACGGACAGAGTGACATTCGCATTTATAATATTATTATATTAGTAAGGATTAAGTTCCAGGCGCATAAAAAAGTAAAAATATCTGCTACAAACAACACAACTCGGTCGACCACGTAGTTTCGGTCCATTTAACCTTTCAAATAACTCATGTTCATTCACTAATCATTATTTAAAAGCACCAATTACCAGTAATTATCTATTAAAACTTTTGAAAATTAATGTACATTTCATATTTGAAATCAGATTTTAGAGCGTTATTAATTTTATAATTAACTTCTATGAAATTATCGCTTTTATTCAAATTATATTAATCTCATATTTGTTACATTAGAACTACATTCATGGTGTAAACGTATCAAAATTTGTAATTAGGTACGTTGATTATAAATTAAATATTGAAACTCATTCTGCTCCAATGTAAGTAGGATTTATTTTAAAAAATATGTTTCATTTGAAGATGTCGCAAAATTCGGTGTAATGCGAGTGTTGTTTTATTCCAATCAAGTCGTGTTACACAATATAACGACTTAATCCTATAATATATATATATATTTTTTTTTTTCTTCTGTTTCTCAATTTATTATCTCACTTCTTTGCCTTCTCCCCGTGGTTGCCTGGCAGAAATCACTGCATAGTGATAAGGCCGCCCTTTGTGCTTTTGTTTATTGTAAATTGTTATTTTATGTACCTGGTTTATTGCACAATAAAGTGTTAAATAAATAAATAAATAAATATAATAAAGTTTTTTTGCTACCATTTCTGTTCGTTCTAAAAACTGACCCGAATGACCAAGTTAACAAGATCCTAACCCTTTACAGATCGAACGCAGGTGCAGCGGTGACGTTTCGTTTTTCGACATAACGCACGTGCTCGACACGATCGGCGTTGCGTTCCGGCGGCGCGTCGGTGGCACACGGATTAAAGTGATCCTTACCCTGGTTGCTGTGTTCATTATATATGGGCCGGCTATGTGTGAGTTGAATGTTTGGCATTTTTCTTTCTGGTTTTGAGAGTAAAATATTCAGGGCTGTCTGTATATTTAAGTCTCTTCCAATTTACTTATTAACAGATATGGGGTTCTGAGCCGCGTTACTTAATTAAGTAACTAGCTTTCCGTCCAAGGTTTTGCCCGCGCAGTAAACGATAAACTCATATTCTTCCCATTCCCATATAAATCCAGGATAGCACCTATGTCATTTCTTTAGTCTCAAACAATCTATATACTAAATTTGATCGAAATTAGTTTGTGGTTTAGGCGTGAAGAAGACACAAACAGACAGAGAGACCGACAGACAGACTGAGTTTATTTGGCCTTTATAATATTAAACCAATTTGCGATGACCCGGTTTAAATTGCACGAGGTCTCATGTTGTCCAATATAAATTTGATCCAGACCAGGCGGTTAGTTTTTGAGCTATCCTTTAAAATATTTATTTACTTAACAATATTTTATCTACATTACTACTTGAAAGCGGTAGTTTTTTTAATATATAAATTACTATCTATAAAAAAGCTCGTTAGTGTTAAATGTGAACAACCCCGATAAATTTGGTATTTAACCACGTTAAATATGTTTAGTATTATAAGACCGTTACAAAAATATTATCTTTTGATAATTCTATCCCACCAAAAACATTTTCATGTAAAATGTTGCCAAGACGAGCCCATATGACTCGCACTGTCAAAAAGTTATCAGATCTCATGTAGAGCGAAGCTTCTAACACTACACGCCCTAACTCTGCAAGGCCTAACTTCACAAACTCTACACCTTAGTCAAAATATGTGGCTTGGCCATTTCGCTACATTCACATCGGCGTAAGGTGAAAAATTAATTCACTGTGCATTACTTTTGTGTTATACAATAGTTCTTGTAGTAACGAACGGCCAAGCCACATATTTTGACTAAGGTGTAGAGTTTGTGAAGTTAGGCCTTGTAGAGTTAGGGCGTGTAGTGTTAGAAGCTTCGCTCTACATGAGATCTGATAACTTTTTGACAGTGCGAGTCATATGGGCTCGTCTTGGCAACATTTTACATGAAAATGTTTTTGGTGGGATTTCATTTCTTTTTGTAAGTTGTTTGTAACAAAATTTTATAAGTATGTCGATTAAAGTTTTAATTTTTTTTTAACAAGGAGTACCTATACATATATATATCTAGGGTAACCAAGTTTTAGATTATTAGATTAGACCTCTAGCGTCATCAAAATTTAATTTAAAATTACAGGTCTCATACAAACTCCCATCCCCTAGTTTAAGGGGTTGGGGGATGAAAGTTACAAGTTTTATAATTTTTTTGTTGTTTGTGTGCTAATACTAGCTTACATACAAAATTTCAGCTTTCTAGGACATTAGGAAATACCTTAAGAATTTTGATGATCATCAGTGAGTCAGTGACGAAATTAGCGTTTTTTAGATATAAATAAAATCTGAAGTATAAAAGCTAATGTAATTAAAACTTAATATGTTCAATAAGTCCGCTATTGACAATATATCCCGAAAATTTTGTTGATCTAGCATAATCCAAACCCAAGATACGAGGGTTCAAAAAAACGTCGAAGCGCTTCGAGAAAAGGTAGGTAGTGCCCGTGCTTGTTCGCTTGGCTCGTCTTGGCGGGGGCACTACCGTGCCCCCAGATTTGTATGTGTAGGAGAAACATTCACAATTTCAACTTCCTAGAACTCATTAAGTGTCATTATTTATTAAAAAGATTAGAGGTCAATGACTGAACTTCGAGTTAACGTTTTGAATATTTGTCTTATTACTTGCATTGTGTAAATATTAAACTTTTTACAAATTTTGTTAATTTATAGTAACAAAATTAAAAAGCAATCGAGATAATATCTTATTTTGATAAACTTAGGTACCTACAACAAGAACAAAATAATACATTTGAGTACAATAATTGTTTTCGAAGACATATAATATTATATTTTTATTTTCATTTGCCACCAATTTGAACTGCAATAAACAATGTGAAGTCCAGCGCTCATTTAAGCGAAGCTTTCAGTTCTTTTAATTTCAAGCGAATGTTTGTTGACAGAACACGTCTCCATTCTTTCTCTATTCTGTTTTTCTTTTCAGCGGAACACGCCGTGTTTTATCTATTCGTCCGGAACCAACTCAACTGGGACATGGTGAAGTACAGTGTTTTCGCCAGCTACTCCATAGTTTTGCATTCTATAGGTATGGCATTAAGTACTTACTATAAAATTTTAGGAATAATTAAAAAAAAATGTTACGAGGCGGGATTCGAACCCTCGTCTTTCTGCTATTCCGGGGCGACACCTAGCCTCTCGGTCACTCGAGATCCCGCCAGAACAATCGAATTTCATCTGCTATTACCTTTACTTCTTATATTTAGCCCATAATATCTACTATTAATTTGTTCAGAAGTTTTTTCTGTGTTTTTGAACATTATTTAACTTTTGAACCTTCCCAAACTTAAATCTAACTACACCTCTGTTATACTTATAATGTTAAGTAAATGTTTATTCTTGGATTTTAGTTCTATGACTTATCTTTTCACTCTTTACATCAAATCGAAGATACGAAGATACATGTATATTACATATAGTCTTTAGTAGAATTGTTACAAGTAGTTTCCATTGTATCATAGATAGGCACTTGACACTGTCTGAGTGTTACGCTATGGATAAGGAATAAGTATTTCACTTGTGAATGTGTTTATGTTTATAAATGTTACTTATCGATGTTATTAATTTGTAATTACTTTTGTTATCACGACAATACATTCTGTTAAAAAGTAATATGAAAGGCACTACAATAAATTGGATGCATTCAAAATATGGAACCAGCCAAAATGATGTTACAAACGAAAAAAAGTCATATTTTTAATTTGGTTGGGGGGAAAATAGTCCTAAGTAATATATTCATATGAATCACCACACTCAATTTTTACCATTTATACGTACAAAATATGGTCAATATTTGTATTTAAATTGACTCTACACTTACTCTACATCGTCATTTGTCAATGACCCTGTCACCTTACATTTTAAATGCTTCAATACAAAAAAAAAACGTGTGGCACTACCATCAAGCCACACCTCCATGCCTATCAGAGTGGGGAGCGTAAGGTTTTTTCGTTACGGAATTTCTAGATTCGGTCCCCGCGCTCAAGGCCCGCGATAGAAGCTATGCAATAGCTTAAAAATTATTAGGTACCATAATTTATTATATTTCATAATTGTTTCAGGTGCAATGTTTTCAATAACAATATTAAGTAAAAAACTACAAATCGACGATTCTCTATTGTGTCTAATCGCGATGTCAAGCAAATTTGTTGGCGCCATCTGGACAACGTTCGTGAAAACTGATATAGAAATGATTTTAAGTGAGTAAAAAATAACATTAAAATACATCTATTATATTTCAATAAATAAAATATTTAATTAAACATCATAAATTAACTAAATAAATAAAAATAAATTGAACAATCATACCGTTCATATCACTAACAAATTCATTTGATACGTTGTAATATTTTATTATTTATATTTTTTTAATATTTACAGTTCCCATTGTTGAGTTCTTCTCATCAGCAATACTGACATCACTGCGATCCATCATATCAAAATTAGTGGAAAAAGATGAAACGGGTAATTATTCTTCTATCATGAAAATTCATCTCGGCAATTATAGCTTACTGCAAAACAAATTTATTTGTGTCTACACTCAAACATTTTATTTATTCCATAAAACTTCTTCTAGATGCACTTTCAAACCCTCATAGCATAAACTTACCACCGATTCGGAAAGCTTTCTCTACAGACAAGAGCCGACAAGAAACTCTGTAGTTTCTTTCTTAAATATTATACTAATTTTACGTATATCATCTTACCATGCGAGCTCAAAATATAACTTACAAGTGAAATTTCATTTTGTGACAGAAAAAATAGATCATGATCACATCATGACCTTTAAAAAGGTAAAGTTTTAATAAACTTTCCTCTATAACTTTCGCGTTCTGTCTATGACTATAAACAACTTTCAACAAACAATCAGTTTAGCAGTTTAGCCGTCGAAGCGTAAAGTATGGAAAGACAAACAGACAAACTTATATATCTATAAAATGAGTACCTCTGGTTTTTTCACCTAATTTATACTCATTTTATTATATTAAACAATTCATAAGTACAAAATAATGAAGATATTATTAAAAAATAATCTTTACTTCAGTAAATTGAAGATTTGTATTATTCTAATATTCTCTTTGCTTTTATTTTTAATATTGTTGAGTCAAATAATATAATATTTTTTAAAGAGGCTTAAGTAGGCCGTGGCCATGATTTGTAATAAATGAAAATTTTGATGAATTAATGCTCTAAATACTTAGGCCATTTTTTTGTAGTCGTGAAACTACGAGAACATTTAATAAATTTTTCAATAATTATATACCGCTAGTGCAACATTTTCAATACAAGTAGCCTATATAACTATCCATGACTGACCGGTTGGCTTGGTTGGTAGTGGCCCAGCCTTCCAAGCCAGAGGTCGTGGGTTCGATTCCCACCTGGGGCAAGAATTTATGTGATGAACATAATTGTTTGCTCTGTGTCTGGGTGTTAATAATTATCATTATAAGTATTTATTTAAAAATTATATATATGTATGTTTATCAGCCATCTGATTTCCATAACACAAGCGAAGGCTTAGTATGGGATCAGATCGTGCCGCGTGTGAAAATTATTGTCCTGAAATATTTATTTATTTAATATTTATTTATTACCCAACATCAAAATAATAATAATTCGAACCAGCAGTTTTTGACTTCTATCTTTCTTTCAAACTCTACAGCTTTTATAGTATTAACATATATTAGAAAAAAAAAAATGTGTGCGTGTCGTGTACTAGTGTACACACGTAAGAAGTGAAACTTCTTTATGACCTCATTTTTCAAAAAATAATTTACTACATATATGCAACTTTACAGAAATACGTCGAATCACGCGTGGTAGGGATAAGAAAAAGATGGCACGTAACGGAAAAATGTCACGCGTAACGAAAAAATGAGACACTAAATTTTTTTCCAACCCCGATAAAGAAGTTTCACTTCAAAAACATTTATAAGTCATTAATACTTTTCTTACAGCTAAAGTAAATTCCCTATTCTCGTTAACGGAGACATTGGCATCCCTGGTCTTCCACCCGCTATACTCCTGGTTATACATGAATACGCTACAGATTCTGCCTGGAGCTGTCTTCCTGACGAGTGCAGCTTTGATCATACCGGCTACTGTGATTCTTATGTAAGTAACCATTACGAATAGATCTGTGTAGTGTATGAAATTGCTTTCTAATAAATTTTCTAATATTATCGTCCCTTAAAGCATTTTATAATAGTTTATATATACTTTTATATTATAAATGCGAAATAAACTCTGTCTGTCTGTTTTAACAGACAGTTCTGAGTAATCTCAATGACGCCTTAACTACTGAATCAATCTGCAAGAAATTTGGTATAGAAACATTTTGATAGGTACCCGAGAAAGGACATAGGCTACCTTTTACCCCGGGACACAGGATAGGTTTTATTCTGGAAATCCCACGGGATCGGGAACTATGCGGGTTTTTCTTTGACTGCGCGGGCGATGCCTGAAAGCTAGTCGTTTATATAAAGTACCTATAAAAAACGAGCGTGTGTGTCTAGCACACGTGTCAGAAGTGAAACTTCTTTGGCAAGATTCAAAGATACCAAAATTGCTGCCATGAAATGTTAATGACGCGACCTTGAAATGTTTTGCCCAAAGAAGTTTCACTTTTACACGGTTACAGTTTTCTATGTGATTTTTCTAATATAGAAATATAGATTTCCACAGTAAGGCGAAGGAATTAAAGTTCAAATTTAAATAACATAATACCTTCGCAGGTTTTTCTTTATCCAGCATCGAAGAGCTTTGGGTAATTCTAGAAGGAACGCGTTAGAGGCACAAGAAAAGAAAGACGCAGAGGCTGAGAAGGTTCCAGAAAAAATACCGAATATTATAATGCCATTAGAATTAGAAAAGACTAAATTATAATTCTAGTTTTATTTAATTGGTTAAAATTTTGCATATGGCACTTTAGTTAATTAAAACTCAATTTAGCATAATTTTAATTAACGTCCTAATTATAATTTTAATAGATAACAAACAGTAATGTATTTATTGTTATAACATGAACTAAATATGGTCATAGTTATCACAATCTTAAATGTTTATTAGCCGCTCGGCTTCTTACGAACTACTATAATACGTGAAGCAAAAGCTGTGTAGGTACGCTTTTTTAGGAAAATTGAACGGACGGAGACGGTATGTTTGACATACCTACTTTGTTTTTTTTTTTAATATAACAATTTTGTATATTATAGAGAAATAATAGAATTTAAAAAAAGTACATTAAATCCATAAAAAAAAACTTTACCCACACTATCGCATGCATTTGACACAAACACACGCTATCCATATTTTTTACTACATTTACACAAAGAACTTTCAAATATCGAATAAAATCGTTAAGTTTGTGAAAAATCAATAATTTTACAAATATTTTAGTAAACCTTAAAAAGTGTGAGCGCGTTTTTGCACAATAATTTAATGTAGGCCACTTGAAGTATGCTTAAGTAGTATATGTATAGATATATCTTGTTATTTTCATTATAATAATCTGCTATAAGCAGTGAATTTTAGTAGCAACAAATATTAATTTGTATTTTTTGCTAATCATCATATTATAATCCTAAAGGTCATTTTTTATTGTTTTGATCAACATTGTTTGTTATGTTTTATTACCTACCTATTCGATAAGCTTAGTTATAATTTTAGTAAAATTGTATATTATACGCCTAAATTTTGATATTGAGAAATAATCAATTTTATTTCCATAAGAATATCGTTCAAAGGTAAAAAAAAATGAAATACTTAATGTTTTTAATTTTCTTTTATAATTCTTGTCAATTTGTGTGCGGAACCAAATTTCTTATGAGGAAGGACACAGTTATCAAGTTTGTTTTTTGTAGTCTCTATACATTTGACTCAAATATTTATTTTTCTCAGAAATCTCTACAAATTGAAAGAATTTTGTGAAAGTTGTACATTATAATGAAGATAATATTATCAATTTTTCATCCAATTAGTTACCTACATAAAGCATAAGTAATGTAACATAAAACTATTGTTATCATATTATATTAATGAAATGATGTGTACATAATAGTGTTTGTAATAAGAGTTTGAATAAAAGCTAAAAAGTAGTTAAATTATTGAGATTTAACCCATTTCAACTCTACAGCGGAGGCATACATATGTAATCCACAGACGTCCCCTAAATACAGTAAGTATTAATAATTTTACAATTATGAACAAAGTACTATGGACTCCCTGTATGCGCGGTGCACTCTAAATCACTGTGTTAGCGTATTTTCAGTGAATTGGCTTAGAAGGGGTTTGTTTTCTGCACTTCATTTGGATAGGGTATCAAATCATAGTTGTCAAGAATTGAGAATATCACCTAAGTGAAAGTCGCAATTGTATCGAATCGATCGAATCAAATTTATTTTATCAAGTGGAGAATCAATCTTCAACAAGTGGAGAATCAAAATTCAACAAGTGGAGAATCTTCATCTATATCTTTAAATTTATATATTACTAGCTGTTCCCCGCGGTTTTACCCGCATTGCTCCGCTCCTGTTGGTCTTAGCGTGAGTATAGCCTTACAGAACATAGCCTTCCTGGATAAATGGGATATCTAACACTGAAATAATGTTTCAAATCGGCCTATTAGTTTCTGAGATCGATCAAACAAACAAACTCTTTAAGTTTATAATATAACCATGGATTAGGCGACGTTCTTAATAATTTCTGCTATCAAAGGAAAAAACCAAAACTCCATGAAGATTTACTTCAAAAAGTGTCAAATAGGATATCAAGGAAATTATCTGCAAGTGCCTAAAACGTTCCTTATTGCTTATAGGTCCATAAAAATTAATCGATTTGTTCATGTAAAATATTTTCCGCTACTTGATAACAAAATGTCAATACTTGATTATTTTCATTGTAAATAATTCAACACGTGTGATATCAAATATAATTTAATCGTTTCATGTTCAGATAAATATTATATCTAGTGTAGTATAATAGATATAAATCAACAGAAAAGGCACTTTAAGACATATCATTGTTTTTCTCCAATATTAAATTTGCGATTATTTACTCGGTTATTAGTTATTTAGGAGATCCGAACCTCAGTCGACCTTCGTCGGCGTTAGAATGAGACCAATCTTATAATAAATTTAATTATTAAAAAATATATTAAAATGGGTTTACTGGAAAAATCCTGGACAGGATATTTTTAAATCAATTATTATTATTTATTTTTTTGTATTACAGAATTTCAACTAAGGTTCAGGTCTTACTTAGGCTATATGAACAATTGATTTTCGGAAAGAACATTTTTAGTACAAAGTATTAAAAACTTTAAATGCATAAATTGATTTTATTAATACGTGTATCATTTTAATCGATGAGTGTATTTTTGTTTACTACTGAACTATGCTAAGATTATAATAACTAGATTTATAATGTTTGAAATGATTTCTATCTACTTACACGACAGATATTTTTCTATACATATATGTAGGTACTTTACAATCAATATGAATTCTAAAAGAAGTAAAAAAAGTATTTTAGTGTCTTTTCTTAGTATATTACCTCCAGTTTTTGAAGTGAAACTTCTTTATTGGGGTTGGAAAAAAATTGAGTGTAACATTTATTCGTTACGCGTGACATTTTTCCGTTCCGCGCCATCTTTTTCTTATCTCTACTACGCGTGATTGGACGTATTTCTGTAAAGTTGCACATAGTAAATTATTTTTTTGAAAAATAAGGCCATAAAGAAGTTTCACTTCTTACTTGTGTACACTAGTACACGCACACATTTTTTGAAGTGAAACTTCTTTATCGGGGTTGGAAAAAATTCTAGTGTAACATTTTTTCGTTACGCGTGACATTTTAACGTTACGCGCCATCTTTTTCTTATCCCTACCACACGTGATTTGACATATTTCTGTAAAGTTGCACCACACCCCGGACACTCCATACAAAATTATAGTTTTGACAGTCACACTGTAGAGACTGCAAATGTGTGTGTAAACTCTTTATGGTTGGCACATTTGTGACTAGCGTAAAAAAAAATTCGCGTTTTTCTGATGAAATACATCCGTAAACAGCACAATATCTAACCATTTTCTACGAAAAACGATAATCACAAATCCAAAATAATAAAATTGCTTTAAGTCAATTTGATTAATGTTGTCAATCTTCGTTGCGTTTCGTCTAAAGACGTCGTTGGTATCGTCCTTGCGGGGAAATGGGTACCATAACATGTCTGATCGTGCGGGGTGAGGTAAGTGTTTAATTTTGGCGGGAGGCGGAGAGTGTCCGTTCTGTAGCGTTTAGCTACTATTATGTATTCTGTGGTTGCACTAAGTAAATTATTTTTTAAAAAATAAGGTCACAAAGAAGTTTCACTTCTTATGTGTGTACACTAGTACACACACACATTATTTTTTTACCTTTCTTCTGGACATACTTCTGGACATAATTCTGGACACACATACCATGCAAATAATAATAGCACAAGCACAATTTTCCACGGGTTAATGGTGTTTTGCCTTGATCTTGGCTATGCACATTATTCATGCTTGTTAGAATACAAAAACAGATTTAATTCCATACTGCAAAGTGCAGTCATGAACCTCGGTCTTTATAATAACGCACTGAAAATCATGTTATTTTAATCTGAAAGGAAAATGGACAGCTTAATATAAGGAAATGAACTTTTATCAATACATCGAATAGATAATTAATTTCTACGAAGTTATCTAATACGATAAAAACAACAAGATAAATATCCTATAATTATTAAACCACCATATTTATATCATTTGGAAGCGCGTGAAAAACGCATAGCAGCCCTTGTACCTATTTGAGAGTTGAGACTAAGTTCTGAATGCATAAGACCTCTGTCTCAAAAATTATTTTGATAATACCTGCACAACTACTCTTTGGGAGCATAACAAACACAACTAAAATTATTTGAAACCTAACTAACTTTCATACAAATAAACATACATACACGTATGAAACATAGCATACTAGCTTACCTGTTAGGAATCTGTTATAGACTATCATATGCAAAAACTGTCCAATTGTGACATAAAATAATTATAATACAATATAACATAGTATACAGAACGAATTGATCCTTTTTTGTCGTTAAATCTTTAAATATAAAAATGAATCGCAAAATGTGTTGGTAAGCGCATAACTCGAGAACGGCTGAACCGATTTCGATAATTCTTTTTTTATTATATTCCTTGAAGTACGAGGATGGTTCTTATGTAGAGAAAACGTAAATACGTACCACGGGCGAAGCCGGGGCGGACCGCTAGTATACAAATAAACTTAAATTGTTTAAAAATATCTGAAACATTCTGAGAATTATTTTACAAACATCATATTCGTCTAATGAAATAATTTCCAGCGAATACCTTGAATTGATTCTTGTATATAAAGCTGTCGTATTTTTTGAACATCTTTATTTATTTATAATCTTTATTGCACACAAAAAATAAAATACAAATTTTACATGAAATAAAGGATATTTGATGCAAAGGGCGGCTTTATTGCTCGAAGCAATTTCTTCCAAGCAACCCGATTTATTTGTGACTGCTGAACAGGAACTATATGGAGTTGCAAAGATACTTTATAATATTTGTGACATGCATAAAAAAAACATTGACTTATTAAAAAAAACATACGATATAGGTACTACTTTGAATTTACCTACAAATTCATTATTATTAAAACTTATTTAATATTAAAGTTAATTAAATGAAATAGATACATACAATGAATAACCACTATTCTCTAAAATTTTAATTAGAAAGGCGAAGCTAATTATTTTAAATTAACTTAAATTTCTAATTCTATTTAAATATAAAAAATGGCACCGTCACTAATTTGGTCTCTATAGAGGGATTATTAAATTAAAATTTTTATAAGTAACTAGTGGTCTGACCCGGCTTCGCCAGTGGTACATATTTCGCAATAAAAGATAGCCTTTGTCCTTTCTCGGGTATCAAAATATCTCCATACCAAATTTCATGCAAATTGGTTCAGTAGTTTAGGCGTGATTGAGTAACAGACAGACAGACAGAGTTACTTTCGCATTTATAATATTAGTATGGATTAAACTTACGTTATAATATTATGACGTACTTACTTAAATTATGATACTTCAGATATATAAAATCATGCAATAGCTAGAAAAGATGTGACTCAAATTTCCAATTAGATGGTCATAGAAAAATACTAGTATTTTATATTATATCGTAAATTTCATACATAATGCAATTCATGATTGCAGGTGATAGTTGATAAAAATTGATAAAAAACATTCAATCTTTACTAATATTATAAAGAGGAAAGGTTGTATGTATGTATGTATGGCTTTCACGCATAAACTAGTGAACCGATTATAATGAAATTTAGCACACATGTAGAGGGTAACTTTTAACTGATACCCTCATAAATAAACATAGGATAGGTTGTATCCCGGAAATCCCACGGGAACGGGAACTATGCGGATTTTTCTTTGAAAACGCGGGCGAAGACGCAGGCGAAAAGCTAGTAATAATATAAAAGCACTCTCTAGACAAAACTTCGTGACCTCTTAATTGTTAATACCTTAGGAAATTGTATATATGTGATTAAAGTATCGCTTATCACAGATAACAGTGTATGGCAACAATTGGCTTCATTTGTTAAAGAAATCTTGCAGTGTAACAACAAATAATCAATAATAATCAATTGCCTAAATAAAACATATTATTTGAATCTCAGTGTTGGTATAGAGTGAATTACAATTGGAGGAACAATGACTGAATCAAATGAATTTCGAGATGGAGCAGAAGAAAACACAGAAACAGATCCGCTAAGAAGTGACGCAGAAGATCCTGTTAGTGAGAAAAAGAAGACTTTCAAGGAAAACTTTGTAAACGCTTTAAGAAATATAACTGTGGAACCATCCATGTTCCTTTTTGTTATTGCTACTATCCTGACCATTTTGACATCACAAAATCTCGGTTTAGAAAAAGCGTGTCGTGTAAATCTAAATTACACAACTGAAATATGCGATTCCCTAAAATCTCAGACAATCGGAGCACAGAATAATTATGAAAAGGAAGTTCAGAAACTGGTGACGGTGGCGATAGCCTGGAAGACGTATCTAACGGCGAGCTTACCTTGCGCCCTGGCGATGTTTATTGGATCGTGGTCAGACAAAACTGGGTATAGGAAAATGTTTATAACAATTCCTGTGTTTGGCCAATTTCTGCTTTGCGTCAATGGCATTATTCAAACGTTTTATTTAAAGCAAACGAATCTGGAAACATTGACGGCTGTTGAGGCGGTATTAGAAGGGCTCACTGGTTCGTGGTGTGTTAGTGTATTAACGATGTTTTCATTCATAAGTTCAATTACTAACAAGGATAACAGGACATATCGTATGGGCATCGTAAGCTTTAGTATGACGGTAGGATTTCCAATAGGAATGGGAGTTAGTGGAATCTTGCTAAAGACTCTTGGCTACTATGGATGCTATGGCTTGGCGGGGAGTATCAATTTTGTTAACTTCTTATACAATGCGTTCATATTGAAAGATCCTGAAAGAAGACCAGAGCAAAAATTGGTGAGTAGTGCAGTTATTTGAAAATATTTTTTTAAAGTTGAACTTGTAAATTCTGTGAAACAGTAACTGTTCAGGAAGTTCGACTGAATTAAATAAAACCCTTATGCTAATCCAAATTTCATACAAATCTGATAAGCCCATTTGTATGAAAAACGTTATTCATCAATCCTTACAAATTTTCACGATTAAAATATACCTAATAAGAACAAGATATAATTTTGTAATACTAATATTATAAAGCTGAAGAGTTTGAACGCGCTTATCTCGGGAACTACGGGTCCGATATAAATATTATTTCGGTGTTCGATAGCCCATTTATCGAAGAATGCTATTATAGGCTATATATCACAATACCAGACCAACAGGAACGGAGCCACGCGGGTGAAACCGCGCGGCACAGCTAGTCTAATATATTAAAAAGTAACGATAGGCTTCGAATACTATCTTATCTTTTTATACTATGTATTTTATCTTAAAATTGAATAACTTATATAAAGCCTTAATCCCTTCCTAGTCATTATTACTGGCATAAAAAGTTAGTATCCTAATCTCAATTATACTCTGCAACGCATTAAAAATTCTAATGTGATAATCCTAGATATTAATCAATAATATGATTTAATTTAATAACTCAGGCCCCGGAACCACAGACACAATAGAAAATCTATTATCTGGGACCGATTGGGCCGCTTGGGGCTCAATGGGTTAAACGTCATAATTATTTCACCCATTTTTTTTATTCTACAATATTTGGGGTTCAGGAGCCGTATTATTACCTCTTATTTTCAAACAGATTACGCCTTGAATTAAAATGCCTACCCAATTCATATTATGATCGCAATAACCAGCCATGGTTAATTATATGAATTTGCCAGTCAGTTCAATTCACAGCGTAAACTGACTGGGAATAAGAGGTAGCTAATACGGCCTCTGTACGAAAATAGAAAAACTTTAAAATTAGCGGCTACATAATAATTATAATCTGATTCAACACTAGACATCAGTAGATCGACCGATTAGATTGTAGTCACCTAATTCTTCCATTATTTTCAGCACGATAAACAAGGATTTTGCCACTTATTCAAACTGTTTTTTGACCTGACAAATGTAAAGAAGACGTTCCAAGTGGTGTTTAGGAAAGGCTCAAATAATCGTCGAGTACGGTTATGTTTCCTCATGCTTGTAGTCAGCATTTTATTTGGACCTATGTATGGTTAGTAACGGAATCTATAAATATCGGCCTATAATTCATATATAAGAGATAAGCCAATCCCACCAAAAACATTTTCATGTAAAATGTTGCCAAGACTAGCCCATATGACTCGCATTGTCAAAAAGTTATCAGATCTCATGTAGAGCCAAGCTTCTAACACTACACGCCCTAATTCTACAAGGCCTAACTTTACAAACTCTACACCTTAGTCAAAATATGTGGCTTGGCCATTTCGCTACATTTACATCGGCGTAAGGTGAAAAATTAATTCACTGTTCATTACTTTTGTGTTATACAATAGCTCTTGTAGTAACCAACGGCCAAGCCACATATTTTGACTAAGGTGTAGAGTTTGTAAAGTTAGGCCTTGTAGAGTTAGGGCGTGTAGTGTTAGAAGCTTGGCTCTACATGAGATCTGATAACTTTTTGACAATGCGAGTCATATGGGCTAGTCTTGGCAACATTTTACATGAAAATGTTTTTGGTGGGATTTCATTTCTTTTTGTAAGTTGTTTGTAACTAACAAAATTTTATATGTCGATTAATTTTTTTTTTTAACAAGGAGTACCTATACATATATATATCTAGGGGAACCAAGTTTTAGATTATTAGATTAGACCTCTAGCGTCATCAAAATTTAATTTAAAATTACAGGTCTCATACAAACTCCCATCCCCTAGTTTAAGGGGTTGGGAGATGAAAGTTACAAGTTTTATAATTTTTTTGTTGTTTGTGTGCTAATACTAGCTTACATACAAAATTTCATCTTTCTAGGACATTAGGAAATACCTTAAGAATTTTGATGATCATCAGTGAGTCAGTGACGAAATTAGCATTTTTTAGATATAAATAAAATCTGAAGTATAAAAGCTAATGTAATTAAAACTTAATATGTTCAATAAGTCCGCTATTGACAATATATCCCGAAAATTTTGTTGATCTAGCTTAATCCAAACCCAAGTTATGAGGGTTCAAAAAAACGTCGAAGCGCATCGAGAAAAGGTAGGTAGTGCCCGTGCGCTTCGCTTGTTCGCTTGGCTCGTCTTGGCGGGGGCACGGTCTTTTTGTAAGTTGTTTGTAACTAACAAAATTTTATATGTCGATTAATTTTTTTTTTTAACAAGGAGTACCTATACATATATATATCTAGGGGAACCAAGTTTTAGATTATTAGATTAGACCTCTAGCGTCATCAAAATTTAATTTAAAATTACAGGTCTCATACAAACTCCCATCCCCTAGTTTAAGGGGTTGGGAGATGAAAGTTACAAGTTTTATAATTTTTTTGTTGTTTGTGTGCTAATACTAGCTTACATACAAAATTTCATCTTTCTAGGACATTAGGAAATACCTTAAGAATTTTGATGATCATCAGTGAGTCAGTGACGAAATTAGCATTTTTTAGATATAAATAAAATCTGAAGTATAAAAGCTAATGTAATTAAAACTTAATATGTTCAATAAGTCCGCTATTGACAATATATCCCGAAAATTTTGTTGATCTAGCTTAATCCAAACCCAAGTTATGAGGGTTCAAAAAAACGTCGAAGCGCATCGAGAAAAGGTAGGTAGTGCCCGTGCGCTTCGCTTGTTCGCTTGGCTCGTCTTGGCGGGGGCACTACCGTGCCCCCAGATAAAAAATTCCATTGACAGCAAAAGAAAACAATTATCTATACTAATAATACTGCTGAAGAATGTTTGTTTTAACGCGCTAATCTTAGGAACTACAGAGTGGTTTACAAAATTATTTTACTGTTAGATGCATGATCCCTGACGGCTATAGAATATAATAATATAATGATTGTGTACTATGAGCGAAGCCGGGGTGGACTGCTAGTACAATAGGTAGTTTTTTACCCAATATTTACTTTTTTATAAAGAAAAATGTGTGCGTGTACTAGTGTACACACGTAAGAAGTGAAACTTCTTTATGACCTTATTTTCAAAAAATAATTTACTTTACATAAATACATCGAATCGCGCGTGGTAGGGATAAGAAAAAGGTGGCGCGACGGAAAAATGTCACGCGTAACCAAAAAAAACGTTACACTAAATTTTTTTCCAACCCCGATATATGCAGATAATACTTTAATCTGCTTTTGTTGACAACATAATGACAGATAATCGTTTACGGAACAATAGAGTAGTAATCAATCTGTAACATCTATGTTGTCTGTGTATTTTGTTTGCTGTGATCTATGTTGTCTGAGTTTGAATCTCTTTGGCACTGGCAAATATCTTTTTGCTATTATGAAAAAATAAAAGAATCTATAATATATTTGGTGGAGCTACTAACAAAGAGAAGAAGTCTATTCGTATAAAAAAGCATTACTCCTAATGCTTTATGATTATTATTACAAAAACGCGAGATTGTTCTTTAATTTGATATGAACACAAACAGAAAATTACATAACAAGCGTATATCGAAGAACTATTATAGGCCATCTAAGGCAAATAGATGCAAATATTACATGCTAATACTCCCATAAGTCTATTGGAAACCAATACTTATGACCACCTTGTTAGCTGTGTAGAAACGCAAAACAACGCCAATAATATACCATTCTCTCATTCCTGTACATGTGTTCCTCCTTTTATAATTGGCTTAATCCTGGCCATTTAGAATTACACGTGCTCGCATAATAACAAGAAATATTTTACATTAAACGTAATACGCGACTAATTCCATAATAAATAACTTATTTGTCTTTTCTTGCCACTTTGATGTGAATTAAATGGAGACATGTCCAATTATGGAATTGTTTAATTAACACCGTAATAAGATTTATTATTAAGCCGCTTTATATGGAGTATTTCATTTTATCTTTTTACCTTATGATGAAGGGAAATAATAGATAATTTTTCATAATACAATAACAAGCTTGAAACCTTTACCTTCATATTATTAAAAGGAATTACCGTCCAATATTTACTATAACTTCACCAGATTTCGCAACTACATTACTGATTTGAAATCGGCTTTTTATCTCATATCAACAAAGCCGGCCTATTTAACAATCTTTGAGAGATTGTTAATTAATTGTTTGATTAAATATAATTTCAGGTGAAATATCAATTATGTATATATCAACAAGATACAGGTTCAATTGGAATGAAGTCATGTTTAGCATTTTCCAAGCTTACAACTTTATCGCTCATACGATTGGTACGTATACGTATTATATATATTAATTATTTTTACACCATTAGTACATTATACATTTTAAAGTGGATGCTACGCCTCCTTTTTTTATTCAATTTTCTCCAAAAAACTAAGTACTTACTAATAATATCTTGTAAGTTTGTAACAGATGCCTTAATATTGATTCCAAAAAAGAAAAAAGTAGCGGTAACCTAAAACAACTGATTTTAAATTAACTACCTACATTATAACTCTCACGTGGGTGTGGTGATAATACAATATGGTAACTGTTTTAGTTTTTCCAATTTTTCATTTTTATAGAAGCCATATGCCAATACATAAAAATTAAATTTCTCGAAATTATTAAATATTGAAGCTTACCATTCTTTGTTATTCCTTGAAATATTGAAATATTTTTGTTTTCGCATTCTCAAAATAATCTTCTTATTTTCAGGGACACTGTTCTCAATCGTTGTGTTCAGTAAATATTTACAATGGCACGACTCGGTATTGGGAATAATATCTACCCTTAGTAAAATTGCTGCTTCATTTATTTATTGCTTTGCGCCAAATGAAAGGATATTTTTTATCGGTGAGTTGCTAGCTAAAAAAATTTAAATTATCTGTCAATTGTTTGTCAATGTGCCAATTTGGCGGGAAACAACCACCAATGGGAAGAGCGTCCGTCAATATTTTTTTTCAAGATGGCGTCATTAAAATTAAGGATTTATCCTTAGATTTATCAAAATAAAGAATCTTATTTCTCATCTCATCTCAAACGGTAAACATTTAAAATGTGATTTAAAATGAACAAATATAGTACCGTTACTATTCATACATTACCAAATTACCATTCTCTAGAACATTATAAATTTCTACATTAACATTTCTATCTCCAAACCATTCAAATATGAAATACTGCAGTAACATAAAGCAAACAGCGTTTTATTTGACAAGAGAATTTTCTCAGAACCGAGATCACTACAATTTAACTATCTTATTTAAATAAAGCGAACTAGTGGAAATCTTGGAAAGTCCCTCGTGTTGCAAACATTATTGTATACAATAAAACTGTTTTATTTTTAGCATAGTTGAAACGTTTAATGACCCTCATATAGGTAAATATATGGGACCGAATCCTACCACTGAAAAACTATTACTTATCTAATTGATATGTACCTACCTAAGTTAACAGTTAGTTGTTAGTTTTAATTTATACTTACCCAATTTTATTAATTTTAATTTTATTTCTATATTAAATAAATGAAAATGAAAATCTACAATATCTTAATCTTAATATATATAAATCTCGTGTCACAATGTTTGTCCTCAATGGACTCCTAAACTACTTAACCGATTATAATAAAATTCGCACACCATGTGCAGTTCGATCCAACTTGAGAGATAGGATAGTTTAAATCTCAAATCGTTTTAGAGAAAGCGGGCGAAGCCGCGGGCGGTAAGCTAGTATATATATATAAATCTCGTGTCACAATGTTTGTCCTCAATGGACTCCTAAACCACTTAACCGATTAAAATAAAATTCGCACACCATGTGCAGTTCAATCCAACTTGAGAGATAGGATAGTTTAAATCTCAAATCGTTTTAGAGAAAGCGGGCGAAGCCGCGGGCGGTAAGCTAGTTTTATTGTATATTTGTATGTCGGCTTCAAAGAAATCAAAATATAAATAAGCCACTACATTACAGAATATGTTATGTAATATTATCATTGAGATAATATTACTGCGTATGGAGGAGACACCACGAACAAAATCTGTGCGCCATTTTTTTGCTCTAAGTTTTAATTTTTTTTATCAAATGTTAGGTACTTACCGATGAAAGTTATTCCTTTGCACTTTTCCGTATTATTTGTATTTTTTGTGCAATATCGTAACACACACGAAGGCATATTTGATGCGTTTCACTAAAAAATGAGCGTGCAGTTAATCCATATGGCGTATGTTGAGCGGAACATAAGTGATGTAGGCGGTGTCGTCTCCATATGTATATCTCAATGTGTAATATGCGTTTATTACGATAAAGATAATTTAAGTCGGTATGCTATAATCGTAATCTACATGATATTAGTTTTATGTACAAAGCTGTATCACATAAGGAATCGATTTAATTCGTTGGGATTAGGAAATGACATTATTTTGATAAAAAGATGATTGTCATACATAATTGTAAATTGTAAACACACCTTCCGCTTTTTTACCATCGTCGATCTAAGATTACGTACTCTGAATACTTATACTTTTATTATATTTAACAATATCATAATCAAGTTAATATTTTTAAGTAATCAATTATCTAACCTTGTTTATAAGATGCAAATATTTTAAATTATTACGCGCCTAAAGAAGTTTCACTTCAAAAACAGAAAGTATGGACTTTCGTTTTCATTATGTTAATAAAAACATTATTCCATTACTTGGACCGATTGTTATTACATCTAGAGAAGAGGTTAATTTTTAATAACTTTATGTATATGATTTCAGCTCCCATAGCAGACATTCTCAATGGAACAGCTTTATTAGCGTTGCGGTCTATTGTCTCTAAATTAGTGGAACAAGATGAATTTGGTAAGTGAACAGTAAAATAAACATTGCAGGTACATACTGGTTCATAACCTTAAATTTATTTTCAATAAATCTATGTTAAACAAATTGAATTAAAACATAATTGCTTTACTAAAAGCAATATACAATTTTAAATCCAAACAAATCAATATTTGCCCAAATAATAATTATAACTGTTAATTAAATGAAGGATCAAAGAAAATTCTGATTTGCGATACAAATCGGCTGGCTTGATTGAAATCCTGAATAATCAAATTTCCATCGAAATATTGTTTTCGCAAAGTTCTTAGAGGGATTGATTTTAATAATTGACTTTGAATTAAACATTATATTGAAGCATTTCCTGGATGGCGAAATGGAGATTTAATTTCAGTGAATAATTTATGACATTTATCTTGTGGTCATTTCAAATCGGTGTTAATATATAACCACAGAATACATAATAGTAGCTAAACGCTACAGAACGGACACTCTCCGCCTCCCGCCAAAATTAAACACTTACCTCACCCCGCACGATCAGACATGTTATGGTACCCATTTCCCCGCAAGGACGATACCAACGACGTCTTTAGACGAAACGCAACGAAGATTGACAACATTAATCAAATTGACTTAAAGCAATTTTATTATTTTGGATTTGTGATTATCGTTTTTCGTAGAAAATGGTTAGATATTGTGCTGTTTACGGATGTATTTCATCAGAAAAACGCGAATTTTTTTTTACGCTAGTCACAAATGTGCCAACCATAAAGAGTTTACACACACATTTGCAGTCTCTACAGTGTGACTGTCAAAACTATAATTTTGTATGGAGTGTCCGGGGTGTGATATAACATAACGTACCTAAATACCTATCTGATGAGCTGCTTTTGTGTGAAAGGATAATAAACATTCAACCATCTTTTCCATCCACACATGCTTTATATAAAAAAATCGATCGTGAACCAAAATGAAATCGACGAACCACATATTTCTCTAAAAGATTGTTATCGTTCTATAAATTCCACAAATAATAAAATACATGTAAATAGAAAATTTTATGTTCGTATTTTCATAAATACGAAAACTTGCCTATAATATAATAGTCTTTGCAATTTTCTCTTCTTATTAGGTAAAGCCAGCGTGAAAATTAATAAGAAATAAACCGGAGTGTAGCTTGTTGAATATAACGTTTAACCAAAACTGCTAAACTTGCGTCACAATTTTCAATTTTCTCCTTAATTTGTTTCGTTATGTTGGCAGATAAATTGAAAATAAATATTGGATTTTGTAATTCTTATGTCCATGGAAACGCCAGGTGGCGATTATAAAAAAGTCATCTTCGTTTTCATATTAAAACTGTATTTTAGTACATTTAAATCGATCCTGAAAGAATTATGTTTTTGAACTCAATTATTATTACTTCACATATATATTTGAATTCAACAGGCTTCTTGAGAGTCGAATTTGACCCACGGTAAATGGACAGATTAAATTCTAACTTTGTACGTTTATGAAATATCGTAGCCAATTCTATATTATTTATCTGATTTAAAACGTGTTTCTTAGTTTCATTCATTAAGTACTTACGTACTAACTATCCGCCCCAGGCTTCGCCGACGAAGAAAAATGCCAAAAATTTTGTCCTTTCTCGGTTGTGAATAAAAAAACGGTACTTTGTTTGAGGCGTGAATAAGATGGACAGAGTCAATTTCGAATTGATATTATTAGTAAGATTTTTTTTTTGCAGGTAGGGTGAACTCAATATTTGCGTTAACTGAGAACCTTATGCCATTGATATACGTGCCATTATACACGAAGGTATACACAGCTACCATGGAGGTTCTGCCTGGTGCGGTTTTCTTGCTGGGATCGGCCATGACTTTGCCAGCTGTTATGGTATTTATGTGAGTGTTTTTTTGTACTAACATCCAAATAAATAACAACGTGAATTATTGTGCGTTGTGATTATTAGAATGTTCTTGCAAAATTCTATTCCATATGACAGGCGTGATCTCTTACTTTTTATTAATTAATTATTCAAATAGATACTGATGCTCTATGGCCCATTTTTTTAAGCTATTGCATAGCTTCTATCACAGGCTTTGAGCGCGGGGACTGAATCGAGAAATTCCGTAACGAAAAAACCTCACGCTCCCCACTCCGACAGGCGGAGGTGTGGCTTGAAGGCATAGCATGCAATAGTTTTACCGCGGCAGTCCCCGAGTGCCACACGTCGTTTTTTTTTTTAGAAAATAAATTATTTGTAAGGTCTGGCGGCACTGGGCTCTTAAACCATTATACTTATAAGGATTTATTTTAGTCCCAACCTACCTTGCTCACTCCAAGCTCTATCTCACTACACCTAAACGATAATAATTAATTATTATTATTCTTCTTAACTTTTCAGATGGCTCTTCATCGAACACAGACGAAATTTAAAGAAAGGAAAAAATCTAGATGCTGATACTTTTGTTAAAACTAACTAAAAACTTCAAGTAATTTCGTTGCCCACCGACAGTGAGCGTAAAAATATTGTATTGTATTAGCCTGTAGTGTCCCAATGCTGGGCAAAGGCGGCCAAAGCGCTTCCATGAATCACGATCTTGTGTTGTTGTAGACCAGTCTCTATTAAATTGGTCCAGTTCATCCCGCCATCTTTAAAATATATGATACAACTTTGTATATAACTCTATAATATTTTATGTAATACTATGCTTAGTACTTAATTATTGTTATCTTATAATTTTAATAATAGACTACTTAATTATCTTTGTGACATCATTATATTTGTCTATCGGACCAATATTCCCCAATTATTTAGGAGTTTGTCATTGTTTGATGTAATTAGATATTTTACTCAGGTATTTATTACGGCTTTATATTATTATTTAGACGAAAATCATTACGAAGTTTTGCAATATAATAACAATGAGGAATATGATTTGCCTTTATATAAGACTAGCTTCCGCCCGCGACTCCGTCCGCGCGGATGTCGGTCTTCGCGTGGATGGTTTATTTCTCCATTTTGAGTAACTCTGACAATGGCATCTTATAAATATCTATTGAACCAAAATACGGCTAGGCCTATAATAATACGCAACGTGTGTTCGCGGTTGTACAGAACAACGTCGATGGATAAACTGACTTTTCTACGTATTTTTCCAGGATAAAAAGTATCCTATTTTACGCCCAAGATAATAAGGTATAATTATACCAAATTTCATCGAAATCGAACCGTTAGTTTTCACGTGATGTCTTCACATACAGACAGACAGACAGACAGACAAAAATTTTTTTAATCACATATTTGGATTTGGTATCGATACAGTAACACCCCCTGCAATTATTTTTTCAATATTTTCAATGTACAGAATTGACCCTTCTACAGATTTATTATATGTATAGATTAATAATTATACAACTTTTGATTGAATTAAATAATTGTTACACAATATTTATTAAAATGTTAGAAAATATAACTATTTTTATTATTTCAGTTTCCTAAATTTATATCTATTTACATTTATAAGAATAAACTTGTATAAACTTTACAACTCACAGAGGGTTATTCTCGGCGTAAAGTTGGTTTAACATCGACCTTGACGTTAGTTATGATGCTCTTTTATCAAGTACTGAAAATCTCTTCGTCAATATTGAGAACACAATGATTGTAATCGAAAAGCAAACAAATGTTTTTAAATAACTTAATTATTTACCTTCATTATTGTCATTCGTCGTGTAACTCATACACCACTCGGTAAGAGATGTGAACTTGTGGAAATATTACGAATTCTTAAAGTACGTTGATTTTAGTCGCTTCAAAATGGAAAAATCTGAAGTTGTTATTCCGAAAGGCAGCAAAGGCGAAGATGATGAAAATAAGGAAAGTATAAATGAAAATGATCCATTAAAGCCAGATAATAAAAACGTTAAAGAAAAAGTTAAAGGAAAAGATGAGACGTTACTATCGAGACTCAAAATTATAAAACAAAACATAACAGTGGAACCAATAATGATGTGTTACCTAATGCCCAGCGTGTTGGCGTCTCTGGCTACGCAAAATTTGAATCTTGAAAAAGCTTGTCTTGTCAACTTAAATTACTCTTCTGAAGTCTGTGAAGCTCTTAAAGCGAGGGATATAGGAAACTATACTGAATATGAGGATAATGTGCAATTACTAACAGCGTATATACAATCTTGGAAGAACATAATACAGACCGCGTTCCCCGTTCTTATAATTCTGTTTGTTGGCGCCTGGAGTGATAAAACTGGAAGACGAAAACCGTGCATCCTTTTACCCATTGTAGGTGAGATGCTATCGTGTATTGGTTTCATGGTAAATACTTATTTCTTCTATGAATTACCAGCAGAAGTGACGGCGTTGACGGAATCTGTGTTTCCTGCTTTAACGGGGGGTTGGTATACAAATTTTATAGGCACATTCAGTTATATCAGTGATATTACAACAGTTGAAGATCGAACTTATAGACTAGGTATTGCGAATTTATGCATGTCTCTTGGCTATCCCATTGGAAGTGCGTTTAGTGGAATCTTGCTCAAGTGGGTTGGATATTATGGAGTATTTTCCATATCAGTCTCCCTTTATATGTTCAGCCTTATATATGGATTCTTCTTTCTGGAGGATACTAAACTAAAAACTGTTGAAAATGTAAGTATTGTCTTTAATAATAACTTTATAATTATATAAGACTAGATTTTTATAATCAAAATAAATTAATTTACAGAAGCGTAGCGGGTGTTTTGGATTCTTTCGTGAATTCTTTGACTTTAGATTAGTAAAAGAAACATTTAAAGTTGCGTTCAGAAAGGGTCCAGGAAATAGAAGGGTGCGTGTGTGTCTTCTTCTTTGTGCAGTTTTCGTTATATTTGGACCAACGCAAGGTAATTCATGTGATTGTTTGTTTATTTTTATTTGTTTTTAAACAAAATATTATTATTTCTTTCGTTTTTTTAAACTACGTTGATTATTTTTTTTAATTGCTGGATCTAAATACCTAAATACCATTTAACGTAATACAAAAACATCATTATCAGATGTATATTTATTTTCTCCGTTTTCCTCGAAAGCATTTACTGCTAATCCTATGTACTCACTTCTTAATGAACCTCGTGCTATTAAAAATGTTTTTATTTCTAAAGAATTGTTTATTTCAGGAGAATACGCTGTTATGTACCTTTTTGCTCGATACAGATTTAATTGGGACGAAGTGAAGTTTAGCATATGGTCTACTTATTGTATTGTAACCAATTTAATTGGTAAGTCGTAGTGTATGTTGATATTATGGTTCTTTACAACTGGATATATAGTAGTAGCAAGAAGCAAGTTATTGATTCTGTTCAGTATGTATTGTCATATTGTTTATTATTAGTTTAGGTATTGTGTGGTCTATTTCAATGAAAATCAAATCATAAATATCGACTGGTTTCTCAATATTGCTTTAAAGCATCTTATGGAATTTTCCTCATTATTATCAAACAAATGAAACAATTTAACAATACCTCCCATATTGATAATAATGGTTTGGTGTTCAATCAATACAAAAATAAAATCCACATTTTAAGACATGTATAAAATCGTAGCCTAGCATTTCCTTAAGCCAAAAACTTGATTTGTCATCTTATATATTGATAAACAGGCCTAGTGGAATTTCATTAATTACTGTTTAAACCCGAAAATTAATTAATAAAGTACACAAAGCCTTCCCCAGGAATCGTGAAAATATGTTTAAGATTATTAAAAGCGATCAAAATAATCTGTTATTATCTGGAAGTTTACCAAAATTCTTATATCTACTACCAAAAAAACCTTCATACTACCTAATAGTTACATATTTATGTTAGAGGCGTGTAACTTAAGCTTACATAATTCACTTTTACTTTTCTCCTTCGAAGACTTAAAAAAAAACTGTTTAAATAATGCCCCAAATAATCTTTACTAGGCACATATTCTAATATAATTTCAATTTCAGGTACAACATTTTCCATTTCCCTATTTAGCAGCTATTTAAAAGTAGACGATACGATATTGGGAATTATATCATGCACCAGTAAGATCGTTGCATCTTTCGCGTACGGCTTCGCGAGGAACGATCTAGAAATTTATTTGGGTGAGTAACTTGATCAGAATATCTGGTTTAAACATTGAGATAATAATACTACGTATGGAGGAGACACCACGAACAAAATCTGTGCGCCATTTTTTTGCTCTAAGTTTTAAAAATTATTATCTAGTTAGGTACTTACCGATGAAAGTTATTCCTTTGTACTTTTCCGTATTATTTGTATTATTTGTGCAATATCGTAACACACACGAAGGCTTATTTGATGCGTTTCACTTTAAAATAAATAAAAAATGAGCGTGCAGTTACGCCATATGGCGTATGTTGAGCGGAACATAAGTGATGTGGGCGGTGTCGTCTCCATATGTATATCTCAATGGGTTTAAAGCGTTATTTTGTCAGTGATCCCAGGATCACAGACTAATCTAACAGAGAATAAATCTTAACACAACCAGTTGTATTTATTCCCTGTTAGAAATATCATTTTTCTTAAAATTTTTAAACTGTGAAGAGCTAACCACTATTCTATTGAAGTTGGAAGTTGTTACTTAAATATCCTGTAGGTATTAATTTTTAACCGTCTGTTATATAATATATTTATACTAGAAACTTACCGTATGATAAAAATCCCTATGACGAAAGAATCAGACTACCTAATATAATATATAACAACTTCAGTTTTATATTTTTAAACAATCATCATCATCAGCCCATATACGTTCCCACTGCTGGGACACGGGCCTCCTATGAGGGTACAGGCCATAATCCACCACGCTGGCCAAGTGCGTGTTGGCGGATGACACATGTCGTCGAACTTTTCAATTCTTCGACATGTCGGTTTCCTCACGATGTTTTTCTTCACCGTTCGAGCAGTGGTGATGTTACAACAAGCGCACATAAATTGAAAAATCAATTTATTTCCTGCGCGCTCGCCTGGTCTCGAACCCCGGACTTATCGATTCGAAGTCCGAGGTCTCACCACTGAGCCACCACTGCTCCGATTGCTTTTTAAACAATGTCACGTCCTAATTAATTAGAGAATCGAATGAAGGTATTGGTGAGAGATTTGGGTACCCAAACAACAAGCTGAAACTAAATCTATATAATATTGTCATTATGATGAATGTAATTATTAAATTGAATTGAGCATCCGTACCAAATCCATCGTGGTGTATTTCTAAATTGAATTACGGAGTATTTATTCGATTAAGATTATCGATAATATCTAATTCGTGATAAGATTTCAGGATTTGAACCGTTAGCGTATCGAGTTATCGATTAGGTATTGAAAATATCTTAGATATTAGTATTCAAAATCTTATGTTACTACACCTAGGTATTGAGGTCACCTCATTTTAGAAAAAGTGTTTGTATCAGTTGTGTTCAAATTTTTCCACCTATATAATAAAAATGAATCGCCAAATGTTCGACAAAATCTAGAAATCTGTCCACCGTTTCTGATATCCAAGATACAGGCAACCGCCTAGTTTGGATCTACTGTAATAATCATCATCATCATCATCATCATCAGCCCATATACGTTCCCACTGCTGGGACACGGGCCTCCTATGAGGGTACAGGCCATAATCCACCACGCTGGCCAAGTGCGGGTTGGCGGATGACACATGTCGTCGAACTTTTTTTTTTTTTTTTAATTCTTCGACATGTCGGTTTCCTCACGATGTTTTCCTTCACCGTTCGAGCAGTGGTGATGTTACAACATGCGCAGATAAATTGAAAAATCAATTTATTTCCTGCGTGCTCGCCTGGTCTCGAACCACGGACTTATCGATTCGAAGTCCGAGGTCTCACCACTGAGCCACCACTGCTCTCACTGTAATAATGTAATGTTTTAATTTTTTTGGTAAATAAAGATTTTATTTTGTTTTAATTTATTTTTAAATGTATTGCTATGCGTACTATAAAACTATACAACAGTTTCACCAGTTCGGCAATTTTTTTAACGATTTCGCGCAAGGAAGCTTCTACTGGAGAGAAAACACGAAAAAGGGACTAGGGCAGAACAACATCTGCTGGGGCAGCTAGTTATTCATAAATAATTTACTCAGTAGGTACAACTTATCATAACAGAAGTGCACAACGTCTATTCAATACAGTTACGAAGTGTTTGTATCAAGTTTAGATTTAAGCAAACATTAGATTTAACTTAGAATTATAGTACACTTGTGCATTGCTTTAAGCTAAGTCAGAGGAGGTCATTAAGACACTACAATTAGTGCTTAGTAATTAGCCCCATAAGACATTGCGCTACCAGTCTCTAGGATTGGTTTATTCAAGTCATCATATAATTGAAATCAAAGTAGATTAACCATATTATATAATATATTTTTTTATGAAAGATTTCTAAAGCAACTGTATGATAATAATGAGTCGTCAAATGTGTTACTAAGCGTAAAACTCGTTGACGGATCGACCAATTCGGTTATTTTTTTATTTTTTTGTTGGGGCACAAGAAAGGTTGTTATGGATGGAAACCACGAAAAAGAGGCAATAAGACAGAACAGTGTCTACCGGTAAAGATAGTGTCCTAAAAAAACATATACATCATAATGTACATAATTATCATGAGATTTCATATCGTTTCAAACAAAATAAAGAAAATCTTTCTCTAAATATACGATGATAAATCTTTATCTATTCTCAAATGTTTTTTAACATATAAATATTCAAGTCAGAACAGCGTGATACTTTTGAAATCCACGGCCTACATTAAATGTTTACAACTTATTTATGTTGTTTTATATGTATATTGTATAGTATGTATTATTCCTATTATTATAAATTTATTTATTGCAAATTGTTTTGTATACTTAAGCTTATCTTATAATCCGCAGAACAGGGCAATGATTTACTTTTCTATACTAATAGATGTTATAAAGAGGGAAGGTTTGTAATTATGTATGTATGTATAGTTTTCACGCATAAACTACTGAACCGATTACAATGAAATTTAGCACACATATAGAGGGTAACTTGGGTTTTCGGGTTTTATCCCGAAAATCCCACGGGAATGGGAACTATGCGGGTTTTCCTATGTAAACGCGGGTGAAGCCGCAGGCGGAAATCTAGTACCTGATAAAAGTCGAGTAGCAAATCCAATCTAGACGTTTTTATTAAAACGCAATGATATGATACCTGTTGAATAATTTTAATTTTACTTATAACATTCCTTTTATAATGTGCGACTCCTATTAATTATTTACTCGCAGATACTCAGGTAATTGAACTGTTTATAAAAAGGTTTGTTTCTTTGTATTTGATTAGATTGCCTATCAGCTAATGGCCTAAGCTGCACTAAGACGCTATTTACGTTGAACAAACACTTACTTTGTACTCGTTTTAAAAGATGAACTAGATTGGTTCATTAGACATATTAGTAATTGCTAAAGAGAACTAAAGAATAGGTTTTATTAAAAACCTGCCATCGGCTTTTCTGTAAAGGTTTATATGTATGGTATTTGCTACGAGAAAATGCTACGAAAACTAGCATAACCAAAACTTATAATTCTTAGCTTGAATATTTACTAAGATTCCACAAGTGCCACAGATATCGACAAACAATAATCACTACATAGTATAAAACAAAGTCGCTTTCTCTGTCCCTATGTCCCTTTGTATTTTTAAATCTTTAAAACTACGCAACGGATTTTGATGCGGTTTTTTTAATAGATAGAGTGATTCAAGAGGAAGGTTTTAGTATATAATTTATTAGGTTTTAGACAAAACGGGCGAAGCCGCGGGCGGTAAGCTAGTTAAATATATACATATATATATATATAGATATAAAACAAAATCGCACTTAATATTAGGTGCGTGCATTAGTTTAGGGATATTACATAGAGTATAATTTATTCAATTATTGCTTTTTTACAGCGCCGCTTTTAGAATTGTTGAATGGCACTTCATTTATAGCGATGCGCTCGATCGCATCAAAACTGGTCAGCGGAGAAGAGTTTGGTGAGTAATTGATAATATCTATAGCTTTTGTCTGATCACACAATATAGCTATTGGTCCTGGAATCGATAAACAGATAAATAGATTTAAATTCCATAGAGTATTCTAATTTGAATCTTACCGGTAAGATAAGCTATGTAAACTAACTAAATACTACAGAACTTCATCATTACCACGTCCCCATATAAAAACGGAATACCTAAATAAATTTCACATTTCATTAAAATCACTATATTTTGGCAAACACAAACACTTGTCCACAGAAACTTTTCGTTCTTTCGGAACCGAAACTCAAACACTTCGCCGCTTTCATTTTAACCACTGCATGTAACCAATAATTCTATTATTACAGGCAAAGTAAACTCCCTATTTGGTCTAGCGGAGGCCATGACGCCTCTCCTCTACGGGCCACTATACTCCAGGGTTTACATGTCCACACTGAACGTCCTGCCCGGTGCTGTGTTCATACTTGGAGGGCTTCTTACCGTGCCAGCTATTGTCCAATTCGGGTATTTATATCAGACTATTTTCGTATACTTTCCTTTACCTGTAGGTTAGAAAATGGCGTCAATCAGCTGTAAAACTTTTTTTTTTTACCATACGTATGCGGTATGAGTATAGAAGGAAATATTGTGTGAGTGAGAGACATATAGGAAAGCTGCTATTTTCAATTCTTATATTATTCGACCGAGTAGTACCGTTGTGATATCGTAGTTCAAAATTCTAAATGTTAAAATTTGGATATAAGATTATTGGTTGATACTATTTTTAAACTTCAAATTGAGCCGGCACGTGACTGAGTGAAGCCTGACAGGATATCGAGGTAAAAAGTGCAGTCAGTGAAAAAGATAAAACAAGGTTTGAACTCCTGTCTCTAAAGACCGATCTTTTAATCCTTGACTAAAACTTTACATCCAATAAATGTCACCTGTCAAAACATTGGTATTTAGAACACATTTGTTTAAACCAAGAATTGGAATTGGAAGATCATCCCCTAGTAGAAAATTCGTCAGATTTAAATCTCAAACATTTATTTTATTCAACTAGATATTTTACCTTAGCTTATTGTGAGAAAATATAATATATCATTTTAAATTACCTATGTTATTTACAGCTGGCTCTACTTTGAACACAAGAAAGATAGAAGAAGAAACATAGAAAAACCAATAGAATGATTAAAGATTTTATTAATATTGTTTTAAGTATATTTTTCTACAATATGGCTTGGTTAAAATAATATCACGTAAGATTGAAAAATGTGATAAAAGTGTAACAAAATGTGAATGTGATCTAATGTGTGTACGTAAGTCAGTATAAGTTTGTAGACATAATAAATTTGATTTTTTATAGATAATTTGAAATTGTTTTATTTTAAATATTTAAATATATTAAAAATAATATTTACCACTTTAACCCTAGTAAGATAGTCTGCGTCAAAATGACTCCTGCGTTTTCGAAATATAGCTTTATCTTTTAAAATGTCGCGAATCCATAACTGTGCTTATAGGACATTTCATAAGTCACTAAGAGCTACCCTATGGTATACGTCTCAATAAAGTTAGAGTAACCAATTTTGAAATATAACGACTACGTGAGTCAAAATTACGCATGATTATCTTTACCGTGACTTTTAAGATTTTGACTTCTATGGTAGTTTGAATATTTTTTAGCTTATTTTTACTGTATATTGTGACTTATGTTTAAAATTTATTTTTATACATATTGAAGCAAATATAGAAAACAATTGGGGATAGAAAATTGGAAGAATATTGTATACTAGCCGCTCTTATGCAAAGCGATGAGGGTCCCTGTGAAGAAACCGATAGGGAAGTAGGAGGACCACGAAATTGAAAATGACGAGCAAAGTGACACAGAAGAAGCTTTTCCCGATGAGGTACAAAGCAAAGATGATATATTACATTCAAGCAAAAGGCGAAGTAGATGCATTAGACCGAATGTGTTCCCTGATGTTCAATAGTAGTAAGACAATGAGATGGCCAATGGCTTTATTTTATGGAATCAATAAAATTGCTTGGATATTGCATATTAAATTTATAGCCACAATGTTAACATCAAAGCACAAAAACATCCGAGTCAAAAAAACATGAAATATAGAAGCATGGAACCGTCTTCTTTGTCCGTGGGTGTTTAGAATCACCAGCTTTGATAAGATATTTGCGTGATAATATCTCCAATTTGTTGCCAAATGAAGTATCTGGTACATCGTAAGAAAGTACTGAGGAGGCCTTCCGTAAAAAAAAACGTATTTACTATACGATTTGTCCTTCTGAAATATGACGAAAGGCAAATTCCTCCTGCAAAAAATGTAACATCGTTATATTATGTCGTGAGCATACGTTGATATGTGCTAAACTTGTTTCTCACTATTTTTTATATAAGTATATGTACAACATATATATAAGATATAAAAAAGTCTGATAATTGTAGCCAAAAATAAGTTTTTATTAGAAATAATACGTGTTACAAGAATTGTAGATTTAAAGCAGACGTTTAATGTTTTCGTTTTTTTTATATGTATAAAAATAATTAAAAATAAATTATTTGTAATATTAATTATTCTAACATAACTGTAAATATATAATAACTTACAATTTATAGAAAAAAAAACAATATACCGCGACTTAGAGCTAACTAAAAAACATGCGTAAATTTGACGCATGACTATCTTTCCCG
Source organism: Colias croceus (assembly GCF_905220415.1). Lineage (NCBI taxonomy): Eukaryota > Metazoa > Arthropoda > Insecta > Lepidoptera > Pieridae > Colias > Colias croceus. The sequence goes on from NC_059542.1 coordinate 9,580,499, forward strand.
TATTACTCAATATGATTATCTTTCTAGGGTTAAGGGCCGATTTTTCAAACCTTTTTTTTTTTTTTTTTTTTTTTTTTTTTTTTTTTTTTTTTTTTAAATTTATTTATTTATTTATTTTTTAATTTACATTGATGCAATCATAAACTCATTCGAGTTTTTCTGTGCACCATAAGCCCACAAACCGCTACATAAATGTTTTAATACTTATTATTAGTTCTTAATCCTAATGAGGGTACTTAGAAATTTTTTAGTGACGAGCGACATCGGTAATCTTGCTGGCCGTGTAAACATACAGTATGCTCCTTTCGTGAATCTATAATTTTGTATTATTTGTATTTATATTTAGATAAAATTAGTTATAAGTTCTTAATATTTTAGAGTTATTAGAAGGTTTTTTTTTATAATAGTTTATTTATATTTACTAAAAAGTATTGCTTTAGTTTGAATTTTAGATTTTTGTGAGTTATTGAATCTCTTAAAGATATAGGTAGTTTGTTGATGAGACAGGGTACCATATAATTTAACGTTCTCTTCCCGTGAAGGTTTCTAAAAGATGGAAGTTTTAGCGTAGCGTTTGTGACGCTACGAGTTATTATATTATTATGAGGCGTTTTTTTAATTTTATTTATGTCAATATTAAAGAATTCCTCTTTTAAAAGTGTTAGATTAATTTTTTCATGTATCGGTATGATTTTACACAGTTCAAATAATTTACGATAGTCATTTTTATATTTAGCCTTAATGTTATATGGAACGATCGTTTTTAGTAGTCTTAATTGGAGTGTGTATATTTTGTCAAGATTGGTCTTACAAGTCCGTCCGTAGCTAGACAATCCATATGAGATAATTGATTCGGCTAGTGATTTGTAAAGCAATAATAAAGTTTTGTAGGGAATTTTGTGTTTAATTATCGAAAATTTAGCCAGGATACACCTCAATCTATCACACACTCCGTTAATATGTTCTTGCCAGTTCAGTCTGCTATCAATAGTAACACCCAAGTATGTTTGATAATCTACAATATCTATAGCGTTACAGTTACAATTTGGTGAGTTATTAAAATTCTGATTTCCGTGCAAGCATTGGTGTTCGTGAGCTATTAGTCTGGGTATATGGGAGCTTCTGTTCTGACTAGAGCTTATGTACATTAATTTTGTCTTATTCTCGTTAACAACTAGACCTGCGTCATGTGACCATCGTAACAATGAGTTAAAATCCTCTTGTAACTTCTCGAGTGCTTCGCTTACGTTGTTACCAGCAGCAACAAGACAAGTGTCGTCGGCAAATTGATAAGTCTCACTGTGTTTAATGACATTTGTAAGGCTATTTACGTACGTCAGATAGTGCAATGGACCGATGACCGAGCCCTGCGCAGTGCCCTCCGTAGCAATAACTATGTCACTAGTCGCATTACAGACTCTAACAGTGTATCTTCTATCGTTGAGGTAGTCCGAACACCAGTCCAATAGGTTGCCTCTAATACCGCTGTCATGCAGGCACTCTAATAGTCTCTCGTGACAAAGCGTATCAAACGCCTTACTATAGTCTATAAATACTGCTAGTACATGTTTTTTGTTATTTAAATGTGAATGGACGCTATCGGTAAACGCTGACAGAAGTTGTGTTGTGTTCTTGTTTGGCCTAAATCCATATTGATGGTTGGTTAAAATTTTATTATTTTCATAGAATTCATATATATGTTTGGCAATATATTTTTCAATAATCTTATCAATAGTAGGCAATATTGTTATCGGTCTATAGTTGGTATAATCTGTTTTTGATCCCTTTTTATAAATCGGTCGGACAATGCCGGTTTTAAGCACTGATGGGTAGGTACAGGTTTTTATACATAAATTAATTAAATTTGTGATGACTGTTTGAATTCTTGTACATATTTTTTTTAAGTCACAGGCTCTAATACCATCTACCCCTGGGGCTTTATTATTGTCTAAGCTCATGATTATATTTTTGACTGCATCAGGCTTCGCGGGTTTTAGTCGCATAGTGACCTGGGCCGAAGTTTTGTATTGTGATTTATTAAGTAATGGCATTGAGCAGTTAGGAGTAATATTTTTTGTGCTATTTTTAAAAAATTGTGCAAAGTTGTTTGCGATCTGTTTATAAGACACGTTAGTTTTTTGAAATGCATTATTAATAGTATCATCAATCGACCTCTTAATTCTACCAGTGATTCGATTTAATATTTGCCATAATTGTCTACTATTATTCCCGTTTGCAATTATTTCTGATTTGTAATAATTATTTTTAGTTCTATTAATTAATTTATTAGCGTAATTTCTCGATTTGTTATAATTTTGCTTTAATATTAGGTTATTAGGATCTTTTATCCATTTTATAAATAATGTATCTCTATTCTTGCAAGCATTCGTAATTTGCTTGTTTATCCAATTATTATTGCGATGTGTTGATCGGTTTTTTATTTTAATTGTGTATTCAGATTTTTTATAACACTCCCGAAATTTTGAATTAATAAAGTTATATAATGTTTCTGGACAGTTAGTATCATACGATTCCTCCCATTGAATTTGCTCGAGATAGTTAAGAAGTTTTGTATTATTAATACAAATCTTTTCTTTGGGAACATCCTGTGTTCGTGTACCAATGCAAGCGAGTATCACCGCGCGATGATCGGCCAGTGTAGTACCGAGTGCCGCCGTGAATAAGTCTTGTGAGCGGGATCATGCAAATATATGATCTATACAAGATTTACTTAGTTTGTTATTATTTAGTTCTAGTCTAGTGTGTACAGTGATCCCGCATACAAGGCCCATTTCATATAACATGTTGTTGTATTTATGCTTTACAGGATTTTCACTCTTAAGGTCTATGTTAGTATCGCCTAGTAGATATAATTCAGTGGTGTTAGGGAATTTTTTAAGTGTAAATTTCAATTCATCAATAAATAAAATTTTACTTAAGTTAGGCGGGTGGTATACCGCGCAAATGTTGGCAGTGTAGTTAGTGTTTGTGGTTATAGAACAAAAGATGCTTTCAAAGTATTTTGTTTTTGCGTTTATAATATTACACTTAAGATTGTTATTGACATATAATATTATACCACCGCCTTTTCTATAGTTACGAAGAGCTTTATACATTCGGTAACCGCTTATTTCATATAATACACTATTATTTTCTGATACATTAGCCTCTGTTAGAATTACAATATCAATGCATTTGTTTGATTTACTTAAAATTTGTTCAAGTGCGGTGAAGTTTTTTATAATCGATCGTATATTAATATGTATACATAATAAGTTGAGGTGGCTGTGAGGAATACAATTTAAAAAGTTGTTGACATTACTACAATCATTGATTTCGATTATATCATTACACAAATTAGCCATTTTTATAGACAAAGAATAAATTTAAATTAATAATATAAGAGCAGAGACATGAAGTTTCTTACTTAATTATTCCTTGTTGTTAGTCAATGCATGTATATCTTTAATGGACCGTAGAGTAATAATTTTATCATTGTCTCCTTTGCGTGCTTTGATTAGTCCCCTTTTAAACCACACATATTTGTAGTTGAGATTATTTTTCAACTCCTGTTTGGCATTCCAGAACAATTGCTTATGATGCTTTGTCATGGCTTCGCGTACATAGACAGCGTTGTTGTTAGTTTTTTCGTTCGGAATTACTGCTGCAACTATTAACTTTGTATTTCTAGCTGCTGTCATCCATTTTTCCTTCACTTCTTCGTCAATCAGTTCAATTAGTATATTTGCTGTTTGCTCCTTCCGCCCCTGTAGTCTCCGTGCACTTTTGATGTCCTGTTTAGCCTGGTTAAGTTTATTTGCGATATTTTCAGTAATTAATTGAATGTCTTCCTTTGTTTGGTTTGGTATATTTGATATTTCGATGTATTTTCCTAGCTTCTCCTGTTCCGCCTCCTGTATCCGTTGTTCCAGGGCGCCGACACGTGTTTCAAGGTTGTTATTTTTATTTATAAGTTCTGTGTTCTTCCTCTCGAGAGCTTTAATTGTTTTTTTGAAGCCCTCGATGCATTCCATAGCCTCATCGAGTTTTGCGCTATGAAATTGCAAGGATTCGTGTAGCTGCGCCATTTCGTTTTTGATCGCTCTTTCTACGTCTTTTGAGATGTTACTTAGTAATTTTTTTGCGTCGATTTGAACCGGTGCATCACTTTCGTCATCGTCCTCTTCAGGCGTAATAATTGAAGTGCGTCTTGGGAGTTCTTGCTGGCATTCGTGACACGTCCACTCCAGATTGGGGGCCGCTTTTAGGGCAGTAATCTGTTTATTTGTTAGCCCCGCGCACTTTGGATTTAGATGCACAATCCGTTCACACTTGCAGCATTCTAGTCCCGGAGAAGATTTTGATAGGTTCCTTTTGCAGGAGTCACACTTAGACATTTTTTATTTTTATTACTGGGGGTAGATGTACTAGGCGTGCGTTATTAACGGTAGCCGGTTGCAGACTGAGTTACCTTGGTTAAAACTTATTCATAGAATATCGTACTAAACAACCATCTCAAAAATGTGTTACTTGTCCACTTTTTGACAGTTTTTAGGTGACATCTGTATATTATTATGTAATACTTTATTGGACCGATAAGATTTAACCGAAGATCGAATATCGCGGAACATAATATTATGTAAAATTAATTGTAGATACCTTATCAAAATAATACATAAATCAAGACGCCTTCGTGTTATATTAAAATAAATCCTTTACACATATTATTGTCTTCCCATTTATGATATTATTAATTATCATGGCTTAAGCTATTTATTTTGTTGTGTGACGTCACAATATTTATAACATGATATTAATAAATTATATGATATTTAAATTTAATTGCGCAGTTAATTCTATTGTCTGCTGCTTATTAATATATTCTCTACTATACTGTCATGATTATAATATGGTATAGCATAATTCTCTAGGGTAAAGCGGCATATATTTTATTTCAACTATATTTGTATTGTAATGAACAGCTCTATGAGTCTATAATTAGAATAATATCTAGACTTATAGCTAGATATAATATTATATATATGTGTAACTATCCACTTTAATATCTACTAGTCAAGTAGGTAAATAATATTTAAAAGGAAAAGGGTGTTCGATCATTTTTTGTTTAGTTTTTAGTTACAATTGCACTCAAAAACTTTTTTCGCGTGTTTATTCACATTAAAATCTTGCATAAAAATATCTAAAATAACGAGATGTAGATACTATTTTAAGAATTACAGTGTTGTTATCACATGAATTATAAAACAGTAATTTATTACAATAAAGTTTGGTTAATGATTAAAGTATTAAAATTAAAAACAACAACATAATATAATAATAGTGGTTATAACCAGACAAAAATAATGATGTTATTTCTGTTATCTTGTTTACATGATAAAAAAATAAACTAAACTAGGTTCGGTTAATGAGTGTGGGCTCATTAAGAAAACCTATGTGATACAGTGTCCGCACGAAAGTACCTACTGTAATAAAAACTAGCCAAGTGCGAATCAGACTCTCACTTTGGGTCCCGTACAAAAAGAATACCCTGAAAAATAAGACTTTTCCAACAAATGTTAGAGTCGATAATATTTCCTTACCTAACCAAAGAATGGTTACTTTTTATTTATTTACATAAATAATTGATATACTAGAAATAGGCACATAATATTATTATGCTTGTTATTTCATAATCAGTAAAAACTCCATATGAAAGCACGTGTAGCTTTCATATTATTTAATTTGTTGTTTAACGAATGTGTTGTTGTTGTGTTGATGACTTAAGAGGTGTGTGCTCATTAAAACGTCCAAGAATAACGTTAACTTACAATGTGTATGTTGCACTGGAATAATTAAAGACGTCGTAAGTAGTGAGAATTTACCTTATGATTGTAATAAGTTTAGACAAAATGTTATCCTTACTAATCTATACTAATATGTATTATAAAGCTGAAGTTTGTTTGTTTGTTTGAACGCGCTAATCTCAGGAACTACTGGTTCGAATTAAAAAATTCTTTCAGTGTTAGATATAGTGGAAGGCTATATATAGCATATATATCATCATGCTAAGACTAACAGGAACGGAGCAATGCGGGTGAAACCGCGGAGCACAGCTAGTATTTAAATACGAAAGCTTTGTTTGTTTTTCTTTGACGTCGCAATATTATGACATTTTTTATAGTTAGGAAGCTACAGAGTGGGTATGCTACATAGGCAAATTTTTACAAATTTATAGTCTAAAGAGAGATTAAAACAGAAATAATAAGAAGTTTGTTCTTGCTGTGTTGGGTGATAAAAGTAACTGTAATTTAGGTTGTTTATTTTAAATGAATACAGTTAAATATATCTCTCAATACAATATTCATAACACTCAGTCGATTTTACCTGGCAACTTGAATCGCAAAATAATACAAAAGATGAGATACATAACGAAATGTTTACGTATTAAAATTTTATTTATATACTACGAGTATTAACAGAGGTTACAGACATGTTTATTGATTACACTGTAAAAATTAATAAGAAATATCACCGATTTCCGATTTCCGATTTCGTTAATTTTTTTATAATTTTCCTTGAAGTACGAGAATTCTTATGGAGAGAAAACGTAAATATGTACCACGGACGAAGCCCGGGCGGACCGCTAGTACTAGGTACATAAAATTCTTGTGTCGCGGTGTTTGAAGTTAAACTCGTCCGAAACATTTTGACCGATTTATATGAAATTTTGTGTGCATATCAAGTAGGTCTGCGAATCGTACAACATCTATTTTTCGTCCCCCTTAGTGATAAGAGAAAGGCAGAATAACATTTACCGGGACAGCTAGTTTTTTATATAAAAAATTAATCCTGAAAAATGGTTGTACCTACACTGAAACCTGATGACGAACTGTCCTGTGTAAAACACCTAAAATCGTTTAACACAAGCTTCTAAAGAGGCACTTAACGAGTACTCGCGGTAGGTACCTCTAACCTGGCATTATTTCGTTATAAATACCACCGCTCATCATTATCCTACCCCTTTTTAATTACATTTAATGAATAAGCGAAAATTGCCTTTTGTTCTAACAACGCGACCTTTATGTGAGGCGATTCGTGCGTATCTTAATGAGGTTTTGAAATTTTAAAGGCTGTTTTCGAAATTATTAACGATCTTTATGAGTGATGCGAGGTTTATGGGCTGATTATTCAAGGTTGAGAGGAATTTTTGATGTTCAAGTTTTTAGCCGCGCGTAATAAATTAGATTCTGTTTTCAGTTCGCGAGAGCGGAGTTAGTGAAAAATAATCTTTAAATTTTAAACGAGAATTTGCACAGATTTTTCCGTGTACTAATACTTAAGTTGGTACCTAAAATTTAAGCTCTCTGATCAAAAGAATCTAATTTGATTGTTGACTAGCTTTTAAAAGTGCATATTATTGAATTCAGATTAAAGATACCGTGTTACCTACTGTGTATTAGTAGTTGTAGCCTGTTGTGTCCCAATGCTGGGCAAAGGCCTCCCCAAAGCGCTTCCATGAATCACGATCTTGTGCTATAATTGAAGACCAGTCTATATTAGATTGGTCCAGTTCATCCCGCCATCATTTCTTCGGCCCTTATAAAACATATTATTTTTCTTGTGAAAAAGAGCTATCGAAATTTCCAATCAATAATAAAACAAATTATTTTTCTTCTGAATATCTATCGAAATTTCCAATATACATCAAGAAAAGTTACATTATATTTCATTTGATTCGTCAACACTTTATTCCAAGCTAATTAAAAGTGTCTATTATAGGTTCTCAACTTATTTACCTCCGCTAGAGAACTCTCATTAGAGTTGTATAAAAGTTTTTATGTCGGTCGTTCGCAGTTTCACTAGAAACTAAAAGAAACCATTTCTACGAATGGAGGGCACTAAATAAAGAAAATGTATTGGCGCTTTACCTGCTTACTTTTATTTTTAGCGAATGGGAACGTCGCAAGTTTCGCGCCACAAAAGAAAAGCACAAAGTATACAATGTGTACAGGTAACATAATATTATGTCTAATCTTTTGTAATTGTTTTACAATATCGACCTTTTAAAATAGTTTAAAAATTGAATAGGTACTCTAATATTCCAAAAAAACCTAAACATCCACAATTTGTACAAAAATAAGATGAAGCATTTTTAACAAATTTAAATTAAATAACAATTTAATTAAAATAATTAGGTACATAAGAATTTTTGAAAATAATATCTGTGATAATATTTACCCAAATAACACATGACAATAGTCATAACATGTCCAAATTTAACGAGGCTGTCTTGAACAAACGCACACAACAAAGGTCTATTAAAAGTCCGCCAAAACGATCATAGTGCAAAACTTTGAGTTGAGCGCAGAGCCGCAAAACAAGCTCAAACTCAAACTCAAACTCAAACATTTATTTATTCAATTAGACTACTATTTAGTAGCACTTTCGAATCGTCATTACATAAGTATTTTTAACATTTACCACCGATTCGGAAAGCAGTATCTATGGAGAAGAATCGGCAAGAAACTCCATAGTTGCTCTTTTAAAATCATGTCAATATTACATAATATGTAACTTATATCTAACTTATACATAATATATCATAATATGCCAAAGAACTGTCCTGTGGTTTTTACGCGACAACCCTCCATGGGTCTTTATCGTCCATATATTCCTGAATACTGTAGTAGGCTCTCTGAACTAGTACATTTTTTATATAAGTTTTAAATTTATAACTACTAAACTCTTTAATATTGAGAGGAATTCTATTGTATAAGCGTATACCTTGACCCATAAATGAATTTTTAACTTTAGCTAATCGGAAAAATGGCATTTCAATTCTATTCCTGTTCCTTGTGCCATAATCGTGTCTATCTCCTACTCTTGTGTGTAAGTCGGCGTTTTTGTGAACATGCAAAATATTATTAAATATATACTGTGATGGTACAGTAAGGATACCAGTATTCTTAAAATGATCTCTTAGTGAGTCCCGAGCACGTAACTTATATATAGAGCGAATGGCTCTTTTCTGTAAGATAAATATAGTTTCTATATCTGCAGCCTTGCCCCACAGTAGAATTCCATAGGACATAATGCTATGAAAGTAGCTGAAATAAACCAATCTAGCCGTATCTTCATCGGTGAGATGCCTTATTTTTCGGACTGCATATGCAGCTGAACTGAGCTTACCTGCAGCGGTGTTGACATGGGCTCCCCACTGTAGTTTCTCATCCAATGTTAACCCTAGAAATACAGTAGACTCAGTAGGATGCAATACCTCCCCGTTCAAGGTAATATCTCTGTTCAACTTTTTTACATTAGGAAGTAAAAATTCAACACAAGTGGTTTTTTTGGCATTTAATAATAAATTATTGGCAGTAAACCATTCAGATATGTGTAAAAGAGCACTGTTCACTTCGTCAACATTTGGGTCATGCCTATCCACATTAAAAATTAATGAGGTATCATCTGCAAACAGAACTATTTCACACCTATCCTGCAAATAATAGGGAAGATCATTGATATATACCAAGAACAAGAAGGGACCTAAAATGGACCCCTGTGGAACACCAATGTTAATTGACGCACCGCTAGAACGTTCTCCATTAACAACTACAGTCTGTATCCTATCATGCAGGTATGACGCTATGAGGTTCTGGGCTTTTCCTGTAATTCCATAGTGATTAAGTTTACGTAACAAAGTACAATGTTCAACGCAGTCAAATGCCTTGGAGAGGTCACAAAATATCCCCAGAGCATTTTTTGAGTTTTCCCATGCTTTATAAATATGTGTTAGAAGTGCAACTCCAGCATCTGTGGTTGAGCGCCCCTTTGTGAAACCAAACTGTTTGGTGTGCAGTAAATTATTAGATGCAAAATGACTACTCAATTGGTTTAATATCAACCTCTCGAATACCTTACTTAATGTTGGTAAAATAGAGATAGGTCTATAATTGTTACAGTCTTCTTGATCGCCCTTCTTAAATAGAGGTATAACTTTACTAAGCTTTAGTAAATTAGGAAATGTACCATAGTCACAACACTTATTAAATATGAAAGCTAAATTTTTCGCAATATTTTCTATTATATTATTAACTAAATTTACGGACATTCCCCAAAGATCACAAGTATTTTTTAGATTAAGCGTCTTAAAGGCAGTAACAATATCACTAGCAGTTACGTGTCGTAATTCAAATAATGTACTGCACCCCGCAACATGGTCCCTCAAAAAGGTTTCTGCAAGTGCTGAAGACGAATTTAAACTATTAGTAATAGTAGCAGGGACACTACTGAAGAATTCTTCAAAAGCAAGCGCAACATCAGCACTTTTGTCAATAACCCTGTCATTATTTACAAGTTTTATGGTATTACTTGATTTGCTTTTACCCATTTCACCATTAATAATAGACCAGACTGTTTTAACTTTATTATCAGAGTCGCGTATTTTTTCTTTGATATACAAACGCTTTGCAGTAAAACAAACTTTTTTAAAAATTTTTGAGTAATTTCTAACATAACTAAGAAAAGATGGGTCTTTATTATATTGCTTCATACCATATAACTCATAAAGAACGATCCTACACTTATGTATGCTAGGTGTCGCCCATTTACTAAATGGTAAATCCTTGGTAATATTTAAAGATTTAACTTTAAATATTTTTTCAAATTCATTATGAACTAAATTGAAAAGATTTTTAAACATTTCACAAGGATTATTATTACAGGATTGATCATTCAGTACGGGCAGGTTTTTATTAATATTATCTCTAAATTTATTAATGCCTTTTTTACTTATAGGCCTAACATTAATCCTTTTAAATGTAGGTATGCAATCCCATTCAAAAACTACTTTCTGGCCACAGTGATCCGAAGTCAATGTATTGAGAATATTTTTCTCTAAACAGATGCAGTCACAGTATATATTATCAATACAGGTTGCAGAAGTAGGTGTAATTCGTGTGGGTTCGTTAAAAAGTTTATATAGATTAAATGACTGAAATAAATTAACAATTCGTGTAGCCGTTTGTGTTTGTAAAAGTAAATCAATATTAAAATCACCACATACTATAACTTTTTTTTTACTCCTGCTTAGACGCTTTAATATTTCTTCCATGACTTTCTCAAACATATTATAGTCACTGGAAGGGGGTCTATAAACGCAAACAATAATATATCGCTCCAGCTCCACACAGGACAGTTCAATGGTCCGTTCTACAGAAAGACCAACAATGTCAGTTCGTTCTTTACATTTTACACTATCATGTACAAAAATAACAGAACCTCCGTGAATAGCCTGCGTCCTAAAGTATATACTTTTTAATTTGTAATTTTCAATATTTACTAACGACTGACATTGTTTAAGCCAATGTTCTGTTACACAAAATATTTTAATATTGTTATCATTCAGAAACAATTCTATTTCTAACAATTTGCTAGCCAAGCCTTGAATATTTTGATGCACAATGGAAAAAGACTGCTTAGCTGTTGTCTTATATACTAGTTTAAATCTAGCTTAGGGCTAGATTGTCTGTCAACACTTAACCTAGGTTGAAAGCTGAATTTATAATTCACCACAACGAAGCCATTATTTAGATTTAGGCAAATCAGTGCGGGCAAAACATCGCTTTTCACTTACACTCGTCCTCATTTGTCTTCAAGTTTTTGAGCTTACGAATTTTGATATGAGAAGTTATTTGAAGAGACATGCTCGGATTTCACTGGGAGCTAAGATATAAAAAAAATATTATTTATGTAACGCAGAGGAGGTATGTATATAATTAATCGCTTGCCCCATCTTTATCCGGATAGACCCAGGAAAAATAAAACTCATGTTTATGGTAAAGACTAGCTTCCGCCTGCGGCTTCACCCGCGTGGTGTTTTGATAAAAGGTAGCCTATGTTCTTTCTCAGAGTCTAAAGATTGTATCTGCCAAATGTCATCAAAACCGGTTGAGAGGTTTAAGCGGGAAAGCGTAACAGACAGACAGAGTTACTTTCGCATTTACAATATTAGTAGGGATATAATTAGTATTAAATTAATAATAATTATTATTATTTAAAAGATAAAGCTTTGTGATAATAAAAGCATTTTAAAAATCAATTAGGTAGTTAAAAAACGAGCATAATATTATAATAAATTGGACCACTTTTATTATACAGTCTTACAATTTACATGCACTCGTTCTGATAGATATCATGTAGTTTGTTCGTGCTTTAAAAATAATCGTAGGCATGCTCTACATTATAAATTTTGATGCCCGAATGCGATGCGTGAAAGATGACTTAAATAAAAATAAAAGATAAAATAAGACCGCGTCCACGCCGTAGCTAATCTTATTTATGATAATTATATTTTCGTGATTTATGTTATAGTACTAATTTTATCTTGTTATTCATTTAGATAAAAATCATACAGATAAGCATACAGAGATAAGAAGATTACAAATATCTTAGAACATTATTCTAAGTAAAGATGTTAAAAATAATGTTGCGTTTGCCTTTTTGTCAATCTCAACAACACGAGTAAATTGCCATTAATGAAGAGAAGAAGAACTTATTGGGTTAAAATAGAACATCGCCAACGCCTTTTCATTAATAATAGTTTACTATCTCTATCGTGCTTTGGACATGCTTTTTCTATTCTACTTACCTTATATGTTCCAACTGCAGACACACAGGCCTCCTATGTTGATTCAGGCCATAATCCACCACGTTGGCCAAGTGCGGATTGGTAGATGTCACATGTTGTCGAATTTCTGATTATTCGACACGTTGGTTTCCTCACGATGTTTTCCTTCACCGTTCCGAGGAATGCTTATGTTGATAAAGCGCAGATAAATTGCTTGTCTTCTACTTAAATTCGTTACAAAGGTTTAATTTAATAATATGAACAACTAGCTGTGCTGTGTGGTTTTACCCGCATTGCTCCGCTCCTGTTGGTCATGGCGTGATGATAGCCTTATAGCCTTCCTCGATAAATGGGCTATCTAACACCGAAATAATTTTTCAAATCGGACCAGTATTTCCCGAGATTAGCTCGTTCAAACAAACAAACAAACTCTTCAGCTTTATAATAGTATAGATATATTATTATAGCTTTTCTCTCAATAGAACTCACACCTTATTTCTCAGGCAATTATTTACACACGCGGTATGAGTTTTAATTAACTCGCCTTCCATATTAAGGCTTTGTTAGGCAATTTTCTTCAATGTATTGAGAATTTTAGTATTAAAAACCAATACTGGAAAGCTGGCTTTTATATTTAATAAATATTTTATATTTAAATGACTAATATTCGTTTTATATGCAATCCAGTAGGATTACATATACGTTTTCTATGAGAGAAGCAGATGCATTACTAAAAAAATTATTATTTTACTTATTCTTCGAAGTGTATTTAAGAGTGTTTCGGATTTGGATTTTAAATGAATATCTTTGAAACATTCTTGATGAAATAGATAAACTTTTGAACGAGAAAAAGGATAAGTATAGAAAGAGGTAAGGAAATAATATAGTAAATGATTAAATAGAGAGTACAATACTTACTTAGTAGTTTTTTTTTATTTTTTTTTTATTTCACTTACTGATTATATATATTATAGATACTATTGTTACTAACAAACGACTTTAACGAAGCTAGAATACCAAATACCATTGTAAAAAATCAGATTTTGCAAACGATATTTTTTACAAAAAAGATTTTATTTCCATAGGGAAATAGAAAACGCATTCACATTTTGATCAATGTTTGATTTAGGGCTTTCATGATACACGAAAAATGGCATCCATTTAAAAATATAGTATCACTGTATTTTAACGACTTTTCAAATAGGTATTGATGTTTTAACAATTGCTTCGGTAAGAAAGGTTTTCATACCTATCGAATAATCAACAAAACTATTGGTACCATACCAATTTATTATAGGCACTTAGTATAAATAAATTAATTAGTCTACTGGAGCAAAACTGGACTCATAACATCAGAAACATAGCAGGGAATGAGGGGATCTAATACGCTAGGGATAGAGACGAATGGTGCAAGTTGGAGGAGGCCTTTACCCAGACAGGGGTTCCTATCCAAGAGGTATGAAAAATTCTCCAAACTTAGTTTTCTTTAAACAACATAATGTATAGTTTTTTTAAGTGTTGAATATGTAATCATAATACTGTAATATGATAGGAAATAAAAGGCTTAATTATTATTACTGGAGCAAAAAGAGATTACACATCTAATAGAAACATAGAGATAACTATAACGTTCAGGCTGGTATTGGTTTAAAAAACGTAAGGTTTAGAGTATTTTTATGATGAAAAAAGAGCATGGAGTATTCACACAAAATTTTACTCCTTTTTAAATTAATCTTTGAAACGATTAGCCAGATATTTCAAAAATAAATAAATTAAGTCATCCAGTTCACACTATACTCTTAAAATAAAATTTTGCTATCATATTGTATTGCTGTTTTAATTTTATAGCAAACTAGCTTTCCACCCGCGGCATCGCCCGCGCAGTCAAAGAAAAGCCCGCATAGTTCCCGATCCCGTGGGATTTCCGGAATAAAACCTATCCTATGTCCCGGGGTAAAAAGTAGCCTATGTCCTTTCTCGGGTATCAAAATATCTCTATACTAAATTTCATGCAAATTGGTTCAGTAGTTAAGGCGTGATTGAGTAACAGACAGACAGAGTTACTTTCGCAGTTATAATATAAAATACCTATAGAAAATAAAAACTTTTTCCAATATTAGATAGGAATATCCTCCATATAAACAAAGTTATATGAGTCATAAGCAAATATCGATTGTCTGAGTTTAAAGGGCACGCACCAAATGAATCCCTTACCCCAAACAAAACTTTAAGTCGAAAGTCAAATAAACAAGCTTAAGGAGAACTAAAAGGCAATTCCTTTATAAATAAATAATTATCGCAACGTACAATATATCCAGTAAGTATCACTACATAATATAAAACAAAGTCGCTTTCTCTGTCCTTATGCCCCTTTTTATGCTTAAATCTTTAAAACTACGCTACGATGTGGTTTTATTTTATTATTATTTATTATGTTTTACACAAAGCAGACGAAGCCGCGGGCGGTAATAGTATAATAGTTAGTTAATATATAAATTGAAAAAGTTTGTTTGCCTTTCTTAAGATATGATTTTTGTGTCTGGAGATAGTTTAGAGGCTTAATGATATAGCCTACTTTTTACCACAGGGAAACATCTCACTCTCATAGAGCAAAGCTAAAATAAGAAAGTTAGGTATCTATAAAGCTGTTTGATGTTTACAAGTTCATAGCTAAGCAGTTCTAGAATATTCCTAGTCCTAGTCATAATAAGTTCATTAGTTGAAATGTATACTTTAACGAAGTCGCTACAACTGAGTAAATTCTTAAAATGACTGACAGGTTACTCTACCAAACAAATACTCTCAGAAACTTTATGTTCAACAGTTAGTTAGAAAAGGAATGTTTAAATATTCTAGCTAAGCAAGTCATTGTACAAATGAATAAAGTAATACTATTTCACATAGACTTGGAAAGAATAAGGATCAGACTAGATTTATTAGGATTTAGTTGCAAGGTGATAAACAGCAGACGACAGCAAACATAATAAATGTATCCCAAAAATAAACAATAATAGCGTAATTGTATGAAAATAACGTTCATAAAAAGAACACTAATAACGCTATCTATTTATAGTAACCATAGGTCACTAATAGCATTCATACTAAGTATAAAAATAACATGCATAAAAGGAAACGTTTAATTATATCACAATAGAGTCACCATCGGTCACTCACAACATAGAAACCTCCCATTACCTCTTAAATTACAGTTTTGCGTCAACCGCTTGCAAGCAGTAAATACGCCAGACACTACATCCGATCCATATAATTAAGGATGATCGTTCATATTTTGGTTAAGAATTTAGTTAATAATTATAGGCGAACGTGGTTTCAATCACGTTTCAGTAGTAAGGAGGAAATGTTTTCATGGTTGCTCTTTTGTTCATTACACAAATTTTTAATTATTATTATAAGAAGGAACAGATATATGATAATAATATTATCTACCACTTTAGATCACCAATTTTATTATTTATCTAGTTAAATATACATGCTGCACTTTAATTAAATGGTACTTGACCTGCACGTCGAAAAATAACCGATGACGTTAAAAAGTGTACCCCTTGGTATACCCATGACTTTATAGGTACATAACTGTAAAAGGAATTATCAAAATTGGACCAGTTCCAAACACAACTATGGCAACCCTTCTACAGCCTTGCTATCCTGGGATTGTTAAAATTATGAATGACTTCAGCAACGCTTTACTTTAAGAGACTTTTGCCCTAGAGACAGTGGCCCACCAAAAATAATTTATAAGGTACATTAACAGTTCAACCATGTGTTCTATAGGCTTCACAAATTACCTACATAGCTACACACAAACATCAACGTATAAATGTACATATTGTGTATAAATAGACTAAATAAATGATCATTATCCATCAGCTGAACACAAGTCAGACATAGCTGGAATCGTTCATCTGCAAACCCGTGTCCATAAACAAGGCACCACTCTGCTCTGTCAAACGGGACCCGATGACATCATATAACTCACTTGTGACGTTGAAATATCGGTGTTTACATTCGCAGGTAACACCGGTTGTGATTTAGAACCAATTGCGAACGTTTGGCTATTAGATGTAAGACTGTGTTTATTGAAACATGACTTACGGCCTTTTTCCCGAAGGCTGAAGGTATGCAAGACCATTCTCCACTTTGAAAAATTGTGTTTATAATATACTAGCTTACCGCCCGCAGCTTCGCCCGCTTTGTCTAAAACCTAATAAATTATATACAAAAACCTTCCTCTTGAATCACTCTATCTATTAAAAAAAAAATCGCATCAATCATCAAACAATTGCGTAGTTTTAAAGATTTAAGCATACAAAGGGACATAGGGACATAGGGAAATAGGGACAGAGAAAGCGACTTTGTTTTATACTATGTAGTGATGATAAATGTGTGTGTATGTTTCTTTGAAGTAGGCTAGTGTAGCCAATAGACAGATGTACATGCAATGGTAAAGATTATGTCGATCAAAATCGTGAAAATAGGCTATACTTCCTACCAGCACTTCCGTTGATAAAGCTTATCACATTGGATCTACGAGTACAAGAAGTTAAATTAGTGGGATACTTAAACACATGTGTTTATATAACTTTTAATCAATACCAGAACCTTATTATTTTGTTAGTAAAAATGTAGAGTTTCTTCATAGAGATAACAATTCAAAATATTGCCATTTTGCAAATCAAACAATGTGTATTTATTTTACATGGCAAAGATCTGTTGACAGGTAAATAATACAAGTCACCTTCACCTTTGACCTTTTCTCTATAAATAGTCACAATTCAGTGTGAAACAGCATTTGTATTTTTTGTTTTCATTACGTTGTTATGCCTCGCGAGTTTTTAGCCCCCAAATCAACAAAGCAGTGAGTAGATATAAAAAGCCGAATATACATAAAAGAGCTAAATGTTATACATACATGTATCTACATAGATGCTAGATTTAGGTCACAAGTTTATGAATACTGAGAGAATGTAATGATATAATGCGGCTTAACGTTTGTATTGAGACTACTGATTAGAATTAAATAAATATATTTATCGAGCTATATTAATGGCCAATTTATAGACTATTCCCTATACCTATATTTTTGTATACAGTATACTACTAAGGTGAATAAAATTGTAATAAGACCTCTTTTAATGGAAGAATGAGTATCATATGCAAATGAAACCCCAAACATTCACACCAACAAACCCACAACAAACCAATCAAATATGGTCATATTTGATTGGTTTGTTGGTGATGATTGGTGAATCATCACCATAAACCACCATCCATCACATCACAATATTTTACAATTTTCCCATAGCTATTCAAAAACGTAGAAATAAAACAACAAATATATTTCACAATCATTATATTGTATCCACAAAACAGTACATATAACTGTCAACAATAATACAATAATGTAACAATATCACTCTGGAACCTCCGATAGAATATCACAAACAAGGTATCAATAAATAATATGAAATTACAATAAATCAATTTCCTGTATATATCAAATTTTACTTACATCACTCTAACAATATCTGTTTTTAAGCAATTGCATAGCTTCTATCGCGGGCCTTGAGCGCGCGGACCGAATCGAGAAATTCCGTAACGAAAAAACCTCACGCTCCCTACTCCGACGGGCGGAGGTGTGGCTTGAAGGCATAGCATGCAATAGCTTTACCGCGGCAGTCCCCGAGTGGCACACGTCGTTTTTTTTTAACTTAAATATATACACGTGACAAATATCATTTTATTTTATCAATACTTTTCAACATTTATCTACATTTTAACAATAATAATGATAAATGTGTTACGTGAAAGAATGCAGCATATTTTAACGTAAATAATACGAGTTTTAATAATGAAAAAAATAAGTATTACAATCACTATTTTGTGCATTATTCATAATATTAATTAATTAAACTAGAGTTACGTATAATAATGAGATTACTTTAGAAAACTTAGCAATATCTCTGTTTTTTTTTTTGTCATGGCGTAAAATATGCAACTACGAGTATGTATTTTAAACAAATTTAAAATCCGTTATTCTCAACAATTTAGTCAGGTCTAAAGCCTCTAAGATGCCATAATTGAATAGAGACAATTTTAAAGCAGTGATAACATTAAAACTTATTATCGCTAAGAAGTTTTATCCAGATACAAATAATAATTTGTATGTATTTTTCTTCATGAGACAGAATTTATCATTATTAATCAGATTACTTTACATAAATTCGACCCATTTTAATAGCTATTTGATAGCATAGACATCTTAAAAAATCATTCATTTTTGTTTCTTATTCCCTTGAAATAAAATTAAATCTACGTAGTAACAACTTCAGGTGCAGTGGGCGGTGGCGCTGACGGTACGTTGGGAACTTCGAGTCGTTTTTGCTTTGCGTCCTCTTTGTGTTGGTGGTAGAACCATCTGGAATATATGAACCATTAATATGCTTATTCTTAACTGTTTGTAAATGTAAAACTATTACCTACTACCTACTGCTTAGATCGATTGCTTACTGATATTTGACTTTTTCATTCATATTAAACATCACAAAGGGCAAACTCTGAAATATGTATAAGAAGACGAGCAATCTCGACTTAAAGACAAATATTTCCTTTAAAACCCCGTAAGATTAAACTTTTTTTTATTAGTTATTAATAAATAAATATCAATCCTATTCCCTAAAGATTCATCCATTTCAGGAAGCCCCTTTGGATGCATCTTTTTAATTACTCAGGCTTTTCAATTTACTCTATTATTAAGATATATGCCATATACGCAACTAAAATTAAGATGCATACATGCTCCCAAATATCCTACAGTACTGTTAACTTAGTCAATAATAAGGAAAAAGGCGGAAGAAAACAGGAAAACATTAACGTCTCACCCTTGTGTTTTAGACATGTTTAATCATGTCTCCAAATGGACATAAGAGCAAACTAAGGCGGGGAAATGACACTGTTATGCCCTTTACATATAGGTTATATTTGAATGTGTATTTTCTACGAGAAGCAGATGGTAAATGACAAACACCGATTAACGACGATTCTGGAAGTGTTATCACTTCCTGAATTTCAGTAATAGTTCTTAAATGCTGTCTAGCTTATATTAACAATGTATATGCATAATTTACGACTTAATCTACATCATCAATCAATAGATCGGAATGTTAGATGAGAGATGATGAAAAAAAAGTTAGAAAAAGCACTGAAAGACATTCTCGTGAATATATTATTATAAACTATCCTTTATAAGTGTGCAAAGTTTGAATTAAATGCGTCCGTATAAAGTGGGTTAATATCCAGGCTAAATGAGACAGACATACAAAAATACAGGTGAAGCTAATAAAAGCGTTTTAATAAAGACGTCTGAACCAGATTCTATATTGTGTCAAAATATGAATACAAATAAGGCAGAAAATTCAGATTTTCTATACATAAAAATATATACAATTTTAACTCAATTACACCATTCAAACTTACCCAAATATACATAATGCGGGTATAGTAGCCAGCACGCTTAAAAGAAACACGGCTCCGGGCAGAACATGCAACGTCATGATGTAGACCCGGGAATATAAAGGAGCAAATATAAGTGGCATCATTGTTTCTGCTATACCGAAGAGTGAAAATACTTTGCCTGTAAAGGAAAACATGATTAATTTACATGTAAGACATAATGATTCAACTTTCGAATTTAATTAAACATGAAGACAGGTTAAATATTGAAGAAACATAATATATAGGCCAATCTCTACCAATTTTACATTTTTGTTGAATGAAATTTCTTGGCTTTTTACCACTGATACCCTAAATCTTGAAACTTTAAACTTTTTAAGAGTAGATTAAAACTTGCGTCTCGGTTATCCTGCTTCTTCAGCGCTACATTTTTTGCGCAGAATTCATAATTAGTACTCTAGAAGGCTGAATTTGTGTGAATATTTACCCAATTCTTGGTGAGAGACCAGCTTCGACGCTATCGACCTCAGAGCGATGGTTGTCGTCCCATTTAATATCTCAACGAGCGGAGCTGGAGACAAACAAAATAATAAGAATTTATGTTCGACAACTTCACAGATAATTTTAATTACAAACTAACTTGGAAACTACTTTGGCAAAGATCAAACGATCGTTACGTTTCTTTGATAAATTTTCTAGCATTTCTTTTAATTGACGCGAAGTTTGTTAAGGTAATAAATTGGAGGCAAACTTGTTTTCTATTTATGGGTGCCTTTTTTAATTCAATATTTTGATAAGTGTCATGACTGATTTGGTTGGATTAGCTGAAATTAACTTTTTGTTATTTTTAGAGTGTTGTGAAGGAAAACGCAAAAAAAATTTTGTGACAATATTTAACATCCATTTATGATCCTTCTACGCAGATAAGCCGCTGTCGTTTTAAATTATATCTATTCGCTTCTGAAGTAATTTCAAGAAAAATCCAACAAAATATATAAAATGATTGTCCCTTAAATTAATCGTATCGTAACCGTATATATCGTAGGTGGGCATGAAATAACAAATCTTTGAAATCAAAATATTATCATATTCATTATCACAAACAAAAGGACATAAGAGCATCCGATTGCTAACATCATATTGCTCATCAACAAGATTATTTTCATTAAAATCTGTTCAATCGTTTTAGCGTGATTGAGTAACAAACTTCCAAACTTTTGCTTTTATAATATTAGCATATTAATCCTCAAACTTAATGACCTGGCGGCTGGCTGACACTGCTGTAATCTTGCTCATGTAGATAGTTCTTATAACTATGGCATAAGGGCATAGCTGTTGATATTTTACGTGCCGCGCATCAACTTGCGCCTAACTTCAGCTCGACCAAAAAAATTATAGAGTATAAATAATATCCATACATACCTACATAAACCTCGTAATCATTTCTAGCAAAAGCCAACACCAGCGCTCCAGCGATTTTGCTAGAAGTCGATATCATCCCCAATACTGAATCATCAGCTCGTAATTTCTTGCTGAATATCGTTATGGAGAACATTGTACCTGATAAAAAAAAATACATTACAAAAAGAAAATATTTATTATTTGTTTACTGAGAATTTTTCAGTGGGAGTTCTACATAACTCAGGGCCCTAGGGCACGGAATGGCTTGGTATGTTGTGTAAACTCATTTAAAATTCGTGAAAACATAACTATCACGGTGCATTTACATCAAACGAGCAAATGCTCATTCTAACCCTACCATGACAAATTATTTTAGTGTAAAGAGGCGTAAAGCATTATTTCGTTATTCTTAGTGCGTTCAAAAAGATTCTATACAATGTGCTAAAACTGAATACGAGTTTTCGTTTACACTAATGGATCACAAAAGTATCCTCTTGCTCTAGCTCTATATTGGTTTGATGTAAATGCACTGTTAAACAAATGTTCAATATTTTATTCAATATAGTGTGACTCACAAACATAGTTATTTGAATGGTTCCACTTGTAATACAAGTTAATTTCGAAAATTTTCATAAACACGCAAACCAAGGCGCAGACTTAAACCTGAATAGATATTATATAAGTCATAAACAATTACATTTTAATTAATTTTACGATAGTTCAGATATATGTATTTATAAATTTATCTTTAGCTACTAGCATAGTGGTATGTTACCTATTCTCTAGCTATGTTAGAGTCAAATGAAATAGCTACCTAACTTCTAACCTCATAGGTATCTCTAGTAACAATCTGACCAAATGCAATCTTCCGAATAACCCAATGAAACAATGACCGAGCTGAGTACCACTACAAAGACATACAGTTGTATTTTGGTACACCACATAGACACAATATACAGATACAATCAGTAGGGAAACTTCATAATTAACGTTCGAAATGGGTCACGCACACAAGCAAGCGTGTTTACGAGAATCGTAAGGGGCAATTGACAGATATAAGAATACCCGTGGAATACCCTTACGATTTTCGTAAACACACTTGCTTGTGTGAATGAGCCATTTCAAACGTTTTTATAAAGTTTCCCTACTGGTTGTATCTGTATATTGTGACATAGATGAGGTTTTCAAAACAGTATATAGACATGAATTTTCCGAATAGGAAGTTGCTATTTACTAATTGACTTCATTTACACGTCATTTACTAAAAATACAATAAAAAATGATGGCATATTTAGCAAACAGCAAGGTATTCTTCTATTTAAGGACAAAAAAAACTGGTTTACTGTTAAAAACAGACAATTTGAATGTGGATTTTATTATTCCATTCCTCACTTTTTTATTGTTAATCGATTACAATAATAAATTTGGTTGCATCATATTATGCAATGTTCTACATTATAGCTTTTGCCAGAAAAAGCAACCTAACATGCTAGTGTTTTATAAACACAGTTGATGTAAAACCATCCACACTTCAAGTGTTTACTAATTCACAAGTAGTGTTTTATAATTCATCCGAACACAATGGACATTAAAGACTTTATAACGGATTTTAAACGCGATGTATTCATTACTAGCGGTCCGCCCCGGCTTCACCCGTGGTACATATTTCGCAATAAAAAGTAGCCTATGTCCTTTCTTGGGTATCAAAATATCTCCATTACAAATGTCATGCAAATTGGTTCAGTAGTTTAGGCATGATTGAGTAACAGATAGACAGACAGAGTTACTTTCGCATTTATAATATTAGTATGGATAATATTTTCTATAATAAAGTCTTTAATTTGTAAATGTATAATACTCGCGTAAAATCAAACACTAGAAAATACTACGAACACAATGATCAAAAGAGTAAATATTTTCATACTTGTCCAGGTTTTGATGTGTCATCATTATCACGTGTTATTTAAATTTTTCATTAATAGATAGGGAGGCGAGGTAGCTAAATGGCGTAATTAAACGGCGCCGTCGAGACTTATCAAAATCGATAGATAAAATAATTTCGAAAAGAAAAGCTTCTATGGTAAAAACCATTTTAGCGGTGGGTTTGGCGTGTACGGATTTTCAAAAATGTAAAAAAAAATAGTTACTTGGGCATTCTCGAGCGCGTCAGATATTCATACTACGTATGCCCCAAGTGCCTCTGATAACAACGATATACTAATCTGCCGGTTTGCGTGGTGGGGCTAGGCATATTAATTCGTCAAAAATGCACAAAAAAAAAATTTACTCGAGCGCGTCAGATTTTCGGAAGGGGTGTTAAGTAGGCCCCAAGGAAGCTCCCCTTAAAAAAACTGACGATTTCGGCGTGACGCTAAGTTACGATGAATTTTTGAAAATGCAGAAAAAAAAAGTCCTTTTGAAATACTCGAGCGCGTCAGATTTTCATAGGGGAGGTTTATCTCGGTCTCCTGAAAGCATATTTTCTTAATCTGACAAAAATGTTGGTGGGTTCTCTTAATCTGACCGAAAAAGGTTTGAGAGTTTCTTTTTTTTAATCATCGTTATTTCATATCAATTTTTCTTAACACCCTCAGTTTTCGAGATATACTCAAAAAACCGGGAGTTTGAGTTTTTATGATGCTTCAAGTCAAAAAGTTTTAACTTTGGACAAAAATGTAAAGAGACCTTTTTTGTGTAAAATAAAATTACCTTTTTTGTTTATTCAAACTTTTTTTTTTGTAAAATGTATCGTTCGCGACTTATATACTGCAACGCGTTTTTCGGAAGACGAAATGGCTCCTCCAGACTTCCGGTCACGCGGAAACCGGCAGATTTTGTATTTTTAGTAAGTTTTAGATGATATTCTTCAAAATAAAAATAAAAACAATCGCGCTCGAGAATGCCGGTTTAACGTTTTTTTTTTACAAGTTCGCGACCCTATAACTTGGCGGCGTCAAGGACTTATCGTCAGATTAGTTAAATTTAGTCTTAAAACACTAAAATCAACCCCCAATATCTTAATCTGACGCGCTCGAGTATTTCAGACTATCGATTTTTTTTTACTAATCTGATCGTCTATCCAGGGCGCGCGTCACTACTTAAAGAGCTAAATAGTTAACAAGGTTGTTCTATTAGGTCTAAGGTATCTCTCATATCTTAAACTGCCACGCTCGAGTATTGCAGAAAATTCCCCTCTTCGCCTCCCTATCTATAAAAACTACAGTGCGATTTTAAATAATTGTCGTTTTGGTGTGAAGGTTCTAAATATGGTCTTTATTCCTAATTTCCTTGTATTTATTAGATTTATTTTTAAAGTGAAACTTTTATTACATCGTCTCAAACTTTTTGGTCTGTGTAGCGCATGTCGCGTGATGCACGATACGTACGATAATTATCGTACAAATACGATAATTTTTAGTTAAATGTCTATAGTGTGAAAAAAATTTTCACTTTTACCGTGGTTTCATAAAACCACACAACATTTTTAATAGGTTATTTGTGGTTGAAGATGAACCACACATAACGCTGTAACATTATTGTACGTTTTATTTAATGAAGGCATTTGAAACTATTAAAGGAAGTATCATATGAAATTCACATATCTATGAAAAGTTCTCTCTGTTTGGAACCGATAATTTATTACAAAAAGAAGGTTTCAAATCGCACACAATATATTATGTTAAAAAGAATTCACCAAATTACCATACCTATTCATATTTTATTAAGAGTCCATCTAAGAAAAGGTCAAAGAGCTACATTTAAAATGCAAATGCACTTTGTTTATCTTGATAATATTATGCTGAAATACCCAAGGATTAAGTATTTTATAACAACAATAATAATTTAAGATTTCTTGAGAAATAAGGTCGTCAAAATATGCATAGCTTTAGCTCTAGAAAATTCCATATCGAACTCAAAAATAATCATGGAAATGGATTAAAAACCATGGAGCAATCCCCCTTCCCCTTTTTCAAGGCACATCTTTTACTCATTTAAAATGATTTAAATTTTTGTTGAATACTTATTGATAGTAAATAATGGAACATCTTTTCCTCATTAGAATGGTCCAAATTTTTGTTGAATATTTATTGATATTACATAATAAATACATACCAATAGAATGTGTGACAAGACTGTACGTGGAGTAAATACTATATTTCACTTCGTCCCAGTTGAAGCGGTATCGAGCGAATATGTACATTATACTCAGCTCCCCTGAAATAAAATACATATTAAATATTTCCTTTGCTTAAGTCTTAATTTATATTAAAGCTGAAAATCACCACTTATATGTGTATACTTCTATACTAATATGATAGAGTTGTAGAGTTTGTATGTTTAGAAGGGATAATCTTCAGAAGTACAGATTTGACGATGAAAATTAGTTCACAAACAGCAATTGTCACTATTCAGGAAATCAGGAGTAACATAAAAAAAAACATATTGCTGTTAAGCTATTTATGGGGTAGTTATATAGGTATGTATAATATGAACTACTTCTGAAGATACTTCTGAAAGCTTTTAGATACCGTTCGGCATTCACAAGAATAGTAGCCCAAAACTTTCTCATCAATCCTTTACAGATTAGGAAAAAAAATACACGGAAAAACATTATTGCTAATAAGGTATTGATACGCCTTTACACGTATGTAATAAAATAGTCTTTTGTTGATATCACAGGCATTGAAACCGGATGCGTCGTTTACGGTTCAACTTCAGTGCTTATAGGTATAATCAGTACTATGATATACACTGATTACGCAATATGTGACTTTAACCAGATGATTATACGCCATAAACTAACCAAAACCTCTTTTATATAATGTGCTAGAGCGTTAAAGAAAGACTCTATTTTACAATCTTCGTCTTATTAACCTCTGTCATGGTTAATTGACAAAATATAATTATTTCTTTTGTATATGGTAGATCCTTCAAGAGATACTTTATATAAAAACATTGCTATACAAATTAACCTCTTTAATTTTTAATTTAAATCCAACTTTAGTATTGCTTCAATTTTGATAGAATATTACGTCAATGTAATGTTATTGTACTTGTATCATCTTCCAACATAATAACATGAACACAAATATAATTTCAGGCATACGCTCGAGGTAAGTAAATAGAATATTACAAATATGTCAACGGATACACGGTCACAGCACTCTAAAATGCATTATAACACTGCATTCATATTACTTATCTGTTTATCTATTTCGCAATACAAACAATTCAAATTACATAACCGTGGTTTATCCGCTGTCACTTGTCAAGTAGACAAGCAATAATGGACTTAATGCACTGGCATTTTGGATTAATTTATATTGGCTAAAATTCAATTGTCAGTTTGTTACATAACTGTATTTAAGGGGAAAGTTATTTGCATTTTACTGGCGTTTTCTCAAACACAATGCGTAATATTTCACAGTGCATTTAAATGTATAGTGACACCATAATATAAAAGCTATTGAATCTTTTATCGCTTTTATAATCATAAACACTATCAAACATTTATATGAAAGGCCTTCTTAGAAGCTTCTGTCTTCTGTCATCAAAACGATTTATTTCACTTGTTGTAGCCTCCCTATGTGCTCCGATGTGTAAATTATGTCTTTAATGATTACTGCTTTAAAATAAAATCATTACCTATTTTTAGAAGCACGGTCTGAATTGTAACGAAATCATAATATATCCTGACTGGTTTACAAACAAAATAAAAGAGCTACAATATTTTTGTACATGTATCAGTTATCTTGAAGCCTTGATCGGTAGTCAGGCAAAGTATAGATTTCTAGGAACGTCTCGAAGAGCAGGCTTTATTGCATATCCTCACTAAAGCATAAATATTGAGAAAATATATTACCAAAGAATAATGATATTTAAAGTGTGCTCTTATATTAAAAATCTTTTAAACCACTACGCTACCGAAAAGTGAAAAATATATTATGAAAATTTGTAAGAAACTAGCTTTCCGTCCGTCATTTCACCTGCGTTGTCTAAAACCTCATTAGTTATATGCTTAAACCTTCCTCAATAATAATTACTATATGTATTTAAATAAAACCGCATCAAAATCCGTTGCGTGGTTATAAAGATTTAAGCGAACATGGAGACAGACAGACAGCGACTGTGACTTTGTTTTATACTACTTATGGTGTGATTAATTGTTTACACGTGCCTACAAATTAATAACGATTTTTGATACTAGAAATATCAATGAAATGAATAGATACTTTAAAATGTTATCAAACTACTCGTATGATGAGAGTCTCGACAAATATTGCTTAACTAGGCTTAACAAATGGTGAATGATACATCTGATAAATAGATCAAATTATTATCAAATTTACAAGCTAAATAAACTAATAATTTATTATTATTTAACATAAGTTTTCCTAATAAACGGTAGACTTCTTATGTTATGAGAGCTGTCGCAATGACACGCACGCGGAACGCATTGTTGCCAGTGAATTTTTAACAACTTTTATTTATTTTATTTATTTATTCAGGGCCACTTACAAAACATACACCAATAAAATAACAGATATACAAGATACAAATATATATAGCTAAGTGTTGTTTTACTTAAAAGTTGCCACGGCTTGTTAACGGACAAAAATAAAAGAAAAATACCTATACAATTTATTCAAATAACTAAATGACTATTTTGATAATTAACAAAATAAATCTTAGTTAAAAAAAATACATATTTAATTTTAATACAACTGCAGACTACATTAAAAATAAAATTCATTAAAATATAAACATTTAAATTCATAAAAATCAGTAGGGAATATAAAATATAACTTAATCCACATTTAAAAAATTAATATCACAGCAAAATAAATAGATTTACATTTAATACAATAAGCAGGTAGGTAATTAATTATAATCTGACTAATATGTACAATAATCCATTAGTCTAAACAATAAAACGTAAATTTCAACTACAATTAAAAACCAATTATTAACAGTTATTAACAGTGTAAATAATGTATATGACAATGTAAATAGAGTAGTTAAACCAATAAAAATAAAATCAATAGTAAACACAAGGCAAACACACAAAACTTAACCGAGACCAATGATGTTAATCATGAAACAAATGAAGCAACAACATTATTTTTGAATTTTGGAAGACTGTCTGAGAATATGTCTATGTCTATTGCACGATCTTTTGACAACTTGTTATATTGTTTTAAGAGCCTATTCATTGTGGCATTCTGACCCAGGTTGGTTTTAGATATTTTGGTCGAAAAAGGGGCGTATTTATCTACACGGGGCATCCTCGAAGGTGCGTTAATATTTATTCTCTCAATAAGAAACGGGCAGTCCAACAAACCATTAACTAATTTGTACAAAAAGCTCATGTCCAATAACTGTCTCCTGTCCGATAAACGATGGAGATTAAAGTGTTTTAATTGATGTTCATACGTCGTTAACAATTTTACTTTATTGCATTGATACGTTAGGTGCCACAGGAAACGTTTTTGGATTTTCTCTAGACGCTTAATATGTACCTCATAATGCGGTGACCAGACTTGAGAGCAATATTCAAGACCGGGTCGAACTAGAGCCGAAAAAAGTTTGATCTTAGTTTGTGGTTTCCTGAATTCTTTTGTGTTTCTGATTACAAAGCCTAGCATTTGAAAGGCTTTATTTGCAACAGTGTCGATATGGGTGTTAAATTTAATTTTATTATCAAAAACAACTCCGAGATCTTTAATAGTGGTTACCTCTTCCAATATCTTATTATTTATAGTGTATGTCTGTGTGTTACTGAGTGTACTTCGCGAAAAACGTATATACTTACACTTATCTATGTTCAGAGCTAAACCGTTTGTCAAACACCAGTCCACCAAGCGATTTAAGTCAGCTTGTAAATAAAGAGCATCGTCTTTATTATTTATTTGTTTTGCGAGTTTGAGGTCATCAGCGTATAGAAAACATTTACTGTATTTAAAAAGTGGTACGACATCGTTTATAAAAATATTAAACAGGATTGGTCCCAAAACCGATCCCTGGGGAACGCCTGATAGGTTTGGAAAAGGTTGAGACGAATATCCCGCAACAACCACCCTCGAAATCCGACCGTTTAAGTATGAGGAAAACCAATTCAGCAAGTTTCCTGTGATACCAAAAGAAGAAAGTTTGTGAATTAGAGCCTTGTGGTCCACGGTATCAAAAGCTTTGCTTATATCAGTATATATGGTGTCAACAGGGATATTAGCGTCTACTGAATCCGTCAAAAAGGTCGCAAACGAGGTGAGGTTCGTTGTCGTGGATCGAGCTTTGTGGAAACCAAACTGTTGGTGTGAAATCAATTGTTTTATGTGCCACGTTATTTTTGGTCTTATCAAAATCTCGAACAATTTGCCAAAGACAGGTAGTATAGAAACTGGCCTATAGTCCGTCACAGATGTTGAGTTACCACATTTGGGAATGGGAACAACCCTAGACTCTTTCCATGCACTAGGAAAGATACCAGAAGCTATTGACTTATTGAATATCATTGAGAGGGGTAAGGAAAGGGCGACATGACATTCAATTGCAAATAAAGAAGGTAAACCATCGGACCCGGCGCCTTTATTACGGTCTAACTTTTTTAGGCCAATACGTACGTCACTTTCCGAAAAAGACAATTCAGCTAGAATATTGACTAATGAAGAACATTGTAAATTGGAATCATGATAGTGTAATGAAGTGGTAGAAGGCGATTTATAGACAGATGCGAAAAAGGATGCAAAGAGATTGGAGATGTCAGAACCATTAGAGGCCTGCCTGTCACCTAGATACATTGAAGAAGGATAGGTACTTTTATTTTGGCGCTTGTTTTTCATATGTGTCCAAAATAATTTTGGAT
The DNA here is from genome assembly GCF_905220415.1 of Colias croceus. NCBI lineage: Eukaryota > Metazoa > Arthropoda > Insecta > Lepidoptera > Pieridae > Colias > Colias croceus. The sequence continues at coordinate 9,610,861 of NC_059542.1, forward strand.
TTTTTGATAAGGAATCCTCAATGTGCTTTATATAGTTCTTATAACAAGATTCGATTAATGATGCACAACGCTTTTTCAGTAGCAAAAAAGAAAGCTCATCCAAAGGGTTTCTGTACTTAATAAATCTTTTTCGTATTTTATATTTTTCATTAAGCAATTTTATAAGTTCTCTGCTGTACCAACAGGGATATTTTTTATGTTTGGTCTTACTTAAAGGTACGTGTTTCACGATGACACTTCTTAATATTTTATAAAAAATATTTACCATATCGTTTACGTTCGTTAGATTTGCGAATTCATTAGTCCAAGATATAGAGTTGAGTTCGCATATAATTTTATCAAAATCTGCTTTGTGGAAGTTATATTTATCACCAGGAGTTTGGGATGGAAGACTTGGACTACTGTAACAAGACAAAACAAACTCCAGGGGCGGATGGTATTGGTCAATATTGCTGCTAAGCACATACTTGCTTTCCTGCATATACTCAACGGTCTCTGTCGATAGAATTAAGTCCAGAATTTTACCTTGGTGATTCAATACTGTATTATATTGTTTTAAATTATTTAAAGCTGCAAAATCGATTAATGTCTGCCCGAGTGGACCAGGTAGAGAACAATGATGAGATGTGATATTTTTATCATTAGGCCATAGTACCGAACTTAGATTAAAATCACCAATTATTAGTGTACTGTCGCGAGATTCTAAAATACGATTAGTGTTGTCAATAAAATGCTCAAGGATATGTTTTTGAACGGGGGGAGGTATATACACAGCACATATGCATAACTTATTTGAACAGTCTCGATTTCTATACAAATCAAGTTCAACCCATAGATCTTCGCAACCGCTCTCAAGCTGAGTTAATCTACGAGACTGGAAGCGCTTAGATATGGCAATCAGAACGCCACCACCTGATTTATTTTTGTGATATAAACTACTTAGTTTCTCGGTCACGTCTATATGCCACATAGCGATCGTCAAATAATTCCGAGTCAAGTATTGTGTGGTTTAGCCAAGTTTCACATAGTACAATAACATCATAATCACAGCATAAAACGTTTCTATACAAATCTAATGTTTTAGTGCGTAAGCCTCTAACGTTTTGAAAGTATACATTTAGGGACGAGAATTTAAACAGAATAAACAGTCATAAACAAATGATTAATTTAAAAAAGAATAAATAACCAGTTACAATACATACAATTACTGACTTTGTAGGAAATGTTGATTTATATTTTTTGTCTATTGAATTTTAGCATGTAATAGCAATTATAGCATATATTAGCACGATTGAACATCTTAATATATTATATAAACCTCGTGTCACAATGTTTGTCCTCAACTCCTAAACCACTTAACCGATTATAATAAAATTCGCACACCATGTGCAGTTCGATCCAACTTGAGAGATAGGATAGTTTAAATCTCAAATCGTTTTAGAGAAAGCGGACGAAGCCGCGGGCGGTAAGCTAGTATTATATAAATTTTGTAAGTTTATTCTCGATTTTCAAGCTTTCTTGGAAATAAGGTAGCCCAAACATTCTAGCAACCAATCACAGCAACCAATGTTCAATATTATCTTAAAATATTAAAAATACCATGTAAGATAAACTTAAAAAAATAAGCCCAAAATTTAATCTACAATCTTTTAATGAATAATTCATGTATTCAGAAGTTATGTTATATATTTTTACTCCATTCTACAAAAATACAAAAAACAAATATAGCCTCCAACGTGTCGATCAAATCTGTTTCATAGTCGTGACAAAGCGAAACATAATGATTGTTAATAATATTTATTATTATATTTAAATGCCTACTTTTAAAACTCGATGTGTTTACGCGGCTTTGCGCACTTTTAAGTTGTTTAATTTATTGTTTTTTATAAATAAAATAATAATAATATAAATCCACACTTTAGCATATAGATGCTCGTAAATTTTACTCCTTCGAAAAAAACAATCAACATTTACATATTATGAATAAATTCAGAAGATTTCACATCAAACAAATCCTTTATATCGGTATCAAATGAACATTAAAAAATGTCTTTTCATTTACCTTGAAAAAAAAGTGATAATTTTCGATTGAAAACTCTATGATTCTATTATTATTGTTCTAACTTATGTTTATTTGCTCTTCCTTCAAGTCACAACGGAGCGATTTTATTATAATATGATTTCTTAGTCTGATGTTACTTAGGTGGCTAGAGAGTAATATGGGCCACTTCTTTACTTCACTAGCACATCTTATAGGAATATAACGAGCAAAGCTGTGGGTGGAAAGCTAGTTAATTATAATAGATGGGTTCTAAATAAATTTACGGTTGGAAAAAACCGCGTAGCAGGACTAACAATGGCCCTAATACATTGGCTTAACCTCAATTGTGGTTGGGCATTCAAAACCGTATTGTTGAAGAATTCAATTCAAACATTTATAATATTTTTGCACGTCACTGCGTAGGAGGGAAGCTTAGACTGAATTATTGCAATCTATTGTTGTAAAAACATTGTTGCTAACCTATACTGTTTACTTGATATGCTTCCGTTAATTGATACTAAACAATTGGTATCTAATATCGTGTTGTATCTATACTATAACATTTTAATGCTGAAGAGTTTCTTTGTTTGGACGCGCTAATCTCGGGAACTACTGGTCCAATTTTAAAATACTTTCGGTGCTAGATAGCATTCATCGAGGAAGGCTTATATATCATCTCACTGAGACCATTAGGAGCGGAGCGCTCCAGGTAAAAACGAGGAGCACAGCTAGTGTATTATAAAGTTTTCTTAAATGTACAAGTTGCAAACGGGCGACATATAGCAGCAGACCTCACGACGTGTCGCAGCGATACTAGGTTTTAAGTATTTCTATGAAATATTTTTTTATCCAAATCTTGATATCTGTCTTTCAAACTTCCTTCCGAACTGATAATACCTACTTGTGTTATGGGAATACAAAAGTGCTTTTAAATAAGCTGTGTAACACAAGTAATAAAGAGTTACTCAATATTACATAACAATAAATACAGGTTTGGAAAGCAGTTTCGACACAGAGATATCTCCAATTTTTTTAATTCAAGGTATTAATACATATTTACTTCGTTCCAGAGGGCAATGACAATGTAAAATACTACTGTATGCAAATATTGTTAACAATATTTTAATTAACTTTACAAAACATAATATTTTGTTCAGAATCTAATATTTTGTACAGAACAAAGTACTCAATCATTAATCTTGTTTGAGGCATAAGTAGACGGGTAGCTTTAACAACGTAAATTGAAAAATTGCCCATTAAATTGACGATAAGACAGTTTTCGTTCATTCGAAGTGGGAGGTAGTACCTATAAGTATTTAGTAATCTGTGGCCTAAGATATCTTCTTGTGGTATTTATAGTTTATATATATATAAATCTCGTGTCACAATGTTTGTCCTCAATGGACTCCTAAACCACTTAACCGATTATAATAAAATTCGCACACCATGTGCAGTTCGATCCAACTTGAGAGATAGGATAGGTTTTATCCCGGAAATCCCACGGGAAAGGGAACTATTCGGGGTTTTCTCTGAAAACGCGGGCGAAGCCGCGGGCGGAAAGCTAGTAGTTTATATAACTAAATGGTGCAATGGACTATGGAATGAGACTGACTTTAGCCCAGAGACTATGAATTCGGTTCCCGCTATGCGAAAAATATGTTTCTATGAATTATTATATGAATCAAAGAATTCAAAAAATAGGTACCTATTTAGTTATATTCTCTTAGTGATATTGCGATGACATTATGAGAAGCAATTAAATATTTATTTCATTCAATCGAAATCAGGTTAACTAGAGTAATATTAGTAAATGAATGCTCTATTATATTCAATGAAGGTAATCATCATTTATTAGTATTAATTACCACTTTATTGAATCCTTACTTCAAATAATTTAAGAGCGAAAGAGACGAAATAAGTGGAAGATTAATGATTGAATATGAAACTTCAGTTATATAAATGTAAAACTAAGCAAAACATAATTAATTAATAATATCTGTAGTTACAGTGTTGTGTCCTCCTAAAAATAGGATGTAAAATACTTTTTACATTCAAAAAGAAGTAAATAACGATAAATCTTGAAATAAAATAACATATCGTTTTAGATACTATTATTAAATGAAATGCGAATTTGAAGCCCTCTAAGAGTTAAAACTATTAAAAAAATCAACACAACTTTCTATAATAGATCTCTTTCGATCGATAGATATATTTTATTCAATTTTTTTCTGGTAGAGCTGACTAAAATATCAACAAACATCTACAAAATCAATTCAAAAGTATCAAGTTCGAAATAGTACAAGATAGTACGTTTGAATGTATTTTGCATGTATCAGTTTATTCTGGCAACTTCTACCGGATATTGGGTGAATTTCTGCACGCAACTGAATAATGCACGTTGCAACTAACACAGAATCGGCCAGATGTCCGAAGATTTGCTCTTTCTCTATACAAATGTAATACCTATAGTGGCTGGTGACTTTTGATTTATTATAATAAATTTATTTTATTATTTTCAGCTTTAAAGAACAATCTCTCAAGCATTGTTTTTGAAGTTATACTTCTTTTGGCGCGATGGAAAAAATGATGAGAGTGAATTTTTACAATGCGCGCGCACACCGACACCTAAATTGAACAAACAGCATGAAGTTAGTTCTAGGTGGTATGAAAATTGATAACTATGTTCAATTTTTTTTTTCCATATGCCAAAGAAGTATAACTTCTAACGCGCGTACACACACTTTTTTTTGCAGTTGAATATTTTTGAAATAGATTGTTCGTACTTACTTCTCACATGAAGAAACCTATACTTTGGATTAAGCCGGGATGACAGCAAAAATAAAGGAAGAAAATTATTTCTTATGTTGGATATAGTATAATATAAAGTGTTTAAAATAAAATAAATTGATGCATTTTACGAAATGTATTCACAAATATATATATTTTGCTATAATATGAAAAAGCAAAGTTCCTCTCATCTATTAAAAGTGGGGATAACCTACTGCCTGACGTACAGACGGTGTCTACAGTGACGGGTCACTAACCTCCTCAATCTCCGTCATCCAATTCTATGACTGGAAACTCTTTATTCATTGAACGTGCATAAATTAGCTTTTTATTTAACAACCAGTAATTAAAAAGAAGTGCTTCCTACAAGAATAAAAAACTCGTATCTTGATTCATGATAAGCTTTTTCTTCCTTAGATATTTATTTATCTATGAGAAATTAATTATCTTAGGAAAGAAAATGCGCGAAATCAAGACCAATTCCTCACTCTATTTTTAACCGACTTCAAAAAAAAGGAGGAGGTTATCAATTCGGCCGGTATATATATTTTTTTTTTTATGTATGTACACCGATTACTCCGAGGTTTCTGAACCGATTTACGTGATTCTTTTTTTGTTCGATGCGGGATGGTGTCGAATTGGTCCCATAAAAATTTTATTCGGATAGGCCCAGTAGTTTTTATTTTATGAGCATTTTTGTCTGTAGGTATTTGTAAATTTTGCAAGTGCAAGTTTGAAGTCGGTTGTTTTTAACGCAGTTATCACTTGTCTTGTTAAACAATCATTCGTGTGAATGAAATATTGTTAATGAATTTTTAAGTATTTAAAAACCTAAAAGAGAAAAATGTGATTATATTAAAATCGTATCAAAGGAACCTACACATAGTGTATCAATTAATTATTTACCGGCTTAGCGTAGCCAACGCTATATAGTTACTTATGACCACTACCAGCTACGTTCTTAATTTTATCATATATATACTTATCCATTGTTTAACTTTTTATTAGTAAGGCCGTTAGTTTATAATTTGTATATCGGCCTTACTTATAAAAAGTTAAACAATGGATAAATTTCAACCATTTTCTACCATAGCTGTGTCCTGCTCTTGCTCACATAAAACGTCAATCATACGAACAAGACTGGTTATTGCAATAACTAATCCATTGAATAGCGAATGTGTAACGTTTTATTAGTAACACCGTTAATCATTTACTCACCCCATAGTGGTCCAAAACTCAAGCAAACAACTGTCAGAATGAGGCAGATTCGTAGTCTTCTCTTATTTGGTCCAGCCTTGAACGCGATCTGAATAGTTTCCTTCAAACTGTGGAAATCGAAGAACTCCAAGAAGAATCCACTGCAGCCAGTCCGTAGTGTCTAAAAAAATATTAATATAAATTGTTATTCCCTTATTTTACTTTTTTTTCTTAATCTCTCTTCTAACATCTTATGCTTAATTTATTTTTTAACAAAATTTAAACCATTACCAAACCAAATTAAAATGGACCAACCTTTTATCAAATAAAAAAGCATGAGGCTCATCAAAAACGGTTCTCCCAGTCGAAAGTTTCGACGTATCAAACACAAAAAATACAGTCTCATTAAGACTCTCCTTTTTTGAAGTCAGTTTAAAATAAATCTAAACATCTTCAAGCTATTATTATAATTTATTCATAACGTGATAAAATGCAAAATAGTTGTCTATGAATGAGCTCAAACACGTATTTATTTTATGGACATAACTACATTTGTGTTTGATTTTTATTCATATCTTTTTTAATTATGTATTATGCTTTCACAAACAATAATATTAAATTATCTATTTTTCATAATATGAGGACGACCTCAACTAGGTATATAAAATTATATAACATGGTATACGAATACCATATTATATAAATACCTATATAGTTGATGTTTTAATTATATAAATTAGTATTAATAAATAATTGCATTCGCAAATTTAATTTAATTTAAGATGTCAATAGGTAAGTAATTATCTATAATTATTTTATAGTAAACTGACTCTTTAAAATAATCTAAGTTGTAAACAGATCAAATCAGTAGTATGTAAGTACTTTCTCTCCAAAGGCTTGATCTCCTTTGAAAAGTACTAAAGTATTACCGGACCGGTACCTATATCTGCAGGTATTTTAAGAATGATCTGGAAATCCGAGGAAGCATGTTCTGTACCTATGCAGTATGCATTGATCTTAATTTTACTTTATAATTCAGAATATAAACACAAAACATTTTTGACTATTGTTAGAGTGCAACTCCTAAATGTAAGTAGGTACACAATTAAATTTTAAATAATAAATAGCTTATCGCCCGCGGCTTCACCCGCTTTCTCTAAAACGATTTGAGATTTAAACTATCCTATCTCTCAAGTTTGATCGAACTGCACATGGTGTGCGAATTTTATTATAATCGGTTAAGTGGTTTAGGAGTCCATTGAGGACGAACATTGTGACACGAGGTTTATATATATTAAGAAGATAAATTAGGTAAATAAATTAATATATTGATTAGTTAAATTAACTAAAATGGAAATCAAAGCATCTTCGCTTCTAAAATTAAACCCAATCCATAGTAATATGAGGTACAAAATCACAGTACAAAATGAATCAAAATACTTATCAGTATTTGTAACTCACGGAGTTATCGACTATCGTTGTTTGTAAACATTAGAAAAAGCGTTGCCATTTGGAAACCACGTCTTTGAACGACGCTAAAAAGTGCATGAATTTTACTTTAAACGTGAAACCCTTGTAACTATATTAATTTTAATTAATTCTTTACTTTTTCGAATTAAAAATTTTGTCAGTTGCTAACCTAACCACTATGCGACCCTATTATAAAAGTAAACAAATCTAATAATTTTATCGTATAAACATTAATTGAATTATCTAGAAAAACTCTACGTAAAACAAAAATATGTATATTTACTTATGAATTTTCTCTGTCATCTATCAAACAGACTTTACTTAAAACTATCAGAATACGTTTATTGTTAATCATTGCGTAATTACCAAAGTTGTTATAAAGATATCATAACATAAACAAATGCATTGATATCGATTTCAATTAATAAACGCAGTCGTCGTAGGTAGCTAGGTTAGGTAAATTTGTTTATTCGTAGTTAAATTAGATAAGTCGCGGCTATTTGATAATAATAATTTACTAAATAATATGTTGAAATATTGAACTAATAATTACACGGTACTAACATAAACAGACAAATAAGAATGAAACAAACATGAATAAAATGTGAACTCACCTTTTCTTTATTTTCGAGCCATCTGTGGTCCTCAATAGCAATCCAAACGTATGAGAAATTTATAAACTGGAACAACGCGGACGCACTGAAAACACCATAGTAACCCGCGTAACGCAATAGTACACCGCTCAGTCCCATTCCCACAGGGAAACCTACAGTCATGCACAAACTAAGTATCCCCATGCGGAAAGTCCTCGTTTCTTTAGACGTTATGTCCCCTAAGTAGCTAAACGCACCGAGAAACATCGTGTACCATCCGCCCGTCAGCGCTGGGAATATGACCTCCATAAAAACAGTCAACTCCACGGGGACTTGATAGAAAAAGTATGTATTGATCATGTTAAGAATACAAGTCATGAATTCCCCGAAGATCGGCATTAGCATGCAGATTTTCCGTCTCCCGGTTTTGTCGCTCCATGCGCCGATAAATAACATTAGGAGCGTCGGAACGGCCGTGTGAATTACACTTTTCCATCCCTGTACGGATGCGATAAGTTTCTGCACTTCATCCTCTTCAAATGTGTGGTTTGCTCGGTTTCTTAACCTCAGATCTGAGCACACTGTATCACTAAACTCCAGGTTAACTCTACAGGCCTTATCTAAGTTCAAATTCTGAGTCGCCAGCATCGCCAAAACACTAGGCATCACGAACAACGCTAGCACTGGTTCCACTGTTATATTTGATTTGATATATTGCAATTTTTCGAAAAAGCCCATGTCCGAAAAGTCAGTTATCACTTCCGACTTTAGCGGCAACTCCTCTATCTTCTCCGCAACTTTCGGCACTGCTTTTTCGACCGTCATTTTGATGTTGAATTGAATAAAAAGACACAATGCACTATAGAGGCCGGAAAACACGCGCGAAGTATGTGTAATGTTCAATTACATTGTTATTGACTACGCTGGGAGATGAATAGGGCCTGTAATACGTTGAGCGTCAACGCTGCTACGCTGCTCGCGGACAATTGTTCGGGTATATGTAAGCAATCTCTTATGTTGCCATACCAGTCTTTAATCCGTTCACAAATATTGGCCGCGGACAGAGATCGCATCGACCGTAGAATCAAACATTGACATTTCCTTTTGAGTCAATGGCAGATAATGAACCACCTGATGATTGTGCATCGTTTGCATAGACGGTGTATTGTGAAAGCATCTTAATTAATTACAAGTACGTTAACTGCTTTATTTACTTGTAAGTACTTAGACACTAATGAACATTGTTTCGTATACTAATTATAGAATTGTAACAACAATAATTAATATAAACCAAAATAATAATACAATGAACTTGTAAGCAAATGAAACCATATAGGAGTTTATTTTCCCCGGATATTTTTTTTTCAAAAACAAAACGAATACAAACAAAAATATTAATGTGAACTTAACCTGGATGGCACAGAAAGGTCTAGTACGTTCTATTTGCCATTAAAATAGCAACGGTTTACATACCTACTGGCTAGAAAGGTTTATTTTTAGAAAGGTAGTTTACTCGTAAAACTTGCGTTATCTCAGCGTCACTTAGAATATTAAGTAATGTGGTAACAATTTACATTTCTCTTTTTTAATCTATTACAAAGGCTTGGCAAAGTATAGCTTATCGATGGTAAAAGAATTATTTAAAAAAATACTTTATATTATTCAATGAATGTGAAAAAACTTAAAGGTAATGGAAAGTTTCGGATGTTTTATATATAGAAACGAACAGGTTTTAAGAGCATGCAACATTTACATAATATTTTACATGTATTTTTATTTAATTCACTATTAATACGTACACGACAACATATAAGCTTGTATCCTGTACTTCCCCGGGTCGGTTATGTTATTAGTTACTTCCATGGAATTCAAACCCTCTCGCATCCTGGCTTCTGCCTGGATTACGAGCCCATATCACATGGGATTTAAATATAACCATTGAATTAGTATATTCCACATAGAGTACAATAATTATAAACAGTGATAGTTTTTCGAACTTGATTGCTAAATTCGAAGAATAATTATTATAGATAATTAATGTAATGTGCTCTACCGCTGGGCCACCACTTACTACTCTTTCCTTCGACAAACTGTGTATTAACAATTTTAGGGTATAGTGTAATACTGGTGTAAAATCAAACAAAAAAAATACGAATTTTTATTAAAAGACAGTCCTCGTATTATGGGGTTCATGAAGGTGTAGAAGCCATCCTGGGCTTACAGCGATTCTACAAAAAACATTTGGACTATGATAGCAACTGCATCTAACTATCACACTAAAGAACTTTGTTAATACAAGAAACAAACAAATAAACAATTAAAACCTAATAGAACTTAGTAACTGGTAAATATGTAACTGCCGTTAAATTGTCTACAAAATTTAACTCATTTATATACTTACACGTTTGCGATGCTCCAATTAAAATGTCTCCAGTTTATTTTGAACTAATGGAGCAACCAATGTTATTTGCTTTGAGTTTATATTTCAAGTTTCAACTCTCTCATTCCTAATACACTTTGAGAGATAAACCTTTCCGCGAAAAAATAAAAATCTAAGCTTAAGCTCTTCATTGGTTTTTTTGACCTATTTTAATATTACATATTATAAATCTCGTGTCACAATGTTTGTCCTCAATGGACTCCTAAACCACTTAACCGATTATAATAAAATTCGCACACCATGTGCAGTTCGATCCAACTTGAGAGATAGGATAGTTTAAACATGTAGGTACCGCGGGCGAAGCCGGGGCGGACCACTAGTGTTATATATGATGCATATTTATTAGCTATGCCTATTGAAAAATATTAAAGTAGCCATATCTTAAATAATATTTAATTTTTATGTTAATAATTAAATTCCCTACAAATCTTCGTCTTAATTTAATTTTCTCTACAAATCTAGAAATAATTTAACATGATATTTCGATAACCATTCTTGATCCAGGAATTTAAGGGGTTTCACTCTTGTATAATAACTATTGAGTTACATTGAATATTATATTCAACAAGATTTCAGTCCTAGAGACAATAACATCTTATGAAATAAACCATTCTAATTGACTGTACTATTAACAATCATAAATAATTACCCAGAACATAATTACTCAGACATTATATCGAGAATTACCTTAAAGATTAACTGTTAATGGACATATTCTATAGATAAGCAGTTAAGACAAGTAATATTCCATTTATTTCATAGATTTAATGAAATAGTCCTTTATGTGAAAGTCCAGGGTTGTTACAAAAAAACATCGTTGTTTAAAACATCATGTTTAAAACAAGTTTAAAACAAAATGTAAAAAAAACATGTTTTTTTCCACCTGCTTTAAATCAATGTTTTATACATTGTTTTAAACAGGTTTTAAACTTACAAGCGGGATAGATAAATAAAACAATTTCAAATGGGAAATTATTATTATGGCGATATTTTATTATTGCGAAATGTTAATTTAATTAACTTAATTATATTATTATATAACACTAGCGGTCCGCCCCGGCTTCGCCCGTGGTACATATTCACGTTTTCTCTACATAAGAACCATCCTCGAACTTCAAGGAATATTATAAAAAAAGAATTAACGAAATCGGTTGAGCCCTTCTCAAGTTATGCGCTTACCAACACATTTTGAGATTCATTTTTATATTATAGACTAGCGGTTCACCCCGGCTTCGCCCGTGGTACATATTCACGTTTTCTCTACATAAGAAATTTTTATATTATAGATTAGTCAGTCAGCTAATAAGTTAAATAAAACATTTCAAATAAAGAAACTTTAATTTTAACATTATTATAATAATTATTTAACATAATACCTACTTAATCAACTAATAAGGATTCCTCCAAATGCTCTAAATTTTGGCCACTCTGGGAGATTGTATTTTTTTATTCATATTTTTAAAAACTGAAACAAGTTTCGCGGTTTTTTCATTTGGTAAACGATTTCTTAATCTGGACTGTACCAACCCAAATGTAGAAAAAAGTCTATCTACTCCTGCAGAGGAAGCAACTGCAACATGCAGTTGGCATGCTAGATAATTCATGTCCGAGCTTAATTTCCCCTTAAGTGATTGCTACCATGTTAGTGGGTGCACTTCCAATGCATAATTCGTAAAAAGATACTCATTAAACGGGAAAGAATATGCTCTGTATTTGTTAATATCGCGCGCGCGATAATATTGGGCGCGTTCCTACCTACGGACATGAGTGATTGCAATCGCGGTCATCGCTGACTGAAATCGCGTCCAGAAAACATAAAGCCTATGGGTGATTAAAACATATTAATCAATGTTTTAAACATGAATAAAACACAGTAAAAGTACAAAGAAAAAAACATTGAATAAAACATAAAACATTGAACAAAACCAAAAAAACAAAAAAAACATGTTTTTTCTCATAATTTACTGTTTTTTTGCAACCCTGTGTGAAACTAGCTGTGTCCCGCGGTTTCACCCGCATTGCTCCCCTCCTGTTGATCTTAGCATGATCATGGCTATATATTATCAAGCTAAGACCAAATAGCTTTCCTCGATAAATGAGCTATCTAACACCGAAATATTTTTTCAAATCAGACCAGTAGTTCCTGAGATTAGCGCGTTCAAACAAACAAACTCGCTTTATAAAGATTAGAATAGATAAAACAAAATCACCAATTAGGAGATAATTAAGGGTGAAAAGAAAACAACAACACAAGATAATTAACTGTATTTATAAAGCTATACATTTTAGAATAAAAAGGAAACATTAAGTCAACTAAACTTCTTTATTTACACTTTCTTGTTCTTCGGCTTGTTTATTGTCTTCGCGTTGCTCGAAATACATCCACCTGCAAATAAACAAGAATTAAAGATAAAATAAATAAAAGAAAAGATAAATAAACTGTAATGAGTTTTAGTATAATTTCATCCCGCCTTTGTCTTTAATTGCAATGATTTTTTATCTCGAAGTTAAATGTAATTTACCTTCCGTTTATGACTACTAAAATTGTAGCTAATAAAATAATATGGACGATTTGAAAGTTGTCTTGTCGTTATATGTTTTGACAATAGGCTCTACTTGCGTTAAAATTTCTTCTATCTACTACAATGTTAGTTTTAGATGTTTGACATAACCACAATATACAGATACATACAGTAAGGAAACTTCATACAAAATGTTCGAAATGGCTCCCCCCCCCCCCCCCCATAAAGCGTGTTTTCGAGGGTATTGAGGGGGATCGATAGTAGCGGGTGACACATCCACAGATTTTGAATATAGTATGGAAAAAAGTTTAAAGTGATGTCAATTCACATTAAATAAATATCGATTGTTTCAGTTTGTAGCCCTTTCAATAAATATATTTGTAAATACCGTATCTGACTACAAGTTAAAAAGAGACTATTTTTTAATTTCTATAGATATGGCAGCATGAGTTTTAAATTAAGTTGACATAATATTTTCTACCAAAATGATAGCTACAAATAGTCACTATTAGGAGTCCAGTCTGTTTAAAGATCGCATCTATTTTTTACGCAATCTAGAAGAGCACGAAAATCTAAAAAATGGAAACCTTAAAAAATCTTGTTTAAATTTATGTGCATAATTACGTAAATATTAGAGAAGAAAAAGATAGATAGGTATTATACTAATTATTGTATTTTTATCGATACGTGACTTTACCACTTTGTCAAGCACTAAGCCTGTCAAACTATTTTCTTTTTCATCCTAAAACAAAAAGGTTATATAAAAGGAGGTTCTATGTTCGTATAATAATAATTTTAATTTATTTTTGCATATTTTGTGTTTTTTAATTTAATTTAATTTATCGTTTTAAAAATAATTTAGTAGGTATACCTACATACAAGTATTGTTAATTCTGGTTTAAAATAATTATTGAATACTTATATGTATCATACAAATATAAAGCATTATAAATAATTTAGGTAGGTACCTACATTAAAATAGCCTTCGGCGTCCAAAAAAGACAAGATTTCGAAATATAGCACTGAAAAAAACGTACCTATTTACTTTTACAAGGTATATATTATTTTATTGAGATTGTTTCTTCTTGTAAATTCATATTTAGGCTACACCATTTTTTAATTTTAACGGGTTTTAATCTCAAAATTACCACAAAGTCAACTGTGAAAAAAGCAAACAGAAATATACAGGCCGAATTGATAACCTCCTCCATTTTTGAAGTCGGTTAAATATCAAAAAGGTAACAGCCCTATAGCTATACGTCATAATTTCATCGCAGGGGCTTAGTTTCCTAACTGTATGTACGTAGTATATATCTGTCAACTGTGACATAACTTAATATTTAAGTAGCAAACGCAATTTAGGCCTTTCTTAACTCCTTTATTTATTATATAACTAGCTGCTCCGCGCGGTTTCACCCCCGTGGCTCCACTCCTGTTGGTCGTAGCGTGATGATATATTATAGCCTATAATAGCCTTCATCGAAAAATGAGCTATCTAACACCGAAATAATTTTTCAAATCGGACCAGTAGTTCCCGAGATTAGCGCGTTCAAACAAACAAATAAACAAACTCTTCAGCTTAATAATATTAGTATAGATTTATTTCCCAACGACTCTACAATACATATATTTTGTAAAAAGCCTCTTAGCTTTGTTAATCGTGTACAACCTAAATAGAAATAAATAAATGAATTATAATCGCGATTCTAAAAAAATCTACAGTTCAAAATATAAACATCTTTTTTCAACGTGCAAAAAATGGCTTCAAATCTTTGAACTTCTTTTGCACGTAGGTCATCGTTCAAGATCAAGTGAGCGGATAATTGGAGACAGGAATTAAATTGCAATGTACAATTGAATATGTTATTTATATACAAAATATTCGGGCCGAATAAAGGCCAACATCTTGAAACAGGTAGGGCCATATGTTTGACTATTTATAAAAAATATAGGTACTGAATAACGATATAAAGAAAATACATCGAGTTTAAAAAACATAAATACATAATCGATTTAATATTGTTTGATAGATAATTGAAAAATATCAAAAAATATGGAAAAACAATTTGGGCTGAGATTTTTCGTCTATAAAAAAAATGTTAGGTATTTTATATGAGTAGACTAGCTTACCGCCCGCGGCTTCGCCCGCTTTCTCTAAAACGATTTGAGGTTTAAACTATCCTATCTCTCAAGTTGGAACTGCACATGGTGTGCGAATTTTATTATAAACGGTTAAGTGGTTTAGGAGTCCACTGAGGATAAACATTGTGACACGAGATTTATATATTATACTAGTGATCCGCCCCGGCTTCGCCCGTGGTACCTACATGTTTAAACTATCCTATCTCTCAAGTTAGATCGAACTGCACATAGTGTGCGAATTTTATTATAATCGGTTAAGTGGTTTAGGAGTCCATTGAGGACAAACATTGTGACACGAGATTTATATATATTAAGATTATAAAGATAAAGATATAATTTAACCTGTCATCATATATTTACTGTTGCAATTGAATTTAGTAAGGTTATGCAAAGAAACAGAAAGTCTGAGACTTTTGCATGGATGCACAGTAATTAAAAAAAATCTAGAACATACATCTCTGAAGTCAACTTCTTATTAGTTATTGGATAAAATAGAAAGTTCAATACGGAAACGCCTGTACAGATAAAAATGCTGCAACTAATCAAAGTGGACAAAATAATTGTTTACACTTTACACATAACCTATAAATAAGGTTCTTAGTATTCACACATTTTGCGCAAACAAATTGTGTAAATGCTTTATCATAATAATATGTTGAAGTGCTAAATTTTCCTCCACTTTGTTTTTTTTTTAATTTTTAGCATTATTCCAGGATCTTATTTAAGTGATAACAGTAATGTCACCGATGATTATTAGATGATGATTATAAGAAATATTGACACCGTACGAATTTGAAAAAGTTTTACAAATCCCTCATCACCTTTAGGTATGTAAAATTTTCAACTATATTCACCATCTTAGTTTTTAAAGTTGAAATAATATGACTAGGTTAAAAACAATGGACTATTTATCCGTTCAATAGATTCGGGCAAATTAATTGTACAAATAAATACGAGCACTTATTAAACATTTAGGAAATATTTACTGATTATTACAATTCCATAAATTGTAAATACATCGAGAAGCAAGAAAATTAAACTCAAACCAAATTCAAATTTAAAAGAAAATTAAACTCAAACTTTACTGATGTACCTATTGTGAAATTCTTAAATGGTGAAGATGAATGACGCATTTAAAACGTTAGTAAATAGTTGCTTGCCATTGTACACTATTTAGAACTAAGTATTTATTTCGACATACATAATATTAAATAACATCCAAGAACGAGCAATATAATAAAAGCTTTTTATATTATAATATAATAAATGGGTCAATATCATCTCGCAAAGCTAACAAAAATATACTGATTATTTACTTTACTCTATTAACGTAATAAACCAATTAGATTGGTACCAGTACAAAATAGTAAATCTGAAATTAAATAAAACAACATTATTCCTTCTTCGTAATGGTTCTATCTACTTCATTCTATTCAATCATTAAAACGGCTATGCATCTACACATGCAATCTCCCGACAGCCTTGGCACAAAATCACACGAGTTACAAACTTACAACATAATATTAGTAGCTTGATTCCTAGTAATTACCAAATGACATAAAATCCTGCATTTATGTAGAGCAATCAACATTGCATTTGGACCACTTATATACCAATATTCAATCTGTATAAACTCAAACTCAAACTCAAACATTTATTTATTCAATTAGACTTCTTCTAGAAGCAGTTTTGAAACGTCATTAGGTACATATTTTTAAAATTACACAGTATGTATGGAGAAGAACCGGCAAGAAACTCCATTTAATTTTACAAAATACATAATATGTAACATCATATATTATAGTAATATGCCAAAGAACTGTCCTGTGGTTTTTACGCGACAACCCTCCATGGGTCCATATATTCCTTAATACTGTAATAGGCTCTCTGAACTAGTACATTTTTTATATAAGTTTTAAATTTAGAACTACTAAACTCTTTATATGTTTTGTGTAACATAATAATATTATTTATTGTACAACAAAGAAAATATTAAAAAACAGAACTTAGGAATGTTGTAAAAAAGGCGGTCATCACTAACAAGTGATCTCTACCAGATATACTTGTACAGTAATATAAGTGTAGTCCCCTTTCCCTTATAAAGGCAGAAGTGGTTCACGTTTTTTTACTGGTAGATCTTTCATTAAGAACAAGCAGCCTGCAGCAGCAAGATGACCAGCCTTTCTTTCTCTCTCACACCGAGACTTTTTCAATTACTAGACATCACTGGGTAATGAAACCCCGAACAAAACCCCTAAGTTCCAAATACACAGTAATTTATTAAAATACTTATCTATAAATAATAATGCAATACAACACACAAACACAAGTTTGCAACTTACTCCACACCACCACAAACGAAAGGTATGTGACCATTTTTTTGTTTGAAATTTACTTCATAAACTACAATGGAATCGTCCAAACACAAAACATTGTTATCGAAACCAAACTTCCGCAGGTCATTGTCCTGTTGAACTAATTGTTTTAGGGACAATAGATTTTAGTGTGATAATATTTCTGTCGATAACATTGAATATTGATGTCGGTACTTAACAACTAAGGTCGCCCTATGATCAGTTTTTATACATATAATGCGCTTAAATCAGGTGCATTACAAGATAATAATTACATAATAATATGCTAATTATTCTTAATTCGATAGATAAGATATTATTGTAACAAACAATGCTTATTATGCATAATTTTGTCCAAGTTTCTAATTGGTGGCAATTGGCAAATAATAAAATGACGAATATGTATTGTTTTTTCCTTAGTCGTCATGAATATGAACTTATTCAAAAACCAGTCAATAAAAATTAAGTTTGGTTTCCAAAAAAAATAGGATGACCTTATTAGCATGTACATTGCACATACATTCAATTTAAAAGATACAATTAAATGTTCTGTTACCGTAGTTTTTACTTTACTACAGAAGCTTCGATATTAAATCAGCATAGTTTTTATTCCTGTTTAAGAACTTTACAGGTTCAATTTGAATAAAATATTAAAACTAGGTATGTGTATTTTTTGCTATAATAACAAATATATTACTTTAACATTCTAAAACATGTCCGGAAATAATTAGAAAGATCATTGAACCCACACCAGCTTCAAAAAGCCAATCAATGTACCAAGATCCGTTTTTTATTTTTATAACCCATGTCAATAAAAAATGTACGCAAAAGTTTTCTTTTTTCGCTTTCCTTGTATGGTAATAAACATTAATACTTGTAAAACATTAATTCAATAAAAATTGATTTAATATAAATTAAGACGGGCAAAGATACCTTCACAATTATATTGTACATATATAACATAATATTTATACAAATAGCACGACGTAGAGAAAAACAATCGCCTAATAAACTAGGACTTTAGAAATTCAACTTAACTTTATTAATTAGATTTTTGTTACTTTTAAATTATACTTCTTATATAACGACACAATTTTTTATGTAACTGTGGAATTTATATTAATAAAATATTTTTTATATGTGAATTTAAATGTACATCATAAACCCCATTATATATCCATTTACATTCATTTAAAATACGTACATATGTCAAGCTATTATTTCTCATAAAATATATAAAATAGTTACTGACCTATTACAAGAAATCCATTAGTACATACTTTGAAATCGAGATGAAAATTAATACAATCATGAATTAATAATAATAATTATAGTCTTCTAAGTTATTGTATGGGAGATTATTAAAATTGTCTACATATTGTTGCTATCTTAATATATATAAATCTCGTGTCACAATGTTTGTCCTCAATGGACTCCTAAACCACTTAACCGATTATAATAAAATTCGCACACCAGATGCAGTTCGATCTAACTTGAGAGATAGGATAGTTTAAATCTCAAATCGTTTTAGAGAAAGCGGGCGAAGCCGCGGGCGGTAAGCTAGTAGAAATATTAAACGTGCGCACACGACTTTATAAAACACACGTCTAATGAACACGTGATTATAGTTGAAGAATTTACAATATTATGTTATACGTGATATTATGTTGAGAGCTTAGCCAAGTTTATGTTATTGTAAAATGTACTTCTTTTGATGTTCTTCAAAAGCAAGAAATAATTATTATAATATATAGGTTTAATGTAGATAGAGCGTTTTTATTACTTGAAATATAAAGGAGTATATGGAGTATGTATAAGTTTTTTAACTTTATATTAAAGTAATTTCAACATCACATGACTCTAGGTATAACTCCGCAAATCTTTGCAAAAGAAGTGGTAAATATTTGCATTATTTATCACTTATAGTATTACCGATAAATGTTTTTTATAAACTACAACCACTAAGATATATAAGATTGACGGTTTTTTAAAAGTATCGGGGAAGAAGGGTTGGAATTTATTTTAAGGAAAAGGATTGGTGTAGAAAAAGATTCATGTCTTAATAGTATAAAACAAAGTCCCAGTCGCTGTCGGTATTGTCCTTAAAACTACGCAACGGATTTTGATGAGATTTTTTTCATAGATAAGTGATATTTTATAAAGATATATAGTATATACCTAAGTAAACAAAATAAATATATAATTTTGTAAACATTTCTACAAAGCGGGCCAAGCCGCGCGAATTAAGCTAGTTAATGATAAACATTACCCAAATATAGCGACAGCAGGCACAGTCATAGCAGCTCCCAGTAGGAACACAGCGCCAGGCAGCACGTTCAGAGTCGCCATGTACACCCTGGAGTACAGGGGACCGTACACCAGCGGCATCATGGCTTCAGCCAGCCCGAAGAGAGAGTTCACTTTACCTGGTTACAATTAAATGTATGAAAATTTGTGGTACTAAAGAGAGAGTTCACTTTACCTGGTTACAATTATTAAATGTATGAAAATGTGTGGCACTAAAGAGTGAGTTCACTTTACCTGGTTAAAATTAAATGTATGAAAATGTGTGGCACTAAAGAGTGAGTTCACTTTACCTAGTTAAAATTAGATGTGAAGTGTTGGTATGGTATTAGAAATTGTGATTGTATAATAGAACTATAATGTAGGTACACAAAAATGTACACGAAAACAACACGTTTATAAATTCAAATTGTGAGATAATAATAAAGTTTTAAGAACAGTACAGGTTGTAGGAGTGATTTAGAAAACACAGATATAACAACAAACATAGAATCTATAGATATTATACCTATATCATGCTTTGTCCAATCAACAACGATTATAACACTTCAAAATATTTCTTTCACATAGGT
Source organism: Colias croceus (assembly GCF_905220415.1). NCBI lineage: Eukaryota > Metazoa > Arthropoda > Insecta > Lepidoptera > Pieridae > Colias > Colias croceus. The sequence continues at coordinate 9,631,283 of NC_059542.1, forward strand.
TTGAATGTTTGTGAGAATTTTATCGTCATTTGAGAAAGTTCGACACCTACAAAGCACAATTTCTTTTCTGTTCCTTTTATTGTAAATATTGCTTTACATTTTTAATTTTACCGAATGAATTTAGCGTCATCAATTGGGAACACATTAAGATAAAAGATAATGAATGTTAGTGAACCCCTTACGGGTTCACTCGCATTTTGTACGACGACAGAATCTTCCAGAAACTTAAAAAAGTACGGTAGTACATACCAAGCTTATGATAAGCCTTCTATTATATGTATAAATAAAATTCAACACAGTCGTGAATTGCCTCAATTAAAAATTATGTAGTTTATAAAATATGACTATCTCCAACAAGGTTCAATGTATTTTGATCGATATAATATCAACTGCGGACATGATATGAAAAGATTGCAAGTCTTCGATTTCTGCTCTCTTATTACAATTATTTGATCTTGATTGTCTCCTTTGTGCGATCGTGTACAGTATATTGACATTTAAGTTTTTTGCTTTCTCGTTTTTGTAATGTTATCATTGAAAACTGACATATGCCGTTAAGTTAACCCTGTTTTAAAATCCTTTCAACATTATACGATGAATCATATGCTAAGAATATAATATGTTTATTTATTATTTGATTCCATTTAATTTATCGGTCATTCAAAAAAATTACAAAAATATTTGTTATCAAAAAATAATACAATGGCCCAATATGAAGTCAACATAAACGCAAAATAAAATTAAATGCTTTATAAAATTCAAAGCAATTACTAAAAAATGGTCTGAAATAATAAAAAATTACCTACTATGTATGTATGCTATGTAAGTGGTATCTTTCAGCTTCTTATCTATACTAATATTATAAAGCTGAAGAGTTTGTTTGTTTGAACGCGCTAATCTCGGGAACTACCGGTCTGATTTGAAAAATTATTTTCGGTGATAGATAGCTCTGTTATCGAGGAAGGCTAGGCTATATAGTATCATCTCGCTGAGACCAACAGGAGCGGAGCACTGCGGGTAAAAATGCGGAGCTCAGCTAGTCTTGTAACCATTTCTACGCGGTTGTTTATTTATCATATTGATCATATTTAATCGTTTTGATAGTACGAAAAAAATATCAGTAACAAGTCTCAAAAAGCTAGGCTTTTTTCTCTTTTTGTTGGTGAAACCTAAACCTTGGTGTTGTAGTAGTGTCATTACCTTCTTACATATTTATTTTTCTTTTATATCCAGCGATTCTTGTGAGAGTAAAGAGTGTTTGTGTGTGAATATATATGCATTTACTAGCTGTGCCGATGAGAAAATACTATTCTTATATCCTTCAAAAATACTTCTTAAATATGGCTAGGTAAACATTATATTTACGTCTCATTTACTATTTACTTTGGCCATTAAATATTTACTTATAATTCGTCTTCATAAAACCCACGAACTATGGGAATCCCCTGAAAACTTTGTTATGTTGATATAAAAAACGTCCTTGTATTACAAGATTTAATATTAAAAAAGATGCAAACAAAAGATTTGCTTTTTGTGCTTGAAATATAAGGTATGTGCGATTAACAATCTTTGATTATTAATTACATTTTTATCAAATTATACTAATGAATGAAGTCATATTACAGGATCTTAAACTGGTCGTTATTTAAAATAAAGTTGCGTTTTATTTTAGTTTAAGACTGATATGCAACTGATAAACGTGCGAATAGCCTTGATCCATTGCAATCCTTTATTTACAAAAAATGTATGAGTAAAAACAAGCAGCAAAATTAGTTATTGTTAGAACAAAATTAATAATTATAAGTATTCTAGAAGTATATAGATACTAATGAACGAGATAGTGTGTGATCATCCAAAAACGGTTAATCAAATCTGGATTAAATTTGGCAGAGATTGAGAACAGTGACTGAAAGTGTGACGCATTCTTGTATGACATCAACACTAAAAAAACAGTTGTGTACGAGTAGAACTTGCGACTCTGAAGGCTCCGTAAAAATAAGCTAATGAGCAACCGCAAATATCTTGGCCACCCTTCTAATTTATGATCGTGCCTACTACTGCTTTACTTCGATTTTTTAATACATCTTACTTTTACGTTGTCGTTATAACATCGACAACATAAATAGATCATGTCTAAGTTTTCTCCAGACATAGTGTATTTGCCCTTTGCGTACGGAACCCTAAAGATTACACAATCAACAAGAGCATCTATTAAGAAAACCTCATACTTGTAACACTGCACTTATCTGAACAGTTTGAGCACTCAGCTGCTAAGATCGTGTAAACTCCCTTAATACCCGATCCACACGTACCACCTTACCTGCACGTTCACTTGTACAAAGTTTACACAGAAGTACCGTTTGTACTACAAAGCCTGCGATTGAGATTTCTTAGATAGATGAAGAATGAAGATCGCTTAAGATTTCTTATATTAGTGACTAGCTGTGCCCCGCGGTTTTACCCGCAGTGCTCCGCTCCTGTTGGTCTAAGCGTGATGATATATAACCTATAGCCTTCCTCGATAAATGGGCTATCGAACATTGAAAGAATTTTTCAAATCGGACCAGTAGTTCCTGAGATTAACGCGTTCAAACAAACAAACTCTTCATCTTTATAATATTAGTATATAGATTTTGATTTATTTTAGACAGACATGTGTTTGTGTCGCATATAGATTTCTTAATGTCAATCTATTATAGATATTTGTTTAACAATTAATTTAGGTGTTTCGTAATAAAATGATTAGGTGCGCTATGTGATCATCCAATAATCCAATATAATTATTTAGAACTATAATACTTGTTATGTGATACCTTTTACACAATCCTATCGATGATATATACCTACATAAAATGATTATATTTAATGAAGCATGGCTTCATCATTAACATTTTTATATAATTAAACTAATATTAGTTATACAGATGTTTTAAAACTTACCCAATTCCTCACTAGTCACAAGTTTCGAAGCAATCGACCGCATTGCTATGAAGGAGGTCCCGTTGAATATTTCCACTAAAGGAGCTGTAAATGGAAGATTTATTTATTTATGTAGCATTGTTATAAAAAAAAGTTATAATAAAAAATAGGTACCTACTTAATTGGAACATACACAAAAATTCTAAATCTCTAATTTTTTGGCGATCGAAGGTATTCTGTATCTACCTACATGTTAATATTATTAAACTAATGCCAAAAAATTAACCCTTTTTATGACTATTCATAATAAGTTAAATTGTAAGTTATTGAAGTGAAACTTCTTTATCGGGGTTGGAAAAAAATTTAGTGTAGGTAATATTTTTTCGTTACGCATGACATTTTTCCGTTACGCGCCATCTTTTTCTTATCCCTACCACGCGTAATTCGACGTATTTCTGTAAAGTTGCATATAGTAAATTATTTTTTGAAAAATAAAGTCATAAAGAAGTTTCACTTCTTACGTGTGTACACTAGTACACGCACACATTTATATTAATCTTAAGGTTCTCATAATTACTCAAAGAAGCGGAAACATCTTGCTTTGCAATAATCAATAGACCGTAGTTAGTTCTAACTTCTATAGATAGAATAGTAATAACAATGAGTGCATCACGTTTCACGTAACCAAGAAGTCGTGAGATAAGTAGATGTTACAAAAGTTATGTAATACATAACGACTTCAAATAGTTTGATACAATAGGTACATAATATGAGAAGTCTTCTAAAGCGATGAAATGAAGCTTAGTGTTTCCAAATTTCAGTAAATAATAAACGTGATGATAAAAACGGATAACGGTAAAATAAAAAGGAATAATAAAGACATTTCCCCAATCGATTTTGATTGTCTTTTTTCAATAGAATTGCGAATGTCTTGTAAGACATAGGTTACACGCTCAGTCTGGCGTCATTTCAGTCCATCAGTCTGCTCAGAATAACGGAAGAATTATCGTCTAACCGGTTGACTAACGGACTGATGGTTCAGAATATACCGTGTTTTTTCATCCATCATTCTGGCATCAGTCTAAGCCGGATCAAACTGATGGACTGAACTGACGCCAGACTGTGCGTGTAACCTATGAATAAGACGAGAGATAGTAATTTAAGTCAATTGAAAATCATAATAACAAACAACAGATTACGTAAAATGTTACATAATAAATAACCACTGAAACCACAAAGGTAATAAAGAGATTATGTTCTATGTATTAGGAAACATGAAGTTTATTTTCTGTTTTTAACACCTTTTTCGATTTATAAAAAAACATTTTTTTAAACCGGAAAGCGCAGTTAAAACCGGCTACTCGCGTACCTACCGAAGGGGCAATATTGGAATAATCTCGGTTGCACAGCGGTCAGAGCAATTTCAGTTGTTCTCTAAATTGCCCCTGCTTGCCTATACTGAGTATACACATCAAAATTAAGGAGCCAATTAAGAGTGCAATGCCAATATTGCCCCCGCTGCAGGTAGGTGAGTAGACGGATTTATTCTACAAATAAATAAATTAACTTTAGAAGGGAATGAATAATTAAGAGTATTTAAAGGTTTTAACCTTTGATTACTTAAGACAAGATGACTTGCAATTCTAAATGAAACGCATTCCTTTAATTGCTAAGAGGATATACATTCTTGGTAATTGCAATATATAATACATACCTATATACTCTAAAATTGTAAAGTTGTAGCTTGTTTCATTGTTTAGTGAAACGAAATGATCTCAGAAACTATTGCGATGAATTGAAAAAAAATTATCACGTTGAATAGTTCATTAAGGAATCCAATAGGGCAAAATTGTGGGCAAAATATATTAATGTTCGAGAAATGTTGCAAGATTAGAAAAAAAATCCCGTTCAGAGTACACGACGTGGCGTGGCGTAGAGATAATATAGAGAGATAATATTATAGGCTGTTACTTCTATTGTATAACTATATGAGTCTATGAAAATATTAACATACCCAGGTAAATTTCTGTGGTAGTTGTAGCGAAGGCAAAGATAAACGAGGCAAGTATCTTGCTGGTGCAGGAAATGATGCCAACAACTGAATCATCCAATTTCATGAAGTCGCTGAAGATGCTTATAGAGAAGAGGGTACCTGGTAAAAATTTATATTGTTACAATTTGGTGGAGAAAATTGCGTGAAATTCAAATTTAACTAAAAGATATAGTACGCAGCCATAGGAATTATATTGACTCTATCAATAATGACTGCTTGCTAATTTTTGTGGATTCCTCTTTAATATCTCTAATAATATCTATCATATTACCTAAATATGCAGTTATAAAAATGTGGTGAATGGCCAGTAAAAAGCATAACCCAATGTATAAAATACCGTGCATTAAATAGGAACATATATATTTAACACGTATTTCTTAACAGTAATTACCGACTGTTCATTAAAAACAGCATAAATCACTAAAGCACGAAAAAGCTAATCATACTTTCTAGTTGCAAAGTTTCGGCCCATCAGTTTTTAAGCTGTGAGCAATTTTAAAACACTAATTGCATTAATTTCCAAGTTAAATTTCCAGTTCGGTAGTCGCAATAAAGTTTAAAGTGTCATTTTTTACTCTATTTCTTAACTACCCGCGTAAAATTGTATATGCAAAATAGGCTTTGATAAAGCTGTTCCATTTTTGAAATTTTATAATCGTATGTGAAATTTTTAACTGCCAAAATTGAAATTATTTTCTTCATTACTGGTTAAGTTGATTTTTTTAATAAAAATAAAGTTTTCCACAACGGCGACATTTGGCGACAGTATTTAGTGATTGCATTTCGTTTCGTTTAACGTAATGAAAAAGTCAGGAATAAACACAATGGAAATAAAACTTATGAATGCGTATTGCGATGTTCTTTTATTTTACCACCCTACAGTCGAGCTTCTAAGCTATTGCATAGCTTTTGTCGCGGGCCTTGAGCGCGGGGACCGAATCCAGAAATTGCGTAACGAAAAACCCCACGCTCCCCACTCCGACAGGCACGGAGGTATGGCTTGAAGGCATAGCATGCAATAGCTTAACCGCGGCAGTCCCCGAGTGCCACACGTATTTTTTATATTATTTTAGTGTTTTCTACACTGACTTGCCTAACCTTGACTCATAAAAAAACTTATTATTCCTAAAAACAAAACACATCAATTCATTTCATCATTTACTAATTATAAGTACTTTGGTTAAGTATATTTTTTATTTAAACGGAAATATAACCATTAATTTTAATTAATTAATCGGTTCTGCCATATAATATTTTATGATCATATCCTTTAATTTTCATCACGGATCATCATCAGGTGCCACAAAATCAGATCGTATTTTATTTTAATATTAAATTATTAGCTAACGATTCTATAAATATACATGCAATTAGCGACCTTATTGTGAACTACTTACCGACTAAATTAGTGATAATGCTGTAGGTGCAAAACATACTAAATTGTACTTCATCCCAGTTGAATCTGTACCTCATAAACAGATACAGTACATTCATCTCACCTGTAAACAAACATAACAAATTGGACAAACAACTTAAAAACCTTTCTATAAACATTGCCCTTTTTCCATAAATAATAACGTATGGGCTGTAAAATGAACCATTTAAAAGAAGGATTATTATAAAAATACTCATGAGTCAAACTGCAAGCATATAAAATCAGTGTGAAATTCACCTTATTAAATGAGCTATATCTATACATATAATAAAATCGTAGGAAAGTCAAAACTGTACATTGAATATTTTTTTAAAAGAATACTTGGGCCGTGATCTATAATCGATATAGAAGCCAAAAACATAGTTTTTAGAATTTTTGTCTGTTTGTCTGTTTGTCTGTTTGTCTGTTTGTCTGTATGTTTGACCGGGCTAATCTCGAAAAGTACTGCATAGATTGACTTCAAATTTTGCATGAATATTACTAACAGGTCGGGTGAGGCTATAGGCTACATATTATCAAGCTATCACCTACGGGGGAGGAGCTGTGAACCTTTATTTTTCTTACGTATTCCGTTTATTACGACAGCGTACAATCTAAAGACTCATGTTTAAATGTTGGTTTCGAGTAAGCCATGCTATTATCTAGCTTTACAAAATAAAAACTATGTCATTTACGTAATTTGGGCAGAGAAACAGTTTAATGAATTTAGTAGTATAAAGACAAATTAGAAACAGCGCCATCTATTGAATGTTATAAAAATCAAATCAATTTACACGTTAACTATTGGAAATTAATAATCAAATGACGCATAATATATAAATGTTGTTTGACAATATCTAGATTGACACTATAAAAATTATGCCATTTAAGTAACTTGGGAAGAGAAACATAGTTTAAAGAATGTAAGTTGTATAATGTTAATTTTGTAACAGCGCCATCTATGAGATTTCGTAAAAATCAAATCAATTTACATGTTAACACTACTGAACACAATGTTAAAAATTAATAATTTAAATGTAATAATTATGTTATTTATTTATTTAACTCTTAAACCCATATCTTCCGTTCCCTATAAGATATAGTTCGTGTGAATAATAAACTACATTTTTTTTAAAGTGAGGGTAGATGTTTATTATTTTAAGTAAAAATAGACACCATTATCTACAGTTAATCTAATGATTGTGTTCCAAAGAGTATAATAATATATTGTTGTGTTCATTAGTTACAATTTTAAAAATCTTCGTGTTTTATAAATTTACTAGCTTACCGCCCGCGGCTTCGTCCGCTTTGTCTAAAACCTAATAAATTATATATACTAAAACCTTCCTCTTGAATCAGTCTTATCTATTAAAAAAACCGCATCAAAATCTGTTGCGAAGTTTTAAAGCTTCGTCCGCTTTGTCTAAAACCTAATAAATTATATACTAAAACCTTCCTCTTGAATCAGTCTTATCTATTAAAAAAACCGCATCAACATCTGTTGCGAAGTTTTAAAGATTTAAGCATACAAAGGGACATAGGGAAACAGAAAGCGACTTTTTTTTATACTATGTAGTGATATTTATAAAGCAATTGAATGCCATAAAACCAAAAATATCAAATGCAATCTTCGTGTTTTGTGAATTTTCACCATCATGCGTTCCCACAAAAGGTAAGTTGTTACTTACAGGTATTTATTGAAATGAAATGAAATTAAATGAAATGAATGATTCTTTTATTATTTTGAGGTGCATTGGGAACAGAAGTTTTTGATAAAATTTTATTTGTAAGTAGCTTTTTTTATAGATTTACAGTTAACTTTTGATTTTTTTATTTACAGATTCAATGCTCATAAAATTATATCGCCTTTGGAAGACGATTTCTGCTGATATTTTTATTACACCACTTGAAAATTGATGATTTGATGATAAAGACAGTAGCAGCGAGGATTAAGTGGAAATTAGTAATCATCCGCTTCGTCAATCCAACGTCCAATGATTCAATCATTGGAAGTATCTCGGGAAATTTTGGAGGATATTTTTCAGGAAGGAGAGGAGGGGCAGCCAACCACATATCAAACTAGTTTTAGTACCGAAAAAAATGTTATTGCCAAATGAAACGTAAATTTTGCACTCACAACTTTACAAGTAATGTTTTTATTTTGACTTTGCGGTTATCTGATTATAATATTTATCGTTATGGCTATCGACGTACCGACCGTACTGGGATCAGAGTAGGTACATGATATACAGTTCATCATCCAGGATTGCTTAGAGCATTTTCACACTGAAAAAGATGTTTTCTTTGAATCGTAGTTGCTTCATTTATTTATTTTTAATCATTTTACATAATATGTTTTATATTTTATAAATATATCATTTTCATTATTTAAGTAGATAAAATAAATTATGTAACGGTTTTATAAGAAAACTCATTATATTTATTAGGCGACGGTGATTTCTTCCAGACAAAATATATTCATCAGCTCAATAAAATTGAATAGTATGTTGTTAGTTATTCTTTAGATTCACAATTGTAATGAGCATTTCCACATGCAAGTTGTATCGTAGTTTATATATTAATTTTACATATTAAAGTTCCAACAATACCCTCAAATTTTTGAGTAGAGTTGAGCAAGATAATTTGAAAAATGTGCCGTGTTAAGTATTATAGAAAAGGTTAGTTCGTTGGTAATTATAATTTCTTCTTCATTTACATGTTGTTAGCAAAAATAAACTTTAACTAACAGTCAAAGTAGTCAAAGTATATTTTAACTAATACTACTTAATATCTATTATACTTATGTTCAGTATTTATCTGTATTATTATTGCTTGACAATTAATATATTTTCATGTCGTATACCAAATTATAAACATAAGTTTAATGTGTAATTAGCTGGATTTATTTTTACACACTCACAGACTTATATTTTATGTTAAATGTTAAAAGAGTGTTAATATGTAGTGTAAATCATAATAGGTACATTTTTTCACAATTAAAAATAATCCTTTTTTCTGATGGTGTTGGCATTGAATTAAACCGCGCTGTCGTTTCGTTCACAAAAAGTGATGTTATGAGGAGCATATTCGGTCCTCATATCATAAAAAATCTGTGCGAAAACAATAAACACGTGTGAGGCCCTCACGGCAGATCGGGGCGGTCTGACGCGAAGTGGGGACAGCGTTGTCACTGTATCGCTCTAGCCACGCTGGTCAACAGACTTATTCGTTAGTTCAGTTTTGTATTAAGACCGCTGTGACATCCAACCCGTGAGACAACCAAACCCCTACTATCCCGTGAGACCGAAATCTTCACTGTGAGGGTATGACGTCTCACAGCTGATCGCAAACGGCATATTGTACTATCCCGTGAGACCGAAACCCTCACTGAGAGGGAATTTCGTCTCACTACTGATCACGACAGTCATATTTTATCTCGAGAATCTGAAACTTTACTCAATATGTAGACCGTTTGACAAATGATAGGGTGCATCATAATAAGATGAACATGAGCATAAGCAATGACTAGAGTAGGGACGCGAATATTACAATTATATGAGACAAGAACGATTAATAAGTTTGTTTAATGAAAGATTAAGAATTGAAACTATTCGTTCTCTGGAAACGTACGAATAGCGAGAGGCCCGTCTTACTGCAGACAGATTTCGTCATAGTCTTAATGTCTTGAGGTAAACAATCTACGAATTCGGTGGTGTGGTCTGACAAATATAAAAGTGGGTTTGCTTATAACCTCACAATTGATTACAGATCATCTTCTGTATAGGCGATATTAACGTAGTATGTTCTTTTTGTAATGCTTTAAAGTGTGGTAAGGCGAGTCGGCTTTCGTTTGAAGATACACCGGAACCTTTGAAATCACTACTTTTAGAGGTAAACATACTGTTCAATTAGCGTTTAGCTACTTATGTATTCTGTGGTGCAATGTAAACTGTTATTAGACAATATTCGCTCTTATAGTAGTGCGTTTCAAATGATCCTTTGGTGCTCAATAATTATCAGAAGATCCGTTCATGCTTACTTTTAAGATACAAGGTCAAGTTTACTATTTGATAGGATCCCTTTTGCCTGAAGGAGAACCTAAGTTTGTTTAAATATATTTTGTATTCGACTACAACGAATAGTGGAATACAAGAAATCAATATTTCTCAAATTTAAAACTGAACTCAAAATTCGTATGTATGCAGTTTTAAATCGAGATTAGAAGCTTTTCCTCAAGATGGTGATATCGGCACTCAGGAACTCCCTGGACGTGTTATAACGCCCAGGCCACAGTATTACAATTTTTCCTACAGTAGGGCGACGAATGTATTTTCGCATAGCAACGGAGGGGAACTCGCGGGGGGTCAAGTGACGTGGGCCACGTACCACAAACATGCTTAGTTTGTGGTATCGAGCGCGAAAGATAGTCATCGTGTTTTTAGTAAAGTTACTATGTAAACTAACGTAATTTAATACTTAGGTACATATTCTATAATGGTGTGCTCAAACTGTTAATCTACATTTAATTTAGATTATTATTTGATACTAAGTAATGTAGAATTTAAACCACATTCATTCATGTTTTCTTCAGATTTTAAGATTTTCTTATCAGAGTGTTCAATTTTAATGTAGTTAAATTTTATAAGAGACAATAATTAAGAACATTTTAAAATAAAGTGTCACGTATTTTTTTTAAACGACGAATGACGAAAAACGACCTAATCGCGGACGAAGTCGCGGGCAACAGCTAGTTTATTATAACGGTATATTTTAAAAGGCAGTTTATATTGACGTTACAGCTTGAAATCCTCCTCTTCCTTTCCTCCTCATCAAACCTTTAAATTCTGCATCAATAACTTGAACTTACAGTATTTTTAAAACTGTTTTAATATATCAAAATTATAATATAATAATATTTTTTTTTATAATTATATAGTATTGCCTACATGTTTATTTTTTGTTGTCAAATAAAGAAAGAATTATTAGAACTGGGACCAGTTTTATCGTGTTAGAGTGCCTGCCAATCTTCTAAATACTGTATTAATAAAACTGCCTAATATTTATCAAATTTGCCACTTAGAAATGACTACCAGAGCTAGGTAAACGACGGGAAGAGAAATCTTCTCATTTAATAGGTTAAGGACATAACAAGTGGTATGTTCCGCACTCCACACTCCAGCTAGACTTCCAGTGGCCTAATAAGATCAAATCATCCTCATTTTTCAATTTTACGACTTTAACACCATAAGTCTCCTTGTTAACTGTTTAACACATTCAACCCTGTTGTGGGCTGTGAATTACGATGTTCGTGATGATGTGTGCTATATTTTTCGTGAGATTGCAATATGAACATAATTTAAAATGAATTTTCTCGTGTTTGATTGTATATAATACATAGAAATAAAAGATTTTTTAACTGATTTTTAACGCGATTTCTGCATTATATTATTAACCCGACGTTAGTTTAAAATGCTTCAAAATAACTAAACTATTAACGAAATATAAACGAAATGAAATGAAAACGCAACTACGGGTAGCTTATTTATTCGAATCAACATTGTATCATATTCAAGACAACTCAGTTTGTCTGTGACTCCACTTCTTGAAAGTGTTCAAATCGTCCGGTTACCCAATTTACTGAGTAAGTCATGTTTTAAGTCGTTTAAGTATATAATTCCTGCGTCTTATTTTTTTCAGCTAGTCATCTCGCAAGGACCTTTATTTGTCATTCCACCACTGTTGTCTGTTTTTTTATTAATTTACGTATTCATAAATTCTTTTCATCTAACCATTGTCAGGCAAATCATTTGTTGCATAACTATAAACACACAACACCTATTGTTGTGAAGCGTTTGTGGAATTATAAATCTGTGTCACGTGTAATAGTATATACTTAAATAGATCACATAGCAATTAGACAAGACTTATATATTTTATAAGACAAGATCATTTCTCTGCTTTCAAACCCTTTAGAAGATGAAATCATACTAACCATGCAAGGGTCCGAATATAACGCAAACAACAACAATAAGCAAGGACACCCGCAGCCTCCGCCGCCGCGGCCCGCTTCTGAAGGCCACCGTGAGGGTCTCTCGCACGTGACCCGTATCGAAGAACGAGCAGATCCATCCCTTGCAGCCTACGGGTTGATGCTGAAAGCATGTATATTGATTAATTTTATAATAAAAAGACTTTAAGAAAGCCTATAAACTTCTGAAAAGTCAACAAAACTTTACTAAAGTGAACGCTCATGGGCGACAAACTTTCAGAAAGTGAGCCGCCTGCTGTTGGTGTTAACATAAAAAAATACTAAGTGCAACAGTCGTAAAATATCCTTATCCTTGCTAATATTGTACATTCGAAAGTGTATGTGTTTGTTTATTTATCTTTCTGTCTTGTCGCAATAGAGCGATTTTATGGTATGATATATATGCATATGGGTACGGTATAGGCTACTTTTTATCGCAGTGAATCATCTCATTCCCATGGGAATGTCCTTTGACTACGCGAACGAAGCGCGGAAAACAACATGAGTGATATTATAAAACTGCTCCTCGCCAACTTCGTCTTCGTTGCAGCGTCTCTCTTCTCTTGAATATATTATGGCTAAATTCACATCAAGTTAGTATGAAGTCTCTTTTTAATATTTTTTTAAAATATTTTTTTTTTTTTGTTGTAGGCAAAATAATTATTTCTATTTCGGCTGTCCTATAGCATTTCAATCGTATATAAATGTAAAAAAAACTTATCTTGGGTAATGAATTATTTGAGAAATACTAATAATGCCGGATGTATTGTTAAGCTACAACTCTTAAAACATAGTTTGAATGTTTTTATCTTAAATTCAATTAAATCTATTTTTAATTTATTTATAAGTACTAAAACTAAACATATTGTATGATAACTAATAATAATACTTACTTCTTAAAATCATTATTCACATTCAAATAATGGTTTATATAAAAAAAACTTCAGTAAAAAATTGTCTCTTATTAAAATCATTCCACATATTATTAATAATTAACGTGAACACAGAAAATTTATCGCTAAATATTTGAACAAACGATAATTTGGCTTTAATCGCAGGCGATATTCAATTAAGGATCAATTTATTATCAACTCTTACATTCCGCCAATATTAATATCATTCATGTTATTTACATTTAATTAATATGAAAATTTTCACTTCATATTTAATTCATGTCTCTTATAAATGTTTCAAATAGAAATAATGCTCATGTCTCTTCATCATAATATCAACAAAACAACTATAAACAATATATTGGTATTGATATGAGAAGTATAAGAACGTTATGTAAGCATAACACAGTACACTCCCCTACATAAGATCATTATAAATCAGTTCTTCCCACAGTAGAATCAAGTTAGCAAGGATGTTCGCATAATGATATGCCAATCAAATCGGATAAGACATTACAAATGCAGACACCTATCTGAGCCTCGTGTCAAACCGATGCTACTCTCCCCTTCAATTTTGCGTAGTGTGCGAGCAATTTATCACTTAGACGTAGGACCGGGAGTGTAAGCGAATGATGAACGACCTCAAATGCTGTACCTAAGTCTACCGGTAACCCTAAGCTTCCTATTAACATTGTCTCACGATTGATTCCGTGTCAGTCTACTGACATACCTCTTTTAATGGTCTACAGTTATGGCGGCGGCGTCCTTGTTTTAGATTGGACCTTAACCACTTTAAATAGTAGGCTTTCCGCCCGCAGCTTCGCCCGCGAAATCAAAGGTAATTCCCTCATGGGAATTACCTTTGGCGAGATATTTCAGCGCGGTAATAAGAAGCCCATATTTAGCCTCCTAACTATTTCAAAACCCCAAAATCATAGCGCATAAAATCGCTCCGTTGCGACGTCAAAATATAAGAACATACAAGCTGAAACGACAAAAACAAACAAACACAATTTCGGAAAACAACGGAAATTCGTACATACAGTTTACAATTCAATGTTTACATGTAGGTTTCTTCGGTTGACTTTGAGAATAAATTTACAGAAATTATCGTAAATTTAAATTAATGAACTGAAAATTTCTTAATTGTGGTAAATGCGGTTCAGCATAGATAAATTTTCCTACATTTAATATATACCTAATATTCTGACGTGACCATAGCACATGCTTAGAAGGAGTAATAATCATAAATAATATAATATAAAAAGGAAAATATTCTTCATGATTTAAAGTGCTATGTTTAGTTACATAGGTAACTAAACATAGGACAATCGTATTCTTTTATGGATAAATAAACTTACACGTTGTCGCTCTGCAGATATTTCCGGATCTTTCAGTCGAATGTATCCATATATGAGACTTATTAGATACAAAAGATTAGATATCATGAAGATGCCATAGTATCCTATTTGCTGTAACAATATACCACTGAGTGACATTCCAATAGGAATTCCAAGCGACATGCATAAATTAGCTACTCCTACTCTAAATGTTCTCATTTCTTTAGTCGTCACATCGCCAATATAACTGAACACTCCGACGAAAACTGTTATCCAACCTCCGGTTAGTGACGGAAATAAATCAGATAGAGCTGTGACTTCCAGAGGCAGTTCGTAGAAGAAATAGGTGTTTAACATGAAACATGTACAACATAAAACCTCTCCAACTATCGGGAGAAGTATGCAAGCTTTGCGTTTGCCAGTTTTGTCGCTCCATGATCCCACAAACAACACTAAGATACAAGGAAATGCCGTCTGAACTATGTTTTTCCAAGCTTGTACTGATGCTGTCAACTTCTGCACCTCTGACTCTTCTGTGGTATAGTTTTCTGTCTGCCGCCTGTTCAACGCTGAACACACTTCATCACTGTAACCTAAATTTACTCTACATGCCTTTTCCAAATTTAAATTTTGAACAGCTAGCCCCGAAAAGACACTGGACATAATATAACAGGCAATGATCGGTTCTACTGTTATATTTGATCTTATTTGCAGGAGTTTTTCTTTGACACTCGACGCATTAAACTTTCTCTCCTTAACTTCTACTTCTACTGCAGGTTTATCAGCGTTAACACAATTTCCATTCATGATGGCAGTTTTAGGCGGCCGACAGTTTTAATCGGGGGTGCCTTCGATGTGTTTTGTTATTTTAGTATTATCCATGTTTAGTATGTCACTGCCTTAAATTATCCACCACATTTGAGCACAGTTTCTATTTGAATCAAGTTTATATATATTATGCAAACAAGCTGCGAACTTCCCTAAGCCAGAACACCGAGTAAATCTTCTTTTCTTAAGTTGATTGAACGGATACGCGTTCGAGTGGTGCCATTTACCAATTTGTTGATATAGTGTCGGCAGATCGAGAGAGCCCGCGGGACTGGGTGGACGATATCGTCGCAACCTTGTTCCGAGCTACCGTTTATCCCATTAGCCGATGCCTGTCATTATTGTACAACAGTACGTAGGTAGTACATTATTATGCACGGTCAAGGTACGCTCGATGTGGGCAGAACCGCGCTGTTTGTTAGATGTAATCTTGAACCTTATGTTGTGCGAATAAGTGTTACTTATCTAGATCGACCCGTATCTCATATTGTCCCAATTTAACGAGCCTCACTTCAGACGATTGTTCGATTATAAGAATAGTATCGATACACAACAATCATCAGCTTACATATCAATTTCACCTTATTGAAATAACCTGAGGAGCTTGCATTCATTATACTGGTATAAACCAATAACACTTTACATAAATAATACATGAGAGCATTAGCAAGTAATCCCGAAACTTTGCTAATGTTTACACTCAAATACATCCCTTGATATAGATTCAAAATGCATTTTGCAAGCAAGGTATAACTTCTTCTATCTTATAAAGGCAAAGCGAAACATAGCGCAGTAAAGCCGTCCTTCACAAACTATTAGTTAACTGTTTTCGCCTGACGAACTTTAGAATAAAGTTTGCCAATATCCCGAATATTACTGCACCTTCCCGCACACGCGGTATGTACCTTATATAATAATAAATATGTAAATGTACATATTATGGTTATATTATGTACTTACTTAGTCCACAGGACACCGATGTGACTTATGATGACGAAAATCATCACGATATTACTTTTTAATATATTTTCATATATTTTACCATTTTTCTGAACTTGATTGTTTGGTAAACCAGTTAAATAGTTATTTTTTGTTAATTTTTAGTATAGTCACATGGATGGTTCGTCTTATTCAGTTTCCAAAAAATTACTCCTGCGATGCTTATGTTAGCAATAATACAGAGAAGTGGTTTTTCTCATATTTTTTAAATACAATTAAATTAAATATAACCATATGAGTAAGAATCCGATTCTAAACCGTATAAAGTTGTGTTGTAACAATTTGCAAATGTAATAAGAATACAATTTCTACGAGAAGTAACGACAAATTTTCAGTCTTAAGCAATATTATTATAATAAGATTATAATGGATAAGAGTCTCTTTCTATATACTTTATGCATTACAAACTATTACAAAAATATATTTAATTATTGGACAAAACTCTTTAGAAAATAACACATTTAACTACAGGCCGATATTTCTAATTACAGCGGCATTCTAATGTCACTTGACAGTACTGTAGCTTATAAGCACAATTTACGAATAATTATTGATAGTTATTCCTTAAAATATAAAGAGCAATGCCGCACTCAAGTTCGTCGATAGAACCAGAAGAACTATCCATCCATGAAATGCTGGTACAGCCGGTATTTTCATCGTCTTCAGAGGAACCACCGAGAGAGGAATGGTCGTCCCTTATAGCCATTTCTATTGAAGATCCTCCAAAAATGGTGCTATACAAAGATGGTCTTTATAACCCTGGTAGTGGAGAAATCTGCACCAAATACATACCAATGTCTGCGAGTTCAATTTTGATTCATCCTTATTATAATTACCCGGGAATTAAGGATCCTGGAGTTCTGCAGGCTTTATTCGATCAAGGTTAGTATTGTCCATTAAATGTATTTCTTATATTCACTTTAAATGATAATACTCGTGTATACCTTATATTTTTGACTGCCTCCGCTAATGTGTGAACGTAGAACCGAAGAATCTTGTCTAAGTTTGACAGGGCACAGAAAATTGATCATCAACATGTCCATAAAGAAAAACGATAAGTTTTTTTTTTTTTTTTTTAATGATATAATGTAATGTACATTATATCATTAAAAAAAAATGCAATCATAAACTCATTCGAGTTTTTCTGTGCACCATAAGCCCACAAACCGCTACATAATATTTTTTAATACTTATTGTTAGTTCTTAATCCTAATGAGGGTACTTAGAAATTTTTTTAGTGACGAGCGACATCGGTAATCTTGCTGGCCGTGTAAACATACAGTATGCTCCTTTCGTGAATCTATAATTTTGTATTATTTGTATTTATATTAGATAAAATTAGTAATAAGTTCTTTATATTTTAGAATTATTAGAAGGTTTTTTTTTTATAATAGTTTATCTGGGGGCACGGTAGTGCCCCCGCCAAGACGAGCCAAGCGAACAAGCGAAGCGCACGGGCACTACCTACCTTTTCTCGAAGCGCTTCGACGTTTTTTTGAACCCTCATAACTTGGGTTTGGATTATGCTAGATCAACAACATTTTCGGGATATATTGTCAATAGCAGACTTATTGAAAATATTAAGTTTAAATTACATTAGCTTTTATACTTCAGATTTTATTTATATCTAAAAAACGCTAATTTCGTCACTGACTCACTGATGATCATCAAAATTCTTAAGGTATTTCCTAATGTCCTAGAAATCTGAAATTTTGTATGTAAGCTAGTATTAGCACACAAACAACAAAAAAATTATAAAACTTGTAACTTTCATCCCCCAACCCCTTAAACTAGGGGATGGGAGTTTGTATGAGACCTGTAATTTTAAATTAAATTTTGATGACGCTAGAGGTCTAATCTAATAATCTAAAACTTGGTTCCCCTAGATATATACATATATGTATAGGTACTCCTTATTAAAAAAAGAATTAAAACTTTAATCGACACTTTTGTTACAAACAACTGACAAAAAGAAATGAAATCCCACCAAAAACATTTTCATGTAAAATGTTGCCAAGACGAGCCCATATGACTCGCACTGTCAAAAAGTTATCAGATCTCATGTAGAGCCAAGCTTCTAACACTACACGCCCTAACTCTACAAGGCCTAACTTCACAAACTCTACACCTTAGTCAAAATATGTGGCTTGGCCGTTCGTTACTACAAGAACTATTGTATAACACAAAAGTAATGAACAGTGAATTAATTTTTCACCTTACGCCGATGTGAATGTAACGAACGACCAAGCCACATATTTTGACTAAGGTGTAGAGTTTGTGAAGTTAGGCCTTGTAGAGTTAGGGCGTGTAGAGTTAGAAGCTTGGCTCTACATGAGATCTGATAACTTTTTGACAGTGCGAGTCATATGGGCTCGTCTTGGCAACATTTTACATGAAAATGTTTTTGGTGGGATTTATGTTTACTAAAAAGTATTGCTTTAGTTTGAATTTTATATTTTTGTGAGTTATTGAATCTCTTAAAGATATAGGTAGTTTGTTGATGATACAGGGTACCATATAATTTAACGTTCTCTTCCCGTGAAGGTTTGTAAAAGATGGAAGTTTTAGCGTAGCGTTTGTGACGCCACAGTATTACCATATTTCCTACAGTATGGCGACGAATGTACTTGTGCAGAGAAACGGAGGGGAAATGGGGGGGGGTCGGGCGACGCGGGCCGCTTAATGCAATCACGCTGAGTTTGCATTAACTATCGCGAAAGGACGACGCAGTCGTATTTTTTGTGTAATAATTTTATTATACATAGGTACTTACATATTCTATTATGGCGCGCAAAAACTGTTCCGTTTTCGGATGTAAATCTACATTGAAATCCCAGAAGGAAACAATATTTCAGAAAGATTGTATTAATTGTATCTGTTGAATTAAAATCAAAGCTATGTATATGTTGTCCTCATTATTTTCTAATCAGATTGTACATCCCAATGATGCGCATTACTTAGTTAAATGGTATAATATACAATTAAGAACATCCAAAAATAAAGTGTCCACGTAAATAATATTTAGCAGTGCAATATCTGTAATTATATATTTATGAACAAATAATTACATCAGATTTAATAATCGCAATTATTTTGAATGTACATATGAATATTTCATCATAATATTTATAATCACAATTGTTTTATTTCCCATTTGTTGCAACCCTAGCGTATTTTCGTGTGGCAGCGTAAGTACCTACGCTGGCGGCGGCATCGCGCGACATCAAAGGCGTTTCCTTACTGTAGGAAATAATATTGTAATACTGTGGTGACGCTACGAGTTATTATATTATTATGAGGCGTTTTTTTAATTTTATTTATGTCAATATTCCTCTTTTAAAAGTGTTAGTAGTAGTTGTATAATTTATTTGCCCTATACACCACAAAAGCACATAAAAGTCAGTTTTTAAAATGTAATAATATTATTTTTTAATATATTGCAGAAGAACAAAAGTATTATCCAACCGATGGTCAAGAATTATATTTAGACGAGTGTGAGAAAATGAATGTTATCCCCGTGAGACCATTTTGGCGTGGATTGCTGGAACGTTCTATTGATTTAAAAGTTATTGATTCTTATATTATTTTCATAGTGCAGAATATGCTGGATTTAGTTTGTTAAAACATAACCATCAAACCTTAACATATAGCTAACATTTTTGTTTTTAATATCTTTCATTTTTGATAATATATTGATCTCCTATTTTGTTATAAATAAGCGGTTTTATCTTGTAATGACTAATTAATTATTATAAGTGTGTTCAAAAATATTATTAAGTAGAGTTTTCAATGTCTGAACAGTGATCAATTTCATAAAATAATTTGAAGTTCAGGCACTAGCTACTATGTATTAAGTATTCTGTGCTTCAGGTTGCTCGAATAATCTAAGTTTATGTTGCTAAGTCCCAGACAGATTTTTTTAATAAATATGAAAAGCAGGAAATTTACATTTATTTGTGACTAATTAAAAGTAAGAGAAACTAAATAAAAATCTTTGTATGTTAATAGTATTATGGAGTGAATCCAATCGGTATGCGGGCGATGTGCAAGGCGCTTTACTACAATAACAACGTGGTACGTCTGGATCTGAGCTCCAATTTTCTGGATAATGATGCCTGCTACCACCTGGGTCAATTACTAACTGAGAATACGGTTCTCCAGGAACTTGTGTTGTGTGGATGCAGGTAATTTTATTGCAATTTGAAGATCTTGAATATTGTATTTGGCTAGCAAACACCCACGATTTCGTCCACGTTATATCGGAGATTCAAATAAAAATATAACACTAATATATTGAAATCTCAGAGGCAAAATCTATACATTCGGTCAATTATATTATAATTTATAAGTGAAGATCAAATCTTGTGTTGGTAACCTTAGATAGGCACATAGGTACATGAAGCAGCAAAATTTGCCAAATATTTAATGGTTATATTCTCCTATTTTTTTATTTTGCTGTAAACAAATCTATGAATCAATCCCCTAATTTTTAATGCATATAAAAGAGATAGATAATAAGTATATATACATACATTCCTTACCAATCAGCATACATTCCTTACCAATCAGGGTTGCCTGGAAGAGATTGCTTTTGAGCAATAAGGCCGCCTTTTAGTACGTATGTGCCGTGTACTTTCATTGTATTTAATTATAGTATAGCTTATTTATGTTGGTATATTATGTACAATAAAGAATAAATAAATAAATAAATAAATAAATAAATGTATAGAATTATTTGTAGAGCTGTTTTACTACTCTCAATATTTTGTTTATCATAGAATACAATGTAGCGGAGTAAGAAGAATTGTTGCCAAGCTTTACGGTCGCAGTTTAGATTTGCTGGATTTATCTCGAAATCAACTCGGGGACAAAGGATTTGAATACGTTGCTGAGCAATTGTTTAAAGGAGCTGTGATTAAAAGGTTATTGATGTATGATTAAATGTTAGAGAAACCAGAATTTAGCATATACATACATGTAACAACAATAAAATGATTAACTAACTTTGTGAAGTAGTAATACTATTGATATTCACATAGAGTATTAAACTATTTTAATTTGAAATATGAAGGGCAAGGCTATACAAGATTTCGATCAAATATAATTGTACTGTATGCTATTTATATGTATATTTTTTCAACTTTAACTCTATCCTGTCTAATATATTTTAAACTACTTATTTTTGAAGACATAACAGTGATAATATATACAGTCTAATTAATGAGATCTTTTTCAGATTAAATTTGAGCTTTAATGAATTAGGAATGGAATCCGCTTTGTCATTCGCAAGAGCTATTGAAGGAAACAATACAATTAGCCATCTCGATTTATCCTGGAATCAATTATCCACTTTGAAAGGTTTTTCTTGAAATACTTATAAAAACTACTTAGTTTCTTGGAACCCACGTTATATTTATTTTTAATTCAATAAGACCAAATAAGACTAACATTTGTATCAGCTGCTAAAACCATTACGCAAAAAAGTCAATGGAATACGCATTCGAAAAAAAACTAAAATCAACCTCTCCACGTTTTAAAAAGCAAAACATAAAAATCCTGACATAAATAGACAATAAACCACGAACACTCGCCAACTAAAAAAGCTCTCCAACTAGAATACGTCAGTTGGACTAACATTTAATAACTTGTATAGTGTATACGGAGCTCTTCAGCTCTTGTGTGGAAAATAAAGTCGGGAACGTTCCCGTAAATATTTATGTGGTATAGAATGAAATGGATGGTGCCACATTGCCTGGCTGTATTTAGGAAGCTCAAATAAAAGAGGCTGAACGTACTGACATTAGCATTTTATTTTAGATACGAGCTTGACCTAACAATGTGGTTCTTTTAAAATCAGGTTCAATGTATTTTCAAGTATATCTCTTACTTACTTCAGTGCCATCTAGTTCACTACGTTCTTGGTTTATACTATGAAAAATAATTATTCAAATATACCTTATATTTTTTCTGAATATTTCGATACTTCATCACTACTTATTGTATTGAATACCCAAAATTAAGCCCAAAACTAGCAAAGCTTACTGATAGACTGTTTTAGATTTAGAAAATACTAAATATTTTCATTCACTTTTTGATAAAAATGTGAATGGTGCTTACGATTTTTAGTTTCACGTTGATTCCATACTAAACGCGGAGCCCCTCACCCCTCACCTCAGGCGCGAATAGCTGAATTTTCGCTGACCGCCTAACCCCTCTTAATGTGTATCACATGATAGTTTCCAATAGCATTCAGTAACCTTTACAGAATAACGTTTTTGGAAGGTCTGGTCATCTTTTGTTTGCGATTACCCTAAAGTCTAAACAATTCAACTTCTTTATCAAAATTTGACTATAACTGTACAGTGTACACGATAACGTACACCATTATATAAATATTATTAAACGATACATTGGAAGAACGTTTCAAAGTCAATAGATATACTATGCACGTTGCTCTAACGCGTACACAAAGGGGACCAAACAATGTAATTATAATGGCATATGAAGCTTAGTATCAAAATACAGACGAGACAAGGGCCCGATATATTGTAAGATCAACGTCCCATGTTTGCAAAGACAAACGCGTAGGATACTCTGTTAATATTATCTATACACAATTATAGAGATGTTCTAAACAGAATATATTATAACAGTGATAATATAAATAATGTGCAGATAAAATGAAAAATCATACAACATTTTTGAACGCTCACTTTTGTTTTTAAGTTTTAGGCTTGTGCCAACATTGTCATAAGATCCTGTACATAAACCGTCATAACTTAAAATTTCAGGTCCCACTGAGCTTATGGAAAAACTGGCGGAAAATAAATTTCTCGTTGAACTAAATGTCTCATGGAATGCTCTCAAAATCGCTAAACCCTTAAGGAAACTCCTTTCCGCACCTTCTCTTAGGATACTTGATTTAAGTAATAACAAGTAAGGAAAACTTCAACTCACACCAATTGTTGTTACCAGCCTTTCGACTTTTAGATTCCAGATCATTTATAAATTATATGAGCGCTAAAAAATATTTTCCTGTAAAAATTGCAAACAATATTATTTTAATCATCGGGTCAAACCTCATATCCACCATGCAATATTCTGAATTAGTTACCATTGCGCCCTCATAAATATAATAATTGTAATTAAAATATATTAAAAATTAAATCGCTTTTCTCATTACGCGAAAATTCAATTCAATAATAGCCAAATACTTATGAAAATGGAGTAAACGACCACGAAAACAAAATATATATTTCTTTATTTAAACTTATATAATTTTTAGACTACCGCGAACTGCTCCCAAGCTATTAGCAGTATCTCTTGTTAAAGCAAGAAGACTTGATACGCTAGATGTATCCAACAATCCCTTTACACCAGACGATGCGTTGACTCTTTTGAGAGCTTTGGAGAAGAAAAAAGTTCGACTAAACAATCTGATTATGGATAATATTGCTGTGACCAAAGAGTTTGTAGAGGTGATGTTTATCTTGAAAATTTGTGTTCCTGAACTGAATTTAGTCATTAGAATACTAAATAGACGCAGATTTTTTGGATTTTTTGACGCAGGTTGTTCAATATAGCGAGGTTATTGAAAAATTGTTTGTTGCATTGTTTTTGTTAATGTTTTTTTACGTTATAAAAGAAATAACTTTGGATTAGCCGCCATTGTTGTGTTATTTCATTTGAATACTCTACTACCTTTTTAATTTTCATCATATTATTTTTTAGGAATGTAAGAGAATTTTAAAACATATTTACCGGAAGAATACCAACGTTACATATGGGAATATTTTGTACAACTATGCCTTATCAACTGCAGATATGAGACTTATCATTATGAAAAGACTGGACTTTCTCACGAAAAGACCGGGAAAGAAAGCAAAATTGGATATTGCGTTAGTTTTGTTAAAGTTTTTAACGTTGGTAACGCCTTACCTTACCTTAATATCCTAAGGCCCCTAGCTGGGGCAAAGGGCGTCAACAGTACTCCGCCATGCGTGTCGATTTTGGGCAGCTCGTTCGTAACGCAGTATAATATAAATCTATCGAGACTTATTTATTTTCGAACTTTAAAATATTAGTTAATCATATAAATTCATAAGTCATAGAGTGATTCCACATAATATAATGATTAATCATATTATATATTCCAATCATCAGATTGTACTTTCTCGAAAAGCGAAAAACATTAGAAACAATGCAACCACGTGAAATACTTCGTGATTTTAAAGCAGCTGGAGCTAATGTTGATGAAGACCTGATTAATCATTTGGCGGAGAGCTTTCCCGGGCCCATGACTGATAAAGGAGCAAATACTGTTAAACTAGATCGTAAGAAATTATTACTTAATTATATAATTTTAAATTTTGGATGAATACATTTTAAATGTGTAAAAATAGATAGTGAAAAAAGTAATTTGGTAGCTTCCTGCAATAGTGTCCAGTCAAGTTAAAGGATCTGTACCAAAATGTATTGTATTTTTTACAAAATCAATACGGCGGTAAGCGGCTTGTTATTTATTCTGTATGTTTAATAGATTCTACTTTAATAAACAAGCCAGCAAATTATTAACTTTAATATAAAAGGCAACAAGGTCACTTCTAAAAACGGGTCACTTCATTATGTTATGAGATAACTCATTAAATTCGAGGGGCAATTTTGACATAATTCACATCGAAACAAATTTAAAACAATTAGGCGCAATAAAAACAACGTAACGAGGTCATTATTTTAGCAATTTTCACTTTATCGCAAATTCATTTCCATGAATAATAACGTGGACTTTTTATTAAATTACGTTTTTTGTTAGAGGCGTAATGCATGGGGGGCATGCATCGCCATTTTAATTTGTTATAATTTATGATACATGTTTTCATTTTACTGGCCATACTACATACAACTAATACAATAAATAACACGAGGAACGTTTAAGTTTTAGAATATGGATACGATTCCATTATTAGAAAACCTTTCGTGGTGTCAACATTTTGTTTTTTTTTTTAATGGGATCGTATTATTGTGTATTTATTTTAATTGTATTAATATACATTATCAATCAGAATTTAAACGCAACAATAATTAAAATTCTCAATTTTCAGGTGTAGTTGACATGATTCAAAGACTTTGGCCAGATAGAAAATTACCCCCCACTCCACCCCCTGAACCAGAGCAGCCTGAGGTACTTAAGAAAAAGGGGAATAAAGGGAAAAAGAAGAAATAATATGAGATTACTTCTATAATATGTTCCGCCTAGCTTGGTTAAGACTAACAAAAAACTAGCCCAAAGTTGGCAAATATTGTTGAGAAGAAAACGATTAATGAAGTTAGAACTTTAAAAAAAACTAGTTGTATGGGACTTCTGTCTGTTATTTTTTTCCTACTTATATTGAAGATAAATATATTTTAAGTTTCACGTTTTTAACATATAAGTAAGTTAAAAGAATTATAGTTATTTTAATATTATCTGTGTATTTCTGCTTTCACCCGTCTAATATAATTATGTATATGTCTTGATTTTTACAATTGCTCTAAATAAATACTATGCTAACCTTTTTAATATAAAATATGAATTTCAATACATAAGAAAAAATATATAATACCTTTTAAAAAGATATTAATACAGACCAGACAGATTAATTTTCTGTGCACCACTTTACGGCGTTAACAAAAGTAAAACAAGAAATATAAGTGTATAAATTTTTAACGATTCACTATAAATGCTGGCAAGGAGTCGGGTACTAGAGGTAATTATACTGCAAAAACTCGGACTAATCTGCAGCAGGCTTCAATTAGCAGAACGATGTTCTTGTTCTTAGAAGAGGGACATTTATACAGTTTTTGCGTCTGTAAATATGTAATTAGTTATCTTTGTAATGCTGACCTGGTAAACGTTGTTTTGCCTGGACACTTAGGTGCATAAAAAATGTTTAATGAACATTTCACAGACCTACCGATACTTAAATCATTCAAAAATCAGAACTCTATCATATATGGACAGTTGTAATCAATGAATTATTAGTTTCTTTAAAATGTCTGAATCCATAATATTTAAATTCGTTTAATTATAGATTGTAAAATATATTCGTTAATGATTCGCTATAATAAAATTAACAATACGTCAAAGTAGGGCGAATAATATTGTCTCTATATTAGTGTAATTCCCAAATGTGTAATAATTTAGATGATCAAATCACTACCTTCAAAGTATGCTTCACAAATATATGCATTTTTACTCATGAAAACTAATGAAGTGGGTGATTCCTTTATATTTAGGGCAAAAGTAAATGGTTATAATCAAGCTACCACGCTACCACGTATCTACTTAATGAAAATGTAAAAATACAAATCCGAATGCTATTATGAACGCAATCGTCAGTCTTTATTATTTTTAATGAGCACGCTTTTGAACAAAAGCGAGTCCATTTCACCCTTATGGTTGCCTATAATGAGTTGAAAATGCGATTTCGGCTATATTTTATTATATGCGACAGTAATTACGAAATATTGCGATGCAGACATTAAAGATTTATGGACACTTAATGCATTTTAATACTACGTGCGCATCTGAGAAAATTGAAAAATAATATAGAGCTATTTTTAAATAACATGAATATAGATAACTATAAATATTCAAATACAGACCTTAAAAAAATATTTAATTACGCATTTGCTTCATGAACTTGCAATAAATTTTCCCCTGTTGCAATATTTGCCCAACCTATATTATCACCTTTACAATTTACAACATAAAGAGCCTTCTACATTTTTTTTTTCAAGTTTACTATAATTTTTTTTATACGTTCATCGCGTATTGCAGCGTTTCATGTCCTTCAAAGGACACACAGGTGCACACATTTCCATTAACAATTTGATAAAATACTTAAGATACAGTTGAGACATTTTTAAAGTACCTATAGATAAAATTTCGAGTTTACTCGCGTCTCTCGCTGGTTCGAATCCAGCTTCGTGATCGAAAATGTTCTATTCTTTAACCATTTCTCATTTATAAGTCACTAGCTTTCCACCCGCGGCTTCCGCGCAGTCAAAGAAAAACCCGCATAGTTCCCGTTCCCGTGGGATTTCCGGGATAAAACCAATCCTATGTCCCGGGGTAAAAAGTAGCCGACATCGGCTACTTTTTAAACTCTACTTTCTCGGGTATCAAAATATCTCTATACCAAATTTCATACAAATCGGTTCAGTAGTTAAGGCGTGATTGAGTAACAGACAGACAGACAGGGTTACTACGCATTTATAATTTTGGTATGGATAGCATGAATTTGAATGTTCTAAAACAAAGTATCAAAAATATAATTTATTTAGCCATACAAATTAGCAAACAGACCTAAAAGTCCCTTTGGTCCTACAAAGTTGGTGCAACCCTATTCAATGCAGTTCTGCGGGCTCATGTGGAACTACCCGAGGCCATTGAACAACTTTTATTCACACATAAACAGTTTTCGCTATTTTTCTTATACGACACACCGTTACGGTGCTTTATTTCAAGTTCTTCGCACAAACTTTACGTTTTGTTGGTAATAAAAGTGTGTGTGTGAGGTGCTTATAATACCTTGATACAAGGCTAAATTTTTGTTCGTTTGCAATAATAATGAAATTATTATTCGTTCTAGAGTATCTTTTACCATACCTTTTCTTATATATTTATTTAATGGGTCATTTTTGAGATAGATACTCTAGTCTCTAATATAAATACTTGAGTACCTGTATACTGTTAGTGTAGATGTTTATATCCACTTTAATGGAGCAATATTAAGTGGCATGTAATCGCTATGCTTCATACTCTCTTTTTACTATATATTTGCATAATTATAGGTTATGGATACAAAGATAACTAAACATATGAAAAAACAAAGCGCATCTAAGATAAAAAACAAATACCGGCCATATTGAAATCCTCCTCCTTTTTTGAAGTCGGTTAAAAATATGTGAAAATAAAAGTCTTCTGACATAACAAAGAATATTTAAAAAATACGATCTACTGATTAAATATTGAAAACCGTTACAAAGAGCAGGTGACTTAGGATCATAACTTTGAAGACTCCATCGCCATAATTCGAGGATCAAATTGAATGAGGTATATAAAGGGATATGTTGTAAATTGTAACGCGGTGCGAACGGCGGTCATTGCTAGCACTTGGGTCACTTGACGATGGCCATAATGTAGATATTCCGTGATTTTATTATTCTACAAACTTATGTTCTCCATTCCTTGGAGAAATCAAAAATATCACTTGTTGTTACACTTACTTTTTGCAAATTGAAATTTGTATATTAGTATCAATACAAAAAACTTTTAATTTTTAAACACGAAGCATATAATGTTGTAAATTGTAATAAAAGTAATGGTTAAGATTATTTATAAATTTAAGATTTCACTATTTATAATTAATAATCTCATGGATACGTGAGTAGCTATTAACCTATTTACCTCTGTGCAAATGCTAGTTAAAAGAAGTTTCAAACTGTCCACCTATGTTGCACAAACTAACAATGCAAACATTTTTAAAGTTATTAAAGTTCCATACTAATCTTTCGCGAACACCCGGGGTGAGATCGCCCAGTTTCATCCTGCCCCCGGCGGCCAACTGACATTATTTATGCCCCTGAGGCACCCTAACGTGACATATTTTAAAGCAACCGTTTTAATAAGTCGCCGTGAACCTGCGACTTTCGGACATAGATTACGTGAAGAGATAATGGAAATAATGGTAAGTTTTGTGATTTATGTAATTTAATTCTCTATGTATGAACCTTTTTTATTTTGTAAAAAGATTTTTATTGTGTTGGGATGTTTTATCCATAATAAAGATTTTAGACCACGGAGAAAAAAGACACAGTCTATAATATAATCACCCAAGCGGCACCTGCAAACAAAATACATATTTTATTTTGCAATTCATTCACGAAATAAATATAACAGGGCAATTTATCGATGTCATAATACTGAAAAAGTAACTGATACATTTGTTGAGAATATAATATTAACATTATTTTTTAGCAAATTTAATAAACCACACCAACTGGGAAAAATATTTAACAAAGTCTTAAATAATAAAAATGTGTGCGTGTACTAGCGTACCTACACACGTAAGAAGTGAAACTTCTTTATGACCTTATTTTTCAAAAAATAATTTACTGTGTGCAACTTTACAGAAAGGCGCGTAACGGAAAAATGTCAGGCGTAACGAAAATATGTTACATACACTAAATTTTTTTCCAACCCCAATACAGAAGTTTCACTTCAATTAATTATTACACATATTCCAGTGGACTAATTCTTCGTGGATCCGTAACGTGGTTGCCATATAACTTGCGTGGATTAGCCGCACCTCCTAACACCTAGAGGCATCTGCTGCTAATTGATGTTACCTGCGGGGAATAAAAACTGCCCCATTATGTCTAACCTTTATTATCTTTAACATTATTACCGGAATTTTGGGATAAAACATACTTAGGTAATTTATTTGAGTAATTATGTACTTGGTAGGATACGATACTTGAATAATTTTTGGGTCAAGTGTATAAGAAAGTCTTTTAAAGGGTATATTTACGTAAAAACCGCTAGTAAGCTTTTGTAACCAAATATGATTCAAAATTGCTTATAAATAAGTCTTGTTGTACAAATAAATTAAAGACAAATATTTTAAAAAAATGTTTCTGATTTTAGCTGTTATTGTTATAGATAAGAGATTTCATAGGCTTCATTTGAGAAAAAGTATAATTTACTTAGATTATATTTATATATTATATGAATCAATCACTCATCAACTTAAAATTTTTACCAGTGATGATTTTAATTTTTATTAAACCATATTACAAATCAGTTTTATCCGCGTCCGATGTTTTCACGTCTTAAATCTCACGTAGATGTTCGCTTCATCAAAATTTAAATCTGGCCACAACTTTCGGAATTTTCAATTGAAGTAAAATGGAATTCCCATCTAAGTTTCTTGTAATAGTTCACGATGCTATACAAACTATTTGTAAGAGTTACGTACTCCGTTTGAGAGCTACTACATGTTATAAGATTAAAATGTATAGGATTAAAAAGAAAACATGTTCCTCCTGTTTTTCCTTTATCTTTTATTCCTTTTTCCATATTATTCAGTAATACATTTTCATGTTAAACATTTGACAAAACAAAGACATACAATTGTGACCTATATTGGGCTTTTTTTCGTGTAATCAAGTTCGATCAGGTGCAGGAGTTCTAAAGAAGGACAGTGTCGGTCTTGCATATACAATGCTGAAATCACTTTCTTAATTTTATTTTTACTTCAGGACATAGACTGTGTTAGCCTGTTAAATGATGATGATTTGTCCAATAAACGGTTTTAGATTTGTCTGCCGTATAAATCTGATAGAATAATATGAATAAATATTATAACACCATCCATTTTCCAAAATAACGGCACGTGTTGTTTGCTGCATAATTTTCTATTTAAATCAAATCCCTTCGGCGTTTATGGTATTTTATTTTCCCGTCCTTGAAGACCTTTAGGTCAAGTTTGTTCAGGACCACCGCAAATGGTAAATTGTTCTATAGATAAGCCGTACGCTTAAAACCATACAAAAACCCTACTCAAGTATATTACGGAAGTGATTTACTTTCTCTTTTACATAATCCTATAAACGGTAGATATACGTATAAAAATATAATATGTTTAATGATTTTATCTTGTATATTTTTGCACCTACAAAATATTCCATATTAAGTGCGTTTTTCCAAGCGCCGCTCGTACTCAACTTACTCAACAATGCATTCGTTCATATTCTCTTAATATAACGAAGCATTTAATGAATTTGTTATAAACTAATAATAACTTCTCTACACAAATTCATAATCGTCTGAGCTTGATGTATATTATAAAAATTAAATAAATAAAGGCGCCAAGGATGCCGTAGAAAAATTAATTCATTAATTTCTCAAAAGAAATTCCTATCAGGAAAACATAAAACTCTACATTTTACAAATGTGACCGACTTAACGTTTCCTAATCTTATGCAAATCTTATGCTAAAGCCTCAAACACAAATAACGTCTATTGATGCTTTCGATACAAATTGATCCCATAGTAAACCTTAAATCAAACTTAAATTATTAAAAAAATAATACCTTCCTATACCGACGTTCCCTAAAATTAGCAATATGGAGGTCTTCAAGAGGAGAGTGAACAGGTACATTCTAGGGCAGCGAGCATCAGGAGAGATAGTGGCCAAGCGTTCCCCTATTGTACTGTAAAAAATATCTTATTCCACTTTAGGCATGATTGACTAACAATAATCGTATTCCACAGCTGACAGCAGGATTCCTTAAAAATGTAAATTGTAGAAATCTACAGTTACTCTAACCAGGTGGTTACAAGTAATATTTTAAAGTATTTAATCCGAAGACAAAAGGTAGAATAGAACTTTTAAACTGATCTATAACAAGTTCAAATGTTACAAAACCCTTAAAGAAAAAGAAAGTTTGAAAAGCGCGGACAAATTTATTAAAGTATTTTACACTATATTTTGCACTAAATCTAAGTAATGGCTGATAACGTTCGAGCGTGCTGGTGAAAAGTTATTAATTTCAACTTGGAAGAAATATTATGGTTCTATTGTTGTTTTAAGTGCTGTTGTAATTTAAAAGTTGATCCTTTTATATCTAGGAAACTGTTGAATCTTGTCTTGTTTATCTTTTTCTAGATTACATCGAAAATGGGATCTGTAATCGACTTAAAGGATTTATTAATTTTCTCTTTGCTCCTTTCAACATAACAGATTGCATATGCAGCTAACGTACAATCTTTCTACTGTTTTTACACCAACAACTTTCTCTGAATAAAGATGGGCTTATTATAAAAACTACTAAACTTCTAGTATATTTGGTATATGTGTTTGATCCTAAATTTGATCCATTTAATTTAACCGAAACTATAAGTATATGCAGGCAAATATGACAAAGCTTCATACGCTTATTGCAATCAATGATATTATATATAGAAACAAGAGGTGCAATATCGTTGAATATTATGCTTAAGGTATCAGATGGTTGTTCATTACTGATATAGGTACCGTATGTACAAAGTACACCTTCATTATCTAAAGCAAAGACAAACACGTTAATTCACGTGCACAATGCAGATGCATTATTATACAATATATTTTGGTTCCATAGAATATACCTAGATAGGTATATTCTATGGAACCAAAATATATTGTTAACGTTACACGAAGTTGCCGTGAAATTGAAAAAGTTTTGTAACATTTTAATTGGTTTCGTGCGAGTAATACCTAACAATTCATGTGGTCTGTGACTATATGCTAGTCTAGACTGTGTACCTATAGTTTATGGTTAGTTACAAGTTTTGTTACTTCATTGCTCACAAGTTGCATTAGGTAATAATTATACTCCTCTTATAACTTGAACAAGCATAATAGTTGTGAATAATTAAACTCGTATTACATTTATTCAAAACATGGATAATATTCTCGTGATTATTGCTAGCAATTCAATTCAAAAAGTAAAAACTAAGTAAAAACTTGAGCACAGTCGTGTTGAAATAACTTCAAGAAATTCAATTTTCCAAGTCGATTTCGAGATATTTTAAAGTAAACGAACTAGTATGAAAGTATATGGTGTATCCCAAGTCCGGGATTGTATGGGATTTCTAGGGATTTGTCCCCTTATGACGAGAGCGGACGGGATTTACTCAAATAGGGATCCGACCATCCTTCAGGAGTAATCTTGATGTATGGATACGCGTTATGTAATTGTATAAATTGTTTACCCGATCTGTCTTATGCGACATTATTGAGATACAAATATGTTAGAGAAGATTAGGCCGAGATGTTTGATACATTTTTTTGTAAGTAGGGAGCTACGCGTAATAGGCTAAACCCATGTTTACTAGTATACGATATTCAAACATTTAATATTAAAAGTATGCTTCAGTTTACGCAATATACATAATAGTCAGTAGGTAGAATTTACCCTCAGGAAATGGTGGGTTCACACTTGATCATTTTCTCGTATCAATTCTCCGTCACGTAGAATCGACGCGTATCCTTTAGAAATTTTCAATAAGGTTTTAACTTTCAAGACATCTCAGAAATTTGAAGCCAAGCAGAGTTCCTTTTTCCCTAATGCCAAAAACATTTAACAAAAACAATAAATTCAATAGGTACATACATCAAGAAAAATCTGAATTTTCTGATTTAACAATACAGTTAAGAATTACAACAATTCTGTAATCTCATATGCTCCTCGTATTCAATATCTTTCTTTACTCGGTTTATACTAAATTCAATACAAATTATATAATCGCGTAGTTAAAACAACATGGCTTACACGTGGGCCACGTGACACGAAATGGCTCTGAACACATGTTTCCCAATTTTGTCTACTCTGTGCTGACCCATGTACGTATAGTATTATATTATCTGTGGCATTATTATGTTTTGTACCACAATAATTCTAGTTATTGTATAACAAGCTGTTGTACAGAGCAGACGCTCTTAATTGAATTCGTGATGTTTGAATGTAATTTTTTATATAAAAGTATAAAGTAGTTTATTTCATTTCTTTTAGTTTATGATAGAGGTTAGATTTTTATAACATATCTATTATGTACTCGCTTTTTCTTTCAATAAAGATAATATAGCTCATGTTATTCTGGGATAATTGTGAAAGAATTTTTCAAATTGCTCCAGTAGTTTAGGTGCCTATTAAATGCAAAAAAAATATATTATTTCCTGTTTGTAATAATATAGCTATATACAACTTTTTTGTAGCTTTTTCTTGGAAGGTGAATATAAGTAATACAACCAAATAATTCGTATTAATGAAGGTTATAGATGGTTTACGTTCCTAATGAACGTTTCTGGGAAATTTATCAATCGATGTAGCAGTATTTTGCGAACCATTATTACTTACATTATTACCGGAAATACCGGGCATGTTTCCACAACTAAAAGGAATCGACTTGTAGGTGGTATAATGTTTTGTACAATTATTAAGTTGTATACAGATGTACTCTGTACGAGTAGTGTTTGGAACGTCGTACCTAATAAATTTCCTTTTTTTGTTACGCCACTCCAGGAAAAGCGTATAAGCTTTTGGCTGTTCCAATCCTGGTTGTCGATACCATGTTTAAAGGTTTACGCCGCGTTAGTACTTATGTCACATAATATTTAGCGACATATATCATCAGTAGCTGTCCATTAATTACTAATAATAATAGCAAAAAAGGAGGGTTACTAGAACTAGACCACTTAAACTAGGCAAAAATACAAATGATCATTGCTTTTTGGCATAGCTACATCAAAAACACTTTAAAATATGCAATATATTGATCATCGTCATCGCATCAAATTCTTTAAAAATCAAATCAGGGCACCCATCGCAAAAACTATTCCAAAGCACGGCCAGAATAAATATTCGTTTCAAAATATTAATGGATATTGGAAAAGTTTCTCTAGTAATCAATATGTGCATGTTGGTAAAAATATTTGAAAACCAGTGACTCGTTTAGCTATCCATTTCGATATTAAAGTGTTTTCGTAAATTCAGTTTAAACGTCAATACTTGAAACTAAAATACGGTAGGGGAACAGGGCTACCACATGCAGAGATTTGGTCCGATCGGTCAAAATTTCTGAACTACACGTGAGGTTTCGAAATGTTAGGGCTTCCAATCCAATATGTTAAATAACTCTTAAAATGTTTTATTGTAAGAGCTTCTTTTAAGACAACATAACAATTTATAGTCATGAACGTTATAAAACAAGACAAATATCATAAAAAATCAAAGAGTCACGTTTCTGTCAAAATCATTCAAACTTTTATTACCTATGTATTCGTATCTGTTAACCCTAGACGGAACTCACCTGCGGTTACAGTATATCTAGGTTTATTGGTCCAAACTTGGCTTATTTGGCTGAACATAGTGAGTAGTGACTCAGAGGTTTCAGAGTTTAGCGAATGTGGAAATTTAATTTATTCCAAATACCGTAAATACAAGCCAATATAATATGTAAATATTATATTAAATGTGTTGAATTGATAAGAAGTCTAGTAAAATTAAGGCATGTTTTATTTAAGGACACAAAGTTCTTTTGATGCAGATTAAATAAAATGAAAGAAAATATGTATGTAATGAAATTTGTGTAGCGTTTATGTGTGAAGTGTGTGGTTATAGTAAATGCCTTATTCCAAAAATCTGGAAAATATCGTTGAAGTAAAGGTTGAAATCCATTTGTATACCTATTACTAATTTAAATTTTTAACGTGAACCAGATTAATTACTAAATAGCCTTTACCCAGAGTACGTTTATAGATATTAAATATCTGAAATATTCGTACGTGATACAAATGATATATAAAACATTTTAATACTAATATTTTATGCCTTTGTGGTTCTCGTTGTAAAGGTTAAGTAACAATTAATAAAATGAAATAAATGATAATACGATAAAATAAGAAACTATCAGAAAAAAGGATGCTAAATTAGGAGGAATTTCAGCGTAGGTATTTGTTTAATCTAATACAAATATGAATGCTGCTACGTTATGTTGCTACGTCAAATTATCTCAAGAAATAAAATCGGATGAAAACAATGTCGTGTTAACTAAACAACTGGCAGATATAAACAACACTGATACTCAAATAAATATCCGTAGAAGCCTACGAGTGTTGCGTATAGATAATCATTTTGTCAGTCATCATATGGAAGTAACTACAACATAACTGGATGGTCTACGATGTAAGTAGACCCGGCCGTCAATTTACTAGCCCATAAACATGCTTTACGAGGACCCTGACAAACGGACAGTATTTCATATACGGAAACTGTTAACAACGTGTAATATTCCGTTCCCTAATTCGCGTTTGCGTAAATGTGCTTACGCGGGTTAAGACCACTTTCATAGCCTGCCTTTGCCATTTGAATTTCTTTAAGTGCCACTTGTTTACAATAAAACTTTCGTTTCTGTTTGAATATTTTTTCGTCTTTCATATCTAGTAGCAAAATGCTAGAGAAAAGTTAGCTATAGCATTCATAGCTGAAGTCGAAGTATTATTAGTCTTATTTTTTAACATAACAATTGTCTTACCTATCATCACATCAGAAAGACCTATAATAGCAATTCCTTTACCATTTGTATAAACAGCTATTACAACCCAATCATTACAATAATTCAAGCGTTAGTCGAGCCCCGAACATAAATCTCAACTGGGAAATGGTAATAGAGATTTATTTTTATTTATTAGTTCCATTCGGCAACATTCGCTTACAATAATATTTACACAATATCCACAAAGGGCTGTTAAATTATAGC
Source organism: Colias croceus (assembly GCF_905220415.1). Lineage (NCBI taxonomy): Eukaryota > Metazoa > Arthropoda > Insecta > Lepidoptera > Pieridae > Colias > Colias croceus. The sequence goes on from NC_059542.1 coordinate 9,668,101, forward strand.
TTAACCCTCAGCCCACAAGTTGTCGATGGAGAACACTTCGAGGGCCCAATTCCCCAATTAATTACAGCCCGCAATGAAATTATTACGTACGGCTTGTTAGGGGACGTGGGAGCGTCCCGGCTGAAAGAATTAATAGAATCTTTATAAGGGTTATTAGTACTGCCTTGTTTTGTTCAATGTATTTAATAGCGGGAAACGTTAACATGCCGTTTTATCGCGTCATGTTCACACTGGTATTATTTGGGCCGGGATAAGTCCAACCGTTCTTCTTAATTATTGAGTGCCAGGAGCCCTTTGTTTTTCCATTCGTATTTATACAGGGTGCTTAATAGAGCAATACCAAATCTTCCTAGATTTTATTTATGGTACTGAAAAGATATAACCATCAACAAACCTGAAGAAGTAATAACTAGTTTCTATGCGAATCAAACACATATTTTTAAAAGTATTTTTATTTGTAGGTACACAAGAGAATACACACAAGTAATGCTAACAATTTAATTATAACATAAACGTGACATGATTTCTATCATCATGAGTCGTGATCAACAAAGAGAAAGAGCGTTACATTAGAAAAAGTTCTGTTAATTAAGGTGACACAGCGCGTGCAAACTTTGTTGTATTGCTAATAGATAATGGTGATATGGCAGTTGGATCACGTGCGGACAATTTAGAAGGGAAAACGTAAGTTCCAGACGGGATGATATAGGAAGGAACTGCGGATAAACGCTTCTACGTGTTGGGTGAAGTACAGGTGGAGATAATTAACACGCTGACTTCTACCGAGCGTGAGACGTGATCGGGCAGACGGTGGAATTGAAAAGGCCTATTCAATTCGATTTTTATTAACTTTTGAAAGTATACTTTGAGTGAAATGTAAAGATCAGAGTTTAGTCCTTGATAATAAGTTTTATCTACAAAGATTAATATTGATTGCTTATTAGTATCTAATTTAGTAAGATTACCTATGTAAAAGATGGATGAGCAAGACTAGCTATGGTATTTATCATTCTCATCTGCATATATTTACGTTCAATGCATTCATTATAGCCAGAGTAATAAAAGTGACGGAAAAAAGCAAAAGAAATTCATATTGCACTTAAATTTCTGATTTCTGAATCTACGCCGCGTAACAGCCAGTTGCGCGTAAATTTTCTTACTGTCGAAAATAATGTTAAATGTGAAAAGCATATGAAAATATTTATTCGAGCGCGATGTATCGCAATAAAAACGGGCCATTTACATTAAAACAAAAGCGACTATGATTTTTATTCGAAGTTAATGGTAGTATAAATCACGACGATAAAATTTTGTATCAGATGTTTCTATACGGTAACATTGGATGATGTATGATTCCAGGTTTTTTGCACGAACATTACACAATTTAGGAGTTTTTATATTAGTTTTTTGTTTCGTTTCGTACAACTTTATTGTTGTGCCTTTAAAGCTTGTGAACCAGTTGTTGTATTTTTGGAAATTCGAATCCTTGATTGATGCGTGTTTAGATTTTATCTGAGAACCTAGGTACTTTATGTGCTATCATTTATCCTGGCATAATGGCGCCCAATTTTTTTAGATAAAATTACCATTTTTAAGACTCATAATGTAAAATCCGCGGCATCATAGTTTGTGAACAGACGAACCGATTGACCGAATTGAATTTAGCAAAATCTTTTAATCTGATTCTACAAACACAATTGTATCTCTTACACATATGTATGTATTATGTTTATATATCGTCTAATCACGAAGCACCACAAATACAAGAAACATCGCTTAATCAATAATGAAGATACCGCATAATCACAATTTTGCTGCCCCATTGCACGCCGCGTAACCACCGACCGCAATCTTACAACTAATGAACCCTTTGCTGGGTAATGAAACCTGTAATTGTGCGTAATTTTACGTGGTCGACCTGTTTATATGGTACCTTTTGATATACTTGCTCTTAAGTTCCTATTAGTGCTATTTTTATTTAAAATTCTACTTAAATAAATTCTTAGATTGTAAGATGTTTTTATAGATTAGGTACCTTCTGGGTTCCCGGGTAAACGCTGTTCCGTCAGGACACATATTATTATTATATAATATGGTATTACTTAAAGCTTTAAGGATTAGTCGACTACCCGAACCTACAGAATATACCAAAAAAATATTTCTTTCGTAATCATCTTTCTTAAAAAGCCACGAAAAGCTAAAAATAATAATATAATATCAATGGGTAGATACAAACGTATAACATATTTTGTAGCATTTGCTACGAATTATATGAGAAACAAATCGTCATTTTAGATAATAATTTGTTTTTAATCATAGGATATCAAAGCTATGCGTGAAAAACTGAGTAGTGAGTACCTATATTATTATTGATGGCAATTACTACCTATCCATCCAAAATCCAATTAATTGTTTTAATATAGAAATATACCAGATAATATTGTATTAATTTCAGCGTTTATCATCAATTAATCGAGGATATCATTCTAATAAAAAAATAATTAACGTTCCATATTAATCACAGACAATTACATATTTAAGGAGCGAAGTCACGTAATTCATTACATTGCCATAAAGACACGAATAGCTTTCCAGTCCAGAGCCACATATCGTTTATTTAGAGGAAACTCATACCATTGCAGCGGGCTTCGCAAATGTTGACATGGGGCAATATTGCCAGTCTCTTTTTGCACTGTTTGCCGCCGTTTATTGAAATGAATCAACGTTTTTACTACACGCTCTATGGCGTGTGAAAGTAATCGAAAAATTTTCAATTCTGAAGTCTGTGCATTTGCGGAAAATGTATTCTGTGTTAGTTTGTTATTTCAAGATGATACCATTTTATTTTTACTTGTAAAGTGGGTAGAGACATATTAAGTACTATAAAGTGATCTGTGTGTGATAGAGTTTAGAGATTTTTACATTCCAAGTTTTTTTTAACTGTAATTATTGCTACTCACTTTACTGGATACTTTAAAATATCATCTTATGTATGAATCCCTAAGAAATGATTTTTTTTTAATAGAACAAAAATTAGGTACATTAATTAAGTAAGATAATATACACTATATGTCTAACAATTAAGTATGCTGTATTTTATTAGAAAGCGCAAAGAATACAAAATTAAAATGTAGAACCGTATAATACCATTTTAATGTCATCCGTCTGTCTGTCAAAGTCCTGCCCCTTGAGATATGAGATTTCTCTTTGAAATAACAACTTGAAATTAATTTCATATACGTACCTAGCTGTAAACTCTTGAACTTTGTTATAGCTATAACTGAAACTCCAAAATTATTTATTTCGTACGTGGAAAAAGTGTTTCATTCGTAGATACTGTTTTCATGATATTTTTTTTTAAATCTTCATCGCCGAATTAATGATATAAAGTAAACTCAAAACGGTAAACTAATAGGTAGTTCATTCAGTAAAAGTTCATGCCTTGATGACGGATATGTAACTACAATAGTTTTCGTTCTCGCGCTTCTAGCAAATAAAACCAGATGATGGTACAGGAAGTTTATGAAATTATTATGCTTAATCTCCTCTTCAAGCCAAGACACGAACGCTGATGTAAAATCATTCAAACCTTACGTGAATTCTTTACAACATAGGTATGTACCTACCAATGGCAAAATGAAATCATAAGGAATCTCATTTTTACCTGCATTATTTGTTATAATAATGGTTTTATATACTTTTTTACGTTCTATCCCGTCTTTACTTCGTTTTATTAAGAGTTCCTCCGGTTTACTGATGTAGTAAACATTTTTATAAGGAAATTGGATACTTACGTGGCGTTCTGTTAGCATAGTGCTCACAGACCTTCCAACCTTCTTAATAATAATGTGTAATAGAAATCTGGTGAATAATTTATAATTTTGGCTCTTATGCGCTCGATACTTTCTCCATGAAAAAGCTCTCGCCTGTTTCCTCCCTGAATATCGCGTCGATCATAAAGCAATGATTATCATAGAGAAAAATAATTATTATCTTATCTCTTCTACATTTTTTGACGGTACTTTATTTTTAAGCACAGCCCTCGAAATTGCCGGCAAAGTACGACTTAAGTGTGCACATTTCTATTATGAGTAGAATTAAAATTGAGTCGATACATATCAAACTCCGGTAAGTCCACTCCCCGCCAAAATTGAGATAACAATGGCGCCAATTTTGAATTGTAAAACTAAACCAGTCTGTACTTTTCAAAGTTAGGTAAGTCAATCGTATCTTTATTAAAATAAGGTTTAAAGTTAATATTTTTTTTCAAACTCCGGTATGTCCATCGACAGTGGTTTATCAAACTCAGGTAAGTCCATTTCGACCAATCACAGCGCAGTATGGCACTAAAATGGCTGCCATTTCTCTCAATTTTGTTGAAGCTAACATGTGTGACCAATGCTTAGAAATCGTTTTAATTGATAAATGATGGAAGAAAACAGTTTTACTATAGAGGTGGTGGTTCTAGACAAAGCAAGGAAAAAAACAATACCAAAAGCTAAAACAGACAAGGCTCAGAAAACAGCTAAAAGATAAATGAAACTGACGCACAGCACACGCACAGTAGTTATTTCCAGCCATGAAGCCCAGGGCCGTACTGAGATTTTTTCAACCGTTTTGATTTATTGACCCCTCTCTTTGCCCAGCAGTGGGATGATAAAGGTTAATAATAATAATAATTTGTATCTTTTAATTTACATATTTTATTTTAATGTCCTATACTTACAACGCGACAAACTATCTACCCATTTCCACCACCTCAGTACGTCCCAAAACTGAGTTCTATCAAATCCCTGTAAGTCCATTAGAGATTTTTCAAATTCCTGTAAGTCCAAGACGATGTTTTTCAAAACCCGGTAAGTTTTGCTGGTATTTATCAAACGCCTGTATGTCCAGATTTAAATCTAATTTTGTGGCATAATCATCAAGTAATACATTTCTTTTTCTTCGTAAAAATAATTCTAATGTATTATATTATATCCGTCATAAATTATAAAGCTCCAAACATATTGTTTTTTTAAGTTATTAAAAATACCTCGATTCCCACATTTCTGTTAGAATGGACTTACCGGAGTTTGATATGTATCGACTCAATTAGGAGGTGAAACCTATAGGTAAGGACATAAATACCACAAAATATGATAATACCAACCACACAGGATAATATTATAAAGTTAATTGTATAGTATTTTTATTCTTAGACTCAAATTAAGACTGAGGTGTGTGTAATGAATAATTATTCATTTAACAAACTCTTTATTCAATTAACAGTCACTTCAATTACGAATTCCGCTGAAAACAACAAAAAAAAAACACCTCACAATTTCATAATTTACACATTGCTTACATTATATTGTCTATAAAGCATTCGTTAACCGATGGAAGAGCGAAAATTTAAAAAATAAATAATCCGCGTACGTAAACAAACAGTGACTTTTCGATGCAGAATAAATTACATAAATTCGCGCCAAATTGTTGCGTAAATTTGGCACAGACGGAATAAATAAGTAATAAACTTGAATGCGAATAAAATCTGATTACTTTGTGCTCGGTACATTTTATAAAATTACAAAACTCAACCATTTATTTAAAATTAACGACACGTTGCATAATATGTAGGTATCATAATTATTATTATACATACCTCTACGCATATGCACGTAAACAAACTCGTAGATTCAAATTATCAAATGAGTTGTGTATTGAAATAATTTGGATGTTATCTATCATATAAAATATATATGCCTACAGTACTATTTTATTATATTATATCGTAATTGATATTACACGATACGTATATTTCAAGTTGAATAAAACAAAACTGCTCTTAGACGTTATAAAGGACTGACGGACGGAAAACTGCTATCTATAAATCTATTAAATACTAGCTGTGCCCGCGACCGCGTGGAATAGTGACTGCATAGTAGTTAGGTACCTACTACTTAACTTTTATTGAATAAACACGTCCTAACATAAATAATTAAAAGAACTGTTAGTAAAATTTAAATACTAAACTGATCTAAAAAATAAAAAAATAAATGCCTAATTAATTTTCTACGTAAAATTTATTTTAAATTATGTCATATTATTTTTTAGGCACCAGGAGGGAGAGGAGCAAATTTATTTACCTTCCTTCCTAATTGTATGGATGCTTTTGACAATATATTGTGCAGCAACCTAAGAGCAATTAACCTATAGAGTTCTTATATTAAGACAGAACAAAATACATATTTTCTAATCTACTTACTCTTAGTCAATAACAGCATAAGCCAGATTGAGATAGCGATAGAGTATCTGCACTGTCTTCAAACGTAGCGCGCCGGCAGTCAGTTTGTTTTCCAACCAGCTGGTGGGCTCAGTGCGTCAAGTGTTTTTAACGAAATATTTAGAAAATATAAAGTGTACAGTGTTTCTTTTTATTTGTCAGTGTGCTAAAATAACTATTGTATGTTTAGCAACCGGCTATCACTAGTCGAATGGGAGTTTTGGATAAAAACAATGTAAAAATATCTTTCCATCGGTAAGTGATTTTCAGCAAATTGATAAATATTTATGTTTTAAACCTATTTGAAGGTTTTATCAAGCACTTTTTTGTAATTTTATGTTGTAACTGTAACATTTACCCACTTTATGGGGTTGTGGAATATAAAATAATGAAATAATTTTTAAAAAACGTCACAATAATATCACGTTTGGCATTTTGTTTACCACCGTAGTGTTGTAACACATCTAGCGTATATTATCGATTTATGACAAAAAATCTATTTCATATTAACGTTGATTTATTTATTTTGTTTCATAAATCAGATTTATATGTAGTTGTTGTTGCAAATAATAGATGTAAATTTTTTACCGCAGGAAAATAAAACATACCACGTGGTTGTTTTATTTGCACTATGTGTTTTAGTTTTCGTTTGTTGTTTATTAATTTCTCTTTCAGATTATTAATAAATTCATTTTGTTTTAGATTTCCAGAGCTAAATAAAAAATGGGTATAAAACGTGAGACATGAGTTGATTGGACGCCGCCACAATTTGCAATATTGTGTTCACTGCATTTCGAGCCTACGTGTTATCAAGATGGATACTCTAGAAGAATTGTGCAATCTTACGCTTACGTTTTTTTTTTTGTTCCTGTAGATAATAAATACATTTGATTAAAGAGAGTGAATTTTTATTTTGAAATTTTTTACACATAAGTTACCTACTTTAAATGTGTAACTATGTGAAAATTAAACGGTTGATTAAATGACAGTTCTCATAGATGAGAAACTACTATTGAAATACATACTTAATATACATGCGTTTTCAAAGAAAAACCCGCATAGTTCCCATTCCTGTTGGATTTACGGGATCAAAAGTAATTTTTCCAAATTTCATTGTAATCGGTTTAGTAGTATTCGCATGAAAGAGTAACAAACATCCATCCTCACAAACTTTCGATTTATTAGTAGGATGTTAGGAAAATGTTTTCATTAAGACTGTCCTTTTATTAACTTGTTAAAATGCTGCATGATTCCTTCATGCTGACTGTGCCTTTCTCCTCACTCCTTTAACTTTATCATCATTTCCTTCTTTATTTTAAATTACATTTCAAGTTTTAAAATTTCTTTTATAATGTACTAACTTTCCGCCCGCGTTTTTAAAGAAAATCCTGCACAGTTCCCGTTCACGTGGGATTTCCGGGATAAAACCTAACCTATGTGTGTATGTACAAAATTTCATTGTGATCGGTTCCGCAGTGAAAGAGTAACATCCCTTCTCACATAATTTCGCATTTATTATATACGTAGGATTAAACAAATAATGTATTCAACTGAAATTAATTATAAGTTTTGTTTTTTTATTATTTATTATTTCACGAAACCGTAAATGCAAAATACATTCACGATTTTATCGATTGAAGCACATCCCATCACTATCACCTTCTATCTATCTAAATACGTACCTATAGTAAAAATGGTGCCATGACTATGTTGAAACGTAGCTTGTTGTCTATAGCTGTCTCATTCTTTCATACGACGTTTTCTTTAGATAGAGAGAAACAAATATATGTAAATTGTATACGCTCGATACAAGTACTCTATAGGTTAATTGCTCTTAGGCAGCAACTGAGTGCCGAGACAAACGTCAAAACGTAATGGAATAGAATCCGCTATCGATAGATACTAATTGACATAAGCGTATGATGTTTTGCTAAGGATTTGTTCACCCTACCAACGACGACGACGACCACGAACAAAATTTTCATCCAGTCGCAATTTAATAAAATTGTGCAAAACACAATTAGAATAAAAAATTAAAATTACCTGTCGTTCTGGTGCTTGGAGATATTTTTTTTGAGATCAATGAATGAAAAAATAGATTTTTCGTAGAAACGGTGGCTCCTAGAAAAAAAATGTATTTGAATTTTTTTGTAGATAATATTATGATCTACAATTTTGGTAAAAGGTACCAATTTTTATATGAATTGTCCTCGAATTGTTTTTCTTTCCGAATACCAGTATGACGGTAAATTTTAATATTTTATATTGAACTAATTTTGTCTGGAGGACAATTTTGGTCGTAGTCATCGCCGTCATTACTAAAATATCATTAGTTTATGACAAAAATTAGCGATAGTAGCAGGCCGAGACTAATGTCAGAGAATAGAATAACGCTAAGGAATAGAAACTGCTATCGATAATTTTTGACATAAGCTCATGATATTTTAGTAATGGTTCGGTCACACTACCAACGACGACGACGACCAAGACCAAAATTTTCATCCTGACAAAATTGGTTCAAAATAATATGTTAAAATTTCCCGTCATACCGGTACTCAGAAAGAAAAAAAAATTCGAGGACTATTAATAGAAAAATAGGTTTCTTGCGATTTTCGCCGAGACGGTAAGTTAATCGTTTCCTCCTTAACTTTTACCAAAATTGTAGATTATAAAATTATCTTTAAAAAACTTCACATACATTTTTTTCTAGGAGCCACTGTTTCTACGAAAAATCTATTTTTTCATTCATCGTTGATCTCAAAAATAAAAATTCCAATCACCAGAACGACTGGAAATTTTAATAATTGATTTTTAATTGTGTTTTGCACAATTTTGTTAAATTGCGACTGGATGAAAATTTTGTTCGTGATCGTCGTCGTCGTTGGTAGGGTGAACAAATCCTTAGAAAAACAACGCTTTTATTTATTCTTTTAGGAACAAATCCTTAGCAAATTATTATCGATAGCGGATTCTATTCCTTTGCGTTTTGACGTTTGTCTTAGCGCTCTTATCTTTCCTGTCTCACGTCTGCAGTAACTATATAAGTAAACCGTATAGACCGTTCAATAAAAATTAAATTAAAAAAACTCAACGCAACGAAGAAAAGTGCATAGAAAGAGGAATAAATAATTTCACAAACTTCCCGAAGATCTTTAAAAATAAATATAATAAAAAAAACAAAGTCGTCGGGGCTGCCATACCATCATTATCATAATATATCTTATATATATATTTTTTTTTATTATGGTACTTAATTTTAAAGATCGTCGGGAAGTTTGTAAAATTATTTATTCCTTTTCCTTCGTTGCGTTGGGTTTTTTTTTAATTTTAAACTTCGGCTTCTTATTTTCATGTAATATTTTCAAGTGAGCGAGACCTACTTCTACCTCCATAATACATTCCTACATCATATTGATATCTATAAGTTTGTTGCTCCTTGACATCTTTTAAGTTGGGCCGTAACCGTGCATAAATTTGGACCACAGTGGCAAAAAAGTGGTATATTTAAGAAAAAAAATTGCCAAGGGCCAGGCCTATGTGGCTTTGAGAAGAGTTCAAAATTTCCAGGGTGTGGCTGTCCTCTCGCTCCCCTATCCCCCTCTTCTTTCACAGACTTTCAACCCTTCCCTTTCCATCCCAAGTAAATGGCAGAACCGATTTTAATAATATTATCTAATTGTACCTGGCTATATGTACACGTCATATCCTATCGTTTGATGCTCCATTTGGTTTATTTATCTAACCACTGTCACCCCTAAAGTGCCCTTTATGTAATAAACGGATGAACCGATTTCGATAAAACATTACTAAGTAATTGTAATTCACCCGTTATGCACATTCATTTGATATATCACTAAGGTATATTTGACAACATTCGTTTCTTTCATTCCCACTTATACCTATTTATAGGTATAGTAAATGGATGAACCGATTTTGATTAAATATGTCTAATTATACTTTACTCGTCATGCCCTTTCATTTCATATGTCACTTGAGTCAAAATTCACTTTTTTTATTACCTACCACTTTTATACCTATATCAAATAAATGGATGAACCGATTTTGATAAAATTTGACTTATTTTTACTGATAGGTCGTTCACTTTCATTTAATATATATCACTTAAGTATATTCGACAACTTTAGTTATTCTCATTCCCACTTTTACCCCTATATACCTAGGTACAATAAATGGATGAACCGATTTTGATACAGTTTATTTAAGAACCAGCGTCGGAAAATATGCTGCCTAACAAAAAAACATCATCTAATTCGGATTACCTGCTAGCGAGCTACGGTGGCACAAACAGATACACACACATAGCGGTCAAACACTTATCACCCATATTTTTGCATCGGGGGTTTATAATTAATATAATACGACATAACATAAAGGATATTTTTTGTATAAAATTTACCTAGAAATAATGTATAATTTTAATTCGACCCCTCCCCCCTACTACCTCAGCTTACCCCCCCACCCTTGGGGACTTTTGATATGATCACTTGGACATAACTGTAGCGTATAATTACAGATAACTTACGTTTTATCGTACACTGTATAGTGTACCATAGAATGCCTTAGCAAATGTTCGCCGTGAGTACTTAAATGGTCATAACTTTTTTATTTATAAACCGATTGACATGAAATAAACACTAAATGTTAAATGAAGATTACCACAATATATTAGTGAAAACCGCATCTAAATCGGATAAGCCGTTTCTGAGATTAGCGTGTTCAAACATTCAGACAGACAAACGGACAAACAGACAAACAGACAAAAATTTTTTTAACTACAGTTTTAGGTTTGGGATCGATTTCCTGCTAATTTTTTTTACATATTTTCATTGTACAGACACCACTTTTCTAGAATTTTATTATATGTATGATGATGATGATGATGATGATGATGATGATGATGATGATAAGAGCAGTGGTGGCTCAGTGGTGAGACCTCGGACTTCGAATCGATAAGTCCGTGGTTCGAGACCAGGCGAGCGCGCAGGAAATAAATTGATTTTTCAATTTATCTGCGCATGTTGTAACATCACCACTGCTCGAACGGTGAAGGAAAACATCATGAGGAAACCGACATGTCGAAGAATTAAAAAGTTCGACGACATGACGTGTCATCCGCCAACCCGCACTTGGCCAGCGTGGTGGATTATGGCCTGTACCCTCATAGGAGGCCCGTGTCCCAGCAGTGGGAACGTATATGGGCTGATGATGATGATGATGATGATGATGATAAAACATCTAGGTACTATTCAATGGGATGTTATCATTATGAGCGCTTTCTGAGTAAATATTCGCAAGCGCTCTTGTTCGATGTTATAATAATAATTATGATGTTAAAACTTAAATTATTAAAACTAGTACCTACAGAATACAGATGCGAATGGCTAAAACTTTATGTCTTCTTAGAAAGCACCAATACAACCTTACCAACAAATATATTATAAACCGTACATATGCGTTAACATAAATAATAGGTATTAAGTATATTAAAAATAACAAATCAGAATGAAGTTTGTATTAGAAACACTGTAACCTGTTACCAGAAACCACCCGGAAACATTTACATGTTTAAATTATTATAACTCAAAAAAAATATTTTTTACGTAGCGCACTTAAACAATAGCATCGTAATAATATGTTTTAAATTTAAATATGCCATCAGATCTACGCAGCAGATTCTGGTAAACCTGTACAAATTTCTACAATTTCATAATTCATTTTCTTAGCAAGGTGGCAATAATAAAGTTAACTGTCACATTCTGTACAATCTGTCATTACTCATTTGTCAAATTTATACTCAAATCAAATTGACAAGTCGAAGTTTCACGCAGTTCTAGGTTTGCTTGGTGTTTATTTTAAAATTACTCAAATAAACTTTATTTCGATCTCCTGAAATATAAATACAGTGTGTTTACTGTTTGACAAATCTTCAATGAGAGGCTGATAATAATCAAGTGTGTTGACCTTGGACTAGGTTAGTATGCTAACTGTTATATTCATTTGAGTTATGACCATAACCCACATTCGAAACTTTTTACGTTTTTTTACCAGCAAAATGTGCGAATCGAAGGTTTCGTTGATGCCGGTTGGTGTTCGTGGTATGCGTGTTTTGGATCGTGAAAAGTTCATACAAAAAGTGCGTGTGCCAGTGATTGTGGTGACTGAAGACAAGATTGCCAAAACAAGTAAAATAATGAAGAATTACTTTTTCAAAATGGAAAATTTTAAGCCCGTACAAGACCACTTAATTGACGATTCAATTAAAAAAAAGAAAATTTTTTGTCATCCAGAAAAAATTGCACAATGGACAGACATATCTGAGTCAGACAGGACTGCTCTCAAACTAAACGAAGTAAGTGAAGATAATTTATTATTTGAAGATGTTCAGCTCACTTATGACAATTTGAAGATTGATACAGTGTTTAAAGCAGTTCTGCCAGAGAATGAAGAAATAGTCAGTAGTTTTTCTCAAATCGGGCATATCATACACCTGAATTTAAGAGATCATCTGCTTGAATACAGGCAGCTCATCGGTCAAGTTCTTCTCGACAAAATCAAGCTGTGCAGGACAGTTGTAAATAAAAGCAACATAATAGACAATACATATCGCAATTTCAAGATGGAGGTAATTGCTGGAGACGAGGACTTTCTAGTGACTGTAAAAGAAAACAGGTGTAGCTTTCAGTTTGATTTCTCTAAGGTTTATTGGAACCCTAGATTGGGTAAGGAGCATGAAAGGATATTGTCATTTTTAAAGCCAGGTGATGTTTTATTTGATGTGTTCTGCGGAGTAGGCCCATTTTCCATACCAGCAGCAAAGCGACACACTATTGTATTTGCAAATGATTTAAATCCCGATTCTTACAAGTGGCTGGAACATAATGCAAAACAGAATAAAATTGACAAATCCCTCATTAAAATGTACAATTTAGATGGCAAAGAATTTATACGCGACATCTTCAAACAGTACATTATTGATTTATGTAATGGTACGCACAAATTAGAGAGCCAAGCAAAGATTCATATTACAATGAATTTGCCGGCGTTAGCTGTTGAATTTCTGAAATATTTCAATGGTTTGGTTGATAAGCAATTGTGTGAGAACATACCCAATGATATAATAGTGTATGTTTATTGTTTTGCAACTGGCGACAATCCAGTGAGAACCGCTAAGGAAATGGTATTAACAAACATTGGTGTGGACATATCGGAGAATATAATTGATGTGTTCAATGTCAGAAATGTGTCACCAAAAAAAGAAATGATGAGAGTAACATTTAAACTCACTAAAGAGGTGCTGAGTAAAAAGGTTTTAGTGGATAGCGATGAGCCACCAGTGAAAAAACTATGTGTTTAATAGTTTTTGCTTTCGTTTTTTGATTTGTGAAATGTTAAGCATTTATAGTCGAGCCAATTTAATAGGCAACATTTGACGTCTATCAATTTTATCTTCGAAGAGAGGTAACCTGCTTAAAAACATCGATTAAAGTGTATTAATCGATACGGATTTGAAACATTTGTCAATCGAATTTATTAACTTATGATGATTTTTATTGACAAGTAATCAATGCATTCGATTCTAGATATCATATTTCGATTTTTAGAGTAACGTCTCTAGTATTTAAAAAGAAAAAAGGTTTATTGACACAAAATTATAGCGACGTCAGTTCTTCAATTCAGAAATTGTTTATTATGTTTAGGATGGTTTATCAGTAAAATGAAATCTTAAAATTACTTGTATCTATTGTCTATCGGTCATTATCATTATAAATATGTAATCGTAATTGAAATAAGTTAAGCAAATGTGCAGTTCTAACAAAACGAAATATCATGTTATTCTATGTCGTCGTTACTAGGTTACGTTGTTGAATTTTGTTGAACTGTCAAATGTTGCCTATTAAAATGGCTCTACTATAATACAGTGGTATATTTTTAAATAAGAATAATTCATTGTGCAATTAACTGACAATCCATAGGTGATGCAAGTCGTTTGGTAATGTTACAGTTCATTCTAAATGAAAAAAATCTTATTTAGATCCGTAAATCAGGAATCTAAAATAGCTATAATAAAAAATCAATCTTTGTTACTTAAAGTATAATAAATATTAAAACATGTTTTCTTTAAATATTTTCTTTAATTTAATCTCACACATACAATACTAATGATCCTGCAATAACATAATATGTTTTACATAAAACTGACTACAATATGATTATACCTGTTAGAAAATCAATATTAAATTTTATAAAAATTCAATGCATTTAATTTTGAAATTAGACAGACTAAAATGAATTATAGAGATAATGATATATGTAGTTGAATTCAATGTTAAATTATATTCTGATTTTATATGCATCATTGTTATAAATTTTGACTTTACATCATTGAGTTACTATGTATACATAGTAACTCAATGCTCAATACATCAACACATCAATACATCAACAAGTTCTACACCTCCCACCTCTGCCTGTGTGTTGTATCCCTAAGAAATACTGCAGCTGGCTACTTCCCATTTCGTAAACCTCAAACTGTACCTACTAAAAAGTTGCGTTTGGTAAACATTTCGTTACTTCATACATTTAATCCCATTTGGTAAACTTTGTTAGTATTGTTATTTTTGTACGGTACAGTCAGTGTCAAATTAGTATTAAATTAGAGATGTATATATTTTTAAATTCTTCAGTCTTGAGATAGTATCTCGACCATCAAAAAGAATGGCTGATCAAGAAGAAGTAAAAAAAACGTATTAAAGTCTGTAAAAATACCACGATGCTACTAAAAATACCACGTGCTTTTCCCGCAAAAGAAGCACCGAGCGGGTTCTCAGGTAGGGATTTATTGTCCTTACCATCGTTTTAAACAAAAGGTGTGAATGAGATAGACATAAGTAAGTATACGTAAATTATATCTATTACCGGGTTTAACTTATCAGTTCACTCGTTTTATGCATAGTGCAAGGTCGTTGCAATGTCGGGTGAGGGATCTTCTAGTGGTGCAGTGAATTTAAAAATTATTAATAGTACACGAGGCGGTGAAATTTTATTACGCGCTGGGCATCAATATTATAAACAGAAAAATAATAAGGACTCAAGTTGGTGGCGCTGTGTTAATAGAAAAGATGGATGTTCAGCAAGTGTAACTTTGTGTTCAAATCGAAGCCATGTATTAAGAGAAAATGCTCACTGCAGTTCTTGTATTCCGAATTTTGAAAAAAATGAAGTGAAAGTAGCCATCGAAAAATGTAAACAAACTATATGTGAAGATCTGAAGCCGATTCCAGCTACATACAGGAAATGTACTAAAAAGCTGAAAGATAATGGTTATGAAATTATTAAAGAATTACCAAATTTTGACAAAGTTAAAAGCACATTGTATAGACACAGAAATAGACAACTAGGAATCACAAAATCTCAGCACTCTAACTCTACAGAAATCGTGATTCCTGACCGTTTTAAAGACAAT
Organism: Colias croceus; assembly: GCF_905220415.1. Lineage (NCBI taxonomy): Eukaryota > Metazoa > Arthropoda > Insecta > Lepidoptera > Pieridae > Colias > Colias croceus. Next base: position 9,683,850 of record NC_059542.1, read on the forward strand.
TTATTGTTTGATGAGATTGACGGTGAAAATAGAATGATTGTGTTTGGTTCAAAGAGTGCAATTGCACATTTAAATGACGTCCGTCACTACTTTGCGGACGGAACGTTCAAATGTTGTGCAAAGCCGTTTCTTCAACTATACGTTGTACACGGAGACATAGGAAGTACAGAAACTGGGACAAATATTGTACCATTTTTTTATGCAGTGTTGACAAACAAAGAAGAAATTACATATGAAAGACTGTTTTACAAACTAAAATTTCATTTACCAGAGTGGACAGCCGATATTATTACCTTGGATTTCGAAAAAGCTCCAATAAATGGCTCCAAAAAACAAAATAAATGACAATGTTATCATTAGTTTCGTTTTTCTTTTTTTACTTGACTGTACCCATTTCATCTGAAAGTTTACCAAATGGGATATAACACAAAAAATTATTGAAATGTTTTCGAAATGGGACTAAATGTATGAAATGTATAATGTTTACCAAACGCAACTTTTTAGTAGGTACAGTTTGAGGTTTACGAAATGGGAAGTTTACCAAATGGGAAGTAGCCCTGCAGCTTAATGCTGGTTACATAATTCCATAGGTCCAGTTAAAATAAAATAAGATGCCATGCAATAGGATATAGGTCTGCCAGAATCTGATGGCATATTTATAATTAAGAAATAAAAGATTTTCATATGGCAATGTTATTTGACAACTATCAAATTGGTTGTCAAATTATTTGTCTTCTTTGGAATTAATGAATAATTTTTAGGATTTTGTCTAAAAAATCTTCGAAAAAGTCGAAAAAGCCGCTGCGATCACAAGCAAGAGATGTTATTTATAATGTGTATGGAAAAACATTCGATGAAGAAGGGTCAAACACATCACAATTTTCAATTTTGAATATTTTATTGGTAAATTGGACTTACCCGTTTTGATACTTAAAATTAAAAATATTATAAGTAGGTAACTATAATATTGTTTGTTGATTACAACATAATTTTATGAAAACTTATTACAAGAGTTTCCAATACGGCTATTCGTCAAGTCCAAGCTGTCCAATTCAATTTGATATTGTGTGTATCTGTTAATACTTACGAAAATAAACATAGTTTTTATTTATTTTATAAAAAAATTATTAGCATTATCTAGTTTTGATCTGCATTATCATTACATCCATATTTTTACATGACATAATGATAATGAATATACAAATATAGGTATGTGTAAATAATATGTAATATGTATTACATAGATAAAAGTAATATGTATATTAAACTTGTAAGTATGTACCTACATAATATTAAGTGGATGTCTCATTATTAAGTACAGTATTGTGCACTTATGTAATGTGACTAATGATGTTTAGGACAAAATAAAAAATAAGCAGTATCAAGATCGTTCAGTCCATTTTCCCTAGGGTTGCACACTCAAAATTTTGATTTCCCTAATTGCCATCAGATTCTGGTTTACCTATACTAATCATGTAATAAATCAATTTCATAATTTAAAATATTTTTTCGTCAAATCATTTACTTGTGTCCATGGCCATGAAACTTATCAATTTCTATTAACTATTTATTACGACAATCAGTGCATGATTTAATTCACTGTAATCAAATCTACGATTACAGACTCTGACATCACATAGGTAAAATCTTCAATCTGCTATCGTTTATCAATGAAATAATTACACGGTAAAGGAATTGTTTAAATCGATTGAGTAATTTTTTAATTAAATCCTCCCATTATATTATTTAACTTTAAAACTTCTTGTCTATCGTCTACCTGTATAAATTTAGAGATAATATACCGCATATTATGTAAACAACTACAGAGATTCTTGCCTGCTCTTCTCTGTCGATTTGTAGAAAATTCAAATGTGCTTCTAGAAGTACAATTATTGTATAAATAAATGTTAAAATTGATAAATTACATTTTAAAACCGGTTTTTATGAAATAAGTACCGAAATGTATTAATCGGATCTCTATTATTTCTTAGCTCAATATCTCTTATTTATTTTTGAATCGAAATAATGTGTGGAACAAAATGTACCAGAACTTATGCGATTCTTCACAGATCGAAAAACCAATTTTACTAAAATTAATAGCATTTTCGATGTGATATGGTATTTCTCGTGATTCCTTATTTCTGATTATACAGGTAAATTTAGAACTAAACTTGGTCACGGATAGACGCACCTTTATAGCTTATTTTAGTTGTTTCAATAATAATACACTAAAATGTAATGCATTCATGAAGTTAAGCAGTCATTAGCATTAATAATTACATATTAAGATTTCAATGCAAGATGAACAAAAGTGATGATTATTGAAGGATGTCCATTAATGTTTAGATTGCTTGCTAATTTTATAGTTACAGATATATCGACTGACGACTGGATCTGTGGAAAAGAAAATGATTAATCTTATCAGATTCCAAGAGCCTATATTTGAAGAACAGATAACGTGTTATTAAAATTGCTTGACCTTCTTCTGCACTGAAAATCAACAGTAGCGGTTATATAATTATATGAATTATACTAATGTCCCACATAGTAGGTACTAGATCCCACCGCATTGAGCATTCGTTAGTTTTTTTCTTAGGTTTTTTTTAAGAAACCAAAATTTTATGTATATTTATAATTAGGAGAATACTTATATATCGACTAGGTTGCCAGTCAAAATTTGGCCCCAAGCATGTTTAAACATTACCTTTCGTATAAACGGCTGATTAAATCTTTTTTCTGTAGGTAACGTTCTGGGATTGCTTAAAAAAATAATCTAATCTAGATGCATTAGTCATTGATTTTTTGGCGCAATGTTCATTTTAGTCAAATATTTTACAGTTGACTGACGCAATGATCAAAGTTTGTGATTCTTTTTGTAATAACAGTCTGATATTTGTTCCAGTACGCAAAATGCCGAAACGAGACGATGTAATTACAAATTATGAGGACACAGCAACTGTGATAGCAGAATCTGAACAGGTAAGTACGCATTATATATATTATTTTTTCGATAAACTTAGCAATAGCAATTCTTTACTGAAACGCTACGGGGATCTTACCACACGCGCAATAGTAACTATTTAGTAAGCTATTTCCACTTGTAGTAGTAGGTAGTAAATAGATAATGGTGAAAAAAAGAAGGATATTGTTGTTAAGATATAAATTATCCTTTGAATATTGTTTTATATCATATTTATTTTTAATTAAATTAAAGCTAAACTATCATTATAATTGGGTCATGTATTTGTCTTGTATATGATACGTAGTTTTTTGCAGATACTAAGGCAATGCTTCTCGCAATTCAGGTTAGACGAAGTTTTCCTATCGTTCAACGGCGGGAAAGACTGCACAGTTCTACTAGATCTCACAATAAACATATTAAAGGATATATTTAACAAAGATGATGTCGCAAAAGATCTGAAAGTCATATACATGCGTTCAAAAGGCCCTTTTAGAGAAATGGAAACGTTTATAGAAAAAGTTGAAGCGCATTATAAAATTAAATTAGTAGTGGTTGAGGGAGAAATGAAAAGCGTCTTAGAAAATATTTTAGAAACCGATAGAAGACTCAAGGCCTGTTTAATGGGAACGAGGAGGACGGATCCATATAGTCAAAATATGAACTTTCTACAGGTATTGTTATTAGAAATATCCTTTATGTAGCGAATTACTTTTTAAAGATAAGGCAAATGTTTTGAAAAACAATGAGATCATTCTCATTAATAAATATACATACATATTGTAGTAAGTACACGATTATTGATTTATCGCAAATAGGTACATCTAGTATAAGGTTTGTATTTTTTTTTTTCAATATTTAATAATTTTTTTCAGAAAACAGATCCATCCTGGCCTCAAGTAATTCGAGTATCACCACTGTTAAATTGGAGTTATCATCAAATTTGGACGTACATTCACGAGCGAAATGTGCCTTATTGCAGTCTGTACGATATAGGGTAAGACATTAATTCTCAACTCTTCCTCAAAAATATAGATCTGATAAAAATATAATATACTTCCAAAAGTTCATTAACTTGGTAAATTTTCATTGCCATAATACTACATATTAATCTGAATTTTCCAGAAATTGGAATAAAATCACCATAAATATTATTATTGCAGAAATTAACTTAAATTACCGTATTTAATATCGCAAACAAACCCAGAATAATTTATATACTGATATTTTTTTCAGATACACATCATTAGGTAATACATATAACACGTTGCCAAACCCATCTCTAGCGTACCACGTGAACGGTCACATAGCATATCGACCAGCTTGGTTGTTAACCGACCCCACACTAGAAAGAGCGGGAAGAAAGTCCACACAACCCAGTGTACAAAATGGTCACAATGTACCTATTAGTAATGGTCAAACAGCACAGACATTATAGTTAAACCTTTGGAGCGCCTTTTTTTAGATATTATGTTGTATAATTTCTTTTTTCTTGTTACAAAATGTCACAACTTCTGTATGGTTCGGTAAATATGGTATAGCTACCTTTTGAACAACTCTTTGTCGTGTTAAAAATCCGTGCTTTTAAAATCTAGTGGAAATGTATGTTTTGTCCAATGCTTTGGTAGTTGTAAAGAGGTTAAAAAGTCAAATCTATGTATGTCTATTGTCTTACATATTATTGCGAATTTGAAAAAACAACTTTTGAATTTGTCCATTCGCTGTACTTATACATTGAAGAGGTAGCTTTAAAATAGGTATATACTTCAAAAGTGACTTAATACGAATAATATGCCTGTATAATTAACCTGTGATACTCTCGCAATGTGTTGTGTTCTCAGACAAAGGCTCATGTTAAGTGGTACAAATTTAATTGAGCCGAGATATTTCTGTAGGACAATTATTAGTTCAATTTAACTAAAAATATTAGCAGATTCGTTAAATTATACTGCACGTTTGATACGTGCTATTTATTCGTACTTATTTTCTGAAGTTCTGAAATTGAGCGCGCATATAAATTAAATTCAAATTACAAATAAGCCATAGACAATTTCACCTTTGTGATTTGTCTATGCTTTATAGAACCTCAAAATAACTGTTCTGTGTTGTGTACAACAGTACCCTTGACGATTATTATTACTATGTTGCTATTCAACATTATTTTGTAACATTCAACTATCTACTTAAAATTGTTTTGCGAGGAATTATAGCTTTTTTAGTTTTGTAATATTACAGCAGTTTTTTGAGATACAGGAAATTACCTAGTTGAGAAGGCAGAGCATATTGTATAATATTTAAAGTTGCTATTTTTTTTTATCCACTCTGCCTTTGTTATTTATTTGGTTACTAGTTTAACTATATACACTTATTTTTATTATTTAATCACTCTTACATTTAGTATCACATTATTGTTACTACTCGGCCAACAAGCGTACTTATAATTTACGTTGAACAGGGATTAATTTTAATTACACATTAGTAATCATTTATTTATGATTTTATCACTTCTATTTTTACTGATTGTATCCAACTTACCTTTGTAATGTAGTTTTTAAATCACACTATGAACATTTAGCAATTGTTTGAATCAAATCCCAGTGATAGCAGATTGTTATTAACAATGCATTTTATTGTGCATATTTTAGTTCCAATCTCGAATTTAGGTTAGTTATAATTAAATAATTGTTATATTTATTGACAGCAAATACCATCAGAGATTTAAGGCTTCACCGTAAGAATATCACAAATAGTTTTGTTTACTAAATGTTTACACTTAAGTTACATTCATATAAGACTCATAACAACCCGTCTCAATATATTGAGCTCAGAATCCTTGAAGGTATTTATAATGTTTTGCATCACGATTTTTTTTCTTTTATTTACATTTAAGTATGTAAGTATATAAGTTTTATAGACATACCTATAAGATATTAGGTATCATTTTTTATCTTAGAACTAAATAAAATAAAACTCCTACATTTCTGATGGTATAATGCCAACTTAATAATTTTCAAAATCCAATAATTAATAATGTTACCTGTTATATGCAATTTCCTATTATGCCTACCTCTCTGTGAGTTAATAAATCTAATTTGACCGAAATTGTTGACTACTTATTTAAAACCTTTACAATTTACAAATCATATTTAACATTTTTTTACTGAACTGACAATCTATGAAAAATAAATTTATCAACGTAATACGCCTTCCAAATTTATATCAGAATTATTACATAATAATAAACATGTAGGTAACATTAGATCATCATTAGATATGAGATTCTTATCATGCCTTTATTTACTTTAATAAAACTTATACTAAATCATCATATATTTTATACTAGCGGTCCGCCACGGCTTCGCCCGTGGTACATTTTTACGTTTTCTCTCCATAAGAACCATCCTCGTACTTCAAGAAATGTAATAAAAAAAGAATTAACGAAATCGGTTCAGTTGTTCTCGAGTTATGCGCTTACCAACACATTTTGCGATTCATTTTTATATTATAGAAGATAACTAACGCTTCTGATGTCTATGCAGATGAAATAAATTGTGTTGAAAAAATCATTGCAATGATAAAGTGAAAATAAACTAAATTATAAAAATACATATTTATTAACCGCTTTTATACTAAAATTTATTAACAATAGTTTTAAGTATTATTTTCACTCTGATTAGGTTTTACATGCTTCTTGATAAATTCTTGAAAAGCTAACACATCTTCTGGCTTGTTATCTGAAATTCGACAACAATTAATGACTTTAATCACCTTTAATTAAATACATTTTTAAATCATAAAAACAGATAATAGATATTTTGACATTTCTATTTATTTACTAGCTGCTTGCCCCGGCTCCGACGTGATACGCCATTTTGGACCTTTGGTCTAACAGATTTACTAATTATATCTTGCCTGTATAAGAATTAAAAATACGTTTTATCCAGCTTCAAATAGGGTGGTTTCTAATTTCATATGTTTATTTTTTTGTATGTTCGCCAACTTCATCATTTATAAACCAGTTTTGACAATTATTATAAAATTATTACGTCTATACATCATAGAATAACATTTATCTATCTTAAAACATACCCATCTCAGGTTTTTGGTCCTCCGTGCCCTCTTCGTCACTAGAGCTCTCGTTGGCTGGATGCTTGAGGTACATATCGCTTATCTCCCTCCCACCCATCACTACCTCTATGAGTTTCTTCTTGTCTATCACAGTGTCTTTGTCATCGACTATAAGACGATAAATAACAAGGAAATATTGTAAATATATATATATTCTTAAAAAAAAATTATAAAACATTTTAATGCCATAAAACTAAAAATTAATAACAAAGAAATATTTTGAATTTGAATCAAACTCACGCGCGAGATCTTAGCAATCTAAAGTATAGTATCATTTTTAATTTCGATACATCAATAAAGTTCAAAATTTGTCTTTGCAGCATTTATATTGAAAAAATCATAAAATTTAAATCATACCTCGTTTATCCTCTTTCAATTCCTCCTCCTTCCTCTTTTGCTCTGCCAATTTTTCCTCTCGCATTTTCAGCCAGTCCGCTTTGTATTCCCTGCAATTCAAATATTCTAGGAGGTAGCAACGTTGACAAGTGAGCATTTAAGTATAGTTGGTTCTTTGATATGCTGTTCCTCTTGCTATTTCGGTTACAGTCCGGGCTGTCTGGCTGGCCGCAGTGGTTGCGTTTATTAGTGCGCATCTTATCTGCACAGGAAAATATCCTTAATTTAAAGTCATTTTTAACGCGTAATTTTTAATCGTTTGCCTTTAGATAGATCCATTATCATCCAAATATCATCAAGAAATTAAAGACTTTTTAACGGATTTTAAACGCGATTTATTCATTGTATTATTTTCCCAAGTCTTTAATTTCAAAATGTATAATACTCGCGTAAAATCAAACACTAGAAAATACAAATATCATCAAATTCATATTTATACCCAAAAGTGTAATAAATATGAAACCATCTATTAAAAATATTAGTTTACTAATTATTCAAAATAAGTATTAAAAAAGGATAATATAATATAAATAATAAAGTTATTACTTACCTTTTAAGCAGACTCATGTTGATGTAATTTCACTTATTTCGATGACATTTTAGTTATTTTGAAATAAAAATTGCGTATGGCACCTATTTTACAACGAAAAAAACGTCTTGCAATAAAAAAATTATGTCTGATGGATCTATCTAAAGGCAAAAGATTAAAAATTACGCGTTAAAAAATGACTTTAAATTAAGGATATTTTCCTGTGCAGATAAGATGCGCACTAATAAACGCAACCACTGCGGCCAGCCAGACAGCCCGGACTCTAACCGAAATAGCAAGAGAAACAGTATATCAAAAACCCAACTATACTAAAATGACTTTTTTTTAAACGTTGCTAGCTCCCGTACTAAAAGGAGAAATTAATAAATAAACTAACTACTAAGTATAATGTATTTATCATGAAATATTCACTATATCACTTTAATAATAAGTTCATAATTGTCGTAATATTTAAATGAATAACCACTTTAGTTAATAATGTAAATTGTTATAAATTTATAATAAAGCATTTGAATGCCATAAAAACCAAAAAATATAAATTCATGTAAATTGTTGGAAAACTTTACAATTAGAAGATATTTATAACATACCACGTAGTATTTACCTTTCATACTCCTCAGCGGCCTCATCAACCAGTTTAAAGAACTCATCAATTCCCTTAAAACAGAATCAAAATATAACATTAATTGCATAATTCATATAACTTCATGATCATAAAATTGTGGTTTAGAATGCACCTCATAATCGATTTTTTCTTTCCTTCAAAATTTCTCAAATATATAAGTGAATTTTAACTTTTTTCTTTTTATAATAACTCTATTTACATGTTAACGGTACAAATAAAATATATTTTCTTTCTTTCAAATATGAATAAACTGTATTTGATGAACTAATTAATCTTTTTCTAAAGCTTAAATAATAATTAATCTCACATCGCCAGTATGTGCACTAATGCCACAACACCGCAGGTCCGTATAAAAGTGGTCAAGCGCGAGCGCCATGGAGCGCGTCAAGTTGCCCACATACGAACTGCCTTCCCCTGACCCCTCAGCGTCTAGTGCATCTTGGAATGCTTCGAAGTCTCGCATCCATTCCACTGCGTAGGCATTGTCTACTACATCTGTCTGGAAATGTGGATTAGATACAGTGAAACCTGGTTAAGTGAGACATCAAGGGACCTGCAATGTCGTTTCACTTATAGAGGTATTTCACTTACCCAGTGTCTCAGATATACAGGTATAAATAAATATCTGTCTCATTTACAGAGGGTTCCATTAATAGAAGTGAGAATACAGGTTCATAAACGGATATTAACTTCAGTTTTTCACGAAATGATAACGATTGTAGCTTTCGTTTTGACATTTTTCAAATAAACATTTGTATGATAGTAAAGTGAAACTAAAACTGAAGGTAATTGAAGCTCAAAGTTTGTACTTACAATTACGTACTTGGAATTACGTGTGGAATTTGTGGGTACAATAAGAATGAGTAAACAAACAATTTTATCTCAGTTACAGAGGTTTATGCATATAAAATTTACTCACTGTCTCAGTTATAGAGGTAACTATGATGATAAATCGAAAGAACAAATCCCAGATATAGAGGTTTACCTCGTCCCACTAACAGAGGTAATTCAGTGCCAAAGTGTTGGGACCTCAGCATGAGTTCCAGTTATGGGTTTCTCACTTATCCAGGTCCCACTTAACCAAGTTTCACTGTATTATTTTAGCAATGAAATTTAAGAAAAATATACAACTTATTGTTTTCCATAGTTAATTTATAGTGATGAAGACTTAAAATTTTAACATGTTCAAATGAATATCAAGTAGAACATTATAATTGGTAAGAAAATCATATTTCTTTGTATGGAGAGGCAAAAAAGTTTTGCCACTTATTCTTATAGAATATAGTGAAATACTTCCTATAAGCTTTTTATGCAAGCCAAATTTTAGTTAATAATGAGTTATTTGTAACTATAACAAGTAGGAACAGTATCTAGACACGCGGCAGCGTGTCAAGCCGAGTTCAAGCGAAGAGAACTGGCGAGCAGCAGCCGTGTGTATATTTACACCACAGTTTACACGAACCATTTCGAGCCACTTTTCACCCCCTTATAACTCGAAAACTATTTAAGTTAAATACACCAAATTTGGTACATATCAAGAAGACCTCAAGATAAACAAGAACCTTAAATTTCATAAATACAGATTAAACAGTTGCGTAGATATTGATATCCAAAAATCGCAATTTTTAAGACTGACTGACTTATAGACATATACAAAACCTAACCCACTTCCAGATAACCTAGAAAGTTCAAATTTTGTAATCAACTAGGTAATAGTGAGTGTACAAAGGAAAAAATCAGAAAATACTGAATTTATCTGTATTTAATTTTTTTTTCAATGACATAAATTTTGTTTGTATGGAAAAATGGAAAAGTTTATAAAAATAGAAAATATTATATTCACCTTACTAGTCTTAAAAAATAGATCAAAACTAATCAGTGGCCGAAAAAAATTTTGAAATCCATCAATAAATGACTGAGATATAGATTATTGAAGTTTACATATTTTAGCCATTTTAGCACGAAACATCTGTAGATTCGATGCGCCTCTGACATCACACTCACTCGCGCTAGTATCGCTAGGGCGGATTACTTCGATTGCATGATTTCTTTATTCAAAACTGTTATTAAACGTAAAACAAAAGAAAATTGTAATAAAATATTGCTCATACAGTTAAAAATAATATTATATAATTTTACACATTCACATTTATGTATTCTTTATTTATGAGTATTTAGTTTAGTTTTAATTTCAGTGTAATGGAAGAAGGCTTCGTCGAAGGTCGAAATGATTTAATTTGCGTAATATTAATATAAGTGAAACATCTTTAGAGGCGTTTAGAGTAAAATTTCAAGATCGCGTCATGGCAATACCGTAACGTCATGGAGTAAGGCGACGATTCTTCTACAATGATCTTTGCATCTTGGTAATATAAATAGTGTGTGTACAAATTCACGCTGGATGTTTAGAAAATCATGTAATCTTTTAAACAGAAAAACGAGTTTAAAAATTTGCAGATAATGACGGGGCAATGTGCGCTGACATTCATAACATACAAGAAGATATAGAAAATAATACTAAACAAACCATACAGAGAAACCGCAAGAAAATATAAAAAAAATCGTATATAAAAGTATATTATATTCATAAAGTAAATCAAATTTGCAGAGTAATTTTCTGTACAAAAAGTAATGATATCCCACCAAAAACATAAATGTAAAAATTGGAGCCGAGTTCAATCGTTGACTTAATTTGCCAAAAAAAAAAGAAATGAGATCTAAATGTGTGCCAAGTTCTGCAGACAGTCCAGAAATTTATTTACAAAGATGTATTACCTAAGTTCTTAGGTTGACTGAAAACTCAATTGTTTTATTTTCCCTTAGAGAACAATGTTTATTCCAAAATATAACTTTTTTAATTTGAATAATATAATTATTTTCACAAAGCAAACAACTAATGACCTATTGAACCCCATAACTTGATGAGGCTAGTTTTACATACTGTTTATATTTTGTGAGGTTCTAAAAACTAGCCTCATCAAATTATGGGGTTCAATAGGTCATTAGTTGTTCGCTTTGTGAAAATAATTATATTATTCAAATTAAAAAAAGTTATATTTTGGAATAAACATTGTTCTCTAAGGGAAAATAAAACAATTGAGTTTTCAGTCAACCTAAGAACTTAATACATCTTTGTAAATACATTTCTGGACTGTCTGCAGAACTTGGCACACATTTAGATCTCATTTCTTTTTTTTTGGCAAATTAAGTCAACGATTGAACTCGGCTCCAATTTTTACATTTATGTTTTTGGTGGGATATGCTATTACATAAACAGTCAAGACTTACCTTATTCATAACAAGAATAAACGGCAACCTCGTCTTATACAATATAGAGCAAGCATACAACATATTAGACATAAACGTGACTGGCGACACACTCCTCACTGTGTCCATGACATACACAACCACAGTGGGACAGGAAGACGCCAACGTTTCTGTCACTATGGTTCCTGACGCTGACCATGTGAATACTTCAATTTGACCTGTATATTATGGAACAATAAGTTAAGTAATGTTTAAAATATATGAATAATATTAAGAATGAATAAATCCTTAGCAATAGATTTTCTATTGTGTCTGTGGTTCCGGGGCCTGAGTTACTAAAATGAGTCCAAACTAAGAATTAAGCAAACACTTACCTGGTGTATCAATAACACAATACTTATGTTTCTTGCCAGCTTTCTCAATTAGTTCCACAACTTGACCAAACTTTGTAGAGAACAAGTTAAGAGCAGTCACAATACCACCATTAGGTCCAAGGCCATATTGTTTCATTACCTCTTTATAATCAACTGTGTCTCGAATATCTGAAATATTTTTTTGTTAAAAAGTGCACCGATACGAAAGTTCATTAAAATTTGCAATTATTTATTAGAAAAAGGAAGAATAAATTTAAAAACATAAACTTTACGAAGCCTGAACGTGAATGTTTTTCACAGTAGCAAAATTTTTATTTCTTTATACATCAAAACACCATCAAAAGGCCTTTATAAGTAGATGTAACAATATGTACTTAATATATTTTTGTAACGTAGTTACTTTTACACATTTAACTTACCAATATTAGCGGGATATGGGACTTCACGACAAGCCGGATCCAAATTAATTAAATACGGTCGTGAGCCATTTATCACTTTACCAGCTAGTCGTCTGGTAAATGAAGTTTTCCCAGCACCAGCCATACCTATATAAAGATTGTTTAAAACCAAAATACAATGTAACAAACACAAACATTCAAAATAATAACAAAACTAACCTAAAATTATTAGGCATACTGGTTTCTTCGCTTCTTCTTCCATAGCTTAATCAAATGAAATCCTCAATGGTAGAAAAGATATCTCAAATTTTAATTTTGCATGGATTTCAAATTATATGTTTTAATAAATATTATATTTACTAGAATATAAATTTGCGAATCAACATCACATCAACATTCAACATCGCAAATCGCAAACACGCAAACTTTGTTATTTTGACATATGACAAGTGGAATGTGAGATCCTGAGCAGATCACAGATGATCAAAATATTTAATGTAATGTGTTACCAGTTACCACCCTAAATCCAAGCGCGGATCCAGGGGGGGGGTCATGGGGTCATGACCCCCCCCTGGGCTAGGTCCACGACCTAAGTGGACCACTAATTAAATATTAACTTTTTAATTTAACAAAGTAATATTGTTCAACATGATGTTTTTATTAACTTTTGAAACATAAAAGTCTAGAACAATGAAATCAATTACAAACGGAAGAGAATGTAACAAAAATTAGAGGAAAAGTTATTTACGGTCGATCTGGGGTTGGGATTTAAGGACAAAAAACAGGGTTTCTCGATTTAAAAAAAAAAACTACAACTGCGGAATAAAGTTAAATGCAGGTAAAGTTGTAGGTAATTCAAATATTTTTTACAACTTTTGCTGTTAGGCACACTTTTCTCACAAAACCTCAAACATCAACATATATAGGTACCTATCCCAGTTCGTAGATAAGATATAAAATAGCAAATTTTTTTTTTAAACAAGGCTAAAGTTTCTAAATCAGGTCAATTTATATGGTAAATAACAATAAAAAATACAAAAAATTTGGACAAAAAAACGGCCAAGTGCGAGTCGGACTCGCGCACAGAGGGCTCCGAACAAACTTATTTTTTTATTATGTCGTATCGTTTAATTTTGCTTTTAGCAATTTTTTCTTTATCTGTGCTATTAGACGTTGCCTTTAACCAAATTTCAAGACTCTGTTTTCTCGGGAAGTACTTACCTTTTAGGTTTTGATTCCCTTGCAATTAGTTGCGAGTTTCAGAATACCTATGCGGTTTTAATTGCTATGGAATCAAAATTTAAAACAACCATGCCCTGTGTTTCAATTTCATAAACACACTGTAAAAACACTACAATAATTAACGTTATATTGACTTAGCGTTTTGGTTTAAAGTCCAAAAATCGACCTCAGTTCATGATTTTTTTGCAAAAAAAACCTGATTGTAAAATAAACAAATTAAAACAACCATGCCCTTTATCATATTCGAAACTTTAATATACATTTTTTTTAGATATGTACATTAAGAATCTAAGAAGAAAAACGGTTATAACTAGAATTAATTTTCGGTTTTAAAAGGGAATTCTACCCGATTCAAGCCTTAAAGTTATTATAGGAATTTTTCCTTTTTCCCAGGAACGCGTATCAAGCTGAAATTTATATCGTATACTTAAATCTTCAGTCCCTTGATGTTATGAAAAAAATAAAACTTATAAGCCAACGCAATCAAAAGATACAGCCATAAATGCTGAAAATTTTCGCAAATTTCGACATTCGCAAGGAAATCAAAACCTACAGGGTGCTTCCCATGAACACAGACTCTTGAAATTTGATACAAAGTAACATCTTATAACACAGATATAGGAGTAATTACGAAAAACATAAATTTTTAATAAATAATAACATTATAAAAAAAAATATTTTTAATAATTTTAAACTTACAACCTCTTTACTCATGAACGTATACATGTACATGTACATGTATTGTGTACATGTATTTAATTGATATTAACATGAAATACTCAAGTCTATAATAGCTAAGCTGTATTAAAATCAAACTATGTCAACGCAATCAGAAGATACAGCTGACAATTTTCGCAAATTTCGACATTCGCAAGGTAATCAAAATTCAAAACCTACAGGGTTCTTCCTGTGAATTCACAATCTTGAAATTCGGTACGAAGCAACATCTTATAGCACAGATAGAGGAATAATAACAAAAAAAATAATAATAACATAATATGTATGACAAAAATCTTTAATAACTTTAAAGTTTGTCTGTCTGTCAAGATCCTTTTTCTCAGGAACTTGAACGCGTGGATACCTCCACATTGAAATTTATTTCAAAAAGGTACTTAAATCTAGGGTCCCTTCAAGCTGTGACAAAATCAAACTTATTACCCAACGCAATCGAAAGATACAGCCGTTTATGCTACAAATTATCGCAAATTTCGACATTTGCAAGTGTCGCCAGGAATCAAAACCTACAGGGTTACTTCCCGTGAACACAGAATCTTGAAATTTTATAAATAATTTAGAAGGTTACGTCTTATAGCACTTACAAAAGGAAAAATTTGCAAAAAGCATAAATATAAAAAAATGTTTGTACGGAACTCATGATGCGCGAATCCGACTCGCACTTGGCTGTTTTTTTTTAAATCTAACTACGTATCAATTAAATTTATCAAAATATAGCTTTTGTAACTCGACTACGACTATATGACCCCCCCCTGGCACTAAAGCTGGATCCGCCCTTGCCTAAATCAGGTGAAATTTTTGATGAAAAAGGAAAAAATCGGGTTAATCAGGTACCTTGGTATTTATATATTTTGGTAGGTTAAGCCCGTGGCTTCGCTCGCTTTCGAATTGTAAATCCAAAACAGATCTCGAAGTCACAATCAATACAAAAAATAAAATAGTAGAAGACTGTTGTCCGGTTTCATGCAAATATTACTATTCAATTAATTTATTAATTTTATTTCTATTTTTCATTTTGGAGAATTTGATTTGAATTTTAAGCAACGCACATGCGATCACAGTCGCGGGCAATGCTAGTATGAAAATTGAAATACAACTGAATACAACTCAAAGTAGCTGAGTAAGTGAGTAGGCTGTTATGAAAAAATTAATTTCCATATATGATTCAACTTTAAAATTTGTACATCAAGAAGAATAAATAAAACAAAATAGAAGTACTAATAATTACAGGCACTTTATTACTTAAACTACTAATTACAATATTTACAAAAGTGATAACTTAATTAAGCATCTTTTTCGAGATTTAAGAACATAATTGGATACATATGACCTAATTTTGATATTCTTTTTTGTATAATAATACGAAACGTATCCGTGTATGAGGTAGGAGGCTTGCACGTTGAGGGATCTCGCCAATGAAGACCTGTGAATAACAAAAATATAAATATTTAGTTTTCTATCCAATAACACTAATTCTAGAGTTGTAGACTGTAAGAATTGTAAAACTATTTAAAAAAATAGAGTAATCATTGTTATCTGTTATAGCTGATTTACACAGGGTCAGTAGACGAGTCAGTCGCGTCGTCGTGACTTTCTGTTTACATAGACTTCAAGCCTCTGTACTGACTTCAAATCTGTTTACACAGGGTTTTTTTTCGGGTCAGCACTGATTTGCCTCGAATTTGTAGTCAGTTACTGACCCTGTGTAAATCAGCACTTAAGATTATTTTATTTTACCGGGTTAAATAGGTATCATAAAACAAATAAAAATGTTTTAAGGCGACTACACCACCGAAACTAGCGCCCCCCCAACATTTTATTTTTTTACTCCTAAACCAGATCAAATTTAAAAAATCTAGCTCGGTACTTTGCTAGTATATTACTTGTAGTATTTTTGGTATTACTTTTCATTATTTTGCATTCGGTAAATTAGGAGAACTTTTGATTACCGCCAAAAGTGGCCACTTTTGGCGGTAATCAAAAGTTCTCTAGAATAATGAACAGTTAGAATAGTGAAAAGTAATACCAAAAATACTACAAGTAATATACTAGCAAAGTACCGAGCTAGATTTTTTAAATTTGATCTGGTTAAGGAGTAAAAAAATAAAATGTTCGGTGGCGCTAGTTTCGGTGGTGTAGGCCTCTTTTATTTCTTTATGCATACCTGTGGCATCACAAGTAAATAATGCAGGCGACGGCACGTGATCCCTCGTGTAGTTCCATAAACAATCTCGCAATACTTGAACAAGCTAGAAAAAAAACAATCGTTTTACTCGAGGCTTCTTAACAATGTTACCCTTTAATATAAAACAAAATTTTCTTAGGCCAACATTCTTATAAAATTCTGTAATAAAATATCCTAACTAACCTCACTAGCTGTCAATTCTGGCGCCAATTCCAACATGTGACTCAGTGGATGTGGCAACAATTGTCCAAGTGTCATTATTGACAGCAGTTCTGTCAGCGCGGACAATTCGCGCGCCAACTCCGGTGATTGTGTGTGCCGATCTGAAAACGAATTGGGTTTAAACCATGGGAAATGAAATTTGAAAATTATAAGTGATTTTTTACTTCTCTCATAATTTTTAAGTATATTATTTTAAAATACGTAATGTTTCTATTTATCCAGACATACACATGTGTGGATAAATAAACACAGCAGGAAAGAATTTGAATTTCTACCAACGAAAAAGGGAAGATTGTCAACCAGTCACTTTCCTATCCCTGCCGGTAAGACCTAGATGGATGATGTCGGGAAAGTGTCGGGAATTCTTATATATGTAAAAAATCGTATTTCCTCCAACGAAAAAGAGAGGATAATCGAGTAATCGTCCAGTCACATTTTTCAAGATCCTAAAAAATGTGTTGCAAGTTGCAACACACAACACTCACCCAAGTGCGCCCGCAGCCTGTGCAGCAGCGTGGCGGCCGAGGCCCGCAGCAGCGCGGACGACAGGCACAGCGCGGGCCGCGCCAGCGCCACGCGCCGCAACGCAGCGCGCGCCACCGCGCACCGCTCCACCGCGCCGCGCATGTACAGCTCGCGCTCTATGCTCACTTGCTGTTTGTACCGAATTTATTTAATTAAGCAATATACAATATGACTTAATTCTGAGACTTCTGAGACTTACAAAGACTCATTTCGTCTTTTTACACTTATTAAAAACTAGCTTCCGCCCGTGACTCCGTCCGCGCGGATGTCGGTCTTCGCGTGGATGTTTTATTTCTCCATTTTGAGTAACTCTGACAATGTCATCTTATAAATATCTATCGGACCCAAATACGGCTATGCCTATAATAATACGCAACGTGTGTTCGCGGTTCTACAGAACAACATCTATGGATAAAACTGAAAAATTAAGATCATTTTTTTTCTACGTATTTTTCTAAATCTTTTTTTACGCCCAGGATAATAAGTTATAATTATACCAAGTTTCATTGAAATCGAACCGTTAGTTTTCACGTGATGTCTTCACATACAGACAGACAGACAGACAAAAAACAACATCTTTCAACGATTTCTTATTACGTCTCTATACATACCTTAGTAAAATCTTCATCAGGCCACGGTAAACCGTTGTACATCACATCTGGCGACACTAACTCCACTAGCAGTAAGGAAACTGACGTTGCTCCTTCAACAATGCCGCTGTTGCCATCCTAATGAAAAAAAAATTCGTATTGTTACACTTCTTGTATAAGTTATACTTTGAATTATTGTAGTTATGCTTTACACGATAAGATCTCATTACAGTTAAATTTCGTCATTACTGAGTTTAGAATAAAATGTTTTGGAGGTTCCTGTAAAGTGTAAAGCATTTGGGGTGTGTGTCAATCATCATTGTAGAGTAGCGCTTCTGCCCCATTTGGAGACCCAAATAATAAAAGCTAAAATAATACAAGTATGTCCCTATAATCATTATTATCAATTAACTGTTGCCTAACAAATTTTCTGTTTGGTCCTTCGAGCCTTTCGTACCCTATACGGGCTTTACATAAGCCACAGCTTGTAACAAGTATTAAAGAAGCCTGTTCTAACCCAGACATTATATTATATCTATGCGTCTAAATTCATTAATAACGTTACATACCATACAAGACATCAAAGCGCCCATCAAGAGTTCATTATTAGTAGTCAATATTGGTGGTATTTCGTTGTCATCTTGACTGCCTTGCTTCCTCACACCCTTGCCTATTATACCAGCATGGAATACTGATGTGTGGCTTTGAGTTAATTGTGTTATTGGACCCTGGATAAAATAAATAATACATTTTATACGCGTTGAGAGTAAAATTTCAAGGTCACGTCATGGCAATACCGTCACGTGATGGAGTTAAGGCGACGATATTGGTATCTTTGAATCTTTCTAGAGAAATTTCACTTCAGACACGCTCTTTTTTGTTAACTCATTGAGCCCCAAGCGGCCCGATCGGTCCACGACACAATAGATTTTCTATTGTGTCTGTGATTCCGGGGCCTTATTAATGGCTGGCACTGTGATTTGATGACGAGACACATGAAATTATTTATTGCACTCTACCCACATTTGTAAAAGAATTACATATTAAATTTGAACAGTACATACGTGAAAAAAAAAAAAATTATTAACATTGTAAAACTTGAAGGCCTATATAAATGGAAACCCTAATTATCTTGGAGAGGTTACAAGTAACATAATACAATAACTAAATAAAAGTAAAAAAATATCTAATTCAACAATAAAAAACTCAAAAGAGTCCTATACATACGAAACTGCATTAGTTTAGAATCTTTAGATAGATTATATATCGCCCGTATAAAAAGGACCTTCTTACTGTAATAAAAAAATCTGTTACTTTAAAATGAACAATACTCACATGCTTCTGATTCATATAAATCAGCAGATCATCATTGCTCCACTCCTTCGAAGCGGCCAATAGATTCGGTATAACAGGTTTACTGCCGAAAATCCTGTCTTCCCTGAACATGGCAGTCTCTAAGAGATCCCGTAACGCGATCGCACGAGCTAGCTTGCTGTGAATACAGAGCTTCCGGAGTAACCGACTGGCGGACTGAACGCCGCGGAGTTTAGCCATTAGGTCTGAAATTTTATTTTTGTGTAAACAATATTGTGATAATATGGTAGGTAGAATTGTGTGTGTGAATTTTAGTATGATTATTTGTCTGGAAGGAGATATTGATATTCGGATTGTAAAATAAATGCATTTTTAAGAAAAAGAGGAGAAAAAATAACTAAAATATGGAGAATTAAAATACATAAACAAATAAGAAACCCGAATTTTCATAATCATATTTCTGTTTTTAGTAAGTTGAAAAACAAAAGAAATGTCGATGAAACATAAAAAAACTGTATATTTAATAAAAACAATTAGTATCTTATTTTTAAAAAATGACAAATAAGTCTGGTCTTTGTTATATGTATTTATGTATTTTCAATGTAATAAAGTATAATATATAAAATAAATAAATACGGTATCTTTACACATTCGAGTAGTTCTAAATTAGAGTATACTTAAATCTTACCTTTTTCGTGTAAACATCTGAAAAAGTATTTAACTACTGCCTGAACAACTTTTAGAATGACTTCAACACTAGGAGGAGGAGATTTCGTTCCAGATAGATCGACTTTATCTAATACCTGAAATTTACTATACATTATTAATGGGAAACCTTTAATTCAACCTTTGAGATTTGTTTATTTTAATAAAAGGTAATTACACTAACTCTATATAAATCAAATGACTATTTTGAAGTGACACTTTTTTAGGCGCGTTGAGAATAAAATATCAAGGTCGCGTCATGGCAATGCTGTCACGTCATGGAATAACGCGATGATTTTGGTATATTTGAATCTTGCAAAAGAAGTTTCACTTCTGACACATGTGCTTGGCACATACGCTTTAAAAATACTTTTTTCTAGGATTTTTCTAAATATTAACCTAGTAATATAGATGAGTAATCGGATTTCAGCTCTTGGAGGTTCATTTTTTGTATTTTTTTTTACCTGCGCAATAGCATGACAAGTGGGCATTTCATACAATGTTGCCATAGTGCACGGCGTGCGCGCACGCAGCAACGACGCGTAGTGTTGCAACGCGTCACCGATGCGGTACAAATTCGCTTCAACCGCGCGGCATATACTGCGTGTGCGCAACACTGACACGCGGTTTGAGTTCTCCCACCTGTGTGAAAGTATAGGAAAAATTTTCATAGTGGGCACAATACATTTGAATAGTGTAAATTTGGTGTAAAAAAAGGTTTTTGGTTACATATGAATAAAGTTCGTTCACTTTACGAGACGAAAATTGCAAAATTGAGCATGTTCAATCATTGTTTTCACCTTTTTTTCCGTCATTTACACTTTAGTAAAGGTGAAATAAAATTATGGTCAATGTCAAAATTAAGGAGTTTCAATTTTTTTCTAAAGTTAAAACAAATACATTGTGAACATAAAAATAAAAATAATTAATATTCTCGATACATATACGAACCTCAACAATTTAGTGATATTCAAACAAATATGATGCATATACGTTTTCTGGTCGATCGACATTTCGTGTTCGTTCACAACAAAACATTTCTTAATCTGTTCGTCAGAGAGCATAGAATCCCGTAACGCATATTCCACTCCTGTTTTGATGAAATTCTGGTATCTTTCCGTATCCATATTTAGATCCGTGGAATCGTTTGGTGTGTGCATTGTTATAGTACCAGATATTATACGAACAAGGAGCGATAATGTTGTGTCGTTTCGTGAATATTGGAGAAGGTAACTGATTGTGGTGACGAATTCGGATGGTTGAATGTAACCTAAAAGAATTAACTCGGTTTGTATTGAGAGCAAATTAAAAAAAAATCTAGTATAAAATATTATCTTTAATCTGTTTATGTGGACCTAGTACAGTACCCTGTAGAACACCAAGATTATAAACATTGCATTATAAAGTAATCACTTAATAAATATTTGAAATAACATTTTTAATTTTCTTACAAGTACAAAGGTATGATGTGTATGATTGAATACAGTCTCTAAAAATTATAATACAATCCATTTTTCAGCCATAGTTAATTAATAAAAGGCTTATATAAAATCATTCTTCAATACTTACAGACTAAAATGAGTATTCTAGCTATAGAATACTGTTCCAACTGATTTCCCACTAAAAGCTTTTCTCTTACAATATTTATTTCCTCTGCAGTACTTGTTAATAGTGGAATTGGGCGTTCAGGAGACATTACTTCAAATTCTAGTTTTTGTAAAAGGTATTCTAAAAACATAATATTGTATAAGTGTCACATTATAATAAAAAAATACAACTTGATTTAAAAATATTTTTCTTTCTGAAACTACAGGTAAGTAGATTATTTTAAAATTTCTATATTATTTTAGGGTACACCAATGCTTATAATATTGAAATCCTGATTTAAATAAAAAAAAATTAAGGATTTGCCATTCATTGATTTAGACAATTTTACAATTGCGTTGCTTAACACTTTAATACGCGTTTTCGTTTAAATTCCATTACAATTTAATCATTCAATTCAATTTACAACAATTCCCGGTTTATCTCAATTAAACAATATTACTTATTTTAATTAAAAGAAACTAAAATCTCACCCAACAAGTGCCTACAAAACAGATTAGTCTGCGCATATTTCAACAGCATCATAAAGCAGTGTACATCTGTACGTAACAACAAAGTCACCAATGACGCTGGCCCGACCCCCTCCCATGAACCACTGTGACGGTAAATTGAGCATATTGTATATAGTCTATCCATTACTGCGTCTGTCACTGAAAAAAATTTTTTTTTTTTTGTATTTTGTGTTTTGTGTCATTTTTATCTATTTATGTTATTTTCCAACAGCAATAAAAAATCTTATTTATCAAACCAAACATTAATATTGATATAGATACATTATAGATTAAAGATTAACATAGATATTAAAGGTATGTATAACCAAAATTGTCTCCTTATAGTATGTAGTTCAAAAGCAATCATAAATTCGTAAGGCTGTTATATACATATGTAAACTCTTCTATGAATTTCTAATTACTATTTTTCATTAATTATATTATATTCTATGTGTACATTCAACATTTGAAGAAAAAAAAATATTTTTTGTTACTCAAATATATACTCACAAGTTGTTTCTATGTCCTGAATAAGAGCTTTTAGTACAATATCAGACTTTGAAGCCAGATTTAATAAGTATGGGATCACATCTCTCTTTTTATCTGATTTTGGGTCTTCTTTTATTGCTTCCTGAAAATTTTTAAATGAAATAAATAAAGAGAATATATTACATTAAATATCTATAATAATTAATTAGTGTTTGTTGTTAGTTAATAACGGACAAAAATAATTGCAGACTTTTTTATATGCTATTGCATGATCTTATGCATTGTTTTATTAACCCCTCAGCTGTCGCGGCGCGCCGCCTCAAAAAGGTGCTGTCTGTCGGGCAAATTCGAGCTTTCGGCGCTGATTTGCCGATTTTTTTCGATATTAAAATTTGTGATATAAACTTTAACCTGTGAGACTCTTGTAAATTTTAATGCTAACTAGATAACCAAACTTTATATTAGTTACCTTACTTACTCCCTGGCATGCGTATTTTACTTATTAGAAGCATTTTTTCCCACACATTTTGAATAAATGTTACATTGTAAAGAAAAATACTCATAAAAAAATAATATCAAGGTATTTTAGATTTTTATTTTTGTATTTTCATACTAGAATAGACAATCTTTTGAGTGAATATAACAAAAACATAGGTTTATTTAATAAAAATTCGAGAAAGTTGATTATGATTATCATCGTTTACGCATGAGCATAAGCGGGCGCGATCTCCAATCATGTTCATACAAATACAGACTTTACAGGGTGCTCCAAAATGACAACATTTCAAAATTTTTTGCTACTTGTTTTTATTTTTATTTTAATCAAAACTAGATAAAAACTAACAGTAATTTTTACTTTTTGGAAATATTTAGGTTTTTATTAATGTTTAAAAACCGTCTTATTCCTAAATGACGTTATTCTTATAGTGGGCTTTGTTCTAACGTCTGTATGTATAACGTCTCCACATGTCTAATTTATTTTCTCTTAAAATTTGCATTTAAGAAAATATTTTTTGTGGTAACAATAGCATTATGAAGAAATGTTTTTTTTTCTTTCATGCTCTTAATTATTATCTATTCTATACATATAATAAATCTGTAGAAGGGTCAATTCTGTACATTGAAAATATTGAAAATATAAATAGCAGGGGGTGTTACTGGATCGATACCAAGACCAAATATGTGATTAAAAAAATTATTGTCTGTCTGTCTGTCTGTATGTGAAGGCATCACGTGAAAACTAAGGTTTCGGTTTCGATGAAACTTGGTATAATTATACCTTATTATCCTGGGCGTAAAATAGGATACTTTTTATCCCGGAAAAATACGTAGAAAAAAATCTTAATTTTTTCCGTGCGGACGGAGTCGCGGGCGGAAGCTAGTAATCGTATAATATGAAATGTTGTCCAACTACAAATCGAAAGGCACTGTATCCATTCAGAAAAATGTCTAAGCTGTACAAATGTGAAATCTACATTTAATTATACCATAACTTAATTATAAACCGTTACATTTAATTTATAAATCAAAAATTTACGGAAATTTGAGTTTGAAACATTTTTTATAAAATACAGCTTATGTAAAGGATAAAAATCAATAAACTTAAAGATACAGAATAAATAAACAATTACATATAAATGATATAATACATCTAAATGTTATACTTATCATTCTAAAAATCAACAAATAATAGGAATCAGAAAACATACTAAATGAAAATCATTATATTATGTCCCTAGTTGTATAGAAGAAAGAATCGTATCATATTATTGTTTTATTAAAAAAATGAACGTTATGCCTTAATAAAATTAACGCTCCCAATCCTATTTATGCATATAACTTAGCCACGCGTTACTCAAATAATTTTGTCCGTGGGCTAAATTAGCTTATGAGTAAATAAATAGTACAGAGATTCTTAAAAAAATATCAATCATCTAACGGATTGAAATAATTGGTAAGTACTTAAATAAATTTTATTTAACTGATAGCACTATAAAAAATTGTTATGAAGCTTTGTGTCTGTACTATTTATATACTCATGTGGTTGTAATGTGTGATGTTGACGCTAACATTGGCCAATTAATAGGAATATTTGCAACTTAGCACAAATAACGTCGAACAGAACGAACTTCTGTTCATTATTTCTTGTAATATATCGAACACAACGACCGCCTTGAGACGACGATATTACCACGAGGTTCCACTTGAATTTGATCAGGAAAGTGATGAAAGCTATCCAATCTATAGTTTTTATTTTACTTCAATACATGCAGTATTTCCAAGCATATTGTAATTGAGATATAAACTAATCGGTAAAATTGTATTAAAATCGGTTCAGTAGTTTAGTCCTAACTACTAAGTCCGTAGTACACAAACGGCATGGAACTTAAAAATATTTTGATTGGAATAAAATAAAACGTAATGTGTAGAATTTCATGAAGAATCCTGGTATCAGGAATTAAAAGCTGCAAATTCCCTGACACTGATCGTGTAAGTATTATTATCTGTTCATTTGACAAAGTATACAGAGTTATATTTTCTTGATTTCAAATACTGTTACGTCCTATTGTTAAAGTAAGCCTTGGAGTGTCTTGCCTTCCATTGCCACAAGGATCGTTGTTCCATTTGAATTCTCTTTTATTGATACTCAAATGCTTACGAATCGGAAAAAGGTAATCCTATCAAATAGTTACTTAGATATTTTTATCTTCAAATGAAAATTAAAATATCAAGGTGGAAGTTTATTAAGGGTTACCTAACAAATAAGTAATTATTGATTATGTAGTTTTAGACAGCAATGTGATATCTTCAAATAAAAAAATTGCATTCTTCTTCTGGGTAATAGAAGCAGTTTTGACACCAAAAATACAATAATTGTTATCGCTAGTCATTAACAAAATGAGAGGATAGATTTATATTTTCAAGCGTACTGCAAATGATGCATTTAATTCGTTTTATTAAATCTGTAATGTTCCAAGGCTATTTAAAGTCATGAATGCAAAAAAATAATCGTCTTCAGACAGCGATCTACATCTATAACGTTCTGCCTACGAATGTACTACATAATATAGTACATAAGAATAAAAAACTCGCACACCGAGGGCTCCGAACAAACCAATTTTTTATTATGTTGTAACTCTAAAATTTTATGATTTTCGAAATTATTCCTCAATCTGCGCTATAAGAGCTTATTTTACCCCAATTAAAAAACTCTACGTACACGGGAAGTACCCTGTAGGTGTCGATTCCCTTGCTAATGTCGAAATTTGCGAAAATTTGCAGCATAAACGGCTGTATCTTTTGATTGCGTTGGTTTATAAGTTTGATTTTTTCGCAGCTTCAATCGACTCAAGTAATCAATATAAATTTCAGTTAAATGTCACATTACGCGCTCCTTATAAAATGGGTCTTGACAGACAGACAGACAGATGGGCAGATGGGATGGACAGACGTAATCTTATTAGGGTTCTGGACCCTTAAAAACCAAACCCTTTGGGATGCAGCCGTTAATACTGCAATTTTTTGCAAATTTTGACATTTGCAAGGCAATCAAAACCGACAGGGTACTTCCCAAGTACATAAAATCTTTAAATTTGGTAAAAAGCAATGTTTTATAAAAACAGATATAAGAATAATTGCAAAGAACATGATTTTTAATTGCCATTTACAAATAAAAAAGTACTTAATAATTTCAACTTTCAACTAATATGAACGCCTACGTGTATTAACTTGATATTCACATTTAAAACTCAGATTTACAATTTAAAAGATTCCTACAGCATAATAAAAAAAATAAGTTTGTACGAAGCCCTCGGTGCGCGAGTCCGACTCGCACTTGGCCGGCTTTTTATTTTTTCTGAAACTTAAGGTTCCCTAACAAATAATAATATGTTGTATTTGTATGAAGGTAAGAATATGTTGTACAATTAAAGTGTTAAATTTCTTTTTGAGTTTGTCCTACACAAATTACATAGTATCACTTTGTCCTATATATAGGTCACAGTGAAAACCATTGTTCCCCATGTAGGTTTTATTACTATTTTTCCAGCATATATACACTTTTAACCATAATATACTAAAACTAAAAGAATTAAGAAAGAAATTATGTCTCTGGAATTTTTTCGTAAGCAGGTTACGGACTAAAATTTTTGTAGTTGATTATGTATATCGTTTTTAACCTGAGGGCAATTATAAATACCACAAAAACGATACCTTTCAATATAAACAAAACATATTATCATGTACATTTTATTTTGTATGAAAATGAAAAATTTAATTGAAGACGAAATTTAAAAAATAGTGATGTTGAATTTGTGAACATCCTGTATGCGGATTTTACGGGGAAATTATTGTCGGTTTTGATTTGAAAACGAAATATCTCTAAAATGGAACACAGTATCAAATTTTGAATTATATCATTAAAATCTTCATAAAATTTCTCGTAAAATGATGTAAAGAACAAATACAATATGTAAAAAAAAATATGATTTACCAGGGGTCAAAAACTAAGCAACGTACAGTTAAGTGATAGATACATATTTGAAACCATTATTTATGGTATAATTGTTGGTAATTTTCATTATTTCGGCACATAAACATTAGGTTATATAGTCAATAATAATAAAAAGACCAATAAATAATTACCGTTTTTCAACTTTCCGCAAAATTTTACATTTTGTAAAACTTTAAAAGTTAAAAGTTACTCGACTAAAGTATGACATAATTACTGTTATATTTCGAATATTTTATCGGTCAAATTATTATTGGATGGACTTTAAATATTCAGTAATTCATAAGCTATCAACTAAATAGTCGTTTATGCAGATTTGAACTATATTTGCGTTACAATGAGCCAATTTCCAACCGGCGGTGATTTGGCACAGATCTGTGCCCCGACAGACTACGGGTACAAAATTTTTGGCACAGATCTGTGTTCCGACAGACGAGGGTTTAATTAAACCAACATTTTAAAAAATGCATGCATGCATACAATGCATCTAATCTTTACTACAGTTCATAATTTATTTCTAAAGGTGTAAATACTTTCATGATGATAATTTTTCAATATATTTTTACTGCTATAATGTTTTGCCTGCTCATTCCTACTCCCGCACTTACTTGAAACAAATCAACGAGTGCCGCTCTAACATGCAACAACGCTGGCGGGTGGTTCGCCAGGTGAGCGAGCACAGCTCTTGCTGCTTCTGCGCCTAGCGCTAGTGCTCTAGGTGCTACGAGACCAGGTTCGGCGCGACCCACCCACCCCACTGCCCAGGAACACGCGCGGCAACCTGTGAAAGTGTAATGTTAGTTTTCTAGCAACTTGTCAGGTTGTTGGGGTGTTATATACTTAGTATTTTATAGTATGTACTTTTGTTGTGGGATGTGTCATGCTTGTATGGTAGAATATATAAAAAATATTGATACATAAATCTTATACTCCTGATGTCAATGTTCCCAATGCAATAAGCATTTTTTCCCCAAGGCTTTTAAAGTTTTCTCTTATTCAACTAGCTAGAATTGATATCAGTAATAACTCAGGCTCCGGAATCACAGACACAATAGAAAATCTATTGTGTCGTGGACCGATCGGGCCGCTTGGTGCTCAATGGGTTAAACAGAATTCTTACCTAACATCATATCAATGCATTTGGCTCTCTCCTCTGAGTTGAGAAGCATTAAATTCTGTGTTGTTATATCAAGTAATATCCTTACTGGCTCTGTGTTTTGTAGAGTTGAGTCTGAAAGAGGACATCAAAAGTATAACACTACACCATAATATACAGAAAAATATAATACAAAAGCATAACCACATCAGGAAAAACTTACAAAATTTAAAATGAAGACTGTAGACATAGATAAATATTTCTATTTTGTATATTGGAATTCTACTGGAATAATAATGGAATTATAACTGATATATAACTTACTTGGTAAATTAGCTTTGTCTGTAGCAATATCCATAATCAATGTAATGCACCATGGAGCTACAAAAGGGGCCCAAGATTCACCAAGACTACATAGTTCTGGGCCAATCATACTAACAGCTTCTAAGGATCCATTGGTGTTGGAATCAACCTGAAACAAATAAATTAAATAGCTTCAGATTCTCCAAATTAGTATTATGAGTTTAAAAACAAAACTTAGTATAATAATGTGCCTCAAGATACTAAATAATTCCCAATTGCATATTCAAAACATCTAACACTTAATGCTTGTACATTTGAATAAGCATTTAGTATTCATCATCATCATCAGCCCATATACGTTCCCACTGCTGGGACACAGGCCTCCTATGAGGGTACAGGCCATAATCCACCACGCTGGCCAAGTGCGGGTTGGCGGATGACACATGTCGTCAAACTTTTTAATTCTTCGACATGTCGGTTTCCTCACGATGTTTTCCTTCACCGTTCGAGCAGTGGTGATGTTACAACATGCGCAGATAAATTGAAAAATCAATTTATTTCCTGCGCGCTCGCCTGGTCTCGAACCACGGACTTATCGATTCAAAGTCCGAGGTCTCACCACTGAGCAGTATTCAGTGTAAAACTAGCTAATTTCAAGTGAAGGTAAATAAGTAATGATTTCATCTATGATGGTATGATACTTAGGTTCAAATTAAAGTGTATGGCAAAATACTTACTTCAAAATCAACTTGGTTCACTGAAATATTAACAGCATCATGAAAAACCATCGCAAAATATTCTAAAACGGCATCTCTTGCTGCTGGGAAGGATTTCAGCAAAGATATGCCAGTTTTTGTCAGTTCTGGAGCATTTTGAAAGTTTTTTCTTGAAACTCCATATATGAAGTTATTTAAATCACTGGACAGTGAAGTAGATTTTGCTGGGTTATTCATTTTTGTTGATTAATCAGTTATAAATAAATAAAACCTCACGCCGACAACAAAAATTAAAAATTAAAATGTCAATGTCAAATTTGTAGATGTAGCTTGTCAACATACTGTCAAAAAAAACGTTCTGAATTAACAAAAATGTTTCTAAATAAATATTATCATTGTAGATATGAAAGTCTATAAAGAAATTATTATAATATTGTTTGAAAATATTTTATTATAGTATATCTTTTTAATTTTACAGGTTTTGTTTAATTTCTAAATTCGTCTCACCTACCTTCAACATATTTTGAATGTAAGGCGGGAAATTAGATTTTTAATTATTAAAACAAGCTTTTCGTATGTAAGTTCGTATGCATATTGAAATCAAATAAGTATTATATTTATAATTAATTGTTTTATACCAGAACAGTGAAAGGGCAATAGTATTTTCGTTAGTGGAATGATAGCAAAAGCCAAAAATACCACCCTCTCCACTTCACCTCACAATCCGCCTCGACGACAATAGGTGAAACCTGAAAGGTTACTGATTGCCACACAAGAACTATGAAAGTTTTGCAATCCACTCTAGACATTATAATTGACCGTTTGTGATGGAAAAGCACCTAGGTACCTACTCTTATGTTGTAGGAACTTGAGCTTTAGCAATAAGTTGGATATTTTTATATTTCGCTTATTGATTTTAACAGGAAAATGATCTGTGAAAGGGTATAAATGATTTTCTTTTAATGATCAAAACGCTTTTAGGCTCTTTATGCTTTAGCATTCTTATCGTGTTTTACTTTATGAGTCGTCACGGTAAAGTTGAATTAAGTGTAGAAACGAAGGACCCTGGTTTACATTCTTGGCCTTATCTAAGACGAAAGTGACATTACTATCTGGCTAAAAACAAAAAGAGATATGTGTCTGCCCTAAACGCTATACCATGGGAACTGTTTTTAGGGTTCCTTTTTTCATTAAAAAACCTAACTTATGTAAGTTCCTATTTTACGGAACCCTCGTGCCGTAAAGAGAAATACTCGAACATGCCTCTAATCTGTAGGCCCTGTAGTTACACACCATTATTAAAACAATCGCTGTGACTCGCTCGGCTGTTTCGAGAAGATTTGGGATAAATTAAAATTCTCTTGATGCTACCTATAGAATATAAAGTACCTACTTAAGTTAAAATCCAATTTAACACATTAGTAATCTAATGTCTAATTACAGAAAAACCAAAAATATGTTTAATCCATGTCAAATTAATATGAATACCTATGTAGTTATAAATTAACTTGATTCTCACATACTTTTTCGGTACCTTCGCGAGACGACAATATCGTCATTGCAAAAAAATTATTATGCTTAGTATTTCTAGTAATGTAAAACGTTGTTCTTTGTACAATGCAAAAACATATCGAATATTTAATTTAAACCAGTAAATAGGTACATACAAAAATAAATTTCGTACTTATAGTAGAACTGCAGCAAGTGATAACTTACAGCAATAATTATTCGCCAAATTTAAACACGATTGCATAATATGAGGATTTATGAAGATATCTATTAATAGTAATTCCACCCTATGGCCTGGGGGTGACGTTGATCGCGTGCGCAGAATTTATTGATTTCCCGCCCCCGCTCCCTGCACCCACGCATACCCCTGTAGTGCCTGGCTTGCACTAACGCATACACCAATATAATAGCACAGTAATAGAATGAAAATATTAGCACGATATACTAATTACGGATAATACACGACGAAAGCTCTATGAGTTTATTTTGATAAATTGCACATTGTAAAATAAGAAATTATAAAATGACCTTTTCAACTCTATCGATAAAAAGTAACCAGCTATTCATAGAATTTTCATAAATTATGTTATGTCGAGTATTAATCAGTAGGTACGTGTGCGGTGTGCCTACATTTTAATTTAAATTAAGTACTTGAGTTCTCTTATGTTTAAATTAATCAGAAAAATAAGTATAAGTAATTCTTATATAAATTTAAAAAATTTTTCTTTTCTTCATCATATCTCTCTGTTACGAAACCCAAACCTCCTATCCTGTATAATTTTTCACGTTATTTTCACAAAGTTACAAGTAGGTACTTGGTTAAAATGAATTTTAGAATATTATGCCGATGAGTAAATCAAGCGCCCTTGGAGCTTTCACTAAGCTTGCAGTTGTATGCCGACAAAACCCTTCGATATGTTTATTTATCATTATTTTTATACATATAAATATGTTTAATCTTCCTATTTGGAAATTGCTAAAGACGTATACCTTCTTCCGATACTCACTCTTTACGATTTACGTTTATTACCTAGGTACTTACCTAAAGCCTTTAAAGCACACTTTATTCTTGTTCTTATTTTCTACGTAATTTAAACGAATTCTCGGATAATTAAAAATAAGATACACGAAAATTATATTCACGCGCATTCTTGCACCAAAAAGACATCCTACAGCATGCTCAATAGTTCATTCACATATCGATACATTTTAAGAGTAAATCACAATCCTTATTTCTTACGACTCTAATTTTGATGAAGAGTGAAAATAATTACCTACCTACACGTATTTATCTTATTACCGGTATACATTGGAAATAACATCAGACTAAGGTCAGACTTGAGAGCTTTTTGAAATTTAGATATCCTATAACTAATCATAGACCGTCAGTGCCTTAATGAAAACAACATTTACTTTATTGATAACTTCAAAATAAAAATGTATCGCTATAAACAAAGCGTTGCATTCGAAAATGTAGCTAGGTATTAGCTTTCAGTGCGTACGCGTCTTTACCGCCTCTTGAAGTAAGCTTTCAGGGTTTAAAAGCTATCTAAGATGTATAGTAGGTGTTTACTATTTACTAAAAGCCTTTTGTGCAGAAAGAACCTATTATGTCTCTCGCAGTTTCTGGAGGTATTTTAGAAATAATTTTGTTTAAGCATTGCATTACAGGTGGTGCAGTACCCTTCGGAAAAATAAATAAATATTATAATTATATGTACTTGCTCTCGCGAGTCTGTTTGATGATTAATGAAAAATGAATTAGAATTTTTGATATAGAAAAATTTGTAAAAGATAAAAAAATATATTAGGAATATATTTCTTTATTGTATTACTTATTGTAAATTGTAATTACCTAACTAGTTGGCTATGTAAAAGTTAAGCATAACAGCAACTGCTTCTTATTGTTTAGATGTTTATCTTATTTTGTTCAGTTGGATAACGGTAAAAAATAAATAGATAATGTATAATTTAAATTTACAAAATTAGCTGGTCAAATAATGTAAAACACGAGCGCTATATATTTTTCTTCAGGTTCAATGACCTTGACGCGTTGCGTCAATTTGAAAATCAATAAAATCTATCATAGGTAGGTAGGTAAAATGCATTGTGCATAAATGAATGCAAAAGCGAAATTCCAGGAAGTGGATGTTATTCCCATTTGTTGAAATGTAGACTTTATGTCCAGAATTTTATGAATCCTCGATGATTCTATCAGTGACCCTATTTTCCGAGCTTTTGGTAAGAGAGTTTGCGCGTGAACAGGGTGGCTTCGGGTAGCGGCGCGGCGGAAAGGTGGGCGCCGTCGCCGCTCCAAACCTATGCGCGGCGCTCCCCTAGTCTCTGCCGCATACGCGCACGCGCGCGCAACCGACGCTACGCGTAGCCCCTGCCGAGCGTGCCCGAATCGCGACGTCAACCGTGGATCGATGAGATAAACGCGCAACCCCGCTTTGCGTTAAATCAATACCATATCCATCGATTTTCACAGCCGCAGCCGCCGCACACCGAACTTGAGGGTCGCAAGCGGTGGTTGCGCGTGTTTTATCATTTAAAATGTGTGAAGCTGAAAATTGTGCTATTATTATGTTCATCTAGATCGCTGGTATTGCTATCGAAATGTTCGTAATATTCTAGATTCGAAGTGTTTTGAGGTAATTTATTTAATATTACATATGTTCATTGAATTAAACACATACGTATACCGTACATATAAAGCATATAAGATCAGTAATGCTTTTTATTGACATGTTATAATTTCCAAGTTATCGTTTAAATTTCACGAATATTGTTTGTGTTTAAATTCGTGCACTTTTCTTTAAAAATAATCGGGTTTTATTGTTGATGTTTGCGACTTTGCGTTTAGAAACGTTACATAGATAAACCAATAATTATTATATGTTACAACTTATTCAGTAATTATTAATTTATTAAAACGTACATACATTTAAATTATTTATAAAAACATATATTGTAATTCATGCATTATATGAAATGAATTTAAATATTTTGAAAGTTAACGCTTTTGTTAGCAGATGTAGGCAGAAGTAGAAGTTTGCCGAATTGATAAACGAAATGAGATTTTTTTTGTTTGTTATTGCCTATTGGCGGGCTTTTCGATGTTTGCAATGAGAATTGTAATTACCTATTGTATTATTTTCTAATTTATTGAATGGTGTTCGTATGCAATTGGAGTGGAGAAAGATAATGTTTTTTGCTATAGATGGTGTGAATCTGAAGCGGCAAAATGACGTCAACTGATACGTATCAGTTAAAATGGCATTCGCACAGTTCACATTTGAACGGTTCTGTGGCGGCGTTGCTTCGCTCGGAGAGATTTACGGATGTTGTTTTGTGCACGATGGACGGATCGCAAATACCGGCGCACAAGTTCATCCTAAGTTCTTGCAGCGTGTACTTCAGCACGTTGTTCGAAGGTCAGCGGTCGGTAACGAGAATGGGTGGCATGCTGTATGTCGTGCTGCCTTCGGAAATATCTACGAAGGCACTGAAAATTCTTGTGGAGTATATGTATAAGGGTAAGTTCATCCGCACCTTCATAGGTAATGATATAACAAATTATTTTTTCTTCTACTTTATGGTCTTTAAAAATTATCTTACATTAATATTTTTACATTATATTTAATAGTTACCAAACTGTTGTAGTCTTTCTTATAATATGTTTACTAGCGAATTATATATTATGTTCAAGGTAAATTATTTATTACCTTTCAATTGTTATACCTATCCATTTATTTCAGGTGAAACAACAGTATCCAATGAGGTTTTAGATATTGTACTAAAAGCTGGGGAGGTTTTAAAGATCAGGGGACTCTGGCGACA
Organism: Colias croceus; assembly: GCF_905220415.1. Taxonomy (NCBI): domain Eukaryota; kingdom Metazoa; phylum Arthropoda; class Insecta; order Lepidoptera; family Pieridae; genus Colias; species Colias croceus. Next base: position 9,718,627 of record NC_059542.1, read on the forward strand.
GACAGATGAAGTTGGAGGAGATTCCACTCCAGCGGAGAAGACCACTACAACTGCAAATACTGCAAATAAACCACCTGAAAAAACTAAAGAAGTTCCAAAAATAACTTTGAAAAAGGATGACAAGTTACTCAAAGCTTTTAACCCTGTTCAAGGGCAGGGGAATAGGTAAGATTAATTAGTAAATAATTAATAACTAATAGCTTTTATTTAGTAACTGATTATTACAATTTTAATATTTATAGAACAGATGATTAATTTGATTTTTTTTTTACTCTAATACAAGTTTATTATCTTATACATACAGACATATTACAATATTATGCTAACCAAATTTTTTTTTCAATGTTTAATATAAATTAATTAATGTTGCAAGGTTTTTAGTACTTTTTTTTTTTTGTATAGAGGAAACACTACAAATCTACATTTAATAACTCAGGCCCCAGAATCCTGAATCAACAATAGAAAATCTATTGTGTCGTGGACCGATCGGGCCGCTTGGGGCTCAATGGGTTAATAAAAATTATTTTTTATAATTTTTTCCAGACCAATGTTTATTGGCCCACCAAAGCTAGTATTCATCAAGACCAGTGACGGCACCACGCAAGCCGCCATACGTCCAGGTGTACCCAAGGGTCAAACGATACTGGTTGCCCCTGCACCGTCCGCAGAGACCACTTCCACAATCACCATGCCAACGTCCACAGTTACCGTGGCAACGGAGGAGAACAGTGAAGACAGTATACCGACTAGAGTGTTGAGACGGAACGCCAATGAAAGAAAGTATGGGAAGAAACAGAAGACTGACACTGAAGAGGGGAAGGATGATGATGCGGCTTCCACCAGTTCAAGTAAGTAGTTGCAGATACATTAAATCTTTTGGCCATAATAAAACATAATAAGATCTTGACTTGAACAAATAGATGGGATAAATCTATTTGTAGAACTCAAGATAATTATTTTTTTATATTTTAGTAATGAAATCATCAAAGCAATGAAATAATAATTAAAGCTAAAAATCTCTGGATAATTGGAATTAAGCAATTTTAGAACATTGATATTAATAATTTATTTCAATTATTTGTAGAAAGATACAATAAATTGTATTGTTATTTCTAATAAAAATAAAATTTTTCGCAATAACTGTACTGTATGTGTTTTGACCGCCTCCTTGGTACAGTGGTTGACGCGTGAGCGTAGAACCGCGGGGTCCTGGGTTCGATTCCCGGTGGAGACGAAGAAAAAAAAAATGTCTCGGTCTGGTAGGACACAGAAGGCTGATCACCTTCTTGTCCCTAAAGAAAATCGATCAGTGAAACAGATGTATGCATAATGCATCTGCCCCTTACCCCACTACGGGGACACGGGACATCACTTATTATATATATATATATAGTTTATAAAACATTGTTTTCTCAATTCTTTCTCATATAAAACTTGCTATAAAATATTCAATATCCATATAGTCTCTATTATTCTAACATCTATTTTATCTTACAAACACAAAATACAATTTCTAAAAAAAATACAAACTTTACAGAGAAATCAACCCATAGCAGTACTGTCGAAGTCCAAGTTAAAGAAGAACCAGACTGGGACGCAAGCAGTATTGAAGAGGAAGAACGGTCGATAGCCGAGATGTTTCAAGCAGAAATGAGTGTTAAGTCCGAGCCGTGTGATGAGGTGGACGTCGAGGAGGAGGGGCTGGTTAGTTATTGCTTTTAATTTTACTTTTTATTGTTATATTGTTTGGCGATGTCACAAAAATATCTTAAGAAATAAAAAAGATTTTTGGTGTCAACGCCAAACACATACATTCAACGCCAAAAACAAAACAAAAAAGTTTCACGTCTGACACGTTGCAAATTGTGACAAACGCCAAACAAGCTGCAACGTGTCAGAAGTGAAACTTCTTTGGCAAGATTCAAAGATACGCCCTACTCCATGACGTGACTGTATTGCCATGTCGCGACCTTGAGAGTTTACTCTTTCTCAAGGTCGCCTACAAGTTTCACTTCAAAACTTGTTTTGTTTTGTCTAGTTATGTTTCGAAATAAATTAAAAAATGAAATATAGAAAGATATCTCGTCTAATTATTCCTGAAAAAAATAATTCTGTTTCCAATCACTATTTATTTTTATTGTAAACAAAAAATATCTCTTTTCCATTTGATATTTTTAGTTTTATGGCATTCAAATGCTTTATAAATATAAATTCGTGTCGCGCCTCGTGATCGAACTAATTTTTTCTATCCATACTAATATTATAAATGCGAAAGTAACTCTGTCTGTCTGTTACTCAATCACGCCTAAACTACCGAACCAATTTGCATGAAATTTGGTATGGAGATATTTTGATACCCGAGAAAGGACATAGGCTACCTTTTATTGCGGTACCACGGGCGAAGCCGGGGTGGACCACTAGTTTTTTATAAATTTATATCTCTTTTCCACGCGACTTATTGACGACGCGGTTGGCGCAGTGGTAAAGTACTGCCTACTGAGCCGACGGTCCCGGGTTCGATCCCCGGTCAGGGCAAATAATTGTGTGATGAACTCAATTATTTGTTCTTGGGTCTGGGTGTTATTATCTATATATGTATTTATTAAATATTATATTTATCGTCGCCTAGTACCCACAACACAAGCCTTAATTGAGCTTACTGTGGGACTAGGTCGATTTGTGTAATAATGTCCTATAATATTTATTTATTTATTTATTTATTCCAGCTATACAGCCCGCTGTCGTGCGAGCTGTGCGCGGAAGTGTTCACAGTGCCGGCGGCGTGGGTGCGCCACGTGCAGGAGCACGCGGACGGCGGCGGCCAGCACGCGAGGAAACGCAAACGGCGCTCTGCTGTGAGTTACATAATTATTGGCTCTAGGTAGAGCGAGAAGAGACTTGGAGAAGAGACTTGACTTTGGTCCCAGTGCTAGATAGAACGAGAATGGCAAATGGCCCTGCTCTAGGTGGAGTCAGGACATGCTGTGTAGTGCTGTTTAGTGTTTACCATATATAATACTCAGTGCCCGCGCTAGGTAGAGCTGTTATCAAACATAATAAACGCAGTGCCGGATCTAGGTGGAGCAAGAATGAACTTTATCTATAGTGCTCATGTATATCCATACTAATATTACAGGGTTACTTGTAAAACACCAGCAACCTCGCAGGACAAGATAGCTAACATCATAAGTAAGTTACTTTGTTACTTAAAGTAACAAAATTTATTCTACGACTTTTGGCATAACACAATAAATTATTTTTAAATGATTTTTTAAACTTTTATTGTACTCTCCTAACATTTGTAAGTTTATGTTCTATTCATTATCGGATGGACGACGCGACACCCTCTTCCCCCTCCTATTCGCTTCTTGTTTACGTAATTTTTTGATGCGCGTAGAGTTTATAATATTCAAACGGAAAATTAAATGAATATTTATTTTTGTATGAAAATAAAATCTAACAAATTATCAAAAGTCGTAGAGCAAATGTTGTTGCTTATGATGTAGCTATCTTGTCCTGCGAGGTTGCCGGTGTTTTACAAGTAACCCTGTATAAATGCGAAAGTAACTCTGTCTGTCTGTCTGTTACTCAATCATGCCTTAACTACTGAACCTGTTTGTATGAAATTTGGTACAGATATATTTTGATAGCCGAGAAAGGACATAGGTTTTATCCCGGAAATCCTACGGGAACGGGAACTATGCGGGTTTTTTTTTCTTTGACTGCGCGGGCGAAGCTGCGGGTGGAAAGCTAGTTGTATAATATACGCAGAACATACCGGCTCTAGGTAGAGAAAAGAGCATACATTGTACTTCTAACATATTTTGCACATGCAGCGCCGGCTCTAGGTAGATCAAGAGCAGCGTACTTTATTCGCAGTGCCGCCTCTATGTTGAGCAGCATACTTTGTGCTGATAACATACATGTTGTGCTAACTCCTAGGTAGATCAAAAACAGCGTACATTACTAATTACTTGCCGGCTGCATACTTAGAGCTGCTAATAAACATACATGGAGTGCCTCTAGAGCGAGAAAAGCATTTTACCGATATTTGATTAAATTAGGTAATAAAATAAATGGCGGACTTAACATTAGTTTCCATCAAAATACCTTAATCTGCTTTGTGTGTATGTGTAATCAATTTTAATTGTTTACTCATTTAATAATTATTTATTTTAGAGCGACGACACAGAAGAAACAACAGCCCTACTACGTTGCGATCTCTGCCAGAAGCATTTCCCGAATCCCGCGGAATGGGTTCGACACATACAGAGCACACATACTGAGACTGGTGCGTGTCATTTTAATATTATATTTATTTTTAAAATTATTTCTATAACTAGGTGCTCAACCCGGCTCTGATCGGGTTATTTTTTAGTTTTTGACAATCTTGAGATGTAAATGGTGTAATTACTACGACTTTCTAGGTCGAAATTTAAATTAGTAAACTTAGTGAAAAATAATAGGTGATTAACGTTATTGAAGTTTTTTTTATATTATATAGCACATGCTTTTAATAATAATATGACACTATTCTGATTTGATATTTGAATTTAGAGGAATTTCTTGCCTATTCACTAGTAGATTTTTTTTATGCAACGACCATTAGAAATTAGTAAATATGTAGTATCTTACAATAGCCTAGTTATTTTACCTAGAGTGATCTTATTTTATATAAAAAATAATTGCACTTTCAATTTTTTTACTGGTATCATACTATCAATTAATCTTATATTTTATAGCAGTATCATAGTTACTACCAATTAATCTTATATTTTTTTTTTTTTATTATTATTTATTCACACATAATGTACAATAATCCATATACAAATATTTTGGTATGTTCATAATATTATTTTCAGATATTATGATGTGCTACTAACTACTATATACCATTATTATACTAACATAGCTGATTGATTGTTATGTATGTGGCTAATTCTCGACGGACACAACATCAACTCAACAATTTTTTCATATTATTATAATAATAAATATAATGAAAACTCCACGCTATTCTCTCTATCTTGTTCCGTGTTTTATTTTTGCTATAAGCGTTTTTTTTATTTAGCAGCACAAACGCAGTCATGATAATCACTTCAGTTATGTTGACATTGTAAACTTGGAGTTTTTGTTTTGCAATTCATCGGTGTTGCCAATTTGCGATGTTTTTCCCCCCAAATTACCATTTTTTTATATTCTGTTTTTTTATCGATGTTGAATGAATTTACTAAATGTTCTACTGCATGGTAATGCTTAAATGTGAACTCGCGCAGAAATGTCAATTTTATTTTTTATTTTTTTTTATTTTTTGTGATTTTCAATCCTGTAATGTGATTGGCAACGTTGATTGCAAGGCGGGCCCCAATAGTCCACATGATAGTGTATATCTAAGCGTCGGTTCGGTGTTCGGTTGTCCAGAATTGGCCATATCAAACAACAGTGCAGCACCAAAACGTCACAATCGTTTCACAGACGGCGAGCAAAACAAGACGTGTGGCCACTGCAACAAGAACTTCCCGTCGCATGCGTCCATGCTCATACATATGCGCACGCACACAGGTTTGTGTGGACTTTTTTTCTATAAAACGTAAAAAAAAGTTGAAGTGAACATTGAAAATCGGTGAATAGATTTTAGAAAAATATTTGGGTGGAAATCAGTTCAATAAAAAACATATTTTAACAAAAATTTAGGGTCATCATTGAAAATCATTTCACATTTATTCATGTTCGAAATACCAAATTTAACTTTTTTAATTTAAAGTTCGTGTATATTAGAAAATTATAATAATGTTATAACATTTTAGTACTTAAATCTAAGTTTTAAATTCCCATCATCATCATCGTTTTTTATGACTGCCTACTTTTTATTATAACGCATACGCGACGTAGTCGCGTCACCTGTAGGTTTAGTGTGAGTTTGATCGAGTACGAAACGTTAATATCGTGTCTATCATCGAAATTTGTATGGGGAATCAAAGCTTCCTCATACGTCCGCTAGGGGCGCTATTCGATTACCCATACTAATTCGGCTGTGACGCAGACGCGATAGTAACGTTTCGTACTCGATCAAAGTCACACTAGGGGTACTGTTATAAAACCGCCCATTTCTCCACGACACATTATATTTTCGATTTTTTTTTTGTTATCTGTGGAAATATTTATTATATTAATCCTACAGGCGAGCGCCCGTTCGTCTGTGGGCTCTGCAACAAAGGGTTCAACGTGAAATCGAACCTGCTCCGTCACCTGCGCACGCTGCACAACCACGTGGTGAGCCCCGCGCGGCTGCCCGACGAGCCCGGCCCGTCTGAGCTCAAGCGGGAGGCCTGAGCCAGGGGAGGGGGGGCAGGTAAACATAACTATTAGTCAGTTCTTTAAAGAAACGAATCTTCAATGGCGGCGCTTATCATTCCCTCTCGCTCACACACGGCCGTACGGTATGCAAAAAAAAGGGAAAAATTAAATCACTAAAATGTATTTGATTTTCCCTATAAGTAATAGTTTTTATCATAAATTTACAATGACAATTATGCATTTGCGAAAGTAAATAATGTTTTATTGGAATTTGACAAAATATGTTCTTTGGGAAAAGTTGTTCAGTTTTATGGGCTTATTACAAGTATTATGGGGATTTTATTACATTCTGTATACGTTAATATGATAATTCATATAAATACACAAATACAATAACAAAAAAGTTTGTCAACAAACAATTTGAAATAATTAATAAAATAATTATCAATTTACGTTATTTTTATTTTCTTTTTTGCTGATCCTACCATCTGTCAAAGTCAGCTTTGGCCGCCATTGAAGATTCGTTTCTTTATTGAACCAACTAGGTAATAGATAATTATATAAGCTTTTATTACCTTTTACAAACAAATTAAAGTAAATGAAATGAAATGTTGTAAATTGGTAGCCTGGTCTTGGAAGGTGGTGGAATGCGAATTAATTAAACGTAAAACAAAACATGGTGAAAATTCGTCGTTAGAAAAACGTATTAGATTATTATTTAAAGAAAATTTGTGCAAAAATGTAAAGTATATTTTTATGCAAAACTTCTTTATTTTTAATTTTAGTGTAAAAGTAATAGAATCAAAATTGTAGATAATTCAATTTGCTACGAATAATGGCCTACCGAATTTTTTGTAGCATTCTAGTTAAGGAAGTCTAGAGAAGTGCGAAAACTCTCTTTATAGATATACATTTATATAAATGTAAAAGTTATATTAAAAATATAACTTTTTATAAAAGTGCATAAAAATGTATTAGGTACGTATCGAAGTATGGATTTTTATTTTATTCTACATATACATTTGTATGTATAACAGGTAGAGGGCGCGGGCGGCCCCGGTCCGCGTACACGCTGGCGATGGCGGGGGCCAACCGGCGCGCGAACGACAAGAAGGCCGACGCGAGCGCGCTCCGCAAGCAGAGCTACTCGCTGTTCCTCAAGCAGCGCGCCGTGCTCTTCTCCGCCAAGAAGTGGAAGTAGGGCGCGACACGCTACCCGCGGCGCTTGACACGTTCCACGTTTGAATGTTGACGTTTCGAATTTTTTTTTTTTCATGTGCCTGTTTGAATATGACGTTTCAGTTTTTTTATATGTGTCTATTTGAAATTTGACGTTTCAAATTTTTTTTTCATGTGCCTGTTTGAAATTTGACGTTTCAGTTTTTTTTTTTCTTTTTCTTATGTGCCAGTGCTAGAAGTAGATTGGAAATATTTAACCTTCTTTGTGACTTAAATTCGAATTGGAAATTAGCTTTTTTTTGTTTTGTGCATGATGTGAATTAATACGTAGATTTGAATTTCTTATTGAATAATATTTGAACAAATGATATGTCAAGATAAAATACATTTACGTACTTAATATGTATATTGTATGTATAGTATAGTAGGTTCTCCAACCGAAATAATTGTTGTTAGACAGTTGTACTTACTATTCTATTAAAATCATGCCAAGACAGTTTAATTTAGTAATTATTATATTTGAAACGATTGTTTTTTATATGTAGGTAAGTAACTACATGGCCATACGAAAAAAATTTATCTTTAAAAACTTTTTAAACGTGTTTGGAATTGTGTCAAAAATAAAATAAAAGCGTCTATTTGGGGGTAGCAAAGTGTTGCGTCACTACATGTCCTGCCCTTCCTCCTTTAATTTTATTATTTTTATAAGAGTATATTTATTTTTTATAACTAGTCATAACTAGATCTCATTCTTTTAATTGAAGATTTAATTTTAAGTCAAACATGTAGTCAGTCGGACATACAAGCAAGTTTTAGGATTAATTATAAGTAATATTTCTCAGTATCAAAATATGTAGCTGATATCCAAAGATAATTTGAGATTTTCTATGGGTTCATACTAAATATTCTTAGAACAGTAATCACACTTAAAAATTTAATAAATATGTTAAGAGGAGGCTCCCTAACAATAGGTTAGACTGCTACGGTGCTAGACGCTAACACAGCCGTAATAAAGTTGAATATCGCGTGCGCTCTTTGATCGCGTTCGAGCTCGAAACTAAATCTCGTAAGAATTGAGATTCTTATTTCGCTTTTAACTAAACTAAAAATTGATCTAGAGAAAAAATATCTTGGGATTGGTAGTTACCTATATTTTCTTACTGTTAACATTTATTTTAGACATAAAGTCCAAGTAAATTTTTTTAAAAATTTATTAATCCTTAAAAAAGGCATAATTTTTGAATAAAAAATGAATCGAGCGAAAATGTTACAATTACGTAACTGTCTTGTACATGGAAAGAAAAATACCCAATAAATCATATACTAAAGTTCCATTTTGATTGTATGTGTGACTGTTTCAGAATATTAATGCAAATTCACATAAAATTTAGGGAGCCTCCTCTTAAGAAATTTCATATTTTGTTCAATGGTTAATATCTAGTCAGTATGGATCCTCAATAAGTTAAGTAGGTGTAAGTTTTAGCGTTCAACTTGCTTGTGATTGACTAAATTTAATTGTAATTTAAATAGGTTTTAGAATAGAAGAATAATTTATGTTATATACCTCTTGCATTTATAAATTAATTTATTTGATTTTAAGATTCCGTTTGTGTGATACAGTACTGTAGTTGCGATTTAATGTATTTAAATACTCATGTGTAACATGGAGTCTGTATGATTAATGTTTGTACTATTTTATAAAATAGTATGTGAAGAATAAAATACTGAAATAAAAATATTTGTTTTATTTTTTTAACCACTATTTATTTTGCTAAATGTATAAGTACATACCTATATTAAAAGTTCAAAAACCCCCCGACACAATATTTAACCTTTTAAAAGTAAAAAACACGAATCCACACGAGTATATTTGTAAGGATTTAGTTTTTCTGTCTCACTTTCACCCCTCATAACTTTTAAACGGCTCAACTGCTTTTCATCAAATATGTCTCAGGAAACCTGCACACTTGTGTACGCATTTAATGTAAAAAAGACTAAATTGTAATCGTTGAATTAGATCGTGAGATTTGATGCCACAAACAGACAAACACTTAACACACATACATACACATGGCACACATCAACTTTTAACACCATTGAGTTAATATGTACTACGTACAAACTACGTACATAACACCCCTCGTTTTGCATCGATGGTTTAAAACATCAAATATTATGATACAAGTCACGCATAAGTCACGTCAAGTAAAAAGAACGCTGACGGTTAAGCTGCGCATACATAATTACAAACCTTTTCTCTTTATAATATTAGTGTGATATTAGTAGATAGTATAGATAATTTTTTTAAATTTGGCCTAAAAAAGAGAAATTCTCGATGATAGCTTACAAAAAAAAATTACATCTATTCATAATATAATGACCGAGTTATATTTTGCACATCAAGTATAACTATAACTTACAGATTTAAATTGAACTTTCAGCAACCACTTGAGTCCTTATATTGTTTACACATTTTAAAAGAAAGTTTTAGTGCAAGTTATATTTTGGCTGGAAATTCTTATGAATTTATATTTATCGCACCAAAATTTGGCACATGATAAAAAGTGAATAAAATTTATAGTAAAAGATGATTACGCAACACGGAGACGGGTCGTGCTGGAGCCGGGAAACAACAACAATAGGTAGCCATGCGTGTTCGGGCATAAATCACTTAATACTACAAAGAGATTATTTATGTGAGATGTAAGCTAAATCACAAAATCTATTCAGTGGTTTGCAAATTACTTTGTATGAGGTTTTCGCGTGAATCGGTAAAAATTATACTTTCTCACAAACTTTTACGACTATAATATTATGGTAAGATAACAACAGAATAGTTCGTATTTTTCCACATTGTCTGCTCTTGCTCAAATAATTCGTATCGAAAGGGTGTCAATAAGATTTTGCTAGAAGTTTTTATGCAACAAGCGACTTGCATTGTAAAAATTGCAGTCAGTGGTACCTAACAGTTTTAAATTGACTTCAGCAAGAAGTTGAGGAAGTTCCTAATAATTGTGATTGGCTAAATTAAATAAATTTGAATAAACAGCATTGCATTTATGAATGTATGAGGTGATATTAAATTTAAAATTTCGATCTTAACATTCCTTTTCTATCTTATCACAAAAATACTGTACCTACCAGCCTACTGCAGTTGCGATTTTAATTGATTCAAATAGTCATATCATATTATGTAAACATGAAGTCTGTATTGTTTTCGTTTGTACTTTGTAAAATAGTATGTGAAAAATAAAACACAGAAATTTGAAAAATAGTTTTATTATCTTAACCACAATTTAATTGTTATACAAAAGTAACATGATAGGCACATCGGTATGGAATACTAGATATTTTAGTTATCGTCTTCTTCGATTTTCGGCGCCAAGTAATAGCGAATGTGGCCGATGTCCGGAATGCGGTACTCCACAACGAGGGGCACGTCCGCGGACATTGATAATTGCACCTGAAACAGAAATATTATATTTTTGATACATATTTTTATAATATTGTAATGGAAATGAACAAGTTTGGTGATATTTGAGTATAATATAATCCCAATTTATTTAATCACTAAATCAGAAATGTATAAAATTCTATATTTTTTTTATTATTTATAAAAACAGAGCAAGAAAATATAAAGATGATTGTGTAATTCTATAACTTTAAATTCGAAGTGACTTCATGATATTATATTAGGTATATTAACTGCATTGATCAATATAATTTTACATTTACAAAAACGTAAAATGTAATCACACCAAAAATTTATTTTAGTTTCTAATAGAATTATTCTGGTCTCATCTTACTCTACATTTATCTCTTACTAGCTTACCGCCCGCGGCTTCGCTCGCTTTGTCTAAAACCTAATAAATTATATACTAAAACCTTCCCCTTGAATCACTATCTAAAAAACCGCATCAAAATCCGTTGCGTAGTTTTAAAGATTTAACATACAAAGGGACATAGGGACAGAGAAAGCGACTTTGTTTTATACTATGTAGTGATATTCAATACAAATCAAAATTATTTCTATAACACAACTTACTATAACTAATAACTATACTTTACCTGTGGACTCAAAGAAGTAGCCTTAGTGAAATAGTTAAGATACTGGCAGGCGAACGTGAGTGTGACAGGCTCGTCCATCTCAATAATAACCGCTTCCTCCTCTTTGTCGATGGACGCAGTTTGTGCTAACTTCACGTTCGCTGAACCGATGTCGCCGCTCGCTGAGAATTTTACTCCTGCAAAATGTTAATAATTTTGTTTATGAAATATGTGCAACAAATTAATAATTAATAAAATAAAATATCTATTGTAAGTAAAATTTTAATCTGCGCAACTCTTTACATATTGTACAACATTGCTCTAATTAGGAATGGATGATATATGGATGAATAAAAAATGTATTTTAGAAGTTATTAATGTAAAAAGTAAAAACCCTTAGTTTAATTAGTGTATAGCTATTGATTAGGTACCATTAAAAAGCAAACAAGTATATTTTATTGGTCTTATAGCTAAGTGATATTAATTGCAAGTACAAGAAAAAAAACAAAGTATGTAATAACTTACCCTCCTTTGTGCAAGATATGACCATGGACTCCCCAAATTGTGAGAGATCTCTGCAGATGCGCGCAAACTCTGCACTCGGCATGCGGATTGTGCAACTGTATTCAGTTTCGGGGATTCCTGTAATGTAGAAAATTAATTTATTATTCTTTTAGTTTATATAACAAAAACTTTGTTAAAATGTGTTATAGGTGGTATAAAAAGCAAATTATGCAACATAGATCAAGAATAGAAAATTGTAGAAACACAGTTTTCACTGACATTATTATTTTAGGTATTGATTTGGACAATATGTCATTAGCCTTCATATAAATCATGATAAAATAGGCATATATTTTCACATACATAATTTTTAAAAATATAAATTAAACAACAGTCACTAAAAATAAAATACTACACAAGAAATTTTTTTAATACTTTTAATAAATTTCAAAATATTCCTTACCCAAATGCTCTAAATCTAAATTCATGAGTTTCATTTCATAATCGGAGACCTTCTCCTGGTTGGGGCTCTCGAACACAAATGTGACGGTGTCTGCGTTGTCCTGCGCCTTCATGGTCACTGTGTCTTTGTCGCCCGCACATTTCAGGATTTTTGACATGCTGCAATTAAATTTAATAATAAATGATAACTAATTTTTAAGTGTAGTAATGTTTCTGTTTAATTTTTATGAGACTGAAGAATGTAAAATAAAAATGAATATCAATATATTCATTACTACTGTAAAATTGTCAAAAAATATGAATCAAATACCTCAGTGATTAAAGGGGATGTCAGTAAAAGTACTATGATAAGTATGATGTGCCTTTTCAAGGTTGAGGCCTCTAGTTTGATCATGCTTGGAAAACAATATAAAGAAGAATACCAAGTATTTGTATAGCATAGTATCACTACATTGTATAAAACAAAGTCACATTATCTGTCCTTATGTCCCTATGTATGCTTAAATCTTTAAAACTACGCAACGGATTTTGATACGGTTTAAGTATATAATTTATTTTAGATAAAGCAGGCGAAGCCGCGGGTGGAAAGATAGTACAATATGTATTACCAAGAATCAACAAAGTTCTATGACATGTCTGTAGAACCCTAGTAGAAAGAAAAAAATGGCTAGTAGTGAATGTCAAACATCTACATGTAAATGCATATAATCCATATTAATATTATAAATGCGAAAGTAACTCTGTCTGTCTGTCTGTTACTCAATCACGCCTAAACTACTGAACCAATTTGCATGAAATATGGTATGGAGATATTTTGATACCCGAGAAAGGACATAGGCTACCTTTTATTGTGAAATATGTATCACGGGCGAAGCCGGGGCGGACCTCTAGTTTACAATATAAGCAAGTTAACAGTCTATTAACTTACCTTCCCAAGTTCATTCCCATGGATATATTTCTGTCACATCTATACTTGTCGAAGCCATCTGCCCTGAGCGAGAGAGACACCAGTGAAACGTGGGAGTTGTCCATAGCCTGGAAAAAATAACATATCACATATGTTACAAAGAAAACAAAGAACTAAACACTGTAAATAAACCATTACAAATTATCATTCAAATTCATGAATGCCTCATTCATATTTTTGATATAAAAACTGTACCTCACAAAAAAGTATAGGTATTTTTATATTTGAAATGTGTTATAGTATGATTTTGTGACTTCTTAATCATAGACGTTGGTTGGAATCGTAAATTTTTGAAAACCTATTGAGAATATCTCAAATTTAATAATTAAAGTAATATCAACAATCTATACCTGTAATTGAATTCCATTGTCATCGCAGTCAAATGTAGCTTGTGTGAGCAGATCCTTAATGGCTTCGAGGACTTTCTTCAAAATGGAGCTTCGGAGTAAACGTGCTTCAAACATCTTGATTTATTCTGTTTCAATGAAAGATTCTATTTAAATAGTGCGAACAGTCACGAAATTTTATTAAGTTATTATTCTCTAAATGAATAACACCAAAGCACATAAACTGAAATCACATAGGAAGTTTAACGGTAACAATGTTGAACATGCAAATCGGTTACAAACAAACAAAAGTTTGAAGGTGGTCTGAGGCATGGGATGTCTTGAAATCGTTCAAACAATAAGATTCATACATAATATTAATGAACTTACATTGTTTAAAGTAATATTGGACGCTGGAAGCACTAAATACCGATAAGATTTTTTGAAATGCAAGCAATTATGTCCAATTATGTCGCTGACCTCTTCAAAATGTGACAGCAAGCCGGCGACAGCGGGAAAAAATACCGCGAAACATGGAAAACAACTGTCAGCGTCAACTTCACAATCGGAAAGTTGTACTATCAATTCATTATGCCAGCATTATTTTATGTATTCTCTGCCTTCTCTGCACATTCTCTGAAAACACCAGTGCAAACTTAGCACCCCATCTATGGAATTTTGGGTCGAAAATGACCTTGATCGTTAGGTCCCCGTTAGGTCCTTTAAGGTCCCACAATTTTTTCGTTAGGTCCCCTTTAGTTTTTTTTAAATAATTTTTTAAATTTTAGCTATAAAAAAATGCAACTTTAGCACCCCATCCATAGAATTTTGGGTCGAAAATGACCTTAATCGATAGGTCTCCGTTAGGTCCTATAAGGTCCCACAATTTTTTCGTTAGGTCCCCTTTAGTTTTTTTTTTAATATTTTTTTTATTAATTTTAGGTATAAAAAAGTTACACTTTAGCACCCCATCCATAGCAAAATTGGCGAATTTTATCAAAATCGTATTCTTTACCGTTAGATCCGTAGAGGCCCATCATTGAAATTGTTAAATTATTTATGTTATTAAAATCTATATATATTAAATAAAAGAAAGTCGTGTTAGTTACTCCACTTATAACTCAAGAACGGCTGAACCGATTTAGCTGAAAATTGGCAGGGAGGTAGTTTAGAGCCAGGAGAAGGATATAGGATACTAAATATGTACCACGGGCGAAAACGGGGCGGACCACTAGTTATAAAATAATTGAAACCTGCGCATGCGCCTTAGAGCATTAAGGCATTCGCACATCATACATAAACAATGCGAAATTTAAATTGGTATCGTTTCATTTATTAAATTTAAATCAATAAATAAATCTTGTGTCTATACCAATGACTAAGGTTGGTCTATACTAGTCACGTCTGGTTCGAAAGATGAAACTGGCTTTTTATTTCGAAAATTTATTTGACAACACTTGACCGTTATCTGTCATTAAAACCTGAGTTGTTGATGTGTCAAAGCTTGTCAAAGTGATTTTTTTTCTGCGATTTTAGCTTAGGATTTTAGTGATTTCTAAAAAAAAAATTAAAAAAATATATTTTTGAAAACTGAGTTGAAAACATGACGAAAACTTTAAACTATGATTAATAAATTTAAAATGAAACAATTTGAAAGAGATGTAGTTTTCAAGGAAAAACAAGAGTGTTTACGAGAAATATCTCAATGCATTGTTAAGTGTGACTTGATATTTTGATGCTTTTCATCTTGATTGCATTGCACATTATTATAAGTAGGTATGATTTGTTTAATATTATTATTATTATTTTGCATGGATGATACCAGTAATCCAGTTAAAAACTATTCAAGCAACAATACAAAATTGAACGATCTGTCCGTTCAAAATGTTTAAAGACACAAAATCAGTATCTCGACGAGATTTATTCTAGGACCAAACGGTTATTCATGTTGAAGAGCAGTACAAAAAAAACAAGATGGAATAACTGCAGACATGGAAGAGTTAATGATGTCAGAGATAATGATAGTGATTCTTATTCTTTATTCGCGGCTGAACGCGGCTTTTAGATTTAATATGATTATATTGATTAAACAAAATTTAATTGTATTTTATTATGTTTTTTCTTACTTTCACTAGCTGTTCTTTTTTTATCTGTATCAGATAACTGTACCAGATTACATATATATAATATTATATAGATGAAGATGTTGTTAATCTCTCAAAAAAACAAAGCTCGTAATAATAAATTAAAGTATCAAAACTTTATTTCCAACTATAACCTAAGTTACCATATGATGATTTTTTGAATTTGCCGCCTTTTCATTCGTTAGCCGGACTCTATCACTATCACTACATAGTATAAAACAAAGTCGCTTTCTCTGTCCCTATGTCACTTTGACCTTTGTACGCTTAAATCTTTGAAACTACGCAACGGATTTTGATGCGGTTTTTTTAATAGATAGAGTGATTCAAGAGGAAGGTTTATATGTATAATAACATCCATTAAATAGTGGCGAAGTACTGTTATTTTTGAGGTTTCTAATGTGATGTCGTAAAAAATTACATGTTTTCCGCTTACATTGCAAACGCAGGCTGAACCCTACGAGTTTTATCAAAATAATGTACTAAGTATTATGTAAAACCTACTTTTCAACCTAGAATTAAAATAACTATTAGTGTATTAAGTAGTGTCAATCTATGGTGTATAGTATATTAATAAATAAGCACTCTCAGAACAATAGATTTATTTAATTAATGAAACGATACCATTTTAAATTTCGCACTGTTTATGTATGATGTGCGCATGCCTTAATGCTCTAAGGCGCATGCGCAGGTTTTTATTATTTTATAATTTTAATAAAATAAATAATTCAACAATTTCAATGATGAGCCTATACGGACCTAACGGTAAAGAATACGATTATGATAAAATTTGCCAATTTTGCTATGGATGGGGTGCTAAAGTGTAACTTTTTTATACCTAAAATTAAAAAAAATTATTAAAAAAAAACTAAAGGGGACCTAACGAAAAAATTGTGGGACCTTATAGGACCTAACGGAGACCTATCGATTAAGGTCATTTTCGACCCAAAATTCTATGGATGGGGTGCTAAAGTTGCATTTTTTTATACCTAAAATTTAAAAAATTATTTAAAAAAAAAACTAAAGGGGACCTAACGAAAAAATTGTGGGACCTTAAAGGACCTAACGGGGACCTAACGATCAAGGTCATTTTCGACCCAAAATTCCATAGATGGGGTGCTAAGTTTGCACTGTGCTAAGTTTGCACTGCACCAGTGCAAACTTAGCACCTTTTTTCGTTAGGTCCCCTTTAGTTTTTTTTTTAATAATTTTTTAAATTTTAGGTATAAAAAAATGCAACTTTAGCACCCCATCCATAGAATTTTGGGTCGAAAATGACCTTAATCGATAGGTCTCCGTTAGGTCCTATAAGGTCCCACAATTTTTTCGTTAGGTCCCCTTTAGTTTTTTTTTAATAATTTTTTTTAATTTTAGGTATAAAAAAGTTACACCTTAGCACCCCATCCATAGCAAAATTGGCAAATTTTATCATAATCGTATTCTTTACCGTTAGGTCCGTATAGGCTCATCATTGAAATTGTTGAATTATTTATTTTATTAAAATTATAAAATAATAAAAACCTGCGCATGCGCCTTAGAGCATTAAGGCATGCGCACATCATACATAAACAGTGCGAAATTTAAAATGGTATCGTTTCATTAATTAAATAAATCTATTGTTCTGAGAGTGCTTATTTATTAATATACTATACACCATAGATTGACACTACTTAATACACTAATAGTTATTTTAATTCTAGGTTGAAAAGTAGGTTTTACATAATACTTAGTACATTATTTTGATAAAACTCGTAGGGTTCAGCCTGCGTTTGCAATGTAAGCGGAAAACATGTAATTTTTTACGACATCACATTAGAAACCTCAAAAATAACAGTACTTCTCTACTATTTAATGGATGTTATTATACATATAAACCTTCCTCTTGAATCACTCTATCTATTAAAAAAACCGCATCAAAATCCGTTGGGGAGCGTTCAAGTATTACGTAACGCAATTTTTGTATATTTTTGACCCCCCCTCCTCCCCTTGTAACGCACCATAACGTTTTACTATACCCCCCCCCCCCCCCAGTCTCAAAACGTTACGTAACACTCAAGTGACCATTTTTACCCTAAAGTTGCAAAAAAGTATATTACAGATTTTATCCTTTTTAATCCGCAACACCTGCGTATTATGTTTATAATCATCATCACTAACAAGTACTGACAAAGAGAACAACAATAAATGATGTTTAATACAATCTAGGGATTCCCAGTGAAATATAAACAAAAAGGTTTGCCAACTTACGAGAACAAATCAAAAATGACGACCAGACTAATACAATTAAGGGATTCCCCGTAAAACGTAAATGAAAGTGGTTGCCAATTTTGGAGTTTTAATTCACTAATTTTTTATAAAAAAAAACAATGTTACGTAACGTGTTGTAAGAAAGACCCCCTCCGCCCCTGTAACGCATCGTAACGTTTTACGAGACCCCCCCTCCCCCCAAATTGCGTTACGTATTACTTGAACGCTCCCTTGCGTAGTTTCAAAGATTTAAGCGTACAAAGGTCAAAGTGACATAGGGACAGAGAAAGCGACTTTGTTTTATACTATGTAGTGATAGTGATAGAGTCCGGCTAACGAATGAAAAGGCGGCAAATTCAAAAAATCATCATATGGTAACTTAGGTTAGGTTAGGTTATAGTTGGAAATAAAGTTTTGATACTTTAATTTATTATTACGAGCTTTGTTTTTTTGAGAGATTAACAACATCTTCATCTATATAATATTATATAATTTATATATGTAATCTGGTACAGTTATCTGATACAGATAAAAAAAGAACAGCTAGTGAAAGTAAGAAAAAACATAATAAAATACAATTAAATTTTGTTTAATCAATATAATCATATTAAATCTAAAAGCCGCGTTCAGCCGCGAATAAAGAATAAGAATCACTATCATTATCTCTGACATCATTAACTCTTCCATGTCTGCAGTTATTCCATCTTGTTTTTTTTGTACTGCTCTTCAACATGAATAACCGTTTGGTCATAGAATAAATCTCGTCGAGATACTGCTTTTGTGTCTTTAAACATTTTGAACAGACAGATCGTTCAATTTTATATTGTTGCTTGAATAGTTTTTAACTGGATTACTGGTATCATCCATGCAAAATAATAATAATAATATTAAACAAATCATACCAACTTATAATAATGTGCAATGCAATCAAGATGAAAAGCATCAAAATATCAAGTCACACTTAACAATGCATTGAGATATTTCTCGTAAACACTCTTGTTTTTCCTTGAAAACTACATCTCTTTCAAATTGTTTCATTTTAAATTTATTAATCATAGTTTAAAGTTTTCGTCATGTTTTCAACTCAGTTTTCAAAAATATTTTTTTTTTAATTTTTTTTTTTAGAAATCACTAAAATCCTAAGCTAAAATCGCAGAAAAAAAAAAAACACTTTGACAAGCTTTGACACATCAACAAATCAGGTTTTAATGACAGATAACTGTCAAGTGTTGCCAAATAAATTTTCGAAATAAAAAGCCAGTTTCATCTTTCGAACCAGACATGACTAGTATAGACACAAGATTTATTTATTGATTTAAATTTAATAAATGAAACTTTACCAATTTAAATTTCGCATTGTTTATGTATGATGTGCGCATGCCTTAATGCTCTAAGGCGCATGCGCAGGTTTCAATTATTTTATAACTAGTGGTCCGCCCCGTTTTCGCCCGTGGTACATATTTAGTATCCTATATCCTTCTCCTGTCTCTAAACTACCTCCCTGCCAATTTTCAGCTAAATCGGTTCAGCCGTTCTTGAGTTATAAGTGGAGTAACTAACACGACTTTCTTTTATATATATAGATATACTATATAGATTTTAATAACATAAATAATTTAACAATTTCAATGATGGGCCTCTACGGACCTAACGGTAAAGAATACGGTTTTGATAAAATTCGCCAATTTTGCTATGGATGGGGTGCTAAAGTGTAACTTTTTTATACCTAAAATTAAAAAAAAAATATTTAAAAAAAAACTAAAGGGGACCTAACGAAAAAATTGTGGGACCTTATAGGACCTAACGGAGACCTATCGATTAAGGTCATTTTTGACCCAAAATTCTATGGATGGGGTGCTAAAGTTGCATTTTTTTATACCTAAAATTTAAAAAATTATTTAAAAAAAAACTAAAGGGGACCTAACGAAAAAATTGTGGGACCTTAAAGGACCTAACGGGGACCTAACGATCAAGGTCATTTTCGACCCAAAATTCCATAGATGGGGTGCTAAGTTTGCACTGGTATCTTTTTCTTTGGGCGCAAGTCAAATAAATCTGAATATTTTTTAAAGGTTGTTGTTCCTGTTCTAAATAGATTTTAACAATATCTACGGCCTACGTCGTATTTGAAATATATTACATCATCCCCTATAGAAGTTGACGAAATAAATATTCGAGCTTAAATTAAAATTATATATTGAGCCTAGGCATATATTATGAGATGATTATGAGACTTCAATTCTGGGTTAAGGAATTAAATGTTAATAAAAATGCATATTATAAGTAACTACATAAAAATATGAAAAAATTTATTCAATCTTAGTACTAAATCATCACCAATAAGTAGTTACATTGCACTTTTATCCCACTTTCACATAATATACAAGCAATGTATTATTTTATTTTTTTGTTACAATTCTACAATCTGATCCTGACTAGGGTATGGTGGTAGAGTCAAATTGTATTTCTGCAAGATACCAGGAGGAAGAAATCGTCCCCCAAGATAATGTTTAGCATCTTGAATAAATTCCTTTTTTGCACATAGTTTAGGAGCTGATAGAGAAATCAGCAGAGCAGGTTGTAATGCATGGTTTGAGTCTGGGCCTTTTTCTACATCCCAACCACTTGGAATGTCTACACTGAAATAAAATAGCAAAATTATTGTTTTATGAATAAAGTAAGTATGAACTTCACATTTTTAATGATAATATTGTCTTCTTTTCTAGTAGACATAGAACTAGAATTGAAACATGATTCTAATAATTGAAACAATAATTACTAATAGAAAACAATTAACAGCAGATAATAAATTAAAATATTATAATATCCTGTAATGGCAAAATCTGGTCTTACCTACAAACTGGCAATCCAGAATAAATTAATGCATCCAAAGCTGGCTTCAATGCTTCCCGCACAGGTGGTTTGAAACTAAATCCAAATAGGGCATCAACAAGAACTTTATATTGGTTCTTTAGTTCGTTTGGTGGAGGCAATGAATCTACAATATTGACCCCAAACTTCTCACATTGCCATAGAAGGTTCTCATACAGTGGTTTTGGTGTGCGTTTAGGGTAGTAAACTGATACTGAATAGCCAAATAAAGTCATATGTCGTGCAGCTACTAAGCCATCTCCTCCATTGTTGCCTGGGCCACATATTATTAATGCTGAATTATGCCTGAAATATGAAAAATACTCATAATTAATAATGATTAGAAACAGACATATTGAAAACAGTTTATTAAAAAGTTGAATTATATTTTTACCCGACTACGGCAAAGCAAAAGGAGGGTTATGATTTTGACAGGCTATGTATGTATGTATGTATGTATGTATGTATGTATGTATGTATGTTCATCTGTTCCCTCGTAACGTCTAAACTACTTATCAGAATTTGACAAATGACATATCATTAGAAGCGTCTTAATTGTCCGCTGGTTATAGGCTATATGGGGTTTCACAAAATCTAATGTGGCGTAGTCACACGTTGTTGAAGTGCTACGGTAGATAGGTATATTAGGTATGTAACGTGTGACTACGCCTTTCCAAACATGAAAATTTATCTTTACATAGTGGAATATTGCATACTTCAGAATAGTATTGTATGACATTATTGTCAATTTACAACGAAGGCATCTTGGTTGAGTCTACTGTGTCCATTTACTTGCAACTACATTAGCAACTTTGTTCAGTTCAGTATTCTGAAATCTTGTTTTATACTTTTTCAGCGCCGGTTATTGTCGTAGTTGGGTTTTAGTTTTTTCACTTTATATTATTACATTTGTTATTGTGTAGTTAAAAAAGAAAAACTTTTGAAATCATAATCATTGTATTATTTTTTAGTGGTTTTAACTTACGATGTTGTCGGGAATACTTTAGCAACTGCAGTAGCCACACTTAAACCCGCTAATTCCATTAACTGATCTACACTAAATTTGTATTCATTAAATAAGTCCTGATCTAAAGCTGCTGCATTTTCTTGGCTTAGATATGTTATATCTCGTTTGATATTGCATTGATTTCCAGCGCAAGACATTTCGCTAAAACTCCAAGTATTTGCTACTCTTAACTAAAACATAAAGATATAGCTATAAAGTGAGTCCAAACAAATATTATTTTTGCTGATGAGAGTATAGTTATTAAATTGATACGTTATTATCAATATCAATATGAACATAAACATACCAAAAAAGCAGTTCGTATAAACCGATTGAATAACATTTACTCCTATTGACCTAATCTTTTATCTTAAATATCTAACCGGCTTTTATTTATAAAGAATATAAACTATTTATTAGCAAGACCTCTCAGTATTATATTATCATTAAAAAATAACAACAACAATCGACCGATCGACAGCATAAACTTGGCATATAGCCTATAGCATCCTTCCTCTATGGCCTATAGGTATATATAATATAAGGCCGCCT
This sequence comes from Colias croceus, assembly GCF_905220415.1. Taxonomy (NCBI): domain Eukaryota; kingdom Metazoa; phylum Arthropoda; class Insecta; order Lepidoptera; family Pieridae; genus Colias; species Colias croceus. Next base: position 9,741,226 of record NC_059542.1, read on the forward strand.
TTACACCTGTAAGTTACTTTCGTAAAAATTATGTAATTGACTTACGGTTGCATTTACACTTAAAATAAATTTACAGTAAATAATGCTTACGTAATTTTTGTGAGTTTAAACTTACATAAATTATTACACGCCCGTTTGCATTAAATCAGTAAAAAAAATGCCTCGAAGACGCCACGTTCAAGCGGCTGCTGCATATATAATTTTGTCCAATAAAAAGCGACGGAAAAATAATACTGAAAGAAAATGCTGGGTAAAACCTTGGTTAGAAAAAAGAATGGCACAAGGTGCGTTTGAAAATCTTTTGAAGGAGTTGACAATGGAAGACCAACACGGATTTTTCAATTTTATAAGAATGAATACTACAAGTTTTGAATTTGTCCTTTGAATTTGTTTTGAAATTGTCCTTTCAAATTATGCAACTTTCAATGATTTCATCTGGAGTGGTATTAAACATTTCGCTAAGTTCAACATGTAGTGAATTTGTTTTTACGCGGTTTTTGTATTCTTTATTTTTGTAGTCCCACAGTATGGGACGTGCTTCAAAAGCGGTAATAAAAGCTTCTACCTCGTTTGGTGACCAGATTTTATTTTGTTTTTGTTTAGAGGACATTGTTTTGGTGAGTTCTCAACTTATCAAAATAATTCAATAAGCTGCGAGTCGCTTCCGTAAGCAAACTCGAACACGTTTAGACTTGTAATTTTTAAATTTACGAAAGTTGTAAAAAATTACAGTAAGTTACTTACAACGAGTGTTTACACTTGAAAATTTATCGTAAGTAGCTTACGTAAGTGACTTACGTAAGTAAAACTTACAGGTGTAAAGGCGGCCTAATATTAATTAATAGTTGGCACCAATGACAATCACAGATGACAATGATAATAAATGGATTGTCAAAATGTCAAAATTCAAATGTCAATTATTTTTGCAACCGAGTAAATATTTTTAGAACCGAGACCGCGATTGGTAATAATAGCAAATATCGTATCTTACTATTTTATTTTATACTAGCGGTCCGCCCCGGCTTCGCCCGTGGTACATGTTTACGTTTTCTCTACATAAGAACCATCCTCGTACTTCAAGGAATATAATAAAAAAAGAATTATCGAAATCGGTTCAGCCGTTCTCGAGTTATGGAATTACAACGAAAAGTGGCATTGATTTTTATATATTAGATAAATATTTATAATATTCTTTTCCTATGTCTGTTTTAACAAAATTCAACTTCGTGAATAAATTTATAGGCTGCATTCACAGTATAATCTGCATGTTTTGACACTGTAGATTATGACATCACTGACATTAAGTAGTAAAAATGGCTGCGCTTCGAGCGTTTAGTCGTAATATACCGTATTTACGACAGCAATTTTCAGCATTATTAGGAAACACATCGCCATCAGTCAAATTTATTTGTGTTGTTGTAGTCATAGGCTATATATTATCGTTTTCCGAAGATGTTGTCAACGTACTTAGTGTTACTCCGGGCTACTTATTACCACCATCTTTTCAATTGTGGTCCACTTTCACGTTTTGGTTTCTTGAAATACACTTGTGGGAGGTGATTATAGACGTTATAACAGTTGGTCTTTGTGGAAAATTGATAGAACCACTATGGGGTCAAATAGAGATGATGAAGTTCTTCATGCTGACGAACATCGGAGTGGCGTTCTTGACGACGTTTTACTATTTGATTATATTTTCGTGGACCCAGGACTCATCGTATCTCTTCGATATACACGTTCACGGACTTGCGGGTTATCTGGCTGCAGTGTGTGTTGCTGTAAAGCAAATACTGCCAGACCATTTGTTGATAAAGACGCCGCTTGGTAAGATTTTTATGTATACTTTTTGTTAAGTAACTACATTAAACGCTCTATTTATATACTAAGATCTTCTCTAAGAGTATAATTATAAAGGTATTTTACTTTAAATGTTTTATGTGAAGAATCAATGTAAAATCGAATGAAGTGCATGCAGCATTTTAATTAACTTTCATTTGATTAGATATTCATATCCTTGTTCCACTGTTACACTTACTAGTGATCAGATGTACCTTTAAGACCAAAACAAAATAAGATATGCTTATTATGTATTCAATACTATTTTTAATTATTTTAGGTAAATTAACAAACAGATCTTTGCCGTTACTGATTCTGATATTGGCAATAATCTTCTGGGCGGTGGGAGAGTTGGAGGGTACTTACCCATGCATGTGGGGAAGTGGCACTCTACTCTCATGGATATACTTGAGGTTCTGGCAGAGGCACAGCAATGGATCAAGGGGTGATATGGCTGATAATTTTAGTTTTGATAAGTGAGTATTCTATGTGTCTATGAATATAATTGTATATTCTATTATTATTTGTATATGTAAAGTATTACATTATGCAGTCGCAAAATTTAGGCTCATCTTGAAGGCTTAAATGATGGGAAATAAGGAGCAATGTTTTGCAAGAAACTGGCTGTAGAAACACACTGAAGTAAAATGTCTTGCTTTGAACTGTTATTGATGAATTTTATTCTGTACAAATATTGTTTTCCAAATACTGTTAGGAGATGTCAGCCACTACTATCTAATTGAGTGTGAATTGAATATACCAATATCATGCTATATAAAATATGTCAATAGCTTGTATCAATTGAGGTTAGACCAATTACTGGGCAACCAAAAGTAGTTTCTGTTTTATTGATCATAAATTTTAATTAGGTAAAATCCCTATGACTTTTTAAGTTATAGAACTATAAACTAAAACTATCTTGTTCCAGTTTCTTCCCAACAGTCCTACAGCCAGTCGTGCGGGGTGTGATCGGCCCGGTGCACAGGTGCTGCGTCCGCATCGGCGTGTGCTCGCCGAGCCCCCGGCGCGTGCACCTTGCGCTCAGCCCGCGAGGTGTCACTATATCCATGCCAGGGGTGGAGCCGCAGGATATGGAGAGGCGACGGTAAATGCTTATATTCATTTGAATGTTCTTTGTGGTATGTCATAGTAATGAAAGAAAATTTTTCATTTGTATTTATATGATATCTCATAGAAATAAAACAGCATTATTACAAATTTTGTAGTTAAATTCTGTAGCAAAGCTGATTTTACAGTATCTTTACTGAATAGTGATATGAACAATGAATGAATTTTCAAGGAAAAAAGTGATGAATGTTTTACTCTTTTTAACAAAAATATAAACTTATATTTTAGGCAAATAGCACTCAAGGCACTAAGTGAGAGATTATCCAAGACATCAGAACAAACAAGGCAAAAGAACTTATCTACTAAAGTCAATATGGATGCAGTGAGGAAGATGCAAAGTTCTCACGTCATTCCGCAATTCCCAAGTGAACCGGAGACCAGCCCGCCTCCTGCAGAAGCCACGCTCGTTGATATAAACGAGCCACCACCAACCACCAAAACTTCATGATCAACGTCAATTAATTAGAATATTGAATAGATTGGTTAACTGTGTCCTTCAGTTATTGTCAACTGTAATTATGACCTCTGTAAAATGATTAACAAATTTTAATAGTGGGATAGACTTGATATATGAATTCACACTTTAGTATTTCTTATAGAGTTGTGTCTAAGTAAAATAGATTATATTTCTTTTATTATAAATAATTATTTACAATTTATTTACGATTTTATAGGGGTCCGTATAGTAATTTCCATTGTTAATCTCTGCACATATATAAATGATGAATGACGCAAAATAATTGCTGTGATCATAGTCATTGGTTAGTTACTTCGTCAGATTCCTTATATTTATTGAATAAGTTTACATTAATCACAGTTTCAGTGTAGGAATGTGAGTGTTGTGAAATCATACAGGAATTTGACTGATAGGTTAAGTGAGCCCTAATGTAAATGTGGGGAGAAAGGAAATGTTTTGGAACTCATTGCTATGTCAATAATGCATTTAAGCTATACTTCTATTATAAAGCTGAGTTTGTTTGTTTGTTTGAACTCACTTATCTCGGGAACTACTGGTCCGATTTGAAATTCTTTCGGTGATAGATAGCCCATTTATCGAGGAAGTCTATAGGCTATATATCATCACGCTAAGATCAATAGGAGCGGAGCAATGCGGGTAAAACCGCAGAGCACGGCTAGTTCAAGATATAAATAAGCGAATGAAAAATGATTTGAACAAGTAGAAATTGTGTAAAATAATACAGTGTAACATGTGTTGATATCTGATCTTTACATATGTATTACATGATACATAATAATTTATTGTTCAGCTACATTATACTTTACATTTATGAATGTCTGTAAAAGGGGAATCGTAGAAGATAATGTTTATTAATTGCAGATAAGACTTTACCAACATTATTAGGATTTTTTCTTAATTTTTTGTTAATAAGAGAGTAGGAATGAAGCTTACAAATATTTTCATGAAATCACAATGAAATAGAATGTTTGAGAAATAAGAATATTAAATCTTGAATTTCGTTGTAAGAACGAAACTCCTACATTGCAACTGTGTTACATTTTGTAAATACTTTTCTAAACTGAAATTATTTATATTTCTGAATACTGATACAGTTATTTGTGGTATTAATATTTTTGCATTTGTTGTAATGTCTGTTAATAGTATTTGTGAATGGATGTATGTTTGTAAATATTATAATATGATAGTGTTAAATAAATAACTAATTGATTTTAATGTATGTTTTATTTATACATATTTTAATATGTGCATCAATAGTGATGCATTTCTTGATAAACCTTAGTATTTAATATAACATGGAGATATTCCTAAACTTAGAAATGATTTCATTTCATTTTTCTTTACTGTAGAGCAAAGAAAAATAATTTTATCTGAGTGAATGAGTTTTTAAATTTTACATATAAGTAGTTATACCCGGCGCGGCCTAAGATGATCCCTATGACAGTTCGTCTTAGTGATTGCTCGTATGATGGATCGTGTCGATACTTTACTATTTTATAGGCAAAGGCGTGGTTTGCATACAGCCACGTCGGTAAACATGTTTTTACAAATATTATAAAATGAATTTTTAACGTCTATTATGTAAACGAAACGGTAAGTAAAACGAAAGTTTTCCAAAACATAAAAATGCACCTTATCATTTTCTCGTAATTTTTAACCCGTTTAACACAGTGTATATTATTTTATCATGAAAATGGAATCCCCCATTTAATTTTTCTATAACTTATATTATCATAGGTAAGTAAATTAACGCGAACGGAAATTAATTAATTAATTATGCTGCGATCTTCTGTTCCATTCAATAGTGAATGAACTATAGCTTAAGCATGGAAAAAATGTGAACTCGTTTCCATTATCGAAATTTGTTTATCGATACTTTCCGCACTAGTCGATAAATGCCAACGATGTAAGTTTTGAAGGACGTAAACGTAAAGTCAGATTGATATAATTTCTCGTAAATGTTAAGAATTGTTATAATGCCAACGGAATATCATTGTAATAGCATAAAGCTACGTAAAAATTAATAAATGCCATTTTTAGACGCCTCCAATACGTTTCTAATTTAATGGTGACGCCATTACAAGTTTGTCTCTTGAGAATAACTGTCAGTGTCATAGGGATCATCTTAGGCCGCGCCGGGTATAACAGTCTGGAAGCAATCACATATCATTTTGAACAGTCAACGACTTTGCTGACTTCTTCAAGACACTTCAAACAGTATTCTATAGTTTCAACACTATCAAAGCACAGTACACAATTATTACAAACTGAAACCAGTCAATCTTCACACAAACTTCAAGTCCTAAGTCCATCACATATATTCTATATATTGCCAATTGTTTCATACCACGATTATTTCTATCCATAGTTCTCATCGAAGTAGTAATCGTCCGTATGCTACCTATAGTAGTGGTTCTGAGGCCACTGTGGTACCGAGGCTGGTTGTTGGTAAGAGTCTGGCCAGCGGGAAGTGTCTGGCATGTTGCTGACTGGTGGCATGGGTACTGGCGTCGGCATCGGTGACACACCAGACACGTTTGTTGTCATTGTTGCACCTGTGAATGATAAAGAGACAATTCAAATTTAGAGGACTGAATCGTGTCGCAAAGTTTTCACAAAATGAGCAGATTAAAAACTGAATGATAAGAAAATAAAGTAGATTATACGGATTGTGAGAGACTGAAACACTATGGACACCTGAAAAATGAAACACCAATGGAATACCAAAATGATAGACAGATTAGTCGCTTTGCCGTTTAGGCAATAGCTCCGCTCTCTGACTCTCACACATAAATCAGATTACACCTCGCTCGCTTAAGAGTCGGGCAATTACCCGAGTTTCGTATTACCACATCAGAGTGTGTATAACATATCTATGGCTTTAAAAACATGATAGGTACCATCAACAGTTACCTCTTTCAAACAAAAACATTTATAACATATTAGACTAGCACTTTTGAAACATAACATAGTTTTACCAATATAAATTTATATGGCATTTGAATGCCATAAAAACCAAAAATATAAATTCAACAAAAAAAAGGTCGTGTTCCATCGCGCCGTTACAATATTGTATTCACTGAAAAGTGCTTCATATTGGTTGAGATGGTTGGTAATCATCTCAATAGATGGCGCGCGGTGTAATTAAAAAATAATTCAAAATTGAAAGAATAGAATAAATTTGATCGCTCTGGCGGGTCAGGAGTGGCCGAGTTGGTCAGGCATCCGCCCCGGAATGGCGCGAAAGGATGCGGGTTCGAGTCACGCCTCCTGATCGAATTTTTTCTATTCTTTATAAATTTATATTTATAAAGCACTTGAATGCCATAAAAACCAAAAATATAAATTCAACATAGTTTTACCATCCTAAAAGCACGTAAAAAACATGACATACCGGGTCCCACATAGGTGTTGGGCGGCGCGGAGTAGCCCGGCGCCGCGTAGTAGGGCGGCGGCACCGCCATGCTGTGCAGCACCGACACGCTCGACACCGGCACCGCGGGCGGCGGCACCGGTTGCGGGCTCTGCTGCGAGAGAAGACACATCTATACTAATATTATAAAGCTGAAGAGTTTGTTTGTTTGTTTGAACGCGCTAATCTTGGGAACTACTGGTCCGATTTGAAAAATTATTTCGGTGTTAGATAGCTCATTTATCGAAGAAGGCTATAGGGTATATATGATCACGCTACGACCTACAGGAGTGGAGCCACGGGGGTGAAACCGCGCGGAGCATCTAGTCATTTCACACAACAAAAAAAAAGCAAACAATTTGCTATTATTTATCAACAAATCGATACAATGTTTAACTAACCTGATAGTAATTATAATAATGTTGCGGTTCATGATCATGTATCGGCACCGCAATGAGATTTGCCCTGGAAGCCCTTGGTCTCTCTGAATGAGGGTGTGCGTGTGAGCCGATACCTGCGTTGTGAGATCTGGGGTCTCCAGCTTTGTTTGGCACCTATAAAAATTATATTTTAATAGGCTTTTTTAAACAAATCACTACATTGCATAGTATAAAATAATGTAATTGTCTGTCCGTCCCTAAGTAACAACACAACTCTTTATATAACACAACGGATATTGATGAGATTTTTTAAAATAGATAGAGTGGTTCTTAGGAAGGTTCGAGAATATAATTTATCTTTTCTAAAAAGCGAGTGATGCCACGCGCGGAAATGTACTGTCATATAAAACAAAATAACAATGACAATGAAAAGTATTGAAAATACTGGTTTCTCAACCTATTAAATAATTTTAAGTACATGAAGCATATTTTTTTATACTTACAGATAATGGTTTAACTAAGTTGACAGAGGTCTGTTCAGGCTCAGGTTTCGCTTCTCCACCAGTAGACACATGCCTGTGATTTATGTGTGCTTGCAAATCTCTCTGCAATAAAATGTAAAATGTATTAATTTACTCTTAGACTTTTTGTACACAATTATTATAAAGGCTCATCTCATTCACAAATACATATAATATGTATATTGAAACTACAATCTTTAATATTTTAATTTCCATGGATTTCTTAAACAAAATATGGCAAACTCATATTATAAAAAAATTACAAGTACACTAGTATTACACATACCTGAGACAAATATGTCCTTCTGCAGCCAGTATTGCCGTACCTCGATCCTGAGTGTGTGCACATAAACACAGTCCCCAGACCTGTTTGCTCCACTCTTAATACCTTAAACACCATTTCACACATATAAATTACAGAGAAAAAAAATGCCAAGGTAAATTGTTTTAAATTCAATAAGGTGATATCAACAAACTATTCCTAGTATTCTAATCCAGACATAAATAAGTCTGAAAAATGATTAAGTAGTAGGTATATGACAAATATAACTTTAGATACTTAAAAAGTAAAATGCATACCTTTTCTCTGCACCTTGGGCAGTGAGTGTGGTCCGCTCTCGCACATGTCAAACAAAACACATGCTTGCATGGTATCTGAAAATAATAAATCTTTGTTTAACTTACTAAAATATCAAGATAATTTTTAACATTTCTTTAAGTTAAACATGGTAATAACTCAGGCCCCGGAATCACAGACACAATAGAAAATCTATTGTGTCGTGGACCAATCGGGCCGCTCGGGGCTCAATGGGTTAAACTTCATACAGTATTCAATGCAGTGTAGCTGATCAGTGATCACATACTTGACCATTGAAAGAAAATTGATCAGTTAAACAGATGCATACATCTGGCAAATACCCCACTAGGGGATACGGGACTTAGTTAATTTAATATAAATAAAACCATAAGCAATATTACATACTTTCCTAATGTAACAAATTCTACAAATTCATTTTATTTATAATTACTAGACATCGGATTATATGCATTTGCATATTTGCATATGCAAATGCATAAAACTCTCTAATTACGGCGTTAGTGCATATTTTAGCCTTTTTCCCCAATCATGCATATTTCGTGCATAAATCGTTAAGTAGCGGGAGTTTTGATTGGTCGACTAACCTTTATTAGCCAATCAGAACGCTCAGCGAGTAAACAAACCCTATTTTGGCATGGTAAAATGGCAAAAAATTACAAAATGGGCTCCATTTTAAGTAAATTTTGAGCCATTCAAAATAGGGCTAGATTACCCTTTTGAGGCTAAAAACGTAAAACACGGGTTGAATTCCAAAAAAGGGCTAGATTTAGCCCGGAAAGGTCTAAGGTGGCAACACTGGGCTCGCGGGTGACAAACGTCACAAATTTGCGCTTGAAAATTTGGTAAAAATGCTTAATTGTATATTGCCACAAAAACTATACTCAATTTCAAGAAAATTTCAATGTTTTTGTACAATCTTTGATTTAAATATATAAAAATAATAAAGGTTTTTTTGATTTATATGTGCATATTTTAGGCATATCAGTCGTTTTTAGTGCATATTTCGGCCTTTTTTAGTGCATATTTGCATGCATATTTTGGCATTTTGTTAGTGCATATAATCCGATGTCTAATAATTACCATTCTCCCATAAATGAGTATGGGTTTAGAGCAAGTATCGCAGCAGTATATCATGGGGTTGAGCACTTTCTCCCCAATGAGGTTTGCTCGGTGGTCCCACTCCAGCCGCAGCATGGGCTCCGGGGGGCCTCGCTGTATTGTTGTGAACACTGGTGCTTCTAACTGTGATATGTCGGAGGGAACCTCCACTGGAAAAAGGATAGTAGATTATTTTTGTTGTTTAAGTATTAATGAATGGAAAATGTTATCATTTTGTAGAAACAGTCATTTTTATATTGTACATACATTAAGCAAATTGGATCAAGTTATACTGTAATTACTTTTATTACATTGTGTTATCTGCCTATTAATTAGCAAAGAAAATATTGTGACTTGGCATGTCATGTCATGCTTCTCAACTTAAAAATGGTCATAATACTTATATGTTAGTAACTTTAATAATAGTAGATAACTGGAATCATACTTATTATATGCAAAAACAAACAACTACAAAAATGTAACAACTACACAACTCTTAAAAGTTTTACTTACATTTTGGCGGTACAGTCTGTTCATTTTCCTCTTTAACTTCCTCCTGAACTGGTTCTTCTTGTTCCTGTGCAGTTTCTTCCATGGAACATTCTTCTTCGTCAGAAGACATCACCTTAGGCACTTTCTTGCCTCGACCGCGGCCACGTCCTCGCCCACGGCCACGGCCACGACCACGACCCCTTCCACGGGCATTTCTCTTTTCACTGTTCATTTAGATTGATGAAATAGCAATGTTAACAAAATATAACAATAACCTCACTTGGTGATGCGTCTATGCAATATTGCTGCTATATACGTAACTGCTGCAAGTTGCTTGATAAGAATTAAAAGAATTAGAAGCTAGAGTTAACGTTTTAAGTTTCGAAAATCAGAAATTGTATATGAAATGAAGAATAAAAATAATGTTAATTTATATGACAGTTTAGGACGCAACCATGGAGAAATTTTGGTACTATTGACGTATGTCAATAGGTATTCACAGAGTACAAAATGACAACTGAGACATTTTCCCAGATATCACATAAATTGATGAGATTTATATTTAAAAATCACTCAACTGCTTCTCGAAAAGCTGCAAAGCACAGCTGCAAAGTCTTCCCATATCCCAAATTAAGCAATCTAATAAATTAAAACAAAATTAATGTAAATAAAACCTTATACAAATGCACCATGAATAGGTGTTTTCGTAATCTTGACCGTGTATGTGCCGTGTACACACGTATTAGGTGCTCTAATACTACGTGGTCACAAAAATATCCAGAATTACTTTTTAATAAAAAGTTCCTAGTAATCAACTGTACAATAGAACTTTAAAAAAGCCAACATCACGTGGTGTTCCCAGGCGGTCACCCATCCAAGTACTGACCGCGCCCGACGTTGCTTAACTTCGGTGATCGGACGGTGTATTCAACGTGGTATGGACGTTCAAACTCAAACTCAAACTCAAACTGAGTTAATAAATACGGGATGGCTCATTAAAGATTAGAACTCTGTATTTTTCCCGATTGCGTAAGAAAGAAAGAGGGTTATGATTTTCGAGTGTGTGTTTGGCATGTCTTACAGCCCAAACCTCTGGACGGATTTTGATTAATTAGGTCTGACATAGGCTACATAAATTAGGTAGTCCCTACACGGATTTTTTGCTTTTCATAATAGGTATTATAAGTACCTACAAATTGTAGATTTGTTCATAAATCATAATAAGTATGATTTCGTGAATATGCTAATAAATATGGATCACTAACATGGTAGGTAGTCTAAGCGAATTACATATATTTTTAATTCAAGGTAGGTATTCTTCAATCGTACTAGGGCTGAAGTCATACCTTTTAAAATTAATATAGACGTTAATTGAGTTATAGAAACGTTAGTAATGGACCAAGGTTGAATTTACAGCTACCGCATAGTATTTTTAGAACTAAGTGGATTTGTCTATCTAAAATGATCTAAAAGGATAGAAGGTACCTTATTACAGTATAAATAATTGTGAAACTAGCCGCTCAACCACAGATTAGATACTATAGGCTCTAGCTAGGCTCAACCCTGCTCCGCCAGTTGACCCACGATGAAAATTCGAAACTAGAAAAAAGGTAGCCTTATGTAATTGAGAAGAACATTCTCTTGGTAAAAGAAGAAATTTCAAAAATTAGGTGAAAATGTTGTTTAGGTTTAGCAGTTACGTACGTTTACGTACAAACTTACAAATGAAAATGTTTTAGCGTAGAATTTAACTCATTCGTCGTTTCAGAATCATACCTACTTGTGTATATGTATATTGTATTTCCATATACACATGTATCATATCACGAAGTATTCTAACCCACACATCAGTATAAAGAGTAAATAATGAGTAAATACCTGTATTACGTAAGTGACGTGCATCGTAAGAGGTAGATGGCGACCACAAAGCGGTCATGGCCGGTTGACGATCTCTGAAGTCGTTTTGTTAGGATGGTGGTACAATATGATCTTGTTCGATAAAGATTACAGGAAAGAGTTTTATAACAGACAAAATTTAAGTATACATTTTGCTTTGATCCTTCTAATCAGACAAAGACATAATAGCCTAACTAAGCTAAGTCTAAGCTAGATCGCCAATATTTTGTAAAAAAATCTTAAATGTTTTTTTTTCACAACTTGTGAAATGGAGAGCCGAATATAATTAATTTTAAAGCTTTTAATAGTTTAATAGTGTTTCCAAATAAGGGGACCACTCATTTCTACATGTTGCCCTTATTTTTCTTCAGGCTTCAACGTACCTACAAAACCATCATCATCTCGCCATTCTATATCTACTTTTAGAATACATACAAAACATTATAAACTAAATATATGAATGTAATATGTGAAGGTGGCTACCAACTATAGGAAGTAATCTTTATCAGTGGCCAGAGCCCAGATGTGTACACAAGAAAAATTAAAACTAATATTAGTCAGTAATAAAAATAGGTTTTGGCAAACTCTCATTTCCTTGAACTGAAGAACATTCGCGAAGGAATAGTTCCTTGACTGTTTGGAATACTTTTTTATTATGATTGTATTTACAGTTTACACTTACATCCTGATCCTACCATGAACACTGCCCTGTTTTGATCACTATGTTATACCTACTAGAAATAAGTATAATAGGATGGGTCATGGGCAGGTCTTTTTAGATTTCAAGTTTTAAAAATCTGTACCATTTAGTACCTAGTGGCAGCAGTGGTAGTGTAGCAGTGCCTACTACCCTACAACATAACAACTAACTTACAACATATATTTTCACTATTTTGTATAGTTTTTTTGTCAATTTACTTTTCATTATTTACTAATTCTAACTTGGTGCTCCCAGACAATTTGGTGTCGACTTAATTATAGTTCGACACGCTATTAATGTAATATGTATTAAGACATACCTATTTAGCAGAATTAGGTAATTAAGTGACATAAAATATAAAGAAGTAAATCAGTCATGTTTAAATGGTGGTTGGTTAGGTGCGTACCTACTTAGCTAAATAGCTAGGCACTTAATAACAGTGTTTCTAATGTTTAAAATAGAATACGTACTTTCTATTAATTATATTTTTATGCGATTATGTGTATGTATTCAGGTGTAGTATTTCTCATGCTCTTAGCATTAATATTCCAATGTCCTCATAGAAATAACTGAACCGTCAGGTGAGGTCAGCGCTCAGTAAAACGATCACGCAAGTTTGTTGACTGCTACTAAACATTTGTTTTTATTTTAGCTCCATTTTAATTTCATAACTAATTCTCCTCAAATTTTACGGACTATTTATTTTACGGACATAACCAAGATTTAAGTAATTACAAGGAAATTCTATGACTATTTTTAGATTAATGTTACAAGATTCATAGAAAGTAAGTGTCAAAATCTTTTAAGTACCTACCTACCTAGATATATGTAAATTGAGACTGTGAATCACAGATGTGAAGAATAAACACGATCCCTACCCAAGTAGGTAGGTACATACTCCTAAAATACGACGATTCACAAATTAATGAGTTGTTGACTAATGTTATGACCTTTTAAATGAATAGCAATTAACATGATTTTCCACTCAAACGATTAAATTTCCAAACATACTACATAAACAAACGCATCGGATGTTTTATAAATTTGGCGCCAGTCGGTCAATATTATTTCTACTTACCTACCTATTAGTGCACTAGGTATGTTGCTTTGTTAGAATTTGATTTATTATTAAATAAATGGGTAATTGTTTGGCATTGGGCGAATAAAGTGCAGTTGAACTGTAAAATACCTTGAACCTATTTAAACTAGAAAAAAAACCGATGCGATGCGATTTTCATATTCAGAATTTAAAAAATAAGTAGATTGAGTTAATGAAAATTGTACCACGAACCACTAATATAATACCTACTATATTAGTAGGTAAGTACGTCCTATAATATGTACATGATATCAAAATCTGTATACACAAGTGCAATCATATTCACGTTCATTCGTATACACTTTCAGAATAATAAGAAGGAGAAATATAATGTATCCTTATTTTATTTTCACTCTTATCGAGTTGCATAGACTATATCTTAGATCATCAACTTAATGATCTAAGGACTATATGTACCTATAGGCTGACAACTAGAAATGTAGTTACCTAGTACCTACTACAATTTTTGAAGGCCGTGGATATTGATATACATATTACATTTATGTCCCCTAATCACTATTCTGAACTTTCTGTCTCATACTTAATTACTTCATAATATTAAGACCTACTACATACTATTCCCTAATAAGCTTATATAATAATTATGATGGATCAGCACATTGACTTCTTTGTAGACCTACGGGTATTAGCCATTGCCTACCATGCGAACAAAACAGCAGGTCGAATCTAATAAGTAAAATATTATTGTATATAATTTCCATGTTATTATTCAATGAAATGGGGATTTTATTTTGTCTATAAGTAATTTTAATAAATATTATAGATTTCCGGCACGCGGTTATAGAGTAAGATCCCAGAGCGATAAGACATAACTTATTTTCTAAAAGATGAAACTTTAAGTTCTCAGTAGTGTCTCATGTACTTTGTATACCTGCGTGTTTGTGAAGTTTGCCCAGTGACACCTGGGCAGGTACCAGGTGAGAAAGGTGACTAAAAATAAGAGTTACTTTACTTAAATTTAGATGGCTGATTTTTAGATATATTTTATAGAATATCATTCTCAAATGGTATCGCAAGTATCAGACACTTTTCATGGACCAAAACTTTAGTCAGACGCTTTAAAGCTCCACCAAAAATAAATAAACTTTACTTATTTTTTAATGTCTGATTTTTTTATATGTTATCAACATAACTATTACAAAATTATATTTAATCAGTCAGACAAATTGGAATGACCAAAAATCCACTAAACACAAAAAATATTCAGTCGTGAGTACGAACGCGAGAGCACTATATGAGCATGCGTGTCAGAGGGAAGAATGTAAATATTCCAAAAAGTACTTACTGCTTTCGATAAAATATTTCTGCATCTCTTTTCAAATAAAATGAATTTCAATATTAAGGTAATCATTAATAATTATTAAAATTAAAATAATTTATTGCATATATTCGGTAAATTATTTTTTAGCATAGAACCTCCACCTTTTTGTTTTAGGATGAAAAAGAAAATAGTGTGACAGGCTTAGTGCTTGACAAAGTGGTAAAGTCACGTATCGATAAAAATACAATAATTTTAATATCTATCTTTTTCATCCCTAATATTTACGCAATTATGCACATAAATTTAAACAATATTTTTTAAGGTTTCCATTTTTTTAGATTTTTGTGCTCTTCTAGATTGCGTAAAAAATAGATGCGATCTTTAAACAGACTGGACTCCTAATAGGCTAATAGTGACTATTTGTAGCTATCATTTTGAGAGAAAATATGTCAACATAATTTAAAACTCATGCTGCCATATTATCTATAGAAATTTAAAAATAGTCTCTTTTTAACTTGTAGTCAGATACGGTATGTACAAATATTATATTTATTGAAAGGGCTACAAACTGAAACAATCGATATTTATTTAATGTGAATTGACATTACTTTTAACTTTTTTCTATACTACGTATCTTTGTTATTCAAAATCTGTGGATGTGTCACGCGCTACTATCGATCCCCCTCAATACCCTGGATACTCGTAAACACTCTTGCTTGTGCGCGTGAGCCATTTCGGACGTTTTGTATGAAGTTTCCTTACTGTATGTATCTGTATATTGTGTTACTATGGACGTCTCACTCGCTCTGAAACGCATGCATAATGCTCTCGCGTTCGTACTCACGGCCGAATAATTTTTGTGTTTAGTGGATTTTTGGTCATTCCAATTTGTCTGACTGATTAAATATAATTTTGTAATAGTTATGTTGATAACATATTAAAAAATCAGACATTAAAAAATAAGTAAAGTTTATTTATTTTTGGTGGAGCTTTAAAGCGTCTGACAAAAGTTTTGGTCCATGAAAAGTGTCTGATACTTGCGATACCATTTGAGAATGATATTCTATAAAATATATCTAAAAATCAGCCATCTAAATTTAAGTAAAGTAACTCTTATTTTTAGACACCTTTCTCATCTGGTACCTGCCCAGGTGTCACTGGGCAAACTTCACAAACACGCAGGTATACAAAGTACATGAGACACTACTGAGAACTTAAAGTTTCATCTTTTAGAAAATAAGTTATGTCTTATCGCTCTGGGATCTTACTCTATTATGCATGCGTTTCAGAGCGAGTGAGACGTCCATAGTAACACAATATACAGATACATACAGTAAGGAAACTTCATACAAAACGTCCGAAATGGCTCACGCGCACAAGCAAGAGTGTTTACGAGTATCCAGGGTATTGAGGGGGATCGATAGTAGCGCGTGACACATCCACAGATTTTGAATAACAAAGATACGTAGTATAGAAAAAAGTTAAAAGTAATGTCAATTCACATTAAATAAATATCGATTGTTTCAGTTTGTAGCCCTTTCAATAAATATAATATTTGTACATACCGTATCTGACTACAAGTTAAAAAGAGACTATTTTTAAATTTCTATAGATAATATGGCAGCATGAGTTTTAAATTATGTTGACATATTTTCTCTCAAAATGATAGCTACAAATAGTCACTATTAGCCTATTAGGAGTCCAGTCTGTTTAAAGATCGCATCTATTTTTTACGCAATCTAGAAGAGCACAAAAATCTAAAAAAATGGAAACCTTAAAAAATATTGTTTAAATTTATGTGCATAATTGCGTAAATATTAGGGATGAAAAAGATAGATATTATAATTATTGTATTTTTATCGATACGTGACTTTACCACTTTGTCAAGCACTAAGCCTGTCACACTATTTTCTTTTTCATCCTAAAACAAAAAGGTGGAGGTTCTATGTTAAAAAATAATTTACCGAATATATGCAATATATAAAAATCAATGCCACTTTTCGTTGTAATTCCATAACTCGAGAACGGCTGAACCGATTTCGATAATTCTTTTTTTATTATATTCCTTGAAGTACGAGGATGGTTCTTATGTAGAGAAAACGTTAATATGTACCACGGGCGAAGCCGGGGCGGACCGCTAGTATATGCAATAAATTATTTTAATTTTAATAATTATTAATTATTACCTTAATATTGAAATTCATTTTATTTGAAAAGAGATGCAGAAATATTTTATCGAAAGCAGTAAGTACTTTTTGGAATATTTACATTCTTCCCTCTGACACGCATGCTCATATAGTGCTCTCGCGTTCGTACTCACGGCTGAATATTTTTTGTGTTTAGTGGATTTTTGGTCATTCCAATTTGTCTGACTGATTAAATATAATTTTGTAATAGTTATGTTGATAACATATTAAAAAATCAGACATTAAAAAATAAGTAAAGTTTATTTATTTTTTTTGGAGCTTTAAAGCGTCTGACAAAAGTTTTGGCCCATGAAAAGTGTCTGATACTTGCGATACCATTTGAGAATGATATTCTATAAAATATATCTAAAAATCAGCCATCTAAATTTAAGTAAAGTAACTCTTATTTTTAGTCACCTTTCTCACCTGGTACCTGCCCAGGTGTCACTGGGCAAACTTCACAAACACGCAGGTATACAAAGTACATGAGACACTACTGAGAACTTAAAGTTTCATCTTTTAGAAAATAAGTTATGTCTTATCGCTCTGGGATCTTGGACTATTACAAAATTCCGTCATTATTTCGCGAGAATAGCGCTTCTGAATGACGCAGTCAAAAAAGAGTGTTTCAAAAAACTCCATAACAACCTCGAAACAATACCTTACGAAGAGCACAATTTCGAACAACCGTATCCTTCAGACGACACTACAGAACAAGAGCTGCGACAATTGTAATTTTTTTCTCTTTTATTGCAGATTTAATTCAATTGTTTATGATTTAAAAGGCACGGTAACAAAAGAGAGGTAATTTAAAATTTTAAAGTAACAATTGCTGAAAATTAGGTAAGTAATCCAACTAGGCATCAATCAATCTAATTTTATTTTTTATCTTTAATCCAGCATAATATAATTTTCATTTCATACCTATAACAATATGTACCTAATCTGAATAATATACAGTTACTTAGTGCTTTTTAGTTTTTTTTTTCAAAGTAAATTCTTTACGTGATAGGTAAGAATAGTATCTACCTACTATTGGTCTTTTTCCAACGTTTCCAATGTAATTGTAAGGACATTTGTAAAAGAAAAGTACTTTTTCTGCGCTGCATTTTAATTGCATTATTGACTTGCAATGAGACACATCACGTCACGTTACAGAATAAAGTTATACGTGCGGGCTTTATACTGCGAATATTGAAATCGTTATTATTTTCAAAAGCTAGCTATTGAATGGTGAAAATTATAAGATAATATGTGATATGCTGAAAATAAAGAAATAAAAGTTACAATGCTTGTGTAACTTTTATTTCTTTATTTAGCATACTAGTTATTTATATACTTTTTATATAGTACTAGTTATTTATACAGGGTGTAATCGTTAAGTGTGCACAAGCGATTATTCCGTAACTATTGCAGATACCAAAAAACTTTAAACTGATATCGAAAGTACTTAACCTAATGAGTAAAATGGCCATAATAAATTTTTAAAAATAAAACGAGAAATAGCCAAAAATGTTACATTAAACGCTCCCATACATTTTATTTCCCATACATTTTGTATTCATAGCAGATTTTCGAAGTGATGTCCTCATTGTGCAATACAATGAGATTGAGGAGCTCTATTTTCAGTTTCTAAATGAACTTCCCTTCAAATTTGCGAAGTAATTAAAGGAGAAAACCAAAAAAAGAAAGAAAAAGCTAAAATCTTTCATATTAAATGTACTAGGTTGATCCAAAAGTAATAATAATTGGGTATTTCCTGTGCACATAAAAATATAAAATAAATGTTTTTTGCTTGCTCATGTATTCACTAAGTATTAAGAATCACAAAAAAATCATATCAACAGGCCACGTTTCCAATTATTTACATTAATTTGAATGTGAACCGTGCGTGCCAGAATGTTTCCCGACGAAAAGAAGAAACAACGATTCGACATGTAGAGGGTAAATTTCTAAATTTTTAATGATATCAGGATAATTTTTTTCACGTTTTGTGATCATGGACGTTACCCGAGTTCACCATGTTTATGCTGAAACCAAAAAACAATCAATGTCCTGGATGCGAGCTTCCAAAGTGACGATGAAGAAATTGAAAATCAGTAGGTTAGATTAAAGCGGTAGTTTTTTGGGACGCTGAAGGAATAATTTATGGTGGAATATTTTAAAAAGGTATTTTACTGGGCCACCACTTTATTGGGCTCTTACTAAACAGACCAAATTAAAAGATTGCGGTAGGTTAGTAAGGAAAAGAGACATGGCAAACTGCGGACCTGAACGCTGTTTCACCAAGACAACGCACCAGATCACAAAGCGTCAGTTGCGATGGCTGCCATTCAAAAATCGGCATTCCAAATGCTTGAACACCTACCCTATTTTTTAGATCTAGCTCCTATTTACTTTTATCTCTTTCCTCGGCACAAGAAACACTTTCTTAGCAATACATTATTAAGACGACAGCGATGTGATGGCCGCGTGGAGGGGTTTTTGTGGATGAAGTCAAAGTTTTTTTTTTTTAAGTTTTAGAAAATAAATATTGAAGTATATTTTCTAGTTAGAAGACTATCTAGAGAACTACATAATTATTATTACCGTAATGACCTTGTTTAATATTGATTATCATTACTTTTGGATCAACCCATGTACATGGGATATTCGTATCTCATACTAAATGTATGGGAGGTACTAAATGTGTAGATATTTCTCGTTTTATTTTTAAAAATTTATTATGGCCATTTTACTCATTAGGTTAAATACTTTCGATATCAGTTTAAAGTTTTTTGATATCTGTAATAGTTACGGAATAATCGCCTGTGCACACTTAACGATTACACCCTGTATATTTTTCAGCTAGGTACCTAGTTATTAACAATATTATAGTAGCTAATATTGTGATGATTAATTTATTCTTCATCACCGCCAACGTCCATACCACGTTGAATACACCGGTTCTCGTCCGATCACCGAAGTTAAGCAACGTCGGGCACGGTCAGTACTTGGATGGGTGACCGCCTGGGAACACCGCGTGATGTTGGCTTTTTGCCAATTCATTATCTTGAAATTATATTTTTAGAAATCGTTTTATACCATCATTTTGTACGAAGGATTGTATTTTATTTTAACAGTTAAATGAGGTCTTGAAGACTACTGACAGTTAGTATAAAATATCTATGAAGTTCATCGTACACGAACGGCCCTGAAGTCAATAAACTATAAAGGTCTGTTCCTTCGTGTCTGTAGGTAGCCTTACAATCCGGGCCGCTAACCTATTCCTACTCTTTAAAATTCACCAGATCGTGTCACGGAGTTTCAAATAAAAAATTTCTTCCTCGCAAATATAACTCACATAACATCTGGACATATTTGAGAGAAATTTAAAAAGAATATTTATTTATTGTACCACGGTATTTCCCTATAGGTACATGGTAATTACCTATAAGTAAAAATACTAGTTTTTTTTAAATTGCATAATAATTACACACAAACAAAAAATAAGCCTCTTTACAATATGCTAATATGCATTAGCACAGACTAGCATTAGCCATTAGTGAAGAGAAATGTAGCAAGTAAGTAGTTTTTAACCGACTTCAAAAAAAAGGAGGAGGTTATCAATTCGGCCGGTATGTTTTTTTTTTATGTATGTACACCGATTACTCCGAGGTTTCTGGACCGATTTACGTGATTCTTTTTTTGTTCGATCATCGATGCGGGATGGTGTCGAATTGGTCCCATAAAAATTTTATTCGGATAGGCCCAGTAGTTTTTATTTTATGAGCAAATTTTGTCTGTATTTGTAAATGTTGCAAGTGCAAGTTTGAAGTCGGTTGTTTTTAACACAGTTATCACTTGTTATTTATTGAATTATACGGTTGACTCGACGACCATGTTTTTTTTTACATAGGAAGCGCAAAAGCTGCTTTTTGTTGCAAAAACTTACAGAGGGTGCTGGGTGACAAAGCCGGTTGAATACAGGCATGGGAAATGGTCGCTATGTGAAAATGATGTGATAACCTTACCGATCCGCGAGCGTCTATAATACTGCAAGATGCAATAGGTACTTGTTGCTTTCACCAGCCTCAATATTTCAGTTGTAATTATGGTCCGATATGTTTCCAAAAATACGTACCTAGCTAATAGATTTTTTCCGTCTTACATCACATCAAAATATCAAAATTATGGAATACAGAGTCTTCTAATTATTATTTTTGTTCTTCATATTTTACCTAACAAATTCTCTTGTTCGATTCTAAGGCCTGATGAGGTTAAGTCTTTACCTAGGTATGTTGATTTTTTATCTGTGATTCAATTCAGTATTTCAGTTATAGACCATAGATGGGTTAATTAAAAATGATCAGCGTATGTAATTCCCTCACTACTGAAGACTGATTATAATAATATTATGTCTGCAGTTGTTATGGTAGAGATAGTGTATGTTTATATAAATTCAAAATGTTAAAAAACCTCCAGTTTAGTGCAATAACTTGATTGAATTGCAACATAGTTCCATACAGATAATGTTGTACTTTGTAGTTAACCCTAGACCTAACTTGTCATGACCTTTTCTATATTCAGCCATCTGACGCAATATATTATGTGTTTGCACCGGCACATTGTACGTATTTGTATGCTACTATCTAAATGTATTATTGACATATATAAATTCTCAAGCGAAAATCACTGAACAGATTTTGATGACACTTGACAGTGATCTTTGATGTAGCTTATGTAGCAGAATAAATCACATCTAGCCTAGAATAGCACACGCCTGTGAATTTATTCATCACTAGCGGTCTGCCCCGGCTTCGCCCGTGGTACATATGTCGCAATAAAAAGTAGCCTATGTCCCTTCTCGGGTATCAAAATATCTCCGTACCAAATTACGTGCAAATTGGTTCAGTAGTTTAGGCGTGATTGAGTAACAGACAGACAGACAGACAGAGTTACTTTCGCATTTATAATGTTAGTATGGATTTCAGTAGCTCATTTAATAAAATATAGTTTATTACACATTTAAATTCATATTACAAAATTTGAACTACTAACCGCCAACGTCCATACCACGTTGAATACACCGGTTCTCGTCCGATCACCGAAGTTAAGCAACGTCGGGCGCGGTCAGTACTTGGATGGGTGACCGCCTGGGAACACCGCGTGATGTTGGCTTTTTGCCATTTCATATCTTTTCAATTCTATTTTTTTCTACGTTTTATTTTTTGTGTATTATATTATGTAATAGCGGTCCGCCCCGGCTTCGCCCGTGGTACTGCTGGCCTACTGCATTTTTACGTTTTCTCTCCTTATGAACCATCCTCGTACTTCAAGAAATGTAATAAAAAAAGAATTAACGAAATCGGTTCAGTTGTTCTCGAGCCTTTAGTTTCTGTGATCTGTGTTCTCGAGTTATGCGCTTACCAACACATTTTGCGATTCATTTTTATATTACATAGATATATATATTTAACTATATAATTTCATCATTTTTAAGTCAAAAAAAATGATATAAGTAATCACAATCATTGCAAAAGCAATTCATAGGAACTTTTTTCTCTACTCAAATAGAACTGAACGATAACAAATGAAAATCTAAAAGCTAACTAAACTTCGTAAAAACAAAACACATTCTTAACACACTCGTGTTTACAGAAATGATCGATATTGAATCGATAATCCGACCGACATTGACCCACTTGACTTTCGAATTCCGATTATTTACATAAACATAAGTATTGGAATTTTAATAATTGTTAAAATTTCTTATTCGTATTTTACCTACATAATATGTACAAAGGTAAGTAAATAGATTAGATAATAATTATTTTATTTTCTATCCATATTCCTTTTAATATAGATTAAAGACTATTCTGATGTTTATTTAGGTACATACTTATTTTCAATAATTGATTAACGTTTTATTATACTTCGCCCGTGGTACCTATACAATTATACATGTTTACGATTTTTCATAAAAAGAACCATCCTCGTACTTATAGGTACTTCAAGGAATAGATTCCGCAGCGCACGCGATGACAGAATTTTTATTAAGGGATTTTTTACACCTTGGGTTACATTATTACATTTTTGCTAAGGATCTCTAATTTTTTTGAAAATGCAATATAGCCTATGTTGCTCAGTGAAGATGCAGCTTTCCGAAGGTGAAAGAATTTTTGAAATCGGTCTAGTAGTTTATGCGTGAAAAGTGCATATACATACATACATACCTACATAATTAGGTACAAACTTTTCCTCTTTATAATATTAGTATATAGATTACTCAATGAACAATAAATGTATTGAATTTACGCCGATTTACGAATATTCCTTAGCCGAATTCTTCACGATCTTTCTAATTTGTTTACTTTTATATTAAAAATGTGTCAAAATACATTTTAGTGTAATTTTTTTAAATTTTATTAGAACACGCATTTACTCATTGCATTTTCCACCTATTTTTAAGAAAAACAATACATTTTTATAATTTTGAAATAAAATAGGGAAAAACAGGATCACCCAGGGTACATAGAGCATGTACTAGCACATTACGATTACGGTCACCTTGAATCTAAACCCGTTTCTTCCTTGACCCGATAACCGATTGTCGGCCATTGTTGCCGCGCACTGGTATTTAAGAAGCCATAAAATGGTCAGTCTAGCCAACTGAAGCAACTATACTACTATACTATCTACGTCATGAATTAGTTTAATACATTGACATGTTTTGCGAACATTAATAAAAAAAAGAATTTTTTATCTAGTATTTTTTTGTCATTAGATTCTTTTTTTTCTTTTGTTTCAGCATTAGAGGTAATAGGTATTAAGTCTCATTACTTCTGCTTTGAATAAATTAGATTTTCTAATCTGATAATAGGTGATTTAAGATTTTCGCGATGAGTAACACAATTTCAATTACTTATTATTGATTACATGTTGGTTACGAACACAATAACAAAATTTTATCCTTATCAATTATAACGAGCGTGAAAAACAAAAATGGCTAGAACAATTTGAGGATAATTGGTAAAAATTATAAAAAAAAATCACGCATTAACTAGGTATGTACTATGTACATAAATGTAAAAAAGGCAAAATTACGCGCCACACTTCTTTCAATGGAATCCTGCGACGGAGAACGTGTTAATAATTTATTAAAATTTATTCATGAATTCACGTAAACCATTTCCGGCACGCCTTTAAAAAAACTGTTTATATTACAGCAATTTGAAAATAAGGAAAATATTTTAATTTTATATAGGACTCTTTTTACAATAGCGCAATATTCGAAAAGTTATGAAGTTGAAGTTTGTTTGCAATTTCAAATGGTACCTTCTGCCCCTTTGTATTGCAGCATTGAGAAGTATTATGAAGTATACAGTAGCGAATATATGAATGAGTTATTAATTAATTCATTAATTTATGAATGGATGATAGTTTCATTCATAGGCTAAAAAGATATAAGTACATATAATAGCAGTCTACCAGGGTTGCCTGCCAAAAAAACGCACATAAAGCGGGCGAAGTCGTTGGCGTCGGCTAGTACTTCATAAAAACGTTTCACAAGAGTGTTTTCTTGGTTTCAATGCGAAAGTTTTAATTCCACGCCGGATCAAACGTAATATATAGAGGAAAAACAGTTTACAGCGTAGCGTAAAAATAGGAATGGCACATGCTAATTCACGCGTCTCGTTTTTATGTAGAACACGAAATAATTTAGTGGCTATATTACTTTGAGCATTTCTCTTATCCATTTTGTTTACAGTGTGTTGTCCATCAGGAGTGAAAAAGGTTTTGATATCATTTATTTTTTATATTTTGGGGAGTGCCTGGCGATCTGCACTACAGGCTACGGCCTATCGCAGACACCAGTCCTCATAGTTTATGTTTACTAATTGTACTTCTGTTAATTTAGTTATAAGTTTGTTGAGGAAAAATAAATGATTTATTTATTTATTTTATTTATTTATTTTCCTACTACCTACTTACTGACCTAGTGCAGAAATGGTGTTAAATAGTGTATGAACGTATAGGTAAATCGCATCAAAGAAAAGTGGATGATCCAGTGTTAAGATAATAATATTTTGAATACTAATTATTGCCAAGGTATTCTTAATAACATTTTTCTGAAATAAAATCAGTTTGATAGCGCCCGTTTGTACTGTAAACAAACGATTATGACACATGATGATGAATCAGCACAAATACGAAGAACAACAGAAAATTGCGTGTGATGGTAACATAACGCGGCCCTTCGATGACCTCGCATTAATAAAATATATATAAATTAGTCTCTAATGAATTATTTATAAAAAATAACAAACTATACGGAAACAATTTAATAATAGATTTCTATTCAACAAACAGAAATTTGGCGACAATTTATTTCACGCGTAGGTAAGCTGCGCAACAAATTTTGATTTGGAGGACATGTGTGCCAAAATAAATATCTGTAAAAAATATTGGTAGATTAAAAAAATTGGTTTTCCGTGTTTATTTTTGCCCCATAATCGCCAAACCGTATTATATTCGTCGTTGTTATAATATATTTGTGGTATGGTTACTAAATCGTAAATTTTAAAAAGTGACGCATCTTTTTCCCAGTTGAATTAAAGATGTGATTATGTGTCGCATCTGTAACACGGGTTTTCCAGTTTCTGAAATATTTATTACAGTCCTTCTCTTTGCCACAGGCAAGGCAATGTAATATGTAAGTACCAACGTCCAACAACAGGCATATTATGATAAAAATGGTAGGATAATTTAGTTAACTAATTTTTTTTTACAATCCTGTCTCACGTTTTTCGTCATGTTCCACTTTTGGCACGGAATCATTGATCGATATATCTCGGATATTGCATAATAATGTCTAGAATTTAATGACAAAAAGTACACATATATTTTATCAGCTAATGATGAATTCCGTAGGTATTCGGTCATAATATGGTGTGATGTAGTGATTAATGGCATGATGAAACGGTTTTACTTCCAGTTTACTTCTACTTAGTAACCTTCATGTTAATGATTATTCACCTTTTATAAAAGTAAATATTGTAAACTACGTCTTTAGATTGTTTACATGTTTTATCGTTGATTTATAATAAACTTTGTTATGGTATATTTTATAGTAATTGTTCATTCTTTACATTGAAAGATTTCACACGATAGAAGATATTCTGTATTCTCGATTTCTTCAATAAGTAGGTTCTTTTCGATCGATTAGTATACCAATAATTTTTTGTAAAGTCGTACAATCGTTGTGAAATACGATAAGCTTTCATAAAATTATCGCTTATTTCATCAGCAGGCATGTGTAAGAGCGTACTTTCAGATGTCGTATGACGGTTTTGTCAAGAAAGACATGCCATTTTTACTTTTCCTCATATATACGGAGTTGATGAAATCAGAAAACTTGCTATATTGTTCGCAACTTATTTCATACTTCCTTTATTATATTTTACAGTATTACATACACCCAAAAGGATTGTTGTTAATAATAATTATGTTACCTACAGCAGACAGCTCTAGTAAGCTGTGGAATCCACATGTAAACTTGTTCAATTTATATGCAATTTTTGTAATATACAATAAATAGGTATTGATAATAAAAAAGCTTTAAACGATACTTCTCGCTACCATTAGTGACCCGTCAGCTTATTTCTATCCCGTAAAGTGTGCAGCGCGAAATTATGCCAACGGCCTCATTCTCGCGGAAGTAGGCCGTGGGAGTTGAGGATTCATTTGACTCACTTCAAGAATCTGTTCAATATTTATGTCCACTATAATTGTCACTTCTCTCTCTGTGGCCGTTTATTTTATCGCCGATTCCTTGTAGGAAGTAGATACTTGAAGGATGCGCGAATTGACAAAAAGTAATGTGTTGTACCTATATTTATCGACTGCCGGCTGTGAGGACGCTTAATTTCGTTATTTTAATTGCTTGTATGTAAAAATGTGGTTCCATAAACGGATATGAATAGTGATAATGAAGTGTAAAATCGACATTACCAATAAATAAAGGAATTTGTTACTGTGTAAAGAGTTGCGGTAGTTAAGAGATGAATGATTCCAATGTTCGTAGATAATTGTGCAGTGTAGGATGTGTTTAGTGTTGATTAATTGAACGTTAAATGATGCTATAAATGAATAATAATTGTTACGATTTTCATGGAGATAGTATTTATATCATATACTTGCGCATTTTCATTTAATTGAAAAGGGTTCTTAGTTATTTGGGAACGATGTTAGATACATTAGATCATTGTAAACGTAGCTGTCATAATTTCAGGCACGCACATCCATATTCCCAGACTCTACAGAAAGTTATTGTTTGATGGGTTTTATTTTAAAATGTATAACATAAACATACTCGTAATACCTAAGTACATGTGCAAGGAACGCATAATAAGATTTATGCCAAAGGACAAGAGGTCATGTAAGGTTTTTCACTTTTTAAAACCAAAACTTGGCACGGTTTATTATTTCAAATTTATCTGTCTGTATGTACAGTTGGTAATAAAAGAGGGTTTGAATTTCTAGATAGTCTGACGGGGTGATCCTGAACCTATTGTTTGAAACAATTGCTTTCAGAGGGATTCTAAAATAAATTGGGAGCCTTTGTATACAGTACCGCGACTCGGATTTCATTGCGTGATTCTAAACAATGAGCAATTCACCGTGGTTTATTCGCATTTTTGACACAGTAACACATGGTCGACCCAATTTCTAACATTGTTTAAAATGTGTACTCGGCGCGGCGCCTAGCCAAGTCTATTTTGATTTTTACCTACGTGTTAGCGCTCGCGCAGATCGATCCATACGTATTTTTTGCAATGTTTATTTTCCCGTATAGTAGCCAATATTTTCGTGGAACGTGCAAGTCATTTTTTGTCATGATAATAAACGAGCTGTTTACACAAGTTCGTAGTGCATAATAATAACTGTGTAAATACTGTCAAGTAATAATGAAGAAACTATTCATAATATTGTCTAAAATTGGTGCAATGTAGGAGGACTGCGTAGAGTGTAGGTGGCAATAAAGGTTGACTATGGAATAAGTGTGCACTTGCAACAGAACGAACCTCAACAATCCTGTTATTCTATGCAATATAGATGATAAGTTCTAGATAGAGAAACATCATTGATTCAAACTTGCACAGCACCACCGTGCTGAATCCACCGATTACAGTCTAAAATTTCCTATGAGTGAATCAAATGTCTTTTTTTTCGGTTAGCACCAAACTAAAACGAGTTAAATTACTATTAGAATCCGAATGATTCAACAGGTGCGTTCATTGAAGAAACTTCTTAATATTCATAAGCCGCGGAGCTTTCTTGAGACCATGAAGTTTTAAGAGTAGACGATAAAGTTTTAAATGTATAGGTATGTAGATTATGCCATATCTACCTATGTAGATAATAAACTACGTTATACGTATAAAAAGTCCCTATCTCCTAGTCCCTAGTCCCAGCAATATCCATTTTTTATGAAACATACCTATATAAAGAGTTAAATTGAAATAAATTGAAAAAAAATTGAGAAATGTTTAATTGCTTTGCGACATTACTCCATTTAGAAGTTAATTTAAAACAAGACTAATATTAACATTTAAGACAACAACTTAAGGAATCTTAATTTATTCATAAACAGAGGTGCGCTTGGCATTGTCCCAGAATTATTGCTCTTATAATTTATAACATGGAATATTATAAAGTGAAATAATTTGCAAATGAACGAAATAACCAGCTCTAATCTACATCGTAAAGTGTTATGTTTTGATTGTAAATTGTATTTGATTATAACGTTTTGTAAAGCAAAATAGGGTTTGAGTGGTAAATACCAATTAAAATATATGCATAATTTCCGTTTTAATAATGAGCTATTTATTTGATTCGGCACTCGAAAAATAGAATAGGTAGGTATCGAGAAACTAGAAAGCCCAGATGACCACGTATGCAAATAATACTGTTGGCCATGATATCGACTACTTAGTCATGAGTCAATAAATATAAGAAATTATACATGCTTATAATGTTAACTAGCAGAAATATATTTCATAAATAAATTAGCCTAGAGTCTTTGTAGCAGACTTTCTATACAATGGTAATTCGTGGCCTATTATTATATTTCTAGAAAATATATGAGGATTTATTCCATGACATATCTTACCAATTCTCGGCCAAATACACCTTGTAGTCTTTGCCTGAAAAAGGAACAAATTGTAACAATGTTAACGAGTAGGATTAGTAGGATAAGAAACATAGATCGATGATATTATGTACAAACTTGATGACTGGTGCGTGCTACTTCTTTAACTTTGATGTGATTTCTGGTGGATATGAAACACGTGTGAACACATTAATAAACCGGAATGCTAACGAAGTAAGCGAAATATTATACCTATGTATCTGTAAAAATTAACTGGGCGTTTACAGTATACTATTTTAGATTGAACGTCACGAGGACCAGAAATTCAGGTTAAATACGCTTGTTTTACGGTATCTTGTAAATAACGACCGTGTTCTTGCCAAAACCAATCTGATTTATTCGATATAGCCAGGCCTTAAAGATATATTGCACGATGAGATAGCAAAAACATTTATTTTTTTATGAAGGAAAATAAAATGTAAAGAAGAATTGCATGTTTTGGTTTATTATTTACGATTTGTGAATTTCAAATCCATCCAGGACAGGACTAATTTCCATAAAATTTTAAATAAAAAAAAAATAAGAGAAAATGAGAAATAAAACATAAAATAAATAAAAATTTCCTCCACCATGAGAAAACGATCGCCTGATCGTAGGTGTCATAATATCATCATAAACTTAAATGACCAAGGGAATTTATTCACCTGATTATGATTACGTAGCTAACTAGCTAGTTACCCAGGTCCAAGAACATTTTATCCCATCTTTACTGTTACACTTTAAACATAAAAAGTAAGAACTCCTAAGAGGCTTATCACTAACAAGCCGTAAGACTTTAAAAGAGAAGCATCCGTATTCCGTAATAGACCCTGAAATCCACAGTCCACCATACCACAAGAATAGTAGAATGAATTAGACTGTCTGAACTGTCACTTGTTGTACTTGCATTTTATATACTTATTTTCTTGTAATCCATTTGTGCCTACTTGAACCTACTGCCTTATAAAAAAGTATATGGATAGACTGTCGTTTATTTATACATAGTTAGTAGAGGGAACGATGTGTATACGGGGACTAAATTACCATTTATTTATTAAACAAAAAGATTTTCCTAAACAGATCACGTCTTAGAATTCTAACACTCTACTTACACGTCTTAGTGCCCTTACGCACTAGCGGTTAACCGCGGGGGCGGTTGACCGCGCGGTTAGCCGCTTTCCCATTTTACTATGCAACCGCTTTTATGATTAGTGCGTACAATCATAAGCGGTTGCATATTAAAATGGGAAAGCGACTAACCGCGCGGTTAGCCGCCCCCGCGGTTCACCGCTAGTGCGTAAGGGCACTAAGACGTGTAAGTAGAGTGTTAGAATTCTAAGACGTGATCTGTTTAGGAAAATCTTTTTGTTTAATAAATAAATGGTAATTTAGTCCCCGTATACACATCGTTCCCTCTAATGTTTGTTTGAGTGATGAGCTTGGAGCTTTGCCCAGCCAATTTCAATTTTGCGTCAAATCCATTTGTGTACGGATGTGTTGTGCCTCTCGTGGTATCATAAAAATATTGTTTGAGCAACTTTCCTCCAGGGAATTAGATTTTTTTTTCATATTATCGTGCGT
This sequence comes from Colias croceus, assembly GCF_905220415.1. Lineage (NCBI taxonomy): Eukaryota > Metazoa > Arthropoda > Insecta > Lepidoptera > Pieridae > Colias > Colias croceus. The sequence goes on from NC_059542.1 coordinate 9,772,085, forward strand.
CATTTCCCGTAAATTTCCATCCCCTTTCACCATCCGCATTTCAATGAAACCGATTTTCATACTTCAAACATCAGAATTTTTAAATTTTTTTCCTCTTCCATGTTTAAGTTACATGTGGTTTATATTTATTTACTATTCTGTAAAGAATATTTTCGTTACATTATTAAAAATTAAGCAATTGTCTGTCGTGGCGCGCAATCGGGGAGTTGTCGGTTTTATAAACTGCTGAAAACTGATACCTAAAAGTTTATTAGTCCTCACTCTGTATTTAATTAAGGAAGTAAGTATGTACACAGTTGACAGATATATACTACGTGTATGTATGTACTTTTATAGTTATATACATCAAAAGACATGTTCCAATCTATTCGAAGATACAATAAGGATTTTAAATATTTCTGGAATTGTTACTATACTGCCTCTATCTGCAATCTGCCATCGGCAGATGCTGTAAATGTATGATCTTTGTTTGTTGATGCTCACAGATCACAGAAACTATTGATGCTAACCCAAAATACATATAATAATTACAGGTAAATATAAATGGTTTGATAATCTTTCTATATAAATATTGTAAGCGTCAATATCCCACTGAATACTTGCAGACCGTTTGTCTGTGGACTCTCGTGGAATCCATCCAAATATTCTCGTGGTAAACATCAGATTTTGGTCTGCCTTAATACGAAGTCATGATCTGAAGGCACGAAGTTAAAAATATCAGTAGACTGAATACTTAATGCTTTAATGCAAAAAAAAAATTCATGTGACCAATGAATTATAATTCGTTATTTTGAATTGGGAGTCAAATATTTGCAAATTGTAATATTTATTTTTGCACTTGGCACATCGCATGTCTTGTAGGTACGTTAAAAAATTGTATACAGTGCATTAATATTGATGTTGGTTCAATAGCAATCGATCGTGTGTCTGTTGCAAATACAAATAGTTCACTTTGTTATGAAAACCCACGGATTCGAAGAAGAAAAATATATTTTTGTAAGACTATTGGGTATCTTCCAAATAATCCAAGTGTTTATTGCATTTATCCGGATTTCCCTTACCGTGAGGTTTACACTTTACGCTATTTTATAAATATTTGTATGCCTTATACAAAATATACATCTTGTTTCGCGTAAAAAAACATTCCAGAGATTTGTTGAACATTCTTACAAGATACATTTCAAATTGTTTACTGTTTACTACTGATCGTTCATGATAATTACATCCGTTTATATTCAAGTTACAATCAATTTGTTTTGTAAATAATTGAGCTCTCAAAATCTAGCGTACCTATGAAATCTCAGCATGATAGGAGATGATAACATGGTCTCGATTATTACCAGAATAAAATCATAATTATGTTTACAAGAATGTAGTTTTCCAATGAACAATATTGCTCTGTATTGCCACATGCAGTCAAAGTAACAACTTCCTGCAATTTCCAGAAACGATTGGCAGACAGCCACTGGATCAACGACTTTGTAATAGACCAGTTAGTAAAATCTATTTTAACGTAAGTTCATTAGAGATGTGTTGACTGTGTGTCATGGACCTGATACAATGAACTGTATTGTGTCATCTTTATGCTTGATGTTAAGGATCTCTGGGTTGTTGTGGCTATGATAATATTTATTGGTTTTAATTAAAAATTCTCAATGAAAACATAAATGTATTCTAACCGTAACCATTACAGGCTTATTCACAGGGCTTATTACAGGGGCTTGATTTTTCATTGGAAAAAACAAGATGGTAAAAAATCCTAATATGTAATTACGAAGAAATGACAAAGTTTCATTAGCAAAGCTGTCTGTACTAATTGACATTAAAAGACAAGAAGCAGATGCGTAAACCGCGCCCAGATTGAGTTGCAGGGACCACTAGTTTCTTAGAAAAAGAGCTTGCCAACTTTCTGTGCGTAGGTAATACGTGTAAGTATTACGTATCCTATTATAATAGTTACGAAGTTCATACATCAAGGAGTAATGTACTTATTTACGTCTTAGCAACTGTCCGTAAAATAAACATTTTAATTATTCCTAAAAAGAAACTTTTCATATCTCCTGCAGCGATATTCGGTGCCAAAGTTTTAAGTCTATTTCGGAACGTGCTCTGACGCAAATCTTCGGTCAAAGCTCTGCGATGTCTATTGGTTTCTTGGAAAAAATAGGATTAGTACAATATTATGTGTGTCTAATGTATATTTATTTGAAATAAAACGAGAGTCTACTTATAATGCCCAAGATTATTGTAGTGTCACGTGTAATTTCTTCAAGAGGAAAGACTGAGCGAATTACATCGATACCCAATATATAAAGAAATTGACATACCTACTGTATACTCATATATACGTAAGGATAACATCAGAGTTTTAGATAACTCTTTTTTTTTACCATAAAATAATATAATTTTTGGAGAGTAGGCATGGGAAATAATAGATCGTATATTATTCATCATACCCCTAAATGCTAAGTGTTTCCTAGCAGAACAATGTATGCTTAACGCTTTTATGTATTAGCTGAAATATACCATTCTTCTATTAATTAGAACAGGTATACCGTATACCACACTTCCTGTAACCAGATTGCTCATTTGTTTGCAGAAACTGCTTTAGGATGAAAAAAAATAGGTAAATACCAGTAACTGAAGTCTTACAACGAGATACATTTTGCTCTATTATCTGTGCGTAATTTTATTAAATAATATCAACTTTAACAATTATTAGCAGCAGTATAAAATAGTATTACTATTAACATCGAAGTAATACCTATCTGAATAATTCACCTATTTCTTAAAAAGTTGAATAAATTTTTCAGGTTACATACTAATCACATTAGCTCTGGAAACGTAAGTACCAACTGATAGCCTTGCAGCAAATAAATTGACTTGACTATTTGTTTCTATCTAGTTAAATTGTGTCCGAACGACTTAAAACTAGTTAGATTTATTATACTTACATAGAATACTGAAATTCCAGCATCCTATTAAAACCAATTGTTCCGATACATATATTAATTGAAATGCATCATCAAAATTTGATGTTGTTGAAAGTAAATGATGTATCGATTCATCATCAATTGGATACCACCTATTATTAAATATTATTTTCCTTAAACTAAATTAACAAACGCACTCCTTATTTCTCGTAAATAATAGCTGAATACTCTTATTTACAATCGGCGTAAAATTATAGATACCAAATGTTTCCTAATTATAGCTTTCTACGTCGTTGATTTGTTTATAAAAAAAGCAATAACAATTTGAAATTCGATGACGCGTGACACTCCCAGGCTATGAGCCAACACAACGTAGATGAGCTTGCCCTGGTTTTGATTTGGGAAAATGGATAGAACGCATTGTAGGAAGACCAAACTCGAAATATATCTATACTAATATTATAAAGCTGAAGTTGTTTTTTTTTGTTTGAACCAGCTAATCTCGGGAACTACTGGTCCGATGCCACGGGGGTGAAACCGCGCGTAGCAGCGAGTAATAAATAATCTCCTTGAGTCTTCGAGAGTGATCATCCCTGTTTTTCAATCCGATGCAAACAAATTTTAGCAAATAATCCACGACATTTTAATTGTTTTTGTGTGATGATCATACTTTATGTTGAGTCGGCGTAGGCGCGGGCGACACCGAGTCTGACGCAAAACAAAAGTATGTAAACATGACTGTCTGGTAGGATTTTGTTAAAAATTCAATGTGACGAATTTAAATTGTAATGTCATTAGTAAGGAAATGAAAAATCCTTACTGGATCTATTTTTTTTTAAAACATAAGTTAGATAAACATTATAATTAATAATATCCACGAATACAAAATTCTTATATTCCACTTTTTAATCTATGCATTTGGATACGTCACGAAAAATTAACGCAAGCTTCAGTTTCCAGGAAATGACTAATTAAACTGACAATCTAGGAAGGCTAGTGTGTACACCTGTGACATCATACGGTCATTGTCTCTGCTCATGAGACGAGCTGGGATATAAACAAGTGGGCGGCTAGACGGTTCATACGAATTCGAACATGACTATTCAATACCTCGACTGAGTAATTACATTGACCGAGCATCTAATTTTGCATACCGTTTCATGTGAATGTCTTGACTGAAATATGAGATTTGTATGCTGATGCTGATGTTATGAAAAAAGGGAAGTTTAGTTGATATATATATGTTTTTTTATGTCGTATTATTTGCTTCCATATAAAATTAAAAAGAATATAAGTAAGTGAAGTGAATTTGAATTGATAAACATTATAATATCTAGGAGCACAAAATTTTTTACGAACTGCAAACTACTTACAAATAGTTTAATGGAAAAGAAAATTGGACATGCATTTAATTAAATATTTAACGATGTGCATGGAAAGCAATCGATTCAAGATAAATTACAATGTTAACTACCTATATGAAACCATGGAACGAATGTATGGAATGATAGATAAGTGAAATTCCAGTTTTATTGCGTCACTTATTAAAAATGTTTAAAAATCAATAAAACCAAAACTATGTGTGTAATGTGTATCAAGGCAGTGTTAGTCATAGTAACATTTTATATAGCGTGATAATGCTTACATTTTTTAGCTTTTGACTCATGCTGTACAAAATTAATTTCTTTCCAACGTTGTTGAATCATTATTGTACGGTGACGGGAACTTGCAACTAGATAGGTGGTGGTGAAATAGGTTATTTTAACACTAGGAGTAAAAATAAGTAATAACCTATTTTACAAAAAAGGTTTTACTTTATCCAATTTAATTACTAAACAAGTATGTACTTACTGTAATTACTAAGTTGAACAACTGTACCGCAGTATTTTTAATTTTGTAAAGCAGTAGAAATCATAAAATATTAAATAGGAATAAATAATATTACTATCTGCCTTAGACTCGATCTTAGGGCGCACTTAGAACTTTCAGCTCTACTCTCTACATTCATTGCGATTTGCGAGCTACTGCCAGCGCGCGCTGTTCTCTTGAATATATACCTAATATTTCAACTTTTTCATGTGTAATATTTAATATTATGTTTCACTTTTAATCTTTATATCCAGCAATAAAACTTTATTGATTTTATATGAAAAAACCGGAAGGAAGTTAGCGCGGAAAGTTTTTTTTTTTTAATTATGAATATTTCAAAAAATTGCTCCTTAAATGCTCCATCAGAATCAGTAATTGCTCCACTTCTATAATTATTAGTTTATTTATAATTAATTTAAAAAAAATCCAAATACTGAAAACTTGATTTCCCTATAGAATGAAAAATATTCACTTTTCATAAAAAATTTTTTTGCAAAAAAATTGCTCCTTAAATGCTCCATCAGAATCAGTAATTGCTCCACTTCTATAATTATTAGTTTATTTATAATTAATTTTTAAAAAAATCCAAATACTGAAAACTTGATTTCCCTATAGAATGAAAAATATTCACTTTTCATACAAAATTTTTTTGCAAAAAAATTGCTCCTTAAATGCTCCATCAGAATCAGTAATTGCTCCACTTCTATAATTATTAGTTTATTTATGATTAATTTAAAAAAAAATCCAAATACTGAAAACTTGATTTCCCTATAGAATGAAAAATATTCACTTTTCATACAAAATTTTTTTGCAAAAAAATTGCTCCTTAAATGCTCCATCAGAATCAGTAATTGCTCCACTTCTATAATTATTAGTTTATTTATAATTAATTTTTAAAAAAATCCAAATACTGAAAACTTGATTTCCCTATAGAATGAAAAATATTCACTTTTCATAAAAAAATTTTTTCCAAAAAAATTGCTCCCGATTTGCTCTATCAATTACAAAAAAAAATTATTTAATTTTGAAAATTTTTACAATAATTAACTGAAAAACTATGTTTGCATAGTAAACTACTGCGCTGTGACGTCATCAATTATTGTCGTTGCGACGCATAAGGGCCATATTTACATGTATCAGCACTGCAGCGATATGTATAGACCTTAATGTTTATGTTTTCTTATTTATATTATTCACTAGATTTCCGCCCACGGCTTCGCCCGCGTTTTCAAAGGAAAACAAACCCGCATAGGTAGTTCCCGCTAACGCAAACGATAGCAACTTGACACCGAAAGATGAAACAAACGACTGAAACACAAATTAATTGATAATTACTTGAAGTTTTAATAATACGAATAAACGTACGAGTTTAGGGATGGGTAGGGAAATGTTTATAAAAATACCTATAATAAGAATGATTTAAATAGGTACCTACATAATAATATCTGTTCCTTGAAATTTTGCTAGATGAAAACTCAATAATAATTAAAATATGGCGCCTAGATATTCTTAGAGTATAATTAATAGCAACATAAGGTAAGTACTAAGTATTAAATAATAATATTATTATTCCCAGCATAAAACTTATTAATGTCATTTTAAGGTAATTAATCATATTAAATAGTTGCTCTTTTAAAATCATGTCAATATTACATAATCTGTAACTTATATCTAACTTCATAATATATCATTTTCATCTTCCATATATTCCTTAATGCTATAATAGGCTCTCTGAACTAATATATTTTTTACATGAGTTTTACCTGAATTTAGCACTACCAAACTCTTTAATACAATGTGGAATTCTGTTGTAAAAGCGTATACCTAGACCCATAAATGAATTTTTAACTTTGGCTAACCGGTAAAATGGCATTTCAATTTTATTTCTGTTCCTTGTGCCATAACAGTGTTTATCTCCTACTCTTGTGTGTAAGTCGGCGTTTTTGTGTACATGCAAAATATTATTAAATATATACTGTGATGGTACAGTAAGGATACCAGTATTCTTAAAGAGATCTCTTAGCGAGTCCCGAGCACGTAAATTATATATAGAGCGAATGGCTCTTTTCTGTAAGATAAATATAGTTTCTATATATGCTGCCCTGCCCCATAGTAGAATTTCATAGGACATAATACTTTTTATACACCATTACAATTAATCTAATATTGATTGTGTTCATTGGTTACATTTTTAAAATCTTCGTGTTTTATAAATTTATAAAGAATAGAAAAAATTCGATCACGAGGCGGGACTCGAACCCGCATAATTTCGTGATCGAATGTTTATATTCTTTATATTTATAAATTTATATTTATAAAGCATTTGAATGTCATAAAACCAAAAATATCAAATTCAATCTTCGTGTTTTGTGAATTATTTAATAAATCATTTACGTGATTCTTTTTTTGTTCGATGCGGGATGGTGTCGAATTGGTCCCATAAAAATTTTATTAGGATAGGCCCAGTATTTTATTTTATGAGCATTTTTGTCTGTATTTGTAAATGTTGCAAGTGCAAGTTTGAAGTCGGTTGTTTTTAACGCAGTTATGTCTTGTATGTAAAACCTTTTGTCAAAAATAAAATTCTTTATAATTAGCACATATTTTATTATTTATACTCTAGTGAAAAATTTTCAGGTGATTATATAAAAGTAGGGCTCAATTTTTTCGCGAACCCTACTTCTAAATAATTACCACTCTTCAATAATTTAAAACTCCTTGACTGAATCCCTTCACACCCTAAAATAAAAAGTGCCTATTAATTTTTCTTATAGTAAACAGAAATTCAAATTCAATTATAAAAATACTTATTACCGATTTAATACTTTGATGATAATTGATAGTAGAAATATTTATTACTAACCTTGATATTGTTGTGGACATGATGAAATGTCTCCATATTATGTTATATGTAATAATATATACGATGGTATACAAAAATTATTATCATTCGAACCTGCAATCCTAACTTGAAGACTCAATAAAACAAAAATTATAATTATTTCTTATTATTCTTATCATCAGAACCCTTTAGTTTCTGTGATCTGTGATCAGAACCAAATAATTACATGATAATAATTAATAACCTTTTAAGTAATACCATCCTACTAATCTATACTTCTATAGGTACTAATATTATAAAGAGGAAAGGTTTGTATGTATGTATGTATGGTTTTCACGCATAAACTACTATACCGATTTTGATGAAATTTGGCACAGACAATCTTTAGACCCTGAGAAAGAACATAGGCTACCTTTTATTGCGAAATATGTACCACGGGCGAAGCCGGGGCGGACCGCTAGTAATATAATAAATGCGAAAGTTTGTGAGGATGTGTGTGTGTTTGTTACTCATTCCCGCAAATACTACTGAACCGATTACAATGAAATTTAGCACACATATAGACCGTAACTTGAATTAACACATAGGATAGGTTTTATCCCGGTAATCCCACGGGAACGGGAACTATGCGGGTTTTCCTATGAAAACGCGGGCGAAGCCGCGGGCGGAAATCTAGTGAATAATATAAATAAGAAAACATAAACATTAAGGTCTATACATATCGCTGCAGTGCTGATACATGTAAATATGGCCCTTATGCGTCGCAACGACAATAATTGATGACGTCACAGCGCAGTAGTTTACTATGCAAACATAGTTTTTCAGTTAATTATTGTAAAAATTATCAAAATTAAATAATTTTTTTTGTAATTGATAGAGCAAATCGGGAGCAATTTTTTTTTGGAAAAAATTTTTTTATGAAAAGTGAATATTTTTCATTCTATAGGGAAATCAAGTTTTCAGTATTTGGATTTTTTTTTAAATTAATTATAAATAAACTAATAATTATAGAAGTGGAGCAATTACAGATTCTGCTGGAGCATTTAAGGAGCAATTTTTTGAGATATTAATAATAATAAAAAAAAAAACTTTCCGCGCTAACTTCCTTCCGGTAGCGAAAAAAAGCCATGAACTTGCTAAAATACGGTCAATGTTATTGCCTGCTATATAACAGGGTATGTTTGTCATAATATGTATGTATGTATCAATGTACGTCATTACAGTTTACAGATGGACGGATTTGTCCTTATACATTTATAAGCTTTTTGTTTACTCTGGAACTGTAAGCGTTTCAAGATTACAGTGCTAAAATCGAATGTGATTTCTTTGATGTTTTATATAAGTTGAAATGTAAATAATTATTATAGTACTTAGTATGTAATGGCTAGTGCATATTTTTTATCGAAAGAAGTAGGTATCTTCTATTAGAAACATTAGTTGTGTTTTATTGTCGTCGTCGTTAACATTACAATCACTAGTATGTATGTACCTACATATATGGAATGTTTTTCTTTTAATCTATCATTCTGATTGGAATTGCTAAATGCAATAAAACAAATGAGTGGATTAACAACGATTAACCCGAATGCCAGTGTTATCAGCCATTCAGCCAGTATTTTACCGAACTGCGCAGTCCAGATTAATAATAATATATTCTCCTGACAACGAGACAGCTGATGTTATCAGTGCTTTATTGAAAATTTGCCATTTTAATGGTTATATAAAGCGTATTTACAATTAATGACGATAATGAATTTAAATGCATTGTAGATTCTAAATGTCGAGATTCACAAGTCTTTGAAGATGTGAATAATACTGAGACGGAGTATTTAAATTATACTTGCAGTAAAACGTTTAAAAAATTAAAGCTATGAAGCAGTCCTTTGCAGAATATTTAATTTAGAATAATTAGCTCACTACCTACTTTTTTATTAATGGTTTTAAGATACGCAAGAAAATAACATTAGGTAAAGGGACAGAATTATATGTAAGTACTTGGACTTAATTAAGTAGTTAATTAATCTCTGATGCGTCGTCTACTTTTTATACAGAATTCATTTTTACCAAGCAAATTAAAATTAATTGTATGTCTATATAAATTATAAATTAAATAAATCTAGGTATAACAAATTTCCAAAAAGTAAACAACACAGTTACCTACACGCATTTCGAAAGAACATAAAACACAGAAACTTCTGGATTCATCAAATGTTTCACCTCAATTTCTTAAGCATCGATATATCTAACTCCGACCTTCATCGTTCAGCGAGTATTGAAAAAAATGTGCTAGTTATACATGTGTGCCTCGATGGTAAGGCCAACTAACCTCTTGCCAAGCAATACTGCGAAAACATTACGGATTTATTTCTGCAAAATGCAAAGTGCGCATTATCTAGATGCCTAGAATTAAAAGGAACGTGTTTAAAATAATCACGCTCTAGTAACATTTGGGTTTACTTCATCATTTGACTTGAGTCTTGAAAAGCGACGAATGAAAAGTTCTTATGACCGATTAGATTAATTGATTGCACCCCAATTAGTTATTACTTAAGATTTAATATTAATAATCCGTCTTTACAATTACCTAATAAAAACATTAATCATCGTTCTTGTTTAAAAACTATGAAATATTAGGTATTACTTTTGTGATTAAATTTGCTAGACAGTTAACATTTGATAATCGTGTGTAAAAAATATTCAATCACCATAATTCACAACTTGAAAACAGATTGAAATTCAAGGTACATAATAAGAGATAAGTGGAAAAGTACGGCGTACGCCAAACAACACACGGACATCTAATTCAATATTTGGAGACTCGATTGTTTCCGCACCGTTCAATATTTATATCGGATAATGTGCCTAGAAACAAATATATTATTAACCCCAAGGCTATACATATAAAATATATGAAACTAGTTATCCACTCGGTTTCACCTGTCGACCCTCGGTTCCGAATTGCTCGGCCGCGTTGGTCAAGATTTTCGACTTTCTTTTTTTTTTCGACTCCTACGGGATTTTATGTCTAATTGTTATCAGGTTTTTTAATTAAGGATCGGCTTAAGAAATATAACAAGGACTCTACAAATACGATGTATTATAATCTGGTAGTTACAAAGAATATACAGCAATTAAACTGCAACTTTACCTTCTTCCCTATATACCTACCTAGGTAATATAGATTTGTTCAGTCAATTCTGGTAGGGTTTTAGAAGTGCAATGAAGAATCCTATAAATGAGAGTCATAAATATATTGTGGACGTGGCTATCAAGACAGTATCATCACACAAAAACTGACAGTACCTAATTACATAATAGTATGTTGTACCTACTTGTACAACAAACATTTGGGTTAGGTTTAGGGTGTGAACCATGAACACGTAATTAAATAAAATAATGGATAAACAGAGTAGGTATAATTTTTATTTGAAGCTAGTGTGCCACGTAATCTATTTATAATAATAATAATAAATGGTTGTTTTGAAGAATCGACTCTATAATATAATCAATAACCGGACCAATCAATATGAACGATGACGAGAATAAATAATTTAAATTTAGTCAAACTAACCGTAACATGGTTTACATATGTATACATAACCGGTCTCGGGTTCATCATTGTAATTATACCAATTTTGATTAAGCATTCGAAGATTCTCGAACAGTATGTACATTTAGTAACCAACATGGCCGTCGCCATATTTGCACGTGACCTGCAATAAAAACTAGACTCGCATGTCCCTTGCCAGAGTAATGACACGATAAGTACTGTTTATTTACCTTATGAAGAAATACATAGGTATCATATAGTGCAAGTTTTGACAACTATTCTTCATAAAAAAGTTGTATCTGAGAGTTACTGTTACAGTTGTATACCTATATTGCAGCGATAATATTTTGTTTTATCCGCCAGGGTTGCATTTCTTCTCTCTCTCTCTTCTCTCTCCTCATTTCAAACAGTCTTTTCTCTGAAGAAGCATTTTTGCAAATTTACAGCTGACTTAGGACTCAGGTTGGTATCTACCTCATAACAATATATTAGCTTGTGGTTATAGATCACGAAATAGGTGGCTATGAAAAATAAACATTTATTTACTTTCAATATACTCCACTCTAAAAATAACTGTTCCTAATTCTGTGGCCTAATTAATACGATGTGTTTTTGATTGTTTTATCCAACTACATGCTCACGTGATGGTGAAGTTTCCTCACAATTAGGTGATGGGCGGTTGTTGAAATGAGGTCATGTCCTCCAATGAAAACAGCAAGGTTTTGCTTTTCAGATTTGTGTTTGCGAAATTGTTCCTATAATCAAATTTTATATATGGAAATACAAATTTGTTTTTTTGTATATACGTTTAATTACAAAGAGTAGGTACTTATTTCATAAAATAAGTATAAAATTAAGTTGGCTGAAAAGGCTCGTTATATTTTTCATTGAAATTTATAATGAAGCAGCGGACAAAAGACCATGAAATTTTCGGAGCATATATTTAGAATTCTAAAATGAATGCAAATTCCTATTGTGTTCAAATTGGACAATGACTGTTACTTGATTACAATTTACAATTCCGTGCCGCGACACGAAATGAGTCATGTGGATGCTATGAACAAACAATGAATGAACATATTTATTAATTTACATTTTATTTGTGTGTATGTACAGGTGTGTAACAGGTGTAAAATTCGTGAAGAGCTGGCCATTTTTGAAACAACGTGTACGAATGTAATGTTGGCTCTAGGGTGTGGACATTTTATGGTAGTTTAAAAGCTTTCATTTGTAGCGGTTAAAGTTTAAACTATACCATATACTAAACTATACTATACATCTCACTATTTTATGTAGTAACACATCAACTTCAAGTTGTTCAGACGGGATACCTATTACGGTCCACGGTAGACCACGATACCAATATAGTGCCGACTTTAAAATAAACTTCCAAAAATAACTTTAAAACAAGTCTAAAGCCAGATAAAAGCTTAAAATAAAAGTGTACGAGATGTGATAAACATCATTAATTAAAAAGAACTTATAGGTGTTAAACCTTTGATAAAAAAATAAGATGCCAAAATGTCTGACAATGTAATTTGTGTAAATTTATCGCTTCGAGATGATTCTTGCTAACATATCTGTTATTGATTATTCAATGTAATGCCTTAAACGGTTGTGTGAAAAATATTGATAATATTGGTAAAATTTGCATGCCATTATCATTTACCAATATGATACGTGACACCCAAAAGTGTGACTAGAAAGAAAACCAATAAATCCTTAATCCGTCTCTGTTGTTATCAGGATTCAGGAATAACGTCAAGTGGCGGACTAAAAAATGAGTAGTTTGAGAAAATAATCAAGGTGTCCAATAATCGCATTGTCAAGGAAAATGACAGCATCACTGCAGTCACATTTTCTTTTCCTATGTATCGGTCTAGAATCCACTGACTGAGCTGCTTCGAGCAGTAATTACTTCGGGAGGAGCAGCCTCCTGCTTGCTTTGTGGGGACATCATCTATTGAGAAGAAACGATAAATTGCATAATGATTTCGATGATTCTAGGTTTTATACTTGCAATCAGCAATTACGTAGAATTTATAGATTTTGTTTTCAATATGTCTTTATTAAAGTTTTGTTAAATAATTGAGAACAGTAGTTACAGGTGTATCCTACTTAATATAAAACAATATTATTATATTCTATTGTAGATATAGGCAGAAGTACAATCTACTTTAAAATATTGTAGGTCGATGTCGCTGTATAAATAATTATATTGTAAAAGTAAATTAAATAATTTGAAAGTATGTACTTTATTAAAAATTAAAAAATGATAACATACAGTTAATTTCACTTTCTTCTCTCCCATTATAATTTTTTTAAAACAAAAAGCCAACATCACGCGGTGTTCCCAGGCGGTCACCCATCCAAGTACTGACCGCGCCCGACGTTGCTTAACTTCGGTGATCGGACGAGAACCGGTGTATTCAACGTGGTATGGACGTTGGCGACAGCTTGTATTAAAAAAATGTTCAGATATATTTTCATTTTGATAAAACCACCAGATCCTCTCAGTCTCAAACAATTTTTTCATGTAGTACGGGAGCTAGCAACGTTTAAAAAAAAGTCATTTTAGTATAGTTGGGTTTTTGATATACTGTTTCTCTTGCTATTTCGGTTAGAGTCCGGGCTGTCTGGCTGGCCGCAGTGGTTGCGTTTATTAGTGCGCATCTTATCTGCACAGGAAAATATCCTTAATTTAAAGTCATTTTTTAACGCGTAATTTTTAATCTTTTGCCTTTAGATAGATCGTTGTAAAATAGGTGCCATACGCAATTTTTATTTCAAAATAACTAAAATGTCATCGAAATAAGTGAAATTACATCAACATGAGTCCGCTTAAAAGGTAAGTAATAACTTTATTATTTATATTATATTATCCTTTTTTAATACTTATATTGAATAATTAGTAAACTAATATTTTAACAGATGGTTTCATATTTATTACACTTTTGGGTATAAATATGAATTTGATGATATTTGTATTTTCTAGTGTTTGATTTTACGCGAGTATTATACATTTTGAAATTAAAGACTTGGGAAAATAATACAATGAATAAATCGCGTTTAAAATCCGTTAAAAAGTCTTTAATTTCTTGATGATATTTGGTTTTTATCAAGATTACATTAACGTCCTATTTGAGGTTCGTTGGGACAAAAGGAGGCGATATGGTAGATTGTTGCAAAAAAACTGTAAATAGTAAAATGAATATTATATATAGTATAAGTAACACAGTGATTACTTATCCTTCACTGGGACTCATGTTGATGTAATTTCACTTATTTCGATGATATTTTAATTATTTTGAAATAAAAATTGCGTCTGGCACCTATTTAACAACTGGAACTTACAGAGAGTTTTACAGCTTTTCAAAGTGCTATTTCTAGTTCACCTTTTTATTTTACTGTTGCGCAAGTGCAAATTTGAAGATTTTCTTTGTATATTTTTGGGATGTTGAAAAGAATGCATAATAGGGTCATTGCGCTGGTTTTCGTCCAATTATAGGAGTTGCCAACTTTGTGATACGAAATAAATATTTTGGAGCACCCTTCCTTAAACATATAATTTTTTTTTAAGTCCTTATATAGTCTTCTTTAAGATAATATTAAGGGAAAATAAATCATTTTGATGTATCTTTTTATTTAAATTATTTTCTGCAAAAGTAGGGTAAATGCTAGTTTTCGTCCAAAAAAACTGGTTTTCGTCCTAGTGTAAGCTAGTTTTCGACCACCGTGTAGAAAAAGGAGGGTAGGTCAACTATTAAGTTTAAAATCAATTACAGGTAAATATATACGTTTATTTAATTAACATTACAATTTCTCACTACCCAGGTTTAGTTTTACTTGTGGTTTTACTAATAATAATCAATATAACTAGTCAACACTGAGATCTATGTAGCACTTGGCAGTCCTTATAGGCGTTAGTGATGACTGTATAATCATTCGTAATAAAGAAAGGAATGCGTTCCTTACAATGTAAATGAAACAAGTAATAATTACAGGACTAAGAAATAACATCAAAAAACAGAAATATTCATTCTAACAACAAAAATTTTCATTCTAATACTTTGTTTATCAAATGAAACGTACTATAAACACACAGCCATAATAATAAGTTTTAGCTACAGAATCTTCAGTGTACGCAGCGTCTTTTTTTTCTAGATTTCTTAGACTCCTTCGAGGCCATCTAAAAACAATAAGATCTTTCTGAGGATACGTTGAGTAAGTATAATAAAAAAATACTGCATTGGCAAAACAGACCTAGAATAAAAGATGATACTCAAGTGAATGATAATCAAGAAAAAATACAGTGTATTATGTCTGACCTACCCCCATTTATGCTACGAATAATTGACTCTACTTCACATAAGGAGAATGATACATGACTGAATGAATGACAATATTAGGTACCTACAACACTCTGGCCCTCACCAATTATTTATAAGGAAGATACTGAATAGAAAACTTTTCAATACGTAAAAATAGACGAAAAGTAATGCAAAAGAATGGCTATATTTAATTTTTGGATACTCCAATACTCATTCATGGACGAAAACTAAAACATTTAAAGCTAAATTTAGTTTTCGTCCACTTCTTTAAATATTTTTTTATTTTGGCAGCAATGACATAGCAGTGGACGGAAACCAAAAAAACTAAACTAATAGCAATAAAGATCACTTCGGGAGAAACTATTCAGTATTTTAAAGGTCCGATAAAGTAAAATGACCCTAACAAATATTCACGTAGCTGTTTGAGTTTCCGTCCACTTGGACGAAAACCAAATATTTTGAGAATTTGGTAACCTAGTATCCGTCCACTTAATATTTCGAAGAGTATTATAAAAATGTATGATAAACACTTATAATTGCGTTTATTATGCTTATAAATAAACATACGTACCAAAAACATTACGTAAACTAGCTAAAACAGTGATTTACCTTACCATGAACTTTTCTCGCCGGCAAATTTTTCTCTCGCGCGATGACATCTGCAAGGCACGTATGCGAAGCGGCCACATTTACGTTAATTTTTTGAACTCTCTTCTTGTCAAATCAAATTTTAATGTTGATAGTACTGTTGCTTAAACATTATGGACCGTAAAAAGTGCAAACTTGCGCGGGAAGGTAGGTTTGTATTCAAGTTTTACGCACGTGATTGTAGCAGGTCAGTCAAATGGACGAAAACAGAAGCTGGACGGCAAACCAGCGCAATTACCCTACATATTATGCATAGGTACTCGTAGAACTTGTTTCTGGAATAAAATAATTAAGCCCGTAAAGGACTTTGATAGTTTTCATAACACAATACCGATGCATTTTGTACAAAGTAATGAATTTTGCCCCATTATATTCAACCTAACCTTTAAGACTAATATATTATTAGGTAAATTCAACAAAAACGACATTTTAAAAACACCAATTATAATAAGAAAATTATTTAAATGCTAATATATTACAGTCATACAAATTTATCGAATATTCTTTTCCATTCCACTGCGTATACAATATACATACACGTTAAATATTAGTAAGAAAACCTTGAAAATTTTCCATTACAAGCAATACTGATATATCATGCTTAAATTACGAATTGCTGGTATTTATCAATTTTACAAATTAACAAAACAACAGGCAATTTGCCACCTGCCCCGACAAAGTACCTATGTATTTTATGAGATGTTAACTTTTACATTGAAAAGCGAAAGGTGCGATCCCAAACCTAATGCCGCATTTTTAAACAAATAAAAAATATCTTGAATTGCTATCTAGTTCAAATAAAAATAATTACACATTATTCAACTAATTTCGAGATATGCTGAAAGATGTAACGGAGATAGATAATTTAGAAGGTCTAGAAGTGAGATCATAATAGGCAATATTTATATGTATATTCCCTTCTGCAAAGCGAGGAAAAATGTTCTCATTTAACCAATATAAAATTTACTTTTTTTTTTTTTTTTTGTATGGTGTTTCTCAATGTTAGCCAGAAGGGCTACTACATTTTAACGCGGACGCGGGGGTGAACTGAAGGTTCACCCTGGTAGCGACATGCACAAGGGCGTCCCCCCTTGACGGGGACCACGAACCTCGGCTTGAGCTGTCGCTTGAGTGGAGGAGGCCAGAAGGGCCCTAATCGGACGGGGCCAATACATGTTATGGCATAATTTTTGTTTTACGCAATAAAGTTGTTTCCGTTCATTCTGTATATCATCGCAGTCGATTATTTTCATGACAGTTTAAAAAAACTAGGCCGTAATACCACGTTATACTTTGTTTTACGTATTATAAGTTTCACCTTTTTATTTGTATGTTTGTTTGTACTTTTCTTTCCTTGACCCATTGAGTTCCTACAACACTGCCACACTATTCCTGATTGATAAACCATATTTATTTTATTTTCATCCTGGTTCAATCCTATAATAGCCAGAGCGACAAAGTTGCATAAAAAATATGTTCACGAAAAATTAAATATGTAATAAACAAAGGTTTACAAGGTGAATAACACAAATAATAATATGTAAACAAGGCCGTGCGTACGTGATCCCGGCAACGGCTACAGTAGCTCGCAGTAGGGTGACAGCTTCATTACAAATGGGGTGGTAGCGGAGACTGTGCGATGGAAAATGTGTATTACGAGTGTATTTTGAATTTTGCCACTTATAAGGCCCAGGCTGCTGTATTGTTATAGGGATACGAACACAGTTTGCTGAGAGAAAGGGTAAAGATTACATTGTCATTATAATGGTAAATGTTGCAGGAAACTGACACGCAGAGAGGTGAAGTATTTAAACCTCATTATTGTTATAAATCGTTTAGTTTATAATAATAAACAACCTACACTTGTTGTTTGTTGTTTTGTTTGTTCTGCTTACACAAACTCTCATTAAGAAGAAAGGTAGGTATGTATATATCACAGTATTACAATATATTTCATGTATATCCAATGACAAAAAAAGTTAAAGTTGTTGTCCATTTTTTTATCTAAAAGTGTTGTTACACTATTTGACCTTATTCAGCTGATGATAGTTCACTTCAACCCACTAATTACTTCTGTAATTTGTGACGTCCTGTATTGCAATGATAGGCTTTAAGGAAAATACGTTAATATTGCATTTCATTGATAACGCATTTTTAACTGTGTTATTTTTTGTAGTACTTTTAAAGTCATTAAGAGAAAAGGTCACTCACCTTGTGCTGAAATATAACGAACTACATTTATTTTTGGAGTCGATGGACGAAAGCTTTGTTTAAAAGTTTCATTGTTGTAATAATATACATGTACGCTTTTGGGAATAAGATGCCATTACAAAAAAACAGAATAACAGATTTCGATGTGCCTATAGTGCCTTTAGTTCTAATTACAAATTACAATCTACAGTAAATGCACTTCCCAAGTAGTTCCTGAAATTGGCTCGTTCAAACAAATTTTTCAGCTAAAATAATCAGTAAAGATAAGTATAGGGATAAACTTGCAAATCTTACAATTCTTATCATATCATCAATATTATATCTATCTATTGTTATACCTATGTACTTATACCATAATATTATTATCAGCATGGTGCACAAATCTAAAGTTTTAAGCAAACATTTCATCATTTTGTAAACAGCATCAGCATGATGGATATAATGTGTCAACTGTCATATGTACAGCATCTAATAATTCAAGACATGTACCTACCTATAAACGAACACAACTAAGTATAGTATATTTTAGATATTTGCTTCTCATCTATACAGACATCTATACATATAATAAATCTGTAGAAGGGTCAATTCTGTACATTGAAAATATTGAAAAAATAAATACCAGGGGGTGTTACTGGATCGATACCAAACCCAAATATGTGATTAAAAAATTTTTTGTCTGTCTGTCTGTCTGTCTGTCTGTCTGTCTGTCTGTCTGTCTGTATGTGAAGGCATCACGTGAAAACTAGCGGTTCGATTTCGATGAAACTTGGTATAATTATACCTTATTATCCTGGGCGTAAAATAGGATACTTTTTATCCTGGAAAAATACGTAGAAAAAAATTAATCTTAATTTTTCAGTTTTATCCATAGACGTTGTTCCGTAGAACCGCGAACACACGTTGCGTATTATTATAGGCCTAACCGTATTTGGGAATTGGGTCCAATAGATATTTATAAGATGTTATTGTCAGAGGTCTCAAAATGGAGAAATAAACCATCCACGCGAAGACCGACATCCGCGCGGACGGAGTCGCGGGCGGAAGCTAGTAACAGAATAAAGTAATAACTAATATTTCATTATTTACGACTTGATAATAATACACACTCAAGATATATTTATTTGACCGACTTTTTTTTTCGTTCAATTCGTTTATTTATATGTAATCTGTGGCAGAAATAAGTTATGATTTACAGTAGTAATGAAATGAATGCAATGGAATGGTAGGTAATGTAAAAATTTGCAACTATGTATTACAAAGTTTTTATTATAATTCGTGTATGTATTTCGAAACCTAGGTATGTCATTATGTTACTAAAAATTTAAACACTGGCATATTGTTTTTAATGAGTTAATGACCATTGATAGCGACATGCATCGTTAATTTATCATTAGTGAAAAATAAAAATATAATATAGTCTAAATCCGATACATCGGCTAAAGATTTAAAGGGAAACTTGAATATTGTATTATTATATAATAAACTATTAAAATATCAAGATAATAAGCAGCCCCCGTTCACCTGACGAAGGGTGCGGGTTCGTTGTGCTCGTAGCCTCGAGGTTGTTGACCTCCAACCGTCAGCTGTTGCACACAGCTACATGCGTTTGACCTACTTCGCACACAGACAAACGTTTGTTATGTAACTAACTAACTAGCGTATTCATCAGCTGGATACGTGTCGAATTAGATTTATCTTGGGCGCTTGGAAAATTTTGTTCATCGAAATAATTGACCTCTTATTTTTGTCATCGTTTGTGAATTTGATTAACACTCTTGGGCAGTACGATTTTTTAATTTTTTTTTACGTATAAAATTACATTTTTGAAACAAAAGAGGTTCCAGCGCGTAGAGATTTCTTTTTGATCTAAATTCGGACAGTTTCGAAAAAAATTCGTTTATGTACCTACTGATAAACACACCAATTTAATACATCATAGCACTCTTGCAGTATTGCTAATCGTTAGATTATAATTATTTCGATAAACATAACAAAGCAAGAACTAGCAAAGGTGACACGTACGCCTTCTACTTTTCCAGGGCCGGATTTAGGAATGCCCGAAGCCCGCCGGGAGCAGGCTGTACTTATAGAAAATATAGAAATTGCAATAATGAAAATAATTATAAATAATAAAGCTAATTAATAAATATAATTTTTACATGGGCATTGATTCTGTTATAATTTTCTTTCTGCCGTTCCTTTATTCCAATTTTGCATAGTTCAAAAGAACTTTACTGTGAGCAATAACTTTTAATTTGGATTCATACAGTAAATAAGTTTTCTCTTTATGACTTGATAATATGTAGGTAGCAGCAGGAAGCAGCTTGCTCAATGATGTCATAAAATTAAAGAGCCATTTCAAAAGACCAACTGCGTTTCCCTCAACGTATCTTAATGAAAACATCTTAGCCCCTCAGAGGCCCCAGTTAAGCAGCTTCAGTTGCAGACTGTCATTAAGATAAGACATAATAAAGCTTATTTTCTTTAATAACGGATAATATGGGACACAAGTAATACATGTATGATGTTTGTTCATTTTTGCTCTAGTGATCTAATTCCTACATTATTTTAAGTCGCTAGTCTTTCACTTAGAAAACCTAGAGGAGCAAATTAACCTGCATAACTAACGTTCCTTTTTAATACAAGATAAATTGTGATTTCTTTTGAAACTGCATCGGGTTTATTAATTTCAAAATAAGAATGAGTTATTTTTAACACATTTTTAATATCTGTTTGTAAACATGTCAATAATGAGTGGCATGTTTTCATAACTTTAAACATGTGGTTATTTTGCGGATGCCCATAGGCAAGTGCTTACGTACTGCCATAATAATATATTAAATGTTCACCCAGGTTCCTCATTATCAACGTCCAAATATAGCAACACTGCGAAATAATGATTATATCTTATCACGATACGCCGGTTTATAATATTTTACTTATATTTTGAACGTATGATGAACGTGTTGGTTTCTGTGTGGTTCATAACAAGACGTTCTTATAAGGCGTTGGTAAATAATAACATGTTATGTACCTACTATAGAATTGTAATGATACGTAGTAAAATCACTTGTTATTTAATTCAGCAAGTATGAAGCACTTATAGTAGTAGTACTACAAAGGCATGAAACTAAAATTTGGCTCAAGATTATATGAATAGGCGGTTCCACACAGAGTATCAGACACAGAGCGAGCAGCCTCACGAGGCAATTGTTGCGAGAAGCCGCTCGGTGTGGACGTGGCTCGGAATTCGGAAACCGACGGCACATATTATGTATAATATGTTTTTCTCGGCCCAGTTACGTCCACAGACCACATAGCTGTTTACTCTGTGTGGACGCCTAATACGTTCAAATCGCAAGGTGTTTATTTTTGAAAACATAATATCTTGCCATCCCAAATGACTGATATGAAAAAGTCACCTTATTAATAGGATGGATGGACTAATTATAACTTGACGATTATACAACATTTGTTTTCATTACATTAGTTATTGCTTGAAGCCTGAAGGTCGAGCATGATAAAGTATTAACGTTTGAATATTATTATTTACGTATATGCACGTTATCAATATTTGCGTACAGTAGGTAACAGGAATTTATTAGAATCACGTTTTATAAAACAGATAAATGTAGAGTATTGTTACGAACTATTAAATAGGTAATAACCTCTTTGGATAAGAAATGTATTGGTGGTGCTCAGTCTGCCAAAATAAAAATAAAGGTGCGATTGGATGAAATTGGAAGAGAACGCTTCGATTTTCATCAACTGTCATAGGTTATACAGATGATGAGATGACACTAAAGTGATATTTAAGTATAAATAAAAATGCTTAGATTTTGAACAATTTGATGAACATTAGAGTTAAGTATAAGAAATTGATGAAAATTTCTTCTAGATATAGAAAGTGGATAATGATGACTGACCGAGAAGATAATTTATAATTAAATTATATTAGATTAGGTGCCTTAGATACAGCCCAACAATATCTAACATTAAATATACAGTAGGTACGGTATTTGAAATTTAGCGGCTGCTAAATAAAGATCTGCTGATATAAGAAATGATATAAAAAAAAATATTTCCCATGGTCACTCGAATGGATGTGAAAATTTAAAAAAAAATGTTGTGTGATTTTATGAAACCACGGTAAAAGTGAAACTTTTTTCACACTATAGACATTTAACTAAAAATTATCGTATTTGTACGATAATTATCGTACGTCGTGCGTCACGCGACATGCGCTACACAGACCAAAAAGTTTGAGACGATGTAATAAAAGTTTCACTTTAAAAATGTAGCCCAATTCTTTCTTATATTTATGTTCCTATGTTCACTCGAATAGTGACAAAGTAATTTAATGTCACATAAAGAAGCATTATAAATCCATGCTTCCGCACTGCGACCATCAAGGACATCCGCGAAACACTGTGCTAAATGTAATTATTGTTTAATTTGATATTTTAGGTCACGTCGGCGTTCATTTTTAACATTTAGCAAGCAACAACGGATAGGGACTACTTGACTTTGAACACGGATGTGGGACGCCTTAATAACTTCAGATTTATTCGAATTCCGTCATTATATTTTTCATAACACTTCATCCATTTAACGATAATATTCTAGTAGTCTCTAGTCTCTACGATGTTTGCTATCAAATCTAGGGATGTCAAGCAGCCTAAATCAAAGAAACCGAGAAGGGATTAGCTTAGACTTTTATTTTATCGAGGCTTTTCTTCCGCCACGGTTCAGTAGAAGACGGAAATTAAATTTTGCTAAACAAACGATCTGAGTGTTATAGTTGGTTTGATTTAGTGACACTTCGTCGATAATTACAGATCAACTACACTAGGATCGTGCAACATAAACAACATGCCTCCAAGCGGGTCAGGGCCTGTGCGTCTGCGCACACGCACACAATGAACCTAAGACGCTTATGAGTTAGGTATACGTGAGGTGTTTAATGGATCACGTTCGTTTACAATGTTTTTATGTTATGAAGCCAAACGTGTCATTTTTAACCGAGTTAAAGGCGGTAGTTTTTCAATTCCATGTGTTCCATTCTTTAATTTTTTGCATGACCTGTTTCAACCGTTTACAACTATTTATACCGAGTCTTTACCGTTTTAAGTCAGACAGCTTAGCAAAGTTTTTACGACATGCTATTTCTCTATTGAAAACTGCATAATGGATGCAAGTTGGAGCTTAGCACACTATTTGCCCGAGCAAGAGTCATATACCTTGTTACAAATACATTTGCAAATGTCTTAATAAACTGATAATAATCATTATTCAAAGATGTGGGAAATCATTGATATTCTCGAAATTTAAAAGAATGAATGTATAAGTATGTCATGATTCCTCTAATACTCAGAAATATGAAGGAAGAATCTAAATTCGGAAATCATGATCAACCAGATCTTATCATAAGTAGTGTTTTTTTCTCTGCGAATTGATAGTAAAAATTTTGGAGCGAGTAAAGTGTTTTAAAATAAAAGAGGCAATATTATTGGAGAACCATCATTCTATATCTTCCATGAGCTTATTGGTTTTGTTACCTTGCCTATAAAAAATTAACATTTTACGTGATATGCCCCATAAGGCCAAAAAGGGAAAATGTATCTTACGTTCGCCAAGACGAACTCAGTAACTACAAAGACTTCAGTTCCCATTTTCCGAATGATATAATCATTCGCGATAACGTGATGCAAATTGAGTACACTGTTATGTGTAGTTATTTAAGGAATAGGTTATCAGTCAGGACAGGTTACCGAGCGTTGTAAGTAATTACCTACCTACATTCGTGTTTATAATTTATTCTATTCAGATTATGCTGTTCCGCTTTGTACTCCAAAAATGTACCTACCAAGAGTCACAATAAATAAAACAAATTAATTTAATCTTTATAGCAATTTCGCTATCGCATCAAATTATAGTGGTACGCGGTACTTACCTCTCTGAATTTGATTTTTGGGCATGAAAAAAGATATGATGTGAATATAAAACTATGATCTAACACTTCTTTAAAAAATAACAAATAATATCAAGGAAAGCCCGATCCTTTTGGAGAAGTGGGTATTCCGTATTATAATTATTATTACCGTGACGAGAGTAATTCCGACTTCCGTATAATGTATGAATGTAAGCATATGTATATATAGGTAGTGTGCATGTATGCATAGGTATTCTTAAAAAAAACGACTAACGAATACAATTTTTTGTTGGCGTTGTATACAAATAGAAAAAAAAAGAGCCATTGCTTCGCGAGGCTGCTCGCTCTGTGAGGATCCGCCTATTGATTTTCTTAAAATAATTAAAATCATCATCCAACATTTACAAACTGGATCCAATATTTAAAAGATTAGATTTTGATCGATTACTGTTAGAAAGAAACGTCGGCAAGAAACAATTATATATGAATTGTAAACAATTGTTAATTATACAAACATTTTTATCGGTCTTGGCTCTCCTTACATAACGTAAAAGGAAAACAGCATTACATAACTCATTAGGAGATTAAATAACATTACTTTACTTACTTTAACGTCGCCATACTTACATTTCTAGAAACGCATGTGCGGAATATATCACTAGTTGCCTGCATTTATATTTATTTTAACGATATATCTATAGATATGTTTAGGCGTCTTCTTGGGCGTCTTCATACCACAGAATCACAAAATTTTTCTATAATACATTACCATCCTATTTTGAAATGGTCTAGAAAATATATATTTTCTTTTGCTACTATAAAAAATAATATAACACTGAGCATCTGATAACAAATAACAATTGAAACAGCTGCTTCCTTATCGAGTGAAGATTATCACATGAAATATTAAAGTAGGTCGATCAATTTCATAAATATGCATGTGTATAGGTATTACTTATTAAAGTATTTCGTATGTGTGTACTGTGTATACGCATCACTCAAAAATAAAGTTTCATCAATTTGTTTGCTTGTATTGTAAGAGCTCTATAAATTATAGGTCAGTTACAACTTAAAAATTCGTAGGTACTCTTTAGGTTCCTTTTCATACATGCGCGTGGTTAAAATATCACTATTACAACATTCGGGAAATAAATAGTGCACGTGGAATACAATTCATACATAAAATATTACACTATCACTTCAGCTGATTGCTCGACTACAAAATATGTTTCACGTTGCCTCATAATTACAAGAACATGCCTAGTGATCTTTTATTTTTGTTTCTGTACGGAAATTAAATTGTTTTATGAGACTAAGTTGGTCTATAAAATGTATGAACAACTATTTCATCTCTATTTTTAAGCAATTTTTAGGTATCTACTTAATGCAGGTGTAATTTATAAACTTGTTTTACTATTGCCACAGTATATGTATATAACATACTATGCTATACATACTGTACTACAGTGCTAAAGCTGTACAGCAAAATTTCTCAAAATAGGGATACCTACGTGAACTGCGGGAAAAGAGCCCAACAAAACTTTTTTGCTGCTGCATTGGGGCAACCATGGTTAGTAAAAATAAAAAAAATATATTACACAATTAATGGCTCTAAATCACAATATTTTTCAGAAAGTAAGAAAGTATTTGGATAGCCTACCAAAAAAATAACCATTACCTACATTTATTTATATAACCTATGCAAGTATAGATAAAAAAAACTTAATTGTTTATTACGTAATTATGAAACAGAAGATGAAAATAATTTGAATATTATTGACAATATACATATTGGCATTAAAATGCTGATAAATAATTATGTAAATAACAAATACCTATAATAGATACTACAACTTCATCTTCGTTCCACAGATAATAGAAGATCGAGACATGTATCAGGAGTCACAATAACAAAGCTTGATAAATATCCGAGAATATTAATATAGAAATGAAGTAGGTAATAATTCGATTAGCGTAATCTTTCTTAGTTGTTATTTAAAATACATCCTTGATCGAAATCGACTCGGGACCGGTTGATACTGTAAACATTTTATAATAGGTACTCGCTCATTATTTGGTGATTTTATCGATCTTGTATTAAGTATCTACTTATGTGTAATTGTGTAACAATTACACATAGATTAATTAATACAACCTACATCTTCTAAATTAAACTGGATTGTAATTGGACAGTATAAAATAATAATTGTGGTATGTCACTAAATCAATAAATTACATCTAAAACCATCCTCGAGAACCACTATATCGTAAAAAACGTTAAAGTAGTTTTAAAGATCTAAGCACACATAGACAGACAAACAGCGGGAAGTGACTTTGTTTTAGGTATACCATGTAGTGATCATAAGATATTATATTGCATATAAAAGCTCATAAAAGTTCGCAATTTTCTGGTATCTACCGTGCCAACTCATTTCGTTTTATAATTCGCTCGGTCTATTCAATAGTCGGTAAGAGTACCT
This sequence comes from Colias croceus, assembly GCF_905220415.1. Taxonomy (NCBI): domain Eukaryota; kingdom Metazoa; phylum Arthropoda; class Insecta; order Lepidoptera; family Pieridae; genus Colias; species Colias croceus. The sequence continues at coordinate 9,798,884 of NC_059542.1, forward strand.
ACTGCTGCAGGCCGCGATTTAAATTTCAAATGTTTTCTGAATGCCCATGGATGATGGAACTTTCCACTTGTGTATGGTGTTTACCAATATGTACAGGCTAACGATAGCAAAACATACGCACACTTGTTAAGTTATTCTAAAATGTTCCCGTAAATTGACAACTACAATTTTCCGTCTTGCTGGCTTGTTGGATGTCCGATTTGGATTCTTAAGATAAGAATAAGAGTACTGATTAACCCTAACCTGATGAAGACGGGCATTTTTTAAATCTTGCTTTTTTAAAAGCCTACTGTTCAGTTATTTTGTTGTTCATAATCATTGTAATCGTAATAGGTACCTAGTAAACCGAATATAAATAACTGAAATACTTACACGTACACCAACAATCTTCAAACAAGTTAAAGGTAGGTACCTACATTAAACATTTACTTGACGGTAATGAGCGATGACATCATGTTCTATTCTGGCCAACGTGTCTTAAACTTCTTATGCTGATTGTTGATCGTGAATATACAGTTATAAATATAATTTTGTTTATATTGTCATCTATGCATTGTGTTTTACATTCACGTGGAGATAGGTATATAAGTTATTAGAATTTAGTAGTACTTACCTGCAATACGACAGCGAATCTTTTGGACGTTAGTAAACAAATTTTTAATAGTACCTCTAGACTTCTTTAAAGAATATAATTTTGCATTTGTAATGAGTCAAACCTTCGCACGTCCTACGCACATTATTTGCGCGTAACTAAATCTGTATTTTATAGTAGGACGCGTGAGAGATAGAATAGATATATATTTTAAGACGATTCCACAATTAAGTAGGTAGGTACATAAAGGTATCAATATGAATTAAAACAATATCGGTACATACCACACATACCTAAGTCTTATTTTTAAATAGACGTACATAAACATAATTTGAATGGCCCAAGTGTACATAATGCTAAAATATCCATACAAAAGATATAACAAAAAAGCATTTTTTACTTAGATACTAGAATATTCTAGAATCGACCTATACCACGAGGACTTGTTGAATAATGTTCGAGGGTGGCCAGTCGCCAGAGATATGTCAAGTTCAGTCTGTTGTCTATGACATCTTCTTTACTGTGTTTAGTTTAAATATTTACCTACGTAATAATAAAAAAAATAAGTGTAGATAAAAACTCTCTCTTCTAAATTCCTTCCGAAAATACTTACGATGTCAAACCTCATTTCGTCTTGGACGTTCGATATATTTCCAATAGATGTGGATTTTTAATGCATTTTTATATGATTTGTGAGTTTATAATAACTAGATTGGAATATAACATATTGATCAATTTTGAATCTACTCTGAAAACATTTTAAGCGTAAGTAATTATTTATGTAAACGATTTTGTAATATGTAGGTACATATTTAGAATTAGTATCTGAATTCTGAGACAAAGTGGAGCATTAAAGTGCAATGTCATATCCATTCAATAACCAGTTTATTAAGTAACACCGAGTAAATGAGATAAAAATTTGATATTATCTTGTGTACCGGCCGGCATTTAAAACAGATTTCTGTAAGACTAGATTTTTCTCCGTTTCCAATTATAATTTTATTCGATTCAAGATTTTACAATATGTAAATAACTAGTTAAATCATAAATCCTTATAAACAATCTGAGTAAACCTTAGAGTAAACACACTTTCTGTTTTATTTTTCACGGTCAGTATCATTCTTGTTATTTGTATAGGAATATGTTTCCTTTATCTTGAAGTTCAAACAGCTTTAAATAAGTAGGTAGGTATAGTTTAAAAATCTTTAAATTTGAAATTATGATACGATGTTATCTGCTCAAAATTTGTTCGTTGAATCACTTTCACGGCCATTGAACTGTATTTAGATTCCCCCACGAACGTTTTTCATCTGAAATTCTAATATCTATTGTCCTTGACTATAACATGCTACAATAATACAGTTTACAGGTGAAATAAAACTGCCAAGCGAGCGTTTGATATGTTAAGTGAATATTCCGTAGGTATGTTAAAATACAAAATAACTGGTCAGCTAAACTTTTCCTTACCATATTCGGTAGGTAACAGAGATCACAGAAACTGTAGGTAATCTAGGTATCTATGTCTATGTACATAAGTAACTGCCTGCTTAGAATCCACCTGGTTACCAGAACAAAAATCATGTCTTCCTAATTAAACGTGTCTTAAAAATAACTTACAAATTTGGGATATACCACTTAACTCAACAATCATCAACATGTTTTATCATAATTTATGTCGGATAATTTGAGTAGATATTACAGAAATTAATAAACTACCTATAGAAGTTAATATGATGTGATATGATGTGATATGTATACCTAAAATGTGATATGATGTTTAGATTCATATGTCTACATAATATAAAAATAATAATGTGGATAGACCTTCATGAAAACAAACGATTTTGGCCAACAATTTTCTTATTTTCATGATTAAGTATCAGCAGTAAAAAATAAAAAGAATAATGTTTTGATCCCAAATTCTTAACATGTAAAATCTGAAGCAATTGATAATCCATACTAATATTATAATTATGCGAAAGTAACTCTGTCTGTCTGTTACTCAATCACGCCTTAACTACTGAACCAATTTGCATGAAATTTGGTATAGAGATATTTTGATACCTGAGAAAGGACATAGGCTACTTTTTACCCCGGGAAATAGGATAGATTTTATCCCGGTAATCCCACGGGAACGGGAACTATGCGGGTTTTTCTTTGACTGCGCGAGCGAAGCTACGGGTGGAAAGCTAGTATTAGATATAGATAATAATATGTCAAACAAAACAATCGAGACGTAAGCACTGACACAACACTGAGCATGCAGCATGCAACGAAAATTTTGTTGACGTTAATTTTCGCAATCAATAGGAAACGTTTTGGAACTTTGTTGCAAACATAACGAAGGACATTGACATCAAGGACATAATCTAAATAAATAAACACTAATCGTGTTATAAATTTATTAACCGCAGTATAGGCTTAAATTACACATTTATCGCTTGCTAATTAATTATTTGTACCGAGTCGCGGTTTACCACCACAACATGACCCGTAATGATTATATATTGTCAACTTCGCAGTTACCGTAATCATTATTGTATAAAGACGTCATTAATACTGTATACAAAGTGAAAACTGTAGTATAGGTAAGTACAGTTAAAGATAAATAGAAATGATCTTATTCTGTAATGTGATTTTTAACCTTATACTTTATAGGTGATCTCGATTTCCTTTATTTATTTTTATACTCGTACGTGCAGAATGAAAAACCTATTTCCCCGCTTGACTGTATTATCTAAGTAATAAACAATTGGCAGGAATGGAAATGTTCTTAGCCTACTACTTATTATTCTGTGGCTTAGATATAATATTGTATATAGGTTCTAAAAAATAATGAAAGAGTAGATATTTAATTATGAATTTATCTTTACCAAATAGGTATACAAATAATTATGATGTGATGATCAAAACTAATGAGATGTATGATAACACTTATTTTTTTGTACCAATGTGGGATCCTTACCAGATTCGCTAGAATCAACATGGCAACATGGTAGGAACATTGTTAACAGTATAGAAGGAATGACGTTATTGTTTAACGCTTTTGGCAATGTCTAATCTATTATTGTTTATATTCTGTTTTCGTGCAATGCAGTTGCCAAGTCGTTGACCTCAGCAATTATCGATATAGCTATTATCTGAACAGTTATAATTGAAACTTCGTGCTTGTTCTGTAATTTTCATTCGTAGAATTCATTAAAATTTACAATTTACTAATCAAGTCTTTGTTTTTGATTACAATAACAGAATATAATTCCATGATTGTTTGTAACATATTGTACTTGTTAGTAGTTTATTCTCACTACTGCCCTGTATATTAATTCCTAAGTTAATGATCTTCAAAGCTTACTTGATTTAATATGCATAAGTGATAAGATAAGGTAGGTAGGTAGGTACATTTTTGATGGCTGCCTTTCTTTTCATTATTTGCGGCCATAACAAAGTATTTGTTTTCGAGGAAAATAAGACAAAAAATTATCTATGTTTATCGCTATTTTTCATGCATTATATCTAACGGCAGCTTCGGCTATATAGCATTTATCGTATTTGAAAATTTATCGATAACACAGCTTTAGGGTTGATACACACAGATTTTCAGTAGCTAAGATTTTTGTAGCTTTATCAAGCTAGGTACAGAGCATCAGAGGATAGGTAGTTGGTTCATTCACCGAGACTAAATTTTAAATTTGTTCGTGTACCTAATTGAAATATGTATTTTATAAGTAAGTATCTAAGTAATTACTATATTATTAAATAGTTTAAAATAAAAACTCTCAAACTAACCTACTTAGGTACAAAGTTTTAAATATAAAAAATACTTCCTATCGTCCCTATCGAGCTACCTACAATAACTTCGCAGTAACATCGCTGCTTCCTTGCCAATAACAATCGAATGACGTTTCAACAATTATTTCGATTGTATCCCTGCAATCAGTTTTTAGACCTACTGCCTAAGCCTAATTCTCTTCATCAAAACGAATAAAGAAGCATTCCTCCATTTGGTGCTCGCAATTCCCAATGGAAGAGTGCCCTAACTCTAAAGTTATTTAGATGCTTGCCTCTGAGGTTGTCGGCACTGGTATCTCGGCTCATATGTTTTAAACATTAGTGGGTTCCCGCAAAAAGTTCAAATCAGCAATGCAAATATATGTTCTTCGTTAACCTTGAATGTGAAAAAGAACACGTTCAAGCTACAGAACGTTTTATGTTACTATTTATTGTTACGTAATCATTATCGGATTTACAAAAAGTAACTAATTAACATACAATCGAAGATGGCTACACAATACACATATCTACTTATTCTTTATCTTTGTTTATCTTTACACATCTACGCCGAATTTTAAACGAAATTATCGTGTTTTTTTTACATGAATATTAAATCTATACTCTATCTATACTAGGTATGTAATATTATAAAGCTGAAAAGTTTATTTGTTTATTTGAAGGCGCTTATCTTAGGAACTATTGGTCCGATAATTATTATAAAATTCTTTCTAGTTCAGGATACATCGCACATTTTTGCAAGTGACTACTATCAAGCTGATTTTCCGTTTGTAGCTTTATTTTGATGAGACACCGAATAATTTCGTGTACGAAACTCTCGATTGTGGTAGCTAACAGAGATAACAAGGATAAATTTTTTTGATTTGATGGTTCTCAAATATTTATTACGCAATTTGTAGGACAATAATATGTCTGTTGAATTATATAAACATTAACTAAGTGAAAACAAAAAAATCAGCTTGTTAGTAATCATTTATGATGACCTCGTTATCGATACACTTTGGAAAAGGGGACTCTTTGAACAAACCATAGATTTTGCAGGACAAATATTTTTTCGAATAATTTCGAATAATCTTGAGATTGAACAAAAAAAAATCAGTTAGTAATAAATATTTGAGAACCATTAAATCAAAAATTTTTATCCTTGTTATCTCTGTTAGCTACCACAATCGAGACTTTCGTACACGAAATTATTGGGCGTCTCATCAAAATAAAGCTACAAACGGAAAATTAGCTTGATAGTAGTCACTTGCAAAAATGGGCGATGTATCCTGAACTATTCGTGTCATGCCCATTTATCGAGGAATGCTATAATATATATGTAGGTACCTATATCTATCATCACGCTAATACCAACAGGAGCCGAACAATGCGGGTGAAACCACGCTGCACAGCTAGTTGAGAAATAAAATACTCAAATCGATAACAAAAAAAAAAATTAACGAGTTAAAGTATAGGTATATGTTATATGCTACCTTATCTGTAAGCCTTCCACTGACCAACGATCTATATGTATTATCACTTACTATTACCAGCTATTACGATAGGTAGGTATTTAGTATATTTACAAACAGAACAGACTGCATAATACGTTCAATCTTATCTGGCCTTGATCACAATGGCATAACGAAATGTTAACACAAACTGAACAATTAGATTTGCATTCCACAATTATTTGCATTCATGTTTTGTGATAACTCCCCAGTCCCCGCCAACTAGATTGTAAGACACACTGGAAAAGGTTAAATTTTAATGTAGTCTGTAGTAATAATTCGAGTCCGCAATAACAGTTTCTTAGTCATTAAATTTATTTGAAATCGAATAAAATATTAACCTGGGTACCACTTTTCACATATTCTAGAAACATAATTTCTACGACTACATTGTACCTTTACTATTCACAAAAACACCAAAGAAAACACCTTATCATAATTGCAATGAATTCCACATTATTCCACTTCATTACACATGTCTCTTTTTTGCTTTTTATTATTCATAAGCTGTACTAAATATAGATGTGCGTATGGTAATTGTTAACTAACTATGCACTGCTGGTTTCTATTCTTAATGTATTTAGGACTAGGTGTTGCTATTATGGTAATTAATCCCTATGTATTACAACAAAAAGCATGTGAAAATGTGAGTGGTGCATGTTTTTTTTTGTAACACTTTGTTTGTAATATAGTATCTGTATCTATTAGTAACTATGCTAGGTATATATGTTTACTAGCTTTCCACCCGCAGCTTCGCCCGCGCAGTCAAAGAAAAACCCGCATACTTCCCGTTTCCGTGGAATTTCCAGGATCAAACCTATCCTATTTCCTGGGGTAAAAAGTAGCCTATGTCCTTTCTCGGGTATCAAAATATCTCTATACCAAATTTCATGCAAATTGGTTCAGTAGTTAAGGCGTGATTGAGTAACAGACAGACAGATAGAGTTACTTTCGCATTTATAATATTAGTATGGATGTGTTTGTGTGTGAATAATTAATACCTGCCAACTTTGAAATAAACAAATGAGTAAATATAATATCTTTGTGCTAAAATATTTCACTCAGATCCGAATATCCTTTTTTGCTTGAAAGAGAAATAAACATGCATCATAATGACCCCTAAATCCTAATCTTGGCGTTCTTCTCCATCATCACGTTAGAAGTAGGATTGGCAAAACAATTATTTAATTACTTTTTCGTTTGAGAAGTTGTTTGTCTTTGTCCTTCTTTAAAAAAAACTTGTACTGTGCCGTGTGCGAAAGCAACAAATAAAACAAAGTATTCGGTACTCTTAAAACATTAATACAGAAAAACCCCTATATCCATGGTCGATTTCCAAGGTATAATGAGTAAGGATACTGTGTACCTACTGCATAAGTTTTATCGTATGAATTTACTTTTTAATTCCTGATCGGGTTTGTCCGGTTCTTATAAAAACTCTAGTATACATAATTTTATTTATTTTTTGCTTATACACGGCTCCATGATGTCTTCAACTCTTCACCATCGCGCAATTTTATTAGCTTTTATTTATAGCTTAATATAGCACCTATTTATTATTGATTCGTACAAATACACTACGGTACTCACGGTTGCTACTTGCTAGTGTAATTTGTTATACTTGTACATATTATATTGATTGAGTATAATAACAGAGAAGTCATTGATAAAGGTTAGAATTGCAAAATTGCACAAACTTAACCGCACACACAAACATACTGCGCTCATCGAATAAATTAAATCCTCTATTGCACACATTGCGTAATAAATTCACTCTTCCCTTCATATGAATTAAATTATTGCCTAACGGCTGCCGACCGTACCAAAACATTGGGTAACAAAGAAACAAACCCTATAACTTTGTCTTAAAATTCAATTTTGTTTAACTTGTGCAAATGCTACAGGAGTCGAAAATTGCGTCGAGGTAATCCCGTAGTAAAATTTTTTTGTTCATTCTCAAAAGGGTCTACTTTATAGAGTAGTCACGTACACACCTGACACCTCTACACGTTTGTTTTCAATATAATTGAGGTACAATAGTTACAACCATGGTACAACCTAAATGTTTTTTTAATTATCCATAATTCTAATATTAATCCCTATAATACATTTGAAAGTAGGTATACAACTAGTAACGACTAAAAAGATTTGGTTAATTAATTATACGAAGAAAGATATGATCAGGCTTTACCTATTTATAGCCACCTTAAATTTTATTAGAAGAAACAGTAAAATTATTTTCATTGAAAAAAACCGCAGTAGGTACCTAGGTAGGTATTTTTTTTAATTAAAAAAAGATCGCGATGCTTTCATGTCTTCCTTTTTAGGCTTCCCTAATTAAAATAGGTACGAAACTAATTAATTCATCCAACGTTATATTTTCTTAGATTAAATACAAAATAGGGTAATTGCGCCTGTTTGCGTCCACTTAGTGCAGTTGGAAAGTTTGAAGGAGAAAATAAAAATGTTCCAGAACAAATTTCAGCGCAAAATTTATGTAACGTGTTCCTTACATAGTCTATTTTAAGATTTACTTTCAATTGTGTTGGAAATATCATGTGGTTTTTATTAATCTAGACAAATAGCAGAATTAGGCGTTTTACCCAGTTCGCGTCCAAAAATTCCAGTTTGCGTCCACCCGTGGACCAGTTCGCGTCCACCAGCTTAGAAAAGGAATTAAGAGTGTATTGGGTGATATTTTATTAGATAAATGCAAGTAAAAGTTAGATTTTAATAAACTATTTATTTACGAATATAGTTATTTAATAAAACCGGTCAAATGCGAGTGGGACTCGCACACCGAGGGTTCCGTATTAACCTACATATTTATTTTCATATGTTTTAACTGTAAATGATTATTTTTTCAATGTTTCCCTTATTTGTGCTATAAGATGTTGCTTCGTACAAAACTTCAAGTGTCTGTGTTCACGTAAAGTACCCTGTAGGTTTTGATTCCCTTACGAATGTCAAAATTTGCGAAAATTTGCAGCATAAACGGCTGTATCTTTTGATTGCTTTGGCTTATAAGTTTGATTTGTTCACTGCTTCAAGGGACCGTAGACTTGAGTATTCAATATAAATTTCAGCTTTATACCTCCACGCGTTACTGAGAAAAGGGGTCTTGACAGAAAGTCAGACCGGCAGACGGACATACAGACGGACGGATATCAAAGTGATCCTACAAGGATTCCGGTTTTTCCTTTTGAGGTTCGGAACCCTAAAATGATAAAATCAACATTATTATTATAATATAATTCACTGTAAGAAAACTGGAAAAACTTATTTATATTTATCTTCTCATCATTAATAGAACAAAAAATAACAAAAAACAAAGTTACGTTATGTAAATAAATAATAATCGGTTCTATTAAGATACCTAACCTACCTACCCTATTTTTAAGTTTCTAATGAATTAAATCTCTTTTTTATTTTCTTAACCACAGACTTATTGTCTCTCATTCTCAAAGATACTAGTCTCATTCTTAGAATACCCATTTTAAAATGAAAAAATAGCATAAAAATATGCTAATTTGAATGAAAATTTAAATTATCAACTTGTAGTCTTAGTCAATTACATATTTTAACAAACAATTCATTGCTACGTAATGAAAAGCAATGTGGACGCAATATGTTCTATTGTTATGCACTATAGGTATAGTTTGCGCCCACCGTGGACGCAAAATGGAAGTTGTACAAATTCGGTGTAGTAATTCGCGTCCACCTTATTTTAGCTATTAATTGTAAAAGAAATAAGCTGATTTATAATCCATACTATTCCATGTTTTGTTAGCAAAGTAAAGAAACAGTTACATATTAAAAAATTCACATTTAACAATAAGATACATACCGTCAAACGCGACGCTGCGCACTATTTTTTTCTTAAAATCCCGCGCGTTTTAGCTCTCTCGTTTAAAAGCCAAAATTAAATATTTTTTTTAAATAGGATAGGCGGTCCGTAGGCATATTTTGAATATGTGTGCATGTCTCTTATACATTAATGTATTATCGGAAATTTTTCTTATTACAATTTTAATTAAAGTATACTTATTTTCGTGAATTTTCTAAAAGATATCCGCAAAATGGACGCGAATAGGCCTGTGGACGCGAACAGGCGCAATGACCCTAGGTAAGTACCTACCTACCTTCTACGAGTGTACGTAGGATTTTCAACAATAGTGAAAGATTCCCTTACAATGGCTACCTACTACCTAAGTAGGTACCTAGGTATAGCTAAAAGTAGATATCATTTTTTTTTAATAAAATCCCGACTTTTAATTTTGAATATTATTTTGGGAACAAAATAGGTAGGTAGGTACTTATAATGTGTCATAAAATAAAATAAATCCAAATAGCGGCCGCGGCCGCGGCGCAGAGGACAGTCAGCAATGCAAAATGCACTTTTTTTTTCATTTTGAATTTGTATGCTAACTCGGTACCTACCTAGTTAGGGTAATTGCGCCTGTTCGCGTCCACTTAGTGCAGTTGGAAAGTTTGAAGGAGATAATAAAAATGTTCCATAACAAATTTCAACGCAAAATTAATGTAACGTGTTCGTTACATAGTCTATTTTAAGATTTATTTTCAATTGTGTTGGAAATATCATGTGGTTTTTATTTATCTAGACAAATAGCAGAATTAGGCGTTTTACCCAGTTCGCGTCCAAAAATTCCAGTTTGCGTCCACCCGTGGACCAGTTTGCGTCCACCAGCTTAGAAAAGGAATTTAGAGTGTATTGGGTGATATTTTATCAGATAAATGCAAATAAAAATCAGATTTTAATAAATTATTTGTTTACGAATATAGTTATTTAATAAAAACCGGCCAAATGCAAGTGGGAGTCGCACACTGAGGGTTCCGTATCATCCTGTTTTTTTCATATGTTTTAACTGTAAATGATTATTTTTTCAATGTTTCCCTTATTTGTGCTATAAGACGTTGCTTCGTACCAAACTTCAAGTGGCTGTATTCATGTAAAGTACCCTGTAGGTTTTGATTCCCTTGCAAATGTCGAAATTTGCGAAAATTTGCAGCATAAACGGCTGTATCTTTTGATTGCTTTGGCTTCTAAGTTTGATTTTTTCACTGCTTCAAGGGACTGTAGATTTGAGTATTCAATATAAATTTCAGCTTTATACCTCCACGCGTTACTGAGAAAAAGGGTTTTGACAGAAAGACAGGCCGGCAGACGGACATAAGGACGGACGGATATCAAAGTAAAAAATAGCATAAAAATTTGCTAATTTGAATGAAAATTTAAATTATCAACTTGTGGTCTCAGTCAAAAATTTACCATCTATTTTAAATTACATATTTTAACAAACAATTCATTGCTACGTAATGAAAAACAATGTGGACGCAATATGTTCTATTGTTATGCACTAAGGGTAATAGTTTGCGCCCACCGTGGACGCAAAATGGAAGTTGTACAAATTCGGTGTAGTAATTCGCGTCCACCTTACTTTAGCTATTAATTGTAAAAGAAATAAGTTGATTTATAATCCATACTATTCCATGTTTTGTTAGCAAAGTAAAGAAACAGTTACATATTCAAAAATTCACATTTAACAATAAGATACTTACCGTCAAGCGCGACGCTGCGCACTATTTTTTTCTCAAAATCCCGCGCGTTTTAGCTCTCTCGTTTAATAGCCAAAATTAAATATTTTTTTTTAATAAGATAGGCGGTCCGCAGGCATATTTTGAATATGTGTGCATGTCTCTTATACATTGAGGTATTATCGGAAATTTTTCTTATTACAATTTTACTTAAAGTATACTTATTTTCGTGACTTTTCTAAAAGATGTCCGCAAAATGGACGCTAATAGGCAGGTGGACGCGAACAGGCGCAATGACCCTATGTGCAAATTATATTTTAATCCTTTGAATTTTTAAAACTCGTGTGTGATATAATTTATTGTGTAGGTACCTACTCAAAATTGTTACTGCTTCGTGTTGGTGATGTCGGCATTGATTCGCATAGGTATATTATCAATTGAGAAGTTTGTAGGTACTTATCTATCCATTTATAAAAGGGTTTCATTTGGTCACGTAGGCCCAAGAGGCGAAACGAGCTCGAGCACCAAATAGTAAAGTGCGAGCGAGACGTGAGACCGAGCCTATGTGGAACAAAGAGCTTGAATTCGTGCACAGCTCAATGAAAGAGCGAGACGGAAGAGTGGCGTGACAACAAACATGGCGTCGCCGGTTGCCGGTCAAACCGGTTTGCGCGTACCACGTGCGTACTGCGCCGTATTTACTGCTCCTGAACATTGTTTGTCAACAAATGCCCAGAAATATGAAGGTCACAAAAGGAGAAGTAAATGAAAGAGGATTGTGACGATCGATTAGAAACACAATCATACCTACATAAATTTAACTTACTTTCATAGCTTACTTTTAATTAATAATTATTAGGTAGGTAGGTATAACATAAAAATTTAATTAGGTGCTAGGTATCTATAATCTATGCTATTCAAGAATGCCCTATTTTATTTAAAAGATCATTCAATAGGTACAGTAAGACGTTTCTTTAAAATTTAAAGTAGGTAGGTACGAGGTAACTGTGCCTGTGCGGCCTGTGCCTACTGCCTACGCTCTGGAAATAGGTACCTAGGTAGGTACGTACATTATACAAATTAAAATATACCTAGGTAGGTAGGTAATGTAAGAACTTTAATTAGTACGTAGGTACCTACATTGCTATTAAAATAATGTAAACAACGTTGTTTAGGTATGTGACTAGGTAGGTACGTCATGTAGACATAGAGTTTATATCGAGTTTATCATTTATACCTACCCTTAGTTTATAACAGCTAGTAAGATAAAATTTGCCGTCTATGTGTCTTACGATTCTCCATAATCTTCAAAACATCATTTTGTACCGCTACGTGTAAAAAAAGAATAATAGGTAATTAGGTATTTGTAATCCAAAGATGATGCAATGCAACGTGAATAGCTGAAAATAATAATATATACCTTCCTAGGTATTATGTTTAGACTTACATAATATTACATGCATGACGATGGACGTGTTACGATTTCTATAATAAGTAGGCTTTAAGTAGGTATACCAAAAAATGAATTATTATATTGAGTATCCCTTATGGTCCTAAAGTAGATGATAATATGTACAATGTTTTGTATGGGAATCTTCAATCTGAGCTATACCACGCCACACATCTTCATGGCACAACGAAAAAATTAACGACAAAAATGTAAACACGTCAGCCAGCGGTGTGAGCGAGTACGCATGCGCGGCTCTAGAACCACAACAACGCACTCGCGGGGGAAAGAGCGTGGGGCAAGGGGTAATGCGATGTACCTACGCCGCGATCTGCCGATGTCGAACCGAACCGGCAATAATTCTTCAGTTGGATTTCAGAACATCGAACGGGCGGGCGTGTGTAGGATGGAGCGCTAACGACACCAGTAATTTTTAATTCCGCCTTCTAACAGTGTTTGTTTATACCTTCCGGCACGTTTTCCGTAAATCCTTCTCGACGGTGGTGCTTTATCAACTTTTTAGTTTCGGCGTTTATTTTCCATTATCTTCAACAAAGCGCCGTTCCGATTTCTCGTCGAGAAGGCGGCCGCACAAGTTTGAAAGCGGCTTTTCAAGAGTAGTACCACCTACTCGATAATTTTGTTGTCGTTGTATATTCAGGAAAATATCAATATCAAAATGGTGAAAAAGATCTCAGAAGAAAGTGTAGATAGCGGTAAGTTTATTGAATTATTTCTTTATGCTTTATTTTGTTTCCGGACTACGGGATTTTTATGTTTGTTTCGGTTGTTGTAATTAATCATTCTACCCGCTGCATATTTTGTCGACCGATTTTTTTATCTTTTATTCGTATAAGAAAAATAATCATATATAAGAAAAGTTATTAATAAACTTGTACAATCTCTTACTTTGCATAATTTCGACCGGTTTTCGATCTTTGACCGTAGTTGCTGGCGTCATCTTTTAGATTGGGTGCTTTTAAATTGCCTATTTATAAACACTTAATTCGTAGAATTGTTGTATTGTAATACGTGTGTATTTGAAATAGGTAGCTATGGAGAGCGTTGTTTTGTAGTCATTTGGTTTATATCTTATTTTTATTTATTTATTTATTTAAGTACGATTTTGCAGTAATTCCTAAATTTTTGTTTAAACTAGGTACCTATACCTACCTACCCAGAAACAATTTTATTTATGAGGGATATCGTGTATACAAATGTTTTGAATGTGTTACACACGTAGGATAATAGGTAATACATTTTGTAGGTAAAGGTTGTAAACCTGACCACAGGCACTGAAAATTGCATTATACAACGTTACAGTGACGCAAATCTTATTGCAGTTCTATTTAGAAATCCTTGAAATGAGCTTTCGTGGCCAGTTATGGATAATTACCTACTAGGTACCTACTTAGTTTAAAGTCGTGAGTTATATAACAAAAGTTGTTTTTATGTTCATTATAATTTATCCATTACCCTAATGGCAAATCAATCAATCTTATTTGGTTGTACCTATATTTATGATATTTTCTGTTAAGTGTTAGGCTAGTTAGTACCTAGGTTGGTAGTTATGTTCAATTATTGTTCAATGAAATCAATACGGAGGCTATTAGCTATGTATACTTACCTAGGTACCTATATTTTTATTTTGTAGAGATTTGTGTTCTAAAAATTGATATACCTAGGTAGGTAGGTATATTTAGTAGGTAGTTCAAACTGCAAATTATCAATTTAAGTGGGTATACAATGATTGACCATGTAAGTATCATCATGAACGGATATCTTGTTGAATACAACAGAATTTGATACAATTTAAAATAACAAAGTTCATGTTAGTGCGGACGTTGACCGATTTCGTAATGATAATATCGTAGGTAGGTAGGTACCTATGATATTTTGAAACGTCTGTGCATGTGTTTGTAAATACAAAATGTAAATATTGCTAAATGAATTTAATTTATCATGTGTCATTAAATCTTTATATATGCCTAGGTAGGTACGTAGAAGTTTTTATTAGGTAGGGTAATTGCGCTGGTTTGCCGTCCAGCTTCTGTTTTCGTCCATTTGACTGACCTGCTACAATCACGTGCGTAAAACTTGAATACAAACCTACCTTCCCGCGCAAGTTTGCACTTTTTACGGTCCATAATGTTTAAGCAACAGTACTATCAACATTAAAATTTGATTTGACAAGAAGAGAGTTCAAAAAATTAACGTAAAAGTGGCCGCTTCGCATACGTGCCTTGCAGATGTCATCGCGCGAGAGAAAAATTTGCCGGCGAGAAAAGTTCATGGTAAGGTAAATCACTGTTTTAGCTAGTTTACGTAATGTTTTTGGTACGTATGTTTATTTATAAGCATAATAAACGCAATTATAAGTGTTTATCATACATTTTTATAATACTCTTCGAAATATTAAGTGGACGGATACTAGGTTACCAAATTCTCAAAATATTTGGTTTTCGTCCAAGTGGACGGAAACTCAAACAGCTACGTGAATATTTGTTAGGGTCATTTTACTTTATCGGACCTTTAAAATACTGAATAGTTTCTCCCGAAGTGATCTTTATTGCTATTAGTTCAGTTTTTTTGGTTTCCGTCCACTGCTATGTCAGTGCTGCCAAAATAAAAAAATATTTAAAGAAGTGGACGAAAACTAAATTTAGCTTTAAATGTTTTAGTTTTCGTCCATGAATGAGTATTGGAGTATCCAAAAATTAAATATAGCCATTCTTTTGCATTACTTTTCGTCTATTTTTACGTATTGAAAAGTTTTCTATTCAGTATCTTCCTTATAAATAATTGGTGAGGGCCAGAGTGTTGTAGGTACCTAATATTGTCATTCATTCAGTCATGTATCATTCTCCTTATGTGAAGTAGAGTCAATTATTCGTAGCATAAATGGGGGTAGGTCAGACATAATACACTGTATTTTTCTTGATTATCATTCACTTGAGTATCATCTTTTATTCTAGGTCTGTTTTGCCAATGCAGTATTTTTTTATTATACTTACTCAACGTATCCTCAGAAAGATCTTATTGTTTTTAGATGGTCTCGAAGGAGTCTAGAAAAAAAAGACGCTGCGTACACTGAAGATTCTGTAGCTAAAACTTATTATTATGGCTGTGTGTTTATAGTACGTTTCATTTGATAAACAAAGTATTAGAATGAAAATTTTTGTTGTTAGAATGAATATTTCTGTTTTTTGATGTTATTTCTTAGTCCTGTAATTATTACTTGTTTCATTTACATTGTAAGCAACGCATTCCTTTCTTTATTACGAATGATTATACAGTCATCACTAACGCCTATAAGGACTGCCAAGTGCTACATAGATCTCAGTGTTGACTAGTTAGGGTAATTGCGCCAGTTCGCGTCCACTTAGTGCAGTTGGAAAGTTTGAAGTAGAAAATAAAAATGTTCCAGAATAAATTTCCACCCAAAATTTATGTAACGTGTTCATTACATAGTCTATTATAAGATTTACTTTCAATTGTGTTGGAAATATCATGTGGTTTTTATTTATCTAGACAAATAGCAGAATTAGGCGTTTTACCCAGTTCGCGTCCAAAAATTCCAGTTTGCGTCCACCCGTGGACCAGTTCGCGTCCACCAGCTTAGAAAAGGAATTTAGAGTGTATTGGGTGATATTTTATCAGATAAATGCAAATAAAAATTAGATTTTAATAAATTATTTATTTACGAATATAGTTATTTAATAAAAACCGGCCAAATGCGAGTGGGACTCGCACACCGAGGGTTCCGTATTAACCTGCTTTTTTTTTCATATGTTTTAACTGTTAATGATTATTTTTTTCAATATTTCCCTTATTCGTGCTATAAAACGTTGCTTCGTACCAAACTTTAAGTGTCTGTGTTCACGTAAATAACCCTGTAGGTTTTGATTCCCTAGCGAATGTCGAAATTTGCGAAAATTTGAAGCATAAACGGCTGTATCTTTTGAATTCTTTGGCTTATAAGTTTGATTTTTTCACTGCTTCAAGGGACCGTAGACTTGAGTATTCAGTATAAATTTCAGCTTTATACCTGAACGCGTTACTGAGAAAAAGGGACTTGACAGAAAGACAGACCGGCAGACGGACATATAGTCGGACGGATATAAAAGTGATCCTACAAGGATTCCGGTTTTTCCTTTTGAGGTTCGGAACCCTAAAATCAACATTATTATTAATATAATTCACTGTAAGGAAACTCGAAAAACTTATTTATATTTATCTTCTCATCATTAATAGAACTAAAAATTAACAAAAAACAACGTTATATTATAAACGTTATTTAATAGTTCCTAATGAATTAAATTTCTTTTTGTTTATATTATTTTCTTAACCACAGACTTACCTATTGACTCTCATTCTCAAAGATACTAGTCTCATTCTTAGAATACCCATTTTAAAATGAAAAAAAATAGCATAAAAATTTGCTAATTTGAATGAAAATTTAAATTATCAACTTGTGGTCTCAGTCAAAAATTTACAATCTATTTTAAATTACATATTTTAACAAACAATTCATTGCTACGTAATGAAAAACAATGTGGACGCAATATGTTCTATTGTTATGCACTATTAATAGGTATAGTTTGCGCCCACCGTGGACGCAAAATGGAAGTTGTGCAAATTCGGTGTAGTAATTCGCGTCCACCTTATTTTAGCTATTAATTGTAAAAGAAATAAGCTGATTCATAATCCATACTATTCCATGTTTTGTTAGCAAAGTAAAGAAACAGTTACATATTCAAAAATTCACATTTAACAATAAGATACTTACCGTCAAACGCGACGCTGCGCACTATTTTTTTCTCAAAATCCCGCGCGTTTTAGCTCTCTCGTTTAATAGCCAAAATTAAATATTTTTTTAAAATAGGATAGGCGGTGCACAGGAATATTTTGAATATGAGTGCATGTCTCTTATACATTGAGGTATTATCGGAAATTTTTCTTATTACAATTTTACAGAAAGTATACTTATTTTCGCGTATTTTCTAAAAGATATCCGCAAAATGGACGCGAATAGGCAGGTGGACGCGAACAGGCGCAATGACCCTATATTGATTATTATTAGTAAAACCACAAGTAAAACTAAACCTGTAAGGTAGTGAGAAATTGTAATGTTAAGTAATTAAATAAACGTATATATTTACCTGTAATTGATTTTTAACTTAATAGTTGACCTACCCTCCTTTTTCTACACGGTGGTCGAAAACTAGCTTACACTAGGACGAAAACCAGTTTTTTTGGACGAAAACTAGCATTTACCCTACTTTTGCAGAAAATAATTTAAATAAAAAGATACATCGAAATGATTTATTTTCCCTTAATATTATCTTAAAGAAGACTATATAAGGACTTAAAAAAAAATTATATGTTTAAGGAAGGGTGCTCCAAAGAATTTATTTCGTATCACAAAGTTGGCAACTCCTATAATTGGACGAAAACCAGCGCAATGACCCTACGTTGCTGTTTTAAATAAGTATGTTCATAAATTATCATCTTAAATGATTGTGTTTTATCAGGTTTCGATAAAAACGCGTAGTTTTAACGTGTTTTCTAGCAATGGAACGTTGATTGTAAATGTTGAGTCGGTTAATTTTATGCAATAATTTCATTATTCTCACCATTTCATTCCAACATGGCCACTAGAGCGCGACGCCCCGTTCATTGTCAAGGTCACCTAACACCAAACTGCGCACTAAGCTTGTGTAAACATCGCTGTAAGTACATACGTGGTACATATACTTACAGACTGCTAGATACTGTCTATAAAAGCGCCTATTTACAATAATTCAAAGCTAAGCGTTTGAACACAAATGGGCCGTTTATCGAGTCTGTGATAATGTAGGTACGGGAATATAAAAGATAACGTGGTTTATTTTTATCTTTTGAACGAGGTTTTGTCTGAATTATTGGTTATTGTTTAAAATTCTGATCTGCGAAGATCCGTGTTTGAAAAATAGCATAAACATCCAAATATTATTAAAAATTGCAAGTTACTTGTTAGTTTACTTTGGATGCAATTCACATGTGAAAAAAATAAAAATGGAACATATTATAGGTACATACAATTAAATTAATGAGCAACCTTGACCGTTACGAAATCTACAGCTGGTTATAGTAATAAGCCCACCCCCTCACTAGTTCTACCCCTTTGTAAATCGATTCTCGTGCGAAGTAGTAGGTATTTGCATACCAACTGTAAGCAGTTGCTTCAACGATATAGGTATATGTATTATGTACATCTATATATAGGCAATGCAGGTTATACTTATTAGTTATTACAAACTACGTTTTTCCTTATTGAATTACTCTATGTGCTATGTAGTTGTTCATACAAAAACATATTATATCTTCATAGAGAACAGTACTTTAAATCAAATCAAATCAAATCAAATCTGTTTATTTGCACGTATATGGTCATACAAAGGTGTTAATATACAATATTAATATCACATAGGTATACTGCCATTGTAAATGGCGTGCAAAAATTTTTGAAAGTACAAATAAGATTATCAATAATATAGGTACACATTAATACATTCAATGAACAAAAAACAAAAAAAAAAAGATAATAAATTACGAAATACATACAAAATTACAATTAAATATTTATATTAAAACTCATACATTAATGTCATTATCGTTCAAATATTCCTTAACACTATAATAATTTTTAGCTTGCAGCAGTCTATATTATACTTTATTTTTAAAAATATTCGATGTCAGTTCCCTAATTTTTATTGGTAAGTGATTGAAAATAGTGATTGCCATGCAATACGCATTGTTTCTAAATAGCGCAAGGCGGATTTTAGGTAAGCGCAATCTTTCTCTATGTCGTGTGGTATTTGTTTTTTCATATTTATCAAAGAAGCTAATATTTTTTTTAACGAATAAACATATTTCCAAAATGTACAGACATGGCAAAGGCAAGATTACTAATAACAGATACGCTACTGAAGTGAAAAAATAGTTTAAGGGTGCCCCAAAAGCGAAAAGGACGTTAAACTTTTAACATCTGTTTGTTATTTGGTGCCAGACCTAGTTGGCAAAATGTTTGACAACGTTTGTCGTTAACTACCCACAGAGTTACTGTTGTACAATATGATCTGCGTAAACGCAAATATTAGTGTCAACTGTCAACTCATCGTTCTTGTTAAACGGCACATGTATTCTTGAACAGGTTACGTAACAGAAAAGCACAAAGCATAGACTACCTACCTATATTTGTGCCTAAGCCCGGGGTTATATTCATTGTTCTTTACAACGCTAACAGTTTACACCGTATCTTTTGCCTTCGACTATAACTTCATTACAGGTAGGTATTATTTTTTACGAAGAAAATATCTTATTGCAAAGGACTCTCTTGAAGAAGTCTGTATTTTTAGATTTGAAATACCTAGAATCTAGATGATATCTAATTGGATTTTTATTGTGTCGATAAAATTGAAACTAAAGAAAAATGTAAGGTTGGTACTGTGCAATAGCTACAGTTCAATGCATTAAAGTGAGATTAGAAAGTAGAAATCAGTACGCCGTTGCCAGGGCGAAATACCTTGTCGTAAGCAAATTAAAATTATTAATTAATAATTTATTTTGCATGTAAAAGTACCTATCTACTATAGATATTAGATACTCCATTCAGAATAAATAAGTAATTTGATTGCACTAAATTGGGAAAATTTGCTCATTACAATGTTGATGTACAATTCAAAATATATTTGGTTATTTACAGTAGTTCAGTCTCGATAGATTAAGGCTTTATTTAGGCAGACATGTTTTGTAATTATTGGTCATTTATTGGTGTAGTTTTTACGTAATCGAACGCCACGTGGTGAGCTTACAGTCGAATAACTATCACGCGGTGGACATGTGAGGCATTATCTAGACGTGTTTTAGATAGACCTTAAGCTGAGTATTCACTCTTGACCAGACAAAATTGTACGTAGTATATATCTGTAAACTGTGATAGTTGTAATACTTTATCTGGTCAATAGTGAATCTTCGGCTAATTCGCACATGCAAACGTAAACCAAACCAATGGAAATAATTCTTGCTAAATTACATATATTATTACTATTATTTGTACCATTACATTTTATTTAGTACTATTATTATTTGTTATTAAAGTCATGCAACCATAATATTGTGATAGTATGAGTTGCAAAACACTTGACCTCTGTTATGTTCTTGGCATTTGATGTGAAAGTAAACATTCTCTTCCCCATTAAACATATAATATGTTATGTCTCCGATAAATTACTCCAATGTCTTGATTGTGGGGTTTGTACGAGAGATTAATGACTATCGGAAATTGTGATATGATCGTATAATCAGTATATAATTTACAATATTCCAATTTGTAGTCTATATAACATTCATAAAGCCCCAAGAAATACAAAGCGTAAATGAATTAATTTAGCACGTAGTATTGATACTCGTATCTATAGAAATTTAAAGATACATAATATAATTTTGGCAAACTATCTCATGCGTTTGACACCAATAATCTTGAATATTGGCCTCATTCGGCGAGATAAGTCTTCAGGTGATTAAGTACTTTATCTTTTATATCACATATTGCAAATATTTGATGTAAAACGAATTGTCCCAAATGCCACCATTTTGCTCACCTTTTAAAATATCCGAAATAGGTAGCTCATGTGTGTAATTTTAGATATTATGATTTGTGTCAGACATTTAATGTTTCAATATTCTTTGTGAATTGTGATCTACTCTATTTTCATTATTCGCTGTCCGATAATACATTGACCCAAGGTGATACGTGGGTGGTGTTCTTAACGAGATAAGAACTGGGTTTCTGTATCACGCAGAGTGACGTTTTTAGATTTTGTTCTAGCCTGACGCATAGTTAACACGAATTTCCTGATTCCACTAAGAAGTATTAGATTGATATGGTTATATCATGTCTGAGAATAGGACGGAAGCTAATAGTTTTATACCGTAAACATGAATATTGCGGATTAATACGAATAGTAACAGATTTCAAGAAATATTAATAGATACATGTACTCTGAAAGTACCAACGTATTATTTTTAGACAGGAAGCAAGAAGCTACGATGCTCAATGCCCATAAATGAGTTGCTTAATCTTTTTAATTGTATTTTTTGCGTTACTAAAGAAAGTAAATTGAATCGTATAGGAACAATAACAATTGTCGGTTAATTAATTCAGTCCACAAATAGATCTATTGGTATATTAACTAAGTAGATATACTTGTAAACAGGAAGCACATTGAAATGGGTGACTGTAAGTGGGCGTGCCTACGGCTTGATTGTGACAATCGCGATTTTATTGCGCGTTTACTATTATATGTATCCTGTTTTGTATGAATTACAGCGACCAATGGTTTTATGCTAATTTCGCCTGTTTTTTATTCGTCTAGAGACCATAGTTGTTTGGCGGTTACGTCATGTGTTATCGATGACCAGGGAGGCCCGTAGCGAGGTCAGTCAGTTGTCAAAGTTTGAAGCACGAAACTTTATACTAACCGCGGATATTATTGCAATAATTTTGTAGTTAGGACAAACATAGTACAAGTTTTAGTTGATGTCCGAAGTTCGAGAACTAATATATACAAAGTTTAGTTATTAAATCGATATAAAAAGTCCTAAGACATAAACAGGAATAGTGATACATATAAATAACCTGTGCCAAAACAAAAAACTAATTAAAAAAGATTTGATTAGGTCGCGCCCCAATATGAGTTACGATTACATCATACAACCAAAAATGTTATTCTTATTTGTTTGTACTATTTATTATGTTAGCGCCAACGGTACAAGAATGTGTCTTTTGAGTCAAAGCAAGTAAAACAGCATTGTTAGTAAATACAACACGAAGCATAAATACTATCGATACAATATTGGCATAATTATTCGCTTATCGCATAAAATTAATGGTAAATGGGACTAAATTATTTAAAGTCACGCAACGGCTTTAATGTTCTATTACAAGACTTGTGTTGTGTTAAAGTGAACGAGCAATTGATTAACGATTTAATCAATGTTTAATTTTTTTAATATTCCAATTGAATGAATAATATTGTAAGTAGGTACAGAAAACTATTGTTTTATTGATGTCAAACCATTTCCTATTTTAACCAAAACATTATGAAAACACATTGTTTTCTACAAAGCAGTAATAGCTTCACAGTTTGCATTGCTTTTGAATCATTATAAGTTTATATCTTTTGTTATGTTGTACCTACTATACGAAATAAAGCATATGCGTTCATTGTTATTCAAGCCCGTATCTTCTTTTGAAACAAAGACAGCTAGTTAGGTGATGCATGTCGTTTCTTGTAGAGGTTTTTGGTTTTATACGGATAAAATAAATGTAAGTAATTCAATACTTTTGTATTTAGAAATCTTGAAAAGTAAGTACCTACGTCGCATAGTACAAAGTATGATTTGCTTTTTTATTTCTTTGATACTTTTTCATACTATTTACAAATAATGCTAAACTAAACTTGTAGCTAATTTGATTGAAACACACATAAACGTTAAAATAGAGAACTTAATGACGATGTTTATTATTTAAAGGGTACAGACATGTCTAACATTGAAACGAAGCTATTAAAGTCTGTGTTAGCTTGAAATTAGAATCTATGACTATGGCCCTGCAGTCGAGTGAACGCGTAACGTAGGTAGGCGCTCGGCGCATACGCAGCGGTGGGCGCGGCTATGGGTCGTTGAACCGGCTTTGTTTGCCAACTCAGCTGCAGTCACGTATCAGAATATTATCATTTGTGACGGCCGCTACTCGTTGATACAAATAGCTAATTGTTCGAAGGAACGATGAAATCAGGCTGAAAATTGTAAACATCTGTTTTAACAGATGTCGTGGCGCTTTGTGTATAACACACGAGAGAAAATTATCCCGTCATGTAATAGCTTAGGTCGGGAATCGGGATAGTCAGCGTTAATAATAGATATGGAACTGAAAACAGTTAATTTGTTTGTTTCTGAGCTTCATAAAATATACTTTTTAAACAGTGAATCATTTCGTAGGTAATATAACGCACAAATAATAATGTATAGTGTTTCAAGTTTAAAATGAAAGTTTTACACAACAGAACAGATACTCGTTACAATATGACGAGAATTGTTTGGAAATAAATACATGCATTTAATATTCCAACTCGAACACGGTGAAACCACAAAAACAATGGCCCAACGCAGAAAGCGGTGAGAGCTATCGACACTTATTGTTTTCGATACACGTAACCCTATCTAAACATGTACCGATGATAAAATGGCTGCAAACTGTAGCTGTGCGATTTTAAATGGTAACAGGTTTGCTTATTACTGCGCATAATTTACTGGAAGTTCATAATGACAATCATGTTCCATCGTGGACATTAACACGAACTGCATTGAAAGTATGCGTATTCAATGAGAATTTCATAATAAAACTGTTTACATGTTTATGTATGTTGATTCTGTTATAAATTGTTTACGTTGATTATGATCAGGGTAAAAAGATTCTTAAGTTACCAAGATTTGTGAAAACGGTGAAAGTTGCACGAAAGTTTAAATGGCAATTATGTTAAATGGAAACAAAGATATGATTTTGATAAGTCAAAGTCTACTCCTATGCCAAATGACATACAAATAGACTGTGACTCGCGATTATATCTCATGTGATATCCCACTATTGTGCTGACGCGACGTTGCCAGTAACAGTTACCTAGTTAAAACTAAAAAGTATAGTATGTAGACACTTTATGCTCTAAATCGGTAAATGCATAGTGTGGTAAGGGGCACATGAAAACATCTGCTCACCACTCCGTCGTTAATCGTTTATTCCATAACTATTGCAATTGGATTATATCTCACAGTCGCGTGATTGCATAGACCACGTTTACAAGAAAAACAGATAATAGCATAACAGTCTATTTGCGGTAAAAGGACGTGTTCTTAATTAAGTTTGTTCGTGGTCCAGTAAAACAATAACTCTTGTGTTGTAGTTGCACCAAACTTTAGTCAACTAAAATTCTATAAATGTCTTATAGTGTACCAACTAATATGTTCAATGTCTATTTCAACGTTCGCGTTTTATTTATACATAGGTAAATGTTTATACGACTGCTATAAATTTTTATCGACCTCGTTCAAAGTTTCAATAAGGTATAAGGTCTTCTATTTTTGTCCTTTGGATCAACTGGCTAGTTTCAATTTACCAAAACTAAGCTTGAGATTTATCTTTCCTGTAATCGATTTAACCTTACGGAATGCCATATACAATAATTATTTCGAAAGTTTGTAAACCGTGTTTGAAGTTATTTGTGTAGGAACATAAGCATCGGGTGACGTGTTTCATTGATCGAATTTCAAACGCCATACCTATATAATTTATTTCGGTTACCTAGATGAATAGAACTAGAATTACAAGAAACAAAACAAACAATTTACGAGTTCGAAATTCGTAACAAATAGTCATATCGCTTCTTTATTTATATATTCATTGTTCGTGTTGCCATTGTTTTCATTCAATGTTTGTTATCACTCGCTGCTAATTAAAGCTCTTTCTTGTTCATAATTACACGTCTTCATTATTCGGCTTGTGGTGTCCTAATGTTAGCTTACTGGGGTGAACATGATGTCTATGCAAAAGTAAATAAACAAAGCAAAGCGTTCGTTCATTATCCTCGAATTAAGTTCTTCATTTATAGTTATCCAGACTATAATTTATCACTACCAAATTTCATGTAAAGCTGACCGATCAGCTGATTTGCGACAAAGTAACATTATATAATATTTAGTATTAATCTGTTGTTGAAGAAACAAGAAACTAATGTTATGTTTCCTTTGCTCCAGGCGTGGGTCGCGGCAGCAGTCAGTCAGGCAGCGAGCGCGAGACGGAGGAGGTTGTGAGGGGCCCGGAGGCGTCAGCGCCGGTGCCGATCCCCGATAGCGAGGAGCTGCAGCGCCGCAAGGAAGAGGCGCGCAGGAAACGCCGCAGGAAGAAGCGCTCCGGCAGCTCGGTGGTCACATCGTGTTTCCAAGGTATGTGCATGTGAAACTAGTCCCAATGTGAAACTAGTTGGTAGCGTGGTGGCTGTGGACACAAGGTGTGTTATACAGGCCTAACTCCTATGTGTTGGTCTTAGAGTATCTTTGTGTGTAGGTAGATGTAGGATGCAAAAATAGATAATACATGTGGTATTGGGGTAGTAAATGCTTGTGTGTGATCATCGTTTCAAGGGTGTGGAAATAATAAATAATCATATGAGTAGTTCTGAAAGATTGTAAGATAGAACAGGGAGTAAATATATGTATAAAATACAATTATATTTATGGTACCTCGACATCCGTATTTAATATTTATTATTTATTGATATCCTCTAAGTGTTAATATGTCGGGAAATAATACAATTAAATAATAATCTTCTCGAATTGGCATTACATAATATTTATTACGATGTGCTGTAAATTCTAGGATAAGCAAATAACTTGAATGAATGTCAAGTTAAGCTCATAACTTGTGTGTAAATAATGAATCATTGCTATAAATGAACCTTATATAGGTACCTATATGCAAACGGAAAATAAGATTTGCTTAAATGATTTACATACTAACAAGCTCAAACATATAATTTAAATTTTTAACCATGATTCCTGTCGCGGTTTTACCACTTTACTGAATCCGTGTTCCATAGTGAAATCGATTTTTTATTTATAAATAAGGTTGTTTTTGTAAACTCCTCAGCCACGTTCAAAAATAAACCAAGCGTTATATTTGGAACAACAAACACTTTTATAAGAATAAACTTCTCTCGGAGCTTTTTATGGTTCGTAATTTTTGGAAATTTGTTTGAACGTCTACACTACATAAATATTTTTAGTCAAAAAGCGACACAATGTACTCAAGAAGCAAGTTCATTTGAAAGGGTCACGGTCACTGCAATGTGATAACAATGGCAATAAAATCTTTGTTTTACAGCTACCCGCCTTAATTGAAATGTTTCATACGTTCAAGGTTAACTTTATTTGTGCCGCGGATTATGTACAGAATTTATATTATTGTCATATAATGGAACTGGTTTTGTTATATGATGATACTGGTTGTTTAAAAAACATTCAATTAAATAAAAAAATATATGTTTAGTTTTTTTTTTTTTAATAGAAACTAAATTTTGTTAATGGACCCGATTGTTGTCACAAAGGAAAATCGTCAAAGACGTTTCTTAAACAGTAAATAAATATGAAAACAATCTTCGTATCGGAGGCCAACTTAATTGAATTATATGAACCATTGGCACTAATCCATAAACATCACGCTAGCACTGACGCAGCGAAAACGTCGACGAACTAAATTTGCATATTAATCGAACAGAAGTCCAAGCAAGTAGAATTCAGATTGCTATAGTACCGTTTTATATTCCACCCTAACTATCTAATGGCTACCCTTTGTTGAAGCCGTTTAATTCCCCTTTATTTATTACCGTACTTAAATGAAAGACTGCCCTTTCATGTACGTACTTACATAATGTTTTGAACCAAATTAAAATCGGCTTGTTCAAGGATATTTGGTGCATCAGGATTGATTCATTTTGGATGTTCTTAACATGGTAAAAAGAGACAAGAAATCAAATCCTTTGTAACCGATATACTTAAAAATTTGAAAATTGTTTGATCTGCTACTGATCAAAAAATTTTCAAGTAGCATTATTAACCCAGAGCCCCGAGCGGCCCGATTGGTCCACGACACAATAGATTTTCTATTGTGTCTGTGATTCCGGGGCCTGAGTTGAAGCAACATTATTTAATGACAGCCTTTATTGCTTTTGAGCTGAAGACATCGGCTAGTCCCATATTCCTCTGTAGATTGTAGAATATTCTTGCACACACATTCATTTATATAATTCCTCTTTAGACTTGTACAAGTTAACCGGCGAGGTGCTCGGCGAAGGCGCGTACGCCTCGGTACAGACATGCGTGAACATCTACACGGGCCAGGAGTTCGCCGTCAAGATCATCGACAAGGTGCCGGGGCACGCCCGCGCCCGGGTCTTCCGCGAGGTGGAGACCTTTCACTACTGTCAGGGCCATCCGAATATAATCCAGCTCATTGAATTCTTTGAAGACACCGACAAGTTCTATCTTGTCTTTGAAAAGGTGAGTGTCGTAGACCGTAGTGACAATTTTTTTTTAGAAAAACTGACAGATACCTTACCTACCTACCACATTTTCGCTTATCAGTACATAGTTAGTTACCTTGCGAGATCGTAGTCGAGCAGTTCCCTATAGTTCGTTTCTACGAATTACGATTACGGTTACTTCTGTAAATAACAAAATATGTATACTTTTCAGTTTTAAGTTAACTCAGTGACAGGATATGTGAATAAACGGAAACATTATTATCGCATTGGGGCTATTGTAAATAATTTGTAAACAGATAAACAATATAAACAACAATCGATCATACATAATGCAGGTAATCGGATGACGAATTTTCTTTATCGGGAAAATACAAAAAACAATAATATTTGTATACGCATTGTTTGTTAGAAAGTAGATTGGATTATAAGAAATTCGACGACAATGATATTTGACGATAAATGTGATAAAGAAGTATTGATTGTATCGCACAATGTTTCGTTTGTGGACGTCAGTTACGTTGACGATAGTGTACTGTGTACAATATTCTAGAATGCAATTTAAATTATAATAATTTACATGTTAAGATTATGTTAATAAATTAAATCCACTAGTGCATTAATGAATGCAGTAACTTCTATTATTTGAGAAAAATACACTGTATGAAAGAAACTAAAACATAATTTATTCAATAAAAAAAAAATATAGTAATCTTAATAGGTATATCAAGTAGAGCACAAAGTTAAAATAAAAAAATAACAAATATCCTGTAGTGCCAGACTCAACTACAAAGTAATACAACTATTCAGAATACAGTTTATGTTTTCCAAAGTCCAAACAAAATGCAGGTTGAGTTACACAAACAGGAACCAATATTGAATACCTATCATGTAAAGGGTATGGTAGCATGCTAAGTGGCGACACAAGCAAATCTCATTAAAATTGAATACATCAGATTTAACTTGTAAGGCCTCTGGTAACCAGAGCATCCATATTCACTGCGTCATATTACAATGTTGCAATTTTTCATACTCAGTAGGCTTGAATGCAGGCATTTTTGTTTTGTGTTCACATTTGTTCAAAACTAAACAAAAAATTGAACAGAAAAAAAAACAAAATTAAAAGAGTGACAAATAATAGGTTGTTGAATTGAAAAATGCTCACAATAAAATGCAATTTTTCAAGTATTTTAATTGATGCATTCTACGAAATTGAAGTGCAATACGACGGCGGAAAATAATTATCGGCTAAAAATAACAGTTGGAGTTGTGATGAAAATGTTTGTAAATATTTGTTTATATGATAAGGAAATAGCTACGAAGCAGCTTTGATTAAATTGATGGGTTTATCAATGTTTGGATAGAGAGGTCAACGTTTGCGCAAGTAGAGGTTACGAGATCATCTCATGATTAACTTGTATATATTTTTTAATGTAAATATTTATCAGTTCATACCAGATATTATCGTTTCATACTAAACATAATTTATAATATGACGTGGATAGCAACACTTTAATTTTAAGGCAAAGAAACCTTATTTCTATTCAAGAAAATGATTAAAAGAATACTGTATTAGCAACTATGATGTTTAAGGTCGCTCGATCAAGGTAGGTAGCATAATATTACCAGATAACTGTATATGATAAACAATGAATTGAAATTTAAACATATCTATTCAAGGCTGCATTTCATTTCAATATTCATTAATTTTAAGAATCAATAAAAACGTTTCTAATATAGAACATGTATGGAAATTGTTACATTAGCCAGTCGTTCACAAGTAGATCTATTGATAATAATAATAATAATGGGTATATAAGAGCATTATCATTAATTACTTGTCCATACAAGGTAGTTTCCTCTTTGTGCAATAGTGTTGACTATAAATTACATGTTTAGAGATTTGTTACTCTTATAAAATAATTATTTACTTGTTAGGTACACTTTAAAATGCAATGTTACAATGGTAACCAGACACAAATCTAGCCATATAGTTTATCCTTATATTACAGCATCTGAATACATTGTTTGTCAATTCAGCAAAGCTATGACTCCACCTAACGATCCCATATGTTACTTACAAGTTTTATAAATGTATCGTTCCTTACAGATCAACGGCGGCCAGCTCCTATCACGCATACAGGAGCACCAATTCTTCTCAGAGCCGCAAGCAGCGGAGATAGTGCGGGAGATAGCGAACGCACTGCACTTCCTCCACGGCAAGGGCGTGGCCCACAGGGACCTGAAGCCCGAGAACATTCTGTGCGTGTATCGGGACAGGCTCTGCCCGGTGAAGATATGCGACTTCGATCTGGGCAGCGGTATAAGCTTCACGTCGAGCCTCGCTAGCCCGCTGGCCACGCCTCAATTGATGACACCGGTAAGTTTTCAAGATATGAATGAAAAAATAGAACTCAGAATATACTGACTGTTCACAAACTTTGTGCCTGTTTTATTTAGAAAATTATTACAAAAACCCTGTTAATAAAACATACTTATTTATAATTGGAAAATTAACTTATCTTCGCTCTAGGATTTCCTATGTCGTGTATAATTTTTAATTGGTACTAGTGTAGATATAAGTACAAAAAATTGTTTTCACAAAGTTTTATCGCATAAGAAATATCATCGTGTTTTTAACCCCAACGTATCTTGTTAACCTCAAAGCTAACATGTGTCATATTGCTAAATTCGGTAAATTACTCGTAGTCGTAGTCATATTATTTGGTAGCTGCTAATCATGATGATAAGTGAATAATTTTATTATGGAATATAAACATTAATTGACTTGTTTATAGCACGATATTGTACTCAATTACATGAAATGGTTTTGAAAAATAAAGCATTAAATATGACAGTTAGTTGTGTTTACAAAACTGTATTCAATACCGTTAGAAGCTGAAAGTTTTTGTTCAAAGTTGAGTTATTTATTATCTTTGTAAACATTTTAGAATGTTGATAAAACATCGAGAGCTAGAATGTTTGTGTAAAGAATAAGTAAGCATCAAGGTTGAAATATCAAATGAGGTCAAATTGTGCGAGATAGCAGTCATTTAACAATAGATTGATTCATGAATAATTTACAGAGTTGTTGTCAGTAAATGTGGGAGGTTTTTTTAAAAACAGATATTATTCCAACTACAATTATTTATATTCAGATTTAATAAAAGTTTAAACTTAATTTCCACAGTCATTTACTACTTATTTCTTTCACTACTATTGATAGTCAGTCGGTACTTATTATATCAATTTACATAATGTTTTGTTAAAATAATCACAAAACATCTACAAATGAACGAACAAACCTTACATTAAAAATATCTCCCAGTTCAAGCTATCAATGACATCTTTCCACATCAGATTCTGCGTTATTTATCATATTATCTAAATGATTTGTCCGTTGTCACAGGTCGGCAGCGCGGAGTTCATGGCGCCGGAGGTGGTGTCGCTGTTCGCGGGCTCCGCGGCGACGCACTACGACAAGCGCTGCGACCTGTGGTCGCTGGGCGTCATCGCGTACATCCTGCTGTGCGGCTACCCGCCCTTCCGCGCCAACTGCGGCGCCGACTGCGGCTGGGAGCGCGGCGAGAACTGCCGCGCGTGCCAGGACCTGCTCTTCACTTCTATACAGGTGTGTACTGGGTGAAATTTTTAGTTCGATTCCCGAAGCAAGTGAATTTTTGAAAATCTTTGAATGCAGTTCTATTTCTTTTTAAAAATAGGAATGTTTCCTTTCAGCAAAATTTGCTATCTCCTCTATTTCAAGTACTTTCCCTCCAGGGCTCATCGAAAATTTCCACCCTGTATACTAAAACTAAAAGCTTTCTCGATGATCACTGTATATCTATTTAAAAAAACCATGTCAAAATACTTTGCGCA
Source organism: Colias croceus (assembly GCF_905220415.1). Taxonomy (NCBI): domain Eukaryota; kingdom Metazoa; phylum Arthropoda; class Insecta; order Lepidoptera; family Pieridae; genus Colias; species Colias croceus. The sequence goes on from NC_059542.1 coordinate 9,830,777, forward strand.
GTTTTAAATAGGAAAAGGGTAGTAGTACATATATGTTTTAAGTACTACCCTTGCCACCAGTGCGTTGCCCTACGCACTTGGGCAGCGTGGTGGATTATGGCCTGTCATAGGAGGCCCGTGTCCCAGCAGTGGGAACGTATATGGGCTGATGATGATGATAAGTTTTAATTTTACTAAAAATAAAGTTAGACTTAATATAATAATTTATATGTTTTTCAACAGGAGGGCAGATATACATTCCCGGAAGAGGAGTGGGGGGGCATATCGCACGAGGCGAAGGACCTGATCCGGCAGCTGCTCGTGCGCGAGGCGTCGCACCGGCTGAGCGCCGAGCGCGTGCTGCAGCACGGCTGGCTGCGCGCCGCGCGCACCGCGCCCGCCCGCCCGCTGCAGACGCCGCTCAACATCAAGCGGTGAGTGTGCACCGGACTTTACAGTGACGTAGCTATACCTTGGATGCCGCTACACCAAGCGGTGAGTGTGCACCGGACTTTAGAGTGATGTAGCTATACCGTGGATGCCGCTACACCAAGCGGTGAGTGTGCACAAGACTTTAGAGTGACGTAGCTATACCGTGGATGCCGCTACACCAAGCGGTGAGTGTGCACCGGACTTTAGAGTGACGTAGCTATACCGTGGATGCCGCTACACCAAGCGGTGAGTGTGCACCGGACTTTAGAGTGACGTAGCTATACCGTGGATGCCGCTACACCAAGCGGTGAGTGTGCACCGGACTTTAGAGTGACGTAGCTATACCGTGGATGCCGCTACACCAAGCGGTGAGTGTGCACCGGACTTTAGAGTGACGTAGCTATACCGTGGATGCCGCTACACCAAGCGGTGAGTGTGCACCGGACTTTAGAGTGACGTAGCTATACCGTGGATGCCGCTACATCAAGTGATGAGTGTGCAACGCCCTTTAGAATTAGATGTAGTTAAACCGCGGACGCAGTTCAACAACAAAGGGTGAACACGAAGTGTGTCCCCATCCTTACAGATCTAACTGTAGCTGCCTACTCGCACGTACAGGCTGTACAACCTCTACCTACTGCTACCGCTATTCAAATTAAAGCGAACAATTTACATTTGTTCTTATTTATTACAAAGTCATACTTATTGTCAGCTGTTTAGTATAAAGCTAATTCTTTACATGACGACAATAAGTCATTTTTAATGCATACTTATGTATCTATAATTAATAATTATCATAATAATAACAACAACCGTCCACCAACAGGAACATGTCGGCACGCAACTTATCCAACTTCGCGGAGTCAGCGATGGCGGTGAACCGAGTGATCCAGCAGCACTTCTCGATGAACTACTCGTACATGGAGCGGCCGCCGCTGCGCTGCACCAAGTCGTGCCAGCCCGACCGGCTCATCGAGGAGATTGAGCGGGCAGGTGCGTTGCGAATGATGACTTTATTAAAGTAGTTTTATAGACTGTGAAACGTTGACAAAGATAATAAAGTCCAATTTAAAATCATGTCTTTTGAAGTTTAGTTTACAGTCAAGTCAGGTCCTTAGTTATAGTAAGCAGTACAGCTTATTAATTATTAGTTTTGTTAAAAAAGTATTACAAGAAACCAAATTTACAATGTCGAGATTTTTGTATATATTGTAAAAATAAGTTGGGACATTATTTTGATACAAGTTTGTCTTTCTAGGTGTAGCCCTGCAAACCATGGCGGTGAGCGGCGACTACTGCGCGCCACTGGGGCTGTCGCCGCCCACCGAGTCGCAGCTGCTGCGGCGCCGCCTGCAGGACAAGCCGCTGCCCGTGCACTAGCCGCCGGCCGCCCGCTGGCTGCTAGCCGCCGGCTAGCCACCGGGCACGTGCTGCTGGCTGCTAGCCGCCGGCTAGCCACCGGGCACGTGCTGCTGGCTGCTAGCCGCCGGCTAGCCACCGGGCACGTGCTGCTGGCTGCTAGCCGCCGGCTAGCCACCGGGCACGTGCTGCTGGCTGCTAGCCGCCGGCTAGCCACCGGGCACGTGCTGCTGGCTGCTAGCCGCCAGCTAGCCACCGGGCACGTGCTGCTGGCTGCTAGCCGCCAGCTAGCCACCGGGCACGTGCTGCTAGCTGCCGGCTGCGGGCTGGCTGCATCCGCCAGCTAGCCACCTTCCGATGGCCGCTAGCAGTCAGCCGTCGTACTAGCCAGCTGCTCCCGCAATGCCCTAGCTTCACTGAACATTGATGATAATAACTAGTGTCTGGACAGATGAAGACAAAATATTCATTGATTTAAACTGAAATATGTAGACGGTGAATTGAAAATAGAAATATTATTCACTACATAATATGTAACAGTTGAAAAACTAACTGTACCTGAAATAAAGTTCATGTGCCTTTAATCTTCTGACTTGTGCCTAAACAAATAGAATGGTACTTCTACACACTGATTTTGAAAACAGAATGTTTTATCCGTGACGACGCAGCAGAATAGTGAAGCTAGGGTTCTATATATATGCGTCAACATCGCTACGTTGTTAGAGCGAATCTTAACTGTAGAGTATCTACCGTCGCAAGATTACCGACTAGCCCGACACCGGGCGGCCGTCAGCGCTCATGTTGGTTAATATGAAAGACGACTAAAAAATATACTAGATCACCGAGTTTATGGCCAATACTGAGCGTCTGATCATCCAAATTCACCCCGTAAGCCGAGTGTGCGCAGTATTCGGCGAATGTTGAAGCGATGCGGCGAGACGCGGCTGTGCCCGTCACATTCCATCGAGCACACGTCCAATGTGATATCGAGTGACGAGCGATCCATCGTGAAACTATCCGACACGCGACGCGCCAGTCGCACTCCGGTCGCACGGCTGTGGAGTCGCATGTAGACTGTGCCAATGGTTATATCCACCAGTGATAGATCCGATCGCAATTCTACTGTGAACGGTACTTAGAACTGTAACAGTTTTATTTGAGCCTTTTAAAGATATATTTTTATGAATAAATAAAAACGACTGAATAGTTTTTATCGATGTAGAGTATTTTGTGAGTTTATGTTGAGGCGGCCCGCCGCCGAGACCGTCCCCGGTCGATAAAATCGTATTATATTGAGATAGTTGTGCTGATCTACATACTTTATTACTGCTACAGATAAATATTTTTTTTTTTGGATTTATGAAATCCGTTATGAAATTGAGCTTGTGTGATTGCCTTTTGTTCGTGGCCTATCCAGCAATAAAATTAAATTTTTGTTAACTACGATAGCGTTTTCGGATACTAGTCTGTATATGTGATTGTTTTTGCATTTTTACCAACGATGGAAAAACCACATCTCATTAAGTAAGATTCAATCAAGATAAGTTTTTTATATGAGAGTTATAAGGACAATAAGTGACATTGATGCCTTCGTCAAATATTTTATGTCGTGTTTTGGTGCAATACTGCATTGCTTTATACATTAGAATATTAGTCCCCGTGCGAACTAACACTCGAATATGTAAAGGAATGTACGTCGATCAAATAGTGGTTGTATATTTGGCGGAGTTTACGGTAGTTCAGAGTGTAATTGTGCAAAGATCTTGTGACGTGTTTTTTTGTTTACTTTGGGCACTGAAGGGCTGTAGAGATGTCATATGTTATTGACTTATACTGTGTTGGTTAAGTGTTGCATGGGGTTCCATGGGACTGCCATAATATTGTGATCAGTTTGAATACTTTTATATTGCTGAAAGAATGAAATGTTAAGCTAATGTTAAGATAGACATGCTAGATTGTAATCCTGCGTACACTGATTGGAAAAAGTAACACGTAGCGATATATTGTTGATATTGTTTTATATGAAATTATTGTCATTATTTTTCTCAAGTAAAATTTATTTACCCAACCCGGTGGCTTTATCCAATCAAATCTAATTATTTACGCAGAATTTGTTAAATTTTTTGTTTACAACTAAAATTTTGATTTAAAACTGTCATTGAAATACAAAATGTTTGAATTTCATCCTGTTTTTTATTTTAACTGTACTATTCCTATCATAAGTAGGTAGAAGTTTATCATACCATTTTTCTCGCATGATATACAGGGTGTAATCGTTAAGTGTGCACAAGCGATTATTCCGTAACTTAGCCACCTACTAGTGAGTCCGCTCCTATAGCCTTCCTCGATAAATGGGCTATCTAACACTGAATGAATTTTTCAAATCGGACAAGTAGTTCCCGACATTAGCGCGTTCAAACAAACAAACTTCAGCTTTATAATAATTTTAGTATAGATTTATTTCCTGCTTGTTTTGACTTTTGACTACCATTTTAAAGCAGTTTATTAAAAAAAAGGTTTTTTGGGCACTTGATTGTAATTGATTAATTGATTACAAGCAAGCAACAATTATTATGGATTATACTAGCTGTTGTGCCGCGGGGTTTCACCCACGGACGAACCCGCGGCATTAGCATGTATTAATAATTATTCTACGCAGTACCTACGCGCCACGAAAAAAGTATAAGTTGGCATCTAAAATAATATTATACTGTATTGCCAGTATTATGTACGTATTTTTTATTTTATTTTATTCAAATACCCTCATTCTGAGGAGAGCACGAGGGGAGAATATACGAGATATGGGTTATAGAAAATACAGCTACATTGCTTACTTGCTCTGTGGCGTTGATTATGGATGTCAATTATTTATATATTTTATTCAAGAGTATCGAAAATATTAAGATTATAACTTTTTCTCTATTATGTATTATTTTAAAAGATTTACCAGTTTTCATAGTTTAGTAAGTAATGGTGGTGTTGGTGTGTGAAGTGTGAATTATCTAGATTCTAGTAGTATTAGTGCAATCGTTCGTTATAGAGTGCCCATTTTTACTGTAGACCTTGCTGTGGACACAGAATATTTAATATAGAGTTCAACTTGGAAGACTGGATAGAATATACTGTTTAACTTGTGGTTTAACTCACGTTTAACTACTGTTAAAACCTAGATCTGTGGTTAAAACAAAATAAGGAGTAAACACACGAAAGAATTATTAATGATAAAATAAGGAAGAGTAACGACAAATATTATCAAGCATACGAGTGTTTTATTATTAAATTATTAAATGAGACATAAAACTCAAAATGTTTAAAAATATTAAAATACTTTACTAGTTGGGTCGTTGTTGCGTCAGGCAACATTTTGTGAAATGAAACGCAATTACGACTGAAGGACTTGTATCCATGGTTATGAATAAATTATAAAAAAAAAATGAAACGCAATTGACATGACAACCTAAAAAGTAAAATCAATCACGACCTCCGGTAGAGGGCGTTTTCACTCGCTCGGCCACGTAAGTCAGGGTCGAAATTTCCTTCGTATTACAGATTTATCGCTTTATTTTTACGTGCTGTGGTAATATGTGAGAATGGTATAGCAGCAGAAAAAGTGTAACAAGTTTTTGTGTTTTTTCACCTCATCCCGTCAGTGGTAAGTTGGTCAGATTACTTACACTTCTGTCATCCTTAGTGAATTAGCGTTAATTAAACATCCTTGTCGATATCGAATTCATTATCTAAATACAAATAAATTCATTGTCATTAAAAGCGCGTACTGTCGTTTTGAGAGGTTCATCACTGATTTTTGGTTAATTTTCAGATCAACAAACCATGTCTAACATACCGACGTCTTACAATAGTAATTCGGGACCACAAAATACAAATTTAGGACCCTACCAATTCAATCAAATACCTTCTGGCCAATTGCCTGGATCATTGAAGCAGGATGCTAACTCAAATAATCCAGTACCCCAACCTGGGTTCAACAATCAACCTAATAATTACAATCAGAGTGCAAATAGCTCGCCAGCCTTCAATCATTCGATGATGATGCCTCCATCCCAGCCTAGTATGCAATCTTCGCCTATAAGACCCCCTATGAAACCAATAAGTAATCAAAATCCGATTCAAAATATGCAGAATATCCCATCAAGTTCTGCTAGTCCCTACCCAATGTATACCACTTCACCATATCCTCCTAACCAGCAACCACGTCAAATAAATGACAATGCTCCACCTCTAATAGCATCTAGTCAATATCAACCTGTTATGAATGGCCCACTACCAACCTCTAAGCCGCCAATTAATCAATATCCACCATCCAGTGCATTTGGAACTCTACCTCCGAATATGCTACCACCAGTGAACCCAAACAACCAAAGACCACCTTTTCCATTGACTTCTATGTCACCTGCACCTTTAACAAGTCAAACTAATGTTCCATTCAGTAGCTCTGCAGCGGGGCCTCCTAGAAACAGTCCGTTAATACCTCCCATGAATGCACCCATGACTGGACCGAATATGGTTGGCCCGCCCTTAGGGCCGCCTAGGAGTAATGCAGTTAATGGACCACCTATGCCTGGTCCGCCTGCAACTGCAATGCCTGGTCAAGAGCAACCTAAAAATCAAATGAGTGGGCCATCTTCATTGCCTATGATGCCTATGGCACAACAAATACGACCACCTGCGAGCCAGCCTATGCCACCACCACCTGCTATGGGATATACAGCACCACCACCACCAGTCAATAATATGAGCGGGCCACAGAGTTTACCACCTGGTCCTTTGCCTCCAATGGCACAGACAATGCCTGGCCCGCCAGGTGCTAGGAGTAATATGCAAAACAGATATCCACAAATGCCACCTAGTAATTTCCAGCAGCAAAGCATGGCACAAGGAATGCCACAACCAGGAATGCCACCTCAGGGAATGCCACCTCAAGGTCCTCAGATGCAAGCACAGAATAGAATGCCTGGTTTGACACAGCAAATGGGTCAGTTGAGTGTGACTCAGCAAGGTTTCGATCAGTTGTGGGGTCATCAAATGGTTGATCTGATGCAATGTAAACATATTCTGTCTGAATACCCAGAGGACCCACCAGAAATTAGACTGGGACCTCAGTTTGCTGATGCTCCGAATTGTAGTCCTGAGTGAGTACCAAATATTATTATAAATCATATTATAGAATAGGTAAGGAATGTAATAAATAAATGTTTATTGCTGGTAATAGTCAATACGTAAATTCAATAATTTTTTTAAAGAATAAACCTCTATATCATTAATTTAGGTAGGTACTTAAACCAAATAATATAATATATTATCAACCTAGTTAAATAAATATTTAAAAACCAATTAAACTATTGTAAATAAAGGTTAATGTATATCTTTATTATTTTGCTTTTAATTTTCTGTTCTCATATCTCAGTCCAATGAGTTGCCATAATTTATTTTTAGTGACTGTGTTGATTCAAATTGTATTGCTTATTTACAACTTGATATTGTACTGTACGCTGAAACTTGTATGTTATCTCATTATGGATGTCGTTCATTATATTGATTTATTATTATAAATAAAAATTTAACTTTAAAAAGTAGTGATTTAAAGGTTACAAAAAGTAACATAAAAGAATCACATTAACTGGTATCCAGTATCCATGCTACAGAATAAGTTAATTGTAGGTTTTTTTTTAATTAATTGGATATTTGTTTTTCTTTTCACATTTATTAAATATTATAATACACAGGTACATTTTTGGTCTAATTATCTACCCAAATAGCTGTTATTATTATGTTCCAAATGAGTTTTTGTGACACTTTCGCCATGATTTAGTAAGAATTATATGTATTTTTTTACAAAGTAAATTATATTGAATCAATAACTGCAATAATTCCTAACTTAAATTACACTCTTAACACTCTATTTTTCATGAAGCAGATGGATAAATTATTGAAACAGGTGCTTTGCCATTACCATTACACAATACATTATACATAAGTATATTTTATCTTTTAACTGGATGATAAAAATCTGTCACATTGATACAAGCTTGATTATCTGACCATGAAATGAATTTCGATTAATAAAATAATGGTAATATTTCACGTGAAATTTAATTATAACATATTTTTGTATGTTCTTTCCAATTAAAAAAGAAAATAAAACTGAAATCAATAGTAATATGTGGTTGATAATATTATGTTCTTTGATACTGGATAAATAATAATCTTAGATAATAATGTATCTATTGATCAGAGCTTGATGGCATTTAGAAATTGGATATATTTTTCATTTTTTTAATTTGTTAAATACAATAATAAACTGTATATAACAAGCATTTAAAAACTAGATATATTTGTTGAATACAATAATAAACTGTCTTATTTATTTTATTTATTTTATTCTTTATTGTACATAATATACCAACATAAATAAGCTAAACTATAATTAAATACAATGAAAACACACGGCAAATACGTACTAAAAGGCGGCCTTATTGCTCAAAAGCAATCTCTTCCAGGCAACCCTGATTGGTAAGGAATGTATGCTAGAACACGACTTGGCGCCAATTCTATAAATAAATTAAGCATTACATACAATATAAATAATAAAAATGATATATATACAATAATATACATATATAATATATATTTATATAAATATACTTTATCTCAATTAGTAGGAATGTTTTTTTTATTAGATAGTATTATTGAGTAAAAATTTGTCGTAAAAATTTGTAAAGCAAATAATGACTAAAATCCTGATAATTTTAGTTCATGCATCAAATTTATTGTTTTAATTTTGTAAGTAACTGACCTTTGTTAAGGTATTAATAACCTTCTTGATATATTGTCTCGCGTTACCTTCCGTTTATGTATTTCCCGTTTTATTTATCCTTAAATTCAACTTGTGTCCATGGTTACCAAGGTAGCTATTGGATATATTATATAATTTTAAATTTTAACGCTGAAAAGAAAAATAATATTGGTTCACTAATTGCGTTCATATTTATTTCAAGTTATAGTTCAAGTATAAAATTATACAAATTTTTGCACACAAATTAACGTTAAAAGACAATCATAAATTAGTAATAGATAAGTCAAATATGTATAAATTGTGATCTTATCACTTTCACACTATCAAATGTGTTTATGTAGAACAAGATATTTAGAACATAATATTACCTATATTACATTGTATTATATGTAATATTTCTTATGTCTCTTTATTTTACAGAATATTCCGGTGTACCATAAATCGAATACCAGAGAACAATTCACTTCTACAAAAATCGAGATTACCTTTAGGAATTTTAATACATCCTTTCAAGGATTTGAATGTGAGTATATTTAGAAATCTATTCTAGATCAATCTTTTAATATAAGCATTGTTGGCAAATGTTGGCTTGAATAAAATTTATATAGGATACAAATAATAATAGAATGGATTTTTTTATAAAACAAACTTATCTCCAATTGAGTTCACTTGTGCACTTAAATTTTAATAAAATACAAACAGTGCACAAAAGTATATATAAGTACTCAAACAGCTCTTTCATTTTTTTTTGTTAAAAACTTAAATAATTTACAACTGTTATAAGTATTTCTCAATAAACACTTTAAATAAAGTGAAACTGGACTGTAGAATGCTTCTAATGGCATATATAAGCAAATACAAAGCATAAAGTTTAAAAAAAAAGGTATGTACATTTATGTAATTTTGCGCTCATTTGTGTTTGATGTCGAGTACATTAGAATATGGAAAATTATTCGTCATTATTTTTTTATTATTTTATGCTTCGACGCAATCTTCAATATTTTTGATGTTATAAACATTCATTGTGATCATTATGTTGGTGAGATCATTTCTGATGTAACATAACTGTGCAGTTGTATAAATTTGAAAGGGGAATTAGCATTTTTTTGCATCGCATTACCAGTTATATGTTATATGATTATTTAATTAAAACATTATATAAACTGAGATAACTATTATAATGCTATTATTAATTAGATTTATCAGATTTTTTAAAGAAAAATGGTTATATGTAAAATAGTTGTGGCCTCCTTTTTCATCAATCATTCAAAGGGGTTTGACGCATTAGGTGCACTTCTCAACTTGTACACCATGCTCAAATGGTGAACTTAGCAACTGGTGCACTTCTCAAATGGTACACTTCGCAACTTGTGCATTTCTCAATTGGTGCACTTCGCAAAATGTGCACTTTTTATGATGAGTGGAGATTTGGAAAAATTGTTTAAAAATGAAAGAATCTTTTGTTTTGCATAGGTTATTTTCTTAAAAAATATTATCGACCTTTTAAGTAGGTACACTCTTTAACTTAAAAACAATTTTCGATGATCATATAAATATTCACACGAAATTTCAAAGTATGCTTAAATTTATAAATAGACTTTCTATCCTATTTTTTCAATCATATTTTGTTTCTTTTTCATTATTAATGACATATTTAACCTTTTAGCATCTGCCCGTGATCCAATGTACAACGATAGTGCGGTGCCGTGCGTGCCGTACGTACATTAACCCGTTCGTGTACTTTGTGGACGCGAAGAGGTGGAAATGTAACCTTTGCTATAGGGTTAATGATTGTGAGTACACAGTGTATAGTAATTAATTTAATTTTTGTTGTTGTTGCTTAGAATGTAAGGGTGTTTTTCAATGATGTTATAATTAATGTGTGTCACGTCTGTTCATCAAATTAAATTGTGTATCAGTCGTTCTAGTTAAATCCTTTAGTCTCAAGTTCAATCCTTTAGTAATATGTGACAAAGTCAATCGGCCTGCCAATTTTCTAATGCCTAATTTCACCACATTTGTTCGTTCCTTCGGTCTTATTTTTCCGAAATAAACAACCAAATTTGCCACTTCCAGTGCCCGAAGAGTTCCAATACGACCCGGTGAGCAAGTCATACGGCGACCCGACCCGTCGGCCGGAAATCAAATCCGCGACCATCGAGTTCATAGCGCCCAGCGAGTACATGCTGCGGCCGCCGCAACCGGCCGTGTATCTGTTCCTGTTCGACGTGTCGCAGATCGCGAGGGAGTCGGGGTACTTACGTGTAAGTGTCTCGTGTAAGTGTAACACGCCCAGTGAGTACATGCTGCGGCCGCCGGTACTAGCTGTATATCTGTATTTGATCGACATTGAAAATTTTTGGTATTCTTAAGATTTGCACTACATATTTTGTAGAATTATACTTTTGTGTCAAGTGTTTATTTACATTTTTCTCTCTTTCTATGAAATTACAATCATCCAGATAGAAAAAGAATATTTAGTTATTTGCGTTTGTAAAAATCTAAAAAATGTATTTTTATTTATTTCCAGATCGTGTGCGACGTACTAAAATCGAATTTAGAGCAATTGCCCGGCGATGCGCGCACGCAGATCGGTTTCATTTGCTATGACGCGCACATACACTACTATCTGATGAGCGACGGGCTCACCAAGCCGAAAGAAATGACGGTGTTGGACATTGACGGTATGTACTTCAGATTTTTAGACTGTAATAAAAGGGAAGTAGAAGAAGAAGGGACTGTAACCCTGAGGGAGGCCTTTGTCCAGCAGTGGACGTGCCACGGCTGAAACGATGAAAAGGGAAGGGAAAATTTATAGAAATATTTTTTTTACTTTTTTTTTTTTTTTTTTATGGTATAGGACAGCAAACGAGCAGACGCATCGCCTGGTGTTAAGCGATACACGCCGCCCATAAGCATCCACTCCACTGGGAAGTGGATGTGTTGCTGTCCTCAAAGGGATTTTGAAGGAGTTAGGTAGAGGGGGCGAGGATGGGAAGGAATGAGGATAGGGAAGGAGAGGATGGGTAGGGGATGGGAAGGGATGTGGACTTATATTTTTTTCTGTTTTAAATATTATTCGTGCTTACTTTTTGAGTCCGCGAAAATAAATATTTATTAAGCTACTGCCATTCAAATGTGCTAATTTTTTATACTTTTTAGAACATTTTACGCTCATTAGAAAACTCTGCCTAATATATGCGGAGGCAGAGTTTTGCTCATACAATTTTTGGGAGATTTATTTTACGTCGATATTAATATCTATGTATAATTACAGTTTCTTGTATATGTATGTATTTATGCACTATCTACCTTTTTACTGATTCATTTTTCCTATATCCCAAGGTTGCCTGGAAGAAATCGCTTTTAAGCGATAAGGCCGCCAAATTGTACTTTTATTTTAAGTTACATATCGTTTCTGTAAATTTTGTTCCTGTGTGCATTGTACAATGAAGTGTTTTCTTTCTTTCTTAATATTGTACACTGTCACAGAGGTATTCCTGCCGTCCCCCGAGGCGCTGCTGGTGAACCTGGGCGAGCACCGCGAGATGGTGCGCGAGCTGCTCACGTTGCTGCCCGACCGGTTCTCTGCGCCCGGAGCCCCGGCCTCCGCGCTCGGAGCCGCGCTACAGGCGGCTTATAAGCTCATGGTAAGGTGTTTTGTGCCTTCTGTCTATAGATATAGAGTTCATAGTTCCTGCCGACCGGTTCTCTGCTATAGTGAGTGCAAGGCGTTTTGAACCTTATCTATATGGGCATAGAGTTCATAGTTGATGCCCGACCGGTTCTCTGCCACCGGAGCCCCTGTTTCTGCGCTCGGCACCGCGCTACAAACGGCTTATAAACTCATGGTAAGTGTAGCGACTACATATCTGCACATTTCAGCTGTATAATGTCACGTAGGTAAATTAGACACACGTTTCACAAATAAGTTGTGGAGGAACGAAGGTGGAATTCCTCCATCGAAAAAGGGAGGATCCTCGACCAGTCTACTCGACTGGCCGGCCGTGAAGGCCCCAATGGATGATGTCGGAAAGTTGTATATATAGCTCTGTAGCGAAACATTTCGCTTGCGCGATTCAGAGCGAGGTGTCGCTACAGGACTCCCCTCCGAGACCGGAGGTCGTAGTACGAGTTGCCTCGCCAGTGCCAGGTATGTTCCAGTGAGTCGGAACAGGAAGCCGCTAGTTCACGGTGAGTCGGAACTGAGTGCGGTGATGCTGCGTGTAGTGCTCCAGTGAGTCGGAGTGTGCAGTGAGGATGGCTGTGGAACTGACCAAGCATGCGCGATCGCACATGGTAGTGGACAGGACTCCATTTGAAGCCGAGTGCGCTGGCTGGCGGGCGGTGATCGTAGGCGGGGAAGGGATAGGTGAGCATGGACATCATGAATGGACAGAAGGAGTTGTGAACTGTCAGGGGTCACCACTGTGGAGGAACGAAGGTGGAATTCCTCCATCGAAAAAGGGAGGATCCTCGACCAGTCTACTCGACTGGCCGGCCGTGAAGGCCCCAATGGATGATGTCGGAAAGTTGTATATATAGCTCTGTAGCGAAACATTTCGCTTGCGCGATTCAGAGCGAGGTGTCGCTACATAAGTTAAGATTGAAATAAGCTCGTACATAGTATATAAGTTAATATTGTAATTAAAATAAATCAGACGTTATAGCACTTTGTCTCGTTGTTTTCAAAATCTGTCTAAAGTGAGTGTTAGCCGTTTTGAACCTTATCCCTGTGGACATAGAGTTCATAGTTCCTGCCGTCCGGTTCTCCGCGCCCGACGCTGTTGGGATCCCGATTATTATTGGGGTCTAAAACCCATTTTTTACCTATTGAAACATTCGCCGATAGCCAATATGCAATTATTCTTTCGCAAATTAAATTATTATTTACATTTTTAGGCTCCTACGGGTGGCAGAATAACAGTATTCCAGACATGTCTACCAAATATTGGACCAGGAGCTCTCCAATCTAGGTATCTAGTTTCACCTTCATATTCACGCTCTAATTACAAATCATCATTTATTTTATTATAATAATGTGTACCTACGTATATCTATTTGTTTAAGTAGAGCAGAAAATACATAAAATAATAAACCTTGATATGTTTTTAGAACCAGCATCAACCACCTGGTATCAACGTCATTCATTGAAATTAGCTTATTATTTCGTGGTAATAGTCTTTTGTATCGTTTAGTCCATAATTTATCACCTTATATCGTCGCAGTAAGGTTCAAAATCCATTGTATCTTTCTACTAACAGAGAGGACCCGAACGCGCGTTCGTCCAAAGACGTTCAGCACTTAAGCCCAGCGACGGACTTCTACAAGCGGCTTGCTCTTGATTGTAGCGGCGCGCAAGTGGCCGTTGATTTGTTCCTGCTTAGTTCCCAGTACTGCGATCTAGCTACCTTGAGTAAGTGATGGGATATTTAGTGTGGATATTAAACATGTTTTTGTAATGCAGCAAAAAGAACAATTAACTGAAACTGTTTTGAGTTTGTTTGGATATAATCGTTAAAGACTTGGTTCGTCTTATGTTAAACTCCTATGCTTACGCAAAAAAAAAAGATATTTTTAATTTAAATTAATTTCAAGTTTAATTAAGTTAGCGTAAAGTCCACTATACATATTACACAGTCCTCTAAATTGAGCCATCTATTCAATTGAACACAATATCATATTATGTTAAAACTTTAGTTTCAGATAATTATAGTTACTTGATTAGCTGCATTTACTTCATTTATGTTTATCCCATTATTATTTCTTAAAAATTGGTCCTGTAAGAAAATATTATAAGATAAAATTTAATATTTATTTTTCCAGGTGGCATGAGCAAATTTAGCGGGGGCACGGTGTACCACATGCCTGTGTTCCTGGGCGCTCGAGCTTGGCAAGCGGCTAAGCTTACCAACATGTTCACAAGATATCTGACAAGGAAGATCGGCTTTGAAGCGGTTATGCGTGTGCGGTGTACTAGGTATGGTTAATTTGAAGATTTAAGGATAAAAAAAAGACTTGATTTGGGTTTATATACTGATGATTGAATAATTTTGAGTAATACTAAATGGGTAGTTTTGCAAAATACACCACTTCGTTTTTGAAGTAATTGTTATGGTGATCAACCACTATTGGGTGAAGTAGAGCGTAGAATTTCAGCATTTCTGTCGAATTGATACATACTTCTTTCTGCAGCACAGCTGACTCCTATTGATACCTACCTTATATTTTTTCTACTAGCTTTTCGAATATTAGCGGCCTTACTAATAAAAAGTTAAACAATGGATAAATTTCTACCATAGCTGTATCCTGCTCTTGCTCACATGAAACATCAATCATAAAAAGAAGACAGGCTATTGCAATAACTAATCCATTGCATGGCGAATGGGTAACATTTTATTAGTAATACCATAAGAAGATAGCCTTTTATAAAATATAATATATAATGTTTAATTACAGAGGCATATCGATCCACACGTTCCACGGCAACTTCTTCGTGCGGTCCACGGACCTGCTATCTCTACCGAACGTATCGCCAGACGCAGGCTTCGGTATGCAGCTGGCGATCGACGAATCGCTCGGAGACTTGCAGCACGCGTGCTTCCAGGCGGCTCTGCTCTATACTAGTAGTAAGGGTGAGTACACTACCCTTTAGAATTGTACGTATTTTCATGTAAGACGTAACGTGTAATAAATTAATAATGCATTTGAATGCTATAAAACTTAATCCTACTCATATTATATTAAATATATCTATACTAGCTTTTCCAGCTCTGTTCTGCTCTTGAAGGCTTTTTTTGAAGTCGGTTAAAAATAAAAAAGAGCGTGTGAGCCGAGAACACGTGTCAGAAGTGAAACTTCTTTGGTAAAATTCAAAGATATCAAAATCGTCGCTTTACTTCATGAGGTGACTGTATTGCCATGATGCGACCTTGAAATTTTACTCTCAATACGCTTAATGAAGTTTCACTACAAAAAGCTTCTCCTTTTCGAAGCCGATTAAAATCATTTTAATTATGTAAATATCTAGAAATTAAAATATTGTAATCAATAAATTTTGGCTAATTAATATGTATTGTGCAGGCGAGCGGAGGATACGCGTGCACACGATGGCGATCCCGATAGCGAGCACGCTGCCCGACGTGCTGCACGCCGCCGACCAGCAAGCTATCATCGGCCTGCTTAGCAAAATGGGTAAGGAATAAGTGATTTATCTTGTGAGATGTACATGAGGAGAGTTAGATTAATAATATTATGTAAACTCAAAATTGGAATACTTTTTTTTCATGCAATGATGTATTTTTTTTTTAAACAATCATCTCTCATCATCATCATCATCATCATCAGCCCATATACGTTCCCACTGCTGGGACACGGGCCTCCTATGAGGGTACAGGCCATAATCCACCACGCTGGCCAAGTGCGGGTTGGCGGATGACACATGTCGTCGAACTTTTTAATTCTTCGACATGTCGGTTTCCTCACGATGTTTTCCTTCACCGTTCGAGCAGTGGTGATGTTACAACATGCGCAGATAAATTGAAAAATCAATTTATTTCCTGCGCGCTCGCCTGGTCTCGAACCACGGACTTATCGATTCGAAGTCCGAGGTCTCACCACTGAGCCACCACTGCTCTCAAACAATCATCTCTAATAATTAATAATTAAGACCGATCGCTATTTAAAATAACACGGTGCGGTCGCGTCGGTTTGTACTGTCAAAACGTATGAACTCTATTAATCGGTTTAGAATAACGCGTAGCGTTAGCAATAAGAGCGAGCGTCGACTTCAAAGCCGCGAACTCGCTTACAAATTAGCGCACCACCCGCGACGGTCCGCGTGCGTGACTCTACAACCTTTAGAGAAAGTGATTGCTATTTTTAAGCTATTGCATAGCTTTTATCTCAGACTTTGAGCTCGGCGACCGAATGTAGAAATTCTGTAACGAAAAAACCTAACATCCCACTCCAACCGGCACAGCGATGCGATGCTATGCTTTACCGCGGCAGTCCTCGAGTGCCACACGTATTTTTTTGTTTATAATTATTCTTTTTAAGCTATTGCATAGCTTCTATTGCGGGCCTTGAGCGCGGGGACCGAATCGAGAAATTCCGTAACGAAAAAAACCCAACGCTCCCTACTTCGACGGGCACGGAGGTGTGGCTTGAAGGCATGCTATGCAATAGCTTTACCGCGGCAGTCCCCGAGTGCCACACGTTTTTTTTTTATTTATAAATGGTTCACAAATTAATGTATTAATTTACTATCTATTGACCTGTTTTATATTCCAGCGGTGGACCGCTGCGTGTCGGCGTCGATGTCGGAGGCGCGCGAGGCGCTGATGACGGTGGCGGTGGACGTGCTGTGCGCGGCGCGGCTGGCGCACTCGCTGCCCGCCGGCGCCGCCTCGCCCGCGCTGCACGCGCCGCGCGCGCTGCGCCTGCTGCCGCTCTACCTGCTCGCGCTGCTCAAGACGGTACGTGTGCCTAGCGCTCTATACGGGAGAGATAGAGCCGCTCTACCTGCTCGCGCTGCTCAAGACGGTACGTGTGCCTAGCGCTCTATACGGGAGAGATAGAGCCGCTCTACCTGCTCGCGCTGCTCAAGACGGTACGTGTGCCTAGCGCTCTATACGGGAGAGATAGAGCCGCTCTACCTGCTCGCGCTGCTCAAGACGGTACGTGTGCCTAGCGCTCTATACGGGAGAGATAGAGCCGCTCTACCTGCTCGCGCTGCTCAAGACGGTACGTGTGCCTAGCGCTCTATACGGGAGAGATAGAGCCGCTCTACCTGCTCGCGCTGCTCAAGACGGTACGTGTGCCTAGCGCTCTATACGGGAGAGATAGAGCCGCTCTACCTGCTCGCGCTGCTCAAGACGGTACGTGTGCCTAGCGCTCTATACGGGAGAGATAGAGCCGCTCTACCTGCTCGCGCTGCTCAAGACGGTACGTGTGCCTAGCGCTCTATACGGGAGAGATAGAGCCGCCCTACCTGCTCGCGCTGCTCAAGACGGTACGTGTGCCTAGCGCTCTATACGGGAGAGATAGAGCCGCTCTACCTGCTCGCGCTGCTCAAGACGGTACGTGTGCCTAGCGCTCTATACGGGAGAGATAGAGCCGCTCTACCTGCTCGCGCTGCTCAAGACGGTACGTGTGCCTAGCGCTCTATACGGGAGAGATAGAGCCGCTCTACCTGCTCGCGCTGCTCAAGACGGTACGTGTGCCTAGCGCTCTATACGGGAGAGATAGAGCCGCTCTACCTGCTCGCGCTGCTCAAGACGGTACGTGTGCCTAGCGCTCTATACGGGAGAGATAGAGCCGCTCTACCTGCTCGCGCTGCTCAAGACGGTACGTGTGCCTAGCGCTCTATACGGGAGAGATAGAGCCGCTCTACCTGCTCGCGCTGCTCAAGACGGTACGTGTGCCTAGCGCTCTATACGGGAGAGATAGAGCCGCTCTACCTGCTCGCGCTGCTCAAGACGGTACGTGTGCCTAGCGCTCTATACGGGAGAGATAGAGCCGCTCTACCTGCTCGCGCTGCTCAAGACGGTACGTGTGCCTAGCGCTCTATACGGGAGAGATAGAGCCGCTCTACCTGCTCGCGCTGCTCAAGACGGTACGTGTGCCTAGCGCTCTATACGGGAGAGATAGAGCCGCTCTACCTGCTCGCGCTGCTCAAGACGGTACGTGTGCCTAGCGCTCTATACGGGAGAGATAGAGCCGCTCTACCTGCTCGCGCTGCTCAAGACGGTACGTGTGCCTAGCGCTCTATACGGGAGAGATAGAGCCGCTCTACCTGCTCGCGCTGCTCAAGACGGTACGTGTGCCTAGCGCTCTATACGGGAGAGATAGAGCCGCTCTACCTGCTCGCGCTGCTCAAGACGGTACGTGTGCCTAGCGCTCTATAGGGGAGAGATAGAGCCGCTCTACCTGCTCGCGCTGCTCAAGACGGTACGTGTGCCTAGCGCTCTATACGGGAGAGATAGAGCCGCTCTACCTGCTCGCGCTGCTCAAGACGGTACGTGTGCCTAGCGCTCTATACGGGAGAGATAGAGCCGCTCTACCTGCTCGCGCTGCTCAAGACGGTACGTGTGCCTAGCGCTCTATACGGGAGAGATAGAGCCGCTCTACCTGCTCGCGCTGCTCAAAACTGTGAGTGTGCCTAGCGCTCTATACGTGAGAGGTAGAGCCGCTCTACCTGCTCGCGCTGCTCAAAACGGTACGTGTGCCTAGCGCTCTATACGGGAGAGATAGAGCCGCTCTACCTGCTCGCGCTGCTCAAAACGGTACGTGTGCCTAGCGCTCTATACGGGAGAGATAGAGCCGCTCTACCTGCTCGCGCTGCTCAAAACGGTACGTGTGCCTAGCGCTCTATACGGGAGAGATAGAGCCGCTCTACCTGCTCGCGCTGCTCAAAACGGTACGTGTGCCTAGCGCTCTATACGGGAGAGATAGAGCCGCTCTACCTGCTCGCGCTGCTCAAGACGGTACGTGTGCCTAGCGCTCTATACGGGAGAGATAGAGCCGCTCTACCTGCTCGCGCTGCTCAAGACGGTACGTGTGTTCTATTCTATATGTTAAATGTAGAGTCGCTCTACATCATTAATGATAAGCTGTGTAGTTCAGGATACATCGCCCATTTTTGCAAGTGACTACTATCAAGCTGATTTTCCGTTTGTAGCTTTATTTTGATGAGACACCGAATAATTTCGTGTACGAAACTCTCGATTGTGGTAGCTAACAGAGATAACAAGGATATTTTTTTTTGATTTGATGGTTCATAGATTTTGTAGGACAAATATTTTTTCGAATAATTTAGGTAATTATCTTGAGATTGAACAAAAAAAAATTCAGTTAGTAATAAATATTTGAGAACCATCAAATCAAAATTTTTTATCCTTGTTATCTCTGTTAGCTACCACAATCGAGACTTTCGTACACGAAATTATTGGGCGTCTCATCAAAATAAAGCTACAAACGAAAAATTAGCTTGATAGTAGTCACTTGCAAAAATGGGCGATGTATCCTGAACTAGTGCGCGTAAGGACGAACTACCTGCTCGCACTGCTCAAAACGGTACGTGTGTTCTAGTCGTTGAATGTAGAGACGCTCTTCTTGAAATTGTTCGTATGTTCTACCACTTTAATATCACTTACATAATAATGTAGAATCGCTGTCGCCATTGATAATTTTATTTATAATAGAATGTGTCTTCTACAAAATTAACTGCTCAAAAAAGGTACGTGTGCTCTAAGTCTGGAATGATAAGCCATGTTATGTATAAATAACGTAAATTACGTGTAGCGCGACAAAAATTTATGTATAATTTATAGATATTTCGCATATGAGACTGTGCGTTAAATACGCAAACTAACATTTGTGGTGATGCGTAGTGTAGATAAGTTTTAAGTGCTTTAATGATAAGTAGAATGCTTGATATTTGATGTTTAATCAATGGTAAGCTTGATGTAGATACTCTACTTATATAAATCTAGAATTTTTTAAGCTATTGCATAGCTTCTATCGTGGGCTTTGAGCGCGGGGACCGAATCGAGAAATTCCGTAACGAAAAAACCTCACGCTCCCCACTCCGACGGGCGGAGGTGTGGCTTGAAGGCATAGCATGCAATAGCTTTACCGCGGCAGTCCCCGAGTGCCACACGTTTTTTTTTATTATTTACTAGCTTTCCACCCGCAGCTTCGCCCGCGCAGTCAAAGAAAAACCCGCATAGTTCCCGTTCCCATGGGATTTCCGGGATAAAACCTATCCTATTTTCCGGGGTAAAAAGTAGCCTGTCCTTTCTCGGGTATCAAAATACCTGTATACCAAATTTCATTCAAATTGGTTCAGTAGTTAATGTGTGATGGAGTAACAGACAGACAGACAGAGTAACTTTCGCATTTATAATATTAGTATGGATTTAATTCTAATGATTGTATTGCAGAAAGCGCTCCGCACCGGCACGTCGACCCGGCTCGACGAGCGCGTGGCGGCCATGTGCGAGCTCAAGTGCCTGCCGCTGGCGCAGCTGCTGCGGCTCGTGTACCCCGAGCTGTACGCCGTGCACGAGCTCGCGCACCACGCGCTGCGCGACGAGTCCGAGCCCGAGCCCACGCCCACGCCCGACCCGCCGCGCTTGCAGCTCACGTCCGAGAGGTAGCTACGCTCTATACAAACGCTCTTTAATATACGTCTCTACCACCGGCTCTACACACACGCTCTTTAACATAAGTCTCTACCACCGGCTCTACACACACGCTCTTTAATATACGTCTCTACCACCGGCTCTACACACACGCTCTTTAACATAAGTCTCTACCACCGGCTCTACACACACGCTCGTTAACATAAGTCTCTACCACCGGCTCTACACACACGCTCTTTAACATAAGTCTCTACCACCGGCTCTACACACACGCTCTTTAATATACGTCTCTACCACCGGCTCTACACACACGCTCTTTAACATAAGTCTCTACCACCGGCTCTACACACACGCTCGTTAACATAAGTCTCTACCACCGGCTCTACACACACGCTCTTTAACATAAGTCTCTACCACCGGCTCTACACACACGCTCGTTAACATAAGTCTCTACCACCGGCTCTACACACACGCTCTTTAACATAAGTCTCTACCACCGGCTCTACACACACGCTCTTTAACATAAGTCTCTACCACCGGCTCTACACACACGCTCGTTAACATAAGTCTCTACCACCGGCTCTACACACACGCTCTTTAACATAAGTCTCTACCACCGGCTCTACACACACGCTCGTTAACATAAGTCTCTACCACCGGCTCTACACACACGCTCTTTAACATAAGTCTCTACCACCGGCTCTACACACACGCTCTTTAACATAAGTCTCTACCACCGGCTCTACCTCCGCCAACAGTCGTATCCTTGTTGCCGCCTCTACATCCGCGAACAGTCGCCTCCTTGCTGTGTGCGCGCTGTGTATCTCCGGCAACACAGCTCTTTTCTATATACGCTCTTGTGCACCGCCGGCTCTACTTCGCATTCAACCGCCTCCTTGCTGCCGGCTCTACATCCGTGGACAGTCGCCTCTTTACTGCTGACTTTACTTCTGCAAACAGTCGCCTTCTTACTACCGACTTCTTCTACCATAAAGGATAGTTTAAACAGTAAACACGTCTCTAGCGCCGGCTTTATTCTTGTTTGTAACTAATGCGTCTACCGTGAGCTTTACTACACTATCTAACTTATTTCAAACACATCTGTCTATTGCGTAATAATCTTACGTAACATGTTCACTATACTATTTTGTACATGGTACAATGCAGGTTTTTCTATATACAATTACAGTATATGCAGAATGTGTACTAACCTTAACCTTACCAAGTCATTCTATTTAATTAATTTTATGTAAACTACACAAACGGTGACATACTTTGAACCTTGACTCATACTCGTGGAAGACCTTGACGCAATAACTTTATTTGCATCATGCGGATTTTGTACTTTGAACACAAATTGCAGTTTTAATTTTCAAAAATTGCAAATCATACTGACTAATTTATATAAATACCCACTTAATTTTTCCATTTCGAGAATCTTTTATTATACCAAAAAAAAAGTACAGTAAAATAACATAAAATAATTTGTTCTAGGATCAACCTAAACGGCGCCTATCTCCTAGACGACGGAGAAACAATGATAATATATATTTGCAACGCGGTTAGCCCCGCTTTCCTCTCAGAGGTATTTGGTGTCACGGCATTTTCACAACTACCCGACGAAGCGACAAGCTTACCCAAATTAGAAAATGAGGGTAATGCGTTGTTACACGCGTTTATAGAGAAGCTTAACGACGATCGCCCGTACCCGTCGAATATTGTTATACTCAGGTATGTAATGTGGAATATTTGGTTTGATATAATTATGTAAAAATAAGTATAAAAATGCACACATTCATTTGAAGTTTGAAACATATAAAGAATAACTGATAGTAGAAGATAACTGTTTTCCGCTTACAATTTATCTTGCATGCATTTCACAAAATGCAATTTTTAACTAGGCCACCAGTTTTTGTAGTAAAATAACATCAATCATTAAGTTTACCACAAAAACTACTTTGTGGCTTTTCAAGGCCACAAAGTACTTAAAAGGGTCACGAGTGGCTGAGTTGGTTAGGCATCCGCCCCGGAATGGCGCGAAGGATGCGGGTTCGAGTCCCGCCTCGTGATCGAATTTTTTCTATTCTTTATAAATTAATATTTTGCATGTTTAAAACCTATTACTCATATAACATAACATAAGGAACAACTATCTTTCAAATAAAATAGAGTCAACAAATTAAGTTCACTCAGTCGAAAGAAAACCTAAAAAAAGAAACCTCTTTTTTTTTGAAGTCTGTCGAAAAATATATCTAATTGTACAATTTATATTCACAGGGATAACTCGCCAACAAGAACACGATTCACGGAACGTCTCGTAGAAGACAGAGTGGAGTCTGCGTTCTCATACTACGAGTTCTTACAACACATCAAGACGCAAGTGAAATAATATAGTGTACAGTGAACAATTGTGTGTATGGACTTAGTGAAATGTGTTGTGATTTGGTGGCATCAAGATTTTATTATATGTAGAGATGGTGAGTTTTGTCGCTACAAATTAGAGTCAGTGCAGGCGTAAGGGCCACTGACACCCCGGGCGAAAATATTGTGGCGCCTACTTGAGGGAAGCAATATCAAGTGTTAGGTTAACCAACTTCAGATCTTGCGCCCCCCAGAATTTGTCGCCCTGGGCCATTGCCCCCTCTAGCCCCCCCCCCCCCCCTAACGCTGGCCCTGATTAGAGTTAATGCTCTAGTTATGAAAAAAAAAAAAACAAACTGCCCATTGTTGCTGTTTAACCTTGTTTTATAAACTATTGTGTGGAAATTTTCTATATTTGATCTGCTGTTAAAAGTCGAAAATGTGTAATAGATTAGAATATATTAATTCACGACATCTTTCACATTTGTATACATTTTTAACCTTCAGTATATCAATGGTCGAGCGAGATTTACTTTTTAGACAATAAATGTAAAAAAAATTGAATTGTTTAGAAAGAAAATAAAAACTCAGGAGCAATAATTATACACTAGATAATTATAATACAACAATAACACCACAGCTTGATAGTCACTATAATATTGATGTAGTTAAAAATTGGATCTTTACTTTATTGGTCTTTAATGTGATTTAACATATTTTTGGTTTTCTCAACCAACGATCACACAAATTTATTAAAAAAAATAATTTAAATTTAAAACCTAGTTTTTATGAAAGAAAATTCCAAAAAATAAAGTATAAGTTTGTTATAAGAACTCTATTTATACTAAAAACTTGATGTGTTCTAGCCAAGATTAACTGATTCCGAGTTGACAGAGTTAACTATATTATATAAACATAAAGACTCCTTAGTTTGTAAACTACCCTTTATACATTAATTGAAAAAGGGAATAGACTGAGTATTAGATAGGTACCTATCGAATTTTAGCGGCTGTATTTATTTAGCAATAGAAATGTTATTTAGATTAAATACAAGACAAATTTTATATTCGGGACTTTTTAGTTTTAAAGTTACTTACTGTTTTGTATCAGTCTTTGTTATATAAATTTAATAGTGAAATACTTAAAACACATAAAATTCTCTAAAAAATATAAATGATTGTTTAGTAGCCAGCTTTTCACATGGAGATGTGCTTAGGAATATTATTATTCTATTTACGCGGGAATTTTTTATTAATATGTACTTTCCTTTAAGAGCTAGCGCGCAAGAGCAACTTTTGTCTCCGCAACCATTTTGTCCACTCCCATCAACTCTATGGGCTTTACTAGCCCGCTAGCTCTAAATGTCATAATTCCTCTATTAATGTAATAATTTATAATTGTACTGTGGTCACTCAATTTTGAGTAAGCAACTCGGTCTATTCTCTTATATTGTAAAATATTTGTATGTATTTGGTTGGTTTATTATACAAAAATGTTCTTAACTATTCAAAAGTTATCATTTGATCGCAGCTCATGTAAATTTCAAGGTGATGTATGTGTTTTTGGTGATTTGTTACTATTTATTTATTTTTAATTGGTACTTTCAAAAATCGAATGAATATTTGCTAGGATTGTCTATGTATGCGATGTTTTCAAACCACAGATAATCTATGAGTTCTTTCCAATATAGTTGTTTAAATGGTAATTTTAACGGAGTATTCCTTGTAAATTTATTATCATGTTACAGTTTAGGTAATTGTTAATTAGGGGGTCTCTCAACCTGAATCTGTAGTAGTTAATTCATATTTAAGTATGTTGTAATCATGTAAATTGGCTGTATTAGAATTGTCAAGTACAGTATTGGTCGACAGACACCCTAATGCACTGTTCGTATATTATAATACTTATGAGTATGGATATTTTATCTTAGAGGTGGAATATATTGTACAGATTTAATGCCCTACCTAATAAATGGTCTATTTATATATATTTACGTTTTATTTCATACCTTTAGGATACCTTTTTAGGATAAAATCTTAATTTTTTTTAAAGCAACTATAGAAACAGTTGTAACCAACATTTTGTTTTCTATAGGTACCTATTTAAATACATTTCGTGGAAAAATTAAATTTACGGAAGTTATAGGTACTTAGATGTAATTCAGTGCAATCAAACTGTTATTAAATAAGATGACTCCACAAGTTTACGTCTTGACTAATGGTAACAAAAAATAAAATATTTGAAATTTCTGCTTGTCATGGTCCGATATGTAATTATTTTAGGAAAGGCCTGAGCCTCAAACCTTAATGTTGTGAATCTACTGGTACGTACAGATATCAAAATTAATAGGAAGTAATCAGTGGAATAGTTACAGAACATAATATTATGTATCTTCTCTATCATACCACTTATAATTAACAATTAATTTAGACGATAAATGCAAAATACATAATATAGTATATAGCTTGCATATCCTAACTTTATTGTGTCGTGATAATCTTTTAATTACCGGCTTTGATAAAAATGTCTGCTGGGCTCATTGAGATAATATTACTACGTATGGGAGGAGACACAACGAACAAAATCTGTGCGCCATTTTTTTTGCTCTAACTAAGTTTTAAAAATTATTATTTAGTTAGGTACATATTTACCGATGAAAGTTATTCCTTTGCACTTTTCCGTATTATTTGTATTATTTGTGCAATATCGTAACACACACGAAGGCATATTTGATGCGTTTCACTTTAAAACAAATAAAAAATGAACGGCATCTGGCGTATGTTGAGCGGAACATAAGTGATGTAGGCGGTGTCGCTCCATATGTATATCTCAATGGCTGGGCTTAGTGTGTAGTAGTTAGATAATAATAATTATTATCATTTGATAAATTATTTATCAAATGATGTCAAATGACCGACAATATTCAAGTACTTAGGTATTATTGTTTGTCGTGTTTACAAGATAATGGGTTCAAACAATAAGTAGGTACCTATTGTAACTTGTAAGCTGTCTGTCCTTCCTTTAAATTTAATTTTAATTGCTTACTCCAATGACCTCGTGATGAAAGGAACAGCTGTAGAAAAGTGTGGCAATTCTTTTCATTGAAACTGATTTTATATTATATTAATTTATGATAATTAAAACAATAAAAAATGTATTTTATTTGCCAAATAAGATACAGGTATACCTGCATGGGCGTAGCTAGCCATGGGCTCAAGGTGGGGCCACAATAAAAAAATAATATGTAACTAGCAACTGTATGTACCCAAAGTCATATCCAGGTCTTCGAACCTCAAATGCCGGTGGCACGGCCGGCGGCTGTGCCGCTGGCATTTGCGAAGGCATTTGCGAAGGCATTTGCGAAGGCATTTGCGAAGGCATTTGCGAAGGCATTTGCGAAGGCATTTGCGAAGGCATTTGCGAACGCGCTTGCGAACGCGCTTGCGAACGCGCTTGCGAACGCGCTTGCGAACGCGCTTGCGAACGCGCTTGCGAACGCGCTTGCGAACGCGCTTGCGAACGCGCTTGCGAACGCGCTTGCGAACGCGCTTGCGAACGCGCTTGCGAACGCGCTTGCGAACGCGCTTGCGAACGCGCTTGCGAACGCGCTTGCGAACGCGCTTGCGAACGCGCTTGCGAACGCGCTTGCGAACGCGCTTGCGAACGCGCTTGCGAACGCGCTTGCGAACGCGCTTGCGAACGCGCTTGCGAACGCGCTTGCGAACGCGCTTGCGAACGCGCTTGCGAACGCGCTTGCGAACGCGCTTGCGAACGCGCTTGCGAACGCGCTTGCGAACGCGCTTGCGAACGCGCTTGCGACCGCGCTTGCGAACGCGCTTGCGAACGCGCTTGCGAACGCGCTTGCGAACGCGCTTGCGAACGCGCTTGCGAACGCGCTTGCGAACGCGCTTGCGAACGCGCTTGCGACCGCGCTTGCGACCGCGCTTGCGAACGCGCTTGCGAACGCGCTTGCGAACGCGCTTGCGAACGCGCTTGCGAACGCGCTTGCGAACGCGCTTGCGAACGCGCTTGCGAACGCGCTTGCGACCGCGCTTGCGAACGCGCTTGCGAACGCGCTTGCGAACGCGCTTGCGAACGCGCTTGCGAACGCGCTTGCGAACGCGCTTGCGAACGCGCTTGCGAACGCGCTTGCGACCGCGCTTGCGAACGCGCTTGCGAACGCGCTTGCGAACGCGCTTGCGAACGCGCTTGCGAACGCGCTTGCGAACGCGCTTGCGACCGCGCTTGCGACCGCGCTTGCGAACGCGCTTGCGAACGCGCTTGCGAACGCGCTTGCGAACGCGCTTGCGAACGCATTTGCGATGGCATCTTCTTTACCTTTAAAACTTTTTTATAACACTCACTTTATTCTGTGTAATATTTTCTGAAAGTTTTTTTTTCTAAGGCCCATATTTTTTTGAGTTGTAACTCACGTGACACGTTCTTTAGAACGTGAAACTTAAAACAAAATTGAAATTGGATAAAATTATAAAATAGTGGGGTAACTAACTGTACTAAGTACACTCATTTTTCTTACAGTTTATGTAACATAGAAGCCTCAGCTATTTTCTTTTTTCGTGTGTAATTCGTTATTCGAATTATTCTTATTCAAAACACCTTATTGTTCACCTACCACATCACGAAATAGATCCAAAATGTGTCCCTATCTTCAGCCGTTTGGTCGCTGGGCGTATGACAATTATTTGTTAATCAGTCATTGTAGAGGTAAATAATACTAATGTTTTGGTCTCATTTTCTGTGTCGACTGTCGACTTTCGAGAATCGAGTGTGAATTTTCTTACGGATATTAAGCTTAGTAGTTAGTACCTGGATAATTCAATTTTTAGATTTGGTTAGGTACCTTCCAGGCCAAAGCCTGGGTGGGGCAAGCGCCCCACCCTGCCCCACCGTGGCTACGCCCATGTATACCTGATAGGTATCTTAAAAAAACTAAAGTAAAAGAAGTCGGTAAAAATTGTAAACAAATAAAACTGAAACTGGAAATGTATATTCATAAAAAATTCATTTAACATTTAAATTGTCATCAAGAGCAAACGGCCAATATTCTTTTGGCGCAAATTCGCTTCTAAACACAGAGTCGTCAATGTAAGCCCATAACCACATGTATGTGCGAGCTCGAAGGAACTTTCCAGAAGATTCTACGACCGCGTTGATAGCGCGCCGGCACACGGGATCTCGTTCTGACGGGGTGTTGAAACAGAGGTTTTTGATGTTGCACCTGAAGACCTAAAACATATACTTATTATGATAAATACTTACCATATTAACTCAATGTCAATCGGTAATTAGGTAATTTACCTATGAACTAACTGATTTAACTACAAGATTTTTATTTATAAGTCGTTAATAGCCTTCTAATTAATTTATAATTATGTAGATACTAGAAAAACTATTCCGTGCTATATGACATGATTCAACATTATACTTAGTAATATATTATATTGTGTACTGTGATAAACAATATTTTGAATAGAAGCAAGGTAAGTACTTAATGTTAATTAATATCTGTTCTAATTGATAAACATTGTATTGTTATAGATGTAGACATCATAATTACGTATCTATTGTGTTATTCTCTTCAATACCACATAACACCATTACCATTATACATAACTTTTAATATAAATACTCTACGAATTTATATTTTGGGGATCAAGATCGAATTATTATAAAATTTATGCTTTATTTTCTACAGTTATATAGAAAAAAAGAATACGTAGTACTTATAGGAATTAGGTACATAATTAGAGTCGTATATTTTGTTTTTCGTAAATTATTCATCATAATTCGTACATTGTTTCAAGCAGGTAACTAAGTATTATGCGAAACACTTATGATATCATATCTCATATGATTGCTTTCAAAACAAAGGAAATTTCCTGATTTACAATTTGCACAGTGCACACTTTAAAATCTAGATCTCACATCTAAACGTTCACATTCTCTACATTATATTATAATTATAATGGTTTATATTACCTATGATAGTCTAATCTGAGGTACTTACCACTAGTTACTACCAATTTCGCGAGATAGTGTACTTACTACTGATCTACTTTTAAATATTTACTTTTATTTTTATATAGTGGAAAATATTGTTTATTTATTATTTAATTCGTAAATTATTTAAATACAATAACGTTGAGTGCACTGTTCTTGTCTAATCACAAAAATACGTATTAATTACGAATTAACTGAAATATATTTAAGTAGGTAGATAGGAAATGTAAAATTAATTCTTATTATCTTAACGCTCCGCTTGAAATGCAGGCATTTTTAACATATTTTATGTAACTTAAATATTTTACATACAACATGTAGCTTAAAAGGCTTTAATATAGAAGAAAATAACATTCATCGCATATTAACATATACATGTCGTGGCTATATCGTCGATTTGCTCATTTCATGATATGATTGATCATTTCACGAAATGGTCGCATTTCATGAAATGGCCGACATAGTTTGATCAGATTGTTAAATCGTCAACGTTTCACGATTTGGTCATCCACATTTGGCCAGATCGTATAAAATATAGAGTCCATAAAATATTTAAAAAATTCAGAATATTCTAAGAACTTGTTTAGTCATTTAAGTTAGTGACGCGGCAGCGGCCGGCGAATGCCAGAAGCGAATCGTTTTTGCAGTAGAAAACAGTTAGGTTAGGTTAGGTTAGACTTTCAAAAACAACGCCTGCCTGAAGCGGATCGCTTTTTAAAAACAAACAATTATAATAATATAGTAGGATATATAAATATATAGAAAAAATGCGTCTTAAATTCTTTTATTTAAGACGCATTTTTTCTTCAATACATATTTAAGATATCCACATTTTCCATAGTAGGTACTCGAACCTCTTCATCGTAAATTCTTCGCTATGATTTTCTTCATATTGTTATTAAACGAATTATGAAGTTTTTAACTGCGAATATTTAGATTTTCGCCAGCGGCCGCCATCTTTTCACATAAACAGAGCTTGCAGCTCCTCTACCAAAGATTAATGTACTATTTTACGATATGATCAAAAAATTTTGATCATTTCATGAAAAAACCGCGCGTTTAGTAATGGCCATATCGAGAAACGATTTCTTATCATTGATCTGCTCAAACCACATCATGATGTGGCCAATAGACATTCGATCATTTCATGAAATGCGACCATTTCACGAAATGATCGATCATATTATGAAATGAGCAAATCTACGATATGGCCACGTCATACACATAAGAAACGCGATTTTACCTCATGACCACACATTTCTATCATGCAGTAGTTCACGAAGTCCACAGGAATCAAATCCACGCGAAATCCCAATGTTTGCAGATATTCTATTCAAAATAAAGTGTTTTAAATATCTAAGTTTATTAAGTTTGTACCTTCATATTATGTAATGAACAGATAAAAACTACGCAATATTTAATTAATATTTCAACCTCATAACGAATCTATTTACATGTTGTTCTCTCTGTTGGTATAGACAAGACATTACACATGCATTACATGCTTTGTAAAATGATCCATTTATGCATTACATGCCACATACATACATTCGAGATTAGCAGAATTTAAAAGGATTAGGTACTTTATGGCAGGATAAACGGCATGTGTACACTATAATTATGGAAAGCTATCTCTCACGCGTCCTACTATAAAATACAGATTTAGTTACGCGCGAATAACGTGCGTAGGACGTGCGAAGGTTGAGAGAGCTTTTCCTCCGATATTTCGAAAACTACAACAGTCAATTATTACTATAATGCGTATATTATGAACTATTATTTAAATGTACATACTAAAAGAACGTTAGAGAGAGAAACGTTACCCAGGAATGATGGGCATTGCACATTATAATAGTTAATAATATTCAATAAAAATATCATCTCTACAGTATAATATTATTATTATTATCTTTACTCTCGTACCTCTCAAGCCTCGCAGTTTTTGTGGTTTATGTGACAATGTGAAAAATGTATCACAAGGTCCGTAATATATACGTACATATTGCATTGAGATAAATTATTTGGTTGTAAATGTTTATAAAAAGATTAAGAAAAAACTTTATAAAATCGCTCTATCGCGACTCGCGAGATGGAATTGAAAGATGTCATATTTCGTAGATAGAGCATATAATATATGTACAGATAAACAATGTAATAATATAATTATGGGCTTAAGAATATATTCTAGCCCCGTTTTCCAATTACAGCACTAGAGCGCATTATGCGGCATAATGCTTAACGTTGAGTGTTCCAACTACAGCAACGCTTCGCACAATCGAGCACTCTTAAAATTAATGCGCGTGAATTGATGCGTGCAATCGATTTATCATTAATTGTTGGAAAAAAATTTAAAGCTTTCGTTTCATTGTAGTTTTTTCGATATAATCAAAGTTAATTCAAATTGTGTTAAAAAAATAAATATAAGTATGGATGAAGGTAAAAACATTGAAAAAAATGTTAATGAAATAATCAAAATCCAAATTACTTAAAATAACCGTAAATAGTTTTCAACCAATTATTATGTATACCACTTTATTTACATATTAATGAGGTTGTTGCTAACTCTATGAATATTTTTTTTTCAACACTGAACTTAGCGCAACCTGCTGTTGCGTTTCACGTTCCAATTAAGCATCAGCATAATTCGGCATTGTGCGCCACTGAGTCGCATTATGCTCTGTAATTGGAAAACAGCCTAGGAGGTAGCAACGTTGACAAGTGAGCATTTTAGTATAGTTGGTTCTTTGATATGCTGTTCCTCTTGCTATTTCGGTTACAGTCCGGGCTGTCTGGCTGGCCGCAGTGGTTGCGTTTATTAGTGCGCATCTTATCTGCACAGGAAAATATCCTTAATTTAAAGTCATTTTTTAACGCGTAATTTTTAATCGTTTGCCTTTAGATAGATCCATTAGACATACATTTTTTATTGCAAGACGTGTTTTTCGTTGTTAAATAGGTGCCAGACGCAATTTTTATTTCAAACTAATTAAAATATCATCGAAACAAGTGAAATTCCATCAACATGAGTCCCAGTGAAGGATAAGTTATCACTGTGTTACTTATACTATATATAATATTCATTTTACTATTTACAGTTTTTTTGCAACAATCTACCATATCGCCTCCTTTTTCCCAACGAACCTCAAATAGGACGTTAATGTAAACTTGATAAAAACCAAATATCATCAAGAAATTAAAGACTTTTTAACGGATTTTAAACGCGATTTATTCATTGTATTATTTTCCCAAGTCTTTAATTTCAAAATGTATAATACTCGCGTAAAATCAAACACTAGAAAATACAAATATCATCAAATTCATATTTATACCCAAAAGTGTAATAAATATGAAACCATCTATTAAAAATATTAGTTTACTAATTATTCAATATAAGTATTAAAAAAGGATAATATAATATAAATAATAAAGTTATTACTTACCTTTTAAGCGGACTCATGTTGATGTAATTTCACTTATTTCGATGACATTTTAGTTATTTTGAAATAAAAATTGCGTATGGCACCTATTTTACAACGAAAAAAACGTCTTGCAATAAAAAAATTATGTCTGATGGATCTATCTAAAGGCAAAAGATTAAAAATTACGCGTTAAAAAATGACTTTAAATTAGGGATATTTTCCTGTGTAGATAAGATGCGCACTAATAAACGCAACCACTGCGGCCAGCCAGACAGCCCGGACTCTAACCGAAATAGCAAGAGAAACAGTATATCAAAAACCCAACTATACTAAAATGACTTTTTTTTAAACGTTGCTAGCTCCCGTACTAATATTTATTACTTTTTAATGCATTTTTTATTCTTCTTAATATATATAAATCTCGTGTCACAATGTTTGTCCTCAATGGACTCCTAAACCACTTAACCGATTATAATAAAATTCGCACACCGTGTGCAGATCGATCCAACTTGAGAGATAGGATAGTTTAAATCTCAAATCGTTTTAGAGAAAGCGGGCGAAGCCGCGGGCGGTAAGCTAGTTGTACTCTAATAAACAATACTGAAAAATGATAACATTAACCTACACATAGAGAAAGTGAAAGACGAATAAGAAACGAGATAAAGTTATCCATGCGAGCTCATTTACCTAATAATAATTAATTAGTAATACTAATAGGTACTTAATTGACTGTGTATTTGAATTCAGGTTGCATGGTAGAGATCATAAATGAGTAGGTACCTAAATAAATAGCGATATAGGTGCGAGAGTATACTCTGGCATAATAATTGTTGTTCACGCAATGATTAGCCGCGTAGTTTATGACCTCAAGTTACTAGGTTTCCGCCCGCGGCTTCGCGCGCGCAGTCAAAGAAAAACCCGCACAGTTCCGTCCCCTTGGGATTTCCGGGATTGCGTCATTTTCCCGGGATAAAAAGTAGTCCTTTCTCGGATATCAACATTTCTCCATACCAAATTTCATGAAAATTGGTTCAGTAGTTTAGGCGTGATTGAGTAACAGACAGAGAGACAGAGTTACTTTCGCATTTGTAATATTAATATAGTATGGATTATTTTTATAGGTATTATCATTTTATCAGTTTGAATACTATTGTTTGATTTCTGTTATTATCAGAGTGTTATTTTTATACTTTAAAGATTAAACTTTATAAAGATAATCATTTTTATTTCTTAAGCCTTTTATGGCAATACAAGGTATTTTTGTTTACCCTTGTATTGTAACCTTTTGAGAAACAAAGAAAAAAAGATGATTAATAATTCGATTTAAGAGCTTAGGTTTTATTATTAAATGATTGAATGTTTTTTGCCTTGAAATGCAAGTAATATGTAAATGTTTAAAAGGCTAAATATTACTTTGACTTAGTAACAAAAAATTTGTGAAGTATTTAAACTTTTGAGAAATATATATAATTACTATAGGTATTATATTGAAGGGATATTTTTTGTAAAGCTTCGATTTTTAGCAAATATAATACAAACCAAAAACTACGGTTATCGGCTATCGCAAACTAACTTAACATATAGGAAAAATAAAATAAAAATTAATAAATAAAAATCATTTATTCCTTATTAATATAACGAACAGCAAAACTCGTGTTCGTCAAAAATTATGAAAAAACCTATTCCTTTTTTCTTAAAGTCAATTTAAGGGGTATCCCCCCCTTAATGCCTTGTACGACATTCATCCAAGGGTTAGGTGGTAGTTCCCGGGTGGTGTTCTCTGCTGGCTCGACGGAGAATCTTTGAAGAATCGCTGCAAGACCAGCTAAGGACTGCATCTGGCCTAAACGCGCACCTGTAAGGAATGTAGGTACATTATATTGGCAAACGTATTGTTGTTTCTTATCTAGGGATTATCTTCTTAACCTTAATCGTCATGTAGAAAAATACAGTCAACGTAGTTTTATTTTCTAAGGCATTTTCTTGAGAATTCACATAGGTTGAGCTTGTGCTCTACCTGAAAGTTTAAATTATGGCTAAATAAATAACGTCTTCATAATAATTGTATCAAATTATTACATACCTAAGTACTAGCTTGGTCTTAGCGTGATGATATATAGCCTATAGCCTTCCTCGATAAATGAACCTTCTAACACTGAAAGAATTTTTCAAAGCGGACCAGTAGTTCCCGAGATTAGCGCGTTCAAACAAACAAACAAACAAACTCTTCAACTTTATAATAATATTAGTATAGTTAATACCTAGCATATGATTTATGCTGATGTTGTATCAAGGTCAATTAATCTTTGAAGATCTTACCTAAATAAATCGTAATTTTTTTTATAATGTTAATTATTATGATTATTTTACTCATAACTTAACGTAAACAATGACATTGACCATTATTGTCAATTAGTTCAGGATACATCGCCCATTTTTGCAAGTGACTACTATCAAGCTGATTTTCCGTTTGTAGCTTTATTTTGATGAGACACCGAATAATTTCGTGTACGAAACTCTCGATTGTGGTACTAACAGAGATAACAAGGATAAAATTTTTTGATTTGATGGTTCTCAAATATTTATTACTCAATTTGTAGGACAATATGTCTGTTGAATTATATAAACATTAACTAAGTGAAAACAAAAAAATCAGCTTGTTAGTAATCATTTATGATGACCTCGTTATCGATTCACTTTGGAAAGGGGGACTCTTTGAACAAACCATAGATTTTGTAGGACAAATATTTTTTCGAATAATTTAGGTAATTATCTTGAGATTGAACAAAAGAAAAATTCAGTTAGTAATAAATATTTGAGAACCATCAAATCAAAAATTTTTATCCTTGTTATCTCTGTTAGCTACCACAATCGAGACTTTCGTACACGAAATTATTGGGCGTCTCATCAAAATAAAGCTGCAAACGGAAAATTAGCTTGATAGTAGTCACTTGCAAAAATGGGCGATGTATCCTGAACTAAATGATTTTTGTCCTTTATATTATTATCATTATCACATGAATTTTACTCCTATCTTAATTATTATCTTCCGTATTGTTGAATGATATGAAATATGAATGAAGTAAAAAACAATTATGAAAGATTTATAAATTCTAGTAATTTAATTTAAACTATAATTTATTAGTATAGTACCTATTATTACTAGCTTTCCACCCGTGGCATCGCCTGCGCAGTCAAAGAAAAACCCGCATAGTTCCCGTTCCCGTGGGACTTCCGGGATAAAACCTATCCTATGTCCTTTCTCGGCTATCAAAATATCTCAAATAGGTACTAAATTTCAGGCAAATTGGTTCAGTAGTTGAGTAACAGACAGACAGGCATTTTCGCATTTCGCATCATACTTTCGCATTTATAATATTAGTAATTATTTTGTAATCTAAGATTAGTAAGTATGGATTCGATGTGTCATTGAATTTGAAGGAATTAGGAATGAAGTTATTGCACCTACATGTTAAATTTTCATGGATTGATGATTTTGAAGTCATATTATTTTGTCTTCTATTTACTTAATATGTATAAAATAATATTATGTAATCTGTATATTTAGGTTCAATGACCTTAAATAAACATATCGCTCGCAATACCATGATAAAACTTGTCTGTAATTTATAATTTCAAGCCCATATTGTATTTAATTTTCAACTTTAAAATTACATGTAAATTAACTCACCGATGCAATTCCTTGGACCAGAACCGAACGGTAAATATGTGAATTTGTTGAGATCTTTTACTTCTGTTGCGAATCTTTCCGGCCAAAACTCATTGGGCCTATCGAAGTATTTCGCGTCCTTTTGTATTGCTTGTATCGGGACGATCACTCTCACACCAGGGTCTATTGTAATTCCTAACTGTGAGATGGTATAACTTTTAGTGCATACACGATTCAATACTCCCACAGGAGGGAACAATCGCATGCCCTCTTTGAATGCCATATCTAGAAGGGTCATTTCTGCAATAGCGTCATAACATAGTTTATTATTATATTTCGATAGTACTTGATCGATTTCATTTTGAATTTTGACCTGTATGTCTGGATTGAACGCAAGTTGGTGAAGCGTGAAACTCGTGGCCGAGGAAGATGTTTCGAAGCCAGCGGCGAAGAACACAAAAACTTGGGCAACAAGAATACGGATGTCCATATCTAGCTCCGCAGGTTTCGGCGCACCGTTCTCATCGAAGTTCTCAATAGAATCTCCATAAATTTTACTTTTCTCCGACAACTCCAATAGCAGATCTATGAAATCGTGTCTGCCTGAGGGTTTATAATTCCTCTGTTCAAATATCGATACAACAATTTTAGTTATAGCTTCTTCTATATCCTTCTCCGAAAGATATAATTTGCTTCCTAGTTTTGGAAACAATTCCCAAAGACCTAACACAAGAATGTTGCGTATGGATCGCGTAAACATTTTTTTCCCTAAAGCTCTAAACGCGGAATGTTCGTTGTTAATGCTGTCCATTTCAATGCCGAAACCGCATGCTCCAATAAATTCGGTCGTAAACCTCGCCATCAATTCTCTTACATCGCAAGTTCCGCCGTTTTTCACTGCATTATCACCTGCAACGTGCAGTTTCTCTGCACAATTCACAATTAAAGGAAACATAGCCTTTAATTTGGCTGTAGTGAAAGCCGGAGTCAACCTTTGACGCAATAATTTCCAAGCATCTCCTTCGATATGAAACAGACTCTTCGATAGAGTTTCTTTATCATGATTTTTCCCAATACCTCTCACATAAAAGTGATTGAAATCGACATTGAGGATGTCTCGTGCGATGTCCAAATCTCGTATGATCAATTCCGGAGCAGAACCTCTGTAGTAGCCGACCACTTTCTCGTTTGGATATTTGTTGTACAACTCTCCAGATATTTGCGTTAAACTTTTGTATCCGAAAAGATTGTTGAAATGATTTCCAAATATCGGCAACGGTGGTTCATGTTTCACGTTTCTTTTACTCCAGTATCGATAATTTTGTGTTAAATATAATAAAGCAACCGCAAAAAACAATAACACGAATATAAACATAATTAGACCGGTCGGCCTCGAGGCTGGTTCTACACTGCACGATTCTCATTCATGTTCGCTCTGTCTCTACAGATAAGTTGCGATCACAGATTGAATAATGTCGCAGTGAAATAATTTAATTTGCCGTATGGTAAAACGCCTTTTATAATGTACTACTACATACCACATAGGTAGGTACTAGGTACTATTTTATAATAAGGCCTGCCTGTCTGTCTAATCAAGCGATGATTCTCATTCTATTTTCAATAATGGTTAGCATGGTTCTCCAGTAAGTACAATTTGTTAAGTTTTAGACTACGCGGGCAAAGCCGGAGGCAGAGGGCTAGAATATCATAATTTTTATTTTGTAGTTCAGGTTTTTATACTTAGTTAGTTTTTAAGACTCTATATTCTTCAATTTGAATATTTTCGTTATAAACCAGTGTCATGCAATGTTTTTCCTGACTTTTATATTTATTTTTTTGAGCTAGTCAGTTTCTTAGGGTTCCGTGCCGAGGAACTACCCAGAAAATATGTTTTCGTTGCCGCTATAACAACTAATTCTAAAAATAAGAATAAAAAATATATATTATTATTATTTTTAATTATTCCCTTACAATAAGTTCGAAACGAAAATTTTATCATTTTGATGCTTGAAATTTTCACACAATCTTTAGAATATTCCCTAAAACTGTAAAAGAATAATTAAATGAATAAATCAAATATTTTAGATTTATAAAAGATGATAATATTGAGATAAAGTTCATGTTCATGAACATGTTTTTCTTAAAAAAATACATATAGAGGTCAGCCTTCAGAAAAATAGCTAATTCCATTTTTGTACGGAATCCTTAGCGTCGTGAGTCTGACTCGCACTTCACCGATGTTTTTGAGTGATTATATTACGGTCATAATATAAATGACTACGGCCGGTATGTACCTACCTTGAAATTAATATCATATAATTATGTTGCCAGACTCCTACAGTTACGAGTATTATGGTTGTAAGGTTATTACTAGTCAGTTTGCTGTTGTTAATTTTTTGTATTTTTGGTTATGTAAAAACTGGGTTTATATTGGCTTTTTTAAACGATGGAATCATCCATGTTAATGAATGCAAGAAATAATAATAATAAAAGTAAAAGAATAGAGTTTAACTGTAAGTAATGTACCAAGGTTTCATACAAAATTTCAATTTTCAAAGTCTTATATAAAAGTAAAATCAAGTTTTATTAAATATAAAAGTCCTTTTTAAATCCTTTAAATAATGTGCAGATAAATTGAAAAGACAATTTATTTTTTGTACGTTCGTTTGGTGAGGAACCGGACTTTTTGAGAAATCTGTGACCTCTGTTCCAAATTATGTTTAGTTAAGAAATATTTACATATGCTATACACTAACATGGCATTGATGTATTATTCATAAAAATACATAATAATAATAGTCCCGCAGCACGTGTTGAATAAAGTTTGCTTTTAGATATGGGCTTATTACTATACGTTACTTTCAAATAAACCCTAGGTTACATTTAAAAGTGAAACAAATAAATTGATTCGTTCACGAACATGTGTTTTGTCATACCAATGCCAAACAAATATTACAATAGCTGTAACGAGTAAATAATTTCTATACATTATTTGATTATACATAATATCTCAACAATAGACGTCGTTAGATAATTATATTGTTTATAAATTGATGATCGTAAATTCAATTATTAGAACACTAACAAATGTTACACATTTTATTATTGTATTAATAATAGGTCTGTGGAGACGAATGTTTGTTAGTCGTTGACTCTACAGTCTCTAGTTGTTTCGAAGATTACATCGAACAATGTGTTACATATATAAACAAATGCATAAACGGCTTCAGTAGATATAATATATAAAATTGTTTATTAACACTTATTAGCAAAATGAGTTTTGTCACACTCTCTCTGTTTTAAATTTATAGAGAAAAAAAACATTATAGAATCCGTTTAAACAGCAATTACATACAATTTCACATGACATACCCGAGACAATGTTATTTTATTTATTTTTGGGTATATCTACACTAATATTATAAAGAGGAAAACTTTGTTTGTTTGTTTGTTTGATTGTAATGACTAGGCTCATAAACTAATGGACCGATTTTAAAAATTCTTTCACCATTCGAAAGCTACATTATCCACGAGTAATATAGGATAGGTTTTAACCCGGAAATTCCACGGGAACGGGAACTATGCCAGTTTTTCTTTGAAACCGCGGGTGGAGCCGCCGGCGGAAAGCTAGTAGTAAATATAGTTAATAGATATACAGGGTGTCCCACTAAGCTAAGCTAAGGTGTATACTAAGCTCAAAGGAGGTTAAATTTT
Organism: Colias croceus; assembly: GCF_905220415.1. Lineage (NCBI taxonomy): Eukaryota > Metazoa > Arthropoda > Insecta > Lepidoptera > Pieridae > Colias > Colias croceus. The sequence goes on from NC_059542.1 coordinate 9,870,692, forward strand.
TGCATACGCTGAGTTTATAAAAAATACTTATAAAATTTCAGACGCATTTTTTTAAAATCGATGAATTCTTCAAACTCTATGTGTACACCATAACAAGCAACCCGCCCAACTTTGCGACCCGCACGTGAGCTATCGTGTTTTCATAGACAAAATGCTCACATTAGCGAAGCGGTATATGCTGGCTGCGCGAAGCTAGAGAAGAAAACAAAATTTTTGCGCTTAGTATACCAATAGTGGGACACCCTGTATATCTTATATTGATGTGTACCTATAGTTAAAATACAATTACAGTGCCTTTGTCAGACTGTAATGATTATCGTTTTTGTAGAGTTTTCAAATTGTAATTATAGCCTAAAATCCCACTGCTCGATTCGGCAGGTATCTGTATTTTATGTTTATTTTTTTAATTATATTTGCGTGTAAAAAATTAGCCGCAAGTATTTGTAATTAATTTTTGGATAATCATTTTGCTTATAGATGCAATTGTAAAATTAATTATTAACAGTAATTTTTGTTGAATATAAATACATTTTTTTCCAATTATTCACAGGCTTATCGCTAATCCTCTGCGTACAATATTAATTTTAAATTAATTTTAATAAAAAACAGATACATGCAGAATTGAGAATGCGGATTTCAGGGTATAATCACAAATGGTCATATAAAAAAAACTTTAGATAATTATAATCTTACTAGCGGTCCGCCCCGGCTTCGCCCGTGGTACATATTAACGTTTTCTCTACATAAGAACCATCCTCGTACTTCAAGGAATATAATAAAAAAAGAATTATCGAAATCGGTTCAGCCGTTCTCGAGTTATGGAATTACAACGAAAAGTGGCATTGATTTTTATATATTAGATATTATAAAGGCAGCGTAAATTAAATTCACCTCAACTCATTTACCATTTACTATCATCAACAATCGGAATGATATGAAAATAATATCGCCTGCAGGAATATAACTGCAACTCTCTGTCTGCTGTTTCATAAATAGCTGCTACTATAAAACCTACAGTAAATATTTTTAATACTGTAAAAAATCTGAATTTATCCAAGCCATACGTACATATATGTTTTTTATTCATGACAAAATTCAAAATATTTCACACCAAATTGTTTTTTCTGCCACCTAGGGTTACCATGATGTTTTAAAGCAGTATATTAACCCCTGTATGGGAAAGTGATGGCGCAAGATAACCTGTGTGTGTGAATAGAATAGAATAGAATAGAAACACATTTATTCCCAAAAAATGATACAGTACATTAAATAACAGAAAATACTTATAACTTAAAAATAAGGTATAACTGGGTAAAACAATATGTGAAGACGTAATAATATTACATTATATCTGTATCACCTCAGGGAAAGGTAATATGTACTGACTCAGCATGAATGTTACAGCTAAGGCTGTAACGCTGTTATTCTGTCAGCACCATATTAAGTAGAGAGGAGTGACTAATAAGAGTAGGTATAATTTTAATGAACGGACTAAATTATGCTATGTATTACATTATAAAGTAAGAAGATTTTGATGTATGAAGTATGTAACATTGTTTGCCAGTCAGACGGAAAATCGGCTGAGTGAGTTGAGAGGAAACGAATCAGTAATTAAAAATGAATAGTGTGTAAGAATTTAAGTGTAATTTATGAATTTATATTGCCAACGCCAAGTAAGTAGAAGAAGTTAAAGACATCTTTTCCAGAACAATAATATATAAAACGTAGAAAATAGATGAAGTAAAAGAAGGACACAATTTTAATGAATATCAAGTAAATTATAGTTTATAGTAGATATTATTAAACACAGAAAATTACAATAGGTAGGTATTTATGTAGACTGTTTCTGAACAACGAGAAAATATGCTTTCAACTTCTTTTTAAAAGTGTCCCTTGATTGAGAATTTAAATTATGTTATAACATAATTTAAATTCTTTTTAAGAGTGAATGAATAATTTTTAAGAGTCGGTACCTACTTAGGTACCGACTCTTAAAAATTTTGGAACAAAAATTTTACTCAATCCTGCATTCAAAGTTGCTGATAGTATTAAAAAATCTTTCCAAAATCATTCCAGCTGTTAAGGAAATTATAATATTATGTATAATTTTTAATTTTCGCAAGAAAACACGTAAAAAAATTTAACAAACATGTTATAGTTTGTTTGTATCAATTATCAGGCAGGTAAACATACATAAATTGTAAAGTTCAAATGTTATCATCGCATATGAGTTATGAAATGAGACCCATACAACTAGAATGAGCAACAAAGTCAATAAAGGGCAAAGTAAACAAAACAAGAGTCACCGTAGTACAAGAATAACCCTGGAATGCCGGATATTGCAGGCATTCGAGATTTACAGGTGTTCATATTTTAGCTTCTGAATTCAGGCAGTCGGCAGTACGCGTTCACACGCCGGCGCGTACGCACGTGCCGATCGATTCGAAGTAGCGTTGTTTACACGATACGTAGTAAGACTCGATCGTGGATGGTGAAAATTGTGTGAAAGGAGTAGATACAATAAATTAAATAAGTTTTAACACCGAGATGAAGGTACTTACGGTAGAAGATAAAGTTGTTAGTGTGGGGAATGAAAGAGAGCCTACTGTAGACGTTGAAGTACCGAAATCTATAAGGGAAGAATTAAACAGGTGAGGGTCTTGGGTGTAAAATATTAAAGAAAATGAAATAAAAATTAGTATCACATTGAAATTGGAAAGTAGACTCTTCCTCTAGAGTCTAGAAAATAATTGACAACAGGTGCATTGTTTATATTCTAGATTTCTTTGAAATCATAAAGACTGAAGCGTTCTTTTCTAGAGGAATGTTAATTTAGAATTTTACGTATTAGATAACATAAAAACTTATTTTAAAACATTGGAAAAAACAATAAGATACTCAAATAAAAAATAAACAGTAACTCTAAACAGACTTTACTTTAATTTAAAGGAACGTGAAATAAAGTTTAAGAGAGAGAGAGATTTTGATTGTGAATCATGTGGTTGATGATCGAAATGAGAGACAATTGAAAATTATTAAAACAAGTATAGATATAAGATAATATAATTAACCAACAAAATGAAATAATAAAACCATATCTGCAAAAATTTCATAAAATGAGTTGTATATAAGCAAGTTCGTTAGGTCAGACGCTCTTGGCTCTTCTCCAAAATGATACAACCGCGTGGTATGCGCTGTTTACGCATTGTTGATGTTTTTCATAGTACCGATAATGGAATGCTGTTTAATTCATTTTAATTTTCAACAGAAATATCTATAGCATTGTAATGTTATACGTTTACGTAACATTAGTTTAACATTAAACATTAAAAATAATTAAATAAAAATAATTGCGATCTATTGATTAACAAAAACATCTGGAATGTGTTTAAAAATACACAAAAAAGCATCTAATCATTAATATAGGGAAGATTACATGTGTGACGGCACAGCCATTGCGAATCCCATTAAATAGATAAATTGGTACGAGATCAAATTAATGTGACAATCATGTATGAGGACTAGAAGTCGAGCTTTAAAACGATAGTTTGGGTATTATTCTAATCCAACGATATAACAGAAATCCCTTGTTGATGTACGACGATTTGTTTACGAATTTATAGTTCATCTCTGTTGGCGAACTTTCTTTTCAATAAATAATATTAGGCACTTTTGAATAGAAATATTTAACGGTCTACTAAAACAATTTAAATAATACACATCGACGATGACTTTATACATTTTATCTTAAAGGTTAACTTACTGATCTCTGAACTCTTGCACTTAATTCAATTTATTGTCTACAGAGGTTGTCCCCTGGGAGTTTCCCGTGTGATCGACTCAGTATACATATGCGGTGCCCATGCTTTGCCCGGAGCTGTCAAGGCATTAAGACCAGGTCTAGTGGTTAATGCTGCTCCAGAACTACCACCGCCACCAGAAGACTATGTTCCCAGGCATTATGTACCACTCCTAGACACACCTAATTCAGATATGCATCCTTATATGGAAAGCGTTGCAGACTTAATACATGAAGTGAGTGATTTTTGAATTGAATGCTTTTATAAGGCTGACGTAAATCTTAAAGGAACTTATAAAGCAGTAACAGTTAAATTTAACCATAATTTTCTATACATACCTGTTTTGTTTACTTCAGAAGTGAAAGCATGTTCCATCACCACGTGTGCCAATTATATAATGATTAATGTTTGTTCCAGGTAGTTGCAAGAAACGAGGAAGTACTAGTACATTGTGTGGCAGGAGTATCTCGCTCAGTCACCCTTTGCTTGGCGTATCTGGTGAAATGGCACAAGATGACCCTGAGGGATGCTTACCATCACATGAAACGCAGAAGGTAAGGATTGTATGTAATTTTGTATTTGATAACTTCATTAGGCGTTTTACTACTTTTAATCACCTAATTTGGTGGTTAAGTTATCACTTGTCTGATTGTAGTGTGGTCTGAAGAACAACGCATTCTTTATGTAGTTTGCCAATTAATTAGTTAGAAGTAGACCATCTTACCCAATGGTTGCAAATTATCGTAATTTCATACATTACGCAAATGGTTCGAAAAACGATGAGTCATTCCTATCTGCATCAGTATCTGTGCATCTGAACGGATGGGTGACCGCATTTTTGGTTGGTTTGGTCTTAAGATATAAATAAATTCTAGAACCTAATAATAATGTTGGAAGAAATGCATAAATATATTTTAAATATATTTGATACATAATAAAGGACACTATTATTTTGCCCATTTCAAATAAAAAAAAGAAATTTTCCAAATCAAGTCCAAGGCATCTGAACAAATGAATGATTATGAGAATGTTAACGGCATAGACCTAGCTTATGTGTCAATTATTAACGTCTAGATATAGCGAAAGCCAAACATACAAATTGTATATTTTAAGCTAGGCCTAGATTTTAATATGTATGGTATTTTCAGGCCACAAATCCGACCGAACACAGGATTCTTCAAACAGCTCATAAAATACGAAGAACGACTATTTGGAGAGGCGTCAGTTAAAATGGTGTACTGTGATGCGATTGACAAAGAGATTCCTGATGTATACGAGCCAGATTACAGCGGCATGACGTGGTTCAGACAACGGTATGGACCTATTGAAAATAGCTAGCCGTAAAACAGTCGCGTTAATTATTCTACGATTATAAGGCACTGATGTAATAGTCTTAAGTTGAAATGCTTGGAGTAATTGGGTTATGCACGCTATTTATAAGACTGAGGAATGAGTGTGAACGATAATGCCTAGTTTAGGTACTTTTAGCAATTAAGGAATCTTTATGAGTTATGTTACGTTTATGAAGAAGCGTTGTAAATTATTTGTGCTGTATATTAAAATTGTGATAATTTATGTAATTTTGTGTAAGCAATATTATGTTAAGGGACCAAATAAATGGAAATGATTTTTATGTTTGTATTTTTATTTACGCCAAACAATACATTAATGATAAATCCAAAATGTGCTCTAATTCACCAATCAAAATGCTTTATAGACTGTTTCTGAGACAGTTCTGAAAATGCAGCCTTGTACCGAAAACTCATTGATTAAATTTGCCTTGATCCAAATATCATACTTACCAAATAGTAAGGGAGTAAAGAATAATGACTAATTCCATTGAAGCAATGTTGTTGGCCCCGTGGCATTGAGCGAGCGTTCAAAAATACATTGGCGCCGAAGTTAGGTACGCGTGTCATTCAGAGCTAATAGTAAGCTATTGTTTTTAAATTTTTCGCTTAAGAACTGGAAAATTAATACTGAAGAGTAGTTTCAGCCACGGCAATAGCTTTAGTTGGAAGTACACATGAGTTTTTTGTGTTCGTTCGTACAGGGCGGTATACCAAATGCCAAACTTGTATAGCTTTAATGTAGCGCTCGTCGTAGCAGCCTACCTGACTTCTATTAGGTGCTATATACGATACCAAAGAAATCATTTCGAACTAAGCAGTAGTTATAGACCAATATTTACAAATATACGCGATTGGCATCATTTTGATTCTATTTTTTGGTGTCAATAATAAAATTTTCGATTAGACTAAGACCCTCCAAACTTAATAAATCCAGATCATTTTACATACAATTCTTGAATTGCATCTAGTTTTAATTTTCAGTAAGAGAATATATACCTATGCGAAATTACGGATAGTTCAAGATATTATTGGCTTCGCGATCTGTTATATAAAGGCTTTTAAACATTGTAGGAGAGACTGACAATGCAAATACTTCCTGATTGTGTAAGCGGGATTAAAATAAATTCCTGATCATACAAAACAGTTATGTGTTTCTTCATTATATTAGTCTACCCTGGTGGTTAAAAATTTAATATGGATTTTATGGATTTTTGAAGGATGAACATAAATTAAGGTTTTTATTTAGTTATTAAAATGTGTTTATGTGAATGTATGTGTATTATTGGCTCTGGGTGTTATTAATGTTTGGATACAATTTAAGATGTCTGAATTATCTTTAAATTTTAAAAGCTCTTAAGTCTTTTACTGCTGTATTAAAATCCTAATTGAACACATAGTTAAAGCATTGAATTCGAACACATAAAACATCTAATTACTACGTAACAAAGTCGCTTTCTCTGTATGCTTAAATATTGAAAAGTACGCATAAAATTTTTGATGGGTTTTTTTTTATAGATAGAGTGATTCTCAAGGAAGGTTTTAGTATACATAGACAAAGCGGGCGGATCCGCGGGCGGAAAGCGAATGTAAAATACCTATAGCACTTCTATTGACGGTTACACGTGTACGACTTTTTCAGTAGGTACTAAATATAATTTTTTCAAGCAGTCTTCGCCAAACAATTACAATGCGTATCCCTTCTTCCACCCTGTCACATTGATTTTGACCACTTGCCAGATTGATGTGGTATGTCAAATTTGACATGTTAATTTGGGAACTATGATTTATTTACAAAACGAAATGTGATCTTATCCTGGTAACAATAAGTGCTTATTTTGCTCGGTCATACTCACGGGACTTGGCAATGAAAATCAAGTTCAATGTTTTTGTTAATTAGCCATGCCACCCACATATACATGTCCATAATTAGAAATTGGCAACAATTTTAAAGGGCCTTTGCGGCCAGTGACACCCTAAAGTTGCTTTAGAAAAGATAAAATACAAAAATGACTAAAGATCAAAGAAGTTTGTAAGAAATTAATTGTATTGTTACCCTTAATTTGTACTGTTGTAACGTAACATGTCCAGTCCAGATAATATCTATTTATTTATTTATTTGAATGAAGTCAGTCACTGTAAGTATTGTGGATGTATTACAGACAAATTTTAGTTCAATGTGACAAATTACGCTGCATTTTATATTCACCATTGGAAATATTAAAAACACGCATATCCACAAAACCGCGAACATTAAAATAGAATTAGAAAAGTAAAGAAATTTGTCCCACTTTTTCAATTTATGACACCTTTGCAAATAATCTTCACCCTGGATTAAAGAACTGAAAGATATAATTGCGGCCTTGTGGTCAGTTGATGTGTATACAGATTCCGGCTTATTATTTGGCAAACGGCGCATACCTTCGCGAAGGTAACCAATAAATTGTATCTTGGATTAGTCCCAGAGACCTTGCCCTTGACGATAATTAAGGGCTCGTTACGGGACTGGGCTTGACAACGATAGTATTACGTTTTACTTTTGCTCTTATACTAATCTGCACTACAAACAACGTAATAGCACCGTAATAGCTCATTACTCTGACTTAAAGAGATTAGGAATCATGCAGTACACAAAATGTGATAACTCAATTGATCTCTTATAAAAAATCAAGTTCCGTTGTAGGATGCATACATTTTACATCCGTATCAATGATTCTACGGAAAAATAATGCTAGATCGAAGTGATCGTAGTTTTGTATTAGATAAGGTGAAATGAAATACCTACCTCAATAAATCAGTAAATAAATTGTCGAGTAATTACTCGTTGGATTAACCAGCAATCAGATGCAATCTGACATATCTTTATTCACACATTGTTGAAAACTTGTTTATATAAGAGTTTCCAACATGTGTCCATTGCACATAAACTTTTATTATACATTTGTCATTGAACCACTATAACTCATCAAAGATACAGATCATGGGGTCAACCTTGCATAAATCAATCGTTTAATATAGCCATTAACCGTCTTGATATCCAGTCTAAAAACACATCAGAAATGACCTTTATTTTGCGAATTCTTTACGTTTTTCCCGGCATCTTTATTTAAATAACCTTAATTCTGTCATGAGAAATATGAATATTTTTCAGTTTATTAATGAGGGAAGAAATAGAGGAAGTGAATAATTTAATTTCAGCCTTAAAATGTTTTAAAGTGAGACCATTCAGTGAAATCGTTGATAATTCAAATAAGACTGAATTTAGTACGTATTGCGGAAAGTAAATACTTAAGAGAACAAATGAAGTGGATGTGTGAAATATGATCATTAGCGTGCCTCTACGTTTTTTAGTTCTTTTTTTTATTGTTACAGAGCAGTAAACTTGAAACTTCATCTCAATAAAAATGTTCTTTAAATATCTCAAACAACAAATAAACAAAAAAGTCAATAATTTTAATATTTGTTTGTTTACTTTGATTTCATGAGTTGTGTCTTTATTCGTGGGACGATTTATTATTATCGGACTTTGAATAAATTTTCCTTGTTTGAAAAATTTCCACACGAATTAATAGCTTGAATCACAGTTATTATTTAATTTAATAGTGTATCCAACCTTGAATAATTTTACAAGTACCGTCAAAATCACACAAACAAATAACGTCTAGCTATTTCATCCAGTCTTCCTCTGTCTTTATAAAGAAAAGCACGAAGACCACTCAATGTGGCCGACATACCTTTCTACATTCCGCTGTATTTATATCCAGCACTTAAATCGCTTCTCACAGCGACATTCTCGAATATTTTTAAAACGTCTTGCCTACTATTTGTATATGACATAATAGCGACGAGGAATGTTACGTGTCAACTATGAAAATTATTAAATGTCTGCTGATGGAATTTTAATTACTGTCAGTGCAGATGTGACACCTTCGCAATGCGCGTGAATTATCTGTTTCGACTGGGAAGATTAATTTGACGTATTCGTGATCAATTAATTTGTTGTTTGGTTACTAATAAAGATGTTTTATGATTCAGAAACGTTGGGTTTTTGGGTTATTCGATTTCTTAATATCTGAATAGCAGACTTTTATACAGTAAAGGACCTGCATTTAATATTGCTGTCGCATTTAAGAATTATCTAAATATCTACTTTTTTTCTGACGATATCTCAAAACTCAACACCGAAAAATTCTTCTCTCTGCAATTATTATTTTTATGTGAACATTCCAAAAACAAAACCAGCTTATTGATGTTCAGTTGTTTTATTTTTCCGCATTTTCGTAGACCACAGCAATGAATCAGTAAAATAGAATGCTGAAGAACTTTCTAACCACATTTCAAAAGCAACCGCAACCTTTGACGCGCCATAATAAAAGCCGAGTGCTGAAAACATATACTTCAAAGAGTCCAATGTTTTGTTAATTGTGATTTACGATGAAGAGACAGGGATTGTTTTATAATAACTTTTATTAAAGAAACAATATAAACTTATTTTTATGATATGAATCAAATGGCAAGATGATAATATTTTTGTCGTTGAGTAAAATATTGATGACTAGTAAAACGGATTTTGAAATGTCCAGTATGAATATAAAGCTTGGAATTCATGTTTATTTACTTCTTCAAACTCTTCAAAGATCACGATAACATAATTAAATTGATACACCAGAACATATGTAAACTGTAGGTAGGTTGTATAACTGTAGGTATTTGATCAATGATAAAAAGTAGCCAAAAGAAGTCCGTCTGCTAACAGGAGAGAGCATTTTATGATTCAATTAAACATATGAGCAGAAACAGTAGACACCGCTGTATTTGATCTTCAAAAAGTAGCCAAAAATGTCAGTCTGCTAAAAGGATTATGATTCAATTAAAAATAAAAATATTAGTCGAAATGTTACCTGTCTGACGTTTGTACTGCGTATCTCAACCCTCACTGCGGTATGTTGGCAGATCGCCAGGATGACACGGGCCGCAGGAATGTTATATTGATATCACTGAAATGTTAATGATAGCTCGAAACTATGAGTGTGAACTATGGTACTTTATATGAAGAAGTGGTAGATGCATAGGAATTTTTGTCTGTAAATGTTTAAGGTAAGGTACGGTTAGAAGACGATTTAGGAGGAAGATTACTAAACCCGAAAATGTAAGTGGCTATACGTTCCATTTTTCCTCGACATAATATTATTAATATCTACTGAGAAAATTTGGAATGGCAAATTGAAATAGGATTGCTAAGTTCTGCTGTGCTTATGTAGTTGAAAATTGGTGTTTATATTTTTTGCATATCAAATTTAAAGGTGCTTCTTTTCTACGTTTTCTTCGTGTTTAACTGTATAGATATGTTGATTGCGAAAACGCTACACGTAACTCATTTATTTAAAAAGTCCGCAGATTATTCTTGCAATTGGTTCAAAATAATTACTTGAAATGTTTTCGAAACATTCCATATGAAAATCAGAGACGTGTTTATTTAGAAATGCTTCAATGTTACCATTGATAATTCCCAGACTCGCCCTATTTCAAGAACCTTTGAGGAATTTCATAAACAAAATAAACCGTTGCGAATATCAAAATTAACCAGGTCGTTCACCGGCAAATTACATACACGTGACAAAATTAAACAACTGTTAATGTAAAATAGAACGTTTTAAACTATTTATTGACTTGGCTGTTGTCGTACCGATTTTGTGAATGGTAGCTCGATGATGATTTCCAGTGCACCGATCAGGATGGTTGAGTTAAAGCAGATTAATATATGACGTTCTGAAATATAATTGCATTCATATAATTAAGTGAATGCTTTAATAAGAACGAGATACTTGAAATATCAGATCATTGACTACACTTGTACCGTAACAAACAGAAGATGGAAATGACATTTGGCAAATTGTTATAGGTTCTGGGATGGATTTAAATTATGATCGTTCAGAAATTGCATGCTTCGTAACGTCTTTAATAATGATCCATAAATATTAAAGATATTACCCGTCCACAATTCAAACGTTCTGTAATAACAAGAGTAAGATGTACATTTATTTAGCTTCGTCATTTCAAATATCACTTCATATTATGCACCACTCTTGAGCTTTTCTGAAACACAAGTGACATAAGTTTCCTGCAGTCGGATGGTATATTTCATCCGAGATATAATTAGGGCCTTGATAATATGCAGGTCGAGGAATGTGTCGCATACCTGTTGATCGTATTTGGGTCAGCGACGGAATGCGTAAACATTTTTTTTACTATTTTTGAAGTTATTAATGCTGCCTGTATTTACGGAATGCATTGAGCTGTTCAGGCGGATGTTGGATTCATATGTCTGGTCAAATTTTGGTACTGATTTTAGGGGGTGAACTTTGAAATAATAATTATTAATGTACATTAAAGTAAAGTTACACAGCTGTTTCATTACCGTTATAATCAGTTCTGGATTGATACTAGGGGCAGACGGGGGTTGTGTCTACGGTAAAAACGCTCTACGGTTTGTGGTAAAATACGGAGTAGGTAGGTTAAATCCGCAGTGGAAAGTGTTTGCTTAAGGTCAACAAAACGAATAATTTCCACCAAAGGACACATAAGAGACAATTATAATAAACACTCTTAAAGAAATTAAAAATTTTGCAAGTCATGCATGAATTTGCTCGAGTTGGATATCTGAATTGGAACACCGACATTGTTTAATGTGAGGACAAATCTTTATAAATTTATAAGGACAAATCTATTAAATGCGAAAATAACACTATCCGCTTCGTTTCGCATGTAAAACAACATTAATTTTTATGATTTTTTTTGACATAATATGTATTGATGTTACCTCAGCTCAAAGAATGATATGGATTACAAATTTTCAAGGTATGAAAATAAAAGGTTCAGATATTAGTCTCCCGAATTGAAAACTAAGTACTACTGGTATTTATAATGAAACATGGGAATTTCAATATAAGTATAGCTAACTTTAAACAACGATAAATTATTCAATTAATCAAAACCTTCGCTTAGCACACGTCATATCGATCAAAACATATCGTCATACTTTTCGTCATCGTATCATCATCAAGTTTTTTAAACCAAAACTATGAAAAGAAAATACGTAAAAACCATGCGTACTGCTGTCCGTTAGTCAACATTCCTTCTCAATTTAGACTCATGTTATTAATTTGGCGCTGGCGCCGCATTTTATAAACAATATGCGTTTTTATAATCTACATGTTTATGAGCTTATACAACAGAGAACTAATAGTGTTTTATGGGTAATTTTACAGGAAAATTACTTAATAGTTTCATTCAAGTTGTAAAACACTGGTTGATACGATTCATGATCTTTTTGAGGTAGTAAGAAAGCACGTGTTGTTTCTGGGCGTTTGCGTCACATAAAATCAAATACTTTACGAGTTCTTTGTTAACCCTTAAATTGATTTCGTCCGTTTTAAAGGACATAGTATTTACACACATGCTGGCGCTGTTATGGCAGAACTAAGCTTCGCTAATCGGTATATTGGGAAGGGACTAGCTATGTCCTTCGCGTACATGCAGGTTTTTTTACCAAAGCCATGTACAGTCGCGAATGGTGACCATTTGAAAATTGCAAAAAACGGATCTCTTGACTCTTCTGATAAAATTGATAATAACTGTAAGTATTTTGGGCTATTTTGCTTATAATGTTATATTATTAGTTAGAATACGATTGTAAGTATAGTATTTTGACATAATTTTTACATATTTTACAATATTTGGTATACAAATATTAGTTTATATACGATGTCCCATAAAACGGACGTTGACAACTTGGAGTATATACTAGGGTATTCTTCACATGTCCTATGAAACGGACGTTGCCAATACGGCCCTCCATTTTCAACGGAATCATTTTGATATATTTTTATCTATTTTTATTATATTTTACAAGAGCATGACTTGACAATCAATAAAAAATTCCCTCGCTACCTCTGGCGGAAGCTGAAGAGTCTGGTGTTGAGTTGAGATGTCGATTTCGAAGGAAATGTAGACCTATAGGAGTGATTTCACTATGATAACAGTGTCAATCATTTACCCCCAGCACCATACCTTCGGAATTATACGACATATTGATTTGAGACACAATGAAGACCCAAAAAGTCAGAATTTTTACCATCAACAAAATATTAATGCTGCAGAATTACAGCCATTACATGAGGTGCGAGATGAATCTTCCCTACTTCTCAGTAGTTCTTCATCATGTTACTTACCAGAAATACCACCCAATGTTTGAAAATTTAAATAATAATACCTTACAAATTAATAAACTGGCAGAAAATGGATATAATATATGCCAAAGAATCCAAAAAAAGCGATTTAAATTTCCTGTTCGTTTTGGTACTTCAGGCATGGTATACGACTTCTTTGCATACGATGAAGCAAACACATTTCAATCTGTACAATATAAGAAATGGGAAGAGGACTTTCTTGGTGTATTAGATAAGTTCTCAGGCTATGTAATACTATTTCTATTCCAATTCTTAGCATATTCTTAGCCTGTGATTTTTAGTAGTGTCGTTTTTTTAAATCCATTATTTTTAACGATATCGTTAAAGTTTTAACCAACATTTTAAGACAGATGTTTGAAAAGCATATTCTAGATCGTCCATAATTATAATTATTGATAATAATTTTGAATTACAGAGTTGAAAAAGTGCATTGTATTCATGTACCACGGTTGCTGGAATAATGTGCAATGTCCGTTATATGTGACGGTTCGAACATGTACATATAATTGGCAATGTCCGTTTTATGTGACATAGTGAAAACAATAGAAAAAAATATTTTTTTTTATTTTTTTTTCATTTTCCTCTTTTCTTTCCTAATTCCAATACATCCTCCAAATTTGGACATTATAAACACAAGTTATCTAGGGGTGACAATTTAAGGGTTAAAGTTTCCTGCTGTATGATAAATTTATTTGAGGACTATTTTTGTTAAAACTAACTAACCCAACAGTCGCGAAACATAAATTTTATTCGTGCTAGAATCTGCACAATCATGTAAATGTATCATTGCGACCTAATTTTATGCGATTTTTCTCAAAATAATTGACCTCTTTTCACTTTAGTCACTCATTGGCGAATTAGTTATTTTCACTGGTTTGTTTAAACTGTTATTTACTGAAGTTATTCTTGATGTTTTAAGGTTTAAAGGACGAGAAACAGATGATTTTAGGAGTTTATTCATTTTATGAAGGTCAATACTTTGGAGCTTTTCATACATATTTTTTTTTAACTTTTTAAATTTCCTTTTTATTTTAAATTCTCGCTTTCGGTTCTCGCGCATTTATTTATTGTTAAAATTATACCACTTTATCCAATTCATATGGAACAAAGACGTAAATGAGGTGAAAATAAAAAGGTTTATTGCGTCGCTATTTTAAATGAGAAAGTGGACTTGAAAATTTATTATGTACTTTTACAAAAAACCGATTGTAAATTTGTATTAAGTGGTCACAATTATACGGATGGCTTCGTGTTATTTGGTGATGTCATGTTAATGGTTATTGGTCATTTGCATCAGTTGGCGGGAATAATTGGCATTTGTTTATCAGCCACGAGATGATGCAGCGAAGATTTATTTCGAAAATGTACTGTAGTGCAGTTGCTGTTAGCGATTATACAAAAATTTCGATTGGTTTTTGTTTTAAATTAGTGTGGATGGATGGATAGGATGGTCAATTTGATAGTGATGAGGCAACTCGATCTCTGGACTCTGTGTACGTCGCTCGACCGAGGAAAATTATGTATTGTATGTGATTGGTATGTGATTATATGGAACATGTCTCATTCTTAAATATTATTACTAAGGTACTTTTTTATTATCTAACTTCCCGCCACAAATTGTATATAATTGTTTCAATGAATATTTTGTAGATGACTAACATCTAACAGTAAGTATTTTAAATGAATTATATCATTTTATGACAAATTTTGTTCATAATTTATTTTTTAATAAATGATTTACTCTCGGAAATGGTAGTGATAAATTGTGTTGTTAAAGCACCTAATTGATGATTTACGGTGCCGCATTTGACCGAGTTTCTTTGATAGTAAGTTCCAATGTGAACTCGTTAAGTCGGATATGAAATATTAGTTTCGTATTTTAATATATTTGGAATTTGGCAAATTAAATGTTAATTATCCGTACGCTAATTGCGGTTTACGGCTGGAGAAGTACCTACGTATTTTCGAAATGGAATTTTCATTATAGCACATTCATACTAATATTATAAATGCGAAAGTAACTCTGAACATGAAATAATGCATGAAAATTGGTATAGAGATATTTTGATACCCGAGAAAGGACATAGGCTACTTTTTACCCCGGGACATGCGATAGGTTTTATCCCGGAAATCCCATGGAAACGAGAACTATGCGGGTTTTTCTTAAACTGCGCGGGCGAAGCTGTGGGTGGAAAGCTAGTAATAATACTAGGCACTATACTAATAAATTATAGTTTGTTGTAATTTGTAAATAACTGGCCAAGGCAGACAATGCATAGCCACAAGCACAGAACATAATATAATCTTTATATGTTCTGTAGCCACAAGCTTCTGTGTGAATGTATTTACCCTGTATTAGAATAATGGTAATTCATACTAATAAATTTGAGAAAGTTTGTTTGTCTGTTTCACTGGCACAATTAGGTATCAACTCTTAAATAATTTACGGTAGATAGAGAGTATGGTTATTTATAATGTAACAGCAACTTACGTTATTTTCGCTCTTCAAAAATTGTTTTCTTAATATTAATTTTCAACAATTAAAAATTAATAAAACCAAGATGAAGCCAGCAGTGATCTACTCGATAAATAATTACGTAATATAAAATCGATTTAAAAATACCCAGTGTTAATACGTGATCTTTTGCAGGTATTTTGTTTAGGCTCTTCTATTTTAGAAAGCAAGTGGGTGGTACATACTTATGTAAGATTTATATATCTACGCAGAAACAACTGTTAACTATTCTTAACCGAGACCCAAAAGTGGTCGTTGACCTTTAGTTTTCTGAATAGAAAAACTAAACTGTAATAAAATGGATTGGAGAGGAAGAATAATCTATTTATCAGTGACAATATTTACAAATGATTACCTATGTGTTTTTGAACACATAGGTAAAACAAAAAGGTAGGCTGTATTCAGCACATTCGAAAGGTGAAAACAAAATATTGTACCGTAATATTTGATTATCTACACTAATATTATAACGAGGAAAACTTTGTTTGTTTGTTTGTTTGATTGTAATGAATATGCTCATTAACTACAAGACCGATTTTAAAAATTCTTCCACCATTCGAAAGCTACATTATCCACGAGTAATATAGGCTATATATTATCACGCTAAGAACAACTGGAGCGGAGCCACGCGGGTGAAACCGCGCGGCACAGCTAGTAAATAAATAAAATAAATAAAAATCGTTTATTTAGAAACAAAACATACACACAAAACAATTTAGAGACCACGATCGCCTCAACTAGGAATATATCTACGTGTGCTAGAGACGATCGACGCCTTCCGCTCCAGACTTAGCTAGTTTTGTTAAATTTAATATATAGTAATACATATTTTTATAAAATAGAGAATTATATATTATACATTATTTTTGTCATGAAACCTACGAACACGGAAGTCGTCCTAACTGTATACCGAGGCAGCTATAAGTGGACTAAATTGCATTATATTTCGAGCAACAATAAAAGCGCGATGAGATCACTTATCTAAACGTAGTGGCCGATAGTATGAACTTCTGAATGCCGGCTATTCTTGTGTGTGAATCACAATGCAAGCGCGCGGCTGAAACTACGGTAAATGCACATTGCAGGTGTAATAATAATTTGTGAATTTATTACATTTGAGAGGTTAGAAAAGTCTTTGTATTGAGAATAGAATTCAGGTAAGTAGGTATTCAAATATCGGTAGAGAGACACAGAAAATTCTCAAGACGGCTTTGTTTTCTCAAAATAAGGTTTGCTTTTATTTTATACGCAGATAATTTTATACTTTAACTTACCTTATCATCGGAGGGATGTAAGCAAGTTGAGTAAGCAACTACACATGTTTGTTTGTTTGTTTGAACGCGCTAATCTCGAGAACTACTGTTCGATTTGAAAAATTCTTTCGGTGTTAGATAGCTCATTTATCGAGGAAGTTTAGGCTATAATATCATCAAGCTACCAACAGGAGTGGAGCCACGGGGGTGAAACCGCGCGGAGCAGCTAGTCTACAAATAAATGTGGTGCACAGCATTTTCAATGATTTATGTAGGTATCTCTCTTTCAATTTAATGTCGAAATTTCATAATTTCTGCAATAATAATGTAAAAACATACGTGCATAAGAATAACATAACATACCTGCATCAAAAGGTAATATATTATTTCACCAACCATCCCGAACTAGTAGGTTGCTACATCGGCGCTAAATTTATATAATGGCCGCATAATAGCACTTATTCCTATTTTATTATCACCAATTAAATCCAAGATTGCAAATGAATGTATATCGTAATTTACTTTTGTTTTGATGGTTGTCGGTCGAACCAAGGGTGTTTGGGGCGTTCTGAACTATTTCAGTATCAAGAATGAAAAATAAACACATTTTACACCTATTGCGTCGTGTACACGGCTGAATATTTTGGCGCCAAGCACTAAGTCGGTTTGACGTTTTTGACATTTACCACAGACTATTGTAACATGGGTGTCAGCTGCATGAATTCTTTGTAAATGCGCAGTTTGCGTTATAGTTTTATATAGTTTCTGTGGAAATAAATATCTAGTAGATTTTAAAAATATTTGCTATAATAGAACATTGAGAGCATCATCAAATCTCACAAGTGTAATGATTGAAAATCACGTAAGTAATTTTGTTTTGTCTCTTTAACCTTGAATCTTATTATTTGTGTTTTTTGTTGAAAACGAAAACGTAACTCACATAAATGTTGGACATTGTCTAA
The DNA here is from genome assembly GCF_905220415.1 of Colias croceus. Classification (NCBI taxonomy): domain Eukaryota; kingdom Metazoa; phylum Arthropoda; class Insecta; order Lepidoptera; family Pieridae; genus Colias; species Colias croceus. The sequence continues at coordinate 9,888,820 of NC_059542.1, forward strand.
TGGATATGAACCCCAAGTAACCTCACTAATTGGCGATTCGGTGTATTGTTTAAAGAGGCTTAACTAAATAGACAGTTGCTTAAATTAAAACGTCCAATATTTCTTTTTAATTCGATATTTACATTAATTTACTTCTCACTGTCAGAAATTTAAATCATTTTAAGTTCACACTTTAACGTATATTTATGGGTAAAATATTAACTTTCTTGTAAAAAAAAGAGTGAAATTTACATGTCATAAACTTTTTATATTGTTACCGTTTCTCTATTATTTATGAATAGTAAGTTATGACTAATATTGCGAATATTATAGCTCTTACAACTGTGAAAAACATTTTACGAGCAAAGTATCCATTTAGACATGTCGACTACAATAATATATTTTTGTCATTTAAATCTAAAAATATTTGAACGTATTTCAGTCGCATATCAAAAAGCACGGGACAGCTAAGGTGTGAGGAATTTGGCATGGATGCAAGGACACACATACATATTAGACTAGCGTGCCGATTGATATAACAACTATATTATATTATATGTCATATAACAATCAGAATAAGACGTAATACACAGGTGTTCTTAGATATTAGTTACCAGCTAATCCTAGCGCATTTCGCTCGGCTTAATTTCGTATTAATATTGATACGCTCTAAATACTACGTTGGTTGGAATTCTTGTGTGATCGAAAATATTTCGTATTAGTTATTCAGAATTATATAATGTATAAAAAATATGTTTGTTACCTAATATTGCAAATTAACTTATTTTCATTTGGAGACATAACGACATTATGATTAATGTTTTGCCTTGTAAATACATAAAACAAGAGATGTTTACAGAAAATAAACGAGTTTACAGTTTCTGGTTTATTATGCCTGTTATATTAGCGTGACTATGATATCAATTTTAATACAGCTTATTCATCAATATTAATTATGAATTCTTAAATTTATTCCGAAGCAGATTTAAATTCAATAAAAAAGTTAATTAATTTTACGCTTTATTCATTACATTTACCTCTTTATAATTATAATAATTTATATCTGAAAGGAAGAGACTCAAAACTAACTTGTTTGAAAGGAGTCAGTTGCCTATCTTATCGTCAAATTTTTAATCTACTTAAATATTTTTTTTATCTATTTATAATTAAGGTACATGAAAATGAACAGAAAACATCATCAGTAAACAATAATAAAAGAAGAAACTTAATATTATAACTACCCTGGAACGCGACTTTTACGGTTTTCGCACGAATATAAGAACCTAGTAATAAAAACTATTTAATTCAAGTGCCAGAACAACCGCCAAGATTTAGACATTTACTAGCAGTAAACTTGGGAATTTGCACCTCGTGCTCTTTTGCGGATTATCGGTTTGACGTTCGGAAATAAGCGCCAATCTTATTTTTATTTTCTTTTTAGAGATCCGTTTCAATAGAACTACATCGTTTCAATAGTATTTTCTAGAGTTTATTTTACGCGAGTAGGTATTATGCATATAGAAATTAAAGATTTTTTTAACGGATTTTAAACGCGAATTATTTTTATTTTTATTTATTTTATTTTATTAAAAACTTTTGGTACACATACAGTAAAAATCTTACAAAATTACAATGCAATTTGTCTTTCTTAATGCCTTATACATGGTTATATATATTATAAAACGTCTTTTTTAATGATTTATACAGGAAAAATTCTTTTTTTGGAGATTACATTAAAACAGATTTTTTTTTATCAATTATCTAAGTACCTATGACATTATTAACAAAAGATGTAATTAGAAAATATTAGACATATCTATTTTAATGATGATGATTTCTAGCAAATACATTACTGAGATAACATTTGATGACCTTGAATTATATTACATGATATTAAAACATTGTTACATTTTTTACTAGTTACAGCCAATTATTTTACTAATAACATTAAACAGAATTATTAAATAGAATTATTCATTATATTATTTTCCCGACGTTTCGAAATTCGAACACTTTACAGCGAGCGTGGTCACGGGTAGACCGGTCCGGTCGTCGGGAAAATAATACAATGAATAAACCACAAACTGTGTTTAAAATCCGTTAAAAATTCTTTAATTTCTAAATTTACATCGTTTCAAGACAAACATAAAAACAGTTAATTAAATATTAAGTTAATAATGAAAATATCATAATTGAACCAATAATTATATTCTGATTGTTTTGTAATAAATTGATTGATGAACGTTTGCTTTTATTTCCATGGCGCCATTCGTTCATGGTTTCATAAAATTAATAAAATATATTTTTTTACATGCAAAATGCAGGGTAAAATGCATGCCCGCCATGCTCATAGCATTGTATAGTTAATTATTTAACTTGAAATATAAATGAAATTATTATATTCATGTTTATTGTTCACATCAGTAAGTTTTTTGCAACTTCATCCAAAATAATGCAAACGTAAATAAAATTAATCGTTACTTTGAATGCATCGTTAAATCTGTAAGAATTTGGCAAGGTTATAAGGTTTTTAAATTAATCTTTTGAGGACTTAATATAAATTCACGCATTTTTTGAGGACGTTCAACTCTTAATAAAATTTTTTGTGTTAAAACTTAATCTTCATTATGTATCTACTCAAATAGAAATGCACATAATATAGTTTTTTGTAATTAAGTAGGTAGGTAATATTATTTGAAAGTGTAAAACTATAAATAAATAAGAAAACCTTAGTTTACAATAATCATTGAAATTTTAGGAGTCAAACCGCTAAACTTATGGTTTAACTTCTATTCGTAAATCTTTTCTTATCGGAGAAAGACATAAAATAATCGACCCCGAGGTGTTTAGTATATATTTAAAAATTTATTAGAACTCAAATATGTAGGAGTAACGGACAGCGCGAAATAAACTATATTTATAATATTATTTCTTTGGTATAGTTGCATATAAATTAACAGCTATTGTTGAAACACCCGAAATAACGTTACGAGCTATAAAAAGATTCTGCATGCATTTAGCATCGGAAATAAATCCTGGAGCAATTTCGTGGGCTTTGTAGTGAGTCAGCTGAGTTGGCACTTACTGGGGAATATTTGCGCATTAAATACTGAAATATTCGGTGTGGACAGTTTGCAATGTTTTATTTATACTAATATTATAAAGCTGAAGAGTTTGTTTGTTTGTTTGAACGCGCTAATCCGGTCCGATTGAAAAATTATTTCGGTGTTAGATAGAGTAGACCATTTATCGAGGAAGGTTATAGGCTATATATCATCACCCTAAGACCAACATGAGCGGAGCAATGCGGGTGAAACCGCGGGGCACAGCTAGTTTAAAAAGACGACGCGTGAGAGAAGCAATGAGAAACATATTGCTGGATAAAGTCGTAAACATCCGTTTGGTTAAGGTATAAATTAAACAGTTAAATAAAGTGTTAAAAGGTTCGAAAAAAAACACTTCGTTTATGTCAACATTTTCAACACCTCTCTGATAAAATCAATGAATGAGAAAAATTAAAGTTTTATAATATTTAAACAATTTTGGGCTTCGTGTATTTTCTTATCTTAAACGTTTGTAACAACACAAATGTCAAATATGTTGCTACACAAACATAATTCATTTTATATCCGTATTCGGCATTTGTATTCTATTTTAACCAAAACAGGAGTAAGTACATTATATATGTACATACAGGTAGGTACTACAAACATTTTCAGACCTTATAAAAAATGTTACAAGAATGAATTTTAGTTTTAAAAGGACATTTAAAACGCCATGTGCGCTGTGCTTTAAAAGTTCCAATGGTTCCTGTTATTTATTTAATACCTCATAGATGCCTCATAGTAAAGACGTTAAAAACGTGAAAAAAACGCGTTTATTTTTATAGTTTCCTTTCAACGAGTAATTACATTGACGCACCGGTGTTACATGAGTCGTTAATATTTTTTGTTCCTCCCACTTCGTCACATGATTGAAGTGAAAACAACAGTAAAGCGTTTTACATTACCTACATTTTTGTAAATTTTTATAATGTAAACTAGCTGTGCCTCGCGGGATTGCTCGTGGACCCGCATTGTTCCGCTCTTATTGAACTTAACGTGATTATATAGGTACCTGTAGCATAATAGAGGTATAGCCTTCCTCGATGGGGCTATCTAACACTGAAATAAATTTTCAAGGTCTTGAAATTAGCGCTTTCAAGCAAACAAACAAACTCTTCAGCTTTATAATATAAGTATAGATTACAAAATTCAACGAAAAAATACGGTATTTTTTAATTTCTGTCTGTACTCTGTACACCTATTCTATTCAGTTTTGCTAACCGTTGAACATATTTTTAACTATGTAATTCCAAGGTAGGGCTAAACATAAATCATCTCCATAAAGAATACCTCCGACTGGCCTGTGTTTGTAAATTCTTCTAATAATAAATAATGATGATTAATCTTGAATTCCCCAGTCTTACTTCAAAATGAATAATAGTTATTTCAGCACCGAAAACAATTATGAGCCGAACCATAACATAAATATTTATATTTTAGTTCAAGCAAATTCGGAATCCATGAATGAATTATTCATTAATTCGAGTGTTTAGTCTCTCATAAGTGACGTAAAGTTTCGCCTACGTATTGAACACAAAAATTGGCAGAACGATTTGCGTTTTACAAAAATAGCAATTTTCGCCAAGAAAACAGGTGGTTGCGTGCGAGGTATTGCGTAGTATGCGTGTTTCCATGGACTCACGGGAAATAAATATGAAGGTATACAATAAATAAGGAATATAAAAGGGAAAAAGAGAGTGGAACTTGTTATCGAAATGAATGAAACTTGAAATGGATTGTTTTCAATTTACATTGCAGAATTTTACCTCTAAATAATAAACAATACATTCTATTATTGATTTTTAAATTAATACAAATTGAATAAATAACCTACGCCTAAGTCTATTAATCCTTAAGGACTGAGCTAACTAATCCATTCAGTTATTCACTTTTTACAACAACAACAAATGCAGTAGGTACCTAATTACATTAAAATATACGTAAACTTGTTTTTTTTTCTATTTTGGAGACGACAACGGACGTTGTAATAAAGTATGTAAATCACAGTTTTAAAAATTATGTTAAAGTACCTATGAAACCATTACATATTAAAGTACCTATAAACAATTATTTATCACCATAACGAAGCATGGCAAAATAAGCACAGAAAGCTCTCTCTTATTTCCTATATCAATGAATAATGAAAATTGAAAATCGTGACGCATGTTACAATGGACCAGGCCTTTCGCTGATGTCTGACGCGCGAATTTTTAACCCGTCGATAAACAAACCGAATGAATGGATTTACATCATTGTGTATAATATTTCCCGCGTCACATTACCTCAGTAATATTTGACGAATAATTCATCGATATACATTGGTTGCCTAATATTGTGCTTCGTAATTTTGTTATTGATTATTATTTATCCTTAATAATATTAAAATATAACGGACAGCTGTGACGTTTCTTGTGATTTAACACTGTATCCGCAACTATCCACTTTCAATCATCTATCAAGTTTATAGCCCCATTTACATGATACTATTTTCTTGTACATTCAAGGGTACTTGAATACATTGTAGGTGCAATAATGGCCTTTCAATTTCAAGTTTCAAAATAAGCTACCTTAGTAAGCCACTAACTTAATAATTGTTACGCTTGTTACGATATGATTTATTTTTTTCAGATAATATGATGTGCGTGCTGTCAAGCTTAAAAATTAAAGTTGTGTCAAAATGGGTTTCATCACTAAAATTATTATTATAACGTAAATTTTCACATTCAATACATTCAAGTTTACATAGTTTTATGTATTAAAATATTTAATGCCATAGAAATAAAAATGACATTATTTTAAATGCAAATGATAATAATTCAGCATTTGGCGCCATCTACATAAATGTCATCGTAGCGCATGCTGCGTCTCATTCACTCCTGAAAAGCTTCAGCTGAAGACTGTAAAGTTATCTCTTTTATTTCAGAGATGGCGCTGTACATAATTACTTATTTAAATACAAGTTAAACTGAAAAAATTTTCTTTATCTATGCTATAGAAAATTCTTTTTGGAAAATTTAAAAAGGTAGCTACGAGTAAATAGTTATAAACTAAGGTTATAAAAATGCTTTTAGTTAAACTACTGTTTAATTATTTAGCGAAATATTTATTTTGAGAAAATTTGTAGGTACTACCTACTTTAGTTAATCTTTTCGATACTTACAATCTAAGCTTACAATAATATGTAAATGAAAAATATTAAAAAGTTACCCTTAAAATTTCTCAAACTGTTTCCAAAGGCGCGAACAAATTTAAATTCTTACGTGTTTGAATAGTCAATTTGTCAAGGGTAATCTATTATCCAGGAAAAACCGTTAAACAATATTAAAAAGGCACAATGTATTAGCGTTTCCGACGAGGGAATTCATTAGGTTTTCTTTTAAAATGTTTGAATAATCCGACCAACAATGGCCCTTTATTATTTATACCTTCCCCGTTTTTATGTTTTGTTCATTTTATATGCAAATCCTTTTGTATTCTCTTTTGGCCGATTGGTATTTTTACTTGATTTTTTGTAAACTGTTACAATGTATATTTGAGGGTTTATTGTGAATTGTTCCGATGTATTAATTTTAGGGAATCCTAAATTGATCTGACTTTCGGGTGATTTGTTCACTTCTTTGCATGTAAATTTTATGTTATAGTTGGCATGCAAGTAAACATAACACAATATTAAATAATGGTAAATATTAAATAATATTTCTTCTTCTTTTTCAAGTGGTAATTTAAATTAATTAATTAAATTAATTTATTTCTCTCATCACAAATGTACAATATATGTACATTGTTAATCTCATGATGATGATCGCAACAGTCTCATGATGATCATTTCGGAGAGATATGTCATCTTTCATGGGACACTTTGTGCGTGAACTTGTCCATTCAAAGCGACAGGTCTACGCATAGGGTGCCTCATCAACTGACAATAATTAGTATATTTAATATTTACTAACATTAGTTAATAAGTCACGTACTAACATTAATGGATCTCTGTAATCTAATTGTTTAAATAAATAAATAAATAATCTATATAATATCTTAACACTAACATTTGTGAGAGACTGGTGCCCGCGATAAGTATAAAATACTTGTGTTACGGGTCACCCGGCCCCCAAGCATTAACAATCACATCTATAAGATAAACAATGAGCGTGAACATGAAATGAGAAAGAATTAATCGTAACTAAAGTTAAATGAAAAATTAAAATCGAAAAATTACCAATGGACATATCATAATAATATTTACCAAATTAATTACACTTGTTGTGCTTTGATAATACGTAAACTTTGTATCGTTGGGCTGCTACATAATATAATGTAGCAAACCGTAGCAAGCTACAGCTCACAGAGGTAAGTACTTTAGGCCGAAATAATACTGCAAATCATCTGTTTTCTATACCTAAGTTGTTGAAAAACTTATTGTATCGAAAATAATATTTATTATCTCTCTTCTATAAGTATAAGTTGAGTTCTTTAAAAAGTGGAGCTACAGCTGTGTTTTCATTTGTTGTTACATATATCGACAAAGGAGAGCTAATAAAAACAAATGATCTCCAAAATCAAATTAATGGCTGTCAAAGCGACGAAGCCTTATTAGTACAATAAAACAGGGAGTCCGATACAATCAATTGTGTTTGCGCTTTTGTAATTACTACTGTGATTTATTGTATTGTTAAAGAAAAGAAGTAGAATAAATATTTATAAATTTTAAAGTGAGGTTATTACTTGGAGGCAAAAAGCTCTAAAATAAATAAGGAGTAATTATTACTATTGGTTATCATGATAGATTGGTAGATTTGAGACATTGTAGTGTATGTGTAGAATGTTAAAGAATATGTACGTGTACGACCTAAATTATTTCGTTTAAATATTACTTTCTTTCTTCTTTCTTCAAACAGTTAGGAGCCTTATGTAACAAAAAAATATATATATTCGGCTAGACATGTTTTCCGAATTGTCACATAATAAATGTTGTATTTACATAAAAATTTGGAACATTCTAGTGCCCACCTGCATGGCGTAGTTCCCAAGTTGCTCGTTATTTGAAGGGTCCAGGGACAAATAGTGTAGAGTTGGGAAGAAATAGACATTCCGCTATTTAATAATTTTTGTTTACTTATAATATTCTTTAACGTAAGAACATTGATTTAACGTTAACCCAGGACGTAAGTATTATTGGTTGTATTTGTTAATGCATTTTTACTATGTGGTTATGCTATCTAAGAAATGAATTTCTTTAATAAATAGATCGTTTCTTACTGCTCGTTTTTACTTGTTGCTTGTTACAAGTATAATATGCGATCATTCATTTAAACGAGTTTCATAAATTGTTAATGTATAGGGGATTGTTTTATCTATTAAATCTCGGTCGAAATGCAATTTGATAACTTAATTTTGCTCGTTAAGAAAGTACCTTAGTGAAATAAATGTTAAAGCCTAAGCTAAAAGTGGGCTATCTTACTAGATAAATAGCAGTGAATATAACATTTTATCAAGCAACCAGCAACTCACTATCACATTGCTCATAATTAGGTTCACAAAATCTCTTTATAACATACGTTTCTATGTGAGAGATAATACTAGTCAGTCGTTACATACACCATACATTCCAAAAGTCCTCATTCAAAAATCTATCCTATGTAATTTAATTTTAAAGCACTTTTTCAACAACTCCAGTTGTATAACAGCTTTATTTAAGTAAGTGCATTTTCATGAGTGCCATTTCCACAGTACGGTTAAAAAATTGAGTGCTACGCAAAATTGAAAATTATCTTGCAAACGTGACCTAAAAATAGTTTTACATTTTCACATAATTTTAAATCGTAGTGAATTTAGAGAGGCAACCTAATTTATACGAGTCATGTTTACCTTTTTGTAATGTGTATCTACCATCATAGAACTACATGCAATTTTATTGTATTGTTTTACATAATAATTATATCTCTTCTGCCGAATATTATGATACATATTAGCTAGCATTTGACTTCATATAATTTCTATTAATACGTATTGTTTGACCAGTACTCTAGCTAGAGACCTATATTACTCAGCATTGTATAATATAGACTTTTATATCTCGTTAAAATAATGCATTGTTTGTCCCTTAAAAATATCTATTTTTAACGGTTTACTTTAATATTACCTTTCTAAACTTTAATAACTCTTCACACTGTGTTCTCAGCTATTTGTCTCAACATAGATTAGTGTAAGTGATGTCGTGCGTGCACACCTGCGGTCCGTGTGTCAACGGAAGGGTGGCCCTTGAGAGCAAGATTTGCTATATATGTTAACAGGAATTATGTGGAATATTGGTAGTTTGTGATTGGATGAATGGAAAACGCTTTACTGCACTCTATAGCTAGCACTAGATTAAAGTATACAGAATATTATAAAAAAGCGATAAGAAGACCTTATCGGAAGCGAACTCTTCCAGGCTTGCTTCCAGGCATCTGTAAGTATAGAGAAATTACTTAGATGACATGTTTGTCATCTTGTAGGGAACCCAACGAATTGAAATAATATCTATGATATCTACGAAAAGGTTTATTGTGATATTAGGTTTGTTACCTTTTATTTAGATAAATTAAAATTATTATATATATATATACCTTTTATTTAGATTATAAGTTGGAGTTAGCTCCAACTAATGGAAGTACTTCAAAATCCGTTGTATGTATATTATTTATTTATAAACTATTATCTAGATTCTAAGGTACAGTCACGTAGTTGTCGAAAGTCTAAAAGACTCACTTGTAGGATTTAGCGTCTAGCAAGTTATAGACGTGAGCAGCCTAAAATAATTTTGTGCTAAAAGGCAGACAAAACGTTTACCTAATTCTTTTGTCTTTTAGTTTTTACTATATGAACAGGAACCAGATTTTTATTCCAGGTAGAAAGTAATGTTTTCAATTAACAGTCAGAGCTATGAAGTAGGTACAGGTAGTATGGTTTATAAAAAAAAAAAAAAAAATTTGAGGACATTTATACCTAAACCTTGTTAATGAATATTATTCCATTAGAAGTATTATGCCAGTAGGTATATAGGTTTTGATTGTAAACACTGACACGTAAGTACTACGAATAACATAAATATCTAAATTCTGCCCATTTGTAACATATCGTTTATCTTGCCTGTTTATAATTATTTACAATCGGCATTAAGCATTTATTTAACACTTATTTCATTATATTTTAGCACAGATTTGAAGCAAGTTTAAGGTTTAATCGAAATTGAAACGTTGTCTGTATATTCGTCTTCCTCAGCATCAAAGTGCACATCCAATATCAGTTTTATTAAAATGCAATCATTCGGAAGCAAGCTCGAAAGATATTCGAAATTATCGTATTACGAATCGACAAATGTGTTAAATATTTGTTTCATGGATATATTATATTACTAGCTGTGCCCGCGACTTCGTCCGCGTGGAATAGTGACTGCATTGTAGTTACTACTTATCTTAAATTATTGAGTAAACACAGACTACCATAAATAATTAAAAGAACTGTAAGTAAAATTTATTACTAAACTGAGCTAAACAATACAAAAAAAATGCCTTATTAATTTTCTACGTAAAATTTCTTTTAAATTATGTCATATTATTTTTAGGCACCAGGGGGGAGGGGAGCAAATTTCTTTTCCTTCCTTCCTTGAATGGATGTTTTTAACTATGTATCGTGCAGCAACTGATCAGCTTAATCGATACTCAGTTTTTATCAAATCCAGCACAAAATCCAAATCAGATCTTTCCTGAATCCTGTCTCACGCCTGTAGGTAGTAACTAAACCGTTTAGACCGTGCAATAAAAATTAAATAAAAAAAAAACAGCGCTACGAAGAAAAGTGCATACATAGAAAAAGGAATAAATAATTTCACAAACTTCCCGAAGATTTTTAAAAATAAATACCATTTTAAATATTTATAAAAAAAAAACAAAGTCATCGGGGCTGCCATGCCAACATCATCATAATATACCTCATTATCAAAATACATATATGGTACTTAATTTTAAAGATCGTCGGGAAGTTTGTAAAATAATTATTTATTCCTTTCGGTTTCTTATTTTCATGTAATATTTTCAAGTGAGCGAGACCTACCTCTACCTCCATATTACATTCCTACATCATATTGATATCTATAAGTTTGTTGCTCCTTGACATCTTTTAAGTTGGGCTGTAACCGTGCACAAATTGTAATGGACCACAGTGGCAAAAGAAGTGGTAGGTATACTTAGGAAAAAATATTGCCAAGGGCCAGGCCTATGTAGCTTTGAGTAGAGTTCAAAATTTCCAGGGTGTGGCTATCCTCTCGCTCCCATATCCCCTCTTCTTTCACAGACTTTCAACCCTTCCCTTTCCATCCCTAGTAAATGGCAGAACCGATTTTGATGTAAACCATATCTAATTGTACCTATATGTACACGTCATATCCTGTAGTTTGATGCTCCATTTGGTTTATTTATCCCCACTGTCACCCCTAAAAAGCCCTAAATGTAATAAACGGATGAACCGACTTCGATAAAATATGACTAATTGTAATTCACATATTTTGATATGCCGCTTGAGTATATTATTTGACCACATTATTCATTCCCACTTTTACCGCTGTAATCTAATAAATGGATAAACCGAATTGGATAAAAATATAACTAAGTGTACTTCACCCGTTATGCACTTTTATTTGATATGTCACTTGGGTATATTTGACAACATTCGTTTTTTTTTCATTCCCACTTTTACCCATAAAAAGGTATATAAAAGGTAATGGATGAACCGATTTTGATAAAACATGTCTAATTAAACTTTACACGTCATGCCCTTTCATATGATATGTCACTTGAGTATATTTTTGACAAATTCATTTTTTATAAAAGTGGTACTTTTTTATACCTATATTAAATAAATGGATGAACCGATTTGTTACTGATAGGTCGTTCACTTTCATTTAATATATCACTTAGGTACTTATATTTGACAACTTTCGTTTTTTTCATTCCCACATTTACCCCTATAATAATATACCTAGGTATAATAAATGGATGAACCGATTTTGATACACTTTATCTAAGAACCAGCGTCGGAAAATATGCTGCCTAACTAAAAAAACCGCATCTAATTCGGATTACCTGTTAGCGAGCTACGGTGGCACAAACAGACACACAGACACACACAGCGGTCATATCACCCATCTTTTTGCGTCGGGGGTTAAAAATATAATACGACATAATTTAAAGGACATTTTATGTATAAAATTTACCTAGAAGTAAGAATAATTCTAATTTGACCAATTGAGATTAGCGTGCACGAACATACAGACAAACAGACAAACAGACAAACCGACAAACAGACAAACAGACAAACAGACAAAAATTTTTTTAACTACAGTTTTGGGTTTGGGATCGATTTAATAATAGCACCTGCTATTTTTTTTATATATATTTTGATTGTACAGAGACGACTTTTCTAGAATTTTATTATATGTATTGATTTTGAGCTCTATTATATTATTATTAGTAACGTTTTATGTCAGAACTCGTGTTTGTTAATTGTTCCAATGATAAGGCAAAAAACAAAGAATCGTCTGAGGTAAAATGTTCAAGAAGAATTTTGTCTGTTGCTTTAGATTGCGTTCTACATTAGTCAAAGCGAAACTTTAATCGGCTAAAAAATAATAACATACAATTGCTAACATACAATTTGATTTATACATTTGTCGACATTACAGCTTGTAATACTTGGAATATAAGCTTCTGTTACCTAAGTACCTACTGTACGAGTTACGCCGCAGCAGCAGGAACCACCAAAACTTTCTTTGTTGCTATAAACTTATATAATTATAATTTCACAACAAAACTCAGATTGTCAATTTGGTAATTCATCTCGGTATGTAATAATCCAAAACTGTGTACAATTTCATGATAATATGTGCTAACTATGGTAAAGTTTATGCCGTAAAGGCACGCCTTTGAAGTGGTGGAATGCCTCAAGTAATTAGCAAGGATGTCCCTTACAAATGTCTTGTACATGCGATGTTTAGTTTTAGTTTTAGACTGGTTTTAGGTGATTTATTGTTATAATGTGTTACGGTATAAAGCTTCTTGGTTTTGGCCGCGATAAAAAGTTAATCGTTTGAATCTTTGCTTTGTGTCATACTCGTATTATATCTACCTGTAAACATGCACGTATCTAACTTATAACATCACGCTCTGTATTAAACAAGCAAACTTTTTACACGCGTTTTATTAGCTTCACCTGTATGTTTGTATATTTTTTTGTAACCGACTTCTTTGGGCGCGATTTTGACCCACTTTCACTTGAATCTTTGTAGATTTATTGAGGACCCATGACAATACACTAATTTGATAAAATTTTCTATAAAAAGCGTGTTTTTTTAGTTTTTTTAAACTATTATTATATATTTCAAGAAAGGAGTAGTCGATGAAACCTACTAAATATTAAAGATTATACTCAGATAACACAATTTTGTAGCTCTACAAAAGTTTCGTAAAAAAATAATTATTTAAAAATAATAATTTATATCCTGAACGTTAAGAGATGTAATACATGCAGCTCTTAGGTTAAGCGATTGGAAGTAATGCCAGCCAATTTAATATGTATTTCATGTTCCCAACGCGAGATTACATAGTTTCCGTTGTTAGGGGACTCTCTACATTTATACGGTTTCGCATTGCCATAGCTTACACTGCTTCGATAGTTCCAAAACTGGCTAGTGTAAACCACCTTCTTGTAAATAAACAATATATATTCAAATTGAAAATTAAAAGTAAAAATTGAATTGAATTTGAATTTTCAACATTGAGAAATTCGAAAGAGGAATAATTAATAATCATCTAGAAATTCATGGCTTGGAAATACATAATAACAAAAAGGTAAACTATATAAGAGCTGTGTTGATGTTGTAGCGAATTCCACAAGAAATGCTATCCTTAAATATATTCACTGGGTGATGTTATCAAAGGTACGTTAGATGTAGATATGAATGGGATGTTCATTAAAATACTCAGTCGTTGAATTATCAATCGAATGAGAGCAGCAGTGTGATAAAAGCTATCTCGAATATATGCCATCAATAGCGAGTGTGAAAGCTCTGACCCAATTCATTCCGAAGTATATATCGTGTTTCAGTAAAACATGTTATATAAACAAAAATATTTACTCCATTTAGTTGCTATATTTTTCCAGTACGTATCGAGGTTGCGTGTCGCATTTACAGTTTAGTAATATTGTCCTAGTGATATTTAACTAGTGCAGTTTATTTATTTTGTTTCCAAAAATAATTGCTATTAAAATATGATAACATATAATTGTCATTTAAAATTAAATCTCTTCGAATAACGTATTAAATTTGACTTGGATAAAAAAGAAGCTACTTGTCGGATAATGCTCATTAGACTACACTAAAGTCAACCTGATTAAGATGAAAACAGCTCAGCATAATAATAATCAGTTAAGGTTTTTTTTGTACGTAAAAACTGACTGTAAACATTAGTAGGTACCTACCACATAGTGATTATTGTAAGAACGCACGCTTTCAACAGAATTCTAATTGAATAAATGGTTGTATTGGAGTTAGTCAGTAGCCTTTTTGTGTAGGAAATATTATTGCTAACGGAATCATTGTTAATTGATAATATTACTTCAAAATAAACGTAAGAACAGGAGTTTCAACAAAAAGGCCTTTGCAGAAGATATTATTGAAAATAAGTGTTTCAGTTGTAATTTCGATCACTAACAGTCTCTACGTCAGATATTTCCAACGAATAAGTGTGTATCATCCCACTACTAGTACCTGCCACTCGCCATAAATCGGAGGCACTGGCAACTGTCGTCGAACCTGCAATATACGAGAATTATAGGCCAGGAAATTAATTCTGTCGAGCCAAGTAGGGTTACACGGGAAACGAGGGTGGCAACACTGTCACGCATTTGTACGCTTTTCAGCAGAAAGGTGGCTAGCTATTTCAATTATTTTTCGTTGTTTTAAGATTAGTAGTGGATACGATGTTCAGTTTATAGTATTTTATAAATTGATCGTATTATGAAAGAATATTCGTTATATCCCAATAATAAATGCTACTCCGATACTAATAATATAAGTGATCGGAAGTTGCTGCAATGTATCGGGTACAATACGAAGACACACGATCAGGTAAGTGTTTAATATTCATTATACATTCAAACTAACAATACATAATATGTATATTTCATATATACTTTCTCTTATTATTACTTATATTTGAACCTAAATCATCTATAATACGACGATATAATATCATTGTTATCAGAACTGATGGTTACACGTAAATACAACGAAACGTATCAATATTTCCCATAAGTAGCTTTAGACAGGGGCTCCCACCCAATATTAACTAATATATTTTATCAAAGGTGATCCGTAGTTATCTGTGCAAGATATATTGTTTAAAAACCCATTCCATCCAATGCCATGCCAACGCATCCCATCAAATCAAATTCCATCTTAGAACTTTACATTTTACAACACGATATCATAAAGTTCCATTTTTTTGTGTTTTACCACGTGAAATTCTAGGCAAAGATAACAATTGTGTTCCTAAAAAAACACAACAATGTACATATACTTTTAAAATCATAAGTATCCATACATTTCATTTTTTTTAGTTTTGTCAGTTAACATTAGAAAATATTCACTTATGCCTGTGAAATGCAGTACATTTTCCGGATATTTCTTGACATCAGCTATCGTATCGGACAATGTAGAAACCTTCAAAAATCTAAAGCATCCTAAAGGAGATGCTTTTAAAATCTCTATGGTATTCATTTCAACCGAGATTCCCAGCATTTTACATTAAGACGACGCACGGAAGACAGGCTTCTAAGGGTGTTCTTACATTTCGCGAAGCGTGTACAAGTACTGGAGTCTCTAGTGGTAATATACACTGTGGCCATTAGGAGGAAATGTTTTGAGAATTCTTAGAAAGGCTCTGTTGTAAGTACTCTGTGGGAAATTCTAAATTGCGTTTACCTTGTTAGGTTAAGTTGAGGTGGATGTAAAATTATGTGTACGTAGAGGTAGAGCACCAAAAATATTATTCTCGTTCGTATAAATTTACAAATGGTAAATTTATTTTTGTCTGAAATATTACGCTTCATATTTTTGAGTTTATTTACTACCTAGTAAAATTTAAAACCAGTTAGGGCACTACCTTGAATGACTATGTAAAAACTTTTATCAAAATCCTTCAAATAGGTACTCTTCTTCAAACTCACAAAAGAGAGTAAGTATTTATTCATTTAAAACCACAGATAGTAACAATATTATTCAAACATTATACTGTTTACTAATCCTGGTTCCAATAACACGAATGAGGCGGTACCACTAACTCGAGAATGTGAATTCATTTACCATGAACGTTTCATTTGAGTGACAAACGACTGATTTAACAACTATTTGTGATTAAATTGAGGAGGTGTGCTGATTGCTTTCATATAGCGCTGTGGTGTTTGGATTGAGTTAAATGATGTTTAAATATATTGTTCTAAATGAGGTTTCCTTGTATTTGATGAAACTTCTCTCATTATTAGTTTCGATTTTGATTATCACTTTAAATCCTACTGATTGTCAGCTCTTGTATTGTTTCGAAAAGAAATCGTTTTAGGACTCGTTTTGGAAATCGGATCTTAACGTGTCTTTACGTGTTAAGATTTCCATAAACTTGATCTGTAAGATAACACAATTTCTTTTGTCAGAGTTATGACGTATTTTACCAAGATTACGTTTATTTAATTTCTAGTATGTCGGTATGTAGATAGTGAGAATTTATTAAATAAAACTTTGAAACAAAATCTAGCTTACAGTTAAATGCCCTCGTATAACTAATTGAATAATGTTTCTATAACTTTACGTAATACTTAGCAAGATGCGATACGTGACTCAAGCAAATGACATCTCGTGAACTTTGCAAACAAACCGAGAGGGTGAGGAAATATCAATCCAAATTCGGCCCTAAGAGGGTCCCTTGAATGGCAAACTCGCAACTTGTATAATGATGCATTACTGTGATTCAATGCTTCACTATAATATTATAATCCTGAAGTTAATATTATCAGCCAATCGATAATGAACTTTATACGCAAGGAATACGCTAGAGAATTGAATGATGATGTACGCACTTAGGATGTTTTAGTAGCGTGGTGTCTAAACCAGGTGGTTTGTAAACTATTCCGAGATTCATTCTTATCATGATGTCAAATTCAATTTGGTAACGTTTGGTGATATTCGCAGATTGTACTTGAAGTTACAGAAGATAATCTTTGCTACGGCTCTCTAGTTTGTTAGTTTTGGTCGTGAATGGGAAACTTTATAAGTGTTTCGGTACTGATTGCGGTTTTTAGAATTCGCCCTGAATAGATGGAATATTGAATTAGGCGATCGAGAATGTTCGTTAGTTATTCAATACAGATAAGGAATACATAAATTTTTCTAGGACGCTGTGCAGAAACTTTTTCGTTTATTTTTATCGAGATTTTAACTGATTGAATTGACTGAATTTTGGAAGATTTTGTATTAAAACATTTTCTTATTAACCAACTGAATACCTAAAGGATTGGAATTATTTCTATTTTCCTTTCCGTCGATTGAAGTTGATGTTCATTGGAATTTTTGGATTAAGAAATTTCGGAAATATCTCAATCAGGAAATCTTTGCTGGCATTCCTGAGGCGGCGTTCATTTGCAGCCACAGCCCGATGGACAAATATTGGATACAAAATTGTAACTTTTAGCCTAGATGTTCTAGTGTCTTTTAATAAATATCAGGTACAAGTAAGGGAATATTTATAAGTTATAACGTTATTGCCATTAATTTGCCATGAATACCTACACATCAATAGTTATTTACATACATTTGTGATAAAAATTATAATTCGGTCTTCTAGATTTCATTTCCCATGTACAATGAAGAAGTAAACTAAGAAGCAACTTCTGGCATCCTTCACGCTTAATAAAGGAAATAATTTAGCAAGACGTTAGTACAAGACGGTATCGTAGTTCCTAGACTCGGTTAAACTGTAACTAGAAAAGTTTGTGCTTTACAATCTATTTCAGTACTATATTATTAGATTTAGGAAACCTTATATAACCCAAGTTTGTTACAGCTGTTGCCGTGAAAAGGTACGTCTTGTGGAGTTATTTATTATAACTTATATTTATTAATACTGTAAGTTACTAAGTGTAAGTACTTATACTTATATTTATTAATAAGTAAGTCCGTTAAATATATATTAGTATTTAACGTAATATGTCTTCAATGGTAGTTACGTATGAAATTTTTAATTCATATATGTGCTTTCTACTAAATAAATTTTCACATTTTTATTGTTTTTTTTTTATATATTTACAAGATATGAAACTTCTTCTAGATATTGTTACAACAAGAGGTTGTTATATCTTGCATATTATTGCAGCGTTTATTTGCAACAGAATATCGGGAAGAATAGTGAATAAATAGAAATTATTTACAACATATCCAGGAGAACAATAGAAAATTCTAGAAAAATAATAAACAAAAACGTATCACATTTGCAATATTCATATGCTCTACAATATACATAGAACGAAGCCCCCGTAATATCGCTAAAACGTGCACACATTTAATCAAACCCTACACTGCTTCGCTTTTAATCTATGTTATATTTTATACAAAAAGCCATCGAACCCTTGCTTGCTTGCGAGAAAGAATGGGACAATAGTGACATTCCGGTAGATGAAAGGTTAAGACCGAGCGGGAAGGGTAGTTTTGTCCCTTGATTGGCGAATGCACACCTGTCACCTTTCGGAAAACAATGGCGGGTTGATGGTACATGGGTGAGCGATTAGCGTATTTGTTTGAAAAAAAAAAAAGAAAAAAAAATTGCCACGGATTGAGAACCTTTCAAGCTCTAGAGAATGTTGAAAAAGTGAACATACGCTCAAGGTATTGAAAACGTTAGTGCGTTTTTGGGAATCTCGGTTGAAAGACTGAATGTATGAAAGTATAGGATATTCTGCGGTATCTATGTCATCATAAATATACTTGTCATAAGTAGCTTTGTTTCTTATTGAAATAAGGTTAATACTTAATCTTAATATTGCAAAACAGTTAAACGGTGAAATAAATTAGTACCTAAGTCAGTCAGACTAGATTAATGTTCTGTAGAACATTATAAATCTCGTCTAGCACATATCCTCTAAATTAAAAGCACTGAAGTTACATTTCAGAATTAAGATTATATATGTTTTATTTTATAATTTAAAGTATTTTCTTATTTTTCATGGAAAAACTAGGGAATAAATAAAAAATCAAATTTCGGGATTATAAACATAACTAAAAAAAAACAGTGGTTACGATTTTAAATAAATAAATTTTGTTTAAAATTAAATACCAGATATTTTTGCTCAGTAAAAGCTTAATGATTAATTCACTAAGCTTTTACAAAGTATTGTGGCACAGCAAAAGTCGACAGGTGCGTAGGATTGTCGACGTCACTTGAATTCATGATGCAGGGAGATCGCGCTTTCACCATCAAGTGCTAAAGAAATAATCGAAACCCATTAACGGACCCTTGTGTGGAAAACTTTTAAGTCGCAAACGAAACTTTTTAATCTTACGTGTTTATGTGAAGGTATTTTAAAATGAACTAGCGGTCCGCCCCGGCTTCGCCCGTGGTACATGTTTACGTTTTCTCTACATAAGAACCATCCTCGTACTTCAAGGAATATAATAAAAAAAGAATTATCGAAATCGGTTCAGCCGTTCTCGAGTTATGGAATTACAACGAAAAGTGGCATTGATTTTTATATATTAGATTATATATTATGCTTCGATAAAATGCTGTTAATAGACAGAGGACGTAAATATGATACAATTTGCTTTCGACATACGTATCATATTATGACACGTGTTGGTTCTAAAATATATTTCATTTAGATTGACGTTGAAGTATCTAGGTACTGATTTAATGCTGATGAAAAGAAACATTCAATTTGTAAAGAACAGTATATTTTCGTACTGAACCGTACTGAATAAGACATACTTACGGTGGTTTACAAATTAGCTAAGAGAGCTACAAATTTTCACTTTAACCAGCAACCCAGAGTGCAAGGTATGGCATTTAGCTACTATTATGTATTCTGTGGTATTAGGTACCCCTTCTCTATTGTAATTACTTTATTACGTACCGCACAGATGTTCTTAAACTGTAAATGTGCGCTTTAGGGTTGTTTTGGAGCTTCAACTGCAGAAGGTACATAATGTATCAATAGAACGTTATATATTTATAATGTAGTAACGTTAAAATGTAGTTAGATTTAAGTTACATATTATGTAATATTGACATGATTGAAAAGAGCAACTATGGAGTTTCTTGCCGATTCTTCTCCATAGATACTGCTTTCCGAATCGGTGGTAAATGTTAAAAATTATGTAATGACGATTCGAAAGTGCTACTAAATAGTAGTCTAATTGAATAAATGAATATTTGAGTTTGAGTTTGAGTTTAATTTTATCTTATACAAGTTATATTAGTCTGGAATAGGTGTCATCGTTGTTAATTTTAGCTATAAAAAAAATGTTGAGATCAAATATTAAATACCAAATAAATATACTAATATAGAAATCGATGTTTTAACAAAATATTATTTGCTTGGAACATGGTATGGAAGCAGAGGGAATTGGAAGGAAGGAATTTAAATATAGAGCATCTAGACAAGTTCGTTTTAATCATGGTTTCCCTAGACTACGAGTAGAACTATGATCCAGGATTCCTACATAAATTATAAATCTTATATTTTATTAGTTAATTTTAATATGCACGTGAATATACTTAAATAAGTTATTATTTCTGCACGTTAATACTTGGTTATTTAGGATTACCTACTATGTGTAAATAATTTTCTTCTGAAAATAGGTTTTAATTTCCCACTGTTTGTGTTTATTTTGACATGGCTTGCTTGCTATGATTTAAGTCTGCTCTAGACTTGTTAAGTATGATGTTATTTATCGACTTTATTACTTACTGCAAGCGTTGAAGCATCTATGTGACAAGATGTATATGTATACTGTATAAGTATTAAGTACTATGGCTAGAACAGCTGAGGGGAATTTCGCGGGGGCAACTGAACATCCTGTATGTCAATATTATTGGGGATCAAGGAAGTTAACGCAATTATCAGCCTTAGGACCCATTAATATGGATCAGTTTGGCAATTTGACGGCGTAACGTGAAATGTTAAGCTTTGTTCACATTGTTGTTCTGACTCTAGCAAGCAGAACGGATTCGGATGTTCGATTTGTTTTGTTTACTGAAACAGGTAAATTTCTTTCCTACTTTTTATTTTAGGATAGAGGTTTAGAAATGTGACGGCAGGATTTACGAGTATGGGTGTGTAAATTAAAACATTTTTTTGCACTATAAGCATTAAGCATTGATAGCTTTTGATAGTGATGAGACGCCTTTGATATGCGATAGTCGATACAATATTTTCTTAATTGTGTCCAACTTAAACCACTTCCACAGCTGCTGTCATGGCTTGTCGACTTTTAAGCTGTCAGATAAATTACAAAATTTATAATTTATAAAAACTTTCTTCAAAAAGTGTTAAATAGGCTATCAGGGACATTATCAGCAAACGGTAAAAGCGTTACTATTTACTTATGGAATCTGACATACATATTTTGAAACTGTTTCATCAAATGCATCGCATCCGAGCCATTATACACGCGGCTTTATTCTTGAAATATGATAATCGCTTCGCTTGATGATGGTATTCATAGTTTGCAACCAAAGAAGGAAGCCTTATATGGGCTGGGGGAAAATTACTGTGCATTTTATGTCGGAAAATCGTCTGGCGGCTTATACGATATTATTAGGCGCTATTCAGCCGTGTTTTTCAGGTATATTGTTGAATACCTGATTATTAAGTGTAACATAACTGTTATATTTAAAATTAATCATAATCAAATTAATTGAACGTTTTTAAGATAACGCTTGTATAAAAATGGCAGAACTGGTGCGCACAACAGATGCAAGTTATCTTAATGTTAAATAAAATTAAATACAAAATATTAAAACATATTTTGAAAAATATCGTTGATTAGCCGACTTCATTTTAATTCTTAATAACACAAATCATATCGTATCAAGAACAGTGAAAAATAATTCCTTTAGGACTACTTATTTTCTGTAAATAATATTAAGCCGTGGTTTCCCTTATGAGCGATGTTATGGTTTCAGGTTTTATGTTAAAATATCGTTAAGCGAATAATCCTAACATATATGCTGATTATAACAGTTTCTCTATTTTGTTTACTTATTATGTAGTTTCAGTACAGGTTTATCTTATAATATTCGGTTTTAAAATTAAAATGTGTTTCTAATTTCCATTTTCTTTACTTCTTAGTTTAGGTGGAAGATCATCTTATAATAATATCTATAAAATTTTATTATCTTTAATTCTTACGTCTTGTTTTTTTTCAAACAGTTGTTAAATAATCTTATTATTATTCTAATTAGAAATTTCTAATATGATTAACAATAACCAATTAAAAAGTCAACAAAAATTACTATTAAAAAAATGTAAGCACATGTCATCAAGACAAAATACATGCTACTACTAATATTTTACACTCCAGAAAACAAAACCTCGTTATGCAATAATAAGCAAAGAAACACTATTCTATTGCTAAATATATAACGTAACAAAAGTGCGGAAAAGCATTCGGTTTCTTGTGAAATTGTGTAAAATGAGACATAATTAGTTCAGCGCCTTCAAGAAACCCGCACAATGCGGACAAACAGACGACACCGCATCTCGAGAACTAGGAAATGATGGGAGACTATGTCTTCTTTCAATTAAATGTCTTCATTGAGTCGAAAAGTAATTAAAATTTTATGTTTGGAATCTAGTTGTGTGTATGTTTGTACGTATATAATATTGTAAGTAGTTTGATTTTCGTTACGATTAAGACTGTCTTGAAAAAGATAACACGAATAAAACAAAAAAAAATGTATCTACTTATGTAAAATATGATAGTCGACAATATTAATTTATACTAATATTATAAAGCTGAAGCGTTTGATTGTTTGTTTGTTTGTTTGAACGAGCTAGTCTCAGAAACTACTGGTCCGATTTGAAAAATTCTTTCGGTATTAGATAGCTCATTTTATCGAGGAATGTTATAGGCTATTAGTGTTGCCCAAATTCAGTCTTGGTATTGTTCTTGCATTTTTGCAAGACCAAGACCAAGAACAAGACCGCGTATTTTTATTAAGACCAAGACCAAGACTGACCGTGCAAGACTTCAGCAAGAACAAGACATAGCCTGCAAGACTCTTGCGTCTTGCAGCTAGGACTTAGCGCTATTTCACTGAGTAGTTAGGTGTAACAGTTCGGTATAGGTAGGAAAGGACTGCGGACAAGGTTGCAAAATGAGATTTATTGTCATCCCAATGTACCATTCACTTGACCGAAGTTTGAAAACTTTTGGACTTATTGTGAATTGATTGTCTTGACTGACTGGAGTATTAGCAAATGTAAGCTTATAAATCATAAATGTTTATTAAGAAACAGTTACCTACTTCCATGGAAAACGACGGTCAGTTGATTTTTCGAATTTCTTACCAAATCTTCAGTTATTTATTAATCTGCTTGATCTACTTCCAATTCTAATACGTTTTTCTAAGATTTAAAGTAAATTTTAATAAATGGTAATAGACTAATAGGTAATTGCAAGACTTGCAAAACCAAGACCAAGACCAAGACTGGCTAAGTCTCGTCTTGTTCTTGCATTTGGGCAACACTATAGGCTATGTATCACGCTAAGACCAACAGGAGCGGAGCAATGCGGGTGAAACCGCAGGGAACAGCTAGTGTTTTATAAGTCATAATAACAAAACATCCACTCTTCTATCTGCGTTCAACATAACGTTATTACGTATTTGCTCAACAAGGTTTATGTAGAATATATTTAGTGCCACTAAAAATGAGTTCCAAGGAAACATTTCGTAGTTCGTTCAGACTCTCAGGTGTTTTTATTCCCAAGGCGAGCCGTAATTGAATTACGTAGAAGTTGGCTGCTGGAATGGAAAGGGTAATAAAAAACAGTATGCAGGCTTCATAACTTATTGAGGGTTCGGCTATCATCGGATTAGGCTTATATTTGTTGAGTGAAATAAAATATCTCCGTTACCTGAGAAGTTATGGGATTATACGAGTTGTGTTACATGCAATTATGGTTTCAAGGTCTGCTTCCTTGGTGCAGTGGTTAAGGCACTAGTGAATGTTAGGGGGTCTGGGTTCAACTCCTGATGACGACTAAAAGTTTTACTTTTGAGAAGGCTGATTTTAGCGAGTGTGGAAGCGAGAGGTACTACTCCTGATGACGGCAAAATGTTATGTTTTTTTTAAGGCTGATTTTATTCGTGGGAATCTAGCTGATTTGATCTATATATTAATTATACATATACCCAAAAGTACTTTTTACATTTCTATTGACTTCTTTAATACATAAAGAATTATAAATTTTATTAATGCAATGTTGATAACATTTTATCTATTTATTTTGTACACGAAAAGTTTTATGTTCAGACGTTTAAAAAAAAATAAAAAAAAAAAAAAAAAAAAAGAATTTGGAAGCAATGGCATAACACAGACTACATAGGAGTAGATAACTTAATATGTATCTATAAAAATTGACTATTTGCCTCTAAGCGACTGGGAAGTTCAATCCTGAATAGACTTACAGTCAACTACAAACACTAAGCTTAGGTACACTCCTTACAGTAAGCGGATAGTGTCATGAATAGCTTACTAAAGTTATGTACAATGCTTCCTGCAATAAACATGCCTCAAGGACATGAACCTCCGTCACGCTACTCAGACAATTTACGAGTTTATGGCGTAATGAGGCTATTCGTTTATGACTTAAGACTTATAAAGGCGGAATTAATTACTTCTTATCCAAGGTAGTGGATGTCGATCCTAATTAAAAATGGAGAATTTTTAAATGTTATGGATTGAAAGAAAATCTTTTCTTAGTTTAAACTTCAAAGCATTGCATTTAATCGTGGTGAAGGAACTGCTTTTGTTTCTCATGAATATAAAAGCACAAGTTATTACATCATATTTAGAAGAGCTCCTCAAGACAGTAATCTTGGCCGCAATAACTCCGTCGGGTCCTGTGATCAAAGGATCCTTGTTATTACAGTAGAAAAAAATCTTGATAGTGAGCTGTGAGATGCTTCTGTCTTTCTTAACAGCACCATAGAAAAGTATGATATAAGATACTAGCTGTGCCCCGCGGTTTTAACTGCCATTATTTTTATATACATGTACAATGAAGTGAATTTATATGTAGTAAAGTTTAACAAAAAATTTGATCCACTTTGGGTAAAAAAAGGGTAGTAAAAATCGAATAAGACGGAATTCTAAATTATCATGATAAATATTTGACTGTAATTCAAATTTGTACCATAAATATTTATTGACGCAGACTAAAACGGTCCCCTGGGATGGCAGGGGCAAAAATTATGTAAATGGCGACTTCGGTCACACAATTACAATGATTGCGGTATAATTAATTTTGCATCCGGATATTTTTAAATTGTGGATATTCAAAGAAATGTTAATAGGTAAAACCTTTATTTCATATTTTTGTATGTGATGG
This sequence comes from Colias croceus, assembly GCF_905220415.1. Taxonomy (NCBI): domain Eukaryota; kingdom Metazoa; phylum Arthropoda; class Insecta; order Lepidoptera; family Pieridae; genus Colias; species Colias croceus. The sequence continues at coordinate 9,914,599 of NC_059542.1, forward strand.
TTTAAAGTATTTTTAAACCATTAATTTCATTTAATTGATGTCGAAGGACACGTCTAACAAAACATTAATTACAATTTACTTAGGTATTAATTCTTTAAAGCATTATTGAGATAACTTGATAAGAGACAGTTCTATAATATTTTGCTGTAACACATCATTATCAATTACTAACGTCGATAGTTCATATACTTTAAAATATTACTGGATACTCTCTTCAAATTGATTTACATTGTGCACATTTTTAAGAACATTCATTCATCGATAGCTTTGAACTCGGTGTTGACAAGAGCTTAGCAGGCATTGTACGAGGCTTGAAGATGTACCAATAAGGGCAAGGGAAAAGGCTAGCTTGCAAATTGTGGCTCTGTTCCCTCTATTTGCGGTGTGCCTTTACCGAAAAGTCGTTGTCATGGTAACGGTAACGTATTTGGGATACATGTTTTAATTATATTTTTTGACTTGTCTAGGACAAGTAGTCAAACCTTCATTTATTTTTATTTTCACTGAACATTTAATTAAATAGCAGATTGAATTTTAAATTATCATAAGAACAAGTAAGTTTCATCATATCACATAAATCTAAACTGCTCGTTAAGAAATTAATAAAACCTTTTGCTCTCACAGAAGACATAACAGCACCATGTTACAAAATAAAAACAAGACCGACGGATAAATTTATTCTAAGTTTAGGAGAACACGATGATAACCCATTCCACTTTATGGCCGAAACTGCGGCTATACTCCGATATTTAAAGGACACTAGTGTGATTATACTTAATATTGTTAAAAACAGATATTTAAATGAAAATCTTATTAATAATTATTTAAGACAAATATGTATAAAATACCCGAATTGCACATTCTTGAATGTTCGTGAAAAATATTTTAACTCTCACAGTAACTACCTTAATAGAATATGTTATAAAATTAATACAGAACTAGAATTCAAACATTACAGTAACGAATTTTTGGTTTGCAAAGACTGGTTAAATAAATTAAAATCAACTAATAAAATTCAATTCAGTAGTACAGTTACTAACTTAAAAAATAAATATTATAAAGATACATCTACCCAAGCTGAGAGTTCGTTACCATACGTTAATAATTATAATACTAGCGATAAATTTACGCAAACCGTTGACGCAAAAAATCTGGTTGAAGAGACTGAGTTTTTTCGAGCATAAAGTATTTGATGGTAAATATCTTTTGCATCAAAACATTGCAGGCATACTGAATAAAATAGAGTGGCTTGAGTTATGCTTGGCAGAAATTGAAGAAAACGTTAGTATAATATGTCTTACTGAAACTTTTATCAAAAAAGGAGAGGAATGCAATCTTATTCTAGAAAATTTTTATGTTGCTTCATCTTTCTGTAGATCACAAGAAAGGCGTGGAGGTTGTTGTATTTTATTGGACAAGTCCCTTGATTGCAAGACTATTAACTACTGTGCCGAATACACAGTAGAAAAAATATTTGAATGTTGTGCCGTTGAGCTACGAAGCATGAATTGTTACGTGGTTTGTATATATAGAACACCTAACTCAAACATAACAAAATTTTTCGAAAAATTTGAACTTTTCCTTCATAAATTAACCGCAAACAAAAATAAAAATATCATATTGGCTGGAGACTTTAATATTGACGTAATGAAAGAAAGTCAGTCTTCAAAATGGTTTAAAAATTTGCTAAAAAATTTCAACATTAATATACTTATTAATCAACCTACTCGTAAACTAGCATGCCTAGATATAATTGCAACAAATATACCTCGAGCACAGGGTAAGATACTGAAAGTTTTTCTCTCAGATCATGAAACATGTCAACTAGTTAGTCTACCAAAGCAAGCTGGCCATAAACCAAACTATTGGTTTGTAACACGAAGAGATTATTGTCAAGAAAATATACGGAAATTTAACATGCATTTGAAATCTCTTTATTGGACGGATGTTTTAAATGAAATAAATGCTAACGCAGCTTTCAAAATGTTTCATGAGTTGTTCTGCTTGCTGTATGATTTATGTTTTCCTTTGTACAAAAGAAAGATAACGAATACTCTCAGTCACGTGAAATGGATGTCAAAGGGCATAAAAATAGGATGCGCAAGGAAAAAAAAACTAAGATTTATTCATTACAAATCAAAGTCTTTGGAAAAAAAGTTAGAATTTCAAAAATATAATAAGATACTCCGATCTTGTATAAACTGCTCAAAAAGAATAATAAATAATAGATTCATATTAAATTCCAAAAACAAAACAAAAGCTACTTGGGATTTGATAAAGAACAGAGGGACGCATAATATGTCTGATAACAACTGTATTGACCTAATCTCACATAATGACGTTGATATAACAGATCCATTAAAAATTGCTATGACATTTAATAATTTTTTTACTAATTTGACATGTATTAATTCAATAACTACTTCCATTAATCAATCAAATCATTACAAATATAGAATAAATTCAATCAATAGCAGCATATTTCTCTCACCATGCACAGAACAAGAGATTGTTAAAATCATAAATTCTCTTAGAAATACAAACGCAGTAGGTTATGACTCAATAGCTACAAGCATACTGAAAGAATGTAAACACAGCTTTTCTTACGTATTGGCGAATTTAATTAATAAATCATTCTCGCAAGGCATCTTCCCTGAAATCCTGAAAGTATCTATTGTCAAACCATTTTACAAAAAAGGTAGCAAAACTGATATAAAAAATTACCGCCCCATTACACTTATATCCATTTTTTCAAAAATTCTGGAAAAAGCCATGAGCGCCAGACTATTAAAATTTTTAAACAAATATAATATAATTAAAAAAGAACAAACCGGATTTCAAGCAAATAAATCTACCACATTGGCTACGTTCTATTTAATTGAGGAAGTAACGAGGTGCATTAATAATAAAATTCCGGTTACATCAATCTTCTTCGACATGTCAAAAGCCTTTGACTTTGTGGACCACAAACTACTCATATATAAATGTGAAAAATATGGCATTAGAGGTCCCGCTCTTGAATGGATTCATGATTATTTGTTTCAGAGACAACAGAGTGTTGAAATAAATAAAATAGATAATAACCTAGAGATGACTACGTACAAGTCCCCCTATGTAGTTAATAGTTTCGGAGTGCCACAGGGCAGCGTATTGGGGCCTTTATTATTTTTAATTTACATAAATGATCTACCTGACATAATGGACCAAAAGTGTATATTGTTTGCAGACGACATTTCAATAATTTATTCTGACGATCACAAAGAGATTAACTATAACACGACAATTAATAATAATTTAGAATTAGTATTGACATGGTTTAATGATAATAATCTATCTGCTAATATGACTAAAACAAAATTTATTCAATTTTCGAATTATAAAGCTCGACATACACCGCTTAATATAACGGACAAATTCCATACCATCGAACCAACACATTACATAAAGTTCCTAGGGTTAAATGTAGATCAAAATTGCAACTGGAAAGCTCATTGTGACATGATTACTGGAAAAATAAATAAGTTCGTTTACGCATTAAGAAGATTAAGAAAAACAGTGTCCTTTAATGCTGCGCTTACCGCATATTACGGATACGTTACATCTGTGATACGGTATGGAATTATATTCTGGGGCAACTCGACAGACGTGACAAATGTATTCTTGGCACAGAAGAGGTGCATAAGGGCTTTGTGCAATATTGGTCCCTTAGATTCTTGTCGACCATTATTCAAAAAGCACCATCTTTTAACACTCACGGGTTTATACATTTTGGAAATATGTTTATTTGTAAAAAAACACGGTGAACTTTTTAAAAACATGAAAGATAACTCTAGATTGGGACTAAGAGATCCTACACGTCTAATGATGCCTAACTGCCATTCAGCACTCTACCAAAAGAATGCCAGTGTGATGTGTATAAGGATATTTAACCATATACCAAAGCATATAAGGGAACTGCCAAAAACTTTAATGCACAAAAAATTAAAATCGTGGCTTATAAATCACTGTCTCTATTCCTTAAACGAATTTTTTAGATTATAATTCCCGAATTTTGTAATGGAGAAAATAATAACGTTAAGAATCAATTATTATATTGTAATAATCAAATTTTACTAATAAATAAAATTGTAATATTGCTGTATTATAATGTATATCTATAATAATAATAACTTAACTTAAATATTTGTATGCCAATTTGTTGGCGAATTGTGCGGATATGAACTTGTTATATAAGAACTTTGTAACCACAATTCTTACAAATAAATTATCAATTATCAATTATCAATTATCAATTAAAAATATTTTTTCAATGTAGTATTATTTTTATAGTATGTATTTTTTCAAGTGAAGTTGTCAAATACACTGATATTAAAGGGAATGTATTCTTAATCGGCGATTGTTTAACGTAAGCATTAAACAGCGCGAATTGTCAATATTTGCAAACAAGAGGGAGCTGTAATCCGCCGCTCAGCAAATACTCAATACCTCTGCCCTCTTTAATAGTAGCTCTTTTAATTTATTTTCAGATTATAGCCACTAGAGAATGTTAGTTCACATAACTAAGGTATTGTCTATGTCTGTCTATTCGCCATAGACAAAAAAGAAGAAGGTATTCTTTTATGGACCCTCTTCACAATGGGCAGCCTTGGCCCATCAAACGATCGTTGATGTTTGCCGCTATTATGACGATTATGTATCTACAATTACTACAATTTTGCTCGATAATTGAACCAAGTGTAGTATAAAAGTAAAATTGACAATATAATAATTTAATAATTTATTCATTAATTCAAGTAACTAGGACTCAATTTGTTAGTAACAATTAATAACTTAAAAATTATGTAAGTAAGAATACAATTTATTACAATCTTTTCTCTTCAATTAAATAGGGCTTCATCGTATGGTTTTGTGCTTTCATTTTTCACTTCTTTTTTACTTTTTTCGGTAAGTTGAGCACTTAAACAATTTTTTTATTTTTTATTAATAACAATGCATTTAAGTATAGTATTACTGCGGTCCGTTTTAATGTATTCTAATAATAATGTAATTACACATTTTAGTTGTATAAATGGTTTAATTAATGCACTGCCTTCAAACGCGGAAAACAGACAGGGTTTTATAAAAATATATTCCGAGGAGGTTCATTTTCTTGTGACATCACATTTTCTTTCCTCTTGCATAAAAAAAACAACTTTCCTTCAGTACATCAAAGCGATGTTAATAATGTAGGCCCTTTGAAGTCGTCATAACATATTTTAACCGTCTCCCAAAACGAGTTAATCAGGTTTTTTTAATGTATTGATTTTAATAGCATACTATATTTCAATTCATTAATATTTGTTAATATATTTTAGCATTATAAAAAATCCTTTTTTGTGGTTCTTATATATATATTCTATACTTTAGAGAAGCAAATTTTTTATTTATCAAAATATTGAAACATGAAAAGTGAGCCTTTTTGATGTGACGGGCTAATAAAGGTGACGTAAGTAGTATGAAATATTTGACACCTAGAGGCGAAAATAAAGGTTCTCCAACTGGAGAAATGGATAAATTTAAAAACCACATGCCATTTATCATTCTGGGAATACATAACTAAAGAGCAACAAGGGGCCAAGGATGTTCAGAATATCACGAAAAGTGTCGAAACCTATCCCTTACACAGCCATATATCAAAACAAAGTGTGAACCTACAAGATATATGACGGGTCAAAAGTGGTTCACACATTTCTTGGACATTTTTGTTTTTAATTTTGGTAAGTAGGTATTTTATTTGGTATTTTTGTATTACGTGGTTTAGGGGTGTTTTTTTATGGATTGGTATTTTTCAGATGGTGATTTTTTTTATTAACGAGTGAGACAATATTTAAGAAACGCTATGTTATTCATTATTATATTTGAAGTTTTTGAAATTATTAATATTTCATCATATTTCGTCTAGTTACTAGTGAAGATAAACGTCGATACGTTTTCTAGCTTATCGTAATATATCGATATTTACAGCAATATTGTAGAGTTATAGTTGTTAAATTATTGAATATTGTCGGTAAAAATAAGCTAATTTTCACAAAAAAAAAAATAGCGTTTGATTTTCATACACACATATTATAAGTGATAAAATTTGGAGAACTTAGAAATGAGAACTTCTAAGTAATTTGCAGGCGCGTCTGCCGCTGAGAGGTGCGATTTCAATAATTTTCTTTCTTTCTTTCTTTCTTTCTTTCTAAATTTATCTACTTTAGCCTAACATTGCTACCACGCTTCCATTTTTATATTCCATCTTAGTATAATTTGAAAGTTTTCTAGAAAAAAACGTAGAATAAAAATAATAAGGTTTGTGACCTATAAAATATCATTATTATTATTTCTTGCCTCTTTCTCTTTTTTGTAGTAAGTAGGCATTTCATATATTTTTCTGTCGTTGTACATAATTATTTATAGATTTCAAAATATGGATTTCCTTTATATTTTATCTAACTGTCAACTCTACCCAGATTAATCTATCGTTAATTACCTAAAACCACAACCATTTATAATCTTTAGTTCTCCATTCGCGTTTTCAATTACAAGTATTTCATTAATATATTCCTTGCGACTGGCTCGCCAGCCATGTGGAAGAAATCGTTGATGCATCACCCCCACACTACATTTAACAAGATAACCTCTTGCTCTCACCGCTGTGACGTGCTGTGATTTAGGTGTTTCATTCTTGAATATCTTAGTTGTGAGTCATGTTATGTTAATAGTTGGCACGAACTTAGTCTTTAGATGACAATCATCATAATTTTTTGTGTATTCTATATCTTCGTAATATATGCAAAATATTACATTTTTTTAAATGATAAGCTTTTTAACTTCTTATCAATCCAGGTGGAGAGCTATGCAAAAGACTGGGTAACAATATTCGGTTTCCAAAATTTCCAATGGACGCCTAATCCAGCCAATCTTAGTAAACAATCTAAATTCTAAACTATAATTCTACGTAGCGCGCTCTACGACATGCTACGAGAGTTCTACGCGCTTACGTTGTAACCGATGTTCCTTTTCCATTCATATTTTTTAATCCATTTTCAATCTAAATTATATTCTAAATGTAATTTTAATTTGTCCTTAACATAAAATTGAATTTACAACCTACCTTATCATATAAAATTAATAATTTCGCCACATTACTGTCACAACAATTGTCTTTTGGTTGTTAATTACTTAGGTTATTACCATTAATTATTCGTAATTACTGAAAATTAACGACAGTTATAATGAAGATAATTAAAACTTATATAAAGACTTGTACCAGTATTAATTAAGTCGAACAAAGAAAACCTTTACATGTCGTAATCGCCAAGAAATATTATATTTTTAAGTAATTTACCGTCTAATGAAATTTTAAAGGAACATTACCATTTGATTTTATGAAATAATACCTTATTATTTGAAATCTAAAGTTGTTTTTTGTATGAAAAGTTTGAGGTGTTAAGTTATACCGTTTTACTGGTAATAATAAGTCTAACATCGACATGTGTGGGGTCTTATTATTGTGACGATTCTATCAATTTTGTCTTTGAGTAAATGTACTGTATTTTAAATCAAAGAGAATACTGCCTTTGTTGTTCTAGACTAACAATTTAGAATATTATAGACCAAAATAATAGAGGGTTTAAAAATATATTTATTTGAGGGTATAAGTAGTTTAGTTGTTTACAACCTTGTAGGTCTATAAATTTAAATATCGGTTTAGTTATTATAGTATCTTACTTTACGCAGATCGTTGATGGTGGATTGGGAAGCTCCAAATTTAAACTCCATCTCCTTTAGGGCAGTCCTTAATGAAGTGATGTCCTTAAGAAGGCGGGTGACGTCGACGTGGTCGAATGTGACGGGAGGCAGCTTACGCAAATCCTTCGCCACGAAAGTCGGCACGTCGTCCGGATCGGTCTCCTTGAACACCTTGATGATGTCCCGTAGACTCCTCTCTCCCTTCTCGTCCCTCCTGCGAGACGGCATCCGGTCGGCCATATTCAATGCCGAAAAGAGAAGTGATTTGGCGTCACGTATCTCTTCTTCAGTAAAATTGCTGGTGCAAATTTGCTCTATGCTAACTTCATCCATGACATCCAGCTGATACTGCAGGAATGCCAGGACTTCATTAGGCACAAGCGTAGCGCTCATTGTTGCGAGCGATAACTTCGACAATAAAAAATATTAATTATTTTTTATGCATATTCTGCACAGTGCAATGCGTCCGCTTTTGAACGCGCATTGCACTAGACTCAATTATGATTCATGAGAAGTTTGTACAATTTTTATTAAGTTAAATTTTTGATTTTGATACATATTGGACACTAGTTATATGAGTACATACAATTTTATCCAAAGATTTTTATAACAACTAAGTTTTTATATGAAAATTGTTATATTCTTCATATTTTTTTTACATTTCACTTATAACAACAATCCACTAATCGATAAAACAAACAACAAATTAATTAAACTTTATTAAATACTTTTTCTTCTGACGCTACAATATAACACGCCCAGTAATGCGAAATATCAGAGTGACCGATTTAACGTCGCGACGAACAGCTGGGCAAATTCCCTTATTATATATTTAAATCTATCAGATCGTTTGTACTTTCCCATTGTGTGGCTTAAGTTATAAAAGTGACTAATAATAATTCGAATAAAAAAGGAATAAATGTTAGGGGTTCATTATAGTTATTTAAAAATAGACTATTTGAGTGCGAATGTCATTGTACGGGTTTTATTTTTAAGTATTTTTCTTACAATTGCGATAAATTGTTTGCTGTTTTACTACCTATACGTAGTACACGAAATAATTATTCTACAGGTATTTTTAAGTTTGTAATCATCAAAGTAAAAGTTAACATTTTATTAATAAGATTAAATGAATTCGCAAAATACATTATTAAACTTTTCACTTGCGCCTTTTATTTTAGCCGCTTAACAGAAAGCACTTCTTTTAAGGGATTACAGATTGACCTCTCAAATCTTAAGTATCTTAAATAAACCCAACAAGAAACTTACATTTTACGATTTATTTAAATGCAGTTTCTTCTAATATTCTCGGAATGTAATATTGTATTAAATTGACAAAGGGGAAACAAGCATGTACTAACTAAGTTATTAGTAGAATTGGGAAAATTATAATTTTATGAACAAAAATCAAATATTTACGCTAAAGGATGGCGTATGAGCAACATAATACACCACATAATTCCATTAAACTATGTTAAAATGTACAGACTATAGCTCAGTCTTTTATTCTTTATATCACTATACAAACAGGCTTTAAAATTGTATCCAGCAAAAGTATTGTACTTCTATATTTAAATGTCGTATGTGAAAGGTGTTATCAGCGTAGTCACAGAACATTCACTGTTTTGGTGACGTATTTGAGAGTTTTGAGGCCCCAAAGTGCTAAAGGTTTAATTTTATTCCAGTTTGTGAAACAGGTAATAATATTATGTATGGTCACATGGGTAAATAAGCAAAGCCTCAAATAAAGTCACGATGGTGAAACTATTAATTACTCACGACGGTCAGACTGATTTTAATAGGTATTTGATTAGATAGTTTTTATAGTTATCCGTTAAACAGCGGGATACTACACAGGGGAAAATTAATTCTTATTTAATTAGATAATTCATTACAAATATCATATGACTATTCAAGGAACAAAATGTAAATAATGAGAATTGATTTTACTTGAGATTTATTATGCGTTCTGAGCCTTTAAATTTAGAGGCCCCAATTGCTTTTACTTAGATTTATTGTGCGTTCCGAGCCCTTAAATTATGAGGCCCCAAGTTTCAACTAGTACGATCCCGAGCCAGCATTCAGTAAACGTAACACAAAGGAAAAGTTGGGCGCCAAGCGCATTGTTTACCTGGACACAGGAATGCTTTGTGGAGTTAATTAACACTGGATACGTTTCACGAGCCACGGGAATTTTTGAAACATTGGAACATTTGTAAACAAATTATTTTTTGAGAGAACATATCGAAAGAGAGAAATTTCATGTTACTTAATTTGAGATTTGTTCAAAAGCTTTGTAGGGAATGAAAAATAAGAGTAGTACAATCCAAAGGCAAAATACAATTTTCCACTGTTATCTTCATGGATTTGTCCGGTGATGACTTCCGATGTCCGAAGTCAAGTAACTGGACACTTGTGCCTCGAAAGCCTGCCAAAAGTAATGTCCTTAAAGTTCGTCATTAATTTTATACTAGGTTCAAAATTGCTCCATCCAGTAAATTTATATCCGCAAAGACGTGTTTTGGGCACAGAAGCGAGCGATAAATTCAGCGCTTTGTATTCTTCCAGTCCAGCGGTGGTTTTTACACGGCTTTCATACGTTCACGTGCAGATCCTATAAATTTAGTTTTTAAAACAATCCTCTGGGTGTTTGTCTTGATTTAGTGCGCTTGTGATTTTGTCACGCCTTTTGTTTCAGTAGCCGCTAGATGGAATAAACAATAAAAATTATGCTGCATTTTAACATTATATATTTGATAGAATAGAATCAATGTAATCGTGCTAAAAACGTAAGGTTTTACAGTAACGTAATTATAATAATAGAGGCGTATAAAATTGTTTTCTAACGTAAACATTCTCTAGAGTTCCAATATCTAGAGGCTAGACGTATAAAAGAAGAGATCATAAGAGTTTGTAATCATGTACAATATTTATTTACTTTCGATCTCAAGCAATTTAAAAGTTTCTTAAATACATTTTTCTTTCTATGTGATACTGCAGCATTCATATTCGCGCACAATAGTTCGCATTTATAATAACGTGACAGCTCAAAGAGATACAAACAGAAGGCATACAAAAGTATTGAAGGTTTATTATTTTATTTTACATAACAGCGATGGATCGCATCAATCCAGTGTCTCAAAGAGACTCCCCAGGGTGCACAATAAACTAGATACAGAGTTTCATTCCGAGACAGTATCGCAAAGCTTTGTATCTTGATGCAGTTTATTTGTAGATTATAATACGATTGTGAATTGTTTACGATTAATATAAAAAACGAAGTTTGGTTTCAGGCCATAAAAGATTTAATAAAGAGTTATTATGAAGCGTTTTTATTATTTAACGATATGGGTACAGTACGCGTCACGTAAAAAGAACGCTGGATGAAAGTGATGGGGTGTGTTTGCGCATGGATCGAGTTTTGCACGTAAGCTATGTGCCTATTATTTTATTTTTGAACTAGGATCGCGAATCGTGGCTTCTCAACTACCTATTTGTTATTCTTATACCACCTCATAACACCAAATAGACCGATAAATCGCCAATGCGCAGCTTAACCGTCAGCGTTCTTTTTACTTGACGCGACTTATAGGTAAGTAAGTAATTTTTTTTCAAAGTGCGACTCAAAACTAGAATAAAATTTCGATAAAAAAATATCGTATAAATTTTTCATATGAATTGGCCCTCACTTACGTTAATAATAAATTGACGCATACAGCTAGATATAGGTTACTACAGACTATATATTATTATGCCGCGTTTTCGAGTTAATAATGAATGACTGCGTAATCTGTGGTCATTAACACATGCGTTAAGTAATTACCGAATTGCAATTTAAATACTCTGATTGAAAAGGGCATTTTGTACAATTAATTACACTGCATTTTTCCCATTTATATAATATTATGTACATATTAGGTACTTACCTGGTACTTAATCTCTATACATTGAAGTGACAATAGATATAATTTTTGGATTCTGTAATTTACCTATGTAATTTTTAATAGGGTGAAAATAAAGGTTTATTATTATTAATTGGTTAAATAAAGTTTCAATGCGATTAAAGATGTTTTTCAGAGCACATTAATTAAGTCATTCGACGCACAAATTAAGAAAATCGCAAAGCATAATAAAGGATACAAAAAAATATATATATTGACTACTTTTATTAGATTTATAGTAGTTCATAAAGTGAATTTGGTTTCTCTAAATCGTCTTAAACGCCCCGGGCACAGATAATATAATACCACAGACTAATAATAATATACTACGTATATGGGTCTCTCCTTTGAGTTAAAGGCAGAATATCTAAATGCACTTAGTAATAGTTGAGTCCGGTGTCGACTTACCTCTTTGTGTATTAGCACTTCGAATAACTACTACCGTAAGCTTTATGAATATTTAATATCACTTTGTTGGTCCTGAAGCTATGATAAATTATCTGCTGAAATTAAAATATGATATCAATCTTTGTTTAAGTAAGAGCTATTTTAAAATTTAACTAATTTCTGGATTGAATTTAAAAGTTGATGTGTATCAACTACAATACATACACAGAATTAAGAATCGAAAATATATCATGGATTTTTTATTTATTTAACTACACACATTTGCATTTAAAATAAAATAGGTATTTCATCATAACTTTGTCTTGAATTTTCATGTCAATTATTTGCTTATAAGACGTGAAATCGAATCAGCACAATAATAATTAACGTGAACTAATTAATAATTATTTTTTTATTGTTATAACAATTAAAAATTCCAATAATTTAATTCCGTAAAAGGGTGAAAAATGTGTCAGATTGAAGCTTTAAATACGTCCATTAAGCACGTCGGATCAGCATTCACAATGAAATAAAACATGTAATGAAAACAAATTGAGCGGAGCCGAAAAACAAACTTCTGGTGAGGGCGCGTTTCATTGAAAACGTTTATTTTTTTAATGAGTGTAAATTAATATTAGTGGAGCGCCGTAAGGTTTATACCTCGGAATCCAGGGCCAGTCAATGAATCTTAATATAAACCTTGAAAATATGTTTTTAATAGTATATAGAAAAATGTTAAAAAAAAATTTTTTCGCGCTCTCAATTTTTTAAAAATTATTATAAACAATTATTAATTTTTTGGAGTTTTCATTGATTTATATTAGTCAAAAGTCATATTTTAAAAAGAACAATTACTATTACAAACTTGAAAACTTGATCTTGGATCTGTAGGGACCGCAGATATACCGATGAAGGTCGGGTTGGAGAATAGAGGGGATAACAGCAGCTGTTCGGTATTGTTCATGGCGGGCCCTCACAGGATAGTACACGTTGTAACTTGCTAGACTTAATACGTAGCTGTTGTTTTCGTTCCGAAAAATATTTATTTCAGACTAGATTTCCGCCCGCGGCTTCGCCCGCGTTTGCAAAGGAAAACCCGCATAGTTCCCGTTTCCGTGGGATTTCCGGGATAAAAACTATCCTATGTGCTAATCCAAGTTACCCTCTATATGTGTGCTAAATTTCATTGTAATCGGTTCAGTAGTTTTTACGTGAAAGAGTAACAAACATCCATACATCCATACTTACAAACTTTCGCCTTTATAATATATATTAAGATTTTTGTTTATTAAAAATTAATGTTAATAATTACTGAACATTACTGAGTTTTAAAAACTTTGAAAATAGTGGCATAAATTGTTAGTATTTGTTTTTCATTTATATTATGCATATATGTATATAAAAATATAAGTTTGATATGTGAAGACAAAAGTGAATATTGTCGCAATATTTATAAAATAATTGTAGGCGTGTTAGATATTTTAGTAGCTCAGGAAACTAAATAGGCTAAATATCACGCGGATTGTTGCATGCGTTTAAAAACAACGCTAAAACAGACTCAGAGGGAAAAAAAATTCATCCAGTAACAATGCAAGTAGATGCAGCAATGGAGCAGATTTTCAAATATATTGAAGAAAATGATGATTGTCAATTTTCACTCGCAGAATTAAAAACAACCTACAATCTATATCAACGAGATCGACGACGACGACAACAATGTACAATGATGTAACAATGTGTTTAGTTAATGATAATTTTTTTTTTTGTAACTTATTTTTTACGATAATCTAATAAATTAACATTGAAGTTACTCTGCACATATAATTTATTACAAATAAAATTAAATTTTTCACTATAAACACTTTTTCCCCCTTCCGCCTCTCATTTTTCAGTAAATTGTTGTTAAAAATTGTTGTAAATCGAGATCGGTCAAATTTTTTTTTTTAACTTTTTTATTTGAGGTTTTAATAATGCAGTCTCATACTTGATATACAGATTCATTGACTGGCCCTGGGTTCCGAGGTTTGACCATTTTTATGCCTTACGGCACTCTACTATCCGCCAACCATCCGCACCATCTGGATGGTTGGCGCTCCACCACTGTCCGCTTCACCCGCAACTTCCTTCCGCGTACGGTGAAACTGTGGAACGATCTGACACCTGCGGTGTTCCCGAACAACTACGACATTGGGGCCTTCAAGAAAAGAGCGTATTTGTCCATTAAAGGCCGGCAAAGCACCTGTAACACTACTTGTGTTACAAGTGTTTATGGGCGGTGGTGACCACTTAACATCAGGTGGCCCACCTGCTCCTTTGCTTGCTCTGACATAAAAAAAAAAAAAAAAAAAAAATACTATATCTATATATATATAAAAGAAAGTCTATATGTTCCAACACTTATAACTCGAGATCTGCTGAACCAATTTTCATGATTTTGGATTCGTTGGATTTGTCACCGCCCAGAATAGAAGAATAAATCATAAAAACAACAAAAACTAGACGAATAAATATTTTCCCAAAATTTTGATTTTCGTACATGTCAATCATTAGTTGTCAATCCTGTCAAATACGGAAAATAATGTTTGACATTAATGCGTTCAAAAATGTGTAAAATAATTAAAAAGTAAAAAGGGTGAATAATTAATATTGTTTGTATTTATTTTAAAATCAATTATTAAAAAGTGCAATAAAAGCAGATACATAAAAATTCCTTAAATGTTTGTGTTTACGCGTGTTTTCAGAAATTAATAAGGTATTTTTGGCGGGGAAACTAACCAAGAAGGTTAGTTCGATTAATTATTGAAAAAATTCTATAAAAATGTAAAAATTCTGACAATTATTTGTTGCGATTTCGTCGACTGCGTCAACAATATAAACAAGCTAAATTGCGTTTTGAAGATTGCATCCATTTATGCAATGCAATTAGCACAGAAGAAGATGCAGAAAATGTTGGTCTATTGATTATTTTACCGGCGACATACACAGGTAGCCCAAGTGAATATGCACAAGATGCAATGACATAATAATATGTTCGTCATTATGGTCGGCCAGATTTATTCATTACATTTATATGTGGATTACATGAAATGGATGGAAATTGTTCAACTGTTGCTTCCCGGACAAATATCAAGTGATCGGCACGACATCACCACACGTGTTTTCAAGCAAAAAATCCGATCACTGATGAGTTACATTAATGAAACACATCTTTGGGATTATTCAATGATGGATGTTTTCAATCGAATGACAACAATCTGGCTTGCAGCATGCACACATTTTAATTTGGTTAGTCAAAAGGATTCGGGCAGATAAAATATATGAGTGTGCGGGGATTGCTAATCCTGAAACCGATCCAGACCGACATGACGTTGTTATCATGGACCGTGTGAAACAATCAACCACCAAACACCATGCATGGTTGACAGCGAGTGTACCAAAAGGTATCCACGAAAATTGATGGCAAAGACCATCACAGGCAACGATGGTTACCCACTGTATCAGCGTCGATCGCCCAATGATAATGGTATAATTACCACAACTAAAGTGAAACGAAACGTTGGCGTGGTCGATAACAGTTTAATAATGAAAAGAGTTAATCCATGCTGCACAACTTATTAAAATTCAATCATTTTTCTCTGAGACGTGTTTGAAGTAATAAAATAAAATACTATTCCCTATCAACCCATATAAATATTTATTTTGTATCATTGTATTACGTTCATCAAAGCCTTAATTAGTTCAGCTAAAAGGTAACACAACATTCATTGACAGGGCGGTACAAAGTTCGCCGGGACAGCTAGTAGTACGGGAGCTAGCAACGTTTAAAAAAAAGTCATTTTAGTATAGTTGGGTTTTTGATATACTGTTTCTCTTGCTATTTCGGTTAGAGTCCGGGCTGTCTGGCTGGCCGCAGTGGTTGCGTTTATTAGTGCGCATCTTATCTGCACAGGAAAATATCCTTAATTTAAAGTCATTTTTTAACGCGTAATTTTTAATCTTTTGCCTTTAGATAGATCCATCAGACATAATTTTTTTATTGCAAGACGTTTTTTTCGTTGTAAAATAGGTGCCATACGCAATTTTTATTTCAAAATAACTAAAATGTCATCGAAATAAGTGAAATTACATCAACATGAGTCCGCTTAAAAGGTAAGTAATAACTTTATTATTTATATTATATTATCCTTTTATAATACTTATATTGAATAATTAGTAAACTAATATTTTTAATAGATGGTTTCATATTTATTACACTTTTGGGTATAAATATGAATTTGATGATACTTACATATTTGTATTTTCTAGTGTTTGATTTTACGCGAGTATTATACATTTTGAAATTAAAGACTTGGGAAAATAATACAATGAATAAATCGCGTTTAAAATCCGTTAAAAAGTCTTTAATTTCTTGAGGATATTTGGTTTTTATCAAGTTTACATTAACGTCCTATTTGAGGTTCGTTGGGAAAAAGGAGGCGATATGGTAGATTGTTGCAAAAAAACTGTAAATAGTAAAATGAATATTATATATGGTATAAGTAACACAGTGATTACTTATCCTTCACTGGGACTCATGTTGATGGAATTTCACTTATTTCGATGATATTTTAATTATTTTGAAATAAAAATTGCGTCTGGCACCTATTTAACAACGAAAAAAACGTCTTGCAATAAAAAATGTATGTCTAATGGATCTATCTAAAGGCAAACGATTAAAAATTACGCGTTAAAAAATGACTTTAAATTAAGGATATTTTCCTGTGCAGATAAGATGCGCACTAATAAACGCAACCACTGCGGCCAGCCAGACAGCCCGGACTGTAACCGAAATAGCAAGAGGAACAGCATATCAAAGAACCAACTATACTAAAATGCTCACTTGTCAACGTTGCTACCTCCTAGAATATAGTAATAAAATAAAATATTGTGTTTTTGATTTACTCCAGAAATCTAGACAATGGTTTGTATGATTTTTCTATGTAGGTACTTAGTTTATGATTCCTCAATTTTAATGAAAGTACCTACATACCTTGTACCATCTATTTCGTCGTTCATGTTATTGTCATGAATTAAAAAAAAATTGGATATACCCGCTCCTCTTATACGTTATTTAATAACTAATTAAATAATATGTACTTAAATAAAAATCGTGTAAAAAACGAACCTTCTAATATGTTAATTTAATTCTACTTTTCTTAAAACAAACTTATATAAAACACACTTTATTCTAAAGAATGTAACCAGTATAACTACCCTTTACTAAATAAACGTAGGCATAAAACTAGCCGTGGAGTTTTGACTCGAACAAATTAAATCAATTAAAGGAAATCCCCTTTTTGTCCCGTCCAAATGTCCCATTTGTTCAAGTTAAGCTGACTTTTTATTTTCACTCGCTCTTTGTTGTTTACTCTATTTAATTAGGTACATTTAGTTTGTAATACGATTTTATTTGCTATTGAATTGAAATATAAACGGAAGGTAAATAGATTATCTGCACTGTATGTATTGTGCAAACAGGTTGTAGGAAATTTGGTCTTTGCCATCAATTTTCGTGGATACCTTTTGGTACACTCGCTGTCAACCATGCATGGTGTTTGGTGGTTGATTGTTTCACACGGTCCATGATAACAACGTCATGTCGGTCTGGATCGGTTTCAGGATTAGCAATCCCCGCACACTCATATATTTTATCTGCCCGAATCCTTTTGACTAACCAAATTAAAATGTGTGCATGCTGCAAGCCAGATTGTTGTCATTCGATTGAAAACATCCATCATTGAATAATCCCAAAGATGTGTTTCATTAATGTAACTCATCAGTGATCGGATTTTTTGCTTGAAAACACGTGTGGTGATGTCGTGCCGATCACTTGATATTTGTCCGGGAAGCAACAGTTGAACAATTTCCATCCATTTCATGTAATCCACATATAAATGTAATGAATAAATCTGGCCGACCATAATGACGAACATATTATTATGTCATTGCATCTTGTGCATATTCACTTGGGCTACCTGTGTATGTCGCCGGTAAAATAATCAATAGACCAACATTTTCTGCATCTTCTTCTGTGCTAATTGCATTGCATAAATGGATGCAATCTTCAAAACGCAATTTAGCTTGTTTATATTGTTGACGCAGTCGACGAAATCGCAACAAATAATTGTCAGAATTTTTACATTTTTATAGAATTTTTTCAATAATTAATCGAACTAACCTTCTTGGTTAGTTTCCCCACCAAAAATACCTTATTACAACGATCACAGGCAACGATGGTTACCCACTGTATCAGCGTCGATCGCCCAATGATAATGGTATAATTACCACAACTAAAGTGAAACGAAACGTTGGCGTGGTCGATAACAGTTTAATAAATAAAAGAGTTAATCCATGCTGCACAACTTATTAAAATTCAATCATTTTTCTCTGAGACGTGTTTGAAGTAATAAAATAAAATACTATTCCCTATCAACCCATATAAATATTTATTTTGTATCATTGTATTACGTTCATCAAAGCCTTAATTAGTTCAGCTAAAAGGTAACACAACATTCATTGACAGGGCGGTACAAAGTTCGCCGGGACAGCTAGTCTATATATATAAAAGAAAGTCTGTATGTTCCAACACTTATAACTCGAGATCTGCTGAACCAATTTTCATGATTTTGGATTCGTTGGATTTGTCACCGCCCAGAATAGAAGAATAAATCATAAAAACAACAAAAACTAGACGAATAAATATTTTCCCAAAATTTTGATTTTCGTACATGTCAATCATTAGTTGTCAATCCTGTCAAATACGGAAAATAATGTTTGACATTAATGCGTTCAAAAATGTGTAAAATAATTAAAAAGTAAAAAGGGTGAATAATTAATATTGTTTGTATTTATTTTAAAATCAATTATTAAAAAGTGCAATAAAAGCAGATACATAAAAATTCCTTAAATGTTTGTGTTTACGCGTGTTTTCAGAAATACTTAGGTACTTCAAATACTAAATATAGACGCCAGATGGTGAAAAACTTCTTGACATCTTCTGTTTATCTTATCTGAGCCACACCCCGGACACTCCATACAAAATTATAGTTTTGACAGTCACACTGTAGAGACTGCAAATGTGTGTGTAAACTCTTTATGGTTGGCACATTTGTGACTAGCGTAAAAAAAAATTCGCGTTTTTCTGATGAAATACATCCGTAAACAGCACAATATCTAACCATTTTCTACGAAAAACGATAATCACAAATCCAAAATAATAAAATTGCTTTAAGTCAATTTGATTAATGTTGTCAATCTTCGTTGCGTTTCGTCTAAAGACGTCGTTGGTATCGTCCTTGCGGGGAAATGGGTACCATAACATGTCTGATCGTGCGGGGTGAGGTAAGTGTTTAATTTTGGCGGGAGGCGGAGAGTGTCCGTTCTGTAGCGTTTAGCTACTATTATGTATTCTGTGTCTGAGCAT
Organism: Colias croceus; assembly: GCF_905220415.1. Classification (NCBI taxonomy): domain Eukaryota; kingdom Metazoa; phylum Arthropoda; class Insecta; order Lepidoptera; family Pieridae; genus Colias; species Colias croceus. The sequence continues at coordinate 9,934,165 of NC_059542.1, forward strand.
TACTGTATGAAAGTAAAAATAGTTTAAGAGGTAAAACTTTCAGTCGATTTTATGACTATGAATAAATTCAAAGTTTTACATCGTATTTTCTCGCTATGATATTTATAGATATCGATAGATAAATCCTAATTAAACAAACATGCAAATGCTGAAAATTCAAAAAACATAGTTGGAGCGAAAACCGATGTCCTCAAACGAAAGCCGGCATAAAGCTACAAACGCAACTTTGTCCAGATCTCGGGCTTTGTTTCAAAACTTTTTGTCCATTTTCGTCTAGTCTTTTTGTGGATGCAGTGCGCAGAAATGGCGCGGAAACTGCAGGATATTTTGTTGTTACGAAATGAATTTCTACGAAATTAAATTCATATTTTTCACGTGCTCTTTTCGGAATCTATACATCTAATAAATCTGTAGAAGGGTCAATTCTGTACATTGAAAATATTGAAAAATTAATAGTAGTGGGTGTTACTGGATCGATACCAAACCCAAATATGTGATTAAAAAAATTTTTGTCTGTCTGTCTGTATGTGAGGCATCACGTGAAAACTAACGGTTCGATTTCGATGAAACTTGGTATAATATATACCTTATTATCCTGGGCGTAAAATAGGATACTTTTTATCCTGGAAAAATACGTAGAAAAAAATTAATCTTAATTTTTCAGTTTTATCCATAGACGTTGTTCTGTAGAACCGCGAACACACGTTGCGTATTATTACAGGCCTAGCCGTATTAGGGTCCAATAGATAAAGAAGTCAGTGTCAGAGTTACTCAAAATGGAGAAATAAACCATCCACGCGAAGACCGACATCCGCGCAGACGGAGTCGCGGGCGGAAGCTAGTAAATAATAATTATTATGACGTGTGGATTCAATTATTATCTGTGGCTTTATTAATTTCGTGTGTTTATTTGAACAGCGAACTGCGGACTGCTCAATATCCGTATGTTTGCTGAAACTCAAGGAAATAATTAATGTGATTTTCATTGTTAATCCGAATAATGTATGTTAACTAGGCAACCTGATCTCATTGCACTTTAATTTGATAGAATATTTAAATTGGTTTTCATAGTAATGGATTTAATATGGACTTGGAAGTTGGAGGAACTAAAATTTTGTTATGACGCCTGATTTAAAATGTTTGTAAGAGGACAATTTATAGCTTTTTCTTTGGATATTTTATAAACGTTTTTTATCATATGCTACGATGTTTTATTTCTTCAGAAGACGTGGATTATTAGTGTCACCTAACGATCTTATTTTCTGTTGCAGTAAGAAAAACGTTGAGAAATGACCCATTTAAATGTTATTAAATAAAAATGTCTTTTCGCAGAACGTTTTGAAATAATAAATAAAAGTTACATTAAGTACTAGTACAAAATAGGCAGGGTAATAATAACTGAGACCAGATTATCATAAAATTTGGTTTTACTCTTCCCGACAAGTTCACTTTGTATTATTAATTATTATCAGGCAATCAAAAGTTAAATAAATAATAGTATTCTATTTTTAAACCATACGCTAAACAAATTCAAAAAAATTTCCTAAGCGTCGTGAATTTATATGTTGTCGATTTACTATTGCATCTTGATACATTTTCATACCGTAATTTCTAACATGCCAACAGAATTATTTAATCTTTCTGATTTCTAATTATGTAGAGACTAATCGAAAATAACTTCGCTATCTCTCGTTTTAAAACTAAAATGTCTTTGCCTTTCTATTGTTTTCTTAAATAGCGTGATTAGCAGCTAAAGAAAATCGATTAATCTTAAAGACAGACTTTTATAGAAGCAGAGCTGGTCAACCTTTGACAGTTTGAATTTTTAAAATTAATACAAAATTAGAATGAGAATAAGACTTATTTTGTTGTTAGTAGGGACATGTCCATGGTTCTCGTTCTGGTGTCTGGTGTGTTCGATTTTTTTTTATTTTTCTTTCAGATGCAGTGCTAAATATTTCTAATGGTTAAACAATTATGTAATCAGTTGTCTTTGAGTTCAATTAAACTAGCCAGAAAACAAGTGAAATATCGAATTTAGTTGAAGGTATCGTATGCTATAACGTCACTTTGACATAAAATACATAAAAAATTTGCCGAATTTATAAGAAAAGTGATACCCAAATGTTGACAACACAGTAATGATAAGACTTTGCTATAAGGACACTGGCGCCAAAGAGTCGCCTGTTTTTATATCAATTGTAATTTGTTTGCGAGATGCGACGGACCGTCAAATAAAAAGCTCTTTTTCGGTCGAACTATATTGACCTACTAGCTGTTGCCCGCGACTTCGTCCGCGATTACGTCGTTTTTCGTCATTCGTCGTTTAAAAAAAAATACGTGACACTTTATTTTTGAATGTTCTTAATTATTGTCTCTTATAAAATTTAACTACATTAAAATTGAACACTGATAAGAAAATCTTAAAATCTAAAGATCCTCGCTGCCACTATCTTTATCATCAAATCATCAATTTTCAAGTGGTGTTGTTAAATTGTCAGCAGAAATCGTCTTCCAAAGGCGATATAATTTTATGAGCATTGAATCTGTAAATAAAAAAATCAAAAGTTAACTGTAAATCTATAAAAAAAGCTACTTACAAATAAAATTTTATCAAAAACTACTGTTCCCAATGCACCTCAAAATCTTGTAAAAGTCATATATAAAAGAATTCATCAATTCATCATTTTATTATTTCATTCAAAAATCGCTGCCACTATCTTTATCATCAAATCATCAATTTTCAAGTGGTGTTGTTAAATTGTCAGCAGAAATCGTCTTCCAAAGGCGATATAATTTTATGAGCATTGAATCTGTAAATAAAAAAATCAAAAGTTAACTGTAAATCTATAAAAAAAGCTACTTACAAATAAAATTTTATCAAAAACTACTGTTCCCAATGCACCCCAAAATCTTGTAAAAGTCATATATAAAAGAATTCATCAATTCATCATTTTATTATTTCATTCAAAAAGTGTAATAATATAATACCAACAAAACACATGAATTGCTATCATTATAAAAAAATAAATACCTGTATGTAACAACTTACCTTTAGTGGGAACGCATGATGGTGAAAATTCACAAAACACTAAGATTGCATTTGATATTTTTGGTTTTATGGCATTCAATAGTCAAAAGTCGATTTCTCTGTCCCTATGTCCCTTTGTATGCTTAAATCTTTAAAACTACGCAACGGATTTTGATGCGGTTTTTTAAATAGATAGACTAATTCAAGAGCAAGGTTTTAGTATATAATTTATTAGGTTTTAGACAAAGCGGGCGAAGCCGCGGGTGGTAAGCTAGTAAATTTATAAAACACGAAGATTTTTAAAATTGTAACTAATGAACACAATCAATATTAGATTAATTACTGTAGATAATGGTGTCTAGTTTTACTTAAAATAATAAACATCTACCCTCACTTTAAAAAAATGTAGTATATTTATTATTTACACGAAATATACCTTATAGGGAAGGGAAGATATGGGTTAAAGAGTTAAATAAATAACATGATTATATTTAAATTATTAATTTTCAACAGTGTATTCAGTAGTGTTAACATGTAAATTGATTTGATTTTTACGAAATCTCATAGATGGCGCTGTTACAAAATTAACATTATACAACTTACATTCTTTAAACTATGTTTCTCTTCCCAAGTTACTTAAATGGCATAATTTTTATAGTTTCAATCTAGATATTGTCAAACAACATTTATATGTGCGTCATTTAATTATTAATTTCCAATAGTTAATGTGTGTTTGATTTTTATAACACTGGCTATAGATGGCGCTGTTTCAAATTTGTCTTTATACTGCTAAGATTCATTTAACTGTTTCTCTGCCAAAATTACATAAATGACGTAGTTTTTATAGTGTAAAGGTAGATAATAGCATGGCTTACTCAAAAACAACATTTAAACATGAGTCTTTAGATTGTACGCTGTCGTAGTACACGTAATATGTAAGAAACATAAAGGTTCACAGCTCCTCCCCCGTAGGTGATAGCTTGATAATATGTAGCCTATAGCCTCACCCGACCTGTTAGTAATATTCATGCAAAATTTGAAGTCAATCTATGCAGTACTTTTCGAGATTAGCCCAGACAAACATACAGACAAACAGACAAACAGACAAACAGACAAACAGACAAACAGACAAAAATTCTAAAAACTATGTTTTTGGCTTCTATATCGATTATAGATCACGGCCCAAGTATTCTTTTAAAAAAATATTCAATGTACAGTTTTGACTTTCCTACGATTTTATTATATGTATAGATCAGTATATTTTCCTTGTACATCAATAAGGGGAATGTATACGGAATATCCTGTTATATATAAAAATGTAATCATTTAGTCGATGCATTAACTTTGTATGTTATTATATATATGTATTATATTTATAATATATATCTTAAATGGCTCTACCCAATTGAGGGTAACTATTTTTAAAAGTTGACATCAGTGTTTTAAAATCTTGACATAATGGAATTATTCTATGCAAATGCATTAAACATTTAAAAAAATATGTATTATAACGTCCTGCGTTTCTTCACCGACTTTATTTAAATTATTTGTAATAAGGTATTAGGGCTAATACTGTCATCCAATATTGTTTTGTCCAGAGAAAGCAAATGTTCATTCACCTGAAACTTGCATCAGTAAGTAAAGTCTAATAGGTCTAACTTACTTAAGAATTAAAAACAATATAAAGGCGTTTTTCACACCTACCAACCTATCACATATCTACATCTACACTAATATTATAAAGAGGAAAACTTTGTTTGTTTCATTGTAATAAATAGGCTCATAAACTACTGGACGGATTTTAAAAATTCTTTGACCATTTGATAGCTACATTATCCACGAGTAATATAGGCTATATATTATAACGCTAAGACCAACAGGAGCGGAGCCACGCGGGTGAAACCGCGCAGCACAGCTAGTCAACAAATATTTATGTCGTAATGGTATTTCCGACATTAACTGAGCTTGAAGAGCTTTTCTTTAAAAAAATAATTATTTATGTGTAGCACTAAACACGATGCACCTTTATACCTTTTTGTTTAATAAATTTATAGAATATAGAATAATAACCTACATGAGCATGAAAGCGTAAGTGATTAACTGCCACGGCTAAGGTCAGGAGGACAAACTATATTGTGATATTATATTATTATCTATATTATGGTTTACGTAATACTTTCAGAGAATACTGGAGAATAATCTAGTTCAGTGCCGCACAATAAAAAGCTGCCTTTTGAAGTGTCCGAACAATTTATCATTTGATAGAAGTGGTTTATCGTTTGCGGTGAAAAATGTTCTGAAACTTTGTGATGATTATATTCTTTACTTCAATACCTACATTAAGCTCAACGGAAAATAGATGTTCCTGATTCACGATTAGAAACAAAACTTCTTATTAAATATACGAAAAAATAAAACATTTTTTTTTATAATTAATAAACCGACAAATCGAAAGGGTCTTAAATTTCATTTTGCAAAATTCTTGCGCATTTCCGTGAAAAAGTTTAAGAATGTAATGAAAGACTTCAATTTTCCAATCAAGGGCTGTTTAGCGAAAAACTGCTCCTGATTAGGGTCCCTCGTTGAATTATCCTATAAAAGATGCACCTTATTGGATTAGACTTCGCTTTGATGTCTATAAGACACTCTTGTACGTAATAAAATGCTCAAAGTTATCTGGGTTCCGTATACATTACCATGGGAGTATACTTCCGCAATTCTTAGAATATCTTGTTTGTCGTATGTATTAAGTATAATTAATATTCGCACTTCGTTAATAGTTACATAAATAAACAAAAAATGACATATTCTCAGAAAAGTATTTTCGATATGAGCTAAATGTTCGTCTACGTTTATAATCTCTATTAACGTTATGAATAATAAAGAGCCATGGCAAGTTTATGAATATGTGTATGTACCCTAGTTGGAATAAGATATTTTATTTTGTTTTACTTACTTACCTATATATTATGTAAAATGTAGATATATATTTCGGGTATTTTAGTTACCTGCTTATGTTATATTATGAAAACTGCTACATTACTTATTTTATTAAGGACAAAGAAAGAACTGAAGTAGGTACACCATCCTCAGAAATTATAGCCTGAAATAACGAAGCTCTTTTACGGATCCTTAAATTATTTTTCCGCTTGCAAATATTGCATTATCTATGTAGATATTCATTTCACAGGACCCTAAAAAGGAATTTTCAAAGATTTCTTTCTTACAAGGGGCGAATTGGTAAAGTTAACTAAGTGAAGTGAAATCGGCAGTTACATTACATTCGCTTTGATGATGGAACAATATTAGCACTGTTATACCTAGAAAATTACATTAGAAAAACAATAAATTTTCAAGATTAAAAAACAGTTGGTTAATGAGTAAGATAAGAGTTAAGAGTTACTCTATTCAATAGAATTATAATTCCAAGCCAATGTTTATCAAACTACACCAACCATGTATGTGATCTTAAATTTCGCAACAAACTAAATATAGTAATGAAAAACATCGGTCGAAACCAATTAAAAATGAAATTATCTAAATACTTTCGCATTTGTAGGTTAGTTACATACGAATTTATTATTGTTCCTCATAATTAAATATTCATCATGATATCCCAAAACCAATATTGGTTGTAACAATTAATTTTTCAGTTGTTATTAGTTCGCAACCAATTCACAACGCGTATCTGATGCAGACAGCATTGAAACAAACAATCAATGAAACTGATGCTGTTTGATTTAGAATGTTTATATAGTTGTTTCAATATCCGCGATAAATACAAATCGGTCACGCAAAACAAAATGGTGGACTCGATTGGACAACTCTTAAATATTTGATCGCGTGGGAATGTGATGAAAATTATACCAAACACTGCATATTGGTTTGCGTATGTGTATTTATATGTTCCATATTTATGAATTAAATAAGAGTGATACCGGGCACACTATAACAATTAGATGCCTTTAAATATGAGGCACTAGATTGAATAAATAAGTGTGCAAAAGATGTCAAAACGGTAAGGTCAAGGCATTTATGTTATGTCTGGTGTATGCGGAGAAAGAATTTAGTTATGACAGAGGTAGCACGTCAAAATAAACTACAATTCCATTAAAAAATGTGCAGCCAACTTATAACAAACGAAGAAGACGGTATGTACTCTGCTAGATTTCACATAGCGCAGTAAAACGTCAGTTCACTGTAAAGCATTCTTGAAGCTGTAATATATGTATATACACAATATTATACACATTCCTATTATATCAACGAGGATATAGGAGTAGCTCTCAAAGTGCATACAATTATAAGCTTTAAAACAGTTAACCATTTTGATTATTAACTGAAAAGTATCAACAGAATCTGGTTTATAAATGTGGTGGTCATTTCCCGTATAACGTTTAAGTACCTACTATAAATTAGTTCAAAATGGTCCAAATTTTACACCAAACTTTCCAGTTTTGCCACGGATATCAAAGGCATTAGCAGCAGTGGTGTAATCGCACGTTCCTTACATGAACACATAGCCATTCTTCTTGTCCGATACTATCTATTATCTAAGAATCATTAGAACTGCGTGCTACCGTACGGTAGCGGTACTGAAATAGGGTTGCTAGTGAATAAAAATCAATTACGTAATAGATGCATTTTAAAAATAATTTACGTGTGTTTGGAAGAAAATTTGTAAATTAAATATGTAAATTTTTTATCGATTAAATCGACCATACTTTAAACTACCTTATTTGTTGTGATGTTTTTTTAATGCTTCAACTGTACTAAAGTTTTAGCAATGGTATAGTTAAATTTACTTGTTACGAGTTCAATTTGATATCAGCTTTTTCCATAGTGAATCTGTTACAATTTTAATCGATCACACTGTGCAGCGGCAACTGTTTTAATTTACGACTTTACGACACCCAACCTACGATTTTACATTTAATTAAAATTAATTTGTAAAACTTGTTACTGCCAACCCTACACTTCACTACGTTTTTGCTAATCGTCCATCTGAGTCGGCCGGCTGCATCGCTTGAATTATGGCGACCCGATGCAAATGGGCGCCGACATCTAAATGAAAATCGGTATTTACACGCTAATAACTCTTTGTTGATTGCAGGTTTGTGGTAAAAGTTTGCGCCGCAATATCCTATTAATTTGTGTAAGTGTCGGATATAGCTTTTTATCTTTCTTTTTAAACCAGGAAGAATTTGTCAGAAGACTATTCGCTCGAAAGGGGTCAAGTGCTACTAAGAATTAATTACAGTATTTCCTCAATAGAAAGAAATTAGCAGACTTTAAATTAGAAACCATATCTGTTTTTTCTTTCTCTATGTGCTGTATCTACAGATCTAGAAGAAACGATACTGTCTATTATCAAATCCAAAGATAAAGTTTTGTTTAAACTTGAAACCGACTTGCTAAATTAACGATAATTTAACATAATATTGTTTTTTTCATAAAGCTCTACTTCAGATACTGAGGCTAATCTATTCAATATCTTCGCATCGTCACTTTTAATGAATTGATAACTGTTTGATTACACATTCTTTGTATTACCTTACTTCATAGCTTCCCATATTATCAAATAAATATACCCGATTTACTAAAACACAAACAAGTATTCACACAGATTATAACATCAATTAATATAGCGTATAATAACCCACGCGTCAAGGGACACACATTTGAACTCCATCACTTCTGCCTGTAATCTACACTGCAGTAATTTTCCCGTTCGTTGATGTAGAAAATATAACGCTCTGCATGTAGTTCAAAGGATTAGACTATTTATGTACCTTCGATGTTACGATTTGCTTTGGTTTGTAGCTTCCGTTTAGGAACGTTAGTAGGAACATTCGCCTAAAGTTCGGCTTACTTTTGGTGGAATAAAAAGCCTATGACTTTTGGCATCTCGAAGTTTCCCTTTCCATTAAAAACACACGATGACCTTCCATTGCTGAAACACACAAGACAATCTACATTGTATTTCAATGCAGTTGGAATATAATCAAGATTTTTTAACATACATAGCTAATATTTTAATAGATAGTCCATTATTATTGTAATATAATACAATTAATAATTATATTTATTTTTCTACGTCATAAACTGATAACTAAATAAATTAGTTTATCAGTTTTAATTTCAAGATTTTTACGGTGCGAAACATTTGGAATTCAAGAAAAAAAGAAAAACATTTATCAACGATGTTTTGCTACCAGTAATATCAGTTTTTAAAGATCCCCTTTCTATTCACAGTCATCATTACCTCTCAGTCATTCATCGCATTATGACGTCATTTGCCATGCATCGTCAGTCACATTGAAACTGATAGAGGGAACTTTTTATTGTACTTTGTCATAGTCAGTCACAACTCATATTACAATATTTATTACTTACTTAAAAATTTTCAATTTTACGACCAATAATACCCTACAGTCTACACCTACTGTATATCAATTTTCACTGACTTAATGTAGGTCTGAATCTTGATTTACAGTACTCCAAAATTAATATAATGCGCATGCAAATCTTCGTTAATTGTCGTATTGCCAAAATGTATTTCATTTGACTAAACAAATTTTACTAAATTATGCATGAAGAAAATGAATGCATTTAACCACTCTTTATACATAGGTATCGTCTTCGGACGCTCCGGGAATATGACAGTTACGGAACTGTGACGAAGATTTCTATGCGCACAATCACTTTGGAGTACTGTACTTAAGTTTGTTTGTATTTGTCACCACTTAAATTGACATACCAAAATTATAACTAGGTACATTTATTATTGTAATTTTAAGGCTGAGCTGAAAAATTTAAGGCTTTTACAACAAATGATATATTTCTATTTTTACGTTCTAGCGTCTTTCTATAGCATAAAATATATCTACAATCGTATCGTATGTATCCCTTCACAGAAATTCATGTTCGCATTAGCTTAACAATAACGGTTTACTAAGCTTTTGATAGCTCTAAATTGACTAACTTCACAAAAAACTATAATTAACAAAATCCCTCCCTTACCTTACTAGGCAAATTAAACTCATAAATTGCTTACGTAACTATGAAGTATGATACCGAGATGACATATCAAAGAACGTCATGGGAATTAGATATGTTGAACCGAAGCCCTCTTTCGCGATATCTTGCGGGGTTGTGTACTGACTCATCTGGAAGCTTTTATTTATAAGGGAAGGAACACAATTAGTCACTAGTTTTTAAAAATAATGTGTATGGTAGGTACTAGATATATTTGATGTAAATGTATGTATGCAAACAAATTATATAACTTTACTGTTTCACTTTAATTTTTATAAAAGCACAATTGTTTGCTAAAAACTTAGCTGCAGTTAGCTGCAGCAGCGCAGACTACTTTGTCTTTAATTTTTAATTGAAATAAATTATATTTTAAGCAAATTACAAGCATTTTAAATTATTTGTGATTTTCATAACATCATAATATAAGTATCTACCATGTTTTACATGTACAGTTAAAAGATGATAATAATGTGACCTAGCCTTAAAAATTCGGGTACAGGTATCAAAAATGAACAGTAAAAGCGACATTTTTTACCCCTTCTCACACGTCACCGACTACAAGATCACAAGAGCTCATTAGGAAGACGCGTGTGTGACGCACGCCTAATTGATTATAATAATAGCCCGAGCATTGACGCCTATTCGTATTACGGAGGGACAAATAGGGCCAAATCTCTAATTGCTATTGGGCATTGTTACCCCAGCGTTTTGTTTATGCCCCATTGTTTCAAAAAAATGTGATATGCGAAAACGGGTCGGCTTTTAAATAATTAGTCTGGCTGCGAGATTAAAAATGCTCGTGTGAAATGTGTTTGTGGGTTACTTTGCAATTTGTGATTACAAATCATAGCTCGAATAAGTATATATTTACTCTGAATAGGGTTCATTTGTAATGAAAAGTGGAATAACACAAGCTAGTCTGTCACGAAGCAATACATTGTTTTAGAATTCTGCCAATTATAATACATTTCTAAATAGTTAAATAACCTCAAATATATTGGAGAGGACAGGTAAGAGATGCATATCTACGACCGTCGGCGTCGTCTTTCTTATAAAATACATGACAATGTTGCTTTCATAATATAGACTCTCAGTCAACATCCCTATTAAACACGTAAATAAATTTATTTCTATACCACATATTTTGTACCCAGCAACTTCTATGAGTATTATGTCATGACCAAGTGCGGCCAGGTGTCCCTTATCAATCTTACCCCAGTAACATACTTTTCATGATCATGTTCCCAAATGTACATAGCTATAAACACACACTCCTGTTCATACACCTCCATTCACAATCCGACGGAGGGTTATATAAATTATTTATTATCTTTATGAGGTTGTTCCGCGTGGCTCAGCGATCTGCCGCAGACAAGGATTTTCACCACACTCTGACCACCCGACTATACTTGAATCTCATTACTGACACACTGCAATGGGGAATGACGAGCATGTACATTGTACATACACATTGGTACTTAAGGCCGTGTACGCGGTCCGTGCGCTGTTTGGCTCAAATATGTGATTTTTCAAACCAGATTGTCCTTCAACCACTTATCTTACAAACATATGAATTACTAATAATTTTAGGAAATTTTATTGTCTATATAGTTAGTTAAGAGTTTTTTTCAATTAATACAGTATTTGTGAATACCATGAAGATAACTGAGCCGATGATTACTTGATTTCACTTTTAGTGTCAATTTCGAAGCTAAAAATATCTGAAATTGCTGACAGATCTAACACACATTTTTTTTTAACTAACTGCAAAAATCCTTATTAAAATAGTTAGTTAAAATATTTTTTTATTTTGGACTCCTAACTTACGAAATTAAAATCCGAACAATGTGAATTTTTTTAGAAATAATAGTCGACAAAATGATTATTTTCACCAAGATATTTGACTTAGTTGAATATAATTTATACATATTGTAATAAAAGAACGTATTACTTATAAGATAAAATTTAAAAAATCAACTAAGGTACCTCTATTATTTTTCTACAATTTTTTTTAAAGTACTATAAAACACTGCGCGCGACCCGATTAAAATCAGTCGGCAGCGAGCCTTTCCAGAGAGAGGACATGTTGCTCGGCGCTCTCCTGTGGACCCTGTTCATAGTAAAAGGATAGCGCAAGCCGCGATCTATCGTAATAGATCGCGGAGATTTTGACTTGCGTTAAATTGAATAAGCCCTCTTAAGAGCCAAATGGTGTCAAATAAAATTGCAAGTTACATGTGTGACTTGTATTGGTGAAAAGAGTATTTTCACATTTATTTTTGCTCTTTAAATGCATGAAAAATGGCTTGTGATATTTTATTGTAGATATAAAATAATAAAGTAAACATGTTTCGAATATAAGTCTATCAAAAAATCTTAGATAAAGCTGATAATTTATACTCTATAAAAATTACAAGACCATATCAGTAATTTTTTTTTAATATATAATAAAAAAAATCTTGTGTGGTTTTATGAAACCATGGTAAAAGTGAAACTTTTTTTCACACTATAGACATTTAACTAAAAATTATCGTTTTTGTACGATAATTATCGTACGTATCGTGCGTCACGCGACATGCGCTACACTGACCTAAAAGTTCGAGACGATGTAGTAATAAAAGTTTCACTTTAAAAATATTTTTTATAAAAATTATAACCCTGTTTGCAGAACGTTCAACCCGTAAATGTGAATATTATATAGGTCGTTAAAATTCAATTGTTAGTGGCCCCCGCTGGGCGAATCTTACCCCCGTTGTAATAAGTCCATTGAAACTGCATAATTGCAAATCATTTGAGGGTTTATAGACCCCACAGTGAAGTAGTGAAATTAAGATAATTTAGTGCGAATTAATTGTTTCTGAAGGGCACTAAATGGGCGCGATTATGTAATTTCTTTGAACTCTTTCTGTGTGCATCTGTAGCAAAAATATACACTTGTTTCTTATTTGTATGAAATATCGAATAGCATTTAATTTATATTTTTTATATTAGAATAATGGAAATTGATGTATTATAATTGTATAACAAAACACCTCATTTCAATCATCTGTAATTATTATTGAGTATGATTATTGCTAATTGTGCAATGAAACATTTAAAAGGACAAGTCAAAATATATGGAAGTATAAGCACAATATAAGTTAATATCTCTACTTTAATGAAAGTACACGTTAAGAAATAACAAAAAAGCTACAACTACATGAAAATTCTATTCACTATACCTACAATAAAAGTTCTTCATAAATTAGAATCTTCTATACTACCCATAACAAAAATCCAAAGATATTGAATAGAATAAATTAAGGAATATTGCCAATAAAATGGCCCCCAATCAGAGCACCCCCTGGAAGTAATGCAGTCGTTAATATTCTTATTTCTTACTTTACGGACAGTATTGAATCAAACACGGTAATAATGTGGAGACGGGATTAAGGCCGTGTACGCGGTCCGTGCGCTGTTTGGCTCAAATATGTGATTTTTCAAACCAGATTGTCCTTCAACCACTTATCTTACAAACATATGAATTACTAATAATTTTAGGAAATTTTATTGTCTATATAGTTAGTTAAGAGTTTTTTTCAATTAATACAGTATTTGTGAATACCATGAAGATAACTGAGCCGATGATTACTTGATTTCACTTTTAGTGTCAATTTCGAAGCTAAAAATATCTGAAATTGCTGACAGATCTAACACACATTTTTTTTTAACTAACTGCAAAAATCCTTATTAAAATAGTTAGTTAAAATATTTTTTTATTTTGGACTCCTAACTTACGAAATTAAAATCCGAACAATGTGAATTTTTTTAGAAATAATAGTCGACAAAATGATTATTTTCACCAAGATATTTGACTTAGTTGAATATAATTTATACATATTGTAATAAAAGAACGTATTACTTATAAGATAAAATTTAAAAAATCAACTAAGGTACCTCTATTATTTTTCTACAATTTTTTTTAAAGTACTATAAAACACTGCGCGCGACCCGATTAAAATCAGTCGGCAGCGAGCCTTTCCAGAGAGAGGACATGTTGCTCGGCGCTCTCCTGTGGACCCTGTTCATAGTAAAAGGATAGCGCAAGCCGCGATCTATCGTAATAGATCGCGGAGATTTTGACTTGCGTTAAATTGAATAAGCCCTCTTAAGTAATTGGTAGTAGAACCAAGCGGGATTCAACTATAATATCATTGGTTCCGTATCTATACCTATACTTAAATATTTTAGTTTTCAGGCCTCGACATTTTGACGGACTTTTCGCTGTAAGAGCAAAAAGATATAATTTAAAATACATATATGCAAAACGTTACGTACCTAAATATGTACAAAAAAAACTACGATCTAATATTCTCTATGAAATGGTTAGTAATGTACCACAACTTTTTATACTCAAATATCACTCGAAAAGAGCTTTAGCTTGAGCTCTCAATCCTCTTCATTAGCACCCTCTTAATTCTGTAGAGAAATTCCCTATAACTTATCCCAAACACGTGGCATTTTAATCTTAGTAAATACTCCCTAACAACAAGGCTCTAAGAATAATATTTTTGCAATCCTTTGCAACGTGGTTTGCGGTTTTTCTTAAATAAAACGAACGTCATAACATTTTGTTGTTTGTATGAAATATTTAACATATGAAGATATAAAAATAATACATGCCTATATTCTAGTTACTTCATAATAAAATACCAATAATCTTTAAATATACCTTAACTGAGCATTGCAGACTATAGCAGTTTTTTGAGAAAGTATCAAGCAAAGTACTAGGCAGGATTATATCCCTTTTCCAGTTCAATATTCAATCCTCAATCCTCCTTCAATGTAATCCGCTCTTTATCTCGCCCCTTTTTAAATACTTGGCACGATATTCATAAGGAGTTTCCTAACTTCGTAAATACTTATGCATGCTGGTGGTTATATACAGTCAAAAACCGATCTATTACCACCTACTTTCTTCTTTTAAGATCCCAATTTACTCATCATACAAAATCATTATTTAAGAACCTATTTCTAATAATTCCATCTCCCTTATTATTTCTTCGCAGTTTCACAAAAGTAATCCCCAAAAACGGGAAACCATAAGCAGTATTGGTTATCTGTCAATTAGTTAAGTAAATCTGATGTGAAATGTATGTATCAGCGACGAACGTAATTGGGATTTGATGCCGGCCTGATAAGTCGTCTGGCCGTGATTGAATGTAGCGGTTTTTGGATGTTCTGTGTCTGTCTGTTCATATTGAGTCAAAGTAATGAACATTTTTGATTTGTTTTATATCTGTGTTGGAATTCTAACGCGGACAATATAAGAATTGTAAAGTTCGCTTTATTCCACGGAAGTAATTGTAAATCTGATATATCTAAAGTCTGTTATGATTCTTCAATAAGTTCGTAAATAATTCTAAAATTTAACCATCTCATTTTAAATAACAGCCTACTAAAAATACGATTTCAGTCTACTAGGTAACTCTACTGGCGACCTACATAAAAGCTCTTAAACTCGCATTTAACTCGAAATTTTATGAATAAGCTCTCTATCTTAATTCGGGACAAAACGCATAATAGCAATGTAATGAATACACCACAATAGCGCGGATAATTAAAAGCAATTAAGCCACGATAATACGCTATCACAACCCTTTGGAAGTTTTGCTTACCGCTAATGACGTCACGATGACATAGAACGGGTAATAATTACAAGAAATCGGGGTAATTCGGGACGCTGAGTGTGGCAAGGTTTTTGCTCGTTAGACGTGTGTGGACGCAGTTTTGGCGATGCTGGTGTATAAATATTAAATTCGTTTAAACGGCTTTGTTTCTAAAAGAATTTTTATTTGAAAGTGAAGTACCAGAAAATTGGTTGTGATTGTTCATATCACTTTATCTGCTATTGAATATAAGTATAATACATAAAACCTACTAAACATTTTAAACATCAAGTAAGATTATTATTTATGTACTACGGCAGCAATTCTTACATAGTATAAATAGGTACCTATTTTAGATTTTATTTTAGTTATCCTTTGAGACTCTTAGAATATCCTGAAAGAGATAAAAATGTCAACTAACTATAGCACGTAAAACAGAAGGGTTTAAAAGTATAAAACGCGAACACTAAGGGCACTAATTCACACACCATTGAACAGAGAAATGCCATGTCATCGGTGTTCAGATTGCCAGCGAACCATGTGAAAGGATTTTTATAGCCACGGCAGCTATAATAGAGACAATAAAGAAATATCTTATTCCTCTTCGAATGAGATTTGCTAAACGTATTTTTGTGATAGAACAAAGTATGACAAAAACATAAGGGGATATTATAATAATACAATGGAACGGAATGAGAAGAAAGGCTGATTTGAGTAATTCAGATTCCGATTGTCTTTACAGGCGGAAGAAAATGCGGTCTACTTCAACATAGATTTAATGGAGATATTATTATAATTGAAAAATATATTTGGACAGTATATGGATGACGCCATTGGAAAATTCAATAAAAATATTAGTATTTTTATTTTATATCTATGTCAGCGGCTATATAGCAATAGCCACTGACCTGATTTATATGTGATAGTTAAGGTTTGTGATGGTAAAAATAATTACAATATATTGGTGTATCGCAAGCAACGTGTATTCTGATATAAGCTGAATCATCCTCCCTACATCAAAGATGGCGTATAAGCGAGATGTAAGCTTAATTTTCATATCAACGCCTCACAACAAAACATTCGTGCAATCGAACAAAAGATTTACGACTATAACCAAGTAGCAGATTAGCTCAGCTGGAAGCCTCCAAACAATGCGACAATTAGACAATGAAGACGCCACGTGAATAGCTTAATCTACAAGCAAACGATGTTAACATTTCTCGTCTTATCCTCTACGGGGCGGGCAAACGAGCGGACGACCCGCAGAATTTCAAATAAACGCTTTGAATGCACCAATTCATTGCTTTGCTAATGTGCAGGTGTTGTTGGAAGAAAAAGGAAAGTTAAATACGAGGGCTGTCTAGTGTCAAGTGACAGCTTTTGCTATTTACACCAAATTGTAAGATCGACTCGTTTGCTGACAGATTTTTGGGAATTTTGTATTAAATAACACAAAGCTAAAATCCAATCAGCTTTATTATAATATATTGTTTGGTTCTTATCTCGTTATATTTGAGTTACGACTCAACGTAGACAAGGGGAGGCCCTCAGACACTGTGATTTACTGGACATCGGCAAATAACTACTTCGAAGCAAATACAAAGAAATTAATTGAGAAACTAGTATCATAAACATTAAAGATAAAATAATAGACAATATTTACCGGCATACAATATTATGGACATTACACAAAAACATGTTCCTCTATTCTATGAAGATCTTATTAACTGCACGATATATCATATAATATTATGAACTTGTAACGAGATATCAAAAGTATTGTAGTTAAAATAGTAATAATATAATATCAATATATATATATATATATATGTATATTCTTATAAAATGTACCATTCTTAATAGTACATGTAAATAACAGAAAAGGCCTAGATATCAGTTTCAATTAATTATTTATCACATTTATCATTATATGTATATTTTTCGCGCTCGTTTACATAGGTTCCATTGAGGTTGTCTTCGCGGCCTGATTCCGTCGCAAATCTTAGCAAGCGTCATTTGCACTTTCGCAGAAAAACATCGTCACAAAATGAAAAATGAAATTTCACCGACAGACCACACCACAATGCTTATTGTTGGCTTAACCGCATTCAGCCAAAGTAATGATTTCCATTCCAAACCTTAAGATTGAAATGTTTTCTTTATAAGTATAGGCATGTGCTTTTGTTGTACTATGTACCTACTGAAAAATAAGGGTGATGTTTCATTGTATTCAAAATTTTCCTTTTATATACCGCAGTAAGGTTTTACAGGCTCGTTTAATACAGATACCGGTAGTAATATACATGTCGCAGATAATATATTGTACACGGAATAAGTTTTCAGTATTCTTCGAAACAATATGTACAGAACTTATGTATAAAATTGTACATAAAAACTGCGTATTACCTACATTAGTAAAATGTATTCCATCTTCAAAGCTTTCACAAATGGCACGGAAATTATAAGAAATGTATAGACTTATGTATAGATATCAGTTGTCAGAAGTGAAATGCGCAATCTGAAAACCGTATCCTATTTCCGACAGCGTCAATCTAAAAAAATAAGCCGTTATTTTGCAAATATGCTGTGATATTTGTATTTGAATTTACATTTATTTTGTAAACTAGATGACCCACGCAACTTCGTCTGCTCTTAAAAGAAATATTGTTTCCCATTTGAAAATTATCTCATCTTGTTTTGGTCGTAATTGTACATAACCTTCTTCGATAAGATAGTTCAAATAAACAACTCTAATTAAATCGTTACCTAATTAAAAATAACTCGAAACTTGTCTTAATCTTCTAGAATTTAGATTAAAATAACTTGTAACATGAAACTTGAAGCAGTTACACATACACATAACATTATCCACAGGATTCAGGGAATCTCTGCTAGTGACATAAATCGTCTCCCGTATGCCGTGGTTTCTCGCAGACCCATAAATACACGCCTCGTGTGACCACACCTCTTCCGCTCACCACTATTGTTTTCCGATTATTAACAAGCTGTTATAACAGCGATTTATTAGGACAATTGAAAGCGAAGAATCGTATGTAAATTGAATTTCCTTCATTGAGGAATAAAATAAAAGTAAGGTACCACGAAGAAAAAAAAGTAAGGTAAACTTTACGTAGTAACTATTTACTTATTTAGTGAGCTGTGTTTAAACTGCCGAAACTATGTTGTTAAAAGATAGGACAATCTCTATCGATTGTGTATCGGGTGTAAACTTATCAATTAGAATTTTAGTACTAAATTTTGAAATTACATAATATACATGCTGATGTCGGTTATGTGAACCAATAAGATTTTCCGATATATTCAACGCGGCTAAGAAGGTTTTCAGTTCAAAAAACAACAAAAAAGTTCCTTATTATAGTGTGAAGTTAAAATTACCATGGAAGTAAAAAAAACTGTGAATAATCTTAGATAAAAAGAGTTTTATCTATAATTAAAATGGAGGTGGCTGACATTTCCATGTAAAAATAGCCAGTTTAATTATAGCACAGACTAATAATAATATACTACGTATACAACAGACGGTTCACTCCATACAAAAAAAGTTGCACTATGAATTTGCGCAATTAAAGCGCCAGTGGGGAAAAAACGTACTACATGTTCGATTATATCTCTTGGTCTTTTGCTTTTAACACACTAGATGGCACGTTAAACACAGACTTGAAGTTCTTTTCCTTCCAGAGCCACTAGATGGCACTAATGTAAATATATGTACACGTACCTTTTATTTTCAAGTCTGTGGCGTCAAGTGTCAATCAACATAATAATAAAAATAAATACCTACCTAGGTACCTACTCGGATTTTTAAATAAACAAAGTAAACTGACTTATTTAGTCACAGAGTACATTAATATGACTGGTACCTATTTAGTTCAGTTTATTTACGAGATTCTGTCAAAACCAAAACGAGAAGCTTTGTTTGTTTTCGTTTTTAATTGTTGACTAATATTTTAAAAATAAGTGCTAAATATGGTTTATGGATGGACTGTGAGGTTATGTAGAATCTACAGGCAGAAAATAAGCTTTATATGGTAAACTGATATTTTCTCAGAACATAAATTTTTACAAACATGATTTTTAATGATTGGTTTATGGATTTGTAACCCAATATAAGATTGTTTTATTACAGACTTATTGCTTATGTTCGCAATAACAAATTTGTTCAAGAGAGGAGAAGAATTAATCCATCCCAAATGTAAATAATAATACGATTCTCCACAAAAACATTGTAGACACAAGAAAGGGATTTCTACATTTGCTACTAAGAAGGATATGGGATCATGAAGGATTTCATCTGTTTTAATACCAGTAAAATGGAATGAGCGCCGTGGCCGTGACTGTGTTTGGTACATAAAGAATGACAAACATTCAACTTGAAATTATGAGTGCATTACGGGCAAGGGCACAATAAGTTGCCCTTTGACTAAGATGTTCTTAATTTTAAGGAACACGAAAATGGATGGCTAGAATAGGTATAATCGCATACATAGTATTTATTTCTAGTCTGTTGTATAAATAATCAAAGACTACAAAAATATAATGAACTATGTCTTTAATATTAATTCTACAGTTTACAGTGTACTGTGTAGTGTGTAATCTATTGTATGTGTGCGTCTAGAATATATAGTCCTGTTGTTCTACAGTTTAAGCAGTTCAATACAAGCTTACAGTCGAGTCAAGTGTTTCACTAACCACCAACCATTGCATGGCAACCCTGCCAGTTTTGTAAATTGTAGTCTACCTAACCTGACTGTTGGTTTTGATTTGTATCACACAAAAAATACTATACCAAATTTCAAGAAATAAGAATTAAATATTTGATTAAATTTTACTACTATACAGGAGCTTATACATGAAACATGACCAAAGCAGGGCTTTGGAGAAAGTGTGTATGGACAAAGACCACAATACATATGGTGCGGACAACTGCATGAAAAGCATGCAGTAAGAGACATTAAATAAATAAATAAATAAAACACATTTATTGTCAAGATCACAACACAAGATACATTTATAAACAAAAAGAAATAAAAAGAAAAATAATTAAATAAAAATAATCTTATTCCTAAGAACTGTAATGTGGCAGTGAGTGACCTGATAAATGGAGCCAACTCAGTATATGATGGCAATGTGATTAATACCTTACCACCACTGATTTTCAGTGACCCCAAGTGACTATTGGAGTTTCAGTCTAGAATTGTATATAATGATAATTTAACATGAGTATATTATGTGAAAGATATATTTCTATTAATATGATAGATACTAATAAATAAATACATCAGTTAAAACATGTAATATAGGTAGCTGGTAGATATAACTATATACTTAATGTAAATAAATAAATAAAATGAAATTATGTATATGTTACCGGAAATGTATGAAATCAAGGAATTGTATACAAATCCTAGTGGTTTAAGGACGCTGTCACAAATCTGCGTTACTCAAATTTAGGTATCTAACGTCGCCACGTGGTTCGCGGGAACATCACGCTCACGTAAACATAGCGCATTCCATTTTATAGACCATCTTCATACTTGATATTATTTTTAATTTATTACGAATTTTAAAAATTCATTTTTATACTTTTATTAGTAACTAGGTAGGTACAATTATTGTGATAAGTATGTTAGTAACTAACTTTAAAAAAGTGTGTGTTTTACAAAACCTCTAGGAATTGTATGCAATATCTAGAAGCTTTTTAAGAAATGTTTAAAATATGTACTTTTTTAAGAATTATCATACATATTATTATGTTACCGGCAATGTATTAAATCCGGCATTGTATACAATTCTTAGAAAATATGTATGTATGTTATATGTATGTTATTCCGAGTTACGGTCCGAATTAAATAAATTAGATTCGTCACATTACCTAGGAAATCTGAACTTTTCCTAAGGAGCAAACACATATTTTGCAAATGTGGATGGTTTTTGGGGAAGCTATTACCCGAGGTCAAAACTAAAATCCAAGATGGCGCCGACGAAAATTTTACATCTTTTCGTCATGGGTGTCATTTTCATGGTTTTTGGGGTAGCTATTAATCAATATGAGGTCAAAACTATAATCCAAGATGGCGTTGATGAAAATTTGACTTTTTTTCGTGATGGGTGTCATTTTCATGGTTTTTGGGGTAGCTATTAACGAATATGAGGTCAAAACTAAAATCCAAGATGGCGCCGACAAAAAATTTACATCTTTTCGTCATGGGTGTCATTTTCATGGTTTTTGGGGTAGCTATTAAACAATATGAGGTCAAAATTAAAATCCAAGATGGCGCCGACGAAAATTTTACATGTTTTCGTCATGGGTGTCTTTTTCAAGGTTTTTGGGGTAGCTATTAACCAATATGAGGTCAGAACTAAAATCCAAGATGGCGCCAACGACAATTCCTAAACATTTATTTCAATGCTCTTTAAGATTATTTCTCTCTCTCTCTCTCGTAGTATATAAGAATTCGACTATACAGGGTGCCCCACTATCGGTATACTAAGTGCTAAGGGACTTGTAGTTTTGCAAACCCTAATCACGTAAAAATACTTAAACAACAAAATTACATCAAAAAAATTTTGCTAAATTTTTCCTGAAAATCCATGTTTTCTTCTCTAACTTCGTGCAGCCGGCATATACCGTTTCGCTAATGTGATTATTTTGTCTACGAAAACATAATTAAACGATAGCTCACGTGCGGGTGACAAAGTTGGGCGGGTTGCATTTACGGGGTGTACACAAAGAGTTTTATGAATTAATCTAATTGAAAAAAAAGATACACCTGGCATTTTATAAGTATTTTTTACGTACTTAGCGTATGCAAAGCTATAACCTATACAGAGTGTGAGTGGGACAGTCTTAAAAATAATTTTAAAGAGATACATCATTTAAAGAGACACACCTAAAACCACAAAAATGACACCCATGACGAAAATATGTCAAATTTTTCGTCGGCGCCATCTTGGATTTTAGTTTTGACCTCATATTGGTTAATAGCTACCCCAAAAACCATGAAAATGACACCCATGACGAAAAGATGTAAAATTTTCGTCAGCGCCATTTTGGATTTCAGTTTTGACCTCATATTCGTTAATAGCTACCCCAAAAACCATGAAAATGACACCCATGACGAAAAGATGTAAAAGTTTCGTCGGCGCCATCTTGGATTATAATGTTGACCTCATATTCGTTAATAGATACCCCAATAACCATGAAAATGACACCCATGACGAAAATATGTAAAATTTTCGTCGGCGCCATCTTGGATTTTAATTTTGACCTCATATTGTTTAATAACTACCCCAAAAACCATGAAAATGACACCCATGACGAAAAGATGTAAATTTTTTGTCGGCGCCATTTTGGATTTAAGTTTTGTCAAATTGCTTTACCCCACCAATCCGTTCAACAACCCATAAAAAAGGGGATCTCAGTCAACGTAATTTTTAAAACATAATTTTAAATTACAAATAATTTGAATATGAAACTTATACAGTTTACTCTTACTTATAAAGTATCAAATATTTCAAATCACAAAAACGACAGTGCACGCACAATAATCTTTTTCTTATTCGTTTTTATTTTTGGGACGAGGAGCGATACACCCGTCCTTCCAAGAGCGCTTCTGAGCGCGGTCTGACGACCCGCGAGAGCAAAATGTATGAAGAAATCGACAAGTATTTTTAATTTAGCTAATAATTGAAATAAAATTTTGATTTAGATACAAAAAAATTATCATAATCTATAAAGGACTATATATCCCTCAATAATGTATAGGTAAGAAGATAGATTAGGCTTTTACTTTTCTTAAAATGGTACCGTTTTAGACCCCATTTTTTTGCATTTTATGCGATTATTGTGCTGGGAAAATCGTATTTCAGCGACAATTTTGTATAACGTCGTACAATTTTTATAAGATGAACGTAGAGCTGAATATATTATCTTTAAATTAAGATATTACTATGTTCTCACGTGTAATTGCTTTAAGTTAAAATGGTACCGAAAAACAGCGTGTTTTTGTAAAAATCCGTAATAGCACCCTTAAGATCCGAATATAAGTCGAAATGCAACGGCGTGATAATAGAATGAGACCAATTTTATAATAAACTAGCAGTCCGCCCCAATGATATTATATATAGAAACAAGAGGTAGATACGTTACCAACGCACCAAAACGTAAACCGTGAATTGGTCCTAATTGGGACCAGTGGAATCAGTCAGATTGTGACTTGTGACAGCGAACGTACATGCTGATATAAACGTTAAAATTATCAATAATGCCTTCTTGTGTGTTCAGAAAGTGCACAAATTACGATAGTAAAATAAAAAAAGATAGAGGAATATCATATCACAGGTAAATGTATTAAAATATTATAATTTTAGAGCAAAAATAACAATTTGCAATTATTAATGAATGACATTTGCTTGACACTTGTATTGAAATAATGAAAGGGATAAAACATTGCTTCAATCACTAGTGTGACAAAGCTAGCGCACACTGTGTTCAAAGATTATCATGTAGATACGATTATTGAAAATAGAACGGCTATTTTATTAATTTCGATTTGGGTAAATACTTGATTATTTTTATATTTAAATCCACACAGTGCATGTAATTAACAAATATATCTATTTATTATATACAATGAAATCGTGATGGCAAAAATGTTTGTTTGCAAAAATGATGTTGAATATACGTATACATTAAAGAAAAGATTATCGCTACTGACGAAAAATGCTATTTGCTTTTCTGTAAATAGCTATTGAACATACATTTTATTTGTGTTTTAGATAAAAAAGGCTTATACTTCATCCTTTCTTTTATTTCATACTTTTTTTCATCTAGGCACCACTATTATTATATCCTACAAGTTGGAGTGATGACCTTGTACGGGTTCCGGGAACTGCCTTGAAACGAATAGCGTAAGATCGGTCCGTATGGAGTTCTATAAGGAGGACTATGCTCAGCAGTGGGTGTTTATCGGGTGAAATGATGATGACCGAAAACGAACACCACAGCTAGTAATAAATGCTTAATACAGTTATATCTCCAAAAAAGTTTTTTCATTTTAATACAACTTCATAATAATAATTAAATAGTAAATGAAATTGTCACATTTGTTTACGTGTGCAGGAAACGTAACATCTATAACATTGAACCTTCTGTGTCGTTAGTCTATGCCAATTGCCATGGCAACTATTTGTTTATTTATATTTAATTGGTGAATTCTTGTGACTTTTGCTTACACCTGCGCGGAAGTGACAAACTATCTTTGTCTTTTTTGTTTATATCATTTTATTAGAGCCATCTCTCTTATACAGTCTGTCAATGTAGTAAATTAAGTAAAATGAAACTTGTATTTGTGTGTGCCTGACACTGCATAGGAAGCATTTTTTTGGATATCTTGTGAGTATATAACGTATCTATACATAAAATATCATTGGTCCGCCCCGGCTAATAACAATATGTTCATATTATCTTACTAATTAACATTTCTTAAATCAACTTATATTCAATCAAATCAAATTTTCATTTGGTAAGTAATCAGTCCCCTCGTCCTGCTGACCCCGTGTACATGTCGCAGTCGGATTGTATAATCCGCCGTATTACAAACGGCCGGCATTTTGTAATATGCCGAAATTCGTCTTTTTCAAAAATTCTACAAAAAGACGGTCGCGAGCCGACGGAGCCCCACGAAGTGGGGCTCCTATTTCTGTATAGTTTTAAAAAACACGAACCTAACCTAACCCACCCCCTTATCCAAACCAAAAAATTCTGATTACGAATTTTTGGCATATTACAAAATGCCGGCCGTTTGTAATTCGGCGGATTATACAATCCGATTGCGACATACATACCCCTCGTCCCGCGTACCTTCCAATATCTTAGATGTTTTACATTTCCGATTGTTAGTTAGGAAATGTATAGATTTCCTAGGAAATGTGTACTATAAAATGATTTATTTCACACATTTCCGTGCGATTTTAGGAATTACATACATTTCCTAGGAATTTTATACAATGACGGATTACATACATTTCCGTTAACATATACAATGTTTATAATAATTAAGTATAATGATAAATAGGCAGAAAATAAATGTCTATATAATGTTATGTTATATTATAACCAGTAAATAAAATAAATATTTAATTAAAGTTTATGTGTAAACTGTAATTCGATACAAATGCACTAAGGGTTAGAACAGGATTTTAAAATATGTTTCCGGTATTGGAAACGAAAATTATTAATATTTGTCAAACTGGTTAATGGTGGTGGAATGTTGTTCCAACACAGTGGCATTGTATCGAAAGCTACCCTTGAAAGCTGCTGAGTGGTGCTTGGGTATGGACAGCTGTTTACAGTTTGCAGACCTGGCTAGGTAGTTTAAGGCACTTCGTTCACCTACCCATAAGAAGCTACAGCAAATGTGATGCTTCCTTGTGGATTATGTATATCTACAGATCACCCATATTTGGCAATCTCGCTTCACCTAATGGCCTTGTCTGTTCAAGCCGAAATGAATTAATTACCTACTGCAAAAATTAAATAATTTAGATTACCTGGAAAGGACAAGGAAAATAAACTTTAAACAAGTGTTCGACCGATTATTACCAAGTAGGTAGGTAAATAAATTAATGACAAGACAAGGTAATCAATTAATGCTAATAATTTCCTAAAGAAAACATTTTTTTCAAAATTTTCACATAATAGGTACTTAACTAGGTACTAGACTCAAAAGTTTATGATAAGTCAATGAATGATAAATAGAATATGTTTAAGTAAAATGAAGTAGTTTATTTTACAATAAATTAATCTTATAAATTACCAACTTTCATTCTGCGGCTTCAACCGTGTGCCTTATTCAATCCCTGTTCCTACCCCTTGAATCCTATTTATGCAACAAAATTGAGATGTCCTTTTTCAACGTAGGTATGTACATATATCGAAATTTCCGTCAAAATCGGTTCAGACGCGTGCGGGAATACCTATTTTCTCGTGGTCCCACTATTTTGTCCTACTATGACGGAGTAACTTTCGTATTTATCTACAAAACAGAAATTATTTGATTGTTTGTTTGTTTGTATTGGATAGGATCCGAAACTACTGGACTGATTTGAAAAATTCTTTCATCATTCGAAGCAAAAATTATACCTACCTGATGAACATAGGCTACTTTTTATAACGGGACAAGTGATAACTGCGTTAAAAACAACCGACTTCAAACTTGCACTTGCAAAATTTACAAATACCTACAGACAAAAATGCTCATAAAATAAAAACTACTGGGCCTATCCGAATAAAATTTTTATGGGACCAATTCGACACCATCCCGCATCGAACAAAAAAAGAATCACGTAAATCGGTTCTGAAACCTCGGAGTAATCGGTGTACATACATAAAAAAAAAATATACCGGCCGAATTGATAACCTCCTCCTTTTTTTTGAAGTCGGTTAAAAATACTTCATTCTTATGGGAATCGATGTCGAAATATTTAATTTTAGGCGCATAAAGAAAAAAAACGCAAAGGATCATTCAAAACCTTTTCTACGGTTTAAATCTCAAAACTTTTTGGTTCATACTTCATATTATAAAGGTAATCTGATAGGATTATTTAGAAAATAAAACAAGATGACGTAGTATTATGGTATTTAACTTTAGTTTCGATTTATTATCAATAATGATGATTTCTTGATATTCTTAACGACGCGGTTGGCGCAGTTGTAAAGTAACTGCCTACTGAGCCGACGGTCCCGGGTTCGATCCCCGGTCAGGGCAAATATTTGTGTGATGTACTTGATTATTTGTTTTTGGGTCTGGGTGTTATCTATATATGTATTTATAAAATATTATATTATTTGTTATATATTATATTTATCGTCGTCTAGTACCCACAACATAAGCCTTAATTGAGATTACTGTGGGACTAGGTCGATTTGTGTAATATTGTCCTTTAATATTTATTTATAATTTATATATAATTAAATGTGACTAGAAATAATATACTTACTACGGTTTAAGCGTTTAAGTATAGGTTGTATCGTAGTATATTATTATTAGTCTGTGGTTGTATATTATTTTGTAATGAGATCTTGCAATCAAATATTCACACAATCTCGCAAGTTTTCCGACAATTCATTTTTCGTATGAAAATTATCAATACACTAGGTACCTACCTAATATAGGCCGCTACAGGAACGCAGTTTGTAATAATTAATAACGGCTTTAGCCCATTTACAATATTTTTATAGGTGGCAAAGGCAATGAGACTATGTATTAAAAACGTAGTATATTATTATTAGTCTGTGGTCTGTGATAACATTATTATTAGTCTGTGTTAAAAACGTGAAAAGTAACGTAAAAAGTCTGTAGTGCCATCTATTATTCGTTTAGCATCGCCAAATCGGAGGAGAATAACTTGTTTATAGTAGTTTCATGAGATGGCGTTGTTTTGAATATAAACTTTTCTGTAAAATTAGTTAAAATCGAGCGAAAATGAAATTAAATAGGTAGGTTCCATTTACAAAAGTATGTAAAAAATTATAAAAAGCAATGAAATTGCAATTAAATCTAATTTTATTTTTTGCTGGTTAAAATGATACACTTAGCGGCATCTATTGGTAGTCGGATGGCATTAATCCAGTTTTGTATGTAATGAACCAGACATGATTATAGACTCTTTTCAAGACTATTTTTATCTTTGTAAAAATTCAATTTAATTTTCATCAAACGCGATGAATTTATTGAAGTGAAAATTATTCCAATTTGTGAAGGTCGCCCGAAGCCACGTTTCGATTAATACAACTTTCCGACCAATATAAAGATAATAGATTGTTATAAAACTTTTGTGGGGAAATGGAGTTTATTCTTGTATTGTACAATTGTTATATAAATATTTATAACTAGCTTACCGCCGGCGGCTTCGCCCGCTTTGACTTAAGCCTAATAAATTATATACTAAAACCTTCCTCTTAAATCACTCTATCTATTAAAAAAACCGCATCAAAATCCGTTGCGTATTTTGAAAGATTTAAGCATACAAAAGGACATAGGGACAGAGAAAGTGACTTTGTTTTATACTATGTAGTGATGATGAGTTAAATAATAACGGAGCTAATTTCAACAATGGCGGTACAGACGAACTTATCACAAGCCATATGTAATGATGCTCTTAAACTCTAATTAAACAATCAGGTACCTAACTATCTATTGTTAATTTTAGCATGAGTAGCAGTGTCAACATAAAGATTTAATTACTCTATAACTTTCCATAGAGGTCTATCAATACTGGTTCTATTTAAATAAAGGCCAAACCAATCAAGAAACTATGTCATTTACTAAGAATGACCCTGTTACAAAAGGACTATGTGAAAACTTTGCACGACATTAATATTCAGATTCACGTTAAAGGGTAACATATAAAGGCAACGACACAAAGAACCAAAGGTCGGAAGCGAAGGGACAAAAAGCAGTCTATTGACTGTCTTATCAGGACTGGTGATTGATAAAGGGACGCTATAGAACACGTCTTGTTCGACGCGTGAATTGTCCCTATATGGGAGGCTTTTGTGTGAACCTTTGCTATTTTGGGAAAATATTTAATGGTATCATCTAGTGTTTTGGCTGCTACGTTTTATCTAAATGTAATAAAGAGAATATACCTAGAGTTTTACTACTGCAATCGATTTCAATATTCATGAAGAAGACAAATATAAAATGTAACTTTTATGTAATAATTGAAATTAACAAACTGTTACTGATTATAACTTTTGACGATGAATAATTGTAAGTTGTATATAAATTGGAATAAATTAATAAGTTGTTACTTATCATACCTTAGTTACAATTCCAAGTCTATAGTGAATAGTCTATTCTCCATCCAACAATATCACAACAGTTCCTTAGATAATGTCTACAATCTTGTACCTAAGTCTTTGAATTCACGTGGCAGTATGTAGCCACGCACCACAACGCGTTTCCGATACATAACAATAAATATGCCTGACTGAATGTTCGTTTGCTTCCGACAGCGTGCTTGCCATGGATGGGTATCTGTGGATGTGTTTTTGCTGTAGCAAATTAGTAGATGAAGGGAATTTTAATAAAATATAGGCCTTTCGTTGATATTGTCTTTGAAAGTGTTTAAAACCATAGAGTTTGCTTTATTGCCAGGATTTCTGAATCAACGATCGGGGTTTTAGCATTCTACATGTAAAATTTCATGACAATAGGTTTCTTAATTTAGTTGCGAAAACGTATTAAATAAAAATACTGGGGTGAAGGAAAGACTTTGAGATTTTATTAAATGTATCTATGTTTTCTTCATACAAAGTCGTAAATTTTAATATAACCATTGAGATAATATTAATATGGAGACGATACCGCCTACATCACTTATGTTCCACTCAACATACGTCATGTGGCGTAACTGCACTCAGTCGCTTGCTCGCTCATTGGCGCGAACGTCACGCTCATTTTTTATTTGTTTTAAAGTGAAACGCATCAAATATGCCTACGTGTGCGTTACGATATTGCACAAATAATACAAAGAATACGGAAAAGTGCAAAGGAATAACTTTTCATCAGTAAGTAACTAGATAATAATTTTTAAAACTTAGTTAGAGCAAAATTTTTGGCGGGCGACATTTTGTCATAGATTAAAAATTTAAGATATGACATTGGGCATGAACTAAGTGTTGTTAGTAATATTTGCTGGCGTATATTTTTATAGTATAAAATAATAATTTTACACCGGAAGGAAGTTAGCGCGGAAAGTTTTTTTTTTATTATTATTAATATCTCAAAAAATTGCTCCTTAAATGCTCCATCAGAATCTGTAATTGCTCCACTTCTATAATTATTAGTTTATTTATAATTAATTTTTAAAAAAATCCAAATACTGAAAACTTGATTTCCCTATAGAATGAAAAATATTCACTTTTCATAAAAAAATTTTTTCCAAAAAAATTGCTCCCGATTTGCTCTATCAATTACAAAAAAAATTATTTAATTTTGATAATTTTTACAATAATTAACTGAAAAACTATGTTTGCATAGTAAACTACTGCGCTGTGACGTCATCAATTATTGTCGTTGCGACGCATAAGGGCCATATTTACATGTATCAGCACTGCAGCGATATGTATAGACCTTAATGTTTATGTTTTCTTATTTATATTATTCACTAGATTTCCGCCCGCGGCTTCGCCCGCGTTTTCATAGGAAAACCCGCATAGTTCCCGTTCCCGTGGGATTACCGGGATAAAACCTATCCTATGTGTTAATCCAAGTTACGGTCTATATGTGTGCTAAATTTCATTGTTATCGGTTCAGTAATATTTGCGTGAATGAGTAA
This sequence comes from Colias croceus, assembly GCF_905220415.1. Classification (NCBI taxonomy): domain Eukaryota; kingdom Metazoa; phylum Arthropoda; class Insecta; order Lepidoptera; family Pieridae; genus Colias; species Colias croceus. Next base: position 9,965,248 of record NC_059542.1, read on the forward strand.
CAAACACACACACATCCTCACAAACTTTCGCATTTATTATATTACTAGCGGTCCGCCCCGGCTTCGCCCGTGGTACATATTTCGCAATAAAAGGTAGCCTATGCTCTTTCTCAGGGTCTAAAGATTGTCTGTGCCAAATTTCATCAAAATCGGTATAGTAGTTTATGCGTGAAAACCATACATACATACATACAAACCTTTCCTCTTTATAATATTAGTATAGAAGTATAGATTAGTAGGATGGTATTACTTAAAAGGTTATTAATTATTATCATGTAATTATTTGGTTCTGATCACAGATCACACAAACTAAAGGGTTCTGATGATAAGAATAATAAGAAATAATTATAATTTTTGTTTTATTGAGTCTTCAAGTTAGGATTGCAGGTTCGAATGATAATAATTTTTGTATACCATCGTATATATTACATATAACATAATATGGAGACATTTCATCATGTCCACAACAATATCAAGGTTAGTAATAAATATTTCTACTATCAATTATCATCAAAGTATTAAATCGGTAATAAGTATTTTTATAATTGAATTTGAATTTCTGTTTACTATAAGAAAAATTAATAGGCACTTTTTATTTAAGGGTGTGAAGGGATTCAGTCAAGGAGTTTTAAATTATTGAAGAGTGGTAATTATTTAGAAGTAGGGTTCGCGAAAAAATTGAGCCCTACTTTTATATAATCACCTGAAAATTTTTCACTAGAGTATAAACTTAGATTACAAAATTATTTTGTAATCTTAGAGTATAAATAATAAAATATGTGCTAATCACAGGTGCTAATTATAAAGAATTTTATTTTTGACAAAAAGGTTTTACATACAAGACATAACTGCGTTAAAAACAACCGACTTCAAACTTGCACTTGCAACATTTACAAATACAGACAAAAATGCTCATAAAATAAAATACTGGGCCTATCCTAATAAAATTTTTATGGGACCAATTCGACACCATCCCGCATCGAACAAAAAAAGAATCACGTAAATGATTTATTAAATAATTCACAAAACACGAAGATTGAATTTGATATTTTTGGTTTTATGACATTCAAATGCTTTATAAATATAAATTTATAAATATAAAGAATATAAACATTCGATCACGAAATTATGCGGGTTCGAGTCCCGCCTCGTGATCGAATTATTTTTTCTATTCTTTATAAATTTATAAAACACGAAGATTTTAAAAATGTAACCAATGAACACAATCAATATTAGATTAATTGTAATGGTGTATAAAAAGTATTATGTCCTATGGAATTCTACTATGGGGCAGGGCAGCAGATATAGAAACTATATTTATCTTACAGAAAAGAGCCATTCGCTCTATATATAATTTACGTGCTCGGATCGTTCGATCTCTTTAAGAATACTGGTATCCTTACTGTACCATCACAGCATATATTTAATAATATTTTGCATGTACACAAAAACGCCGACTTACACACAAGAGTAGGAGATAAACACTGTTATGGCACAAGGAACAGAAATAAAATTGAAATGCCATTTTACCGGTTAGCCAAAGTTAAAAATTCATTTATGGGTCTAGGTATACGCTTTTACAACAGAATTCCACATTGTATTAAAGAGTTTGGTAGTGCTAAATTCAGGTAAAACTCATGTAAAAAATATATTAGTTCAGAGAGCCTATTATAGCATTAAGGAATATATGGAAGATGAAAATGTTACAGATTATGTAATATTGACATGATTTTAAAAGAGCAACTATTTAATATGATTAATTACCTTAAAATGACATTAATAAGTTTTATGCTGGGAATAATAATATTATTATTTAATACTTAGTACTTACCTTATGTTGCTATTAATTATACTCTAAGAATATCTAGGCGCCATATTTTAATTATTGAGTTTTCATCTAGCAAAATTTCAAGGAACAGATATTATTATGTACCTATTTAAATCATTCTTATTATAGGTATTTTTATAAACATTTCCCTACCCATCCCTAAACTCGTACGTTTATTCGTATTATTAAAACTTCAAGTAATTATCAATTAATTTGTGTTTCAGTCGTTTGTTTCATCTTTCGGTGTCAAGTTGCTATCGTTTGCGTTAGCGGGAACTACCTATGCGGGTTTTCCTTTGAAAACGCGGGCGAAGCCGCGGGCGGAAATCTAGTGAATAATATAAATAAGAAAACATAAACATTAAGGTCTATACATATCGCTGCAGTGCTGATACATGTAAATATGGCCCTTATGCGTCGCAACGACAATAATTGATGACGTCACAGCGCAGTAGTTTACTATGCAAACATAGTTTTTCAGTTAATTATTGTAAAAATTATCAAAATTAAATAATTTTTTTTGTAATTGATAGAGCAAATCGGGAGAAATTTTTTTGGAAAAAAATTTTTTTATGAAAAGTGAATATTTTTCATTCTATAGGGAAATCAAGTTTTCAGTATTTGGATTTTTTAAAAATTAATTATAAATGAACTAATAATTATAGAAGTGGAGCAATTACTGATTCTGATGGAGCATTTAAGGAGCAATTTTTTTGCAAAAAATTTTTTTATGAAAAGTGAATATTTTTCATTCTATAGGGAAATCAAGTTTTCAGTATTTGGATTTTTTTTTAAATTAATTATAAATAAACTAATAATTATAGAAGTGGAGCAATTACTGATTCTGATGGAGCATTTAAGGAGCAATTTTTTTGCAAAAAATTTTTTTATGAAAAGTGAATATTTTTCATTCTATAGGGAAATCAAGTTTTCAGTATTTGGATTTTTTTTAAAATTAATTAAAAATAAACTAATAATTATAGAAGTGGAGCAATTACTGATTCTGATGGAGCATTTAAGGAGCAATTTTTTTGCAAAAGAATTTTTTATGAAAAGTGTATATTTTTCATTCTATTGGGAAATCAAGTTTTCAGTATTTGGATTTTTTTTAAATTAATTATAAATAAACTAATAATTATAGAAGTGGAGCAATTACTGATTCTGATGGAGCATTTAAGGAGCAATTTTTTGAGATATTAATAATTAAAAAAAAAAACTTTCCGCGCTAACTTCCTTCCGGTTAATTTTACATATTTAGAAAAGCATAGACTGGTTGTTAATTGAAAAAAGGTGAAATCATGAAATATGAAAATCAATTACTCAATCACCAATTTTTTTTTGTTAATTGATTTTAATCAAGTTTTTAATTGATATTGTATAAGCTACTGACTTGAACGTATAATTGAATTATTATTTATTTATCTGCACTAATATTATAAAGAGGAAAACTTTGTTTGTTTGTTTGATTGTAATTAATAGGCTCATAAACTACTGGACCGATTTTGATGAAAGGAGAATGCCCATTTTTGATACTGGTTTTTCTCATGCATCAAGACAACAATACTATTAAAAAAAATCTCGGCAATTTAGAGGCCTTCTTACCATCGGAAAATATATTTTGAACAGGGAATGTTTAGTAAAATCTAATAAGACATGTAATTGTTTAGATCCGTTATTATAGATTTAGTGTCCATTACCGGTTACCACGGTAACCAAGCGGTAACTTATTACATTTACTATATTGTTTTCATTGAATTACAAAAAAAATCAATTAACATAAAATCACTCTTTAAGGTATTGTTTATACACTGTAGGTTGTTTTAACAAAGATAGTGAAGTAAAATAATATAAATATGTATATATAAAAAAAAATATTATTATGACATAGCTTGGTAGGTAACCAGTTATTTCTTATTTGTTTCTTTCTTCGAATATGTAGTGAAAAAATGATTCAAACAACAACAACAACAACAACAACATGTAAACCGAATAAAAACTCAATTGGCATTTTTAAGTAGGTATATATTTAGGTTTTCTTGAAATCCGTCCCGGAAGATTTCTGGTGCCTACCTACACTAGCCGATGAACAGATAGACTTTGTCTGAAAGCATAAGCTCTACGCATAGATTAAATATGTTAATCGAAAAATAACCTTTGGACGATAAAATGTTACCTAAATCACACATAAACCTAACTAAATCGGGGTTATTTAAGTTTTGAGGTTATTTCACATTTTTCTCAATATCTTGAAAACCCCTGTTTTTATCACAAAAAAATCAATTGATAAAAATCTTTTGAATATCGAAGAACCCTCCAAAACCACTCTGGCATTGACGCAACACTGTACTGTGGTCCATACTTTCATGGGCATTCTCCTTTGGCACAGACAATCTTATGACCCTGAGAAAGAACATAGGCTACTTTTTATTGCGAAATATGTGCCACGGGCGAAGCCGGGGCGGACCGCTAGTTCAGAGATAAGTAATTAATATTTTTTCTATTCAAGGTTTCCATGTCTGGGCCGTGAAGAAAGGGAAAAATTATTTTTTTTCTAAAAAAGGCTCAATTTGTAAGGAATAAAACTTCCCATAGCCCTGACTGAACCTAAAACACGAAAAAAATTAAATTATTCCATATGACGTCACTATATTTACATCATCCTATATTATATGCCAGATATTGTTAGCCCCGCGTAGTAAAGTCAGTTTATACCTAAAATAAATATTAAGTAAGTACAAAGAAAATTTCAAGTCAACGTGCATGTAAGGAGTGGCACCCAATAAAATAGACAGAATGAAACAAAGTGTCGCCTCTATAGCGGTGAGTCAGTGACATCGCATAATCTATGACTGTCTAGCCGTCATTCGCGCGCCCCGCGCCGCCGCGCTTGGCGCACAGATTTTGTTCGTGGTGTCTGCTCCATATTATTAATATTATCTCAATGAATATAACGAGTTAAGTTACGAGAGAATAGTTTCTCATTCAAAAACTACATTATTTCTGAAGTTCGAAATACGGGCGATTAAGTGATTAAAAATAATTAAATATCACACGGTTCAATCGTTTGAGTTACGGGATTAATATTATTAAACGAATAATTTCATTTATTTAATCTTCATACTATTAATTAATAGCACAGCAGTGTTAGGTATTATTATTAATACATATTTATAATACCTACTTACCAACAATAATGTTGTCAATGTAGAATATTTAGTTTTACTACAATACTTCATTAATACTATTGCATTTGATTAATATTTCTTTAAAACCAATTCAAAACTCAAAAAAATAAATTATAGATAAACCGTGTAGGTATCTAAACTTTTTTTTTCACATTCTAAAATTCCAATTTCAAACAATCTTCAGCCAGTCCAGTCTTTAACGTACAGATAAAATATAGCAGAGCATAGATAATAATATATCTCTATGATAAATTACGTTCAGAAAGCGCTTATCCAATGCTTTCCAACTCAGTGTAGCTATTAATTGCAGAGCCAGGCCGTTTGGCGCCGTTACCGTGTTCTTTCACTAACAAACATACGAACTACGCTAATAATGTGTTACTTGTTATGTCTGGTATTGCTGTTTATTTTGAACAGATAAACGAAATTTTATTTTATTATCTACAGGCAGACGCTTAAACCGAAATGTTTTTTTATAAGACTCTATTTGTTAATTGAAAATTAAATATTATTCTTCAAAAGAATAAAATATAATTAATAATGATTAAAAAATTGTCATTCCTTTACATACTAGGTATTTAAAAAAATAAAAAGTGTCATTATTTAATTTGTGGCATTATGAAACGGGCGCGCAGCGCGCAAGGCAGCGCGTAATAAAAGTATATTTTTTTTTATAAAATTGCTGAGTTGGTGATGGGAAAGGTATGTCATTTATATTCGAGTAATAACACAGGAATTGGAAATAATTGTTTCGTAATAGCTTACAGAATATTGTGTGTAATAACCATAGAGGAAGGATGTATAACTGAGATAGAGTGGCTACTCTGTGGTAATAAGTGCATGTATGGAACGTGCTGCCATCTGCAACTTTGTAGGATAACTAAATGCTTTAAAGGGGTATATATATATATATATATATATAGCTATGCAGTATGCATATCGACATTTAGCACCAGATATGGAGCGAAAGTATATTTACAAAAATATTACTAACACCAAGAAAAGCGTCGTTTTCGTGACAACACTCTTTTTGTGGCGTTAGTAATATTTTTGTAAACATACTCTCACTCCATAAGTTGCCTTGTAAGTTGAGTAAATAATAAATAAGTAATGAGGGCAACCAGGGGTGAGAATAAAAAACAATTTCTTTAGCGGTATTCACGTTTATTAGATTGAAATTGAGATTTATATACTATACAATTGCTAAAACCTCTAAAATCTGCTAAAACCAAAAGCTTTAGTTATTTCAGTGCAGTCACTGAAATAACTAAAGCTTTTGTTCTAAATAAATAAATAAATCATTTATTGCATAAAAACATGGTACATACAAAGATATTAAGATCAGAATTAAGGAACATTCATGTTTTTACTATAACTACATAGCATACAATAATTATTATTAATTGACATAATGAATGAAAATGATTAGATATTTATAGTAAAAATACGAGTCATGAGTATTGTCACTTAAAATTAGGTTATACATAAATCATTAGTCATACATTCAATCAATTAATATCAATATCATTATTTTATATTATTTAGACATTTTTCATATCATACAGAAATTCATTTAGGTTGTAAAAACAATTCTCTAATAAGTATTTATTTAATTTATTTTTAAATCCTGGAAGAGGAACCCCTTGCAAGTCTTCTGGGATTTTATTAAATATCTGAATACCTATATAAGGAACATTTTTTTTGTACAAAGTTAATTTAGGCCTCGGTAAAAACAAATTGTTTGGATATCTTGTTAATTTTCCAATTTCTTTATTAGTTTTAAAATATTGAGGATGTTTTTTTTATGAAAATACAAATTTCTTTGATATAAATACATGCAAGAGGCAGGATTCTCAAGTTTTTAAAAAGTTCTAAGCTTCTAGCGTGTATTCTCCTCCGTTGAAAACTCATGATCACAACGTTCACAACAGTTAACAACAATAAAACAAGTAACAAAATAACAAAACAAAACTTAACCAAAACAAAAACTTAAAAGATAACCAGATATATTTAACAACTAAGTTTAACAAAAACAAATGAGATAACCTCGAAATCGCATCAACGTCCGTCCGAAAGTTGAAAACTATGGTTGACAATGACAGTCGCACATCATTACAAGATGGCGGCTTTTTTTTTAATTTTAGTTATACCACTCACCGCCCGCGTCGCTGTCGTCTATGCGTTTACATGACAGTTTTGAGTGTGCCCCCCCTGGTAATAACTTAACTATTACTTTGAGCTGTTATTACGTTTCAGTGTAAGTTTGTAAAAATGTTTTAATAATAAAGCTATTTTAATTTTTGTATTGATCTACACTCTCCTATGTATTTTTTAAGAATTTCAGTGAATTATATCAGTTTTTATTACATGTTAAAACTTTGCTATTCAACATAATTTTCTACTTTGCAGATTCGTCATAAACAAAGCTAATTCCACATCATTCATCGTGATACAATTACCATATTATACAAATAAGAACAATACGATTTAATCGAAACTTCTAGAAGGTTCTCGAAGGAGCACACGTTTTGGAGGGAAACTTACGAGTAATTAGTTGGGCCACTAATTGTCGGTCACGCTGACCCTACGTGGTAACTGTTTTTGTTCCTAACTAGTTTACAGCGGTTTTGACGGTTTGTTTATTAATTACGTTTGTTATTCGATTGTTATTAAAGTGTTGGTTAGTAATTGGGAAGAGAAATGAGTTGTAGTTTGTACATCTATAAGTCTTAACGTGTTTCTTATAGTTCTACTAATAATATTATGATTTCACTATTGATAACTGTTTGTTTATGTTTGTTTTATGTTATGGACGTGAGTTTATTTCGTATTATATTTTTCATAACGAATTTACATGAAGTGAAGTTCAGATAATACTTTACCTTTCACCTAGGTACCTAGGATCTTAATTTATGTTAATAAAACAATAACATCAATAAAATAATGGTTCAGTTACTATATTTTCTGAGGTTCTGTGAAATTCGTGTAAGCTCGTACCAATTCTAGACGGTCAGCTCGACTATCTTGCGTACACATCTGTGGTATAAATGCTACAATGCTCGTAAACCATAACCATGTTATGGGCAATGTTATTCTGGTAATCTGTACAATACCTACCGTAGATGCTTTGGGCAGTATGGTAAATTGTTTATTGTTGTTACATTTAATACATGGTTTTAATTATTATGGTATTTATGGAATGTATAAATAATTCTGATAAGTAAGCTAAGATAGCTAAAATGACTTTTCATAAGTAATGTTAATTTAATTTATAACAATAATTTAAAGTACAAGATTTTACCAATATGTATCTAGTAGCTACATACTACACCTTCTAAACATTTGACTATACTAGGTAGCCAATTATTACTTTTTACCTTTTCATGCTGTACCTTAACAAAAAAACTTATATAATGAAATCACCCTAAATATCTCGAACATAATGTGATAACGCTATCCTATATTTAATTAATTTTGTATTTATTATTAATCCAAAACCCATAACTCGTATCTGGCCAGTTTCAATTAGCGACAGTTATCTGGTGCCACATATATTAGGGACACCCGTCCGATGTTTATCTTGAATGCACTGCCTACAATATTATTGGATTAAGCTTGCAATTTAGTTAAGACGTAATTGTATTGAATATGGGTATGCTTTATCCTTTTGTTTATCTCGACCAGTCGGGGAACTATATCGGTACTTGAATATTTTAATTTTAAGATTAAAGTTGGGGTGGGATAGTTAATTTTGCTTTTCTATAGAGGTCTAGAGAGTATTTTTTAAGATAAATCAATTATGTTTCAAATTTAATTGTGTTTATAAAAAAAAAGTATTGAAACGTCTTTACATAACATGCTCTACATTATTTCTTAATTTTCATCTTTCTACACATTATACTTACTTACACTTAAATTCCAAAGATTTTAATAACTTACGACTTGAAATACTTACAAGGTAAATAAGCAAAGCCTTGTTCTCTTCCAGCTAGTTTCACTAGTGCTCTTTATTCTAGAAGTTTTTTAATATTTCCATCAAAAGCGAAGTTCCTTTTTAACGGGATTCATAACAAGGACACGATAATTTTCTAAATTACGCGAAAAACTCATCATGCACGAGGCTTAAATTTTTGCTTTGAACGAGCGACGAGGAATTTACAAAGGCGTATGTGTAATCATGTCAAATTTTTGTCGTATCAGCCATTTTTTATTATTGAAAAAGAACATGAGGGAACATACATTTTGGTGGTAAAGAACAGAACAGCTTTACAAAAAAGAGCAAAACTTGCAAAAAACATTTACCTATTTATTTTAGTCGTACACACTATTGCGTTAACGAAGACTTTTTTCATCGTTACTTCCAGCCAAATTCATTGATCGTCATTTCTTCATCCATACAATACAACACAAACAAGAGACAATCAATACAATAACATCGTACAAAGATTTTTCCATAGATAAAACAGTTACAATCCGCTCCGTGCTTACAGCAAATTGAGCCAATCTTAACACCTTTGTGAGGATGCACGGCTTCGATCAAATATTTGCTGCTTAAGGGAATACCTTAACGATGTAACTTTAACGTAGAGAGTTTAAACAAACCCTCTTTGATTTTGTTATGCAATCGTTTTGAAATATTTGAAGTACAAACTATTGTAGACGTGTGAATAGTTCTATCAACTTACGTGGATTGTTATATTGCTTTTTATTGTCTGTTAAACATTTTCCATGCATTTTTCTCGTAGTATTAGACGTGTAGTGTAGCAACGTGTATATATGTTTGTCCTAGTAAAGTAATGCGATAATTAATATACTTTTTGTTGAACAGTTTTAAGTAGTTAGGGATGCTATTGCTACTTTTGCCCAAAAAAGCTCTTTTCCTTAATTTCGGATTTATAATATTAATTTGTTCGGTAAGTCAAAACAAGTGAAAGTTAAGCGTGCAGGCACCGATACATCATATTTAGCTGCGATCAATCAGGGGCTGCCACATCGGCCATTACTCTATTAGCAAGTGATGGATGCCGCAAGGGACACCGCTCGACTCTGTAAATGCGTGGTTACGGAGTATTTAACGGACCTTCAGATGATTTTTTTGCTTTATTTTTCTTGGCATTTGGAAATTTTTAGGTACGTTTTTTGGGAGGGGGCATAAATTTTAAAGATATTTTTTTGTATAAACTTCAAGAAAGTTGTGTTGAAAAATTTTTCTTTATTTTTTTTTTATTGAAAAAATAAAGAATTGACAAATGTGATTTTTTATGAAGCTAAGCGAGAATATAATACGATTTGTATAAATGACCAATTTTATTATATAAGTAGCTACAAATACAATTGTAATATTTCACAAATTTACAAACCTCACTTAGGATGCTTACAAAAAACAAAACATAACTCAAGCATACGCGAGAAATATCGTAGCCAAAGCGCTAGCATACATTCACTAACTTGCATATTACAACTTTAACCATTACATATTTCCATTGTGTGTAGCAAGTAAGAAAAATGGTATTTTTACATTTTTCCAGTTGTTAGCTGTGTTTTATGAATATGAGCCTCAGGCAAGATTTATTTTAAAATGTGGAACGGATGCGTTTTCATCGGGATACTGTTTCCATTTCCGCTGAAATATATTTATTGCGACTTGCTTTAAATATTGTTATGTTATTCAGTGTTTTATTTGCATTGAATATAGGTATTATTATGTATGAAACTTATATTAATATGTAGGCTACTAACTACTACTCAACATCTTATCCATAAGGTGCTTTTCTTTATAACCGACGCTGTTCTTGTGAAATTAAAATGTGCCTAAGTCTGTTAAAACTAAAACTGTTATTAGCAATACAGAAATTGAACAAGTGATCATGATACAGGTATACCTAGACTAGAACTGCTCATTCGGAATTATCATATTTATTACAATGTATAAATTGTGCCCGGTAAATACATTTTCGTTTTCGATTTATGTACTATAAATTATTCGATTAATTGAGTAAAAAAAATATAGTATGAAAAGGCAGATAGAATAAAACTTATCTATATCTAATTTAATTATATATTCTATTGTTAAGCACATAATAATGTTATACCAAGCTATAAACTTCGAGTTCCATTCAAGAAGACTATTAAAGCTACACACAGCCATATTGTAAAAATTTAAAACTCATTTTTATTGGACTTGTAATGTTATTTTTATAGAGTTATAAAACTGTTTGTTCAACTTTTACTGTGAGGTCTGTTATTGTCGCTGTAAACTTTACTGTCGTTTAAATATTTTAATCGTAGTAAAGTTAAGCCTTTGCACAGTACTTTGTGTATCAAAAAGTCTCAAATATTTGATGCAGGCTTTAAGAGAACTTTCATTTCAATTCAAAACGAGTTATAACAACGGAAATAAAAAAAAATAATTTCATGCAAATAACTCCAATTTATTCACTTAAGTTTTATGAATGAAAAACACGTCTTCATTGTATAGGTATAGAATACATTTTACAAACTTAACAATATAATATAACAATCCACAATAAGCGGCCTTATCGCTGACAGCGATCTCTACCAGGCAACCCAGAAAAAACGAGGAAAATATATGAGTCAATAAAATGGTGGTACAAAATAAATAAAAGTGCCAGAATAAGAATTGTATTGTATATATACAATACATACATATATATATATAGCTTAAATTATAATAGGTATACATATTTTATATCGTTATTATACAAATGATAAGAAATCAAAGTAAATAAATTTTATTATTGTTACTTTGTATGGCTACGTTTATAAAATTACGTATTTTTAACGTAGATATATAATTGAAAGCTCAGACTCCATTCAATTAGCGATCATATATTTAAGAGCTGTTAAACAAATATTCAATAACGAAAGTGTATTTAAAATACAAATTAATCACACGAGTCCAATAAATCTGAAACAATTATAAAGAGGGATTTTCACGAATGGTCATCGAATTACGAATAGTGAAATACATAGGAAAACAATTTCGTAGTGAACTCATAAATCTTGTACGGTTGTTTGCGGTGATCGGATATTGATAATTTTTACCCCTTCCGAGGAAACAATTCTTCCGGACAACTTGGCCGGTAAATTCGTATGTCGTTTAACTCATTTTCTATATTTTTTTTTTTTTTTTTTTTTTATTGGTCTACAAAACTGGTTACAAATGTTTGTGATTTATTCTATTAATTATGTACTATCATGCAGTTGATTTATAACCTTCTGGATGTAGACACAGCATGCAAATTTACAAATTTTAATTGGATACCTTATCTATGTAACAATAATTATGATAACTATGTATTTATTTGATTAAATTTAATAATTTATTCCTAATTGAGACCAGAGAACCACTAAATATATCTATTTCTGATCGGATACTATTTGCATAGGTGCACATTCGAAACAGAGGTGCATGTTGACCAAGATTAGTTTTACTTAAAGGTGGCAGAAAACATAATCTGTTATGTAAGCGAGTAGTGATACGCGGAATTGAGAGACAAATGCGCTCCAAGACATCAGGACAATCTGCTTCCCCATGTAGAACCTTATAAAGAAATAATATATCCGCTACTTTCCTGCGTGTATGTAAACCACTCAAGTTAAAGTACGACAGACGCTGGTCATAGGAAGTTAAAACCCTACATTTATGGTCTGAGTAACTAAGATGGTACAAAAAACGTTTCTGGACTCTTTCAATTCTATCGGAATGGACTTGGTAACTAGGGCTCCAGACAGCTGAACAATACTCTAGTATTCCACGAACGAGGGTGCTATAAATTAAAATGGTAAGTTGAGGTTGTTTCAGGAATCTCATTTGTCTCGTGACGAAGCCCGATAATTGTGAAGCTTTTTTGACAATATGATCGTAATGGATTCTAAAACTTAAAGAACTATCCATGATAACGCCTAGGTCACGGATAAAGCTCACTTCCGTGAGTGGTAAATTATTGATAAGGTAAGTAACAGGTGTTCGAATTTTCTTTCTAGAAAATGTTATGTGATAGCATTTATTGATATTTAAGCACATGTGATTATTTGTACACCATTTTTGTATATTATTAAGATCTGATTGAAGTATGTTAACATCTGTTTTATCCTTAATCGTTCTATAAACTTTTAAATCATCAGCGTACATTCTATAGTTGGATTGTATTACACGCGGGAGGTCGTTAACAAAGATTAAAAAGAAGAGCGGACCGAGATGGGAGCCCTGCGGTATTCCCGATGGAATAGTATAGGGGGTGGATTTAAAACCTCGGATTGAGACAAGCTGGGAGCGGTTGCGTAAATATGACTCGCACCATCTTAATAAGGATCCGTGTATCCCCATATTTGAGAGCTTATGTAATAGAAGATCATGATTTACTAAGTCGAACGCCTTTCTGAAATCGGTGTACACAGCATGCACCTCGAGATTCTTATCAAGAGCTTCAGCTATATCAGATATATAACCTACAAGATTTGTGTTTGTTGATTTACGGGGCAGAAACCCGTGCTGGTTTTGATCAATTTTACATTTAATGTGGGCCAAAAGTTTAGTATTTACTATGTCTTCTAGAACTTTTCCAGGTGTACTTAGAATCGAGATAGGTCGGTATTGGGCAATCTCGTTTAATGAGCCTGCTTTGTGAATCGGAGTTAAGTGTGCGAGTTTCCAAGTAGATGGGAAGAAGCTTAATTTTAATGATTCGTTAAAGATTAGAGTAAGTGGTACATATAGGCCTTTGGCACAATTTTTATAGAATATTGGTGGTATTGCATCGGGTCCTGGGCCTATATTAGATGACCGCGACTTCGTCTGTATAGTGTAAGAGTTGTGTGTCCTAAATATGAGACAAATTTAATGATTAAAATGGCCTTAAATTTCTACTTTTCAATTACAATTCATATTGATATATTTAAAATTACGATATAATAATATTTTGTGATGATTTGTCATTAGAATTAAAGACATTATATAATCGCACGTATTGATTTATACAAACTTTCCTTTCCTAACATTCCGTATTAGATGGCGCTATATTAAAAATATAGATGGAACGCACATTGAAAATATATGGAGGCTTATAAATTATGCAATAACATTTGGGTAAATACTCTCCATATGAGTTTGCATGTATTAGTATTTACTTGTATCACGGGGGCACAAAAAACCGTTCTCACACTTGGACGCATACAATCAGTAAACAGGAAACTGGGAACTTTTGAAAAATCTCCGTCATTTCCGGCGCGTGTTTTCAAAGAGTAAGTTACCATTATTTTGCTCTATATTTGTTTAAACGAGCTGAAACATGATTTTTACTACTTTTATTTCAATGTGTCTATGAAAGAATTAAAATACCCATCGTTTTGAATTTTAAATACTACACGTGTTTCTTCAGTTATTTCTTAACTGTGATATATAAAAATAAAAGTCCACGTAAATATTACTATTGTAAAAAAATTGATTGACATCCACGCTCTACATTTTAAAAAACATATTTGCTTTATATACTTGCCTAATACCTACCTACAGAATAAAACATGGGGTAACCACTCTAAAAAAAATCACATTTACGTTATTCTTTGCCGATTGTCATTTTTCCACACCACGGGTGGGAAGTGCGACAATGCGTGGGGAGGGGGTAGTGTTTGTGATATTTTCATTTTTCACTCACTTTCCACATTACAAAAAGCTCGAAGGACCATTCACGTCCTGATGGCACGAAATTTCGCTAGCGATAAATATTCCCTGATTTATTTGTCATATCAATTTTGTAGCAGGGCTTAATCCATTAAAGTCGGACATAAATATTACTCAAAATAGTATTTTTTGATATATTTTTATAATAGCCTGATTGATGACGCGCTTTATTATGGACAACAGTTTTTGAACCACATTTTTTTCGGATGACTAAAAATTTTTTACATTAAGGTAGTACTTTCAAGATGTTATAATTTCATCGATTTAGTGTTCTTCATAGTTTATCTCTTTCACGCTATAAGATACGATTTCAAATTTCTCAACCTTCCGAACGTTCAATCGCTGCATTTGTCATAACACGTGTTCCATAACATACTGTAATATTTTATAGTTTTACAACACAATAATACGTTATAGAATAAAAGAATAGAACTGGCAACTGAAAAAAATTTACTGGCAAATAAAATGTCAGTAAATCCCAACTTTCTACAGTTACCAATTACAATTCGTGGATCACTGCTCCCGCAAAATGCACTTGATGTAGAAAAATTTAATAGGTTTTCTGAGACTGACAAAGGAGAGCAAACGTCGACCCTAGCGGGGGCTGCATCATTATTGTTTCCCTTGTCTTCTAATTGTTTCCTCGGTTCGACGTATCAATTTGCAAGCAATTTTGTTCCGCAATGTCTGAAAATGAACCGTTTACTGCCATGTTTTCAAACATTATATTGTATATAATGTGGGATGGTCGTGGTTAAAATGAAAAAGGGGTGAAAATATTTTAATTGTTGTCGATAATGAATATCTTTACTGAATGTTGTGTGTACCTTTATTTAATCAATGGCCAAATTAGAAACTGCTTGTTATTTGGTATACTGTAATGAGTTTTTCGATAAATGAACCACAATGTGTAATGAGTATAGGTAATATTATAGTATTCCAATGACTTGAATATTAAAATCAAACTGACAAACAAAACTACGTCGTAACCTTCTTAGATTAATGCGTGACTCGACAATCAGAAGCCGTTAATTACTATACTTAGATATAAATAACTTTTTCCCTATTTGACTACTCTGGAATTTGCATACTCCGCATCTTCTACATGATAATATGAATGGCATCGTGAAATATTATGAAAAAATCAATCTCCAAATCTTGGGAGACAAAACCTGCCTAAAAATGCACCCAAGATGTAACTCAATACAGATCTAGTTATATCAATCGTTTGACAACTTAATGGATTACAGAGTCGTCTCGAGGGGACGTGAGACAAAAAACTTGCTGATGCCCTGTGTAATTTGTTAAGTCATCCGTGGAGATAGGTTACCGATCTATGTGCACACCATTAATAATAAACGGGGGACTTTGCTATTACACTTGTGAGTAGACTCTATGTACAAATAAAAGAAAACAAAATAATATGGAATTCTGAAGAAAAACTGTAAAATATTTTTTTTATGACTCGTATATGTCGTAGTCTCAATCAACACAACTATAAAAGTTAAACTAACTATAAAGCATGGAAAAAAACAAAAATCTTACCTAATGATGATGCGAGGTACGTGAATAAAGTTTTAATAAAGTTATACTTGCATACATGAATGAAATCAATATTTTCATGATATCCAGTGCAGTAATGTTATATTTCACCATTCACTTAAAAATACTTGCATAAAAATACATACTGACAAGAAACTCTTATTTTTTTACAAGTGCGGGCGACGGGATTTACCGTTAAACTAAGCGTTCCTTACCCCGGGTCAACATTACAGATATATTCATTAACTTTATAGCCGCTATAAACCTCCGAGTGCATGCGATGCTCTTATTAAATAGAATCTCGTTCCGCCCATGCTTTTAGCTAAAAATCGTATTGTAATAAATCTCAGATTCGTCCTGTATCGTAGAAACGAAGCGACCCAGCGGCGCCATGTTTAAAATATGGAAAAATATGTGTTTTTATTTTAAATACAATATATTCATATTTTGTGCAATTTGTTTATCTGTAATTTAAAATGTATATTGTTTTTGTGATGATTTTTTACATTCGTCCATCCATTTTCCTTAAACATAAGATTATAATACAAATCGTTATAAAATAAAAATGAAAATTTTAGGACTAATCAGTCTGCGATACGCGAATTCTTATATGATAAAGTAACTGAAAATGAAACCAGTGATCTAAAATTAAATGCAATGTAACTGAGGCATAATGCATCAATAAATATTATTTACTTACTACATACCAGAGCTACAGACAACATAACAGACATAGAAGAGGAATCTAACCTTTTCCTACATTATTTGAAACATTTTAACCCTTAACCGGTTATACAATAACCGAACATAACAGTGGTTTGTAGCGTCACAATTGAGACCCTAACGATCGCCGATTCAATGACTATTCGACAAACTTGTGATATTAGCATAAAACATCAAAACTCGCATTAAACTGTCCAAATTTCCCCAGCCTCCGTTAAAATATTCCCCCTTGGCTTGTCTGCTTTGCTCAGTCGAGCGGGACAGTAGCACACATTAAGTTATACGCTTCTAGCTGTGCATTGCACCCACTTTGATTCGAGGAAAATAATATTGGAAGCTATACTTTAGGTCATACATCATGCTACAATATATTCAATGTTGCTCCGTTTCTATTTGTCGTAGTGTGATGTTATCAGCGCGGTTGAAGCAGCAGCCGAACAGCTAGTGGTCTATAAATTTGGTTTTGTTAATACCAAATTTAATTATCTTTAAAAACTTATGAACATTTGTATCTGGTTTATACAATTCCCAACGAAACATTTTAATATTTTTTTATTTAGTACTGAAACAGCTATATTTACAATAGGTATTACAATTATATCCAACAACGTGACATTATTAATAAAAATTTGTTATTGTGTTTAACCGCTGTTTACTTCTCACTTGTACCACACAATAATAATGTCTATATTTTATTCAGCTACATAGAAATACTTGAACAATAAAATAATTATCATCTATCGGTAAGGGTTTTATGTTTTGGAAGGAATCGCGAAAAATGACGGCGGTTTAGAAGTTTCTATATAGAGAAAGTTGGCAACACAATAACGGGACAATTTTCAATAAAACTTTTTGTAATGCCTTTTTAATCTTTTTCGTATAACAATACATATTTCAGTTTTCTTTTTGAAAAAATAAAAAACCAGTGATAGAGTATAACTATTTTGGGCTTCTTTTTAATTGATATGTTATAGTCAAAGTCCGATACACAGTCTCTTCGCGGAAGGACTGGTTTATCCTAGGTTTGGCCAAAGCCATCAGGCAATCCCCGAAATACATTTCAATTTCGCCCTTTGCCTGAAGTATTTTTAGTCAAACCCAGGAGCTCCTAACTTTTCAGTCAAACGTCGAAAGTAAATTATTCTGTTTCGGTTTTGGCCTAGTCAATCCTAGAAGCGACTGCAATTCTCGATCAAACGTTGATCTGAACATGTTTAAACAGGTTCATAATGTCTCTCGCGGACCGCGGTGTTCCGACCGATTGTTTTGTCATTTCATGTTCGTTCATTGAGCGTGCGGGCGTGTAATTGTGTAAAATTGAAGATGAGTGAATCAAACGGTGTTGTTGTTACTAAAAACGTGGATAAAGAAGCTTTAAAAGTCAAGTTTAAAGAGAAAATTTCTAATTTGAATAAAAATAAGTGTTCATTTCACATAAAAAACAAACAGTTGTATGAGCAGATTATCAGTGAGGTAGAGTCCGCTAAAAAAGCTAAAAAGAAAACGTCTTTGCAGTATCGCCGACTCAAACGCTAATTTTTGATTAATTAAAAATGATTAATTTTTCATTTTAATTACTTAAGAAATTATTAAAACAATAAACATTAAAATTTTAAAAATGTTATTTTTTTATACTTAATCTTATACAAACTAACCTCCGTATATTCCAAAGCGTTTATTTATTTATTTTATACTTTATTGCACATCGTACAAAAGGCGGGCCTAATGCCACACGGCATTCTCTCAAAGCATCTCAAATATAAAAGTGAAAATCACGTAAGCTAACCAATCAGGTGTCAGAACTGGCAGAGTTAAGCGGTTCTTAAGACTTGAAAGCTGCTTAAATGATAAAATGCTTCCAAATATACGAAGATAAGACACTTCATACCTATATCGGAGTTTGACTCGTCAAACCCCGATTTAATAAAATTGTGTTTTGACGTGTGCCTGACCAAATTAGTCTCTCCCAGGTTTGACGAAAATTGTTTAGTCAAAGGCCGAAAATTTACATTTGTTTGGGCTTTGACTAAGTCATTCAGTCTGAGGATTGACCAGTCCAACCTAGGAGCGCCGGAGCTTCGGAGTTTGCCTATAACAGATACACATTATAGATTTTAAATAGTATTTCGAAAAAAAATTACTAAAATTTTTAAATGTTATTTGTGGTAAAGAAAAAGATGTAAAAAAATACAGTACGAAATCAAACAGGTTAATCTTTAATAGTGTTTAATGAGTAACCTTCCTTAATCATTATAAAATTCCAAAAAATTATTCAAACTTCAATATAAAATTATGAAAAAAGACCTGAATTATTTTCTCTTATCAAGTTTAAACACGCGTCCAATACATATTCAACAACGTTACACATTGTTCATGCATATAACGTGTAAGTGACAAACGTTTTCAAAGGAACAGCTAGCTGCAGCTAACAGTTTCTAGCAAGCAATTTCTCGGTCGTCTCCTTTTGTGACAAGCCCGCGACACAGGTATTGCTAAACTACAGGTTTGTTCGGGTTCGCTTGGAAAGTTGAACTACCTGATATATGGCGGTTCAAAGATACTTGATTCTGGCAGAAAAACATAATATTATCTTACATCGTACATGATACTTTTATAAAGTAAATATGCATAGTAATAAACGATAATGATACGAGTTTAATCGTAGCGATTAAAAGCTTAAATGTGAAAATATATCACTACTAGCTTACCGCCCGCGGCTTCGCCCGCTTTTTCTAAAACGATTTGATATTTAAACTATCCTATCTCTCAAGTTGGATCGAACTGCACATGGTGTGCGAATTTTATTATAATCGGTTAAGTGGTTTAGGAGTCCATTGAGGACAAACATTGTGACACGAGATTTATATATATTAAGATAGTAAATTCGATGGACCTATAGGTATATACTGTAATTTCAGATAATATGATGTATATGTATGAGTCGATTATCGAACTATGTATTGATGCACCATCTCTTTTTGTGAGATTCATAATACAGGAAAAAGCGAGATATAATCAGAGAATTAATTTTACATATATATTACTTTAATGTGTCTGATATACAACCACATATAGAAACAGAAAAATTTAAGTGTTGCATTTAAAAGCAGTAATGAATAAATTGTATTAAAGGTAAATGACCGACAAAAATTATTGGGTTTTCGTTTTAATTCAATCAAGTGATGTGACCGACCGTAAAATAAATACTTTAGAGGATTTTATTCTCCATTTATTCATCACTGAACCACCTGCATGCGGATAAAGTAATTAACCTTTATTATTTATATTTTATCATTTGCAAGCTGAATGCTAGAATAAATTTCATTCTTCCAAAATAATGGGACCTTACAGAAGCAAACCTTAACTGTTTAAATTTTAAATTTAATTTAAATGAACAGACACTAAGTATAAATGAATGAAAATAAAGAACCCATAATCATACTACAATGCGAAAGTTGTATGTCTGATGAAAATAGGTAGCAAAATTAAGTAGCTGTTCCCAAATTCTGCCCTATTTTTCTGTAAGAGCCTTCTACTAAATAGTGGAAAAGCAATGAAGCAAAATAGGATTAAGTCTATTTAAAACAACGAAAGATATTGGTCATAATATACATATAAATTATGTTCGCAATATACAATACGTCGATATACCGAAGAAATGGTGCGTATTTCCTAACTTCTAGATATCCGAGCTACAAAGCAGTCAAAGGTGACATAAGTGGCCGGTGGAGCGTGGAGACGCAATCACGCGACTCTTCAACTTAGCAGGGTTCTGGCATAGGATCTAACAGTGGTTTGCTGAAACTTATATACTGAAAATAGAGAAAAATAGTTTATGATTTTATTCCGAAACTGAGATCTTACAATAGTCGATCATTAGTAGAATTTGGAACGAGATAGAAGAGAATGCCTGTGGCAATCATGATTTATGGACTAAAAAAAAAGTTTTCATTTTTGTAGAGTCGAAAAAGTTTTTAGCTTCCAAAAATAATTTATAAGAGTATGTAGAGTATCAGATAACTCTTATAATTAAGATGATTTGTTAATGTCCTTTAAAAACCAAACATATGCTAATAATTCGAGCACTTATCCCCAAAATACTTAACCATTGTTTTATTTATACGGTTCGCAAAGGTTACTCGGCAAGAGACCGTGCCAAGACGTAGAATATAAACATTTATACCCAGCTTTTACTACAAAAAGAGCAGGATGTAGGCCCTAGCCTGTCACATGTCACTCCCCTTCCTACAGGGGACAAGTGAGGCGGAACGCTTCCAAAATTCTGCCTAAAATTCGTATTCAACGGGAGTGTAAGACAAGTGCTTTTGGATGTGTAAGTTTTATTTTTACAATGTCTGGGCTTAAACTTTGTGTTTTGTTTATTGAGAAGTAGCTTTAGCGATTCATCTCGAGGCTATGATATTAATTAGCCTTATTTGGTCTCCAGTCATATATCTCAATATCGGAAAGTTATTCGATACAG
Source organism: Colias croceus (assembly GCF_905220415.1). Classification (NCBI taxonomy): domain Eukaryota; kingdom Metazoa; phylum Arthropoda; class Insecta; order Lepidoptera; family Pieridae; genus Colias; species Colias croceus. The sequence continues at coordinate 9,986,712 of NC_059542.1, forward strand.
CTCACAGCTCCGCAACAACTTGAAGGAAGCAAGCAGCCGCAGTAGCATGTAATATAGATGACTAAAACATCATACATTTTATTTGTCACGCGTTATATAAATTTATTTTTTTATATTAACGGCAATACGGCATAATATTATAATACTATCTGTCTAAAATTGGACAAACAGACAACGTCAACAGCAGATGCTTTATCGAACATTTCCACATATTTTCTGCACAAAATAAAAACAATCCGGTTGTCATTTAGTAAAATTACTTGCACGACTTGATTTACACGTTTCTGCACTACACCCCACTGCTATGGGATCGTGAGTGACTGCATCAAACCCCATGTGGATTCTCATCTATCTTGTATATAAAAACAAATATTCAATAGATGTCGAACGCATGCATTGAAAATTAATGACGATTTTTCTTGGTATAATGTTTAGGGATCTTTGTAAGGCTCTACCTATATTGTATTCTTTTATGCATTGAAAACTACTTCTTTTTCATTTGGTGTATGTAAAGTGGTTCTCACGAACGTTATTTCTTAATACTAAATTATTCCCTCACCAGTTTTGAAATAAACATAAATGATAATAATTTGTAAAAGTTATTCCCGCCTCTAATTAACACTGCTAAATGCGTGTTAATTCTTACATTTGGTTCGATTACTCTGTTATAAAACAAAAAAATCTTAAACGTAAAGCTAAAACTTTACTAAAACACTCTTATCCCAAATCCGCCTTTCCTAAGTAACATTTTATCTGTAAAATAATTTTATATTCCCTATAAATCAGCTCAGTAAAAAGTTTTCAAAACCGGTGAACGCTTTTAACCAAAATGAATAATAAATGAAGATTCACGACGCAAATTAAACTAAATTAAAACGACGCTAAAGGATGAGTTGATGCGAGGAAACTTTCAAACAATTTTACTAGTGAAAAAGCGTATTAGTTTGGTGAAAACTCCCTTTTATATTCCTGTTATACAACAATCTCTAGCAAAATAATTACAGAACGTGTAGTAGACAATTGCTATTTGAAAAATTATGCAACGACAAAATATTACATATATGAAAGATAAATATTTGATGATCACACAAAAAATTCATATATAAAAACTACTAACTAACTACCTACTACAAAATACCTAAATTACGATCATGTTTTAAAATTGTTTTTCATGTTTATCCTATCACTTTCGTATTAAATTCAATTCTACACATCACAATTCACATCAACACAATTGAATGTATGTGTGAAATCAGAAACCACAACTTGATAATTCCTTTCTCCATCAATTTTCAGTGTTCAAGCCATGTTCAAGCAAATCAAACTACAATCCCATCACTTTACACGTTCACCAAACTCAAAACCACTCTCACAGATTACAACGCAAACCATACTTTTGGCATAAACATAAACTTCAAACACCTACTAAGTTCTGCTAAGAGGTTTTTAAATTTATTCACCCTTCGTACTGGAAGTTCGACGATTAAATCGACCAACATTTAGGGCTGTATTTGCATAGTCTGTATTGTCTTATTGGAAATTATTGAACATAATCTATTCATCTTATGAAGTTCGACAATGGTCCGATGATCGTGCAGTTAAATGTGGAATTATTGAGAATTCATTTGTTACACGATTATTTTACTAATTTAATATAATATTTTATATACTACTAGAAAATACACTTCATAACTTACTTCATAAATAGGGAGTGAAAGTCATCTATATTGAAAGTCAAACATTAATTATCCATAAATAAAAATACCATTACTTACATGTACGAAAACGACTAAAAACTGTTAATTTATTTTCCATTTTCCGATCAATATGATACAAATATCATTTGTATCGTACTTTTTAAGTTACGAATCTATTCCGTTCTGGCACAGATCCACGTAAAATCCTTTTGAAAGAGTGCAAATTGTTTTCTCTCTGGCATCAAACCAAAACCACTTGCCTGCAGTATTCGTGTAACGTTACATCTTAGAATCAATGATTTAAGACCTAATTACCTGAATCTCTATGACGGAGCATAACAAAGGAGTAAATTGGCTAATGTTAAGTCACTAATACCACAGTTAATACCCATAAACTTAACTGATTGCGTCCAAGTTTAGCCTTTTAACGATATATCGAAAGAAGAAAGAAATTATACTTGACATTATTTAAATTATACTAGTTAAAAACACTAATACTAATTTTACCATCTTTTACCTTCTACTTGTTGAAAAAATTCAACTGGAAGTTCCCAGGAACAGCTTGAAGCCATCCTTAGGCTACTGATTAACAGAATAACTGCTACCATGAATACATAGTGTAAATTTTTCAGTACACTCTATGCTAAAATATCACTGCAGTCATCAATATAGTGACCGCGCTGTAATCTGCTCACAATAGTTTGCTGAAAAGTAATACTTATCTAATATAACTGAATGAAAATGTTAATGGATTCTAACTTCTAATTCCTTGCACATTTCGTTTTGAAAACATATTTATTGCCAGCTAAGTCTAAGCTAAGCAAAATTAAATTTTGTAATTAAAATATTTATGAAATGGGTTTTTTTTAACTTAAAGGTATTTTGTCTGTAATGAATTGCGATCAAGACCCAAACAATTTAATCTAAAGTCTTGATCGCAAATAAAATAGACTTTAACTATATTATAATTATATAAGTAAGTCAATGTATGTAGCATTACTATATTTTAAAACTTTTCTTCTATTTATCGCTAGTGTATTTTTCAGCTACCCACCCATCGGCCCATTAGCTCAGTTGGTTAGAGCGTCGTGCTAATAACGCGAAGGTTGCGGGTTCGATCCCCTCATGGGCCAAGTTTTTTTTTTAATACTAGTTGACTTAATAACATCAACTCTAAACTTAAAGTAGAGTTAAAATATAGTGTAATATAATGCTCTTCGATCGTTATTTTTAAATATCATTAAGTAGGACTCAACAATATTATATTTTGTCTATTTGGCAAAAATTCATGTATTTTTCACTGTTAATTAATATGTAATTCAAATCAGAAGCACCTACAGTTTTTTTTTACTTTTCTGTTACTCTCTATACTTTTTTCACACACGTGACATGCACATCAAGTATCAAGTTTTAATAACCTCATACATCCACTTCATATACACAAGGGTCTTCAAAACACAACCTACATATAACATAATCTCATCATACCATGAGTCCAAGGGGCGAAAATTCCCAAAGTTCCCTTGTTCCATAATCCTATAGTTACTAAAGCCTATTTTAGGGTCCATCTGTCACTAATTGCTGTCGATGCTCGTAGGTGACGCGTCACGTACTGTATCGGGTGGTGGCTTGTGATAGTTTACTATTGAATGTAAAAATCTATTTAAGGAGTATACCTACTACGTAAAACTATACTGTGTACTGTTTACTATATATTACTTACCAAAAACATGGTTTTATAGGTGTACAATAAAATTATAAGTGGCCACGTGGTTTGAACGTTTTAAATTGAATAGATTTAAAAGAAAATCACAAATTTATAAATGAGTCATTTATTACAATCCTAATACTGACTGTACATACAAAATCAAGTAATCGGATCAACTACTTAATAGTTTTTTTTCATTCAAGATGATTGAAACATAAGGATTGAACTAGAAGAAGAATATTTCATAAGTCTCCTATAATTATCCCCGTATTGAATTCATTTACGTTTTAAATCATTTGGATATACTCGAGGTATATTTCGAAACAAACCTAGTCCACTAATTGCTTCTGTTCTACACAATTTTCACTCATATTTCACTTACTCCATCACTCGTTCCTACACGCTCCACTAAACTGATGAGACGTATTTATCATAGCTAGAACCCGATTTGAGCAGTGGCGTAGCTACCCAGGAGCTAGGTGAAGCAGTGCCCCAGGGCCCTCGAGTCACCACCTACCACAAAACATCGATCGAACTGAGCACTCAAATTTTTATATTTCATACGTTTCAAATTTTTATGTTTCATTCAAATGCTTTAAAAATCAAAATCGATCGTCTTTTTTCATTTTAAAAAGTTTCCTATTTCTCCTATTTTCAAAATAAATATGATAGGTGGCCACTAGTAATGACGTTCTTTTAATTGACGTCTTTAAGAGCCATAGGGCCTTTATAGGGCCATTTGCGTCAGGGCCCTTGCTTACCTGGCTACGCCCCTGTACAAGTAGCGAGTGTTAAAAGCGCTATTTGTTACCTTTTGTGATGCACTTCAGCCCATTCGGAACGCTTTGTCTCATAATGTGATGAATCTTTCAATTTGAAATATTATGTCGATCGTATCGTTATTTGGAGGGTAAAATGGTTTGTATTTAGGGTTTGTATATATATAGTATACTAGCAGTCCGCCCCGGCTTCGCCCGTGGTACACATTTACGTTTTCTCTACATAAGAACCATCCTCGTACTTCAAGGAATATAATAAAAAAAGAATTAACGAAATCGGTTTAGCCGTTCTCAAGTTATGCGCTTACCAACACATTTTGGGATTCATTTTTATATTATAGATTATACATAGTATTGTTATTATAAGTTATTTAATTAAGTTTTTTAATTTAAAAGGATATGGATCTTTCGCTACTTGTTATATACAAATAAACTATTTAAATATGAATAAAAAAGATAAAAAGCTACATATTTATCAAATATTACCTACAAAGAAAGTGAACTCTTTCTTTTTATGCTAATTAATCCTTCAGTAAATGCTAGACAGCTACCGCAGCTCTTTATAAGATCACTGGAGGGCCCGTGACGTAAGCACCCTCCAATTAGACCAGCCCTTAGCGGGAAGTGTTTTTAAACGATTTCATGGCTACGTCTAAACTCTAAATACTTCTAGAAGTTTCGTAGATAGGTACTATAAACTGCAATGTACGTGATGTGACACGCGTCACTTGATCATAATATGGGCTGTGTATTTTTGTAATCTTCGAGGATTTTTATGTTAAGAAAGTAGGAAATATTAGGTATTTCAAATGGTTATATTTTTGTATTGTTTTTATTTTCGTGAGAAACTGTGACATACTTATAGTTTTAACTTTATCTAATATTAGTATATGATCTCATGAATTTATTATATTTAATACTAGCTTACCACCCGCGGCTTCGTCCGCGCAGTCAAAGAAAAACCCGCATAGTTCCCGTTCCCGTGGGATTTCCGGGATAAAACCTATCCTATGTCCTTTCTCGGGTATCAAAATATCTCTATACCAAATTTCATGCAAATTGGTTCAGTAGTTAAGGCGTGATTGAGTAACAGACAGACAGACAGACAGAGTTACTTTCGCATTTATAATATTAGTATGGATTATAAACAGATTCAATAAGAATTTTAAGACAACATCATCACACATGATAACACAACCTTGTACATAATCTAAGAGATACTTTTTAATTACCTATAAGTTCCCTCGAGAGCTGTAAATCCGATGTAGCATGTGCTACACCGAAGTGTAGCGGGATTAAAATATTAATTGATAAAAATTGTTACATTCCAGAAGAAACTTAAATTAATTTAATATACTTTACATCAAATATATCTAATCTATTCGATCTTTTTATAATTATAAATATTACTAATGATATAAAATACTTACGTAAAAATGCTGTAAACTAAGGATAAGGAAATTTTATGGAGCAAATAACAGAATAGCTAATTACAAATTATCTCCAAGCGAAGTCACAGGCAACAGTTAGTCTCACAAAAATGGAAGTATGGACACGAGACAGCCGAAACTCATTACACGGACCAATGGAATCGCATCTTTGATCCAGCCATCAGCAGGAAATCCTGCCCAGCCTAAAGGAAATTGTTCCCGAGTTTTCTAGAACCCAGTTGGCAATTAACTAACTGCTGGAAGTCTTAATTGAATAAGTTCTTTGTTCTTTTAAACTTCATTGAATTGGGCCGTATCTATAGGATTGGTTTTATTGGATTTAAGTGAATTGAATGGTCTTGCTAATGTATTTTGTAAAGTTAAAATGTATATTAAAGTTAGGGAGGATTAAAACATATTAACCTACAAATCATATGCCTACTTTGCATAAATATACTATATATACTCTTCCTCATCTAGATTTCTAACAACATCATTCCAAGCTGGGAACTTCTGTTACATCAGTCAGAATCGACATCCGAAATCGAAAATTTAACAATAATTCCAAAAGTTTTCAAACTTCGGTCAAGTGAATAGTACATTGGGACGACAATAAATCTCATTTTGCAACCTTGTCCGCAGTCCGGAACATTGTTAAAATTGCAATTAAATTATTTTTTTGCTGTATGATCGTGAAAAAAATTCCAAAAGTTCTGCAAACTTGGGAAAGTTTTCGATATAATATTAATTCATATCACGTATTAAATTTGCAACCAATCTAAGTGTACTATGTAGCCAACTTAGATTGCCATAATAACACTATTTGTTTATTTTTAACCGACTTCAAAAAAAAGGAGGAGGTTATCAATTCGGCCGGTATATTTTTTTTTTTTTTTTTTTTATGTATGTACACCGATTACTCCGAGGTTTCGGAACCGATTTACGTGATTCTTTTTTTGTTCGATGCAGGATGGTGTCGAATTGGTCCCATAAAAATTTTATTCGGCTAGGCCCAGTAGTTTTTATTTTATGAGCATTTTTGTCTGTACTCGATGACTTAATTGGAATGTAGCAAGTAACTTTGATTCACTTCCCGGTAACCGATTGAGCTGAAATTTTGTATAAGTGTGTAAATTGGATAGCGATGAAACATTATCATGACATAGAGCTGATTTGATGATGGAATCGGAAGGTGGCCATAGGAACTCAGTAATATATTGACTCAACTTTATCGAGTTTGGGCTCGTTTGATTCGTGTTGAAAATTACACTAAAAAGTATTAAATAAAATTAACTGCGTTAAAAACAACCGACTTCAAAAACGGAAAAGTAAAAAATAAAAAAGATTTGATATTATTAATTGCTACATATTATTTAGATGTGCTATTTATTAAATAGGTTTGAAGTCGGTGCCAAACACTAAGCACTTAGTATTAAGCCCGTGCACCGACATCAAACCTATTTAATAAATAGCACATCTAAATAATATGTAGCAATTAATAATATCAAATCTTTTTTATTTTTTACTTTTCCGTTTTTGAAGTCGGTTGTTTTTAACGCAGTTAATTTTATTTTTATTTATATATTGCTACAAAATTAATAACATACTTTGCGGTAGGTTCTTTAGCTTTTAAAAATAAATTCTTAATGTTATGTTTCACTTTTAAACTTCGATATTACGTAAAATCTTTGATGATGCAGAATTAAATATTAGTTTCTCGTATTCTGGGCAGGAGGCCCTACATTCGTATAACACCTTCATCTTTATTAAGGGGTTTCTTTAACCGAAAGGAAAGGCAGACCGTGAAATCTATGCCTTGCCACATGTTAAAGGAGAAAGCGATATTAAATTATTTTAATCATTATTTATTGGTAAAAAGTATACGTTTGTATAATATTATATTTATGTATGGCCATATATAAAAAAAATGTTTGTTTTATTTTCTAAAATATATTTTACAATATTAAGACCAAACAACAAATCTTACAAACAATGCACATAACATGAATTAACAAGGTCTTTTTTAAGAGCGGGTAACCAAAAAAATCAACTGGTCAGCTGATAAGGCGATCATCACCGCCCATAAGCATTTGAACTTTGAAGTGGTCGAAATCAGAGGTTCGCTCTACTTTCAACTGAAGTAGAGTTACACCCACCCGCTCTATCAAGTTTTTGATTGTTTAAACATGACTTTTTTCTCAACTTTCGTCTTTTGTCATAAGTATAGTCCAAAATGCATAATTAAATACATATCTATCAATCACATTCACACCAACTATCATACTTCTTATTATCTTTTTTAAATTGATTGAATTAAAGAAAATCAACACACTTTTCATTTCAATCGCTCTCTCCTGTACCACATGAATACAGAGTAATGTAGAAGCAGGTATTAATTATTAAGCAATGCAATCGCGGGCGCTTCCAACCCGAACGTAAATACTTGAATACTCTGTATTTAGGTCAGAGAACACGGGAACCGTGTCGTACCTATATTATTTAGTGATCATACGCATTTTGAAATTATTTCAATGTGATATTGAAAAAAATAATTTTACGAATCGATATTTATATTGAAAATTACAGATTTATTATTGAGATACATAATGTAGACTCTTTTACGTAGTTAGATACCTATATATATTGACATGAAAAATAATATCACAGATAAATGGAAATGAACTAATTTATCTTGAAGTGTTTCGCCGCTTTCCAGCTTTCGTATGGTCAAATTCATCGAAATCGATTCAGCGGTATCAAACTTTTTATGCAATATAATAATTAAAATACAGAGTTGTTTTATTTTTATTTTTTATGCTGTTAATAAGAGTTTCAATGAAAATAAGCTTGACTTATTAAGTTTTTATTAATTATAAATTATAATTTATCAACAGATTTTTAGACTATTTAGGTATGTTTTATTCTAGAGAACAAAACTTTGTTCTGTATAAAGCATTAGTGTTTTAACCTATAGTTATAAAATAAAATAAATGGGTGATAAATAAAACAATTCTCTTCAATTATATTTTATTTCAAAATTTTAAACTCACTACTCTTATACTTATCTAGTACCATTTCTATTTGGTTCAGAAATATACAACTATTTATGTTTCAAACATAATCTTTAATATAAGCACTCTAGGCCTACATTTTTACAACAAACGTCTAAAATATTGTTTATATAGCTTTATACAATACTCCAAAAGAACGCACCGTTATTAATAATTTTCAGAAGTATCGATTACCAGAAAATACATCTGTGTGCGTGTTACAATATTGCATTTTGCAGTGTGCGTAACACAATAATAATGACGTCACACAAAAGAAATATACATTCAAGATTAAACGACAAAATACAAAACACGGAAATATTATGAACTACTATGTAATGCAGAAATTAAAATGCTATTTTTTTTTGATAAACTACGAAATTTAAAATCAATTCGTAGACAATTAAACATAAGCTTTAAAGGTTCATAATATACCCGCAATTTTATTAAGAGCCAACAATTTCTTGTAGTAGAGAGCCAATTAATCATAAGAATAATTTTAAAGGTTCACAATCCAGTCGCAGTTCTATAAAGAGAAAAAAATCGCTTGTAACATTTTCGATGCGTTGATGCCCCAAGAATTTCGCTTTACGCCCATACATAACACACTCACACATCCTTCAAGCACTTTTCTACCAGTCGACCAACACAATGGAATCTCAACCTCAATACTGAAATAGTAAAGTCACGGTGGTTTAAAGAGCGATAAGCGGAGCGGAATATTGAGCGTGTATGCACAATAATTAACAACGATTTATCTTGTTATGATTGTATTTGTATTACCTACTATTGTAATTATTGTTAGTTGAAACTGTAAATTATAAAATAGAAAATAATAAAATTTAACCATAGAAACGTTATAAATCGTCACATCGTGCTTTAAGTTTTAAACTTATAATTTGTAATGATAAATTGGAAATACAGGCAATGATTAAATGCAAGTCAATAAAAATTGATCTTCATACATACATCTAAGTAGAATTCATCTAAAACCGTATACAAAAGGATATAATAAAATCACAGATAGCAAAACAGTCCGACCACTAAAGGTTCTCTTTTTAATCCGCTCCTCTTAACGCAGAACACAGCCTCAGTAGGCTTGAAACACATGATCCTGCGTACTATTGTGTGAGCTGCTAGATGCAAGCACTTAAGTAGCGAGAAAGTGCTAACATACAACACGCTTTAAGATCTTATTATATAGGTAGGATGAAAACAAGTTGTAGGTACTAAATGCCATAAAACAACTACCTAATTCCTAGTGTTGGTAGATAAGTAGAAAAACATAAAAGTGTCGCATATAAAAATAATATTACACAGTAAAATTGAACTCATCTCTTATGAAATAAAAATATCGTCTATTAAATAATCTATGGCGTGATAAGACTAGAATAAAGTGGCACTCGTGAACTAACTAACTTAAACTAGGTTTGCAATATCTCCTCTGTAAAGTAAATTGTTGTGAATGTATAAAAGTATTAAAGCAATGAACGGTGCATAACGTAAACCTCATTGTAGTATAAATAAAACATCCATTTGTTAGTACTTCACCATCAAAATTATTGGAACTATTTCTATCAGTCTAATTCAGAAAGCAGCGCCTTTCGACCACTGTCGCACAATCCACGCGAGACATTTCTCTAAATATTCTCGACAAATTCACTAGCATATTCGCGTCGTTGTTCCTACAAATCCACAAATTCAATATATTCTCCGTCGGTGAACAAGTGTTAGAAAAATAATAGTAATACGACGATAGTTTCAACTTTTCTGCCAACAACCTCCAATCGTTGCCTTTAGACGACTGACTATCCAATAATTTACAAAGAATAACTCTATCTGATTTCGTCAATACATTAATCCTATAATGATTATTGTCCAAAGAGTAATTATTTCTTTGAATCCCATTTCGCTGCGTATAATTATACCTACCCTCCTTTTTGGATAGCGACGAATAATTAAATGGATTTTCGAGGATATTAACGCTATAACCCATCTCCACGCCTGAGTAACTAAAACGCTTATTACAACTGAGATTCGAATTAAAATCGTTCGTTTTCAAATTGAAATTGACGGAGTTCGATTGCTTTTGTTTCTGATACACAGTAACGTTGAGTTCCAAGCAATTAATCGCGTCGATTTGTGTCAAAGCAAATACGCAGTACAAAGACCTAACGCTCATATTCCAGACGTGCAAATACGAAAGTTCCTGGTACTTCGCTTCCGGCTGAATCTTCCAGCCGGTTCCAACATCCCTAACGTTAAAACACAAATCCGAGCAATTTTCTTGAAAGTACAACGTCTTTGGCTCACAAAGCAAAAAGCCACCGGAACGTCGCTCGTTCTCAAAACACTCATAAAAAGCAAACGGGGTATCGTTAAAAACGCGTACATTTAAATTGTAACCATCTTCGCCAGTTTTATTAACGAAAATAGCGATTTTTAACAATTTAGCGTCCAAGCCGTTAAAACTTCTTCCTACCAATACAAAGTCACTTAAAAATTCACAAACTAAATATGCTTTGGCTGGATCGACTTGAGCGAATATTGGAGTTCCCGGCGTTTCTTGACCTAAAGTCAGAACTTTTCGCCATTCTCTAGAATTGACTTCTTCTGGTTTCTGAAGAATTGATAGCATCCAGCTGGAGTTTTTCAAAGCTGCACAATGTGGGAAGGTAAGAACGACTCCCTTGCTAAAGTGGAAATTCTTTGGGCCGCATCTTATAACGGGGCTGAGTTGAGTTTCACCTGGTAAACAAAACACGTTTTTGAAATACAATATATAATAAACTTTCTATAAAATCTTCAGGAAGAGCTCTTTAATTTTGAAATCGCGTAAAAATAAAATTGAATTAGAGCAGACGAGACAGTTTTATTGTCAATAATATAGCGACACTGAAATAGGTTCAATTGATTTCACCAGACGCTATCTTAGTTGACCCAGACGACAGTATTGTTGCGGTTTCTTTAATTATATCTATACAATAAAATGCAGTTGTAAAATTGTAAGTACGGAAAATTTTAAGCGCCTTTATTTTATTTTAAGTTATGTCCGTTGATAACGAGTGTTATTAAACATACATTTGCAACGAATAATTAATTATTAAACTATAAAATTTTACTTAAGTAACAAAATGAATTTCTCAACAATTTTTATTGGCAGCAGATTATTGTTGGCATTAAACAAATTTATAAATATTACATACATATTTAAGTTTTATAATTTTTACATCTTTTGTGTGGTGTGACATATTTATCTACTAACTTTGGCGTTAATCATTCTGTCTCTGAAACGACCACTCACCTTCTTGTAACAAAGGTCTATTCCAATCTTCGTCAGTGACTTCAATAGAGAACAGCTCTTCCTTTTCAACAACCCCATCAGGCACGAACAAACTAACGCCACACTTGTTCAAGTTCAACCAATCCCCATCGCCAGCCACTATTTTTGATACCGTTGTCTCCAAATATTGATGAAATTTTGAATTTACTGACGCGTTGTTTTTTAGAGATGGTGACATTTCTACACTTTCGTTACCGTACGACGAGCCCGCTGAAAACAGTATTGGATTGCAGATGTCGATGTTATATACGATTATTCTTAAATGTTTTTACTTTATGATTTATGAGCACTTGAAATATGGCTGATTTGTTTTATATAAAAAAAACTTTATTATATCATAAACTTGAGCAATTTTTTTGAATGAATTTGTCGAGGCATTCAAAATAAATACAAATTCATGTCATTATAAGTTTGTGTGATAAAAACATTAAAGCCACTCTTGCTAACATTTCTAGACTTTCCCATGCAAAAATAGAAAGGCAAATATTTCATTGAATATGTGTAAAGTTAACACTAATACGGCTTTATGGAAATTTGAAGAAAATTAAAGAAGATTTGTGATTATTTAGCTTTCAGTGAAACAAAAACTTTTATTAGGTATCACCTAATCTCCTAAGCGATCAAATGAAATAAAAATGGCTGTTATACAAAAACTAAGGAAGTTTAATCTGTTCATAGAACATAATATCTTAATAAGCTGTCAAGCTAAAATCAGGGACAAAAGCGGAACCTTCATAAACATTAATTAATCATATACCTATACAACTTAATTTATTTCCCTAAACACAATAAAATAGATGCCTTTCAATGGAAGGCAACTCACAGCTCAGAAAGCAGCTGGAGTCAGATATTTCCGACCCCACGTTATCCTTGCAAGCGAACTTTTCCATTTGATTCCGACCTGTGCTTACCTCGTGATCAATGGGTGCGATGTAACTGAAATAAATGTATTGGTTAGACTGATACCGAATTCTTTATTTAGTTTTATAGCATGCAAATGCTTTATAAATTATTAACAAAAAAAAAAAAATTGATCGCCGAGATGTGGATTCGAATCCCGCCTCGTGATCGTTTTTTTTGTCATTCTTCAAATTAAATTAACAAGAGGTCCTAAGGCTCTGATGTTGATTGTTATATGTGTGCAGCTCGCAATATTTTGTCCTTTTTAAGGGCTAAAGGCTTTTATTTTTGTTAAATCCTTCGGTTTAATGATTGCTCTTGAACTTTATAATATAATGTATAAATTGTATTGTGGTCGTTAAATGATTAGCTTTAATTGTAA